>NW_028270177.1:37331563-39731563 GCF_037043375.1 Chiloscyllium plagiosum
GTTCGAGTGCAGCCACACCCTCCCTGTGCTTCCTGATAGGGGATGCAGGGCTCCTAACTGAATCTGTCTGCCTGCCATTCCAACACAACAGGCACCAGCACTCGCAACGGCTGACACTAGACTTGTGTGTGTGTGTGTGTGGGGGGGGGTCATCGTTGGAAGAAAAAGAGATCCACCTCCTCCCTAAATGACCGAAAGGAAAACAAGGTGAGAAAGCAAAAGTGAAGTCGCCTTGTGGGAGTTTTTCTTTGAATTCTGGCGGAAATCTGCAACATCAGCCCCCAAACCAGAAGTGAAATCTGATTTTCTCTTTTATTTTCCGTTGGGAGGGGAGGAGACGGAGGAAGAGTTTCTCGGTTTTCTTTTTTAATTCATTCCCTCCCAACCCCCCAGACCGAGACCCTCTCCTAGAAAGCGACAGCATCGGGAGAACAAAATCCAACTCGAGGACGAGGTTTTGCCGGCGAGAAGTTAAACCGAAACAGCGTCATGTATGGAGCCAGGAGGCGGTGGAGTTCCAGACTGAGGACATGCACGTTGGGTTGTGCTGGGCAAACGGATTAAGAGAGGGAGGAGTGCCCGTGTCTACTACATTTGATTATTTTGGGCAGTGGGACCTCTGTTTGCAAAGCCGGCGGCGAGGAACTGAGCTTGGCATCGCCTGCGAATCCTGCTGTCGGTGGAACAGGAGGGCGAAAGAGTCGCCGATTTACATATTGTCTGATTTTTGTATTTTTGTTTGGCTTTCTTGGTTCACCGAGCCCTTTTGCTTTGCGGTCATTGATGGGACGATGATGCGACATCCTGGGCTCAATAGGAACGGTGCTGGTCTCCCTAGCGGCATGCGAGAGGCCGCTCGGCACTATGGCTAGTAGCGGCTCGGCCAAGTCGGGGGCGAGCGGCTCGGGTTCGGGTTGCCAGCAGCGGCGGAGACTGGTTTTCGTGTGCGACATGTGCAAGAGCAAGATGCAACTGGTGGCCGACCTGCTGCTGCTGTCCGGCGATAACCGCCCGGTGCACAGCGAGAGCCTGAGCCCCGGGCCCGGCCAGTCCTTTGACAAGATCCGGGACGCGGTGATCGCCCGCACCAAGGCCTGTCCATCCTCACCCACGACCTGCAGAGCCAGCTCAACCTGGGCCGCTACGGCGAGGTGGCCGAGCGCCTGGCCGAGCTCAGCGAGCTGGTGGTCGCTCTGGTCGAGTGCTCGGCCCACGCCGCTTACCTGGCGGCGGCGGAAGCCCCGGGCTCGCAGGCGGCGGTGGCCGGCCTGGTGGACCGTTACCGCTGCGGCGGGCCCGCCACGAGGTGGAGCAGAGCTGCGGGCTGCTGCGGACGGCGCCGGTGTCCGAGCTCACCCCGCCGCTGCTGCTCGAGGTGTCGCGGGGTCTAGCCAGGGGTCTCCGCGGGCTCACGGAAGCCTGCGCTCCGGCCGGCCGAGGCAGCGGGGGACCGCTTCGCCCGCGACCAGCTCCGCCTCGGGGTCAAGTGCATGAGCGCCAGCGCCGCCGCGCTGCTGGCCTGTGTCCGGGAGCTGAAGGCACGGCCCGGTGAGGCGAGCCGGGCCCGCTGTGTGCTGTTCGGGGGCCCGCTGCTGCAGGCCGTGCACGCCCTGGTCGGCTTCGCCAGCGAGCCGCAGTTTGTGGGTCGGGCGGCGGCTCTGAGCACCGAGGGCCGCGCCGTACAGACCGCTGTGCTGGGCGGTGCCATGAGCGTGGTGTCCGCCTCGGTGCTGCTCACCCAGTGCCTCCGGGACATCGCGCTGCACTCGGACAGCAGCAAGGTGCCTGATTACCGGCAGCGCCTGCACCACTCCGCCCTGGCCGTGTCTGACGGCTGTAACCTGCTGTCCCAGGCTCTGCGGGAGAGATCCTCTCCCCGGACCCTGCCTCCTACACCCCCTCCTCCGACCCTCAACTGCCACTCTGTGAATTAACCCCCTCGGTCAACCCTGCCCTCTCCTCCCCACCCCGTCCCCTCTGCTCCACCCCCCCGTCCCCTCCCCCCCCGTCCCCTCTCCCCCCCCCCCCTCTCCCCCCCCCTCTCCCCCCCCCCCCCCCCGTCCCCTCTCTCCCCCGTCCCCTCTGCTCCACCCCCCCGTCCCCTCCCCCCCCGTCCCCTCTCCCCCCCCCCCCCCGTCCCCTCTCCCCCCCCCCCCGTCCCCTCTCCCCCCCCCCCGTCCCCTCTCCCCCCCCCCCGTCCCCTCTCCCCCCCCCCCCCGTCCCCTCTCCCCCCCCCCCCGTCCCCTCTCCCCCCCCCCCCCCGTCCCCTCTTCTCTCCCCCCCCCCTCTTCTCTCCCCCCCCCTCTTCTCTCCCCCCCCCGTCCCCTCTTCTCTCCCCCCCCCCCGTCCCCTCTTCTCTCCCCCCCCCCCCGTCCCCTCATCTCTCCCCCGCCCCCCCCGTCCCCTCTTCTCTCCCCCCCCCCCCGTCCCCTCTTCTCTCCCCCCCCCCCCGTCCCTCTTCTCTCCCCCCCCCCCGTCCCCTCTTCTCTCCCCCCCCCCCCGTCCCCTCTCTCTCTCCCCCCCCCCCCGTCCCCTCTTCTCTCCCCCCCCCCCGTCCCCTCTTCTCTCCCCCCCCCCCCCGTCCCCTCTTCTCTCCCCCCCCCCCCCCGTCCCCTCTTCTCTCCCCCCCCCCCCCGTCCCCTCTTCTCTCCCCCCCCCCCGTCCCCTCTTCTCTCCCCCCCCCCCGTCCCCTCTTCTCTCCCCCCCCCCGTCCCCTCTTCTCTCCCCCCCCCCCCGTCCCCTCTTCTCTCCCCCCCCCCCCCGTCCCCTCTTCTCTCCCCCCCCCCCCGTCCCCTCTTCTCTCCCCCCCCCCCCGTCCCCTCTTCTCTCTCCCCCCCCCGTCCCCTCTTCTCTCCCCCCCCCGTCCCCTCTTCTCTCCCCCCCCCGTCCCCCTCTTCTCCCCCCCCCCCGTCCCCTCTTCTCCCCCCCCCGTCCCCTCTTCTCTCCCCCCCCCGTCCCCTCTTCTCTCCCCCCCCCCCGTCCCCTCTTCTCTCCCCCCCCCCGTCCCCTCTTCTCTCCCCCCCCCGTCCCCTCTTCTCCCCCCCCCCCGTCCCCTCTTCTCTCCCCCCCCCCGTCCCTCTTCTCTCCCCCCCCCGTCCCCCTCTTCTCCCCCCCCGTCCCCTCTTCTCCCCCCCCGTCCCCTCTTCTCCCCCCCCCGTCCCCTCTTCTCCCCCCCCGTCCCCTCTTCTCCCCCCCCCCCCCGTCCCCTCTTCTCCCCCCCCCCGTCCCCTCTTCTCCCCCCCCCGTCCCCTCTTCTCCCCCCCCCCCCCCGTCCCCTCTTCTCCCCCCCCCCCCCGTCCCCTCTTCTCCCCCCCCCCCCCCGTCCCCTCTTCTCCCCCCCCCCCCGTCCCCTCTTCTCCCCCCCCCCCCCGTCCCCTCTTCTCCCCCCCCCGTCCCCTCTTCTCCCCCCCCCGTCCCTCTTCTCCCCCCCCGTCCCCTCTTCTCTTCCCCCCCCGTCCCCTCTTCTCTCCCCCCCCCCGTCTCCTCTTCTCTCTCCCCCCCCCCCGTCCCCTCTTCTCTCCCCCCCCCCCGTCCCCTCTTCTCTCCCCCCCCCCCGTCCCTCTTCTCTCTCCCCCCCCCCCGTCCCCTCTCTCTCTCCCCCCCCCCCCCCCCGTCCCCTCTTCTCTCCCCCCGTCCCCTCTTCTCTCTCCTCCCCCCCCGGTCCCCTCTTCTCTCCCCCCCCCGGTCCCCCTCTTCTCTCTCTCCCCGTCCCCTCTTCTCTCCCCGTCCCCCCCCCCCCCGTCCCCTCTTCTCTCCCCCGTCCCCCCCCCCGTCCCCTCTTCTATCCCCCGTCCCCCCCCCCCGTCCCCTCTTCTCTCCCCCCCCCCCCCCCGTCCCCTCTTCTCTCCCCCCCCGTCCCCTCTTCTCTCCCCCCCCGTCCCTCTTCTCTCCCCCCCCGTCCCCTCTTCTCTCCCCCCCCGTCCCCTCTTCTCTCCCCCCCCCGTCCCCTCTTCTCTCCCCCCCCCCCGTCCCCCCTTCTCTCCCCCCCCCCCGTCTTCTCTCCCCCCCCCGTCCCCTCTTCTCTCCCCCCCCCCGTCCCCTCTTCTCTCCCCCCCCCGTCCCCTCTTCTCTCTCCCCCCCCGTCCCCTCTTCTCTCCCCCCCCGTCCCCTCTTCTCTCCCCCCCCGTCCCCCTCTTCTCTCCCCCCCCCCGTCCCCTCTTCTCTCCCCCCCCCCCCCGTCCCCCCCTCTTCTCTCCCCCCCCCCCCCGTCCCCTCTTCTCTCCCCCCCCCGTCCCCTCTTCTCTCCCCCCCCCCGTCCCCTCTTCTCTCCCCCCCCCGTCCCCTCTTCTCTCCCCCCCCCCCCCGTCCCCTCTTCTCTCCCCCCCCCCCCCGTCCCCTCTTCTCTCCCCCCCCCCCCCGTCCCCTCTTCTCTCCCCCCCCCCCCCCGTCCCCTCTTCTCTCCCCCCCCCCGTCCCTCTTCTCTCCCCCCCCCCGTCCCCTCTTCTCTCCCCCCCCCCGTCCCTCTTCTCTCCCCCCCCCCGTCCCCTCTTCTCTCCCCCCCCCCCCGTCCCCTCTTCTCTCCCCCCCCCCCCGTCCCCTCTTCTCTCCCCCCCCCCGTCCCCTCTTCTCTCCCCCCGTCCCCTCTCTCTCCCCCCCCCCATCTTCTCTCCCCCCCCCCCATCTCTCTCCCCCCCCCCATCTTCTCTCCCCCCCCCATCTTCTCTCCCCCCCCATCTTCTCTCCCCCCCCCCCATCTTCTCTCCCCCCCCCCATCTTCTCTCCCCCCCCCCCATCTTCTCTCCCCCCCCCCCATCTTCTCTCCCCCCCCCCATCACTCTCCCCCCCCATCTTCTCTCCCCCCCATCTCTCTCTCCCCCCCCATCTCTCTCTCCCCCTCCCTCCCCATCTCTCTCCCCCCCCCCCATCTTCTCTCCCCCCCCCCCATCTCTCTCCCCCCCCCCCATCTTCTCTCCCCCCCCCCCCATCTTCTCTCCCCCCCCCCCATCTCTCTCCCCCCCCCCATCTTCTCTCCCCCCCCCCCCCATCTTCTCTCCCCCCCCCCCATCTTCTCTCCCCCCCCCCCATCTTCTCTCCCCCCCCCCCCATCTTCTTTTCCCCCCCCCCCATCTTCTCTCCCCCCCCCCCATCTTCTCTCCCCCCCCCCCCATCTTCTCTCCCCCCCCCCCCCCATCTTCTCTCCCCCCCCCCCCATCTTCTCTCCCCCCCCCCCCCATCTTCTCTCCCCCCCCATCTTCTCACCCCCCCCATCTTCTCTCCCCCCCCCCCCATCTTCTCTCCCCCCCCCCCATCTTCTCTCTCCCCCCCCCATCTTCTCTCTCCCCCCCCCATCTTCTCTCTCCCCCCCCATCTTCTCTCTCCCCCCCCCCCCCATCTTCTCTCTCCCCCCCCCCCATCTTCTCTCTCCCCCCCCCCCCCATCTTCTCTCTCCCCCCCCCCCATCTTCTCTCTCCCCCCCCCCCATGCTTCTCTCTCCCCCCCCCCCATCTTCTCTCTCCCCCCCCCCCATCTTCTCTCTCCCCCCCCCCCATCTTCTCTCTCCCCCCCCCCCCCCCATCTTCTCTCTCCCCCCCCCCCATCTTCTCTCTCCCCCCCCCCCATCTTCTCTCTCCCCCCCCCCCCATCTTCTCTCTCCCCCCCCCCCATCTTCTCTCTCCCCCCCCCCCATCTTCTCTCTCCCCCCCCCATCTTCTCTCTCCCCCCCCCCCATCTTCTCTCTCCCCCCCCCCCATCTTCTCTCTCCCCCCCCCGTCCCCTCCCCTTTCCGTCCCCTCCCCTTTCCGTCCCCCCCCCCCCCGTCCCCTCCTCTTTCCCCCTCCCGTCCCCTCTGTTCCCTCTTACACTCCTCTCCCTACTCCTCCTCCATATCCCTTCCCCTCTCCCTAATCCTCCCTGTCTCCCTTTCTTCTGCCCCTCTCTTTCCTCCCTCCCTACGTTGCCCCCTCCACCTTCCCTGCATTCCCCTTCCCCCATCCCTCTGTGTCCCCTTTCTCTGTTCCCGTCTCTCTTCATTCTCTACACATCCCCAATCACTCTTCCATCTTCCCATTCCTTTCCTCCCTTTCCCCATTACCCCCTCTGTTTCTCCCTTCTCTACCTCCCCCTGGTGTTTCCCCCTCTTCAATACCAAAGAATCCTCGGGCACCGGCTGCTGTGTTCTGTGTGTGGAAGGTTGGGTGAGTGGGTGTTAGTTTTCCTTTCCCCTTTGTTTTTGTTCTTGGACACTTGGCACCAGACCAGGCCCTTAGGCCCACCGTGCCTCTACTAGCTCTTTGACAGAGCTCTCTCCACTGACCCCCTGACCCAGAGACAGACGGCTTTTACACTAACCCCCTGGGGGGAAGTTTCAAACTTATCAGACCAAGACACAATGAACTGATGGAGGCTTTAATCGTGCTGGGTGCGGTTGGGAGAGAAAATCAGTGTCTTGCAGCTGTCCTATCGTTCGTTACAGCAGGGGTGTTTTTTTTTGTGTCAAATCGAGTCAATTAACATCATGGTTTAGAAAGGGGACTTACCTCAATTGACATAGTGCACACACAAGCACACATTACCAGCGGGGTGGAATGTCACTCCATCATGTGTGATCTATGGAGTCAAATGGTAAGAGAGAGAAGTGAGTCTGGTGTTAGCGAAAGGGAGTGTGCAGTTGTGATCATGATCTTTTCACATCTTGATTTTTAAAAAGTTGGGATAAAGCTGCTGTGAGTTTTTTTTTCCAGTTTTACACTATTTGCCAGACGTGGAAGTCGATGTCAAGTTTTCTTGCATGTACTGGAGTATTTATTTCAACATTAAAATGTTATGTTTCTCATGAAATTTTGTTAACTCTGTTTAGGAGGTTTTTTGTTCAATATTATATAGCAGTTATATATCAGAGAACTTACTGTGAAAGGAATATCTGCAAATACAAGGGACTTTTATACAGAGGCTGTTGTTGTGTGTCTAACTGAGACTTTTTATCATGTGTTTCAATTGTAGCGAATGCAACAATGTGAACTATGTCATGAGCTGCCCCTTCCAACTAAAACTTGCATCTTAAATGCCATATCCTTGACTGTTTAGCCTGCCTTTGTAAACCTAGAAGTGGTAATAACTATAGCACCACAGAAAACATTGCAATGTTTGCCTAAAATGACTATTGTCTCTGGTTACTAATTTTCCTCCCCTTTTTTTGCAATTATTTACACCTTGTGCATTGCCCTGGTACTATTTCTCCACTTTTACTGTCAGTATAAATCAGTAAGCTATGTAGACTGATACAGTAAGTTAAACCGGTACTCTCTGTACACTGCCTTTATCCACTGAGGCATTGGGGTGTTGAAACCTTCCATTTCCTTTTAGAGACTTGTTAAAATTCATGTTAGGATCTGGTCATCATTGATAAGGAAAGCATTTTGCTGAGTTGTCTTGATTCACTGTAGTATAGCTGTCTTTGATACAACTGCATGTCTTGTTAGGACACTCCAGAGGGCAGTTAAGAGGCAGTCATCTTGGAGTGGAGACACACCACCCAGACTGGGCAACAATAGCAGGTTCCTCCCCCAAAGGACAATGGTGACCTGAGCTGAGTTTTCACAACAATCTGACAACTTCACAATTACATTTACTGATGCCTTTCTAATTTCTACATTTTTTTTTTCTTAAACTGAATTCAACTTCGCACATTGCCTAGCGGCAGTAGAACTCCTTTTCTAGTCCACTAATACTACATACCCAAATGTTCTCTACATTGTTGTTTGTAATTTGCTAGCCCCAGTTAATGGTATAAATCAATGTGATAACCAGACTTTATCAGTTTTCCCCAAAAGTGAGAACTTCCATATTTTTGGATCTCTGGAGATTTCAGATGATTTGTAGCTAGTTCTAATCATACAGTAGGAAATGTAGTAGCCAATTTGCACTCAGTGAGATCCTACAAACAATAAAATAATGACCAAATAATCTGTGTTAGTGATAATTGAGGTATAGATATTTGTTATGTCACTGGGGAGAACTTTCAAAGTGAAGTGAGGGTAATTTGGCCTCATTTTAATCTCTCTTCTGAAATACGGTAAATGGCAGGACCCTTGGGAGCATTCATATACAGAAATATCTTGAGTGCAAGTCCATAGTGCTCTGAAAATGGCAACACAAGTGGTAAGGCATGCCTTTATTGGTCAGGGCATTGAGTATAAATGTTAGTAAGTTATGTTGTAACTGTATAGGACTTAAATTAAGCCACATTTGGAGTATTGTATGCAGTTCTAGTCACACCTTTGTAGGATAAGTGCAAAACACATCTACCAGAATGTTGCCTGGATTGGAGTGTATTAGCTAATAAGGAGAGGTAGGACAAACTTGAATTGTTTTTGCTGGGGTTTCAGAGGGTGAGGGGTGACCTTTTATAGTGTATTAAAAAGAGGGGCATGGATCAGATTGAAATATCAAATACAGAGGGCATGGGTTTAAGGCGAGATGGGGAAAGTTTAGAGTCCGTGGTGTACAGTATGGAAACATATCCTTTGGCCCAGCTTGTCATTGCAGACCAGACATCCGAAATGAATCCAGTCCTATTTGCCAGCATTTGGCCCATATCGCTCTAAACCCTTCCTATTCATATACCTATGTCTTTTAAATATTGTAATTGTACCAGCCTCCACCACTTTCTCTGCTCGTTCCATACACACCCTACTTTGTATGAAAAAGTTGCCCATTTTAAATCTTTTATCCCCCCTCACCATAAACCTGTGCTTCTAGTTTTGGATCTCTCTCCCCCCCCCCCCCCCCCCCAATCCCAGGGAAAAGACCTTGACTATTTACTATATCCAAGCCCCTTATGAATGTGTAAATCTCGATAAGGTCACCCCTAAGCCTTAGATGCTTCAGGGAAAACAGCCCCAGTGTCTCCTTATAGCTCAAACCCTGCAACCCTAGCAACATCCCTGTAAATCTTTTCTGAACCTTAAAGTTTCACAACATCTTTCATATAGCAGGGAGACCAGAATTGCCTGCAGTACTCCAACAGTAGCCTAACCAATGTCCTGTACTCCAATGTCATGATCTCCCAACTCCTACACCCAATGCACTGACCAATGAAGACCTGCATTCCAAACACATCCTTTACTATCCTATCTACCTGTGACTCCACTTTCAAGGAACTATGAACCTGCACTCCAAGGTCTCTGTTCAGCAACACTCCCTAGGACCTTGCCATTAAATGTTGAAGTCCTGCCTTTACAAAATGTAGCACCTTTCATTTATCAAAATTAAACTCCATCCGCCACTCCTCAGCCCATTGGCCCATCTGATCAAGATCCTGTTGTACTCTGACGTAACCTTCTTCGCTGTCCACTACACCTCCAACTTTGGTGTTAGCTGTAAATTTGCTAATCATACCTCCTATGTTCACATCCAAATCACTTATAAATGATCTGACATCTAACCTAGCAGAATTAGCTTTTTTTTACAAACCTTTATAAAATTGCAAGCTTTCTAACTTCTGGCAAACTCCTTCACAGTTAACAGTCCTCAAGAGTTTCCACAGCGATTGATAATAGAGAAACCTTAATCACTATATCAGTTCACAGGACATCAGTTCCAAACCCACCACAGTACCTTGTGAAGTTTAAATTCAATTTTAAAAAAAAAGTCCGGAATATAAAGCCAGCCTCTGTCATGCGCAATGAAATTACCATCAATTGTGTAAACCCATCTCGTTCACTGTTCTTTAGGAAAATAAATCTTCCGCCTATACCTGCTAGCCTACAGGTGACTCCAGATTGACAGCAATGTGGTTGACTTTTAATTGCCCTCTGAATCAGCCGCTCAGTTTAAAAGCACTTGGAGATGGATGACAAGTACTGGCTTTTTCTTTTGTGAAGCCAGTGTCTTGTGGGACAGTAAAGAATTTGATATGAGTCCATTACAATCTATATATTAAAAAATCCCAGTTGCACATCATTTATTTTAAACAGTTTGTTCATTCAGCATTTAAGGGAGAAATGTTGAACCAAATCTAATTTCAAACAAAACTGATTAGATGTGTAAAATATCCTGCTGTCTTGGTGAAATTTGATCTAGTATCTAATGTGCTATACAGCTTCTAACAGAGAGAGAAAAAAAATCACATCCTATGTTTAATCAGGAATTTGATGCAATAGTAGTGGTAATAGTGGATTATGTTACAGTGCCCTGGAATACTATATCGTACTCAATGTATTGTTATATACGGACCTAGCACATTGCTGAGTGAAATAATCAGACCCTGCAAACTCGTGTGTGTAGCAGTGTTTTAAGTTCATTGATGGAATGTAAGCAAGGCTAAAATCCATTGTCTATCCCTAATTGACTTTTGGAATGATGATGATGTTGAGGTACCACGTCCTTATTGCTGCTCTTGATGTGATGGTACTTCCTAGTGCTGTTAGATAGGGAGTTGTGGACTTTGGACCCAGGTAGGAAGAATAAATGACAATTATATTGACAAACCAGGATAGTGTGTGTAACTTGGACAGGAATGTGTAAGTGCTGCTGTCCCCATGTGCCCACTGTCCTTTCCCTTGTAGGTGACAGTAGTCATAAGTTTGCAATTGAAGGAGAGTTACCGAGTTGCTGTAGTGCCACTTGTAAGATATTGAACACTGCTGCAACAGTTCAGTGACTGGGGATGAATACACATAAATCCATTATTTTTAAAGGACCTTAAATTGGACATGCTTTAATGTAAATAAGCGATGTATAAATGTTCCACAGACTTAGACTACTATGGGTGTGGCATAAGAAATTCTCTCTTGTTCTGTGCCTAGGCTTTGAGCTGTAGAACTTGATGCTTCTTAAAACTTACCGCTGACTTGAGTTTTTAGTCACCTGTCCGAACAGGTCCTCCTGTGGCTCTGTGTTTAATTTGTCTGATAGTCATAGAGATGTACAGCATGGAAACAGACCCTTCGGTCTAACTTGTCCATGCCAAATAGATATCCTAAATCAATCTCGTCCCAATTGCCAGCATTTGGCCCATATCCCTCCTAAACATTTTCTATTTGTGTACCTTTTAAAGGATGCCTTTTAAATGTTGTTATTGTATCAGCCTCCTCCACTTCCTTTGGCAGCTGCTATGATGACATTTTGCCACTTTACTGTGCAATATAAAATAAATTTGTATTAGTAAAAGTGGCTGCTGTCTTTAAAGTACCAAGAATAATTGATTCAAAATTTATATTTCAGGACCACTTTCTCTGAAAGTTGTCCCTGCGAGTGTGTAAGGTCACCTTTTGTAGTAGGGATTGATTGCACTGAAGTCAGTGCAGGTCTGCCTGCACAGTTGTATGAAATGGCAACTTTCAAATGGCAAACCCAGGTGATTAGGCAGGAGGCCAGTTTTATATCTTGCCCAGTCTTGCATTCCACTAACTTTCACAAAGATGTAAAATCAATGCTGACCCAAAAACTTTGGAGATATGCTAAGTTAAGTCTTCTACTGCTAGGACGTCACCTGAACACTCTGGGGCACTGCCCCATCTAAATTTATCTTAGCTTGCACAGCTCTTTCATTTGATTGCATGGTACCCGTTTTCAGCTTGGCACAGGCAGTGTCTTAAAGGAAAAACTTGAGTAGCCAGTATGGCACTTTCCAAGGTTGAGATGTTGCTGGTCCTTTGGTCAGCTGGTAACTCGACATCTTGTCCTAACCCGTTGGCTGAAACAAAATGGTGAGCAATGCAATCCACTGCCCACAATGACTGTGTCACTTGTGATCCACTTTTGCTAGAATATACACCCAAGATTGAAAGCTTTGATTACGTTGAACAGTCAGACTGTTTCCACTTGTACTAATGGGAAGAAGAATTATAAAATGGTTCAACTTATTACTGGAGATGGTTTAAATTTGTTAAAGTTGCAATTTGTTGGCAGCAGTCACTTGCTAATGAGTATGATTGTCCACCTATTCTGTGCCACTGGTCATGGGTTCTGTAGGTCCTTGTGTGGCTGAACTGCATGTCTGATCACGTGTTTGGCAGGTGTTTTCAGAGGGTGGGATTGGTCCTTAGCATTCAGATCACTAACGTTCCTTTCTCCGGTTCCTTTTCTATAGATAGATAGACTGGGTCTGGATTCATTGCAGTTTAGAAGAATTGAGGAGTTCATTAATGAAACACTCTAGTTCCTTGACAAGGTGAATGCTGAGAGACTGGAACTTGGGGGACACAGTTTAAAAATAAGGAGTTTCCATGATGAAGATGGTAATAAGGAGAAATGTATTCTTTCAGGATCATCAGACTTCACCAGAGCAATGGAGTTAGGGTCATTGAATATTTTTAAAGCTGAGCTGGATAGGTTCTTGGAGAAACTCAGCAGGTTTGGCAACATCTCTGGAGAAATAAAGAGTTAACGTTTCAAGTTCAGTGTGATTCTTTCTTCAGAATACTCCTAGCATTCCAATTCCAAAGAAAAATCACATCACACTAAAAACGTTAGCTCCATTTCTTTCTCCACAGATGCTGTTGGACTTGCTCAGTTTCTCCAGCATTCTTTGTGTTTGTTTCAGATTTCCAGTATCTGCAATATTTTGCCTTTTCTGGATAGGTTTTGATTGACAAGGGATTCTAAGTTTATGGGGGCAGATAGGAAAATAAAGTTGAGGCCACAATCCAATCAGCTGTGATCTAATCAAACTTGAGAGGTATTCTGGCTCCAAGTTTGTATGTTCCCTAAATCTCTGTCTCACTTAGTCTCTTCCCCTCACATTAAAAAGTGCTTAAAATCTACCTCTTTGACCAAACTTTCAATCACCTATCCGTTATGTCAAATAGAGTGTTCAAATTTTGTTGGATAACACTTTTCTGAAGTATCCTGGGTATAAACATCGTTATTATGTTTGAAGCTACTGTATGAGTGAAAGTTATTACATAGTGCATATGGCTCGAAACAGTATGATGGCTTCAGCTGCGATTTCAATGTAATTTTTGGTGTTTGCGTCTTAACTGCACATGCCAAAATGTGGTCTTTGCCAGAACATCCCACAATCTTAACAGCTAAGAACTACTGGAGTGGAGGTATTTGGATGCAGGGGAATTTACTATGAGTGCTTAGCCTGCTGTCCCAGGAATAAATATTTGCTTGGGTAGCTGGTCTCTCAGTGGAATGTGATCCTTTTCTAAAATCTTTTGGTGTTTTTTTTTATGTTTATGTTTTGAATTTGAAAAGACCAATTATTTGTTTATAAATTGCTCCTCATCTCATCAGGATTCCCAAAGCTCTTGAATTGCTTTTAAAGGTTCATCATGGTTGTGGAAAAACACGGCAGCTAACGTGTGCACATCATTTTCACAAAAAAAAACAACTCCTGGGTTCAAGGGGCCGCCTTATGAGCCAAGGCTGGGCAAGTTGGACCCATGTTCACAAGAAGAATGAGGTAATTTTAATTAAAACATAAGATTCTAAGGAGGTATAAGAAGATAGATGCTGAAAGGATATTTCCCCTTTGGGGAGGCGGGGGAGGGGAAAGAGTAGATCCTGGGGAGCATTTTCAAAATAAGTGGTCTCCCAATTTAAGGTGCAGAAAAAGAGGAAATTCCTTCTCAGAAGGTGTTTGAGGTTTAGGATTCTGTTCCCAGTGAGTATTGAGGGTTATGGGAGCAGACAGAAAAGTGGAGTTAATGCTATGGACAGATCAGCCATGATTTTATTGATTGGTGGAACGGGCCTGAGAGGGGATGAGTAGTCTACTGCTCCTGTTTCTCTGTTCTTAAATCATCTCATGATCTGTTTATTGTTTAAGACAACTTTTCTGTCAAGGGATCTTGCATGTTTACCTGAGAGACTGGAACTGTTTATTGTTTTATCTGAAAGATGAGCATACAACAGTCATAGAAACATAGAACAGCATAGACGTACGAACAGAAAATAGGAGTGCTATTCAGCCCATCGATTCTAGTCTGCTATTCAATAGATGGATTTCTAGAGGTTAATAGTGTCAATGGGCATGGAAGAGAGAGTGGGATTATGACATTAAAATAGAGGATCAGCTGATCCTCTATTTTAATATCATAATCCCACTCTCTCTTCCATACCTACTGACACTATTAACCTCTAGAAATCCATCTATTGTTTTCTTGAAGTGTGGTCTGCAGCACTGGAGTGTCAAACTAGTTGAGGTGTTCAAGCCTTTGAGTAGGGCTTGAGTATCTATCTTTCTGACTTGATTATGCTGCTGCTAATGCTTAACTGTCACTGATTATTTTTTAAGGGGGAAATCATTGGTTAAATCTGGAAGTGTAAATGTAAAATAATTATCGTTTGACCCCAGGAGAAAAATAGTCTAGTTTTACTCTGTGAATACTCACACCTAAAACACCTTTACCTTTTTAATAGCGATCATTTGTGAATTCTGGGTGAGTTTGTGGCTTAAAATTAATTGAATGCTGTAGAATCTCTGTAGTTTTGAATAAGAAAGCTGATAAATGCACCAAACTAGAAGCAAAAACAATTCCCCATATCCTTTTTGAATGTTGAAAATGTTTCTGAATAACACTTAATGTGAACCTTATTATTTGTCAAGCTTGAAGTTCATTCTTGGTGTGTGGGTGTCATTGGCAAGGCCAGCATTTATTACTCATTCCGAGTTCAGAACATAGTTTTATTTATTTAACAGGTGCATAGTCACAAAGCCAAATAATTGCCTTGTCAGTGACTAGACTATTATTTTTAAGTGTGCCTTTGAGTTTATTGAGTGGACAGCTTGCTGATTTTGCTGTAGCCTGGATCGTCTCGGTGAAGCCACTGATGTTCAGCGGCTGCGTGGAGGATTTAGCCAGTTCTGAAATGAGTTTAAATGGGTCCCTGTCACTGCAGGAGATAAAAGCTGGGTGGAGAAGCAGTGGGCTAAAAAACAAGAAAGTGCTTTCAGTTGAATATTTTTCTTCTGACTAGTTTCTGATATGGACATCTGACTGTTCCTCCTTGGCATGGTGGGGCTAACCACGTGAGTAAGATGACCGATGGCAACTGCTGGTGAGTTGAGATCACTGAATAAGGGCCAACTTCACCAGTAGATTGCCTGAGGCAACAATCCTTCCTGCTATTTATTGCGGAGCATGAGGGTAGTTGTGAAGAGCAATGTTGGCCAAGCCAGGTGAGTTGTTCAAAGAATTAACAGTGTTGTCCATTGTTGAGTTGCAAATTGCTACGTTTTGTTTTGTGGGGTAGATGGCCCCATACATGGACACAGTCTTCTGCAGTTGGGTGTGTGATGCAAAGAACAGAGATCCTGAGGAACCTGTCTGGTGATTCCCATGAGGTTGTAGCTTGTTTGTTGCAGGTTTTAATTTGTTCTTTAATCTTGCTGAGGTCCTGTTCATGTGAGAGGTTTGATCAAGGTGAATGCCTTGATAAACAGGATGCAGATTGTTTTTCAGTCTCTAGCCATAGGGTGATGCTCAGTTCTTAGTGCTGGTATTGTGAAGGTGGAATGTGCTAGAGGCTTTTATTGATGCTTGATTATAGGCACAATATCTTGCAATAATCTGATAGCCGTGTGTCAAGATCGTTACTTAATGCTTCTTAGAAGTTCCTGTAGACCTCAGCAAAGAGAAACTTTGGGATTAGACGAAAGATAAATGTTGGTTAGCTGGGCCTGAGAAGATTTGTCTGTTTCTTCCCCTATGCTAAATTTATCACCCAAATAATCCCTGAACCCATCTACCAAGACAAACAGCTCAATGGTGTTAGTAATCCAGGAAGGGAGCACTCTTGATATTTTGACAAATAAGCCAGTGTGCCAGACTGTATTTTCCACGCAGTGAGATCAAGGAAAATAGCTTGTTTGAGATTCCTTTGCAAACTATTTTCTGTTTGCAGCAAAGAGCAAGAGTCCAGAAAGTTATGTTGCCTGCCTAATAATAAGGTTTGAGACATCTGCTCTGGTCTGGGGAAGTGGAGAAGGGAGGATCCAGTCATTGTGGTTTGTCAGTACCAACAACGTAGGCAGGGCAAGGAAAGAGGTTCAGTATGGTCAGTACAAGCAGCGAGATGCAAGATGCAGAATCTCTGGATTATTACCTGAGCGCCACACAAATTAGCATGGAGAAAGTGAGGACTGGAGATCAGAGCTGAAAAATGTGTTGCTGGAAAAGCGCAGCAAGTCGGGCAGTATCCAAGGAACAGGAGAATCGACGTTTCGGGCATAAGCCCTTCATCAGGAAGGATGCTGCCTGACCTGCTGCGCTTTTCCAGCAACACATTTTTCAGCACAAATTAGGATGGGGCAAATAAGATTATTGAAATAAATGCATAGCTGAAAGCGTGGTAGAAGTGGATTCCAGCTTGAGAGACACTGGCATCAGTAGTGGGAAAAGTGGAGGCTGTGTATCATTCTACAGTGTACATGTGAAGTGTGCTAAGATCAGTATTTGACTGAGCTGCATAACTCAGCGCACAGATACCAAATAGTTGGACAAAGGATTAAATTTGGGAAGATGAAGGTGAATCTTCACCGATGAATCACCGGTGGCATGGTGGCTCAGTGGTTAGCACTGCTGCCTCACAGCACCAGGGTCCCACGTTCGATTCCACCCTCTGGCGACTGTCTGTGGAGATTGCACATTCTCCCAGTGTCTGCGTGGGTTTCCTCCAGGTGCTCTGGTTTCCTCCCACAGTCACAAAGATGTGCAGGTTAGGTGAATTGGCCATGCTAAATTGCCTGTAGTGTTAGGTGCATTAGTCAGAGGGAAATGGATCTGGGTGGATTACTCTTTGGAGGGTCGCTGTGGACTTGTTTCCACACTGTAGGGAATCTAATCAAAGAACAGGAGGGAGAGGTGTCTATATGTCTTGTCCATAACAAGAAGAAAGTAGTATAAATCTGAATTAGCAGATCAGGCTAGAAGTGACAAAATAATAAAACAAAGCTACACGCTGTCTGTGTGAATGTATGTAGCATTTGAAACAAAACAGATGAGATGACGATGATGATGCAAACAGAAACCAATAATTACAATGTGATAGCCACTACAGATACATTACTTTTGGATCAATATTGAGGATATATGATAGACAGGAAGCTAAGAAAAGGAGAAGGGGGTGGCTTAATTACTTGGATATCATGAGGATGACTTAAGTTTAGGAAACCAGGCTTTGGGAGCAATTTGGGTAGAGATGAGAAGTGGTAAATGCCAAGAAGTCACTTGTAAGAGTGGTGTACATTCAGTTTCACCGTGTGATTCACACTCTCGTACTAGAAGCCCCATGTATTAATGTACAGGGCCCTATTATCTACAGATAGCAAGAGCATATACATGCACTGTACTTGTATCAAGTCAACAAAATGGGGGGGGGGGGGGTGACATCCATTCGCTGGTTCGTTTCTCTGGGCAATGCTCTGACCGATCAGGATTAACCTGCCTAATTTAAAATTTAAGCAAAATCTGGTAGTTATTTGTCAATCATTAATTGGTGCATTCTCCATGGCAATACCTTTATTTATCAACTAATTACTCCCATGCTGTCTAAATGGTGTGCTTCCTGCTTGAATTGGTATTCGTGTGAATAGTCTTGATACATGCAAGTAAAAAGCATTGACAATTTTTATTGGCAATACTGAAGATAGTATTCAATCAATATGATGGAATTTTACATTCAATTTGAGAAAGAAAAGAGTGAGTCCAAGAATAGTATTTTAAACTTTAAAAAGGACAGTTGTAAGGCATGAAAGCAAAGCTAGCTGGTGAACTGCCAAATTAGTTAAGCAATAGGTCAATAGTATGCAATTGCATACATTTAATGGAATATTTCAGAATATATAATAAATATATTCCAACAAGGAAGAACAACTCCATGGGGAGGATTCGCTCTCCATGGTTAACTGAAAAAGTTAAAGAAGGTATCAGTCTTGAGGAAAGGACACAATATTGTGCAAAGATGGGTGACAAGTCATAAATTTGGACAGACTATAATACATAGTGTCTGAAAGATTAATTGGGGGGAATAGAGTATGAGAAAAAGTTAGCTGGAAATATTTTTTAAAAATGCATTGTAAGAGTTTCTCTAGCTACTTAAAGAACAAAGTGAGCATTGGTCTGATACAAAACGAATCTGGGGAATTAATGGAAAATTAGATTAATCAAACAGATATTTTGCATTGATCTTCACACTGAGGATTATTTCAGAAATAACTTGTCAGGAAACCGGAGAGAGGAACCCTAGAAAATTCAATCACCAAGAAAATGGTACTAAGCAAATTGTTAGAGCTGAGGCTGACAAGTCCCAGATCCCGGTGGACAACTTTAGGGTCTTTAAAGAGGTGGCAGTTGATGTGATGGTCTTATTTGGTGATTTTCCTTTTCCTCAAAATGACTCCGTATATTTCAATAGATTTTGTTTGACACTTAGGACACTGCATTCAGAAAATAGGTTTATTTTTTGGTTTTACTGCACTGGGGTTTAAACTTAGTGGCTGTAATGCTTCCGAACGACCGGTATTGGTATGACAAAGATTTGGTACGCAGACCTGCCAGTAGCCTATGCTTAGATTGACCACACAATAGCTATTGTGTAGTCAAAGTTAAACAACACACAACACCAGGTTATAGTCCAACAGGTTTAATTGGAAGCACACTAGCTTTCGGAGCATCGCTCCTTCATCAGGTGGTAGTGGAGGGCTCAATCCTAACACACAGAATTTATAGCAAAAATTTACAGTGTGATGTAACTGAAATTATACATTGAAAAATTGATTGTCTGTCTGTTAAGTTACGTGTATGGAATGAGCTGCCAGAGGAAGTGGTGGAGGCTGGGATAATTGCAACATTTAAGAGGCATTTGGATGGGTATATGAATAGGAAGGGTTTGGAGGGATATGGGCCGGATGTTGGCAGGTGGGACTAGATTGGGTTGGGATATCTGGTTGGCATGGATGGGTTGAACCGAAGGGTCTGTTTCCACGCTGTACATCTCTTAAGTTTTTCATCTGTTTGAATACCATGATAGTTCCACTTCTTTCATGTGTAAATCACAAAACCTTTTTTAAAAAAGTTGCATTCTCAGGTTAGCTCTTAACAATGGTGATAGCTAGGCAATATGTTGAAGGTGTTAGCCCCCTGTGTTCTCTGTCTATGCCATGATGTTTAGATTGATTCTAATCTAAAAAGTGAGATAACGGAGTTTTACATGAATTCATACAGTTTTTGAGCAAAGTACAACGTAACTCTGCAAGTACAAATTCACCCCACAAAATATGTGTGCATGTGGGTACTTGTCTGTGTGTGTGTCTGTCTGGGTTGGGGTTTGTGTATATGTGTAGTGAGTGTAGAGTGTCTTAAGTTTGTGAGGGAGTGCATGTGAGAGTGTGGGAGTATGTCTGTAAGGGTGTGTATAGGTGTTTGTGTGTGTGTAGTGCAATGGTGGTCACCTGTAATGTGACATGAACCCAAGGTCCTGGTTGAGGCCCTCCCTATGGGTACCGAACTTAGCTATCAGCCTCTGCTTGGCCACTTTTCACTGCTGCCTGTCCTGAAGTCTGCCTTGGAGGATGGTCACCCGAAGGCCCGTGGCTGAATGTCCTGGACCACTGAAGTGTTCCCCAACTGGGAGGGAATCCTCCTGTCTGTTGATTATTGTGCGGTGCCCATTCATCCATTGCCATAGCCTATGCTCGGTTTCCACAATGTACCATGCCTCAGGGCATCCTTGCCTGCAGCGTGTGAGATAGACAACGTTGGCTGAGTCACATGAGTACCTGCCATGTACAAGGTGGGAGGTGTTCCCACGCGTAATGGTGATATCTATGTCCACACTTTGACATGTCTTGCAGCGCCTACCGTGACAGGGTTGTATGGATTTGTCCTGAGAGCCGGGCAGCTTGCTACGAACAATGATCTGTTTGAGGCTTGGCGATTGTTTAAAGGCAAGTAGTGGAGGTGTGGGGAAGGTCTTGGTGAGGTGCTCATCGTCATTGATAATGTATTGCAGGTCACGAAGAACATGGAGTAGTTTTTCAGCTCCTGGGAAATACTGAACAACGAAGGGTACCCTGTCGGTTGCAGCACGTCTGTCTCCTGAGGAGGTCATTACGGTTCCTTGCTGTGGCACGTCGAAACTGGCGATTGATGAGTTGGGCATTGTACCCTGTTCTTGTGAGGGCATCCCTGAGTACTTCCAGGTGTCCATCACGTTCCTCCTCATCTGAGCACATCCGGTGTACGCGTAGGGCTTGTCCATAGGGAATGACTGTTTTAATATGTTTTGGGGGGAAGCTGGAGAAGTGTAGCATTGTGAGGTTGTCTGTGGGTTTGCGGTAGAGTGTGGTGCTGAGGTGTCCATCCTTGATGGAGACGCATGTGTCCAAGAATGAGACAGATAGTCGAGAGTAGTCCATGGTGAGTTTGGTGGGTTGAAACTTGTTGATGTCACTGTGTAGTTTTATCAGTGACTCCTCGCCATGGGTCCAAAGGAAGAAAATGTCGTCAATGTACCTGATGTATAATGTTGGTTGGAGATCCTGCATAGAGAAATTGTCTTGTTCGAACCTGTGCATAAAAATGTTGGCATATTGGAGTGCAAATTTGGTCCCCATGGCTGTTCCATGTGTCTGGATGAAGAACTGGCTGTCAAAGGTGAAGACGTTGTGATAGAGGATAAAGCGGATGAGTTGTAGGATGGTGTTTGGAGATTGGCAGTTGTTGGTGTTGAGTACTGAGGCAGTTGCCGCGATGCCATCGTTGTGGGTGATGCTGGTGTAGAGTGCGGAAACGTCCATTGTGACGAGGAATGTTCCCGGTTCGACCGGTCCGTGGGTGCTGAGTTTTTGTAAGAAATCTGTAGTGTTGCGACAGAAGCTGAGGATCCTCTGTACAATAGGTTCCAAGATGGCTTCAACATAGCCGGAAAGATTCTCACATAGGGTCCCATTGCCCGACACGATGAGATGTCCTGGTGTGTTTGCTTTGTGTACCTTTGGAAAGCTGTAGAAGTTGCCCGGATGAGGGTGCGTAGGGAACTTTGAAGGATTGGATCTAAAGTTCTGATTAGTGTGTTTAATTCACGGGCGTGTTCTTTGGTCAGATCAGCTGGTAGTTGCCTGTAGTGTTCCTGGTTGTTCAGTTGTTGGTACACTGTGGTCAAGTGTTTGATTAAACATTTTGACTTGCTGTATTAATGAAGGATGGAATTGATCATACACAGTGCACCATGTTGTAACTGACCTCTAATACTGCTGAACTGAGGATTATGAGAGTCATGACTTTGGCTGGTTTGACTCAGTTGTCCCATGAATCAGAGTATTAAAGTCTGGGAAGGAGGTTGATTCCCAGCCAGGCTCCCAGAACCTTTCCTGGGGCATCAACTGAGCCCCAGACATTGTTCCACACCAACATCCTTTCAGTTTGAGATACAGGAGGCACTTGTTTGTCTAATCCTGATCATTGAGTGGAAGGCCTACACTAGGTGATCTACAAGTAGCAGTGAACCTCTCCGCTATTCTATTTAAGAAAAAATTTTATTCATATGAATCAACATCTAACCATCCCAGTTTGATGCTGCAAGAAATGTGTATTTTATTTTGAGATATAGGCAGACACAGAGATACAGCATGATTTCCTGAGAACTGGAAGTGACAATAGAGACAGGGCCACATGTATTTTATATGTATTCCACATAGCAATA
Source organism: Chiloscyllium plagiosum (assembly GCF_037043375.1). Lineage (NCBI taxonomy): Eukaryota > Metazoa > Chordata > Chondrichthyes > Orectolobiformes > Hemiscylliidae > Chiloscyllium > Chiloscyllium plagiosum. Next base: position 37,353,158 of record NW_028270177.1, read on the forward strand.
TCTTTTGGTAGAAATCTCCATGTCTCATCTGAGGGGTATTATTTTCTTTTGTTGCTAATTTTCCCTTTGAAGTTATTTTTCTGACTGTGTAAACCTGGGTGTTGCATCCTGTGTGAAGATGGGTTGGTTAAGCAGTGTTCAGTATTGCAATATATCACAGCTGTCAGAGGTTGGTGTTTGTCTGCTGATTGGACAGTTTTGAAATTGAAAGTTGAATATTGAATTTTGATACAGGAACTCCAAGATCCAGTTTTGCTTTTAAATTGGATCAAAATGAAAGTTTTCTGGATTGTCCAATGAGTGTGAAACTTGGGTGATGTTTTCTCTGCATCACCAAATTAATCTAACTGCCCAACATACTGGAAGTTATTTTTAATATCCAGCAGAACTGACCATTTTTTAAACTGTTAGTATCACGTATTGAACATATTCAGAGGCTGAGTGCACCGACTCCTTGCTCTTTCCCAGCACTTGGCCATAACATTGAATGGTATGACACTTCAAGTGCTCAACTAAGTACTTTTTTAAAGATTGTGAAGTTTCCTGCATCAACTGCCCTCCAAGGCAGTGCATTCCTGACCCCCCACTACCTTTTTTTTTGGGGGGGTGGGCTTCTTTTCTCAGATTCACTCTAAACACCTGCCTTTCACTTTAAAATTATATCCACTTGATAAATATTTCTAACCAACTGGTGAGATGTGATGACATGCCACTGGAGCAAGTGGGACATGAACCTGAGTCTTCTGACCCAGATGTAGGGACATTACCACTGCACAAGATCTTTATGCCCTCTTGATATTGACTCTTTAAGGGGAAATAGCTGCTTTCTATCCACCCTGTTCCTGCTCTTCATAATCTTATAGAGCTCTATCAGGAACCCCCCCCCCCTTCTCTAAAGATGACAATCTGAGCTTATCCTGCATCTCCTCGTAGCTGAATTTTCCAAATCCTGGTGAATCTTCTCTGAACCCCCTCTAGTGCAATCACATCTTTCCTATAGTGTAGTGACCACAACTGCATACAGTACTCCAACTGTTGCCTAACCAGAGTTTTGTACAGCTCCAACATAATTTCCTTGCTCTTATAATCTATGCCATGACTGATAATGGCAAATATCCCACATGCCTTCCTAACTACCCTATTAATGTGCCCTGTCACCTTCAGGAACCTATGGACCAGCATTCCAATATTCTTGTTCCTCTGAGCTTCCTGTGTGTTCTGTCATTCATTGAGTGCTCCCATGTATTTTGGAAGAAGTAACAATTCATCACCTCACATTTATCAGGGTTAAGTTCAACCTGCACATGCAAATACCCACAAGTCTGTGCAAATCTTCAGATGGAAGGTAATTTGTGTCATGCCTGTAAGAGAAAGTGAGGACTGCAGATGCTGGAGATCAGAATCGAAAAGTGTGGTGCTGGAAAAGTACAGCGGGACAGGCAGCTTCCGTTAATTCTTCTGCTCCTCAGATGCTGCCTGACCTGATGTGCTTTTCCAGCACCACACTTATCGACTCATGCCTTAATCCTGTTGAAGTCATATTTGCCCTTTTGCTGACTTTCTCCATGTGATGACTTTGAATGGTTAATAAGTTTGTGGATGACATCAAAATTAGTGACATAGCAGACAATGAAGAAGGTTATCTAAGGTTACAAAGAGATCTTGATCAATTGGGTCAATGGGCTGAAGAGTGGCAGATTGGATATCTGCAAGGTATTGCATTTTAGTAAAACAAACGAGCAGGATTTATACAATTAAAAGTAGGGGCTTGGGTAGTGTTGTTGTAATACAGAGAGATCTAAGGAGTCGGATAAATAAATCTTTGAAGTTTGCATCACAGGGTGATTAAAAAGGCATTTAGCATGCTTGCCTTCGTTGCTCAGACCTTTTTGAGTGTAGGAGTTTTTGTTATATTGAGGTTGTACAGGATGTAGGTGAGGCCTTGTCTGTCATACTGTCCAGTTCTGATCACCCTGTTACAGAAGGGTTTAAGCTGGAGACAGTTCAGAAGAGAATTACTATGATTTGCCAGGAATGGAGTGTTTGAGTTATCAGGAGAAGCTGGACAATGGAAGGTTGAGGGGTATAGATGCTTATAAAATGGTGAGGGGTATAGATAAGGTGAATGGCAGGTGTCTTTTCCGTATGGTGGGGGATTTCAAGACTAGGGGAAATACTTTTATGGTGATAGATTTTTAAAAAGACATGAGGGCAATTGTTTTACACAGGAATATGTGTGGAATGAAGGAAATGGTGGATGTGGGTACAGTTACCCAAATGTCTTTTAAATGTTGTAGGGATATGGGCCAAACACACACATTGGGACTAGTTTAGTTTGGGATTATGGTCAGTGTGGGTGGTTGGACTAAAGGGTCCATTTCCGTGCTGTATGACCATGAACACCACAATTGAGGTACTTGGTAGAAAGACTTTGAAAAAAGTCTGACAATATCTGCCTGGATAGGACTAAACTTATATAATGAAGAATAATCAAAGCAGGTCAGTTAGTCCCTGGAGCCTGCTCCACCATTCAATAAGAGCAAAGCCAATCTGATTGTAGTATCAAATCCACATTTCTCCCTTCATCCCCTCTGCTTATCCTAATCTAGACACATCAACCTTAAAAATATTCAAAGACTGTTTCCACCACCTTTTCCCGAAAGCCAGTTCCAAAGATTCACGGAGATGTCGGATTAAAATGGGTGATGCCTGATTTTGAAACAGTGATCCCTAGGCCTAAATTCTCCAATAAGAGGAAACATTCTTTCCAAGTCCAGCAGGTCCAAACTGGTTTCAATTAACTCCCCTCTTACTCTGAAACTCCAGTGGATTCCAGCCCAACCTTTCCTCCTAAGACAGGCCATTCATTAATTGATTAATAGGTATGACTCCTGAAGAAAGGCTTATGCCCGAAACGTCGATTCTCCTGCTCTTTTGATGCTGCCTGACCTGCTGCGCTTTTCCAACAACACATTTTTCAGCTCGAGTCCAGTAAAGCCTGATGTAAACTACCTTCTTCCTTTAAAGTTACATCCTTTCTGAAATAAGATGACCAATACTCTGCACCGCATTCCATAACCTTTTACTTTTATATTTAATGGAATATGATCACAATGTGTTTTCCTAATTACTTGCTGTGCCTGCATACTAACCTTTTGTGATTCATGAAGGAGGGGTTGCAGTACATTGAGTTGTAGCGTTATCCCCCAGTTACCATACTGTTTATAATCGCTGCTTCCTACATTGAAAATAGCCTGAACAACATTAGCCAATATGATTTTCCCACGCACTGTAATTTGAGAGTATGCTTGATGTAACCAGTATTCTTCGTCATCAGCTATAGCATGTTTCAGTTAAACACAAGTGGGTTTCAATGCTAAAGTTCACACATGGTTGCAGATCCAACTGTTCCATTTAATTTGTGTTAACGACATTTTGTAAAAAAAACAATGAATGAATAGTCTCTCCAGGCGCCAGTTATGAACAGTGGGAAATGGGTGGAATTGATAAATTGGACGAGTTTTATAATGGGCCGGCAATCCCTTTACCAGTATAACCCCCCGAGGGTCGAAGACCAACATTGGGCTGTGACCTCTTGTTGCATCATAACTGGATCGAATGACCAACGTGAATTCAGTCTCCAGTAACAACAGGTAACAGAGATAAACCTGCAACATTCCAGGCCTGTGGAGATTTTTAAACATTTTGGTTGGGAAGTCTGAAGATAATCTTCCTTAGCTGTTGGCTCACAGGTAAAGTGATTGATACTTTTAAAGTAACCAGTCGGTTTTGATGGCTTTCTGACGTGAGTTGAACACTTTGTTGTGTTCGGTCAGCACTTGTTCTGAACTATAACCCTGAATTGAAGGGAAATTACCAGTTTAAAAAGAACGTCCTCTCAACATGGGGGTTCCACCCCCCCCCTTTTTGTTTATGCATCGGCTCAGACGCATTTGGGTTTAGCGATCGAGACTAAATGCATTCTATGCTAAATTATATGAGTGGTAATTACAGCCGGTATCTGGGTGATCAAATATCTGATCGTTCAAGTTCCTACCCTACTCCTCTAATGAGATGAAATCCCCTGCTGAGATTTATTTTTAAAATGTTGGCGAAACCAGTTCGGCTGTATTTTTTTTTGTTAATGAAATTATTGAGTAATTTTTAAATGCCCTGTCTCAATTACACACATGAGTTCTCACCACGTCATCTAACTGCTCCACCTAAGACTTTGAGCTGGGAGAGGCTCTGGCTTTGAACTAGCTGATCTGAGGGCAGTACAGTAACAAATGGCTATAGCTGATGGGTGTAGGGCACTGCATGTTTGCCAGGCTGTCCGTGGATCTGTGTGCAATGGGCGATCGGGGCAATAATACTTCTACTGCCCAGGGCTGATACTTACCAACACTTCCACCCCTAAAGAGAAAAACGTCTCACCTCTTCCATCTCGTTTTCAGTTCCAATATCACAGAGTATTCCCTTCGCGCTCTCCCACGTCATCTTAAAAAGATGCTGTCCAAGTCTTCAATCTTGCACTCAGCAGAACAGAGACAGTGATGGGGAATTGCAAAGGAAACGACGATTTATACTGCAAAGGAGAAGAGGCTGCTGATTGGTTGGCAACCTGATTCTGATAGGTTGAGGCTTTGCCATGGCGAAGCCAAATGTTCCAGGATGCCTTAATTCAACAAGGGTGCAATGCCTAAAGATGTTTCTTTTTCTGCACAGGACATGTCCCTGCCTGTATGAAAATGCAGGTTCTAGCAGTTGTGAGCTGTACTGATCATCTTAAATTGCTTTGATAGCCTTTTGTCTTTTATCATCAAATTCACATTTTGTGCTACCACATGATTACCTCAGTCAACAGAAAGCAAAATACTGACATGCAGGATATCTCAAATGAAAATATGAACTCTGGGAAACACAAGAGGTAACCAGTGGAGTGAGAAAGAGAATTAACAGTTCACGTGGAATTTGACAAGTAAAAGTAGGGCATATTTAAGATTGAGATGGAGATTCTTGATCAGCACAGGAATCGAAAGATTAAGGGTAAGGGCAGGACGGGACATAAGGAGTGTTGGATCAGTCGTCATTCTGTTGAATGGTGGAACAGATTGAGGAGCCTTTTCTTATCTTATAATGACATAATCAAAGTGATGAAGGAGCATATTGCAGTGCTGGAGTATTGAGTTTAATGTTTAGAAACAATAACTATATAATTTCACTACTGAGTATCTATAGGCACCAACAAGTGAGAAATATCAAGAGGAGCAGAATCTCAAATAACTTACAGAGAGGTACTAATGAACAGTAGTGGCAATGGGGGAATCAGTTGATTGCTGTAGTAGTTGTCTAATAGATAAAAGAGGATGAGTTTCAGAGTCATGGTTCAGGGGAATTTTCTAGATCAATATATTTCCAATTCAGTGATAACGGTGTTCTTGCTAGACCCATTTCTGGAGAATGAAATGAATCAAATCAAACAAATATTTGCATGGGGAGTGGGATCTGGCCATTCATCCCCTCAAGCCTGCTCCACAATTCAATAAGAATTTATTTGAGCTGATTGCACCCTCAACTCCACATTCATGACTAGCTCTAATAGCCAGTGACTCTCTTTCTCATCAAAAATCTATCCACTACTGCCTTAAAATATTCAGTGATTCTGCCTCTACTACTTTTATGGGGAAGAGAGTCCCAAAGATTTGCAAATCTCAGAGAAAAAATTCCAAATAATCTCACTCCTAAATGGGATACCATTCTCTTTAAACTGCATCCCTATTCCATTGTCTCCCTCAAGGGGAAACATCCTTTCAGCATCCATTCTGTCAAGTCCCCTCAGGATCTCATATAATGTCATACAGCATTGAAACAGACTCTTCAGTCCAACCAGCCCATACCAAACATAATCCCAAACTAAACTAGTTACATCTGCCTGCGCCTTTCTTTATAACTCTCATGTTCCATACCCAGTTACATGCTGGTAAATCTCTTCTGAACCCTCTCCAGCTTGATAATATGCTTCCAATATCTGGGCAACCAGAATTGGACACAATATTCCAGCAGAGGCCTCACCAATGTCCTGTACAACCTCAACATAACGTCCTAACTCCTATACTCAAATGACTGAGCAATTAAGGCAAGTGTGCCAAACACATTCTTAACCACCCTGTCTATGTGTGATGCAAACTTCAAAGAATTATGAATCTAAACTTCAATGGGTACAGGCCTAGCCTGTCCAACCTTCCCTCATAAGATAACCACTCATCCCAGGTATCAATTGAGTTTCTAACTCATGTACATCCTTCCTTAAATGAGACTAAAACTGTGCACAGTACTCCAGATGTGGCCTAAAGCTAGCAAAATATCCCCACTTTTACACTATTTTGCTTGCATTAAACAACATTTCATTCGCCTTCTTTCTTACCAACTGTGCCTACATATGAATATTTTGAAGGACACCCAGGTCCATCTATACCTCTGAGTCATCCTCTAAGTAATATGCTGCTTTTCTATTCTTCTTGCCAAAGAGGATAAGTTCACAGTTTTCCATATTATATTTGATCAAATGTCAGTCGGGGACAGTGATAATTGTATCATGAGATTTAGATTGCCTATGGAAAAAGTAAGCCAGAGTACAACTACTTGATTAGAAGGGGGTCCTTTCCGGGGGATCCAAGATGGCGGCGACCCAGTAAGACTGAGTCTATAGTGCTCCTCCCAAGACTTGGGCACAGTGGGTCACCTACCCCCTACCAAGCTCACCAAATCATTTATAATAGTTTTGTAATTTAATTAGTTGTGTAATATTACATTTAAACAATTTAATCCTAAGTTAAAATGACTAAAGGGAAGGGAGCCCGCAGCTCTCAGCAAGCAGGAACCCCTCCCCCACCCTCTCCAGCTGCAGCAGAGGCGTCCACAGCCGCCCCGGGGGACTTACCAACAGTAACAAGCCTTGCAGAAATGCTTTCCAAGCTTGACTTGAAGATCGATGCCTTTATTGTCGAATCCAGAAATCGTTGGGAGTCGCTCTCGTCCGCGCTGCAGAAGCACGACCGAGAGATTGAAGAAATTCAACGCCGAGTCGGAGTGGCGGAGCTAAAGGCCGCGACCTCCGAGACTACCGCTCAATCGGCCGTGGATCAGGTCCGGACTCTCGAGCAGCGAGTCCGGACCTTGGAAAATCATATTGACGACCTCGATAATCGAGGTCGCCGAAAAAATATTCGTTTGCTGGGCCTTCCCGAACGGGAAGAGGAAGGCCAGCTTACAGCATTCCTGGAGCAGTGGCTGCCACAACTTTTAAATCTGCAAGCTGGATCAGGCCAGGTAAGGGTGGAATGGGCCTACCGGGTCGCAATACGCGGGCCCGGTTCGAACCAGCGCCCGCGCCCGGTCCTGTTCCGGCTGCAGAGCTACAGGGAGAGGCAGATACTCCTAGAAGCCTCTAGAAATCTCAGAAAAGACCCCCAAGCTATGATCTACAAAGGATCCAAGATCATGCTATTTCAGGACTTTTCCCCGGCTCTGGTTCGAAAGAGGAAGGCATTCGACGAGGTGAAGAAGCGTTTAAGGGACCTAAATGTTCAGTACTCCTTACGCTACCCAGCGATGTTACGCTTTAACCATGAAGGATCCGTATATAACTTTGGATCACCAGAAAAGGCTAGGGAATTCTTGGACTCTCTTAGATAAACTGTAGGACATAATGGATGTTGGTCTGCCTTTCCCCCCGGCTTTGGTTTATATCCCCTCCTTTTTTTTTCTTTCTCTTACCTTACTGCTTAATATTATCATGGGGGGTGGGGTTTTGTATTATCATATTTAATTATTATTTGTTGAAGTGGTAATTTTATAGTTATATGTTTATATATGGTATTAACATTACCAAATATACCCAGGTGTTGGTATGGGTGGGGGTGGGGTGCTCACTGTTAACTCTAGCTTTGTATTATATTTGAATTCTCCTCATTTTATTGAGGAGTGCCTGGGTCAAGGGTGGGGCATTGGTTGGGAGAGGATATGAGGGACTTTTGGAGAGGAAGTGACGCCCCCTGGGAACAAGGGGGAAAGTCTCCACTTAAATACGTTTTATATTTTTTTAATTTAGAAATAGTTTTTTACTGTATTGTTGTGGGTGTATTAAAGAGGCTTTATTTTTGTAAATTTTACATGTTCCACGCTCGGGATGTTCTGGATAGGGTTCCCCCTCCCGAGGGGTCTCTGATTGGCCCAGAGGATTATGGTTGATCAGTCGGTTAAGTGGTGCACCTGGAATGTCAAGGGGAGTAATTTGCCACTCAAAAGGAAGAAAATATTATCAAATCTTAAGAAGGAAAGAGTTGATATAGCTCTCCTACAGGAGACACACCTGTCAGATAAAGAACACTTGAAATTACGACAGGGCGGATTTGATCAGGCCTTTTTTTCTTCTTTTAGCTCAAAAAGCAGGGGAGTTGTTATTCTTGTTCGGAAGAATTTCCCTTTCAAAATCCTAAAGCAGATAAAAGACGAATCTGGACGATATATCTTGATTAAAGCCCTCATAAATGGAGAGGAATATGGGATTTTAAATTTGTACTGCCCCCCGGCACACCCCTTTAAATTTATAACAGAAGCCTTTTCAAAATTGATGGCTTTTGATGCCCGTCATATAATTATAGGGGGAGACTTTAATTGTATTATGGATCCGGAAATAGATAGGATTCCCAAGAGTACTGCAGGAGTATCTCCCAGATCTAGACAATTGATGGATCTGAACAAAGAATTAGGATTAGTAGATGTATGGAGATGTCTTCATCCACAGGGTAGAGATTTTTCTTTCTACTCTAATCCACATAAATGTCATACCAAAATTGATATGTTTTTTGCCCCCTCGATTTTTTTTAAATTCCATATCATCCTGTAAAATAGGTAATATAGCAATTTCTGACCACGCTGCTGTATATATGGAAACTAAGGCGAGGAACAGTGGGACATCCCCTCGGCATTGGGGTATGGACCCCTTCCTAATGAAAGATAGTAAATTTGTAAAATACTTCTCTCAAGAATTTAAAACATTTTTAGAAATTAATTCAGGTACAGCTAGCAACCCGTCAATGATGTGGGAGACCATCAAAGCTTACACGCGAGGCTTGATCATCTCCTACTCAGCGACCCAGAAGAAATTAAAGGGAGAACAACAGCGTCTGCTTGAAGCCAGCTTAAAAGCGGCTGAAACAGCATACACTGATAGACTTTCTATTATTAAATTGCAAAGGATTACAGCTCTTAGGACAGCTCTAAACACTACACTTACTCAAACGGCTAAGAGGGAAATATTATTTGCAAAGCAAAGGTTATATGAATATGGCGCCAAACCGGGTAGATACTTAGCATTTCTTGCAAAGAAAAAAAAGGCCCCTCAGACTATTATGTCTATCAAGGAAAGTACGGGTATTTTGACTCATGATCATAAAAAGATTAATGCGACCTTTAGAGAATTCTATTCTGAGTTATATAAATCACAGGATTGTGAAGATAGGACGAAGAGGATGCAGTCATTTTTTAAAAATTTGACTTTTCCAGACCTAACTCCGGAACAAGTATCGGTCCTAAATGCTCCTCTTACACCCCAAGAAATAGTTGATGCAATTAGGCACCTTCAAAATGGTAAGGCGCCGGGCCCAGATGGCTTTCAAGCTGAATTCTATAAAGAATTTACAGAAATACTGGCTGGTCCACTTATGGACATGTATAACTATGCATATAGTCAGGGCTGTCTCCCGCCTTTGCTGAAAGAGGCAAATATCTCTCTTATCCTTAAAAAAGGAAAGGACCCAGAAGATTGTACATCATACAGATCAATATCCTTGCTAAATCTAGATTTTAAAATCCTCTCTAAAACGTTAGCACTGAGACTAGAAAGGATACTGCCACATATTATAAAGGAGGATCAGACGGGGTTTATTAAGGGCCGTAGATCATCCAATAATGTTAGAAGGGCTCTGAATATGATTCAAGCTTGTCATCAGGGAAAGATACCAGGAGTAGTGGTTTCATTAGACGCGGAAAAGGCATTTGATAGGGTCGAATGGTCATATTTGTTTTACACATTGGAGAGGTTTGGCGTTGGACAGGTGTTTACCAAATGGGTCTCAACATTGTATAGTGATCCCAAAGCAGTTGTGGTTACCAATGGATTAGGTTCGGATAGCTTCAGTGTGGGTAGGGGCTGCCGTCAGGGATGTCCCCTCTCGCCATTGTTATTCACGCTAATAATTGAACCACTAGCAGAAGCTATACGAGCTGATCCTAATATAGTGGCCCCAAGGATTGGTACAGGTAAACATAAAATTACCCTTTATGCAGATGATGTTCTTCTATTCCTCAGTAACCCTTTGATGTCTATACCTCGCTTAATCCAAGTTATTAATACATTTAGTGCATTCTCAGGCTATAAAATTAATTTTTCAAAATCGGAGGCTATGCCAATGGGTGGCCTTGCTGTGATACCCCGCTTAGCGGACGGTTCCCTTTTTCCCTTTCGCTGGTCCCTGGAGGCTTTCTTATATTTAGGCACTTTTATTACTCCAGTATTTGGTCAGTTGTATAAGGCTAATTTTGTGTATTTATTGGAAAGGATAAGGCAGGACCTCCAGCGATGGGGAGACCTACCAATTTCCTGGTTGGGTAGAATAGCATTAATCAAAATGAATATCCTGCCCCGTCTCCTATACGGCTTTATGTAAATTATACGGCTGGCTGAGTTCCTTTATCTGGAATCATAGGCGGCCCCTCATTAAGCTGAAGAAGCTACAGCTTCCACAGGCAAGGGGTGGATTGGACTTCCCAGACTTTAGGAAATATCAGTTAAGTTCCCTATTAAGTTACATAGCTGATTGGGTCTTGTCTGATCCACAATCAATCTGGTTGGACATCGAGGCTTCTCAAGTAAAATACCCACTTATTAACCTTTTATTCTCAGACAAGGGGAAAATCATTACAGATCACTATAAAAACCCTTTAATACTAAATACAATCAAGGCTTGGAATATAATGCGGCAAAATGAGGGTAATTCACATAAAACATCCCCCTATGCACCGATAGTGGGAGCATGGGGATTCCAACCGGGGTTAACAGATGCCACTTTTAAACTCTGGAGATCCAGGGGTATCTCATGTTTCGGGGATTTATTTAAAGATGGGGTCCTGATTTCTTTCGGACAGCTGCGTCAGAAATTCGGATTACCCAATGGAGACCTCTTTCGATACTTCCAAATTCGAGATTATATACAGAAGAAGACTACGTTATTAGATAGTCTTTATAAATCCGATAGAGAATGTAGTGTCCTACGACCAGTGGGGGTATCTTCCGTCAGTAATATTTATCATTTACTACATGATGAAGTATCGGGAGATATGGATAATCTGCTTAAAACTTGGGATCAGGATCTGGGACTAGAAATCTCCACAGAAACGTGGAATGATATCTGGAAAAATGCTAGAAGAATTACTATTTGTAACAGAACCCAGGCTATCCAGCTGAAGATACTTCATAGGGCCCATATAGCACCGGTTCGATTGGCAAAATTTAAGGCAGGAGCATCTCCAATGTGTCCTAAATGCAAAATAGAGGTGGGCACTCTTGTACATTGCTTATGGACCTGTCATAAGATCCGTAGATATTGGACTAAAGTAGCAAGTACCCTGACAGAAATTTTAGGAACGGAAATAAAAGTGGACCCTGTATCTCTCCTCTTGGGCTTTTCGAACTTTCCCTCCCTGGACACGTACGGGAAGAGACTATTTTCTATTCTTTCTTTCTGTGCAAGGAAAAATATTTTGGTGAACTGGGCGGCTGAGGGCCCCCCTGGACTTTCAAATTGGCACAGACTAATTATGGAATGTATTCCCCTTGACTTCCTTACAAATATGGTGCACCGAAAGACCGAATTATTTTATAAAATATGGCAGCCCTTTTTGAATTACATAAATACAGATATTTCGGCTATCCTAAAAAGGGCGTTTATTTAATTGAGATTACAAACCTGGTTGGTCCGCGGCCCCTCGGGGGAGGAATCCCGCACGAATACGGGTTTTATTATATCTGATGCTAACACATCCCGAGCATGTAAGAGACTTAAATATACACCCTGGTTAGTTGTAGGTTAGATTAGTAGATAGTTGAGTTTTGTTTGTTTGTTTTTTTTTCTTTTCGGTTTTTTTTTGTTGTTTTTTTTTTGTCAAATTTTGGTTATTGTATATTTGAGCTAATTGTATATCAATGTTTATATTTGAGAGTTTTGTTTATTTTTGTAAACTTGTAAAAATGTTAAATTTCTAATAAAAATATCTATTAAAAAAAAAGAAGGGGGTCCTTTCCAATGGGGTGAGAAGCAGCATGTCCTGCATACATTGGAACATAAGATAGGCAGACAAATATTCAAGAGAGCAAAGGGCTGCCTTTAAAGAGAAGACCATTCACCGTACATTCACATTAAGAAAACATAGGGTGACCAAAGCCAGAGCTTCCCAGATGGTGAAAGAGATAGAGAGTAATGAAGTAAAAAAAAAATGCACAACAGATACCAGATTGATGCTGCAAGCCAGGACCAGCTTATATATTTAAAAATCAGAGGGGAAGTGGAAAAGGAAATAATATAATCATAGAGCATGAGAAGAGATTTTTGAGTAACATAAAAGGGAATCCAAAAGTCTTCCATCAGCTTAAAAATTGCAGAATGGTAATTAGGAGTGAAGGATACTGGTTGGTGGTATGGGTGATGGTGTGGACCTCAGGACAACAAATTGTCTGCTTAAGTCTAGAGGATCAGACTGAATGTTTCTGAGAACATGGAAGGAAGTGAGGAGAGAAATGTAGAGGTATTGGCAACAATCTTCCAATCACCTTAGATATGGGTGAGCTGGTGGACAGGTGCCAGAGGACCGGAAAATTGTAAACATTACATCATTGTCAAGAGTGTGTAGGGATAAATGCTGCAAAAACACACCTATCAGTTCATTCTCAGTGGTAGGATGACTTTTAGAACTGATAGTCTATGACAAAATTAACAATAGTTTGGACAATAGAATGGAAAGCCAGTATAGATTTGTTAAAGGTAAATCATGTTTAACCAATTAGCTTGAGTTGTTTGATGAAATATCAAGAAGTGTTGATGGCATTATTGTGGTTGATGTGCTGTACACAGACTTCCAAAAACATTTGATGAAGTTCTGCACACCAGACTTATCTGCAAAGAGAAACAGAACAGTGGCAGTTTGGATGTAAAGCTGGTTGAATGACAGGAAACATTGAACTTTGTTTTTCAGACAGAAGGAAGGTAAAAATAAAAGTAGGGTTCACTTGGAGTCATATGCGGGCTGCTATTTTTCCTGATGCATATAACTTGGGCTTGGGTGTGTGGGATGCAATTTAAATACTTCCAAGTTCTGAGATCTGAAAATATTATAAGTTGTGAGAAGGGTAGTGATCGATGTGAAGAGGGCACGGACAGAATGATGTTTGAAGAAATGTAATGCAGAAAAATGTTGTGACAGATTTTAGTAAGAAGAACGAGAAGAAGACATATAAAATAAACTTTACAATTTATTGCCCCGTTGTGGGTGGCATGGTGGCTCAGTGGTTAGCACTGCTGTCTCACAATGCCAGGGACCCGGCCTTGGGTGACTGTGTGGAATCTGCACATTCTCCCTGTTTCTGTGTGGGTTTCCTCTGGGTGCTGAGGTTTCCTCCCACAATCCAAAAGATGTTTAGATTAGGTGAATTGGCCATTCTAAATTGCCCATAATGTTAGGTGCATTAGTCAGGGGTAAATATAGGGTAGGGGAATGGGTCTGGGTGGTTTACATTTTGGAGGGTTGGTGTGGACTTGTTGGGCTTGTTTTCATCCTGTCGGGAATCTATTATTTGAAAGTTGGTGCAGAGAGAGACCTAGAAAGATGTGCAGACAAATGTTTAGAGTTGTCAGGACAAGTTGAGAAAGTCATTAAGAAGGTAAATGAAATCCTGGACTTCGTAAATAGCAGCATCGAATTTTTTACATTTACTCATGGGATCTGTTTGTCGTTGGCTGGGTCAACATTTATTGCCCATCCCTAGCTGCCCTTGGCAAGGTGATAGCAAGCTAACTTCTTGCATCATTGTAATCCATTTGGTAAAGTTACAGCTACAATGCCATTAGGGATGGACTGCCATGGTTTTGACCCAGCAACACTGAAGAACTGATGATATATTTCTAAGTCAGAGTGGAAAATGATTTGGAGAGGAGTTACAGGTGGTAGTGTTCCCATTATCTGTTGTCCTTGTCCTTGGTCATGCATTGAGAAGGTGCTATCTAAGGAGTCTTGATGAATTTCTGCGGGGCATTTTGCCACCACTGTGTGTCAATGATGATAGACGGAGTGATTAAGGTGGTGGATAGGATGACTATCAAGTGGGCTGGTTTATCCTGAATGGTTGGGTCTTTTGTGATGCTTCAGTATTGTCCCTATCTCTGAACCAAAGGCCTGGGTTCATGTCCCACCTGCTCCAGAGGTATGCATAATGTGTATGAACCTGATTGGCATCAAGTTCCTTGAGTGTTACTGGAGCTGCATTCATCCAGGCAGTTTGGTATATTCCATTATACTCTTAACTTATCCCTTGTAGATGGCAGACAGGATTTACGGAATCATAAGCTGAGTTATTTGTGGCTGGCTTCCTGGTCTCTGATCTGATGTTGTAGCCACTGCATGTATATAGCTGGTCCAGTTCAGTTTTCAGTCAATGATAATCCTCAGGATGTTGACAGTGGGAAATTCAGTGAATGGAATGCTATTGAATGTCAAGGAGTGATTAGATTCTGTCTTGTTTGAGATGGTCATTGCCTCACACTTGGGTGGCATGAACATTATTTGTCACTTATCAGCCCAAACCTAGTATTGTTCAGGAGGTTCTCGGAGGAAGGGTCACTGGATCCAAAATGGTAACTCTGATTTCTCTCCATAGATGCTATTTTTGTTTCTGATTTCCAGCATCTGCAGTTCTTTTAGTATTAATTGTTCAGGTCTTGTTGCATTTAGACATGGACTGCTTCATTATCTGAGGACTTGCAAATGATGCTGAACATTGTGTGATCATCAGTGAATGTCCCCACTTCTGACCCGATGATGGACTAAACACCTTTGATCAACTGGATAGATGCCAGTTTTGTAGCAACACTGGAACATCTTGGCTGGGGTATGGTAGGTTCTGGAGTACAAGACGTGAAAACCTTTGAGAGTATCCAGAAAAGATTTGAGAATGGTTTCAGAAAATTTACACATAGATTAGAAAAGTTAGGCATGTTCTCCTCAGTGAGAAAAAGGCTGAGTGGAGATTCCTCAGTGGTGTTCAAGATCATGAAAGGTTGGGAAAGTGTAGATAGAGTAAAACTGTCCTCATGGTACAGGTCACTGGATTCTCATCTCATAGTTCAAGATAAGCAGAAACAGAACTAATTCCACTGCTACATGGATATCATTGGTGCTATCCTATAGATCCAGACAAGTTATAGAAACATAATAATGTTCTGTGAGTGTGCTCCAGTCAATTCAGACTGATCTGTTCTAGCATAGGTCTCACACCAATAAACCCACACAACGGGATAGCCATAGACTCATTTATGCCACGTGAAATTCACTCTCAATCTCAAATTTTTAAATGCAGTGGGGTGTGAAAGTTTGTTCATTCACTAATGATATTCAGTGAATAACCTAACACCATCAAAAGGAGCTTATGTTTTTTCATCCTATGCAGACTTTGAGTAGAAAAGGTACAGTGCACTGCCCACCCAGTTCCTGATAGGTTTTAACTTTGTGTAAATATCTAACTTTGCGACTAAGCTTCTGATCACACTAATAGTACCTCTATATATTGTCTGGCTCAGTTGACTGGGGAACAGTACATCTGACAAGGAATAATGGAACAAATTTGAAGTCTCAGCAAAACCGTCAATGGTTTATCCATGATTGGCCAAACACAGTGCACTGCAACCCACGCTGAAAATTCAATAACATGCAAGAGAAAGACACTTGCTTTGAACTTTATAAGTTTAAACATTAGCTCTCTAAATGACCTACGATGATCTACCCTTCCTGTTCACTTATGGTGATGCCAGAATTGTTAGTGCACAACAGGAAACCAATAGCTTGTGATACCAGGAGACATTTCCTTAAGTACAAAATGTCTGAGTAATAACTTCAAGTAAGGGTTCGCCCATTTCCTGGAAAAGGAGAACCGTTTGCTTATCCGAGTCACTTGGCAATTGTTATCCTCCCTTTTTGTGATGTAATGGGTTATATATAGATGACAGGGTAATTGCACCAATCCCTGCCCCGACATGCCAATTCCCTTACCCAAAGGTAATCACACTTTACAATAGTTTCACCTTGTGCAAATTAAAAATGTGGAAGAGATTTCAAATTCTGAATGGTGTATTTAAACATGTTACAACAATTACTGATAGCAGGTAGGATGTTCAGGCCTAGCTGACATCTTCAGCCAATCTCACACAAAGAAAAGGATCATGCCCCTGGACGTACGCAGCCTCCTAAAAATTCCCCAAACTGGAATTATAAATTCACAAGGAAATCTCCAGCAAATACATTCCCTCTCCCATTATAACATACATCGGGGGCTATCACCGCCAAGTTTTAATCTTCAGCAGTGACAAATAGACTTATAACAACATACATTTATCTGCACTTTCAATGCAGCTAGACAAATGTTTAGAGGTGCTTCATAGCTGCTTAATCAGACAACATTTGACACTAAGCTACATTAAAGAGATATTCTGACGGGTGACTGAAAGTTTGATCAACAAGATATATTTTGTGCAGCATCTTGCACAAGCAGAAAGAGATGGGGTGACAGTGGGGATGGATGGCTGGAGAGGATTAAGGAGGGGAATCTGTAGCTTTAGGCTTAAACAGCTGAGACTGTAGCCACCAAGAGTGAAGTAAAGAAAGCTGTGTTGGAGGTCTACATGGGAGGAACACGGTTGTCAGAGGGATTGGCTTGAAATTCAGATTAATCGTGTGGAACAAAAATATTGTTCAATACATTAACATTCTTATCTTGGTTCATGCAGATTAAGAATGTGATTCAATCCTCTTTACCTAATGGACGATATAGGCCCAAGAATTTTGCTTCGTTGAAGGGAAAGGCTTCATGAAGTGAAATGGCAGAAAACGGCAGTCTTGGAAAAGCTTCAATTCCATTTCAGTGATGGTATTTTTTGGTCTAGATGGGCAATAAAGAATAGTAAATAAATGAAGTCACCGTCATCCCAGAGGGCTGCTCTCGCTTAGAGTCTGAACCTAAGAGTCTGTTATGGACCAGGCCAGACACACTCAAAACATTTCAAGAAAGTAGCCCGCACACCAACTTAAGGTGTAAAATTGATATTCCAGGTGGGATGCAGCTGGCCCAACCACTTAGTTTTAAACAAAACCAAATTTATTTGCAAGATTACTGAATGAAACATAAACAAAAGAGAACAGAATATAGAATAACTTAACCTCTCCAAAACCCCAACATATTATCACAGTTTAATGATGCTGTTCCAAATTCATGCAACAATCCCCATAAACACCAGTTGGCAAACAAAAGGTAAAATCAAACACAGGGTCTTACAAGAGAGATGGTGGAGAGATTCAGCATGGAATACCTTCTTCCACATAGCTGTTTCTTTGACCAGCTTAAACTGAGCAACCAGACCACTAAAACCAAACCAGAGAAAAGCTGAGTTGGGAGAACTGACCACTCTCCTTTCATTGCAGAAGGGTTTTAAAAAAAAACTTGAAAACCTTTTGGCTGAGGCAGTATCTGTTAAGTATAATCAAATTGACCCTAAAGCCTATCCAAGCCGTATCTTTCGGCAACTCTGCCTCATACAACACTTCTGAAAAAAACCAAGGACAACATAACCTTGTTAAAGGAACAGCAGCATCACAAGTCACCAAGCCTCAGGCGAGTGAACAGGTTAAGGAGGTAGGATCTTCACAGTAACCTCAGCTAGGGCAGGAGTTCAACCTGTGCTGGAATTGGAAACATTTTTCTTCACAAACCAGTTGTCCACCCAGCTGAGCTAACCAACCCTCAATGAAGCATAGCAGATATCAGGAAGGTTACAAAATAATAAAGATAGTTGCTGAGAAATGCTTCTTTCTACAGAGAGATGCTGATCTCTGGAATAATGTGATGTACAGACTCAACCTTGCATTATAGGAGGTAGACAGTCTTTATGGAACGAGTGATACTGCTTGAATGTAGTCTCGGTGGCATTGATGTAGGGGCGTGGTGCTGGACATGTGTAAGGAAACATTTTTCAAGAAGTCCTGGGAAAATTACCCTGAGACTTATCCTCACAGCCTATTACATGCAGAGGAGTTAGTTGGGTGGTGTATTTATGTGTACCTGTGGGACTGGCTGAATCAGTTAATTAGGTCTTTTCATTTCTCATTTGTCTGAAATCAAAGATGGGAACTGTATCATGATGGAGATTTCCACGGCATGGTCTGGCATGGAGGAAGAGACAGGAGGAACTTGTCATGATATTTAACCCCTAATACAGGGGAATTCGCCTGTGTTTTCCAGAGGAGTCCTATTTTGAAATTTGTTTGAAATGTTCATGGAACAACTGCTTCACTGACCCTTTGTCTGTGAATGAAAAATGTCTGCCCAGGACTTACAATCCTCACTGCTGACCAATGAGCTGGCTGGAAAAATCTGTCAATAAAGAAGAATTGGGGTAAGGACAGGACAGAGGATCTGAATCATAATACTTTCTGTCCTTTTGCCACTCTCTGTGTGGGCTCTGAAATGAGGAATGGCGCAGATTGATGCGTAACTCATTGGACTTGGCAAAAAGAGGTCAGTGGTAAAGAGATACTGAGGAGAGGGAGGAGGAATGCAAGGGAAATAGTAAAATGCACCAGCTATGAGAAGAATTTGGAGGGAGTCGTGGAGAGCCAAGAAAACTGAGAAGACAATGTGAGGGCAGTAGTGACTCTATGAGTTGGATTTAGAGGGAATTAAGGTGCTTCTACAAACTGGGACAGTGTGGGCAGGATATCTTCTGGCACTCGCTCAAAGTGAGAGGGACACTTGCTAAGGAATACAAGAACCTACATGTGGAGTCTTTTTTTAACATGAGGCTGTTGTACTGCAGCTACCCACAGTCCTGGCTGACCAGGAAACTATCCCACTGTTACCACCTGCTATAAATGTACTAGAAGGATTTGTAGGGTGATAACCAGTTTTGCCAAGTTACAAAGGTACCTCTATAGCCATCAAGTTCCCAGGTGGGGCTTGAACCGAAAACATCAGCCTCTGAGGCAAGGATACTACCCATTGTGCCACAATACATCCTGCAGTGCTGGATGTTGCAGAATAACAACAGAAAAGATTTTGTGGATGATTTAGTACTTCTATGTCACTGTTTATTGACTCATTATTATGTTTATCCTCTAATTTATAAAGCAGTGAAAACTCACCTTGTGCTGGAGCATCGTTAAAATTCAACTTTTGTTTGCATCAATGCTCTTTGCATTAATCACTTATTATTTATGCCACTTTCAACAATTAATGTAGCAAGAAAACCAAAAAGCCATTAGTGTTCACCTTATTATTTCATTTATTCAGCTAGTGCACCTGACCACATATCATCATGCAGTTATTATGGTGCAAAAATAAAGGCAGTAAATTTCCTCACAGTTTATGGCTGATTTCTATAGCATAATTGCTTTTGGAGCATCCATTATGGGGCAAGATGCTGTCTCACTTAACACCTAACTTAAAATTGATTCCCAACTCAAAATTGGCTCATGTTTATCAGTTCTTCTCATGGTACATCAACGTTAAGAGGATGATTTTAATTTGCCAATTTCTCCATGCACTCCCACCAAAGTTTTTATAAGATGGTAATGAGGCAAAAATGGTTGTGGCATGGGTGATAAGGGGCTGCAAATAAGTGACAAGTAGTTAAAACTTGTATAAGAAAGTAAAACATTTCAAGGCAGTTCATAGCAGCATAAATTTGAGGTATCCAAGATGGGTTCAGACTATCCTTGACATATTTACTGGATTTCCTTTCTGGATTACCAGTGACTTCCACATGAAAGAATCCTACCTAAGGTCAGATGCTCATGGCGAGTGATATCAATTAAGGCATCAAGGGACATTGACAGAAAGTGGGAATGTGTTATTGTTTGTTTGAGTTATAAGGAGAGGCTGGATCGGAGCATTAGAGACTGAGGAGTGCCCTTATAGAGGGGTTTATCAAATCAAGAGGGGCATGCATAAGGGGAATTGCCAAGGTCTTTTCTCCAGGACAAGGGAATTCAAAACAAGAGGGCATAGGTTTAAGGTAAGGGGGGAAATATTTAAAAGGGACCTAAAGGGCAACTTTTTCACACAGAGGGTGGTGCATGTATGGAACTAGCTGCCAGAGGAAGCGGTTGAGGCTGCTACAATTACAACATTTAAAAGATACTTGGACAGGTACATGAATAGGAATCATTTAGAGGGATATGGGCCAGACACAGGCAAATGGGCCCAGTTCCATTTAGGAAACCCAGAGGAGTTGGGCCAAAGGGTCTGTCCCATGTTGTGTATCTCTATGATTATAATCAGACAAAGTTTTTCACCAAGCCACAACAGAAGATGATAGTACAGACAATTTACCAAAGAAGTTAGGTTAAAAAAGTAGGCTTTAAATCTTAAAAGGAGGAAGGAGGCTGAGAGGTTGGAAGTTCATCAAAGAAGAGTAAGAGGAATTCCAGGCTTTTATCCATTCTGTCCTGGTGAAATCATTAAACAACTAGTATTACCAAATAGGGGTCGGTTCTTCTATTGGTTGGGTGGTTGTTTAGCAATTCAGAGTGTGTTATTGTTTGTTTGAGTTATACGGAGAGGCTGGATCGGAGCATTAGAGACTGAGGAGTGGCTCCAATAGCATAGGATCAATTCTTGTAGCTGGCTGAGGTGATGAAGTCTTCTCAGCCCTGCCTGAGACACTATGACCATCAGGTTAAAAATCATTTCTTTCTCTCTAATTAGAGAGCAGACAATGGAGATTTTCCCTTCATTATTGAATAAGGGAGCAAGTATCTTCATATGTCTTAGGTCACTGATATCTTTTATCAGTATGAAATCTGTCTGAGTAAAAACACACACCTATTTTTTAGCTTTGAAAAGTTAATTATCCAAGTGATTATCCCTGGGCAGATGAACTGTTTAGGATGGGAGATGAAGGATGGATATATTGAAATTGTAATTTTTTCTGTTGCATACAACTTCCTAACAAAGCCATTCTCATTAAATATTCCTGTTGTCTGAAACTCCCCGCTGTAGGCAAATTCCCCATGCAGATCCAAAGCACTTCAGTGAGTTTGTCTTTAATATACGTAATGTTACTTTACTGCTCTTGGAGACTATTATTAAACATTAACTTCTTCATGCAGAGCCAATATTTAAATGCTGCAGTGGATTTAAACTTTCCAAATGTTTGTTTTTACAGATTATAAGTTGTGTGTTCCATCTAAGTTGAAAGTGATCTTGGCTTTTACGAGTCCAATATAGACACACACACAGGGTCATTCTTTGATCTGTAAGTCAAATATGAAAAGACTTTAGCATAATGTCTACATAAACTATGACAGAACTAAAAAACTAAACATCTACAATTTTGCCATCTCATAAAAGATTGCAGAGTTTTGAGGTGCAGAGGGATCTGGGCATCCTAGTGCATGAATTGCCAAAGTAAGCAGGTACAGCAGGTAATTAGGAAAGCTAATAGGATGATATCACCTATCATAAAAGAAACTGAATACAAAAATAGGGAGGTTATACTCCATTTATACAAGGAACTGGTGAGACTGCCCTGGAGTACTGTACTTCTTAGTCTCCTTATTTAACAAAGGATGTAAACAGAGGAAGCAGATCAGAGTATGTTTAAGAGACAAATACCTGGAATGAGCATTTTGACTCATGAGGAAAAAATGGATAGGCTCGACTTGTATTCACTGGAGTTTAGAATCATAGTCATAGAGTTGCAACATGTACCATTCTGTGGGTTATGACAGGATTGATGTGGAGAGGATGTTTTCTCTTATGGGAGAATCTAGGGGTCACTGTTTAAAAATAAGGGGATGCACATTTAAAACAGATTGTGAAAGTTTTTCTCACAGAGGGTTAAATGTTTCTCTTTTTCAAAAAGCAGTAGAAGCAGCATCATTGAATATTGTTAAGGCAGAGGTGGATAGTTGTTTGATACGCAAGTGGAGAGAAGTTATCATAGGGAGGCTGCAATGTAGATTTGGGTTCCAATCAGATCAGCCATATCCAAAATGTGGTAACATTATACACTTTGCACTGTACCTCTATCCTTCTGTACTTGAGCACACGTGACAAAATCTAAATGGGCGGTACGGTGGCTCAGTGGTTAGCACTGTTGCCTCACAGCGGCAGGGACCCGGGTTTGTTTCCAGCCTTGGGTGACTGTCTGCGTGGAGTTTGCACATTCTCCCCCTGTCTGCATGGGTTTGCTCCAGGTGCTCCCGTTTCATGCCACAGTCCAATGATGTGCAGGTTGGGTGAATTGGCCATGCTAAATTGTCCATAACGTTAGATGCATTAGTCAGAGGGAAACAGGTCTGGGTAGGTTACTCTTCGGAGGGTCGGTGTGGACTTGTTGGGCCGAAGGGCCTGTTTCCACGCTGTAGGGTATCTAACCTAATCTAATCTAAATCTAAACTAATAGCAGAGCAGGCTTGAGGGGCTGTATGGAATACTTCTACTTCTTGGTTGTGTGTAAATTGAGTTGATTGTTGTAGCCTTTTTTGAAATGGTAGCTCACTCACATCTGCTGCTGGAGATCATGGGTTCAAGCTCCACTTCGCAGTCATGTACACAGAACTTAAAGTGGCATTTCAATGACAGAGTACTGATCAAAAGTGTCTCTTTTCAGATGAAATGTTGAATTGTTCTCTTAGGTGGAGGCAAAAGATCCCATAACATTTGAAGAAGAGTGACAGAGCTCTCCCGCCTGCTGGCTAACTTTATTTTCGAAATTAATACTTGCAAAACGATCTTGATATGGATCTAATGCTGTGTTGGGGCCTTGCTGTGCTCAGATAGCTGCCAAATTTGCTATCATAAAGCAGTGACTGCACTTGGGAAATTATTGATTAGCTGGAAAGCATTTTTTGAATGTTATGAAAGGTATTATGTAACTGCTTATCTTTTCATGGTCAAAGCTGACAACAGAAGTGATGACTCCACAAACAATGGACAACGTAATAACATAGTTGGAGCAAACATTCAGGGAGAAGGGTGGCTCAGTGGTTAGCACTGCTGCCTCACAGCGCCAGGGACCCAGGTTCAATCCCAGCCTCGGGCAACTGTCTTGCGTGGAGCTTGCACAGTCTCCCCCTGCGTGGGTTTCCTCTGGGTGCTCCAGTTTCCTCCCACAATCCAAAGATGTGCAGGTCAGGTGAACTGGCCATGCTAAATTGCCCATAGTGTTCAAGGATGTCTCGGTCAGGGGTAAATATAGAGTAGGGGAATGGGTTTGGAGTGGGATACTCTTTGGAGGGTTGATGTGGATTTGTAGGGCCAAAGGGTCTGTTTCCACACTGTAGGGATTCTATGAAAATGGCTGGCAATTGTGGTGCACCAATTGACGTACCATAAGGTATTATGTAATTCAGGAAGTACTGTGGCTGCTCTTTTGAATGAGACATCAAACGTAGACCCTGCGGTCCTCTCAGGCAGCACTAACATAGCAATTCAAAGAAGAGCTGGAAGTTTATTTTCTGGTATTTATTCTTCAACCAAAATCACTGTAAACAAATCATCCTGTCATTTTGGGATCTTACTGTCCATCATCACTTCCTACATTACAGACTGGGACTTGACTTCAAGAGTATTTCATTGGCTATAAAACGCTTTGGGGTATTCTGAGATTGTGAAAGCTACAACAGAAGTGAAAATATATTTTTTTTCTGAGGCATGTTAATCCAAAAGCTTCCAAGTGGTAGCTCCTACATTTCATACATTACCTGAAAGGTTAGCATTTATACGGATTCTGTGTGACATTCTGTCAGATGACTCCTGTCTTGTATAGATGAAAGGTACAAACTGTTATTTTAAATGATGAAACTAAATTATCAAATCAGTTTGATTTTATAAATAAAAGTACATGCAGGATCTAAAATGCTTTGTTAAAAAGTAATGCCCTTTAAGCCCCTTTAATAGATTGTACAGTCTATGTGGAAGAAATTAAGTCTGGCACTGTCATATTGTGATTAGTTAGTATTTCAGTGCTCTTGATTGCCATTTCCCTGTCCCAATTTCTAATCAGCAGTAATGTCTTTTGCAGTCCACAAGTCTTGGGTTCACTGTGGCCTTTTCATTAAAATGTTAAATTGATGTGGCTCACCATAATAGCAGCCTCATGCAGAGACATTGGGTTCTCCATGTCCTTTTAAGACTTCAGTTCCTGTTTCCTGTGGAGTAGTTTTAACAACTGGATAACCACTTCCAGATAGCTCCCTGTAGCCACAGGCATTCTATACCGTAGTGGGATGGTTTTGTGGCTGTTCCTCCCCCTTCTCATTGATAATCTGTGTTCATTGATCAAACTTTTGCCTCTACTCATTTAGGCCAGCGCTGTTTTTTGCAAACAATTACCAAGTTAATTCCAAACACAGTTTCAGAATCTTTAGCATGCTCCTGCACAAGAAAGAGAAATTTTAACTTTATGTCTCTCTCCACAGAACTCGAAAACATAAATGTGATTTAATTTTGTTGGCATTTTCAGCTGCTTTTTCTGAAAGTCACTCACACACACAAAATAATACCAAACACAGTAAAAGCTGGAGAAGCTTAGTAGGTCTGGCAGCATCTGTGGAGAGAGATATAGCATTAGAATTTTGAGTCTGGTATGACTTCTTCAGAGCTCAGACGACATGAAACAAAATCGTTGCATTATTCAGCCACCCCCTCCCCCCACCTTAGTAAGTCATTAGGACACTACAAACTATTTTACAAACAATAGATTCCTCTTTTTGAAGTGAACTATTTGTTATTACATAGGAAAACATGCAAGTCAGCTAATGCCACCATGTGTAGCAAATTAAGGAATGACCAATTTGGAGGTATTGACTTGGGAAGGAAGGTTAGTCAAAACACCACGGTGGCACAGTGGTTAGCACTGCTGCCTCACAGCACCAGAGACCCGGGTTCAATTCCCGACTCAGGCGACTGACTGTGCGGAGTTTGCACATTCTCCCCGTGTCTGCGTGGGTTTCCTCCGGGTGCTCCGGTTTCCTCCCACAGTCACAAAGATGTGCGGGTCAGGTAAATTGGCCATGCTAAATTGCCCGTAGTGTTAGGTTAAAGGGGTAAATGTAGGGGTATGGGTGGGTTGTGCTTCGGTGGGTCGGTGTGGACTTGTTGGGCCGAAGGGCCTGTTTCCACACTGTAAGTAATCTAATCTAATCTAAACTCTATGGTCTTTCTTGTGCAAGGCTGTTTCTGAAGTTTGAATCTTATAAAACTGAAAATTCTTACATTGTAGATTACTTATGGGAAATACTCCCAATCTGTTTATTGTTACCTTGAGATCAAAGGATGGTTTTCATAGTGTGGTCTAAGGAAACAATGTCAATAATGGCATTGTGATCACATGACTTGAAAGAAAGGAACAATAGTTGAGAGCTCATGCTTAGCCATAATGTACGTAGTATGGTGTAAATAAAAAATTACTTTGACAAATCCTCTGATGTATTCTAAAATTCCTGCATAACACATGATGACAATACAGTTGTAAACTAAGGCAAATAAACAGCAATCCTTCTTTTTCCCTGCTGATAATTGCCTTTAGGCACTGGATTCCCTGACACCTCAATAAAATTTGCAGTCTTCAAAAAATGAGGTAGTATCACAGCACACCTGACTGTGATTTAAAATATGATATAACTTCATGGACAAAAAAAAAGTGAACAAATAAATAAAATAACTGTGATATATAAGAGCCTTTTATGACACCTGGATATCCCAAAACAATTGACTGCCAATGAATTATTTTTCAAGTTTAGTCATCGGAGGGAACCACTGCAGCCAACTTGCATACAGCAGTATAACCACAACCTGGCCATTGTTTTATTGGAGATGGGCAAAGAGTAAATATTGATCAATATCTGGGGGAAGCACCCATGTTTTCTTTTGAAATGATGGTTTATGATAGTTATACATTGACCAAGAGAGCATTTTGTCCAAAAGACCACATGTTGGAGGGTGTAGCACTCCCTTCATACTACATTACCGGTTGTAGAGGAGAAGAAGGATTATTTGTCAGGAAAATAGAGTTGAAGCCACCATGATCTTACTGAATAGTGAAGCAGACTTGATGGTTTAAATGGACTGCTCCTGTTCCTAACTTTTATGTTCCTGCTAATTGTTGGTTCCTTTTAGATAATGTAGATTTTTGCTTAATTCTCTGGAGTGGAACTTGAGCATGATGTACTGTCCATCCCTTCACTCCTAATCTGAAGCCCAATCTATTCACGTTATATGTTTACAACAGAAAATATTTGATCAACCTTTCAAATGGAGAGAATAAGATTACAGTTCCTAGAATTTATCTCACTGTCTATAAATTTGCAAGTCATGTTCAGGTTGTACAGGACATTGGTGAGGCCTTTTCTGGAGTACTGTTCCAATTCTGGTCACCCTGTGACAGGAAGGATATCATTAAGCTAGAGAGGATTCAGAAGAGATTCAGAAGGTGTTGCCAGATGTGGAAGGTTTGATTTGTAAAGAAAGGCTGGATAGGCTGAGACTTTTTCACTGGAGCATAGGAGCTTGAGAGGTGACCTTGTAGAGGTTTATAAAATCATGAGGGGTATAGATAATGTTAATGGTAGGTGTCTTTTTCCTAGGATGGGGGATTTCAAGACTAGGGGCATATTTTTAAGATGAGAGAGATTTTCCCTTCATGTCTTTTTAAAATCTCTCTCCTCTCACCTTAAAAAATGCACCCTGGTCTTGAAATCCCCCATTCTAGGGAAAAAAATGTATGAAAGAAAAACATTTTTACACAGAGAGTGGTTCACATGTGGAATGAACATCCTAAGGAAGTGGTGAATGCAGGCATAATCACCACGTTTAAAAGATACTTGGGTAAGGACATGAATTGGAAAGGTTTGGAGGGATGTGGGCCAGGAGCAGGCTGGTGGGATTAGTTTGGTTTGGGATTATGTTTGGCACAGACTGGTTGGACCTAGGGTCGGTTTCCGTGCTGTATGACTCTCCAACTGTTCATTTGTAAATAAAGGGTGACTTGTTGATGAGATACCGACCTTGATGGGATTTTGACTCCCTTCCGTTGGATTATAAATCAGGTCTCTGCCTCATTTTCTTTCCAATTTCCCTTTTAATTTTCTTAAATTTCCTGACAACTGTAGTGCTTCTCAATATTTCTTACTCGCCCAAAGAGCCTGTGATAGACCTTGGGGATATCTTGATAAATGATATAAAAATATTTGCGTTGATGCCTTGGTTCAGAAATTAATTAGGCCAAATACATTGTTTGTGCTTAAAGCAGCTAAAGTGAAACGTTAATTTTAATGCAAATTGACAGACCATGGAATGAAGAAATCTAAATCCTCGTTAGTTGGCAGATGCCTGCAGGAAGAAAGCTGACTTTAACCATCTGCCAGTAAGGTAGAAGAATTTTGATGCCAAAAATCACTGCACAGATTGTATACCTTTTTGTTCATAATGTAGGTTGAGCCCCACAGGTTAATTGCAAATTCATTCCTGCATACAAAACTGCATCATGCAGATTTGTGAAAGGTTGTTCATCTAAAAATCTTGGAGCTTTGATGCTGTGTAAGGAATACATTTTATAAAAGATATTTTGATTCCTTGCCTTTATTGTTTCAAGTATTTAGATTTGCAATGTTTCATTGATTGTTATATTACCTGTTATAATTCAGTTTGTTTCAGACTGTCTACGTTAACAGTGGGCTTCCATCTACCTTTGGTGGATGTGACTGTAATTTCATTTGAGCTTTGATGCAATTTTAAATAAATCAAAACAGAAGATGGAACTTTCCCCACCTTTGAGGTGGCAACAAATGTAGTGAAGAGGGAAAATAATTGGACAAGGTTGCACTGAAGAGAAACTAATTTCTTTCTCCCCCAGTTCCATGTGCTGGGCTCAGTTGCCAACTTTAAGGGTATTTAAATGGTCATTGGATAAACATATTGGATGAAAATGGAATAGTGTAGGATAGATGGGCTTCAGATTGCTTCTACATTTTGGCACAACATCGAGGGCCGAAGGGCCTGTACTGCGCTGTGATGTTTTATGTTCTAACTCACCAATTAAGGTAAGGTGATCACTTAATGGCACTTAAGAGACTTAATTTGCCACCTCTTCAATAAACTTTCTCCCTATTGATGTGGGTACTTTTTCTCTACTATATGGGTGGCGAGAAATGCTGCAAAGAATTGCTGTATATTGGGTCTGTCATTATTGTTTAGGTGCTACAATTTGTAGGACCAAGATGTTAAATGCCTACATTTAAATGCATATACTACATGAACCATACAAACAAATGTTGTGCTTTTTCAAATTACAGCTGCTTTTAAGTACAGTTTTTGGTTGAGATTTATTGTGATCCAAACTAGTTATTTTTCAGTAATTTTATTAGTATTAATAATTTGTATTTATTTATAACTAAGTATTGTATTTTGGACAAAGGGCAAATAAAATATCAAACTCTTGACATGTGTAATTTGAATACAAAAAAAACTTCCTTCCCAAAGGTGGGCACCGCAGGGAGTGGAGTGTATTATTTCTCTCTCCAACTCTATTTTGATTTAATCCCCGCCCTCCCCTTCACAATTTGATCACACAGCATTGCCCTGTGAGAAGGGCACTGCTTGTCACTGGCCACCCTGGTGTTTGCTTTCTTCCAGGTGGTAGAAATTGAATAAAGATTTGTACACCTGTTACCTTTCACTGTGTCTCACACCTGCACACACACAACATGGGTGCTGGGGAAAATATAAGCACTACCGCAGTTAGGCGATAGTGTGGGAAGAAAAGGAAAAAATAAAAATATATATAAAGAAAAAAATAAAGTTCCTTCCCTTAGGTGGGCACTCCAACTCCATTTTGATTTAATCCCTGCCCTCCCCTTCACAGAAAAAAACTTCCTTCCCAGCAGTTATGAAAGCTGAATAGTTTCCTGACTGGAGTAGGCAGGTTGGCATGGTTTTTCAATCTAGGGGTCAGTCATATACACAAATAGCATCTGGGGTGGACTCTAAAAGCCATGTCCTGCTCTTCAGTCTGACTTTCACTTCCCATGGACTCTACCCTGGGAAGAAAGAAAATACACTTACCTCTTGATCACTGGATCCCTATCCAGAGTAGCCTCAATTGGTGGATTTCAGAACCCAGAAGCTGCTGGCCTGATTGCCCATCAGTTTCAGATGACCCAGGTTTACAGTGTCAAGGCTTGTGATAGGATGTTCAGCTGTCAGTCCTGAATGAACTGACTGGTGGTCAATCTGGTGGGTTATCTCACCAATGGGGCTGACATGTTAGTCAGCACCTCATCACCCCCATTCTAAAAAACAAAAGGGACAATAATACCTAAACAATTTGCATATTTGTGGGGCCTCTCAGATCCACCACATTTATAAAAATCCTTTGCAGCCAATGAATTATCTTCAAAGCTCTTTAAACTTTCTTTCATCACCAAATCTGGCAGACAATTTGTGCAAAACAACAGCCCAAAACAGCAATGAAATAAATGATCAGTTAATCTGCTTGGAAATTGGTGCAGAGCAAAATGCTTTTTAATCAAGGATTTTACATCTGAACAGTAAGGGCCTCATCTGAAAGATAATGGAATTGAAGATTCTCCTTGAGGGTTGGTCGCAGAAATGAGATATTATGGAATTACCAACTTGATATTTATTTGCACAATGGGGACACAACAGGTCAGTAACATTCTTGGCGAAAGCGTCTTACCAATGCTGCACTGGAGGTCTGGCTTAAATTCTGTGTTCTCATCCAACCTTCCCATTCAGAAGTGAGAATGCATCCACTGAACAAAGCTGATATCATATGACTGCACAGTAACACCCGGGGCAAAAGGAAGCCACAGAGATCATTGTTAATTGGCAGCATCTGATTACACTCATGGACTGTATGAGGGGGCAAAGACCAAAGCACGAATCTGATAGGACCAGTGTGAGGACAAACACTCCCATTAAAACATATTTTTAAGATTGCCAACATCTTGAAAGTCAGATTGCTATTTACAAGCCTTATGAGTGCTGAACTGTAGTTGGAAGTCGTAATATTATAATTGACCATAACCTTAGTTAACAATTACTGTCGGGATAGATCTATTACTAATTTTCTTCTGTGCAACTACAAGGCCATTTAGAAGATGCATCGTGCAGCTTTTAGGTAATAGGGGAGCTGTAGGACAGATTAATAGAGAAAGGACAGTCTAACCTACTAGATAGACAATTAGTGCATATCCAAATCTATCATTCTTGTTGCCATTATATTTGCTGATTAGCAAGAATAGTCCATTTTATATATCTGTAAGTCACAAGGTTTAAAAGCATCTCATTTCTTAAATCAGTTAGATTTTATTTTGCAAATCTCTTAATCTATACCTCATGATAAAAATATCCAGAATTTATTTTAATAGAAAAATTGTGTTGAAAGCCTTCTGCTGGAATGTTTAAACATTTGTGTGTACTTGACATTTATTTATAAAAGATTAGATTAGTTCCAGGAATTGCAATTGTTTATATTTTGTCTCTTTGAAAATTCAGATAAAAGAATTCCTATTATAACTAAACAACACCCTGATATATTAGGTTTCAGCCGTACCTTAAAGTTATGGCTTTGTGTCCCATTCCAGAGACTGGAGTGTATAATCTGGATGATACTTCATTGGCTGTAAACCATCCTGGATGATCAGGGATCAGCATGACAGGGTATAAATGCATATCTTTCTCCTGGGCTGGATTTTAAAATTCTCATCCTTGTTTTTAAATTCGTCCATAACCTTGTCCCTCCTACCTCTGTAACTCCCTTCAGCCCCACAGCCCCCTGAGATATTTGACTTACCTCATTATGACTTATTGAGGATTTGTGATTTTAATCAATCTATAAACATGGCCTTGCGATTCTAGGCTCCAAACTCTGTAATTCTCTCCCTGTACCTCTTCACTTTTCTCCTTTAAAATTCACCTTGACGCCTGCATGTCACAAAATTACCAAGTGGTTACAGTGCAGAAGGAAGCCATTCAGCCCATCTTGTGAGCATTATAACATAGTGCTACTCTCATGCCTTTCCCCGTAACCCTGCACATTGTTTCTATTTAAATATTCAGTTGATGTCCTCTTGAATGCCTCAAATGAACCTGCCTTCACTACAATTCCAGGCAGTGCATTCCAGACCATAACAACTCATTGTGTGAAACAGTTTTCTCACCTTGCGTTTGCTAATTTTGCAAAACACTTTAAACTGTGCCAGCGGTGCCATTTATCTGTTTACACATGGAATGGTTTCTCCCTATCCACTTTATGCAAACTCTCATGATTTAAAAACTTAATAAATCTCTTCTTAGTCTTCTCCTGTCCAATACAGGACTTCTCCAATACAGGGGAACCTTGGTTATCCGAATATCGATTATCCGAATTTTGGGTAATCTGAAGAGGATTTCAAGATCCCACAAAAACGTTACATCAAAACGGTAAGTATATTTGATTTACCTGTACTGAAGAAGATGTGAAAACGCTGGTGAAAACAAGAAACACAAGCAGCTCAAGCATCAGTGACTGGATTTTTTTTAGGTAAGGGTTAGTTACGCAGCCCTTTGCAAAAGTGTGATTTGGCAGTAGAGGGTATTCCTGTCACTTTACCGGGCCGTTCATGAAAAAAATGGCTGAGAATGTAAATGCATGCGGGAGGCGCTGCTTCTGTCTTTCTATCACAAGACTGCATTCCCGGAAACTGACAACTGGTCTTGCAATCGTGGAAGCTGTTTGGGATCTTGTTTAATGCTGAGCTTTGTTCTACAGTATTTATGTGATGGTAAGTCCTTCCATTTTAATCTGTAATTTGCAGACTGCAAGGATTAGTTTGTTTAAATGGCAGACTCATTAAAATTATAGATTTAAACAAATTCTCCAGTAGAGCACAGCATTAGATCAATATGGCTTCCCTCGTTTAAGGTAAAATCGATTATCCAAATAATCGATTATCCGAATGAAATAGTGCCTGCCCATCTCGTTCGGATAATCGAGCTTCCTTTGTATTTCCTCATAACTGAAATGTTTCCTTCCTGGAACCATTCTTGTTCTGGAACCATTCCTGGAACCACTCTTCAACACTGTCTCCAATGCATTCACATCACTCCTATACTGCACTGCCCAGATTGTACACAATATTCCAGCTGAGGTCTAACCAGTGTCCTTTATGTGGTCAGCATAATCTCCTGTTCTTGTACCCTGAGCCTCTATTTATGAAGTCCAAACTACTGTTTGCTTTAACATATTTCTTTACTTATCCTACCACCTTTATTGACCTACGTACACCAAATATCCAGGTCTCTCCGCTCCTATACACCTTCAGAATAGTACCCTTTATTTCATACTGTCTCTTCTTGATCCTTATATTAAAGTGCATCACCTCACACTTCTCTGCATCGATCTTCATCCACCACCAGAAGTTCTACATTGTCCTAATTACAGTTTACAATTCTCTCAGGTGTTGTCCACTAACTTTGAAATTGTCCCCTGCCCATGAAGATCAGATAATTTATATATTAATATCAGAGAAAGCAAGCATGTCAATAGTGATCCCAGGGGAACTCCACTACAAACCTTGCAGCTCTAAAACCATACTGATTAACCATTACTCTCTGATCTGATTTTTAAAATAGAAATTGGCAAAGTTTTTTCATCCAGTTTTATGGAGAGTTTACTCCCATGGTTATCTCAAACTCCTTGTTAATTAGGAATTGTACCCTTGTCTAATGTTTGCTTGATTCTCACACGTGCTGGAGATGGAAGTACCTCTCGCTGTAGGGATGTCCTGGGATTCATGGTGCCAGAACTATACTGGACACCAACCATGCACCCAGTCAAATGTTGGCAGATCAGAATTGCCCTTCATAAATATAGTGTAACAACATCCACAAACCAACTCTTCTCAGAATACATGGGTGGCACGGCTGACACTTCCTTGCACAGACAACTGCACATGCCCAGCTCAATTGAGGTTTAAGAACCAAGCCACACAGCTTACCCATCCTTAGTCATATCTCAACTTACAACCCTGTCTAAGACTCTGTTACTCTCTCCTCACAGCTATCACGAGCCCAGGCATCTTCTAATTGTTCAATGTGGGACTAATACACACAGGAAAGCCTCCAATCACTTCAAAACATTCACTTTTATTTACAATCACGAAAAGCGAATAGAAATCACATAAACAGAAGCTGCATTTGTCTCTTGGAACAGAAACAACTGCTTGCATGCACCAACAATTTTATAGTCAATGAATGATAACTGCACCCAGAACTAATCTACTGGAACGGCATGTCAATTAAGTCTTGTCATGCTAGACACTGCTTCATTCCATCATGCATAAAATCAATGTTCTCGTCCTCCTCGGAAGGCTACTCCGTTTCTCCCAGCTCATCAGCCTCTGTCACATCCCCTCTTTAGAGTCATAGAGATGTATGGCAGGAAACAGACCCTTCGGTCCAACTTATCCATGCCAACCTGATATCCCACCTCAATCTAGTTCCACCTGCCAGCACCCGGCCCATATCCCTCCAAACCCTTCCTATTCATATACACATCCAGATGCCTTTTAAATGTTGCAATTATACCAGTCTCCACCACTTCCTCTGGCAGCTCATTCCATACACGTACCACCCTCTGCTTGAAAAAGCTATCCGTTAGGTCTCTTTTATATCTTTCCCCTCTCACCCTAAACCTATGCCCTCTAGTTCTGGACTCCCCCACCCCAGGGAAAAGATTTTGTCTATTTATCCTATCCATGCCCCTCTGATTTTGTAAACCTCTATAAGGTCACCCCTCAGCCTCTGACGCTCCAGGGAAAACAGCCCCAGCCTATTCAGCCTCTCTCTATAGTTTCAATCCTCCAACCCTGGCAACATCCTTATAAATCTTTTCTGAGTTCTTTCAAGTTTCACAACATCTTTCTGATAGAAAGGAGACTAGAATTGCACGAGTTTTGCAGAGCACGGTATTCCAGGAGTACACTGTCTGAATTGGATTGTAAGGCCCCCTCGACCAATTCAAGCAGCGGACCGTCCTCTTCAGGAGGCCTATTGTCTGCTCTGCCTGGGCAATGAGAACGTTGCTGTGTGTCTGTGCTCAGTCTCAGCCAAAGGGATGTGGAGGCATCGGCCAAGGTTGCCGAGAGTGGCCCTTTCTCCTGTCACCACCTTTGTAAGGAATCTGGCCTCTTCAACACAGCAGGAACAGGAGAATTCTCCAAAGATAGGCTTGACAGCAGCTCCCAGGGAACGTGGCAAAGACCTTTAAGTTATGTCATTAATGAGTATGTCATTGATTACAGAGAGATATTAATAGGTTAGGCAAGTGGGCAAAATGTTGGTAAATGCAGTATAATGTGGGGAAATGTGAAGTTCATTTTGGAAGGAAGAACAAAAGAACAGGGGTGGCACAATGGTTCAGTGGTTAGCACTGCTGCCTCACAGCACCAGAAACCCAGGTTCAATTCCAGCCTTGGAGGTCTATCTGTGTGGAGTTTGTACATTTTCCCCATGTCTGCGGGAGTTTCCTCCGGGTGCTCCCACAGCCTAAAGATTGGCCATTCTAAATTGCTGATAGCATTAAGTGCATTAGTCAGAGGGAAATGGGTCTGGACAGGTTACTCTTCGGAGGGTCGGTGTGGACTTATTGGGCCAAAGGGCTTGTTTCCACACTGCAGGGAATCTAATTTTAAAAAAAACGGAGTATTATTTAAAATGGAGGAAAACTTTAGAAAGCTGCAGCACAAAGGGACTTGGGGGGGACTTGTGCATGAAACACAGAAAACTAGCACAGAGGTGAAGCAGGTAATCAGGAAGGCCAGTGGAATGTTGACCCTTATTTCAAGGGGGTTGGAGTATAAGAGTAGGGAACACGTTCTGCACCAGGAGAAGTGCAGGACAGTGCAAAGGTACATGAATAGGAATGGTTTAGAGGGATATGGGCCAAACGCAAGCAAGTGGATTAGTTTAGCTTGGGAAAACTTGGTCGGCATGCATGAGTTGGACTAAAGGGTCTGCTTCCATATTGTATGACTCTATAAGAGTACTATAAATGGATTGGAGATGTGCCATGAGGGTACAGATTTAAGGTAAGAGCTGTCAGTTTGGAGGAGATATGAGGTAAAATTTTATCACCTGGTAGGTGGTGGAAATCTGGAACTGACTGCCTGTAAGGATGGTAGAGCCAGAAACCCTCGTAACATTGAAGAAGTATTTAGATGTGCAATGCCAAGGCATACAAGACTCTGGGCCAGTGCTGTAAAATACGATTAGAATGGTTAGGTGGTTCTGTTTGACCAATGTGGGCACAATAGGCTGAAGGGCCTTTTCCTTTGCTGTACTCCCTATGACTTGATGACATGGAGAGGCTGGTACAAGTCAGAAACCACTGTCCATGGAAAAGAAGTGCGTTCACTTATTGCCATGGAGTGTGCTCTGAGATGTTGATGCCAGGTGTCAAAGATGGAGATGCAGAGAAACTGCAGTTGCCAGGTACCCAATCGAATTTACATGTCAGGAATTCTCATCTTCTAATTTCTACCCAGTGGCAAGGGGGAGGAACAGGAGACCACATCATAATGAGGTGTGCTTAATAAGGGAAATGATGGGTGACAATCCAGGCTAATAGCCTCTCCTTGCTCACCGGCAACAATGACACTTCAACATCCAACTCTTGGGATATAGTCTTTGCTGGCTGGATCAGCATTTTTGCCCATCATCTCTGGTTGCCTTTGAGAAGGTGGTGGTGAGCTATCTTTTTGACCTGCTGCAGTCCATGTGCTAGAGGTAAACCTGCAATGCTCTTAGAGAAGGAATTACAGGATTTTTGGCCAGTAACAGTGGACGAATGGTGATATAATTCCAAGTCAGGATGGTGAGTGGCTTGCTGGGAAACTTGCGGGGGTGATGTTCTCATGTATCTGCTGCCCCTGATCTTCTGGAAGATGGTGGTCATGGTTTGAAAGGTATTGCTGAATTTCTGCAGAGCATCTTCTCAGTAGCACACACTGCTGCTTTGTCTTGGATGGTATCGAGCTTCTTGAGTGTTGTTGGAGCTGCACATACATCCAGGCAAGTGGAGAGTTGGCCATTACACGCCTGACTTATGCCATATAGATGATAGACAGGCTTTGGTGAGTCAGGAGGTGAGTTACTTGCTGCAGTATCAGTAGTATTGCTGCTGATGGTAACACAATTGAATGTCAAGGGGCGGTGATTAGATTGAGTCTTATTGGAGATAGTCATTGCCTGGTATTTGTGTTGCATGAATATTATTTGCCACTTGTCAGCCCAAGCCTGCATATTGTCCAGATCTTGTTATATTTGAATACGGACTGCTTCAGTGTCTGTGGAGTCGCAAATGGTGCTGAACATTGTGTAAACATCAATGAAAATCCCCATTTCTGACCTTATGATGGAGGGAAGGTCATTGATGAAGCAGCTGAAGGTGGTTGGGCCTAGGACACTACCCTGAGGAATTCTTGCAGAGATGACCTGGAGCTGAAATGACTGACCTCCAACAACCAGAACCATCTTCCTATGAGCCAGGTGTGACTTCAACCAGCAGAGAGATTGCCCTGATTCCCATTGCTTCCGAATGATATCAAGGCTATCACTCACACCTGGAATTCAGTTTTTTTGTCCATATTGAACCTGTGGTCAGCAGCTGAGTGGCCCTGGCAGTGCCCAAACTGGGCATCACTGAGCAGGTCATTGCTAAGCAAATGCTACTTGAAAGCACTATTGATGACACCTTCCATCACTTTACTGATGAATGAATTGGACTAATGAATGAGAGTAGACTTCTGGGGTGATAATGGTGCAGGTTGGATTTGAACTGTTTTTTGTGTGCTGGACATACCTAGGCAATTTCCCTTTTTGGGGGGTAGATGCCAGTGGTGTAATTGTACTGGAACAGCTTGGCTAGGGGAGTAGCAAGTTCTGGAACACAAGTCTTCAGTACAATTGCTAGAATGTTGTCTGGGCTCCATAGCCTTTGCAATATCTTGTGTCTCCAACTATTTCATGGTATCACGTGGAATGAATCGAATTGACGGAAGACTGGCATTTGTGATGCTGGAGACCACTGCAAGGTGCTGAGATGGATAATCAACTTGATATTTCCAGTTGAGGATGGCTGCAAATGTTTCAGCTGTATTTTTTGCATTGATGTATTGGGCTCTTCCATCACTGAGGGTAGAGGTATTTATAGAGCCTCTTCTTCCAGTGAGTTGTTTAATTGTCCACCACAAGGTGGCAGGACTGAAGAACTTAGATCTGATCCATTGGTTGAGGGATCATTAACTCTATCACTTGTGCTTGTACTGTTTGGCATGCGAGTAGTCTGTTTGGTGGCTTCACCAGGATGACACCTCATCTTCAGATTTGCCTGGTGCTCCTCCTGGCATGCCCTCCTGCATTCTCCATTGAGCCAGTGTTGATCTCCTGGCTTGATTAAAATGCTCGAATGGGGTATATGATGGGCCATGAGGTTACAGATTGTGCTCGAATTCTGTTGCTGTTGGTGGCCCACAGCCCCTCAAGAATGCCCAGTTGCTAGCTCTATTTGAAGTCTGTCCCATTTTGCATAGTGATAGTGCCACACCACACAATGCCACACGTCACAATGTGAAGATGGGACTTGGTCTCCACAAGGACAGTGCAGTAGTCACTTTTACTGATACAGTGAAGAACAAGATGTATCTGCAGCCAGCAGATTGGTAAGGATGAGGTCAAGTATATTTTCCTTCTTGTTGATTCCCTCACTAACCAGTCTAGCAGTTAAGTCCTTTAGACATTTTGATGCAGCCTGTTGGTGTTGAGATAAAGAAAGGACATCTCACCTGATTTTCCCAAGGTTCTAACTAAAGCCCACATTGTTTAGGGCCTGGGAAAACTCTGCCCACTGTTTTCTACCCCTGAGCAAATTTTGTATCCACATTGCTACTTTACCTTTTATCCCATCACCGATCACTTTCCTCACAAGTCCTTTGAGTAGCACTGTATTGAATGCCTTTTGGACACAACATCAATAGCATTACCCTCATCAACTCCCTCTAGTATCTCACTTTAAAAGCTCCAGCAAGACAGTTACACACATTTTTCCCTTAGCAAAGCTATATTGGCTTTTCAGAGTCAATCTACATTTTCCCTGAGACTATTAATTCTATCCTGAATAATTGTTTCTGGAGACTTTCCACCACCAAAGTTAAACTGACTAGTCTAATTGCTAGGAGAAAGTGAGGACTGCAGATGCTGGAGATCAGAGCTGAAAATGTGTTGCTGGAAAAGCGCAGCAGGTCAGGCAGCATCCAAAGAGCAGGAGAATCGACGTTTCGGGCATGAGCCCTTCTTCAGGAATGAGGAAAGTGTGCCAAGCAGGCTAAGATAAAAGGTAGGGAGGAGGGACTTGGGGCTAAGATAAAAGGTAGGGAGGAGGGACTTGGGGTTAAGATAAAAGGTAGGGAGGAGGAACTTGGGGTTAAGATAAAAGGTAGGGAGGAGGAACTTGGGGCTAAGATAAAAGGTAGGGAGGAGGAACTTGGGGCTAAGATAAAAGGTAGGGAGGAGGGACTTGGGGTCCCTCCTCCCTACCTTTTATCTTAGCCTGCTTGGCACACTTTCCTCATTCCTGAAGAAGGGCTCATGCCCGAAACGTCGATTCTCCTAGTCTAATTGCTAGGCCGACCTTTAAAAGTGCATAATTATTTTCAATTCTCCAATCTTCTGGCACCACCTTTAAACCCAAGGAAAATTGAAAGATAATTATCAGTGCCTCTGTAACTTCTACTCTAACACATCCTTCAACAATTTTAAGTGCATTTTATTCAGTTCTGGTGTCATATTAGTTATGTGGCAACACTCTTTCCTATACCTCCTTATCGATTTTAAACTCTTTTAATGACTGTGTTTCCTTTTCTGTCACCATGGACTGGGCAGTATCTGCTTTGTAGGTAAAGGCAGGTGAGGAGTATATATTTAATATCCAGTCATACTCTTGTCTCAAAGTGTAAATCCTCTATTTGGTCTTTAATCAGCCCTTTTACCACCCTTTTACTACTGATGTGCCAATACAGGACTTTGGGATTTCCTTTTATGTCAGCTGCCAGTCTTTTCACATTATCCTTCTTTGCTTTTTACATTTGTTGTTTTACCTGCCTTTGGAACATTCTGTATTCAGTTTCCCAACCATTTGTTCGACCTCACATCTGTCATAGGAACATATTTTTCTTTTTTAACTTAATTTCTATCTCCTTTGGTAACCTACTGAGTTCTGGATTTGTTTTCCTATCTTACTCTTTTGAGGGACTATACCTTGACTGTATCTAAACTCTCTCCTCTTTGAAGGTAGTCAATTGTTCAGTTACTGTTTTTTTACCAATCTTTGGTTCCAATCTATCCAGGTAAAAACAATGACTGCAGATGCTGGAAACCAGAGTTTAGATTAGAGTGGTGCTGGAAAAGCACAGCAGTTCAGGCAGCATCCGAGGAGCAGGAAAATCGACGTTTCGGCAAAAGCCCTTCATCAGGAAATTTTGCTCAAAATGTCGATTTTACTGCTCCTTGGATGCTGCCTGAACTGCTGTGCTTTTCCAGCACCACTCTAATCTAAAATCCAATCTATCCAGCCCAGCTCTGTTCTTTCCCATTGATGTCCACTCTCTGCCTATTGATTATTCTCATGCTGGATTGCTACCATTTTCTACTGTCATCCTAAACCTTATGATACAATGATCGTACTCCCCTAAATGTACCCATGATCACTTGATCCAACCAGCCTACCTCATTCCCAAACTCCAGACCTTGAAATGATTCCTTCCTTGTTGGACTGGACATATAGGGAATTCGAGGAAAAAAATGAGGACTGCAGATGCTGGAGATCAGAGTCGAGAGTGTGGTGTTGGAAAAGCACAGCAGGTCAGGCAGCATCCGAGGCCTCATTCCTGATGAAGGGCTTTTGCCCAAAACGTTGATTCTCCTGCTCCTCAGATACAGTCTCAGATAGGGATTTCTCCTGAACACAATCTGGAAATGCATGTAGAAATACAGCATGGTGGCTCAGTGGTTAGCACTGCTGCCTCATAACATCAGGGACCTGGGTTCAATTCCAGCCTCAGGTGACTGTGTGGAGTTTATACATTCTCCCCATGTCTGTGTGAGTTTCCTCCGGGTGCTCCAGTTCCCTCCCACAGTCCAAAGGTGTGCAGGTTAGGTGGATTGGCCATGCTAAATTGCCCGTAGTTGTCTGGGGATGTGTCGGCTAGATGGAATAGCCATGGGGGTTGCAGGGATAGGGTAGGAGGATGAGTCTGGATAGGATGCTCCTCAGAGCATTAGTGTGGACTTGTTGGGGTAATGGCCTGTTTCCACACTGTAAGGATTCTATTACAGGTTTTGTGCAATGGTAAAGTCCCTACCTCTGGGCAAGGAGGCCTGGGATCAAATCCCACTTAATGACTTCCTTAAACAGGTTGGTTACAAATTATCTGGAGAGCTGGTCCCTTGCTGTCCCTTACATTACCATTATCCCAGTCAATATTCGGGTTATTAAAGTCCTCCATTATAACTACCTCTTTGTACACCTCTTTGTAATTTCCTTGTAGACTCATTCCTCTATATCCTTTCCATTAGTTTGTCATCTGTACATTACACCATGCAATGTAATTGTACCCTTATTTCCTTAGTTCTAGCCAAATTAGTTCTGTTCTTGAACCCTCTGAATCATCCTCTTTCTTCACTACTGCTTTGCTTTCCTTAACCAAAATCCCATAGTTTTTTCGCTTTCCTAACTTTTCTGCATATCTTATAACCAGAAATATTTAATACAGCTTTAATCAAGTTTTTGATCACCTGATTTTATGATATTTCTAGTAATCAATTTAGGGTTTTTTTTACTTTAAAAATATTACATAAATATAAATTGTTGTTGTATCATTATTCCCTTTCATGTTTAATGAATTCATTCCATATTCTAAACTTCCATAAGATCATACAGAAATAGGCCATTTTTAGATTAAATTCCCTACAATGTGGAAACAGGCCCTTCAGCCCAACGTGATCACAATGACCCTCCAAACAGTAACCCACCCAGACTCATTTCCTGACATTTACCCCTGACTAATGCACCTAACACTATGTGCAATTTAGCATGGCCAATTCACCCTGACCTGCACATCCTTTGGAATGGGGGAGGAAACCGGAGCACCCAGAGGAAACCCACGCAGACACGGGGAGAATGTACAAACTCCACACAGACAGTCGCCCAAGGCCAGAATCAAACCCAAGTCACTGGTGCTCTGAGGCAGCAGTGCTAACCATTGGCTGATCAAGTCTGCTTAACCATTCAATGAGATCATGGCTAATCTCATCATCCTCACCTCTGCTTTCCTGCCTTATCCCCATAATCCCTGATTCCCTTACTAATTAAAAAACCTCTCCATCTAAGCCTTTAATATACTTAACAATCCAGTAAAACAGCCCTGTGTGGTAAAGAATTCCACTGACTGAGATAAAAACTTCCTCCCCTCATCTCTGTGTTAAATTATACTGAGATGATGTCCTCTGCTGCTGGACTCTCCCACAAGGGGTGACAAATTTTCCATATCTACCCTGTAAAGTCCCCTGTGAATCTGACAGTTTTCAATAAAATCTTCTTTCATTATTCTAAACTCCAATGAGTACAAGCCCAACCCACTCAACCACTCCTCATTAGAAAATTCGCCCATATGCAATCAATGCAGTGAATCTTCCAGTCAGATGTGTCATGATAGTTTCCCAGTTTTAAAGATTGGTAGATCTAAGGAGACATAAGATAGCTCATTGTCCAAAAGCAATAAACAAACTAAGTTTATTGACTCAAATAAACTCGGTTTATTGACCCAAATTAATTCCCAACACCACAAGAACAGATGATGCCAAAGGCAGGCGCAACCAAAACACTGAGGAACTGAGATTTATCCACCAGAATAATTTAAAATAAAAGTATCATAATAATAGGTTTTTAAAAATCTAAAACATAAATAACCTTGTACAAAGAACTGGAGTCCTGCCCAAAATTCCTCCCTCAACCAAAATCTCCAGAAATTGCTTATTGAATAATTTGCTCAGTTGCTGCGTGTGGTGACATTGGCTGCCTTGATGTTTGTACGTGTTAACAGTTATGGTATTTCAGAAATTTAATTTGTTGTCTATGAAACACTTTGTGATGTATCTTAAGTACTTTATAAGGTGCTGAATAATTGCAACACTTTCATATCTTGAGTGTGATGCCCAATTCCTCTTGCCACATGCAGCATGATTCAATCCTATTTCTTAGCTCCTTCCTTCATTTCTAATATTCCTTCTTCAAGAACATAAATAATCTCCTCTTCACTATTATTA
The DNA here is from genome assembly GCF_037043375.1 of Chiloscyllium plagiosum. Lineage (NCBI taxonomy): Eukaryota > Metazoa > Chordata > Chondrichthyes > Orectolobiformes > Hemiscylliidae > Chiloscyllium > Chiloscyllium plagiosum. The sequence goes on from NW_028270177.1 coordinate 37,395,924, forward strand.
TTTCTTTCACTTCAGCAATAATTTGTGGTGAGGCATTGTGAGTTCAATAAACCTTCAAGTGAAAAACCCCTTTTTATCCTGAACAACAACCTGACAGATACTCAAACTTCAGTGAAGAGTCACCTTGCTTCCACTTTAAGTTCCACTTTAATTGTCCAGTTGGCAAGACTATACTTTGCTTCTGATAGATTTCTGTATTCATTCTATGCTATCTTATTCATATGGTTTAAATGGTTAATGTCTATTCATAAAGTCCCTTAAACAAACTGGTAACACAGCTCACTTCCTCCTTAACATATGTTCCTCAAACCTGTGTATTTAACAGCCTTGTAAATTTCTTCCTCTCTGGCTCCTTAAAGCTATCTGCTTCTCTTGCTAACTTCTAGGGTAATCTGGGCTTCTTTTCTTCTGACTGTTTTGTAGACTGCTAAACTATACTGATGTTACAGTCCTTTTCTTTCTGAGTGATCTGCTTCTCTCTCTGAAAGAAATCTGCATCTTCTCAGAACTTCTGGATGATTTTGTCTCCCTTCTAAAAGGAAACTTATTTCTGTCTCCGCCTCCCTGTGTAAGAGGACATCTTGTTGCTAAGCTAAACTCTTTGTTTTCTAAAGCACTGAACCATTCACCTCAAAGGTATTTCAAAAAGCCTCATTTAAATGCATGTTTCCAGAGAACCCGATGTTTCTTACAGAACTCAAGAATTTCGAATGAAGCTAAAGAATGGGCTGACTCTACCAGAAATTGGCTAAGAATCGGCTTTCCTCAAGTTTCATGGGTGCTTTCTCCCTGCAAAGCCTGGCAAGTTTTCTCAGATTAAATTTGGCAGGACCCTGCTGCTGAGCACCTCAATGCAAGAACTCCATAACTGGTCAAGGAAGTTCTTAGCACTGGGAGGACTGCTGGAGACCAGGCACCTCCTCAGGATCAGGCAGGAGAGGATCCTGTGGTGTTGGTGATTTGGGACTTGGTATAAATGCACAAGCAGATATGAGAGCAGCAGGCAGGCTTGTCAGGGAGGTGGGAGGGCACTAGGTAACCTGACACAAAGGCTGTAGTACTGCAGCTTTGGAACCTGATGCCTCAGGCATGTGAGCATCCAGCTGCCAGGTTGGGAAGTATCAAGGAGAATCAGGGCCAGCAGGCTCAGAGGATATGTGCATAGACCAGTAGTCTATTACTTACAGTCAAGGACGCTCCCTCCTGCATTACCTCTTTCCCATCAGTCCGCTACCCCCTCCATCTTTTATAATGAGTTACACCTCTCCACCTTCCCATTATTGCAATCCCTCTGCAACCCAATGATCTGATTCCAATCCCACAATTATGCTCCCCATCCTCCATCCCTACAGCACTGGCCCCTGATAAGTCCCCTGAATGTTTGGTTAATAGACCCCACTAGTGACTAAAACCCAGTATCTCAATAACTTAGCTGGATAGCCCTGAACAATGAGGCACCAGTCCCCTGATTGATATTCATACAAACCCCCAGCTGTGTTCCCTCAGTTCCCCGAACTGGTTGTACTGGGCCCACTCCCCAGGCTGAAGAGGTACTATGATCACCTTAAGCAACCATTTGACAATGCCAAGCTGCTGGTCTGTTATTGGAGGCTGTCCTTGACTTACTATGTTGGGATCCACTGATTAAAGGATGTCTCCCTTGACTTGATTGAGGACCACTCCTCTCAATGGCTGTTTGTTTGAAGTACATGCAATGTATTTGTCGCTTACAATGCTGGTACATCACGCAAGGGTGAGGACTAACTTAACACTGTGCCACACAGCATTATTGATACATTCAACTCTTTAAATGATCACTGCTGCCAACCACAACAAGCTGCCTAGCTTTGTGTCTGCATTAAATAGCAAATTAAGACAAAAATACTGTGATCCTATAAGTCCTGGCTCAGAGGCCAGAGCATAAAAAGACACAGCTCGGCAGGGATACTGTGAGTATCAAGGTAGGCACAAACTGAGTGAATGCTCAGAAAGCAAGCAAATAGCCCAAATGTGTGCTCTGGTCTAATCTGGGTGCCAATTCCTGCAACAAAGTCTGGCAACAGCATTGCAATGAGAGGTGCCAGTGCATCCCAAGGTGCCACATTGAAATGCAGACATGGATTACAGGTGTGCCATGATGAGGTGATGAGGCTGGTGTTAGTTGGATGCCAATTGCCATTCGTTTGACATCTCTCCGGATTTTCCCAAACTTCTCATGATGGCCCACATCGTTCAGGGCCTGGGAGGATTCCATCCTATGTCTCCCCTTCTTCGATATTGAAGCATAAATCAAACTTAAAACCTTACATGGCTCTGTCCACTTTGCAGTCCACCTGGCCCACACGATGGCTAAGTGGTTAGCACTGCTGCCTCACAGCACCAAGGACCTGGGTTCAATTCCACCCTTGCGTGACTGTCTGTGTGGAGTTTGCCCATTCTCCCTGTGTTTGCGTGGGTTTCCTCCCACAGTCCAAAGGTGTGCAGGTTAGGTGAAGTGGCCATGCTAAATTGCCCATCGTGTTCAGGGATGGGTTGGTTAGGTGCATTAGTCGCAGGAAAATGTAGGGTAAGGGAATGGGTCTGATTGGGTTACATCATTGTGGACTTGTTGGGCCAAATGGCCTGTTTCCAAACTGTAGGGATTCTATAAAAATCCAGGTTTCGCCTGAAATAAGAACATATCATGAACCTTTGACAGAACTTAGGGGTAAATATTAGCCAGGAAACTTCACAAAGGTCTTCAAAATGGTGCACAGAATCTTTTGTATCCACCTAAGAGAGCAGACCTGGCTTAACATCTTATCTGAGAGACAACATTCCAATGATACCCTGTTCCCTCTCTGTATACCAGCTCAACTGAATTCATTTCACAACCTTCTGACTCACAAGGGTGTGATTTGACTGTTACTGGCAAGGACAGAATTTATTGCCTTTCCCTAATTGACCTTACAGAAGTGACAATGAGTTGCCCTTTTAAATCACTGCAGACTGTCTGTAGTGCTGTTATAGAACATAGAATAGTACAGCATAGTACAGGCCCTTCGGCCCAGTGTTGTGCCAACCTTTTATCCTACTCTAAGATCAAACTTACCTACATACCCTTCATTTTACTATCATCCATATGTCTATCCAAGAGTTACTTAAATGTCCCTAATGTACCTGACTCTACTACCACTGCGGACAGTGCATTCCACGCATCCCTCACTCACTGTGTAAAGAACCTGCCTCTGACACTTCCCCTAAACCTTCATCCAGTCACCTTAAAATTGTGCCCCTCATGATAGCCATTTCTGCCCTGGGAAAATGTCTCTGGCTATCCATTCTGTGCCTCTCATTATCTTGTACACATCTACCAAGTCACCTTTCGTCCTTCTTCACTTCAGTGAGAAAAGCCCTAGCTCCCTCAACCTTTCTTCAGAAGACATGCCCCTACAGTCCAGACAGGGGTCTGCAATCTGCATTCAAATTCTACCTTCTAAATTGAAGCACGTCACACTTTTCCAGGTTGAACTCCATTTGCTACTTCTCAGCCCAGCTCTGCATCTTGTCAATGTCCCATTGCAACAGCCCTCCACACCATCCACAAACCTTCCAGGAGCCTGAACCATTGGGAATGAAGGAATGACATTAAATTGTCAAATTAGGATGCTGTGTAACTTGACAAAAGGCTTACAGGTGATGGCATTAGTAATCAATAGTGTTAGGCATTAGAGTTAGGGTTAGTCCTGTGGCTTTTGCAGTATTCAGTGCCTCCAACCATTTCTTGATATCACATGGAGTGAATTGGATTGGCTGGGGATTACTGATGTTGGCACCAGTGGAGGAGGCTGACATGGATCATCCAATCAGCTCCTCTGGTTGAAGATTGTGGTGAATATTTCAACCTTATCTTTTTCATTGACGTGCTTTACTCTTCCATCATTGATAATGGGGATATTTGTGGAGTGTCCTCCTCCAGTGAGTTAGTTAATTGTACACCACCATTTACAACTGGATGCAAAACCCATAAGATCTTGATTTAAAGATCCTGACTTGAGTGACGCTTATAAGATCCTGAGCAGTCATGAAAGGATTGATATGGAGAAGATATTTCTTCTAATGAAAGGAGCTAGAATTAGGAGACATAGTTTAAAAGTCAAGGGTCACCTATTTAAAACAGATATAGGGCAAATTTCTTTCTCTTGGAGGGCTGTGAGTCTTTGGAACTCTCTTCCTGAAAAGGCTTTGAATCTTCTCAAGGCAAGGTGGATAGATTCTTGGTCAGCAAAGGTATTAAAGATTATGAAGGGTAGGTGTAAATTCTAGATTGGAGGTTAGAATCAGATCAGCCATGACCTTACTGGATGGTGGAGTAGGCCTGAAGTCCTGAATGGCCTACTCCAGCTTCTTGAGGGAGTTCTCATATCCTTCCTCATCTATTTTAACTTGTCTGCAGCTTTTAGCTGATTGGTCACACCATCCTCCTTCAATGTCTCTTCATGATCAGGCAGCTGGGTGGGACTGCTGTCACCTCATTTCATTTCTATTCATCCTGTTGTTGATAGACAATAATTTACAATGGCTTGTCTTCCTTCATCAGCATCTTTACCATATATGTATTCCAAGGATAGCTTCTTATAGCTTTATGTCTTGCCTGGACTCAATTTTAAACACTCCACTATCAGCCATTATGTCTTCGACTATCCCTGTCTTTAGCTTTTCCTCCCTCTCTCTGGTTCTGCCTTTCTACCTCATTATACCCCTTTTATTGCTTTTCTTAAAGTCCAATTCTTTCACCTCATTTGGTCGAGTGTAGTAATAACTCCATTGGTCTCAATTCTTGTTTGATAAACTCCTGGTGAGCCATTTTCTTGTCAATGGTGATGAAAAATTGCAGCTTGTTGGCAGTTATTGTGAAAGCTCAGTCAGAGCACCTGCTCTGTTTCCATTACCCATGAGTGAAAGGTGAGCTTTGTTTACATTGCTGGTGGGTGCAGTACTGCCTTTAGCAGTTCCCATTGGACGCAGCTCCTCTGGCATCCAGGTCTCTAGAGTGCAGCCTGTTTGCTTCACCTTGGTGTTTCTGAGGACTGTCACATGATGTCAACAGGCTATTGGATTCCACATTTTAGAAGGGTAGAATTCACTGAAATATGCTGTATAGAGATTGATTCCACATCCGCACCATTGATGTGAAAAAGACTGGTTTCTCCTCAGGATGGCCCAATGTACGTTTAAGTGAGTGACATACTTGTTAAAGTGCATTTTCAATGCCATAATGAAGGGAATACTGCAGCCAATTTATACAGCTGGCAAAGAGGCCATGATCAGTTCATTTATTTTTAGTGCTGTTCAGTGAGGGATAAATATTGGCTGGGACACCAGAGAGTGTTTCCTCATAATAATAAAATGTAATCTGTTATATAACACCTGAGAGAGCATATGGGGCGTCAGTTTAATGTCCCCTCCAAAAGATGGCACATTTGACAGCGCAACATTGCTTAATACTGCAGTGAACCACATTATTTCCACAAGTGGAAGTCATAGAATCCCTACAGCATGGAAACAGGCCATTCGGCCCAACAAGTCCACACCGACCCTCTGAAGAGCTCCCCACCCAGATCCATTCCCCTACTCTATTACTCTACATTTACCCCTGACCAATCCACCTAACCTACACATTTTTAGACTGTGTGAAGAAACCAGAGCACCTGGAGGAAACCCGGACAGATTCAGGGAGAATGTGCAAACTATCACAGACACTAGCCTGAGGCTGGAATTGAACGCAGGTCCCTGACGCTGTGAGGCAGCAGTGCTAACCACTGAGCCAACATGCCACCCCAAAATTTAAACTCACAACTTCTTTAATCAGAGGAGGCTGTTCTAATACTGACCCACAGCTAGTATTGTAGTGGAACTGACAGAGTGATTATTCATAACACCAAAATAGCCCCCATACATGATGTAAAGACTGCATATAAATTCATTTGGAATATAAACTAGGAAAAATGGAAGTTTGGACTCTGCTGCGTTGCAGAGAATGTACAAGTGCAGCTGAAGCTAAGAGAAAGATGACATAGTTGGGGTCAAGGGAAGGAAATTGCAGTTTGGAATCTCCACAATCTGTCCTTTCCTTTGATCCAGTCCTGGATGTTGTGGTAACTTGGGTGTAACGTGGGGCTAATCAGTGTCTTGATGGTTTGGAAGACTCAATGTTACACTTAAATGCAGAGCACACTCTGGGCTTTCAGCGGTGAGTTTGCTCTTCAGTGAACTTCTAGCCCTGCATCAGAAATTGTCCATGATGTGCTATGATTGGCAACAGATAAGTATCTGCTCAGAAACCTAATGTACTGTGGCCCAGGAGACCTTGGCAAAGTCAGACATTCTCACTCTGCCACAATTACACTGGAATAACCATCACTCTAAGTTGATACTCTAAGACTTGACAGGTCTGCATTGTAACATAACAACCATCTAGAGTCCAAATCTTTCGCAAACATTCAGTTCAGTTTATTATTTGAAATTAACTCGCCTCCAAAATAAAAAAAAATGCACTAGTTTATTCCCTCCATGTGCTGGATGGAAATGAGACTCTCAAATATGACACTTAGAGTCATAGAATCATAGAGATTGACAGCACGGAAATAGACCCTTCGGTCCTACCTGTCCATGTCGACCAGATATCCCAACCCAATCTAGTCCCACCTGCCAGCACCCGGCCCATATCCCTCCAAACCCTTCCTATTCATATACCCATACAAATGCCTCTTAAATGTTGCAATTGTACCAGCCTCCACCACTTATCTGGCAGCTCATTACATACACACACCACCCTCTGCGTACTTCTGGGCAAATTTCTTCAGAATTCACCTAACTGTACCACACTACAATTTGTTATAATAGAATATGTGCATTGTGACCTCTACACACTGTATTGCTATCATGTCACATTATTAACTCAATCAAAAGAGTCTCTATTCTTTCAAAGTTGAACTCCCTCCTCTGTTTAAGTCCTGTGGGAATAATTGATGGATAGTCATTCTCGAGTTTATAAGTAGAATGTTTTCTCACCCTTCCTCAGTTGTTCCCCTCTGTCCTGTCCCTTGTGATTATTACCCCACCCTACTTCCAGTTGTGTTTTGGTCCAATAATATCAAGTTGTTTTTTGTATTTTACACCAGCCATTTGACATTGCTATGGCAAGTTCAAATGGTGATGCTTTTTGCGTATGTCATTTCCAAACATTTCGAGCAGCTTGTTCAATTCTTGGAGTAATAAATTTGAAAAAATTTGAGTTTTTTTCAGCATGGTGCAGTGTATAAACTGTTTGACCACTTCAAGAGACACATTAATGACTATTTTTGAAGCTTATATTCCAGTTTGCTCTTCAGTGGATGGCACGGTGGCACAATGGTTAGCACTGCTGCCTCACAGCGCCAGAGACCCGGGTTCAATTCCCGCCTCAGGCGACTCACTGTGTGGAATTTGCACATTCTCCCCGTGTCTGTGTGGGCTTGCTCTGGTTTCTTCCCACAATCACATAAATGTGCAGGTTAGGTGAATTGGCCATGCTAAATTGCCTGTAGTGTTAGGTAAAGGTGTAAATGTAGGGTAATGGGTCTGGGTGAGTTGCGCTTCGGCGGGTCGGTGTGGACTTGTTGGGCCAAAGGGCCTGTTTCCACACTGTAAGTAATTTAATCTAACCTAATCTTTGCGATCAGTGAAGACTCAGGTGTTGCTTTCAGGGGAAATGGGAAGTGGAGTAAAAACAGCCCTTAGAGGATAAAGGAAGTTTTAATTAGAACATAGAACAATACAGCACAGAACAGACCCTTCGGCCCACGATGTTGTGCCGAACATTTGTCCTAGCTTAAGCACCCATCCATGTACCTATCCAATTGCCGCTTAAAGGTCACCAAAGATTCTGACTCTACCATCCCACAGGCAGCGCATTCCATGCCCCCACCACTCTCTGGGTAAAGAAGCCACCCCTGACATCTCCCCTATACCTTCCACCCTTCACCTTAAATTTATGTCCCCTTGTAACACTCTGTTGTACCCCGGGGAAAAAGTTTCTGACTGTCTACTCTATCTATTCCTCTGATCATCTTATAAACCTCTATCAAGTCACCCCTCATCCTTCGCCGTTCCAACGAGAAAAGGCCTAGCACTCTCAACCTATCCTCGTATGACCTATTCTCCATTCCAGGCAACATCCTGGTAAATCTTCTCTGCACCCTCTCCAAAGCCTCCACATCTTTCCTAAAGTGAGGCGACCAGAACTGCACACAGTACTCCAAATGTGGCCTAACCAAGGTCCTGTACAGCTCCAACATCACTTCACGACTCTTGAATTCAATCCCTCTGCTAATGAACGCTAATACACCATAGGCCTTCTTACAAGCTCTATCCACCTGAGTGGCAACTTTAAAAGATCTATAAACATAGACCCCAAGATCCCTCTGTTCCTCCACCTCACTAAGAACCCTACCGTTAACCCTGTATTCCACATTCTTATTTGTCTTTCCAAAATGGACAACCTCACACTTGGCAGGGTTGAACTCCATCTGCCACTCCTCAGCCCAGTTCTGCATCATATCTAAGTCCCTTTGCAGCCGACAACAGCTCTCCTCACTATCCACAACTCCACCAATCTTCGTATCATCTGCAAATTTACTGACCCACCCTTCAACTCCCTCATCCAAGTCATTAATAAAAATTACAAACAGCAGAGGACCCAGAACTGATCCGTGCGGAACTCCACTTGTAACTGGGCTCCAGGCTGAATATTTACCATCTACCACCACTCTCTGACTTCGACCGGTTAGCCAGTTTTCTATCCAATTGGCCAAATTTCCCTCTATCCCATGCCTCCTGTCTTTCCACATAAGCCTACCATGGGGAACCTTATCAAATGCCTTACTAAAATCCATGTATACTACATCCACTGCTCTACCCTCATCCACATGCTTGGTCACCTCCTCAAAGAATTCAATAAGACTTGTAAGGCAAGACCTACCCTTCACAAATCCGTGCTGGCTGTCCCTAATCAAGCAGTGTCTTTCCAGATACTCATAAATCCTATCCCTCAGTATCCTTTCCATTACTTTGCCTACCACCGAAGTAAGACTAACTGGCCTGTAATTCCCGGGGTTATCCCTATTCCCTTTTTTGAACAGGGGCACAACATTCGCCACTCTCCAGTCCCCTGGTACCACCCCCGTTGACAGTGAAGACGAAAAGATCATTGCCAACGGTACTGCAATTTCCTCTCTTGCTTCCCACATAATCCTAGGATATATCCCGTCAGGCCCGGGGGACTTGTCTATCCTCAAGTTGTTCAAAATGTCCAACACATCTTCCTTCCTAACAAGTATCTCCTCTAGCTTACCAGTCCATTTCACACTCTCCTCTTCAACAATACGGTCCCTCTCATTCGTAAATACTGAAGAAAAGTACTCATTCAAGACCTCTCCTATCTCTTCCGACTCAATACACAGTCTCCCACTACTGTCCTTGATCAGACCTACCCTCGTTCTCGTCATTCTCATGTTTCTCACATACGCATAAAATGCCTTTGGGTTATCCTTGATCCTATCCGCCAAAGATTTTTCATGCCCTCTCTTAGCTCTCCTAATCCCTTTCTTCAGGTCCCTTCTGGCTATCCTGTATCCCTCCACTGCTCTGTCTGAAACCTGTTTCCTCAACCTTATGTAAGCCTCCTTCTTCCTCTTTACAAGACATTCAACCTCCCTCGTCAACCAAGGTTCCCTCACACGATCATTTCTTTCCTGCCTGACAGGTACATACATATCAAGGACACGTCGTATCTGTTCCTTGAAAAAGTTCCACATTTCCACAACATCCTTCCCTGACAGCCTATGCTCCCAACTTATGCTCCTCAGATCCTGTCTTACAGCATCGTAATTACCCTTCCGCCAATTGTAAAACCTACTCTGTTGCACGCACCTATCTCTCTCCATAACCAAGGTGAAAGTCACAGAATTGTGGTCACCATCACCAAAATGTTCACCCACTAACAAGCCCATCACTTGTCCCGGTTCATTACCGAGTACCAAATCCAATATGGCCTCCCCTCTGGTCGGACAATCTACATACTGAGTTAGAAAAGCTTCCTGGACACACTGCGCAAACACCGCCCCATCCAATCTACTTGATCTAAAGAGCTTCCAATCAATATTTGGGAAGTTGAAATCGCCCATGACTACTACCCTGTGGCTTCTGCACCTTTCCAAAATCTGTTTCCCAATCTGTTTCTCCACATCTCTGCTGCTACTGGGGGGCCTATAGTAAACACCCAACAAGGTGACGGCACCTGTCCTATTTCTGACTTCAGCCCATACTACCTCCAAAGGCAGATCCCCCTCGAACTGCCTTTCTGCAGCCGTTATACCATTTCTAATTAGCAACGCCACCCCCCCCCCTCCTTTTTTACCACCCTCACTTACTGAATCTTACTGAAACATCTGTAACCAGGAACCTCCAACAACCATTCCTGTCCCTCTTCTATCCACGTTTCCGTGATGGCCACAACATCGTAGTCCCAGGTACCGATCCACGCCTTAAGTTCACCCACCTTATTTCTGATATTCCTTGCATTGAAATATACGCACTTGAACCCATCTCTGTGTCCGCAAGTATTCCCTGTCAGTGCTACCTTCTTCACAGCCTCCCTACATTCTTGGACATCCTGACAAACAGCTAGCCTACTTGCTGGACTACAAGTCCGGATCCCATCCCCCTGCCAAATTAGTTTAAATTAGCCAAATTGTGCATCTTCTTTGTTACTACATGGATTGTCTGCAATGGTCAAGGATATCTACTTCCCATATTTCTGTTCTTTCAGTGAAGTTTGACTTGGAATAGAGTCTTTCTCTCATAAATTTAAATCTCCAATTTACTTATGGGCCAGGTGCTGGCAGGTGGGACTAGATTGGGTGGGGATATCTGGTCATCATGGACGAGTTGGACCGAAGGGTCTGTTTCCGTGATGTACATCTCAATAACTCTATGACTCTATGACTTTGCTCTAAATTTAGTCAGATATTGATTTGCTTTCCAATATGATTGCAACATTTATAGTCTGTTCATGAAACTGACTTTTCCAAATTCCATTTTCCATTTACCTTTTTAATGTATATTTCTTTGGCTTAGCAATTTCTCCTCCCTTCTCTCCTGAAGGCATTGACTGTTATACAGAGACTGATAGCTTTCTCATACCTTATCCAATTTAGTGAAATTTGTGTCTTGACAATTGTATTATATTTTACAGTCAGTATGTCAATATGCTTTTCACAAGACATGCTCATGATATCATCATTTGTCATGGCATGTGACAGCATTTGGAGGTGTCAGACTTCATCTTACTTGGGATCACTTGTAATGGAACCAGGCGAGACCCACTCAAAAATTTTCAAGAAAGTAGCCCATAAACAGGGGCAGGAGAAAAAACATTTGGATCATCGGTCTGCCTGAGGATAAGAAAGGTGAGCGGCGTGCAGAATTTGTTGACGATTGGCTTCCAAAATTCCTTGACTGGGAGACTGGCATGAGAGGATTGAAGATAGAGAGGGCTCACCGGGTTGCAGCACGGAGGTCGGGTCTGGGTCAACGCCCTCGTCCTTTCCTGGTGCAGTTCCATCATTACCGGGATAAGGAGAGAGTCATGGAGGCTTCCAGACTCCAGGGGAAGGATCCAAAGGCCCTAATTTACGAGGGGTCTAAGATATGTTTTTTCAGGACTTTTCAGCGGCAGTGATCCAGAAACGAAAATCGTACAATGGTATCAAGAGAAGACTGAAGGAGCTTGGGATTCAGTACTCCCTGAGATATCCGGCAGTGCTTCGGATCACCTTAGATGGATCCATGCATCTCTTTGATACATCGGAGAAGGCAAGAGACTTTATGGACAAACTAACCTAATTTAAGCAATTGTAGTATGTATAAATATTGTTGCTTGGGTATGCATTTAACATTCTGTAAAAGAAATGGAGGAAATCCGGTTGGAGCTTTGTTTTTCCCCTGTTTTTTCCTCTATTGATAATAATTTGGTTCAAACTATGTCTGGCAGTGGTTAAGATGTACATTTTAAATTTCTAAGTTAGGACATACCAAAGGATAGGTGGGGTATTTATTCCCCTTTTTTTTAATAAAAGAAGTTTTTTTATTCACATTGATATTCTATGGGGTGTTTATTCTTTTTAGCTTGTGCTTGCGATGCGGTTCTAGCTGGGAGAAGTGAAGGTGGATGAGATGGTTAGATGCCTATTTATGGGCAGTTTGGGACGGGTAGTTGTCCCCTCTGGGCAGGGGCTGAGTTCCCTTACTCAGCGCTATTGGCGCTTTATATGTTGGTTTGTTTTCTGTTTTTTGTTTTTTATTTTTAATAATTTTGTATGTTTGTTAAATGTAGTGGTTTTAGTTTATGTAGTTTTTATATTTGGTGGACCATGTGACACTAAGGCTCAGCAATTTGTGGTTCGGGTTCCTCCTCTCTGGAATTTAAATGTAATTGCAAAAGATTATGGCTAATGATTTGATTCAATGGTGTACCTGGAATATCAAGGGAAGTCACTCACCAATTAAGAGGAAGAAGGTACTCTTGAGTCTTAGAAAGGAGAAGGTGGATATTGCTTTGTTACAGGAGATACATTTGGATGACAAGGAGCACCTGAAGCCTCCCAGGCAAGATTACTCAATGAAATACAAACAAAACAGAACAGAATATAGAATAAGTTAACCTATCCGAAAACTCAACAGACTATCCCAGCTAAATGATGTTGTTCCAAATACTTGCTTCAATCCCCATAAACATCCCTTTGCAATAAAAGGAAAAGTCCAACACAGGGTCTTGCAGGAGAGATGCCAGTGAGAGGGATGATCAGCATGGAACTGCTTCTTTGGGTCTAGCAGCTTCACCACTGACTGCTTGCTAAAATCAATCCAATCCAATTGCTTGTCACCATGAAGTCATAGCTTGAGGTGGCACAGATATCCCATTTGGCACAATGTTCTAGTAATAACTCTTTGAAAATCTAGCATCACTCCACTAAGATTTGTAATTTTTTCTAAGTATTTATCCAATTCTCCTTTGAAGGGTGTTCCTGAGTCTACTTTGACACCCTTTCAGGCTGTGAGTTCCAGATCATAGCACCTCACTACGTATTTCTCTTTTTCCATGACACCTCTGGTTCTAATGCCAATCATGTTCAACTGCATCAGCCAGTCAGTCTTCAGTAGAAACAGTTTCTCCTTATTCACTCTACCAACATCCTTAGTGATTTTGAACCCTTCCATCAAATCTTCCATTAACTCTTTCTGCTCTAAAAAAAACAACGTTGGCTTCTCCAGTCCCTCCAAGTAACTTAAGTCCTTTAAGTCTGTCTTAATTTTAGTAGCACTCTGCTACATTGTGCCCAATGTCTTAACATACTTCCTGAACAGCAAATGTAACCAGCAGTCTTTGCTGCATACACTCACAAAGCTCTGTCTCTGCAGCAGTGCACTGCAGGAGGACTTTTTCATTGATATCATTATATTTCAGCACATGCTTTTTGCATGTCACTAGTTGCTTGATTTTAGTAAATGCTGGTTTATATTCGTGTCACAATATAACTAGGCTTTCTTGGCAGCGAGATGGCATAATGGCTGTGACAAAAACTGAGCAAGAACTTTGCTCAACAATTGCTGAATTCAATAAATAGATTCACTACTTTTATATCTGTAGTCGCTGCTTCAGGGTGACACCTTTCACCTTTTCAGGATCCAGGCAAAGACCATTTGCTATCGGTACGTGCCCTTTGAAATCCACAGCAGGCATCTTTATTTGCAATTCTTCCTTATTTAGCTTAAGGGTCATCTGGTGAGCTCTGCCTAGCGGTTACTTTAGATTCTGATCACTGTAAGCTTTGGCTTTTTCCATTGGATCTCTAAACAAAATCAGCATATAAACAAGCAGACCATCCACTATAGCTTCCACTCCAGGAAGATTGCTAAACATCTTATGTTGTTTGCATCAATGCTCCTCTGGAACTGTGGAAATGCCAAATGGCATGTGCAGCCATCTGTATCACCTGAAGAGTATCCAGAATGTAGTTAGAAAGCTACTGCTTCCATACAGCTCCATTTGGCAGTAGGCACCTTTCACATCTAGGTAAAAACCTCACCCCAGCTCCAGCCTTCCAGCTCAGCACCGCCCTCATGACCTGTCCTAACTGCCTATCTTCCTTTCCACCTACCCACTCCACCCTTCTCTCTGACCTATCACCTTCATCCCCACCCCCATTGTACTCTTTGCTACCTTCCCCCACCCTCCTCTCTGACCTATCACCTCCATCCCCACCCCCATTCACCTATTGTACTCTGTGCTACTTTCTCCCCACCCCCACGCCCCTCTCATTTATCTCTCCACTCTGCAGGCACCCTGCCTCTATTCCTGATGAAGGGCTTTTGGCTGAAACATCGATGCTGCCTGACCTGCTGTGCTTTTCCAGCACCACTCTAATCTTGACCTTTCACATCTAGTACAATGAAGATTTTTGCCCTTACAGGTTGCAGCAACATTTATTTGATGGTTATTGTGTGGTACTGAGATCTCTTCAAAAATTCATGTTGATCCAAACTCTTAGCTTTCCAGGTTGTATTGCTGCCGTTCTGCTAATCTATTCTGTAGGAGTTGTCACTTTCTTGATAACTCCCTGTTTTTCTATCTCTTCAAACTAGTCTTTCAAGCTGGCCTTGAGGGAAGCTGGAATTTCCTTGCCAGATGCTAAACTGATATTAAATTCTCAGCTACTTAGAGATGATCTTCTTCAGGAAGATGTCCTAAACCTATACACATTATTGTGTTCCTCTAGCATCAATGGTTAAGTGTGTTAGAACAGAGTGAAAATTGCTTTTGCCACATTAATGGATACAAGTTCAAGCTTCAATTTTTTCCTGTTGGGATGGTGCTTCTTTCTATGATCTGGAACTCCAGAGCTTTGTTCTTGTTATTAAATTAGATGTATTCTCAACATGAGTTTGGTGCCATCATATAGTCTCAACCTTACTCTGAGGCTTTATTTTTGGATTGACCTATTGAGCCAGCTCTGCGAAGGTCATGATGTTGAATGATGCACCAGTGTCCACCCAACAGTATTTATTGCCATACCATTCTCTTTATGCCATCTTCACTTCAGTAGTCACAAACCACTTATCACCTGTATATCTGACTGAACCAAACTGTAATATGATGCAGAGTGATTCAAGAGAATCTTTGACTGGTATTTTCCAGTGGTCATCAGCAACTGCTTGTATTTCCCTCTTACCAGAAACTCAAGAGCAAAATGATTCAACTTCATGCAGTGCTTTTCTCATGCTGGACATGACTTCTTTCTTCTTGTCTGTGATGTCCTTTGTATTGTTCTCAGCCTACCCTTTGTGATCATTCTAGTCTTTCAGCCTACAAAATTTGTCACCATAATGCAAACCTGGTTTGTTCTGCCAGGAATATGCTATATTTGTCAATTAACAACCACAACATTTCTGCATGTCACTTTCCTGAGAACAAGTTTCTCTCCACTCAGTAGACCTGCTCTCACAGCAGAGTCCTATCTTTAAATAGATTGTCTTTAAATTGTGCCAGTTCATAGGATTCTGTATACTGTGTTATTGTAATTATATATTGATTTTTTTCACCTCTGGGCCAAATATGAAACATGTCCTATATCATAAATTATGTTTACTTGGACTCAAAACGTGCCATTAGACAAGCAACATGAATTCGACTGGGACAACACTACTATTATAGGACAAGCCAAACAGAGAACAACCAGGGAATTCCTAGAGGCATGGCATTCATCCACAGATTCAATCAATTAGCACATCGATCTGGACCCAATATACCGGCCACTGCAACGGACAGCTGGAACTGACAACCGGAAGCGACAGATTCAAACCACTACAAATGCTGAGGAAAGATCACAGAAGCGCTTCACAGGAGGCTCCCAAGCACTGAGGATGTCACCTAGACAGGGGACGAAACGTCTGCAACACAAATTCCCAGCTCGGCGAACAGAACCACAACAACGAGCACCCGAGCTACAAATCTTCTCACAAACTTTAAAGATTTATGTATGTACATCCCTATGGCATAAGGTAGCAGCTTTCAATAGCATAGTTGATGACATCACAGGAAGTGTTTAACTTTTATTCTCTCATGGGATGTGGGCATCACTGGCTGGGCCAGTATTTACTGTCAATTCCTAGTTGCCCTTGAGAATTAGTGGTGAGCTGCCGTTTTGAACCACTGCAATCCATGTGCTGTAAGTAGACCTACAATGCCATTAGGGAGGGAATTCTAAGATTTTAACCCAGCAACACTAAGCCTTCCATGATTGCAGCACCAATCAAGTGGGCTGCTTTGACCTGGATGGTGCCAAACTTCTTGAGTGTTATTAGAGCTGCACCTATCCAGGTAAGTGAGGAGCATTCTGTCACATTCCTGACTTAGCCTTGTAAATGGTGGACAAGCTTTGGGGAGCCAGAAGGTGAGTTACTTACTGCAGGATTCTTAAACTCTGACCTGCTCTTGAAGCCACTTTATTTATATGGTTAGTCCAGTTCAGTTGCTGCATTAAGGAAGCCGTTCTGCCTATAGTGTGCTGAATGCAGTCAGTCCCACTGTCCTGTTTTTTTCTCTCCAGTTTTTGATAACCAATAACATTAGAAAAGTGAAATAATAGACAGGTTGTAAACAATTTCCCCGTGTTCATATGTTATTTCCATATGGTTTCTGTTTATATCCAAGGAGCAACAAATGGAGAACAGGCTTGATGGAAGCAGTGAGATTAACAAGTTGCTCTATTGTTAGAGACAGCAACACCCAGCATTGGGGATCAATAGCTCAGGAAACATTCCAGTGAGGCATACTGATGCTTTCCCAGCCTCTCCCTATTATCTTCAGTGAGTTTGTATCCTGTCTATGAGCCACACCAGCCACAACTTCAACATCTGGCCTGTGATTGGCCTCAGCAGGCATACTAAAAATGTAAACAGGAGCTACCAGTGTTACATGGGACCTTGCGTTTAATGAAATTGGGGAGAGAGTGAGAGGCTGTATTTCACAGATATTGTGAATTATTCCTCTGTCCTGGCAGTTGGCCAGACAGAGAGGCTGATTGGCTGTCGAGCAGGAAGACATGATGTGTTTTCCTTCAGTAAAACAAGAGATTGTGAATTGTCATTGGATTACAGGGGGAAATTGGATCCCAAGGACTGGTGGGTCATGACTGTTAAGTTTTGAACTGGGTGGACTGTTGGGAGAGACAGTCGTCCTCATGACCCATATGCAGCGCTGAAAAATTATGATTTAAATTTGTTATAGAGATTTAAGCATTGCTGGCTAAACCAGCGTTCATTGCCCATTCCTAGTTGCCCTGGAGAAGATGATGGTGAGCCGCCTTCTTGAACATTACCTGCTGAATCCCACTGGTCCCACATCTCTTGAGCTTTCATGTTTCCTGAAGTGTGGGAGGCCCAGCTCACCTCTGTGAAATCTACCTGGTCTCTAAAATATAACACACAAATCCCCACTTACATAATATAATTACAAACTCCCTTGCAAGAGGGGTTTAATTGGTCTGTTCCGTTAAATCTGCCTGATCTCAATTGAATGTAAATGTGTTCAGGATGGATTGGGGTCATGTTTCTCAATTTTTAAGGATTTAACCACTCCTCCATTCCCATGCCATCATCCCATCTCCCCTGCCCTTGTGATTGTAATGAGATCAGCCAGGTCAACCTCATAGAATACGAGTTTACTGATTGGGGCTGTTCATCTGGTTCAATCAGGGAACCCTGGCTGATAGATATAAA
Organism: Chiloscyllium plagiosum; assembly: GCF_037043375.1. NCBI lineage: Eukaryota > Metazoa > Chordata > Chondrichthyes > Orectolobiformes > Hemiscylliidae > Chiloscyllium > Chiloscyllium plagiosum. The sequence goes on from NW_028270177.1 coordinate 37,413,783, forward strand.
CCAGACTGTTGGCAAGCCATTGGAGCTGTTGTTGGTATGCAGAGTCGAGACAGCAAAGAAGTCCTGTAAGACCTAACCTGAGTAAGAAAACTCTTAGGCTGGTACCCAGGAGGTATCTTGGAAAGACCCCAACATGTGGGTTGGAATAATTAAATTGCTTAGCAACGTCCAAATCAGAACTAATTAAAATTAATGTTTGGTTAAAATAAAGAAAAGCAGGAATGTCAGAGGTTCTGTTCACTCTGAGAGCTGGCTGTGAGGAAGCCAATCTTAAGTACCACATGCAAGTAGATAAAGGGTGACTTGGTGATGTGATACCAGCCTCTATGGAGTTATTTCACCTTCTTCATCCTGAGGAGGTTAACATTTTTCCAAATGTGTCTTCTGAACAGAAGCAGGCAATCTGATATGAATAACCCATGCTATTGTATAAACTGCATACCAGCCTCCTGCCACTTCTCTCCCTCTCCTCCAACAGAATACCTTTCTATTCCTTTTACTCTCATGTAGCTATCTGACTTCTCCTTGAATGCATCTATTGCTACTCCCCTCTGAGTTCCCCATTCTCTGCATGAACTGGTTAAAAACATTTCTTCTGAATTCTATTGAATTTATCAGTAGCTAGCTTATATTCACAATCTCGAGTTTTGGACTCCCTCACAAGTGCAAATATATTCTCCACCTCTCGCTGATCAAATCCTCTCATCATTCTCTGCATTAACTTCATTCTGAATATTTTTCAATCAACAAGTTCTGTAACTGTCATTTGGATTCCAAAATTGAAATTGTTTATGTAAATGGTGAGCTGCAGTACCCGACCCTTGAACACCACTTCCCACCATTTCCCAGTCTGAGTTACTACCCTTCGTCCCTATTTTCTGTTTTTCTGCTTTGAAGCCAGCTTGCTATCATTCTGCTACTTGTCTCCTGACTCCACAGGCTGTGACCTCAGTGAGAGATGAATCAGCCAGGGTTCCTGCTGCCGATCGCTATCTGCTGAAAGTTCTCACGGTTTGAAGGAGAGAGAGAGAGCCAAGTTTCATTGCATTGCTCCAAAAGGTCACCCCGGCTGCCGGCAGTCATTTGAATGGGATGAATTATCACCTTCAGGAAAGAATGAAGCGGTGTGGGGGGGAAAGAAATCGCACTACCATTCAAACGAGGCCTTGTGAATATTTAAAATATTCGCTGTTAAATGAATTGAACTTTTGAGTTGTCCCATTTTCATGTATTTCTTTCTTCTTTTTGGGACCATAAATCACAGACAAAAGCCCTGAAATGGCAATGTTACAGAATTAATAGTGGTAATTTAATCAGTCAGTAAAAGCCATATCTAGCCTACCCTTTACATAAAGGTGCAGGTTCCAATACAACCTAGCAGTTTGCTGCACTTAGTATTCATGGCCACTCTAGGCTAAGACTCCCAATGTACTGTTAGTCATCTATTGGATGAGATGTCAAACCAATGTCCCACCTGCCCTTTCAAATAGATGTGAAAAGTCCCTCCAATTATTTGAAGAGGAGAAGGAGCATATTCCCCAATATCCTGGGTAATATTTACCCCTCAGACATCTCCTAAAAATACATTAAAACAGTAAATGCTGGATACACTCAGCATGTCTGGCAACACTAATGGAGGAAGAAAGAGTTAGCATTTCAAATCGAAAATGAACATTCATCTGACCTGATGAAAGTGAAATGCAGGTGGGTTTATGGTCAAAGCCAGCTCTGAATGTAGCACAGCACCCATTTGCGCAACATTGGTTTAGGGGAGGCTGTGGCCCTGTGATATTATTTGGATACAGAACTGGCTCAAAGGTAGAAGACAGAGGGTGGTGGTGGAGAGTTGTTTTTCAGACTGGACGCCTGTGACCAGTGGAGTGCCTCAAGGATCGGTGCTGGGTCCTCTACTTTTTGTTATTTACATAAATGATTTGAATGCGAGCATAAGAGGTACAGTTAGTAAGTTTGCAGATGACACCAAAATTGGAGGTGTAGTTGACTGCGAAGAGGGTTACCTCAGATTACAACAGGATCTGGACCAGATGGGCTAATGGGCTGAGAAGTGGCAGATGGAGTTTAATTCAGATAAATGCAAGGTGCTGCATTTTGGGAAAGCAAATCTTAGCAGGACTTATACACTTAATGGTAAGGTCCTAGGGAGTGTTGCTGAACAAAGAGACCTTGGAGTGCAGGTTCATAGCTCCTTGAAAGTGGAGTCGCAGGTAGATAGGATAGTGAAGAAGGTGTTTGGTATGCTTTCCTTTATTGGTCAGAGTATTGAGTACAGGAGTTGGGAGGTCATGTTGTGGCTGTACAGGACATTGGTTAGGCCACTATTGGAATATTGCATGCAATTCTGGTCTCCTTCCTATCAGAAAGATGTTGTGAAACTTGAAAGGGTTCAGAAAAGATTTACAAGGATGTTGCCAGGGTTGGAGGATTTGAGCTATAGGGAGAGGCTGAACAGGCTGGGGCTGTTTTCCCTGGAGCATCAAAGGCTGAGGGGTGACCCTATAGAGGTTTATAAAATCATGAGGGACATGGATAGGGTAAATAGGCAAAGTCTTTTCCCTGGGGTGGGCGAGTTCAAAACTAGAGGGCACAGGTTTAGGATGAGAGGGGAAAGATATAAAAGAGACCTAATGGGCAACTTTTTCATGCAGAGGGAGACGCATGTATGGAATGAGCTGCCAGAGGAAGTGGTGGAGTGTGGTACAATGACAACATTTAAAAGGAATCTGGATGGGTATATGAATAGGAAAGGTTTGGAGGGATATGAGCCAAGTGCTGGCAAATGGGACTAGATTAGGTTGGGATATCTGGTCGGTATGGACTAGTTGTTTCCGTGCTGTACACCTCTATGATTCTATGACATAAACTTGGGAAAACTGTACTCTGTGAGGAAGACTGTGTAGGACTTCAAAAGTTGAGTAGGTAGATCTGTGGCAGATGAATTTTGATGTGCAAAGTGTGAAGTGACACATTACAGTACAGAGAATATGGAGATTTAAACAGGGGTTTAAACAGGGATTTTAAAAACTACAGGGTTCTACATTAAACTTAAGAAACTGGGAGGGTTTCCACCATCAGCAAAACACTGCAGTTTTAATGAGGCAAATTGTGGAGCAGGGTGCTGATCTGCCTCATGGCTATTTCTGGGAAATATTCTCATCGTCGATGTTAGGTTTTCAATGTTAATAGTTGTTGGTCAGGTTTATCCAGCAAAGTCCTGCAATTTGGCTCAGGCTGAATCTTGATGAATTGAAGAGCTAAGTGTTTGCTGCCTCCCTGTGAAGCCTCAGGCACTACAGACCTCCTCCAGAGATCCTGCTGACCTCCTGCCATCACATCTCTGATCCTCTTTCCCAGAAGCAACCAACCCTGCAAGACGTGCAAATTACACCCACCACCACCCCTCTTGATTTAAGAGGTTCATGATCACAGTTACCTAACCTAGGCAATTGACGTTTTACAGCAATTTTCTGATAGTTTATTGAGAAGCAGCAGTTTAGGCATGGTAAATTAGTTAATAAGGGCAAAAAAAGAAAACGTACATTCATTCCATGACAGATGAGGATGGTTTCTTGATCCCAGAGCTGTTCTGCAGCATGGAGGAGTGCACTCCCACTTCCCATTGGTCTTTTCTGGTGCTCTCTGGTTGTCTCTGGTGGTCTCAGGACCAAGTCTTTGTTCCTGCCTTAGGCAGATGTCAGGGAACCCCCCAGTCTTCCCCTGGGGAAGTGGTGTGACTTATCTCCCTGGATCTTCTTGCCTTTCCCTTCCCTCATGTCCTGATTAAAATACTTTATTTCAAGGGGCTGGCCATCACTGTCTTGACAGTAGGATAGCTATTCAAGGGTCAGATGACCGCCATCCCCTTGTCCACCTCCTTTTTAAGGATAGTTTTCATTCCTTCTAAGACCAGAATCTTGTTTTTGATACAGTGCACTGATAATGGAGGAGGATGGCATGTGAAGATTCTTATGACCTCTCCTTTGTTTTCATATATAGATTTGTTTACATTCGCAAAAGGTAAGTTATCAATGTGATACAGTTAATTGAGGTCTCATGCTACACAGCAAACTCCAAATATGGAATGCCAAGTTAACACAGATTCAAGGGGGTCTTCATTTCTCAATACCCCAAGGCATCTCAGTACCCAACCTCCACCCCAAGGCTTTCAATCCTCCCCAAAATATCAGTTTCTCCCAACTAGAACCCCTATCACTCCCAGTACCCTGGCTTCCACGCACTAGATTAGCAGCACATCTGATTCTCCATTCCCCAAAACCATCCCTACACAGAGTTGATACCCAAAGCAATGTAAAGTCCCCCGATCAGTCACAGCTTCTCCACCATCACGGTGGCCAACACCATTTCAACCCTCTCAGCTTTCTGAGAGTGGCTTGGACTGTTCACTCAAAGCCTTAAATACTTTGATCACACTACAACATAATCTGTACAATATCTGATACCAGAGAACATGATCAAAACTGCTGACAAAGATACCTCTGTGTTGAAGAAAGCTGTTGAAGACATTTGAAAATTTCATTTTTATACATTTGCTGAATTTGTCTTTCTTTCTGTTGTTATTTGTTTATTATTAGTGCACTGGGTAAGGAACATGATAGGTGCTGAGAAACATTAGAAAATCAAACTTCTCAGGAAAGTGGCTGGTTCTGTTTTTTATGGGAAATGTTTGTTGGAAAGTGGATGTTAAGAGGAGGTCTGCTTGTGAATGTGGAGTATAGACTAAAGATGTCTTGCTGCAGTTGCATAGTGCCTTTGTGAGACCATACCAGAGCATGGACTATGAATTGGTTTGGCCTCCTTGACTCAGCAAGCATAAACTTGCCACAGATGGAATGCAGCTAAAGGTCACCAGTAATTCCTGGAATGGCAGAACTGTTTTATGAGAATAGATTAAGAAAACTAGCTCTTTTCAAATACGAGACTTTGTACAAAAAAAGACCACATTGACGGCTAATCCTTATAATTCAGATATGGAGAGGAGAGTGCTTCGGCCAGTGGATGTGCCCTCTGTCAGTACTGTAATAATGTGTCGAAGGACATGGAACGACTATATAAAGCCTGGACTCAAGACTTAGGGGTGGAAATCTCATCAGAGATGTGGGAGGACATCTGGGAAAATGTCAGGAAGATCTCGATTTGTAATAGGACTCAAGCTATTCAATTGAAGATACTTCATAGGGCCCATATGGCACCAGAACAGCTTGCAAAGTTTAAGAAAGGAGTGTCCCCAGTGCCCTAAGTGTAAGATAGAAGTTGGTACTCTCACTCGTTGTTTGTGGACATGTCATAAGATCAGCAGATACTTGGGAACAGAGATTGGGTTGGATCCGCTGTTTCTCCTTTTGGGTTTTCTAAATCTTCCTTCTCTAGATGTACATAGGAAGAAACTGTTTACTATCCTGTCTTTTTGTGCAAAGAAAAACATCTTAGTAATTTGGGTATCGGAAGGACCCCCAGGATTCTTGAATTGGCATACAATAGTTATGGAACACATTCCCCTGGACTTCCTCACAGTGGAATTCACAAAATGGAATTGTTTTATAGAACATGGCAGCCCTTTTTGAGCTATATCGATGCAGATGTATCGGCCATGTTATCTAGGGCCTTTGTCAAGCCATGAGGATGATGTAAGGGGGCCACTGGGAGGAAGAATCCCATATAAGTATGGGTCTGCTTACTATTGCTCCCATTGATGGAAAGCTACAATGAAAGTGCGTTGAGTGTTGTAATTTTATTGATTGTAAATTAAGCTGTCTTGTTATGACTTATCATAGTCATAGAAACGTACAGCATGGAAACAGACCCTTCGGTCCAACCCGTCCATGCTGACCAGATATCCCAACCCAATCTGGTCCCACCTGCCAGCACTCTCCAAACCCTTCCTATTTATATCCATATCCAGATGTCTTTTAAATGTTGCAATTGTACCAGCCTCCACCACATCCTCTGGCAGCTCATTCCATACACCCTCTGCGTGAAAAAGTTGCCCCATAGGTCTCTTTTATATCTTTGCCCTCTCACCCTAAACCTATGCCCTCTAGTTCTGGACTCCCCGACCCCAGGGAAAAGACTTTGTCTACTTACCCTATCCATGCTCCTCGTACGTTTGTAAACCTCTATAAGGTCACCCCTCAGCCTCCGATACTCCAGGGAAAATAGCCCCAGCCTGTTCAGCCTCTCCCTGTAGCTCAAATCCTCCAACCCTGGCAACATCCTTGTACATCTTTTCTCAACCCTTTCAAGTTTCACAACATTTTTCCGATAGGAAGGAGACCAGAATTGCATGCAATATTCCAACAGTGGCCTAACCAATGTCCTGTACAGCTGCAACGTCACCTCCCAACTCCTGTACACAATACTCTGACCAATTTGAAAGTTTTTTTTTGTTAGTTATTTACCATATTGTAGTTTTTTTTATATAGAGTTTTTTTTCTTATATTTTACTCTGTGTTTTGGTAGTTTGTGGAGTAGATTGATAGTTTGTTTTCTTTATTTATATTGTTGTTGCTATTATATTGTAAAGTTGTTACACTATTTTGTATTAGTTTTGTAATTTTGTAAAAAAAACCCAAACTTTTTTCTTTTCAATAAAAGTATTTATATAATAAAAAGAACTCACTCTGTGTTCTCATGGTTTTAAAGAATGACCGTTCATCTCTTTGAAACATACAAATTTCTTAGATGCACATCAGGCTGGATGTTCTTGAGATGTTTCTTCTGGCTGGTGAACCCAGAACCAGGGGGCACAATCTCAGGATAAGGTCCCTCCATTTAAGACTGAAGTAAACAGGAGTTTTTTTTCATTCAGACATTGATAAATCTCTCGCATTCACTCCCCCAAAGGGCTGTGAAGGCTTGGTCATTGACTATGTTCAATTCACAGATTGACAGATTTCTGAAGACTAATATGATCAGGGATATGGCAATAATGCAGGAAATTGGCATTGAAATAGATGACCAGCCATGATCTAATTGAATGGAGTAAGAGACTGACTGAACTGCATAGTCTGTTCCTGTTCCTATGCTCCTAACTATTTCCACTTTTGCCTGGATCCAGATAAAAAGACCATGAACATAATATCATTAATCACATTATAAAATTAAGGAGCAGAGACAAAGTGTGGTAAAAATGTGGAGTGTGCTGCCATACAGAATGGTTAAAGCTTGATGCATTGAAGGGGGGAAGTGCAAAGGCAAACATGAAAGAGAAAAGAATAGAAAGAGGCATGAGAGAAATACTGTGAGGTCATTACTCTGGGTGGAGCCTTGTATAAAATATCGACTCCAGTATAGACTATAAAGACACAGCAACAGCAACAAGACCAAATCAGACACACTACCACTGGATTCACAACACGGTGAGATTAAAACATTCAATGACCCTCAAATTGCCCCTGTTGTTCTGAACCAGACTTTTAAGAATAACAGATACCAGAAACTAAGTTTATAATTTAAACAGCATTTAACAATTTATTATTAATACTGTAACTTTAGTAGAGCAAAGTTAAACAACTACGTAATCTAATTAATGCTTATTATTTAAACCCAATTTTGTTTGATCTTCTTTGGGGCGGTATGGAGGTTCAGTAATTAGCACAGCTGCCTCACAACACCAGGGACCTGGGTTTGATTTCACCTTTGGGTGACCATGTGGAGTTTGTATGTTCTTCCCATGTCTGAGTGCACCTCCCCCGAGTGCTCCAGTTTCCTTCCACAGTCCAAAGATGTGCAGGTTAGCTGGATTGGCTATGCTAAATTGCCCACAGTGTCCAGGGATATTTAGGTTAGTTGAATTAGCCATGTGAAATGTAGAGTTATGGGGTGAAGGGGTTGGGGCATGGAATTTTCATTGGAGGGTTGGTGTGGGTTCATTGAGTCAAGTGGCCTGCTTCCACGCTGCAGGGATTCTATGATTCATAACCCTGACACACGCAACAAAGACAGGCAAACACATTTAAGGGACCAAGTAATAAGAGTAATGAATGAGTTGTAACTGGCTGTTTCAGTGATGAGTACCAAGTCTTTATGAAATTCCTTGAATGATGCGCTGTATTCCAGGCATGTGGGATCGTACCTTGTTTGAATTCCAAAGTCACTACTCAATGCAAACAGCTTCCAAGGTTCCAAGGAATATTATATTATAAATTGGGATTCTTTTCTTAGTACATTTAATAATTCTTTAACTGAATATAAAACTAAAAACACTAAAATTCAAACACAACATTCCAGTCCGGCAGATTCCGAGCTCACACCTCCTGCCCAAAAAAAGTCACAACCTGTTCAATCTATGAATTATCTTTATTCAATATGCCCTGTGATTGACTGAACAGCACCAGCCTTGACCAATGCAGCAATTATCTTGCAATTATCTCTCCAGGCCAATTGCCATATGCAAACATCAGTTTCTTTGTACTCCTTTTTTCTTTTCAAACAAGGTGTTGTTCAAAGTTCAACGCTCTATTTTTAACTTCAGCTCACACTTCCAAACCCAAAATGAGAAAAATAAAGAAAAAACAGTGATGGTTTCAATAAGACCAATCAGGCTGAATGGCTTTTTTACGAACTGTAGATTCCACATAGTAAACATTTGTGAATCTTCACAAGGGTCTGAAGGGATTATAACTTCTACAGATTGCATGGTGCTTGTTTAATCCCTGTGGATTTGCAGTACAGAACACCTAACTAGTTGTACTTGTGCAGATGTTGACTCATTAGGGAATTGAAGGAATTGCTGTGTTTGTGTAAAACTGGCACAGCCTTGGAATCTCATTCTTAGTGTAACTCACCCTGCTCTCTGAGGAGACACAGATGGTAACTACACGAGACAAGTCAGAAAAAAACAAACAGTTTGGGAGTCTGACAATGAAAACCTATAGAGCATGGTTCAGAAGGAAAACATGAAAAGTAAACTAAGAGCCCATAAAGGATTGGAATTCATCAAATGGTTTTATTCTAAATTAATATCCCTTTCAGAATCTCTTGCTTCCCTGTGTTCGGAAACTACTCCTGCTAAACCTTTGGAACAGCAAATTTGCAATCTATGAGCATCTTTATTGTTGGATTTTACTTCTTTTTTGTTCAAATTTCTCCATGTTCTCACCTCTTCCTATCTCTATACTGTCTCTAGAAGCACAAAATTTTGAAATTACAGTGCTCTGCTAATTCTAGTCTCTTATAGAAAAATAAGAATGTGAGAATATTGGAGTATAAGTAACCATATAGGAGCAGGAATTGGTTATTCCACCCCTTCAGTCTGCTGTGCCATTCGACAAGATCATGGTTGATCTGACTATGGCCTCAACTTTCCTGCCTTTCTCCCATTAACCCATGATGCCCTTGTAGATCAAAAGTATGTCTAACTCAGTTTTGAATATATTCAGTATCCAGTCTCCCTTGTTCTTTGTGGAAATGTATTCCCTTTTACAACAACCTGTTCAAGATTTCCTGAGAAGATAAATCCTTTCAGACCAGAATCAACAAGTGATCTTTTTTTCTATATTGCCTCAATGCCAATATCCCTTTATTTTATAAAAACTAATACTCACCAATGCCTGGCCTGTTGTAACAAGATTTTTCTACTTTTACATAATTAGGGTCAACATTCCATCATTTTCCTAATTGCTGTCTTCTTCTTCTTATAGAGTCATATAGCATGGAAACAGATCCTTTGATCCAACTCGTCCGCACCGACCATTCATCCCAATCTGACCTAATCCCATTTGCCAGCATTTGGTCCATATCCCTTCCAATTCAAGTTATTCCTCAGGCCCTTTTTCAATCTTGTCCCTCTCACCTTAAACTATTGCCCTCTAGTTTTGGAGTCCCTATCCCGAGGATAAAGACCTGGGCTACGCACCTTATCCACGACCCTCGTGGTTTTATAAACCTCAATAAGATCACCCCTCAGCCTCTTTTATTATAATTATGATAGTCTCTCCAGTGTTTTCCCCATATCCCTTGATTCCCTTACTAATAAAAAGATATCTAACTCAGCTTTGCATTATACTGAATGACCCAGTCTCTACGCCCTCTGTGGTAAAGCATTTCACAGATCCACTACATTCTGAGAAGAAATTCCTCCTCAGCTCTGTCTTTATGAGCAACCCCTTGCTGAGGTGATGCCCTCTTGTCCTAGTCTCTCCCTGAAGGTGAAACAATCTCTCAATATCTACACTGTGAAGTTGTCTTAGAATCTTGTATGTTTCAATACAATCACCCCCTCATTGTTTTAAATTCCAATGAATACAGGCCAAACTTACTCAATATCTCCACATAAGATAATCTTTTAATTCTTTTCTCTGGACTGTCTCCAATGCCTTTATACCTTTCCTTTATGGCCGGTATGGTGGCACAGTGGTTAGCACTGCTGCCTCACAGCGCCAGAGACCCAGGTTAATTTCTGTGTGGAGTTTGCACATTCTCCCTGTGTCTGCGTGGGTTTTCTCCGGGTGCTCCGGTTTCCTCCCACAGTCCAAAAATGTGCAGGTTAGGTGAATTGGCCATGCTAAATTGCCCATAGTGTAAGGTGAAGGGATAAATGTAGAGAAATGGGTCTGGGTGGGTTGCTCTTCGGAGGGTCGGTGTGGACTTGTCGGGCCAAAGGGCCTGTTTCCACATTGTAAGTAATCTAATCTAGATCATGGTAACAAAGATGTTCACAGTATTATATCTATGGTCTGCCTAGTGCCTTGTATTGTTTTAGCAAGACTTCCCTATTTTTATACTCCATCCCTTTGAAATTTGCCTTCCCTATTTCCTGCTGAACTTGGATGCTAGTTTATTGATGATTCATGTCTGGGAAAACCCAAATCCTTTGTGCTGCAGCTTTCTGCAGTCTTTCTCCATTTAGATACTATTCAGGTCTTCTATTCTTCCTTCCAAAGTGCATCATAGTTCCATACATTGTATTCCATTTGCCGAGTTTTTTTTCCCACTCACTAAACTTGTTTACATACCTGTACAATTTTTCTGTCTCATCCTCACCACCTATTTTTGTGTTATCTGCAAATTGGCAATTGTACATATACTTCCATAGTTGAAGTCATTAATGTATTTTGAAAGTAATTATAATGAAGCACTGATCCCTGTAACACACTGCTCGTTACAGTTTGACACACCAAAATGCCCCTCATTATCCCAGGCTTTGATTAATTAGTTAATCCTATAAACGTGCTAGTATACTATCTCCAGCAGCATGGGCTTTTATCTTATTAAGTAGCCTTATATATGGTACCTCTTCAAAGGCTTTTGGAAATCCAAATATATTACATCCAAAGTTCCCCTTACTTATCCCATTTAATACCTCAAAGATTTTCAATAAACTTGTCAGACATGAATTCACCTTCATAAAGCCATGTTGATTCTGCTCAACTAAATTAAATGTTTCTAAATGCTCTGCTATTACGTCCTTTATCATGGATCCTAACATTTTCTCAATGACAGATGTTCAGCTAAGTGGCCAACATTTAGTCTGTTTTTTTTGTCCCTTTCTTCTTTTGAATTAGAGTGTGTGACAAAGCTACTCCTTTAACAAGATTATGCTGTCCTTGGCTTTTTTTCAGAGAGATCGTTAACAACACATACTGTAAAAAGTCTGGGGTTTGAAGAGTTTTAGGGCCAATTTGATAATAGGTATCAGGTAGAAGGCTTTCAAGTTTAAAAAAAAACATTTGAACAATGAAAGGGGAGTGGCCAGTTCTCCCAGCTCAGCTTTTCTCTGATTTGATTCTTCACTAGTGTGAAGAAAGGCTGCTAGACCCACAGAAGCAGGTGCAGGCTGGTACACTCTCTCTGACTATCCTGTAAGAACCTGTGTTTGATGTTACCTTTTGTGCCAAGGGGTGTTTATGGGGATTGGTGCAAGTATTTGGAACAGTATCATTATGTTGGGATGATCTGTTGGGTTTTCGGAGAGATTAAGTTATTCGGTATTCTGTTTTTGGTTGTTGTGTTTCACTTTAGTTATCTTGTAAATAAATTCTGTTTGTTTAAAATGTTGTGGTTTGACCAGCTGATTCTCTCCTGGAATATCCACTTTACACCTGCTTAAAACAACTAGCAAAGTTAGGGACTGGCAACCTTCTTGAAATGTTTTGAGGGGCCTGGCCTGGTCCATAACAAGTGTTACATCAGCAATTTCCCAATCCCCTGGCATTTTTCCAGAATCTAAGAATTCTTTAAAGATTATTACCAGTGCATCCACCACCTCTGTGGTCACATCCTTCAAAATCCTGGATTGCAACCCATCAGATCCAGGAGACTTTCCAATCCACTCCAGTCATCTCTGTCCTTATTTAAGTTTACCATAGTTGTTTCTGACAGAAGTCTTTCACTCAAAAAAACTGAATGCTAAATTCTAAAACATTATGGTCACTACTACCCAGTGCATCTTTTCCTCCGAGACCATTTACTAAACTTGCCGCATGACAAATTATTTGCCTGATTCCTGTTTGGATCCATAACATATTGTTCTGGGAAACTGTCCTGAAAACAGTTTGTGAATTCTTTCTTGTATCAATTTATTTGAAGTCACCCACAATTGATGTCCTGTCTTTTTTACATGACCTCACTATCTCATATTTATTCTCTGTCTTACAGTTCAGTTATGTTAGTGGGCCTGTAGACCATTCCCATTAGTGGCTTCTTTTCCTTCTCAGATCTTACCTTTATCCAAATGGATTGTACATCTTCCATGACATGATATTTCTGCAATCAAACATATTCCACCTAAACTATCAAAGCTACCCTACAATCCTTTTCTTCCCTCTGTCCTTTTGAAAAGTCATACATCCATGAATATTTAGTTGCCAGCTTTGATCTCCTTGAAGTTGTGGTTCTTAAATTGCAATAAGATCATATTCATTAATCTTATTTGTGCTATTAATTCATTTATGTGGTTCTGAATGCTGTATGCATTTAAGAGCCTTTAATTGCATCTTTTTCCCATTTTTTTTAGATTTCAGATTTAGATTTCCTACAGTGTGGAAACAGGCCCTTTGGCCCAACAAGTCCACACCGACCGTCCGAAGAGCAACAAACCCAGACCCATTTCCCTCTGACTAATGTACCTAACACTATGGGCAATTTAGCATGGTCAATTCACCTGACCTGCTTATCTTTGGACTGTGGGTGGAAACCAGAGCACCCAGAGGAAACCTACGCAGACATGGGGAAAATGTGCAAACTCCACACAGGCAGTCACCTGAGGCTGGAATTGAACGTGGGACCCTGGTGCTGTGAGGCAGCAGTGCTAACCAGTGAGCCACCGTGCCGCCCTTTGTTGCTCCTTTGACTCTATTTGCTTCTTTTTATTTTATATTTGTACAACATTCTGTCCCACTCAGTTTATAATTCCTGAAATAGTTGCAATGCCACTGTATCCACTTGTTTTGTGAAGCTACATATCCCCTCCCCAGGGAATGGTATCTATTCCCCTTGTTATACAGTCCCCTAGCACAATTACATTCCTATTTCTTCCCCTACCAGAACATCTCGCTGTGCTAAGGTGCCACAGTCAGCTTGCTTACCTTTGCTGCAGTTCCCACTTTTGTCTGCACAATTTGCAAGAATCTCATAACTGTGATCAGATGGGTCAATGGGTCGAGGAGTGGCAGACGGAGTTTAATTTAGATAAATGTGAGTTACTGCATTTTGGAAAGGCAAACCAGGGCAGGTCTTATATACTTAATGGTAAGGTCCTGGGGAGTGTTGCTGAACAAAGTGATCTTGGAGTGCAGATTCATAGTTCCTTGAAAGTGGAGTCACAGGCAGGTAGAATAGAGAAGGCGGCGTTTGGTATGCTTGCCTTTATTGGTCAGTGCATTATAGATAGGAGTTGGGAGATCATGTTGCGGCTATACAGGACATTGGTTAGGCTACAATTGGAATACTTGGTGCAATTCTGGTCTGTATAGGAAGGATTTCTTGAAACTTGAAAGGGCTCAGAAAAGATTTGCAAGAATGTTGCCAGGGTTGAAGGGTTTGAGCTATAGGGAGAGGCTGAATAGGCAGGGGCTGTTTTCCCTGGAGGACTGGAGTTTGAGGTTTATAATATAGAAGTTTATAATATCATGACGAGCATGGATAGGGTAAATAAACACAATCTTTTCCCTGGCGTGGCTGAGTCTAAAACTGGAGGGTATAGATTTAAGGTGAGAAGGAAAGATTTAAAAGGGACCTAAGGGGCAACGTTTTCATTCAGAGGGTGGTGCGTGTATGGAATGAGCTGCCAGAGTAAATGATTGAGGCTGGTACAATTACAGCATTTAAAAGGCATTTGGATGGGTATATGAATTGGAAGCATTTTGAGGGATATGGGCCAAATGCTGGCAAATGGGACTAGACTTATTTAGGATATCTGGTCAGCATGGACAAGGTGGACTGAAGTATCTGCTTCTGTGCCATACAGCTCTATGACTCTATGTTGGACAATGACAGCTACTGCTGGGACTGCCTCACTTGCAGTCACAGCCTTCTGTACCTGATCACAGACCAAATTTGAATTCCATAATCTTTAGGGTGTGACCACGTCCTTGAGCAATTTGTCCAAGTAACTTTTATATAACATAGAACGTTACAGTTCAGTACCGGCCCTTTGCCCCTCTATGTTGAGCTGACTTGCAAAATTCCCGCTTCCTGATGTGACACAATGTCTGGAGTTTGGACTCCAGCTCCTCAACTCAGATCAGAAATTCCTCAAACTAAAAACACTCACTACCAGGTAAAACACAAAAACAGTTCTGCAGTTTGGAACATAATCCACAGGAGATATTCTTTGTATAGGCAGGTAGTCAGCCCCTCATTATCACTTACTCTTAAGTCTCTCTGTTTGAAGTTTCCTTAACACTCCATAGTGTTACATTCCATGGGTTCAGACAGACCTTTGACAGACAGCCAGTGAATTTACATCTGCAGTCATCCTTCAGGTATATATATCCCTTTTTTAATAACATTTGCAACTAAAAGTTCAAAACATCCATAAATCATCCAGAGTTATTATTTGCTTTATGACAATAATTGGCAAGTCTTCCTCAATCAGTTTCTTCCAGTGGCTGAGGAGCTCCTCTTTTAGTCACAGTGCCATCAAGAGGCACCGTGACACATTATTCATAGCAAATCCAAAAAACTGCAGAGAGCAGCAGCAACATTATACATGACTTCCTTCAACCTGTGAGAGATCTTCAGTTTTTGTCAATTGGGAATTACAATAGAGTATTCTCCTCAAATCTAGATGCCCACAGAAATGTGTCACTGTCCTCCACTTCTTGTAAAACAATACTGAATCGAAGGAGGCCATTTAGCCTATTATGGCTTGATCCCCTTTGAAAGAACTATTCAAGATCTCCCACACCCCTGTTTGTTTTACACAAAACACATCTCTCCTTTTAAACTATTTATTCAAATTCCTTTTGAGTCTATTTTGAATCAGTTTCCACCTCCCTTTAAGGCACCACATTCTAGATCATAACAGTTCACTGTGAAATAATTCATTTAATGTTACCTCTATCTCCTTTTCTAATTCTCTTAAGCTGGCGTCCATCTGATTTATGGTCCTTCTGCTGTTGGAAATTTCTGTTTGCTCACTGAATCAAAACCCTTTCTGATTTGAAATCCTTGATCAAATCCACCCCCCCTCACAACTTAAACAATAGCAAATTACTGCGGATGCTGGAAATCTGAAATAAAACATAAAATAGTGGAGAAACCTAGCAGGTCTGGCAGCATTGAAATCAGTTCCACTTGCTCGTCCTCCCTCCTGTCAACAGCATAAAAGATATAATATTCCAGGTCCTTTCAGTCCCAAAGAAGTCATACAAATTCTAAATGATAGAATTAGAATAAACTTTACCATTCATGTGAAAAGTGAAAAGTTGACAAGTCACCAGTTATGGCGCCATCTTATGTACAGATCCATAAGTAAGTCTATTTCTTAATTCACAGAGATTGCCAGACCTGCTGAGTTTCTCCAATACATTCTGTTTTTACTCTCTTTAAGCTTCTTTGCCTCATAATGGAACTCCCAGACTGCCATCATTGCACAAAATCTTGTTTCTTATTTAATGAAAATAAGCTGTTGAGCTGCTTATAGACAGGGCCATTGATTCCAAATCATTGACTAAGGTCCAGTGTTATATTATTACAAAAACATGTTTGTGAATTTGGATCCTATTGTATAACTTTGCAAATGCATGTATCTGTATCTGTACATTCATATGTTTACATTTAGGGCCAATGAACCACAGCAACTGAATAATCTTAACTCTGTCTTGATTCTGTAGGCCTATACCATTTCTATAACCAGCTCTGCTAATTTGCCATTGTGCATGAAAACAAAATCAATGGGCTCACCTACAATTCTCTGTTGAACATAGATCACCTATACCACCAATAGTGTGAATCAGTTGATATATTTAATGGATAGAAAGATTTGATAATGTCCCCATTGCTTAATTCACAGCAGGCTGCAGACTAAGACAAGATGTGGACTTTCATACAAATGTGTTTTTATTTGGTGAATATTATTAATTGTTTAAGATCTAAATACTATAATATCCAAAGAAAAATGGATACTCAAAAGGAGTTCAGAATATTGACACACAGCCAGAAGTGTGATTAAACAAGTTTGCTTTGTTTGTTATGACATCTGCTTTCCTCCCTCTTGGTTCAATTGGCAGTACTCTAGCCCTGAGTTGTAATATTATGGCTATATTATTTCAGAAAATGAATCAGTGTATTTCAGGCCCTACTCAAAGTACTAAGGCCCCATTAAGGCAAAATGGAAGTGCATGCACTTTCTGCCAGAGGTCCATCAAAAACCTTCTTAGAAGAGGACAGAAAAGAGCAGATATCTTAAGTTATGCCTGACACATGCATTCAAATGTTTTTTATACTACTATACATTCTGTGTCCTATGATCCTGCCCCACTAGCTACCTGACAAAGGAGCAGCACTCCGAAAGCTTGTATGCAAATAAACCTGTTGGACTATAACCTGGTGTTACGTAATTTTTAACTTTGTCCATCCCAGTCCAACACTGGCTTCTCCACATCATAAAACCTTCTATGTGCTGGATGAAGCTGAAAATCTCATGTGCCTAATGAACTACTTTTTAACATTGGTTATCAGCTTCAAAGATTTTGCTCAAACTCAGAGGTAAATTCCTTTACAATTAGTCTCACAGAGTCATAGACATGTACAGCACGGAAACAGACCCTTGGTCCAACCTGTCCATGCCGACCAGATATCCCAACCCAATATAGTCCTACCTGCCAGCACCTGGCCCATATCCCTCCAAACCCTTCCTATTCATATACCCATCTAGATGCCTCTTAAATGTTGCAATTGTACCAGCCTCCACCACGTCCTCTGGCAGCTCATTCCGTACACATACCACCCTCTGCGTGAAAAAGTTGCCCCTTAGGTCTCTTTTATATCTTTCCCCTCTCACCCTAAACCTGTGCCCGCTCGTTCTGGTCTCCCCCACCCCAGGGAAAAGATTTTGTCTATTTTTCCTATCCATGCCCCTCATGATTTGATAAACCTCTATAAGTCACCTGACTATTCAGCCTCTTCCTATAGCTCAAGTTCTCCAACCCTGGCAACATGCTTGTAAATCTTTTTTGAACTCTTTCAAGTTTCACAACATCCTTCCAATAGAATGGAAACTAGTATTGCACGCAATATTCCAAAAGTGGCCTAAACAACATCCTGTACAGCCGCAACATGACCTCCCAACTCCTGTACTCAATACTCTGACCAATAAAGGAAAGCATACCAAACGCCGCCTTCACTATCCTATCTACCTATGGCTCCACTTGAAAGGAGCTATGAACCTGCACTCCAAGGTCTCTTTGTTCAGCAACCCTCCCAAGGACCTTACAATTAAGGATATAAGTCCTGCTAAGAATCACTTTCCCAAAATGCAGCACCTTGCCTTTATCTAAATTAAACTCCATCTGCTACTTCTCAGCCCTTAGGCCCATCTGATAAAGATCCCCTTGTAATCGGAGGTAACCTTCCTCACCGTCCACTATACGTACAATTTTGGTGTCATCTGCAAACTTACTAACTATTCCTCTTACGCTCACATCCAAATCATTTATATAAATGATGAAAAGTAGTGGACCCAGCAATGATCCTTGTGGCACTCCACTGGTCACAGGCCTCCAGTCTGAAAAACAATCCTCCACCACCACCCTCTGTCTTCTACCTTTGAGCCAGTTCTGTATCCAAATCGCTAGTTCTCCCTGTATTCCAAGAGATCTAATCTTGCTAACCAGTCTCCCATGGGGAACCTTGTTGAACACCTTACTGAAGTCCATATAGATCACATTTACTGCTCTGCCCTCATCACTCCTCCTTGTTACTTCTTCAAAAAACTCAATCAAGTTTGTGAGACATAATTTCCCACGCACAAAGCCAAATTGACCACTTTGCTCTCCTCAATCTTCTTGCTAACATTTTTCATCTGTCACAAGTTCACCCATTCTCCCATCCTGTTCATGTCCTCTTAATGCTTGGCTTCCTCACAGTTTACAACCTGACCTACCAAGCTAAGGATGTTAAACTGCATTGTACTGCATCTATACAAAGGGATCTCTGTGTCCTTTTACAACAATCAATGAAGGAAAACAATTAGGAACTTACAGTTTGCCTTCATTACAACAGAATTTGAGTTCAGGAGTAGGAATGTAGGCCTGCAGACAGACAGGCCCTTGGTAAAACTGCACATGGAATATTGTGTCAGTTTAGTCTGCTTAAGACAGAGTGTACTTGTCATTGAGGAAGTGTAGCTCAGGTTCAGCACACTGATAGCAGAGGTGACAAGACTGTCATATGAGGAGAGGTTATTTTCACTGGGCCTAGGATTTGAGAAGGATGGGAGGGGATCAGATTGAAATGTACAAAATGTGAACAGGGCTGGACAGACTAGATGCAGGGAGAATGATTCTGTGGGTTGGGGAGTCTAGAATCAGGAGTCGGAGTCTTAGGATATGGGTTGGGCCATTTATAACTGAAATGAGGCAACATTTCCTTTTTAAGTATTAAAGGCACCAAGAGGCATGAGATGGAGGATCAGCCAAGATCATATTGAATGGCGAAGGGGGATTGTAGGGCTGAATGACCTACTCATGCTCCTAGTTTCTATGATCTTCAAGTTGTCCAACATATCAGGCGAGACTGAAGGTACTAGAATATCCCCATGGAATGTACCAAGAATGGGTGTCTCACAAATTTCTGTGCCTTCAGATTCAAGCTCCACCCCAGTGTGTTTCATCCAGGCTGCTTGAGTAAACACTTCACTGCTTTTAGATAAGGTGTTAGACCAAGGCACAAGTTGATAGATGGGTTTGAAAGCTACTTGTTTGGCTTCACACTGATTGCACATTTAAGACGCCAACATAAATAATTCTTTCCTCTCAGAAGATTGTGAGTCTTTGAAAGCAGAGAGCTTAAATATTTTTAAGGCAGAGGTATATAGATTCTTGGGAAGCAAGTGGGTGAAAGGTTATCAGGGATGGACAGGAATGTGGAATAATCAGAGCAGCGAGAAACTTACTGAATAGCAGACCAGGCTCAAGGGGCCGACTGGCATTATTTGACTCCTGTTTTGTATGTTTGTTATGTTGCTTTTGTGGAACATGAATATGAGCAAGCCTTCCAATTATATCACATTGTATGTATAGCCATTTAACATATCCCAATGAGGTGCTATACAAATAAATATTTGTTTTTTTTCTGCAGGCAATCTCTCACTATGAGGTAGTATACCTCAAACAACTGCTCAATCTTCAACCAATAACTGGAACAAGAGAGAGTTTTGTAATTAACATCAATCCTGCTCCTTGTTCAACATCCAACTTGATTTCCCATGAGGGTTATTGGATGGTGATCAGGTGCAGGAACAGTAAAAGATTATAAAAAGAGTAAGAGGCCATTCACAGGAAGGATATGAAGCAAATTTCACACACAAGGTGGCCCAATTTATTCATTCCTCCCACCAGTTATACACAAAACATCTGATTTAACCATCTGCATTTAGACTAAATGTTCTGACAGCAGTTTAATAAATTGTCATGTTTTGGAATGATTGAAAAGCAACCAGTGGAGGATTTACATACAGTTATTAAGATATAGTTTGTAAGCTCATTGTAACAACAACATACAGGGTAGGGAACAGACTCTGTGTGACTGCAAGTCAAGTGTCAATGGATTTAATTGTGAAAGGTAAAAATGATACAGAGTTTGGAATCATAGGCCACAGCAGTGATGGAGAGTAAGACTTTCCCCGTCAGATGATTCTTGCACATCTCAAGTCTTATCCCTCCACATGTTACCCTTGAGGTGTGTGTAATGGGGAAGACACTATTGTCCACTTCCTCATGGAATGTGTCTTGACAAAGAAGGAATGAGATAGACTGGTTTTGGTTGTGGTTTGTCCTGAGCAGCTCTATCCATAGAACTCAAGAGGAACAGGAGTAGGCCATTCAGCCTCTCAAGTCTGTTGATGCTGAACTTGATGCTGAATGAGTTTTGTAGATTGCCACCCTGTAGGTCAGTACACATGGATAGCTTGGCAGTTGGAGGACCATCTGCTCAGTGAAATATACTCTGTGGTCTGCTAAAGCTTGCTGGTCTTCTAGTGCAGAGCAAGTGTTGGAGATCGACACATTCTAAGCCCAACACTGCATACTGAGGGCTGCACTAACGCTTGGGGCAGCTGGCGCAGTGAGGGAAAGTTGTTATCTATGGCTTTTCAGCCATAGTACACAGAGGTGGGGGTGGTGAGGAGGGGAGGTGGGGGAGTGGGACTGGACTGAGTAACCTTCAGACCAAATATGTCAGAGAATGTTTGATATGAAGTGTAAATACTCATTGTAAATCTAACCTGTAATAACACATGAAATGAAACATCTCACATACTGGATCTCACTTTATTGTTAAATCTGAACTATTACTTGGTTTGCATATGGACCATTTAGGAATAAGATACATTTTTGCAACATGATGGATTCAATTTAATTTTTGCTGAAGTGAGTTGAGATTAGAAACCTGAGTCCTTACCAACCTTAAGGTAGTTGTACATAGTTTTTTTCAGCAGGAAAGGCCACTGTTGCAGTTCCTCAGGCTAACCATTGATGCTTAACAGTTCTGCCCAGTGGCCTGTTTACCAAAAATGTTTTTGCCCATTTTAGCTGAGGTGTGGTTCACTTCCTCAGCAGACACAGAACTGAGCTGCAGTCTGCCTTGCATCCTGCCTTATCTGAGCATGCTCAAACCCTGAAGACATTTATTAATTTTAAAAAATATAATGACATCAACAAAAAAAATCTCTCTGCTAAAACTCTACTGTGAAGTCAAAACAAAAGTGCAGACAGCCAGTCAATTAATCCAGCCTCTTGTGTATGAACTCCTCATCCTTATTTTTAATGCAGAGAGTTCCTTAAACTAAGCTAAACCTGGTTTCAGTTTAAACAACTTGGTTGTGCAGCTAGTTTCAAAGTAATGTCAGAAACATCATAAAACAAAAAGAGACGGGGTGTGACTCAGACAAACACAGATCTGTGAAGCAGGCTTTTAGTCACCTTAATTACTTTATTTTCACATAATCTAGGCTGACACTCCAGCACAGTACTGAGAGGATGCTACATTAGCGAAGGTGCAATCTTTCTGATGAGGTGTTAAACCAAGGCTCCATCTTTCTTCTCAGGTAAGCATAAAAGAATCAAATAACACCATTTAAAAAGGAATGATTGAGTTCTCCTGAATGTCATGACCAAGATTTATTCCTCAAATCAACAGTGGGAAAAAAAGAGATTATCTGATCATTATCACATCGCTATTGTGGGATCTTGCTCTGTACAAATTGACTGACACATTCTGTACATTACAACCCTGGCTATAGATAGGTCAAAGGTACCAAACTGGCTGAAAAACTTGAGGTTGGGTAAGGCACAATGAGAATTTAAGTCTTGCTTCTTAAAACCTCTTAAGTACTTTCCACAACTTTTTCCAGCTGGTACAGTAAGACAAATGAATTGACTAGTTTGGTGAGAAACCTGTAGCGTAGAGTGTATTAGCTGATAGGTAACAGGATAAACCACATTAAGATTAGCATCAAAAATGGGGCTGGCTAAACAAGGACAGAATTTGAGCATTCAAGAATTCGTAAGAGATTGAGGGAGATTATCAAATTACGGAGCCGTGAGACCATGGAGTGATTTGAACATAGGAATGAGAGCTTTATATCAAAATAATGCTAGACCACTGGCCACTGTAGAGTGTTAGGACCAGGTGAGGAGAGGTGAATTGGTTCTTCTCTTTTTATCACCTCACGATGCTACACTTCTCTGTCTTCCACCCTAAATATATTAAAACAGCCATCCCCTACGGACAAGCCCTACGCATACACAGGATTTGTTCAGATGAAGAGGAACGTGACGGACACCTGAAGGTGCTCAAGGATGCCTTCAGTAAGAGCAGGGTATGATGTTCAACTCATCGATCACCAGTGCCACAGCAAGAAACCGTAATGACCTCCTCACGAGACAGACACGGTATGCAACTAACAGGGTACACTTCATTGTCCAGTACTTCCCGGGAGCAGAAAAACTACGCCATGTTCTTTACAACCTACAACACGTTATCGATGAGGGTGAGCATCTCGCCAAGACCTTCCCGACACACCTCCACTTCTCGCCTGTAAACAACCACCAAACCTTAAAGAGATAATTGTTCACAGCAAACTGCCCAGCCTTCAGGACAACATTGACCACAACACCATACAACCGTGTCAGGGCAACTACTGCAAGACGTGTCAGAGTGTCAATGTGAATACCACCATTACACATGGGGTCACCACTCACCATGTACGTGGCAGGTACTCATGTGACTCAGCCAACATTGTCTATCTCATACGCTGCAGGCAAGGGTGTCCCAAGGCATGGTACATTGGCAAGACCAAGCAGATGCCACAACAATGGATGAATGGACACCGCACAACAATCACCAGAAAGGGACATTCCCTCCCAGTCAGGGAAACGCTTCAGTGGTAATGGACATTGAACCTCAGACCCTCAGGGGAACCATCCTCCAAGACAGACTTCAGGACAGGCAACAACGCAAAGTGGCCAAGCAGAGGCTGATAGCCAAGTTCAGTACCTATAAGGATGGCCTCAACCAGGATCTTGAGTTCATGTCACACTACAGGTGACCACCATTGCACTATTTGCACTATTCACACACTCTCTCTCTCTCTATCTCAAACACCCACACACTCACATATTCACGCAGACCCTTGCTCATACGCAAGCTCTCTCGTACACACACATACACTTCCTACACTCACATCCATGTACGCACCCTCTCACAGGCTTATGCCCCATGACACTCACTCATACACTTTACCAAGCTTGCACTCATTCTGTCTCTCTCTCTCCTGCACGCAAGCACACACATTTAAAGTTTACGGGGTGAATTTGTATTTGCAGAATTATATTTGCAGATACATTCTATTTTGTTCAAAAAAATGCAGAACCTGTAGGCAGTCAATGCTTATAATACAATATTTGTAAATTCCACTTTGGAAATAAACCAGTCTGACTCAAGATTGGTCTTACTCACACCTTTAAGGCATTGTCTGAGCAGAGATATTATCTTTTATTATAAAATCTTAAATTATCTTGAGAATGTGACTTAAAAGAAGTTCTTGGAATTTACATATTAAAGAGCCAAAATCAGCAAATCCATTCTAAAAGATGAAAGACTTAACAATTTAGATTTGTTCAATGTATCATTGTATCTCTGTAATCTTTTGGTATAAATTGTGTTTTATGGTTCTGCTTCACAACCACCTGATGAAGAAGCAGCACTTCAAAAGCTAGTGCTTCCAAATAAACTTGTTGAACTATAACCTGGTGCTGTGTGATTTTTAACTTCTCTTTTTAAGCTGCTCAACTGGTCAGAAAAATGTTTGATTATTCTTAGAATGCAGATATATCACACTGCAATAAAAAATATAGTTTGCTAGTTTAAAAAGTAAGAAGGCAATTACAGGTTTTCATTAATGAAAGGAAAAGGAAGTTTATAACTTACTGTATGAGAAGAGAGTTGATTGGTTGGCCAGTGATTACTAATTAGTAAAGACATACCAGAATGCATCAGGTAGATGATGATTGCAAGTTAACTGCTAAGCTTTGCTTAAAGTTAAATCTGATTGACTCTGATTATAGAGTCAAAGAGTCATACAGCTGGTCCAACTCATCCTGCTGACCAGATATCCTAAATTAATCTAGTCCCATTTGCCAGCATTTGGCCCATATCCTTCCAAACCCTTCCTATTCATATACCCATCCAGATGCCTTTTAAATGTTGTAATTATACCAGTCTCCACCATTTCCTCTGGCAGCTCATTTCATACATGCACCACTCTCTACGTTAAAAAGTTACTCCTTAGGTCCCTTTTAAATCTTACCCCTCTCACCTTAAACCTATGCCCTCTACTTTTGGACTCCCTTACCCTGGGAAAAAGAGCTTGACTATTCACCTTATCCATTCTCCTCATGATATTATAAACTTCTATAAGGTCACACCTCAGCCTCCGATGGTCCTGGGAAACAGCCCCAGACTATTCAGTTTCTCCCTTTAGCTCAAACCTTCCAACCCTGTCAACATCCTTGTAAATCTTTTCTAAACGCTTTCAAGTTTCACAACGTCCTTCCTATAGCAGAGAGACCAGAACTGAACGAAGTATTCCAAAAGTGGCCTAACCAATGTCCTGTACAGCTGCAACATGACCTCCCAACTCCCAAAGTCAGTGCACTGACCAATAAAGGCAAATGTACCAAATAACTTCTTCACTATCCTTTGTATCTGCAATTCCACTTTCAAGGGACTATGAACCTGCACTGCAAGGTCCCTTTGTTTGGCAACACTCCCCAGGACCTTACCATTAAGTGTTAAATCCTGTTCTGATTTCCCTAACAAAAATGTAGTACCTCACATTTATCTAAATTAAACTCTGTCTTCCACTCGTTGGCCCATTAGCCCATCTGATTGAGGTCCTGTTGTACCCTGAGGTAACCTTCTTCGCTCTCGCTACACCTCCAATTTTGGTGTCATCTGCATTTTCCTAACCATTCCTTCTATATTATCATCCAAATCATTTATAATACCGGTTAAAGCACTGTCCTAAAAAAAAATGAATGGCCATCACTTATTTCGTTAAGTGAAAACAAGTGCAGTGTGTATACATCATTTTTTGTCGACAAAAAACAGGATATTGTATAATCATATGACTCACTACCAGACAAGATTATTTAGCAAATGCTGTCCAATCATAGAATCACATCTAATGTTGGACACCATGTTTTGAGTTCCGCAGCCAGGTTGGCTTTGGTCAGTATTTTGCCTGTCATGAACAGCCAAAGGGGAATGCTGTTTGATACACACAGTGTATACATATTATGCATATTGTAAACTAAAATAGGAATTACTGTGAACAGGTCTGGAGCCCACATTATAGAAGGACATAGTGCTTTTGCAGGGAATTCAACATGGTTTACCAGAATGATATACAACGCCCAGGAGTTAAATTGTGTGAAAAATTTTCACAAAGTGGGTTTGTATTCCATGCCAATGAAAAGGTTAAGGAATTATTTCACCGAAGTTTTCAAGATATCAACTGGAATTAATAAGACACATAGAAACTATTCCACTGGGAGATTCAAACTCAAAGGCATTAACTCAAAATTAGAAGCAGTGAAATTAGGAAAATCAGCAAAATTGAATGCCTTCCCCCATTGTGGTAGGAGGCATTTAATTGGATGGGATCCTGGATGATGGTAACCTGCAGCATTCGCACCTCTGTTCTCATTAAGTTCATGACAAGAAAGCTCATGTATAGTCTTTGCATCCTGTCGCCAATTGAGGCCCTTAATTGGGCAATAAAATGGCCACTTGAGGGCTTTGGCCCAGCCCTCTGCAAATGATATTCAACCTTCAGCAGGGGTACATATCCTACTGGAACTCTGCAATTTTGGGAAGGGGGTTCCCCTAATTCAAAGGCACTTAAACCCTGATCATGGGAACCTGGCATTAGGAAGTGTGGATGCCCACTGAGAGTTACACCCTCTCCATGCTGTTAACCCTCCATCCCACCTTAATCCCTTCCATCTATGAATAATCTCCCATCATGAAAGGGGTCAGAGCCATGGGACTATAAATAAAGAGAGGTTGAGGTTTGGGCTCTTTCATTTACCTTCAAGGGTGAGGGGAGTCAGATCAGCGAGTGAGCATGTTCTGAGCTCCTCAGCTGAATATGAAAAAAGTGTGAGAGTAACATCACAGCAAAGAAGCGAGTTGATTGATTCTGAGCAGCTGCTCTTAGGAACTCTGTTTCAATCTGAATAATTTAGAAAAATATGAATTTCTAAATTAGAATAGGGAAAGTAAGAATTTGTTGGCACAGAAAAGGGAGCTTATCTGTTACAATCTACAGTTTAGAGTTGATAGTGCAAGAAACTTAATTTTTTTTTCCCTTGGCTTAAATTTTAAGTTAAGAGTATTTTAACAAGGTCTGGCGGGAAGCTCATTCCTGTGTGTTGCATGGCCTGCTGTACATGGGAAGGATTAGATCTTGTGGATGATCACATCTGCAGTAAGTGCCACCATATGACTGGCTTGAGCACCTGGTTTTGGAGCTTGAGTGTTGCTGGAAGCACTACCCTGATCAGCAAGGCTGACAGTTATTTGTTATGTGGTGACCGCACAGTTAAGGAAGTGCAGTCAGAGGAGGAATAGGTGGTCATGAATCAGTAGGAAAGAAGCACATAGGTAGTCAGAAAAGCCCCAGAGTGCATCTCACTGAAAAGCAGCTTTTCTGAGTTGGAAGTGAGAATAATGGGCCAAAATATTCTCATGAAGGTGAAGGGTAGGACCAACAGAGTGACTCCTCTTGTGAATGCAGCCAGAATCTAGCTGTACAAGGGGGAGGAGTAAGAGAAATAGTGTGAGTAGACTCAATGGTGAGGGGTGCAGAGAGGCATTTCTGCAGCTACAGGATGATGTGTTGCCAACGTCAAGGATGTCACTCAACGGCTACAGGGCACTCTGAAGTGGTAGGGTGAACAGTCAGAGATTGTGGTTCACATTAGTACCAATGATATTAGATAGAAAGAAGGATGGAGTCCTGCATCAAGAATTTAGGGAGCTAGGTAGTAGATTAAAAAGCAGGACCTCAAAGGTTGTTATCTCTGGATTACTCCCAGTGTGAGGTGCTCATGAGTATCTGAATAGATATACAGAGAAAGCAAATGAATGTATTGCTGAACAATTGATATAAAGATGGATCCATTTCTGGAGAAGGTGGAATCTGTACAAGTCTGATTGGTTGCACCTGAACTGGAATGGGACAAACATCCTCACAGCTGGGTGGGGTGGGTGTTGCTGATCTTTTGATGACAGTTTAAAGACACAGGTAGAAACAAAATAGAAGAAGGACAAGGTCAGTCTGGGAGGCAGAATATATTTAGTCAAATTACAGCATAAGGAAGCATGGTATGGTTGGATGGCATTTATTTTAGTACAAGGAGACTTGCAAGTAAGGATGCTGATTACTACATGGAAATATGGTATCACGGAGTCAGAGTTGACAGAGGAGCAGGACTGGCAGCTCAATACTACAGGATGTAAAATCTTCTGGTAAGACAGGATGGGGTGTAAAAGAGAAGGTAATATTGAAATATTGATCAAAGTGTGAATTATTGCAATAAGAGGAACGATATTTTAGAAGGCTCTTCAAGTGAGAACATATAGGTAGAACTTAAAAACAAAACAGGGGGCAATCATATTGTGAGTGTTCTATACACCCCAGAACAGTCAGAGAGAAATAGAAGGGCTGATATATAGGCAATTCCCAGTGAAGTCTAAAACTAATACTCTAGTAACAGTAGGGGATATCAACTTTTCCAATATTAACTGGGATACATAAAGTGAGAAAAGCTCGGAGGGACAGGAATTCTTAAAACTCATCTCAGAGAGCTTTTTGAGCCAGCACAAAGAAAGATCCACAAGACAGGAAGCAATGCTAGATATAATTTTAGGATGAGGTCAGACAAGTGGGCGAGCATTTCAGTAATAGTGACCACAACTCAGTAGGATTTAAGATAATTGTTTTTAAGGATAAAGATGGCCCAGAAATAAATGCTCTCGATTAGTGGAATTCCAATTTTAATGTGACTTCAGGCCTGGCTAAAGTGAATTGGGAGTAACTACTTGTTGGAAAATTGGCAACAGAGCAGTGGAAATCTTTCAAAAAGGCAAATAGCGAGAGTTCAGAGCCAATATGTTCTTGTAAAAGTGAAGAGTGGACTAACAAGTCCAGAAAACCCTGGATATCAAGGAATATACAGGACTGGATAAAGAGGTTATGGTAGATACTAAGGGCTCAAATCAGCAAAAGCCCTGGAGGACTATAGAAAGTGCAGAGGTTACTCTAATGAAATTAGAAGAGAAAGAGGAGGCTTGAATAAACACTGCCAAGTAAACTAAAGGAAAATTCAAAAACGTTTTACGAGAGGATAACCAGGGAAAGAGTAAGGCCCATTAGGGACTAATGTAGCAATCTGCGTATGAAGTGGAAGTCAAACATGAGGTTTTAAATTACTACTTGGCATGATGGAAATCATGGAAGGGGGCTGTGATATACATGAAGAAATTAACATTGATTAGGAGGAGATGATAGCAGTTTTAACCAGCTTGAAACTAGATATATCCCCAGACCCAGATGATACTTATCCCAGGTTTCTGTGGGAGTATAAGCCTTCCTGATTCACTTGCTGTCGATTCCAATTTTGCTCATTCATGTTCCCCTGTTGAACATTCTCTCCGAGTCCCACCCTCTGTAATGTTAGATTAAACCCTCACCAATAGCACTGGCAAACCTTTGGTCCCATTCTTCTTCAAATGCACCTCTTCCATTTTGTCCAGGTCTGAACTCAGTCCCAATGTCCCAGCAATCTAAATCCCTTCTTCTGTACCATCTCTCCAACCATGCATTCACCTGGCCTAACCTTCTGTTCTTGAACTCATTTGCACGGGGCACTGGAAGCAATGCAGAGATAATTACCTTTTCAGTCCTGTTCTTTAATATCTTTCCTAGCTCCCTAAATACTACTTTCAGGACTCCATCTCATTTTCTATCTATCATTGGTACCAATATGTACCATGACCTCTGTCTGTTTGTCCTTCCCCTTTAGAGTCTTGCAGCTACTCAGTGACATCCTTGACCTTTGGTAACATGGAGGCAATACACTATTCTGGAGTCTTTTTTGCAGGTGCAGAGTCACCTATTTGTTCCCTTACCATTGAATCCCCTATCACTATAGCCCTACCATTTCTCTTCCTCCCCTCTTGTATAGCAGACCCACCCATGGTGACATGAAGATGACTCCCACTGCTTTCCACTGTGCAGTCATCACACTATCCAAAATGGTATATTTTAGAAAGAGGGATGGCCACAAGTGACTCCTGTACTCTGCCTGGTGGTGACCTTTCTGCTTGTTCAATCTGCACTTGAAGTATGACACCTCGAAGTGCTATCCATGACTTACTCAGCAGCATGGATGATCCACAGTAAATTCACTAGAGTTCAACTCCACTCATGTAGCTTAGGTCTATGTAGCTCACAATTTCCTTACTATAGGTCAGAATTTTAGTGACCATCTTAAATTTATCACTGACATGCAATGCATCCTGTAACTCACTGCTGCCTCCTTAGGTTCAATTGTTTCCTGAACATGGACCCTTGTGAATTTAAGCAGCAGCTCCCTCCCTATGTACAATGACTAGCTATTGTCAAGGAGCAGCTATCAGTTATCTAGTGATAATGGCATACACCCTGAGAGGAAATCAAACAATCAACTTCTTTACACAGTTCCAGTTTCCAGTCTCCATCTCGGAGGTTTCATTTTGATTCTCACTTCCTTCTATAGAAAAGCCAAGACAATTTTTTAAAAAAAGTTGTGTTGAATTTCCTGTCTTCTTCTGAGTTTAACTTTTCCTTTTATTCCCACTTCTTTCAAAATGCCTACATATTTCCACCCTACTTCACCACAAAGCCAAAGGCAGGCAGGAGCTACCTTTGTGCTGTCAGCTCTCAATATCTGGCGAATACTGTGGGTTTGCTTTAAAGTCAGGCTGTTTCAGGCTGGTGCCTTTGACACCTCATCTCTTGCCTACAGTACAGTAGATGTGGCTGTGGACTTCCAGCTTGAAATGTGTGAGCTTCCTGCTCACCATTTTGATAGCTCTGGGCTTTAGAATCATAGAATCCCTCCAGTATGGAAACAGGCCTTTTGGGTCAACAAGTCCACACTAACCTTCTGAAGAATAAGCCACCCAGACCCATTCCCCTATCCTATATTTACCCCTGACCAATGCACCTAGCGTACACATCCCTGAACACTATGGACAATTTAGCATGGCCAATTCACCTAACCAGGATTGAGGGAAGAAACCAGAGCACCCAGAGGAACCCCATGCAGACATGGGGAGAATGTGCAAACTCCACACAAACAATCACCCAAGGCTGGAATCGAACCCAGGGTCCTGCCACTGTGAAGCAGCAGTGCTAACCACTGAACCACTGTGGAAGAATCAAGAGAATGATCAGGAATCATCAAGCAGAGAGAATCTTTACTGTTTATAAGCAGGGATATGAGGAATGATTATTGTTCAATAGTCTTTCTGGACCCTGCTCATTTTCCTGCACTGAAAACCGACAGTAACTCTGCTGCTAAAAACCATCATGGCGTTCCTTCCCATTTCTTTTTTTTTATTTAACCTATTTTTCTAATCAACCTGTACAGAGATGTTATTACACACCTCTGGAGTAGGTGGGACTTGAACCTGGGCCTTCTGGCTCAGGGGTTAGGACACTACCTCTGCACCACACTACCTGGTCAAAGTTTGAGCCCTTTGAGTTATGTGTTACACAAGTTTACTCTTGGTATGAAGTTCAAACAGCTTTATAGCAATGTTAATTTCAGACTGCAAGCCTGAAATTTGGTTATCACACAACCTGAAGTCAGACCTGCTAATTCTAATTCTTTCTATCGCAGCTTTATGTAATCAAAACAACAGAAAGTGATTCACAGGAGTATTATCAGACTAAATTTGACACTGAGCCACTTTAAGTGATATTAAGTAAAGTAATTAGCACAACCACAGCAGGTATGTGGTAAAAACAATGACTGCAGATGCTGGAAACCAGATTCTGGATTAGTGGTGCTAGAAGAGCACAGCAGTTCAGGCAGCATTCAAGGAGCTTCGAAATCGACGTTTCGGGCAAAAGCCCTTCATCAGGAATAAAGGCAGAGAGCCTAGACCGTGGAGAGATAAGCTAGAGGAGAGTAGGGGTGGGGAGAAAGTACAATGGGTGAGTAGGGGAGGGGATGAAGGTGATAGGTCAGGGAGGAGAGGGTGGAGTGGATAGGTGGAAAAGGAGATAGGCAGGTAGGACAAGTCCGGACAAGTCATGGGGACAGCACTGTCCCCTGACTTGTCCGGACAGCACTGTCCCCTTGACTTGTCCTACCTGCCTATCTCCTTTTCCACCTATCCACTCCACCCTCTCCTCCCTGACCTATCACCTTCATCCCCTCCCCCACTCACCCATTGTACTCTATGCTACTTTCACGCCACCCCTACTCTCCTCTAGCTTATCTCTCCACGGTCTAGGCTCTCTGCCTTTATTCCTGATGAAGGGCTTTTGCCCAAAACGTCGATTTCGAAGCTCCTTGAATGCTGCCTGAACAGCAGGTATGTGTCAGCTTGTTTATGTCCTTTTTACTTCTTAAACAAAGCTGCAAAGCTTTGATCTTAAATAAGTCAAAGGTTAATTTATTGCACAACTGCTGCTGCAGTTATTCAAGTAAAACCACTAGATTATTTGCTTAAAGAAACAGTTTTACATATTGCAAGTACTTAAGAATAAAATATACTTACAAAGATAAAAGTAACAGTCTCAGAGATTGTTAGAGTCAGACAGCACCTAGACAGACCCTTTGGTCCAACTCATCCATGCCAACCAGATATCCAAAACTGATCCAGTCCCCTTTGCCAGCATTTGGTCAATATCCTTCTAAATCTTTCTTACTCATGTACCCATCTAGCCTTTTAAATGTTGTAATTGTAGCTCATTCTATACATGCACCATCGTCTGCGTGAAAACGTTGCCCCTGAAGTCCCTTTTATATCTTTCCCTCTCACCTTCAACCTATTCCCTCTACGTTTGGACTCCCCCATGCCGGAGAAAAGACCTTGTCTATTTACCTTATCCATGTCCCACATGATTTTATAAACATTTATAAGGTCACCCTTCAGCCTCCTACGCTCCAGGGAAAACCGCCCCAGCCTGTTCAGCCTCTCCCTATAGCTCAAATCCTCCAACCCTGGCAACATCCTTGTAAATCTTTTCTGAATCCTTTCAAGTTTCACAATATCCTTCCTATAGGAAGGAGACCAGAATTGCACACAATATTCCAAAAGTGGCTTAACCAATGTCCTGTACAGCCACACCATATCCTCCCAACTCTTATACTCAATGCACTGATCAATAAAAGCAGGCACACCAAATGCTTTCTTTACTATCCTATCTCCCTGAGAATCTACCTTCCAGAAACTCTGAACCCGCACTCCTAGATTGCTTTGTTTAGCAAATCTGCCCAGGACCTTATCATTAAGTGTGTAAGTCATGCCCTGATTTGCCTTTCCATAATGCAGCACCTCACACTTACCTAAATTTAACACCATCTGTCACTCCTTGGTCCATTGACCCATCTGATCAAGATCTCGTTGTACTTCTTCACTGTCCACTACACCTCCAATTTTAGTTGTCGGCTTGTTCTGAACTGATGGAGGTGGAACTTGAAATCTGATTCAGCTTCTGAGATGGTTTATGTAGTTGAACTTACTGTTTACCTTTACAGTGAACTCAGCAGGTCAGTAAGATTTGCGGAAGGAAATTTTATGTTTCTCACTAGTTGTACAGTTTTGGAACTTGTGAGTTGTCTGAACTCTTTCAGTGAAACAATAATTAAAACCCATATGTCCTTCTCTTTGTACTCAGTTTGGCCAAAACGCCTTTCATTGATGACATCTCTCAGAGATCTTCCTGCTGTTTCAAAACTCAATATTTGCTCACAGCCAGATTTTTATACACATCAAAACTTAAAATGTCTGCAATCCCAAACTGTCAAATCAAGCTTCCACAGCAGGTCAGCCTAGGTTCGGTGCACAAATTGATTCAATATCTTCAATGAGAGCTGACCTATATTATGCTATTAACATCTGCTTGGAGATTTGTTTTCTCTCTTCTTTCAAACAATTACTACTCACTTTTCCTTTTGATGTTTGACACCTGTGACATTTAATCTTCCTCAAACGCTAACTTTTCCTAGATCTTCCCTTCTGTTACACTTGCTCCTTCCCACCTCTACAGTATAAGACCTAGCACATTTTCAGGTCAGGCAGCATCTGAAAGGCAGGAGAATCGACACTTTGAGCATAAGCCCTTCATCAGGATGGCGCTCCTAGTGAAGGGCTTATGCGTGAAATATCAATTCTCCTTCTCCTCAGATGCTGCCTGACCTGCTGTGCTTTTCCAGCACCACACTCTTAGCAGGATTTATACACCTAATGGTAAGGTCCTAGGGAGTGTTGCTGAACAAAGAGACCTTGGAGTGCAGGTTCATAGCTCCTTCAAAGTGGAGTCGCAGGTAGATAGGATAGTGAAGAAGGCGTTTGGTATGCTTTCCTTTATGGGTCAGAGTATTGAGTACAGGAGTTGTTGCGGCTGTACAGGACATTGGTTAGGCCACTGTTGGAATCTTGTGTGCAATTCTGGTCTCCTTCCTATCGGAAAGATGTTGTGAAACTTGAAAGGGTTCAGAAAAGATTTACAAGGATGTTGCCAGGGTTGGAGGATTTGAGCTACAGGGAAAGGCTGAACAGGCTGGGGCTGTTTTCCCTGGAGTGTCGGAGGCTGAGGGGTGACCTTATAGAGGTTTACAAAAATTATGAGGGGCATGGATAGGATAAATAGACAAAGTCTTTTCGCTGGGGTCGGGGAGTCCAGAACTGGAGGGCATAGGCTTAGGGTAAGAGGGGAAAGATACAAAAGAGACCTATGGGGCAGCTTTTTCACGCAGAGGGTGGTACGTGTATGGAATGAGCTGCCAGAGGATGTGGTGGAGGCTGGTACAATTGGAACATTTAAGAGGCATTTGGATGGGTATATGAATAGGAAGGGTTTGGAGGGATATGGGCTGGGCGCTGGCAGGTGGGACTAGATTGGGTTGGGATATCTGGTCAGCATGGACGGGTTGGACCGAAGGGTCTGTTTCCATGCTGTATATCTCTATGACTCTATGACTCTATCTGCAATCCTTGCTTTCTCCTACACATTTTCAGCTCTCTTCTGTTCTGAAGAAATCATATTGGACTTGAAATTATAGCTCTGTTTTTCTCTCTCCACAACTGTTATCAGACCTGCTCAGTTCCTCCAGATTTTCAATTTTTAGTTTGGATCTCCAGCGTCAGCAATGTCTTACAGAATCATAAAACAAAAGTAGGACCTCAGAGGTAGGAGTCTCAGGATTGCTACCAGTGCCACGTACTAGTCAGAATAGAAATGAAAGAATAGGCAGGGTGAATGGGTGGCTTGAGAGATGGTGCAGGAGGGAGGAGTTCGGATTTTTGGGACATAGGGACTGGTTCTGGTGGAGGTGGGAGTATTACAAATTGGACGATCTACACCTGGGCCAGACTGGAACCAATGTCCTTGGGGGTGCTTTTGCTAATGCTGTTGGGGAGGGTTTAAACTAACATGGCAGGGGGATGGGCACCAAATGAGGAGGTTAGTGGACAGGAAGGACGTAGTAACGCAAGCCTGCAAGGAACTAGATAATAAAATCAGCATGACTGAGGGGAAGAGTAGGCAGGGAGCAGATGATGAACGCAAAGGGACAAGTGGTCTGAAGTGCACTTGTTTTAATGTGAGAATTGTCATAGAAGGCTTGGATAAGTACCTGGGAGTATGATGTTAATGCTATTACTCAGACTTGGTTGAGGGAAGGGCATGATTGGCAACTAAATATCCCAGGCTATTGATGCTTCAGGCGGGATAGAGAGGGAGGTAAAAGGGGTGAAGCAGTTGCATTACTGGTCAGAGAGGATATCACAGCTGTGCTGAAGGAGGGCACTATGGAGGATTTGAGCAGTGAGGCAATATGGGCACAGCTCAGAAATTGGAAGGATACGGTGTTGGGGCTGTACTACAGACCTCCCAACAGCGAAAGTGAGATAGAGGCATAAATATATAAACAGATTATGGAAAGATGTAGGAGCAACAGTGTGATTGTGATAAGGAGATTTTAATTATCCCAACATTGACTGGGATTCACTTAGTGTTAGAGGTCGAGATGGAGCAGAATTTGTAAGGAGCATCCAGGAGGGTTTTATAGGGCAGTATGTAAATAGTCCAACTCAGGAAGGGGCCATATTGGACCTGATATTGGTGAATGAGCCCGGCCTGGTGGTTGAAGTTTCAGTATGGGATAACTTTGGGAATAGTGATCACAATTCTATAAATTTTAGAATACTCATGGACAAAAACAAGTGTGGTCCTAAAGGAAGAGTGCTAAACTGGGGGAAGGCTAACTAAAGCAAAATTTTGCAGGAGCTGGAGAATGTCGATTGAGAGCAGCTGTTTGAAGGTAAATCCACATTTGACATATGGAGGCTTTTAAAGAGAGGTTGATTAGAGTGCAGGACAGACATGTCCCTGTAAAAATGAGGGATAGAAATGGCAAGATCAGGGAGCCTTGGATGACAGGTGAAATTGTGAGACTAGCTAAGAGGAAAAGGGAAGCATCCATAAGGTCTAGGCGACTGGAAATAAAGCTTTGGAAGAATATAGGGAAAGTATGACCAATTGAAATGTGGAATTAAGAGGGCTAAAAGGGGTCATGAAATATCTTTAGCAAACAGGGTTAAGGAAAATCCCAAAGCCTTTTATTCATATATAAGGAGCAAGAGGTTAACTAGAGAAAGGGTTGATCCACTCAAGGACAAAGGAGGAAACTTATACATGGAGTCAGAGAAAGTGGGTGAGATTCTTAATGAGTACTTTGCATGGGTATTCACAGAGGAAGGGGACATGCTGGATGTTGAAGTTAGGAATAGATATTTGATTATTCTAAGTCAAGTCAGCAAAAGGAGGGATGAAGTGTTGGGTATTCTAAAAGGCATTAAGGTGGAAAAATCCCCAGGTCCAGATGGGACCTATCCCAAGTTACAGAGGGAAGAGACAGAGGAAATAGCTGGGGCCTTAATAAATATCTTTACAGCATCCTTGAACACAGATGAGGCCCCAGAGGACTGGAGGAGGATGGTGCGCGTATGGAATGAGCTGCCAGAGAACAATTACAACATTTAAAAGAGTATATGAATAGGAAAGGTTTGGAGGGATATAGGCCAAATGCTGGCAAACGGGTCTCGACTTATTTAGGATATCTAGTCAGCATGGATGTGTTGGACCAACAAGTCTGCTTTGGTGCTGTACAAGTCTATGAGTCTAATTTAGGAAAACTGTGGAGAAGTGGTAATGCCATTAGATTCGAATCCAAATTCCCAGGCTAATGATTTGAGGACATGGCTTCAAATCCCATTGTGGAAGCTAGTGGAATTTAAATTCAGTTAAAAATAATCAGAAATCTATTCTGCAGAATGGTCAGTTGTCCTTATCTGGTCTGATCTAAATGTGACTTCAGATCCACACCAATGTGATTTACGATCTACTGCTTTCTGAAATGGCTAAGCAAGCCACTCAGTTCAAAGAAAATTCAAGATGGACAATAAAAGATGGCTTTGTGAGCAATGCCTACATCCATGAAGGAATAAATAACTTGCCATGGGATCTTGCTGCTGCCTTAAGCTAGATGGTCTCCTACTGACCCTCCAGTTTTGAAGGGCTTTCTGCCATCATTATCTGGATGGCAAACCACCTTCTGGCCACAAATTGGCCAATTTGAGAAAAACCCAGGTGAATGACTGATTCACTCACAGTGTGGACAAGCCTGATAGTGAGTTCAGAAGCCTACAAACAAAATTCTGCCTTTGCTGTGAATTAAGAAAAGACCAGCAGCATTTTGGAGGGGCATAGGCTTATGTTGGATAAAAGATGGGATGCTAACCAAAAGTGCCTTAAGTACTTAACTCTGGAGGTAAGAAAGTTTAGGATTAGG
This sequence comes from Chiloscyllium plagiosum, assembly GCF_037043375.1. Classification (NCBI taxonomy): domain Eukaryota; kingdom Metazoa; phylum Chordata; class Chondrichthyes; order Orectolobiformes; family Hemiscylliidae; genus Chiloscyllium; species Chiloscyllium plagiosum. The sequence continues at coordinate 37,451,123 of NW_028270177.1, forward strand.
GTTTAAGCAGCAGATGAGCTAAGGCAGGATAGGAGATGGGTGATGTTACAGTGCTGGAAATGGATGGTTTTGGGGAATTATAAGTGGTCAGAGGCTCATTTTGAGAGAGAGGCTTCAAATTTGAACCTTTCAAGACTGCTATGCTTCAATAACCTTCCAACAAAATGAATTATTAATGTAAAAATATTGTTGAAAAGATAACTACCAATCATCATTAATTGCCACATTCTACAAAGCAACACCTCCACCTATCAGAATCCACTTGATGACGAATCACACTTTCCTCTCATGCATATAGTCTTGCCCTTAAATTGGTATTGTTATGAATGTCCTGGTAAGTGCAAGATGAAAAGCTTCAACAAAACATCAAGGTTACATGAATATGTTGATGTGGTACAAGGAAATCAAATTGTATCTTCTTATCCAATATAACTGGATTTATGTATTCTGAGACTGGGTGAACCTGATATTATTAAGGTTTAATTTTGAGTTTGGATTACCTACATCATAGGAGTTGACAGTTTTCCAAATACAGTACTGAAATACTGGCCACAAATTCCTTTTTTGAAATGTCAAGCACTTCTTGTAATTCATGTTTGTGGTTATGTTTATATCACAGGAAAAGAATTTATACATTACACATGTATTATTTGACATTTGTGCTCAGCAAGATGGGATCTTGGGGAATAGAATCAAAATTTAACTATTTGTACTTCACTCCAAAACTGTGAGCACTGTGACCATTGCTTGTTGCTATGGCTTCTGAGCCAGATCATTCGCATGGATTCAATTATGAAGAGTTTTGTAATAAGACCATGGAATGAATTTCAGTCCCATTGCAGAGGCATGTTTTGGTGTGAAAGTAGTCACATTTTGAATTTTTTTGTTGGAGATCCAATTTTTCTTCATATTTTTGACCCCCAGTCATTTCCTGCCTCACGTAGAAGACTGATAGTGAAAGTGAGAACTCATGGAATCCAAGGAAAGTTGGCAAATCAGATACAGAATTGGCTGAGTGGCAGCAAGCAGAAAGTGATAGTCAAGGGATATTTTTTGTGACTGGAAACCTGTGTCAAGAGGAGTTCCACAAGGGTCAGTGTTGGCGCTTGTAATGTTTGTAGTATTTATAAATGATTTAGACTTGCAAGTTGGAGAGTTGATAGTAAGTTCAAGAATGATTTGAAAATTGGTGCTGGGACAAATAGTTAGAAGAATAACCTTACATTACAGGAGGATATGGTCAGACGGGATGATCAGTTGAAAATGAAATGCAATACAGATAAGTGTGAGGTGATGAATTTGAGCAAGATAAACAAGGCAAAAGAATAGAGTCGAAGAGTGTGGTGCTGGAAAAGCATACCATCCAAGGAGGAGAATCAATGTTTCGAGCATAAGCCCTTCATTAAGCAAAGGAATACATGATCAATAGCAGTCTGGAAAGCACTAATGATCAGATGGACCTTGGAATGCACATCCTCCCTTATAGTAGCAAGGCAGGTCGATAAAAAGTTAAGGGAGCATATGGGATACTCGCCTTTATTAGCAAGAGCAGGGAGGTTATGCTGGAACTGTATATAATGGAGGCTAGGCCACAATTAGAGAATTGTGCACAGTTCTGAAATCCACATTACAAGAGAGATGTGATTGCACCAGAGACGATGCAGAGGAGATTTGCCAGGATGTTGCCTAGGTTGGAGAGTTTCAGTTATGAAGAGAGATTGGATAGTTTGGGAGACTCAGGAGTGACAAGATTGAGATATACACAGTTATGAGGGGCATAGACAGGGTAGACAGTCAAGAACTTTTCCCCTTGGTGGTGGGATCAATGCCCAGGAAGCAGATATTTAAGCTAAGTAGCAGGAGGTTTAGCAGGGAAGTGAGGAAAATTTACTTTGCTGAAAAGTTGGTGGGAATCTGGTACTCACTGTCTGTAAGGGTGGTAACAGGCAGAAACCCTCATAATTTTTAAGAAGTACGTAGATATGCATTTGCAATGCCAATGAACAAAAGACTTTGGTCCAAGTGCTGGAAAAAAAATTAGAATAGTTAGGTGCTTGTGACTGGCATAATCTCAATGGGCCAAAGGGCCTTTTTCTGTGCTACAGACTTCTGTGACTTAATGACTCCTCTTGCCTTTTCATGGGTCAGGTCTGACTAGTGTGCAACACACACACCACGACGGAGGTCAGGTTTGCCACTTTAAATGGGGGCAATATTTGTTTCACCTTCAAGGTATCATTTTCATCTGATACTGCATGTTTATGAAACCTGTTAAAAGCATGAAAGGATTGAGAATTCATGAAAAAAATGGAAGCCTACCAAGTAATCCGCAACATTTTAAAAGGTGACTGCAAATTACTTTCACCTCTTCAAAGCTGTCAAGGAGAAATGCTTTTAATGCAGTGGTTCATCATGGGGATCCATCCTGAAAGTTAAGTTGGCCTTGTCTATATGTCTGGATCAGTGGTGCTGGAAGAGCACAGCAATTCAGGCAGCATCCGAGGACAGGCAAGATCGAAGTTTCGGGCAAAAGCCCTTCATCAGGAATAAAGGCAGAGAGCCTGAAGCGTGGAGAGATAAGCTAGAGGAGGGTGGGGGTGGGGAGAGAGTAGCATAGAGTACAATAGGTCAGTGGGGAAGGAGATGAAGGTGATAGGTCAGGGAGGAGAGGGTGGAGTGGATAGGTGGAAAAGGAACTGGGCAGGTCGGACAAGTCCGGACAAGTCAAGGGGATCGTGTTGCTGGAGGTTAGAAACTAGGATGAGGTGGGAGAAGGGGAAATGAGGAAACTGTTGAAATCCACATTGATGCCCTGGGGTGAAGTGTTCCGAGGCGGAAGATGAGGTGTTCTTCCTCCAGGCGTCTGGTGGTGAGGGAGCGGCGGTGGAGGAGGCCCAGCACCTCCATATCCTCGGCAGAGTGGGAGGGGGAGTTGAAATGTTGAGCCACGGGGCGATTTGGTTGATTGGTGCGGGTGTCTCGGAGATGTTCCCTAAAGCGCTCTGCTAGGAGGCGCCCAGTCTCCCCAATGTAGAGACCGCATTGGGAGCAACGGATACAATAGATGATATTAGTGGATGTGCAGGTAAAACTTTGATGGATGTGGAAGGCTCCTTTAGGGCCTTGGATAGAGGTGAGGGAGGAGGTGTGGGCACAGGTTTTACAGTTCCTGCGGTGGCAGGGGAAAGTGCCAGGATGGGAGGGTGGGTCGTAGGGGGGCGTGGACCTGACCAGGTAGTCACGGAGGGAACGGTCTTTGCGGAAGGCGGAGAGGGGTGGGGAGGGAAATATATCCCTGGTGGTGGGGTCTGTTTGGAGGTGGCAGAAATGTCGGTGGATGATTTGGTTTATGCGAAGGTTGGTAGGGTGGAAGGTGAGCACCAGGGGAGTTCTGTCCTTGTTGCGGTTGGAGGGGTTGGGTCTGAGGGCGGAGGTGCGGGATGTGGATGAGATGCGTTGGAGGGCATCTTTAACCACGTGGGAAGGGAAATTGCGGTCTCTAAAGAAGGAGGCCATCTGGTGTGTTCTATGATGGAACTGCTCCTCCTGGGAGCAGATACGACGGAGGCGGAGGAATTGGGAATACGGGATGGCATTTTTGCAAGAGGTAGGGTGGGAAGAGGTGTAATCCAGGTAGCTGTGGGAGTCGGTGGGTTTGTAGAAAATGTCAGTGTCAAGTCGGTCGTCACTGATGGAGATGGAGAGGTCCAGGAAGGGGAGGGAGGTGTCAGAGATGGTCCAGGTAAATTTAAGGTCAGGGTGGAATGTGTTGGTGAAGTTGATGAATTGCTCAACCTCCTCGCGGGAGCACGAGGTGGCGCCAATGCAGTCATCAATGTAGCGGAGGAAGAGGTGGGGAGTGGTGCCAGTGTAATTACGGAAGATCAACTGCTCTACGTAGCCAACAAAGAGACAGGCATAGCTGGGGCCCATACGTGTGCCCATGGCTACCCCTTTGGTCTGGAGGAAGTGGGAGGATTCAAAGGAGAAATTGTTAAGGGTGAGGACCAGTTCGGCCAAACGAATGAGAGTGTCGGTGGAGGGGTACTGTTGGGAACGTCTGGAGAGGAAAAAACGGAGGGCTTGGAGGCCCTGGTCATGGCGGATGGAGGTGTAGAGGGATTGGATATCCATGGTGAAGATGAGGCGTTGGGGGCCGGGGAAACGGAAGTCTTAGAGGAGGTGGAGGGCGTGGGTGGTGTCTCGAACGTATGTGGGGAGTTCCTGGACTAGGGGGGATAGGACAGTGTCAAGGTAGGTAGAGATGAGTTCAGTGGGGCAGGAGCATGCTGAGACAATGGGTCGGCCAGGGTGGTCAGGCTTGTGGATCTTGGGAAGGAGGTAGAACCGGGCAGTGCGGGGTTCCCGGACTATGAGGTTGGAAGCTGTGGGTGGGAGATCTCCTGAGGTGATGAGGTTCTGTATGGTCTGGGAGATGATGGTTTGGTGATGGGGGGTGGGGTCATGGTCAAGGGGGCGGTAGGAAGAGGTGTCCTCGAGTTGGCGTTTGGCTTCAGCGATGTAGAGGTCAGTGCGCCAGACTACCACTGCGCCCCCTTTGTCCGCTGGCTTGATGGCGAGGTCAGGATTGGAGCAGAGGGATTGGAGGGCTGCGCGTTGTGAGGGTGAGAGGTTGGAGTGGGGGAGGGGGGTCGACAGGTTGAGGCGGTTAATGTCCCGGCGGCAGTTGGAAATGAAGAGGTCGAGGGCAGGTAATAGGCCAGCGCGGGGTGTCCAGGTGGATGCAGTGTGTTGGAGGTGGGCGAAGGGGTCCTCGGAAGGTGGGCGGGAGTCTTGATTGTGAAAGTAAGCTCGGAGGCGGAGGCGATGGAAGAATTGTTCGATGTCACGGCGTGTATTAAATTCATTGATGCGTGGACGGAGGGGGACAAAGGTGAGTCCTTTGCTGAGGACTGATCGTTCGTCCTCAGTGAGGGGGAGGTCTGGGGGGATGGTGAAAATTCGGCAGGGCTGGGAGCTGGTGTGGGTGTAGAGCAGGGAGTGGGGTCGGAGCCAGTACCTGGAGTGGGTGTGATGGTGGGGGGAATGGGGGTAGAGTCATGAGCAGGGGTAGTGTTCCCCTCGGGGTTCTGGGGGGTGGGGATAGTGACAGTGGGGTCTGTGGGGGGCGTGTCAGCAGAATGCAGGTGAGTGGCGTTGGTGGGGACGGAAATGGTGGCAGACATGGCAGTAGGGGTGGCGGAAGTTACTGAGCGTGTGGCATCGGCGATGATGTGAGGGCCGGAATTGGCTGTGGGAGTGGCCATGATGGGGGCAGAAGTGACATCATCAATCAGCGTGGGGGTGGTAGCTGCATCAGCCGCATGGCTAATGGCGTTTCCGAGGCCAGGGGAATCTTCTGGAATGTTTGAGGAGCGCTGGTTATGGAGGTGGGTAGATAAAAGTTTGTTGTACTTACAGTTTTTGATGTTTGAGATGGAATTGAAATACTGTTTGTTGAGAGTATGAATTCTCTTGAGGATGTAGTACAGAGTGGGTCCTTTGCAATTCTGAGAGAGTGTGGCCCTCAGCTGAGACAGGGCTGACTGTAGAGAGGTTAGGTACTGGCGCATTGCTGCAAGCGTGGAGCGGAGGATCTTGATGGAGAACCGTTGCTGGTGTTTTTGAATCTGTAGTCTGTACTGTTTGTCCTGTTCGGGTCCGAACTCTGCTGGTTTAAAGGTGGTCCGGAGTCCGTGTGGGATGAGTTGGTTACGGAGACAGGCACTGAGGAAGCAAATGTGGCTGTGATAGCGAGTTTGTTTCAGGACATGGTTGAAGAGCTTCAGGGCTGAGGAAATGACCTGGGAGTTGCAGTGGGAGAGAGACTCCCTGAGATTCTTGTAGAGAGAGGAGGAAAACTTCTTCAAGGCAGGCATCCTTGCAAGAGGATTCGCAGTAGGGTTAAAATCACGAGGTAAAAACAATGACTGCAGATGCTGGAAACCAGATTCTGGATCAGTGGTGCTGGAAGAGCACAGCAATTCAGGCAGCATCCGAGGACAGGCAAAATCGAAGTTTCGGGCAAAAGCCCTTCATCAGGAATAAAGGCAGAGAGCCTGAAGCGTGGAGAGATAAGCTAGAGGAGGGTGGGGGTGGGTAGAGAGTAGCATAGAGTACAATAGGTCAGTGGGGAAGGAGATGAAGGTGATAGGTCAGGGAGGAGAGGGTGGAGTGGATAGGTGGAAAAGGAGCTGGGCAGGTCGGACAAGTCCGGACAAGTCAAGGGGATCGTGTTGCTGGAGGTTAGAAACTAGGATGAGGTGGGGGAAGGGGAAATGAGGAAACTGTTGAAATCCACATTGATGCCCTGGGGTTGAAGTGTTCCGAGGCGGAAGATGAGGCGTTCTTCCTCCAGGCGTCTGGTGGTGAGGGAGCGGCGGTGGAGGAGGCCCAGCACCTCCATATCCTCAGCAGAGTGGGAGGGGGAGTTGAAATGTTGAGCCACGGGGCGATTTGGTTGATTGGTGCGGGTGTCTCGGAGATGTTCCCTAAAGCGCTCTGCTAGGAGGCGCCCAGCCTCCCCAATGTAGAGGAGACCGCATTGGGAGCAACGGATACAATAGATGATATTAGTGGATGTGCAGGTAAAACTTTAATGGATGTGGAAGGCTCCTTTAGGGCCTTGGATGGAGGTGAGGGAGGAGGTGTGGGCACAGGTTTTACAGTTCCTGCGGTGGCAGGGGAAAGTGCCAGGATGGGAGGGTGTCTATATGTCACTATCCATTATTTAAAATCACAATTTCTCATCAGATTTGGTCAGTTTTCAGAGGATGATGAGGAAAAAACCCAGCAAATTTGTGCAACATTGTTTCACATTATTAGAATGGGTGTTATTAAACAAGGAAAGTGTGCAAGTGTATGCTTGTGAATGTATGTTTGAGTACATGTTTGGTGCCACACTTGGTCAAACATGGTCTTAATGTCAAGGGCAGTCGCTCCCACCTCACCTCTGGATTTCAGCTCTTTTGTCAATGTTTGGATCAAGGCTGAAATGAGTTCAGGAACCGAGTGGCTCTGACATATTGTATGTTTATGACGTATATTTATGTGTTTGTGAGTGTATGTCTGTGTATATGTTTGTGTATACATAGGTTGGTTGTATGTAAGACAGATTTTTGCTATTGGGTCTGGAAGCTCGAATCAGGAAATATAGACAGGTTGAACTCCAGCGAATTTTGAAAAGATTTGTAGCTCAGGTTGAGGTTCTGGATATAGGTTTGCTTGCTGAGCTGGAAGGTTCATTTCCAGACGTTTCATCACCTTACTAGGTAGCATCTTCAGTGGGCCTGCGGGCAAAGCACTGCTGATAATTCCTGCTTTCTATTTATATGTTTGGGTTTCTTTGGGTTGGTGATGTCATTTCCTGTGGTGATATCATTTCCTGATCTTTTTCTCAGGGGGTGGTAGATGGGGTCTAACTCGACGTGTTTGTTGATAGATTTCCGGATGGAATGCCATGCTTATAGGAATTCTCATGTGTGTCTCTGCTTGGCTTGTCCCAGGGTGGAATAATTGTCCCAGTCGAAGTGGTGTCCTTCCTTATCTGTATGTAAGGATACTAGTGAGGGTCATGTCATTTTGTGGCTAGTTGATGTTCATCTATCCTGTTGGCTAGTTTTCTACCTGTTTGTCCAATGTAGTGTTTGTTACAGTTCTTGCATGGTGTTTTGTAAATGGCATTAGTTTTGTTTGTTGTCTGTATTGGGTCTTTCAAGTTGATTAGCTGCTGTTTCAGTGTGCTGGTGGGTTTGTGGGTTACCATGATGCCAAGGGTCTGAGTAGTCTGGCAGTCATTTCCGAGATGTCTTTGATGTAGGGGAGAGTGGCTAGGGTTTCTGGACATGTTTTGTCTGCTTGTTTGGGTTTGTTGCTGAGAGTTGGTGGACTGTGTTCATTGGGTACCCATTCTTTTTGAATACACGGTATAGGTGATTTTTCTCTGCTCTGCGTAGTTCCTCTGTGCTGCAGTGTGTTTGGCTCATTGAAATAATGAAGGAAACACACTCAATACAGAAGAAAGGAAAGCACTGGAAAGACTAAAAAAAACATTGTTATGCTACCTGCAGACAAAGGATGCTTGACAGCCATTCTAAATCAAAGAGACTACATTGAAAAAGCGAACACACTACTTACAGATACCAACAATTAACAACAAGTAGTGATAGACCTGACCCCACAACTAGAGAACCAAACCACAGCCGTACTCAAAAAACTTCAGAAATCTGGAGAAATAAATAAGACCGACTTCCAAAAACTGAAACCAGACGGATCCAACACCCACACTTCTACGGATTACCCAAAATTCACAAACCAGGAGCCCCCTCAGACCTACAGTCTCGCTACCTGGTACACCATCTTACAGATCGGCCAAGGAACTACATCAAAGACTAAAACACTTAGTAGAAGACTCACGCCACTCCATCCACTCCACCCAAGAATTCCTGAAGACAATCAAAGACACTAAGATAGAAGAGGATGAAATAATGGTCTCCTTTGATGTAACAGCTGAAAATGTGTTGCTGGAAAAGCGCAGCAGGTCAGGCAGCATCCAGGGAACAGGAGAATCGACGTTTTGGGCATAAGCCCTTCTTCAGGAAGAAGGGCTTATGCCCGAAACGTCGATTCTCCTGTTCCCTGGATGCTGCCTGACCTGCTGCGCTTTTCCAGCAACACATTTTCAGCTCTGATCTCCAGCATCTGCAGACCTCACTTTCTCCTTTGATGTAACAGTCCTGTTTACATTAATCAACATTAACCTGGCCAAGGAAACACTGACTACACTATTAGAAGACTCAAAGGCACATACACCAAACACCACTATCTTCATTAGCAAGGATAGTATTGTCAAGCTAGTGGACCTATGCCTTACCACACACTTCACCTTCAACAATAAAACCTATAAACAAACCAACAGAACACCTATGGGATCTCCGATATCAGGGTTCTTAGTAGAAGTAGTAATGCAGAGACTCGAACAAACAGCTCTACCAACCATCCAACCCAAACTCTGGGTCTGCTACGTGGGTGACACCTTTGTCATCACTAAATGAAACAAATTAGAGGAAACCTTCAAGACCATCAATAATACCCTTCCTGGCATAAAATTCACTAAAGAGGAGGAAAACAACAACAAACTGCCATTCCTAGATGCCATAGTAGAGCGAACAGCCAATGGAGAACTTCAACCCAGCGGCTATAGGAAAACAACACATACGGACCAAGTATTGAACTACAGAAGCAATCATCCCAACATCGACAAACGAAGCTGCATCAGAACATTATTTCAATGAGCCAACACACACTGCAGCACAGAGGAACTACGTAGAGCAGAGAAAAATCACTTATACCGTGTATTTTCTTTACTCAGCGAGTCGTGAGTTCTTGGAATGCCCTGCCAGTAGCAGTGGTGGACTCTCCCTCTTTATGGGCATTTAAATGGGCATTGGATAGGCATATGGAGGATAGTGGGCTAGTGTAGGTTAGGTGGGCTTGGATCGGCGCAACATCGAGGGCCAAAGGGCCTGTACTGCGCTGTATTTTTCTGTTTTTTTCTATGTTCTATTAAAAAAGAATGGGTACCCAATGAACACAGTCCACTGATATCTCAATAACAAACCCAAACAAGCAGACAAAACATGTCCAGAAATGCTAGCCACTCTCCCCTACATCAAAGACATCTCTGAAAATGACTGCCAGACTACTCAGACCCCTTGGCATCATGGTAGCCCACAAACCCACCAACACATTAAAACAGCAGCTAATGAACTTGAAAGACCCAATACAGACAACAAGCAAAACTAATGTCATTTACAAAATATCGTGCAAGAACTGTAACAAACACTACATTGGACAAATAGGTAGAAAACTAGCCACCAGGATACATGAACATCAGCCTTCTCTCACTAGTATCCTTACATACAGATAAGAAAGGACACCACATTGACTGGGACAACACATCCATCCTAGGACAAGCCAAACAGAGACATGCACGAGAATTCCTAGAAGCATGGCATTCCAACCGGAAGTCTACAACAATAACATCGGGTTAGACCCCATCTACCACCCCGAGAAAAAGAACAGGAAATGACATCACCAACCCAAAGAAACCCAAACATATAAATAGAAAGCAGGAATTATCAGCAGATTTGCCCGCAGGTCCACTGAAGATGTTACCTAGTAGGGTGATAAAACGTCTGGAAATGAACCTTCCAGCTCAGCGAGCAAACCTACATCCAGAGGTTGAACTCCATTTAGCCCTGACCTCATTTTGTATGCTTTTCTGAGAGCTCAGAACATCAGAAGCATTAACTCAGCAGCGAATCGGTTTTTACAAAGTGAATTGTTGACATTGTTTGACTGACATCTTCAAGTATTTATAAAAAACTATTCATTCCATGGTCTCTTTTGTCAATGTCCCAACATTTATTTTGGACAAGATCAAGAAGTATAAAGTATTCAAGTATTCTGTTACTGAAACTTTAAAGTCTGATTCACACTTTTGACAGGATGTAGCTTTTGCTATTTAAAACTCTTTTCTGCAAGGATGTTTATCTTTGTTAGCAGTTTCACACTGCTATCATTATTGTATGGTCTATTGATTATATTTATCTGCATATTGGGTGAATGAGTTTAGAAGATACTTAAATTGCCATCGAAGGTTGTGAGAAGTCTTAAGGAGTGTATTAGGGTACAAGATGGTGTGGAGAGTGAAGGCCAGAGGGCCTAACTGTTTTTATCATAACAGGGATGAAGTTCCAGAGAAAAATATGGACCACCTTACTACCTTGGAGAAAGTGAGAACTGCAGATGCTACTGTCTTCCATTTGATGACCTCCATGGCTGTCTCGATTCTGTTTCTAGGGTCAAAGTTACCTCCTGCACATGAAATAAAAATCAGAAATAATCAGGTATTTGAAATGAAGTAAATCTACAAAATCAAGAAATTTCTTGACCAAAGCTACCTGTTTGGTATCTGGCTCTAAATGGTTGTGAGTGTATGTTAGCAAATGTGTGGACTAAACTTTCCCATGGGCATTGAGAACCTGTTACCAAGACCATATATGGGTTCTGAGCCTCCAAGCAGCAGCCAGACTCAGCATTTGGGCCAGAATGACACAGTGACATTGCCAATGAGTTCTGAAAATTCGAAACCTGAACCCTCTCTCTGTTCTAATTGACAATCTGCATCTGTGGAGTTTGTCCACGGGAAGCCTGTCTGGAGGTGGGCAATGCTGGAAACCCTCCCAGGACACAACTATCTTAAATTTCACAGCCCTGTGTCCAAGATGGTTTTGCCTCAGTGTCACAATTCCATCCAATGCGCTTGAGTGCATATATATCAGAGTTCATGGGTGAGTGTGGGACAATGTGTGTTTGAGAAAGTGTGAATGTGTCTGAACAAGCAGAATTGGTGGGGTGAGGGATTAGAATTATTTCAACATACTGGTTCAATAATACTGTCTGCAGGTGGAATTTCCTATTGTTTAAGACAAATCACTTTTTAACAATAATATTTATAGCAATCTAGGGACTCGAATGTTTATAATTATGGGCAGAAATAAGGTAAGAATGTGCAGTTCGAAAGGGCTGTGTATAAATTAGAAAAAAAAAGAGAAAGATTGTACAAAAGAAGCAAAAGAATAGCTGCAACACAAAACTACTTGCATGAATTAATATATATTTAACACATAGAACATAGAACAATACAGCACAGAACAGGCCCTTCGGCCCACGATGTTGTGCCGAACATTTGTCCTAGCTTAAGCACCCATCCATGTACCTATCCAATTGCCACTTAAAGGTCGCCAATGATTCTGACTCTGCCACTCCCACAGGCAGCGCATTCCATGCCCCCACCACTCTCTGGGTAAAGAACCTACCCCTGACATCTCCCCTACACCTTCTACCCTTCATCTTAAATTTATGGCCTCTTGTAACACTCTGTTGTACCCGTGGAAAAAGTTTCTGATTGTCTACTCTATCTATTCCCCTGATCATCTTATAAACCTCTATCAAGTCACCCCTCATTCTTCTCCGTTCCAATGAGAAAAGGCCTAGCACGCTCAACCTATCCTCGTACGACCTATTCTCCATTCCAGGCAACATCCTGGTAAATCTTCTCTGCACCCTCTCCAAAGCTTCCACATCTTTCCTAAAGTGAGGCGACTAGAACTGCACACAGTACTCCAAATGTGGCCTAACCAAAGTCCTGTACAGCTGTAACATCACTTCACGACTCTTGAATTCAATCCCTCTGCTAATGAACGCTAATACACCATAGGCCTTCTTACAAGCTCTACCCACCTGAGTGGCAACTTTCAAAGATCCATGAACATAGACCCCAAGATCCCTCTGCTCCTCCACCTTACTAAGAACCCTACCATTAACCCTGTATTCCGCATTCTTATTTGTCCTTCCAAAATGGACAACCTCACACTTGTCAGGGTTGAACTCCATCTGCCACTCCTCAGCCCAGCTCTGCATCATATCTAAGTTCCTTTGCAGCCGACAACAGCTCTCCTCACTATCCACAACTCCACCAATCTTCGTATCATCTGCAAATTTACTGACCCACCCTTCGACTCCCTCTTCCAAGTCATTAATAAAAATTACAAACAGCAGAGGACCCAGAACTGATCCGTGCGGAACTCCACTTGTAACTGGGCTCCAGGCTAAATATTTACCATCTACCAACACTCTCTGACTTCGACCGGTTAGCCAGTTTTCTATCCAACTGGCCAAATTTCCCTCTATCCCATGCCTCCTGACTTTCCGCATAAGCCTACCATGGGGAACCTTATCAAATGCCTTACTAAAATCCATGTATACTACATCCACTGCTCTACCCTCATCCACATGCTTGGTCACCTCCTCAAAGAATTCAATAAGACTTGTAAGGCAAGACCTATCCTTCACAAATCCGTGCTGGCTGTCCCTAATCAAGCAGTGTCTTTCCACATACTCATAAATCCTATCCCTCAGTACCCTTTCCATTACTTTGCCTACCACCGAAGTAAGACTAACTGACCTGTAATTCCCGGGGTTATCCCGATTCCCTTTTTTGAACAGGGGCACAACATTCGCCACTCTCCAGTCCCCTGGTACCACCCCTGTTGACAGTGAAGACGAAAAGGTCATTGCCAACGGCTCTGCAATTTCCTCTCTTGCTTCCCACATAATCCTAGGATATATCCCGTCAGGCCCGGGGGACTTGTCTATCCTCAAGTTATTCAAAATGTCCAACACATCTTCCTTCCTAACAAGTATCTCCTCTAGCTTACCAGTCCATTTCACACTCTCCTCTTCAACAATGCAGACCCTCTCGTTTATAAATACTGAAGTACTCATTCAAGACCTCACTTTCTCTTCCGATTCAATACACAGTCTCCCACTACTGTCCTTGATCGGACCTACCCTCGTTCTCGTCATTCTGATGTTTCTCACATACGCATAAAATGCCTTGGGGTTATCCTTGATCCTATCCGCCAAAGATTTTTCATGCCCTCTCTTAGCTCTCCTAATCCCTTTCTTCAGCTCCCTTCTGGCAATCCTGTATCCCTCCAATGCTCTGTCTGAACCTTGTTTCCTCAACCTTATGTCAGCCTCCTTCTTCCTCTTTACAAGACATTCAACCTCCCTCGTCAACCAAGGTTCCCTCACACGACCATCTCTTTCCTGTCTGACAGGTACATACATATCAAGGACACGTCGTATCTGTTCCTTGAAAAAGTTCCACATTTCCACGACATCCTTCCCTGACAGCCTGTGCTCCCAACTTATGCTCCTCAGATCCTGTCTTACAGCATCGTATTTACCCTTCCCCCAATTGTAAAACCTACCCTGTTGCACGCACCTATCTCTCTCCATAACCAAGGTGAAAGTCACAGAATTGTGGTCACCATCAACAAACTGTTCACCCACTAACAAGCCCATCACTTGTCCCGGTTCATTACCAAGTACCAAATCCAATGTGGCCTCCCCTCTGGTCGGGCAATCTACATACTGAGTTACAAAAGCTTCCTGTACACACTGCACAAACACCGCCCCATCCAATCTACTTGATCTAAAGAGCTTCCAATCAATGTTTGGGAAGTTGAAATCACCCATGACTACTACCCTGTGGCTTCTGCACCTTTCCAAAATCTGTTTCCCAATCTGTTTCTCCACATCTCTGCTGCTATTGGGGGGCCTATAGTAAACACCCAACAAGGTGACTGCACCTTTCCTATTTCTGACTTCAGCCCATACTACCTCCAAAGGCAGATCCCCCTCGAACTGCCTTTCTGCAGCCGTTATACCATTTCTAATTAGCAACGCCACCCCCCCTACTTTTTTACCACCCTCCCTAATCTTACTGAAACATCTGTAACCAGGAACCTCCAACAACCATTCCTGTCCCTCTTCTATCCACATTTCCGTGATGGCCACAGCATCGTAGTCCCAGGTACTGATCCACGCCTTAAGTTCACCCACCTTATTTCTGATACTCCTTGCATTGAAGTATACACACTTGAGCCCATCTCTGTGTCCGCAAGATTATACATACTTCCATGCATGGCATTCAACTCAACATGTCTGTGGCAGAAGTGGATACTGCAGATGCTAGAGATTAGAGTCAAGATTAGAGTGGTGCTGGAAAAGCACAGCAGGTCAGGCAGCATCCGAGGAGGAGGAAAATCGACGTTTCGCGCAAAAGCCCTTCATCAGGAATGTCATATCACATGTTTGTGCTGATCTATATTTCATACAACAAACCCAACTTCAGTCCACCCCATCAGCATCACTTTCTGTTCATTCCTTTCTTCCTCAGGTACTTATTGAGATTTCACTTCAAATGCATTCAAATCACTCATAACTTCATGTTATAACTTGGTTGACATCTTAACCAATGAACATGAAAGGCACACTCTCTAAGCTCTAATCATGAAATTAACCTTTATAAGAGCTTGACCTCCTAACATTTTATTTCTTAGCAATTTAGAACTGAGGCTGTGTAATGGAAATATTTTAAGTGCTTTAGAAACAAGAAGAGTGACAGACATCTTTGCAAATATTAATTAATCAGGTTCGACAAGACTTCTGCAAACTCAAGAATTCGATGATTGTGCAAATTGGTGCTGCATTTTTAAGACTGAACAGAATCTCCTTATCACTGATGTCCATCTTTGCTTTCCTTTCCCCTATTCAGGGCATTTAAACCTTTCCAATGCAATTTATTTCTTATCTGTCAATTGTTGAACATTACTAAACATGGTCATCAAATTTCCCACTGTAAGCTACAACATAATCAGCAATCCAACCTGTGGAAAATTACGCTGCTATGTCATGTCCACAAAAAACAGGACAAAACTAACCCGGTCAGTTACAGCCATACCAGTCTCCTCTTTATCATCAGTAAAGTGATGGAATGCAATGATAATAGTACTATTAAACAGCACCTGCTCAGCTATACCCAATTCACTAAAGCCAAATTTGGGTTCCCCAGATTCACTCAGCTTCTGAACTCATTCTAGTCTTTGTCCAAAGAGCAGAACTCTAGGCGTGAGGTGAGATTGACTGTCTCAGGATAACCAATACGTTGCATGAGCAAATCTGAAGTCAGTGAGAATCAGGGGAAAACTCTCTGCTGGTTAGTGTCACGCCTAGAACTATGGAAGGTGATGTGGTTACTAAAGGCCACAGTATCCTTGGATGCTTCAACAATAACCTTCCCTCTATCATATGATCAGAAATTGTTCTGCTCACAGATGATTACAAAATGTGCAGTACCATTCGTGACTCCTCAGATATTAAAGTAGCCTGTGTCCATATGCAATAAGACCAGACAATGTCCAGGTTTGTACTGATAAGTGGCAAATAACATTCACACCACACAAACATCGGGTAATAATTATCTACAACAAGAAATATACTAACCACCATCCACTGACATTCAATGCTATTATAACCATTGCCAAATCTTCCACTATTAACAGCATGTGGTTACAAATGACAAGAAGGTAGACTGGATCAGCCATATAAATATTGTGACTACAACAGCAGTTCAGAGGGTAAGTAAGAGTTCTGCAGTGAGTAACTCACCTCCTGTCTCCCCAAAACCTACCCATCATCTACATGTCAGGAGAGTGAAGGAATACCTCCCATGTGCCAAGACGTTTATAGTTCCAACGATACTCAAGAAAATAGACACCATCCAGGTTGGAGAGGCCTCCTGATTGTCACAACCTCCTCAAACATTGACTCTCTCACCACCAAATCACTGTGAAAGAAATGTATACTATCTCCAAGATGCACTGCAGAAATTCATTAAGACTCCTAAGAGAGCACCTTCCAAACCCAGAAGCACAACCACCTAGGTCAAAGACAGCAGATACATGGGAACACCATTACCTGCAGTTCCTTTCCAAGCCACTGACATTCATGGCTTAGAACTATATCACCATTTCTTCACATTTATGGGGTCAATATTCTGGAACTCTGTAACAACACTAAGGATGTACCCACGCTAAATAGACTGCAGTGTTTCATGAAGGCAGCTCACCACTACCTTGTCAAGAGTAATTAGGATGGGCAGTAAATATTGGCCCAGCTGGTGAAGACTACATCTTCTGTATTAATTAAGAAGTACTCCAGTGCAAAATCAAGAGGTTGCTAAATTGTTACAGGAGCATGCTTTTGGAGGAAATATTAAATTAAAGCCCTATCTACCCTTCCTGGCAGAGTAAAAAGATTCTATGGCATTACTTTGAGGAAAAGTAGAATGCTCTCCTCTGTTTTCAGGCTAATTATGATCCTTCAATCAAATAGTTTAATGGTATAGTCATACATAATAAAATGCAAGAGCAGAATAGGCTATTCAGCCCATCAAATGTGCTTCACCATTCAACGAAATCATGGCTGATCTCAACTTCATTCTCCTGCTTTTTCCTGCAAGCCACTTTTAAAAGATAATGGAACATGCAACAAAAACTATTTATAATTATAAAGTACATTAACATAAAATGTGCTCAAGCACTTCACAGGAACTTTACAAAACAAAACGTGATACTGGCATACAGAAGGAAATATTGGGCTAAATGACCATGTCTAAGTCAAAGAGTTTGGTTTTAAGGAGTACCTAAAAAAAAGAAGTGAGACAAAGAGAGAGAGAGAAAGTGTAGGAAGTGAATTTCACAGTTTCAAGGCTTGGTAGATTTTGGCATGGCTACCAATAGTGAAGCAATTAAAATCAAGGATGCCCACAAAGCCAGAATTAGAGGAACACATATCTCAGCGTTGTGGGGTTGGAGGAGATTACAGAGATAGTAAAGGGCAAGGCCATAGAGAGATTAGAAATCAAGAATAGAGAATTTAAAATAAAGATGATGCGTGAAATTGTAAATGCATTATGTCTGTGATAAAAGATGGATGACAATAATTGTGCTGGGTGTTTGCATAGTTTGGTTGTGAAGGAGTATGGCTATATACAAAGACCACAATTTGAGACTTTTAGTAATCTCTAAGTCACTTTCTAGGAAACCTAGTATGGTTATTTCCAGGAAGGAGGTTTTTGACTGGTCATGGATAGAAACACAGAATGAACCAAGTCTAACAGTTTACCTTTGTGATCTTAACATCCAAATGTAAAAAAAACTGGCATCACATTCAGACAGCTGATAAGACGTTTATTTGTGTGGACTTGTTGGTATGCAGTCAATTTAGTATGCAATTCACTTAAGCTTATTAGAGGAATACAAAAAAAAGGATCATTCCTATAAAGAATAAATAATTAACATTTTGATGTATATACATTAATTCTTACTGCTTTGTGAAAAAGTAACAAAAGAATGTCAGGTAGATTTATTCTAACAGTGCAAATGGTGCCTCAGTGGTTAGCACTGCTGCCTCACAACGCCAGGGACCTGGGTTCAATTCCAGCCTTGGGCAACTGTCTGTGTGGAGCTTGGACATTCTCCCAGTATCTGCATGGGTTTCTTCCGGGTGCTCCGGATTCTTCCCACAATCCAAAGATGTGCAGTTTAGGTGAATTGGTCATGCTAAATTGCCCATAGTGTCCAGGTATGTGTGGGTTAGGTCCATTAGTCAGACGTAAATGTAGAGTAATATGATAAGGGAATAAGTCTGTGTGGAATACTCTTTGGAGGGTCAGTGTGGACTTGTTGAGCCAAATGGTCTGTTTCCATACTGTAGGGATTCTATGAAATGCTCACCATGAAATAATTATTAGGCTTCAAGCTGTCTCCAGGACTCAAGCATTCAAGTTTCCATAAAATTGTTAGCCAGAAAGGATTGTAATGTTTGCATATCATTTCTCAAGGGTTGGTTTTGTGGTGGGATCTATGCCCATTGGGTTGCTACTCTATTTGGACCATCTGAAGTAGCAAATCCACGTGCACAGGGAGCAGTTTCATCTGTTATTCAGCAGCAGTTAATTATGAATAAGACAGCACAAAATTTGGTGAAACTTGTGATCAGATAGCTGTGACTTTCCAGAACCAGCCGTCCAGCAAATATAGTACCAACTGCCACCTTCCCCCATTCAATATAGGAAATCTCACTCAATATAAAGGAAAACCACAGAAATTCAATCCAAAATATATTCCTTAAACATGAAATAAATGTGATTGCTTGTGATCTAAAATACACAAAAACAAACTGCTGAAGAAACTCTGCAGGTCTGGTTGCTTTCACTAAGCAACCCTAGGACTGACTATCTAAATTACTATAGGTTGTACACAGTATCCTGAGTAATTTCACACCCAATCAGTTCTTTACTGTACACAGGAAACTACCCAGTGTGAGGTCAAAATGGAAGAGGGTAATCAGAAAATTTAACTTCTGACAAACTATAGCTAAATATTCTAATAAGCAACATAACAGTGAGTACACTTGAAGAAATGTACTTTAATGGTGTTGAATTGCTGAGATGTGCACTGCTCATGAAGTTGCAACATAAATATGTCCTTTCTTTTTATCTCTCTCATTCATTAGATCTGAATACAAGATAAACCTGACAGTCATACAGCATAGCAGCGGGTCTTTGGCCGACCATGTCTATCCTGACCAACAAGTACCAAACTAAACTAATCTCATTTACCTGCACTTGGTCCACAGTCTAGAATGTTGAAACTTTATTGCTGGAACAGCACAGCAGGTCAGGCAGCATCCAGGGAACAGGAGATTCGACGTTTCGGGCACAGGCCCTTCTTCAGGAATCCTG
This sequence comes from Chiloscyllium plagiosum, assembly GCF_037043375.1. NCBI lineage: Eukaryota > Metazoa > Chordata > Chondrichthyes > Orectolobiformes > Hemiscylliidae > Chiloscyllium > Chiloscyllium plagiosum. Next base: position 37,470,345 of record NW_028270177.1, read on the forward strand.
AAGAAGGGCCTGTGCCCGAAACGTCGAATCTCCTGTTCCCTGGATGCTGCCTGACCTGCTGTGCTGTTCCAGCAATAAAGTTTCAACTTTGATCTCCAGCATCTGCAGACCTCACTTTCTCCCCACAGTCTAGAATGCCCTGGCATTTTAAGTTAAAAATCACACAACACAATGTTTAATTGGAAGCACTAGCTTTCAGAGCGCTGCTCCTTCATCAGGTGCTTGTGGAGTATAAGATTGTAAGACACAGAATTTATAGCAAAACTTTACAGTGTGATGTAACTGAAATTATATATTGAAAAAGACCTGGATTGTTTGTTAAGTCTCTCATCTGTTAGAGTGACTATGTTGGTTTCAGTTCTTTCATATGTAAATCGCAAAATCTTTTTTCAAAGTTACATTCTCAAGCGAACTTTAACAATTGGTGTCATGTTGGCCTAGATAAATGTATTGAAGGTGTGAGCCTGTCTATGCCACAATGGTCAAAGTTGACAACCACCTGATGAAGGAGAAACGTTTCGAAAGCTAGTGCTTCCACTTAAACCTGTTGGACTATAACCTGGTGTTGTGAGATTTTTAACTTTGTACATCCCAGTCCAACACCAGCATCTCCGAATTATGACAATGGTCAGATTGATTCTAATCCAAAAAATGGATTTATAGAATCTTACATGGATTCATGCAGTTTTTGAGCAAAGTAAAATGTAATTCTCCAAGTGCAGATTCGCCCCACAAACTTATATGTATATGTGTGCGTGTGGGTGTGTGTTGGGGTCGCGGTTATGGGTGTCTGTGAGAGGGTGTGTGTATGTGTGAGAGAGTGAGTGTAAAGGAGTATAAGTCTGTGAGAGGGTGCGTGTATGTGGGAGCGTATATGTGAGTGTATGAGAGAGGGTCTGTGTAAGTGTGTCTGTAGGAGTATGTGTATGTGTAGGAGTGTGTGTGTGCAAGAGTGTCCGTGTGTCCGCGCACGTCTGTCTGTGTGTATGTATAGTGCAATGGGGTCACCTGCAGTGTGACATGAACCCAAGGTCCCGGTTGAGGCCATCCATGAACGTGGCAGGTACTCATGCGACTCAGCCAACATTGTCTATCTCATACGTTGCGTGCAAGGATGCCCTGAGGCATGATACATTGGCGAGACCATGCAGAGGCTATGGCAACGGATGAATGGACATCACACAACAATCAACAGACAGCAGTGTTCCCTCCCAGTCGGAGAACACTTCAGCAGTCCGGGACATTCGACCTTGGACCTTCAGGTGACCATCCTCCAAGGCGGATTTCGGGACAGGCAACAACAAAAAGTGTCCAAGCAGAGTCTGATAGCTAAGTTCGGTACCCATGGGGATGGCCTCAAGCGGGATCTTGGGTTCATGTCATACTACAGGTGACCCATTCCACTATACACAGACAGACTCACGCACGCACACACACATTCCTGCGCGCACACACACACATGCAGTCCCTCTCTCATCCGCTCACACATATACTCCCACAAACATGCACCTTCTCACAGACACTCATACCTCCACCAGCACCCCCCTCCCCAACACAGACACCCACATGCACACATACACGTAAAAGTTTGTGGGGTGAATCTGTACTTGATGAAAATCTTATGCCCGAAATGTTGATTCTCCTGCTCCTTGGATGCTGCCTGACTTGCTGTGCTTTTCCAGCACCACACATCTGAGGATTCAGCATTAAATTACTGAATTATATTGTAAGGGGATAGGGGGAAATGTCATAACGTCCAAACGCCTTAATTGTTGTGAGAGTATCTGCCTCTAGCACTCTACATGTAGTGAGTTCCAGATTCCCACCACCCTCAGGGCTAAAACATTTTTCCTCACATTTCCTCTAAACCTTCTACCCCTTACCTTAAATCTATGCCCCCTAGTCATTGATCCCTCCATCCAAGGGAAAAGTTTCTTCCTATGTACTCTGTCTCATAATTATATGCATTTCAGACAGACTCACGCACACGCGCACACATTCCTGCGCGCACACACACACACACACATGCAGTCCCTCTCTCATCCGCTCACACATATACTCCCACAAACATGCACCTTCTCACAGACACTCATACCTCCACCAGGACCCCCCTCCCCAACACAGACACCCGCATGCACACATACACATAAAAGTTTGTGGGGTGAATCTGTATTTGCAGAATTATATTTTACTTTGCTCAAAAACTGCATGAATCAATGTAAGATTCTATAAATCCATTTTTAAAATTAGAATCAGTTTGACCATTGTAGCACGGACAGGCTCACACCTTCAATACATTATCTGGGCCAACATGACACCAATTGTTAAAGTTCACTTGAGAATGTAACTTTTAAAAAAATGTTTTGCGATTTATATATGAAAGAACTGAAACCAACATGGTCATTCTAACTGATGACAGACTTAACAAACAATCCAAGTCTTTTTCAATATATAATTTCAGTTGCATCACACTGTAAACTTTTGCTATAAATTCTGTGTCTTACAATCTTATACTCCACAAGCACCTGATGAAGGAGCAGCACTCCGGAAGCTACTGCTTCCAATTAAACCTGTTGGACTATAACCTGGTGTTGTGTACACCCCAGTCCAACACCTGCATCCCCAAATCCTGGCATTTTAAGTGCTCATCCAGGTGCTTGCAAGAGTACCTGCTTCCACCATCCTTGTCTAACCCTCCTTTGAACTGTAGCCTCTAACAGCTGTCTGATTATTGTCCACCTATACTTTCTTGATGCAGTTTTTAGTTGACAGTCCACTGAAATTTCTAATTTGCTTCTTTCTAAGCTGAAAACATGTCATTCCTCATTCTTTTCATGAACATCATGGTTATTCTGTTCAAGGTCCTCAACTACCTACTTTTCTTTCTCTGGCATTTTAAGAGCAATGTCCGGGTTAAAATCCCAAACGTCTTTTTAACTTGCTCCAGCATGGACTGGAGATTCTGGATGTTTCATTGACATCTGACCTAATATCTGCTTAGGCTTCTCAGCGTCATAGTTTATTTTATAACACTCAAGTTCAGCATCATGGGATGATTCATTACATTAAAAAGCACAACATAAATAAGTTGTTGTTATCCATTTTAGTTTTTAAACAATAATAATAATAAATCAAAATAGCGACAAGATTGTTAAGGAGCAACAGTGTCATCTTAGTTTATCTTGGCCCATCTTACTTTATCCATCCAGAAATTTATTACAGACCTCTCTTTTAGCATTTCATAGATTTTTTTTTACAAGATTCCGGGAGTTTCATCGATATTTGGAAGTCTAATCAACATGTTACTTGGTTATTATTGGCTATGGTTCAGTTGGTGGTACTCTTATCTTTCAATTGGATGATTGTGGGTTTAGGTCTTGAGCACAAAAATCAAAGCAATTCTTCCTGTGTGGCATTGAGGGACTGCTGCGCTTCTTACAACAGTGGCTACACTTCAAAAGTACTGTACTGATTGTGACATGTGATGCCATGAATGCTGGTATAAAAATACAATTTGTTTTTCAAATGCACACATATTTCCTGATGTTAATTTTAGATTTGTCTTTTATTAGTTAGCAATGTTGTCCCCCTCTCACTTTAACTTTATAACAGTACCCATTCTATTAATTCCCTTCACCAGCAGCACCTCTGGAGCATCAACTCTCAGGCACTTTCTTTCTGACCTAAAAATCTCATTGGACAAGCAGGCAAAGGAAATAGTCAGTTGGTGCAGTAGAGATTACTATTTGACAGCTACAATTGAAATAAAACGTTTGAGTCATATATAGTGAACATTGAATTTAACATGAAACATACACGACTATAAGGCTTCCATGTTGACATTGGATAAGGAGGAAAATGTATGCATCATTTATCAAAAATGACATATTCTCTTTTAAGTGAGAAATAAATTGACCACAAACTTAAAAATGTTTTCCTTATGTTTCAATTAAAATATGCTGACACCACCACACACATAGTGGTCCATAAGGCAGCACAATGGTTAGCATTGCACCCTCATAGCACAGGGACCTGGGTTCAATTCCAACCTTTGGCAACAGTCTGAGTTTGCGTGTTCACCTCATGTCCTCATGGGTTTCTTCCAAGTGCTCTGGTTTCCTCTCACAGTCCCAAGGTGAGCAGGTTAGGTGGATCAGCCATGCTCAATTGCCCAACGGTGTGCAAGCTAAGTAGGTTAACAATGGTAAATGTGTGGTTACAGGGATAGGGTGGGATGCTTTTTGGAGGGTCAGGCAGACTTGATGGGCTGAATGGCATCTATTTGCACTGTAGGAATTCTGTGACGTGTATGAACTGGTGTGCCCCCTCACTTATCTTTCAGATTGTTGAAAGAACACTCGCTACTTTCTAATTACTCTGTCCTAAGGTTAGAATAAATTGGAAAGTAACTATTTCCTAGATACACTTAGGGAAGAACTTCCAATGCTAGCATTGATAGAAACATGGCAAAGGATCTTACAAGCTATAAATAGCAAACAGGAAAAAAAACTTCTCTCTAAAAGTGTCACCACCCAGTTCATAACTTCCAGCAGAATAACAAAAAGCTTATGTGAAACACACTATTTTCTCACCCTTTGTTCAGAAATTGTGCTGATGCTATTTATGCAGTACCAGCTAGTTAGTCCAACTGCCTACAGCTTTTCCTGTATACAGTGCTGAAACACCCTTGTTAATATTAATAAGAAACAACTGTGGCACCACTTTTCATGTCAAGCATCCAGGTTATTTTAAGACTTCTTTCTTCCCTCCTCCTTATGCCAGTAAAATCAAATCCCGTTAGCAGAAGTTGTCACTGCTGAGTTAATTTCTAAAAGCAGGAAGTGACTTCTTTAATATGTATCCATGAGATTAGCAGCTGCTCACAGAAGGAGCTTTGAGCTTGTATGACATATTATATATATAAAACACACGCAAAACAGTCAAATAACTCTCTTTACAGTTTTATGATATTAATGATGTGTTGAGGGGGGGCAATATTCATAAATGATAATAGAGCACTAACTATGAGAGAAATGCAGTAGATCAAATTTCAGATGTTTGGACTGAATTTTACCAGAAATCTGCAAAAGGTCAATTTTTGCCAGTTTCGTGAATGGTTTCTCTCCACAAGCCCCCGTGAGTTTTCTCACACTATCTTCCCAGGCTCACGTCATTACCTACGCATCATGCCTTTATGGCATCCCACTTGTTGTGTTCTCCAATTTACCACAGGTGAAAGTGCTGGTCACTGTCAGGACCTCCGGGGAGCCCGAATGCTGGTGCCATCTTTAAAGCCCAGGCATGCATCCAATGAAGTGCAGGCACTCCGCAGCTGCTCTGCAGTTTCTGTCAATTGACCACCACACGTCAAGTGGTGGGAAACTAGCACCCCACTTTTCCAACAGAGACCTGGAGATCGTGGTGATAGGGAATGCATTTGCTGTTGTTCATTGAGCATTGAGTCCACTGAGATGTTGGTGACTGCTGTCCAAGATGGATGGCCAAAGATACAAGTGATTTGACTTGAGTTGTTACTGTCGCCTGTGTGCTTTACAAGCAGATCATACTATACAAATGCATCATTAATTGAAAACAGTGCAGGATACAATGTTACAGCTGCTGATGAGGTGCAGAGAGAGATCAACTTTGACATGTAAAGTAGTCTGATAACAGCGAGAAAGAAGTGGTGAGCTGAAGCCGACAGGTTATTGCTCTGGATTTCATGTTGGGAATTGTCGCCATCTAATTTCTATTTGATGGGTATTGGAAACTGCTAATCACTGAGGCAAGATGATGTAGTAATGAGCATGCATAAGCAATCAAACAGGTCTCTCGCCTTCCACCAGCGAGAAGTTTCTATTGCCCTTCAAAGCTTTGTTGGAAAATGGGACTTTTTCTCTTGTTGACAGGAATCGCCTTACTGCAAATTTCACGCAATTCTCCAAAATATCTCACCAATGCCCACGTCAGTCAGTGGCTGGGAAGATTCTATTCCCTACTTCTCAGGTGAACATGCATGTCGGTAAGAATGTGCTAAGGTCTGCCATCTTTTCATTCCACATACATCATTGACAGGTTCAGAGATCAAGCAGCAATTAAGGCCAGATGGCGTCTTTATTTACAATCACATGATTATTTATTTATTGATTTTGTGAATGTAAATCCCAAAAGCCAAGTGATAACCTTCCAACTGCTAAATTTAAAGTGATGTCTCAATTAATCACTCCAAATTAGTGATGTCATTTAGTCTGTACAGTTGGCATGCCTCTGCATCATGGAGCATTGTTTGTGTCTCTCCACCAGTACATAAGGGGTTTGTATTAAGATTCTAAGATCCTACCGATTGAAAATAGTTGTGCTGAGTCCCTGGCTTTTTGTCAATCTTTTTACGACCAGGTTCTGGATGCAGTTCTCCAATTTGTGATGGTTTTAGATGGGATATGCCAGCTGTGACGCTCCCAGGTGAGGAGGGATGAACTCACTCCTCTTCTTTATTCACCTACCTTCTCAGTTGGTCACAACAAGATTAATTTTAAAAAGGAATCCCTTCTCTTGTTAATATATTTTTCCTAGACACAAATGAACTTGTCTTTTAAAAAGAGCCAATTTAACCAGGTTTTCTTGAATTCACAAAAAGAGTTATTTTTATTAATTAGTAATTAATAATTAATATTCATAACACAACACACACACATAGATTAGAAATAAGAGGTTAACCCACACAGTTAGAAGTTAACAGATATATAGATCAGTCTATGAAGTGTTCGTGAAGAGTGGATAATTGAATGTTGTGGCTGTTGCTGTGGAGATTACCAATACTGCTGACGTTGGCAGCTGAACAGAAGATGTTTGAGATACTTGGTTTTGGAGGCTGATTGAAGTCCTTTATCCTGTTTCCCTTTTTAAATGGTTTGTAGATCTGAGTGAGAAAGGATCTTCCACAACACAGAGGTAACTGGTTATTTGAATGTCGCTGTCAGAGTACAGATGTTCAAAGCTATGATTTGGAGATGCCGGTGTTGTCCAACCACCTGATGAAGAAGCAGCACTTCGAAAGCTCGTGCCTCCAAACAAACCAGTTGGACTATAACCTGGTGTTGTGTGATTTTTAACTATGTTCAAAAGCAGACAATTACATGTAAGAGCATTCAATCTCCTAGTGCACCTAATAGGACTGGAATAAAACTAAGAACTCCAGATGCTAAAGATCTGAAATGAAAACAGAAATTGCTGGAGGAATCAGGTCTGGCAGTATCTGTGGAGAAAGCAGAATTAATGTTTCCAGTCCAGTGATACCAGACTAAAGTGTTAACTCTGCTTTTCTCTTTTAAAACACACATTTTGGAATTAAGGTATTCACAACAACCTTAACAAATTTAGCAAAGATCACCCTTGCTGTTGTAGCTCAAATCACATGATAAGGGATACAGCATTCCTAGTTAAGAAAAATCTGCTCTCAAGTATTGCTAATGGGTTCGGAGAAAGTGTGTTATTGGACTTGAAAAGTTAGCTGTGTTTTTGTCTCTACAGATGCGGGTGGACCTGCATTCTTCAGACCTTTTTGTTTTTATTCCAGATTTCCAGTATTTTGCGTTTATTGTGAATATCTAACTGGCCGACTGAACTCCACATGATATACAACAGGGACTTAACCATCAGGATGTTAATAAGAAATAAAGTATCAGCTTTTCACATTGCGAAAGTGTGTGAAAGATTGTTATTGTTCCTAAAATTCTATGTTTGTCTCTAAATTAGAGAGAAATTTGTTATGGTGCTGTACTTTTAATTAATTTTAAAAATTATTTCAATGGGATAAGAGCATTGCATTTTTTTCTCACTCCAATTATCTTTAACAGCAGTTCTGAGTCAACCACACTGATGCGGTTCTGGAGTCGCAGGTAGGTCAGGCCAGGTAAGGTCAGCAGGTTTTCTTAACTCAAAGGCATTAGTGAACCTTGACAATAACTGATGACAGTTTCATGGTCAAGACCATCAAGACTAGCTTTCAATTCCAGATTTTTAAAAATTGAATTCATTTTCCATTAGCAACTGTGTTGGGAGTCAAATCTATGTCCTCAGAACAATAGCCTAGGCTTACTGTGAGTATCACTTTACCCTTTTTTTAAAATGAATTAGGGTACTTGCCTTTTATAAAATCAGAGAACAATACAGCACTGGAACAGGCCTTTCGGTGTCCCACATCTGTGCCACCACAATTCTAAACTAATCCCATCTGCTTGCATATGGTCCGTACCTCTTAGTCTCTGCCTGTTCATGTGTCCTTCTTAAACTTTGCCACCATAACTGCTTCTACCACGTCCCCTGGCAGTACCTACTATTCTGTGTAAAAAAACTTCTCTTGCATATCTCTTCAAAATTTTCCCCTCTCACATTAAACCATCTCTTTTGGTGTAAGTGACCTGTATAAGAAGGATGGATTGCACCTGAATTGAAATGGGACTAATATACTGACAGGGAGATTTGCTAGAGCTGCTCGAGAGGATTTAAACTAGTTTGGGGACAGTGGGGAAAACAATGAGAAAAGTTATCAGTCTGAAACTGGTACAGTTGGGAAAAGGAGCGAGTCAAACAATCAGGGGAGACAGAAACAAAGCAGAGAACGAGATAGAACTGATAAATTAAACTACATTTATTTCAATGCAAGAGGCCTAACAGGGAAGGCAGGTGAACTCACAGCTTGGTTAGGAATATGGGACTGGGAAGTCATTGCAGTTAGAGACGTGGCTCAGGATGGACAGGACTGGCAGCCTTATGTTCCAGGGTATAGAAGCTATAGGAAGGATAGAAAAAAGGGCAAGAGAACAGGGCAGTGGCATTTTTAATTAGGGATAAATTACAGCTGTACTTACGGAGGATATTCCCGGGAATACGTCCAGGGATCTTACTTGGGTGGAACTGAGAAATGAGAAAGGGGTTATCACCTTATTGGGATTGTACTATAGACCCCCAATAGTCAGCAGGAAATTGAGAACAAATTTGTAAAGAGATCTCAGTTATCTGTAAGAATAATAGGGTGGTTTTGGTAGGGGATTTTAACTTTCCAAACATAGACTGGCACTGCCATAGTGTTAAGGGCTTGGACGGAGAGGAATTTAATAAGTGTGTACAAGAGTCCAGAACTGGAGGCATAGGTTTAGGGTGAGAGGGGAAAAATTTAAAAGAGACCTAAGGGGCAATTTTTTCATGCAGAGGCTGGTGCATGGATGAAATAAGCTGCCAAAGGAAATGGTGGAAGCTGGTACAATTACAATATTTAAAAGGTATCTGGATTGGTATATGAATAGGAAGGGTTGAAAAGGATACAGGCCAAGTGATGGCAAATCGGACTAGATTAGTTTAGGATATCTGGTCAGCATGGATGAGTTGGACCGAAGGATCTGTTTATGTGCTGTACATCTCTATGACTTTAAGGAAATTTTCTGATTCAGTGTATAGATGTACCTACTAGAGAAGATGCAAAACTTGACCTATTCTTGGGAATTAAGGGTGATTGAGGTGTCAGTGGGGGAACACTTTGTGGTCCGTGACCACAATTCTGTTAGTTTTAAAATAGTGATGGAAAAGGATAGATTGCATATAAAAGTTAAAGTTCTAAATTGGAAGAAGGGCAATTTTGACAGTATTAGGCAAGAACTTCCAAAAGTTGACTGGGGGCAGATGTTCACAGGTAAAGGGATGACTGTAAAATGGGAAACCTTCAAAACGGAGATAACCAGAGTCCAGAGACATTATGTTGCTGTTAGGATGAAGGGCAAGGCTGGTAGGTGTAGAGAATGCTGTATGACCACAGAAATTGAGGCTCTGGTCAAGAATAAGGAGGAGGCATTATTCAGGTATAGACAGCAGGGATCAAGTGAACTCCTAGAAGAGTATAGGAGTATGCTTAAGAAGGAAGTCAGGAGGGCAAAAAGGCAATATGAGATAGCTTTGGCAAATAGAGTTAATGAGAATCCAAAGGGATTCTATCAATACAAATGAGTAAAAAGAGAGAGAATAGGACCTCTCACAGAGCAGCAAGGCAACCTATATGTAAAACCAAAGGAGGTGGAGGAAATTATAAGAGTATTTTGCATCCCTGCCCCCGCGCCGATCCCCGCCCCCACACGTAACCCCGCCCCCACTCCCAGTTCCAGCCCCACACCAGGTCCCAGGTCCTAGCTCCCAGCCCTGTCATATTTTCACCATCCCTCCAGACCTCCCCCTCTCTGAGGATGAACAATTAGTCCTCAGCAGAGGCCTCACCTTCATCCCTCTATGCTCCCGGATTAACGAGTTCAACTCGCGGCGAGACTTCAAACAATTCTTCCGCCGCCTTCGCCTCCGCGCCTACTTCTTCAATCAGGATTCTCGCCCACCCTCTGACGACCCCTTCTCTCATCTCCAACACACTCCATCCACCTGGGCACCCCGTGCTGGCCTCTTACCCGCCCTCGATCTCTTCATAGCCAACTGCCGCCACGGCATTGACCGCCTCAACCTGTCCACCCCTCTCATCCTTGCAACGTGCAGCCCTCCACTCCCTCTGCTCCAACCTCAACCTCACTATCAAACCGGCAGACAAGGGAAGCGCGGTGGTAGTTTGGCGCACCGATCTTTACATTGCTGAGGCTAAACGCCAGCTCGCGGACACCGCCTCCTACTGCCCCCTTGACCATGACCCCACCTCCCACCACCAAACCATCATCTCCCAGACCATCCATAACCTCATCACCTCAGGGGATCTCCCATCCACCGCCTCCAACCTCATAGTCCCACAACCCCGCACCGCCCGTTTCTACCTCCTGGTCATTCCTGAAGAAGGGCTTATGCCCGAAACGTCGACTCTCCTGCTCCTTGGATGCTGCCTGACCTGCTGCGCTTTTCCAGCCACACATTTTTCAGCTATTTTGCATCAGTGTTTACTATGGAGCAGGATATTGAATGCAGAGAATGTGGCGAAATAAATAGTGACAATTTGAAAAATGTCCATATTACAGAGGGGGTGCTGGATGTCTTAAAATGCATAAAGGTGGAAAAATCCCCAAGACCCGTTCAGATGTCCCCAAGAACTCTGTGGGAAGGTAGTGAAGGGATTGCTGGGCCGCTTACTGAGATATTTGTATCATCGATAGCCACAGGTGAGATGCCAGAAGACTTGAGGTTGGCTAACATGGCACCACTATTTAAGAAAGGGGGTGAGGAAAGGCCAGGGAACGACAGACCAGTAAGCCTGACATCAGTGGTGGGCAAGATGTTGGTGAGAATCCTGAGGGACAGGAATTACGTGTATTTGGAAAAGCAAGGTCTAATTAGGAATAGTCAACATGACTTTATGCGTAGGAAGTCGTGTGTCACAAACTTGACTAAGTTTTTTTGAAGAAGTAACGAAGAGGATTGATGAGGGGAGAGTGGTGGAAGTGATCTAAATGGACTTCAGTAAGGTGTTTGACAATCATGGTAGACTGATTAACAACATTAGATCACATGGAATAGAGGGAGAAGTAACCATTTGGATACAGAATTGGCTCAAAGGTAGATGATGGTGGTGGAAAGTTGTTTTTCAGACTGGAGGCCTGTGACCAGTGGTGTGCCACAAGAATGGTGCTTTTTGACATTTATATAAACAACCTGGGTGTGCACACAGGAAGTATGGTTAGTAAGTATGCAGATGACACAAAGATTGGAGGTGTAGTGGACAGCGAAGAAGGTCACCTCAGAATAAACAGGACCTTTATGGCAGATGGAGTTTAATTTAGATAAACGTGAGGTACTGCATTTTGGAAAGGCAATACAGACCAGGATTTATACACTTAATGGTAAGGTCCTAGGGAGTGTTGCTGAACAAAGACCTTGGAATTCATGTTCATAGTTCCTTGAATGTGGAGTCACAGGTAGATAGGATAGTGAAGAAGGCATTTGATATGCTTGTCTTTATTGGTCAGTGCATTGAGTATAGGAGTTGAGAGGATACTTTGCAGCTGCAGGACTTTCGTTAGGCCACTACTGGACTATTCCCTGCTAATAGGAAGGATGTGGTGAAACTTGAAAGGACTCAGAAAAGATTTACAAGGATGTTGCCAGGGTTGGAAAGTTTGAGCTTTAGGGAGAGGCTGAATATACTGGGGCTATTTTCCCTGGACAGTTGCAGGCTGAGAGGTGACCTGATAGAGGTTTATAAAATCATGAGGGGGAAAGATCCGATAAATAGCCAAGTTCTCTTCACCGGAATTGGTCGGGGGGGTCCAAAACTAGAAGAAATAGTTTAAGGTGAGAGAGGAAAGATTTAAAAGGGACCTAAGGGGCAACTTGTTCACCCAGAGTGTGGTGTGTGTATGGAATGAGCTGCCAGAGGAACTAGTGGAGTCTAGTAAAATTACAACATTTAAAAGTCATTGGATGGGTATATGAATAGGAAGGCTTTGGAGGGATATGGGCTAAATGCTGGCAAATGGGACGCTATTAATTTAGGATATCAGCTCAGCATGGACAAGTTAGACAGAAGGGTCTGTTTCCGTGCTGTACTATGCCCTAGTATTTGACATTTCCACCCTGGGAAAGAGACCACAACTATCTATCCTACCTATGCCCCTCATCGAAGTATATGAAATTATCAGGTCGCTCTTCAGCCTCCGATGTTCCAGTCAAAACAATTCAAGTTTGTCCAACCTCTTTTTATAGTTAATACACTCCAAACCAGGCGATATCCTAACTCTTCTGGACCTTCTTCAAAGTCTCTGCACCGTTCCTTTACTGCAATGACCAGACGTGCGCACAATACTCCAAATATGGCCTAACCAAAGTCTTGTACAATTGCACCATGACTTGCCAACTTTTACTCAATCCCCGATGAGGGAGAAACTTATCAGGTCTGGCAGCATTTGTGGAGAGAAAGCAGAGTTAATGTTCTTTCGAGTTCAGTGACCCTTCTTCAGAATGGATTGTGGTCTTGAATCATTTACTCTGCTTTTTCTCCACAGACACTGCCACACATTTCTCCACAGACACTGCCACACACCTGATGGGTTTCTCCAGCAATTTCTGTTTTTGTTTCAAATGTTTCACAAAGTTGAGCTACCTTCAAATCATAAAGGTTTTCACAGCAGAAGGAAGCAACTTGGCCCAATATTTTTATGTCAGTTGCTTGCCAAAGCAATCTAAACTAATTCCAGTGCCAGACTCTTTTCCAAGTATTCTATGATCACCTACAATAAATGCTTATGTCATTAGTTCTTAAACAATGGGCTGTGACATGAAGTGTGATTGTGAGACAGATTTTGAGTTGCAAAGTCCAAGACCAAAATGTTGGGCATGGAACAATGAACTGCGTTGATTTGAATACAACTCTCTGGCATGTTCCACAACAAAATTTTGTTTATTACGAGATCTGGTGGAGCTTTTTGGGTTTGAGATTGATCCTGCAATAATTGTCATGCAGTTGTCAACAAGACATTGACAGTGGCAAGATCCTCTTATGGATTAGCAACACAAAATGGCAGATTCAATACCTTCACTGCTAGTGTAAATTTTGGCCCAAGTATGATCTCTTTCAGTATCTAGGTAATCACCGTGAAAAGTCCTTGCATTTGGATGGAATATTTGACTAGTCAGAAATACGCCTGCTATAATACTCATGGAATCCTGGCCAGGTTGAGAGAAACATATCTTGTCTCATAAGGATTCAGCAGTGACCTCTGCCTCATCTGTGAAATAAATAAAGTTGCAGAAATGCAAATGCAAATGAAATTTTCAGAAAACAAAAGTGGCACCGTCCAACTTTCAACTGATGGATCAGAATTCTGGAGGAGAGAGTTGAGGAGATTGTAGAAGCATGGATGGTGATCTTTCAGGAATCATTGGAGTCAGGGAAGGTTCCACAGGACTGGAAAATGGCTAATGTAACACTCCTGCTTAAGAAGGGTGGACGGCAGAATTGAGGAAACTATAGGTTTGTTAGCCTGACCTTTGGCGTTAGTGAAATTTTTAGTCAATTATTAAGGCTAAGATTACAGAGTACTTGGAAGTACATGGTAAAATAAGGCTGAGTCAGCACAGTTTTGTCAGGGAAGTCATATCTGACAAATCTAATAGAATTCTTTGAGGATGTAACAAACAAGTTGGACAAAGGACATGATTTATTTGGAATACCAGAAGCTGTCTGACAAGGTGCTGCACAGGAGGCTGCTAAATAAGGCAAGAACCCATGGTGTTAGGCAAAAGGCATTGGCATGGATAGAGAATTGGTTGATTGACATGAAGCAGAGAGCAGGAATAAAGTGGCCTTTTTCAGGATAGTAGCTGGTGACAAGTGGAGTTCTTCAGGGGTCAGTGTTGGGACCACAACTACTCACATTATATATTAACAATCTGGATGAAGGAACTGAAGGCATTGTTGCTAAGTTTGTAGATGACACAAAGGTAGGTGTAAAGACAAACAAGTGTTAAGAAACGGGGAGACAGCAGATGGACTTGGACAGCCTAAGAGACTGGGCAAAGAAGTGCAGATGGGGCTATAATGTGGGAAAGTATGAGATAGTGCACTTCCGTAGGAAGAATAGAGGTGTAGACTATTTTCTAACTGAGAAAAGGCTTTGGAAATCTGAAGCACAAAGGGACTTGGGAATCCTACTTCAGGACTCTCCTGAAGTTTACATATTGGCAGTTAAGAAGGCAAATGTCATGTTAGCATTCATTTCAATTGTGCTACAATACAAAATCAGAAATATACTGCTCATGCTGCATAAGGCTTTGGTCAGATTGCATTTAAGTTATTGTGAGCAGTTTTGGACCCTGTCTCTAAGGAATGATGTAATGGCATTGGAAGGGGTTCAGAATAGATTTACAAGAATGGTTCCAGGGATGAAAGGCTTGTCATACAAGCAGCAGTTGAGGACTCTGAGACTGTACTCAATAGTCAAGAGTGTGGTGCTGGAAAGGCACAGCAGATCAGACAGCACCCTAGGAGTTAGCAGAATTGATGTTTCGGGCATAAGCCCTGATGAGATGCCTGATGAAGGGCTTATGCCCAAAACGTCGATTCTCCTGCTCCGTGGATGCTTCTGACCTGCTGTGCATTTCCAGCACCACACTCTTGAATCTGTTCTCCAGCATCTGCAGTTCTCACTTTCTTCTGCACTCAAAAGACTTTAGAAGATGTGGTGGAGGGTGGAATCTAATTGAAACTTAGAGTACTGGATTGAATGAACATGGAGGAGATGCCTCCACTGGTAGGTGAGACTGAGACCCAGGACACATCCTCAGAGTGAAGGGACAACCCTTTAGAACTGAGTTGAGGAGGAATTTCTTCAGCCCAAGGGTGGTTAATCTGTGGAACTCATTGCTGCACAAGGCTGTGGAGAGCAATTCATAGAGTGTATTAAAGACAGAGATAGATAGGTTCTTGATCGGTAAGGGAATCAAGGGTTACAGGGAGCCAGCAGGAGAATGGGACTGAGAAACATGTCAGCCATGAATGAATGGCAGAGCAGACTCAATGGGTCAAATGGCTTAATTCTGCTCCTATTTCTTATGGTTTATGGGTCCTTTTGAATTTGAAAGGTAAATCTCAATATGACTACATGTTGCTGCTAAACACCCAAGAATGTCAGTTCATGATTTAGGCATCATTGGTTAGCACTGCTGCCTCACAGCGCCAGAGACCTGGGTTCAATTCCTGCCTCAGGCGACTGACTGTGTGGAGTTTGCACGTTCTCCCCGTGTCTGCGTGGGTTTCCTCCGGGTGCTCCGGTTTCCTCCCACAGTCCAAAGATGTGCAGGTCAGGTGAATTGGCCGTGCTAAATTGCACGTAGTGTTAGGTAAGGGGTAAATGTAGGGGTATGGTGGGTTGCGCTTCGGCGGGTCGGTGTGGACTTGTTGGGCCGAAGGGCCTGTTTCCACACTGTAAGTAATCTAATCTAATCTAATCTAATCTAATCTAATCTAATCGAGTCAGTTGGATTCTTTTAGGGACGGGCAATAAATACTGTCCTGGCCAATGGCACCCACATCTTGTGAATGAATTTTAAAAAATAATGCTTCAGAATTGACACACTTCCTTTTGTTGGCACATCAAATCACTGTTTTGCTGTTTTCCAGATGTACAATTTGGTCCTGTACAACGATGGACACCTTTTCCAAGCAGAGAGTATGATAAACAGTTACCACATCCTCTGTGCTGCATTCATATCCGGAGATTTTCGATTGGTCTTTCTGTATGATGGGAATGATTTCTTCATTATTAATGGTGGGAGACAGCTGCTGCACAGCCACCAACCAACCTTCAAACCTTCGCAACATTTCACTTCATGGCATGACCTAATTACAGTTTTTATAAACAGACAATGCCCTTGAAAGGGCAGCAGGGGTTAGCACTGCTACCTCACAGTGCAGGGACCTGTGTTTGATTCTAGCCTTGGCCAACTGTGTGGAGTTTACACGTTCTCCCATGTCTGCATGGTTTTCCACCAGATGCTCCAGTTTTCTCCCATGTCCAAAGATGTGCAGGTGAGAAGAATTGGCTATGTTAAATACTGGATTATAGAAATAGGTTGTTAAGTCCTTTTTTCTGAGGTTCTTACACACTTGAAGCAACTGCAACACACCAACTTCTGTGAACAAGCAACCAAATTTATTAAACACAGTACAGTACAGGCTTTCTGGAGGAACCTTTAACACACCTCACAGAACTTACGGGATCGTGGTAAAAGCTTTCATTGTACAAAGGAAACAGTCTTTCCTTTATACGAAACTCTCAAAATCACAGTTAGTACTGCCCACAAGACAACCCCCAACCATCCCCTCAGTCAAATGGCACTCAAGATACAACGCAGTGGCCACCCCACCTCCAGAAACAATGTAATGCAAATCATCCCTTAATGGTCAAATCTGTTGCAAATTATTTTTTGTAACTATAGGGGAGTAGTCAAATTCCAATTGGAAGAAAATGTAAATCATCCTTGAATGGCAAGGAAATGGCCATGTAAACCTCATCCATTCCATCTATAAGACAAAGACACGCCACCTTTACCCCTGGGGCATTCAATTTCTTGCAGGTCAGTAGAGCAAATTAACTCTTTAATGTCTCAGGGTCAGGGCTAGGCCTAGGTGGATACTCTGCGGAGGATATCAGTATTGGCTCAATAGGCCAAATGGCCTCTTTCCACACTGGCGACTCTCTGAAGGTCTGCCCTTTTCATTTAACTTTGCAGAACTGGTACAACCCGGATATGACTATTATCTTTGTGGTAACATAATGGATTTTATACATGCCTGCTACATCTTCAGTTTCTCTGATGTGAACATGTGATGATATCAATCTATCAGTGTACAGGATTAATTAAATAAACAAATTCACAATTAAACAATTTATAACAGCAAAACAATTTAGTCAAATCCTACGCACAGAAGAGATGCCCATCTCCAAGCTGAGAGATTTGGACATAAAATTTTGAAAACTTTTGCTCAGAGACATCAATTTAAGTGTTTTTAGATTGATTCCTGGATTTTGTTTTAGATTAGATTACTTACAGTGTGGAAACAGGCCCTTCAGCCCAACAAGTCCACACCGACCCGTCGGAGCGCAACCCACCCAGACCCATTCCCCTACACTTACCCGTTCACCTAACACTGTGGGCAATTTAGCATGGCCAATTCACCTAAGCTGCACATTTTTGGACTGTGGGAGGAAACCGGTGCTCCCGGAGGAAACCCACGCAGACACAGGGAGAATGTGCAAACTCTACACAGTCGCCTGAGGTGGGAATTGAACCCGGGTCTCTGGCGCTGTGAAGCAGCAGTGCCAACCACTGTGCCACCGTGCCACCCAGATGTTTCTTAGGTTTAAATTTGGAACTTTTATAGAAATTTTTTCTGAATATTTTTGTTTTGTTTTGTGAATGCTATAAATACTCAAAAACTAGGGGGCTCACCACACCGTTTCCAGCGTAATTGGGGATGGGCACGAAATACTAGCTCAACCATCACTGCCCTCATTCCTATATCATGTTTTAAAAATACACAGAAATAATCAAGATTTGAAAGCACTAGCTTTCGGAGCACTGCTCCTTCATCAAGTGGTTATGACACAACCACCTGATGAAGGAGCAGCACTCAAAAAGCTAGAGCTTCCAAAATATTGTAAACCTGTTGGACCATAACCTGGTGTTGTGATTTATAACTTAGAAATAATCAAGTGCAATTAGAGAATCAATTAAAGTGTAAAGATAAAGAATTAAGCAATATCAGAGTCATAATTTTGCCGTCACACACAATGAACCAACTATTTAACGTTAACGTTCCATGGGGAAAGTATTTTTTTGTACTATTTCCTAGATTTCCAACTTGCTGTAATGTCTGATTAATGTTCACTGAATGGCAAAAAAGCACGAGTCTTACAAAGTTGAGAGAGTGATGCTGAAAAAGCACAGCAGGTCAGGCAGCATCCGAGGAGCAGGAGGATCGATATTTCGGGCATAAGCCTTTCATCTCACAAACACGGGGGGCCATCTGGTGCAGTCTCCCTTTCTAACTGAAGGATATACATAAGGATCTACTTGCATTGGACGTAGGGCGCGGCTCACCATTTTGGTCCTGAGGATGAAAGAGTTGAGCTGAGTGAAGTGGGTCCTTGATGCCTGAAAATCAGGAAAATGCGAGGAGATTCCAGATCCTGGAGGGGCTGAACAGACTACACACCAACATTCCCCAGCTCAGAGATCATTCTGGAAGGTGGGAGGGGGAGGGGAAGCAACAGACTAACGTCACAGACCCGCTCGATGGTGCTTCATGAATAGGGCGGCGGGACAGTCGTGAAGCGCAGGCGAGACGCTGGTGGTGACGTCAGCGGCTGCGTGGGCGCGCGAGCACGGCCGTTGAAGGGGTGGCGCGAGCGCAGAGCGGCCTGCTCTATGCAATGGCGGCGCCTGCGGCCTGGATCTCGGTGCTGCTGCTGCTCCTTCTCCCGCTGCTGCTGTTCAGCGGCCCTGCCGCCGGGGAGGAGAATCGGCCCAAGGCCGGCCCGAAGAAGAAAAAGGACATCCGCGATTACAACGATGCCGACATGGCGAGGTTGCTGGAGGAGTGGGAGGTGCGGAGTCGCTATGAGGCGGGAATAAAGAGAGGCCCGGCGGGAGGGAGGAAAGGAAAGGAGTGATCAGGGATAGGAGCAATCCAGGGTCTTCCCCCACACCCGGTTACCCTCCCTCTTCCCCCCCCCCCCCCTACCCGGTTTCCCTTGTCTCTTCCGCCCGCCCCAATACCCGGTTATCCGCCCCCCCCTCCCCCATACCCGGTTATCCGCCCCCCCCCCCCCCCAATACCCGGTTATCCTCCCCCCCCCCCCCCTCCCAATACCCGGTTATCCTCCCCCCCCCCCCCCCCCAATACCCGGTTATCCTCCTCCTCTCTCCCCCCCCCCCCAAATACCCGGTTATCCCCTCTCCCCCCCTCCCCCCCCCCCAATACCTGGTTACCCTTCTCCCCACCCCCCCCCCCCATACCCGGTCACCCCCCCCCCCCCCCCCCCCCATACCCGGTCTCACACCCCCCCCCCCCCCCCCCCATACCCGGTTACCCCCCCATACCCGGTTACCCTTCCCCCCCCCCCATACCCGGTTTCCCTTGTCTCTTTCGCCTGCCCCATACCCGGTTATCCTCTTTCCCCCCCCCCCCCCAATACCTGGTTATTCCCCCCCCCCCAATACCCTTCTCCCCCTCCCCCACCCATACTTGGTTACCCTCCCCTCCCCCCCCCCCATACCTGGTTACCCCCCCCCCCCATACCTGGTTACCCCCCCCCCCCCCCCATACCTGGTTACCCTCTCCCCCCCCCCCATACCTGGTTACCCCCCCCCCCCCATACCTGGTTACCCCCCCCCCCCCCATACCTGGTTACCCTCTCCCCCCCCCTCCCCCCATACCTGGTTACCCCCCCCCCCCCCCATACCTGGTTACCCCCCCCCCCCATACCTGGTTACCCTCCCCCCCCCCCCCCCCCCCCCCATACCTGGTTACCCTCCCCCCCCCCCCCAATACCTGGTTACCCCCCCCCCCCCATACCTGGTTACCCTCTCTCTTCCCCCCCCCCCCCCCCCCCCCATACCTGGTTACCCTCTCTTCCCCCCCCCCCCCCCAATATACCCCGGTTACCCTCTCTCCCCACCCCCCCCATATACCCGGTTACCCTCTTTCCCCCCCCTCACCCATGCCATACCCGGTTACCCTCTTTCCCCCCCCCCCCCCGTACCCAGTTACCCTCTTTCCCCCCCCCCCCCCCCCATACCCGGTTTCCCTTGTCTCTTCCGCCCCCCATACCCGGTTTCCCTTGTCTCTTCCGCCCCCCCATACCCAGTTATCTACCCTCTCTCCTCTCCCCCCCCCCCCCCCCCCCACCCGGTTCCCCCCCCCCCCCCCCCCGGTTCCCCCCCCCCCCCCCCCCAAATACCCGGTTTCCCTTGTCTCTTCCGCCCCCCCCCCCATACCCGGTTACCCTCTTCCCCCCCCCATACCCGGTTACCCTCCCCCGCCCCTGTGTCTGCCCTCCTCCCCAGCTGCTTGTCCTCATCTCCCTTCTCCCCTAGCTCTTGACTCCCCCACTCCAGGTGAAATGCATTGTCTATCTACCCTGTCCATGCCCCCCTCATGATTTTAGAAACCTCTATAAGGTCACCTCTCACCCTTTGTCACTCCAGGGAAAACAGCCATAGTTGATCCAGCCTCTCCCTATAGCACAGAACCTCCAACCCTCAACGTCCTTATAAATCTTTTCTGAACCCCTTCAAGTTTCACAACATTCTTCCTCTAGGAGGGAGACCATAATTGTGCACGATAATCCAAAAATGGCCTTACCAATTGTTTGAAAGTTGCATCTCAGCCAGGGTGCTAAACAAGGTGCTTAGCATGCTGTCTTCCTTGCTCAAATTATTGAATATAGGATAATATTAAATTGGACAAGGTTCAGGAAAGATTTACAAATATGTTGCTGAGACTGGAGGGTTTGATTATGAGGATAGGCTTGGACTTTTATACTGGAGTGGGTGAGGTTGCGGGGTGGTCTTAGAGGTTTATAAAATCATGAGTGGCATCGATAAGGTGAATAACAAAGGTTTTTACTGAGGGTGGGTGAGTTCAGAACTTGTAAGCATATTTTTAAGGTGAGAGGGAGAAAGATTTAAAAGGGACCTGACATGTAACTATTTCACACAGGGTGGTTCATGTGCAGAATGGACTGTCAGAGGAAGTGGTAGATGCAGGTATAATTACAATATTTAAAAGACATTTGGACAGGTACATGAATACACTTACACCTTTGGAAAGGTTTAGAGGGATATGGGCCAAATGCAGGAAAGTGGGACTAGTTTAGTTTGGGGAAACTGAGTTGGCATGGATGAGTTTGATCAAATAGTCAGTTTGTCTTGCTGTATGACTTTGAAAAAGATGGGGTTCAGGTAAGTGGGTGTGGGAGGGGTGTTTGCTTGGGAAGTAGAATTAATTGGTTTGGAATAATTTGAAGTTGATTTTAAGTATATTGAGGGATAGGGACGGACGTAATAGATATTTGATGATTGAGGAAGCAGCCTGATGGGTTGAGAAAGGGTGGTGCTGTGGTTATCAACATCATGTTGTTGAAGGATAGCCAACCAGATGGTATCAAAGTCGTACTAACTATTCCACAAAATATTTTTGATTTTCATTCCCTGATCCAAACAGAACTAATAACCAGTCGGCAAATTGCTAAGTTCTGGTGAATTTCCTCAAAAGTAGGATTTGCGCTTCACTTCCTGTAAAGTTAAGGATCTGCAGCTCTTAAGGAATTTATCTGGCATTGTGTTGTTTTGCAAACATGTTTCAAAACTCAAGTAGTTAAGATATTTATTTTCAAGAATTAACCCTAAAATATTATTGCTGACAAAAGTGTCACTGAAACAAGATTTGTATATTCTGAGTATTATACAAAATACTTCCCGCAGTTTAAAAGATTTGCCTGGTTGTTTTTGCTAATGTTCAGTATCATGTGGCCTGTACCAAGCATAAGAATACTATTTAGTGTGTGCCATTTTCATTATAAACTCTTAAAATGCTGAAGTCAACATTTGCTTTTCTTCATCTATAAACGTAATCTAAAATAACATGGAAGATCACTTAATTAAATGATATTTTGCGTGAAGTTCTCAGGTAATGTGGTACAGTGTTTTGTGTTAACATTGATTTCAAATTAATAGATGATTTTCCATCAGAAATTTGTATGACCTTGTCTTTATGCAGAAAGACGATGATATAGAAGAAGGGGACCTACCAGAACACAAGAGAGCTTCTCCACCAATAGACTTTTCCAAAATTGATCCCAGCAATCCTGAAAACCTGCTGAAGGCAACCAAGAAAGGCAAGACCTTAATGATATTTGTAACAGTGTCTGGGAATCCTACTGAAAAGGACACTGAAGAGATTACCAGTCTTTGGCAAGGCAGCCTGTACAATGCAAATTATGATGTACAGCGGTAAGTGTTTCAGCATTATGTCTTAAAACAAAGCTACAAAGAACCAGTGAATCAACAAAAATGGCTATAAGTGAAATGGTGTCTGTAGTCTAATTCAACAGCAAAAACAGAAATTGCTGGAAAAGTTGAGCGGGTCTTGCAGCATCTAAGGAGAGATATCAGGTTTAATGCTTCAAGTCCAGTGACCCTTCAGAACAGTGCTAAGGAAGCATCACTGGATCTGAAACATTAACTCTGATTTCTCTCCACAGATGCTACCAGACTTGCTCAGCTTTTCCAGCAATTCTTGTTTTTGTTTCTGATTTCCAGCATCTGCAGTTCTTTCAGTTTTTACTTTGTGGTATGATTGTCTATTTGATGATCTTCGCTTAAAAATTGAATTTTTTTGTTCATTCTGTCATGAGATGTGGGTATTGCTGATGAGCTGTTCCCAATCTTAATTGCCCTTAGCATTTCAGAATCAACCACACCGCTTTGGACCTCAACCAATGTAGGCCAAACCGAGGTTTGTGATGTTGATTAAGGGATGGGTAGAATCCTTACAGTGCAGGAAGAGACCATTCAGCCCATCAAGTGTACACTTAAAGAGCATCCCACCAAGACCCAGCCACTCTCACCACCACCCCCCACTCCCCCCGCCAATTATCGAGGATGGTTTAAACACCGTAATCAAATTTCCTGTCAGCACCTTGGCTCTGAGAAAAGCAGTTCCACTTCCTCTATCTATACAGGCAAAGTCACCAGAGTCATAGAGATGCACAGCACAGACCTTTTGGTCCAACCCTATCCTAAAGGACATTAGGTGAATTAGATGGCTTTTTAAAGCAGTGATGGTGTCATGGTCACTATTGACTTTCAGTTCCATATATTGATTTTTCTAAATGGAATTTGAATTCCAACCACAGCCATGGTGGGATTTGAACCCATTTCCCTTGAACGTTAGCATTTGGTTTATTAGTCCAGTGATGCTGCTACTATGGTACAAGCTTTCCCCATCTCTGTGAAACATATAAAGTGAAAAGGGATCCTGTGAGATAACTTCATGGATGAATAATTAACCAACATTGCTGTCTTTATTTTGCGTATGAACAGTTATTACATGAATTGTATAGTGGGATTCTGTTAGCATTTTTGGGTCCTGAAGTTTCTCACCTGGAACAGAGAACATAGAAGAATACAGCGCAGTACAGGCCCTTCGGCCCTCGATGTTGCGCCGATCCAAGCCCACCTAACCTACACTAGCCCACTATCCTCCATATGCCTATCCAATGCCCGCTTAAATGCCCATAATGAGGGAGAGTCCACCACTGCTACTGGCAGGGCATTCCATGAACTCACGACTCGCTGAGTAAAGAACCTACCCCTAACATCTGTCCTATACCTACCCCCCCTTAATTTAAAGCTATGCCCCCTTGTAATAGCTGACTCCATACGAGGAAAAAGATTCTCACTGTCGACCCTATCTAAACCCCTAATCATCTTATACACCTCTATCAAGTCACCCCTAAACTTTCTTTTCTCCAATGAAAACAACCCCAAGTGCCTCAGCCTTTCCTCATACGATCTTTCTACCATACCAGGCAACATCCTGGTAAACCTCCTCTGCACCCGTTCCAGTGCCTCCATATCCTTCCTATAGTATGGCGACCAAAACTGCACACAATACTCCAGATGTGGCCGCACCAGAGTCTTATACAACTGCAACATGACCTCAGTACTCCGGAACTCAATTCCTCTACCAATAAAAGCCAGTACGCCATATGCCTTCTTCACCGCACTATTTACCTGGGTGGCAACTTTCAAAGATTTGTGTACATGGACACCAAGATCCCTCTGCTCATCCACACTACCAAGTATCCGACCATTAGCCCAGTACCCCATCTTTTTATTACCCTTACCAAAGTGAATCACCTCACACGTAGCTACATTGAACTCCATTTGCCACCTTTCTGCCCAGTTCTGCAGCTTATCTATATCCCGCTGTAACCTGCCACATCCTTCCTAACTGTCTACAACTCCACCGACTTTCGTATCATCCGCAAACTTACTCACCCAACCTTCTAACCCCTCCTCCAGGTCATTTATAAAAATGACAAACAACAATGGTCCCAAAACAGATCCTTGCGGAACACCGCTAGTGACGGCACTCCAAGATGAACCTTTGCCATCAACTACTACCCTCTGTCTTCTTCCAGCCAGCCAACCCCTAATCCAAACCTCCAACTCGCCCTCGATGCCATACCTCCGTATTTTTTGCAGTAGTCTACCATGGGGAACCTTATCAAACGCCTTACTAAAATCCATATACACCACATCTACTGCTTTCCCCTCGTCCACCTCCTTAGTCACCTTCTCAAAGAATTCAATAAGGTTTGTGAGGCACGACCTGCCCTTCACAAAACCATGCTGACTATCCTTGATCACATTATTCCTATCCAGATGTTCATAAATCCTATCCCTTACAATTCTCTCTAAGATTTTGCCCACAACAGAAGTGAGACTCACCGGCCTATAGTTACTAGGGTTATCCCTACTCCCCTTCTTGAACAAGGGAACCACATTTGCTAGCCTCCAATCTTCTGGCACTACTCCTGTAGACAACGAGGACATAAAAATCAAGGCCAATGGCTCTGCAATCTCCTCCCTTGCTTCCCAGAGAATCCTAGGATAAATGCCATCAGGCCCAGGGGACTTATCTATTTTCACCCTTTCCAGAATTTCCAACACCTCTTCTCTACATACCTCAAAGCTATCCATTCTACTTAATTGTGACTCAGTACTCACATTGACAACAATGTCCTGTTCCTGATTGAATACTGACGAAAAGTATTCATTCAGTGTCTCCCCAATCTCTTCAGCCTCCACACGCAACTTCCCACTACTATCCTTGACTGGACCTATTCCTACCCTTGTCATTCTTTTATTCCTGACATACCTATAGAAAGCCTTAGGGTTTTCCCTAATCCTACCAACTAAGGACCTTTCATGTCCCCTCCTTGCTGCTCTTAGCTCTCTCTTCAGGTCCTTCCTGGCTACCTTATAACTCTCAATCGCCCCAATTGAACCTTCACGCCTCATCTTTACATAGGCCGCCCTCTTCCATTTAACAAGGGATTCTAATTCCTTATTAAACCACGGCTCCCTCACACGACCCTTTCCTCCCTGCCTGACGGGCACATACTTATCAAGGACACTCAATAGTTGCTCCTTGAACAAGCACCACATATCAATTACATATCAATCAAATTTCCTGTCAGTGCCTTGGCTCTGAGGAAAGCAGCTCCACTTCCTCTATCTCTACAGGTAAAAGTCACCATAGTCCAAGATGCACAGCACAGACCCTTTGGTCCAACTCGTCCATGCTGACCAAATATCGTAACCTAATCTATTTACCAGCACTTTGCCCCATCCCTCGAAACCCTTCCTATTTATACACCTATCCAGACGCCTTTTAAATGTTTTAATTGTACCAGCAGCTTCCACTTCCCCTGACAGCTCATTCCATATGTGCAACACCGTCTGCGTGAAAATGTTGCCCTTAAGTCTCTCTTAAATTTTCCCCCTCTTCCCCTTAAATCTATGCAATCTAGTTCTGGGCTCTCTCACTGCAGGGAGAAGACCTTGACTATTTACTCTATCCATGCCCCTCATGATTTTATAAATCTCTATAAGGTCACACCCCCCACCCCCACCCTCTGTTGCTCCAGGGAAAACAGCCCCAGTCTATTCAGCCTCTCCCTTTTTCTCAAAACCTCCAACTCTGGTAACATCCATGTAATTCTTTTCTGAATCATTTCAAGTTTCACCTCTCGCAGACCATAAGGCTGCTCTGTCTTTAGAAAGAGATGACTAGTGATGATTTAACCTCAGGGTCACCACACCTCAGGTGAGGAGGAGAGGTGGGACCTACATGGTAATCTCAGCTGATGTGGGAATGAAACTTGTGCTGCTGTTGTCACGCTGCAACGCAAACCAGCCATCTAGCCAAATAAGCCAACTGACTGTATATGAAGTGTAATGTGCAAAGATGTGAGGTTGTCCACTTTGATCAAAAGAATAGAAGAGAAGCATATTATTTTAAATAGAGATGCTCCGGTATATCAGTACAGAAGGATCTAGGTACTCTTGTGCATGAATCTCAAAAGATGGCATGTTGATTCAGCAAGTAATTAGAATGATGGATGCAGCAGAGAAGTATGGAAGATTTGCTACAAATGTACAGTGCAACGGTGAGACCACACCTCAAGGAAAGTGAACAGTTTTGGCCTTTTTAGAAGGAAAACTTGGTATATTTGCATAGAAAGTAGTTCACAATAGGTTCATTAGCTGATTACTGGGGTGAGATGTTCTCTTATGTGTTTGGTATTGAGGCCTACACCCCTTGCAGCCTCTGATGGAGAGATGATTTTTATTGAAACATTAAATTCTGACAGAGCTTGCCAGAGCAAGTCCTGAGAGTGTTTTCTGAAATGAGGGGACAAATTTTAAAACTAAGGCTTCACCCATTTAAGATGCAGATGAGCAGTTTTTCCGCAATCATTTGCTTTCTGGAGTTTTCTTTTCCAGAGAGCTGCATTTGCTCAGTGATTAAATATATTTGAAACTTGGGCAGTTTTTGATCAACAAGGGAGGCAGGATTATGGGGAGCAGACAAAAAAGTAGTGTTAAGGCCACAGTGAGATCAACCATGATCGTACTAAATGGTAAGATGGTACATGGACAGGGTCGACGGCCAAATGGTGTGCTCCTTTTTATGTTTCTTATGATCGTGTATTTCATGGGCAGTTTTGCAAATCTGTTTTCTCACGTGCCTTTTGAACATTCCTGTGCATGACAGCAACTGCACTGTTCTCCTCATTCTCTGTTACCTCATTCGGAAAGCACACATCAAGTTAGTCAAACATGATTTGCCAGTAATGTGTCCATGCTGATTATCCTTTATTAGTCCATGCTTTTTCAAACAGCTTACTCGTCTTTCTCCAAATTAATGATCCATATGTTGCAACAGGATCCTGGAAACATACCACTACATAAATTCTCCATTGCTTTTAAGTGACTAAATGCAGTGATGGGTATTGTGATGATGCTGTTTTAACTTTTTTCTGATTCAGCAGTACTGACTAATTTAGGCAGTGATTTTGTACTCCCCATGGCCAGTGAACAGTATCCCAGACTTGCACAGTAACAAACTTGACAAACTGATCTAGTGATTATATGGTGACTCAAGGCCTCTAAGTGTTGGATGAGGAGGGACAAACTGGCTCTCCTCCTTTATTCATTTGCCCCCTCGTTCACAACACAATGAATTTAAAAGGGTCCCTCCCTTCTGAATGCGTTTGTCTTTATCAAATGAATTTGTTCCAAATAAATCAATTTAACAAAAGAATAACTTTATTAATTAGTAACTGCAGAAACAAGGAATAAGACAACACACAAACAAATGTTGTGAAACTTGAAAGGGTTCAGAAAAGATTTACAAGGATGTTGCCAGGGTTGGAGGATTTGAGCTATAGGGAGAAGCTGAACAGGCTGGGGCTGTTTTCCCTGGAATGTCGGAGGCTGAGGGCTGACCTTATAGAGGTTTACAAAATTGAGGGCCATGAATAGGATAAATAGACAAAGTCTTTTCCCTGGGGTCGGGAAGTCCAGAACTAGAGGGCATAGGTTTAGGGTGAGGGGGGAAAGATATAAAAGAGACCTAAGGGGCAACGTTTTCACGCAGAGGGTGGTACGTGTATGGAATGAGCTGCCAGAGGATATGGTGGAGGCTGGTACAATTGCAACATTTAAGAGGCATTTGGATGGGTATGTGAATAAGAAGGGTTTGGAGGGATATGGGTCAGGTGCTGGCAAGTGGGACTAGATTGGGTTGGGATATCTGGTCGGCATGGACAGGTTGGACCGAAGGGTCTGTTTCCATGCTGTACATCTCTATGACTCTATGACTGTGACACAGATAAAGAGACTAAAAAAGATTCGTGTTAAAAGATATATGGATCAATCTCTCAGCGTATTTTGTGGAGTGTAGAATATTGATAGTTGAATAGTACATTTTAGGATTCTTGACTCTTGCAGATCATTCAAAGTCCTTTTATCCTGTATCCTTCTGACAATAGTTTGTTGGTAGCACTCTAATCCAAAGAATGCTTCTTATAATGGATCCTTCTGACTGGCTTGCTGTTGGCTTTCAGCACTCAGAACAAGTCAGTCCTTTTACCTGCAGTGCATTTGCAACTAGTGGATGACTCTTTGTCTGTTAGCATCCTGGCACACTGGCACTGAAGTCAAAGCTCTTACATGTGATGCCTCAGTTCACTAGCATACTATCTTCCACTGGCACATCTCTTTTGACTAATGTATTGCATCGGATTTTTAAGCACAATTATTTGTATTTTCCGAGAAAGGCGAAAAACAAAAAAATATTTTCAATAGGTGGCTTTCTGCCGAGAAGGTGGGAGATCATCAGCTCTCTTCCTGTTACATGTCTATCTCTGTTTAAGGTATTCCTGACACTTTACAGGGTGTGACATTCCATGGGTCCAACATAGGACTTTGGCAACCATCTTGGAATTTATATATTGATCTTTTGAAATGTATATGAATCCATAACCTTTGAAAAATTTACACCAAGTTGGGTGGAGGTTAAATCACGTGAAAATTTCTAAACTAATACCATTTTCATTTGGAATTCTTACGGTTTTTAGGTAAATGAGGAAAATGAAGCCAGGGTTAGTTAAGTATTCAATGTATGATTTAATTGTGGAAGACGGGGGTGACTTTACATCTTGCTTTTATGTACCTGACATAATTAATGCAATTTCTTATTTTTATCTGGAGTAAAAGTGTTACTGAGAAGTTTAGAACCACAAGACATAAGAATTAAATATGGTATTATGAATTTGAATTTGTAAGTTAACTGCTAATTTTTTTCTGACGTACATCTTTAGAAGAAAGATGATAGATGAAAAGGATTTGAAATGTGTTAACAACAGATTTTTTTTGTCTTTAATATATATTTGTTTCCCTTGTAGCTCTGATTTGTCACCAAGTTCAAATTCTTTTTGTATAATAGTTGAATCTTGCATAAGTGTGTAGCAACTAAAGTGCAACTGAACAGGAAGCACTAATTTCCTTACCTTTTTAGGTTTACTGACGTATCAGTAAAACGTAGCACAGATAATTTTGCAATCTGAGCATCCTAGAATACTTTTGAATTGTTGTTAATGTGGGGAAGCACAGACAATTGTGCACAGATCATCCCATAATGAACAGTGATAATGACTGGATAATCTGGTCGAACAAGCAGATGAAGTTCAATAACACTAGTGTGAAGTAGTAGAATTTGGAAGGAAGTATGCGGAGTGATATAACATGATAAATGGCACAATTTTAAAAGATATAAAGTGCGAGAGATGAGGGTGCTTATGATCAAAGCTTTGGAGATGTCAATCAGGTTAACAAAGCAGTTGATAATACATGTGGTATTCTGGGTTTTATAGATAGGTGCAAAGAGTACACATATTAAACCTGTATGAATATTAGAGAGGCCCCAACTAGAGTATTGTTTTCAATTCTGAATACAAGACTGGAAGGCTTATGGACGAAATTTGCTAGAATGGTTGCAGGGATTGAGGGTTACAGCTGTTTGGATAGTTTCGAGAAGCCAGAGTTGTCTGTAAAGCAGAGAAAACCAAGAGGAAATCTGATAAAAATGTTTTGATGTCGTAACTAAAGTGAAACTGCTTCCAGGATGCAGATGGAAAGTGACAAGGACCAAAAAATCCTGAGAAATGAGTTTTTAATACAGTGAGCTGTTGTGATCTGGAAGGCACTGTTCACTAAAGCTTTCGAAAGGAACATGTATAAATAATTTCAGGAAAAAGATGAAAAGGACCTTGGAAATAGAGCTGTGGTTTGGAACTAACTGAATTGTTCTTCAGAAAATGGCACATACTCTATGACTTTCCATGCTGTACCATTTGACTGTTTTCGCTTGAGGGATAGATATGGTAGAACCAAAACAGAACCATGATATCTTGCAGCCATTGGAAAGGCAGCATCTAACAAGGCACTGCTCCCTCAGTACTGCGCTGATGTGTCAGCCTCAATTTTGGGCTCAAATTGATAGAATGAAATATGAACTGACAACCATCTAATTCACAAAAGTACTGGTACCAAGTCATAGTTAGTACCACTTCTGTGCATTGTTGAGAGCAGTTGGAGATTTGTCTGTTTCTGGTTAGCTGAGGGATTTCAGTAAGGTCTGTGGAAAGCAGTAATATTTGTAAAGGAGGGAGAGGAGCAGAAAGATTAGGGAAACTTCATTCTGCATCTCACCACTACAATTACCTGATGAAGGAGCTACGCTCCAAAAGCTAGTGCTTCCAAATAAACCTGTTGGACTTTAACCTGGTGTTGTGTGATTTATAACCTTGTCCACCCTAGTCCAATACTGGCATCTCCAAGTTGGAATTGAGTACTGGTGACCAGGTGATCAAGGGTGGGGGCAGGTGCTGTCAAGAACATAAGTGAAGGGAGGGACTACATGAAATTGAAGAAAACTGTTGGGCTCCTCTTTCCTCGCTCTCCTCTCTTTCCCCTCACAATTACTGAATTATGAAGAAGGAGGCCATTCAGCCCATCATGACAAACTGGCTGTCAGAGCTTTTGACTTAATGCCAATCACTTGTTTTTTCTGTGTAACCCTACATATTATTTCTGTTTAAACAATCAAGTCTTGATTGCCTGAATTGAGCGTGTCTCCACCTTGTTTCCAGGCAGTGTTTCTGGATGCCAGCTACTCACTGTTTGAAAATGTTCCTCACCTGCATTTGCTTCTTTCACAAAACACTTCAAAACTGTCCTCTGGTTCTTTATTCCTTTTATGAATGGGAATAGTGTCCCTAACTGCTCAGTCCAGATCTCAGCATTTGAAAACTTCCATCAAATCTCCTCTTGGCCTTTTCTCCAGTCCCAATTTTACCTATCCATCCTCAACTGAAGTTTCTCATACCTGGGATCTTTCTTATAAACTTATTCAGCACTCACTCCAGCACATTCACATCCTTCTTAAAATGTGGGGCCCAAAACTAAGTAATATTCCAGCTGTTTAATACAAGTTCACCATCACCTTCCAGCTATTGTGCTCTATACCGTTGTTATTGAAGCCTAGATTATTGTTTTTTTATTAACAGCTCTCTACCTGCGTTGCTACTTTTAAGGACCTGTGCACAAATGCTCCTGCACACCCTTTATAAGCGTACTCTTTATACTGTCTGTCCATGTTCTTTGTAGCATACCACATCATCTCTCATTTCTCCACATTGAGTTTCATCTGCACCGATTCCCCTGCTCCATGTCAGTGTCCTTTCCAATTCCTTCTCTGACCACCTTGTTATAAATTCTCCCAAGTTTGATGTCGTTGACAAACATTAGAATTGTTCACTGCGATTTAAGCTCCTAGTTTATTTATATAAATCAGAAAAAGAGTCTCGGTGGCAACTCCTGGGAGTTCCACTACAGTCATCTTCCAGCCTGAAGAATACCCATTAACCAATATTCTGATCGTATTCCTCAATCAATTTTACATCCAGATTTCTCCTGTTTCTTTTCTTCCTTGACCTACACCTTTCCTCACAGGTCTATTGTGTGGCACAGTATCAAAACTTCTGGAAGTCCATGTACACCATGTCAACAGCCATCGAGT
This sequence comes from Chiloscyllium plagiosum, assembly GCF_037043375.1. Taxonomy (NCBI): domain Eukaryota; kingdom Metazoa; phylum Chordata; class Chondrichthyes; order Orectolobiformes; family Hemiscylliidae; genus Chiloscyllium; species Chiloscyllium plagiosum. The sequence continues at coordinate 37,502,542 of NW_028270177.1, forward strand.
CATTGAGACATACAGGAATCAGACCTTTTGATCCAAATTATCCAAGCCAACAAAGTTTCATAAATTAAACTAGTCCCACTTGTCTACAATTGGCCCATATCTCTCTAAATCTTTCCTATTTATATACCCATCCAGATGCTTTTTGACTGTTGTAATTGTACCTGCCTCCGCTTCCTCTAGCAGCTCATTCCATAGTGCAACCCTCTGTGTGCAAAAGTTACCCCTCTAGTCCCTTCTAAATCTTTCCATTCTCACCTTAAATCTATGCCGTCTAGTTTTGGTCTCCCCTTCCCTGGGAAAAGGACCTTTACAACTCCTTGAGAGATTAGTGGTCCCTGACCAGCTCCTGTACATGCTGAATTCCCAAACTGCACCCTGGTGATGACTTTTGTTGTAGAAGCTTTGTATGTGAAGGATGGGATTAGGGTTGTTAGGATGCTCTGTTGCTGCTTTGATTCTCACTGAGGAATCTCACAGGAAGAATAACTGGAGAGCTGAGCCAGTTTATTCAGTTGGACAGAATCATTAGTTGATGGTATAAAGTACAAAGACGGAACAGGTATAGGTGTAAGATTGCACAGCCTGATAACACTGTTAAGTACAGCGAGCTACTGACATTTAGTATGAGAAAGGTCTGTAGTCACATCTGATTAACTTGCTTGTATAACCATACGTTGATCTTGTGCAATATGATCTTCAGTAAAGCCAACTGTCAACAAAGAGACACGCAGAATGAGGGGCAAATGAGCCCTGGTGTTTTGACTGTCAGTCCTATGGCTTTCCGTGGCAGCAGCCAGCAAAGGAATCTTTTGCCACTGTGCGAAGCAGGAGCTTCCTTAAAATCTTGGACAGCCTGCTGCCAGCTGCTGCTGAATCAGAGGCTGCAGCCTGGAGGAGAACTGAGGCAACAGATGCCCAAGCAAGAAATTATATTACTGTCCAAGATAGCTGCATCCCCTCGAATTCTGGCTTTGAGTAGCACTGACTTTTATCCCTCCTTCACTCATGTCCCATCCTTTTAATTCCTTAGGCCTTTACCGCTACATTACCATCCCTACATTCTTTCTTCCTTGCTTATATCCTTTAAGACACAGCTCAAAACCCAAACCTTCTGTCGTATAATTTATGATCTAATATATTCTAATGTCATTGTCATATTGTGTTTTATAATGTTCCTGTGAAGCACCTGTAAAGACAAAGTAAATCGAATTTGTTTTTAACCATTCTCTCTTTCTTGAAGACAGTGACTCTTGCTGTGGTTTTACACTACTTTTAACTACCTTCTAGGTGGTCAATTTAAACTTGGGTGTGTGAAGGAGCGGGGGGGGGAACAAAAATCATAATCACAAAAGGGTGGCTCAGTGGTTAGCTTTGCTGCCCCTCAGGAGCAGAGACCTGGGTTCAATTCTAGCCTTGGGTGGTGTTTGTACATTCGCCCCATGTGTGCGTGGGTTTCCTCCCACAGCCCAAACCAGTGCAGGTTAGGTGGATTAGCTATGGTAAATGAGGGTCACAGGTATAGGGAGGGAGGGAGGGGGGGGGGGGGCTGGATCTGTGTGGACACTCTTTTTTGGAGGTTGTTGCATTTCAGTAGACAGTAACTCTTTCCACACTAGGAATTTTATGATTCTCAGATAATAGACAAACCACAATATATCCTCAATCAGTGCTCATACTCCTTGAAAAGTGAGTGAGAGTGGCGATGTGACTATTCTAGAAATAATTACTCAGGATAGACGTGTCCCCACCACCAGAGTTAAGCTGATCTTTAATTGCTAGATTGCTCCATACAATTGCTCCATACAATTCTCCAATTCCTTTCACACCACCTCTAAATCCAGGGATGATTGAAAAAATGGTTGTCAGTGCCTCTGATTTCCTTTCTCATTTCCAGTTCTGTATCTATGGGAGTCATCTCATCCCTAATCAGCCCTACTCCTTTCTCTACCACCTTTTTACTGTTTCTTGAGAGGACTTCAACGTTTTTCTGTGTTGAATGCCAATCTTTTTTCATAATCCCTCTTTGTTTCTTGTATTTGCTTTTTCACTTCCTTTCTGTACTTCCTGTAGCAAATAGTGTTCAGAGTTACAGGATGGCAAATCAGTGGAGACAAATGGAGCGTACATCCTACAGTTTGAGAGGGGTCATGGACTTACCATGTGCCCCAAACAAACACATCTGCGAGAAGCAGCCGCAGAAATTTGAGCAGTAGCTGGATTCAGTGTGTAGCCTCAAGGCATTGGGCTACATGAACAGAATGTGTAGGAAAATAATTACTTGCAGATTTGAAGTGTACAAGCAGAGTCATAGAGAAGTATAGCATGGAAACAGACTCTTTGGTCGAACTCATCCATGCCGACCAGATATCCTAACCTAAGCGAGTCATATTTGCCACCACTTGGTCTATATCCCTCTAAACCCTTCCTATTCATATACCCATCCAGATGCCTCTTAAATGCTACAATTCTACCAGCCTCCACTACATCCTCTGGCAGCTCAATCTACACATGCGCCACCTTCTGCATGAAGACGCCGCCCCTTAAGTCCTTTTTCTATCTTTCCCCTCTCACCCTAAACTTATGCTGTCTAGGTCTGGACTCCCCCACGCCAGGGAAAAGACTTTGTCTATTTATCCTATCCATGCCCCTCGTGACTGTATAAACCGCTGTAAGGTCACCCCTCAGCCTCTGACACTCCATGAAAAATTTCCCCCGCCTACTCAACCTCTTCCTATAGCTCACATCCTCCAATCCTGTAAGTCTTTTCAGAACCCTTGCAAATTTCATAACATCCTTCCTATAGCAGGGAGACCAGAATTGCATGCAATATTCCAAAAGTGGCCTAACCACCGTCCTGTGCAACCGCAACATGACTTCCGATCTCCTATACTCAGTCCTCTGACCAATAAGGGAAAGCATACAAATGTTTTCCTCACTATCCTATCTACCTGTGACACTACTTTCAAGGAACTATGAATCTGTTCTCCAAGGTCTCTTTGTTCAGCAACACTCCCTAGGACCTTACCATTAAGTGCTGCTAAGATTTGCTTTCCCAAAATGCAGCACCTCGCATTTATCTAAATTTCACTCCATCTGCCACTCCTCAGCCCCATTGGCACACCTGATCAAGAGTCAAGGTTAGAGTGCTGCTGGAAATGCGCAGCAGGTCAGGTAGCATCTGAGGAGCAAGAAAATCTGCGTTTCGGGCAGGAGCCCTTCATCACTTTCGCCACATCTGATCAAGATCCCATTGTATTCTGAGGTAACCTTTTCTTTCACCCTAACAGGGAATATACTGTCTCTGGACTCTCATTATCTAATTTCTGAAGGCTTCCAATTTTCCAGCTATCTCTTGACCGGTGAACAGCTGCCCCAATCAGCTTTTGAAAATTCTTGCCTAATACAGTCAAAGTTAGCCTTCCTCCAATTTAGAACTTCAAATTTTAAATCTGGTCTATCCTTCTCCATCACTATTTTAAAACTAATGGAATTATGGTCACTGGCCCCAAATTGCTCTCCCACTGACACGTCAGTCACCTGCCCTTTCTTATTTTGCAAGAGTTGGTGAAGTTTTGCACCTTCTGTAGAAGGAACATCCACATGCTGAATCAGAAAGTTTTCTTGTACACACTTAACAAATTCCTTTGCATCTAAACCCTTAACATTATGGCAGTCCCAGTCTATGTTTGGAAAGTTAAAATCCCCTACCGTAGCCACCCTATTATTCTTAGGGATAACTGAAATCTCCTTACAAGTTTGTTTCTGAATTTCCCACTGACCATTAGGGGTTCTATAATACAATCCCAATAAGGTGATTGTCTGTTTCTTATTTCTTAGTTCCACCCAAATAACTTCGCTGGATGTATTCGCAGGAATATCCTCCCTCAGTACAGCAGTAATGCTATCCCTTATCAAAAACACCATTCCTCCTCCTCTCGTACCCCGCCCCCCCCATCCTTCCTGTAGCATTTGCATTCTAGAACATTAAACTGCCAGTCCTAACCATCTCTGAGCCATGTTTCTGTAATTGCTATGATATCCCAGTCTCCTGTTTGAGAGAGAATGGGTGACTTCCAATCATTCGAAGAAAACTAGGCGACTTGTGCAAAAGTCCCGAGTCTTTTCACGCTTGCCTAATCAGTATTTTATTTTGAAACAAGTGAAGGGATGGCACTTGGGAGTGCAGTCAGAAATAAAAAATGGTACAAAGGGCATTTCAGCTGTTGGGTGGGTACAGGGGAGTTGGGTCTGGGATGAATGAAGGATTGATGAGCAGTAGTGATTTGTGATATGAATTAAGGGAGCAAATACTGTACATGTTTCTGTGGTATGAAGTAGTGCTGTGTTCCAGGGAGGCTGCAGATCATCATTCCAATGGAGGGGATGACCAGAAGTCATGGTCCATATTGATATCAACTGCCTAAGTTGGGAGAGAGATGTGGTCATGAAATTAGAATTCAGGAAGCTAGGAGGACCTCGTGTGTTAGTCTCAGAATTAATCCGAGTCCTATTCTACTGAGCATAAGAACATAAGATTGATGGATGGAATATGACATCAGTGTGAGAAATTGAAATCGGCACTTGTGGAAAGTGGTTATTCTTTCTCTGGATTGCCCATTGTCCTTTTCTACATTACCTAAAACCTAATGATACAATGATCCCAGCCCCCCTGTATGTTAACCCACTGACACTTGATGTACTTTGCCCAACTCGTTCCCAAGAAATAGTTCCAGCATTGCCTCCTTTCTTGTTACACTATACTATTGTAGGAAATTCTCCTGAAATCTAAGAATGCTTTTCCTCTCTGTCCTTAACATGCCTACTGTTCAAGTTAATACTCAGGTAGTTAAAGTCCCCCATTATAACTACTCCATGATGTTGGCATCTCCCCTCCCCTGACCCATACTTCCCCTGCCCCTCCCTCACATGCTTACTGTTTTTCACTGCAATGATAGCACCTATTTTATGGACTATTCTCCTGGTTTCTGATTCTTGCCGTAGTCCACTCTCCACTTTTGCATCTGGACATCACGAGAAACTGGTGGGCTGTAGGGAGAGTCTGAAGCTGGCTGCGCTATACTCTGTGGTCATTGATCTAAAAGTTAATGCAACAGCGCCACCAAGCTAAGATGCACAAGAATACGGAAGAATTATTTTAAAAGATTTGTTATGTAACTCACGTTGATTTTAAAACATTAGAATCCATGTTAGTGAACTGAGGTTTTATTGGATTGACTGTGCTGTTACTGCCTGCTATTGGTTAATTTATGTTCCCTGAATGAGATATTTGGTAATCTTAGATTCACATTTGAGCCAATCAGTTTTGCCCTTTTTTTTGTATCAAGTCATGCATGGTGCTGCAATGGATTCTTGCAAGGTGCCATGTATTCATTTTCTGTGGTTAGAAATAGATCTGTAGTGATGTTTAGGAACTGCAATTAGGCACTGAACATTAAGGACCAATGAGTAACAAGGGAGAAAATAGGGCCACTTAAAGATCAGCAAGGCCACCTATGTGTGGAAACCCAGGAGCTGGCGGAGAAACAAAACCAGAAATTTGCTTCAGTATTTACTGTGGATATGGAAGATAAAGAATGTGAGGAAATAAGTAGTGACATCCTGAAAAATGTCCATAATACAGAGGTAATATGGAAGTTTTAAAACATACAATGGTAGATAATCCCTGGGCCGGATCAGGTATACTGTGGAACTCTGTGGGAAGCTAAAGAAGTGATTGTTGGGCTCCTTGCTAAGATATTTATATCGTTGATAGCCACAGGTGAGGTGCCAGAATACTAGGGGTTGGCTAATGTGCCACTATTTAAGAAAGGTGGTAAGGAAAAGCCAGGGAACTATAGACCAGTGAGCCTGATATCAGTGGTGGGCAAGGTGTTGGAGGGAATCCTGAGGGAGAGGCAAGGACTGATTAGGGATAGCCAACATGGCTTTGTGTATGGGGAATTGTCTCGTGAACTTGATTGAATTCTTTTTGAAGTAATGAAGAGGATTGGTGGGGACAGAGTGGTGGATGTGATCTATCTGGACTTCAGTAAGGTGTTCGACAATGTTCCTTATGGTAGGCTGGTTAGCAAGGTTAGAGCACATGGTGAACGGAGAACTAGCCGCTTGACTACAGAACTGGCTCAAAGGTACAAGACAGAAGGTGGCGGTAGACGGTTGCTTTTCAGACTGGAGGCCTGTGACCAGTGCCACAAGGATTGATGCTGGGTTCTCTGCTTTTCGTCATTTACATAAATGATTTGGATGTGAACATAAGTATGTTAGTAATTTTGCAGATGACACCAAAATTGGAGGTGAAGTGGACAGCGAAGAAGATTACCGTACAGTACAGTGGGATCTTGATCAGATGGGCCAGTGGGCCGAGGAGTGGCAGATGGAGTTTAATTTAGGTAAATATGAGGCGCTGCATTTAATGGTCCTGGGAATGTTGCTAAACATAGAGACCTTACAGTGCAGGTTCATAGTTCCTTGAAAGTGGAGTCGCAGGTAGGTAGGATAGTGAAGGTGGTGTTTGGTATGCCTGCCTTTATTAGTGCATTGAGTATAGGAGTTGGGAGGCCATGTTGTGGTTGTACAGGACATTAGTTAGGCCAAAGTTTGTGAGAAGATTTTAGCTCGGGTGCTCGTTGTTGTGGTTCTTTTCGCCGAGCTGGGAATTTGTGTTGCAGACGTTTCGTCCCCTGTCTAGGTGACATCCTCAGTCCTTGGGAGCCTTCTGTGAAGCCCTTCTGTGATCTTTGGCATTTGTAATGGTTTGAATCTGCCACTTCCGGTTGTCAGTTCCAGCTGTCCGTTGCAGTGGTTGGTATGTTGGGTCCAGGTCGATGTGCTTATTGAGCGAATCTGATTCAATCAACAGATTCAATCAATAAGCACATCGACCTGGACCCAATATACCAACCACTGCAACGGACAGCTGGAACTGACAACCGGAAGCGGCAGATTCAAACCACTACAAATGCCAGAGGAAAGATCACAGAAGCGCTTCACAGAAGACTCCCAAGGACTGAGGATGTCACCTAGACAGGGGACGAAACATCTGCAACACAAATTCCCAGCTCGCCGAACAGAACCACAACAATTAGTTAGGCCACTTTTGGACTATTGCATGGCCTCCCTGCTATAGGAAGGATGTTGTGAAACTTGCAAGGGTCCTGAAAAGATTTACAAGGGCGTTGCCAGGGTTGGTAGGATTGAGCTATAGCGAGAGGCTGAATAGGCTGGGGCTATTTTCTACAGCATCGATGGCATAATATAGAACTTTATAAAATCATGAAGGGCATGCAAAAGGGTGAATAGCGAAGGTCTTTTCCCTGGGTTTGGGGGGTACAAAACTGGAGGGCATAGGTTTAAGGTGAGGGGGGGAAAGATTTAAAAGTGACCTAATGGGCAACTTTTTCATGCAGAGGATGGTGCGTGAATGGAATGAGCTGCCAGAAGAAGTGGTGGAGACTGGTATAAATACAACATTTTAAAAGACATCTGGATGGGTACATGAATAGGAAGGGTTTAGTGGGACATGGGTAAATGCTGGCAAATGGGACTAGATTAATTTAGGATATCTGGTCTGCATGGATGAACGGTCTGTTTCCATGCTGTACAGCTTTATGACTATCTATCTATAATTGTGCACAGCAATAATGTAAAGCATACATGATACATAGTAACTTTTTGAGCTCATCACAGATCATCCTGCAAGTGTTTTGGGCTGCAAGTTGAGTACTGGCTGAGAAAACAGATGACCACGTTTTTTTGTGACTTGCACTGAACAGTTGTTTTTCTTATAATTGATTTCCAGCGCATTCCCTTCTCACTGCATTTTAACTTCTTTCTTGTCTGATATCTCAATGTATCTGTCTTTTGGAAGTCCATAATACTCAAGTATTACTCCTTGCATCAGTTTAATCTGAGATTTCAAATCTAAAGTCTAATAGATCTGTTTCTCTGCACCTTTTTAAGACTGAGAAATCTCAAATAAACATCACATTATGATCCAAGCTGGGAATAAATTAAGTGACTGCTTGGTGATTCTATTTTAAAAACAGGCATACAGTAATTTTCAATTGCAGTTCTACTGAAGTTAAATTATGCAGATCGATTAAAGAAACAAAGACTGTTCTCCTTGGAGAAGGGATATTTGTAGGGGGATTTTGATAGAGATGTTTAAAATCGTGATTGTCCTGGACAAGGTAAATAGAAATTCTTCCCATTTAGAGAAGAATTAAGAGTCAGAGGTATAGATTTAAGATACTCGGCAAAAGAAGCAGTGGCGACATGGAGGCAAAACTTTCTTGACGCAGCAAGTAGTTAGGGCTTGAAATACACTGCCTGAGATTGGTGCAGATAGTTTCAAGCATGACTTAAAAGAGAATTGGATTGTTATCTGAGAAAAATAGTCAGGGCTTTAAGGAAAAAATGGATGAAAGACACTAGCTGAATTGCTTATGCTAAGGGCCATAACAGACAGGCTGAGTAACCTTGCTCTATGCTGTAAAAATTCTGACTTGTACTTTCTTTGCTAGCCATTTGTGTCAGGGAATTATGAATTTAAGTTTAAAAACTTTGGGCTATGTTCACAAGCTTCCCTGATATGCACCATAGGCAGGTGAAAGAAAGCTATAGGTACCTGGGGAACATTGGCTTGATAGAGACAGTTTTTTTTTCCCCTCGCTTTTATGTTCGTTCTTCATTATGAGTGTAGGTCCATAGACCTGGGTGTACATGTTTGTTTCAAAGTTTATTCCTCATAATTTGCATCAAGCTGTCCGCACTCCTAATTCCTGTGGTTTCTGACCCATACTGTTCCTAGGCTGGTAATGTCTTGATTTTAAAATTCTACCCTTGTTTTCAAATCCCCCACAACATACCTCTAATTTTGTTCACTTGTGTATCCATTATTTTGCTGACTCTAATGTTGACAACCATGTTTTCATCTATCTGGGCTATAAGCTCTGGAACTTGTAAAGTCCCAGACGTCACATTCATTGTTCCTGGGCAATTGTTATCCAACAGACAGGAAAGCTGCACTGGGGCAGCAACACTGTGATAGACATTTAGGAAGGAGTTGCTGTAAAAATCCTGAACGTTGACTCTGGGCCACATAGAACATTACAGGTCCTTTGGCCCTCGATGTTGTGCCGACCTTTTATCCTACTCTTAAGATCAAACTAAACAACATACCCTAAATTTTGCTATTATCCACATGCCTATCCAAGAGTTGCTTAAATGTCCCTAATGTATCTGACTCTACTACTATTGCTAGCACTGCATTCCACGCAACCACCACTCTGTGAAGAACCTATGTCTGACATCTCCCCTAAACCTTCCAATCACCTTAAAATAAGCCTTCTTGACAACCCTATCTACTTGGATGGCAACTTTGAGGGATCTATGGACGTGGACCTCCACACTGCCAAGAATCCTACCTTTAACCCTGTAATCTCTATTCAAATGTGACCTTCCAAAATGAATCACTTCACACTTTTCCAGGTTGAACTCCATCTCCTATTTCTCAGTCCAGTTCGGCGTCCTGTCAAAGTTCCACTGCAACCTACAATAGCACTCTACACAATCCACAACTCCTCCAACCTTCATGTCATTGGCAAACTTGCTAACCCACCCTTCTTCCTCATCCCAAGTCATTTATAAAATTCACAAAGAGCACAAATCCCAGAACAGATCCCTGCAGAACGCCACTGGTCACCGAGCTCCAGTAGTTTCCATCTACCACCACCGTCTATCTTCTATGGACCAGACAATTCTGTATCCAGACAACCAAATTTCCCTGTATCCCATGCCGCCTCATTTTTTGAATGAGTGTACTATAGGGAACCTTATCAAATGCTTTGCTAAAATCCATGTACACCGCATCCACCGCTCTACCTTTATAAATGTGTTTTGTCACATCCTCAAAGAATTCAACAAGGCTTCTGAGGCATGAATCTCACAAGTGATGCTGACTATCTCTAATAAAGCTATACTTTTCCAAATAATCATAAATCCCATCTCTCAGAATCCTCTCCAATAATTTGCCGACCACTAACATAAGATTGACAGGTCTATAATTCCCAGGGTTGTCCCTCTTCTCTTTCTTGAACGAGGGAATAACATTTGCCACCCTCCAATCATCTGGTACTACTCTAGTGAACAGTGAGGGTGCAAAGATCATTGCCAAAGGCACAACAGTCTCTTCCCTCGCCTCCTGTAGAAATCTAGGGTATATCCCATCTGGCCCAGGAAACCTATCTATTCTCATGTTTTTTAAAATTTCCTCCATAACATCAACCTGTTTGAGCATATCAACCCGTTTCATGCTGTCCTCACAAACGACAAGTTCCCTCTTACTAGTGAATACTGAAACAAAGTATTCATTAAGGACCTCCCCTACCTCCTTCGACTCCATGCACAAGTTCCCTCCACTATCCCTGATCGGCCCTACCCTTCCTCTGGCCATCCTCTTGTTCCTCATGTAGGTGTGAGAACGCCTTGGGGTTTTCCTTGATCCTATCTGTCAAGGCTTTCTTGTGCCCCCTTCCAGCTCTTCTAAGTCCATTCTTCAGTTCCTTCCTGGCTACCTTGTAACCCTGTAGAGCCCTGTCTGATCTTTGCTTCCTCAACTTTAAGCTTCCTTCTTCGTCTTGATGTTGCACATCTATTGTCATCCAAGATTTCTTCACCCTACCATCCCTTCCTTTCCTCAAGGGGACAAACCTATCTAGCATTCACAGCAAGTGCTCCCTAAATAACCTCCATTTCTGTTGTGCATTTCCCTCAGAATATCTACTCCCAATTTATGCTCCACTGTTCCTGCCTAATAGCATTGTAACTCCCTCTCCCCCAATTAAATGCTTTACCATTTCGTCTGCTCCTGTCCCTCTCCATATCTATAGTAAAGGTCATTGAGTTTTGATCACTATCACCGAAATGCTCTCCCACCGAGCGATCTGACACCTGACCTGGTTCGTAGCCAAGCACCAAATCCAATATGGCCTTTCCTCTAGTCGGCCTATGTACATATTGAGTCATGAATCCATCCTGGAGACACCTGACAAAGTCTGCTACATCCAAATTATTTGCATGAAGAAGGTTATAATCAGTATTAGGGAAGTTGAAGTTCCCCCATGACGACAACCCTGTTACTTCTGCACCTTTCCAAAATCTCCCTCCCAATCTGCTCCTCCATGCCTCTGTTGCTAATGGAGGGGATCTATAAAAAACTCCCAGTGAAGTGACAGCTCCTTTCCTGTTCCTGACTTCCACACGCACTGACTCAGTAAACAAACCTTTCTCGGCGACCTCCCTTTCTGAAGCTGTGATACTACCTCTGATAAGCAATGCCACTCCCCACCTCTTTTACCTCCCTCCCTATTCCTTTTGAAACATCTAAACCCCAGAACATCCAACAACCATTCCTGCTCATGTGATATCCAAGTCTCCGTAATGGCCGCAACATGGAGGCTTCAAATACCGATTCATGTTCTAAGTTCATGAAGTCTCATGCCATTGAATCAAACATGGTCAAGGAGTCCTCCTGGTTATTGTCTAACCCTAGCCTCAAGCTGATGACAAGGTGGACGTGGAAATAATATTTTCTCATGGGTAAGTCCAGAAGTAGTGTATTAAAAGTAGAGCCAGGTATTTTAGGATTTTTGTTTGCGGGTTGTGACTCTGGTGCTGCCTTCCTCAGGCAGGAGTGGGACATGGTCATTAAGAATATTCTTAAAGTGGGAATAGATTCCTATTAGGTATGAAAATCAAAAATTTTTGCACATTGATGGGAGTGTGGAATTTAAATCCAACAGATCAGCCATGATTGTATTGAATGATGGAACAGGCTCAAGGCAGTGAATAGCCTATTCCTGCTCCAATTCATATGTTCATAACTCAAGACTGGGCATCCTTGAGGTTGCTGTGTACCATCAGCTGCAGCAGAATTGTGTTTAATGAAAATCTGTAATCTCATGGCCCAGCATTCCCCTATTGTATTGTTACCACCAAATCAGGCAATTAACTCTCACTTAATGAAGAGTGCAGGCAGGTTTGCATTGAAATGAGGTGTCAATGTAATTAAGCTACAGCACAGAACTACTTTACATGCCAAAGATTGTAGTGACATGTAATAGGGCAAGCAATTCCACAACAAATTAATCAGCTATAAACTCTGTAGGACAAAGCATCCTGCTTGATTGTTACCCATCTATCACCATTGACATGCACTACCATCATCATAAATACACAGAGACAGCAAATTGTATCATCTAAATGATGTACTACAACAACTCATCAAGACTCCTTAGACAGCACTTTCCAAACCTACAACTTTCCACCAGAAGGACAAAGGAGTCAATACATAGGAAAACCACCAACTGCAAGTTTCCCTCCAAGCCACTTGCTATTCTGACTTGGAACTATATCTCCATTCCCTCAATACTATTAGGTAAAAATCCTGGAATACTTCTCTGGCAGTACTGTGGGTATGCACTGCAGTAGTTCAGAAAGGTAGCTCACCACCACCTTCTGGAGGACAATTGTGGGTAAATGCCCTCTTAGCCAGTGATGACCACATCCTGTGAATGAATAAAGGAGAACTCCCTTTTTACACCTTTCTACTTTCCATCCCTTTATAAAATTGTTTCTTAAAACTGATTGCTAAATGTTTCACCACCTGCCTTCATTATCCCCGCTGGCCCATTTTCAAATCTGATAAAATTCCTATGAAGGAGAGCAGTATGCTTTAATGCATTGAAGAGAAGTAGCACATAGAGAAGACAAACCAGCAACATTAGCCTAAGAACTTTCTTTGGAGCATTAAAGAAATGCCCATTTAGTACTTGAAATCTGTGTAACCCATTCAGCCAGATCATGACTGAACTGGTCCCCAATTTTGTTGAGCTGCCTTTGTCTCATGTTCTGTAATGCCCTCCCCGAATGAAGTTCTTTCCCTCTTGGTTTTAGGTTCCACAGATGTTTGAAGAAAGTGTTGCTGATTTCTTTGGCCTTTTATATGGAAACTCTAATTTTAAGTTTGTATTCCTTTTGGTTTGGATTTTCGCCAGAGAAAATAGTTTCTCTGCAATTATACTATCAAATCGTTCTATGATTTTCAATAACTTGATCAGAACTTCGGAGTACTAGTCAAGTTTATGCAATCTATCCCACAGACTTACCAATTCATCGGCATGAAAGGTTATTCCAATCTTTCTCAGGCCATCTTCCTAAAATGTGGTGCTCAAAGCAGGATACAGTATTCTAGGTGGGATCTGATCAACGAATTGCAACTGTAATACTACTATACCAGCCTCTTTGAGAGAAGTCAGAATTCTATTAGCATTTTTGATCCACATGTTTTCCCATGAAATGATAGCATGGTAGTAATATCACTAGACTAATAATCCAGAGGCCCCTGTACTCTGGGGCATAACTTCATACCCAGTGGCAGTAGCTGTGGAATTTAAATTTAGTTAACAACATCTGGTATTGATGGTGACCATGACAATCATGGATTATTGTAAAAATCCATCTGGTTCATTAATATCCTTTTAGGGGTGGAAATCATCTTTGTGTTTGATGTTTGGCATTTTAGATTGTGGGCAAATAGGGGTGGATAACACATGCTGGCCAGCAATGCCCACGTCCCATGAAAGAATGGGGGAAAGAAAAGCACTTGGATACAATGAAAGGTCAATTGTGGCTGTGAAAGTACAGCAAAAACTAGTAACCTTTTCAGTAGAGGATCAAAGGATCCAAGCAATCTCCTGTCACCTCTGTTCCCTGGTTGATCTTTAATTTTGTTTAGGTTATGTGGATATTGCCCACTTCTATTAGTTTTGAGGAACATTCACCTTTTTTAAAAATTTTCTTTCCTAGGTTTGTTGTTGGTTCTGATCGTGCCATATTTATGCTACGTGATGGAAGCTATGCTTGGGAGATTAAGGACTTCCTGATAAATCAGGAGCGCTGTGTAGATGTTACTGTTGAAGGACAGACATACCCCGGAAAAGCAGCAGAGAAAAAGAAGAATGAAATCAAGCCCGATAAGAAAAAAGATGCAACAGTTTCTCAGAAAGGCAACCGAGCAAATAAAAATGAACTATGACATAGTTGAATTAGAAGATGTTCAAAATGAATAGAAGAAATTTTTTTTTGTATTAGTTTGTCTTTTGATGTTGAGATTTATTATGGAACTACTGTTGAATCAGTGGTGCTGGTTTTTATAGTTCACCAAGCCTTTGGGTGATGAAACTGCAGTGTGAACTTCACCTAAGTGATTCCAAATATACAGGCATTTCATTGTTTCTTTGCAAGTTGCAGCCTTTTAAAAAGGCAAGAATGTAATTGCCACTGTACAATTGTAAACATAAGTCACATTTGCTTCCAGTATCTTTCATCACAGCATTAAATAAGGTTTCTCTTCATTTTGTACGAATTGACACTTGACTTAATACAATTTTCTTCTGTGATTTAGGTACTATTTTGAAACCGTTATTTTATGAGCAGTGATGTGGTTTCTAAATTCAACATAATTCTTAAAAATGCAGCGAGCATATGGTCAATATAGCAGTGTTATGTATTCATTTCAGGATATTTCTGACAATACTTGGGCAAGTTCTGTACTCTGTTTAAATGTTTTCACTGTAATATCAGCCTTTTGTCTTTACTCATCTGATTCTCCCCTGTAGCCATGGTATATTTCAGTCTATTTTCTGCTGACAGCAACAAAGCAATTCAATTGTCAGTGACTTCAGTTTTTTTCAAAGAAAAGCACTCAAATTTCGACACCACTTTTGCCTAAACTGTAGAACTGTTTAATCTTTTTTGTAGACAAGTTCCAACTCAACCTTGTGTGTTTGTATGATTGTTATTCTGTTGCTGTAGAAAGTTGTTCAGAGCTTTAAGTATGTTGTCTGACATCTTACTGCTTGCACTGTACCAGCTTTTACAATGTCTAACTCATTGTAAAAGCATCAGCAATCATTATGCTGAAATTTACTGATAAAATCTCACTTGCTCAAAGGAGGCAGTGTTTGTTAGTTTTTTTTGCTATTATGACAAGATTGCTTTTGTGTAAATAGCTACCCAGTGTTCTCTGATTTCAGTGTTTGTAGTACATGCAGATGGCTACTGGACTGCACTGTACTATCTTGACCAGTGGAACTGTTTTGCTGAGCAATAAGCATCCAAATAATCTAACAAGTTGGGAAGCTGGCAAGCCCTTAATGTATTCTTCTTTCCAGTGTAAGTAACTGTCTGCTCCTGCCTCTAACTCACGAAATACAAATTCAATCAAACTACTTTGGGGCATGTGAAATTAAATTGTCCTTTTGGATCTTTCACTTGATGCAGTTCTGTCATGTGGGAAGTGTCTGGAGAAAGAAGCATTTGGCACATTTGATGAATAATTCATCAAATCTCTTCTTCTGTCTCATAGAACAAGATATTTCAGTTTTGTAATGACCAGTTTAGGAAAGGTTATCTTTAGCCTTTGGTCAGTTTTAGAATCATACAGCATGGAAATAGGTCCTTCAGCTCAACTCGACCATGTCAACCAGGTTTCCTAAATTGAACTAGCCCCATTTGTCTGTGATTGGCACATATTCCTCTAAACCTTTCCTGTCCATCTACCCATCCAGATGCATTTAATGTTGTAATTGTACCTGCCTCCACCACTTCCTCTATCTGCACCACCCTCTGAAAGTGTTGCCCCTTGGGTCCCTTTTAAGTCATTCCCCTCTCACCTTAAACCTATGCCCTCTAGTTTTGGGCTCCACTATCTTAGGGAAAAGACCTTGGTTTATTCACCTTACCTATACCCCTCATGATTTAATACACTTCTATAAGGTCACCCCTCAGCCTCCCACGCTAAAGAGAAAACAGTCCTGACCTATCCTTGTAACTCAAACCATCCAATCTCGGTACAATCATTGTAAATCTTTTCTTGTACCTTTTCCAGTTTTCTAGCATAAATTCCCTATGCCATCAGTGAAGTGTAGGAGTGCTGAAGATAAATAGCATGTGGTTACTTGTGGCTGGGATTATGAAGGGTTAGAAGAAAACTTATCAAAGTAGGGAAGTGTTAACCCTGGGTGTGCTCCAACCTCTGTTTCCCACAGGAGTTTGGACATTATCAAAGTGAATAATCATAAACCAAACACCAGTTATAAATTAGACTATCCTTTGGGTGTAAGCCTGAGATAGGATTAACATTGACCTGCATATTTCATAAAAGAAAAAGTTGGCATTCTGTATTCACCAATGCATTCTAAAATCTAATGTCATATGTAATATGCTAAATTTGACCATTATATTTGGAAGACAAGAAATAAGTAATTGGTATCACCTTGTTTCTGTTTGATATGACTTGGATAATTTGAGCTGTTTTAAGTTGTTGTAGTCATTTGGATGGCAAAGGGCTCAATGGTTAGTACTGCTGCCTGACAGAACCAGGACCCCAGGTTCAATTCCAACCCTGGACTCTCTGGAGTTTGCATGTTCCCTCTTTGGCTGTATGGATTTCTGCTCGGTGCACTGGTTTCATCCTACAGTCCAAAGATGTGCAGGGTGAGGTGGATTGACCATGTTAAATTGCCCTGTAGTGTCCAGGAACATGTATGCTAGATGGATTAGCTGTGGTAAGTGTGAGGTTACAGGGATAGGGTGGGGGAGTTGAATCTGGGTGGGTTGCTCTTCAGAGGGTTGGACCAAATGGCTACTTTCTGCCCTGCAGGGATTCTGAGTTTAAGAAAAATTGACTAGGCTGAGACTCTTTTAATACAGATTGAGACAGAACTGGAACACTGAAAGCACAGTAAGGAATTTTTGAAATTCTGTTTTGCGGTAGTCAAAATGTGAACTGAGGCACTGGGTTTAAGTTGCAGCCCAGGACTTGATTACCAAACAAGTTATATTCCTAATGCGAACGAACTGTCAACCTTCATCCTTCTAGCACACATCAGTGGCAAGTGTAAGTGATAGACCATGTGATAGAAAATCGAAGCCTCTGCCATCATGTCTATAACTCCAGATTACTACATGTGGAAAAATGCATGTTGCCACAGAAGTTGGACAATATACTTGGTTTAACAATTATTACTTGTGCACTATTATTTTCTGAAACAAGACTTGTAGATTTGTAGGAATCATTAAATATTTCCAGCATTTTCTATTTCAATCAGGTATGACTGCATTAATGGAGAGAGTAAAAGAATTAATGTTGCACGGTTGTGGCCTTTCATCAGAACTGTGTAGTGAAAGTGGAATGAGGTTAAGTATTTTAATCCAAAAATGTTAGGTATTACTTTAAGGGTTGTTTTCTCTTCTGACTTTAATGGATTTCTCTCTGAATTAGTTTAATGATTGAATATTGTGACCTTTCTCATGAGTCAGTGCAAATTTTGTTAGTACTTAATTTGGGACCAGGGTTTAGAAAATTCCAATATATTTACATGATAAATGTAGAATCATGGTAATTAGCTTGTTTGTAAAATAGCAATGGAACATTTAGTTAATGCCATGTGATGGTGTTACCAGGCTCTTGACAGGAAATATTTATCAGAAACAAAAACAGAAATAGCTGAAGAAACTCAGCAGATCTGATAGCAACTTGTTTAGAATCCAATGACTGTTCTTTGGAACTGATAATGGCTAGGAAAGGATAGCATCTATGCTGATGGAGGTGAAGGAAGGCAAGAGTGAGTGGATAGATAAAGCCCAGCGAAGAAGGGAATTAAAGTTAGGCAGATAAAGGAATGTTTAGTATTATGCCAGGGAAGGGGAAAAGCTGATAATGGATAGCTGAAAATGAGCTGACCATGCTGAAAGCAGCCCAAATCATTGCTGTTCTACAGCATTTCATTTTCCACTTATGGACCTTGCAACCTTCAGGATTTCATGTAGAATGCAGTAATTTTAGGGCACTAATACCTTTTCCCACATTCTTTACCCAGCCACACACCTGACCCTGTCCTAGCTACTATTAGTTTTCTGATGAGGGTCACTGGCTTTCAAATGCTAACTCTGTTTTCTCTCCACAATGTTGCCTGAGATTGTGTTTTTCCAGCAATTTCTGATTTTATTTCAGATCTTCAGCATCTGCAGGTTTTTGTTTTGTTTTATTTAAACATTTCTCAGACCTATTGTTAGTACACAAATAATGTTTCACATTTCCTTAGAATATAAAGTGTCCTAGAAAGGTCAATTGTTTTTACCTAACTAGTGTTTGCAACCTAAAATGTTTGACAATGTCTGGAATATACCATTGAAATATCAGAGTAGGTGTACTTTATAGCAGTTTCTTAAAGTGTACCTTTTATAAAATTTTTATAAAGTACTTTTTGTTTCATTTCTCATTCTACAATGATTGCATCTGCATAAAATGTCTATTTTCTCCTCTTAATTCTGTTGATTTTCTATTGCATTGTGAAGCAAGATTTTCATTTACTGTAGTCCTGCATCTAGTCCTGTTATTTGATCCTAAGGTTACTTCTGCATTATTGAGATTAATGTTTTGATCTCATTTATTTTATTTAAAAATATCCCCAGTGGTGGTACCCATCAAGTCCACTTCTGTCTTTCTCTGTGCAATTTTCAGACTTGCTCATTTGTGTTTCTGACTCCATCTAGATTGGAGCCATAAAATTTTGAGATTCTAAACCTCATTGTCTTGCCCTGCTCTCTCCCTAAAGACCTGTATATTCCACTGATTCAAAGGTTTATGCAATATTACCATGAATGGTTATACCAATCCTTGCCTGAACTGCTCCCTGTGGCAAATATTCTTAACGGTCAACAAGTAAATACATTTATAACAAACACCCCCTTGCACCTGGCTCTAATTAGGAAAAAGTCTTTCCCTGATCAGTCTATCAAAATGTTAACTTTGAAAAATCAGGAATCCCCATCATTAACAGAAGTTAAGCTCCCAGAGTGGAGGAAAGGCTAAAATTGGATGATTGATAGCAGATGTTATTTGCCTTTTTTTAAAGTGCATTGTAATGTTGTTGATGCATTCCATTCTCATTTAATCATTACTTACCAGTTTGATAACCGATTTAAATTAAGATCTAATGACTTTCGATTTATTTTTGCTTTCTTACAATGCAGCTGTTTACAAACTTCAACTCTACACACCAGTGTACCCCCGATAAGCTTCCATCCCCTTGGTAACCAAGCATCTATCTACCTCTGCCTTAAGTATATTTTGCACCCATTTTTGAGGAAGGGAATATCAAAGACTCAAAAAAAACTGTTTGCTACCAATCTGACATCCATTTTGTGGCCTTATTTCCGCATTTGCCTTTTCCATTTTGTTTTTAACTAGTTGATCCTTTCCGCTGCTGCATCTTTTTAAGGGAACTGATTAAAACAACAAGGTAAGACGTTAAGATAAAATAAAACTGTTGTGTCAAATGTTAAATATACATTAGGTAGAAGTGTTGAAATTGTATCCTATTCCAGACATGAGAAAGCCAATACATCCAACTTTCATGGGTGCTAAGGTACCTGAATTATGTCCAATGCCATCTTGGCTTGGGTAACACCAGACTACTGGAAAATGTTTGTAAGCCCCTCTCATGTAAATTCGAGTATCGCTTTCAAGTCCCTTGATACCCATATTGTACTTAAGGAAGTTGCTGGACAAATTTGGCATTTCTGTTCCAGGGCACGAAGGCCATTTTGTAGCACCACTTCTCTGTTGTTCTGGCCATTCCATGCAAATATAAAATAAAATCATAAAATGTATGGCATCCAACATTGAACAAACTGGAACAACATAAACTCACATAAAGCTACTTGTACTACAATGTACTCCATAAAAAGCCCTTGACACAAATTGAAATAGGCTTGCCTTTGACCAGCAGTCCACACAGTCTTGTCTCTTTAATCTGTTAGAAATTATCAATGGGGCATTTATAGTCCTGACGATAAGCCTAATACTCCTGTGCTTTTCTTTTCATTCCAAGAGCCTTGGTATTTGTTCTAACATACAATGTGTGGCTATGGCCTGAGGTTATAGCTTATTAGCAATCACATTGTATTCATTTCCTTAAATAAACTTTGTCTCATAAATACTTATGATCTTATGTAATAATGACTTTTAATGTAACAATTCCTTGTCCAGATGGGAGTAAACAAGTGCTCTGTGAATGGAATGTGATTCCATTTCAAGTGTTTCATGCTTTTGTTTTATTTTTTTAATTCCTCATTTTGAATTTCATTAGTTAGAATTTTACCTGAATTTTATTTTCATTTTAAAATCAAAACTTTGTACAACTCCAGATGAGGACTTACTCTATTTTTTTCCCTGTAACTGCCGATAATGTTTCCCCTCTTGGGGGGTGTTTAGCATAAGGGAGCACAGTTTCTAAAAAAAATGTTATCTCCCAGTTATGACCGAAATGAGGAGAAATTTCTTCTCTGAACATTGTTGGTATTTGGAATTCTGTTCCCAAAGAGTACTGGAGTTAAGTTTTCAAATACCATAGAGTCAAGGATGATGGGGACATGTCGTCACAATCTCATCAACACTGATCTTACTGAATGGTAGTACACCATCCATGCGAATCTTACCTGGTCCCTCAACACCAGCTCCCCAAGCCAAGAAAACCCAGCAGCGTCTCAATTTCTGTGTAGACTGAGGAAAGCCCCTACCCCGATCCTCATCACTTTCTACAGAGGGTTAATTGAGAGTACTCTGAGCAGCTGCATCATTACCTGGTTTGGGAATTGCACCATCTTGGATCGTAAGACCTACAACGGATAGTGAGGAGAGCTGAGAGGATCATCAGCGTCTCTCCCTCCATTACAGACAATTACACCACATTCTGCATCCGAAAGGCTAAAAGTATCGTGGAAGACCTCACACGCCCCTCACTCGAACCCTTCTCTCTCCTGCCATCTGGCAGAAGATACTGGGACATTCAATCTCTCATCAGGCTCCTGAACACTTTAATCGGACTCTTTTTTTTTTTCCATCTGAAAAACTTAGCATGACTTCGAATTGCTGCTAGAACGATGTCTATTAGTTATCATTCTTTTGTTATACTGTATTTGTGTGTTTTGTACGTATGCACTTTATGCCACCCTTTGTATGATCTGGTAATTTGTGCTGTCCATGTGGCTTTTTACTGTAATAGTTGAATATGATAGAAATGACAAAAGCTACTGTACCTTGACATGGGAGGGACAAAATGATTAACAGATTTTTAATTAGTAATGGAATAAAGAGTTATGGGGTAATAGTGAGAAAGTGGAATTGAGGATTATGAGATCAGACCTGATCTCATTGAATGGCAAAGCAGACTTGATGGGCTAAATGCCCTACTTGTGCTGCTATGTCTGATGGTCTTACTGTCGTCATCATCAGCGCACAGTGGCAGCAGGGTCTACAATATGGAAAATGCAGGGCTGCCATTCACCAATGTTCTTTCAACAGCATCTTGCAAACCTGCAACCTGTAGAAGGACACCACCTGCAAGTTACACTCCAAATTGTACACCATTCTGACTTGGAGGTGCATTCTCTGACGCTGGGTCAATTTGGATTGCAGTAGCTCAAGAAAGTTGCTTACCACCACTTCATTAAGGATGAGCAATAATTTTAACCCCTACCAGTGATACTCACATAAACAAACCGATTTTGAAACTAGGAGTAAATGAATATTTCTTCATCTCGCTATAATTCCTGGACATTGATGGTATCACCTCAATAGAGGAATGACTGCATGGTTTATATCTAGGTACCATTGTCAGACAGAACGCAGGCTGAAAGACAAGAATAAAAGTGGAGATTGAGTTACTGAGAGACAATGTAGTCAGCAGCATTCAACAAAATTGAACATAATAGAAAGAAGGAAAAAGTAAAAGCGTACAGGAGGAATGAACAGAAGAATATGAGTCAACCATTCAGCCCATTTAGTATGCCCAGCCATTCAATTAAATTTCCTGATTATTTATTTCTGTTATATTTCTGTATTATCTGCGTATTCCTTAATGTCATTAGTATCCAAAAATATATTTCAGTCTTGTAGGTACCCAACAACTGAGGATCTACAACTTCTGAGGACATCATGTACAAACATTTCCCGGAGTATGAATGAAGAAATTCCCCCTCATCTCAGTTTAACCACCTAACTCTGAAACTCTCCCTTTGTTTTACATTCACCAGTAAGGGGAAGCATCGTATCTATAACCATCCTGTTACATCCTTGTGGGTGGAAATATTTTAAAACAATTCTGAGAAACAAAGATTCAGTGAGACGTGGACACAGACAGTAAGCAGTGAGAGAGGAGTTATAACGAGTAACACATTTGCTTGCTGCATAATTACATTAAGGATAGTGGGACTGGAATAAACTTTGGTTGAACTATACCTTTCCTGTTCTGTTCACAGTTAAGCCTCTGTCAGAGGTTTCCTGTTATTAATGCAAAACATTGTGTGGGTAAGAGTTTGTAAAATTAATTAGAGGAAAGTTGTATGCCCCCCCGAGAGCCCACTCAACTTGGATGGACCAAACCTCATTCTGGTTCCACTCTGACAATCCTGTGTATCACCCGTCACAACAGAGAATCCTACTCTAATGTGATTCTCCTCACACCTCCGAGTATCGCAAGGAGAAGTGTTATATAGACATTTTCCTACATGCTCCCCATAACATATTAATTAAAATCTGTTTGTGTGTGTGTGCATATATATAATAACACTTGAGGATAATATCCTCAAATTTCCCAGCATCCACTGCACTGACAACAAGATGGTGGCAGCAGAGTAGGAAGCATTCTGGCTCACTCCCACTTGCCTGGCTGGCCATGGCTTGAACAATGGTTTCGCCATCGGTGAAGGCACAGTGGTGATTCCAGTTCCTTGGGAATTTGAACAGTCCCTTGGTCCTCAGGTGTTGGGACAGTTTCCTGGCTGTGGTGGTGGCGGCTTGATAGATGGTGTCAGAGTTGGCAACTTGGTGGGTCCTTTCCATTCTAAGGAGCTGGCGCAGGAGGCAGGATTTCAAGCTCTTGGATCATTGGGACCTCTTCTGGGGCAGGAGTGACCTGTACAACGTTGACGGGTTGCACCTAAACTGGAGGGGAACCAATATCCTCGCAGGAACTTTCACTAATGCTACTCAGGAGGGTATAAACTAGAGTGGCAGGAGCTGGGAACCCAGAGCAACAGGTCAGCAAGTAGAGGAATCAAGGGGTAAGTAGATGTTAGGACCAGTAAATCAGGAAGAAGGACAGGCAGAGAAAGGTAAATGAACACAATAGTACTAATAGTTTGAAGTGGATTTATTTCAATGGAAGGAGTATTATAGATAAGGCAGATGAGCTTAGAGCCTGGATCAGTCCATGAGACTATGATGTTGTGGCCATTACAGAGACATGGTTGAGAGACAGACAGGACTGACTACTCAACATTCATTGTTTTAGATGGGATAGACAGGAAGAAGGAATTGCATCACTAATCAGGAAGAATGTTACATCTGCCCTCAGGATACACTGGAGAGCTCATCCACTGAGACAATATGAGTAGAGCTCAAAAATAAGATGGGTGCAGTCACTCTGATAGGATTATACTATGGGCCCACCAACAGCCACCAAGACATTGAGGAACAAATATGCAGACGGATTATGGACAGATGCAATCAAAACAGAATTGTCATCGTGGGTGACTTTAATTTCCCCAATATTGACTGAGCCTCCCTTACTGCAAGAGGCTTAGATGGAGTGGAATTTGCTAAGCGCATCCAAAAGGGATTCTTGAAACATATGTGGATAGTCCAACTAGAGGAGGGGCCATATTAGATCTTGTACTAGCTAATGAGCCTGGTCAGGTGACTGACCTGTCAGTGGAAGAGCGCTTTGGAAGCAGTGATCACAACTCCTTAAGTTTTAAAGTAGATATGAATAAGGGGAAGTCAGGACCTTGTGGGCAAGTACTAAATTGGGGGAGGGCAAATTACATCAGTAATAGGCAGGAGCTAGGGAGTATTAATTGGGAGGAGCTATTGTCAGACAAATCCACGTTTGATGTGTGGGAGTTGTTAAAAAAAAAGACCTGCTGATGAGAGTTTAGGACCGGCATGTTCTAGTAAAGAGGAAGGACAAGGATGGCAAGGTAAGGGACCCTTAGATAGTGAAGCAGATGAACTTAGTCAAAAGGAAAAAAGAAGCATATGCAAGGTTTAAGAAGTTAAAATTGGTCAGAGCCCTTGAGGAATATAAAGAAAGCAGGAAAGAACTGAAGCAGGCATTAGGAGAGCAAGAAGGGGCCATGAAATGAACTTGGCAAGTAGGGTTAAAGAAAATCCCAAGGCATTTTATACATACATCAAAAACAACAGGATAATTAGAGAGAAGACAACCCAACCACCCCGTGGCTCAACACTTCAACTCCCCCTCCCACTCCACCAAGGACATGCAGGTCCTTGGACTCCTCCATCGCCAGACCACAGCAACACGACAGTTGGAGGAAGAGCGCCTCATCTTCTGCCTAGGAACCCTCCAACCACAAGGGATGAACTCAGATTTCTCCAGTTTCCTCATTTCCCCTCCCCCACCTTGTCTCAGTCAAATCCCTCGAACTCAGCACTGCCTTCCTAACCTGCAATCTTCTTCCTGACCTCTCCGCCCCCACCCCCACTCCGGCCTATCACCCTCACCTTGACCTCCTTCCACCTATTGCATTTCCAATGCCCTTCCTAAGTCCCTCCTCCCTACCTTTTATTTTAGCCTGCTCGACACACGTTTCTCATTCCAGAAGAAGGGCTCATGCCCGAAACGTCGATTCTCCTGCTCCTTGGATGCTGCCTGACCTGCTGAGCTTTTCCAGCAACACATTTTCAGCTCAGAAGATTGATACACTCAAGGATAAAGGAGGGAACCTTGCTTGGAGGCAGAGGATTTTGGGTGGGATCTTAAATGAGTACTTTGTATTAGTATTCGCCCAGGGGAAGGAGTATAGTGAGATTTGTGTGGAGCATGCTAATTTGCTAGAGCATTTTGAGATCAAGTAAGAATTGGTGTTGGGTCTCTTGAAGACCATTAAAGTAGTTAAATCCCCAGGGCCTGATGGTATCTACCCCAGATAACTGAGAAAGGCCAGAGAAGAGATTGCTGGGGCCTTGACCAAGATCTTTGCATCTTCATTAGCTACTGGAGGGGTCCTGGAGGATTGATGAGTAGCTACTGTTACTCCTCTGTTTAAGGTGGGAAATGGAGATAATTCAGGAAACTATAGACGGGCGAGTCTCACATCAGTGGTTAGGAAGCTTTCGGAAAGAATTCTTAGGGATAGGATTTACATTCATTTGAAAAAGTGTGGCCTAATTAGGGACAGTCAGCATGGCTTTGTGCAGGGCAAGTCGTGTCTTACTAATGATTTTTTGAGAAGGTGACAAAAGTGGTTGATGAGGGTAGAGCAATGGATGTTGTCTACATGGATTTTAGTAAGGCTTTCAACAAGGTCCCTCATGGTAGGCTCATCCAGAAGATCCATGGTGACTTGGCTGCATGGATTCAGAATTGGCTTGCCCATAGAAGACAGAGGAAGTTGTGGAAGGGTGTTTTTCAGGCAGGAGGTCCGTGACTAGTGATGGTCCACAGGGACCCGTACTGGGTCATCTGCTAATTGTGATATACAAAGGAACCTCAATTATCTGACGGACACGGTCAGAAGTATTTCGTTTGGTTAATTGAATTCCGGATAATCGAATACCAGATAACACAGTTTAGCCAAGCTTCAGGACCTTGTGATCTTACCAGAAAATCCGATATTCAGACAATCAAATGCCGGATAATCGAGGTTCCTCTGCATATAAATGACTTGAATGAAAATGTAGATAGGTGGGTTAGTAAGTTTGCAGATGATAAAAAGATCGATGGAGTTGTGGATACTGTTGAAGATTGTCAAAGGATACAGTGGGAAAGAGGTCAGTTGCAGGTATGGGCGCAGAAATGGCAGATGGAATGTATTCTGGGTATGTGTGAGGAGCTTCACTTTTGGAGATCAAATGTTAAGGAAATGTTAGGGGGGATTTAAACTAACTCTGCAGGGGCATGGGAACCTAGACTGTAGCTTTAGGGTGCAGGACCAGGAGTGTAGGGAGGTTAGGAACATGGCATCAATCTCAAAGGAGGGTGCCTGTAAACAGGAAAGTGTCTTGAAGTGTGTATACTTCAATGCAAGAAGTATACGAAATAAGGTAGGTGAACTTGCAGCTTGGGTTGGTACCTGAGAATTCGATGTTGTGGCTATTACGGAGACATGGGTAGAACAGGGACAGGATTGGCTGTTGCAGGTTCCAGGGTTTAAATGTTTCAGTAGGGTCAGAGGTGGGGATAAAAGAGGGGGAGGTGTGGCATTGCTTGTCAAAGATAGTATTACAGTGGTGGAAAGGACGATGGATGAAGACTTGCCATCTGAGGTAGTTTGGGCTGAGGTTAGGAATAGGAAAGGTGAGGTCACCCTGTTAGGAGTTTTCTACAAGTCTCCTATTAGTCCTAGAGACGTAGAAGAAAGGATTGCGAGGATGATTCAGGAGAAGAGTGAAAGTAATAGGATGGTTGTTATGGGGGACTTTAACTTTCCAGATATTGACTGGGAAAGCTATAGCTCGAGTTCGTTAGATGGATCGGTGTTTGTCCAATGTGTGCAGGAGGGTTTCCTGACACAATATGTAGACAGGCCAACAAGAGGTGAGGCCATACTGGATTTGATTCTGGGTAACGAACCAGGCCAGGTGTTAGAATTGGAGGTAGGTGAGCACTTTGGGGACAGTGACCACAATTCGGTGACTTTTACTCTAGTGATGGAGAGGGATAAGTGTGCACTGCAGGGCAAGAGTTATAGCTGGGGGCAGGGAAATTATGATGCGGTGAGGCACGACTTAGGATGCATGGCTTGGAAAAGTAGGCTTCAAGGCATGGGCACAATTGATATGTGGAGCTTGTTCAAGGAGCAACTATTGAGTGTCCTTGCAGGGAGGAAAGGGTTGTGTGAGGGAGCCGTGGTTTAATAAGGAATTGGAATCCCTTGTTAAATGGAAGAGGGCAGCCTATGTAAAGATGAGGCGTGAAGGTTCAATTGGGGCGATTGAGAGTTATAAGGTAGCCAGGAAGGATCTAAAGAGAGAACTAAGAGCAGCAAGGAGGGGACATGAAAAGGCCTTAGTTGGTAGGATTAGGGAAAACCCTAAGGCTTTCTATAGGTATGTCAGGAATAAAAGAATGACTAGGGTAGGAATAGGTCCAGTCAAGGATAGTAGTGGGAAGTTGCGTGTGGAGGCTGAAGAGATTGGGGAGACACTGAATGAATACTTTTCGTCAGTATTCACTCAGGAACAGAACATTGTTGCCGATGTGAATATTGAGTCACAATTAATTAGAATGGATGGCTTTGAGGTATGTAGGGAAGAGGTGTTGGAAATTCTAGAAAGGGTGAAAATAGATAAGTCCCCTGGGCCTGATAGCATTTATCCTAGGATTCTCTGGGAAGCAAAGGAGGAGATTGCAGAGCCATTGGCCTAGATTTTTATGTCCTCATTGTCTACAGGAATAGTGCCAGAAGACTGGAGGATAGCAAACGTGGTTCCCTTGTTCAAGAAGGGGAGTAGGGATAACCCTAATAACTATAGGCCGGTGAGTCTCACTTCTGTTGTGGGCAAAGTCTTAGAGAGAATTGTAAGGGATAGGATTTATGAACATCTGGATAGGAATAATGTGATCAAGGATAGTCAGCATGGTTTTGTGAAGGGCAGGTCGTGCCTCACAAACCTTATTGAATTCTTTGAGAAGGTGACTAAGGAGGTAGATGAGGGTAAAGCGGTAGATGTGGTGTATATGGATTTTAGTAAGGCGTTTGATAAGGTTCCCCATGGTAGGCTACTGCAAAAAATACGGAGGTATGGCATTGAGGGTGAGTTGGAGGTTTGGATTAGGAATTCGCTGGCTGGAAGAAGACAGAGGGTAGTAGTTGATGGTAAAGGTTCATCTTGGAGTGCAGTTACTAGCGGTGTTCCGCAAGGATCTGTTTTGGGACCATTGCTGTTTGTCATTTTTATAAATGACCTGGAGGATGGGGCTAGAAGGTTGGGTGAGCAAGTTTGCGGATGATACGAAAGTCGGTGGAGTTGTTGACAGTGAGGAAGGATGTGTCAGGTTACAGCGGGATATAGATAAGTTGCAGAGCTGGGCAGAAAGGTGGCAAATGGAGTTCAATGTAGGTAAGTGTGAGGTGATTCACTTTGGTAAGAGTAACAAAAAGATGGGGTACTGGGCTAATGGTCGGATACTTGATAGTGTGGATGAGCAGAGGGATCTTGGTGTCCATGTACACAGATCTCTGAAAGTTGCCACCCAGGTAAATAGTGCGGTGAAGAAGGCATATGGCGTACTGGCTTTTATTGGTAGAGGAATTGAGTTCCGGAGCCCTGAGGTCATGTTGCAGTTGTATAAGACTCTGGTGTGGCCGCATCTGGAGTATTGTGTGCAGTTTTGGTCGCCATACTATAGGAAGGATGTGGAGGCACTGGAACGGGTGCAGAGGAGGTTTACCAGAATGTTGCCTGGTATGGTAGGAAGATCGTATGAGGAAAGGCTGAGGCACTTGGGGCTGTTTTCATTGGAGAAAAGAAGGTTTAGGGGTGTACAAGATGATTAGGGGTTTAGATAGGGTTGACCATGAGAACCTTTTTCCATGTATGGAGTCAGCTATTACGAGGGGGCATAGCTTTAACTTAAGGGGTGGTAGGTGTAGGACAGATGTTAGGGGTAAATTCTTTACTCAGCGAGTCGTGAGTTCATGGAATGCCCTGCCAGTAGCAGTGGTGGACTCTCCCTCTTTTAAACGGGCATTGGATAGGCATATGGAGGATAGTGGGCTAGTGTAGGTTAGGTGGGCTTGGATCGGCGCAACATCGAGGGCCGAAGGGCCTGTACTGCGCTGTATTTTTCTATGTTCTATGTTCTATGAAAAGTATGCAGTTAATGGCAGGACTCTGAACAGCATTGATGTACAGAGGGATTCTGGGGTTCAAGTCCATAGCTCCCTGAAAGTGGCCACACAAGTATTTAGGGTGGTAGACAAGACATATGACATGCTTGCCTTTGTAGGTCGGGAAATTGAGTACAAGAGTCAGGATGTCATGTTGCAGCTTTATAAGACTTTGGTTAGGCTATTGTGTTCAGTTCTGGTCGCCACATTACAGGAAGGATGTGGAGGCTTTAGAAACGGTACAGAAGAAGTTTACCAGGAAGCTTCCTGGATTAGAGGGTATCAGCTATAAGGAGAGGCTAGAAAAACACAGGTTGCTTTCTTTGGAGTGGTAGAGCTTGAGTGGAAACTTGATAAAAGTCTATAAAATTATGAGATATATATGTGGGGTTGATGGTCAGAATCTTTTTTCCAGAGTTGAAATATCTAAAACTAAGGGGCATGCATTTAAGGTGAGAGGGGGAAAGTTCAAAGCAGATGTGAGGGGCAAGTGTTTTACACAGAGAGTGATAGGAGTCTGGAACATGCTGCCAGGGGTGGTGCTGGAGGTAGGTATGGTAAGGGTATTTAAGGGACTCTTAGATAAGCACATGAATGTGCAAGGAAAAGAGGGATACGGATGAAGGGCAGGCAGAGGGAATTAGTTTCATTTAGCATCATGTTCGACACAACATCGTGGGCCCGTTCCTGTGCTGTACATTTTTATGATCTATGTTCTTTGTTCTACTCTCCTGGAGGTGATGCAGCTTTAGCTTCATCAATGGCAGTGTGTGGGTCCGGTCTGAAGTCCTTGCAGCAGTGATGGAGGCTTTGGGGATCTTCAGTGCGGCTTCAGTGACTTTATTTTAGAAAAGCAGGAGCTGTGGAGAGTACACAAAATGAACTTTGTCTTTACTTTGTCTCAATTATTTATTTTTATATAATTATAAAATGGTGCAACTTATACACTTTTCACTGTATTTTTGTAAACACAAGTGACAATAAATTGATTGTACACTTTTTGTACATCATACTTTTTGCCACCATCAAGATGGTCTGGGGTCTCTCCACTTCATTCTTGAGCAGAGGCCCAAGCAATCCATATCCTGTAGCAGCCTCCTCCATATTAAACAATTGGTCTTTCAACTGCTCGCACTTCCTTCAAATAAAAGCTGGGAACCCACATGGGCCATCGCTAACCTTGTCTTTTTGTCGGATTTGTGGACTCTTCTTTGTTCCTGTGCACAGACCTCCTCCTCCAACCCCTTAACATGAATCACTACCTGCTCTCACCCTGAACTGGAAAATGTAACTCAGTTTGCTTTCAATTTTTGCCCCCACTTATTTTCACATGGACTACCCTGACTCTTCCCTTCCTTGAGCTGTATGAATATGCTCTCGGACCCAATGTATGACTTCACCCTTCTGTACCAGTTACCATAAAGTCACACGCTACTTGATGTTTTTCTATCTCCATTACATCTGTTCTGATGATACATAGAACATAGAACAGTACAGGCTTTAAGGCCCTTGATGTTGTGCTGACCTTTTATCCCACTGTAAGATCAGACTAACCTATATACCCCTCATTGTACTACCTTCCATGTGCCTATCCAAGGATTGATTAAATGTCTCTAATGTAACTGACTCTACTACCACTGCTGGCAGTGCATTCCACGGACCCACCATTCTCTTGTAAAGAACCTACCTCTGACATCTACCCAAAACCTTCCTCCAATCACCATTAAATTATGCCCTCTTGTGATAGCCATTTTCGCCCTGGGAAAAAGTCTCTGGCTATCCGCTGTCTATGCCTCTCATCATCTTGTCACCTCTCATCCTTCTTCGTTCCAGTTAGGAAAGCCCTAGCTCCGTCAAACTTTCTTCATAAGACATGCCCTCCAGTCCGGGCAGCATCCTGGTAAATCTCCTTTGCACCCTCTCTAAAGCTTCCACAGCTGTCCTAACATGAAGCTTTTGCAGCTGTACAGGACATTGGTTAGGCCACTGTTGGAATATTGTGTGCAATTCTGGTCTTCTTCCTATCGGAAAGATGTTGTGAAACCTGAAAGGGTTCAGAAAAAATTTACAAGGATGTTGCCAGGGTTGGAGGATCTGAGCTACAGGGAGAGGCTGAATAGGCTGGGGCTGTTTTCCCTGGAGCATCGGAGGCTGAGGGGTGACCTTATAGAGGTTTATAAAATCATGAGGGGCATGGATAGGATAAATAGACAAAGTCTTTTCCCTGGGTTGGGGAGTCCAGAACTAGAGGACATAGGTTTAGGGTGAGATGGGAAAGATATAAAAGAGACCTAAGGGGCACCTTTTCACACTGAGGGTGGTGCGTGTATGGAATGAGCTGCAAGAGGAAATGGTGGAGGCTGGTATAATTACAACATTTAAAATGCATCTGGATGGGTATATGACAAGGAAGGGTTTAGAGAGATATGGGCCAAGGGCTGGCACATAAGACTAGATTAGGTTAGGATATCTGGTCAACATGACGAGTTGGACTAAAGGGCATGTGCCCGAAACGTCGAATCTTCTGTTCCCTAGATGCTGCCTGACCTGCTGTGCTGTTCCAGCAATAAAGTTTCAGCTTTGATCTCCAGCGTCTGCAGACCTCACTTTCTCCCCTAGGATATCTGGTCAACATGACGAGTTGGACTAAAGGGTCAGTTTCCTTGCTGTACATCTCTATGCCTCTATGACTCTGTGAGGCGACCAGAACTGAACACAATATTCCAAGTGTGGTCTAACCCGGGCTTTATAGAACTGCGGCATGACCTCGCATCTCTTAAACTCAATCCTCCTGCTAATGAAAGCCAACATACCAGATGCCTTCTTGACAAGCCTATCAACTTGGGTGGCAACTTTGAGTGAGCTATGGACATAGACCCGAAGATCCCTCTGTTTCTCCACAATGCCAAGAATCCTTTAACCATGTCATCTGCATTCAAATTCGACCTTCCAAAGTGAATCTCTTCAAACTTTTCCAGGCTGAACTCCATCTTCCACCTCTCAGCCCAGTTCTGTATCCTTTTAATGTCCTGTTGCAACCTACAACAGCCCTCCACTCCACCAACTTTTGCATCATTGGCAAGCTTACTAACTTACCCTTCTACTTCCTTGTCCAAGTCATTTATAAAAATCACAAACAGCACAGGTCAGAACTGATCCCTGCGGAACACCACTGGTCACCGAGCTCCAGGATGAATAATTTAGCTACCACCACCCTCTGTCTTCTGTGGACCAGCCAATTCTGTATCTAGACTGCCAGACTTCCCTATATCCCATATCTTATAACTTTCTGAATGAGCCTACTATGGGGAAACATCAGACACCTTGCTAAAATCTATGTACTCCACATCCACTGCTCTACCTTCATCAATATGTTATGTCACACCCTCAAATAATTCAATAAGGTTTGTGAGGCATGACCTGCCCCTCACAAAGTCATGCTGACTATTTCTAATCAAACTATGTTTTTCCAAGTAATCATAAATCCCGTCTCTCAGAATCCTCTCCAATACTTTGCCCACCACAGACGTGAGACTGACCGATCTATAATTCCCAGGATTATTGCTATTCCCTTACTGGAACAAGGGAATAACATTTTCCACCCTCCAATCATCTGGTACTACTCCAGTGGACAGTGAGGACTCAAAGATCATCGCCAAAGGCGCAGCAATATCTTTCCTCGCCTCCTGTAGAAACCCAGGGTATATCCTGTCTGGCCCGGGGATTTATCTAACCTCATGATTTTCAAAACTTCCAGCACATCCTCCTTCTAAACATCAACCTGTTTGAGCATATCAGTTTGCTTCACGCTGTACTCACAAACAACAAGGTCCCTCTCAGTGGTGAATACTGAAGCAAAGTATTTATTAAAGATTTCCCTCCCTCCTCTGACTCCAGGCACAAGTTCCCTCCACTATCCCTGAAGAGCCCTACCCTCACTCTGCTCATCCTCTTGTTGTTCATGTCTTAGAGGTTTCCTTAATCCTACCCACTAAAGCTTTTTCATGCCCCCTTCTAGCTTGCCTAAGTCCATTCTCTCCTGCCAGCATTTCCTATATGATTTCATTATATTTAACCAAGAATTGAGTTCTGTGTGTGATGGGAGTTCGACCATGCATATCTCATTTCCTGCATTCTGCTTTCACTCCTCCACCTCCCTTAAAGAAACTCCCCGGTCCTTATGTTTTCACTCCAACAGCCTCCTGATCAAACCGATCATCATCCATTATTTCCAACATGATACCACTACCTAACACATTGTCTTCTCCTTTTTCTCTATTCAAAGTCTTAATTTCCTTTTGTAATACTCTAGCCAACTGGCTAATTGCTCACACGTATCCCCACCACATTCCTCACCATGCAATACCTGCTCTTTTATATTCTCCGTTCCCACCATCCAGCCACAACCACACTTTTGAAATGAGGCAGAGGCTTGCTTTGAAGGTTGTTTTCTGTCTGCAGTGTTCACCGTGTAGTCTCCACTGTACTGAGACCGAATGAAAATTTGCAACAACTCTGCAGAACATGTCTGTTTAACCTGCAAATGTTATAGCAATACTGCTGATCACTTGCCATTTTAATTCAATGTATCACTCCAACCTCTTGATTCTTGTAAACCATTCCAAGAGTCTCAAAGTTGTAAAAATTGTTTCTTTTTTATTTTTCTGTAATTTTAAATGTGGAGTGAAATGAGAAAAGGACTGTTTCACAAAGAAAGGTTGGCTGGAGGCTTGCTGCATTGTTTGAAAACAAGGAACCTGATACTCAATATGCCATTGTTCATAAAGCTTCTTGTGAACTCAGAGCTGAAGTGTAGTTTATAAATAAGCTGGAGGCTGGGGCATGTGTACGGATGGAGCTTTGATTGGCCGTGAGAAGCTGATTATTCTATGGACTAGTTATCCTCAGATAATGGAACAACTTGTGAACACGATAGGGAGAAGCCATCAGACCTATTTAGGAGTTCTCTCTGTTCTCTGCAGTAAAAGCTACTATAAGTCCAAAGAAAACCAGTTTATAACTCCATCAGCAGTTGCTGTAAGCTGTGACTTTCAACTAATACGTCAGAGATGTGTCTGTAAGTGTGAATGACACCTTTGCCTCATGCAAACCAGTGAAAGCCTCAAGAGAAGGAAAACCAAGAAGCAGCATTTTGACCAGCATATGAATCATAAGAAGCATCTCAGCAACCCTGTGACTAGGAGCCACCAAACTGCCTCCTCAGTCTTTCCCTCCACCCATAACACCCTTTCTTTCTGTCTATGTGTGTGTGTATAAGAGGGAATTTCTAAGTGGATTAGAGTTTAAGCAGTAGAGTTCTATGCAGATGGTTTATAACTACTTACCTATAGCTAAAGTCTAATCACTTGCTCTTACAATAGTTCGTGTTCAATGTGAAAACCTGGTCAGTGTTTTTCTACCAACCTGAGTCTAAAGGTTAGCTTCATTGGGTAATTCTGCATGTTTCATTTTAAAACTTTAGCTTTTGTGATGACCCCAGGAGCACTGGGATTTGATTTCCAGTGCACTATCCAAGTGAGGCATGACAAAATAAACTGCCCCCCACAGCCACCACTGAGAGGAAAGCCATTCAGTTATAAAAAACATCAGCTCACCTCTCGATGGGACACTCTATCAGATTCAATATTGATTCTGAATTTCAGAACAGAACTATTAATAGCATGTCTTCCTGTTGGTAATGATTCAGTTGTTACCATTCTCACCTCATCTAGACCCATCTTTTGTTCCTTTTCTGGTCTCATTACCATTTCCTTTGCTGTGTGACGTCAGACCTTTGGATGTTTTGTCTCTCCTTTCACAGATCTTTATTTCTTTCTGTCTCCTTCCCACTTCTCCCGTCCCCGCTTGCTTAAACCTATTAACTTTCTAACTCTTTCCAGATCGAGAAAGGTCATTGACCTAAAACTTTAACTCTGTTTCACTCCATAGATGCTGTCAGACCTACTGACTCTTTCCAACATTTTCTGCTTTTGATTCAGGTCTTTAGCGTTGGCGTTATTTTCATTTTGTATTCTGGTTTTTCTTGGCATTTTGGGGATATGCTGACTCGC
This sequence comes from Chiloscyllium plagiosum, assembly GCF_037043375.1. NCBI lineage: Eukaryota > Metazoa > Chordata > Chondrichthyes > Orectolobiformes > Hemiscylliidae > Chiloscyllium > Chiloscyllium plagiosum. Next base: position 37,537,617 of record NW_028270177.1, read on the forward strand.
AAGGTTTGAAAACGTGCTGTCCTGTTTACATGTTACAAACAGTTCAGTCAGCAAGGAAAGAAGAATCTGCAATAATATATCACAGTAATGTGCCATTCCTATAAAAGCATCATTGTTACTGCACAATGGGCCCTTTCTTCTTGTTGTAAACTGGTTAATATATATCTCCTCATACTGAAGGATAGCTTGTGGTGTTCCAGATATTGTTGTAACATTTTTAAGGCATGAAGTCAGTCTGTTGGACGCTGAATAGCCAGATAATTCCTGTTTACCATTCTTCATATGGGGTGCATCTGACACTGAACCTGTTAAACAAAATGTGGTGAAATGGTAATGTCACTGGCCTTCTAATTCAACAGGCCAGCTGATTCTCTGGGACATAGGTTCAAATGCAACCATTTCAACTGTTGGAATTTGAATTTAATTCATGAGACCCAGAGTTAAACGGGAATTTCAGTAATGATGGCCATGAAATCATTAATTGTTGCAAAGTCTCTTCGGGAAGGAAATCTGCCATTCTTACCTGGTCTTTCATACATGTGATTTCAATGTGGTTGGCTCATAATCACCCTCGGAAATGCCTCAGTAAACCACTTAGTTCCAGGGCAATGACAGCCCAGTGAATGACGGCCCAGCCAGTGAGATCCAATGAAAGATTAAAGAATAAAAAGGTTCAGGGTACATAGATTCCCAGGCCCAGGACCCAGGAATGTTTTCACAGAACCACTGAGGCTTTGAGCATCATCATCCACTAGTGTCCTTCAGGTTCCTGTAGAATCATCAGATCAATGATCATCACAGTACAGGCTGAAGCTGTTAGGCCCTTCATAGCCATACTGACTCTTCAATCCCACTTGCAAATGTTTTTGTTTCAGATGATTATTCTCAATGCCTCAGTTGAATCACATTCTCAGGTGGCATATTCCTAACCCCACAGGGTATTTAAACATTTCCCTCATGTCACTTTTGCTTCATTTGTTAATCATCTTAATCCATTGGCTCTTGGAAGGAGCAGTTTCTCCCTACTGTCTCTTTCCAGACCCCTCATGGCTTTGAAAATCTCTATCAATTCCCCTCTTAATCGTTTCCAAAGCCAAAGGTCCCACCTTCTCCAATCTATCTATTTGGCTGAAGCTCCTTATCCCTGAAACCATTCTCCTGAATCTTTCTGGACTCTTTCCAATGCCTTCACATCCATCCTAAAGTCTGATGCCCAGAAACTCCAGTTGATGACAATCCATGATTATATACAAGTATAATGTTTTACCTCTCAAACTCTTTATTTCATTCATTATTTTTCCGCAACACTTTGGTGAGGCCTCTTCTGGGGTACTGCGTGCAGTCCTGGCCACCCTGTTATAGGAAGGATATTAGTCAGCTGAAAAGCACATGACACCAGGTTATAGTCCAACAGGTTTACTTGGAACTGCACGCTTTCGAAACGCTGATCGTTCATTAAGTACTTCCAAATAAACCTGTCGGCATTTAAAGGCATCTGGATGGGTATATGAATAGGAAGAATTTAGAGGGATATGGTCTAAGTGCTGGCAAATGAGACTAGATTAGGTTTAGGATATCTGGTTGGCATGGACGAGTTGAACCGAAGAGTCTGTTTCCGTGCTGGACATCTCTATGACTCTATCACTAAGTGCAGGCAGTTTAGTTTGGGATTATGGTTGGCATGGAATGGTTGGACCGAAGGGTCTGTTTCTGTGCTGTATGATTCTATGACTTTATGTATTAATTGAATTTAAATTCCACCATTTATCAGTATAAGATTTGAATCCATATCCATAACATTAAACACGGCCTCTGGATTGCTACTTAGGTGGCACTGTCACTGGGAGCAACCTAAGTATTATATTGAACGTCCTGCTGGTATTTTCCCAACTCTCTAAACTTTGCCTGCATGACCTCACCCCTCTTTGTGCCAGGTTTGTTTGTGCTGATATGGACCACAACTGCTGTCCTTCACCCCTCCCCCTCTCCCACAGAGACCTCTGTAGCTGCTGGATGGTATTCTTGAACTTGGCATCATGAACAAAACACAACATCCTAGATTTATGACTTCTGCCTTTTCTCCAAACAATCAAACCCTCTTTCACGATTGATTTTCCAGTTGTCCTCCTGTCATTATGTCCAGCAGAGCCAGCCCCTGGTGCCATCACTCACACCAGGATACAAAACTAAGATAGATTCAAGACTTCAGGACTTCCTGCCTCATCCTTCCTGTCTGCCTGACAGTCACCCATTGGTCTGAACACCCTTAAATACTTCAGAATGGAAAGCGGCAGTTCAACTAATAATGAAATAAATTTAGAACTAATATATTTATAAACACAACTGGAGATGCTGTTTCTTAGCTGTCAATGGTTAGTTAGGCAGATGTGAACTAAATAACAGTCCACAGATCAACCATCAGACTCAGAGGTGCACAGTAATGCAACACTGGACATGAAGCAACAGCAGATACCTTAACAACAACGCCAGACTTGGAGCCACAGCCAGTACCATAGCAACAACAGTGGACATGCAGCAACAGCAGCTACCATAGCAACAACAGTGGACATGCAGCAACAGCAGCTACCATAGCAACAACAGTGGACATGCAGCAACAGCAGCTACCATAGCAACAACAGTGGACATGCAGCAACAGCAGCTACCATAGCAACAACAGTGGACATGCAGCAACAGCAGCTACCATAGCAACAACAGTGGACATGCAGCAACAGCAGCTACCATAGCAACAACAGTGGACATGCAGCAACAGCAGCTACCATAGCAACAACAGTGGACATGCAGCAACAGCAGCTACCATAGCAACAACAGTAGACATGCAGCAACAGCAGCTACCATAGCAACAACAGTGGACATGCAGCAACAACAGGCACCATAGCAACAACAGTGGATATGCAGCAACAGCAGGTACCATAGCAACAACAGTGGACATGCAGCAACAGCAGGTACCATAGCAACAACAGTGGACATGCAGCAACAGCAGCTACCATAGCAACAATAGTGGACATGCAGCAACAGCAGCTACCATAGCAACAACAGTGGACATGCAGCAACAGCAGCTACCATAGCAACAACAGTGGACATGCAGCAACAGCAGCTACCATAGCAACAACAGTGGACATGCAGCAACAGCAGCTACCATAGCAACAACAGTGGACATGCAGCAACAGCAGCTACCATAGCAACAACAGTGGACATGCAACAACAGCAGCTACCATAGCAACAATAGTGGACATGCAGCAACAGCAGCTACCATAGCAACAACAGTGGACATGCAACAACAGCAGCTACCACAGAAGACGTAAGAATGCATTCTCTGGGAAGGATCATTACCCAGATGTACAGCCAACAACAACTTGCACAAGTACCATTAAGATCCCAATGCAATACATGTGTAGAGATTGACAAGAATAACAAATCATTAACATATGAGAACAATGTGTGCATATAGGGTAAATTGGGTAACCCAAAATGTGCATGATTAAAGCAAGCGAAACATTTTTTCATAAAAAATTAAGAAGTTAAACCTTCTTAATATAATATTAAAAGGGTTGTTTGGATTGAAATGCAATCATATCCTTCTTAGCCTACTGTAATTATCTGACATCTATCATGACACACACACACCTGACCAGACTACTGCCTTGCAAACACAGAAATGAAACACATCCAGGTTCAGTGTTCCAACATATGCCCTGCTTGATTTCAGCTCTAACAATCTGGAAGGGATGTGAATAAGGCTATTGCACAGGAGATACCTCAGTCTTACCCAAAATGTGAAGTAGACATTGGAACTTGCATCCTAGTTTTGCTTGGTTTCTGAAGTTTTGCTTTCAGTCCTTTTTAAACTGTTCATGCAATTTGTGGAAAAAAACAGTTGATAACTTCTGCTTCTCTTATTCGTCTGGAACCTATTCCATATATTCAGTAAATTTAATTTGAAGAAATTAGTTCTAAACTTATTTTTTATTAGTTGAGCCCGTCACTAAAGTACTCTTTTGAAGGATTTTTCCTATAATTTCTCCTTCTGTGAGGACCCCTCCTGGTCAAGCTTCCTTCAGGGTGAAACCTTTCTACATTAATTCAATGCTCAGATTATACGTTCTTTCTGTAAAACCTCTGTCTTAATGACTAAAACTGGCCTCAGTACCTGAAGGTGTGGTCTGATAGAGATAATGGAGCTCACTACCATTTTCTCAAGGGTAAAGCTGACCTTGTTAGAAACATACATATCTCAACAATTCAACCAGAAGAAGATTGATTGCAGGCTATAAACAGACAGAAATCATTCATTTACAATTGTCTGTTTTACTGAGAGATGTTTGTGGTAGTTCCCATCCCGTGGCCCTCTGAGGTCTCAATTGTTGATCAGTTATAGTCTTGTTGCTGCTCCGTCTAAGTTTGACAGTTATGGATTCGAATTACCATTCAAAAACTTGTATATGTAATCTAACCAGACAGTAGTGCAGTGGTTAAAAGGTGTTTTACAGACTGCTGATCTCCAGGGGCTATATTAAAATCAGAGTGCTTCTGGATATATATTAATGACCTGGATTTGGATTTACTGGGTAAAATTTCAAAGTTTTCCATTGATACAAGACTCAGAAATGTGGGAATAATAAGGATGAGTAATACCTTGGAAAGGGTGTTGACAGACTGATAAAATAGAGAGATGCCTGGCAGAGAAAGCTCAGCACAGCTAAGTGTGAAATGAGATATTTTAATAAAAAGGCTAAGCAATATGTGTATGGAGTAAATGGTGCCATTTTAGATTTAGATTTAAATACGGTGAAAAGTATTTTTTTGTGTGTTATACGCTATGTGTCGCCATGCCCTGGTGCCAACTTGAAACATAAAAATTTACTTCAGTAGAGTTCACCTTTCTCTCTTCTTTTTGTTCCTCTTCCACTGTTCCTCCAGACGCTGCTTGACTTCATCCAGAGTCTGTGTAAGGGGACTTGGGTCTCTGTGACAGGCCCAGGGGTCTCTGTAACGGGCACTGGGGTCTCTGTAACAGGCTCTGGGGTCTCTGTGACAGGCCCCGGGGTCTCTGTAACAGGCTCTGGGTCTCTGTAATAGTCCCCGGGGTCTCTGTAACGGGCTCTGGCGTCTCTGTAACAGGCTCTGGGATCTCTGTAATAGTCCCCGGGGTCTCTGTAACGGGCTCTGGGTCTCTGTAACAGGCCCCGGGGTCTCCGTATTAGGCTCTGGGGTCTCTGTAACGGGCTCTGGGTCTCTGTAAGAATCCCGGGGTCTCCGTATTAGGCTCTGGGGTCTCTGTAACGGGCTCTGGGTCTCTGTAACAGGCCCCGGGGTCTCTGTAAAAGGCTCTGGGGTCTCTGTAACGGGCTCTGGGGTCTCTGTAACAGGCCCCGGGGTCTCTGTAACAGTCCCCGGGGTCTCTGTAACAGGCCCCGGGGTCTCTGTAATGGGCTCTGGGGTCTCTGTAACAGTCCCCGCGGTCTCTGTAACAGTCCCCAGGGTCTCTGTAACAGGCTCTGCGGTCTCTGTAACAGGCTCTGGGTCTCTGTAATGGGCTCTGGGGTCTCTGTAACAGGCCCCTGCGTCTCTGTAACAGGCTCTGGGATTTCTGTAACAGGTTCTGGGTCTCTATAACGGGCTCTGGGGTCTCTGTAACAGAACTGGGGGTCTCTGTAACAGGCCCCGGGGTCTCCGTATTAGGCTCTGGGGTCTCTGTAATGGGCTCTGGGGTCTCTGTAAAAGGCTCTGGGGTCTCTGTAACGGGCTCTGGCGTCTCTGTAACAGGCCCCGGGGTCTCTGTAACAGTCCCCGGGGTCTCTGTAACAGGCCCCGGGGTCTCTGTAACGGGCTCTGGGGTCTCTGTAACAGTCCCCGGGGTCTCTGTAACAGGCCCCAGGGTCTCTGTAACAGGCTCCGCGGTCTCTGTAACAGGCCCCGGGGTCTCTGTAAAAGGCTCTGGGGTCTCTGTAACGGGCTCTGGCGTCTCTGTTACAGGCCCCGGGGTCTCTGTAACAGTCCCCGGGGTCTCTGTAACAGGCCCCGGGGTCTCTGTAAAAGGCTCTGGGGTCTCTGTAACGGGCTCTGGCGTCTCTGTAACAGGCCCCGGAGTCTCTGTAACAGTCCCCAGGGTCTCTGTAACAGGCTCCGCGGTCTCTGTAACAGGCTTTGGGTCTCTGTAATGGGCTCTGGGGTCTCTGTAACAGGCCCCGGGGTCTCTGTAACAGGCCCTGGGGTCTCTGTAATGGGCTCTGGGGTCTCTGTGACACGCTCTGGGATCTGTGTAACAGTCCCCGGGGTCTCTGTAATGGGCTCTGAGTCTCTGTAATGAGCCTCGGGGTCTCAGTTACAGACCTCCGTCGCTGCCACAATCACCATTGCTATGTCTGAGCTGTAGACATAGACCTGGGGATATGTGGGCTCCGTCCCTCCTGTTCCCCATCCGAGGCTCCTCCCGACACTGCCATTGGTCATCGATTGTTGGGATCCTCCACTATCTCTTTCACTTATGCTTCCATTCCTTCAGGCACCCAGGCCTAGGCGTGGACCCAGAGCCTCAGCTCAACCTGCAAGTCAGGCCATGGAAGTCAGTGGGAGAGGGAGTCACTTTAAAGGGAGCACAGGAACAGATGAACCTGGGAGTATTATATTCAGGTCTTTAAAAGGGCACAACAAGAGGAGCGCTAAAAAAAAAGTGTAAGGGATCCTGTACTGGTTGGGGGTCGGTGGGGTGGCAGGGGTGAGGTATGTGGGTTTTCTATTGGAAGCTGCTGCCACCAGGAAATTTTGGGATCGGGTGAACCTCTGTGAGCCACAGGATACTCCCATCAGGAATGCACCCCATTTACTTCACACTTGCATGGAAAATTGCCAGGTGCCCTAGGTGGTGCCCCAGTAATACCCCAGTGGTGCCCCAGGTGGTGCCTCAGGTATGGCCCAGATGATGTCCCAGGTGGTAAAAACAATGACTGCAGATGCTGGAAACCAGATTCTGGATCAGTGGTGCTGGAAGAGCACAGCAATTCAGGCAGCATCCGAGGAGCTTCGAAATCGACGTTTCGGGCAAAAGCCCTTCATCAGGATGTCCCAGGTGGCAGAGTGCTACCCTCTGCTGGTAAAATGGTGGTATTGTTCCCCTTTCAGTATGTGAAGGAAAAATTCAGTGGACATGTCCCTAGTCAGGGATCATTTTGTGATCTGAGATCAAGGAGATACTGACTTTATCCAGAGAAGGTGAGCTCCATGTGTTACGCAAAAGTCAGAGCTGAATCAGTATCCACTTGGTCCAAGTGACTTTACTAATTTTAGAGATACTGACATCGATGGCTGCAGGGTTGTTGGCACATTCCTGACTGAGACGGAGGGAAATTGGTGGGCGAGAGAGGATGGTGTAGGAGTTCCTTCTCATCAAGTACTCTGTGCCTGCCCCGAAGTGACATAGCCCACGATGTTTCACCCCACCCACACAGGGACCTGCCCACTTTACTGAGGGGATCCTGCTCCTTTTGCAGGTCATGTTAATTATTAATACTGAAGTCAGTTTGAAAAGATTAAATAGCCTGAAAATAACCTTCATGAGATCACCCTTGGCCTGTCCTTCTCCCTGTTCCTCTCTGAAAGCACCTTTGATATCTTTCCAAATGTAAAGCTAATGGAAATACCAGTTAACTTCCACAGCTCTGAGATTTCCAGTTACCTGAGATTACATGTTGTGTGATTTTAAATACATTTCATTCCTAACTGGAAAATGGACCTCTCGTTGTACTTTGTAAAAGTTACTACAAAATGAAGCAAATTGTTTGACTGTTGGTTAACTACTTTCAAGAAGTCTCTTAATTTTATTGTTAATCAACAAACCTTTCTCCAATGTAGATTTGCTGCAGTATTACTCTGACAAAGCTCTCATTTGATTGAAAAGTGATCTCTGTATTTTCTTATTGTAATTTATTACATTAATCATTTCAGTTTTTAAGAAGCTGACATTGCTCAGTGAGTGAAGGATGGTGACAAACGAGTTTGATTTGATCACCTTTTGTTTTCCAGCTGCTTGTGATTCCTTTAATTTCTTCCCAGGCTCCTCATATCATCTCCCTCACTCTATGTGACTGTCCAGATTTCTGCTGGTTACCTGAATACACTAAGGACTCTGTACACAGTGTCACTGGTTGCTTCCTGAGACTCTTATTCTGAGTCCTTTTCTCTCACTGACTGGTTGGTTCCTCCTCTGACTGAATACACTTTGCCCTCTTTCCACCATGATTTTCTGGCTCTGTGTTTTGAGAGTCTCTATATTCTTGTCTGCACCATGACTGAGTAATTTTGTGCTAATTGTTTCCAAGCTCGCACCCATTAGTTCGCTATTCAACCGTGAGACCATCCTGAACCTGCCCGGGGAGGGGGGAGGGGGGGGGCGATTCAATATCTTGGAAATGCAGATGCAGTCAATGTACGAAATGCAGCAACCAAATTATATGCAACAAGCTCCCACAAACAACAAATGAATAGTCAGATTTAGTGACATTGATTGAGAGATAAACGATGGCCCAAAATGCTGGGGAGAAATCTCTGCCTTTTTTTGAAATAGTTATGGGATCCTTTATGTTTGCATAAGGTGACAGGGGACACCTTGGCTTAATGTCATATCTGAAAAACAGTTTCGACCGTTCTCCAAGTCAGTTTGATTCATTGACACTAATAATAATAATGTGATTTATGTTAAGACTATAGAAATGTCAATCATGGTTCAGTGGTAGCATTCCTACCTTGGAGTTGATAAAATTGTGGGTCGCAGTCCCACTCCAGAAATGTCAGTGCAGTGCTGAGGGAATACTGCACTGTCAGAGATACTCTGACCATGAGACGTTATCCTGACCCCTCTCTTCCCTCTCAGATGATCGCATTAAGGTCCCAGTTCTGTTCTGGCCAATATTTTTAAAATATAGATTATGACTTAACTAAATCAATTTCGCATTGATTATTGCTGGAGCTTGCTGTGCACAAATTGGCATGAATTAGGTTATAGCTGTGGATTATTCGAGAAGCTGAACCTTATGGAGAGTGGAAGGCATTTCAGGATTACACTGGACAAGACATAACAAAGAAAATCTAAATCGAGTCATAAAGTCATAGTGATGTACAGTAAGGAAACAGTCCAATTCATTCATGCCGACCAGATATCCTAACCTAATCTATTCCCATTTGCCAGCACTTGGCCCATATCCCTCTAAACCCTTCCTATTCATGTACCCATCCAGACGCCTTTTAAATGTTATCATGTGGAGTATTGGACTGGGGTGGACAAAATTAAACACCAGGTTATAGTCCAGCAGTTTTATTTGATTGCACTAGCTTTTGAAGCGCTGCTCCTTCATCAGGTGTTTGTGGAGCAGGATCATAAGACACAGAACTTATAGCAAAAGATTACAATGATTCAGTGAAACATTGAACAAACGTAGATTACTGTTAAGTCTTTCATCTTTTAGAATGGGTTGCAGGTTTCGGTTCATTAATATGTAAGTCCCAGAACTTCTTTTAAGTCACATACTCAAGATGGCATAAAGTTTTATAAAAAACAGGGATATCTCATCTCAGACAACATATTAAAGGTGTGAGGTTAGAGTCTGTCTGTATCCCAATCTTGAGTCAGACTGGTTCTATTTCCAAAGTGGAATTTATAAAATATTACATGGACTGACTGCCTGCAGATTGGGCATTTTTTTGAGCAAAATAGAATGTACCTGCGAATATAAATACAATTTGCCCCATAGACTATGCTTGTGTGTGTGCGCAGTTACTCATGTGACTTGGCCAATGTTGTCTATCTCACACGCTGCAGGCAAGGATTCGCAGAGTCTTGGTATATTGGCGAGACCGATCAGACGTTACGACGATGGATGAATAGACACTGCACAACAATCACCAGGCAGGAGTGTTTCCTCCCAGTTGGGGAACACTTCAGCAGTCTGGGACATTCAGCCTCGGATCTTTAGGTGACCATCCTCCAAGGCGGACTTCGGAAGAGTGCCGAGTGGCCAAGCAGAGGCTGATAGCCAAGTTCGGTACCCATGGGGATGGCCTAAACCGGGACCTTAGGTTCATGTCACACTACAGGTGATCCCATTGCACTATACACACACAAGCACACATATACGCACACTCTTACATACTCACGCAGACCCCGTCTCAGACTCACACTGTCTCTCATACCCACGCATAAAGCCCCCACACTCACACCCACACACACACCCTCTCACAGGTTTATACACCATCATACACACACTTTACCAAGCTTGCGCACACACAACACGCACTCTCTCACGTGCATTCACACTCACTCACATGCACTCTCTCTCTCTCTCTCTCTTGCACGTGCACACACATATAAGTCTATGGAGTGAATTTGTATTTGCAGAATTATATTCGCAGATGCATACTATTTTGCTCAAAAAATGCACAATCTGCAGGCAGTCAGTCCATGTAATATTTTATAAATTCCACTTTGGAAATAGAACCGGTCTGACTCAAGATTGGGATATAGACAGACTCTAACCTCACACCTTTATGCATTGTCTGAGCTGAGATGTCACCTTTTTAAAAATAAAACCTTAACTCACCTTGAGAATATGATTTAAAAGAAGTTCTGGGATTTACATATTAATGAACTGAAAACTGCAACCTATTCTAAAAGATGTCAGACTTAATAACGATCTCGGTTTGTTCAACATATTGTTTTAGCTGCATGACACTGTAACCTTGCTATAAATTCTGTATCTTATGGTCCTGCTCCACAACCACCTGATGAAGGAGCAGTGCTCTGAAAGCTAGTGCTTCCAAATAAACCTGTTGGACTATAACCTGGTGTTGTGTGATTTTTAACTTTGATTAGAAATAGTTACGAAAATATGGGTGTAGGACTGCCACCTGGTGGTTTATCTAACACACTACAGACTGTAGTCCCTGGATAGAAAACATGTCTTGTGTTTCCAACATTTGTAACCAAGAATAAATCTAGTAGTTGCACTCACAAGTTGAGATTATTTCTGAAGCTGTTATACAGCAGTCTTTCAGCTCATACAAATAGTGCAATATGAGTTGTCAATTTCGTGGCACTTGGGATTTGGTGTGGAATGTTGAGTGATTTAATTTTACGGTAAAATCGTAGAGGGTTGGGAGACATGGTAGGAAGCCTGGTGGCAGGATTATTTTGTACAGGAGGTGGGGGCTGGGGGGGGGGGGGGGGTGAGTTTGTAAGGAGCTAGGGCGGCAGCTTATTGCGGATTGAACAGAAAGCTTGGGATAGGCCACTTTGGACTTGGGTTTGGCAATATCTGGGAATAAAGGAAGTTGGTGAACATTAGGGTCTATGATCTATCAACAGAGCACAGTGCAGGGTAGGGGTGTGTGAGTGTGGGGTGAGTATAGATTGAAAACGTGACCTGGAGTTGTTCTTCATCTCCTCCTGTGATTACTCACTTCTTTAGTCTTTCCTTCCTTTTTAGTTTTCAGCTTCAGTTCCACAACCATTTTAAAATGTTCATAGAACATAGAACATAGAACAGTACGGCACAGAACAGGCCCTTCGACCCTCGATGGTGTGCTGGCCTTTATCCTACTCTAAGATCAAACCAACCTACATACCTTTCATTTTACTATCAATCATGTATCTATCCAAGAGTCGCTTAAATATCCCGAATGTATCTGACTCTATGACCACTGCTAAAGAACCTATCTCTGACATCTCCCCTAAACCTTCCTCCAATCACCTTAAAATTATACCCCTTCATGATAAGACATTTCCGCCCTGGGAAAATGTCTCTGGCTATCCACTCTATCTATGTCTCTCATCATCTTGTACACATCTAACAAGTCACCCCTCATCCTTCTTCGCTCCAATGAGAACAGCCCTAGCTACCTCAACCTTTCTTCACAAGACATGCCCTCCAGTCCCGGCAGCATCTGGGTAAATCTCCTCTGCACCTTCTCTTGCCAGCGAGCATAATTCTATTCGTTTTAAAATAGTGATGGAAAAGGATAGACCAGATCTAAAAGTTGAAGTTCTAAATTGGAGAAAGGCCAATTTTAACGGTATTAGGCAAGAACCTTTGAAAGCTGATTGGAGGCAGATGTTCGCAGGTAAAGGGACGGCTGGAAAATGGAAAGCCTTCAGAAATGAGATAACAAGAATCCAGAGAAAGTATATTCCTGTCAGGGTTAAAGGGAAGGCTGGTAGGTTTAGGGAATGCTGGTTGACTAAAGAAATTGAGGGTTTGGTTAAGAAAAAGAAGGAAGCATATGTCAGGTATAGACAGGATCGATCGAGTGAATCCTTAGAAGAGTAAAAAGGCAGTAGGAGTATACTTAAGAGGGAAATCAGGAGGGCAAAAAAGGGACATGAGATAGCTCTGGCAAATAGAATTAAGGAGAATCCAAAGGGTCTTTACAAATATATTAAGGACAAAAGGGTAACTGGGGCGAGAATAGGGCCCCTCAAAGATCAGCAAGGCAGCCTTTGTGTGGAGCCACAGAAAATGGGGGAAGATACTAAATGAATATTTTCAATCAGTATTTACTGTGGAAAAGGATATGGAAGATATAGACTGTAGGGAAATAGATGGAGATATCTTGCAAAATGTCCAGATTACAAAGGAGGAAGTGCTGGATGTCTTGAAACGGTTAAAAGTGGATAAATCCCCAGGACCTGATCAGGTGTACCCGAGAACTCTGTGGGAAGTTAGAGAAGTGATTGCTGGGCCTCTTGCTGAGATATTTGTATCATCGATAGTCACAGATGAGGTGCCGGAAGACTGGAGGTTGGCAACCATGGTGCCACTGTTTAAGAAGGGCGGTAAAGACAAGCCAGGGAATTATAGACCGGTGAGCCTGACCTTGGTGGTGGGCAAGTTGTTGGAGGGAATCCTGAGGGACAGGATGTACATGTATTTAGAAAGGCAAGGACTGATTTGGGATATTCAACATGGCTTTGTACGTGGGAAATCAGGTCTCACAAACTTGATTGAGTTTTTTGAAGAGGTAACAAAGAAGATTGATGAGGGCAGAGCAGTAGATGTGATCTATATGGACTTCAGTAAGGCGTTCGACAAGGTTCCCCATGGGAGACTGATTAGCAAGGTTAGATTTCATGGAATACAGGGAGAACTAGCCATTTGGATACAGAACTGGCTCAAAGGTAGAAGACAGAGGGTGGTGGTGGACGGTTATTTTTCAGACTGGAGGCCTGTGACCAGTGAAGTGTCACAAGGATCGGTGCTGGGCCCTCTAATTTTTGTCATTTACATAAATGATTTGGATGCAAGCATAAGAGGTATAGTTAGTAAGTTTGCAGATGTCACCAAAATTGGAGGTGTAGTGGACAGCGAAGAGGGTTACCTCAGATTACAACAGGATCTGGACCAAATGATCCAATGCGCTGAGAAGTGGCAGATGGAGTTTAATTCAGATAAATGCGAGGTGCTGCATTTTGGGAAAGCAAATCTTAGCAGGACATATACACTTAATGGTAAGGTCCTAGAGAGTGTTGCTGAACAAAGAGACCCGGGAGTGCAGGTTCATAGCTCCTTGAAAGTGGAGTCGCAGGTAGATAGGATAGTGAAGAAGGCGTTTGGTATGCTTTCCTTTATTGGTCAGAGTATTGAGTACAGGAGTTGGGAGGTCATGTTGCGGCTGTACAGGACATTGGTTAGACCACTGTTGGAATATTGCGTGCGATTCTGGTCTCCTTCCTATCGGAAAGATGTTGTGAAACTTGAAAGGGTTCAGAAAAGATTTACAAGGATGTTGCCAGGGTTGGAGGATCTGAGCTAGTGTCCTTCCAATTAAACCTGTTGGACTATAACATGGTGTTGTGTGATTTTTAACTTTGTACACCCCAGTCCAACACCGGCATCTCCAAATCATGAGGGGCATGGATAGGATAAATAGACAAAGTCTTTTCCCTGGGGTCAGGGAGTCCAGAACTAGAGGGCATAGGTTTAGGGTGAGAGGGGAAAGATACAAATGTCAGTTATAAATTACACTTCTTTAATCCAAAGATTTTCCCCTTCAGAAATAAGTCTCAAATGAGAACTTCAACTTTAATAAATTACAATCTCAGTCAATGCTGAAGATGCCAAATTTACTTTCAGGAGTGCAGAGGCTGAACAGGCTGGGGCTGTTTTCCCTGGAGCATCGGAGGCTGGGGGGCAACCTTATAGAGGTTTACAAAATTATGAGGGGCATTCAAAGTTAAAAATCACACAACACCAGGTTATAGTCCAACAGGTTTAATTGGAAGGACACTAGCTTTCGGAGCGACGCTCCTTCATCAGGTGATTGTGGAGGGCTCGATCGTAACATAGAATTTATAGCAAAAATACGATCGAGCCCTCCACAATCACCTGATGAAGGAGCGTCGCTCCGAAAGCTAGTGTCCTTCCAATTAAACCAGTTGGACTATAACCTGGTGTTGTGTGATTTTTAACTTTGTACACCCCAGTCCAACACCGACATCTCCGAATCATGAGGGGCATGGATAGGATAAATAGACAAAGTCTTTTCCCTGGGGTCAGGGAATCCAGAACTAGAGGGCATAGGTTTAGGGTGAGAGGGGAAAGATATAAAAGAGACCTAAGGGGCAACATTTTCACACAGAGGGTGGTACGTGTATGGAATGAGCTGCCAGAGGAAGTGGTGGAGGTTGGTATAATTATAACATTTAAAAGACGTCTGAATGGGTATATGAATAGGAAGGGTTTAGAAGGATATGGGCTAAATGCTGGCAATTGGGCCTAGATTTATTTTGGATATCTGGTCAGCATCGACAAGTTGGACCAAGGAGTCTATTTCCGTTTTGCACATAAGAACAAGGAACAAGGAAAATTTACAGCCCAGTAACAGGCCCTTTGGCTCTCCAAACCTGAGCCGATCCAAATCCACTGTCTAAACCTATAGCCCAATTCCTAAGCATTTGTATCCCTCTGCTCCCTATCTACTCATGCATCTGTCCAGATGCACCTTAAATGAATCTACCATGCCTGCCTCTACCACCTCTGCTGACAACGCGTTCCAAATGCCCACCACCATCTGTGTGAAGTACTTGCAGATTGTATCCCCCTTAAACTTTTCAGCTCTCGCCTCAAAAGTATGACCTCTCGTTATTGAATCCTTCACCCTGGGAAAAAGCTTATCTCTATCCACCTTGTCTATACCCTTCGTGATTTTGTAAACCTCGATCAGGTCCCCTCTCAATCTCCTTTTTTCTAATGAAAACAATCCTAACCTACTCAACCTCTCTTCATAGCTAGCACCTTCCATACCAAGCAACATCCTCGTAAACCTTCTCTGCACCCTCTCCAAAGCGTCCACATCCTTTTGGTAACATGGTGACCAGAACTGTACACAGTATTCTAAATGCGGCCGAACCAATGTCTTGTACAATTTAAACATGACCTGCCAACTCTTATACTCAATACCCCATCTGATGAAGGCATATCTCAATGGCTCTATGTGATCATGTATGCAATTTTTTAAAAAAGTGCACCAGTTATCAGCCTTTGCAAATTCATTCAACTTTACATTTAATATGAAACATCACTTATACAATCTTTGTAATTTATACAAATGTCAGTTATAAATTACACTTCTTTAATCCAAAGATTTTCCCCTTCAGAAATAAGTCTCAAATGAGAACTTCAACTTTAATAAATTACAATCTCAGTCAATGCTGAAGATGCCAAATTTACTTTCAGGAGTGCAGTTTTACCAGATAAAGTAATAGTTATATGGAAAATATATGAACATTTTACAGTACAGTCACACAAGTGGCTTGGTGTCATGTTCTATAGTGTCTTAATAAATAAATAAAACCATACCTACAATTGGAAGTAAATCTTTGAGGCTGATAGATCAAAAACACCTCAACAGACAAATCACAGAAAGGATAGGACATCCGAAAAAGGACCAGCTATTTCGGGAGCAATGAACATTGTTGAGATAGAATAAGGAATACTTGACAAGAACAGTCTACATATAGGATCAGCCAATGAAAGAAATCTAGTGATTGGACAGACTAGCACAATGATAAATGGGCTGTTCTGCTGCCATATCTTTGCAGTTTTGACCCCTTTCCAAAGATCAGTAGTAATTCCAAGGTCAACCCTATTGAGCTGGCCAATGCTACTGAAGGGATTTGCTCATAGTTTCAACTTGTTTACGACAGGAATTGGGAGAACCTCGTGAAGCTTCGCCACCTCTTCACCAACCACAAGTTTTACCCACTCAGGTTGGAAATTTCCCTTAAATCCCACAAACGCCAGTTTATCTGAAACAAGAGAAACAGCTGTTAAAGTCTAAACTGTGTTGTTTCTGAGCAGCAGTTATCTACAGACAAAATAAGTGACATGCATTTATTCAGGTCTAAAACATCCCTCAGCAGGGCTGATCTCAACTATGCGAAAGGTTAAAATGTGTGATAGAAAATTGGTAGCTCATTAACAATTGGAGGTGGTGTGGTGGTGCACCAATTTTACACTCACAAAGTTATGAACTAGTCTACTGACTCAATGATTCACAATAAATCGTTTGAACTTTGAAAGTTTGGTCATTGCTCTGATTTTGAAAGATGCAGCAGTCACTTTAATTTACAGTGAGGGCCCTCAATGAACTGCGTCGTCAGTGACGGGAACCGACATTGACCAGGACACCACAGAGCAGTCCTGCTTTTCTGCAACATCATGGCCTGGAACATTGTGTCCACTTAAACAGGAAGAAGGAGACCTCGATTCAATGGGAAGATGGCAAGAGGCAGACAGAAGGAAGAGGGGATTGAGTGTTGGGGTTGGGAGGGGAGACAATTGGAGGTGGAGTGTAGAGTGGACAGAATAGCGACTGGCGGTTGACTGGACATGGGAGGGGAGAGGATGGGATAGGGAGCAGACTGTGTGCAGAATGGGGGAGATAATCAGGACATGGTGTGGGAGTGATATCAGGGGAGGCTGGGCAGGAGGCATGGCAAGTGGAGGTTGTTGTGGATGTGAAGAATTATGAAGAGTAGAGAAGGTTCTCCTACTAGTGCCAGTCAATTATCTACTGCCTATCTAATGCTCTCAGACTATTTTATATTCAGCATTCAGTGGTCCCTTTAAGAAGGAGCTTAGTACCAGTTAGAGCTGGCTCATGACCAGGGCTGAATATACAGGTCTCAACCAAGACAGGCAAGATTTCAAATGCCTTTACAGAAAGGGAGTGGGTCTCAATTCTGTTAAATTGCTTACTGCTGTGCTGTAACACAGGGGCAAAGAGGGTGAATTTTTAGCTATTTTCAGTGACTGGGCAAATCCAGGACAATGGGACTTGATATCAAAGTTAGGGATTGGCCAATTTGAAGTGAAAGCAGGAAGCCCTTCTCCTACACCGACAACCTGGAACTTGGAACGCTCTCCTCAGGAGCCAGTGGATAATGTGAATCAACTGACGGAGACAGCCTTCAGTGCCGGGGATTAGAGATAAAGAAGATTCAAGGGACCAGTGCAGGAATCCTCACATTAACTATGGAACTGAAACCCTGAGCATTGTGGATCTGATTGAGTAATATTTCCCAGTGTGAAAAGCAAGTTTAAAGAAAGGTTACACTGGGGCATCCATTCTGATGTATATAAAACCATTCCATGTCACTCGACAGTTTGGGGTTTATTCCTTTTTTTCTGCTGTGGAGACTAGAATATAGTAAAATAGAGGTCAGAAACCATCACCAGATGTCAGTCACTGCACATTAAAACACTACAGGACATTTTCAAAAGTTATAGCTAAACATTTCCTCTGAAAGGATATAGCAGATGTGGATGTGAAAGAATAAATTACATGCCCCACAATTCACTGACTGAGCAAATGAGGCCTCCTAGTGTCAAATTATAAGTATTGCAATTTTTCCAACATCTCGATTGAGCAAATCACCATCATTAACTATTCTGCAGCAGATGAGATCTTGAAAAGCAAATTGCGAAAAGGAAGGAATGGTCAGAATACCAGTTACTAGGAAGTTATTACATCAACAAGGGACCACTGAGCTTGACGGAGTGCGAGAAAGGTTCTGAAATTGGGAAGCTGTCGTGTCACAGTTCCTGGGACAAAGGCTGAGTTTCAGAAGTCCAACTCTATGGATCCTCTGGATTTTCCATTGCTATGGCAGGTGCTTCTGTTTCCGGAAATTTGGCCAGTTGGCCAGAGGGAGGGGTATCGGGTGAGCCACACCTTACGATTATGCAGTATGGTGGAGGCAGAGGAGGAGGGAGGCTGCAGGCTACATGCCACAGAGCTCAGATCTTCACCCTTGCAGGACTGACAGAAAGCCGTGGCTAGGGAATGAGTCTCTAAGGCAAATCCGGAGGATGCACCATCCTAAACCCCCCCCCCGCTACAAATGTGAGACTCACTTCTCATCTGAAATAAGGCAGAGCAGCATTCCTTCACTGGGTCACCTTGTCATACAATAAATGGAGGCACAACTAAACAGTTGAACTTGCTTTCCAAAGTGTCTTTCATATGAATTGTGAAGAGAATTAGGCCTTTTAAAAGCTGTAATTGTACCAGCCTCCACCACTTCCTCTGGCAGCTCATTCCATACATGCACCACCCTCTACATGAAAAGGTTGCCCCTTAGGTCCCTTTTAAGTCTTTCACCTCTCACCCTAAACCTATGTCCTCTAGCTCTGGACTCCCCTATCCATGTCCCTCACGATTTTATAAACCTCTAAGATCACCCCATAGCCTCTGACGCTCCAGGGAAAACAGCCCCAGTCTATTTAGGTTCATTGAATATTTTTAAGGCAGCGATGGATAGACTCGGGTTAGGTACGGAATTGAGGATTATCAGGGTAGATGGGAATGTGGAATTCAAAACAGAAACAGATCAGCCATGATGTCTTTGAATGTTGTTGGGTCGAATGACCTCAATTTACTCATATTCTGTACTCGGTTAATGATTTCTCAAACTTTGCCCAGCAACACCTGCTGGACGAAACCAAGAAAAATCGTTTCACTTTAAAACATAACGTCCAAGTAAACTGCTTCTAATGGGAACAATCTCTAAAAGACTGTGTAATCGATAACAAGCTCACAGCACAATATGTTTTTAAAAATCAGTAAGTACCCTTTAGTTTAACATTGGTGGCTCCAAGCTGGGTCAGAACTTTGTTCCAAGGTCTTTCTGAAATTATTTGTCCTTTAGATGTTATCAGAGTGATGGAGCTAGAATTAAACAGATCCCAGTATTGATCATTACAATAGCACAAATTGGATTATATCTACACATTTCTATAAATCAAAGGAATATATTGTAAGAACAATGCTTCGACAGATTGCTTATTCCCAAAAACAATGCACCAGGTTTCATTGAATAGATTACATTCAATTGAAATTAGCAGCACATGATAGCATTTCACACCTTGACAATGGAAGCACGCAATGGGAATTTGGAGAGGGATTATATTAGATTTAGATTAGATTAGATTACTTTACAGTGTGGAAACAGGCCCTTCGGCCCAACAAGTCCACACCGCCCCGCCGAAGCGCAACCCACCCATAACTCTACATTTACCCCTTACCTAACACTACGGGCAATTTAGCATGGCCCATTCACCTGACCTGCACATCTTTGGACTGTGGGAGGAAACCGGAGCACCCGGAGGAAACCCACGCAGACACGGGGAGAATGTGCAAACTCCACACAGTCAGTCGCCTGAGGCGGGAATTGAACCCAGGTCTCTGGCGCTGTGAGGCAGCAGTACTAACCACTGTGCCACCGACGTTTGACATTGGCTTCTGACATTTGAAGCCAATGGCTGGAAATTCTGATTGGAACTTTAACTTTGTGACAAATTCCAGGCAAAACTCTGACCACAATTTTAGAAAATCTGCCGTGGGATATTTTCCCTGCAAACAGTGAAGTGAACTGAGTCCCTGATCACCAACATATAAACATGGGCAAGTGACAGGCAGGGCTTATGCCTGAAACATTGACTCTCCTGCTCGTCGGATGCTGCCTGACTTGCTGTGCTTTTCCAGCATCACTCTCTTGACTCTGATCTTCAGCATCTGCAGTCCTCACTTTCTCATGCAAGTGACAGGCAGGAAAACAATACAGGTGATCTGTCAATAACAGAGACAGATCGTGCTGGAGAAACTCAGCAGGTCTGGCAGCAGCTACGGAAAGAGAGAAACAAAATTAAGAGTTCAGGACTGTGACTTTTCATCCTAAGTGGGAACAATTCAAAATGCAATAGGTTTGGGGTTACTAGGAGTCACCGTCTAAGGGGAAAGCCATTCAGGACTGACGTGAGGAAGAATTTCTTCACTCAGTGAGTTGTGAAGTTGTGGAAATCTCTCCCATGGGAAGCTGTTGGGGCCAGTTTGTTAGATATATTCAAGGGGGAAACTGAACATGGCCCTTGCAGCTAAAGGGATCAAGGGGGATGGAGAAAGAGGATACTGACACATGATACATGATCAGCCATGATCATACTGACTGGTGGTACAGGCTCCAAGGGCCTACTCCTGAACTTATTATCTGTGGTTTGAGCTAGGGGTAGATGGGCCAAGGACAAACAGGATCTAAGGAAAAGTGACGACTGCAGATGCTGGAGATCAGAGTCGAAAAGTGTGGCGCTGGAAAAACACAGCAGTTAAGGCAGCATTGGAGGCGAATCGATATTTCAGGCATAAGCCCTTCTCCTGAAACAGTCCATTTCCAATTCCCTTTCTCCGAGGGGGATGCCAGGAATTCTGGAAATGGTTTTACTCCATTTGAAAGTATCCAGGATGAGTCGGACCACCATGTTCCATCCCCAGTGATTTCTTCTAGATTGACCCTGGATCCATCGTTCGATCTGTCCTGTCTTCGACCTCATCGCAGAGTTCTTGATTAAAATCAGCTTAAAGTTAAAACCAGGGAGTAAGGCAGAGCTGTGTTAGTTATTTCCAAACAGCAGGACTACCTGTGCAGACTGCAGCCCAGCTTCCTGGTGAAGGGTAAACAGGAGAATGAGGCAACTCAGTGACTGAGAGCACTCCACAACCACACAACCTCTCCCTCTGGACTGAATCCAAATGATTCAATTCTCTCAGGATTAATCAACACTGACGTTTCATTCCTTCACCGAAGATGATGATGAAACAGTTTCAGTGACTCACTTGTTCTTCATGCTCGCCACGTAATTCTCGACATGGACTGGAATTCCTCGTAAGATTGCATTTCGGAAACTTCTGTTATCGACCACCTTTCCAGACTGTCCGTCTATCACAACGATCTGCATGCCGTCGTCAGCGTGGTAAAACTTCCTTCCATTAATCTGCCAAGAAGAGATTAAAAATGGCTGAAATGCTCAAAGCCAGCAGCCTCATCCGACACCGGACTCCTGGCTGCTTCATATAAATCTCAAGCAACTTGTGAATTTTCTGCAGGTGATTCTCTCCCTCTCCTGCCCTCCAACCCACTGTATCTGTGGCAGAAACGCAGGGGAGACGTCGGGGTATTTTTAACTTCCATGGCTGTGTGAAAAGCTAGCACCAACAAAAATCATCCTCTCGTATAACCCCCCTTGGATCAATTGGAAAATAAAGGGGAAAGGGCTAAGCAAGTGGCTGGGTCACCCTCACCTAGGATCGACAATCTAGGTGGCAGCTTGGAGTACTCAAAGTGCCAAAGAGACACCACCTCTGGGCTTCAGGTGGCATAAGGTTGTCAGAGGATATTCACAAACCATCCTTCACTGATACACAAGTGGTTCACAGTCATTGGGAGGCAGTAGCAGCAACTAAAAAGGAAATGATCTGATGCTGATAGCAGAGTGTGTGTAATGCAACAGTAAACAGTTGCATTGATGATTTCAAGTCTGACATCAGCAGTGTTTTGCTGAGTGAGAGAGGGCACATGGAGCACCACCTCGGGGAGCTGCTGTGACTTGACTGAATGGTGTGATGGGCAGGTTACAGTTCCACACACATTTTCAGTCAATGTTTTGATAGGTACCAAAAGAAATGAGATCCTACTAAATCCTGGCATCATCCCTAAGTTTGTGCCCATTCCCCCTTTTTTGCTCCCTGATCTCCAGGCCAGGATTTGTGGAAGTGCTGGTCTCCTTTCTCTGTCTGTGCGCACACCAGGCCCTGATGGGAGCTGGCCAGGCACCTTTACAGAAAGCTAGACTTTGAGGATGTTACTGAAGCTTCACGCATGAAGATTGTGCCCTTGTCCAGCAGGAGTGATTATTTTACCTCACAGACCTGGCACACAGCTTCTTCTGTGGGTTATATTAGGCCACTTTTGGAATATTGTGTGCAATTCTAGTCTCCCTCCTATAGGAAGGATGTTGTGAAACTTGAAGTTGCCAGGGTTGGAGGATTTGAGCTATAGGGAGAGGCTGAACAGGCTGGGGCTGTTTTCCCTGGAGCATCGGAGGCTGAGGGTGACCTTTTGAGGTTTATAAAATCATGAGGGGCATGGATAGGATAAATAGACAAGGTCTTTTCCCTGGGTTGGGGGAATCCAGAACTAGAGGGCATAGGTTTAAGGTGAGAGGGGACTGATATAAAAGGGACCTAAGGGGTAACTTTTTCACGCAGAGGGTGGTGTGTGTATGGAATGAGCTGCCAGAGGAAGTGGTGGAGTCTAGTACAATTACAACATTCAAAAGGCATCTGGATGGGTATGTGAATAGGAAGGGTTTAGAGGGAAATGTGCCAAGTGCTGGCAAATGGGACACGAATAGGTTGGGACATCTGGTCGGCAGGGATGAGTTGGACTGAAGGGTCTGCTTCCATGCTGTATATCTCTATGACTCTTTGTGGAACAGGAGATATCACACCTTGATGCTCCTGTGTGTATCCAGCCCAGGCAGCATTGACCCCCCTCCCCCCACTTTTCCCCAAAACCCACAAGTATTAACATCAAACTGAAAACTGCTGAAACTCACATCCACGTAGGCCAGGTCCTGTCTGATATGGAAGAACCTGGTTTGATAGGATTCAAGTTTGACCTCCAGGAAGTGATCATTGGTGGTCTGCATGAAAAGAAAAGAGGAACAGAAACTGTGTCAGTGTAATATTATTGGGCTTTCCAGACTGTCCAGGTTGGGACACTTCCAAATGCCGTCTCTTAACTTAAGTACTTGCTCAGTGAGCCCGAAGGAGTTGATCACAAGAGCGCTGTCACATGCCATTCCATCTCAGACCCACAAAGTGTCGTCTTCGCCAGAGTGCTGCCCTTTCCTCCCTCACTGTGCAGCCCTCAACCTCACCTCTACCACTTGCCCCTTATCTCCCTTCGACTTTGAATCCTCTACAAAACTCAAATTCAAACAATGGGAAAGAAGGAACAGGATGAATGACAGAGGGAGAGACAGAGAAATACAGAGGGAGGGAGAGAAAAGGAGGGAAAAAAATAAAGGGACAAGGAGGAAGAGAAACAGATAGAGGGAGACATGAACTGAGGCAGCAAGAGAGATGGAAAGGCAGGCAGAGGGAAGGAGAGAGAGAGAGAGAGCAAGGAACTATCAGAGTGAAAGGTGGAGGTTGGGAGACTCAGGAGAGAGATGGGGGAAGAGATGAAGCCACAGATTTGAAGACAAAATGAATATAACTACTCTCCATGCAGAAATCTCAAACTGTTCAAGGCTCTTACTATCAATTCCTTGCTGTCTAAACTGAGCAGGTAGTAAGGTGTGTTCAGTTGTGCCAGAAAGTAAAACCAAGCAGGGTGTGAAATGGCTATTTGACTCACTGCTGCACACTGACCACCTGGTGTAGCTATTTGGAATCAAGTCCCATCTTTGACGTGACTAAACCTAGCTGAGAGCTCATGTTTTCTTTGATCGTCTGATGTGCCTGGGCAGCAGGCTGAGATAACACAACCCGGGCAAGGACACAAGAGAGCCCTAACTCTTACCATTGAATGGGTTAGCTAATAAAACAGAACGCAGTGAATAACAAATTACCAGCTGTTCTGTAGGTATTCGCTGTGGCATTGGCACATCGACAGTTGGCATCTCACTGTATTTGGGGTAAGCTTTCATTGCACAGTCACTGATCCTGCTGGTCTTTGGAATGGAAGCTTTGATCTTTATTCTCTCACAGCCTGCTGAGGAACAGAAAGCAAATGCCTCCCGCTTTTTGTGGGCTTTCACTTTCAGGAACAGTAGTCTTTGAGGGGAAGGGGTTGGGGTGGAAGAGAGGGAAAGATAAATCAGTTACTTATAGCAAATGGAGTAGCTTCATGAATACAAGTTCATCTTGTAAATCAACAGAAGAAAGCACTAATATATTTCATCCCTAAAATAAAATTTACCGTACACATTTTGGCTTAACATTAAGAATGAAGATAGTGACTGCAGAATGAAGATTTCAGCCATTTACAATTAACCATTGCATTTCAGCATTGTGTGTCCTGCACTCAGTTGGAAATATTACATACAGTTTTTTTCTTATTCTTGATTGCAATATAAAGGCAACATTTTAAATATAGACGCAAAGAACACACCCAGTATCCTCATCGAAGAAATAGTAGCCCCTGCTTGGATGCCCACGATCCAGGTTATCCATCTGCTGTGTCCGCAGAAAATACCCAGTCTTGAATGTTCTTTTCGACAGGCGATTATGAATATCTGATATGATGTTAAATGTGCTGCCTTGAGGGTAGCAAAGTCCCACGCGGATCCAATCATTCCTAACATGGACAATAAATATCAGTGATGCAGTTACAAGCTCATTTATAGGTAATATACAAGTTATGCAAAGCAGCTGAACACTCAAATCCGAGGGTATCCTAATACACATTGAACAAATCAAGCTGATAGTTTGTTGACAGGCTTTCAGTTCCCTTAGTGCTTTCTACACTTGAATGCGATATGAGTCTCCACACCCAATAATGTGGGCCAGGGTTAGCTGGTGGTGCTAGCACATGTTGGACAGCGGTCTGCACACTATTCACTTCACAATTAACATCCTCATCACTGAGTCTAACAACATAGGGCAGCACAGTGGTTAGCACTGCTACCTCACGGTGCCAAGAATCCGGGTTTGGTTCCAGCCTCTGTCGCCTATCTGTGTAGAGTTTGCACATTTTCTTTGCATCTGTGTGGGTCTCCTCCCACAGGTGTGCAGGTTAGGGTGGATTGGCCATGCTGAATTGCCTATCGTGTCCAGGAATTTGACACTATAGGTGGGTTAGCCATGGTAATTGCAGGGTTACAGGGATGGGGTTGGGGTGTGGGTCTGGATGGGCTGCTCTTCGGAGGGTAAGTGTAAACACAATGGGCCAAATGTCCTGCTTTTACACTGTGGGGATTCTACGAACACAGCCAGCTATTGCACAATTGCTCCAATTGGGTAAAATTTAATTCATCATAGTGGGCTTTTGTTCTGTGAATACTTGATAATACTCAACTTGGTTTGAACAGGAGCATGCCAGGATACTGACTCTAAATGGCAGTGAGATAGCAAATACGCTGACAGTGCAGAGTTAACCGAGCTTAACTATTGAGGCATAACTGAACCCATGAAAGATGACTCACTGGTTGAAGTTGATGAGCCACAGGGTAACCTCTTGAGGTGCTGGACCATCCCAATGCACAGTGTACCCTTTCTGCAGCATAACGACAGGCTGGTATTGCTGGTAATGAGAATGTTTGCCCAGGGCACCCTTCAAATACAGTGGCTTATTGGAGTACTCATCCTTAATCATCTTCATCTTCAGGTTCGCTGGCCGCCTGGCCTGAATGTACACCTAAAGCAAAACAAAAGCTAATAGTTAGGCTAAGAAACTGCAGCATGGCTCCTTTAGTTGCTGCAATTTGATGCTTTGACCTGTTAGAGAGGAAAACACAAGCAAATCATTCGGTTCAAATCAAGCTGTCAGCGCTGGTGTCTCCTTCTCCCTACCGTCAGAACTCAGAGATTCCATCCAACGTGCAACTTGAGTTGCTGTTCTGTGCTGGCGATTACCAAGGTTCTCACAGCAACATAATCTCAGCAAATTAGCCCCAAAACCCATCTCTGATGTTAAAATACCCACATTAATATGGCCACTGGTGCAGAGTTTTACATTACAGAAACACTTTCCCAAATCTCAGGCTCGGAGGCCACAGTGAGCAATTTCTAAACCCTTCAGTTTTTTTGGCCCATTGTGGGTTGAGCTGGGAGCTGTAAATTATAAAATGTAGCCTCATAGCTTTCAAATTCATTCAAAATTGACGGAAATCAATGAAATAAAATCTGCCTTCCTGAAGGACAATTTACAACCAGTATATCATCATAAAAACATTAATGATTTTCCAGGTGTCAGTTATTTTATACAGATCATCCATTCTACTTAACCCACACGGGAGTATAGTACCTGATGTTCAGTGACAGCCTGAATTGTAACCAGCAGGACATTATCCAATTACAGCTCAATCACAATTTAAACCTTTTACTGTCAGGCACTAGTTGCACATCGAGAGGTAGAAAATGATATGAGAAAATGGGAAAAGCAGCTCATTGGGCTTGTTTCCAAGGCAGAATGTCACAGGAATGAGCTCTGCCGAACGGACATCAGCTGGCCTTCCTGTACAGTACAGTACAGTACTGGGGGCTGACCTGTTCCAGCTACCATCTTTTGGATTTGTCCTGACACACTGCTTGCCCTCTCAAGCTGCTATGAAGTCTGGTTTCTCCTGGTGTCCCAACTATTATTTATCTCACAACCAAAAGTGATCTCATTGTTGTTTGAGAGACCTTGCCGTGTACAAATCCGTTTCTTGTATCCATAAGTAAACTTCATGGGAACCTCCCTGGCTGAAGTATTTTGGAATTCCATGAGGAAGTGAAGCTGTTCATCATTCTGGTCACCTTGTAGAGACCAACCTTTCTCTCTCTTTCAGTCTTCAAGGTATCCCCTTACAATCTCTTCCTATGACCAGGTCTCTGGTGACTGATCTTAAAACAGCCTTCATTGGTTTGGCATCATGAGTTACATTCCTGAAAGGTGCTAAGAGCTTAACTCGAGCTCCTTCTAACAACATTAAGAAGGTGAAAAACAAAGAAAAGGATTTGGCTAAAACTCTGTTGTGCTGATGCCTGTCGTGGGCTGAGAGAGCATAGTTTTCCAATCCCTGCAGGTGGCGACATTTGGCAGAGTGAAAGTTTCACCCAATGGCATTAGATCCAGAATATTTACAATATTCTGCAGATTTCCCTGGAAACTGGAACTTAAAGTTCTCCAAGATTTCTCATTGTTCCAGCAGGATTCAGGAATGAATTCCGGAGAATGTCTATTCTAGTGTTCCATTTCTATCCAATGGAGCCACCTGGAAGTGGGTTAAAACCTTATGACCTGTGCTTCCTCCTCATTCAAACACCAATCTGTAGGCAGGGTCTAACGATCATTGGTGAACTTGCTGTTAATTCATAGAATCATAGAATGGAGCAGACCATTTAGTCCGTCATGTCCAATTTGGGTCTCTGTAACAACAACTTAGCTACTCCACTCCCTCTTCCTTTTCCTTCATCTTCTTCCTTCAGGTAATTATTTACTTCCCTTTGAAGTTAAGCCACGAATGAATCTTCCTCCATTGCACTCTCAGGTAATGCATCCCAGCTCCTAACCACACTAGATTTAAAACTTACCCTCAGGTCACCACTGATTCTTTCACTATCCATTTTAAAATCAGTGTCCCCCTGCTTCTTGCTGCCTTTAGGAACAGTTTCTCCCAACCTGCTCTGAATAACTTTGTTGTGATTTTGAAAAACCTCTATCAAATCTCATAGAGGAATAGAATGCCTACAGTGCAAATAGAGGCCATCAAATCTGCCCCAACCCTGCAAGGAGCAAGCTACGTAGACCCATCACTACTCCATTCAAGTATCCCCACCCGGGGTCTTTTTCCCTATGGTTAACCAGCTTAGCCTGCACATTCCTGGACACTATAGGCAATTTAGCATGGCCAATCCATCTAGCATGCACACCCTTGAAGTATGGGAGCTACCTTTGGAGCCCCTGGTAGAAACCCACACAGACATGGGGAGAACATGCAAACTCCTTATGGTCAGTCACCCGAAGCTGGAATTGAACCCAGGTCCCTGGCGCGATGGGGCAGCAGTGCTAACGACTGAGCCACCGTGCCACCCAAAGCAGGAGGGAGATGGAGCTCATTCAGTGAGCTCTGAAAGGAGGAGGCATAAATGGTTGGTGTTAAAAACCATGGCATAAGGGCTCCTGGCTCCTCAGAGTAGATGTTGAACCAAAGAGGAAATAACATCTCATATCACAATGAAAGATTAAATCTTGAGAAAAGGTGAGTATGAGATGAAGACTGAGGAGGAATAATTTACATTTTGTTTTCATTGCAGGAAGATCACCTGGAAACAGTGTCAGAATAAAACCAGTTATGAGTCATGGTTTTCTCATTTGTAGGATGTGGGCTTCACTGGCCGGGCCCAGCATTTATTGCCCATCCCTAGCTGTCCTTAAGAAGGTGGTGATGAGCTGCCTTCCTGAACCACTGCAGCCCACCTGCTGTGGGTTGACCCACAATGCTGTTATGGAGGGAATTCCATGATTTTTACCCAGCAACATTTATGGCCACAGTTACTTATTGTCACATATATCTAGAGAGATGTGGAGGTGTCAGTGTTGTACTGGGGTGGACAAAGTCAGAAGTCACACGACACCAGGTTGAAGTCTAACAGATTTGTTTAAAATCAGGACCTGACAAAGGAGTAGTGTTCCAAAAGCTTGTGATTTTAAATAAACCTGTTGGACTATAACCTGGTGTTGTGTGACTTTTGACTGTATCTAGAAAGATACATTGATAAATGTTCTGTCGCTAAAATACAGCACCATTTTGAATTACACAAAGAATAAAAAGAAATTACATAGAGTTCATCGTTGGTACAAGAGGGGCCTTCTAACACAGTTCCAGGGCTTCTGCAAGGTCTCTGCAAAATGTCCTGGGCCTGAAGGAGTCCCCACCTGTCAGGCCTCCTGTAGCCAAGAACGAATAACCTGCAGAGCACTGCCACAGACAATGACCACTGAGTCCCCAACTCCAAACCACCACTGACCACAGTGAAGCACTACTTTGGCTTCCCTCAAGGTGTCAGAAGACGAAGAAAAGAAAACAGATAAGCCAGGAGAGAAATAGAAGGATGCAGCTGGCCTGGAGCAGATGGGCTCAGGAGCCCAAACACTAGCGACCGTGCCATTGCCACCAGTCTGACAGAGGCTCACATCTCAGTTCGAGATCACCAATGAGTGGCGAAGGATGAACTGTGAATTCAGGGTGAGTGACCTCACCTTGCATTTGAGTTGGCCGAGTGCTGTGTGAGGAAGGGAACTAAGCAAAGGAAACTTGGTCATTCTTTTCAGGTAGGCGGAAGTGGGTACTGCAGATGCTGGAGATTAGAGTCAAGATTAGAGTGATTCTGGAAAAGCACAGCAGGTCAGGCAGCATCCGAGGAGCAGGAAAATCGATATTTCGGGCAAAAGCCCCTTCACCAGGAAATTCCTGATGCTCTTCCATTCTTTTCAGGTGGCAAGCCTGGCATCTGTTGGCCATCTGCTCAGAATAACTCGTGGACCCCTGAGACGCTTGTAGTGATTCACTTCAGGAGTGTCAACCACATTGTGGGTGGGGCTGGAGTCACATGTAGGCCAGGCTAGGCGTTCTCCAGCAGATTTCCTTCTCTCAAAGAGAACAATGAACCAGTGGGACTTTTATAACAATTTCAATGACAATCAGAGGATACAGAAATCTGGAATACTTCCCTAGCCCCAAAACACTGCTCAGGTTTGAGGATCAATCCAAAATGTCAAAACCAAGAGTGAGAAATGTTTATTAGATAAGGGTTATGGAAGTAAGGTGGGTTTTTGGAATGGAGAAACACATCAGACAAGATCTAACTGAATAACAGGAATTGAATGGCCCCACCATATCACTACACACTTAAAATAATTAGTTGATTTTGAATTGCTGTATGCTAGTTATTTAAAAATAGGGTAAAAAAATGATGACGGATATAGCATTTATTTTGCAATTGCCTGAAATTTAGTTATTTGAAATGTCTTAAGATTCCTCAAAGTATTTTCAACTGTATATTAAAATCTCTATTCTGTACACCTGATCTACAGCAGTTTCCACTCTCCTCCAATGCACCAGACTGCAGCAACACATAACACATTCGAGTGGCAACAGCAAAACCACGTAGCCAGCTCCAGCTCTGCACATTAATGAACAGGCACTGGATGAGCAGGCACTGAACCCACAGCATGTGTTAACTCCATTAGTCAAGGGGGAACTGGGGAGAACAATGGAAATGAATGTAAGCATCTTGCAGTTAGCATACAATGAGAAAAAACAGGCAGGAAGCAGTCTCTCTAACCGTGAATCTACCTTCTCTGTGCCAACAACTCTTCTGAAATGGAGCCCGAGTCCTCCTTGAAAAGAATTGGAAATAATGTCTTGATAGAGTCTACCCCATTTCACTAACCGGTAAGACTCAGGAATGAGGAATTGATTGAACTCCACAGAATTGGCAGCAAGAGGGAAACTTGTTTCAAACATCAAATTATCTGCGACCATTTCACCAAATGATGTCATTGCCTCTTTGGAAACTGTGAATTTTCTGAGATGTTGTCCCAAGATTTACATGGAATCCTGGCCTGGTAGAGCTTCTCTCTTTGATTTGTTCCTTTGTCAGTGTTTGCACGCTCTAATCTCCAAATTATCTTTCTGCTCCTCGGGGGAGGCCGGGATGAATGAAACTGCCAGGGTGCTATTCAGCTTCGCTATTGTTCCTTTAAGAGTCTTAATGGTCTTTCTGAGCCTCTTTTCCCTTCTCAACATTGGTCTTCATCCCTGTTTGATACCAACCCTGGAGAAGCACATAGTTGCCAGAAACCTGACTTAATTTTTCTTTAATTTTTTCATGGGAGGTAGGCATTGTTGAGAAAGGTAGTGTTTGTCACTAGCCTTGATTTCCATTAAGGTATGTTCTTTTGCCAGGCCATTTCAGACAGCAGTTATACGTCAAGCACATAACTTATTTCTTATAACTGTCAATCTAGAATCACACGTAATCCATATCAGTTAAAGGTCCTGCAGGAAAAATAGCTTGAGACAAGAAAAATAGAACTCCCTTCTTACCTGTGCATAATGACCACTGCAAATTGCAGATCTCCAGTCTGGTACATCGATACAATCCGAATGCCTGAGCAGCCAGTTATCATGTTTAACAATATAAGCTCCTGGAAACTGCGACACTGATCCGTCCACATCATGCAGGATAGTTGTCTTGTCACCATCCAGATCCAAGTGATGGAACCAGGGACCTGGCTCTCCAAAGAAGACCCGTGATGTGATCTAAAAAGATGAGAGCCACAGTTGTTATAAATGCCTGAATTCGCAAAGCTGTAAGGTCAGAAAAACAAAGAAAAATTTGCATTTATGTGGTGCCTATTTTTAACAACTTCAGGACACATATAAAGTGTTTTGTAATCAGTTAAGTGTTTAGAATTGAAGTTGCTAGAATGCAGGAAACACTACAGCCAAATTGTACAACAAAGTAAAAGATAATGTATTCTACTATTGATTACATTGGTGCCAGAAAGGATGAAATATCAGGCACTGAACATAACTGGTCCTGGGGTCCTGATGGATTTCATGCTAGAGTATGAAAAGAGATGCTAATGAGTTTGTAACTGCATTGCTGTTAGTTTCTCAAAATTCGCTATATTTTGGAAGGTTCCGTCAGCCTGGAAAATAGCAAGTATAGCTCTATTCAAAGGGAATTTTTTTCCACTCGGGGAACGGGGGTGGAAGTTGTGTGGGGTGCAGTAGTGGTGTTGGGGGTACAGTCTAGCGGATGGCTAATGTGAAGTGGTTCATTTTGGCAGGAAAAATAAACAGGCACAGTACTAATCATGGCTGTCGAATTCCAAGATGCACAGGGGATCCAGCTGTTCAGTGCATGAGTCCTGAAAAGGTTATCAAGAAAGCTAATAGAATGCTGTCCTCCAATATAAAAGAGAAATTGAACATACACGTAAGGATGTTATGCTTCAATTAAACAGGACATTGGTGAGACTATATTTCAAAGTGGCTTGAGAGACTTTGGAATTCTCTACCTCAGAAAGCAGTGGAGGAGTGAGATTGATACATGATGAGCAGGGGAATTGATCAAAGGAGATAGATGGGAATATAAGTTCAAAACACAAACAGATCAGCCAAGGATCTTATTAAATGTCATTGCAGCTTATAAGGCCCAAAGGATCCATGTCTGCTCCTAATCTCTGTGTTTGTATGATACAATGTCACTCATGACGAATTACAAACCTTGGAGACTCGGTTAGAGAATGATTTGGAGATGCCGGTGTTGGACTGGGGTGCACAAAGTTAAAAATCACACAACACCAGGTTATACAACCACCTGATGAAGGAGCGTCGCTCCGAAAGCTAGTGTGCATCCAATTAAACCTGTTGGACTATAACCTGGTGTTGTGATTTTTAATTCAGTTAGCAGAGGGATTGAATTCAAGAGTCGTGAAGTGATGTTGCAACTGTACTGGACCTTGGTTAGGCCACATTTGGAGTACTGTTTGCAGTTCTGGTCGCCTCACTTTAGGAAAGATGTGGAAGCTTTGGAGAGGGTGCAGAGAAGATTTACCAGGATGTTGCCTGGAATGGAGAATAGGTCGTACGAGGATAGATTGAGAGTGCTAGGCCTTTTCTCGTTGGAACGGCGAAGGATGAGGGGTGACTTGATAGAGGTTTATAAGATGATCAGAGGAATAGATAGAGTAGACAGTCAGAAACTTTTTCCCCGGGTACAACAGAGTGTTACAAGGAGACATAAATTGAAGGTGAAGGGTGGAAGGTACAGGGGGGATGTCAGGGGTAGGTTCTTTACCCAGAGAGTGGTGGGGGCATGGAATGTGCTGCCTGTGGGAGTGGCAGAGTCAGAATCATTGGCGACCTTTAAGCGGCAATTGGATAGGTACATGGATGGATGCTTAAGCTAGGACAAATGTTCGGCACAACTTTGTGGGCCGAAGGGCCTGTTCTGTGCTGTATTGTTCTATGTTCTATATTCTAAAGAATGCCTCTGACAATTCAGTGCTCCCTCAGTACTGCATGGAAGTATGACATAGATTTGAGTATTGAGTCTCTGGAGTGTGGCTTGACCAACTTTCTCGATAAAATGTTACGACAGTTTTGTCTCAAATCATCTGGTCGCACCGAGCTCCTCCTGACTGAAGAACTCCACAGGGGGTATTTTACTGGGAGCTGTATTTGCTGCCAGAGTTGACCTCCAGATCTGTGGTCAGCCTGCCCATCGGAAATCCATTTGCCCTGCAGCAATGTTCCACTGGGAACAGCCTTAATTGTTTCAGAATGGGACTTCTACTCTCTTGTGGGAGCATGCTCCATTGTAAAAAGCTACAGGTCTATCTGATTGGCTGGCAGCTCTATTGTCCCTACAGCACCAGAAACAAGAGAAGGCCAGTGCTGGAATAACAGGTAGTCCCTGAGTGGGAGAAGTGATGGAACTGCAATAAAAAGGCAAGCCTTAGGGAGATTCCAGCGAAACGGGGAGTTCATCAGAGGGCCAGGTTTCAGAGGCTAGGGAGAGTGAAGGAGACAGGACCTTGTCTTCGGTGGAAGAGAATTTGCCTTTAATATTTCCAAGTGCACTAGTTCTAGATCCAGGAACACAGGAGTAGGACATTCAGGCCCATCAGGTCTGCTCCACTATTCTACTTCATGGTTGATCATCTACCTCAACGCCACCTTCTTTGATGTCATTTGTATCTAAAAATCTGTCTTGAACATATTTAACATCTGAGTTTCCACTGCTCTCTGAGGTAAAGACTTCCACAGCTTCATTCTCTAATTGAAAAAATTCCTCCTCATCTCAATCCCACAGCTTGCTGTTTAATGTAAGACTTTTACCCTTAGTTTTGGAAGCTGCATGGGCTTATGCCCGAAACGTCGATTCTCCTGTTCCTTGGATGCTGCCTGACCTGCTGCGCTTTTCCAGCAACACATTTTCAGCTCTGATCTCCAGCATCTGCAGCCCTCACTTTCTCTCTTTTGGAAGCTGCAGGCAGGATAACATCTTTTCTACGTCTAACTTGTTTATGAGAACATACAAATTAACAGTGCAGACTATCTTGCAATGAGACATCCATCACTCAGTGAATAACATTAATTAGCTCAGCACAGAGAATAAATTTTATATGTTATCTCATTTCCCCATTTTCTAATGAGTATTTTACATCCTGGAGAAAAATCTCATTTTTCATTTGACATTTTACAATTTGAAATATACATATTAAATACAGAAATCCTGTGACAGTTTGAATAATGACAGATAAAAATGCTAAAATCTGAGAACCTACTGGTACATCCTGGAAAGTGATACTTGTCACATTGTTGTTTGGACAGGTTTGCCAAGAGTTATTGAATCGGAACCCAATGGCACTTGTGTGGCGACCATCCAGCGCCGCAAATTTACGGAAAGTGCAATTCTCTACGTTGATCGGGCCATCATAGATCTGCATTCCTCGGATGGGGAATGTCCTGGAAACACAGAGGGAAAATACAGCACTCAATTTTAGTTTGGTTTACGAGGATGAGTCGCTGATCGCTGCTGAGGAGAGTGGGTCAGAGAAATGTTGCAACTCTCTGCTCAACATATCATTCAATTCACTCAGCACAAGATCTTACTGCAAGACTTCACAAGTGCTTACCAGGATAAAACAAAGAATACAGGTTGTACCCAAAATTTTCAACAACACACACTTAAAACCTTTTCAATGATCTGTTTGGTGCAGTGGTATAGAGCTCT
Source organism: Chiloscyllium plagiosum (assembly GCF_037043375.1). Classification (NCBI taxonomy): domain Eukaryota; kingdom Metazoa; phylum Chordata; class Chondrichthyes; order Orectolobiformes; family Hemiscylliidae; genus Chiloscyllium; species Chiloscyllium plagiosum. The sequence goes on from NW_028270177.1 coordinate 37,572,483, forward strand.
TTTTAAAAATGAAGTCCGATACAGCAAAGTTTTACCAGAATGTCACCAAGGTTGAGAGAATGGAATTATGAGGAAGGGCTGAACTAAATTTGAGTTTTGTGTTTAGAAGACTGAAAGCAATCTGTTGAATATTGATCATTCTAAACTTCTGATCGGGATATCAGGATGCTAGGTTCTTCACCTCAAAGTGATAATTTGATATAGATTAGTATAACACAAAACTCAGTTCTTTATTTGAAAATAAGACTATGTTGACCTGGAGGTTAAGAAAAAACGTTCAAATTCTGCTACCTGCTCGGTGGAGTCATGGGACCAATACATCATCTTGTGTCAAAGTGGCTGTGATTGACAGCATTTTAAGAGCTCCCTAAAACGGAACATGTACATCAAAACACAACACAGGGAAGCTGCATGATTAGATTCCCTACAGTATGGAACAAGCCCTTTGGCCCAACAGGTCCACACCAACCCTCCAAAGAGTAACCCACCCAGACCCATTCTCCTACACATGCACCTAACACTGTGGGCAATTTAGCATGGCCAATTCACCTGACCTGCACATCTTTGGACTGTGGGAGGAAACCAGAGCACCCAGAGGAACCCCACGCAAACAGGGGGAGAATGTGTAAACTCCACACAGACAGTCGCCCGAGGCGGTAATCAAACCCGAGTCCCTGGCGCTGTGAGGCAGCAGTACTAACCACTGAGCCATCGTGCCACCCCATCATCTACTGTGTGAAGAGAATACATGAACATAATCTTACCATGAGAATCAGGCCATTTAAATCCGAAGCAAAATCAGGAAGTGGCTTTTTATACAAAGGGCAGGTAAACTGGGGAATCAAAATGGCTGCACCAATTGCAGTTTTCAATTCTGAAATCCATAGATTTTCATTGGGGAAGGATGTGGAGGGACAGAGAACTAAGAGGAGAAAATGGTTTTGTAGGGAAAACCAGCTAAGAACAATAGAATGGTGGTACAGATCCGAGAGATGACCTTTATCTCTCTGTTGACTGCATGAGCACTGCTCAATCAAGTTTGGTTGCAATGTGTGTAGGGACAGTGATATTGAGTTTCCGACAGCAAACTGAAGGATTCTGCATCCTGCACCTTGCTGTTGTGAGTGATAAAAGGTGAAAACCACAAAGAGACTGTAACTTGACTCAGATCAGAAGAGAAAAAAATTATTTTGGTTCTAACGACAGAATTATTGAAATACTCACACTCCTTTTGGAAGAACTCGTCCACTGTGATCTAGGCCACTCGGCCCCCAGACAAGATTCTCTGCCATCTGAGTTCCACGGTTTTCACTCTCCCCAACAAACAATGAATTTTTTACCTCCTGTTTGGCCCCGTCATCATCTGGAAAAGTTCCACCACTGGAAGTATAAAAATGACACATGACATTTGCACCCTCCAAGTCAAAAGTTGTGACTGCACATCTTTAACAAGTGGTGTTATGTGGCCACAGTAACGAGGGATCATTATGTTGCTATCTTTTAGCATTAAGCTGAGATCTTGTTTAGCTGTTCAAATGGGCCAAAGATAACCCAAGGAATTGTTCAAAGAAATAGTACGGATTTCCCCAGGTATTCTGTCCATCAAAAGCAAACTTTTTGGTCACTTGCTTTATTGTGGTTTTGTATGATCTTGCTGTGTGCAAATTGATTGCACAATAGTTGCTATAGTTGAAAATAAATATGTCATATCCCATTTCTAACAATGCAAGCTCTATTTTATGATTTCAGTCGAGGGAGGAGACATGCAACAATTGTCATTGCTTCTGGCTGAAGGGGGCACCACAGGTTAAATTTATGGCCATTGATTGCAATGTAGACTGAGAAATGTTTGTGACCCATCCTGTAACTCACTTTCCATTGCAATCCCCAAGGCTCATGAGTTGGTTATTTCATATCACTGACATTCCTTTGATCTTCATTTATCTTTTGTTTTGGAGATGATCCAGTTTTATATTCATTATCATTTTTTTGCTGTCACCTCACTGTTCCCTATCTTCCAGCGTTATGTCTCAGTTGCTATCTCTCAATCTCCTCTACTCCCTTCAATTCTGAGCCTTTCATCTTTTAAAAGGTAAGCCTTGCCCACAAAACTCCAGCCAGGATTTTCAGCCTCAGATATTTGTTCTCCATCTATCAACAGCATTGCCTTGCTACAGTGTTCACTCATCACACTTCATCTAACTCATTCTCTCCTCAGATTTCAAAGACATAACCTCCTTCAGTCTTCTCTTCAACTATAAGACCATAACCGATATGAGCAGGAGAAAACCACTTGACACGTTGAACCTGTTCTCCAACTCAATTCGACCATGAAAGATCTCCAACTTCAAATTCATTTGTCCACCCAGTGCTCATATCCCTCAGACACCAAAGTTCAGTATCCCAGCCCCATTTGAAAACACAATAGGGTAGAGAATTCCAAATATTTAAAATCCTTTCAGTGATGGTATTTCTCTTCATTTCTGTCCTAAATGATAAATCTTCATCCTTAGACTGTCCCCTTTTGTTTTAGATTCCCCAGCCCAGGGAAATAACCTCTCCTTATCAAGCTCCTTCAGAATCTTGAATGTCTCAATGGGATCACCTGTCATTCTTCTAACACATCATCGGCCAAACTGCTCATCCCAGGGACCAATCCCGTGAACCTTCACCATACTGCCTCCAATGCAAGTGTATTCTTCCTTAAATATGGAGATCACCAGTGCATGCAGTATTCCAGATGTATTCTCACCACAGCCCCATATAACTGCAGTAAGACCTCTTTCTTCCTATATTCCAATTTCCATTTGCTTCCCTAACCAACATGCCATTTGCTTCCCTAACTTTGGCTGTACCTGGGCCCCATCTTTGGAATTCCTTGCATGCACACTCCCAAGTCTCTATGAACATTAATACTTATAAGTTGCTTGCCTTCTGAGAAATATTCTTCTGTTCTACACTTAGTGAATAACCTCACGCTTCTCCACATCTGGCATATTATGGCCCACTCATTTAACCTGTTTATAACTCTCTCTGTGTCCTCTTCACACATTACATTTCTACGTAGCTTCGTATACTCAGCAAACCTCGATACATTATTCTCTCTTTATCTAGGTCATTAATGTAGATTGTAAATAGCTGAGGATGCAGAACTAATGCTTGTGGAACAGTTTCTATCACAGCCAGACCTCTTGAAGATGCCCCATTTGTGCCTACACTTTGGTTCCTGGCCAGTAGCTAAACCCCAATCCATGGGAATATATTGCCAAAAATACAATGAGCCTTATAGAGTCATAGAGATGTACAGCATGGAAACAGACCCTTCGGTCCAACCCATCCATGCTGACCAGATATCTCAACCCAATCTAGTCCCACCTACCAGAACCCGGCCCATATCCCTCCAAACTCTTCCTATTCATATATCCATCCAAATGCCTCTTAATTGTTGCAATTGTACCAGCCTCTACCACATCCTCTGGCAGCTCATTGCATACACGTACCACCCTGTGTGAAAAAACGTTGCCTCTTTTATATCTTTCCCTTCTCACCCTAAACCTATGCCCTCTAATTCTGGGCTCCCTGACCCCAGGGAAAAGACTTTGTCTATTTATCCTATCCATGCCCCTCATAATTTTGTAAACCTCTAAGGGTCACCCCTCAGCCACCGACGCTCCAGGGAAAACATCCCTAGCCTGTTCAGCCTCTCCCTGTAGCTCAAATATTCCAACCCTGGCAAGATCCTTGCAAATCTTTTCTGAACCCTTTCATGTTTGACAACATCTTTCCGATAGGAAGGAGACCAGAATTGCACGCAATATTCCAACAGTGGCCTAACCAATGTCCTGTACAGCCGCAACATGACCTCCCAACTCCTGTACTCAATACTCTGACCAATAAAGGAAAGCATACCAAATTCCTTCTTCACTATCCTATCTACCTGCGACTCCACTTTCAAGGAGCTATGAACCTGCACTCCCGGGTCTCTTTGTTCAGCAACACTCCCTAGGACCTTACCATTAAGTGTATAAGTCCTGCTAAGATTTGCTTTCCCAAAATGCAGCACCTCGCATTTATCTGAATTAAACTCCATCTGCCACTTCTCAGCCCATCTGCCACTTTTCAGCCCATTTGCCCATCTGGTCCAGATCCTGTTGTAATCTGAGGTAACCCTCTTCGCTGTCCACTACACCTCCAATTTTGGTGTCATCTGCAAACTTACTCACTGTACCTCTTATGCTCGCATCCAAATCATTTATGTAAGGGACAAAAATTAGAGGGCCCAGCACCGATCCTTATGGCACTCCACTGGTCACAGGCCTCCAGTCTGAAAAACAACCCTCCACCACCTCTTCTACCTTTGAGCCAGTTCTGTATCCAAATGGCTAGTTCTCCCTGTATTCTATGAGATCTAACTTTGCTAATCAGTCTCCCATGGGGAACCTTGTCGAACGCCTTACTGAAGTCCATATAGATCACATCTACTGCTCTGCCCTCATCAATCTTCTTTGTTACTTCCTCAAAAAACTCAATCACGTTTGTGAGACATGATTTCCCACACACAAAGCCATGCTGACTATCCCTAATCATTCCTTTCCTTTCCAAATACATGTACATCCTGTCCCTCAGGATTTCCTCCAACAACTTGTCCACCACCCGAGGTCAGACTCACTGGTGTATGCTTCTCTGGCTTGTCCTTACTGCCCTTCTTAAACAGTTGCATTTCAGATACAAAGAGGATTTTCCTCCTGGGCTTGGAATGGGTGCAGAACAAGAGGCCACAGCCTTGGGAAATGCAAAAGGCTGTTTCAAATTGAGAGGAAGAGGAACTTCTTCACTTAGAAGGTGGTGAACACGTCGACCACAGTGTTGCAGAGGAGAAGTCACTGAATATATTTAAGAAAGAAATTGATAGATTTCGAGAAATAGATGTTAAGAGGTATGGGATGATGATGTGGGGATAGAGGATCGTTCATGCTCAAATCGAAAGGTGGAGCAAGCCTGTTAGGCCAAATAGCCTACTCCCGCTCCTATGTTTTACATTTCTCACAGGCCTGAAGTTCCCATCACTCTTCTTCCTTTCCTGAAAGCATTGGATTTGCTAACTCCTAATCAACAGGGAGCATTCCAGAATCTTGGGATTTTGGAAAATTATTGCTAGAGCATCCTCCAACTCTGCAACTTCCTCTTTTCAAAGCTTAGGAAGTAGGCCTCGGGTCCTGGGGAGTTGTTGAATTTTAGTCTCTAAAGTTTCTTCTAGTATTTTGGTCTCTGCTCATATTAATATCCTTATTTTCCTCACTCCTTTCAGTATGTATGTTATCGTCTACCTATTGACCCTTCTCCTGTGAAAACAGATATTTGATCAATGCCTCTGCCATTTCTTCAGCACCCCCCCATAATAATTTTCCTCCATTTAAAACAGATATTGGAATCACTGCCAGAAATTTGCAATGATACTTGTGCTTTGGAAAAAAGAGCGATTTTTTTTTGTGAAGGTACCTTTAAGATCAAAGTGAAATGAGGTTAACCCTGGGATGGGGGATAATTAATTTTCCTGATAACAATCATAGAATCCCTAGAGTGTGGAAACAGGCCATTTTGGCCCAACAATTCCACAACAACCCTCCAAAGAGTAACCCACCCAGACCCATTCCCCTACCCTATTACTCTATATTTACAACAATTAATGCACCTAACCTACACATCCCTGAACACTATGGGCAATTTAGCTTGGCCAATTCACCTAACCTGCACACCTTTGGACTGTGGGAGGAAACCCAAGCAGACACGAGGAGAATGATCAAACTCCACACAGAGAGTTGCCTGAGGCTGGAATTGGACCCGGGTCCCTAGCGCTGTGAGGCAGCAGTGTTAACTACTGAGCCACCTTGCCGCCCTTAACAAGAGGGCACTAGACTGCTGAGAAATGTCTATATGACTGAACTGAGGTTGTTTTGGGGATGAAAGCTTAACATAAGAATAGATAGCTAACTGGGAGATCAAATTACAACTGATCTCAAATAGAGGAAGACAGATTTCTGTAGAAAACAGAACCTGAAGTTGAGGGATGAGAAGCAGCAGTTATACAAGGAACTGTACAATGCTTAAAAAAGGACAGATAGATGAAGACAGGGAGAGCAGGGACGGCAAATTTCACAGGATTCCTATTGCAGATGTTTTCAAAGCTGTTTTCGCCAAAGCAAAGCAGATTATTTAAAGGGGTCAGAGAAGACAGCCTCTGTGCCATCAAAACTGCTGTGAGCCTTACTCCTTTGTAATGAAACGAGAACAGATCTCATTTCATTTGTCCTATGGGGGAAGTGTTATGTTGATGGATCAGAATCCTAAAGTATTTGCAGACATTTCTTACTTTTACTTCCAAATGTGTTGCTTTTCAAAGAAGACTTATAATGGAAAAACTGCAGATTTTAATTCCAGTGACTATCTGGACAGCCCTGTGCAAAGCCATTGGAATGTTGCATGTTGCTGTACCCTATGTGTAATGATGCTCAGGGATATGGGAGAAAGGCAGGCGATTGATACCAGATAATAGTGCCAGACTACAGGGCTTTTGTGGTGCAGTGATCCTGCTCCATCTCTGGACGAGGATGCCCAGGTTCAAAACCCACCTGCTCCAAAGGTGTGTCGTCACATCTATGATCATGTGGCTAGTAGGAGAAATGGCTGCTCGACTGCTTGAGAACTACAATAAAGCATGCTGGGAATTTTGGTCAAGCTACTTTAAACTCTGATCTCGGTTAAAACTGAAGCCAGGACATGTAGGGACATATCCTGTAAACTGTGACCTGTAATTTCCTGCAACGAGAGAGGTGTTCTAGCGGTTTGCTGGACAAACTGAAACCACTATTACTTTATATAGAGCATGGTATGTAGCTGCTTATGACTTGGTATAAATATTTGGGAGTTATTCACCAGTAAACTCCATTGGATGGGATCAAACATTGTGATCAAGTTTAGTCAATTCTCTGGCCAAATGCCAGAGAAGTTTCTGGAAGAATGAGCCTGCTTTGGGGATATAAGCTACCATCACAAAGTGCTTTGGGAGCAGATTCACAAAGTACGTGCCCCGAAGTTATCTTCAGGGTGACAAAGAGCCACGAGGCAAGATCTACACCAACAGAAAAAGTTGGCTGCTTTACTTGAATCAGAGTGGTATTTGTTTCAAACCAAACTTCAAGAATTAAAGTTTGGGTTGGAGTTGAATGCGAATTAAGTTAAAATAAGGTAAAGTGAAGTTAAATAAAGTGAGTTAAAGTTGAAGTTAGATGAGAAAAGAAATGAATGTTGCAACAAATGTGTGGTTTATATTGATACCTAAAGAGCTAAAAGGTTTAATTAAATTTTGAATTGACTTCCTGTTTTCTTCTGTCTGTCACATAAGGGAAGAACCTGGACGAAGGTTGAACATCTCTTGCAGGTAACAGGTTCCTGAACAGGTTGATCGCGTGCTGCATTAGGTAATAGAGTCAGTTCAGTTATGTTGGGACTTTTACTTCTGCACCGTAATAATTTGGGGATTCTATGAAATTATCAGGGAAACTTCCAAGCTCACCAAGAAGAGACAATAAAGTGGCTGTAGATCTCTCCCCTATTGGAAGGAAGTCACCTTGTACAAACATGTCTATTTTACCCTTGAGAAATACACAAGGACAGCTTTTAAATGGTCATTTTCAACAAAGGAACAAATGGGACTGAAGCCTCCCATATGCAAGAGGTAAGGTTTGATCATGAGGGTACTGTGAAGGTCACGGCCAAAAAAATAACCTGTCTCCAAGTTAGCCTTGTGTTAGGTAAGACTATCTCTGATTCACTCACACAGAGCTGGAAAACAGTTGAAAAAGAAATCAGAACAAAGGAAGGTCACTAAGCTTACAAAATCAAGAATCTCAAAAATCAGGCTTGCGGGGCCAAAGGACCTGTTGCTGTGCTGTATTGTTCTTTGTTCATCTGTTCAATCACCAACATCAACAAGTCAGTAACCTCTACTGTAGTAGTCACAATACTCTACTATCTGCTTTTTGAGAACAACTCCGAGACTGATCTCTGTATCTGTTTTTTTCTCAGGCTTTTAGTATTTTGGACTCTCTCCTTATTTCTAATCTGTACATATGAGCTGTATTACTAATTCTTTTCACATTTAGTTACCTCTTTTTGTTAATTCAAGAACGCCTAGATAAACTGGCTCCATTTAAAACAGAAGCTCATTTGGCTCTGAGAGAAAGGTATCCATTAGGGAAGGGATCTAGTTAATTGTACTTTGTTGCAGCCAAGAATAAAGAAAGAGAGCCAGTTTGTCCCTTACCAAAGAGCTCAACATGTTGGGGTAGCCCATGTGGAACCGTAACAAATTGGGTAACTTGCCTGGAGTCTGGTCATAAGATAGCTTTGATTACTACAAGCTCTTACCTTGCAAGAGTCAGTCCAATGCCATTATCAGCAAATCTAAGGAAAAAGGACAAACACAGTTAATAATTGTGTGACTAGAATTGAAGCTGAACTTTTCCAGGCCCAAGGCACCAACATGTAACAAACATCAGCGACCTAAATGGAATAGTTCAGTCACAGCTCACAGCATCAAAGTGTGCTGAATGCACTCATTCTGTCCAATCTTCTTAATCTCTGTGAAAAAACAAACAACAGACGACAAATCACCAATTCCTATGTGTCGTGACAAAATAAATCCATTCAAAACAAACGTGTTTCTAATTCCACGATTAGGGTAGTTACCCCCTCATTTTCTCTGTATGTATCTCTCAAGGTATTGTGAATTAATATTGCTGTTTTTGGCACTCTTCAATGTATTGCATGGATTCTGCATGAATTTTATAGCAAATGGGTCTACTCTGTAACTGAGAGATTGAATATCTGAGGCCAAAACTAAAGGAAGCATTATCGATACACCAGTCACTGTTAAGAGCTGGCTTTCACTCCCTTTGTCTGGATATAATGGGCCAGTAATGGCCTCAAAACAGATATGGTAGCTATCCATTTCCTATTAAAACTGGCAATGTAGTCGATTCCATTTGGGAAAAAACCCACAACCAGGTCATCAAAACGTCAGCTATTAATATATAAGTCTGAGTTCAATAATAATAATACTAATAATGTAACACTGATTCTCAATCCTGCTTGGAGTTGGGTGAAGTCTGTGCAATGCACAAAGCATTGAATTACCTTAGTGGATCCAAGAAACAGAACCTCTTGCTTCTTTTGGCAACACACAAAAAAAACTACAGAACCCCTACACTTATATTCATTAGATAATATTGATACTGGAGATGGGTGAAAGGCCCTTTGACTTTCATGCATCATCCAATGGTCTTAGAAAGAGCTTGTTGCTTTCTCATTTGCATGGATACATCAGGTGACCAGTGACAGAAGCATTAAGGATGAAAAGTCATGTGATGCAACCTCTGGAAATAGAGTTGGTATCCCTATCATCACGAGAGTTTGCATTTGACTAAATTTCAAAATCTACCCAACAATGTCAATGAAGAAAAGGACTAAGTGAATTGTTTGTAAAGATGTCAGAGCAGAACCTGGTGCTCAGGGATATGGTAAAAGGTCATCACAAGAGACAGAAAACAATGGAATTTGATAGAGGGGTGGGCAAGACTTCATGACTGGGGCACAGAAATTCAGAAATCTGAAACAGCTAAAAGATAAAGATTTGGAATTCTCTAAGCAAGACATTCAGAATTCTCTAAGCAAGACATTCAGAAATCTCATCTGAATAGTTAAAATACGACCACCACCAATTTTGTAGGACCTGTGTGAGTAGGGATGGCCAATCAGGCTTGTCCTGGTGTCCAGTCCAATTGAATGAATGGTTTTTGGAGATGGATTTATTTTAATAATTTTCACAAGTTCCCAGTGCAGTTTCTTCCTTATTCCAAAAGACAAAATAATAGACCATTCAGTCGCACAAGCCAATTTTGCCATAGATCGCAGGTGAACAACTGTTCACGGCATCATAAGGGGAACCAAACGTAAGGGAGCTTCCTTCCTTAAATTACATTGGTTGGAAATGGAATGATAAAGGGTAAGAATGTCATTCAAATATCTGAGCTTGTTTTGCTATTCATACAGCTATTTGCCAGCTCTTTCTCCATTTGCTTTGCCAGATCTACCTAACAAAACATTCATCAACAAGATCTTGAAGATTTCCAGAGGCCCAGAATCTACAGCCTTTTGGCAAGAGAAAGTGCGTTTCCTGATTTCACAGTCGAGTACTGAATATCAATTCAATATTTTCTGGACTTCAGAATGGATTCTGGAATATTTGCCAGCCTTGCTGTTTGCAATGAGGCAAAGACTGATTGTAGTAAAACTCAGTGTTGACATAACTGCAGTCAGTCTGTGAGTGTGTTAGTGAAGTACATGTACTCAAGCAAAGGTGTTCATCTGTGCCTGTTATGTTTCACATGTATGTACAGACAATACTTAGCTTACTTGGCAAACAACACCCTTCACTATTGTACAGTTACCCTACTGTTCCAACATTTAGTATTGGATAAGAGAAATATCCTTCAATTAAATATTGCTTGGCTTCTGCCACAAACACCATGCCCTATCCATCAATTCCATCTCTCTCCATAGCCACTGTGTTCACACTCTTGGAATCCTACTTGACCCTGAGCTGAACTTCCAACCCAAACATCTCTATGCATGCAAAAATATCTACTAAGTACAACCATGTGCTGCTGAAACCCTCTTTTCTATCATTGTTGGCTCTAAATTTGACTGTTTCCAATCTGTCCATCTTCTTCCCTCCATAAACATGAGGTCATCTAAATCTCTACTGGCCATATCCTAATTTATCCAAGTCCCTTTCACCAGTCACCAAGATCTGCATTGATTTCAGTTCCAGCAGCATCTTGATTTTGATATTGTCATCCTCGAATTCAAATTCGTCCATGGATTTGTTCTGAAATTTTGTAACCTCTTATGGTCCTGCAACCCTCAGAGGTATCAGTGCTCCTCCAGTTCTAGGCTCACGTGTATCGCCCATTTTCTTCACCTAACTTCATTATCCACTGGGCCTTCAGCTGCCTTGTCCTAAGCTCTTAAGTTTATCTTTGAATTTCTCCGTCACACTCAGCTCTGTAAAGGCATTTTTCAAAATCTACTTCTTTGATTAACCTTTTGGCTGCCAGTCCTAATCATCTCAAGTTGAAGTGGAGATATAAGAGCGTAAGCAACAGGAACAATCCAACTCTTTGAATTTGCTGTGTCATTCAATACAATCATGGTGCACCTTCTGTCCCAACATGTTGTGGCTGTACAGGACATTGGTTAGGCCACTATTGGAATAATGCGTGCAATTCTGGTCTCCTTCCTATCGGAAGGATGTTGTGAAATTTGAAAGGGTTCAGAAAAGATTTACAATGATGTTGCCAGGATTGGAGGATTTGAGCTATAGGGAGAGGCTGAACAGGCTGAGGCTGTTTTCCCTGGAGCATCGGAGGCTGAGGGGTGACCTTATAGAGGTTTACAAAATGATGAGGGGCAAGGATAGGGTAAATAGGCAAAGTCTTTTCCCTGGAGTCGAGGAGTCCAGAACTAGAGGGGCATACGTTTAGGGTGAGAGGGGAAAGATATAAAAGAGACCTAAGGGGCAACTTTTCATGCAGAGGATGGTATGTGTATGGAATGAGCTGCCAGAGGAAGTGGTGGAGGCTGGTACAATTGCAATATTTAAGAGGCATTTGGATGGGTATATGAATAGGAAGGGTTTGGAGGGATATGGGCCGGGTTCTGGCCAGTGGGATTAGATTGGGTTGGGATATCTGGTCGGCATGGACGGGTTGGATCAAAGGGTCTGTTTCCATGCTATACATCTCTATGACTCTATAATTATCCAAGAGCAAATCAGATGCAGGGAATCCTGTGGTAACTCACCTTGTGACCCCTCCAGGATCTGTCATAGTCACAGAGTCATAAAGCACAGAAAGCCTTCAGTCTAATTTGTACATGCCAACTAGAAACCTCAATCTTACATAGTCCCATTTGCCAGCATTTGGTCCATATCCTTCTAAATCCTTCCTATTCATATACCTATCCACATGCCCTTTAAATGTCGTGATTGTACCAGCCTTCACCACTTTCTCTGACACATAGTTCCATATAGTCTCCACCCACTGACCTTTTCAAATCTTTTCCCTCTCACCTTTAACCTATGCCCTCTAGTTTTGGACTCCCCTGCCCCAAGAAAAAGACGTTGGCTATTTGTTTTTTTACCTAAAGTGTTAAGGCTCCATCATGTACAGGGCACAAATCAGGTGTGTGATGGAATGCTCCCCACTTGCCTGGATATGTTCAATACCCTAACCCCAATACTCAAGAAGCCAGATTGATTGGCACCACATCCACCATCTCCAACATTCACTTCCTTCAGTACTAACATGGAATGGCAATAGTGCATACCACCCCCACGATACATGGCAAAAACTCACCAAAGTAAACCCTCAATCTCTACCATCTAGAAGGATAAAGGCAACAGGAACACCAGAACCTGCAATTCCCTCCAAATCACACTCGATCATGATTTAGAAATTTATCACCATTCTTTCAGTGTCAGTGCATAAAAATCCTGAAACTCCCTCCTTAACAGCATTGGGGGTGTTCCTACCCTACTTGGACTACAACATTTCAAAAAGGCACTACTGCCACCTTCTACAGGGCAAGTAGGGACAAGCAACAGATGATAGTTTGGCCAATTCAAACTCATATCCCATGAATAAATAAAAAAAACTTTCACTTTACAGCCCACTCCCAATATCCTTTGATCCCAGAGAGACCAAAATTATGCTCATCTCAGCTTTAAATATACTCAACAATGGAACACTCTGGGATGGAGAATTCCAAACATTCAAAATCCTTTGTGTGAGGCTTATCTTAGTCCTAAATAATTCGTTCTTTACCCTGAAACTGGGCCTCCAGTTTGATTTCAATATTTGTGCTGTGGAGCACTTTGGGAAGTTTATTTACATAAAGGGAGTAATGTAATTGCAAATTGTTGTTGTATCCTGGAAATGGATCAAGAGATTCCAGGCTGGTGAGCTAAATACAATAGTACTAAAGTATCTGCATACTAGAGGGAGTGCTGATGCAGTACATTTCAATTTAATATACATTTCCAGCCTTTAATTCATCTTTTATAGATGTAACATTTTTAAAGGACAGAATTGGAACTTACTGGCAGTTCTCCAACCATACATCTCCACCACGAAGCCAAGCACCGTGGTCCTGGTTTTTATATGCAATATAATTTTTGATTATAGCAGGTTCCCTTGGTTTGTGTGGATCAGCTCCTTTATGGGGACTGTACCTAGGCAAGAAATCACACAGTTCCTTTATATAGTCCAAAGAAAACAAGAACTTATTTGCAATGCTATACTTTACAGGAGAAAGTTACGTTCTTCTACTGAATGGTCACTGAGTTCATGCTTTTAAAAGTAAGTCTGTGAAACACAGATAGTTCTAATTAGGCCCCTTGTAAATTTGAGTCTGTCTGCTTGAACTGACCTGGCACCAACCAGTGAAAGGAATGGCCGCTTGTCCTTTGCATTAGCTTCAGTTGTCTTCACTCCATTATCAATCATCATACCAGCCTGAAACATAGATTGAAAAAGATTTGAAACACACTTTCAATATTGAGATAATATAAAATGTTAACGAAAATGGTGCGACCAGGATTCCAAATTTTAAACGAGATCCAGGATTTGAGACAGCATGAAATTCACTATGTTTAAAATGGCATCAGTGGGGACCTGAAAGGAGTCAGCAATTCACCAGCCAATGGCAACAAGGCTGGAAGTCCAGTTTCAGACCTGCTGGTAAGGGTCATCTCCACTGAGGGTAGACACCCATTCCACACCTGACACAAAGGACCATGAAATTTTCTACGATGAAACTTCCTTTTCATTGAATCAAAAAGGTCCAAAGTAATCGATTTGAAGGAATCTCAACATGTTAGTTTGATTATGACCAGATACAATGCAATGAGGATATTACCTGAAACCATATAATCTGATTTGCCTAATTTGGCATAGGAAACCTAGTCAGCCTGGATAAGGTGGGCCGAAGGGCCTGTTTCCATGCTGTATGTCTCTATGACTCAACACAAGCTCTAGGAGAGTGCTGAAAGCATTGGAAGTGGTGAATAATAGGCACTGCTGAGAAATCAGAGCCAGAGTGACTCCCTATACCAATTGCCCCAATATTTCAGAAAGAGTTTGCTCAAATGTTGCACACCTGAGTCTGCAAATCTGTCTGGGATTCTTAATCTGTTTTTTTTTCTCCTCTCTCAAGAGATAGCTTTGTTTTTGATATAGAGATGTGCAAGGTCACAATTTTGTGAGACAGGCTGAATGGACAGGAAAGTGTGTACCTGTCCATCACTGGATTAACTGTTTCACCAATCTGTCCATGTCGATGTTTGTCAATGCAGTTTAGATGCACCCGCTAGAACATGTGGGGTGGCACGGTGGCTCAGTGGTTAGCACTACTGCCTCACAGCACCAGGGTCCCAGGTTTGATTCCTGCCTCAGGCAACTGTCTGTGTGGAGTTTACACGTTCGCCCTGTGTCTGCGTGGGTTTCCTCCGGGTGCTCCGGTTTCCTCCCACAGTCCAAAGATGTGCAAGTCAGGTGAATTGGCCATGCTAAATTGCCCATAGTGTTAGGTGCATTAGTCAGGGGTAATTATAGGGGAGGGGAATGGGTCTGAGTGGGTTACTCCGTGGAGGGGCAGTGTGGACTTGTTGGGCTGAAGGGCCTGTTTTCATACTATCTAATTTAATAGAATCTAATTTAATCAAAAAACATTGGGGAGGGAGATTACAGACGAAATTGTCTTATTTTCCATGCATGTTTCTACATCAGCAGAATTCACAGCGGTTGGGAATGTGCTCGTAAATATTCACAGCGACCCATATTTTTCAACAAATACCAGCTGAATGACTATAAAGATGTTTATTTCATTCCTTCAGTATAGCTCTCTCCAGTATTACAGCAATTGCGTGCAGACTTACCCTATAGTTGGAATGAGCCCTGTTATTGGTGAACTTTCCCAATGGCACATGTTCAGAATAACCGGGGGAATACATTCCTTCTGAAGGCCCTGTGGGCACGTGGTGGAAAATAAACCAAAATCCAGTTTCCTGCGATGTAAACATGCAGATAAATATTTGAACTTCCAAAAGGTGCTGTTCTGCAGTTTAAATACGGAATAAATAGCTAGCACGTGACTCTAACCTCACAGTAAATACTAACATATGAGACAGGAGAGGACCTACCTCAGAGCCTGCAGCCGAGCAGTTGATGAGATTATTGTTGGGATTTGCAATCCAAAATGTAGAGACTGCACTGTAATAAAACAGCAAAGATTTACTCTGGAGGTGGACAAATGTGTCCAATTCAAGTTAAAACCAAAACTCTGTGTATACTGTACTTGTTAGTTTTCTTAAAGATTTATATGTGGGAAGTTACATATTAAGGTGGTAAGATGTTTATTGTTTTAGCATTCTGGATCTGGTCTTTTATAAAAGACAAAGCATTTCATAGTAAAGGTTTTCATTTGTTTACTCTTCCTGCACCTTGACTTTGACACATTTCAAAAGTGGTTACCTGTTAAACTGTTCACAATCTAACATTACACCAGGTTTCACACAACATTTCCAAAGGGTTACTTTGAGCTCTGATTACAAGAACACAAAGGAGTACAGATTGTGATCGAGAGCACTGTATTAAACATTACCTGCAGCTCAGTCCACATGGCTTAGAGTGAAATGGTTTCTTGTTTAATGACTTCACAGATATCGATACCAAACACTGAATCACGCAGCAAGAAATAAGTCTATCCAGCTCTCTGTACCTTTACTGACATTTTGAACTGGATGTTTAATTTAGTTCAATGTAACAACACTTTCCCAAAACACCTTTAATCTTCTTCAAGTAGATACCCAATTGCGTCTTGATAGTTGGAATGGAATCTGCTTCCTCACCAACCTTGTGAGCCACGCTTCTTAGGTCTTGACAATCCTCAGTGCCCCTGTAGCTCTTTGTCAATTATATTAAGTCAATGACCTCTGTTCAGCAAACCATTTATCGGAGAATTTCCCTTTACAAACTTGATCAAAGTGCTTAGGATTCTGAATACGTTGACAGTTGTCTCTTGAAACTTCTCTGTTCCAATGTCACTTCTCCAGTCGCTCCACTTGCCAAAAGTCTTTTGCCTCCATTTGGCCAACTTCCTCTTCAAGGTTTTTACATTGTTCCTAAAGTGCGGCAGGCAGGCCATCCCGTGCAGTTTTCTTATTCCTTGGGTTAGGAACCTCCTGATTAAGGAAGTGCACATGACAGGAATCTTCTCTCTGCCTTGTCCTTATTCTGTTCCACCCAGTTTCTGTTGGCGTAGACTATTGCTAGTCAATTATTTTTATATTTCTCTGGAATCTGCCCGCAGATTTGTACTTCTACCTAATTCTTGCTATCCTTGGGTTTATAATAAACATTCATCAATGTACCAGCTACTTTTCTGCTCCTTAATTCTAACCAAATCAGTTCAGTCATTGAATATTCCAGTGTTCCCTTGGTCTTGCACTCAATTAATGATGCCATCACTTTTTCCACCCTTTTCTCTTTCATTCCCTGTCCCTCCTGAATATATTGAAACCAGAAATGTTTGTTTCCCATTCCAGCCCATGTTTGAGACAGCTCTCCCTCATCACCTCGATATACTAATCCCATGTGCCAAGGTTGCACGTAGCTCAGCAACTCTTATAATAGAAGTCCTTGCTTCAACACACTTCAAGTCTAACATCATGCTTTGACTCTTCCTGCATCTTTTTCAATAAGATATAAATCTCCGGATCTTCCTGCTCCTGCATCCACTTTTTAAGTTATTAGCAATTTTGCTGTACTGTCTTCCTTCCAAATTGCATCACTGCAAACCTTCCTGTAAATATCCATCACTCTGATTCGATCTCTCAGGCAGCCCTGATTTTAATCACATCCCAGTAGTGGCTTTGTCTACAAGGGCCTGGGCCGAATACTCCAGAATTTACTTCTTACAACTTTTTCCCTCGCTATCTCACCTTTCCGCTTTAAGAGACTCTTTAACATAGGTGCAAGAGTAGGTCATTCAATTTGATCATGTCTGATCGAACACTTCAATGCCTTATAGCCACCCTGCCGCCATAATCATTTATGGCACTGATAGTTAATTCCTACCCCTTTGAGCAAGGTATTTGTCATCCAATCTGATGGAGCTCTGTGTGCGTCTCTGAGTCAATTGTTGTTTTATAATTTTCCTGGAAGGCATCTCAATGCATCACATTAACACTAAGGGTGCTGTATAAAATCAGTGGTAGTAGCAGTTATTGCTAAACTTCATTTGCCTTGTGTTTCTTCATGTCCCCAGTGTTGCTGGGACATCCCGAAACCTGTAACTGCTGTGCATGTAACTGCTGTGCATGTAGCTGCTGTGTATGTGTGTTCCTTGAAGGCCAAAGTGGTATCATATGAATGAAGCTAACCACTTTTCTGCACTAACCAGATTAGTTGATCAGTAATATGTAATTCATTGCACAACTGCAACTATTTACAGATTATATGAATATGATCTATTTACAGATTATATGAATAGTTACAGACTATTAGCAGCACACCAGCAACACATCTGTCTCCTACACGCTCCTTCAGTATAACGACCATGTTCCCATAACATTATCACAGTGGGTGGTGTTTACTGCAGTCAATCAAGTATTAACTCTTTCAGACTTATACCCAACATGATTCCTCACTATTTCCTACATTTTCAACAAGAACACAGAATTCTTGCCAATTGATAATTAACATATACTCCCAAGGTTGTCTCTGATAAATTGTTCGATTGCATAAAGCACTGAAGCACTGCTACTTTAAATGTAATGGGAGTTTGATGTGATCCCCGGATTTCTCTGCTCTTCTTCATATTATTGCCATGGGATATGTCACGTCCGCCCAAGAGTCAATGGGGCCCTACTATGAAGTCTCAACAGAAAGGCGACGCCTCTGACAGTGTAGCCCAGATTGGCATCATTAACACAGGTGCCCTGACATGGAATTGTCCTAACCTGCGGCACCCTCCTTGTGAGAAAGGATCCAGAATAGTAGGATCTTCTAGGGAAAGGAAGGGGGTGAAGGTGAGTGTAGGATGTAATCAAATCCCCATCCACCTCCCCCTCCCCTCCCCCACCTCAACCACAACACCAACCCTCGGAACAGTTCAGAGTGGCCACAAAGGTTGTCATGTGACGGGAAGGATGGTTACAGGGACCACCTTGGTGCTCTCGGATTCTTCTCTGGTAATTTATTTGAATATTAGGCCCTCTATCCCTCAACCCTCACACTTCCTCCCAGCCCTACAATTCCCAATCCTCCATCTATGCCATCTGATTACATTCCATGCCCCATATCAACCTGTACAGCCTTAATTCCTTTCATACCAAACAATTCTCCCTCACATATTCCCATGGTTCCTTTCAGCACTCATAGAATCACAGAGTCCTTACAATGTGGAAACAGGCCATTTGGCCTATCGTGTCTATACTGACCCTCTGAAGAGCATCCCACTCAGACCCACCCTAACCTTGTAACCCTGCATTTCCCATCGCTCAATCCATCTAACCTACACACCCCTTGACACTATGGGCAATTTCCCATGGCCAATCTCCCTAACCTAAACATCTTTGGATGGTAGGAGGAAACTGGAGCACACAGAGGACACCCACACAGACATGGGAGAATATGCAAACTCCACACAGTCGTCAGACGGCGAAATCAAACCTGGGTCACTGGTGCTAACCTCTGAGCCAGTGCTGCCTAACTCATGTCAATACATACCACCCCATGCTCATCCACATGGTTCATCATTGGCTTATGCCATCTTGATACAAAGGCTAACACATGCCCACTAATCATTCCCAGGCCCCTATAGTGACTATACCAATTTACTGCTAACTCTAGCCTACACATGTTGTACCACCATCACCTTTTTCATTACATTTGTGAAAATCAGGACCAATGTCATTCCATCAGTACAGCAGTGAAACCACAGCCTGGATTATGGGTTCCGATCTCCAAAGTGGCATTTCCTCCCACAATTGTTTCATATAGAGGGGAGAATGAAGCCAAAACAAAAATAAAAGGAACGCCTGAGAACGTCTCAGTTATCAGGATTTTCCTCAAATTTTGCAACAGATTCCTATGCAACATAACTAAAAATAAAACGCATCCTTAGGTCAGTTAATGTAATCTAAATGAACTATTCTGAATCATCTCATCTCCAACTATATCAGTCAAAATAAAATCAGAGTCTGTCATAAGCTGTTGTGGTTTCGATTTTCAGCAAAAATGCTTTTAAATAATAGAAAGCAGGGTTTCAATCAGAAATACAATCTTCTCTTTATTGAGCTTCATAAAAGTGTTATAGTGTTATAGTTAGTAACAAATAATAAAAGTTTGATTCCTGGCATTTGATAACCAGAAAATAGGTTTACAATGGGAGTTAACAGCTTTCGGTGGCATTTCATTAAGCCGTTGTGGCTGTCCTTTTAATCTTTTTCTGTCATCTTAATCTTTCTTTCAAAAGATTATACTGTGCAGTTCATGTGATCTGAACACCAGGAAAAATGGGATTTAAGACAATGAGAAACAGAACAATTTCCACAAGTCAGTTAACATTAGTAACAAACAAATGATATATCACAGTGTTCAAAATATATCTCACCCTGCTGCTAATGTAGAGGTAAAACTGTGCCAGCTTTCATCCCATAAGAGTGCAGAAAGCAAAATAATCTTTCCATTCTTTTGTGTTAAAACTTGCTGGCACAA
This sequence comes from Chiloscyllium plagiosum, assembly GCF_037043375.1. Lineage (NCBI taxonomy): Eukaryota > Metazoa > Chordata > Chondrichthyes > Orectolobiformes > Hemiscylliidae > Chiloscyllium > Chiloscyllium plagiosum. The sequence goes on from NW_028270177.1 coordinate 37,592,381, forward strand.
AATGTCAACCAAATACCAATTTCAGCAGGTTCCAAGTCTCCGGGAAGGTAGGAGCAGAAGTGAGACAGCCCCTTGAGCCTGACTGCTATTCATGGTTGATATTTACCACAACGCCATATCCCTTGAAATCATTTGTAGTTACAACTCTATTAATATATGTCCTGGACTTGATTAAAAGGAGATAGGCAGGAGTTTGGAAGAACACAGCAAGCCAGGCAGCATCAGAAGGTGCAGAAGTCAACATTGAGTGTAACCCTTTTGCAGATCCTGAAGAAGGGTTAATACCTGAAAAGTCGACTTCTCCACCTCCTGATGTTGCCTGGCTTGTTGTGTTCTTCCAACCTCCTGCATGTCTACTTTGGATTCCAGCATCTGCAGTTTGTTTTTGTCACTGGACTTGATTAAGCCTAGGTTTTCACATCCCTCTCAGGTGGAGAATTCCAAAGCTTCACCACTCTGAATGAAGGCATTCCTCCTCATCTCAGTCCTAACTGGCTTGCCCTTTATTCTGAGACTGTGCTGCTGCTTCTAGATCCCACAACCATGAGAAACATCCTTTTTTTGTGTCTACTCAGTCTATCCCAATGCTGTCTATGGCAACTGTATTTTTCCTTCAGCAAAGGGACCAGAATTACCCACAACAGTCCACAACATTTAAAGGCAGCATGGTGGCTCAGTGGTTAGCACAGCTGCCTCACAGCACCAGGGATCCAGTTTCAATTCCAGCCTTGGGCAACTGTCTGTAGGTGTTTGCACATTCTCCTCAATTGAGTTTCAATTAGGTGCTCCGGTTTCATCCCACTGTCCAAAGATGTCATTGGCCATGCTAAATCATCTGTAGTGCCCACGGATATGCAGGCTAGGTGGATTAGCCATGGAAAATGCAGGGTTACAGAGATAAGATATGTGGGTGGGTCTGGATGGGATGCTCTTTGAAGGCTGAATGGCCTGCTTCCACACTGTAGGGATAATAAGTGTGGTCTTATCTGTGTTCTATGTAATTGAATCAAGACTTTACTCAAATTGACTTGTAGTAACAGCAACTGGAAATTGGTTGAAGAGTCACTTTGGTATTTTAGATACACCAGCCTTCAGGTGACAGCTTAGGTTCTGCTCTCACTTCTGAATCCTGAGGTTGCAGTGCCTTGGTGAATTGATGGCTGCTTTGTATTCAATTACAAATATAACCTACTGGCATTGTAAGAAGCTCAAGTTCACTGTCTGCAAACTAGAGCACAAGGTTGAGTCAGATATTATTCCATTGCTGCTTGTTAGAGCTTGCGAGGTACAAACTGACTATCATTTCACTCCCACAAGAAGGGCAACTTTACTCTGAAAATGATTTAGCTGGTTGTAAATCACAAGGAGATGTTTTGAGATCAGGAAATGCAAATTTTTCTTTCCAGTTTCTTTGTATGGCATCAAACTGAAATATTTCATCAATTGTTTACTTCTTTATAATAATGGCACGCCTTGTTGAACCTCAGCAAACATCCATGTGACACTGGCCCAGTTGGTGATTTTTCCCTTGAATTATTTCCCCATGGCCTCAATATTCCTGCTGTCCTGGACAGTACCATTTGGACAGATTCATGGTCACAAATGGAATGAAAGTTTCTAATTGATTATTCCACTTGACTTCAATGTCTTTGCCCAATCCATCTGTACTAGCAAAAATGTTAGGTTTCTCAACACACTCCATGTAAAAAGGAGGCATGGCCTTGTTAATGAACTTTAGCTGTGCATCGTAACTTGTTGGCTAATATGTTGAAATAATCTTTGGCAATGGTTGTGTTTGGAGAAATCTTTCAGAACCATCTGCTGGGATCCAGATTGCTTACATGTGGGATACAGCCACAGGAATTCACAACGCAGTGGGAGGCCATTCAGCCAATCGTGACCATGCTGGTTCTTTACCAGACCAAGCCAAAACTGATCCTGCTATCGCCCGACAGCCATTTCCCCAACTAGTCCTTCAAAGGTGCAATAGTCTATTCCACAAGACCATAAGATGTAGAAGCAGAAATAGGCCATTCAGCCCATTGAGTCTGCTCCACTATTCAATCATATGTTTCTCAACCCCATTCGTCTGCTTTTTCCCTGTGACTCCTGATCCCTTTACCAATCAAGAACCTATCCATCTCTGTCTTGAATACACTCATTGACTTGGCCTGCACAGCCCTTGGCAGCAATGAGTTCCACAGAGTCACCACCCTCTGGCTGAAGAAATTCCTCCTCATTGCAGTTCTAAAGGGTCATCCCTTCACTCTGAGGCTATGCCCTTGAGTCCTGTCTCTCTACTACTGGAAATATCTCCTCCATGTCCACTCTATCCAAGCCTCTCAATATTCCTCAAGTATTCCTCAATTACTCAATGACTTCAACAATTCCCTACACCAATAACTCATTGTTACCTTCTCTCTCAATTCTTAGTGATAATTGTAATGTTTAACTTTTTAAACTTAATTTCTTATTTTTCTAACTGATACTATGAATAACTGTAAGATAATGTAACAATGTTTTTATTTCTCTATTTTGTATCTAAGATTTGTACCTACCTAAGATGGCGCCATGTAAGGTAACATTATAAACTTTCCACTGTACTCCTGTACATGTTACAATGAACATAATTCTAATTTTAAATTGAATCCAAATGCTGCCATGAATCCTCCAAGAATCATAGAATCATAGAATCCCTAAGTGTGGAAACAGGCCATTTGGCCCAACAAGTCCACACGAACCCTCCGAAGAGTCAGGCGACCGTCTGTGTGGAGTTCGTACATTCTCCTCGTGTCTGGGTGAGTTTCCTCCGGATGCTCCAGTTTCTTCGCACAATCCAAAAATGTGCAGGTTCGGTGAATTGGCCATGCTAAATTGCCCGTAGTGTTCAGGGATATGCAGATTAGGTGCATTAGTCAGGGAAAATGTAGAGTAATAGGGTAGAGGATTGGGTCTAAAAATAGTAAATATATTTCCTTATTCCTTCCACCAAGTATCTTCATAATTTTAAAAACATTCATAAAATCTCCTGTGCTGCCTTAGAAGTGGTTCCACAGGCTTAACTCTGTCTTTGCTTTCCATTCTTTACAACTTCCTCATGAATCTATGTTGCTTTACAATGTTTTCTGCAATGAGACAGCTATAACTGCAACCAGGACGCTAACTGTGGATCATTCATAGTGTTGGTATGGCACAGGACAAGTACTTTCCAATCCTCCCACTTTCTCCAAACAAAAGGAGTAGCCATGGGCACCCGCATGGGCCCCAGCTATGCCTGCCTCTTCGTAGGATATGTGGAACAGTCCATCTTCCGCAACTACACTGGCCCCACCCCCCATCTTTTCCTTCGCTACATTGATGACTGTATCGGCGCTACCTCGTGCTCCCACGAGGAGGTTGAACAGTTCATCCACTACACTAACACCTTCCACCCCAACCTCAAATTCACCTGGACAGTCTCGGACTCCTCCCTCCCCTTCCTAGACCTTTCTGTTTCTATCTCAGGCGACCGAATCAACACGGACATCTACTACAAACCAACCGACTCCCACAGCTACCTGGACTACACCTCCTCCCATCCTGCCCCCTGTAAAAACGCCATCCCATTCTCCCAATTCCTTCGTCTCCGCCGCATCTGCTCCCAGGAGGACCAGTTCAAAATACATACAACACAGATGGCCTCCTTCTTCAAGGACCGCAATTTCCCCCCCGACGTGGTCGACGGTGCCCTCCACCGCATCTCCTCCACTTCCCGCTCCTCCGCCCTTGAGCCCCGCCCCTCCAACCGCCACCAGGACAGAACCTCACTGGTCCTCACCTACCACCCCACCAATCTCCATGTACAGCGCATCATCCGCCGTCACTTCCGCCACCTCCAAACAGACCCCAGCACCATCCTATTTCCCTCCCCTCCCCTATCAGCTTTCCGTAGAGACCACTCCCTCCGCGACTCCCTTGTCAGATCCACACCCCCCACCGACCCAACCTCCACTCCCGGCACCTTCCCTTGCAACCGCAGGAGGTGCAACACTTGCGCCCACACCTCCCCCCTCACTTCTCTCCAAGGCCCCAAAGGAAACTTCCATATCCGCCACAGATTCACCTGCACCTCCACCCACATCATCTACTGCATCCGCTGCAGCCGGTGTGGCCTCCTCTATATTGGGGAGACAGGCCGCCTACTTGCGGAGCGATTCAGAGAGCACCTCTGGGCCACCCGGACGAACCAACCCAACCAACCTGTAGCACAGCATTTCAACTCCCCCTCCCACTCCACCGAGGATATGCAGGTCATTGGACTCATCCACCGCCAAACCACAACAACCCGACGGTCGGAGGAGGAGTGTCTTATCTTCCGACTGGGAACCCTCCAACCGCAGGGGATGAACTTGGACTTCACCAGTTTCTTCATCCCCCCTCCCCCCACCTTGTCTCAGCCGGATCCCTCCAGCCCGGCACCGCCTTCCTGACCTGCAGTCTTCTTCTTGACCTCTCCGCCTCCATCCTACTCCGACCTATCACCCTCACCTTGACCTCTTTCCACCTATCACATTTCCAACGCCCCTCCTCCAAGTCCCTCCTCCCTACCTTTTATCTTCTCCTGCTGAACACTCTCTGCTCATTCCTGAAGAAGGGCCTGTGCCCGAAACGTCGAATCTCCTGTACCCTGGATGCTGCCTGACCTGCTGTGCTGTTCCAGCAATAAAGTTTCAACAGGACAAGTATAGCATTAGTCAGGATTCAAACTTGCAATACAGCAAGTTATGAATTTGACTTGTGTACACCGATCTGAAGTTGGTTATATCAGAGGAACCCACCACCTCGAACAGGTCTAATTCATATATGCTTCAGTTCTCTTAGAGTGTGGTTGACTCAATGCCTGCAGGACATCTAGAGATAAGAAATACTTGCATTTATTAGCAATGTTCATATCCCACGTTCCTAGTCCTTTTGAAAGCAATCACGTTTCAATTGCTAGCCTTTAAAAGAGAAAGCAAAAATTCACCTGTTGTTCAAATATCTTCGTTAGTATTTACAGCAAGCTAAACTGGTACTTGAAATAGATGGAGGTGAACACATCAGCAGCAATATGTCAATACAGTGCTTTTAATGCAATATAACAGGCCAAGGCCCTTTACACTACCACTATAAATCATACATAGTGTCATACCACCAACATATTGTCTAGCTATCACCATTGTTAACAGCTAACCCAAGAATGCAACTTTTTAAAAAAAAAGGTTTTGTGATTAACACATGAAAGCAGTGAAACTATCACTGTATTTTAACAGATGAAAGGCTTAACAGACAATCAATTTTTCAATGTATAATTTCAGTTACATCACACTGTAAATCTTTGCTATAAATTCTGTGTATTAGGATTGAGCCCTTCACTATCACCTGATGAAGGAGCGTTGCTCCGAAAGCTAGTGCTTCCAATTAAACCTGTTGGACTATAACCTGGTGTTGTGTGATTTTTAACTTTGCACACCCCAGTCCAACACTGGCATCTGCAAATCATGACAATAAATCAAAGTATGATACTGAGAGGAGATGGTTAATCAGCTGGTCAAAAGCATGGCCAAAGGAGTAGGCTTTAGGGACCTGGTATTGGCCAAAAGTGAGGCAGAGAGTTTGACCTTTAGATCTCGACAGATACATTGAAGTGTTGTGGGGTTCTGGAGTAGATTACAGAATGAAGCAGGGGCAACAGCATTGAGGAACTTGCAAACAAGTGACCAGAATTTTAAAATCAAGGCATTGCTTGACAGGAGCCAATTTAGGTCAACGAGCACATGGATGATAAAGGAACTTAGTGAGAGTTAAGTGAAAGGCTGCAGCGTTTCGGATGATCTCAAATTTAGAAGGTGAAATATGAAGGACCAATTTTGAGTTGGAATAGTCAAGTCTAGAGGTAAAAAGAAGATACATGAATGAAGGTTTCAGCAGTAAATGAACTAAGGAAGGGATGAAAGTGGTTGATGATATTGAGGTAGACATTGGGTATCTTACTGATGTCAGCAGGAAGGTGGGACTGGTTTAGTTTGGGATTATGGTTGGCATGGACTGGTTGGACCAAAGGATCTATTTCCACGCGGTATGACACTATCCTCTTGGGGTCACCACCAAAGCTGCCAAAAGGCTCAGGCTGTTGCCAGGGAGGGGAGCAAATCAGTAACTGGGAATGGATTTTGGAGTAGGGACCAAAATTAAGTTTCAGTTTTCCCAATAATTAATTGGAGGGAATTTCTGCATCGCATATTTACAAGGAGAGATAACAACAAGGAATTGTTGGTGCAGGGAATGGTTGCAGCAGTGAATTGGAGGAACAAAGACCAATCTCCCCACCAACCCCTAAGTACCTTCCCCTGCAACTGTAAAAGATGCAAAACCTGCCAGTACACCACCCTCCTCACCTCCATCCAGGGTCCCAAACAGTCCTTCCAGGTGAGACAGAAGTTCACCTGCCTCTCCTCTAACCTAGTTTACTGTATCTGGTGCTGCTGAAGTGGTCTTCTATACGTTGGGGAGACCAAACGCAAACTCAGGGCACATTTCACCAAGTATCTCAGCCGGGCCCACAGGGATGAACCTGATCTCCTGGTCACCACCCATTTTAATTACCCTTCCCAATCCCTTTCCGACATGACCATCCCTGGCCTCCTCTGTTGCCACAGTGAACCACACGGCAAATTGGAGGAACAACATCTCATCTTCTGCCTGGGCAGCCTACAGCCCAGAGGACCAAACATTGAATTCTCCAATTTCAAACAACTCTCCCTCCCATCCCCTGACTCCCTTCCATTCCTCTGATCAACCCATCTTTCCAGCTATCAACCCGATTCATAGAATCCCTACAGTGTGGAAATGGGCCATTGGCCCAACGTCCACACTGACTCTCCAAAGAGTAACCCACCCAGATCCATTCCCCTAGCCTATTACTTAACATTTCCCAAATGATGCAACTAACCTACACATCCCTGAACACTGGGGGCAATTTAGCATAGATTAGTGGTGTTGGAAGAGCACAGCAGTTCAGGCAGCATCCAAGGAGCTTCGAAATCGACGTTTCGGGCAAAAGCCCTTCATCAGGAATAAAGGCAGTGAGCCTGAAGCGTGGAGAGATAAGCTAGAGGAGGGTGGGGGTGGGGAGAAAGTAGCATAGAGTACAATGGGTGAGTGGGGGAGGGGATGAAGGTGATAGGTCAGGGAGGAGAGGGTTGAGTGGATAGGTGGAATAGGCAGGTAGGACAAGTCCAGACAAGTCATTGGGACAGTGCTGAGCTGCAAGTTTAGAACTAGGGTGAGGTGGGGGAAGGGGAAATGAGGAAACTGTTGAAGTCCATATTGATGCCCTGGGGTTGAAGTGTTCCGAGGCGGAAGATGAGGCATTCTTCCTCCAGGCGTCTGGTGGTGAGGGAGCGGCGGTGAAGGAGGCCCAAGACCTCCATGTCCTCGGCAGAGTGGGAGGGGGAGTTGAAATGTTGGGCCGCGGGGCGGTGTGGTTGATTGGTGCGGGTGTCCCGGAGATGTTCCCTAAAGCGCTCTGCTAGGAGGCGCCCAGTCTCCCCAATGTAGAGGAGACCACATCGGGACCAATTCACCTAACCTACACATCTTTGGATTGAGGAAAGAAACTGGAGCACCCAGAGGAAACCCACGTAGACACAGGGAGAACGTGCAAACTCCACACAGACAGTTGCCTGAGGCTGGAATTGAATCCAGGTCCCTGGTGCTGTGAGGCAGCAGTGCTAACCACTTAGCCATCATGTCACTTTATTGCTGGAACAGCACAGCAGGTCAGGCAGCATCTAGGGAACAGGAGATTCGACGTTTCGGGCACAGGCCCTTCTTCATTCCTGAAGAAGGGCCTGTGCCCGAAACGTCGAATCTCCTGTTCCCTAGATGCTGCCTGACCTGCTGTGCTGTTCCAGCAATAAAGTTTCAACTTTGATCTCCAGCATCTGCAGACCTCACTTTCTCCTAGCCATCATGTCACCCAATTCATTCCTCCCATCAATCAACCAGGTTGTATCCTCTACCTGTGTTCACCTATAGGAGAAAGTGAGGACCGCAGATGCTAGAGATCAGAGCTGAAAATGTGTTGCTGGAAAAGCGCAGCAGGTCAGGCAGCATCCAAGGATCAGGAGAATCGACGTTTCGGGCATGAGCCCTTCTTCAGGGCTCATGCCCGAAGAAGGGCTCATGAGCCCATGTGTTCACCTATCCTTACCTCATCACCATGCCCACCAGCCCCCCTCGGCTTAACCCACTACCCCTCTCACTTATCTGTAGGTCCCTTTATACCCATCCCCAGTCCTGAAGAAGGGTTACACCCGAAATGTTGATTCTCTATCTCCTGATGATGATGTGTTCTTCAAGCCTCCTGCTTGTCTACCCTGGATTCCAGTATCTGCAGCTTTTTTTGTCTCTAACAGGGAGTGAGGAGGCACTGGGATTAATTCTGGATTGAGTGGCCTTTTGCTGTGTTGTAAATTCTTGAAGCTATGTGTAGACAACACAATTCTACCAACAAGGACATTCCCTGTTTCATATGGATGCCAGATAGGCTGGTTGTGTTTATCTATGTGTCCTTTCAACAGGGGATTCTGTGGGTTAGTGGGTAGTATCCCTGCCTCTGAGACAGAAGTTCTGGGTTCAAGTCTCACTTCAGGATTTGGTGGCCAAATAGGTCATGGTGCAAGAAACATGGCAAACAGCAAGCGGCATGTGATGCTGGTCTGTTGTGCAATGGAAAGAAACTGGAGCCTCTGCATACAACATTCTTAGCTCCAGGCTACAACATGCATTTGTAAAAGTATCCGTCACCACAGCAACTCAGCCTCCTTTGGGGGCCAGATGGCTGGGGAAAGTGGTGCGAATCTGATTGATGCCAATAGCACAGGGTTCAATGTCCATTCCAACTAGCTGCTTTCCTGCTCAACCCCTGGTACAGATTATGGCACTATATATCAGGTCTGCCTTCGGACAAAAGACTGGAGATCAAAAGGATCCTTCCAACAATCGGAACTGCTTCAGTTGATACTCGATCCTCTGTACCCAAGCCATGTTTGTACAAAGCTGCCTCTTCATTTAAGATCATTAAACTACGCATTGTAATGACCACCCTTCCCATCACTACTTCTCTACAGAAATTCAAGCTGAGTGATAAAACATTTGAGTGGTCTCTGTTTTAGCGACTGGAGAGGGCCATTTGAGTCAGAAGTTGCCTCTTGCTACAACTGAATGTATCGCAGGCAGCTAAGTTGGTCAGCAACAGAAGAGCTATACCACTTCTCAAAGATAAATGGAAAAAACACCTTCCAACAAAGGTGGTGCAGTTCCAGGTGGAACTTTCCCAGGATATAAATTTTATGAAGATGGTTCAGGAATCTGAGTCTTATAAAAACTAATGTCCTGGGAAGGTTCCATCTGGGCGTCGGCCATGTTTATCCAGCAAACTTAATCACCTGAAGCGAAGAACCATCTGCTGCACTGATTCCTCCTGAGGAGCATCACTGGCCAATCTTAAGCTAAATGGGCAGCTAGTCACACATGCTGCCAGACCTGCTGAGCTTTTCCAGCAACTTCTGTTTTTGTTTCTGATTTACAGCATCCGCAGTTCTTTTTTTTTGAGGGGAATGTGTGACTATCAGGGAAAACACCAAGGATATTGAGGACACAAAGAAAAAATCTACCAAGCTTAAATATCTCCGCTGGCTTAACGGCCATCCTTCTCAGTCAGCTATAGATCAAAGATGGTCTTCCTGGTCCATCATTTTGATAACATCTGATTAAAGTTGTTTGCACTTGAAAGCAAATTCCATAAGCAATCTTCTCGATTCCATTGAGATGGAATGAAAATCACAAGCCATTTGTGCATGATTCCTTGATATATTTTTCTTGTGAGCATGAACACCACTGTGGGATTTTGCAGTCAGAAAGATCTCCCCTCCCAGTGTCCAGTAGATCTCTAGCCCCTCAGGAACAGAAGCACAAGTGACTGTTTTGAGAGGCTCCACACTGGCAGAGTGGTTTCACATGCAGCTAACTGCAATCAGAAAATTACAGGACACACTTCTACAATGGGTACCACATTTCCACCCTCATTTACACCACCAAGCCACCCAACCCCCACCCCAGCACAGAACCTTGGAAAGAAATTAAAACCGAAGTTTTTGGAAAATCTCAGAGGTCTGGCAGCACCTGTGAAGAGAAATCAAAGTTAACATTTCGGGTCCGGTGACGAGCTACCACGAGTTCTAGTTTTGAGGAAGGGTCACTGGACCCGAAACATGAACTTTGATTTCTCTTCACACATGCTGCCAGACCTGCTGAGCTTTTCCAGCAACTTCTGTTTTTGTTTCTGATTTACAGCATTCGCAGTTCTTTCGGTTTTCACTTGGAAAGAAGTGTCTGATACAGTTATCATTAGAGGTTGATGTGGACACATTTAGGAAAATTCTGCTGTCCACCCAAGTGTCCCGTGACACAGAAGTTGATAATTGTACCTATGCAATGCTATGACAGCAGAAAATTACAGGATGCATTTCTACAATGGGTACCACATCTCCACCCTCACTTAGAACAACATGCCCCACTTAAACTCCCACCCCAGTGAATCCACAGAACCATTCGATGATGGGCTCTCTAGGTCGTGTTTTGTAGCCAGCTTGTTATCCAGTTGTCTCCTGACATTCATGGGGTTGGATTGTGGTCTCCTCTACATTGGGGAGACTGGATGCCTTCTCGCAGGGCACTTTAGAGAACATCTCTGGGACACCCGCACCAATCAACCCAACCGCCTCATGGCCGAACATTTCAACTCCCCTTCCCACTCTGCCAAGGACATGCAGGTCCTGGGCCTCCTCCACCGCCACTCCCTCACTGCCCGACGCATGGAGGAAGAGCGCCTCATATGCCGCCTCAGAACACTTCAGGGCATCAATGTGGACTTCACCAGTTTCCTCATTTCCCCTCCCCCCACCTTACCCCAGTTCCAACCTTCCAGCTCAGCACTGTCCTCATGACCTGGCCTACCTGCCAATCTTACTTCCCACCTATCCGCTCCATCCTCCTCTCCGACCTATCACCTTTATCCCCACCTCCATCCATCTATTGCACTCTTAGCTACCTTCCCCCCAGCCCAACCCCCTTCCATTTACCTCTCCACCCCCCCCCCCGAGGCTCCCAGCCTCAATCCTGATGAATGGCTTTTGCCTGAAACATCGATTTTCCTGCTCTTCAGATGCTGTCTGACCTGCTGTGCTTTTCTAGCACCACTTTAATCTTGACTCTGATCTCCAGTATCTGCAGTACCCATTCTTGCCAAGAAACTGAAGTGGACCAGGCATGGAAATACTGTGACTACAAGAGTGGTGCAACGACTGGGCATCCAGTATTGAGTAACTCACCTCCTGTCTATCCATGGTCTGTCCACAAGGCACAAGTCAGGAATGCGATAGAATACTTTCCATTTGCATGGATGAGTTCATCTTCAATAATATTCGAGAAGCTCAACACCATCTAGGGCAAAACTGCTTAACATTCAATCCCAGCACCGACAATGCTCAGGAGCATCAGTGGATGCCATTTAGAAGCTTCATGGCAACAACCCACCAAGTCTCCTTTGACAGCATTTTCTAAATTCATGACCCCTACTGTCTAGAAGGGCAAGGGAGCACATACATGGGAACATTGCTGCCTGTAAGTTCCTGTCCAACACACACCTCTGAGACAAACACTATATCACAGTTCATTCACTGTCACTGAATCAAATCCTGGAGCTCCTTCTTAACAGTTCCTACAAGCCAAGGACTGCAACATGGAAAGAAGACAGTTCACAGTCAGCATCCCAAGGGAAATTAGGTATGATCAATGAACGATTATTACCAGTCAGCAATGCCCACATCCCAAGAACAAGTATGAAACACAATTGCCTGTATCTATGCTGCAATTTCTATAATTATAGAATCCCTACAGAGTGGAAGGAGGTCATTCAGTTCATCAAATGCACACCAACCCTCCAGGTAGCATCCCACCCAGAACTACCCCTCCCCACACTATTCCTGTAATTTCCCATTGGCTAACCCACCTAGCCTACACATCCCCGGACACTATGGGCAATTTAGCATGACCAATCCATAGGAAACCCACAGAGACACAGGGAGAATGTGCAAACTCCATATAGCCAGTTGCCACAGGGTGGAAGCAAACCTGGCACCCTGGCACTGAGAGTGCTAACCACTGAGCCACCATGCTGCCCTGTGGTGTTTTCAATCATTGGGCCAGTTACAACCTCCAAGAGGTGCCCATTAGCATTTCCTCTTCTCTTTCTACCAGCTGCACAGGTCTCCAAGGCTCATGTAGGATGGTGACGTCCAGAACCGGATGTCAATGCTGTGATGGTCGTGTGTGGACTGTTGGAGTGGCTGCAGGCGGGCATAGACCCACAACTGAGAGGGAACGCTGGTGCCCATCATCAAACACTAACTGTTTTACTGGAAAATGAGTTTATTGTTGTATCTATGTGGCTCAGTGGTTAGCACTGCTGCCTCACAACGCCAGGGATTGAGTTTGATTCCAGCCTCAGTTGACTGGCTGTGTGGAGTTTGCACATTCTCCCAGCGTCTGCGTGGGTTTCCTCCGGGTGCTCCGGTTTCCTCCCACAGTCCAAATGTGCGCAGGTCAGGTGAATTGGCCATGCTAAATTGCCCCGTAGTGTTAGGTCCCTTAGTCAGAGGGAAATGGATCTGGATGGGTTACTCTTTGGAGGGTTGGTGTGGACTTGTTGGGCCGAAGAGCCTGTTTCCACACTGTAGGGAAACTAATTTAAAATCAAAGAGTTGAATTGTATAGATAAAACGGTTTAACTTTGACAAAGTTTTAACTTTGATTAAAACACTGTACAAACGCAAATTCAATTCCCTATTTTATCAAAGTTCTCAGTTATAAATCTTCCTCCCTTAAGGAACATTTGTTGATGCATGGAGTCTCTGGCTGTTCCACTTTATCATTAAGGGACAACTGTTAGTAAGTGCTGCCGTATCATTATCTCACACATAACATCGGTGAACATCTTGAACTCAGCAAAATGTACGGGAATCTAAAATAATTCTGAACTTTCATTTTTCTTATCCAGATACTCTACATGATAGAAAAAAGAGGGTTTAGACTCCACCAAAGTATTAATTTTGTTGAATATTACAGAAAGTAAGTGGAGGCCAAGTACCTTCAAATGGAATGGATAATGGTCTTCCACTTGGTTATGTGAAATCATCAATATGCCTTCAGTTCCAGTAAATCCAATCAAACTGTCTGGTAGTTACTTACTTGCAGTCCTGTCTGGGTTTGGGGATATATCCTGGATACACTCCTTCTTTTATGCTCCTGCACATCTTGCTGTCACGATCTGATGGTAACAGTGTTCCTGCTTTGACCAAAAGCCCAAGACAGTGATCAAACGTGTTTCGTTCCTCAGGACCATCTTCAGTGAAGAAGCAATGCCCCAGGATCTTGTAGCCAATAACATCTTTCACCTGTAAAGAGAAAGAAAGAGAAATCAATTCTGTTCCTGTGGCCCCATCTCTTTCTCTCTGCACTGACTCTAAGCCAGTTGCTTGTCCTCGAAGAATCAATTCAACAAATCAACATTTAGCAGCTTTGGGGTAAACCAATCATGTAGGGTTAACAGAAAACCCTACGGTTAAGGTGCTTAAGACAAGGCAGGCAACAAAACTTTACAAAAATGGCTTAATTGTTTTGATACTGGACAAAGTGAACCTACAAAGGGAAACATTGCCTTTTAAAAAAATGAATAATCTTCGAGATTAGAATAGAGCTTTTTGTAAAGCCAGCTGCATCGCATTGTCATGAGAATTCGGACTGCATTCTAGTTGAAAGCCATCTCTCAGTCAGCCAGCATGTGTGTGCAATTTAGCTGCTGGGTTTGATTACATTTCAGTGATGATGACAATTCATTGGCCGTGAACACTTTGAGGCATCCAAAATACTTGAAAGACACTGCGGCTTTGTCACCATGAACGGCAAAGCGTCTATAATCGGTGGAGTGAACAAGCTGTTGGTACCTCAGCTGCAGTCAAAACAAAAACTAGTGTTGATGCTGGAAATCCAAAATAAATACAGAAGGTGTTGGAGAAACTCAGCAGACCAGGCAACATCTGTGGAACAGAGTTATTGACAGAGCCCAAGATGAATATTTTCCGAACTGAAGGGGACTGAAAAAGTAATGGTTCTCCAGACCACTTCAATTGCTAAGAAGAATTGCAAAATGTTAGCTGTTTCTCTCTCCACAGTTGCTACCAGACGTCCAGCCCCATTTTGTGTTTTACACAGTAACACCCTGTAAATTGCCATTTAATTGGCAAAAGTCATTCATTCAGTTTTGGAGTTCTATTTTATCTTTTTAATCTTGTTATATTGGCAGCTATTCCCTATCATTCAGAAGCAGGGGACATATTGGAATACCTTAAAGTAGCAACATTAGCATTGAGGGTTTAGAGCTGGGAGCTGTCAGTACAGGACGATCAGTGCTGGCAGACCTAGAGTTTCTCAGAGTAACAGAGGTATCAGCAAACCATGAGAGATCAGAGCAGAGTAACTTTTTCAGAAAGGGAATAGGAGGATTAGGAAGGGAGGTGCAGAAATGAAGACAGCATCGAAGATATAGCAGGACAGAATGGTTTGGAGGTTGGAGGGATTACACCAGAGTTTTGCAGATACAAACTGACCCTTCTTGAGCACTTCAGCAGATTGAAAAGGGTGGTGCTGTAAAAGCGCAGCAGGTCCACAGAATCCGAAAACCAGAAGAGTCAACATTTCGGGCATAAGCCCTTCATCAGGAATGTGAAAGGGGAAGTGGGCTGAGAGATAAATAGAGGGGAGGGGGAGGGGGTTGGGGGTGGGGCTGGGGGGAAAGTGGGTAGAAAGGCGATAGGTGGATGCAGGTGGGAAGTAATAGTGATAGGTTCGGTGGGGAAGGTGGAGCGGATAGGTGGGAAGGAAGATGGACAGGTCAAGGGGGCGGTGCCAAGTTGGAGGGTTGGATCTGGAATGTTTTCGACTCTGACTCTCCAGCATCTGCAATCCTCACTTTCGCATGCCTCAGGAGATTTCCAAATGAGGACACCTGCCTTATTGATGCTGTGGGAATTGAATCGATGCAAATGTACAAGTGAAGTCATTCAGAGAGAGGTGGTGGCATAACTGTAATGTCACTGCACTCCAGAACCCCAAGGTATTAGTTGTGGGGACAGGTGTTCAAAACCCACCATGACAGATGGTGAAATTTAAACTCAATACAATATTAGGAAGGAAAAAGCCATCCTTATAGCAACAATGTACCCATTGTCAATTAGTTCATTGATGTCCTGAAGGGAAGAAAATCTGCTAAGCCTTACCTGGTCTGACCTACATGTGACTCCAGACTTACAGTAACGTAGTTGAATCTTAACTGGCCTCTGGACAATTTGGGATGTGGAATAAATGCTGGCCTAGCCAGAGATGCCCATGTCCCATGAATTTAAAAAAATAGGTTCAGCCCATTGTGCATTGGAACATGTTCTGCAAAAATATACAGCTCGAGCTCACAAATAAACAACCTTGTGTTCCCACGATCTGTTAAAATGGGATTTTGTTTTGTGGTTTTACATCATCGGGAGAGGTATTGAGACTGTTTTTCCTCTTTAACTTAATGTCATGAAACACAGCCGCCACAGCCAATGGATTGGGCATCTTCCCCCTAAAGTAAAAGTTTTCAAAAAACGAAGTTACTCTAATGTTATCTTATGAGCTTAAGGCAAACTAATCCTTCAAAACAGAATGCTTGTCAGGGTAAACACATTCTCTGAGACTACTCAATTATTCTTTCTTGTGAATTTATTTATTGCTAGGTTAAGATTAATGAAAAAGAGACAAGCTCTCTAAGCCAATAAATGAGTTTTTACAGAAAGGATTAATTGTATTTATATAATACTTTCAACAATCTCATATTGTTCCAAAACACTTTAGCCTGAAGCACATTTGAAGAGTAGTCCAAATGTGGGAAACACAAAAAACTAATTAGCAACCAAAACTATATTTTTCAAATCATTCTGGGAATAACTATTAGCCACAGTGCATCCCCTTGCACTTTGCACGACAGCACTTTTTACATCTACCCAAGACAGCAGACAGAGTTTCAGATTAACATCTTATGAACAAGGCAGCATCACTGACAGTGCATCAGCAGTTCTCCACCAGGAACATCTGCCCTGGGTCTTTGGGCTGTGTCTTGAACCCACAAACTTCCGAGTAGGAGATGAGGATGCTGCCTACTGAGCCTGAACTGAGAGCCTACAGATGAACAGAGGTGGCAGAGCAATCCATTCAGAACAAAAAAACTGTTGTTAAAGTAAATACATTTGGTGGGAATTAAAGGTTATTTTTAATGTGAATACAAGTTTTATTAGATGAAGAACAAAAATCCATGTAGGTAAGCTTCTATTGCAGTAACATTAGATTTTTGTGCTTTAACTTTCTGGTGTTGCTGTTAAAATGGACTTCAATTTTTTAATCAATTATGAGTGGCTGGTAATCTCTCTTATGCACAAACCAAAGCATATATTTCAGAATTCTGTGCTTTATAAACATTTTTCAAAACAGTTATTAAAATAATTTCACCATAATCCAGCCCGTTTCTGCCAGACCAGTTTCTCACCCATATTCCTTGTTTATGATAAAGAGCACATTCTAATGACACAACCGCACACTGATTACAACGCTAAATTGAAGACATGGGTAGCAACTTTAATTCCATACAGTAGTCACAATCCGGAAAATAAATGCTTTTTATTACACTTTTTTGAAGAATTAGCTTCCAGATGACTTTTTTAATTCCCTTGGAGGACATGGGTGTCACTGACTGGCCAGTATTTTTATTGCCCCTTAAGAAGGTGGTGATAAGCTGACTTCTTGAACCACTACACTTTATGTGCCATAGGTTGACCCACAATACAATTATGGGCAGATACGGGATTTTAACCCAATGAAATTGAAGGATGGAGGCGATATATTTCCAAGTCTTAATGGTCTTCTGTACCGAGCTCCCAGTCTAGCACAGTGGCCTCCCGTAGCGACCTCCCAGCCTAGCACAGTGGCCTCCTGTACCAACCTCCCGGCCTAGCACAGTGGCCTCCTGTAGCGACCTCCCGGCCTAGCACAGTGGCCTCCGTACTGACCTCCCAGCCTAGCACAGTGCCCTCCCGTAGCAACCTCTCAGCCTAGCACAGTGGCACCTCCCGGCCTAGCACAGTGGCCACCTGTACCAACCACCCGGCCTAGCACAGTGGCCTCCTGTACCGACCGCCCGGCCTAGCAGAGTGGCCTCCTGTAGCGACTTCCTGGCCTAGCACAGTGGCCTGGTGGTCGCTACGGGAGGCCACTGCGCTAGATGTGGGGGTCGGTACAGGAGGCCACTGTGCTAGACTAGGTGGTCACTACAGAAGGCCACTGCACTAGATCTGGAGGTTGGTACAGGAGGCCACTGTGCTAGGCTGGGAGGTCGCTACAGGAGGCCACCGTGCTAGATCTGGAGGTCTCTATAGGAGGCCACTGTGCTAGATCTGGAGGTCGCTGCGGGAGGTCACTGTGCTCGATCTGGAGGTCGGTACAGGAGGTCACTGTGCTAGGCTGGGTGGTCACTACGGAAGGCCACTGCGGTAGGCTTGCAGGTCGCTACAGGAGGCCACTGTGCTAGATCTGGAGGTCGGTACAGGAGGTCACTGTGCTACGCTGGGTGGTCACTATTGAAGGCCACTGCACTAAGCTGGGAGGTCGCCAGTCATCATTGGAGGCTGGGCGATAAAAAAAAAAACACTATGTGGGAAGAAAAAGGAGAAGAAAAGAACAGGAAGAACAGGCCTAATGGACAAGTTCTGTCTGGAGCACCCTACTCCAGCACCATGATCGAGAGCAGATTGATGGGGCAGTAATTGGCTGGGTTAGATTTGTCCTTTTTTTTGTTTGTAGGAAATATCTGGGCAATTTTCTAAATTATTGGGTATGTGCCAGTGTTGTGGCTGTACTGGAAGAGCTTGGCTAGGAGTGTAGCAATTTCTGGCGCAAAATTCTTCAGTTCTACTGCTGGAGTATTATCCGGGCCCATAGCCTTTGCAATATGCACTACCTCTGGCAAGGATTGAATCAGATTAGCTCAAAGACTGGCATCTGTGATGCTGGAGGAGGTGGAGATGGAATACCCACTCAGCACTTCTGGCTGAAGCTTGTTATGAATGCTTCAGCCTTATCCTTTGCACTCATGTGTTGGGCTCTTCCATCATTGAGGATGGAGATATTTGTTGAACATCCTACTCCAATGATTAGTTTAATTGTCCACCACCATTCACGACTGGTTGTGGCAGGACTGCAGAGCTTAGATCTGATTCGTTGGTTGTGGGACTGGTAACTATATCACTTGCTGCTACTGCTGTTTGGCACGCGGGTAGTCTGTTCAGGTCTGCCTTCTGATGTGCTCACTCCAGATAAATTCATGGTCCACAAATATCCATCTACTGTAGCTCAGACACACAACCTGGTTCATTGTAAATTATTCTTATACTGCACATTAACCTTCAAAGTGCACTAAAACACTGGACAAAAATGTTTCACATTAACTGCAACACTGTCACATGAAACACATCAAATATTGGAGGCAAGAAACAACAATCTTCCACCGGACGGTACTGGTCAACAATTATACCAGACAAACATCTCAAAGATTGTCCAGCTATTTAGATTAGGTTAGATTCCCTACAGTATGGAAACACGCCCGTCGGCCCAACAAGTCCACATCGACCCTCCGAAGAGTAACCCACCCAGACCCATTCCCCTATCCTATATTTAAACCCTGACTAATGCACGTATCTCTAAGGGCAATTTAGCATGGCCAATTCACCTGACCTGCACATCTTCGGTGCTTTTTTTGTTCGTTGATGCTTATGGGAGCTTGCTATGCACAATTTGGCTGCCTCATTTCCTGCATTACAACAATGATTGAATCCATTCTCTGTGAGGTGATTTAGGATTTCCTGAGGTTCTATACAAACGCAAGATGTTTATTTCTTTCCATGCAATATTGGCCAATCCTCACTAGGTACTTTGGGTCTTCAATTAGACTATTTCTACCAAAACACATAAAGAGAACCACAGCACTCACAGAGAGTTATATCATCAACTAAATCTCACAATCATCCATTGGAAGCTCCTCAACACCACAAGAAAATACATTATGGTTTACTAAATTACTTAGCTTTGAAAAGCACATAATTGCCTTTTAAATTATGTGGAGTACCAAGCAGCTGAAGCAGAATTAATTACACAGTAAGAAGTGCATAATAATGGATGAGCAACAGATCGCGGTTCCCACCATCATTCTTCATCTCTTCAAGTATTCAGATAAGTCAGTGTTTCTAGAGTTGGATGAAATATAATAATGATTAGCACTGTCTAATATTTTCAGTGATGTTGAATAATTTCACTCCAACTTGATCTTTTTTCTAAAATATTAGTTGATGAAAACCAGTCAAAGTTGAAATGCGAACAGGGTAATGTGAATAATTTTGGATTGTTCCAGCAAAGAACATGGGCATGATGGCACGGTGGCTCAGTGGTTAGCACTGCTACCTCACAGCACCAGGGACTCAGGTTAAATCCCAGCCTCGGGTATCTGTCTGTGTGGAGTTTGCACATTATCCCTGTGCCAGTGTGGGCTTCCTCCCACAGCTGAATTGATCATGCTAAATTGCCCATAGTGTTCAGGAATGTGTAGGTTTGGTGCATTAGATTCTCTACAGTGTGGAAACAAGCCATTTGGCCCAACAGGTCCACACCAACCCTCTGAAGAGTAACCCACACCCCCTACATTTAGGATAGGGGAATGGGTTTTAGTGGGTTACGTTTCAGAGGGTCAGTGTTGACTTGTCGGGCTGAATGGCCTGTTTCCACACTGTAGGGATTCTGTGATGACGGACTGAGGAACTTATTCTGTGCCGCAACCTCTGTAGACCCAAATAATCAAAGTCATGTTTTGCTATTAAAGCAAATGGGACTAAGTTGTCAGCAAATTATATAGTTTTTACTGGAATTTAAAGTTATTTGCCATTTATAATTCTGTCTTCCAAGACCACAAACCTTCAGAGAAAGAGATACGTCATGCTGCAGATTTGACCGCTGAGTACACTGATTACTTCTCTAAAAAGAATGTAACAGCAAGGGGTTTGGATGAAGCTGGATTGGCCAGCAACCTTCAGACAGATTTTCCCCATTATCTATGATTACCAGCAGCAACAGGTACAATTGGTTCAGTGCACCACTTGCCAATTGTCCCTGACCTGCAGTAAACACATCTACTCGCTCCATCACAGAAATTTCTCATGTTCACAACACCATGGTTAAATAAAACAAGGATTGAGCAGACTCTTTAAATTTCTCTCAAGGGCAAATGTCACTTGTCATCTGGCTTGTCAATTTAGTTCCTTTTCTTTATAGCATTCTTCATGCTTTATAAGACAGAAGGCTTTAGGATCTAAATTGTCACTGCTGAGGTCCTGCTGATATTCAGAGCAGGATAGCAGTAACATGTTCCTCTGGTGTGTCCCCACATGACAATGGATCAGGCTGATAGCCTGACTGTATGTTGGGCAGGTAGACCGCTGGCAGGAAAGATAAAGGTTTTGATTAGTTTGGGGCAGGGGTGGATGGTGGAGATGATACTTGTGTCACTGAGGAACTGTCAGTAAGGAGGCCAAAAACTGGTTGGAGGCAACTGGGGAAAAGAAAGCCAACTAGTGCATCATCAAGTCTCACATCCATTTTACTTCTGGGTTTCCAAACCCCTGGAATATCTGACTGGCAGCTTTTGAATTTAAATCAGGCTCCAAATTGCATTGACGACACCAGATTCCCAACCCTCGTAGCAGTGGTAGTGTTCAATCTTTGAGCATGGAGATCTGGGTTCTAGCCCCACTTGCTCTGGAGGTGTGAAATAATATCCCTGAATGAGTTGATTAAAAATGTTTTCCCGAAGGGTGGACTTACAGCTGTCATGGGGCTGCTGCCATCATGGTTGTGAGCAGGTACACTGCAGGTTGGGACATGGTCTTCATTCTAAATTGTCAAACCTGGCCGAGACCTTTAACACCACTAACCCTCCCACCCCACCTCACTGTCTGTGCAATTATCTTCCAGATTCAGAGAAGCATTAGGCTGCAGCAAAAAGTAACTGCTTCACAAAAATGTATTTTTTGAACAGTTGAAATAAAAAGAAATTGGGGGTTGCAAGGAGAGGGAAGGGGGCAACTGTCTGTCCGGAGTTTGTATGTTCAGGAATCAGGAATCATCCCTCCAGATGATCTGGTTTTGCAGGTTAGGTGCATTGGCCATTCTAAACATTCTCTGGTAATGTCCAGGGATGGATTAGCCATGGGAAATGCAGGGTTATGGGGATACAGGACTGCTTTTGGATGGGATGCTCTTTGTAGTATTAGTGCTGACTTGATTGGCTGAATGGACTCTTTCCACACCGTAGGGATTCTACGATCCTATGCATGAGCAGGAAACGTCATCCAGGCAGCTTTTGCCTGGGTGTCCAGCAGCAAACTGGGATCTAATTCCTCAGGCAACAGATACCCCTTTTGCCTCACCCAACCACCATTGCCTTGGGAACCTGGAACCTATTGGGAAGATGACAGCTAGCCTGCTTTAAAAAAGGGTTTTGGATGAGTCCCAATGCCTGCCCCCATGTGGGGTAGGTGCACTTTCAAACCTGCCTCAGGCTGGTTCTGGGTATGGGAAACCAGAAGCCTGGCCAGAGCTGGTACTTGCAGGTTCATTCACCGCAGTTCACAAGGTCAGCAGCATCGACATTTAGTCTTAAGTGTCTGGTGTGAGGCTTCAACACAACAACCTTCTGGTTGGCAAACAGGGGAATCTATCACTGACTCACAACCAAGACATTTTCTGTAAAACTGTCAAAGGAACCAAGGTTTAAGAGGGAAGATACATTAATCTGTAGTCTGTGCAGCTCAAGCAAAGTATGGGTCACATGCCTATTTTCTACCAGATGCTTTAAAAATGAAATAAATTCCAAGTGAAATTCACCGAAGCCATGCTCCTGGTAGTTATTGTACCTTAGAGGACATGTGGTTGGATTTACAACACTAAACCTATGTTTTATTTGTGTGCAGCTCACACTTGGTATAAATATAAAGGCAACACATTCTTTTTCTATTCTTACCAACTATGGGTGTACCTGGCAAGCTAACAGTGAAAATGGTAGGTGATTTGTTTACGGACATGTTGAAAGCCCCTTGCCTGTGTGAACAATTCAGATCTGAAAAGGGAACAGGCAGATAAAACATTAACCAGAGCCAGGCAAAGCTTAAACAACTGTCTGTTCAATTCTGCAAGTTATAAACAGACCAGACAGAACCTATTTTAAATTGTCTTCAAATCCGGTGACTTGACACTTCCCTGAAGTAAACAGCCCAGTAATAGCCATGGTATTGGACTGAATCAGGTGGCTTAATGTCAACGTGTATAGCTGAGTTTTAACATTCATGCATTCTGCTTCCATTTGTGAGACCAAATAAGAATAGAGAGCAAATGTTTGTGTTTTGTTTCAGGAGAACCAGACATCATCCCCCATTGCTGAGTGGTTAGCACAGGGATTTCCTGGCAGACGTCTGAGCCCTGGGATTAGGAAGCACAAGTTTGGAGAAATGGCAGTGCTGCAACTGGATGCACTGACTTTTCAGTTCAGCCATGCACAAATCAGAGTCTTTTCATTTTGAAGCCCAACTGGCATCCAATTTGTAGACCTAAATAATAGCACGCTTCATCTTCATAAATAGCCAAAGAAATGTTAAATTTGAAACAAATCTTTAAGAGAAAAGGCACCTTCTAAGCATACAAGGGACAGAAAGAGTAGAGTGCTTTCATTTCAGAAATAGATTAGTTTGTAAAGAGTGAATAAAGAAAAAGAAAAAGCTTATACTGTACATAGCACCTTTGAGAGGAGACCCCAAAGCAGTTTACAATCTATGAAGCAGTCTTGATTTCTTTACAAATGTTGTAAAGTAGAAAATGTGGCAGCCAATTTGTCTCAAGGCCGCACAAACAATAAATGTGGTCATGATCAGATAACCTATTATTAGAGACGATGACTAAAGGATAAATATTAATCAGGATACCAGGGATAATTCTCATGCTCCCCTTAAAAAGGGATTATAAAGATATTTTAAGTCAAATCGAGAGGGAAGATGGGACATTGATATCACATTCTGAAAGACAGTATTGCCAACACTACAGCAGACCCTCGGCAGTAATGCAGTGGAATGTCTGCCGAGATTTTATGGTCACGTTTTTTTCAGATAAATCAATAAAGTTTTACTAAAATACTCCTGCAGTTTAACTAACCAATAGTTAATTTAATTTAACTCAAAGACTTCAAAGTAAATATTTTATAGAAATTGCCATCCAGTTCATACCATATCAGAAAAACAGAGGAAACCATTTCCCCTGCAGCTGTTTGTCCACTAACAGAAATTCACTCACCAGAAGTCCATTGGATCCATGAATGGTCACACAGCGAGAGAAAGATTCATGAATGGAGACACCTTTCACGTAGGTCGGAGGGTGATAGCCACCTTTTTCATCGAGGTCTCCCGTCATGTGAAAATGAATGGGATAATGGCCCATAGACTGCTGGCCCATATGTTTGAGCTCAACCCCTGCAATGTGAGCTGCTTTGAAACCCACACCCATCTGCAGAATACAAGGGAAAATTTTAATATAAATTTGATGTAACTGATATAGCAATGCTAGATACTTCGACAACACTATGGGGAGGTAAATACACGGAAGTATGAAATTCCTCTCTGCCAGTTTAGTCAAAATTTAAACTCATTTATATTGAGTTAAATCTGAATTGCGGAAGATTATACATATAATGCATGTGGCATTAGGCAAATTCAGGTTCCACATTAACAAAGATTAATTTTGGTAACATGAATGTTTGACAATTAATTTTAGTTTAGATTTCCAATCAATGTCAGGAATCTAATATTTTGAACACAAACTGCGTGCAAACCTACCTTAATGTGCCCTCCAACTGTGTCAAATTCGAAAAACTTGCAAGCATTATCACCGTAGCAATGATCCTCCATTTCTCCCATAATTACTATATTTCTGGACAATAATCCAACTTCAGCTCTCATGTCGACACCATCTATTTCCTTTCCTGTGTGCAAGTACTTCGCTTTTCCTAAAAGATTAAAAGGATACGATCAGTATCAGTAGCAACACAGACGAACATTCCTTTGTTCAACAATGAACACCACAGATAATTTGTCATCGTCGGCACACTCATCTTTGGCTTGATATCTGGATGTATTGCATACAGGCCCTTGGGTAAGGTTTTCCATAGATAAGGGAAGTGGTGGATAGTGGCATTGTCACTGGACTAGCAATCTAATATCCCAGGCAAATGTTCTGGGCCATGAGTTCAAATCCTACCTTGAGTTGGAATTCAACAAAATTTGGTTCCAATAACATTCTAGAATAAGAATTTAGCCTGATAACAACTACATAACCACTGCTGATTGTTGTTAAAACCCTATCTGAGTGGCATGGTGGCTCAGTGGTTAGCACTGCTACCTCACAGCGCCAGAGACTCAGGTTCAATTCCAACCTTGGGTGACTGTTTGTGTGGAGTTTGCACATTCTCCCCGTGTCTGCGTGGGTTTCCTCCGGGTGCTCCGGTTTCTTCCCACAGTCCAAAGATGTGCAGATTAGGTGAATTGGCCATGCTAAATTGCCCACAGTGTTCAGGGATGTGTAGGTTAGGTGCATTAGTCAGGGGTAAATGTAGTGGAATAGGTTTGGGTGGATTACACTTCAGAGGGTCAGTGTGGATTTGTTGGGCTGAGTGGCCTATTTCTACACACTGTAGGGATTCTATGATTAATTCCCATTGGGGAAGAAAATCTCCCACTTTCCTACTCTGGCCTATGCTATCCCTCTGTTATGAGGAACAGGTGATAAAGACTGGCCTAGCTAGTGATGCCCACATCTCATGAAAGCATAGAGTAAGAATTCCTTGGATTAAGAAATAGGAGACACAGGAAGTCACTAATAACTACATGGTGACAAACTCTATGACAGACTTTGCGCTTCACAGAAAACCTTTGCGGAGGCTCAGGACAAACCAGGGACCTTGCCCAATAGTCTCCACCTCTGGGGTTTTAGCACAAACCCCTTCTGTATCTGTGGAGAGACACGTACAATGCTGTATGTTATGGAGGAATGAATGCTTTGCAGATTAAGCAACTTCAACAAACAAAGAAACTGCAGCTTGGCTTCAGGGATTTACATTCACTAAATAAAAGTTGGGCAGATACCCTTTTCTGCAATTTGGGAGAAAGCAGCAGTTTAAAGTGTTAAGGTTGTTTTCAGCTTCACTGTCATAGACAGAATGGTGTGGAATACAGGCCTTTCTTTAATCAAACAATCATAACAAACAGATGGAAGCCATTTGACTCTCTATTCTTGTGCCAGAATAGGCCATTGGATGACAGAGTTCTATATCAATCTCCTAACTGCAGCTCTGGTGAGCTGCTTCATTCTCATATATAACAATTACTCTCACTCACGGTCTGAATAAAATTTGGAACCAAATCCCAGATCACAGATGGAAAACACTCAGAAGCATTAAAGACCAAGTTTATGGCTAAATTTAGAGATTATTTTGCACAACTGTGAAATTTCATGTGTTTAGCTATTTTTAAACTGAGCAGTGGAGCAGGAAAATTATGGATGACAATAGGTTGTTGTGGTTCTGTTCGCCGAGCTGGGAATTTGTGTTGCAGATGTTTCGTCCCCTGTCTAGGTGACATCCTCAGTGCTTAGGAGCCTCCTGTGAAGCGCTTCTGTGATGTTTCCTCCGGCATTTATAGTGGTTTGAATCTGCCGCTTCCGGTTGTCCGTTGCAGTGGCCGGTATATTGGGTCCAGGTTGATGTGCTTATTGACTGAATCTGTGGATGAGTGCCATGCCTCTAGGAATTCCCTGGCTATTCTCTGTTTGGCTTGTCCTATAATAGTAGCGTTGTCCCAGGCTAACCCATCTCTGGACTCATAGCAGAAGCAGTAATGCAAAGTTTAGAACAAACAGTCTTACCGCAAATTCAACCCAAACACTGGGTCAGATATGTGGATGACACCTTTGTAATCATTAAAAACACAGAAATAGAGAACACACACCGGATCATCAATGTCACACTCACAGGAATCCGATTCACTAGAGAGGAAGAAAAGGAGCACCCGAGCTACAAATCTTCTCCCAAACTTTGATGACAATAGGTGTAAGAAATTCACCACATGGTGTGATTGGCTATTTCATGAAAACTAGTAGCTTCAACTTACTAGATGTGCCACAAAGTTTAAGTAATTTGATTTGGTAACTATGTCACTTGCTCATTATGGCAATCTCCAACTCTAATTATCTCAGAGACTCTAATCATCTACCCTTGATATTCAACAATATTAGCATGACTGATTTCCCCACCGTTCTGGGGCTTATCATTGGTCAGGAACTGATCTGGACCAACCACATAAATATTATGACTAGAAGAGCAGGTCAGAAGCTGAGAATACTGTGTTGCGTTACTCAGCTCCTGACTCCCTAAAGCCTGTCCACCATCTACAAGCCACAAGTCAGGTGTGTCATGGAATACTCCCCACCTGCCCGGATGAGTGAAGCTCCAAAATAACTCAAGAAGCTCAACACCAACCAGGGCAAAGAAGCCCTGTTTGAACAGCAACCCAACCAAGATCTTGAATATTCACATTTTCTGTTGCTAAGCATGGTGGCATGATTCTCTCCCATGAACTACATTAATGAGCTGGTTACATTCCTCCAACAATCTGGAAAGGAGGCAGCAGTGCGTGCCATCCACAAGGTGGCAACAACTTGAGAAGATTCCTTCAACAGCAGCTTCCAAATCCATGACCTCGCAGGACAAGAACAGCAAATATGTGACAAAACAGTCACACGCAAGTTCCCTGCCAAATCACAGCCTTGGAACTATCGTAAGATTTCTTCACTGCTGCTCGGTCAAACTCCACTGACCTTGAGCACGATTGAGGGGTTGTTAATTCTGTTACAGTACTGCTGTCAGGTCCTTGGATCCAGTTGCAAGAATGGATCCTACTTTTCTGGTCCCAGAGGGTCTCCTGATGTTTTGAAAAGGCATTGCATTTCCCTTACTATCCACCTCTGCTGCTATTGAACCCAATAGCACATTGGTGAATCTCCTCTCTCTGTGACAATTTACAAGTTTTCAATTCCAGCCATATTATTCTTCCTCTCAAGAGGAATGGATGGATTTTAAAATTAAGTTTTGGTTGCACCACAGCCTCTCTTTACAATGAAACCGGTTCACCTACTAAGTGCTAAGTTAGTGACAGTGTGAAGAGACAATCAGAATCTGATACTGATACTCAATCTGCACTAGATACCAGGATAGCGAGCTGGGAGAACTGACCTCGTACACTTTCCACCTCAGACAGAAAGAGCATGGGCTGCTCTTGAATCGTGGCCTTGTACCCAAAACATGGGCATAGCAATCCTTTAGTGCCATGAGTTCAAATCTCACTCCAGCAAGCTGTGGAACTGAAATCAATAATTCTGGATTTCATAGATGTGCAAGAGTAACATTAAACCACGAAACCTTTCCAGATTGTTGGAGGAATGTAACAAGCAAAAGTGAGGACTGCAGATGCTGGAGATCAGAGCTTGGATTAGAGTGGTGCTGGAAAAGCACAGCAGGTCAGGCAGCATCCGAGGAGCAGGAAAATTGATGTTTCGGGCAAAAGCCCTTCATCAGGAACGTAACCAGCTCCCTAATATAGTTCAAGGAAGAGAATCAGCCCCTCTTACACAGTCTATATGTGTATGTTAGTGTTAACTCAGGACAACTTGAGATTCACAATTAATATTGCCTTCCCGAAGGGCCCTTGAAATCAAAATGGGCTCGATGCAGGTTGCATCACGGCAAGAAAAAAAAATTCAGCCTATAGCTTATAACTCAACAATGCAAGGCTGTTTACACTTTCACAATTACTTAAATGCTAAAACATGGTCCGAGGCAGCACATTTTTAAGACAGTCAGGGATGGAAGCCTAAACGTTCCAAGTGCACAGAGCATGACGGGTGTGTAATATTTGATGCTTTCACTAATTAGTAATGGCACAGTGTTGAATAAAAAAAACTGCCTAATTTTAGCTCTATGATACACAAGCAGAGGTATCTGTGCTCAATGACATCCTGTCTCCTCCATAAACTATTTTCAATGTCATCAGCTCTTATTGCCAGTGACAATGCCATCACCATTAATCAGGAAGGTTTGAGTAAAGCAATTCTATGCTCAGCAGGTCATGTGGGAATGAGTGAGAAATACAGCCTATACTTGTGACTGGTACACTGCTGAAGTTAGCAGGAAGAGCACAACAACTCCCATGCTATATAAATTAGTCCTCAAATCATTCAAAGGTAAACTAAGTCAAAACCCCAAGGTTAAGCCAGTTAACAGAGATGGGGTGCTTTTCCTTGAGGAGAAAGTGAGGTCTGCAGATGCTGGAGATCAAAGTTGAAACTTTATTGCTGGAACAGCACAGCAGGTCAGGCAGCATCCAGGGAACAGGAGATTCGACGTTTCGGGCACAGGCCCTTCTTCAGGAAGAAGGCCCAATTTCTTTACGTATCGAAACAGGGTAATCATTCATATTCAGGAAGAAGGCCCAATTTCTTTACGTATCGAAACAGGGTAATCATTCATATTCACAGGTTAGTGCGATTACATTGAGCTCAGACGCCAGCGGAGCCCAAATGACTGCTTTTCTTTGTCAACATCCAGGCTGTACTGACATGGAAGTTACCCCTCACTCATGACAATAATTTGAGATTTTAATTCTGTTCCACACCCTATTGCCCACTTTAAGAAGCTGCCTCAGACTTACAATGATACCATTTGTCATTGCTCGTTGTCAGTTCTGAAGAAAGGTCACTGGACCCGAAATGTTAACTTTGCTTTCTCTCCACAGATGCTGCCAGATCTACTGAGTTTCTCCAGCATTTTCTATTTTTGTTTCTGATTTCCAGTATCCATGGTTCTTTCATTTTTTTTTGCCATTGCTTAGGTGAAACTCAAGTTGTTTAAGTTCCAGATCTCTTTTGCACAAGTCCAGCATGTGCTGGAACCCATGTAGACATCGAGCTCCACTGAGCTCCTCAGGTGGGGTCAGCAGAGGATGGAGGGGCTGATGGCAGGAGTGAAGGAGCAATCCCAGGAAGGCCACACACACACACACACACACATATAGACCAGATACACACAGACACAGACACACACACATACACACACATCCAGCAGGCCTGGTGTTTTCCCAAGGTGTATTTAAGGGGAAGATGGACAGGTTAATGAAGGAGAGGTGAATTGAGGGTCAAGGCATTGGATTGGGGAAAATGGGAGGAGCTTGAGTGCAGTGTGAACACAGACTAGGCATGGTTAGTGCGAAAGGCCTGCTCTTATGCTTGCTTATATCCAATAAAAACCTTTTATAATCCACGTCCGCACAATAATGTAAGACGCAATGAGGCTGGATAGGCTGGGACATTTTTCACTGGAGCTTAGGTGGTTGGGGGGATCTTCTGGAGATTTAGAAAGTCATGAGGGGTATAGATAAGGTGAATGGCAGTTGTCCTTTCTTAGAGTGAAGGATGAAAATGTGCTGCTGGAAAAGCGCAGCAGGTCAGGCAACATCCAAGGAACAGGAGAATCGATGTTTTGGGCATAAGCCCTTCTTCAGGAATGAAGAATTCTTCAGCCTTGAAGAAGGGTTTATGCCTGAAACGTCGATTCTCCTGCTCCTTGGATGCTGCCTGACTTGCTGTGCTTTTCCAGCAACACATTTTCAGCTCTGATCTCCAGCATCTGCAGTCCTCACTTTCTCCTTAGAGTGAGGGATTTCAAGATTAGAGGGACATATTTTTAAGGTGAGGGGAAAAAGATTTAAAAAATACATGAGGCGCAACGTTTTTACACAGAGTGTGATTCGTGTGTGGAATGAACTTCCAGAGGAAGTGGGGGTTGCGGGTCCAGTTACAATGTTTAAAGGGCAGTTGAATAATTACATGAATAAGAAAGGTTTGGAGGGATATGGGCCAAACTTGGGCAAGTTTAGTTTGGGAACGTGGTCAGCGTGAGCCAATTGAACCAAAGGGTCTGTTTCCGTGCTGTCGGACTCTGTGACAACAGACTTAAGAGTAGGCACCGACTATGTCTGAGTGAGACGTTGGTCAGGCTAGACACTTTCTTGGCTCCCTGAAATTTGGAATCAAGACTCCAGTGTCTTGGTGTACATACTGAAAATGCTCTCCCACCTGGGACAGGTGGAGACTCCACATCCTATCAGATGGGCACTATGTGATCAGAACCTTTCTTTGGCTGCAATGAACTTGCTGTGTTCAAACTGGCTGTCACATTTTCCACAACAGGGACTTCACAGGTACTTCAGTAGCTGTTAAACACTTTCGGCTCTTGCTAGGCTGGAAAAGGCACTACAGAAATGCAAGATACTTCCCTCCTTCCTGCCCAGCACTCACTTATTCATTGCTCACTTTCAGCAACACAGGTAACACACAGTTAATGGCACAAACTCTACGACCTAGCTGTTTGTTTTCTTATGCTGTTTTTGATGATTTGGGTCATTCTTCAAAACAAATTATTTTCAAGCTCAGTGCAGATTTACAGATTATGGTGGAAGAAAATCAGAAACATATGCAAATAGTTTGAAGATTCCAAAGATCTACTTTTCCACTGCTTTTAAAGTGAGCCGTTTTTTTTGCTAGAATGGAAAAAAATAATTTCGGCAAGATATTTGCACAAAGAATTAGGGAGTGTGTTTAGCTATGGGTTCGACAGAACCATGGTTACAGTGCAGGAGGCCATTTATCCTGTCGTGGTTATGCTGGCCCTCTGCAAGAGTAGCTACCTAGTCCCATTACGCTCTATTCCTTTCCCAGGCATCTGAAAAATGTTCCTTGCCATATATTTATCTAATTCTCTTTTGAAAGCCTCGTTTGAATCGGTTGCTCCCACAGTCAATCCTGAGCACCCCTGTGAATGGCTGATGTTAGCTTAATTGTCTCTCTTCATTCATTCTCCCAAAATGGACCACTTCTCACTTTTCAGCAATATATTTCAAGCGGCTCGTACCTGTTTGTTCCTGCAGCCTATTGAAGTCTAACTGTATTTCACAACATTCAAATTTTTGCAAATCTTGATATAGTGTCCTGTACACCCAAGTCTCGGTCCGTCATATCAACTAAGAACAGCAGTAATCCTAAAACTAATCTTGGGGAACTCAACAGTACATACATTCCTCCTGTCTGAAAAGCAATTTCCTATCATTGATTCAACATTGTGTCAATGTTGTCACTTCCCCTTTCATCCCAAGGGCGTTAACTTTGCTAGTAATCGTATTATGGAGTACGTTGTCAAACAGCTTTTGGAAGTCAATGTATACCACATTATCCTCATCAAAATACTCAATCAGATTACACACCTTTTGTCTTTTACAATTTCATGTTAACTTCTAATGAATCACAGTTGCTCTCATGTTCTTCAATTTTGTAAATTCACTCTTGGGATATGGGCATTGCTGGCTTAAGCAGGTGCTGTTGAGTTGCCTTCTTGAACCACTGCACTCCATGGGCTCTCAGTAGACCCACAATGACACATGGAGGGAGTTCCAGGACTTTGAGCTATCCACAATGATGGAACAACAAGATATTTCCAAGTCAGGAAAGTGAGTGACTTGGAGGGGAACTTACAGGAAGTGGGGGTCTCATGTATCTGCTGCCCTTCACCTAGATTATTTGATTCACTTATTGTCACATGTATTTTGTTACAAAATAGAGTGAAAAGTATTGGATAGTGTTGCCACTCTCTGGAGTCATCATGAAACACAGAGAAGTAAACCAAAACATTGAATATAAAGGCAGAAAAACAGTGCTTCTTGTGAGGTGCTCAGCCATGGGTCTGGAATGGCCAACCAAGAATCCTTCAGTGCCATCTCCCCTCGACCAACATCACTGTCACCATGAGTCCTCTCTAGAACCTCGCCAAAGTAGTCGTGATCAATGCCACCGGGTCCCCCTCCAGTTCAAACTCACCTCCACCGCTGTCATGAGTCCATTCTGCGTCCACGTTGCTGGGTCTCATACCAGGCCCAAACTCACCTCTGCTGCTGCCTCCATGTGTCTACACTGGACGCAGACACCGCCGGGAACCCAAACTTGCCTTCCCCCCCACAGAAACCATGGGGGCTGGGCTCACCTTGCTGCTGACAATGCAGTCACCACGAACGAACTAGTTACTGTATCTGCTTTGCAGAAGAAGCAGCTCAAAAAGAAAAGTCTTCCACTGAAAAGATGAGCTAGCATTAGAACTTCAGAGTGACAGATCACATTACAAAGCTGTTCTAACTTTGTTGCGGGTAAAAGCTACCTCCTCAATTCCTTGCACACCCCTTGCCTTTCTCTTTAATTGTATGTTTTCCTGTGCAGCTTTCCAGCCTCAGACAACAGCAATTGTAACACCGCTGCAAACTGAGTTGGAAACCTGTGTGATAAATGAAGGAAAGCAACTCTCTAGATTATACTAAATTCTTTTTCGTTTAAAGAGGTGCATAAAAGGCAGTTTCTAAACATGTTGAAAGATGATAGCAGTCATGGGTTTTAAAGGTGCTATCTCAGCATCTTTAGTGAACTTCTGCAGTGCATCTTGTAGGCAGTCTACATTGCTGCTGCTGAGTGCCCATGGTGGAGGGAGTGGATGCGGTGCCAACCTGTTTTGTCCTGGATGGTGTCAAGCTTCTTGTGTGTTATTGGAGTTGCACCCATCCAGGCAAATGGGCTGTACTTCATCACACTCCTAACTTGTGCCTTGTAGGTGGTGGACAGGTTTTGGGGAGTTAGGGGGTGAGTTATTCACTGCAGGATTCCTAGTCTCTTCTTGATCCAGATTATCATCCCTAAAACACAGTTCGAACTGTCTGGTTTGTATTTGCTGGGATTATTCTCTCAACTCATTTTTAAATTCTCCAGTCCTCCAGAACCATCCCCACATTTGAGGATGGAAAGGTTGTGGTCAGTATGTCTTTAATTTCCACGCTTACTTCTTTCTGCAGCTTCAATGTATCCCATCCAGCCTTGGGGACTTATCAACCTTTAAAGTGCAACCAGCCATTCTATTATCAATTCTTTATTCATTTCTAGCCATTCAACGATTGCAGTAATTACCTTCCCCTATGACTCTGGAAGTATCTTTTTCCTTGGTAAAGTTAGAGATAATATATTTAAAGAGTGTATGAATTGTATCCTCTATTTATCTCTATATAGATTCCCATTTTGGTTTCTAATCAGTCCACCCTTTCTCTTACGACCTTTGCAAAAGAGTTTTGGAATCCCATCTGAGTTACCTTGTTAGCTGCCAGCCTCTTCTCATGCTCTCTCTTTACCTCACTTATTTCCTTGCCTTACTTCATCCAATTTTCTATATTCAGTCTGGATCTCACTTGGCTTATATCATAAGACCCCTACATAGTCTTCATCCGAAGTTCTGTCTTAGTCAGTCCTACATTTCCCAATTGTGGAATCTACCTTGATTGTACCTGAATTATTTCCTCTTTAAAATTATTTCCTCAATGTTACAGTTTTGCCTTGGAATCTTTCATTCTAATTTACATGGGACAGATCCATTGTCACCTTAATGAAATTGGCCATGATCCAATTGTATATACTTTTTAAACTAGAGATTGCTCCTTGTTCTTTTCAATAACTAACCAAAACCTTATGATACAATGATCGCTATTCCCTAAATATTCCATGGCTGACCCTTGATCCACTTAGTATACCTCATTCTCCAGAACCAAATCCAACAATGCTCTTTCCTCATTAGGCCAGAAAGAACGTCTTCCACAAAACTTTCCTAAACACATTTGAGGAACTCCTCTACTTCTTTGTCCTCTACATTATTATTATTATCCTAGTTGAAATTAGGATCATAGAATCATAGAATCCCTACAATGCAGAAAACAGCCATTTGGCTCATTGAGTCAGCACTGACCCTCTGAAGAGCATCCGACTGAGACCCACACCTCACCCTATTCCCATAACATTGTATTTACCATGACTAATCCACCTAGCCTACATATCCATGTACACTATGAGGCAATTTAGCATGGCCAATCCACCTAACCTGCTCATCTTTGGACAGTGGGAGGAAACCAGAGGACCTAGAGGGAAGCCACACAGACATGGTGAGATTGTGCAAACTCCACATAGACAGTCACCCAAGAGCGGAATCAAATCCTGGTGCTGTGAGCAGTAACCACTGAACCACCATGAATAATTGAAACGCCCCATTATAACTATAATTTTCTTGCTATTTTGATCTTCTACCTCTTTCGCACAAGTTGATGGCTGTAGGATAGAGCCAGTTGTGTAATGGTAGTGTTGCAAATCTAACCAAATCGATTCAGTCCCTCCAAGACATCCTCAGTCTCTACTGAAATTATCTCTTTAATCATTAATCCTACCTCTCCTCCTTTCATTCTTTCCCTATCTTTTGGAAATATCTTGTATCCAAGGATGTTTAGTGCCCAGTCATAGAGTCATACAGCACGGAAACAGACCCTTCAGTCCAAAAGCTCCGTGCCGAACATAATCCTAAACAGTCCCAACTTTTGTTTTGATCCAGCTCTCCGTTGTTGCAATGACATCACATTCCCATGTGACTATTTACAACCATAAGCTTAGACTGTATTATATTCCCTCTTAGATCTCACCTAATATTTACCATTTTTTTCTCTGATGTTAGCTGCTTCTCTCAATCCTTTATGAACCCTATTTACCTTTCCTAAGGTTATATCCTAGTTGCCATCCTACACCAAGCTGCTTTAGTTAGATTTGTACATATCTATGATTATAAAATCAACAGGTTGATTATAAGTATCTACGTATATCTATATATTTTAATTGTGCAGATGACACACCTCTGGAGCAGGTGGCCTTGAACCCAGGTCTTCAGAGGGAGGGATACTACAGCAGCTCCAGTTACAGTTTATAGATATTTTCCAATTAGTCTGTTGCAAGGTGTTCTTAAACACCTTTGGAGTATTTGGAACTTGCACCTGGACCTCCGGGTCCAGAGGTAGAGACATTACCACTGTGCCACACGCACCTCTATTAAATACGTAAATTATTGCCTCAAAGCTCTCTTTACAAGTTCAATTACAATTTCTACTTCAAACTTAAAAACCTTCCAAAGTGACAGTGAAATCAAAGTACCTTGTTCCCAAATTATAGGGGCAAATAAGTGCCTTATTACTCCTTAACTGATCGTTTGAAGGTGAAAAACTGTCCTGTTAACTCTGAAAGTGTGGGTGATAGTCTTTAATGAGCAAATCGAATTGGCCACTATATCAGTCAGTCAATCTTAAATGAATACAGCCCAGCCCATGGCCCCATTGATGGCTTCAATGATATTAGTTTGGTGTTTAATGGTCAGCTAAATTGACACTGCTCCTTTGATGCAATTGACAAAAAATTCAACTTCCTCTTAACATGAAAAAGGAAAAAAAAACAAGCGCAAAGCAGGAATTAAGCTGAAGGGAAGGGGTAACAATGACCAAACTTCATCCCTTGTTAAATTTATCATTTATCCCACATTTGGCCTGTCTTATTGGGAAATGTGTTAAAGTTAAAACTTTCCCAAAGTATGCAGGAGTTAGGAGCCTCAAACGCTGTACAGAGCTCAGTGCTGTGCTTGTTGTAGACACTTATTATAGATTGATCCTAAAACAAAGGTATTTTTGCAGTTTCAGGGAACGATAATAGCATCTGTCAGCATGCTAGCGTGTGCCAGATGTTGACAATTTGGAATTTCAAATCTTGGCACGTCTTGGTTGAACGATAAGCGGCTGGAAATATTTGGCAATTGTCCATTTCTCCAAGTAGAAATCTGCCATGTTAGATTATGGACTAATTAGGCAACAATGAAAGGTATGTGGTTATTGGAGGCTTAACACACTGGGGATCACTAGCAGGAGGTGGAGAAGATTATCTAAGAAGACTTATGATGTGCTAAAATGTAAATAACCAAATGCAATTCATTCCTGAATGACCGAGGGATGGGGAAGGAATTTTCCAGTGTACTTTTCCTTATTCTTAAACACAGTTTAAAAATAAGGGGTAGGCCACTTAGAACAGAGCTGAGGAGAAACTTCTTCACCCAGAGAGTGATGGGTGTATGGAATGCTCTGCCCCAGAAGGCTGTGGAGGCCAAGTCTTTGGACACTTTCAAGAAAGAGTTGGATAGAGCTCTTAAGGATAGTGGAATCAAGGGTTATGGAGATAAGGCAGGAACAGGATACTGATTGAGGATGATCAGCCATGATCATAATGAATGGTGGTGTTGGCTTGAAGGGCAGAATGGCCTACCCCTGCACCTATTGTCTATTCTGACACTTTCTTTCCTTTTGCTTCTCCCTCGAGCTTAACTGGGGAAAGGTAGTGTTTCGTCAGGATGCTCCAACCATTACAAGTTTGTGTTGGCCTTTACAGATCAGCTGGTCATTGCCTGTTTGTAAATTTTGGGTTTTCTGTCCCTTATCCATGAGTCAATGGACAATCTCTCCTTCATCCTGACAGAGTTATTAATATCTTCTTTATGAGGACTGTGCTCATGAATAAAATGTTCCAATAGTAGCAGGTAGCTCACCATCATTACTCATCCAAAATCTTGATGACTAGGGTTTGCCTTATAGAAACTGTAACAATGTGTCCCACTTCATGGTATCAAAGATAGTAGTTTCAAGGGAATAATGGTATTCCTGATGAAGGGCTTGTGCTCAATTCTCCTGCACCTCCAATTCTGTCCAACCTGCTGTGCTTTTCCAGCGCCACACTTTCTGACTCTGATCTCCAGCATCTGCAGTCCTCACTTTCTCCTTTCTTTCTAATAGTGGGATTTGCCAACTGAACTTAACTGTTGGTTTTTCAGTCAGGTTATAGGAATTGGGACGTCATGTTGAGGTTGTACAGGACATTGGTGAGGCCGCTTTTGGAGTAATATGTACATCTCTGATTGCCCTGCTATAGGTAGGATATTATTGATTTGGAGAGGGTTCAGAAAAGATTTACCAGGATGTTGCCTGGCCTGGAAGGTTTGAGTTATAAAGAGAGGCTGGATAGCTGAGACGGTTATCACTGAAGCACAGGAGATTGAGGGTGACCTTATAGAGGATTATAAAATTGTTAGGGGCATAGGTGAGATGAATAGGGTGGGGGAGTTCAAAACATGGGGACATATTTTTAAGGTGACAGGAGAAAGATTTGAAAGAGACCTGAGGGGTAACTTTTTCACATAGAGGGTTGTCCGTACGTGGAATGGACTGCCAGAAGAAGTGGAAAAAGAGTGGTGTGGAAAAGAAGGGTTCTTTTTTCATGGGGCACTGGCATCAGTACTGGAACAGGAGGGATCTGTACCGCTGGGACAGTCCGCACCTGAACCGTGCTGCGACCAGCGTTCTAGCGAGAAAGGTAAATAGGATGATTGCTAGGATTTTAAACTAGAAAGTGGGGGGAATGGAAGGGTAAAACTCCAATAGGAAGCAAAGCTGCAGGTTAACATCTGTGAGGGTGGATTCAACTGCTTTGAAAAATATAAAAAGAAATTAAACGAAAGGAGAACTCAGGAGAGGTTATTAACGTCTCCATCAGACAAAACAGGACAAAGTGTTTGGGAAGGGTTAGGAATCAAACTTTAAACACACTGGATAAATGAATAACAATGAGAAGAGGGATGGTCAATACAAGACTGAAGGTGTTGTATCTGAAAGTGCGCTGTGTCCAAGAGAGGGTAAATGAGCTTGTGGCACAGATCTAAATTGGTAGGTATGATGTGGTGGGCATCACGGGGGAGTGGCTACAGGGGGATCAGGACTGGGAGCTAAATATCCAAGGATAGATAGGCAGAGGGGGTAGGGTAGCCTTGTTAATAAAAAGTAAAATTAGGGGAAAAAAAAGGGAACCTGAGGGTCAACTTTTCTTACACAGAGGGTGGTACACATATGGAATGAGCTGCTAGCAGAAGTGGTTGAGGCGGGTACATTAACAACATTTAAAAGGCATTTGGACAAATACATGGATTGGAAAGGATTAGAAAGATATGGGCCAGCTGCAGGGAAACGGGGTTAGTGTGGATGGACATTTAGGTCAGCATGGACCGGTTTGGGCCAAAGGGCCTGTCTCTTGCTATAGGATTCTATGACTTTATGAAGTCAATAGCAATAAACAAAGTAAGGTCAGATGATGTAGAATCTGTGTGAATAGAGGTGAGGAACTTGCAAAACTAAGAAAACCATAATGGGGGTATTCTACACGCCTCCAAACAGTAGTCAGGATTTGGGGCATAAGGTACACCAAGAGATAGAAAAGGTATATAAGAAAGGCAAGGTTACAGTGATCATGGGCGATTTCAACATGCAGATGGACTGGGAAAACCAGGAAAGGATCACAAGGAAAGGTATTTGTGGAATGTCTATAAGATGGCTGTTCGGAGCAGCTTGTGGTGCATCCGACTAGGGAACAGGCAAACTGGATTTAATGTTGTGCAACGAGGTAGACTTGATGAAAGAGCTTAAGGTGAAGGAACCCTTAGGAGGCAGTGACCATAATATGTTGGGATTTACTGCGCAGTTTGAGAGGGAGAAGGTGGAATCAAATGTAACGGTATTAGAATTGAATAAAGGCAACTACAGAGGCAAGAGGGAGGAGTGACCAGAATTAACTGTGAGAACAGCTGAGCAGGAAAGACAGTGGAACAGCAATGGCAGGAATTTCTGGGAATAATTCAAGAGACACAGCAAAAATTAATCCCTAGAAAAAAGCAGCATGGTACAGGGAGGATGAGGCAACCGTGGCTGACTGGGACAGCAGAAAAGCAAAAGAGAAGGTGTATAATGTGGCAAAGGGCAATGGGAAGCCAGAGAATTAGGAAGCCTACAAAGACCAACATAGGACAGCGAAAAAAGAAATAAGGAGCGAGAAGGTTAAATATGAGGGTAAGCTAGCTAATAAGAGTGAACATTGGGCCGCTGAAAAATGATGCTGGAGAGATAGTAATGGGGAACAAAAAAATGGTTGAGGAACTGAATAAGTACTTTGCATCAGTCTTCACAGTGGAAGACACTAGCAATATCCCAAAGATTCAAGACAGTCAGGGGCAGAGATAAGTACAGTGGCCATCACCAAGGAGAAGGTGCTAGAAAAACTAAAAGGTCTGAAAGTGGATAAATCACTTGGACCAGATGGGCTACATCTTAGAATTCTGAGGGAGAGAGCTGAAGTGATTGTTGAGGCTTTAGTACTGATCTTTCAGGAATCACTGGAGTCAGGGAGGGTTCCGGAGGAAAATTGCTTAAGAAGAGAGCAAGGCAAAATACAGGAAATTACAGGCTGCTTTGCCTGATGTCAGTTGTTGGTAAGATTTTGGAGTCCTTTGTGAAGGATGAGATTGCTGATTACTTGGAAGTGCAAGGTAAAATACGATGAAGTCAGTATGTTTTAATCGCGTGGCAGTCATACATGACAAATACGTTAGAATTCTTTGAGGAGGTAAAGAGCAGATTAGAGCAATGAGATCCAACGGATATTGTTTATCTGAACTTACAGAGGGCATTTGAAAAGGTGCCAGACAGGAGGCTGCTGAGTTTGATAAGGGCCTATGGTGTTAGAGTAAGGTGCTAGCAATGATAGAAGATTGACTGTCATGCAGAAAGACAAAGAGTGGGAATAAAAGGCTCCTTCTCAGGATGGAAGATGGTGATGAGTGGTGTTCCACAAGGATCAGTGTTGGGACCACAACTTTTCACTTTATACATTAATGAAAAGAAAGTGGAGCAGATTCAATGGGCTGAATGGCCTCATTTCTGCTCCTATGTCTCATGTGAGTACAGTTACAACATTTAAAAGACATTTGGCAGGTCATGAGCAGAAAGGTTTAGAGGGATATGAGCTAAATGCGAGCAAGTGGGACAAGTTTAGTTTGGGAAATTTGGTCAGCATGGATGAGTTGGACTGAAGGGTCAGTTTCTATGCTGTATGATTCTATTAAGTTAAAAATCTCACAACACCAGATTATAGTCCGACAGGTTTATTTGAAAGTACTAGCTTTCAGAGCACTGCTCCTTCATCAGGTAACTATTGGGCAGGATCATAAGACACGGAGTTTATAGCAAAAGATCAGTGTCATGCAATTTGCTCTAGCTTTCGAAATCTGCAATCCATTCTAAACGATGAAAGACATAACAGCAATCTAGGTTTGTTCAAGATATCGTTTTAATTGCATGACATTTTGATCTTTTGCTATAAACTCTGTGCTTTATGATCCTGCTCCACTACTTACCTGATGAAGGAACAGCGCTCTGAAAGCTAGTACTTTCAAATAAACCTGTTGGACTATAACCTGGTGTTGTGTAATTTTTAACTTTCTACACCCCAGTCCAACAGCAGCACCTTCACAGTATGATCCTATGACCATGAATCTACTGCAATCTTTACAAAAACCCAAATCCTGGACTGGGATCCAAAACACCAGATTAAATGACTTGGAATTTGTTTGAAGAAAAACAGTAAAACAACTCTTTACTTTGACAGTCCTGGATGATGTGGATAGCAATGCTTACCTGCACAATTGGATGTTTGATGGCAAGGTGTAATGAGAAGAGGTGAAAATAGGTGTTGGACTATTTAGACTGGCAACATTTCTAATAGACATGATAAACCTGTTAGAAGTAAAATGTAAAATGGAGAGTTGATCAGAATAGCGTTTATTAATTGCTATGTATCTTTCTGACAGTTGGGATCTGACAAAAAAGTGCCTTTTATGGGAAAGACATTGGTTGTGAATTGGAAATTTTGGATCCCAATCCAGGATTTGGGTTGTTGTAAAGGCTTCATTAGGTTCATGGTCATAGGATCATGGAGCCACACAGTCATACAGCATGGAAACAGACCCTTCAGTCCAACTCATCCATGCCAATCAAGTTTCCAAAATTAAACCAGTCCCATTTGCTTGCATTTGGCTCATATCCCTCTAAACCATTCCTGTTCATGTGCCTTTCCTAATGTCTTTTAAATGTTGTAACCAAACCTGCATCTACCACTTCCTCTGACAGCTCATTCCGTATACGATCGACCCTCTGTGTGGAAAAGTTGCCCTTCAGGTCCCTCAGTGACCAACACTGATGCAATACAGACAGGTTCTTGTAGGACAGATGAATCAGGTTCAAATTTTATTCTCTCATGGGATGTCAGTAAAATCTTAGGTCATATACTTGAAATCCTCAGCAGGTGAAGAAATGAATGCCAGTGAGGAACAAATAATACAGAATAGAAAAGCAGTGATTCCAAAATATGTGGGAAAATGTGAATGCAAATCTGAGATAAACAAGGGAGCATCATAATGGTTAGACTCTATCCAGTCTGTTTAAAACAATCAACTTTGACTGACCGGTGACTACCCATATGCAAAGCATTCTGTCTCCATTAGTTCTGAAACAGTTTTCGTTGTTTTTCTAGAAAGCTTTTCCTGAAGTCCAATTGCATTGGCACCAACAATTTCACCTCTTATTTGCCAACTCTTTCCTGTATTACTATTTGATACTTGCTCCCAGCTTATAGTGAAATAAATCTATTTCATCAATACGGCTTTGGTGTATGGACAGTCCAGTCACTCAGTGTAGCAATCTGAATGACATCCATTTCATAACTGTCTGCACTCCAGCTTTTCACAAGATGGGACTTCCTTGAAGAAAGTCAATTACATCAATGAACAATATCATACCTTGGATTTTGACCTGGTTAGGTTTGCATTCTGGACAGTGCAGGAGTTGGAATTCCTCTGCCTGATGCATAGAATAATCTGTGCTGGCAACAAAAATGACATCACCAGGCTTCCAAGTTCTGGCGTCATCCACTAGCTGCAGAATTGTGCTGTTAACATGCGTATCTATGGTAACGGTCACCTTGGGTCGCACTGAAAGAAGAGAATTCGATGTTTAAGTTTGTAAGCATTAAACTGCATCACCTGCCAATTCTTCAACCTCTATAACCAGAAATGGACCATAAGCAGTCTTATATGGAACAGCTGTTACTGGGATTAAAATAAAGAAAAACATCTAAAACAAATTCTTCTGCATTCTTGAAAGTTTTGGATTGCATTTTCCTTGTACAAAGCGCAATGAAAATGACAGATGTGGTAATCTTTTAAATAGGAGATTTTATGTAATACCATTTCAGTAACTGGAACAGTAAACAAGAACAATCTTCTCATCACAATGAACTCATGCTAAAGCTTGATTAACACTTAACAGTGTACCACTCACTCACTATAAATGACAAAATGACTGAACGTCTCCACAGAATGTGCATCATAGTTGGGATAAAGTCGGACATGAAGACCATGAGGTCATGACTGCTAATTGCTACTAGTAGTAACATATGTGCAAAGAACTATTCTGCCCAATGGTCATAAAAAGGCAAAATGCTTTTTTTTTCAGATATTATATCTTCACGAACGAAACTTTCCCAATCCCATTCTTATAGAAGTTTTCATCCCATTAGTCTAGCCAAAGTCAAACCAGGGCAAAAGATTTTTATGCAGTCAGTTTGTGCTAAACAGACTGAGTACAGCAAGGCTAATAGAGGCAGAAGAATTGTCAATAGAGAGGATAGTGTGAGATGTTATTATGCAATAGCCAAAGGCTTCAGGTCCTCTGTTACATATTAATGAGGTATTTTCAGTAGATCTTTTGAATGTGATTCAAAGAAAATGTTCAATCTGAGGTGTAATTATTGTTTTCCAAGTTCTTCAATGATGCCAAATGTTTTATCACTCAACAATACTTGAGTAGATAATAGAAAGTGGTTTCCCTGAAGGCTACTGTAGTGTATCATTATGCAAATTTCAGACTGGGGATGTATTGTGCTAATATTTTCACAGAGATGAAATGAACTGTGTCTCTAGCTAACAGGCAGAACAAAAGAACATACAAAATAGGAACCATTCAGCTCTTACGTCCACCATCTTATAAGGTCACAGCAGATTTGATCAGTGGCCTCAATTCTACTTTTCTGTGTAGCCTCATAGCCATTGACCCAGTTATAGATCTAAAACCTGTTTAATTTAGACTTGAAGACATTCAGTGATCAAGCATATGCTGCTCTCTGTGACAGAGAATTTCAAAGATCAACTGAGAGAAGAAAATGCTTCTCATCTCCATTTGAAGTGGGAGCCCTCATGTGCCTGCTAATTCTAGGTTTCCCCAAAAACGAAAACATTCTCTCACATCCCTCTGGACCATAACTAGTCCAACAAAAATCACCTCCAATTCTTCTAAACTGCAGCATGCACAGGCCAAACTGCTCAACATTTCCTCAAAAGACAAGCCATTTATCCCAGGAATTAGCTTCATATACTTCTTCAAATTGCGTCCAAAGAAAACATATTCCTCCATCAGTCAGATGGCAGAAATTGTATACAATACTGATAGGTAGCACAATATAATAGCTTCAACTACAATCTAGTAGAGGAGGAATAAACAGTTACAAACATGTATCATATATATGTGTATACACACTATATGTAAGAAAATATTTTTTGAAAAGCAATTAAAAAATATTCAAATCCCAGGGTAGAGAAGTCCAAAACTAGAGGGCATTGGTTTAAGGTGGGAGGAGAAAGATTTAAAAGGGACCAAAGGGGCAACTTTTTCATGCAAAGGGTAGTGTGTGTATGGAATGAGTTGCCAGAGGAAGTGGCACAATTACAACATTTAAAACGCATCTGGATGAGTATAGGAATAGGAAGGGTTTAGAGGGATATGGGTCAAATGCTGGCAATGGACTAGATTACGATATCTGGTTGACATGAACAAATTGGACCGAAGAGTCTCTTTCAGTGCTGTACAATTCTATGACTATAAATCCTCAAAGGATAAGCTAAATCTGTGTGAAGGATTGAAATGAATAATTTCTTGGGGGCTGTCTACTGGCATTGGGTTTTCTCCATGGTAATGCAGGGATCTGGAGAACCATAGAGACTAGTGGCAGGAAATATTTGCAGCGGGAGTTGTCAATCTGTTCAAAATAAAGTGACTGATCTCCATGGCGAATCTGGGAGCTTCACAGGGAGATTCCTGACTTCACTGAAATTGCACAATGATACATTATAGTAACCATCAGGAAACCACTTTCTATTATCTATTCAAGTATTGTTGAGTGAAAAGAATTTGGTGCCATTGAAGAACTTGGAAAACAATAATTACACCTCAGATTGAACATTTTCTTTGAATCACATTCAAAAGATCTACTGAAAATACCTCATTAATATGTAACAGAGGACCTGAA
Source organism: Chiloscyllium plagiosum (assembly GCF_037043375.1). Taxonomy (NCBI): domain Eukaryota; kingdom Metazoa; phylum Chordata; class Chondrichthyes; order Orectolobiformes; family Hemiscylliidae; genus Chiloscyllium; species Chiloscyllium plagiosum. Next base: position 37,636,970 of record NW_028270177.1, read on the forward strand.
GCCTTCGGTTATTGCATAGTACTATCTCTCACTACCCTCTCTATTGACAATTCTTCTGCCTCTATTAGCCCTCATTTACTTGCTGTGTTTAGTACATACTGACTGCATAGAAACCCTTCACCCTGGTTGGACTTTGGCTAGACTAATGGAATGAAAACCTCCATATGAATGGAATAGGGAAGTCCCATTGGTGAAGACACAATACTTCAAAATAAAGCCAGTGAACAGGAAATGAGTTTGGTCTGTATGGTTGGACAATCAATGGAGCTGACTCAGGTATTGGTAGTGAATACTATGGCTTCTGTTCTGGTGAGAGGGACAATATTGGAATGGGGACTGGTTACAAGACACAAGTGTGATAACATAGCCATTGCAGTCTACACGTTTGATGGAGTAAAGACTAGATTAAGTAGGTGTGACATGGCCTGGGATACATGAGGAAAGTGTTTTCATAGGTGTTAACAGAAAGAAGCATCCTACAGCCTTATTGGATTTCCTATAGCACTGCACACACAAAATAACAACTTGGCGATCAATAGACCAAAGCAAAGAGAAATGCCTTGAGATTGAGGGGCAATAGGACTAAAATTCATGGTAGGGTGTTTTAACTTTAGCCCTCCACTCCTTCCGTTGCAACCCCAACCTTAATATCAAACCAGCAGACAAGGGAGGTGCGGTGGTAGTTTGGCGCACCAACCTTTACACCGCTGAGGCCAAACGCCAGCTCGCAGATACCTCCTCCTACTGCCCCCTTAACCATGACCCCACCCCCCACTACCAAACCATCATCTCCCAGACCATCCATAACCTCATCACCTCGGGGGATCTCCCATCCACCGCCTCCAATCTCATAGTCCCACAACCCCGCACCGCCCGCTTCTACCTCCTGCTCAAAATCCACAAACCTGACTGCCCCGGCCGACCCATTGTCTCAGCCTGCTCCTGCCCCACCGAACTCATCTCCGCATACCTTGACATGGTCCTGTCCCCCTTAGTCCAAGAACTCCCCACCTACGTTCGGGACACCACCCATGCCCTCCACTTCCTCCATGATTTTCGCTTCCCCGGTCCCCAACGCCTTATCTTCACCATGGACATCCAGTCCCTGTACACCTCCATCCCCCATCACGAAGGACTCAAAGCCCTCCGCTTCTTCCTTTCCCGCCGTACCAACCAGTACCCTTCCACTGACACCCTCCTTCGACTGACTGAACTGGTCCTCACCCTGAACAACTTCTCTTTCCAATCCTCCCACTTCCTCCAAACGAAAGGAGTAGCCATGGGCACCCGCATGGCCCCCAGCTATGCCTGACTCTTCGTAGGATATGTGGAACAGTCCATCTTCCGCAACTACACTGGCCCCACCCACCACCTTTTCCTCCGCTACATCGATGACTGTATCGGCGCCGCCTCGTGCTCCCATGAGGAGGTTGAACAGTTCATCCACTTCACCAACACCTTCCACCCCGACCTCAAATTCACCTGGACAGTCTCAGATTTCTCCCTCCCCTTCCTCAACCTTTCTATTTCTATCTCAGGCGACCGAATCAACACAGACATCTACTACAAACCGACCGACTCCCACAGCTACCTGGACTACACCTCCTCCCACCCTGCCCCCTGTAAAAACGCCATCCCATTCTCCCAATTCCTTCGTCTCCGCCGCATCTGCTCCCAGGAGGACTAGTTCCAAAAACGTACAACCCAGATGGCCTCCTTCTTCAAGGACTGCAATTTCCCGCCAGACGTAGTCGACGATGCCCTCCACCGCATCTCTTCCACTTCCCGCTCCTCCGCCCTTGAGCCCCGCCCCTCCAACCACCACCAGGACAGAACCCCACTGGTCCTCACCTACCACCCCACCAATCGCCATGTACAGCGCATCATCCACCGTCATTTCCGCCACCTCCAAACGGACCCCACCACCAAGGATATATTTCCCTCCCCTCCCCTCCCCTAAGAGCATTCCGTAAAGACCACTCCCTCCGTGACTCCCTCGTCAGATCCACACCCCCCACCAACCCAACCTCCACTCCCGGCACTTTCCCCTGCAACCGCAGGAGGTGCAAGACTTGCGCCCACACCTCCCCCCTCACCTCCCTCCAAGGCCCCAAAGGAAGCTTCCATATCCGCCACAGATTCACCTGCACCTCCACACACATCATCTATTACATCCTCTGCATCCGATGTGGCCTCCTCTATATTGGGGAGACAGGCCGCCTACTTGCGGAGCGTTTCAGAGAACACCTCTGGGACACCCGGACCAACCAACCCAACCACCCTGTGGCTCAACACTTCAACTCCCCCTCCCACTCTACCAAGGATATACAGGTCTTTGGACTCCTCCATCGCCAGACCATAGCAACATGACGGTTGGAGGAAGAGCGCTTCATCTTCCGCCTAGGAACCCTCCAACCACAAGGGATGAACTTGGATTTCACCAGTTTCCTCATTTCCCCTCCCCCCCACCTTGTCTTAGTCAAATCCATCGAACTCAGCACCGCCTTCCTAACCTGCAATCTTCTTCCTGACCTCTCCGCCCCCAACCTAGTCTGACCTATCACCGTCACCTTGACCTCTTTCCACCTATCACATTTCCGACGCCCCTCCCCCAAGTCCCTCCTCCCTACCTTTTATCTTAGCCTGCTGGACAAACTTTCCTCATTCCTGAAGAAGGGCTTATGCCCGAAACGTCGATTCTCCTGTTCCCTGGATGCTGCCTGACCTGCTGCGCTTTTCCAGCAACACATTTTCAGCTCTGTTTCAACTCTATAACTACAATACATGGGCGGCATGGTGGCACAGTGGTTAGCACTGCTGCCTCACAGCGCCAGAGACCCAGGTTCAATTCCCGCCTCAGGCAACTCTCTGTGTGGAGTTTGCGCATTCTCCCCGTGTCTGCGTGGGTTTCCTCCGGGTGCTCTGGTTTCCTCCCACAATCCAAAGATGTGCAGGTTAGGTGAACTGGCCATGCTAAATTGCCCATAGTGTTAGGTGAAGGGGTAAATGCAGGGTAATGGGTCTGGGTGGTTGTGCTTCGGTGGGTCGGTGTGGACTTGTTGGGCCGAAGGGCCTGTTTCCACACTGTAAGTAATCTAATCTAATACTAACTCCCCTTTAAACCCTACCCATTAACTAGGCTAAGTCTGGGATTTTAAAGATGGTCCAACACTGACTCATTGAATCCCTACAGTGTGGAAACAGGCCCTTTGGCCCAACAGGTCCACACCGACCCTCCAAAGAGTAACCCACCCAAGTCTAGTCCCCATTACTGTACATTTAACCCTGACTAATGCATGTAACCTACACGTCCCTGAATGCTATGGGCAATTTAGCACGGTTAATCCACTTAACCTGCAGATCTTTGGTTTGAGGGAGGAAACCAGAGCACCCAGAGGAAACCCACGCAAACATGGGGAGAATGTGCAAACTCCACACAGACAGTCACCCAAGGCTGGAATCGAACCCGGGTCCTTGGTGCTGTGGCAGCAGTGCTAATCACTGAGCCACCACGCCAACTCAGTGGTGGTTAACAAATAGTTCGGGTGTGTAGGCCCAAATACAAGGCACGTTTACTTCGCCAGGATGGACACAGTGCGCACAAGGAATGGGTGCATGACTGACTGAGCCCCAGAATCTAGGTGAGAAGATAGTGAGGTGAAAGGCATCCCAGGAAAAGCAGGTGACAAGGAAAAGTGGATGGGGAAGAAACAATATGGCAGGCAGTCTTGGGTAACTTTTGCCACAACACCACCTAATGACCAGTAGCCAGCCATTACAGTGTGACAAACAAATGTTGACAGTGCTATAAACAATGTGGCAACAGTGGTGAGCAAGTTAAGACTTAATAGAGTCATAGAGGTATACACCCCCAGGATACAGACCCTTCGTTCCAACTTGTCCAAGCCGACTAGCTATCCTAAACTGATCTAGTCCCCTTTGCCAGCATTTGGCCCATATCCCTCTAAATGCTTCCTATCCATGTACCCATTCAGATGTCTTTTCAATGTCATAACTGTTTTATTAGGTAATATATACAGGCTCCGCTAATTGTAACCCAGAGGTGAGTTTCATATGGTTATGTCAAATTATCATGTGAGAACACTGCTCACAATAATTACTAAGTCATGACTTGTACATATTTATTTACAGCGTAGTTACTGGCTATGAGAGATACACAGAATAGCACAGACCTGGTTTACCACAAAGAAAGCGCACTTTATAGTTCTGGCAGCTTCCATTAGCTTGATCCTTATTCCGACACACAAACCCATAATCTTGATCATGCATATGAAACACTTGTCCTGTCCGACTGGCTGGGATTCCATTAACAGTAACAACCTAAAACATAAACAGCACTTTAATAAACACATTTTCATCAAATGTCCGCAGGAAAACTCCCATTCACTTGTTGGAGCTTTGGCAGAAACCCCAGAACAGTGGTGATCAGAGTTGTTTTTTCAGATTAGATTAGATTCCCTACAGTGTGGAAGCAGGCCCTTCGGCCCAACAAGTCCACACCGACCCTCCGAAGAGTAACCCACCCAGACCCATTTCCCTCTGACTAATGCACCTAATACATGGGCAATTTAGCATGGCCAATTCACCCGACCTGCACATTTTCTGGACTATGGGAGGAAACCGGAGCACCCGGAGAAAACCCACGCAGACACAGGGAGAGTGTGCAAACTCCACACAGACAGTCGCCCGAGGTTGGAATCGAAGCTGGGTCCCGGTGCTGTGAGGCAGCAGTGCTAACCAGGATTCCTGCCAACGCTATACCTTCATTGTCAAATAGAAACCCACATCATTAGCAAACCCATCCCGTTTCAAAAATTTGATCTTACAAATCAACATAGGGTGGGAGAAGGAGACAGCAAGATGTCAGGGTAGAGAGGGACAAGGGAGACTCATGTTTGGCTTCAGAAAACTGTATATTGTGAGGTTGGAGGTGAGCACTCAAACTTTATATATTCAGCAATAATGGTTTAAATCTCCCACATTAATTAGCTGGCCTGGAGCTGCCCAGTCGCCATCTGAAACTGCACCACTGAACAGCCAGGAAGGGCACCAGCAGGCAGTGTCCACACGAATAAAGAATATCAAGCCCAGATGATGGAATTGGGAACTGAGTGCAACTTTAACTCACTGATGTGAGCAGGAAATGGTACAGGTATCTGCCAGCAAACCCCACACCCAGTGGGACAGAAATCAAAGCCAGACAAGTGTTTAAATTAATTTGTGACTTAATTGTGTCTCAGAGGATCAAAACAAACCACAGCCTCAGCAGCCAATTCTGACACTGCCCGGTCTCAGCTCCGGCTCACAGGACTTTCTTTCCATTTCTTCCCTATTTCCTGCTCAGATCCAAGATTTAAATAAAGGCCTGATGTTAAAAAAAGATTCCTTGCCTGCTTTCTGAAGCAGCAAGAAGAATTTAACATGCTCAGCAGAGCTGGTGAGGTTTGTTGGTACGCTGGACGATTGATCAAGGAGGACGGTGTTGTTTGAGGAATCTGCTGCCTTCCCCCTGCCCTGATCAAGTCAATGACTGAAAGGCTTCTGCCCCACCCCACGATTCCCACTGACAAGCCTTGTCTTGCCACCACTGGTATTAACCCAGCCCTGGGCGTGGCAGTTACCAGCAGGACTGTGATACGCGTACCCATGAGGGGTTACTTCCCATTTTCCAGGGTTTGGATGGATGTTCCATCAAGGGTCAGAGTTGTGGGAGGGAGCAGGGGAATTGCTGAGAGCAAACCCCCACCACACGCAGAGCCTGTCAGTCTGACAGCAGTGGCCTTCCAGTGGCACATACTATGAACATGGAGCAGTAACCCAATCAGGCCCTTGAGCCTATTGTGCCCTTCAGTAAGTTCACCACTGGTTTAATCATGACTTCAACTCTGCTTTCCCACCAACCCCGATAGCCTTTGACTCCCTTCTTAGTCAAGAATGTAGCTTACTCATGCCTTAAAAATGTTCAGTTGGGCCTGAAGCATTGGGAACTCACCACAGAGGGCACTTGCTCTATGTTCAGGGCCCCCAGTTGGTTCCTATTTCCATCTGGATACTGGAATACTGCTAAAAAATCCTAACTCTTCCACCAAAACCCACCGACAGTTAAATTCAAGTCCTTTTTCTTAAAACAAATGCTATAATCCCAGACAGCAGTGGAATAAGTGGCTATATTGTCACAGTAAGACTCAGCTTAATGTAAACCTACTATGGAGAATAATGACTTTCTCAGCAATGTTGGCATTTTCAGTCTCATCCAGAATTCACTGAAGATTTCATGGCCAGAACTCTTAATTGGTGCAGTTCACTGCGGCTGTTACTTTTGCACACGGTCCAAAACTGTTTTTATTAAGGTCATTAATGTCTATGTAAGTATACCTCATTCAGGAATGATTGGGCAAGGTTGTTTAACTAAACAAAATTGGTTTACCAGTAAAAGCTTCAATTGAAAATGCTGCTTAGAGAACACAGTAGCTCACTTATTGGGGGATGAACTTTTTAATTGTTAATGGCACTTTGCTGTTTCCCTCTACAGATGTGTCATAGAGATGTACAGCATGGAAGCAGACCCTTCGGTCTAACCCGTCCATGCTGACCAGATATCCCAACCCAATCTAGTCCCACTTGCCACCACCCGGCCCATATCCCTCCAAACCCTTCCTATTCATATACCCATCCAAATGCCTCTTAAATGTTGCAATTGTACCAGCCTCCACCACATCCTCTGGCAGCTCATTCCATACACGTATCATCCTCTGCGTGAAAAAGTTGCCCTTTAGGTCTCTTTTATATCTTTCCCCTCTCACCCTAAACCTATGCCCTCTAGATCTGGACTTTCCAACCCCAGGGAAAAGACTTTGTCTATTTGTCCTAGCCATGCCCCTCATAATTTTTGTAAACTTCTATAAGGTCACCCCTCAGCCTCTGATGCTCCAGGAAACTGCCCCAGCCTGTTCAGCCTCTCCCTGTAGCTCAGATCCTCCAACCCTGGCAACATCCTTGTAAATCTTTTCTGAATCCTTTCAAGTTTCACAACATCTTTCCGATAGGAAGGAGACCAGAATTGCATGCAATATCCCAACAGTGGCCTAACCAATGTCCTGTACAGCCGCAACATGACCTCCCAACTCCTGTACTCAATACTCTGACCACTAAAGGAAAGCATACCAAACGCCGCCTTTGCTATTCTATCTACCTGCGACTCCACTTTCAAGGAGCTATGAACCTGCACTCCAAGGTCTCTTTGGTCAGCAACACTCCCTAGGACCTTACCATTAAGTGTATAAATCCTGCTAAGATTTGCTTTCCCAAAATGCAGCACACCACATTTACCTGAATTAAACTCCATCTGCCATTTCTCAACCTATTGGCCCATCTGGTCCAGATCCTGTTATAATCTGAGGCAACCCTCTTCGCTGTCCACTACACCTCCAATTTTGGTGTCATCTGCAAACTTACTAACTGTACCTCTTATGCTCACATCCAAATCATTTATGTAAATAACAAAAAGTAGAGGGCCCAGCACCGATCCTTGTGGCACTCCACTGGTCACTGGCCTCCAGTCGGAAAAACAACTCTCCACCACCACCCTCGGTCTTCTACCTTTGAGCCAGTTCTGTATCCAAATGGCTAGTTCTCCCTGTATTCCATGAGATTTAACCTTGCTAATCAGTCTCCCTTAGGGAACCTTGTCGAACAAAATGAACATGCCATGAGTGATAAAACTGTTCAGCCTCCATTCAAAGAATTTAGACTCGTAGGGTACAGGCGTTGTTTATCTGCATGTTATTGATGTTTTCAGGCATAGACCTTAGTTTGCCTGCATATTGATTGACTTATATGGGGTACAGTTCTGACGGTTAACTTGAATGTCCATTAAGTCCTGAGGGGTAATCTGTACATTGATTGACCTTTATGTGGTACAGTCCTTGGTTAACCTGTATATCAATTGACCCTTTAGGGCATAATTAGATTAGATTAGATTACTTTACAGTGTGGAAACAGGCCCTTCGGCCGAACAAGTCCACACCGACCCGCCAAAGCGTAACCCACCCCTACCCCTACCCCTACATTTACCCCTTTACCTAACACTACGGGCAATTTAGCATGGCCAATTCACCTGACCTGCACATCTTTGGACTGTGGGAGGAAACCGGAGCACCTGGAGGAAACCCACGCAGACACGGGGAGAATGTGCAAACTCCACACAGTCAGTCGCCTGAGACGGGAATTGAACCCGGGTCTCTGGCGCTGCGAGGCAGCAGTGCTAACCACTGTGCCACCGTGCCGCCCATCTAATCTAATCTAAAGTAATCTTTGCCTCACTTGATTTTCAGCCAAAGCCTTTGGTTTACCTGTATATTAATCGATATTTTCTGGCATAGTCCTTGGTTTAACTTCATATTAATTGATGTTTTACGGTATCGACCTTGATTTGCCTGTATATTGATCGCCCTGAGGTTAACATATATATTTACTGATCTTTATGGGGTACATCTGGTAAAGCTGTCTATCAATGGATCTTTTAAGGTACAGTTCTGACGGTTAACCAGTACATCAATTGAGCTTTACAAGGTACAGTTCTGAGGGTTAACTCGTATATCGATTGACCTTTACTGGGCACTGTCCTGAGAAATAACCTGTATTGCTGTTTACCTGAATATCGATTGGACTCTCACAGATTTTCCCAGGAAATGCAACTCTCAAGTCAGACAGTTTCTCCCAGTCTCCCGATCCTCGCTCATCATCCCGGTTAAACCATTTGGTCCACTCCACATCTACAGACAAGGAACATCAGAATGTTGAATACCGTGGAATGATGGACACTTTAATGGGTGAAATTTGACAAGGACCATGTTGAGTGCGAAATGATTGCCTGCACATTACATGAATCTCAATGTTCTCAATGTGCACTGGCCATTTGTGTTATTGCAATTAATATAGAATCTTGGCCTCATTATTGCTTCAATTCTGATCCAACCAGCTTTGAGTTGTTGTTTCAGTAAAACTTGAATCTAAAAAGACAACATTTTGAAACGTCATTCAGTGCGACAATCATGAAACAAATAGGGCCACCGGTGCTCCGATTTCCTCCCACAATCCAAAGACATGCAGGTCAGGTGAGTTGGTCATGCTAAATTGCCCATTGTGTTCAGGGATGTGTGGGTTAGGTGCATTAGTCAGGAATAAATGTAGGGGAATGGGTTTGGGTGGGTTACTCTTCGGAGGGTTGGTGTGGATTTGTTGGGCCGAAGGGCCTGTTTCCATACTGTAGGGAATTTAATCTAATCTAAACAATTCTCTTACACTAGTTACATAACCACAATCAGCCCTGCCATTTTGAAGTTGAGCAAATAATTTGTTAGCAGTTAATTGCTGCAATCCTCTTCACACTAGCTGCAAACTTTACTAATCAGGCCAAGGACTGAATGCCAATTCAATGGAAAACAACCCAAAACAAGAAACATTTAAGCTTGAAGTCGTTAAAACCCTGTAGCTTTGAAGCAGCAAGAACAGAATTTTGAGAGAAAATTATGCCTGAGGTTTTGCAATATATTTTGCATTGTCAGGGAACATTAAGATGAATGACAGTGAGTTGAACATGCATCCGTGGCGTTTTAAACTGAATAATTGTGTTTGCAGTCAGCAGATTCTTTTTAATCTCTGATTTTTTTTAATGCGAAGGGAAAGGCAGAAGCTCTATTGCTAAATAAGAGCACGAGTGGTTTACTTTCTTGAACAGTATAATAGAATCCCTACAGTGTAGGAACAGGTCAGTCAGCCCAACAATTCTGCACTGACCCTCTGAAGACCATCCCATGCTATCCCTGCAGCTTGACACCTCCCATGGCTAATCCATCTAAACACCCCTGGACACTACGGGCAATTTAACACGGCCAATCCACCCTAACCTGCACATCTTTGGACTGTGGAAAAAACCGGAGCACCCGGAGCAAACCCACGCAGACACGGGGAGAATGTGCAAACTTCACATAGAGAGTCACCCGAGGCTGGAATTGAACCCAATCCCTGGTGCTGTGAGGCAGCAGTGTTATCAACTGAGCCACCGTGCTGCCCCAGTACATCCAGCTACCACGAGACAGCGAGAGAAAGGAGGCTATTCAGCTTCTCAAGCTAGTTCTGGAAAAGCACAACAGGTCCAGCAGCATCTGAGGAACAGGAGAATCGATGTTTCGGGAATAAGTCGAATGCTTCCTGACCTGCTGTGCTTTTCCAGCACCGCACTCCAACTCTGACTTCCAGCATCTGCAGTCCTCACTTCCTCCTTCTCGAGCTAGTTGGATCGTGACTGATCTGTGCCTCAACCCCATTTGTTCCACACCCCATGATAGACTTTCCCAAAGATTTTTCAATCGTGGTTTGCAAACTGAATAGATCCGGCATCCGCAGCATTTTTGGGAAAAGTGTCAGGTTTCCACAAACCAATGAATGAAGGAGTATTTCTAGTTTTACACTCCTATATGTCCAGCTGGAATCTTTAGGTTGATGTGGAGCTGTTCTTACAAGTTATATCCTGACCAGCTGTTAGCACCATTAGAATATATTCACCTACCTGACACTCAACTAATAAACATGTTCTTTCTTGCATATTTGCTGGTTTGTTGCATATTTTACCTCAAGGCTAGCAGAAAATCCTAAATCTACAATTGATTTATTGCAGTGCTTTGAAGTAGCTCAACTATTCCACCCATATTTCCACACATTCTCAGAGCTCTAGCTTCTCAGGCCTTTCAGAGGCTAAACCTGAATTAATCAATCAAGCATGGTGTAAATAGATCAGTGAACAGACTAATATAATATTAGAAACAAATACATTTATGGATCGAGAGAATTGTAAAATGGACAATTTGATTAATTCTTGGGTTGTAGAGGATTTGGAGTCATGTAGTCATAGAGATGTACAGCACGGAAACAGACTCTTCGGTCCAACCCGTCTATGCCGACCAAATATCCCAACCCACTCTAGTCCCGCCTGCCACCACCCGGCCCATAACTCTCCAACTCTTGCGATTCATATACCCATCCAGATGCCTTTTAAATGTTGCAAATGTACCAGCTCCACCACTTCCTCTGGCAGCTCATTCCATACACGTACCACTCTCTGTGTGAAAAAGGTGCCCCTTAGGTCTCTTTTATATCTTTCCCCTCTCACCCTAAACCTATGCCCTCTAGTTCTGGACTCCCCCACCCTAGGGAAAAGACTTTGTCTATTTATCCTATCCATGCCCCTCATAATTTTGTAAACCTCTATAGGGTTACCCCCCAGTCTTTGACGCTCCAGGGAAAACATCCCTAGCCTGTTCAGCCTCTCCCTGTAGGTCAAATCTTCCAACCCTGGCAAGATCCTTGCAAGTCTTTTCTGAACCCTTTCATGTTTGACAACATCTTTCCGATAGGAAGGAGACCAGAATTGCACGCAATATTCCAACAGTGGCCTAACCCATGTCCTGTACAGCTGCAACATGACCTCCCAACTCCTGTACTCAATACTCTGACCAATAAAGGAAAGCATACCAAACGCCTCCTTCACTATCCTATCTGCCTGTGACTCCACTTTCAAGGAGCTATGAACCTGCACTCCAAGGTCTCTTTGGCCAGCAACGCTCCCTAGGACCTTACCATTAAGTGTATAAGTCCTGCTAAGATTTGCTTTCCCAAAACGCAGCACCTCGCATTTATCTGAATTAAACTCCATCTGCCACTTCTCAGCCCATTGGCCCATCAGATCAAGATCCTGTTATAATCCGACCTTCTTCACTGTCCACTACACCTCCAATTTTGGTGTCACCTGCAAACTTACTTACTGTACTTCCTATGCTCACATCCAAATCATTTATATAAATGATGAAAAGTAGAGGAACCAACACTGATCCTTGTGGCACTCCACTGGTCACAGGCCTCCAGTCTGAAAAACAACCCTCTACTCCCACCCTCTGTCTTCTACCGTTGAGCCAGTTCTGTATCCAAATAGCTAGTTCTCCCTGTATTCCGCGAGATCTAACCTTGTTAACCAGTCTCCCATGGGGAACCTTGTTGAACGCCTTACTGAAGTCTTTATAGATCACACCTACCACTCTGCCCTCATCAAACCTCTTTGTTACATCTTCAAAAAACTCAATAAAGTTTTTCATGCAACTTTTTGAAACTCAACAGTTAAAAAGGTCAAATAAATTGGGAACTGTATGCTATTTACAAAAATGCCAAGTGACTTCAGGATAGAAAGAATATAAGAACATAAGGGCTAGGAGCAGGAGTAGGCCATCTGGCCCATCGAGCCTGCTCCACCATTTAATAAGATCGTGGCTGATCTTTTCATGGCCTCAGCTCCACTTACCCATCCTCTCACCATAACCTTTAATTCCTTTACTGTTCAAAAAATTATCTATCTTAGCTCTAAAGGTGTTTATTGAGGAAGCTTCAACTACTTCACTGGGCTGGGAATTCCATAGATTCATAACCCTGAGTGTGAAAAAGTTCCTTCTCATTTCAGTCCTAAATCTGCTCCCCTTTTTTTGAGGCTATGTCCTCTTGTCCTAGTCCCAGTGGAAATATCCTCTCTATGTCTATCTTATCTATTACCTCATAATATTAAATGTTTCTACAAGATCCTCCCTCATTCTTCTAAATTCCACTGAATATAAACCCAATCTATTTAGTGTCTCCTCATAAGCCAACCCCTGTAATTCTAAATCAACCTAGTGAACCTTCTCTGCACCCCTTCTATTGCCAGTACATCCTTTATCAAGTAAGGAGAGTAAAACTGTACACAGTACTCCAGGTGTGACCTCAGCACCACCCTATACAGCTGCAACATAACCTCCCTGCTTTCAAACTCAATCCCTTTAGCAAGAAAAGGACAAAATTCTATTTGCCTTCTTAATTACCTGTTGCATCTACAGACCAACCTTCTGTGATTCATGCACAAGGACACCCAGGTCCCTCTGCACAGTTGCATGCTGCAATTTCTTACCATTCAAGTAAAAGTCCTTTTACTGTTATTTCTACCGAAATGGATGACTTCATATTTATTGTACTCCATCCACCAGACCTTTGCCCACTCACTTAAACTATTTATGTCCCTTTGCAAAGTTTCCCAGTCCTCTGCACACTTTGCTCTACCACACATCTTAGTGTCATCTGCAAACTTTGTCACCCCCAACTCCAAATGATCTATGTAAATTATGAATAATTGTGGTCCCAACACTGATACCTGAGGCACACCACTAGTCACTGATTGCCAACCAGAATAGCACTCATTATTCTCCGCTCTTTGTTTCCTGTTGGTTAACCAATCCTCTATCCAGGCTAATGCATTGCCCACAACACCTTACATCATTATCTCAAGCACCAGCCTTTTGTGTAGCACCTTGCCGAAAGTCTTTTGGAAATCTAGATACTCCACATTTACTGGGTACCCATTGTCTACCATGTTGGTAATATGTTCATAGAATTCCAGAATATTAATTAAGCATAACCTGCCTTTCATGAACCCACGCAGTATCTGCCCAACAGAACAATTTCTGTCTAGCTGTCTTGCTATTTCATCCTTAATAATAGACTCAAGCGTTTTCCCCACTACAAAAGTTAAGCCTAACTGGTCTATAATTCCTCATCTTTTGTATATCTCCCTTCTTAAACAGTGGCATCACATTTGCTGTTTTGTAATCTGGTGGAACTGCCCACAGTCCAGTGAATTTTGGAAAATTATCGCAAGTGCATTTGCTATTTCTCCCATCATCTATTTTAGTACCCTGGGATGCATTCCATCAGGGCCAGAAGACCTGTCTGCTCTTAGATCCATTAGCTTGCCCAACACTACCTCTTTCATGATAATGATTGTTCACCTACTTTTCTTACTTTGTCAATTACTGGCATGTTATTCGTGTCAAGAGTGTGTTGCTGGAAAAGCACAGGAAGTCAGGCAGCATCCGAGGAGCAGGAGAATCGACGTTTCGGGCATAAGCCCTTCATCAGCAATGAGCCTTGTGAGCCAAGAGGCTGAGAGATAAATGGGAGGGGGGTGGGGCTGGGGGGATGGTAGCTGAGGATGCAATAGGTAGTTGAAGGTGGGGGAGCTGCCTGACCTGCTGTGCTTTTCCAGCACTAGACTCTCGACTCTGATCTCCAGAATCTGCAGTCTTCACTTTCTCCTATGTTATTAGTGTCCTCCACTGTGAAGACCAACACAAAATACCAGTTCAATGTCTCAGCCATTTCATTATATCCCATGACTAAATCCCTCTTCTCATCCTCTAAAGGACCAATGTTTACTTTAGCCACTCTTTTTTGTTTTATATATTTAAAGAAACTTTTGCTATCTGTCTTTATATGCTGAGCTAGTTTTTTTCTCATAATCTATCTTACTTTTCCTTATAGCTCTTTTTGTGGCTTTCTGTGACCTTTTCCACCCAAATGGATTCAACCTTATTCTCCACAGGACCACTATATCATCTCTCACCACCGTCTTGATGTCATCCTTAAATATCAGAGCTACACCACCTCCCTTACCTCTCTATCTCTCTATCTGTCCTTCTGTATAGTCTGATACCCCTGGATATTTAATTCCCAGTCACGACCATCCGACAACCATGTCTCCATAATGGCTGCTAAATCACACTTACTCGGGACGGTTTGTGCCATTAACTCATCTATCTTGTTTCAAATGCTTTGACCATTCGGGTAAAGTGCCCTTATGCATGTTTTTGTACCCTCTTTATGAATTCAAACATCTCCAATAACAAAATCTCCTGAATTATCCTTCCTTTTTACTTCTTTCATAGTCTGCCTTGTAGTTAAACCCTCCTGTGCACATGCTAACCTGCTACTTTCCTTTTTATTTATCACCTTACTTCCTGTCATTTTCCTCTGCCCTTCCCCCCAACTCACAAATTTAAAGTCCTGGTGACCACCCTATTTATCCTTTTCACTAGAACACTTGTTCTAGGTCGGTTCAGGTGGAGACCGTCCCATCGGTACAGATCCCTCCTGTTCCAAAAACTGATGCCAATGCTCCATGAAATGGAACCAGTCTTTCTCACACCACTCCTTTAGCCACAAGTTTACTTCCCTAATTTTCTTATCCCTAAGCCAATTTGCACATGGCTCAGGCAGTAATCTGGAGATTATATCCCTTGAGGACCTGGTTCCTTAGTTTTGTTCCAAGTGCTTAATAATACCCAAACAGAACCTCCTTCCTAGCCTTCCCCATGTTTGTTTGTCCCAGTGTGGACCACAACAATTTTCAGAAGAGAGGCAAGAGACTGCCTTATGACCTATAAATGAGATCAGATCCTAAACTGTGAAGGGGACAGATGATAAAAAAGTGATATATGACTAATTTAAAGAGATGCATTTTACAAAGAGTCAGGGAAGAGATCCAGAGATCAGTCAACAGTACCACAAAGCCGTTCCTCCAAACTTTTAACTCTTCAAAATCTAAGCAGGTGAAACAAGCAAACAAATATTAGCATGAAAAGAGGCTGGGAGGCCTTAACATTTGACAATGAGGTATTCAACATGTCTTCACTTAAACCCTCTCACTTCAACAAATACCAACTCTGGGCAAAACAGTCTCATCTGCAGATCAGAAAGATTTATAAAGTTTTCAAAGACTTCCAAATGTTCTTGTAGGGCCGTGAGTTCTGTTTAATTAATAGGTTGGAGTGACATTGGGCAGATTGGTGTTGTATGGAGGCGGTGCAGTGTGAGGTCACAGTGGTATGGGGTATGAGGGTTGTGTGCATTGTTAGGGGTGGGGAGTTGGCAGGGATGTTGGTAGGATGGTGGTTATCAGCAAAGTGGGTAATCAGATCAGCCAGGATCTTACTCATTGGTGGAGAAAGCACGAGAGGCCAAGCAGCCTACTCCTGTTCACGTGAAGGGTTTGGTGTAGTATGAGCTTTGGGAGTGGTATGAGATATGTCATTGTGGTATAGTGATAAGTCACAATGCTTTGGGTGGTATGGAGGGATATGGGCTTGAGTGAGGAATAGGGGAGTTAGAGGAAGGTATTGAGAGTGGGGATGTATAGTGGGTGAGGGGTTGGGGGCATGAGGGTTGAGCGGCTCACACATCTTCATTGGCTCAGCAAATAGATGTGGGCATTTAAGATCGCTGGATTGGCTTTAATCTATGTCTATCTCTGGCATCATGCCTGACTCCAGGTCATTCTTGCCACCCAACAGCTCAAATAACAGTGGATAGAGGTGGCAAGAGGCAGATTGTCATATCCAGAATTCCTCTGATTCCCAATTCTGGCCTCAAAGATGAAAATCCAGCCATATGCATATTGTTGCTGCTACTGTTCAACATGTTTTTCAATATGACCTCCTGGGAATCATAGTGAATAACCTCCTGAAGACCACAATCCAATGACTATTTATTTCATTGCCTCCAGTGTGCTCCTGCCTCTTTGGTTCACCTTCACAATGTTTATGTTTGTTGTCAATCTGGTTTCTATCACACAGATATTTGTTGGAATTTGGAGGTGGACACAGTGACCTTATCTAATAAAGTTACCACATTTCAAAAATGTGTCTTTGATTACCTCAGCATGTGCTTTACTATAGAAAAATGTAACAGCCAATTTGTGGATAGCAAGATCCTAAAGCCAGCAATGGGTTAAACAGTGGATAATTTGCTCTATTGTCATTGGTGAAGTGATGTGGCTGGACAGCCCACTCAAAATGATGAACTTACAATGGAAAATGGTGAACTTATCGTGGAGTTACAAAAGATGATCAATGATTAAAGCATGCTGGGAAATGGAATCCAGCCTTGACCAGTGACTGTGCTAATCAACATGTTCAGAATTCAGACAGGCATCAACTAACCTGGTAGCTACAGACGTACAAGACACACCCAAATTTGGGCTTTAATGGAGGCAATGGACATCATCCTAAGGGTGATTGGAAACATTGGGGTGTGTACCAGACACAGGGGTGCCACACACGCTTACTTGGAGGTGGCTACATGCACACAGCACCTCCAGAAATGGAGGCCTAAGGAGCACCCTGCCATCAACATGCTAATGCCTGGTTTGGGTTTGATTGATCAGGGTGTCTGAGCCTGATTGACCTATTGGATGACACTCAAGATCCTCCCAAATGGGCGTGAAGACTTTGGAGTATAAGAATCGCTGCAACACCACCGTCAGGAGCAGTAACTCGAGGATAACCACCGAGAAGAGAGGACACCCCGAGACCATTGAGAGGAGACCAAACGACCATCACCACATGGAGCGAGGCTGAGTTCTAGTGTGGTGGTATATGATCATTCTGAGGTAAGTTAAAGCACAAGATAGCATTTGTAGTGTAAATTGTTAGTTTATGATGTATTTTGTTATGTTAGTATTAATTGTGTTAAATAATTAAAATTATTGTTTTACTATTATTAAGAGTTGACTCTTTTGCTAGATATAAGAGTTGAAACACACTGCATGGGAGGCATATCATGGAACCAGGAGAACGCCACTGCTCTTGTTCCAAAAGCACCTTGGGTCTTTTGCATCTACACTTCAACACCTATTTGATGTTTGTTATGAAAGGTGGCCCTCCAACTGTGCAGTACTTCCAAAGTACTGCAGTGAAATATCAATGTAGGCTACATGCTCAATGCACCACAAGGTGGACTTGAACCTATAACCTTCTTCCTATCCACTGAGCCAAGGCTGAGTTCTAATGTACCCCTGAACAATGTCTTTACCACACCTCTGGGCAGCTATAAAGTAGTGCCATTGCACCTTACCATAATCAAGAGGATGCAGATAAAAAGGATGCTTTTTTTCCAACGATGACCTTCATCAGCTTTCAGTTTACCTCAGAAACCCAACCTTATTTGGCAATTTGTTAGCTCTAGCATGGGAGTGTGGTGTTGAGATCAAAGATCAGCCATGATCATAGTGAATGGCTGAGCAGGCTCGATGGGCCAAATGGCCCACTCTTGTTCACATTTTCTAAACTATAATAAATGAAATAGTTCATGTTCTGTCATTACCAGTGACTTTGAAATATGAAGTTTGGTTTAGAAATATAGAACAATGTAAAATTGAAACTATCTTACCCTGTACCCACTCACTTGTTGAACCAACAGTGAAGTGATTGCCGTGAGGGGAGTGGAATAGTTTAAACACTTTTGCAGCAGCAGATCCTCTGGCTCCTGTGGAATTATCAACAAAATTAACCGCATTCCACTCAAAATTGTGTGTTTAGCTCTTAAATGTAAAACTAAATTTTCCATTATGTTAGCTCTTCCAAGTAAAACTTTAGTGACAAATAAATTCCTCCATGAAATTTCTTCACTTAGATATTCTGGAGCCAAATACCTTCAATGTCCGTGGAGGTTCACTCTCCACTCAAACATTACTTTTTCATTTAGGTTACTCCCCAAGGGTTATGTCAAACTTGTGCCAAATCGAACCGGTAGGTTAAAAGCTAAATTTTCTGACTGCACCTTTCCACTGCGGAGTCTTACCAGAAGGGGGTGCCTTTGGCCAACCATAATGTACCATGAAGAACTCATTCACTTTAGTGAAGAGAGAATAGTGTGCATCTGATCTACAGCATTTGAGAGTGAAGGGTCCATTACATCGTCTCGATACTGGCATTGTCCGTGCAAAACATTTTTGTGCTCCTCAATGCCAACATGTTTGCATCGTAATACAGAGCATCTCAGAACTGGTGAGTCTAGACCATTTAGTCTAATTGATTTAGACTAGTGTTTATGCTCCTCATGAGCCTCCTTCTATCATTCTCCATGCTATTATTTGCATAACCTCATATTCCTTTCTCCCTCATGTATTTTGCCATTAAATGCACATGTGCTATTGACTGTAACTTGCTCTTGAGGTAGAGACTTCAACATTCAACCCACTGTCTGGACAAACGGCCCTCCAGAATTTGATTGTTGCATTTAATAATAGCTATCGTACTTTACGGACCTCAGAAATGGAAACATCAAGCCACACGTTTTATCCTTTTAAAGGTCTTTATTTGGTTGCACATTAGCCTGCTCTTTTCCAGAGCATGTAGTCCCACTCTATTTAGCCTTTTACGTATATCCTTTCAGTCTGGTGTCGTTCTTGGGAATTCTTATTAGACCTTGTAATAACCCCTACAAGGTCCATGGAAAATTATTAATTCATTGCCTTGTGGAGCTTGCTGAGTATGAGCTCCCATGGTAACAGGCAATTGCCAGCCCCACTGGAACTCATCACCTGAGCCAGGAGGCCTGGGTTCAATTCCCACCTGCTCCAGAGGTGTGTGAGAATGTCCCTGAACAGGTTGATTAAGGCAGACCCAGCATGCAATGTCTATCAATGCTCTCAATGCCTTTGGAGAGAGGTGGGCACCGCGAGGGATATAGTACTTTCTTTCCCGCTCCGACTCCATTTTGATTTAATCGCTTCCCGCTCTCCCCCTCTCCCTTTTGATCATTCACATCGCCCTAATGGACTTTGCATCTAAATTTCTAATTGGTTGCACTGTTGGTGGTTAACAGCTGAAAACAAAAAAAAAGGTCACGGTGATTTGGTGGTGGGAAAGTTGATTGATTGTGTATGATAACATTTCCGGATATTAGAAAATATCTGTGGGGGCTCAGTGGTTAGCACTGCTGCCTCACAGCACCAGGAACCTGGGTTTGATTCCAACCTCGGGCAACTGTCTGTGTGGAGTTTGCACATTCTCCCCGTGTCTGCGTGGGTTTCCTCCAGGTGCTCCAATTCCCTCTCACAATCCAAAGATGTGCAGGTTAGGTGAGTTGGCCATGCTAAATTGTCCATAGAGTTAGATGCATTAGTCAGGGTAAATATAGGGGAATGGGTCTGGGTGGGTTACTCTTCGGAGGGTCGGTGTGGACTTGTTGGGCTGAAGGGCCTGTTTCCATACTGTAGGGAATCTAAAAAAAATCTAAAGCAGCCCCGAACGGCTCCCTTGGTGTAGTGATGACCTCTGAGCCAGGAGGTTGAGATTCAAGCCCGATTTGTTCCTGAGGTTGTAATAACATCTCTGAACAGGTTGATTAGAAGAAAAACAAGCAAACCCAAGTTGCTCTTGTGGCACAGTGATAGTGTTCCTATCTCTGAGCCAGGAAGCCTGAGTTCAGTCCCACCAGCTCCGGAAATGTGCCTTAACAACTGAGTGGTTCAATTAAAGACAAGAAAAAAAAACAGACCCAGCTCCTTACAACTCAATTTGGATGTAGCCCCTTCACTGTCCCCCCCTACCCCTCCCTTAATGGGGAGGGATAGGAGGGACAGTGCTTGTAATCTGCTTGTAAATTCTTCAACTGGATCTAAGGGACAACTTTTTCACACAAAGGATAGTGTGTGTATGGAATGAGCTGCCAGAGGAAGTGGTGGAGGCTGGTACAATTACAACATTTAAGAGGCGTATGGATAGGTATATGAATAGGAAGGGTTTGGAGGGAATGAGCCAAGTGCTGGCAAATGGGACCAGATTAGGTTAGGATATCTGGTTGGCATGAACGTGTTAGACCAAAGGGTCTACTCCCATGCTATATATCTTTATGTATGACTCTATGGAAACATGGGTGATTTACAGGTTAATAGATTAAAAGAAATTGCTGATGGGGGAACAAAACTGTTCAGTTGTGTGGAAGAGCACTTTCTGGATATGAATGAAAAAAACGATAAGAAGTAGATAAAGCAGACCAGGGATGGGTCTGCAGACCTGTCTGTCCCAGAGCCCTTGCACAACACAAATCGTTGCTCTATTTTGGTGTTCATTAATAAATGTTCTTTTCCAGTTGAGCATGCTCAGTTATTACAGATCTTTTCCTTATCTACTAGATTTTTTTAATAATTTGCAAAACAGTATTGCACATATTCATTGAATCCCTATATTGTGAACGCAGGCCACTTGACCCAAGTCCACCCCAATGCTCCGAAGAGCAACTCACCCCCTATCCTCATAACCCAGCATTTCCCATGGCTAATTCACCGAAACTACTCATCCTGGACACTGTGGGCAATTTAGCATGGTCAATCCTCCTAAGCTGCACACTTTTGAATCATGGGAGGAAACTGGAGCATCCATAGGAACCCCAGGCAGACACGAGGAGAATGTGCAAACACCATACAGTCGCCAGAGTGTGGAATCGAACCTGGGTCCCTGGCGCTATGAGGCAGCAGTGCTAACCACTGAACCACCACTGTTCCAAATTTGTCTCACAAAGGTTCGATAATAGTTTTGATTTCTTGACATTTGACTGAGACAGTGTTAGATTTTTGACAACAATTGAACAGAATTTGTCAATTTATAAAATCTCATTTCAAAGTTGATTGTAAGAAGAACATAGAATATATCTCCTCAATTACCTTGATAAATAACGTGATCTTCAGAAGAAGACTCAGGCGATCCTTTAACTGTGATGAAGCTCCAAGGATGCCTTTGAATTGAAAAGGAAAGAACATTTACATTTCCATAGCACTTTGCAGAGAGTGAAGTACTTTCTAAGTGTTGTCACTGTTGTAATACAGGGACCGTGGCTGCCAATCTGTGTATAACAAGATTCCAGAAACAAATGTAATAAATGCTTGGTACTTTTATTATCATGTTGATTGAGGTGCAAATATTTTCCAGGGGGAGCTTTCCTGTTCATTTTCAACTGATGCCATGGGATCTTTTACTTCCATGCCAGAGGTCTGCCACTTACCCTGAGGTTGGGTCCCCTGATTCTATATCCCAGCTCCAAGCCAGAGGAACATCCTTCCTATATCTCCTCTTTGGGACCCTTTAAAAATTTAGTATCCTTCAATGAGATTACCTATGTAGAGATGCTAGGTTGACTTTACTCATAGGACAATTTGGCCTTCCCAGGAATCAGTCTGCAGAACCTTTGCTGCTCTCCCTCTTTGGTAAGGTGATCAAAACCCTTCATAATACTTCAAGTGTAGTCTCCCCAAGGCTTTACATAAAAATACAGGCAAGTCTTCTTTACTCTTGTACACAAGTCCCCTTTCCGTGAAGATCAACATTTCATTAGTCTTCCTAACTGCTTGCTGCACCTGTACGTTAGCTTTCAGTGACTAATGAACAAGGACATCCCAGACCATTAGCAATCTACACTTCCCAATCTCTCACTATTTAAGAAATATTCCGCATTTGCTTTTAACCTGATCAAAGTGCATTTATATTCCATCTGCCGTGTTGTTGCCCACTCAATCACTCTGATCCAATCTCCTTCAAACCCTTTTTATATCCTCTTCACAACTCATCTTCCCACCTAGATTAATGTCATCAGCAAATATGGAAATTTACATTTGGTCCCCATGTTCAAATCACTGATGAACAGTTGGATCCAAGCACCAATCTTTGCAGTACCTCAGTAGTTCCTGTGCTCTGCCGTCTGTCCATTAACCAATTCTCAGTCAGTGCCAGTATATCACATGTTCTTATTTGTTTACTGTGCACAACCTAGCCTTCTGAAAATATAAACATACCTCATTCACTGATTCCCCCTTATCTATTCTGTGCATTACATCCTCGAAATTTGTCAAGGGTGAGTTCCCTTTCATAAACCCATGTTGATTCTGCCAATCCTACCATTGTTTTCTAAGTACCCAGTTTGTAATATATCTGTTACAACAGATTCCAGCATTGTCCTCCCACTGATGTCAGGTCTGTAGTTTCTAATTTTTATTCTCCCTTTTTACTTAAATGGTGGGATATTTGCTGCCTTCCAATCTGCAGAAAATGTTCCAAAATCTAGAGCGTTTAGAAGATGATCACCAATACATCCATTATCTCTATAGTTGCCTCTTTCAATATTCTGGGATCAATTCAACGGATTGATCATTTTTCAGTCCCACTAATATTCCAGGGATACATTTTTGCTAACATGAATTTATTTCAGTTCCTCATTCTCAATAGTTCCTTGGATCTCCAGTACTCCTGGGAGGTTGTTTGTATTTTCCTCAGTGAAGACAGTGTGGCACTCTGTTGGTACCACACTGGAGTGCCAGCCCAGCTTATGTGCTCAACTTGGCAGAATACAGTTAGCTCACAGCTCCTTCTGACTCAGTGGTGAGAATACCAGCAGGAGCAGAGCCACAGCTGAAACTTCAATCCAAATTGTTTGTTGTTAAAGGCATACCGTAAGTAGGCAAAGGCAAAATGCTGCTTAAGACTACGAGGTCAAAATAAATATTTGCAATCATTGGAAACTAATTCTCTCAAATAGCCCTCAAATTTGAAACAAGAAAATATGAAGACTACCACTGAAAATTAGCTCGCATTTAGATTCCAGTTTTGACACATCTTCTGGCTCCATAAACTTAGATAACTAAATATAATGCTGTCCAATTAGTGAAAAGATCTTTGGCAAGGGCAAGGTCTGCCTTACAGCTCCATTTCCAGTCTGGTTAATTTAATCTCTGATTAGCTCACTGAATAGGAACTATCGGATTACGTTAATTAAGTTATTAAACCTTACCAAACACGACTCGGTGTCACATTGCCTCCCATCAACAGACCACTTTAATTCTCTGATGATGTGATTACACAAGTCTTACTGTCCAATTGCATTGTATCTTTACGTTCTTGAATGTAGGTGATCTGGAGGTTACTACACGCCACATTACACCGTAAGCAAGTGAAGGAGCCGGTGTTGGACTAGGGTGTACAAAGTTAAAAATAACACAGTAACAGGTTATAGTCCAACAGGGTTATTTGAAAGCACTAGCTTTCAGAGCGCTGCTCCTTCATCAGGTGATTGACATTAGGGCTTCTAATTCAAAGGAATTTAGATTTATTTGCATTTAGATTTTTATTGTCACATGTATTCAAGTGCAAGAATACAGAAAAAAAGTGTACAAGTCACCATTCTCTGGTGCCATCTTCGAATACAAAAGACAGGATTAAAAACAGAAGCATAAGTAAAAAGATAAAAAGAAACAGCCAAAGAAAAGGAAACACCCAGATAACTCCCCCATCTCTGCTGTAAGTCTTTGCCGCCAGGAGAACAAAGCCACAAAGTCCATCCCTCAATCTGCAAACACTACACACATGGTCGCAACAGGAATGCTACCGCCTCAAACCTCACAGCGTCAGAGACCCGGGTTTAATTCCAGCCTCAGGCAACTCTCTGTGTGGAGTTTGCACATTCTCCTCGTGTCTGCGTGGGTTTCCTCCGGGTGCTCCGGTTTCCTCCCACAGTCCAAAAATGTGCAGGTTAGGTAAATTGGCCATGCTAAATTGCCCGTAGTGTTAGGTGAAGGGGTAAATGTAGGGGAATGTGCTTTGGCGGGTCGGTGTGGACTTGTTGGGCCGAAGGGCCTGTTTCCACACTGTAAGTAATTTAATCTAATCAACAATAGGTCAAATAAAATCCAAGGCAGTTAGATCCCATGGTGGGGAAAATTTAGGCTTCTATTAAAGGGAGTCTCGATGATGAAAATGGCTTCCAAGTGTCTTTATTGCCAAGACAAGACTTTTAAAAACCTACTCTTTCATATGTGCAGGCATGGCTGGCTAAGCCAGCACTCATTGCCCATTCTTAATTAGAATGTGATCCACCTTTGACAACTACTCCAGTCCTTAGGGTTTAAGTACATATACAGTGCTGGTAGAGTCGGGGTTCCAGGATATTGTCCCAGGGATGGTGAAGGAACAACAATATATTTCCAAGCCATAAATTATTCCGACAACTATATTAAAGATCACTCCAAGCAGCACTTTATGATGATTTAAAGATTTCTTTTTCCAAAAACGTGCACATTTTAACAGATTTTACCTGAATCCGAGGTGTCTGAAATACTTGCTCCCCAGCTTTGACAGCGCATTTTTGGCAAAGTTATCCAGGTTGGCTGATCCCTCATCATTTACAGCTACTGAAATGATCATGCCGTCCTTGACTCTGTCCAGGTACTCAGCAAGCCGTTTACTTTCATCTTTGCTTTTGTAGGTATCAAATCTGCATTTTTTTAAAAAAACAAAAGTACTCAATTTGTGCTCATTGCATTAAAGTCATCAATCATCTGGAAAGCAGCTAAGAACAGAATGTACGGAGCTTGAACCCAACAAGAACCCAATCAGTATTGCAAATACACACATGCCAAACAGATGTAAATCAAGACCACATATCACAGGAGCAGCAGCAGCTGCTATCACATCAGAGAGAGAATGTTGCATGTTTTAAAATTGTCACAGCTATGCAAGCATGATACAGTGACAAGTGGCTCAGTGGTTAGCATTGCTGCCTCACAGTGCCCAATCCCATGGGTAATTGTCTGTGTGGAGTTTGCACATTCTCCCTGTGTCTGCATGGGTTTCCTCCGGGTGCTCCAGTTTCCTCCCACAGTCCAAAGATGTTCAGGTTAGATGGTTTGGCCATGCTTAACTATCCATAGTGTGCAAGGACGTGCTGGCTAGATGGATTAGCCAATGGGGAATGCAAAGATAACTATGGAGGTGGGGTGGAAGCGGGGGGAAGGTTGGTTGGTCTGGATGGGATGCTTTTCGGAGGTTAAGTGTGGACTTGATGGGATTAATAACCTGCTTCAACACTGGATGGATTCTATGACACTAGTTTCTATGTCTGCAACAGATTTTATTCACAAGTCTTTAAAATGTCTGCTTCACATTTTAACTTTGGCTTCCAAGTATTTCCACAGTTTGTTTACTTATCCTAGAGTGTATACCTCAGGCTTAACCATTGAGGTACAGTGAGCATCAATAGTAAACAGATGTACATAGAGTCATAGAAATGTACAGCACAGAAACAGACCCTTCGGTCCAACTCATTCATGCTGACCAGGTATCCTAACCTAATCTAGCCCCATTTGCCAGCATTTGGTCCATATCCCTCTAAACCCTTCCTATTCATATACCCATCCAGATGCCAATTAAATCTTGTAATTATACCAGCCTCCACCACTTCCTCTGGCAGCTTGTTCCATACACGCACCACCCTCTGTGTGAAAAAGTTGCCCCTCAGGTCCCTTTTATATCTTTCCCCTCTCACCCTAAACCTATGCCCTCTAGGTTTGGACTCCCCTACGCCCAGGAAAAGACCTTGTCTATTTAGCCTATCCATGCCACTCATGATTTTATAAACCTCTATAAGGTCACCCCTCAGCGACCGACACTCCAGCCTATTCAGTGTCTCTTGTAGCTCAAATCCTTCAATCTTGGCAATATCCTTGAAAATCTTTTTTGAACTCTTTCAAGTTTAACAACATCCTTCCTATAGGATGGAGACCACAATTGCACATAGTATTTCAAAAGTGGCCGAACCAAAGTCTTACACAGCTGCAACAAGACCTCCCAACTCCTATACTCAATGCTCTGACCAATAAAATAAAGCATATCAAACACTGCCTTCACTATCCTATCTATTTGCGATTCTAATTTCAAGGAACTATGAACCTGCACTCCAAGGTCTCTTTGTTCAGCAACTGTCCTCAGGAACTTACCATTAAGTGTATAAGTCCTGTTAAGATTTGCCTTTCCAAAATGCAGCACCTCGCATTTATCTAAATTAAACTCCCTCTGTCACTCCTCAGCCCGTTGACACACCTGATCAAGATTTCTTTGTAATTCTGAGGTAACTTTCTTCACTGTCCACTATACCTCCAACTTTGGTGTCACCTGCAAACTTACTGACCATACCTCCTCTGTTCACATCCAAATCATTTATATAAGTTACGAAAAGCAGTGGACTCAGCACTGAGTCTTGTGGCACATCGCTGGGCACAGGCATCCAGCCTGAAAAGCAACCCTCCACCATCACCCTCTGTCTTCTCCCTTCCAGCCAATTCAAATCTACAAAATGGCTAGTTCTCCAAGTATTTCATGTGATCTAACCTTGCTAACCAGTCCTCCATGAGGTACCTGTTGAACACCTTACTGAAGTCCATTTAGATCACGTCCACTGCTCTGCTTTTCATCAATCCTCTTCATTTGTTCTTCAAAAAATTCAATTAAGTTATTAATATGAAACTCATGACAGTGCCTTAGGAGTTGGTTGAAGCGAGTAGTTTAAGTGTTTTCAAAGTAAATTAGACAAATACATGAGAGATGGGAAAATAGAAATATTCACAAAAAGGCTGAGGTGGATAGAAAGGGAAAGAGAATCATTGAGGCGAAACACCAGCACAGATTCATTGTGCTAAATGACCTATAAATTCTACCGAAGTAATGGTTGGGACTGCTGCCTATATTAGATTCTCCTCTTTGGGGAGCCCACCTAATTGAACAGAACACAAGTGAACACTACAGATAGACTAGAAAGCTCAACAAGAGTAGTTTGAACATACCTGTCTGAATGGATGACCTCTCCAATCCGGTTAATGACGTGCACTATGATTCCTCGATGACCCCAGCTTCTTTCAAAGTAGTAGCCACCCTCACTCATCCCACCAGGATGGAGGGTGCTATTTAAAAACGTCCAGGACAACTTGTGGGCACCATGAAGTTCAAGTGTCCCTCCTCGACTGACACCAATGTACTTCAACCCAAAGTAGCTGTGAAGTCCTTCTGTTTCTTCATCCGATCTACAAATAGGATATCACAGAGATGAAACCAATAGCTGTGTGGCACTTAAATCAAGAAAAGAACAGGCATTTCTGTATTCATAAGCGTTATGGGCGATATTATGAATCTGTGCTCCAGACATTGTAAGCAATTTTAACTTTACTTATCACTAAAAATCAAGTTTACTCAATTTTTTTTTCACATATTGCTCGTCATTTTAATTCTTATTGGAGTCAATGCAAGTTAAAATTGGGAGATAAGTGTAGGAATAGCTGAATTAAAATTGTCCATTTTACACTTCCACGGAGGCTTGAGGAGAAATTCTGTTTTTAAGAGTCAAGTAGAAACCAATATGACCAACATGGTTAATTATTTCTATTATTCATTCATGGGATGATGGCTTTGCTGGCTAGGCAGCATTTATTGCTCATCCCTAATTGCCCAGAGGGCAATTAAGGGTTAACAACGTTGTTGTGGTTCTGGAGTCACATGTAGGCCAGACCTGGTAAGGGTGTCCTAAATGACATTAGTGAACTGAGTGGATTTTCCCAATAATCGGTAATAGCTTTGTGATCATCACTAGACTCTTAATTCAGATTTGCTTTTATTGAATTCAGAATTGAAAAGTGTCGCACTGGGAAAAGCACAGCAGGTCAGGCAGCATCCGAGGAGCAGGAGAGTCGATGCTTCGGGCATAAGTCCTTCATCCGTTTATTCCTGATGAAAGGCATATGCCCAAAATGTCGACTCTCCTGCTCCTTGGATGTTGCCTGACCTGCTGTACTTTACCCAGTACCACATTTCTCCCAGTGACTCTCCAGCATCTGTAGTCCTCACTTTCTCCTTGAATTCAAATTCCACCATCGGCCATGATGGGGTTCAAATGCAGGTCCCCTGAAGACTATCTGGGTCTCTGGAATAACAGTCCAGCGATAATACCACGAGACCATCACCTCCATGAGTGCACTGATTTCTGCACCCAGACTCGTGTGCTCCTGATTGGTGACGGTCCACACTGCTAATTTGTAAAAACCAATCCGTACTCTACTGACCTTCCATATAAAATGATGGTGACGTCTTTCTGAAATGGGCAGTCTTCACTGCCGATGTGCAGTTCCCCACCATCTTCAATAAGAATATTCCTTGTGCGAAGAACGATAGTTTCCTCATTGTTGTTGGAAATGACCAGTTTTCCTACAGGAGGAGATAGTCAACATGTATGTATCTAATGAACAAGTCTGTATCTAACCAATCACATGTGAATCATGTAATGTTACAGTTGGTTAAGAGGCCATTCGGCCCATCAATCCTGTGTTCACTGTGTGACAGAGCTATCCAATCACTCCAATTGCTCACAATTTTTTAAAATCATTTTCTAAATTTTGATTTTAGAAGGGTGTAGGACAAAGATTTCCACTGACATAGGACTGCTGAATTAAGTTATTGGGGCTGTTCACTGTAAGGGTATTAAGATAGACTGATGAAATTTTCTGAATTTATGGAGCGGTTTTGCACAATATTAGAATGGTTAGGGGCTTTTCTTTAAGATGCACACTTGATAGACCAAAGGAATTCTTTCTGTGCTGTAGACCTCCATGAATCAATAACAGAAAGACTGTTTTCATTGTGAACACAAACGTGCCCACGCAGAAACACAGAACAATAGCTGCCAGGAACAAATGGCAGAGTAGATTTAATGGGTTGAATGGCCTAATTCTGATTCTTTAGCTTACGGTAATCACACTGCAGAGTCATAACAAAGCACAACAGCCAACTATTCAGAGCAAGAAAACAAAGAAAGATAAGCTCAATCCTGCCTTGGTGAACAACAAGTCGCTGTTTATTATGAAAACAGAATCATATCAATTGAGCCTGCCTTCTGGGCACAGTGCGGATGTGTGAGGGGAAGGACATTGAGACAGGCCAAGTAGATAGCTGCCCAGGAAGACCTATTCCCCAGAAACGATGAGGGAGGGAAAGCTCCGCTCTGTCAACCCCACCTCCCCACCCTAGATTCCAGCTTCTGAGGCCCTGGTGAACTCAGCAGAACAGGCTCAGACACATCCAACAGCCCGTCACAGCCAAGAGATGTCACCAGCCTCATATGCACAGGTGCCGGCTACCATCTTCTCAGCCATTTTGGTTTTCAGAGTAACCATGCTTATTTTTTAACCTCAAACACAAGCTGCAAAATTCAGTACCGTAGTGACAGATGTTCATTGTCTGGGTGTCAGACGGCACTGAGACATGTCCCAAGCTTCTCACACCAGCATGTAATGAAGTTCGACATTCCGACTCATGTCATCTCTCAGCCTCTATCAGCTTCACATTTGAGAGCAGCAGGAATGACACCATTCATCATCCTCAGCCCCCTCTCATTACATCCGCACCATTTAAACAGTTTTCATTATACACTCTTGGAACACATGCTGGGCAGCGTTTATTGCTCATCTCCAATTGCCCTCAAGAAGGTGGTAGTGAACTGCCTTCCTCAATGACTGCAGTCCATTTGCTGGCCGGTAGATCCACAATGCTGTCTTCCCAAGAAGGGTGTTTCAGGGTATTGACCCAGTGACAGTAAAGGAACAGCGTTACCAGCCATGTTTCCATGTATCTGCTGCCCTTGTCCTTCTAGATGGAAGGTGTTGTCTAAGAGGCCTTGGTGAATTATTGTAAAGTACACATTGTTACTGAATGGCAGTGGTGGATGTTTGTGGATATGGTGCCAATCGTAGGGCTACCTTGTTGAGGTGTCTCAAGCTTCCTGAATGTTGTGCGAGCCAGAGTCATCCATTAAAATTAAGAGTATTTCATCAAATTCCTGATTGTTGCCAGTCTTTGAGGAGTCAGGAGGTGAGTTACTCGCTGCAGAATTCCAGGCCTCTAACCTGGTCTTGTAGTGACAGTATTTATATGGGGAGTCCAGTCAGTTTCTGGTCAATAGCAACCCTAGGATGTTGATAGTGGAGGATCCAGCCATGGTAATGCCATTTGTTGTCAAGGGGCAGTGGTTGAGAATATCATTGATCAGCACTTGTGTGACATGAATACTACTTGCTGGTTATCGTCTCAGGCTTGAACGCTGCCCAACCCGTGCTACATTTGGACACAGACTGCTTCACTATTAGTATCACCAATGGTGCTGCACATTATGCAAACATCCTCAGCTCTGCCCTCATGGTACAGGGAAGTTTAGCATCTGTGATGCTGGAGACATCAGAAGGTGACCAAACGAAATTGTCCACTCGGCACTTCTGGCTGAAGGTGTTTGCATAAAAATCAGCCTTGGGTTTTACTGAAACTGGTGTGTGGGTCTATCCTGTTATTGAGGCTGGAGATATTTCTGTTCCCTCTTCTGCCACTGCGTTATTTGATTGTCAATCCCAATTATGAACTGGGGATGTGACAAGACTCTGGATTAGAGTGGTGCTGGAAAAGCACAGCAGTTCAGGCAGCATCCGAGGAGCAGCAAAATCGACGTTTCGGGCAAAAGCCCTTCAGGAGAGAGCCTGAAGGGTGGAGAGATGTGACAAGACTACAGAGGTCACATCTGTACAGACTGATCTTTTGGTTGTGGGGTCTCAAAGCACATCAGTTGCAGGCTATATCCAGTGTTTGCCAGCCAAGTAGTCCTGTTTGGCAGCTTCACAAGGTTGACACTTGACTTTCAGGCATGCCTGGTGCTACTCATCACAGGGGTAGTGCCATACAATGAGGACTTCCTCTCTCCAAAGGTGGCATTTTGTCTCCTCAAGAATTGTGCAATGGTCACTCTTACCAATAACATTATGGAGGAATCCATCTGTGGCAGGCAGGATGGTGAGGATGAGCATCAATTTCATATTTCTTCCTTGTTGGTTCCCTCTCTAGTTGCCGCAAACCCAGTCTAGCAGCTATTTCCTGTAGGACCTGGCCAGTTAAGTCAGTGGCAGTGCTGTCAGTGGGGATATTTAAGCACAAATCACAATCCTCTCCCTTCCCCCTCCTCCCAACCCCCCAGTCCCCCCATCCCCTCACTTCCCCACCCCCCTGTCAGTATGTTCAGGTACTCTTCTGGTGTTTGCTGGGTTTTGGAATAGTTTTGAGTTGCTAATGTACCTGTGGAATGGCACCTGCTACAGGACTCAGCTCCAACTTGAAGAAATATAGATGTGGTCGTACTGAGCAACTCCCATGTGCTACAAACAAGCTGCTCAGAAAGCTAGGAGAATGAGGAGGGGAAGATGGGCCTCAGCAGGAGAACATAACTCCTTCAAGTCCTCAGGAGGCAGCTATCCAACTGCAGACTCAAGGATAAACAAGGCATTTGTTGTCTTGGCTTCAATAAAGGATGTCTTCACCAAACCTGCCACTTGCTCCAACTATAGAGCAAGGAATTGTCAGCATTTTCAGGGGCTGTCACCCATGACAACCTCTTCTTAGGAGTTGGGTTCTTTCCAAGGCTAGAGCAAAAGGAATTTGCACCATCTCCCAATCTACTGTCCACTGCTGCACTCAGCGTGTCCCCAACACTCTGGGTTCCAAGGGAATGGAACACATTCTGTTCCCTTCTGCTGGACAGAAGCAGGCAGAGTGAGCACCAAGCTCTACAGGAATGAGAGGCCCTGCCAGAGCACAGCTGTATGCAGCCCATTTCATGGGTGTCATGGTGTCAATCCCAGGGATGTTCCACAACCAAAGAGGAATCCATTTGCTTGATGTGAGCAGACACAGAGATTCACGCTGATCAATGCCAGCTCTCCTGGTGGCAGTCACAATGGCTTCATCCTGTGGCTTTTCATATGCTGGCTGTACTTCAGTCAGGTACAGGTGACTACTCAATGATGCCCTCCAGGTGCAATGCTAATGGATTTGGCACCCGACTCTCTCTCACCGTCAACATGAGGGAGAGGGGAGAAGTCAATGAATGTTGACCTGGCCAGTCCACAATCCCCTCCTTCCATGGATGGAGCCCCACTTCCACGTTCAGCACTAATCCCAAATCCTCCCTATTCCAGACTATGATGGTACCAATTTGGCCACAATACCAACATTAAAGCCAACACAAACAAACATTCCAGCAAGGTTTAAACACATTATATCACAAACAAAGGTCAAGCAACCAGCCTTGCGCTACCTGGCTTCCACGAGTCTCTCTCGGGCCTAGTCTTGCTGGGCAGTGCTATCCCAATAGCTGCAGCTTGGTTGGGAGTGGGCAGGGTTGTGGAGCCTGTGACTTCCATTGGGTGGGTGGGTGCAGAGGGACCTGCGGGTCTTTCCTTGAGCAGCTCTGGGCCTCGAGGCCCTGGCATTAGATTGCATCATTCTGGCAGCAGGCTTGGTTGCCTGATTGACAAGAAACAACTGGTACATTGCGTGCTGTCACGCTGAGAGAGAACAACAGGTTTGGGCTCCACACTCCTGAGTGCCCGCTCCCCATGGCTGTAACTTTACAAATCAGGTAATCTGGTGGGGGCAGTGAGTTGGATACTATCTGCATACAGAAAACCCTTCCCCAAGTTGGTGTTGGTTCTATTCGGGTGGATGAAGTGGCATGGAGGATGGCATGGTCACCCTGTCAAAGTCTGCAGACAGATCGAGAAGGATGAAGAAGAACAGTCTGTGGCTTTGATTAGACTTGCTTTGGTATTGTGCTGGGGTGAAACACCACTGAGTGACTGAAAGAGGGAGTGCCAGGAAAAGCTGGCTTGGATTCAGGAGGTGGCAGCATGTGGAAGCTCTTTGGAAGGAAATGAGAGATTGGGGACGGGTTGTTGTTTTGCAAGAACTGTGCAGCCAAAAACTGTCTTCTTTGAGGCGAGTGGTAGATAATGGCAGATTGAAAGGGAGAGGGAGAAAATCTGTAGAAAACGAAACTTTTAACTCTATCAGCTGACATGGAGACCCAGGAGGGGAGAGGTTTGGGTGGTCAGCAGTTTAGAGGAATAGGGTCAAGGCAGCAAGAGATGAATTTCAAGACATTGGAGTGGGTCCAAGAGGAGATAGGAGAGATACTGGAGTAGGATGTGAGGAAGTTTGGCTCAGTAAGCTAAGGATGCAGCAGAGGCAGTTGACAGGATGGTATTGGTTTCAGTTAGTCTAAGATCTGCTTGAGCTGAAAATGTGTTGCTGGAAAAGCGCAGCAGGTCAGGCAGCATCCAGGGAACAGGAGAATCGACGTTTCGGGCATAAGCCCTTCTTCAGGAATCCTTCAGGAAGCCCTGAAGAAGGGCTTATGCCCGAAACGTCGATTCTCCTGTTCCCTGGATGCTGCCTGACCTGCTGCGCTTTTCCAGCAACACATTTTCAGCTCTGATCTCCAGCATCTGCAGTCCTCACTTTCTCCTCGAAGATCTGCTTGCACTTACTGTTGATTGTGAGAACAGAACAGGCAGGGGAGAGGTGTCAGAGAAGATGATGTGCAGTTGAGAAAAGAATCCTTATATGTAAGGATGATCCTAGTGACCAATTACTGGGGGAGTTGATGGCAGGGTTTTGGTGCATTAAGCCATGTGGTCCAGTTGAGAGGAAATGACATTTGATGTTGTCACTGACCATGATCAATAACTGCATCATTCGGTTGTTGCTGCATCAGAAATCCTGCGGCAAGTTTATCCCCATTCCCTTGTTGGGATTTTGCTCAATTTTGTTGTAATTTGAAAAATGAAGCGACAGAAACAGGTCCTCAGTAATCTAATTTACATTATTCTAATTATATTTCATCCCAAAGGGTAAAGTTTTCATTTCTACACTTATTAATGTAGTAGGATACATTTGAACAAAAATTAAACTCTCATAGAGCCTTCAAGCAACTGGTTAAAATGTACCTCCATCAAAGATGCGAATGGAATGGACTGTAGCAGAAGAAGACAGCAGCAGTTTCCGATTATGTCCAATGTTCACTTGATGTTCCTTATTGTGGCCAGGATTCCAGAGATGGAGATCTGGATCCTGGTCAGGACAAGCTTTACAATACAAAACAGATTGCCATTAGTTCATAATCCAGTGTCCTCAATACATAACCCATCATCCTCATTCCAAAACATATACGCGTGGGCCTGTGTCAGGCAGGTTGCACACGTACAGGGGTAAAAACATGCGCAATGATGAACGTGTCTTTGCTCTACCTATATTCCTTTCTCCAACTTAACACTTACTCCTTGGAAATTCATCATCATAGAATGCAATGTGGATCCAGCCCATCAAATCCACATCAATCCTTCAAAGAGTATCCCACCTAGACCCAAGCCCTGTAACTCTGCATTTCTCATGGTTACCCACCTGGACACAATGGGCAATTTAGCATAGCCAATTCACCTAACTTGCACATCTTTGAACTGTGGGTGGAAATCATTGTAGACACAGGGACAATGTGCAAACTCCAAACAGTCACCCAAGGGTGGAATTGAAACTAGGTCGCTAGTACTGTAAGTTGTCAGTGCTAACCATTGAGCCACCATGCCACCCCAAAAGTATCTCGATGTAGCTGAGGTAAGTGTATTTCATGCTTGGTCAAAATGCAATCTCTGCTTTGCAGTTAAAAAGATTTGTATACCTGCTTGAATCATTGTGGAATTGTTCTAACTCAAAGATTAATGATCATTTTAATGTTATTAATTTGCTTCCTATTTTAGCATTCAGAAACTGAGTAAATGATTGCTAATAGTGAATAACAATTGGACAAAGGTCCTGTGTACGCAACGTAGTGAAATCATAAATTGGTAGCTAGGACAAAGAGGCCCTCGTTACTCCCCAGTGGGGAAACCTTCAGACAATTTTCATAGTTTAAAAAAAAAGTCAGAATAGTTCCTTTCACAGATTTCTGCAATTTAAATGTAAGTCCTGTGCTTCAGACACAAACAAAGAATGTTTATTCTTGTTGAAATCTCTGATGTCACCACGACTAGGCCATTCCAAACAATCCCTGACAAGGAATCTCTCTCTTTGCTAATTTTGGAGAGAGGATGGAGACGTGCATAAGAAGCTGGGACATTTTGCCACTGGATCCTAGGAGGCTGAGGGGCGACCTTATGGAGGTTTATGAAATCATGAGGGGCATAGATAAAATTAATAGCCAAGGTATTTTCCATTGGGTGGGGAGTTCAAAACTAAACAGCATATTTTTGAGGTGAGAGGAACAAGATTCAAAAAGGGCCTGAGGGTCAACTTTTTCACACAGAGGGTGTTTCGTACCTGGAATGAACTGTAGTGGTAGATTCAGGTACAGTTACAACATATTTTTCATCGAATCCCTACAGTGTAGAAACAGGCCATTTGGCCCATCAAGTCCACACTAACCCTCTGAAGAATAACCCACCCAGTAACGCACTCCCCTATTACTCTACATTTACCCCTGACTAATGCACCTGACCATACATATTCCTGAACACCATGGGCAATTTAGCATGGCTCACTGGCCTAACCTGCACATCTTTGGATTGTGGGACGAAACCAGAGCACCCGGAGGAAACTCACACAGATACTGGGAGAATGTCTCTGTGAGGTTTGCACAGTTTCCCAAGGCGGGAATTGAACCCAGGCCCATTGCGCTGGGAGGCAGCAGTGCTAACCACTGAGCCACTGTGCCAACATTTAAAAGATATTGGGACAGATATATGAAGAAGAAAGGTTTCGAGTGATATGGGCCAAATGCAGGCAAGTGGGATTAGTTTAGTTTGGGAACCTTGCTTGGCATGGACGAGTTGGACCAAGAGGTCTGTTTCCATGCCGTGTGACTCTATAAGTGGCTGATTGCTGAGTAACTCAGTCTGAGTCCTGTATATAGTAATACACTGAGCATCCCTTCCACTGCAAAAAAAAAAAGAGTTAGTACAACACGAAAAGTGAGACAAAGGACCCATTTGATTTGTTACAAGGGCATTAATAAGACCATAAAACTTAGGCCATATGTCCCATCAAGTCTGCTCCACTATTCAATGAGATCATGGCTGGTCTGATAATCCTGCCCTTATCCCATAATCCTGACTGATTATAAATCTAGGCAAAAGTGAGGACTGCAGATACTGGAAACCAGAGTTTAGATTAGAGTGGGGCTGGAAAAACACAGCAGGTCAGGCAGCATCCGAGGAGCAGGAAAATCGACGTTTCGGGCAAAAGCACTTCATCAACAGAAATCTAGCATTTCAGCCTAGAATCCAGTTAATGACCCAGGCTCAATAGCTCTTAGTAGTGAATAATTCCACAGATTCACTACCATCTAAGAGAAGAAATTACTCCTCATCTCTGTCTTAAAAGGGTGATTCTTCTTCTGGAATTATGCCCTCAAGCCCTAGACTCTCGCAGAAGGGGAAACAAACATTTTGCATCTGCCCTGTCTAGCCCCCTAGGAGTCTTACAATTCAATCAAGTCACCTCTACATTCATCTAGTTCAGACTATTCAACTTCTCCTCATAAGACATTTCCTCTGTAGCCAAGATAAGCCTAATGAACCTTTTCTGGATTAACTGGGTGTATGTTCTGCTACAGTAAAGTCATGTTAAAAGAAAAGCAAAATCCAATTTGAATTCAATCCATTTCTTAGTGAGAATCATTGAAGCATAAAATTCAGCCCATTGCCCCTCTTTCTGTTCTCCATGAGAGGAACCCGACTCTGCTGCCAGGCCTACATCACTGCCATTAATTCACGGCTTTGCCAACCTTCTGCCTTCACATAATCATCCAATTTCCTTTTGTAACCCATGATTGAATTTGCCTCCCCTTGAGATTCTCACCACTCGCTGGACAAAGAATACTTTTTCCTCATGTGCTATCTACTTTGTCAGCACTTGCCTTGTATCACCCTCTGGTTCTTGATCCTATGCCAATTGTTCTCTCTTTCTATGTTGCTAGATCCGAACAACCTATGATGTTGTGACTATCAAATTTACTCTCAATCTGAATCCAACAACTAAACATAGCAGCTGCTAGAAATTTGAAATAAAAACAGGAGATGCTAGGAATACTCATCAGGTCAGGCGGCCTCTATGAAGTGAAAAACTGAATTAAGGTTTCAGGTCTGAGACTTTGAAATGATTGTCTCTTCACAGATACAGTCTGATCTTCTCTCAAGCTTCCCTTTTCTAAGGAGGCCTTCATCCTTGGAACCATCCTCCTCAATCACCTCTGTAACTTCCCTAAGGCTTCCCTCTGCTTCCTTAAATGTGATGCCCCAACACTCCAGTTGAGGTTGAGCTAGTGTTTTATGAAGGCTTATCATAACGTCCCTGCTTTCATGTTCTGTCATACGAAGTTCCCATGCAGCTTTTCTCCACCTGCCCTGTCACCCTCAAAGATTTGTGCATATATAACTTCAGCTCTCTCTGTTCCTCCTCCCTTTCTCCTTGTTCTTCTTCCCAACCTGTATCATTTCACACTCAGTTAAAAATCACACAGCACCAGGTTGTAGTCCAACAGGTTTATTTGGAAGCACTAGCTTTTGGCATCTCCAAATCAATTCACACTTGTCTGCATTCGAATTTCATCAGCCACATGTCAGCCTATTCCACCAGCCCTGTTTAACTCCTCGTGAAGTCTATCACTTTTACTCCTCACAGTTTACAAAACTTTCAAGTTTTTTTTAAAAATTGGCTTCTGAAATTGAGTTTTGTACACTGAACATTAATATAGATCAATCAAGCTGGTACTGATCCCTGGGAATTCTCCTTATACATTCATTCATCCAGCTTGAAAAACAACCCCTCTCTGTTTCCTGTCACTCAGCCAGCTTTACACCTGTGCTGTCTTTTTTATTCTACAGTTGCTGACAAATCTATTACGAGGCACATTGAGAAATGTCTTTTCAAAGTCTATTTAGGCCATATCAACCACATGACCCCACTTTAAGTCTCTCTGTTAACTCATCAAATAACTCAATAAGGATTTGATCAAAGAATTTGCACTAACCACTTGCTCAGTAAAAAGGTTTACCATCATGTGACTGGTGCCTCTTTGGAAAACCAGCTTGAATCAGTGTCCTCTGGTCCTCCAATCTTCCACAATTTCTCCATCTATTTTAAAGAGGTGGCATTGAAGGTGGCAAACAGGTGGAGAGTGCAATTAATAAAGCATAGTGTCCTTGGACTTTATTAATAGGAGCATATAAGAGCAAGGAGATGAATTTATATAAGACACTTGTTGGATCTCAGTTGGGGTATTGTGTACAGTTCTGGGTGCCACATTACAGGAAAGATGTGAATACGTCGAAGCGAGTACAGAATGATTTACAAGAATGAGAAACTTCAGTTGTGTGGATGGATTGGAAATGTTGGGAACGTTCTCTTTGGAGAGAAAAAGACTAAGAAAATTTGATAGAGGTTTTCAAAATCATGAGCAGGCTTGTTAAAGTAGATAAGGAGAAACTGTTCCCACTCCGAAGAAAAGAACAAGAGGGGCCTTGATTTAAATTGATGTGCAAATCAAGCAAGGGTAATGTGAGAAAAAACCTTTTCACTCTGCGAGTAGTTCGGGCATGGAATATACTGCCTGGAAATGTGGTGGAGCCAGGTTCAGTTGAGGCATTTAAGAAGTGATTATTTGGAAAGAAATGGTATGCAGGGATGTGAGGAAAATGCAGGAGATTGGCATTGCAAACACGTTAGGCCAAATAGCCTCTTTCTATGCTGTAGCTATTCTGTGGCATGTACTTTGTCTAGTCCTCTCATCATTTTGAACACCTCTCCCATTAAATAATCTGC
Source organism: Chiloscyllium plagiosum (assembly GCF_037043375.1). NCBI lineage: Eukaryota > Metazoa > Chordata > Chondrichthyes > Orectolobiformes > Hemiscylliidae > Chiloscyllium > Chiloscyllium plagiosum. The sequence goes on from NW_028270177.1 coordinate 37,676,176, forward strand.
ATTTACCCAAGTGACTGTCAGATTGTTGTCTCTAATCTTATTCCCACCAATAAGGTGTTGTTGGGCTTATCTTTAGACTTTTCTTTTGAACAAGGGTGTAACATTCACAATTCTCCAGTTCTCTGGCATCAACCCTGTTTCCAAAGAGTTTGGAATGTTTTTGGGTAGCACCTCCACACCCTCCACTCTTATTTCCCTCAGTATCTTCTGACCCTTTACATTTGGTCCAGGTGACTTGTCAATTTTAAGTACAGTCAGCCTTTCTAATGTCTTCCTTTAGTCCATTCAGTTTCTCAACTACAAAATGGTGAAGCATTTTGTACTTAGTTTTGCCAAGGAACAAAGTACTAATTTTCATCCCTCAGCCATGTCTTCTGCCTCTGTGAATGTATTCCCTAATCAGTTCTACCCTTCCCCTTACCACCTTTTGTTTATAACTTACAGGAGATTTTAAGATTCCTTTTGTCTTAGTTGCCAGTATCCTCATACACCAGTTAATTAAAGTAAACAGGCAATGGCAACAAATGGTTAGGAAGGCAAGTTGTATGTTGGCCTTCATTGCAAGACAATTGGAGTTCTGAAGTCTCACTGAAGTCACCCAGGGCCTTGGTAAGTCCACAGCTGGAATACCATGTGCAGTTTTGGTCTCCTTACCTAAGACAATCCATACTTACCACAAAGGGAGTTCAGTGGGAACTGTTACAGGGGATGGCAGGACTATCCTGAGGAAAGATTGCTCTGAATGGGCACATATTCACTCATCATTATTGGCAATAACTCACTAATGAGTCTGATTATCCACCTAGGAAATTCTGTGTCACTGGTCACGGGTTCTGTGGGTCCTTCTGTGGCTGACAAACCCAGTCCCACTGGCCATATCTCCCACCACACATTTGGCAAGTGATTTCAGGAAGTGGAATTGGTCCTTGTCCTTGAGATCAGTAGCATTCATTTCTCCAGTTCCTCTCCTGTATTTCCTCTTGCCGGGAGTGTTTGCAAAGAATTATATCTCTTCACACAGGAGTTTATTCCAAGTTGATTTCTTCTGAACAAGTGTCTCCTATGCATTAACACCTATGTTGCACTTCTTGAGGGAAACCTTTGGGGTGTCTTTGAAATGCTTCCTTTGTCCTCTGTTCATTCGAGTGCCTTCCTGGAGCTGGCTGAAGATGACTTACTTTAGGCAGTTTGGAAATCAGGCATCCTAAGCATGGGGCCAGCCCAGAGGAGTTGGTTTCGGATGATCATGGCCTTGATGCTGGTGCTATTGGCTGTTTCAAGAGCAATAATGTTAGTTCGCCTGTCCTCCTGGCTGATGTGGAACTTCTTTCTCCAACAACATTACTTCTCAGTAGTCTTGAGGTGGCATTTATATATAGTCCAAACATTGGAGCCATATCAAAGAGTTGAAAGGATAACGGCCTTAATGCAAGAATCTTGATATTAGTATAAATGATTGAAGACTTTTATCCTTTGATGTCTGAAGCTGATTGGATGCAACGTTGAATCTCTGACTCAATGTCAGCCTTAGATGACAGGTAGCTTCCCAAGTAGGGGAAACGTCCCACCTTTGGGAGGGTTTCTCTATTGATCTTAATGGAGGGATGGACCAGAATTGGACCTGCAATGAGTTAGTAAAGGACTTGAGTCTTCTTGAGGTTGAGGCTGAGACCAATTCTTCGGTATGCTTCTGCAAAGGCATTAAGCGAGGCTTGAAGGTTTTCTTCCGAGAGTACAACATTGTTGGTGTCGTCTTCAAGGAAGGAGACAAAGTGGAATGTGGGAATCACCAAGGAATCTCCCTACTCTCCATCACTGGGAAGATCATCACTCAAATCTTCACTAGGCGCCTTCCCCCAGTCTCAGAGGAAATTGTTCCTGAAAGCCAGTGTGGCTTCTGACCAAACCATAGAATGATGGATATGCTTCTCACTGCCTAGCAACTCAAAGAGAAATGTCAGGAACAACAACAAACACTCTACATGGTCTTCATCAATGTGAATAAAGCTTTTGACTCAGTGTCCTCGAAGACTCTGTCAAAGTCCGGTTGTTGAATGAAATTCATCAACGTCCTCAGTTGCCCCCAAAATGAGATGTCAGGGTTAGTCCTCACTTACTGTAATATGACCAAAATTTTTTGAAGTTAAAACAGGGATCAAGAAGGGGTATGTCATCACTCTCATCCTCTCTCCATCTTAATCACCCCCACCCTCTCTCCATCCCCATCACCACCATCCCTCACATTGTCCAGAACAACCTTCCCAGAGGTGTGGACATTCTCAGCAGGATGAACAGACAACTTTTCAACCTTAGCTGATTAAACCAGATGAAAACTATAGAAGAATGAATTGGGATCTGATTGAAACATAAAATATGAATAGAGTTAGACAGACTAGATGCAAGGAAGGTATTTCCTCCTGGGTGGAGAGTCTTGAACCAGGATTCACAGTGTCAAGGCACGGAGTTGGCCATTTTGGACAGAGATGAGGAAATGTTTCTTCACTCAGAGGGTGGTCAACCTGGTGAATTTGCTATCACAGAAACTGTGGAGACTGGGTCACTAAGTATATTCAGAAAAGTTTTGGATATTAACTTTTTAAAATAAAATTAGATTAGAGATTAAATGCACCCAGTCGTACGGAGTGAAATCAGAAATAAAGCATTGAAAGAGAGCATCAGCCATGATCATATTGAATGATGGAGCAAGTTCGAAGGGCCAAATGGCCTAATCCTGCTGCTTATTTCTGCAATTTCCTTTGACAGATGTTCAGATCTGCAGTTTCTTGCTGGGGGCCTCCACCTTTCTTTTAATAAAGGAGTTATATTTGCCATTTTTCCAACCTTCCCGCATCATCAGAATTTTGAAAACTCAAAACCAAAGCATCAACTATCTCATGAGCCACTTCTTTTACCATCCTAGGATGAAGTCCATCAGGCATGCAATGCGCTGCCTGTGGGAGTGGTAGAGTCAGAATCTTTGGTGACCTTTAAGCGGCAATTGGATAGGTACATGGATGGGTGCTTAAGCTAGGACAAATGTTCGGCACAACATCGTGAGCCGAAGGGACTGTTCTGTGCTGTATTGTTCTATGTTCTATGTTCTATGACTCACTTGCCTTCATTACTCAGTCTTTTGAGTATAGGAGTTGGAAGTCACGATGAGGTTGTACAGGACATTGCAAGGCCTCTTCTGGAATATTGTGTGCAGTTCTGGATACCCAATTATAGGAAGGATATTATTAAGCTGGAGAGGGTTCAGAAGAGACTTACCAGATGTTGCTGGGTATGGAAGATTTCAGTTATGAAGAAAGGCTAAATAGGCTGGGACTTTTGTCACTGGAGTGAAGGAGGTTGAGAGGTGACATTAAAGAAGTTTATAAAATCATGAGGGGGATAGATAAGGCTAATGGTAGCTGTCTTTTCCTTAGGACGGGGATTTCAAGACGGGGTGGGGACACATTTTTAAGATGAGAGGAGCAAGATTTTAAAAAGACATGGGGTGCAAATGTTTTACACAAAGAATGAACTTCCTGAGGAAGTGATGAATGCTGGCATAATTACAACATTTAAAAGATATTTGGTTAAATACATGAATAGGAAAGGTTTGGAGGGATATGGACCAGAGCAGGCATGTGGGACTAGTTTAGTTTGGGATTATGTTCAGCATGGACTGGTTGGACCGAAGAGTCTGTCTCCTTGTTGTATGACTCTGTGAGAGACAAACAAAAATGCACATGCTGAAATCCAAAGTAGACAAGCAGGCCAGAAGAACACAGCAAGCCAGGCAGCATCAGGAGGTGGAGAAGTCAACGTTTTGGGTGTAACCCTTCTTCAAGAATGGAGGTGGGGGTATGGAGAACTGCAGGTGAAGAAGGAAGGTTATGGGTTGTGGGTGGGGAGAGGGGTGGAGTGGTGAGGTAATGATAGGTGAACGTAGGTGGTGGGTATGACCTGGTTGGTTGATGGGAGGAATGAATCCGGTTGGTAGCTGGAAGGAAGGGTTGGTTGGCAGGATAGAAGGGAGGAGTCGGGGCTGGAAAGGGAGTTGTTGTATTGGTGGGAAAGTTATTTGAAATTGGAGCACTCAACGTTGAGTCCTCCAGGTTGTAAGTTGCCCAGGCGGAGGCTGAGATACTGTTCCTCCAATTTGCAGTCTGATTCAGTGTAGCAATGGCGGAGACTGAAGATGGACATGTTGGAAAGGGGTTGGGAAGGGGAATTGAAATGAGCGGTTACCGGGAGGTCAGGCCGGCACTTACAGGCCCTGCTGTGATACTCGGCAAAACGTGCCCTAGGTTTACATTTGGTCTCACCAATGCAGAGAAGACCACATCGGGAGCACTGGATACAGTAAACTAGGTTGGAGGAGAGGCAGATGTACCTCTGTTTCATCGGGAAGGACTGTTTGGACCCCTGGATGGAGGTGAAGGGGGTTGTGTACTGGCAGGTTTTGTATCGTTTTTAGATGCAGAGAAAGGTACTGGGGGTTTCGGAGAGGTTGATGGGGAGGGTGGCGTGAACCAAGGAGTGGTGAAGGGAATGGTTCTTGCGGATGGCAGAGAGGGGTGAGGGGGAAGATGTTCTAGGTGGTGGGATCTAGTTGAAGTTGGCGGAAATATTTGCAGATGATACATTCAATGTGTAGACTAGTGGGGTGGAAAGTGACTCTGTGACTTAGAGACTTGAAAGCCCTCAGCTCCAACAATTTACTCAGTACCAATCTCCTAAGATTGTAAGATTTTCCGCCCTCCTTTTCACTTCCTGATTTATGGCTATTCTTCTGCTCCGTCTTCGTAAGAGTGATCCAATTAATCCTACTGCAATACTGCCTTTTCCTGACAAATTGCTCCTCTATGTATAAACCCAATTTCTTTCAAAGCAAGAGAGAATATTTAGTTCAACTGCAGCAATATCAGGTTGAGAAAGAAAGAATTGATGTTTATGTAGTTTTCATAATCTCAGCCTATCACAAAACACTTCACAGCCAATGGAATATTTTTTGGAATATAGGGAATTACATGTAGCGAAATGAAGCAGCCAATTTAAACACAGCAAGGCCTTACATATAACAGTATGATAAATAATCAAGTAATCTATTTATACTGATGTTGGCTCGGAGTTAAACATTGGTCAGAACATTTGGAAATCTGACTGCTTTTCTTTAAATGCTGTTCTGGGAATTTTAATATCCCTCGCAGATTTGAGTGAGACCAAGGGTTTATGGTCTTATCCAAAGGATAGTGCATCTGACAGTGCAGAACTTGTTCAGTGTCACACTGTTGTAGCAGCCAAGACTTACATTGTCTACATGATGGGGTAGGGAATTGTGAATCAAATTTATACAACTTTTATGGGCCATAAATGAAGTAATACCACTTATACCAACCATTCCAATTCTTCACATACCTGCAAATAATGCAGAGAGGTTTAGGATTAGGAACCACCCAACTTTATACAGTAGATATGACATCATCATCATCATTGTGCTTCACCTGGTTCCAGGTATTATGGAGAATCCAGTCACTGGTCGATCATTCACTCCTTAACAACTGGATAAAAACAATTAAAAATAATTTGTTACTAAATGAGAAATTTGATTTTTAATTATGTTACGTTGCACTGAGGAGGGTTATATTTGGAATTCTAATAAGAATGGATTGATACTGATACTTAAGAAAATGTTTAAAATTGTGATGCATTCATTGAAAGTGATTCTCAGGCCCAATCTCAGGAAGTGTAGGCAGCAGCAATACACATTGTCAATAACAGTCCAAGCATAACATGAAATCTTCATCTCTCACCCAAAACATTTCAACGTCAAGTCTCGCTTGAGGGACCTGAAGGTCACACTCCAGTCATAGTCCAATGCAGTTTTAAGGACATTACACTGAATTTTAGATATCAATATGGCACTACACATTGTGTAGATAAAACCCATCTGCATACAGAAGGCTTTCAACTCCTGATCCTGTTACATTCATCCTCCATTCATTCTTCAAACAACTGATTTTCCAGGGCTCTCAGTGAAGTTAAGAAATAGATTGTCATTATCAGCGATCCAATTAAAAACAGACTTCCTTCTCAGTTCCATCAAATTAACTGAACTATTAATCACTCAAATTGGTCATGCTGAAGTCAGTCTTTATGCCAGAAAGATAGACCAGAATAGTCATATTGCAATAGAAAACCTTACCATTGCAGGTGGGAGACTCTCAGATTGCAAAGTTAAGACAGAAATCAGAATAAATGAGTCTGGAAGAAACAGTGGAAGGCTGTGCTGTTATATGGCTCTGAGACTGATGTGTACAAGGAACCCAACTCTTCCGACTCACAAAAATAAAAGAGCTCAAGCCAAGAGGATCATTGACTTACTGGTTATGTTGGAAATAAGGGACAGTTTCCCTTTAGCAATTCAAGACAGACAAATCAACACACAACTCAGGAGCAAGGAGCCACTCACGTCTGCTGTGCCATTTGATAAAACTATAGCTGATCTGATTGTTGGTCTACTTTCATGTCAACCGCCTTTGATTCCCCTCAGTCGAGAATCTATCAATATAAGGCCTAATCTCTTAAAAGGAGAAAGTGAGGACTGCAGATGCTGGAGATCAGAGTCCAGAGTGTGGTGCTGGAAATGCACAGGTTAGGCAGCATCCGAGGAGCAGGAAAATCGATGTTTCAGGCATAAGCTCTTCATCAGGTTGCCCAAAATATCAATCCTCCTACTCCTCGGATGCTGCCTGACCTGCAGTGTTTTTCCAGCACCACACTCTCAACCCACAATCTCCTAAAATACAGGTCAGTCACTTACACAGGATGAGTGCACCTCAATTCTCTCAGTTCAGGAGGTCTAGTTGCTATTTTGTGCCTGTTGATTCGGGAAAGGCCATTTTAAATTCTGTTGCTCATCATGAAAATGCCAAGATCTATCAGTGTTAGTAACTGTAGACATACGCAGAGTAATGGTAACAAGGAATTAAAAACCATATTCAGTCTCTGTGGTTCTCCTGACGTGACCCACAAGAATGGTGACTGCAAAGAAAGTCCAGCATCTGGAGTACTGTGTACTGTTTTGTCTCAATTTTTAAGGAAGGATGTAAATGCATTGGAAGCAGTTCAGGAGATTTACTAAACAAAACCTGAAATGGATGGAGGTTTGGATTAAAAGGAAAGGTTGGACATTCTATACTTGTATCCATCGGACTTTAGAAAAGGAAGAGGTGATTTAAATGAAACATACAAGATCTTGATTGATCGTGACAGGGTGCATGCGGAGTATACGTTTACTCTTGAGAGAGAGTTTAGAACTCAGGGTCACTATTTCAAAATAAGAAATGGCTAATTTCAGAGATTGGGAGAAATTACTTCTACAAGAAGTCTGTGGAATTTTCTTCCTGATGAGGTGCTTGAAGCAGAGTCCTTGAATATTCAGAGGTAGATAGCATATGTGCAATTCTGCGGGAATTAGGAACAAACCGTGGAAAGCTTGAGATTGCACATGGCTGCATTGCCAATCATTGTGATTTCAAACTTTGGAAAGCTGTACTTTTCTGGATCAAACAAACAGAAAATCAGTCTTACCGGAACAAAAGTTCCCAGACATTTAAGGGAAGATTGGATTTTCTGTAACACAAATCTCCACGTACTTATGCACTTGTTTAAAAATACCACACTGGAAAGTAGCCATGGCCACATAACTGGCCACAGCCTCAGTTAAATTACGTATTTCCACTAATTCTACCCATTTACAGGCCTTTGAAATGGCTTTAATTTTCTTTTTAAAGACCCCAAAATAACTGGATCTTTTTAACAAGCTTTTGGCTATAGAATCATACAGCGCTTTTTGGCCCATCAAGTCTGCACCAACGTGAGAAACACTTGATCTTCAACCTCATCGCATTTATCAGCACTCGGCCCATAAGCTTGAATGTTAAGATGCGTCAAGTGCTCATCCAGATACTTTTCAAAGGATATGAGTCAACTGGCTTCTATAATCCTCCCAGGCATTGCATGTAGAATCATAACACATATATTTGTTAACTGTAGACTGAAGACCATTATAACTACTCTGTACAGTTTTTAAAGTGACATTCAATTATTTAAAATTGAGTTGCTCACAGTAGTGCATGGGACACATTGAAATGCTTATTTTGGGCAAGAACCCTAACTTCAGCCACCTGAGTGAAACATTTCCAACTTAAATACATCAGAGAGAATATGTTTTAAGGTAAAGTCTTTTTAAAAAAAAAACATGCCAAAATGCTGCACAATTTCATGAGTTTGTGGCAGACTTTGCATTTGGTGATGTGCAAATTAATTTGAATGCAAAGGATAACATTTTAGGTGCAAATGTCCAGATTGATGATTGCACACAAAGCAGGGAATCTCTGCCAGTGCCTTTAATGCTGCAAGTTATCTTTATGTGTTTTACAAGGACACATTTCAAAAAATTGGACACGGAGCCAAAGTGACAAGTAATCTTAGAAGGAGAGGAAGAAGTGGTGAGGTTTAGGGAAAGAGAAGGGTATGCGGCCTAGACAGTTGAAAACATAGTTCCCATTGTGCAGCAAAGGGAGAAGGGATTGCACAACAGGCCAGAATCAGAGGAAGGGATGGTTTGGGATGTGTTAGGATGGAAGTGGAAAATAAAAAAGGGTGGTAACACGAAGAGACATAAACACAAGGATGAGAATCTTAAAATTGTGGTTTTGAGGAACAAGGCACCAATGTTGGGGACAATTTGTTTACCTTAAGGAACATTTTAAACCTTGAATGTAATTTTTTTGGTTTAAAAGACAAGTAAACATCAATCATTTTGCTTTGAAATCAAATGCTAAGGCAGAACATTCAGTATGATATACATTATAAAACATTTCAAAACACCACTGGAATGATACACATGGCAACAGATAATATCACGCAGTAAAACAGTTAGCTTCCGATCTTTCAGGAACCACTGTAAAAATTCAAACTTGACTTTGCTGTAAAAAAATCAACCTGAGAGTTAATTCACGATACAATATGAAGGATTCTATTAATGGATTTCCATTTGACTCTTGACAGACTGAAAGACCAGACTTTAACAGCACTGATTCAGGTAAGCGTTAATTCAGACCTCTTAACGCTTTCTCTTAATTGGGTTCCCAGAGAATGCACTATTTCACATTTGCATGCTCGAGGTTAAATGCTATTACAAATGACAAAATTTTACAATGTGCCAAAAATGAATGCCTCTGACACAACATTGCCAGATTTGAATGTGTTAAGCTTCACCCTGCGCTGGCCCTGAAAAAACTGGGTCACTGAAATATGAGTAAAGGAAACCTTTAGACCCCATCTCTTAATCTACTCACTCAAATCACTGTCACATGGCACATTATCCTTTCACACAGTATAATGGATTATGTGCAAACTTTTTCTTACAGTTAATAGACCATCCAAGAGCAATTTTTTTTTCCTAAGAGTTTTAAAGTCCAACTTTTCAGCAGGTTTTTGGACGATGCGGACCTGTTGTACTTTAACATGGGCTTCCAGTTGAGAGTTCACCCTTTGGTCATAGTGATTGGAACATCCCAGGCATAATGCCCTCCATCCTAATCCTTACAACTGGCAAATGAGACACGTTGGCACTTAGTCTAACCAAAAGCAAAAGTCATTCAAAGTACTGCACTGTCATAGGCTTAAAAAACACAAAAGAGTCAAATCTAAATATGATATATATAGTGAGGAGCATGGGAAACATATTCTTACATTGCTTCAATGGAGGTAAGAACCTACCAAGTCTAAATCATGAGGGTGTTTGCTAAACATTTGCTATCAAGGATGCCATGAAGTGTTAGTTGAAAAATGAAACATTGAACTATACATCCAATCAAAAGTCATACTGAATGCTGAGCGAGCCTTTGTCTGGTTTGCACATAAAGTAACAAAGCTTCTCTTTTGTAATTAAACTTAGTGTGTTTACATTGAGGCAAGTTGCAAGTTTAAGTCAACACTTCAGTTGATTTATGGCCTTAGCTGATTTGCCTTAATGTCCTGTTGCAATAAAGAGGTATTTTGTGTTTCACTCAGCTCCTTTAGCTTTAACTTTCTAAAATCTAACTATAGGCAAGTGAGGACTGCAATAGAGAAAGTGATTGAAAAGCTTCAAATTAAATTTCCCGACCCAAGAAGTTAATGATAGTACTTTGTACAATGTTACATAGATGAAGGTTATGTTGATCCTGGTCCTGCATTACTGTAAGCTACACCCAATCTTTATATGTCATGATTATAATTTATTGGAGCTCTTTAAAACCAAATAGTTTTTAAGTGTCTCTATTTTAAGAAATAAGAGAGTATGGTCTGTAGAGACCATGGTTAAATCAAACCTAATAAGGTCGATACAATAAAGCAGCTGTGCTTGTACCTCATTTATTACAGAACAGAAGCTATGAATGACAGCATGATTTCAACAATATAAATCCTTGGAGTACTGTGGGACTGTTTCAGCACCACTTAGAAGTCTTGAAGTTTATAACCATTCAATTTTTCTTCATTTCTTGTACTCTCATGAACAAGACTAGACTTATTCTAACACGTTCTGAAGAACAAAAATGCATAAAACTGAACAAACTTTGGTAACTGCATCTGTTTTATATTTTGAATATCACAGACACTTTTCCCTTCAAAGATTATCAGGCATTTGAACACTCTTTGGTATAGCAGTATATGTCAAATAGTTGAGTTTTATCTGTTTTAACTGGACCACGTTATAGCTGGTATTTAGTTGTCTTCTATCTACAGAGGCAAGGAACAAGACAACACCAATAATAATGCACAGTCTACTGTCTAGCATACCATTAAATTAAGCTCATTTACCATTAAGATATGACAAATACTCACTGCTCCTGTACATAATATATTTATTTATAGCAATGATACAGAAGTTAAAGTGGCAACAATTTAACAGATTCTCTGCCTTGTTTGTAGTTATAGTCTAGTTTGACAACATCAAGTCTTGGAACAACTTTAAATCTTTCCGGTTCTCCTTTGTTTTCCCAGAGCAGCTGTATTCACTCAGTTTCAAAGGAACATAATGCTGCAGGGAGGCAGCTAGCTGTCCAGCACTGTGACTTCGAATTTTAATCCATGCTGGTTTCAGCTGACTCTTGAATCCCAGCATAGCAAAACTTCCTAAAATCAAAAACAAAATGATTATTAATTCCTGACTTTCATGAACAATGTTGGAGGCTGAACAACAGAATCTGAATATTCTCAGTTTTAGTGGGTCTAAGCATGTTTCTATACAGGAAAATGTTGGAAACTTATACAGAATAATATCAAAATGCTCTCAAGTCAGACAATACAATGTTTAATAGTGATCAATACACAGTGTTTAGGAAGCCTGGAGCAGGAGTTGGTCATTGGTTGGCTCAGTAGTTAGCACTGTTGTCTCAGAATGCCAGGAACCTGGTTTCAATTCCACCCTCAGATGGTTATTTTTTGCTCTCTCTCATTACAGGTGACTCAGAACAGTGCTGGGTTCGAATATACAGTTAAATTTCTCGTGGGTGGATTGAACCCAGTCTGCCAACAGCAATTGATGGAAAATCATTAGCATGCCCATGATTTCTCAATTTACATGCCCGAATGGCAAGGCTTCCAGCAAGGACCACATATTTGTCAAAAAAAACCTATGATTAGTGTTGTTTTTGTATCGTCATGCACTTCCAAGTAGAATTGGGCAGCATGATGGCTAGCACTGCTGCCTCACCGCAGGGACACACGTTCAATTCCATCTCGCGCAACTGTCTATGTGGAGTTTCCACATTCTCCCAGTGTCTGCATGGGTTTCCTCCAGGTGCTCCAATTTCCTCCCACAGACCAAACATGTGCAGGTTAGGTGGCCTGGCCATGCCAAATTGCTCATAGTGTTCAGGGATGTGTAGGCTAGGTGGATTAGCTATGCAAAATGCAGGGCTACAGCGTAGGGGTGATGGGTCTGGATGAGATGCTGTTTGGAGGGTCAATGTGGACTCAATGGGTGAATGGCCTGCCTCCACACTGCAGGGAATCTATGACTCAGTCCTTTGAGCTTCCTCTGCCATTTTGGATCCCAGCTACCCATCTACCTCAACACCATATGCCCATAACTCTTGATATCATTGATTATATCTATTTTGGACATACCTTATGTATGAAGTAGAAAAATCCAAAGGATTATGAGCCTCTGAGTGAAGAAATCCTCCCTCATCTCAGTCCATATTGCCTGCCCCTTACAATGAAACATTGTCCACTGGTGGAGCCTAGCCAGCAGAGGGTAGACATTCTTACTGCATCAATGCAAAGACAGATAAGTGACAACTGAGCAGGAGCGGGTATTTTCAAAATGCTAGCATGACGGTGAAGCTGATCATTCAGTCCACTAATCTGATCATTCATCCTAAAGTTGGCCTTTCCCTACCACATCATTCATCTGCCAACTTGACAGATTTTAGAGTTTCACTCTTCAACTCAGAAACATCAACAGATATTAGTCACTCTGTGATATGCTTCTGGATGTCAGCCATTAATTCTATTTCTGGAAAAATATGCAAAAAACAATTTAAAACCTGTATATAAAAAGGCAAATTAAAAATAGCCGAAAATGTTTTCAAACCACAAAATCCACACTCCCATCAAGAACACAAAATAGAAGCAAGAGTGGTCCATTCAGCCGGTCACACTTGTGGCTGCCATTCAACATCATCATGGCTGATCTTAGGCTTCAAATCTACTTTTGGGCCTACTCCCCATATCCCTCAATTCCCTGAAAGATTAAAAGTCTGTCTGTTCTTGCTTTACATATATTCAACAATGGAGCATCTTCAACCTTCTCTGATTGAGATTCACAAACTACTGAGTGAGGAAATTTCTTCTCATTTCAGTCCTAACTGATCACTCCCTTATGACTGTGATGCCACATTTTAGGTGTTATTAACCATGGAAACCATAAACTCCAGAGAGTTTCAGGTAGGAGACAGTGAGGACTGCAGATGATGGAGATCAGAGTTGAGAGTGTGGAGCTGGAAAAGCGCAGCAAGTCAGGCAGCATCTGAGCAGCAGGAGAATCAATGTTTTGGGCATAAGCCCTTTGTCAGGTTGGGCTTATGATGAAGGGCTTATGCCCGAAACATCGATTCTCCTGCTCCTCGGATGCTGCCTGACCTGCTGTGCTTTTTCCAGCACCACACTCTCGACTCCAGAGAGTTTCAGCCTAATGTACTCAATTTCTCATTGAAAGGTTCAGCTCCTCATCTCAGTGATTTTAACAATGTTAACAATATCAAATTAGCACTATAGCTGTAGTAAGCCAGAGGAATCACACTAAACAATCAGTTGCTACCTGAGTGAGTGCAAAGAGGAAGCTTAGACGAGGAAGGTTACTGTCCCCACATGGCGTCTGACTGATTTCCAATCCATGCATTTTAATCAGTGAATACTCCCAGCTATGTGTTTGATCCAGCTGATTATCTATGCCCAGAGATATGTTTATAAGCCTTAATGGATTCAAAACTGTCAGATTTTGCATGCATCTGTAATATACATACACCAGGCTTCCAATGACATGAAATTTACTTATTTATTTTTGTGAGAATAGCCATTTGTTTTATTGCCCATTAAAAAAAACAAAATGTTCAGATCCTATTAATGCATGGGAGGAAATATGCATGTTACTATGTCAACAGATGTTAGAATTTGTTTACTGATTTGAAACTTGCCAAGATTTTCAACACAAACACTGGGTTTGTGCGATTATAGTTTGAAATCTGTGCAACTTCCTTTCTGCAGTATAATTTCAAACACTACAGAAACAAAAGGTGTAACTTCCTTAGTCAAACATAGTAGTTCAGATCAGTGAGAGCAGTGTTCCAGAATGAATACTAGCTCACACCACACAGCAGGATGTTTCCTCATTCAGTCACGGAATGGAGAACCACTGGCATTTACTGTTCATGCCTGTTTGCTCTTCAGAACAACCTTTTCGAATCACTGTAGTTCACGTGGATTAGGTACACCCTCAATGCTGTTAGGGAGGAGGTTCTAGTATTTTGACCCAGTGACAGTGAAGGAACAGTGATATATTTCAGGATGGTGTGCGTCTTCAAGAGTAACTCGCACATGGTGGTGTTTCCAAGCATCTGCTGCACTTGCCTTTCTATGTGGAGGTCACAAGTTTGGATGATGCTGTCAGGGGAGAAATGGGGAGCATTCCATCCCACTCCTGACTTGTCCTTTGTACCTGATAGACAAACTTTGGAGATTCAGGAAGAGTGGAACTCACTGCAGAATTTTCAGCTTCTGACCTGCTCTTGTAGCCACAATATTGTGAGAAGACCACAAGACTTAAGAGCCGAAGGAGGCCAATCAGCCCATCAACTCTGCTCTGCCACTCAATGAGATCATAGCTGATCCGACACTTCTCAACTCTACTTTCCTGCCTTTTCCTGACAATCCTTAACTCCTTGGCTGATTAAAAATCTGTCTCAGCTTGGGACATACTTAATGACCCAGCCTCAAAAGACATCTGTGGGAAACAATGCCACTAATTCACTACCCTCAGATAAGAAATTCACCCTCATCTGTACCTTAAATGTGTGACTCCTTATTCTGAGTTGGTGCTCTCTGGTTCTAGGCTCTCTCACAAAGGGAAACAACCTCACTGCATATACTCCTCAAGTTCCCCAAACATCTTCAATAAAGTCACCTCTCATTCTTCTTGGCGCCAATGGAAACAGGTCCAATTACCCAACTTCCTATGGACCGAATTAATCTTCTCTGGACAGCCTTCAGTCCCAGGATACCTTTCCTTAGATAATGGATCAAAACTGTTCACCGTATTCCAACTGTGGTTAGGCTACCATCTTGTGTAGTTTTAGTAAAACCTTCCTACTTTTATACTCTATTCTGTTTGAAATAAAGGCCCACATTCCAGTTGCCTTCTCTATTAACCACTGAACTTGGATGCTCGCTTTTTTATGATTCATGGATGAAGAGTCCCACATTCCTCTGACCTGTGGCTTTCTGCATTCTTTTTTTCCTTGAACTGATGTTCAGCTTCTTGCCAAAGTGCACAACTTCACTCATTCTTTTCCATCCACCACGTTTGCCAACACTTAACCAGCTTATATTCCTCTGCAGATCCTGTGTCATCCTCACCACTTGGTTTGCCACCTATTTTATCCACAAACCTGACTATAGTACAGTCACTTTCTTCATCAAGTCATTAATACATGCTGGTTCAATTCAGTTTCCAGTCAATGGTAATCTCCAGGATGTTGATGGTAGAACATTACATGATGACGATGCCAAAGAAAATGACAGGAGAAGATGGTTTGTTTCTTTATTTAGATGTTCATTGCCTGCACTTGTGTTGTATGAATGTTACTTGTCACTTATCAGCCCAAGCTTAAATGCTGTCCAGATCTAGCTGCCTATGGACATGGCTACTTCAGTGTGAATGATGCTGAGCACTGCACATTCATCAGCAAACATCCCCAGTTCTAACCCTCTGTCTGCACAAGTCTTCAGTACTATTGCTGAAATGTTGTTGGAGCACTTGGCCAATGCAGTATTGAGTGCATTCAATAGTTTCTTGATATGACGTGGAGAGAAATGAATTGGTTGAAGACTGGCACCAATGATCATGACGACCTCAGGAGGAGGCTGAGATGAATCAGCAACTTGGCACTTCTGATCGAACATGGTTACAAATGCATCAACTTTGTCTTTTGCACTCCCATCAACGAACATGTCACATAACATCAGGTTATAGTCCAACAGAATCGGACTGGCATCGCAAAAGCTTGTGATTTCAAATAAGTCTGCTGGACTGTAACCTAGTGTCTGGTGACTTCTGACTTTGTCCACCCCAGTCCAACAGCAGCAGCTTCATGTCATGATATTTGTGGAGCGTCTGCCTCCAGTTAATAATTCAATTATCCACCATCATTTACAACTTGATATGGTAAGACTATAGAGTTTTGATCAGATTTATTGCTTAGGTCTGTGAACAGTTTGCTGCTTCTGCTGCAAGTAGTGTTGTGCTTAGCCTCACCAAGTTAGCATCCTTTATTTTTTAAGGTTTGCCTGATACTGTTCCTGCCTTGCTCTCCTACACCCCCAGAGGTTGGATCCTCTGTATTGATGTTAGTAGCTGTGTAAGGTTCACAGATTACGATGGAATACAATTCTGCTGCTGCTGGTAACTCACAGCACCTCTTGGATGGCCAGTCTTGGGCTATTCAGAATTTATTCCATTTGGTACTGTAGTGGAGGCTGATAATGAAGATGGCGTGTGTGAAGATTCAATTTTGTCTCCAGAAGGATTGTGAAGTGGTCACTCCATCAATAGTGCAATGGACAGATTCATCTATGGTGGATAGTCCGGGAAAGATGAATAGTAGTTCAGATCATCCAACTCAAGAAAATCAGCTAAAGATCCCCTTTCAGTTCATCCAGCTGATCCTTCCACAAACAACTCACATTTCCCAATACACCTCTATCCATCTTTTAAATACCAGATACAGTCTTCACACAGATATATTAGGTACTGATGATTCATCGGTAATAATGTGTTCTCCATATTCAGTAATTAATTCAAGAACATTTCAAACCCATATTGCTAATTTGAAAAACAAGAATGGAGAATCACCACAATCTAAAGCATCACCTTCTTTGAAAAAGTTGATTGGTTTTGCAGCACCTAGCCTCAGAAAAGCTGAAGGTACATAATTTAATGCCCAGCCTGAGTCACCTCTTGAACAGACGAGAGCAATTGACCTGCAAAACAACAGAAACATTAACAGAAGATGAAAGCATTGAGAGAGATGATGACAATTTATTGTTAACACATTTATAAAACATTCTGAGGACGCTTTAAATAAATTGGGAATTTATCTAAAATAATAGTGTTTGTCCAACACATGTGAGTGCATAGGTAAAAGGAAAAGGGTGGGTGACTCACTATGTTTGGATTATCAGCAAGAACTGAATATTTTACCACAAACTAGATACAAATGTTAAGGCAAATGACTTTGATGAGAATGAAACCTCTTAGACAGTTGACTCAGAACCAAAGAAAATGGGTGCTTCTCAGATTGGCAATGTGTTGATGTCATACGCCAGGAATCTAGGATGAGACAACTATTTTTCTATTTGTACAAATGCCTTGAATAGAGGCACAAAACAAATAGTATTGAAATTTGCTCTTAAACCCAAAGGGAGCCATGGCAGCGCACAGGAAAGAATAGAAGAGGATACAGTGGGGTAGGGATGGGGAACCAAGTATCAGCTGCAGCTGAATGCTGGGGAACATGAATGAGCACATTTTGGGAAAAAGCAGTAAAAGGACATGCATCTTAAATGGCAAGATTCTGTACAAGGTCCAGGACAGGAAACATTTCCCAATGCAGATCTCTTTAACACAAAAACGGGAAGAGCTGGAAGCACATCAGCATTAGGCAAAACATCACAGAATCAATGTCATGAATTCATATCTTATTTCGGACTAAAGAATTGAACAAGTGAATCAATAGAATTAGGAAACAAAATGGGAGGACAGTGGGGTAATCGCCAGATATACAAAGCAAGAAAACAATGGACTAAATTCTGGATGATTTAAATGATTATCTTGGTTAAATAATAGAATTACAAATAAAGAACAAAGGATGTGAGAAAATTAGAAGATTTGGAGAAGTGGGAAGGATGAAAAATCTGGGGATTGGGTTTGGAAAGTGAGAAGCCAGAGTGAAATGGGAACCAGGTTTTGAGTTTATATCGTGGATTATTGCTTTATCATTGTGTAATTTAAGTCATACATGATATGGTCAGCTCACTCTCCTAAAGGAAGAAAGAAATGAAGGTTAAATGAAGGAAGGAAGGAGCGCTTGGAGTCAGGGATTAACCAAGTTTATTATGGACAAGAACGGACATTTAATCCTCCATAGAAATGTTCGCTCATTACTGCGACCACTAGGACTTATAACAGCACACAAACCAACAGCCACACTCAGACAACAACTCACCAGAACGAAGGACCCGATACCCAGCATGAGCAAAACTAATGTAGTGTACAAAATCCCATGCAAGGACTGCACAAAACACTATATAGGACAAACAGGAAGACAGCTAACAATCCGCATACATGAACATCAACTAGCCACGAAACGACACGACCAGCTATCCTTAGTAGCCACACACGCAGACAACAAGCAACATGAATTTGACTGGGACAACACTACCATTATAGGGCAAGCCAAACAAAGAACAGTCAGGGAATTCCTAGAAGCATGGCACTCATCCACAAACTCCATCAACAAACATCGACCTGGGCCCAATATACCGGCCACTACAGCGGACAGCTGAAACTGACAACTGACAGGCCACTATAAATGCCGGAGGAAACACCACAGAAGCGCTTCACAGGAGGCTCCCAAGCACTGAGGATGTCACCTAGACAGGGGACGAAACGTTTGCAACAAAAACTTCCAGCTCGGCGAACAGAACCACAGCAACGAGCACCTGAGCTACAAATCTTCTCACAAACTTTGTATTCCAGATGTTGATCTCATTGTGTGACAATTTTTGTTTATTGCCTCATGGGATGTGGATATCACTGGCTGGGTCAGCACTTATTGTCTGCCCCTAGTTGCTCTTCAAAAGGTGATGGTGAACTGCCTTCTTGAACCGCTGCAGTCCATATGCTGTAGGTTGACCCTCAATGCCCTTAGTGAGGGAATTCAAAGATTTTAACCCAGTGACACTGAAGGAACGGTTATATATTTCCAAATCAGGATGGTGTGTGGCTTGGAGGGGAACTTGCAGGGGGGTGGTCTTCCCATGTATCTGTTTCCCTTGTCCTTCTAGATGGAAGTAATCATGGGTTTGGAAGGTGCATCTAGTGATGTTTGGTGATTTTCTGCAGTAGATTTTGAGATAGCACACACTGCTGCTACTGAGTATCAGTGGTGGAGGGAGTGGATATTTGGGCATGTGGTGCCAATCAAGTGGACTGCTTTGTCATGGATGGGGTCAAGTTTCTTTAGTCATTCAGGAGTATTACTTCACACTCCTGACTTGTGCCTTGTAGATGGTGGACAGGCTTTGGTGAGTCAGGATGCAATTTTACACTAGGGTTGTCTGCTGCACCCAGCCGTCATCGACTGGAAGTGGGTGTCAATAAGCCTGGAGCACCCGACTTTCCTGAGCTCAGTTGTGGTCAAGGAGAGCTTTCTCCTCCCCATCCTCCTCCTTGGTAGACTACTCCCATTCTCCCAGTTCCTCAGTGCCTATTACACTCGCTGCCTCTTCTGATAGTGCAGAGCACAGCATGTCAGGAAGACGCAGCACTCTGTCCAGACTGTGGTGCAGCCTGGCGAAAGTGAAGATTGCAGATGTTGGAGATTAGAGTCAAGAGTGTAGTCCTACAAAAGCACAGCAGGTCAAGCAGCATCTGAGGAGTAGGAGAATTGATGTTTCGGGTATAAGCTCTTCATCAGGTGCAGCCTGGTCCATGCAGTCCCCTTGGTGTCTGTGCCTGTTCAATGTGCCCTTGAAGCAGCCTTCCATACTGCCAGTGCGCCCTGCAACATGAGCCTGTGCTTCCTCAGTGACCTAGCAGTGCATTAGAGAGGTGCCACAATAGTCAGGAAGCATTTGCAGGTGCTGGATGGTCATAGGCAACAATTGGGTCAGTCAGAGCAAAGTGATGAGCTGAACTTGTCAGGTTCCCCCGCTGCTTTTCCCAACATTGAGCTTGTTTGTTCAGTTTGGTAACAGAGGAGGCTGAATATTAATGAGGTGAGTTGGGTCATCAACATGGTGTTTAACAAATGATAATCCCCATCAATAGGCAATTCCTCAACTACTTAGTGAGAATCTTGGTTTAAAGAACTTTTTTTTAATTAACCTATCTTTCTAGTCAACCAGTTCAGAGATGTTATTACACACCACTAGAGCAGGTGGGACTTGAATCCAAGCTGCCTGGACTGGAGTAGGGACCCTACCACTGAGACACAAGAGTACCTCACAATAACATGGTAAATGCCACTAAGGAGATGGAATGCCTTAACTATTGTAAGGCCAATAGGATGCCTTCCATCCTGATCAAGGTGAAGGCAAACCTTCTGTCCTTTCACACAATACAACATCAAACACAAGGTGGCGTCTGCTGCTTCCAATGAGAGATGGTCCTAACAACAAATTTAATTTGATTTTGCCTTACATCATAGCATAGCCCACATTGCTCAGACCCCTATAAGATTCTGCTCCAAAAACATCTGAGAAATTAGATTTAATTTCAGATTATTAGGGAAGCAGATACAGATTGAAATCAAATAGAAAATATATCAACCACTACAGCGGACAGCTGAAACTGACAACCGGAAGCGGCAGGGACAGACCACTATAAACACCGGAGGAAACATCAAAGAAGCGCTTCGCAGGAGGCTCCCAAGCACTGATGATGTCACCTAGCCAGGGGACGAAACGTTTGCAACAAAAACTTCCAGCTCGGTGAACAGAACCACAGCAGAAAATAGAGCCCTCAGAGGTCAGAGTTCAGTAACACAGCGGTACAGGCTGGGTTGCAGATGCGTGTGAGTGCAACAAAGACGATCTAAAGGCTGGATTTAGCAGCTTCAGAAAAAGGGAAATTACTGTCTCTGTTTCAGTTACTTTGAAGAAACAAATTTACAAGAACTGGCCATTTTACTGAAGACCAGGTAAGTGGATTCAGGTTGGCGGTTATGGGGTTTTGGTTTGGGGGTGCTGCGGGTGGAGTTGGGGAAGTCAAAGCCTGGACAGTGCTGGAGAGTGGAACCCTACCTGAGGTAAGGAGAGTTTCGAAGGATTTTCTGACTGAACAAGATGCTGAATACATTTGTCAATGGAACTGACAGAAAATCCATGAAATGTATCACATTTGATGTATCATCAACAACATAAAGTATAAATTATCAATTTTATCAGATACAATATCTGTTAATTCAAGATTAATATGCTGATTTTGGTTTAATTATAAAGTAAAAGCAAAAGTCATAAAACAAACAAATCTTGTCCATCAGTTTCTTCATTTGGTTCATTTCAATATATTGCTATCCCTGGACCACCACATGTCTCATAAATCTCTGCAATACACTCTCTCATTTGCCATCTTTCAGGGTTGAGAAAGGCTAGGATTTATAGCTTTTCCCTGCAACACAGACCTTTCACAGTCAGCATCAGATTAAAACGACATTATGGAAGTGTTTTGACAGCCAGCTATGAGAGCAGAGGCTTAGCTAATCCAATGATGGTCTAACCATTGCCTTGATGCTAAACATAGAGCAGTTCCATTTCTCCTTTAGTTGTCCTCAAGTCAAAAACACAGGAATGAGGGAACTGATAGGTCCTTTAATTAACATAAAACTCAGTTTCATAATCTTGAGGTTTCCAATATTTGACATAATTATACATTCTATTTCTGCATGAAGCCAAGTGTTTTGTTAACAGCAACAGTTTAGATACTTTTTGGTACTTATAAGATGTTTGTTGAGTCTGCTTTTCTGAAAAAAAAGCTTGTTTTGTTTCCTTCTTATGGTTTTCCTGATCTGTTCAAAATCCCAGGCCCCAGTAGAATGCCTTGCATGCTATAGTCAGACTGTAAGACAGAGCTATTTTAGTTCCTATGTACAGAAGCATAAACAGTTTTGCCACATCTTCCAGTACCTCAGACTCAGTGCATTTAGTGCATACATGTTTTTTTTAAAGTATTATCCTTGTTATGCAATTCAACTCAGACCCTGTCTTAGCAGACTAGAAATAATTTGTCAATCTGTCCGAATCATCACAGCTGTTTTCACAAAGACAGTTGGCAGTTTATGGAAAGTAGATTAGTGGCCATCTGCTTACCTTTCTCGAATGGTTGCCTGGATGTAATTAGCAATGGAGTCAGCTACCTGCAGAGTATGGGCTGTGTCAAAATACTGCCTGCTCAAAGTGTCTCCAGAACAGGCGTCCACCAGGACAAATAGCAACCCTGCCTTCTCGGACAGAAAGACTTCATCATTCACCTACGGGAACAGTATAGCAATTCTGTTAAAAAAGGGAATTCTTGGGTTTCAATAGAATTCAACATGAAATTTCCTGAAGGAATTCAGAACTACCAGTTGAGATATGTTTGGGTTAGTTTGGTCAACCTAACTCCCAATTGGTTGAAAAACAATGAACTAACAACATTTTTGCCAGTCACCACATTGAGATAATTGCTCGGGCCACATAGTTACCAGACCAAATGATCCAAAGAATGTGGTTTTAAATTCCACTGTGACAGCTTGAGAATTTGAATTCTGTTTTATAAATGCTGGAAATAAGAAGTTGGCATCAGTAAAGGTGTCCACATTTTGGATTGCTGTTTGAAGTTATCAGTGTCCTTCAGGGAAGGAAACCTGTGTTCATTATCCAATTTGGCCTACATGTGACTCCAATCACACACCAATTCAGTTGCCTCTTAACCTCTGTGTGAAAGATCGAGCATTAATGCCAGTGAGTTTAACACCAATTTTCAATTGTAACTAAGGATGGGCAAGAAAGGACAGTCTTGACAACATTCTGAGGACTAATCGAAAATATATTACAATATAAAGATCTGAGGTTTAACATCTTTTTCAGCTATGGCCCCACCCAGGCCCATTCCTAACAACGTCCCCTTTTTAAATACAACATACCAGATCCCATTGAATAGAGCAGCAGACTTAGAGAGTCACAGAGCTGTACAGCATGGAAACAGACCCTTCAGTCCAACCTATCGGTGCCGATCAGATATCTTAAATTAATCTAGTCCCAATTGCTAGCACTTGGCCCATATCCCAAGGTTCTTTACTCAGAGTGGTAAGGGTGTGGAATGCCCTGCCTGCCAATGTAGTTAACTCAGCCACATTAGGGAGATTTAAACAATCCTTGGATTAGCATATGGATAATGATGGGATAGTGTTGGGTTTATATTAGTTCAAAGGTCAGCGCAACATCAAGGGTCGATGGGCCTGTTCTGCGCTGTATTGTTGTATGTATGTATGAATGTAAACCCTTCCTATTCATATACCCGTCCAGATGCCTTTTAAATGTAGCAATTGTACCATCCTCCACCATTTTCTCTGGTAGCTCATTCCATGCACGTATCATCGTCTATGTGAAAAAGTTGCCCCTTAGGTCTCTCTTAAATCTTTCCCCTCTCACCTTAAACCTAT
This sequence comes from Chiloscyllium plagiosum, assembly GCF_037043375.1. Lineage (NCBI taxonomy): Eukaryota > Metazoa > Chordata > Chondrichthyes > Orectolobiformes > Hemiscylliidae > Chiloscyllium > Chiloscyllium plagiosum. Next base: position 37,699,422 of record NW_028270177.1, read on the forward strand.
GCCATCTAGTTCTGGACTTCCCCACTCCAGGGAAAAGACCATGTCTATTTACCCTATCCATGTCCTTCGTGATTTTATAAACCTCTATGAGGTCACCCCTCAGCCTCTGACACTCCAGGGAAAGTAGCCCTAGCCTATTCAGCCTCTCTCTCTATAGCTCAAATCCTCCAACCCTGGCAACATCCTTGTAAATCTTTTCTGAACCCTTTCAAGTTTCACAACATCCTTCCTACAGGATGGAGACCAGAATTGCACGCAATATTTGATGGGCTGAATGGCCTTCTTAAGCTCTCATGCTTTATATTAGCACAGAAAAGTGTCATTTCAGCTGATGTCATCGGAAAGGAAGGAAATGGGAGGTAAATTAAACAAAATTAAATAAGACAAAAAAAATGTAACGACCCTCCTCTATGGCTCCTCACCACCTCTCTCAATTTATAAGTCTCCAGTCCAACCTCCTAATCTTCATCTTCCGTCATCTTACACAACTCCTCACCATCTTGATTCCCCAAATGACTCCTGAAGTTCTCACCCAAACAGAACTGAAAGATCAAGAAAAGAGGTCAATCTCATTCTCCAATAACATTCTCCAATAACATATCACTGATGCTTGATAAAATGGAAACAAACAGAAAATTCCATCCATGAGTTAATGAAAAGAAAGAAAGTACAGGGGTTTTGTTAAAGGTTGTTCCATTGCTAAGACAGTGAAATATGGTTTGTTTGGCCAATGATGTCTTACGTAGTAATACAGCTCTGAAGCAGCTTGTCATAAACTGGGTCATTTAGCACACAGCTGGTTCTTCTGTATCTTAGTTCTAGAAAACTAATAACATGTTTATATTACAGAATGTCTTCAAGTAAAACAAACTTCTGTAATTAGCTGGAGCTCTGGGAGCCACAGAATCAAACCCATTCTTGTTGTGAATCATGATTCTGAAAAAAAACACACAAAATGTCACCACATTTCTGGCTGCCATGCATCTTCTGGTTCCTGGAATAGCTTCAGAGAGATACTGGCAACCTTTTCGATTGCTGACAGCCAGGAGGAGATGGAATGTGGCAGCACCGATTGCTGTGCCCTGGTATAGTGCTGGAAGGATAATGGACAATCATATTATCAGACCGCCCTGGTATCTCAGACCCTCCCAGAAACAGAAGGGACTGTGGCAGCATAGATACAGTGTCAGCTGAGTAATAGAAAATAGAGCAAGTTTGTGAATGGATTTATTTTGTTTTGGAGGATAGCTTGGTGGTTCAGTGGTTAGCACCGCTGCCTCACAACAGCAGGGACCTGGGTTCAACTCCATCCTCAGGTAACTGTCTATGTGGAGTTTGCACATTCTCCCTGTGTCAGTGTGTGTTTCCTCCACATGCTTTGGTTTCCTCCCACAGTCTAAAGATGTTCAGGTTAATAGGATTGGCCATGCTAAATTGCCCATAGTGTTCAGGAAGGTCCAGGCTGGGTGGATTAGCCATGGGAAATGCAAGGTTACTGGAATAGGGTAGAGGATTTTGGGTGGGATACTCTTTGAAAAGGTTTGTGTGGACTTGATGGGCCAAATGGCCTGCTTCCACATTGTAGGGATTCTATGGACCATTGCTTTCCTTGATCTATATTAATGACCTAGCCTCCGGAGAACTGAGCACAATTTAAAAGTTTACAGATGGTAAGAGACTTAGAAGTGTTATGAACTGTGAGAAGGACAGAGAAAGAGAGAGACTTCAAGAGAACATTGATTAGTGAGTTTTGAGTAGATTTGTTGCTCAGGTTGAGGTTCTGGGTGTAGGTTTGCTCGCTGAGCTGGAAGGTTCATTTCCAGATGTTTTGTTACCATACTAGGTAACATCTTCAGTGAACTTCAAGATGAAGCACTGCTGATGATTCCTGCTTTCTAATTATGTGTTTGGGCTTATTTGGGTTATTGATGTCATTTCCTGTGGTGATGTCATTTCCTGTTCATTTTCTCAGGGGTGGTAAATTGGGTCCAAGTCAATGTGTTTGTTCATAGAGTTCCGGTTGAAATGCCATGCTACTAGGAATTCTCATGGGTGTCTCTGTTGGGCTTGTTCTAGAATGAATGTTTTGTCCCAGTTGAAGTGGTGTCCTTCCTCATCTGTATGTAAGGCTACTAGTAAGGATATAGATACTTATAACACCCTATACAGATAACAAGCAAAACTAATGTCATTTACAAAATACCGTGCAAGAACTGTAACAAACACTACACTGGACAAACAGGCGAAAAGCTAGCCACCAGGATACATGAACATCAACTAGCCACAAAACGACATGACCCTCTCTCACTAGTATCCTTACATACGGATGAGAAAGGACACCACATTGACTGAGACAACACAAACCAAACAGAGACACGCACAAGAATTCTTAGAAGCATGGCATTCCAACCGGAACTCTATCAACAAACACATTGACTTGGACCCGATTTACCATCCACTGAGAAAAAAAAAGGAAATGACATCACCAACCCAAAGAAACCCAAACATATAAATAGAAAGCAGGAATCATCAGCAGTGCTTTGTCCGGAGACTCACTGAAGATGTTACCTAAAATGGTGATGAAATGTCTGAAAATGAACCTTCCAGCTCAGCGAACAAATCTACATCCAGAACATATATTGGCTGGTGGGTTAGGCAGAACCCATGGCAGCTGAAATTTAATATGGCGAACAGTGAAGTGATATATTTTGGAACGAAGACCAAACAAAAGCAATCTAAATTATAGGGAGCGATTCTAAAGGGGCTGGAGGAGCAAATATACATGGGTATATGTATTCAACTCTGAGGACCCAGGCTTGAATCCCACTGCAGCAGATGGTGGAATCTGAATTTAGTAAAAATCCTGAAATACGATTCTAATGATGATGATGAATCCTTCAGTTTGACAGTAAAAGCCATCTGGTGTTCACTGGGATGGAAATCTGCCATCCTCACCTGGTCTGGCTTATAAGCGACTCCAGACCCACAGCAATTTGGTTGACTCTCAATTGCCCTCTGTGTAATTAGGGATGGGCAATAAATGTTGGCCTAGCCAGTGACACCAACATCACCTGAATGAATAAAAAAAAACTCACTGGGGTAGAGCAGTTGAAAAAATGATAAAATGATTAACAGCGATATAGAATCTTAAGCTTTGAAAAGATAGATATTGAGTTAAAAACAAAGTCTGGTGAACATTAATAAAATATTGCTTCAGCCTCAATTTGGAATATTGCGTTTATTTCTGGAAGACACACTTTAGGCACAAGCTGAGGGCTTTCGAGAAAGTTTGGAAAATATTTATAAGAATGAATCTGGGGTGAAGAATGGTTACATTGTTAAATTCTACTTCTGCTTTAGTTGCGTGGGCATTAAAGACTAATACCCATATTTACCCACGTGTACAAATAGTTCCTAAGGCAGGCGTAACATAGTGAAATACAGCCTGAAAAAGAAAGCTTATCAATGGCAAGAGTGCAAAGGTGAGTTTGAAGATTTTAGGTGTTGGGGCTGTGACTATTTCCTTTGACAGTTTGCTCCTTTGGAGAAGCTGTGAATGTTCTACTTACAAAAGAAAAGATTGAGAGAAGATTTGTTTGATGGGTTCAAGGTGAGCTCTGGACAAAGTAGACAGGGAGAAACTGTTTCTGTTAGTAGAGAGTTCAAGACCTAAAGGGCACAGATTGATGACAGTCAGAAGAACCAAATGAGGACAAATGTTACACAATCAGGGGTTAGGATCTGGAATGCATCACCTTAGAGTGTTGCAGAAAGGTTCAATCATGGTGTTCAAGTATGAATTGGTTAATTACCTAGAGAGAATGCTCATTGGCAGGGGAACTGATGAATTGCTCTTACCAAATGACCTCTTTCTGCACTGTAACCTGTAATTCAAAGGAGCCTCAGGTAGTCCTGTTCAGTTTCTGGTACTGTTTCAATTCTATGCCAGTTTGGACACCTGAGGATGAGAATCTTCGATGACTATGATATTCATGCTGATACCCAAGGTCCTTATGAGTAAGACAGTTGTCCTGATTCTTCTACACAGCTCCGAAACATGGAGGACCTTGGGAAACACCATCAATGCTGTTTGAGAAGGATTCATCGCATCAACTGGGAGGACAGGTATACTAATATTAGTGCCCTCGAAGCAGCTAACACCATCAGCATCAAGGACATAATCATCTGAAACCAAATCTGCTGGGCCAGACATATGTCTAAGATACCAGAGTTCCAACTGCCAAAGCAAAACATCTTCACCCAGCTCAAGGAAGTTCAAATGAGAGGAGTGCTAAGGAAGCATTTCAAAGACTCCACAAAAGCTTCTTTAAAAAAAACCGCAGCACAGAGGTGGAACAGAGGAGACCTTTGTTCAGAAGAAACCGGTTTGGAGGAACCTTCTGTTGAGGTGACACAATTCTTTGAGAACATGCATTGGCAAGAGGAAGTCTGGGAAGGAACTGGAGAAAGGAATACCAATGATCTCAAGGCCAAGGACCAGTCCCACCTTTCGAAAATACCTTCTAAATGTGTACTCAGAGATGTGGCTCTAGGATTGGCTCATCAACCACACCAAGACCAACAGAACTGGGGTCACATGACCAGTGACACTGGGTTTCCTCGGTGGATGATCAGACTCATTTGCAAGTGTTTGCCAATAATGTCTAAGCCATAAATAGAAGGAACACATTTTCACACTATCTACTTCTAAAAAGATTGAGGAGGCTACATTCTAAACCCTACACTGATCCTTAACCAGATCCAAGAAATTATTGAATTTGCTCTTTGGAAGAGGCAATTAATTGATGCTCTGAAAATGATACTTTCCTGAGAACTGAAGATAGGGTGCATATAGATGCAGGTGGTCAGAGATAAAGCTAATGATGGATTATATTGAACCTTTTATTCCAGAAAGCCACTGACATGACCTGGTCTCAATAAACAGGATGACTACTGTTTACAGCTGCTCGATGGCATAAATCAGTCGTTTGGATACACACCGCCCATGATTCCGTGATTAAATTGGCATCATGTGGAAACTGTTGGCAGATCACACCCGCCTGGCAGTGTTGCCAAGTAAAATGGCTCATTTGGTATTCACAATATTAAAATTCACAAATAAAATTAAATTGAAATTTGAGGAGAGATTTATTTCATTCGATCTTATTTTCCCTTCTTCTTGTGCCTGTCTTAATGCACCCCACACTGGGAGGCATTATTAACCTTTACTGATGGCATTAATTGGCCAATATTCAATTTGATCACTGATTATATATCATTGACAATCAGACATGCTGTGTATGTTTAAAACAGGCAGCTAACAGGGTCTTGTGTCCTAAAGATGTGGCATAAGATGTTCAAACTGGTTACATTCAAAAAAACTTTATAACAGTCACCTAATGCAATACTATCTGGTTAACACTATTGCTACAAAGTTACCATTGACCCCATTGCCTCTGAATAGCTGAATAGCCTGTTTTTGCTAATGTAGGGATTTGAAAATTTACACTCAGTTTATTAAAAAGGTAATTTAAAACCTAGCACCAGTAAAGGTATGCACAAATATTTCTGATTGTTGTGAAGACTCAACTGATTCACTAATGTCCAAACTTGTGGAGAGTGTATCTGTCATTATCCGAACTGACCCATACGTGACTCCAGCATCACACCAGATGGTTGACTCTTAATTGAAAACTGAAATGGGATGGATAGCTACTCAGTTATATCTCAGGGTTGGGTAATAAATGCAGACTATTGCTGTAACACACAATGGTTATAAGAAGCTGGTGAATGAGTGGCCCAAGTGACTTTCTCTTTCCTTTGTCACTCTATACCTCACAAACAAATAGGAGTACAATTCTCAAGGGAAAGCTGGAGCAGAGGAACCTGGGTGTATTTGCACACAGATCATTGAAGATGGTGGGTCAGGTGGTGACAGCAGTTAGTAAAGCACAGAGTGTCTTCAGCATTATTAACAGCAGCATACAGTGTAAGAGGAAGGTGGTGATGTGAATTTGTATAAGTCACTTGTAGGACCTCAGCTGGTCAACATGTCATAGGAGAGATGTGAAAGAGGGCAAGTAAGTGGTTTACAAGAATGGTTCCAGGAATAAGAAATGTCAGTTATGATGATAGGTTAGGACAATTCTCCTTGGAGAGAAGGCCGAGAGAAAATTTGACACAGAGGCTTTCAACATCATGAGGAGGCTGCATATAATAGATAGGTAGAAGCTGCTCCTGCTCTTAAGAGGAACATGAATGAGAGGACACAGGTTGAAAGAGATGTGGAAATGAAGCAAGGGTGAAGTGAGAAAAAAAACCATTTTTCACACAGTGAGTAGTTAAGGGAATGGATTTTCTGGAAATGTGGTAGAAGCAGATTGAGCTGCGGCATTTGAGAGAGCATTGGATGATTATTTGTATGTAGATATTACACAAGGGCATAGAGACAAAGCAGGAGACTGGCAGTAGGTAATGTTGCTCATTGGATGATCTGGTACATACAAGATAGATCAAATGGCCTCCTACTCCACTGTAATAGTTCTGTGATTTGGAGATGCACCTGACTGGGGAGCCCTTGTCTTCAGCAGTGCTACTGTCAGTATCTCGTATTGTAGGCGCTACATGCATTATAAGAACTTAGGAAATAGGAGCAGAAATGGGCCATTTGGCCCATTGAGCCTGCTCTGCCATTCAATAAGATGATGGCTCATTTTATTGTGGACTCAGCTCCACTTACCTGCCTGTGCACTATAACCCTTAATTTCTTTACTATTCAAAAAACAATCTTTGCCTTAAAAAACATTTAACGAGGTAGCCTCAACTGTTTCATGGGGCAGGGACTTCCACAGATTTACAGCGCCCTTTGGGAGAAGTTCCTCCTCAACTCAGTCCTAAATCTGCTCCTCTTTATTTTAAGGCTATGCCCCCTAGTTCTAGTTTCACCCGTCATTATGGCTTGCAGTATAACAGCCTGACAATACGCCGTGTCCCGTGTAATCAACTTCTATTTTGCAGCATGGAAAGAAAATTAATACAGTTTACACAATTAACATTCACCATACAGCTCAACCAATCAGGATGCAGGTAGCTGTACTTAAACAGTAGCTTCAAGAAGTTAGATACCCCCAAGGTGAAGAACATTTCAACAGTGTGACAAATTGCCCTGAGGGACAGATGCATATACTGGGAGGTTTTGAAATTATTGCACTTCGTTAACTATGCATTACTAAAACAGAGATTCTAAGAAGGGTTCTCAAGATAACCAATTGATAGCATGAATAACATGAAATCAAAGTTAGTTATTAGGGAAAGCTGTGAACTAACAGTCCACGAATAACTGTGTTTGTTGATAAATTATGTAATTCTGAATTCAAAGTGAGGCAAAATGAAAAGGAAATCTCAAACGAACTGGGAAGCGTGACAAAATTAGGAAAGTAATATAAGATTTAAAAAGAACTTCAAGAGAACAGAACATAGAAAAAGACCGTTCAACTGATCACGTCTGTGTTGGCTTTCTGTTGCAGCAATCCAGAATTAATCATCGAATCCCTACAGTGTGGAAGCAGGCCATGTGACCCATGAGTCCACACCGACCCTCCAAAGAGCATCCCACCTAGACCTGCCCTCCTACCCTATCCCTGTAACCCTGCATTTACCATGTAATCCACCTTACGTACACATCTGTAGACACTATGGGCAATTTAGCATGGCCAATCCACCTAACCTGCACATCTTTGGACTATGGGAGGAAACCGCAACACCTGGAGGAAACCAGGCAGACACAGAGAGAATGTGCAAATTCCACACAGTCACTTGAGGGTGGACCTGGGTCTATGACACTGTGGGCAGCAGTGCTAATCCTGGAGCTATATCAAACCCTTTGTTCTATACTAATCAAAAACTAACATTCTGTTCTGCTCTTTTCCACAGCACTGTATCAATTCCCCCTTAAATCCACTGCCCTGCAAGTCCAAAGCTACACTCTGTGCTCTGGTCTCTTTCCATGGTGCCATCCTTCCACAAAATAAAAGGTTTTGGCCAATTCTCCCTTCCACATAAAAGATGCAATGATCTCTGTCTCTTCCTGCGATCTCAACCATTCCCTGTGTCAAACTTGGCTTTTGTATTTTTAGATTCACTCGCCTTGTGCACTTATTCACAAACTGAGTGCTTTTCACTGTTGCACTAAATAAAACTCTCAGTTCTTTTTAAATGATTGTTATTGTCCCAGCCTGCTATGTCTCTCTGTACTCATGACAAGGTCAGCTAACAAATCTCATTTCTCTTGACACTTGTTCCCACAACTGCCCTGCTGCTGTCACCAGGAAGCTTTGAAAATTCCCACCACGTATGGGTTCATTCCTATGAGGAACCTTCAATCTGTTTCAACCCCAGTACCAGTTCTGGAAGTGCTGCTGAGGCATCTCATGGTATCAGAAGATGAGAAATTAAGCACAAGTGCCTCAGGGGATTGCTGGAGAATTTTTGTTCCTGGAGGATTCAAATGCAGGGAATTGGCAAGTGATCATCTTTTAATTTTTCTGGAACAGCAGGATACTCCCTGGAGGATCTGAGCAAGGAGGGAAGATTGAATAGGTGAAGGTTATTTTCCTTGGAGCAGTGATGGTTTAGAAGGGACCTGATAGAGGTATATAAGATTGAAAAGGTCATAGATAAGAGGGCATTATTTCCATTAGTCGAGAGATCAATAACCAAGGGGATAGATTTGAGGTGAAAGGCAGGTTGAAGAAGAGATGAGAAGAAACTTTCTCATCCAGAAGGTGGCAGGGATCTGGAACTCACTGCCTGAAACAGTGGTTGAGTTAAAAACTCCTGTAACCAGGTAAGCAGTATTTAGATATTTGCTTGTTGTCATTACCTTTAGGGCTTTGGGTCAAAAGCTGAAAAATGGTATTGGTGTAGTCAGATCTCCATTAACTAGCACAGACATGTTGGGCCTAACGGCCTCTTCCTGTCCTGTAAATATCTTTGAGATAATGAGCAATCTTTCCCTTGATTTGGAGGAGGTGTCATCCATCTTAACCATTTTAAAAACTGATAATACTGCAGATGCTGTAAAACAACACAAGTTGCTGGAAAAGCTCATCAGGTCTAGCATTCGTGAAAATAAATCAGAGTTAATGTTTCAGGTCCTTGAGGAAGGGCCCAAAATGTTAAGTTTAATTTCTCTTCACAGATGCTTCACTGACCTGCTGAGCTTTTCCAGCAACTTCTATTTTCGTTAACCATTTTATCTTCTTTTCTGAGCAGAGGCTGACTGGCTTGGACATGAGTCACTTTTTGATTGGAACCACTGCCCTTTCCATTACTGATTTAGTGTCAGTCCTCCCATTTGACAAAGTATCACAATTTCCCTCAATCTTTGGATGGTTCTAGTAATAATAGCTGCCTGCCCATGTTAAAACGCACTGGGAGTGGATCATAAAATTCACTAGATGACCATTCCTGACATCCATCTGCCCACATATTGAGGCACTTGTTGAGGCTTCTTCCCACCCATGTTGACATCATTGTGGGGCATGGGAGGGTCCAAGCTACGTGAGAGCTAGGCAGGAAGGGGAGTGCCTCCCATCAAAGGCACCCCATCCCTCCATTTGCCAATTCAAAATCAGCTCAACAACTATCCTCTAATCTCAAATCCAGCCTGTCAACCTGTTCCCCTGATTAATCCCCCAATTTATCCAAGCTTGTTGAAATGGTGAGACCACCTACAGCTCCACAGTGGGCACCACTCCCAACTGGGGGTCTTGGGACTGCGGAGTGATCAGATATCTGATTGGTCAGTAGCTCTCTAGGTCTAGGTCTTCTCCAACAAAAGGGACAAAGCCTCTCCTTAAATAATTCTGTTGGTGCAATGAAACAGCTGTGGGGAAGGGGGCAGCCAGCGAGATTATTAGTGCTATTGAACCAGGATCGGGTAGGAGTGAACCATGGTCCCTGCAAAATACAGCCCTATAATTCACCATTTACCAGAACAATACTGGGCCTTAGAGAGTAATACGGACACATTACATAATCACAACTTGTACTTCCTGAATCCAGGATGTTCAGGGCAAGGTATAATGAGGTGTTTAAGGCAATGGAAGGATTTAAAAAAAAAACTTTCTAATCAACCCGTACAGAGATGTTATTATACACCTCAGGAACAGGGGGGACAAACCTGGGCCTACTGCCTCAGAGGTAGGGATGCTATCATGTGCCACAAGAGCCCCTTGGAGGGATTCAGTAAAATAAACAGAGACTGGGGCAGTCAAAAACATGGATAACCCAAACGAAGAACAAGTTCATTTAGGAGTGAAACCAGGAAATACTTTTTCATACAAAGGATAATGAAAACCTAGAGCATCCTCTTCCAAAAAACTATAAGGTGATAATTGAAATTGAGATTGATTGACTTTTGCCAGGTTAGAGTGTCAAGCAACAAACAAATGATGATAAATGGAGTATGGCACAGCCCACCTGCACTGTTACTAGCCTCATCACTCCGGGGAGAGCACAAAAGTTAAAGATTTAATCAAATTACACAAAATCCCCCAATTTACTTGCCTGAAAAACTTGGGTTATTAGAATACCCGGGCCAGCCTTCTGTACTTAAAAGAAAACTATTCTTTACTCCAAAGAAATCAGTTCTAACACAACTAAGCAAATTATGTCTTTTCAACTTAAACCCCTGCACCCACATGTGCAGTCAGACAGAAGCAAATAGAAAAAAAATCAAAGATCCTATGGGTGAAAGGGGAAAAAAAATAAATTAGGACAACACAGTTTGATACTACCAGGAAGAGGATTTAATGAAGTGTCCTTATACTTCCTCAAAGCCCTTCTGGTATCTAATCATCTTCCTTCCAAACCACTTCAGGGGGTAACTGCAGACATAAGGAAGTTAGGGCACAAATTGTTCAGTCCCTCAGTCTCTGGTCAGGGGGTAGCAGCTAGCTAATGGTGAGAGAATAGATAACTAACTTCCAATTCTTTAATACTACTGCACGCGGGGAGAGATAACATTGTCTGTTGCGAATCTGGAGGTTTTCTGCCACGGTATTGTACACACATAGGTTGTCCATCTGTCTAGGAGCCAGTCAGAGGGTTGTGGTTATGCTGAGCACTTCTGATCCACACAGCTGCTCCTGATAGTCTGTGGTTGTTTCTGGGAAAGTTGCCTCTGATCATATGTGGTGCTGATGTGTCCACCAATCTCCCTTCACTACCTGAGCAAAGCAGGAGTGTAAATTGAACTCACAATGAGTTCCTGTAATTTGTTTTAAAACTGCAACATCTCCTTCCACAGGTTCCTTGGTTTTAATTTTTTTTCCCCATTTTACTCCAAGATCCAAAAATAAAGAAAAATTAAAAGATGTGGTACTTATACCTAATTGAACAACAAAAGTTGCTTAAGAGGCTACATGCTCTAGACTCCTCCAGTTCCTATACTGCCCCATATTACAAACAGAAATGCTGGCTAATAGCAGCAGAAACATTTCATTCATGAATATCCCTCAAAGTTTCATCTGTTCCTCTGCTTTCTTCTGAAAAGAAAACCTCAAACTCTGGCTAAGTCACATCGAGAGTATTGTGTCCATTTCTGGTCACCACACTTTAGGAAGAGTGAGGTGACAGCTCTTAAGAGAGTGTGTGGAGGGGATTTACTGGAGTCGTTCCAGGGATGAGGGATTTTAGGTACACAGTAGCAAAAACTGAGTTTGTTCGGGGGAGATTTGTTAAAGGTGCATGACATTATGAATGGTTCAAATAAGAGACACAAAGAAAGAGAGGTATTCCCATCAGCTAATGGCACAAGGACTCAAGAAGACAGATTTGAGATTGTGGAACAGAGTAACGAGGAGGGGAGCATGAGTGGAAGTGGGAGAGTGACATGAAATGGGGGGGGCATGTGAGGTAATGGGGAGGAATGTGAGGAAATGGGAAGGGGATGTGAGGTAGTGGGGGGGGAATGTGAGGTAGTGGGAGGGGGGCGTGAGGAGGTGGGGGGGTCATGAGGAGGTGGGGGGCACGTGAGGAGGTTGGGAGGGACGTGAGGAAGTGGACAGAACTTGCGGAAGTGGGGGTGTGAGGAAGTGAGCGATGATGTGCTGAAGGGGAAGAAACGATATGAGGAAGAACATTTTGACATAGTGAAATTTGCTGCCTAAGGAGGGTGGTGAAAGCAGAGATGATCACTGATTTGATAAGGAAATTTGATTTGATAAATCCCAGCGCTGGAAAAAGTACAGCATGTCAGGCAATGTCTGAGGAGCAAGAGAGTCAATGTTTTGTCCAAACCATCGACTCTACAGCTCTTCAGATGCTGCCTGACCTGCTGTGCTTTTCTCAGTGCTACGCTTTGTCAACAAAGGAAATTTGACGATCATTTGAAGGAATTAAACTTGCAAGGCTACAGGGAATAGGACTGATTGGATGGGTCATAGATTTGATGGGCTAAATGGCCTGTGTCACAGTGACTCTAAGACACTCGCAGTTCTCCTAAAACTTGCACCACTGTCCTCCCACAGGTCTGCACAGTTCCTGCTTTTTCACTTCCAATCAGCAACCTCCCTCCTCACTTTAATAGAACAAGCCACTGAGAGAGGGCCTTGCATCAAACTCTGTTTACCTGAATTGACTCAGTTCAGAAACCTCTCTGAGAGGTTATCAGCTATGTTATCAGCTGCAATAGATAAACCTGCTGTCAGAGTTCTCTGGTGCAGCATTCTGCTTCCTAAAACACAATATGAATTGAGCTGGAATAAAACAATGAGCAGATAATTATTTCTTATTGCTGTGGGTTGAGGAGTAAAAATAACCCAGGCCACTGGGATCAACATAGCTGCTATTCTTCGGAATAGTACCATGGGTCCTCTTACTTTCAGGTGAGAGATTTATTGTGGCCTCAGTTTAAGATCTCATCCGAAAATGCAAAAGAACAGGTTCAGCGACTGATTAATGCCAGTACTCAGGATTGCCAACAGACTACTTATAAGTAAATGTTTGCACTCAAACATCTAGGTCTGTGTTCGCATAATCAGGGGCTGGAATTTCTTCAGCAGTTCCCAGCTGTTCAGGAAATTTGTGCCAGAGTCTCAGAGTTAAGATCTGTTATGAATTTGCACATCTGAAATATCAGTCATTCAAGATTTTGCTGTTATTCCTAAAATCTGGACAATGGTGGGTGGCAAGGTCATATTAACAGCCTTCCCTGGTTACTATTAGTGCATTCATCTCACAGAATGGGTCTAGAGTCACATTTAAATCAAAGTTAGGGCCAGGTTCTTAAACTCAAATCAACCAACTAATGACAGGGTGTATTAAAATCAGCTCCTTGTTGGCTATGATGGGATTCAAGCTCTGAAGCTGAACCTATTACCCTGACCAGCAGGCTAACACATACGCAATTTCCTCTTCCTTCATCAAAAAATACAGGTTGTTGTGAAGTGCAGGCCCTGTCCAACATCATTTAGATGATAAATTCAGATTAAAAAGAAAAACTGTTTTTTGCTCCTCTTGATCAAATTGTGTATCAAAATACCTTAATGTAATAGTTAAATTAAATTCAAGAGAATGATTGTTTTGACCTTCGAAGTTCCAATCTGTAAAGGAAGTCAAAATCAACATGAACTAACTTGTTGCTGTTACCTTAATGAAAGAGAATTTATGTCCATTTTGTATGTCTCCTGTGCTCTGTGACTGTATCTCAATTTTGATGTACACTCTGTGTGGGTCACTTGTTATAGCAACCTAGGGAGACAACAAAGATACATATAATGCCATCTGAGCCTTAACAATATGATGAACATTTTTGTTAATTCACTTACTATGAGCAAACAAACAGGGAAACACTGAAAACCGCGTGGGGATTTCTGGCTATTTCACAGTAAAAAGTAAAACATTCACTAAATTCAATTGTTTGACTTTTGTCAGGGTGCTAGGATATCTGCCATGACTCTGCCCATTATTGGATAAACGATAAACTCTATTATGCATAAGTGGCTTGGCATTTGTTACTGTAGGAGGAATTAATTGCACTCGCCCACCCCACCCTCTGCTGCGTTTGGTGGGGGACAGGAACTTAACCAAATAGAAGGGTGGCAGCTGGAGAATCCACTGGTTTCCTATTAAACCCTGCTCAGTAGGATGTAGTTTGCACAGCTATGGGAGAAGGTGTATAGAAAGTAGCTGGAAGGAAGTGAAACCAAGGTATCTGAGAGAGTTAGGGGTTTACAGTGAACATTGGTTGATAACCTAACCCAAATAATGACCTAATAGAGATAGCTGAAGGAGTGAAACGATGAATTGAAGGTGGACCACATAACAATGAGGGAGGGGTGAAGCTAAGTTGATTAAATTTTCTCACTCATGTACTGCACAAAGAGTGAGAGAGGGGTCCTTGGTAAAATTGGAGCTAAGCGTGCCCAGGTATGAAGATGTCAAAAGGATGTGAGGAAGGGGGTGGTTGAGGGAAGCAATTTCTGAGGGAAACTCAAAAACCGAAACAGAAATTGCTAGAAAAACGCAGGAACGTCTGAGGAAGGGGCACTGGACCTGAAATGTTAACTCCGATTTCTATCCACAGATGCCACCAGACCTGTTGAGCTTTTCCAGCAATTTCTGTTTTTGCCCCTAAGACAGTTGTTAATATTTTTAATGTTGCGTGAAACAACAATCACCTGCACGAAAAGAGCTTTGAGAATTTAACTCCAAAGTCTCTTGAAAAGAACAAAAGTTCATAAATATTCTCAAGATGGAAGGACATACTCCTCACTAAAATTAGAAATATGTTACCCATGTATGGCACTGGGATGACATTAGTGAAATGAGTAAGATCGTGAATGGCCCTGACAAAGTGAACAGGCTGAAGGGGCTGAATGGTCTGCTTCTGCTCCTAATTCACACGTGTACCAGGAAAAGCCTCAAACTGTACATATTTAGCACGCAAGGGTGAACTATAACTCTTTCAAAAACTGTTCTCAAGTCTTGTGAAAGTACAGGCTATTCAGCTAGGCTGAGATTCTACAGTGGAGCTGTTAAGGACTGATGGATAAATTCAAACACATTGATATTGTATTTTTTCTTAGTTTCTTAACTGAACAAACCAAACTTCATCTCTAGCTCATGTGTGTTAGTGGCCTGGTATCCTATTGTGTGAACTGTATGCTGTGATGGTCATAGAGCTGAGAACAACCATTTAAACACTCTGGCACTACAGGTAAAGGAAAGAAAAAAGACTCTCTCACTCAAATGCTAGTCAGCCACTGCCAAAAGAAATCAGGCAGAAAAGTTTTAATCAATCTACTAAGACTGTCAATGCTAATGACAAAACATTGCAACGAGAGCTTATTGGTTCGGAGTATTCTGTTTAGAGTGTAACAAATTGGGGAACATTGCCTGGGGATTGTTATAACAAGAATACAAATAGATTTAGGGAATAGAGTCAGTTTAACATATTTAGAGCAATTGGTTCCAGTTTTTCTGACCAACATATATATAAAAAAAGTACAACAGCTGTCACAACGTTTCATTATCAAGTTTCACATTTACCAGAAACTTCATGATGAAAAGATTGGTCAGTTAGCCAAATTCTTATCACGTTAAACTCCAATTACAAGGACATAATGTTGCAATTAGTGAAGTAGGGCTATCAATAGAAGCAAGAATATAAAGTTCAAGCTCCAGGCTGTGCTTCATAATGAGAAACTGTTTAACATGCGGAATTAATACAATTAAACTACTTTTGCAGAAAGGTCATTCTATTCCTGTTAGGCCATACTTGGAATTTTAAAAATACCATACAATTGTTGATAACATCCAAAGTTAAGGAACTGCAAATGAACCCACATTGCAAACAAATCAGAGAAATTTACCAAGTTCTCGAGCTGCCTGTGAGCAGTCTGAGACAGAGTCAGAAAACTGGGGAACCAGGGTTGATGACTTTATCTGATCTGCTCTTTCTTCAAGTCGAGACTCCCACGGAGTGAGGGATTGTCAAATTGACTCGACTGTAACATTTTTGCTGCGGTTTTGAAAATCACCACTGTATTATAAAAATCCTCTTTAATCTAAAGGCATTTTACTTCAAATATTCACTGAGCAATGGGTCTTTTGCTATTAATTACCATGCATGACAACCAATGTTTTTAATAAAGGCTGCCTGACAAACCAAGTGTATTTGTAAATTTAACAAGACAAATAAAAAAGGTTCATAATCCTTCACAATTCACATGGGTTCATATGTAGTTGGACCTTCCTGGCCCTTATAACAGGTGTGCTGAATACAGGGATGGGAGGATGCACCCACTGAACAGCCCAGTCCACTCCTCTCCAATTAAATGAACAGAAGATAATTTGGGGGTGCAGCTCATTACAGCTTCATGTTCTTTCTTATGAAATTTCCCAATATTTGTAGCCACACAAGAACAGAGAAAGTTATTCAATCCCTGAAGTCTGCGCCACTATCCATTTCGATCATAGTTTACGTTAAATCCATTCACTCTCCATCCAGAAGCAACTGATCTTAGTTTGGAATGCTACAGTTGATTCCAATACCTTCTGCCTTTTCTTGATTAGATTCCCTACAGTGTGGAAACAGGCCTTTCGGCCCAACAAGTCCACATCGACCCTCCAGAGAGAAACCCACCCAGACCCATTTCCCTCTGACTAATGCACCTAACACTATGGGGCAATTTAGTGTGGCCAATTCAGCTAACCCGCACATCTTTGAACTGTTGGAGGAAACCGGAGCACCCAGAGAAAATCCTCACAGACACAGGGAGAATGTGCAAACTCCACACAGTCAGTCACCCGAGGCTGGAATCGAACCCGGGTCTCTGGTGCTGTGAGGCAGCAGTGCTAACCACTGAGCCACTGTACCACCCCTGAGAGAGCTCAGTTTCTCCTAGATATTGTGAGACAAACTGCTTCCTGATTTCAGTCCTGCAAAGTTTGAAATGCTTTGTTCTAAATTCCTTTGGTTGAGAATGGTTTCTCTGTATCGCTCCCAGATCGTTTATCACTTTAGATCAACCTTCATATTTCCAATCTTAGTCTGAGAGATCTGGCCTCACAAATTAACCGTTTAAGATCTGATGGTCTTTCACTCAATGTGCACTGCAGCTTCTTGCTGAGTTTCACTACTCTAAACAACGATCCAGGTGACCCACTTGCTCCCTTCAAGAGGGATGCCACTCGATGGACAACGTACCTGTGGGGCACCACAGTGTCTGCAAGGAGCAGCCACCCGTCCGGTCAGAGTGGTGAGATGGGCTGCCTTGCTTGAGTGTTTCACTGAGTGGCCCTTCCGCAAGCAGTCACTGCTTTCCCAGGAGATGACATGCGACAAAATCTTCACACGCTCACAACCGTGTTTGGAGCAATAACTGTGGCCTTTCCGGACATGTTTTGCTTGAAGGATAAGAAAAAGAATCCTGAGAGGAACCAAGAAAATTGTAAATAGCAATGGAGGGAATCATTATCCTCGAGCCTTCCACAAACTAACTCGAGGTTACTAAACACAATAAGGGTCTGTCAGGGATCACAAGCAATTTCATTGCATCTGTGTTTCCAACAGTAAGAGAGGATCAGCAAAGCCCCATACTGGAAACATCCCAATCCCAATGACTACATGAAAGGCATCAGACCTAAAATGGGTTCGAATTGATTTTCAGGTAGTATTTCTGGCTCCCTGGAATTCACATTTAATCCCTTCGGTGTTTACAAAAGGTGCCTCTTGCAGAGGCTTGTTTATTACCCAGCACCACTGCCAGAGCCTTTGGTTTGGCTAAATCCTCCTTCAATGTGTGCACCTTCAGAATCACAGAATTGTTACAGCAAAGATTGAGACCATTTGGCTCATTGTGCCAGCACTGTGGTACTGCCTAGTGCCAATGTCCTCCCTTTCCCCCAATATCCCTACACATCATTTCTATCTAAATAGTCATCATTACTGCATGAATATCACTTCCTGAAAAACATTCACAACATAATCGCCCTCTTCCCCTCACCTGGAGTCTGATCCTCGATTGGCTGTTGCTGTACATAATTGGAGGCCTTCCATTGGTTCTTGCTCATCAGCAAGAGCTAACCTGTGTACCAGGGTGAAGCTCTCTTCCACCCATTCCCCCACTTGCAGAGAACCCATTTTCAAATTACTGTTTCACCATTGCTCTCACAGCCTAGAACTCAAAAACTTGAAATCTCCCAGAACTCAGACTAAGAGAAAGAGTCCCTGCCGTGCTAGTGATATCATTGATCCAAACTTTATAAGCTACAGATGCTATGAGACTTTACACCCTAGCCTCTGTGTGGGCCATTCCCAGACCCTATTTGGCTTTTCTCTTTCTCCTCCAAGGGACAAGATCCCCTAAGTCCCAGCTCCACTAACTTGATTCCACGTGCCAATCCCTTCAATTTGCACTCTTATTCTCCTGACTCCATCACTTCATTTTCTGAGGTCAATAGAAGATCAAAACAGAGAAGAGTGGGGTTATGCATTTTGATCGAAGGGATGAATTGAATTATTGCACAGGTCTAAAGAGCATACAGAGGGGCAGGGGGCTGGCAGGAGGAAGCATTGATGGTATGGCAGGATATTAAGGGCAGCACGGTGGCTGGAAAATGGATGGACACGTGAGGAAATAAACTAACAAGCTTATGGGAATAGAGTAAAGGAACTTCTGGATTGCTCTATAAAGAGTTAGCATGAGGCTGAGTGGTTGAATAGCCTTCCTAATTAGATTACTTACAGTGTGGAAACAGGCCCTTTGGCCCAACAAGTCCACACTGACCCGCCGAAGCGTAACCCACCCATTCCCCTACATTTACCCCTTTACCTAACACTACGGGCAATTTAGCATGGCCAATTCACCTGACCTGCACATCTTTGGACTGTGGGAGGAAACCGGAGCACCCGGAGGAAACCCACGCAGACACGGGGAGAATGTGCAAACTCCACACAGTCAGTCGCCTGAGTCAGGAATTGAACCCGGGTCTCTGGCGCTGTGAGGCAGCAGTGCGAACCACTGTGCCACCGTGCCGCCCTAATGACAATGATTCTTTCCAGCCTTCTAAGGCCTTGACTTTCTCTTGTTCAGTCCTTCCTCTCAGGCTGCTCCAATCAATTACACAGTAACTACGGTTTTCCTCTATAAATAAGACGTCGACTTACCCTGCACTGCTGTCAAAGTAATACACACTCTTGTCTGGATGTTTCTGCAGGATGTTGAAGGACGAAGCTGCTTTATACCGTTTCACACTGTGTACTCTTCCGCTTGATCGATCGTATATATCAGACATAACTTTAAAAACTGTCCTCTTGGGATAACAAAGGCCAACTTGGATCCAGTTTCCTCTGCAACAACATTAACAATAATGTCTTGTTCACATTGCAACACAAATATTCCATTTTAATATCAGCAAAAACACTCAAACAACAAATGTGAACTTGCTGTGAAATAAAAAATTGCAGGTGGAGTGTTAGCTCCTGTGACACTGCTGGGTAAGGTTAAGAGATGTCACTCAATGTTACAGCTTTTTCATTTATTCTGTCATCGATTGTAGACACTGTTGTAGCTGTTGGTCACTAGCCACTGCCACTAGTCCTCCTTTCTACTCTTTAAATAAAATTTAAATGATTTAGAGAGCCCCAAGAAAAAAAAAAATCACTAGGTCAAATCGAATTTATCAAAAACTGGAATCAATACATCATTACCAGATGTAACTATGCACCCTATCATCACTCCCTCTGTAACTGGGTCCTGGACTTCCTGACTGGGAGACCTCAGTCAGTCTGGATTGGGAACAGCATCACCAACACCGTCACAGTGAGCATGGGGATCCCTCCCCCCAGGGCTGTGTGCTCAATCCCTTGCTGTCCACCTGCTGACACACCACCGTGCAGCGATGCCCAGCTCAAACCACATCATCGAGTTCACTGATGATACGACTGTAATGGGTCTCATCAGCAGGAAGACGAGTTGGCATACAGAGAGGAGGCGCAGCAGCTAACGGACTGGTGCAGAGCCAACAACCTGTCTCTGAACGTGGACAACACAAAAGAGATAGTTGTTGGCTTCAGGGTGGGCACAAAGCGACCACTCTCTGCAGGATATCGACGGCTCCCCCTGTGGAGATCGTGAAAAGCACCAAATTTCTTCGCGTACACCTGGTGAAGAATCTCACTTGGTCCCTCAACACCAGCAGTAACTTTCTGCACAGGCTAAGGATAGCCCACCTCCCACCCCCCATCCTCACCACATTCTACAGAGGGTTCATTGAGAGTACCCCGAGCTGCTGCATCACTGCCTCGTTCGGGATTTGCACCGTCTCGGATTGTAAGACCCTCCGATGGATAGTGAGGAGGGCCGAGAAGATCACTGGGGTCTCTCTTCCCTCCATTACTGACATTTACACCACACGCTGCATCTGAAAGGCTAAGAGCATTGTGGAAGAGCCCACACATCCCTCACTCAAACTCTTCTCCCTCCTGCCATCTGGCAGAAGATACCAGAGCATATGGTCTCTCACGTCCAGAATATGCAACAGTTTTGTCCCCCATGCCATCAGGCTACTTAACACTGTATGATCGGACTCTATTCCATCAGAAACTTTTTGAATTGCTGCTCGAAACAATGTTTTATTAATTACCATTCTTTTATTACACTGTAATTTGTACACCATGGTGCCTGTTGTCCTGACATGTCAGGAATTACTCTGCTGTCTTGCATGTTTTGCACTTCTTATGCAGTTTATGTTGCCCTTTGCGTGATCATGTGGTTTGTGCTGTCCATGTAGCACCTTGGTCCTGGAGGAACAGTGTCTCGTTTTTACTGTAACAGTTGTAGCTGGGAGAAATGACAAATAAAAGCTACTCTTGACCCTTGATATCGGCCAGGTTTGTCACATCAGCCTCCACTGGAACTTGTGCAAGAATAACTGTTTCTCCACCAAAAAGACTGTGATATCATCAGATATGAGAGGCTGGACATGCTGGGAGTTTTTTCCCTGGAATGTAGGAAGCTGAGGAGTGACCTTATAGGTATTTATAAAATCATGAGGAGTGTGGATGGGATGAATAGTCAAGGCCTTTTCTCCAGGGTCGAGGAGAACAACATTACAGGGCATAGGTATAAGGCAAAGGGGAAAGATATAAAAGGTTATTTGAGGGGCAACATTTTCACACAGATGGTGGTGTGTGTATGGAACGAGCTGCAAGAGGAAGTGGTAGAGCGAGTACAGAATCTAAGCTGAACACTGCAGTACAGTATGGAGGGAGTGCTGCTGCACAGTTGGAGGTCCGATCTTACACACAATCTGTTTAACATCTGACCTCACAGGTGGACGGAAAATATTCCACAGCACTATTTCAAGGAAGAACTGAGGAAATTTCCATGGTATTCTGATCAATTATTTATCCCTCAATCAACATCACAAGCAGATTATCTGGTCATTCCCTTGTTGATATTTGTGGAACTTCACTGTGCACTGGTTGCAGTGTTTTAGATTACTTACAGTATGGAAATAGGCCCTTCGGCCCAACAAGTCCACACCGACCCTCCGAAGAGCAACCAACCTAGACCCATTCCCCTACATTTACCCCTTCACCTAACACTACGGGCAATTTAGCATGGCCAATTCACCTAACCTGCACATTTTTTTTGGACTGTGGGAGGAAACCGGAGCACCCTGAGGAAACCCATGCAGACACGGGGAGAATGTGCAAGAGGTATCTGGCGCTGTGAGGCAGCAGTGCTAACCACTGAGCCACTGTGCCTGCACTGTGTTCTCTGCACTACAAAAATTACAACATTTTAAAAGAATTTAATTGAAGAGTGAAGCAATTTGGAGTTCTTGAGGTTGTCATAGGAGCTGTATAAATGCAGAGGATTTTTAAAGTAATGAATGTAATCTGAGTCATGCAACAGGGTAATGCTGAGTGCAAATAATATTTGTTTATCTGAGGGGGCATGGATTGGATATAACAGCTACATCTTTTCCAGTAATGTACATTCAGAGAACAAAATGACTGGGTGATACATTGGTCCCTACATCACACAACTCTCAAAGATCTCCAAACTGGTTCTTCATTGGGACACAAAAGTTAGGACTAGGAATACGCCATTCAGCCCTGCTCCACCATTCAGTACCGTCATGGCTGACTTGGCTGTAGTCTCTGACTCACTTTCATGCCTGCACCCCATAACCCTTGGTTCTTCTAACCCATCATATTTTATCCCCTCAATCAAACAGAATTGTACACTCATTTTAATGAGGCAGTGGAATTGCAACATTCCTCCTCCTCCCTACTGTGAGACATTGTGAACCATTTCCCGTCACTATCTTGAATCTCTCCCAGGATCCCATTACGATCTAAAAGAGGTCACTAGGAAGTTGAGAGGTCCATTCACCATTCCAGGAGTGAGATTATACTGATCTAGCACATTCATGCAATCTATTACTCCTGCTGTCACTCTCACCTGAGACATACAAAAAGGTGCATTAAACAAGGCAGCCATTGCTGCAGAATGCCCATACTGTTTTGCTGTACACACTGCAATTCACAGGATGTACATGACTAAACAATGACCATCAGTATCCGAGTCAATCAGAGTACTCTTGACTGAGTAGACACTCAGATCCTTCACTCCAGGCACATGGCTTTGCCAGTGAGGAGTATGGGAATGGGTAAAGTGAATCTGAGGTCACAGCCTGTCCTGATCATTTAAGCAGGCACCACACTGATTCATCTAAAGATGATGTCTATTCCATATGCATCTAGATGGATGTCTACCAGCCTGTAAAACCCAACTTATGGCTATAGAATATGGCAGGACATACGATACATCATGAATTCTGAACACTGTTTTTGGTTCAATGGAAGGATTGGTTGTGCCACAGTAAACAAGTATAGTATGAACCATATATACCATCATCAAAAACACACTGGTGTTGGTGTTAGGAGATTAGGGTTTCAAAGGTCGGAAAGAATCAAAGACTGCTGCCTTGTCTGGAAGTAGATTCAGTGCAAACAACTGCAAACTGGGAACTGCTTTGTCAGGCTACGAGTTAGACAAGCCAAAGAGGGACTCCAAATGTGTAACTCATTACCTTGACATTTACCCTCACTGCGCCACCACCCCAGCTGCCTAGCCATGCACATTATCAAACTTCTATTCTTTTGTCCAAATTATAACTTCTTTAATTACTTCACAATATTCACCTTGGCACACTTCAGTCAATTTCATAGATCTCTTTTGAAAGGTCTCTTTTTCTCAAACAAGATGTTTTAAGACCCGGGTGAATGCTGTGGGTTAAGTGACTTCCTTCAATGCCTTTCCAATTTGATTGTGGTCAGTAAACTGGTTGGTTTCAGCATCTGCAGGACGGGTTGGTTTAGTTTGGGTCAGTTGCAGGGAAGATCAGGCTAGACCTTGAGGTGGTTCTTTAGTGACACTATGCACCAGATATCAACATCGGGCATCACTGCTTGCACTTGCTCTAACTACAACTACTCGCGCAGTCTCTAACACATGACTCCAGAGGTCACAGTCACAGCACAGCATATCTCCGAGGCTTATCAGCATATTTACTAATATGGATTATTAACCCAGAGAAATTGGGAGCTCATGATGAGATTGAATACAGACATAACAGGGCCCAAACATCATGTGTACTAGGACATGTACATAGCATCAATATGATTGGGTACATTGGAGTTGGGGTGCGATTATCTGAGAAAGAAATGATTGAACCAATTCTGTTGCATGTGGACATTTTAGGCCGAAGGCTTGGGACTGCTCTCAGTTTAAGAGATTCAACACGGAGCATCTAGAGGATGAACAAAGAAGTCTGAAGGAAAAGTGGAATGAAGTCACAATTTCTGCCCAAGGAACACTGCAACTGAATACTCAAATGTATCTTGGAAACTGGTTCTCCAATACTATGCTGTCAAGTTTTACTTATGTCAAATAAAATTATCACAGGTATGGTGCAGTGACAGCTATGGACAATTGCAAGGAGTCCTAAAGGACCACTGGAGGATATCTATATCCAGAATTACAGCAAATGTGGGATAAATAATCCAATTTCCTGGACTTATCCCTAGAAGACATTAGTCTCAGGAAACCTATCCATTTTTCTCTTGCTCAATGATTGAATTTTCACAGCTCACTGGGGTAGAGAATTCTAAAGATTCCCCACCGCGTTAGTGAAGAAATTCCACCTCATCTCAATCCTAAATGGTCTGTCTCTTGTCCTGGGGTGATGTCTCCTGGTTGTAGAGTCACCAGCCAAATGGAAGTCTTATCCACAGCCATCCTGTCACATTCTGTAAGAATTTTGTAAGTTTCAAAAAGGTTACCCCTTACTCTATGAAACTCAAAGATTACAGGCCCAGTTTCCCCTTGCCTCTTAAACCAATCTCATCATCCAGGAATGAATTTGATGAACCTTTGTTGCGCTCATTTATGGCAAATGTATTCCTCCTTAGACAAGGGGATTAAAACTGTACACAATATTCAAGTGAGGACTCAGGAAAGCTCTATCCAATTACAAGGTATCTTTACATTCAATCTTTATTGTGTCTTGAAGCCTTTTGCGATGCTCATCAACATAACATTTGCCAATCTAATTCCATGCTGCATCTGCATGCTAACTTTCAGTCATTCATAAACAAGGACTCCAGGCTCCTACGAACAACTATACTTCCCAACCTCTCACCATTTAAGAAATATGCTCAGGACTTCTTTTCTTCTGCCCTGTCTGTTCTGGTGATTGCTAAACTGCACTGCTGCTAGCACAAGCCTTATTTTGGAAAAAACAACATGAGACACTTGGAAGACCAATTCTGTATTGCTACGGGACAAAGCTTTCTGAATCATAGAACATAGAACAGTATGGCACAGTACAGGCCCTTCAGTCCTAGATGTTGGGCTGATATTTTATGCAACTCAAAGATCAAACTAACTTACATACCCTACATTTCATTATCTCCATATGCCTATCCATGAGTCACTTAAATGTCCCTAATGTATCTGACTCTACTACCACTGCTGACAGTGCATTCCACGCACCCATCACTCTCTATGTAAAGAACCTACCTCTGACACTTCCCCTAAACCTTCATCCAATCACCTTAAAATTATGCCCCCTTATTATAGCCATTTCCGCCCGAGGAAAAAGTCTCTGACTATTCACTCTATCTATCCCTCTCATCATCTTGTACACATCTATCAAGTCACCTCTCATCCTTCTTCGCTCCAATGAGAAAAGCCCTAGCTCCCTCAAACCTTTCTTCATAAGACATACCCTTCAGTCCAGGCAGCATCCGGTTAAATCTCCTCTGCACCCTCTGTAAAGCTTCCACATCATTCCTATAATGAGGCAAACAGAACTGAACACAATATTTCAAATGTGGTCTATGCCAGGCTTTACAGAGGTGCAGCATAACCTCGCAGCTCTTAAATTCAGTCCCTCTGCTAATGAAAGTGAACACACCATATGCCTTCTTAACAACCCTATCAACTTGGTTGGCAACTTTGAGGCATCTATGGACATGGACCCCGAAGATCTCTCTGTTCCTCCACACTGCCAAGAATCCTGCCTATGACCATGTAATCTGCAATCAAATTCAACCTTCCAAAATGAATCACTTCACACTTTTCCAGGTTAAACTCCATCTGCCACTTCTCAGCCCAATTCTGCATCCTGTCAATATCCCTTTGCAACGTACAACAGCCCTCCATATTATCCACAGCTCCACCAATCTTTGTGTCATCAACAAACTTACTAACGCACCCTTCCACTTCCTCATCCAAGTCACTTACAAATATCACAAAGACCAGAGGTCCCAGAGCAGATCCCTGTGGAACACCAGTAGTCACCGAGCTCCAGGCTGAATACTTTCTATCTACTACCACCTTCTGTCTTCTATGGACCAGCCAATTCTGTATCCAGGTAGCCACATTTCCCTGTATCCCATGCCTCCTTACTTTCTGAATGATCCTACCATGGGGAACCTTATCAAAAGCTTTGCTGAAATCCATATACATCACATCCACTGCTCTACCTTCAATGTGCTTTGTCACATCCTCAAAGAATTCAGTAAGGTTTGTGAGGCATGACCTACCCCTCACAATCAAACTATGCTTTTCCAAGTAATCATAAATTCTGTCTCTCAGAATCCTCTCCAATAATCTGCCCACTGCATACGTAAGTCTGACTGGTCTGTAATTCCCAGGGTGATTTCTATTCCCTTTCGTGAACAAGGGAATAACCTTTTCCACCCTCCAATCATCTGGTACAACTCCAGTGGACAGTGAGGATGCAAAGATCATTGCCAAAGGCGTAGTAATCTCTTCTCTTGCTTCTTGTAATAACCTTGGGTATATCCCATCTAATGTAAGCGACTTATCTATCCTTATGTGTTTCAAAATTTCCAGCACATCCTCCTTCTTAACACCATTATCACTGCTCTCACTGATATCAACTTTTGTAAATTGGCACGTTTTAAAAACCGAATTCTAATTCTCCATGAGGAAACATTGAATTCATTTTAAAAAAAATTTTTAGTCAAGGTCCCTGAATGACTCATCCGGTAACATAACCATTATGCTTCCATACTCAGAGATAAGGTGGTTTTAAATTAGTTATCAAAGATTCTGAATGTTTATATCACATTTTTAAAAATCATTAAACTTAACTACCAACCTGCTGAAGCAGAATCTGTTTTTATCATTTCTTTTCTGTCATCTAAGCTGTGTCAAGTGAAGTCTGAAGAATCGCTGTGTTATCTGGACAGATTTACATGTAACATTGACACACTAATCCCAATGTTAATGAATATGCAAACCATGGGCCTTTATAACTAAATAAAGGTCAGATAGATGAGTATGCATTCTGCATTTTGATTATTTGTAAGTATCCAACATTGCATTTTGTGTTTTGGAACTTCAGCAGTGGTGCACATGCTTAAAGCAATCGGTCAGTCATCAAGAGCTTAATGTTCAAATAATCTAAGGATTTCAGTGGATAATGTTAGTGCTAAAAGTTGCAGTGGAAACACTTACTCTAGACATGAATTCCACATACAGGTACATCTGAATGGACGTTTTTTTTAAAAAATCACTGGAAATGTTTCCCATTAGTTTTAGACGTTTGAGAGGTATTTCAGCTATAATTAGTCTTTAAATTGTAGGTGATTACAACAGACCGGCAATTTGAACTGAATATAGAGGGAGACCAATGACTTACAGCAGTGAAAGAGAACTCAGCTGCAGGACAGGTTTTAGTTCTGTGTAATTTTTAATTTGTATGTGTAAATCACAAAAAAAATTGCAAAAGTGTCCATAATTTGAGGCCAAACTGATTTCGTTCTACTTTTGTGAGAGTATACAAGACCAGGTTACAGAAAGACAAACAAACAGTCAGTGGGGGGATTTGGTCTCTTTTGGGTCCTGTGCACATGTAGTTTTCAGAACTCTGGGATACTGGAACCCTGGAGAAGGCACAATGTGGATATACCTGGGATAAGCTGGACACAAAAGCGAAATTAGCTGAATTCACTGATATTGAGGCAGTCAAGCAAAAGTGTTTGACATACGGAAAACTACTAAAAGAGGATTGATACAACAAAAAAAATCAAAAAGTTGCTTTCATTGAATGGAGAAATCAGGGGTAAACATTAAAAATTGGTTTTTGATTATTGAAGGTCATGGATAACTTTTGCAGCATGAAGTAGTGAGAAGATATAAATAATAACCATCATTGGCTGGTGAGTTGAAATCAGTCAAACTTATTGAGGGAATTTGATAAATACTTGAAGGAAATTGCTACATTGTTAATAACATGGGCTGTGATTGCTGGCAAGTTAGTATTAATTGTCCATCCTTAACTGTCTTTGAGAAGATGATACAGTGGGCTTCCTTGTGTTGTTTCAGTCTATCTGGTGCAGAAACACCCTGAAAGCAATAGGAAGGGGGTTCAAGGATTTTGACCCAGCAATAGTGAAGGAACAAAGATAGTCTAAAGTGAGGCAGGTAGAAGTCTTGGAGGAGAACTAGCAGGCGGTGGCATTCACTCACCCCTGCTTCAACCCAAAGTAGTAGAGGCCACAAGTTTTGGGAGGTGCTGTTGCAAGACCTTTATTGAGTTGCCAAGTGCAGCTTGTAGATAGTGTACACTGTTGTCACGTTTCACTGGTGGTGGAGGGAGTGAATGTTGAAGGTTGCAGATGGGGTATCAATCAAACAAACTGATTTGTCCTGGATGGTGACAAGCTTCTTGAGTATTATTGGAGCTGCACTGTTTCAGGCAAGTGGGGAGTATTCCATCACACTCCTGACTTCTGCCCTTTAGATAGTGGACAAGCTTTGGGGAGTCAGGAGGTGAGTCACTTACTGAGGTTCCTCCTAGCCTCTAACCTGCTCTCATTGCCATAGTTTTTATGTAACTGCTCCAGTTGAGTTTCTCGTCAATAGTGGCCCCCAGGATGTTGATGTTAGTGAATTTAACTATGGAAATGGCATTGAATGTTAAGGGAAAATGTTTAAGCATTTTCTTGTTAGAAGTGATTACTGCTGGTACGTGTGGAATAAATATTATTTGCCATTTATGAATCCAAGTCTGATTTCTGCCCAGACCTCAGTGCATGTAAGCATGGACTGCTTCATTACTTGAGGAACTATGAATGAGCTGAATATTCCACAAACAATGAGTATCCACATTTATGACTTTTTGATGGGGCAAGGTCATTGATGAAGCTTCTGAAGATGAATGGGTCTAGGATGTTGCTGGAAGTTTTGCAATGTTCTGGGGCTGAGATTATTGTTCTCCAACAATCACAATAATTTTCATTTGTCCCACCCAATGGAAAGATTTTCCCTGATTCAATTTTACTCAGGCTACTTGATGTGATCATTGGTCAAATGCTACCTAGGGCAATTACTCTCACTTCACCTCCGCAATTCAGCATCATTGTCCATGTTTTCACCATTGTCCATGTTTGCATCATGGCTGTCATGAGATCTGGAGCCAAGCATCCTGGCAGAACCTAAACAAAACATGAGTGAGCATGTACCACTGCACAGACCTGCTGAGAATAGCTTCCACCAATTCACAGTGTAGACTGACAGGGGTGAAGCTGGCCCCAGTATATGTCCTAGCAGTTTAGGGACAGGAATGATTTATATGGGCAACACCTACTTTGTCAAACACTTGCTAATTTTGCAGCTACACTGAATCAACTTGGTTTGACATTGTGCCAGTCTGGAGAGTCTGAGGAAAGTGCAATGAAGCAAAATTAGAGTTGGAAATGTTCATCCAAAATTATCACTATAGGCCTAAATGTGTTGAAATGCTTAAGACAGCTGTCTCCTTATTCTCTCATGCTATCCCAAATCCTTTCAAAATTCTCATCTTTACCAATGTCTGAAAAATGTCATCCACTGCTGTCACATTTGACACCTAATTTCCTTCCCGATGTTTTGGAACATGTCACTGTCATCACCTTTCCCTTTTCCTTCGTATCTAAATTCATCCTGTCTGGTTTCCACTTTGCCCACAAGATGGGGGTGGGGTGGAGGAACCTGGTCAAACTCACTGTCAACAGTCTGTGCTGCTGTAACCATGACTCACCAGCCTTCCTCAATCTTACAGTCGTCAGCACATTGTGGTTGAACTCAGACTTAATCCAATCCAGCCGCTGTTGGAAATCCAGCTTTCTCCTTCCTTCAGAATTTCAATTCATTTTTCTGTTGCTAAATATCTGGTACACACCTGAAGGTATTGTGGTCTATCTTTCTGACAGTCAAAGCTTCAAGAGTTTGCTGGTATTCTCATTTAGGAGACCTGGGTTTAGTGCTAGGGTAAACTAGACCATTTCCATACATTTCTTAGCTGGACAGAATGCCAATATCTTAACCCCTGCCTGGGCCTTAACCATCAATCACAGCAGTTACCAACTTAAGTGACAGTTTACTTGTAGAAATCTCCTGTCGAGCTCAAACAGATGGTGTTATTTCAGCATAATAGATGTGATTGTTTCTTGAAATATATTCCACTTGAAGTAATTTGCAGAAAAACAACTTACAAGTTCATGCCTCGAGCTTGGTTATATTTCCAAAAATTGGCTACTTTATAGATTTAATTCATAAAATGCTCATAGGCTCAAAGGGAGATCATTTGACCAACCATGTCTGGGGAGGTTTTCTGATAAGACAAAACAGCTAATCCTATTTCTCATCTCATTCTGGAGCTCTATGTTTTTATTTTCTCCTAAACTGCTTCTCCTATTCTCTTCCTGCACCGATTGCGGCAAAACAAATGAATTTTCAGGCAATGCACTATATTTTCTAAACAACTGCTGCGCTAAATAAAACTCTTCCCAATGTCACCTTTCCTTTTACCAATTACCTTGTGTCGGTGTCAAAAGAGCAAAGAACCTTACAGACAGGAACAGGCCCTTTGGCCTACCAAGCCTGAGCCGACACATGATGCCTTTCTAAACTAAAAACCTTTCACCTCTATTTGTATCCTCCTATTCTGGCTTTCACCCCTTCCAACATTCGATTTCCCAATCTACTTCGTCTCGATCCTTCATGATCCTGATACCTTGATCAAAGGTGTCTATTATGGGCGACACGATGGCACAGTGGTTAGCACTGCTGCCTCACAGCACCAGAGACTTGGGTTGAATTCCCTCCCCAGGCAACTGTCTGTGTGGAGTTTGCAGATTCTCTGCGTGGGTTTCCTCTGGTTTCCTCCCACAGACCAAAAATGTGCAGGTTAGGTGAACTGGCCATGCTAAATTGCCTGTAGTGTTAGGTGCAGGGGTAAATGTAGGGGAATGGGTCTGGGTGGGTTGCTCTTTGGAAGGTCGGTGTGGACTTGTTGGGCCAAAGGGCCTGTTTCCACACTGTAAGAAATCTAAATCTCAAATTTAAATCGAAATCGAAATCTCCTCTCAGCCTTCTCTTCTTTAAGAAGAACATCTCTAGCTTCTTCAATATACCCACATAACTGAAGTGGCCTCACCCCTGGAACCATTCTGGCAAATCTTTACTGCACCCTCTCTGCAACATTTACATAACATTCTGTTAAAAAAAATTGAAAACAATACCTGTCGCTGATTTGCAGAGGGATCTGGGCATTCTAATACATCACTCACTAAAACCTGAATGCCAGAGCAGCAAGTGATTGGGAAGGCATATGGAATGCTGCTGTTTATTGCAAGAGGATTGAAATATTAAACTTGGGAAGCTTTGCTACCATTGTACTAGGCAGCAGTGAGACCACATTTAGGTTTCTGTGTACATTTTCAGTTGCCTTAATTCAGAAAGGACACAATTGCATTAGAAGCTGTTCAGAGAAAGTTCACTCAACTGATTTCTTAGATGAAGGTGTTATCCTCATCAGGCAAGACAGGCTTGTAACCTTTGGAGTATTCAAGAATGAGAGGTGATCTTATTGAAACATAACATGCTGAGGGAACATTAGGGTGGATACTGAAATAATGATTCTCCTTGTGGGATGGGCAGAAACTAGTTTAAAAATAAGACGTCTCTTATTTAAGACAAGAATGAGGAGAAAATGTTTCTCTCAGAAAGAGTTGGAAGTCTGTGGAATTCTCTTCCCCGAAATCAGTGGAGGTAGGGGTCATTGAATATTGTTCAAGAAGGGATAGAAAGATTCTTCAATCGCCAAAGGGAGCTAATGTGCATAGGCTAGGCAAAACTGAGCAGGGTAGAGATAGAGTTCAAGTGGATATGGACAGATTGGTGACATGGGTGGTCTATTGCAGATTAAATTTAACACAGAGGAACATGAGGTGATACAGAAACTTAGGTTGAGGCTACATTAAGATCAGAAATGATCTTACTGAATAGTGAAGCAGGCTTGAGGGACCAAAGTACCTACTCCTGCTTGAGGTTTTGTGCTCATACACTTCAGTTGAGACTGAACTCATGTTTTAAAGAGGTTTGTTTTATACCTTCCTGCCTTTGTACTCTATATCTACAATTATAAATTCCAGGAATCCACATACCTTTTTCACCTTTCAACCTGTGCTGCCACCTCCAATGATTTGTGCACTATATCCCCAGGCTCATCTGTTATTGCATCGACTTTAGAATTCCACCCTTTACGTCCCACTGTCTCTCTTCAGTCTTGCTGCTAAAAGGTATCCTTGCAGCTTTCTCGCATTGAATTTAGTCTGCAATAATCCATCCATGTCACCAACCTGTCCATATCCAATTGAATTCTATCCCTGTCCCTAAGTGCAGATCATTAACATATAACAAGAAAAGCAGTGTTCCTTATAATCATCTCTGAAGAACCATATTCTACATCCTCTTCCAATCTGAAACCCAACTGTTCACCACTACTATCCACTTGGAGTTCCTCAGCCAGCTCTCAATCTATGTCCCTTTTATTCTGAGCTTTAACTTTGCATACAAGCCAAATACATGGCACTTTATAAAATGCCTTTTGGAAGTCCACGTACACCATTTTAATCCAATCTGTTCTTCAAAAAACTCAATCAAGTTATTTAAACCTAATTGCCTTTAATAAAGTCAGTGCTTGCTTTCCTCAATTTAACATGCTGAATTAAAACTTGTCCACGTGATTTTTGATTTTGTCCCAGATGTTCTTTCTAAAACAAGCCGGAGGATTGGTGTTCTCCTGAGCAAGTCGGCAGCTAGCTAGCAATGGCAGTGTAAGCCTTTTGTAAAAATCTATTTTTTAATTCAGATTTGACATTTAATTGAATCAACAATTTTAATTTTATATTTCCCAGCCTGAAGCAGGGTTTTATAAGGTCTTCACTGAAAGATTGATTGAAGTCAGGTAATTAAAGAAGTAGCTGGAACCCATTTTTCATGCAACTGGGGTCAGCTAGCTCTTTCTCTTCATAAGTGTATTAAGCATGACGTCTCAGTGTGACTCGGCACACAGAGTGTCTTTGAACAGAGTGCTGGGAGTTTGGTGACGAGGGGACTTTGAGAGCAGAGGAAGA
The DNA here is from genome assembly GCF_037043375.1 of Chiloscyllium plagiosum. Taxonomy (NCBI): domain Eukaryota; kingdom Metazoa; phylum Chordata; class Chondrichthyes; order Orectolobiformes; family Hemiscylliidae; genus Chiloscyllium; species Chiloscyllium plagiosum. The sequence continues at coordinate 37,732,441 of NW_028270177.1, forward strand.
AATGTCTCTGTGCTTTGCCTAACATTTTCACCCTCGAGGAATTAGTTCTTACTCCATTACAGGGTAAGAATCTTGTTGTTTGGCAAGTATTTGGTAAGTGGTAAAGGTCTATTCTAATCCCAATATTTAAAGTAGTACAGGAACTGGTGGTAAGGCTTACACAAAAGAAAATGTGAATAACTAATGGAGTAATGTAACTAAAACACATTAAAGTTGTTGTTATGCTGAGTGATGCATCACAGAGCTCCTGATGCCAGTGTGACCCAGTGAATACAGAACTGCTGTCAGTGCCTGCAGCTTGAGGAGCTTCTGCTCAGAGTTCATCAGCTTGAGGCCAGACTGAAGACACTGACATGTCAGGGTGGCATCAAATTATGTGGACGTTTTGTGCCAGTAGGCAGGCACACCCCTCAGGATCAGATCTTCAGTGTTCAGGTGCAAGAGAGTGTGACTGCAAGTGAGGCAGCTAAGGGGATGCAATGAGCAGAGACCTCAATCTTTGCAACTGTCCAGCATGTGAGGTTATTTCAGCTTGTCTGAGTGAGAGGGAGCGCTGAGGACAAATGGCCTAATTGACAATGACACTGTGATGCAGGAAGCCATTCAAGATATGGGTGCAGAAAGGATTGTACTGAGCATAGTGGCAGTCTAGTGAGGGGTCTGACACTGTTCCTCCTACAAAGAGCATGAAACCATGGGGCTGTGTTCCCTGGTTAAGGACATTACTCAGGACTAGAGAGAAGCTTGGAATGGGAGTAGGAGGATCTAGTCACCACTACCCATGCAGGTACCCCAACAAGTGGTCCGGGTTCATGAAGCGCTGGCACCCGGTTTGGGGAATGTGGGACCTGTACCATTGGGACAATCTAAACTTGAGTCCAGATCAGAGTGTTGCTGGAAAAGCACAGCAGGTCAGGCAGCACCGGAGGAGCAGGAAAGTTGACGTTTCGGCAAAAGCTCTTCGTCAATTTTCCTGCTCCTCCGGTGCTGCCTGACCTGCTGTGCTTTTCCAGCACCACTCTAATCTTGATTCTGATCTCCAGCATCTGCAGTCCTCACTTTCACCGGATTTAAACTTGAGCCATGCTGGGGCCCATGTTCTAGTGAGCCACCCAACTCAGGAAATAAAGAGGTCTTTTATCTAAGTAGTGGGGCAAGAGATCAAATTTGGGAAGATGTAGTGATCCAAAGTATAGACAAGACATGGGAGAAATGTATTAATACTTGAAATGACAAACAGAATATGACAGGAAGGGACAAAAAATACATAATTAAGAGTAAATCAACAGATAAGGCCAGATGTTACCAAACAATAAGAAGGAAAAAGACTAAAAACTATCAGAATGCACTCAGCATTTGGAGCAATACAAATGAATTGATAATGCAAATAGAAATAACAAAGTATGATCTGATAGCCAGAACAGAGATATAGCTGCAGGAATACAGTTTGGAACTTGAATTTTGTAGGATACGAGATATTTTGGAAGGAGAGGAAACTAGAAAAAAAGAAGAATGGGTGGCTATGTTAAATAATGATAACAATAGCACAATGGACAAAGATGATCGACGTTTGGGAAAGGAGGAGGTAAAAGTGGTTTGAGTCAAGGTGAGAAAAGACAAAGGCAAAAGGTCACTTGTGAGCGTGGTGTACAGGCCCCCTAACAGTAAACCATTCAACACACTGAGTCTGCTCCACAGTGCAGTGAACATGACTGATCTGATAATCCACGATCCACTTCTCTACTATTTCCCCATAACCCTTGATTAAACATCTGTCTCCCTCAGGTTTGAATATACTTAACAATCCAGTCTTAAGTGCCCACTGTGATCAAGAATTCCATAGATTCAAGACCCACAAAGAGAAGAAATTCCTCCTCCTCTGTCTTAAAAATGTGGTCACATTCTGAGATTACAGACACCCAGTCCTGGACTCTCCCACAAGAACAGGAATAGCTTCTCATTATCTATCCTGTCAATCCCCTAAGAATCTTATATGATTGCCTCTCATTCTCCTGAACTCCAAAGAGTCATAGAGCCATAGAGATGTACAGCATGGAAACAGACCCTTCGGTCCAACTTGTCCATGCCAACCAGATATCCCAACTCAATCTAGTCCCACCTGCCAGCATCCGGCCCATATCCCTCCAAACCCTTCCTATTCATATACCCATCCAGATGCCTTTTAAATGTTGCAATTGTACCAGCCTCCACCACATCCTCTGGCAGCTCATTCCATACACGTACCACCCTCTGCGTGAAAAAGTTGCCCCGAAGGTCTCTTTTATATCTTTCCCCTCTCACCCTAAACCTATGTCCTCTAGTTCTGGACTCCCCTGCCCCAGGGAAAAAGACTGTCTATTTATCCTATTCATGCCCCTCATGATTTTATTAACCTCCAACCTACTCAATCTCTCCTCAGAAAATCCAACAAAAACAGGATCAACTTACCAACTGGACTGCCTTCAATGTCAGGACATATTTCCTTTGATAAGGGGACCAATACTGTCACAGTATTTTTTTTTAGTTCTATCTGAATGCGTATGTCCATTTCCAGTATAACTTGCTGTCTGGTCAGCCACAGAATGTGCTTTTCTAAGAAATCATGCTGAAAACATTCTGTAAACTCCTGTTCTGGGCTATTTTTACACATCTGATTTTTCTTGTTTGTGTGCAGATTAAAACTGCATATGATTATCACTGTACATTTTGGACAACCTATTATTTCCTCCTTTATAATATGCTGTGTGGTGATGTGAGTTATGCATAATTCACATATTGAAAGCATTCAAGTTCAGTGGGTAATAGGAATTGGCAAATGGAATGTTGCCCATTATTTCAAAGGGAGAGAAGGTGGCAACTGAATTGAACAGGCACTTTCCATATCCATTCGCAACAGAGGATGCAAGTAACATCCTAAAACTTAGCTGCAATACAAGAAATGGAAAAAAACAGAGGAATCCAAGAAAAGTCCAATCACCAAGGAAGTGATAATTAATAAAATGTTAAAAGTGCAGGCTGATAACTCCCTGGGTCCTGATAGACATCATTCAATGGTGTTAAAAGAAATGACTTAAATGAGATAATTGAAGCATTGGCCTTAACCTTCCAAACTTTTCTAGACTCAGAAGGTTCCACTTGATGGAAAAATATTGAATATCACCTCTTTACTCAAAAAAAGAGGAAGACTGAGAGCAGGAAACTACAGGATAGTTAGCTTCAAATCTGCCATAGAGAAGATGTTAATTAAAAAAATTTAAAGATATTAAAGCAGGGCATTTAGAATAGGTCAAGGTAACCAGGCAGAGTCAACATGGTTTTGTGAAAGGGAAATATATTGGGCTTCTTTGAGGTAGCAGGTTAAAAGAGGAATAGCTAACGTATTGTACTTATATTTCCAGAAGGTATTTCACATCAAAAGGCTATAGTGGAAAATAAAAGTTCATGATATAGAGAGTCATGTATTGTCATGGACAGAGGAATGGTTAGCTAACAGAAACCAAAGAGGAGGTGTAATTTTTTTTTCCGGTGGGAGATTGCCGAGGGATGTAGGTCTCCTAGTGCATGAATCATAAAAGTGTATACAGGAGCAGGAAATAATTAAAAAGCTAATCATAGAAACAGAAATAGGAGTAGGTGCAGTCCATTCAGCCATTCCAGCCTGCTCTGCCATTATTTATAATCAGGGCTGATCTTTCAACTCAATAGCATGCTCCTGCTTTTCCCATCATGTTTGATCCCTTTAGCCCCAAGTGCTTTATCTAATTCCTTAATTAAATCTTATAATTTATTGTGGGAAATTTAACTCAAAAGTAGAGAAGTCATGCTGCAGTTATACCTCGTACCAGTGAGACAACATATGAACACAGTGTACAGTGTTGGTTTCCTCACTTAAGGAAGACGATAAATATATTGGAAGCAGCTCAGGAAGACTCCTACATGCTATGGGCAGGCTGATAAAAGTAGAGTCGATAAGTATGGCACTGGAAAAGCACAGCTGGTAGCGCAGCATTCGAGGAGCAGGAGAGTTGATGTTTCGAGCATAGGCTTTTCATTGACGGGGGTGGGGTTGGGGGGGTGGAAGGGGGCTGTGAGATAAATGGGAGTGGGGATTGGCGCTGAGGGGGAAGGTAGCTGGGAATGCGATAGGTCGATGAAGGTGGAGAGTGATGGTGATAGGTTGGAGTGGAGGGTGGAGTGGATAGATGGGAAGGAAGATGGACTGTTCAAGAGGGCGGTGCTGAGTTGGAGAGTTGGATCTGGGATAGGTGGGAGGAGGGGAGATGAGGAAACTGGTGAAATCGACATTGATTTCATGTGGATCCCCTCTCCCCCCACATTCCTGATGAAGGGCTTATGCTCGAAATGTCGACGCTCCTTCTCCTGAGATGCTGCCTCTTACAGCGACTCTGATCTCCAGCATCTGGAGTCCTCGCTTTTTTCCTACCAGCCTATGAGAAAAGGTTAGACATGCAAGGCTTGTAGCCTCTGGAGGTTAGAACAGTGAGAAGTCACTTTGTTGAAACATAAAACACTGAGGAAGCTTGACAGTCTGGTTGTGGAAAGGATAGTTCCACGTGTGAGAGAATCTAGAAGTAGGGGTCAGTTTTATAAGTAAGGGGTCACTAACTTAATGCAGTAAAGAGGTGATTTTTCTTTTCCCTGAAGGTCCCGAGTCCGAGGATCTCTTCTCCAAAGGTGGAGGCAGCAGAGTCTACTTTCAAGGCAGAGGTAGATAGATTCTTACAAATCAAGAAGATTAGGGGTCATCAGGGGTAGGTGGGAATGTGGGGAGTTGAGAATACAATTAGAATAACCGTAATCTTATTGAATGGTGGAGTAGGTTTGAAGGACCAAATGCTTGCCCATAATTCACATATTCCTACAGTTTATAATTAAAATTAAATGTACTTCATTTGACTCCAACTTGGTTTATATAAATGACAAGATATCACAATCAGACAAAGATTGCAATTTACAGTTAATGACAAAATACGATTTTGTGATTTTAAATATAATAAAAATGAAGTGGGAGTCAGAAATGTGCGTGCATGACTTGTACACTGATTATAACTCAGACTTTCAAAGTCTACTCACTGTCACAAACCTGACAGAAAGATTTGAAGCAGTGCTATTAATGAAAGCTTTGTCACTCTGTTTACCTGCCAGCAGCGTCTGCATTCCATAAAAAACGGAAGGCACATTTTACATAAACTGTGGTTAGAAATGACAAGAATGATTTGTGAATGCCCAAACTTCATTCAGTAAAAAGACAGCTGAGGTACATCAAACTTTCAAACACCTCTGGCATTTATGGATAGTGCTCTCTCATTCTTTTTTGAAAATAAATCAGGCTTCTATCAGAGAGATTCCCTTTCTTAGTTCACTGAATGACCCATAAAGTTAAGTGCTGAAGTAATTCTATGATAATGAAATCGATAGCATGGCCATTTAAAAGTAGAGAAAGACCAGCTGCTTCCCAGCACAGGGGACCAGTCCAGACCAGACCAAACCAAAATACTTCTCCTCCTCATCCCTCAATCTTACATACTGATTGTTGGCTTTTACCACCCAACAAGTCCCAACAAGTATGGTTCTCTCTTCGTGTTTTCTGTATGTGATGGCTCACTATATCACTGGCTATCTGAAAACAGCTGAAATATGTACATTAAATGAGCAAATACATAAATATTCCGAGGAAAGCGGATGGAGGTCAGACACCTGCTCACTGAATAGTGATCATTCTACGTAAGTTTCAAGCTAATACTTTGCTGCTGTGTATTGAATGGCCATTTCACATCTCCTTTCCTGAACCGTAATCCGATTTGCCAGATAACAGAAATGGGAACATAGTGACATGACCAATTTGAACTGCCTGGCTCCCTCTGGGACCTGTTTTCAAACTGGCTGTAAACGGTCAGTATGGGAGTAATGTTTATCGTAGCCATAATGTATTAATCGAAGTCAGTTTCAATGCAGTTCCTGGAGGACATGATGATTGCAGAGTACCAAAATTGCCGATAATTCAACAATAATGGGGACAAAATTAGCAGCCGCATTCAAAACAGCTACAAGCATGGCTGTTGTGGGAAATGGGAATGTTACAAGTAGCAGAGGGAAGTGCACTCAAGGTTTTTGTGAAGGCTTACTGTTAGCTTAGTGTAAACACGTTTTAGCCTCCAGCTAAATTGAGTTGCATCAGAAGTGGGAGTGTTGCATATTGATCTGGCTGCCAAAAAAATAAATCATTGAATCACAAAGAGTCATGGCAGAGAATCAATTTATCTATCCTCTCATCCATTACATCAAATCATTTAATCTACGACCATTCTCCAGCTCACTCTCCACACTTTTTAATATTAGTTATTTTCTAACAATAATTTAATTCTCTTTTCTGCTAGGATTAGAAAACAATATTCAACACTCCCAGGCTACCTGCTGCAACAGCATTTTCACACAGCCCTGCCCAAATTCATTCTCCCTTTGGAAATATTCTAGAATCATAACAGTACACCAGCTAGGGCGACACCCATTTTTCATTTCATTTCTGTTAATCATCATTCTTAAATAGATGTATTCATCAACTAAAATACACCAGGCAATGAGGGAGTAAGATTAGGCTACTAGTCCCTTCATGCCTGCTTGACCATTCAAGAAGATCATGACCGATCTAATTTTAATCTCAATTCCACATTCCTGCATATCCTCAATTATTGACATTTACAATTGTGCCAAAAATGCAACAAAACCTCAGATAAGCTTGTTGGTTATGAAGGGTGAAAATAGTTCCAATCTGTTTTCTTTATAATCCAAGCTGACCAGCAGTGGTTTAACTGTTATTGTGTAATAACAGCCTATCTCCAGGCCAGAGCTAAACCTAAAGCATTGATCTCACTACAGCCCAATTCAAGGCAGATGGTGACAGAGTGTTATTGTCACTGGATTGTTAGTCCTAGGTTAATGCTCTGGAACATGGTTCAATTTTCACCACAGCAGCTGATGAAATTTAAATTCAATTAATGAAATCTGGAATTGAAAGCTTTGGCCTCAGTAATGGTGACTATGAAACAATTGATTATGAAGATCCAACTGGTTCAATAATGCTCTGTAAGGAATGAAATCTGTCATCCCTTACCTGTGCTGGCCTACTTGTGACTCCAGACCTGTTGAAATACAACCACTGCACTGTGGAAAATACTGCCTTTCAGATGAGTGTGTTAGCAGGCATTTTCAGGAAGATATTTAAAATCTCAAGAAACGATTTTCAAGAGCGGTGGTGCTCCAAAATTGTCCCTAAACCAGCATAATTTAAACAGACTAACTGATCATTTACCCCATTGCAGTTCTGAGATTCTGCTGTGAACACATTGGTTAACCACGCATTGTATATTCCAACAGCAAATTAACTTCTAAGTAACTCGACTGATTGTTCCCCCTGAGCTTGTGAAAAGCACAAGGCGAAGCAAACTTTCTTTATTCCCCAAAGCTGTGCCTCGGTTTTGAAGCCCCAGCTATTTCACTCTAACAACTAAAGGGTGGCACGGTGGCACAGTGGTTAGCACTGCTGCCTCACAGCGCCAGAGACCCGGGTTCAATTCTCGCCTCAGGCGACTGACTGTGTGGAGTTTGCACGTTCTCCCAGTGTCTGTGTGGGTTTCCTCCGGGTGCTCCGGTTTCCTCCCACAGTCCAAAAATGTGCAGGTTAGGTGAATTGGCCATGCTAAATTGCCCATAGTGTTAGGTGCAGGGGTAAATGTAGGGGAATGGGTCTGGGTGGGTTGCGCTTCGGCGGGACTTGTTGGGCCGAAGGGCCTGTTTCCACATTGTAAGTAATCTAATCTAAAGCTGGAATGTGAATGCATTGCTAACTGGAAGGAGTGAGGGCACAGCTAAATAATAACCAAAATACGGAAAATTATTCTTTCAGCTACTTCCAATTTCAAAATAAGAATTGAACATCTCTTCTGACATTGTGTGTCAGAATGCACTTCACATTTTCTTTAACTTATTTTCTGAATAGTGACTCAGAAGTAGGGTGGGAACACCATTTAATATCCAGATCAACTATTGCCAACTTAGATAAACTTGACGATCTTATTTTTCCAACTTGTCCCAGCCTGTATCAGACACAGTGCTAGATTTAGCTCTGACACGCCTAAGCACTCTGTGCCTCAGCACACATGCCATTTTAACACATTCAGTCTGGACTGATACTGAAGTCAGTGATTATACTGTCGTACTACCAGATGAAGCCAGCTGGGTAGACAAGATGCACAATTGTGTGCAATCTTATTGTAATGTATAGCCAAGCAGTGACAAGGATACCAGATGGAATGACCAAGTCACTGACACTGACCATGGTCATGCTAAGCTGGCGATAACATGCTGTGCGCTCTGTACAGTCAATGCTTATGGCTGAGTTTAGTCCCATCACGAAGCTCAGGGGCAGTAGGGACTGGGAAAATGGTCAGACCAGCTGAAGTTTGTACAAATTAATCAACAAAATCCCATAAACTGCTATATCCACAATTCTGGCAACTGGCAAACCTTTGTACACTGAGGATTGTTCAAACAGATGAATTGTGAAGCTTAGAAGTTAATGCAATAATAAAGCACAGAGCCTTTCAGTCTGTTGTGCCTCTGTAAATTTATCCTTTTCAAATATTTACTCAACTCCATTTTGCATGTTAATCCTGAATCTGGTTCCACCAGGCCTTTCAGGCAATTCATTCTGGATCAGAACAACTGCTTGTGTAAACACAACTGTTCTCATTTGCCAATGATCTTAAAGCTGTGTTTCTACTGATTCACCTGTCCATGGAAACCTCATACTTGTGAACACATCATTAACCTTCTCTGCGCTATGGAAAAGACCAGTTTTTCTAGTCTCTCGACATATCCAAAGTCCCATGTGACAAGTGGAAATTTAAGCAGAGTCTGGTTAAATTCCACACCTGAAAATAGTGCCATGCATTTGGTGGACTTGACATTTTGAGGTTCGGTTTTCAGTCTTGATGGGAGTCATAACAGATAAATGATGTGGGTGGGAGGAAGGGAGACCTCCACCTCCCTGACTTGCTGCAACACCGTCTCCCTCCCCATTAGCTGTACTTTAATCACAGAATTGTTCCAGCATCGAAGGAGGCCAATCCACCCATTCTATCTGCACTGGTTCATTGAATGACCATCATTACCCAGAGCCAGTCTTCTGCTTTCTCCCATTGTACATAATTTTGATCTAAATAATCAGCCAATGCCCCTCTTAAATACCTCAGTTGAATCTGTCTCCATCTCCATCAAATTTCCATCCCCCAACCCTTGCTGCAAGAAGATGATCTTTCTCATATTATCCTTGCTACTATTGCACATCACTTTAAAACATTATACCATTAAAGTTGCCATATAAATTCATGTTTCTGTGAAATTTCCTTCCATTTCTGCTGATAATCTGGCTCCTGGAAAAAGCTTATCAAAATCCCTGGCTACTGACCCTTCGCTGCACTCCCTCCAAGCCAAGGATACTGTCTAAGAAAAGGGGACAAATACCACGCACATATACCAGCTGTGGTTTCACCAAGGCTCTGTACAAGAATCCGGTGACTGAGTTCCAATGAAGAGTCACCCAACTTGAAACTCTGTTTCCTTTCCACCACCCTGTTCAGTTTCTCCAGCAATTTCTGTTTTAGATTCTTCTCTGGAATCTTGAATTCTCAATCTTCTGCATAAATATTTGTCTGCTGTTCAATCACAACACCTTTAAATTTGAACACCTGATGGCCAGTCCTGTTTCTTCTTGAACCGTGTTGCCATACAGGACAGAGGATTGGTTGGTGCACAGTACACACCAGGAGACAGTAGACTTGACATTGACATCAGCAAACAGGAGGAGCCATCTTTGATAAAATCACAGACCAGCCAACTGTCACGAGTCAGATTGCAGGAGGACAAGTTTGACTTCAGTACTGAATGGGTGGTATGTCCAGAGAGTTTGGATCTTTTGGCAAAACATCTAGGGTTGATTTATATTTGAGATAGACCTTTACTCAAGTATATATGGAACTACTGGCAATCTGAAAGCAACACCGCTAAGTTAAAATCTCTCACAATAAGCAGATTATCAACTTTTGTTTGATAATGCTCCTACAAAAAGCCATTCATGACAGTAAGGTGGTATACAAATGCAGGTTGTTGCTTTGGGCAGGATCACGAGGCTTTAGCCACAGTGGGAGTTCCATTACTTGCTTGATTATGACAAAGGAGCTATTCTGGACAGTACCCAGATATGGTCTATTGATAGATTATTCAACTGAGGGGAAGGGAACATCACAATCAAACCCAATAAACATGACATCACATTGTGAGTAGGCTGGATAGATTCTCATTGTATATGCTGAGTGCTGTGCTTTGGCTGGGTGGGGCAGAGAGGGGGAAAGTGAATTGGAGAACACACTGTGCCTGTTTGAGAACCTCGGTTATTGTTGAAATGGGAGGAATATAAGTCAGGGCTCTATTCCCACTGGATAAGGCTCCTTCACCCAACTTCCTTCTCTACTCCACTTTGATGTGGTGTGGACTAAAGCCAATCCATCAGTCCATCTCTTAGCTGAGTCTCGACAGAAGCCAACATTCTAAACCCTGGTGAAATACACCATCTCTGGCTGTGGGTACTGAGACCAATTGCAGCTTTGTTACCATCAGCCTGCCCTAGATCAGCTGAAGCAGTTTGGAACCACACTGATCTCAGTTCAACAACACACTGCTCACTCACCAGGTTCTTAGAATTAGTTTTATTTTTCCAGTGAAGTGGTTTGCAAAAATTATTAGCTCATCCACTCCAGCACCACCCTCCTTCGGAAGGGAACTTTAAAGTGGCTTAAACAAAAATTTTGAAACCCAGTCAGGAGCAAGATAACCTTCGGTGGCCCGCAGTTGAGCAGAGGTCTAATCTGCGAGAGGACACTTTCAAAGTTCACTCAATTTGCGTCTGAAACTTCAGATGGGGAAATGAACACAGCGTAACACCACAAAATAAAACTGGAGGGGTCCCCAGGAAACTACCTGTTAAAGTTGATTGGATAGAGGACAATCTGTTCAGGCGTTCTGCCATTCCACCGTAATGTGTAAGCCTGTTCCAGCATGACGACAGGCTGGTACTGTTGATAAGATGCCCCTCGATTTACACCCTGCAGTTTCAGGGGGTGGGCTGGGTATGAATCCTTTGTGATCAGCAGAGACAGGTTCTCTGGGCGCCAGGCCTGAACATATAGCTGAGTGAATTAAAAGAGAAATTGTACTTTAATAAAAACAATAGCATACTTTAAACTTACTTCCCCAACAGCTGACCAGTACAAGCAAGGACACATTTATTGTTCCCTCCTTCCCAGTGTAAAATGCCAAACGGAAAAGGCAGCCTGTCCTACATACGCAATACCAACATCTCAGATGTTCACACTCAAAACAGAGACTGTAAATGTACCCAATTTTAGCCTAGATTGATTTTGTCAGTCATTTGCTGGCAAAAGCAGGCTGGCAACACATGAAAAATCGATGAGTCTTTACATCCTACTGACTGGATGGAGGCCTACCTGTTGTGATCTTTGACTGGGCCCTGAGTCGGCTTCTAGCACTTTATTTATTTAAATATTCACAGCTTAAGACAAATATGATTTTCCTGGATCTATCAGCAAAGTCATTGTCCCACATTCATTATAGTTTTGTCCCTCGTGTGGAGAAGCCTAATCTGCAGGCTGCTCCAAAAATGGTCAAGTCTGTTTTTCTTTATTTTTTGTGTAGTCAGAATAAGCAAGAGATTTTTTTTTTAAATTCATTAATGGGATATGAACCTTTCTGGCTATGCCACTGTTAATTATCCATTCTTAATTGCCGAGATGGCAGATTTCCCTCTCTAAAGGACATTAGTGAAGCAGTTGCTTTTTTAATTAACACTTTACAGTAGATACATGATCACCGCTGGGCCACCTCTTCGTTCCAGATGTTTACTGAATCCAAATTTCACCATCTGCAACAGTCCGATTTGAATCCATGACCTCTCAATATTAGGCTGGGACTTGGGATTAGTAGTGTATTGATATTAATACTATGCCATTGACTTCCCTCAGAATAGTTATACACAAGCCACAAAGAAAAAAACCAGGTGGTCTGCTCATCCTTCTCTCTGTTATGCTATTGCCCTCCCACCCTCACTCCTAACAAACTTCTCTTGCTCACTCTGCAGTCGATGATTGGTTTCTCAGCACTGAAGTCATTGTACTTCTGTCCTTCCATTCCGGTAAGCTGTCTTTGACTGCTCATGTGGCGCTCACTGTTATAGTCCACAATACCAATTAGTGAAGGATAGAACTGCAGCCAATCTTTACACACTTCCTTGAAGACTTTATTTACAGAGACACACACTACATGCGTGCACCTCTTAACTCAACAATCACAGTTTCAGTCTGTGTCTACTTATAGTGAAATAAGTGAATTCCCAGTTAATACTTAGCTTGTACCTCCAATTAGAGACAAGGAACAGAGTTCACCGGCCATGTTCTAATGAGGTGCTACTACCAAAGCAAGTGCTTTGGGATGTCCTGAGGCTGTGAAAGGGGGATATATAAGTATTTCTTTCTTCTCAACGGTTTGACTCACATTGTTGCACAGTGCAAGGCTCACCACTTGCCCATAACCACAGCAAATCAAAGTCAGCCATTAGCAAGACTTGCAAAAATTCAGAAAGATACAAATGTTTGTTTTTCCCAACTGGAAATTTCACCTGGGCATACTTGCCACTGCAGATCACTCCGTTCCACCTGGGCACGCTGAGGCATCCTGGATGGCGAACCAGGTAATTGTCGGCCCTAGCTACAAACGTGTCGGGATATCCTGTCATTGAACCATCCAAATCATGGAATATTGACGTCTGGTCACCATCAAGAGTGTTTGTTCCAAACCACTGTCCTGGTTTTCCAAAGAATACCTCGAGGTTAACCTGTATGGAAGGACAGAAAAAGGAAAGCAGTGGGCACAGGGACACAAAATGAAACTGTTCTCAGTCCAATAACAAGGTAGGCACTTTTTTCTGGAGAAAAGTGCTATGATTAAGTTATGAGGATGAATGCCTTCCCTTGTCCCATTTCTCTACTGATCCCAATGAACTTTGATTTTAGAAGGGAAGGTGTGTATTCTATATGTATATTAGACAAATGCGGCTCAGTATTAAAATGGAGTCAGCCAGGTTCCTCAAGTAACACAAAGAACAACTTTATTGTAAACTAAAGTTACTCAAGTAAAGATATAAAGATTATTAATAAAATGTTTAAACTGTGCAAATATATACAACTACCCTTCTTGAAAACTACTGAATTATATAAACGTAACCCAGAAATCTTCAGAAACAAAAACAAAACTCTGCAGGACATTACATTAAAAATACTTTGACCAAGTAAAAGTTAAATTCATTTAAAAATATTTACAGATTGCCCAAATGCTGGTCTGTTGTCAGAGTCACTTTGTACATAAGCTATTGGAACAGGGATGCCTTCCTAGATCAGTTATGGCTGACAAACTTTTTTTTAACCTGGAGACAGTTGTGGATCCACCTTTTCAAACACTTGGATTGTGACAATTAAGATTTGTCCCAATCCTTTGCTTGATGTGAGAAGACCTTCCTGTGGGTTTTCAACTCTCAAAACTTTGATGACAGGAGTTACAAAGACAGCTTTCTGATGGAGCATTGCTCCGAAAGCTAGTGCTTCCAATTAAACCTGTTGGACTATAACCTGGTGTTGTGTGATTTTTAACTTTGTCCACCCCAGTCCAACACCAGCATCTCCAAATCAAAGAAAAGAGAGGGGCAGGGGGCAGAGGCTATTGCCTAAGACAAGTTACCTCGCTGACTCTGTTCAAACCGAACAGCTTTATTACATTGCAAACTGGAAGTGCTGCAGTCTCGGCGTCTCAAGTCCAGAAGCTTGTGTCCTTCGCAAAATGCAACATCTTATCTGCTGCAGCCAGCTTCCTTGGCTTTGCAAATTATCATCTCCAAAAATCCAAGATTATAGATAAACGATATTCTCAAGTAAAATTGCAGATGACATACATCTCCGCAGACTGGTTCCCCCTCGCTCTGGTTCCCCCAACAGAGAAATTAGTTATCTTTATCTATCTTACAAAATTACTTTATCATATTTAGATCATCACTAAATCTAGTAAAAGACAAGCCAAACTCTTCTCATAATTTAAACTTTTAACCTCCAGATATGAAGGAGTTCAATGCTAATTCCATGAGGTAAGAAAAGCCACGCTACTCCCACGGCCAGTCCCTCCATCCAGTGTTTCCATTTGCCACCCTGAACCTGTTACATTTCTGACACCATCAAGTCATTGCCTCAGTCATGTTTCGGATCACGTGAAGCTATTGGCAACTTCTTTCAAATTGTAAGCACCCGTCATTCAGAATCAGGCTAACATGAAATCATGAACAACTGTGTACTTGCAGCTTAATGGAAGCCAGGCTATAATATTGGGCAAATTTTACCATACAATAGTTCTGACACTGAAATATGTTACATAGAACATTGAACAGTACAGCACAAGAACAGGCCCTTCAGCCCACGATGTTGTGCTGAACATGACGCCAAATTAAACTAATCCCTTCTGCCTGCCATATCCCTCCATTCCTTACATATTCATGTGCTTATCCAAAATCCCCAAAAACATCCCTATCATATCTGCCTCCAACTTCACCCCTGACAGTGCATTCCAGAATCCTACCACACTGTGTTGCACCTCATATCACCTTTAAACTTTCTCCCTCTCATCTTAAATGCACATTAGATATTTCAATGCTGGGGAAAACGGTTCTGACTGTCAACCCTATCTATGCATCTCACAAATTTTATTGACTTTTATCCACTCTTCCCTCTGCCTCCGCTGCTCCAGAGAAAACAAGCTAGTTTTTTTCAGTCTCTCCTTATAGCTCATCCCCTCTACTCCAGGCAGGATCCTGGTAAACCTCTTCTGCACCCTCTCTAAAACCCCCACATCCTTCCTATAAAGTGCCATACACCTTCCTACACTTTCAGGGAACTATGGAAGTTGTATTGCAACTTCCAACTGACCTTCTGGTCTTCAAGTTAAAATGTAGGCCTTGTATTTAAAAATGACATAGAGGTTAATACATGTTCCAAAGGCTTCATTTTACCAGTTTGACACAATCCTCTCAGAATGGTTTCTGCCAGTGTTTCAAAATATATAACAGATTACTTTGGGACTTACATTCCACTCCAACTTGACTTGAGACACATTGTTTTGGGGACTGATTTGCCAGGAGTTCCTCATAAAAAAGGCAAGTGCGCTGGAGTACCGCTCATGGACAGATATGTAGTTTTTAAATGTGCACTTAGTGATTCGGACCGGACCGTCATAAATCTGGAATCCACGGATAGGGAAAGTTCTGGAAAGCAGAAATCTTACTTAGGTCCAATACATCTAGCAGCTTTAGCTAGTGATCAATCTTTTTAAAAAAAAAACACATGTACATATAAAATGTTTTAAAAAGCTAACGTTCATATATTCTACCTGTTTCTTGGCAGCGTTCTGTACTCTCCATGTGCTCCCTTGCCCCAGTATCTGTTCTGTCCTCCATTACAGCCAACATTAATACTTTCACCAACAAAGATTGATTTTGTCACTTCCAAGCTGGACCCCTCATCTGTTGGAAAAGTTCCATCACTATGGAAACAAAAGGACTTCAGTAGTTAACAATCTTTTCTATTATTGGCTTTAATGAAATGGCAGTATCAACTGTAACTTAAAAAAACTCAGTGTTTGTGGAGATTTGTTCTGAGATCACTCTTTGTATGACGGATCTGAAAGCTGAGCTGCCTTGTTAGAAGAGATAACTTCATCTGCAGATATCCCAGAGAAACTGCTAAGGCATCTCCATACAAGTTTGAATGACCCTTGTGTTTTTTTTAAAGAAAAACAATGTTCCTGCTGAAATCTGTGAAGATTCAATTGTGACCAGATTAGTGGTGAGATCAGACAAGTTTATTTTTACAGTACATGGATCCAGTGACACCATGGAGATAAAACATGCTTTTGTCTTAGTGATGATACGGCTGCTTCTCAGTCAGAAGGTGCAGGGTTCTCAGCCTATTCCTGACAGGGTAAAAACAATGACTGCAGATGCTGGAAACCAGATTCTGGATCAGTGGTGCTGGAAGAGCACAGCAATTCAGGCAGCATCCGACGAGCAGCAAAATCGACGTTTCGGGCAAAAGCCCTTCATCAGGAATAAAGGCAGAGAGCCTGAAGCGTGGAGAGATAAGCTAGAGGAGGGTGGGGGTGGGGAGAAAGTAGCATAGAGTACAATAGGTGAGTGGGGGAAGAGATGAAGGTGATAGGTCAGGGAGGAGAGGGTGGAGTGGATAGGTGGAAAAGGAGCTAGGCAGGTCGGACAAGTCCGGACAGGTCAAGGGGACAGTGCAGGCTGGAAGTTTGAAACTAGGATAAGGTGGGGGAAGGGGAAATGAGGAAGCTGTTGAAGTCCACATTGATGCCCTGGGGTTGAAGTGTTCCGAGGCAGAAGATGAGGCGTTCTTCCTCCAGCGTCTGGTGGTGAGGGAGCGGCGGTGAAGGAGGCCCAGGACCTCCATGTCCTCGGCAGAGTGGGAGGGGGAGTTGAAATGTTGGGCCACGGGGCGGTTTGGTTGATTGGTGCGGGTGTCTCGGAGATGTTCCCTAAAGCGCTCTGCTAGGAGGCGCCCAATCTCCCCAGTGTAGAGGAGACCGCATCAGGAGCAACAAATACAATAAATGATATTAGTGGATGTGCAAGTAAAACTTTGATGGATGTGGAAGGCTCCTTTAGGGCCTTGGATAGAGGTGAGGGAGGAGGTGTGGACAAAGGTTTTACAGTTCCTGCGGTGGCAGGGGAAAGTGCCAGGATGGGAGGGTGGGTCGTAGGGGGGCGTGGACCTGACCAGGTAGTCACGGAGGGAACGGTCTTTGCTGAAGGCGGAAAGGGGTGGGGAGGGAAATATATCCCTGGTGGTGGGGTCTGTTTGGAGGTGGCGAAAATGTCGGCGGATGATTTGGTTTATGCGAAGATTGGTAGGGTGGAAGGTGAGCACCAGGGGCGTTCTGTCCTTGTTACGGTTGGAGGGGTGGGGTCTGAGGGCGGAGGTGCGGGATGTGGACGAGATGTGTTGGAGGACATCTTTAACCACGTGGGAAGGGAAATTGCGGTCTCTAAAGAAGGAGGCCATCTGGTGTGTTCTATGGTGGAAGTGGTCCACCTGGGAGCAGATACGGCGGAGGCGGAGGAATTGGGAATACGGGATGGCATTTTTGCAAGAGATAGGGTGGGAAGAGGTGTAATCCAGGTAGCTGTGGGAGTCGGTGGGTTTGTAAAAAATGTCAGTGTCAAGTCGGTTGTCACTAATGGAGATGGAGAGGTCCAGGAAGGGGAGGGAGGTGTCAGAGATGGTCCAGGTAAATTTAAGGTCAGGGTGGAATGTGTTGGTGAAGTTGATGAATTGCTCAACCTCCTCGCGGGAGCACGAGGTGGCGCCAATGCAGTCATCAATGTAGCGGAGTCCGCCATGAACAGGGCTTCCAAGCCCTCCGTTTTTTCCTCTCCAGACGTCCCCAACAGTACCCTTCCACCGACACTCTCATTCGTTTGGCCGAACTGGTCCTCACCCTTAACAATTTCTCCTTTGAATCCTCCCACTTCCTTGAGACCAAAGGGGTAGCCATGGGCACACGTATGGGCCCCAGCTATGCCTGTCTCTTTGTTGGCTACGTAGAACAGTTGATCTTCCGTAATTACACCGGCACCACTCCCACCTCTTCCTCCGCTACATCCATCAAAGTTTTACTTGCACATCCACTAATATCATTTATTGCATTTGTTGCTCCTGATGCGGTCTCCTCTACATTGGGGAGACTGGGCGCCTCCTAGCAGAGCGCTTTAGGGAACATCTCCGAGACACCCGCACCAATCAACCAAACCGCCCCGTGGCCCAACATTTCAACTCCCCCTCCCACTCTGCCGAGGACATGGAGGTCCTGGGCCTCCTTCACCGCCGCTCCCTCACCACCAGACGCTGGAGGAAGAACGCCTCATCTTCTGCCTCGGAACACTTCAACCCCAGGGCATCAATGTGGACTTCAACAGCTTCCTCGTTTCCCCTTCCCCCACCTCATCCTAGTTTCAAACTTCCAGCCCGCACTGTCCCCTTGACCTGTCCGGACTTGTCCGACCTGCCTAGCTCCTTTTCCACCTATCCACTCCACCCTCTCCTCCCTGACCTATCACCTTCATCTCCTCCCCCACTCACCTATTGTACTCTATGCTACTTTCTCCCCACCCCCACCCTCCTCTAGCTTATCTCTCCACGCTTCAGGCTCTCTGCCTTTATTCCTGATGAAGGGCTTTTGCCCGAAACGTCGATTTTGCTGCTCGTCGGATGCTGCCTGAATTGCTGTGCTCTTCCAGCACCACTGATCCAGAATCTATTCCTGACAGTCCCAGTGAACGGAAACCACTGCCAAATAAACCCGAATCTTTTGGTTTGGGTAGACCCCCTCCACCCTTCCCTCTTCCTCAACCTCTCCATGAGTATTGGGAGCCCAGAGTACTTTCCCACGCTATAGAATTGTTGACTGATTGAAAGATTACAGGCATAGAAGGAGTCATTAATCAGCTTGCAGATCCTTCCATTACTGAATACAACTGCATAGGATATTTCATAGAATCCTTGCAAAGAGGCCGTCCAGCCCATCAATTTCACACCAACATTTCGAATAGCATCCCACCCAGACCCACCTCCTCCCAAGTTATCCTTGTAACCCCACATGGCTCACCCTCCCAATCTGCACATCCCTGGTCATTATGGGGCAATTTAGCATAGCCAATCCACCTAACCTGCACATCTTTGGACTATAGGAGGAAATCAGAGCACCCAGCAGAAACCCATGCAGATATTGGGAGAATATGCTAACTCCACATAGACAGTTGCCAAAGGGTAAATCAAACCTGGGCCCCTGGCACTGTGCAACAGTAGTGCTAACCACTGAGCCACTATATCACCCCAATTCTGCATGGGAAGTGCATGAAGATACGAAAACAATAATAATCATAGGGTTGTTTTGACAAATGTATGCTCTTTGCGGGAAGTCTTTCCATTCTGGAGTGTAAATTGAGAAATTGTGGACGTGCTAATGATTTTCCATCCTGTTCAATTGCTGTTGGAAGACTGGGTTTATTCCACTCATGAGAAAGCTAACTGAACGTATTAGAACCAGCACTGTTCTGAGTCACTTATAATGAGACAAAGCAAGAAATGAAATTGTTTTGTATTTATTCTCAGCAGCAGCAGTGTCACCTGCTAATACCCCTGCTGTTGTATGTTACGTAAAATGAAGGAAAGTGCAAAATGGGCAAACAAAAGCCACTAATGTTCATTCCCTGTACCCAAGAGCATCCTGTTACCATGACGATAAATTCAACACTACGTACAACCTTACATCAACATCTTCATTAACATTACAATAATGAAGCAAGGCATTCAGTGAGATGGATGTAGTGTATACCGATAGCATGCAATTAACTTACGTGAGAGTAGTTAACCTTTGAGGCCCTAATTTGCCAAATTGGATTTATTTATAGATTTTAGATGTATTATTTTGTAAGAAACCCAGAAACATTGACCACAAAAGTGTCCTACTGTCTTCTAATAACTAGCTTTTATACCTACCCGTCTTTTATTGTTTCCTATTTCTGTTACGATCAGCCAAATAACAACATCTCATTCTCTGCTCATGAATAAAGCTAACATGCTGATCCAAAGCTCCACGGAAAAGAAAAAGTCATCACCACTACATTACACACTCCCTCACTCGCACACAGCATCCAGGTTAACACTTCGTTGCAGTATACAGTGAGTGAGAGAGAGAGAGAGAGAGAGAGAGAGGGAGAGAAAGAGAGAGACAGAAAACAAGGAGAGAACAAGAGAGAACGAGAGAGAGAGAAAGAGAGAGAGACAACATGAGAGAAAGAGAAAGAGAGAGAGAAGGAAAGAGGGTAAAAGAAAGAGACAGAAAGAGAGAGAAAAAAAGGGAGACAGAAAGAAAGAAAAAGACAGAAAGGGAGAAAAAAGAAAAAGAGGGAAAAAGTGAGCGAGAAAGAAACAGAGTGAGGAAAAGAGAGAGAAAGAAAGTGAGAAAAAGAGAGAGAAAAAAGAGAGAGAAAGAAAGTGAGGGAAAGAAAGAGAGAAAAGAGAAAGATAGGGAGAGAAAAGAGAGAAAAGTGAAAGATAGGGAGAGAAAAGAGAGAAAGAAAAAATAAAGAGAGAGAGAGAAATAGAGAGAACAAGAGAGTGCAAAAGAGAAAGTGAGAAAAAGAAAGAGGGAGAAAAAAAGAGAAGAAAGAGAAAGAGAGAAAAGGAGAAAAAAAAAGGAGAGAGAAAAAAAGAGAAAATCAAAAAGAGACAAAAACAACTATAAGCAAGCACAAAGGGAGCACAAAGGGATAGTGAGAACCAATGTTTTCAATTGTCCTGTATTTTTATGCACTTCAATAAACTTCAAAGGGATATATTCCTAAATCCTGCAGGGCCCCTGTGACTTGGCAAGATGTTTTTTCTTGGCAAAAAACAATTGTTAAATGTGCAACAATTGTCAGCTTTGAATACTTAGAATGTCATCAATTACACGCTAAATATATTTTGAATTTTGGCTACAATCTTAAAATGGCAGACTTGTGTGCACTTTGCCAAACTTTTCCCTCAGAAATTCCTGTCCATATTTATGATGAAATACCATTACCACATGATGATGACAACCTCCAGTGCCATCATTTGTGATAGCACATTGTCTCATAGTGATCAGGTTACATCGGTCATTACCATTACAAACGATTGCAAAACAATTGCAGAAGTTGTGATTTTATAATGGAATCAAATAACACCTCTGTAACCTGGTCTAAGTGACCCCAAGCCTCTAAACTAACTCATGAAGGAAACTCATTGTCCATGCAAAGCTGTAGGAAATCAATTGGTAATATTTTAAAAGTTTTCATAGTACCATACAGTACAGAAGAGGTCCTTCAGCCCATCAAATCTGCACCAACCAAAGCACTCTGAATCTACACTAGTCCCACTTTCCAGCACCGCCTAGAGCCTTGAATGTTATGAGCACTTCATGTTTTCATCCAAGTACGTTTTAAAGATTGTGAAGTTTCCCACCTCAACTACACTCCTAGGCAGTGTATTCCAGACCTTCCAGGTGAAAAATCATTTCCTCAAAGTCTCTCTAAACCTTTCACTTAAAAATTATGGCCCTTTGATATTGACCCTTCAACCAAAGGAAACAGCTGCACCCACCCATGCCTCTGATAAACTTATACACCTCTATCAGGCCCCGCCCCTCAACCCGCTCTGCCCTAAAGAAAACCAGCTGAGCTTATCCAGACTCTCCTCATAGCTGAAATGCTCCATCCCATACAACATCCGCTCTACAATGTAGTACAATCACATCTTTTCCATAGTATGGTGACCAGAACTACACACACACACAGTACTCCAGCTGTGGCCTGACCAAAATTCTGTACAGCTCCAATATGACCTCCCCATTTTTATAATATATGCCACAACTGATAAAGGCAAGCATCCCAAATGCCTTTTTAAAAGGGTAATTAAACTTCCCTGCCACCTTCAGAGATCTATGGACAAGTGCTTCAAGATCCCTCTGTTCCTCTGAGCTTCCTTGTGTCCTGCCAGTCATTGAGTACTCCCTTTTCTTGTTCCTTCTTCCAAAGTACATCACCTCACATTTGTCAAGGTTAAATTCCATCTGCCACTGATCTTCCCATCTGACCAATCCATCTATATCCTTCAGTAACCTAACGCCCTAGTCTGCACTGTCAACCACCTGGCCATGTTATGTGCTAAAATATCATTCCCTCCACCAATTACCCCCAGCTTCTCATCTGCATCTTTTATGAATATCACAAACCCCAGCATTGATCCTATAGTACACCAGAGAACACTGAGCTCCAGTTACATGAACAGCCTTCTAGTCGATCTCCAGTCACTAAGCCAAATTGGATATAACTGACCAAATTACTCTGGATCCTGGGCTCTTTTACCTTCTTTCAGTCTCCCATATGGGACCTTGTTAAAAAGCCTTACTACCCTCATCTAACTAGCCACCTCCTCAAAACATTCCAATTTGTTAGGCACAATCTCCCTCTGGCAAAGCCATGCGAAAAATCACTGATTAAACTTTGTCTCTCCAAGCAAAGATTAATTCTCTCCTTCTGCATTTTCTCCAAGTTTCCTTGCCACCGATGCCAGACTCAATGGTTTGTAATCCCCTGGTCTATCTGTATCCCCTTTCTTGTAAAATGGAACCACATTAGCTGTCCTCCCTGCGGCCAGAAAGGAATTAAAAATTTGGGTCAAAGCTCCTGTATTTTCCTTCCTTGTCTCCCACAACAGCCTGGAATACAACTCAACTGACCTGGAGATTGTTCATTTTTAAGCCTCCCAAAAACTCCTCACTCCCTATGTCAAACTGCTCAAGTATCTCACAGTCTCTCTTTCCAAAATCTGCACCTCCAGCCTCTTTCACCCAACTAAAGACAGTCATGAAACTGCTGTATAACACCTCACCAACGTCCTCTGGCTCCATACACAAAGTGTCCCCTTGGTCCCTAATGGGCCCTACTCTTTCCTTGGTTATCTTTTTCCCTTTGATGTTGTTCCAGAATATTTTTGAATTCTCCATAATTTTACACACCGTTTTCATGTCCTATCTTTTCTCTCCTAATTGCTTTCTTAAGTCCCCTGTTCTACTTCCCATAATCCACTCGGGCCTCCATTGATTTGCTAGCTTTGTACAGGTTAAAACCCTCTCTTTTCCTCTTTATCTAGTCCTGAGTACTCCGTGACATCATGGGTTTTTTGGGATTGTTGCTCCTACATTTCGCCTTAAAGGGCATGTTGGGCCTGTAACCCTGCCTCCCCAGTACCTTTTTTGAAAACCTCCCACTATTCTGCGGATTTACCCTCAAGTTGCTGTTCTCAATCTAATTTGGCCAGATCCTGCCTTATCACCAGCACTAGTTCTGAAGGCGGCTCACTGGACTTGAAATGCCAACTGTGTTTTCTTCCCACAGATGCTGCCAGACTTGCTGAATTTCTCCAGCAATTTCTGTAAAATTCTCCCCACTGCCACCTCGGCTGCTTTGTTTTCTGTTTTTCAGCCAGAAAGCCAAAGTTCTGATTTCAAACTAAAAGGATTTCATTTGGCAAAAAGATCATTGAGTAAAGAATGGAAACCTTCAAAGAAATTTACCTTGCGAGAGTCAGACCAATTCCATTGTCAGAGAACCTGTAAAAGTGTAAGAGAATGTGGTCACTATACTGGATTGCATGCAACCAGGTGTCTCCAATAACCGGCACAGCATTGTATTCCTCAGTTTTGTACATAGAGTTACACAGCACCGAAACAGACCCTTCGGTCCAACCAGTTCATGCCAAACGTAATCCCAGTCTAAACTAGTCCCACCTGCCTGCTCCTGGTCATATCCTTCCAAAGGTTTCCGATTCATGTATTTATCCAAATGTCTTTTAAACGTTGTAATTGTGCCCACATCCACTTCAAGTTTATTCCACATGAGAACCTCCATTTATCTAAAACATTTGCCCCATGTCTTTTTAAAGTCTTATCCTCTACCTTAAGTACGTGCCCCCTAGTCTTGAAATCCCCCATTAATCTGATCTCTACAACTCATGAATTTATAAACCTCATTAAGGACACAGGTCAGAGGAATAGTTCGGGTCATAAATAAAACACAAGAACATTTTTTTAAAAAGAAGTGTTGCTGGTCAGAACATTTCCACCAAATTAAATAAGTAAACATTTAACGTTAGTCTGCAACCTCTCAGATAAAATGGCCAGTGAAATGACATCTACTCCTGTTTGTTGATCTTTCATAACTGGCAGTACAATACATTTAGGTTGAAACTTTATTGCTGGAACAGCACAGCAGGTCAGGCAGCATCCAGGGAACAGGAGATTCGACGTTTCGGGCACAGGCCCTTCTTCAGGAATGATTCATTCCTGAAGAAGGGCCTGTGCCCGAAACGTCGAATCTCCTGTTCCCTGGATGCTGCCTGACCTGCTGTGCTGTTCCAGCAATAAAGTTTCAACTTTGATCTCCAGCATCTGCAGACCTCACTTTCTCCTCGTACAATACATTTAGCATTGCTACATATCTAGTTTGTTCAATTGTTACAAATAAATATACCCAGAGTTGCGGAATATAATGTCTCCTCCTCTAGCCCAAGCTCCATGGTCATTATTTTTGAAGGATACAAGGCCGTCAATAATCGCAGGAACCCGTGGCTTTCTTGGGTCAGCGTTCTGGTGTGGGCGAAACCTATGTCAAATATACAAAACAGATGGTTGGTCCTGTCATGGCCATACAAGAAATCCCGTGTTGGAAACAGATGCTCCTGTCATCAACAAAGACAGGAACTCAGGCCCTAAGTACTTAATAATCATGAGAAGCCAAGACTCAGCAGGAACAGAAGGCTAGGTATGACAGCTTTAAGCACTGGCCAATCATTAATCATCTGTTATCAATTGGACACAGGTCAGAGGAATAGTTCGGGTCATAAATAAAACACAAGAACATTTTTTTAAAAAGAAGTGTTGCTGGTCAGAACATTTCCACCAAATTAAATAAGTAAACATTTAACGTTAGTCTGCAACCTCTCAGATAAAATGGCCAGTGAAATGAGATACATTTTGAGGTCTGCAATATGTTGCATGATTGAAAGGGCTAATTGAACAAAAGGTGACATTGATTCATTTTGCTGCAAAATGTTCATCGTAAAGGACAACTCCAACAAAAACAGGTGGTCATATCCTGAAACAATAATGCAGTGCCTCACATTTGTAAACTGAAACACTAACATGGATGAAACAGCTTTCTATTTATTACTAAAACTGTCAAAGTAACCAGGAAACTATGATAGTGCATGTACCTGTATCAGTGTAAATATAGTTAGATATAAATTTGATACAAATCTAGCAGTGAAGTTTGACCATTACAGTAGAATCACAATAAGTTGAATCCTCGGGAGTCGCCCACAAATTAAATGTAACTGAACATTCAAGATCACTGAGGTGACGCATGTGAAAGTCGATTTGGTCTACAAACATGCTGGATGTTAATATAATCAAATGAAAATGCAGTACCACAATAAATATGAAAAAAGACTTTATTTTGCAATTTATTCGTACCTTACAATCGGCTGACCTTGTAGTAAAAGGTAATTAAAAACCTTTGCTCTGGAGAAACTCTTAAATAATATTTTGCTGCTCAGTTACTGTTTTTAGATGAGTATGATACAATCCATCATGACATAATTACAGTCAAACATCTTTGTGTAAAGTTCTGGAGTGTGTTCTGTGGCCTTTCTGATTTTGGCTGGGGAAACAGACAAGTGAATGAGCACGTGGGTATTCATCAGGGGTCTTCAAGGTCATCAGCCTGCTTAAGCTCCACAGTCAAACAACTGCAAGTGCTTCATCTTTCAGCTCCATTGTGCAACGCATGGTGTGGACCAACTTGGTGAGGATTTCCACATTTGTTTCTGCTGGAATTTCAATGCTGCACTCCCATAGGTGAGCGGAAACAGGGACTCCTCCTTCAGGCTGGTTGGTCTCACGCTGCTCCTTGGTTTATGTGTCCTGTGCAGACACAGCCCATTTGATCTCAGCATGTTGAAAGCACTTGGTGATTGTAGATTCAAATATCCTCATCTCATGCTTTGTACTTGAACATGGTCTTGAGAAGAATTGGGATGTTCTGCTGCCGCTTATCAATGGCCTCGATGTACCTGCAGACTCTCAGAGATAGCGATTGACAGCTTTTCTACAAGTCTGAGCCGCAGAGTGACCTGACCCTCCTCCATTTGGTTAATGTGATCACATCTGAAAATGTGTTGCTGGAAAAGCGCAGCAGGCCAGGCAGCATCCAGGGAACAGGAGAATCGACGTTTCGGGCATTCTTGATCTCCAGCATCTGCAGACTTCACTTTCTCCTCCCTAATGTGATCACATGACAAGCATGCATATGCTAATCTGAACCTTGACCTATCAGAGTTATCCTTCAGATCAGATTCCTCTTCTGTCAATGGGATTGGTTGAAATTCCCTGCACAACTGCAGTTTTGGGTTATCCAATATGGACTCCTTTTGTGAGTATTATGGCAACCTCCCCATTTATTTAATACGGTGCATATTTTATGGGAGAAAGTGGCATAATGAGCCAATGGTCTCCATCCCCACCCCCACTCACCTATTGTACTCTATGCTACTTTCTCCCCACCCCCAACCCCCTCTCATTTATCTCTCCACCCTGGAGGCTTCCTGCCTCTATTCCTGATGAAGGGCTTTTGCTTGAAACGTCGATTCTCCAGCTCCTCGATGCTGCCTGACCTGCTGTGCTTTTCCAGCACCGCTCTAATCTAGACTCAGGTTTCCAGCATCTGCAGTCTTTTTTACCCTGAGATGAGTTAAGGTCAGAAGTCACATGACATCAGGTTATAGTCCAATAGGTTTATTGGAAATTATAAGCGTTCAGAGCTCAGCTCCTCTGTCAGGTGAAAACTTCACCTGATGAAGGGGCAGTACTCTGAAAGTTTGTGATTTCAAATAAATCTGTTGGACTATAACCTGGCATCATGTGACCTCTGACCTTGTCCATCTCAGTCCAACACCGGCACCTCCACAACCTGGGATGAGTTGTAATCCCACCACGGCAGCAGATGGAATTAATAAATCTGGAACATAAAACTCCTCTCAGTGAGGGTTAGCATGGTTACAGAAATACTACAATGAATCATTATACCCTCTTCAGACACACAGAGAAAACGGCAGCAGCCCAGTGGTATTAGTTATAATAGTTTATTATCACTGGCCTGGTAATCCAGAGACCCTGGTATTGTTCTGGGCACCGGGTTCAAATTGAACAAAAGCAGATGAAATTTGAATTCAATAAGAATATGGAATTAGGAGTCTAAATACCATGTACCCATAGTCGATTGTTAGAAAAACCCATCTGGTTCACTGGTAGCCTTTAGGGAATGAAATTGCCATCCTTACCTGGTCTGGCTTACATGTGACTCCAGACCCACAACAATGTGGTTGACTCTTCACTGCCCTCCTGGCAATTAGGGATGGGCAATAAATGTTAGACTAGCCAACAACGCCCTCATCCCATGAATGAAAAGAAAGTAAACCAATAAATCAAATTCAAATATCCAAACTCAAAAATAAATGATATTCTTACGGTTCTGATATAACTCAATAGTTCTGCTCTCATACAATGATTAGATTAGATTCCCTACAGTGTGGAAACAGGCCCTTTGGCCCAAACAGTCCACACTGATCCTCTGAAGAGTAACCCAACCAGACCCATTTCCCTCTGACTAATGCACCTAACACTATGGGCAATTTAGCATGGCCAATTCACCTGACCGGCACATCTTTGGACTGTGGAAGGAAACTGGAGCACCTGGAGAAAACCCACGCATACACGGGGAGAATGTGCAAACTCCACACAGACAGTCACCCGAGGCTGGAATCGAACCTGGGACCCTGGTGCTGAGAGGCAACAGTACTAACTGCTGGGCCACCGTGCCACCTTCTTGTGTTATAATAAGAAAATTGTGCAATAGCCATACCATTTAAACTAAAGGGATCAGAATCACGTTATAGCCAATAAAGGTAAGGAACATTTCCCTTCTACAAATAATGTCTAAGTTCATCAATCGCATTAAAGCCAATTAGTGTTGAAAAAACTTGCATTAAGGCAGAACTGACTGTATATAAATCACAAACCTTACTTTGCATCAATCAAGTTGACCATGCACAAGTTTCCTAAATAAATCCATTTTGGTTCTTCTCTATTAGTTGATTTCTGTTTCCAGTATTTGCTAATATTCCCCCGGGCTATGTCCTAAAAGCTTGTCATGTCTGGCTTAGATTTCTCTTTGAACATTCTGCTTTATTGAATAAGTGTGCAACAGTACAGTCTGTTGGCAACACCCTGTCAGGAGGAGTGCAAAGTTGTAACGAGCACCTCAACAATATCCTCCCTCACCTTGCTTAGAACCTCCACCGTCACACCTAACCGGGTCAACTTATCTACTCAGAGCCTTCCTAGTACCTCACTTTTATCTCTGTTTTTCCTTTTGTGAGTATTATGGCAACCTCCCCATTTATTATAGATCTAGCAAGACTGTAGTCCCTTATAAATTCTGATGCAAAGCAGACATTTGTTGCTAGAGATAAGACCAACAGATCAGCATTTTATTCCTAACGTGCTCCACAGCTCTTCTGAAATCCTCTCAATAATCATGTTCCCACAGAAGATTTGGATTCTCCCTTATAATAGCGCATTGTCTGTTTGCCACTTTCAGTAGTTTTTTCACTTCTCCTCTGTACTTCTTGTATTCAGACTGACCCTATTTCATTAACAGGCTGATCTTTGATATATAGAGCCTTACATATGTCCCCTTTCTCTACTTCACTCTATGTTCAAACTCTTTCATCATCCAGACAGCTTTGGCTTTGGTTGTTCTTCTTTCCTTGTGGGAAAGTATCTCAATTACCTTCAAACCATCTCCTCTTTAAGGAGGACTCACTTCTACGGATTTAAACCAGTAAAGTTGATGCAACTGGCTCAAATAGAACAAAAGGTTGTGGAATGTAACATGTAAATGAGTTTAATCCAAAAATAAGTAAGTTGGTTTGAATGTCCTAAAATAATACGTTGTTATACCTTGCAAAGTCGACAGTAAGAACCTCCCTGGGATCTTCAGCATTGGACTCTGTTGTCTTCACTCCACTGCCAATAAAAAGTCCAGCCTAGGGCAGAAAAGAAAGTCACACTGAACCAATCGAGAAGGTTTGCTCAAAACATTACAAAAATGCAATTCTCCATCATCAATACCAGAACCTGACGACAAATTACACAAACGACAATGCCAGGTGGAATAAAGGATTCTGGATTTTAACTCCATTCTTTGGGGTTTTGGATTTTTATTGAAACTGGCAGGAAATGCTACAATGAGTGAAGGAAGTTCTTCTACGCTCCAACTCCACAGTTCTTTCTCATCCCTCAGATCCAGTTAAGTTGTTTTCATCTTTATTCTAATATGAACGTGATTCTTTCATTCTCAATCGCTTCTTTGCAATTCTCCTCTTCTTGAGGTGAAAACTTTTCTTTCTGCAAGTGTTTGTTCCTTATCCATTTTTCAGAAGTTCTGAGCAACAATTTGCTGTTTCTTGGTTCTTATTTGCTTTTTGATTTCTAAATGTTGTTAAACATCAATTCACAATGTGAGTTTTCCTATTCAATGTGGAGGTCTGGAATGGGCAATTCAAACAGTGAGTTTTAACAGAGACAAAGATGTGATTAAAAGATGGTGGACCAATTAAAAAGTGTCAAACATTGCTTCACCTTTAACTCAACTCAGGGTACTCTGCCTTTGCTAAAACTAACAAACAAGCATCAAATGAGAAGTGAAGAAGGTAGCTTTGTTGAGATCATTAATGAGGAAGTTGTGCAAAAGTGTTCCTTGATTCCACTGTTAAATCAAAAAGCATTTTATTTCAGTTGAAAGATTTCATGAAGGAACGTAATGAGTGGGGAACTTTGAAGCATCAATCCAGCAATGCTAGAAGTGAATATTACACAAGAGTTTTAGCAAAATGCACAGAGCACTGGTAATTGATGGATGCACTGCAGTCAATTAGTCAGATGTGGGGAGGAAGAACACAGAAGCTTGAGAGGTACTCAATACAAAACGTTCCCATAGCATAAAGTAAGTCATTTTCACCAGGGAACATTTCCAACACAGAGTGCTGAATATTGTCAGTATTACAGAGACACAGAGGATGGGTAGCCGCTGATGAGGAACCCAGTGATGTAGATGCAGTTGGGGAGGAAATCGCTGGGATCTTCCTGGTATCAGAGGGCACTCCTGCTGAGAAGTGGAGATGGCTGAGGGAAAGGGTATGTCGATGGAGTCAATGGATCCATGACCAATGACAGGTCTGAAGGTCAGAAAGGTCAGATGTGCAGCTCCAACTCATTTTGCAGAGGGCCCCTCTGAGGGGTCTTATCTGCTTCACCCCGTCTCATTGGTGAAATGTGAGGCATCTTCATTCTAAGGACCTTCTGCCTTTGCTCCTGAGCGATGCCTGTTTGCGTGGTGGTGCCTACTGGTACTCCAAAGGAGTTTTTCATTGGGCCAGCAACAACATCATTCCAGTGTGTACTCCATACCCACATGGGATACGGGATATGGGGCTTGGCTTACAAAACAAACAAACAATCAACAGTAGATTCCATCCTAAGCAGCCAATCCTATGGTTCGATTTCTTCTTTCAGTCTATCCTCTGTTTATATTTTTAGCCATGCACACTGATTGTAGAGGGTAATTTAAAGGTATAACATGAATAAATTCAGCAGCTTTTTGTAATACATGATGCTTTTTGAATGATAGTCTTGGCAGTGCAAGAAGGATTTCATTATTCAATATTCTTCTGTTTGTTCATTGCAATCACTATAATTGTTTCAATTAAAAGGTTTGAATAGCTAAGAGGTCAAATGGATTCCAAGCAAACTAGCAAATTATTGAGAGTTTGTATTTAAGAGTAAAATAATTTTTGTGGTTGCACTTGGACTAAATTAAGAGAAAGCTTGTCCAGGCCTGCAGATAATTCTGGGAAAGGCTGGAATTACAAAATATATTTCAGAGATCCATGACATATACTGTACAAACTTTTGTAACTCATGTACTCAGTCACCGATAGAATAATAGAATTCCTATAGTGTGGAAGCAGGCCATTCAACCCATCAAATCCACACCAACCCTTCAAACAGCATCCCACCAAAACTCACCCCCAACCCTATAACCTTGCATTTCCCATGGCTAATCAACCTAACCTGCACATCCCTGGACACTATGGACAATTTAGCATGGCCAATCCACCCTAACCTGTACACCTTTTGACTGTGGGAGGAAACCCATACAGATACTGGGAGAATGTGCAAACTCCACAAGACAGTTGCCCGAGTGTGGAATCAAACACGGGTCCCTGGCATTATGAGGCAACTGTGCTAACCACTGAGTCACTATGCCACCCCATATCTGGTCTCTGCATTTGTATGTAGCACATTATAAATCCACAGCTTTTTACATACTACATAAGCATATGCTACTTTCTTTAAAATAACAAATAATATAGACAGCATTAAATAAAGGCCATGATTGGTAGCACGGTGGCTCAATGGTTACCACTGTTGCCTCTCAGCACCAGGGACCCAGGTTCAATTCTACCCATCGTCAATGTGGAGTTTGCACATTAACCCCGTGTCTGCATGCATTTCCGCCAGGTGTTCCAGTTTCCTCCCACAATCCAAAGATGTGCAAGTTAGCTGGATTGGCCATACTAAATTACCCATAGGGTGCAGGGATGTGTGGGTTAAGTACGTTAGCCATGGGAAATACAAGGTTACAGGGATAGGATGGGGGTTGGGTCTGGGTGGAAAACTTTTCAGAAGGTCACTGTGGACTTGTTGAGCTGAATGGCCTGTTTCCACACTATAGGTACTCTATTCTATGTTTTGTGGTGGAACTTTTACACACCTTGAAATTGGAATGCACCCTGTTGTTATAAAATACCCCAAGTGGGGTAAATTCAGACTGACCCTCTGGGTATTGACCAACTGATTGTCCAGTAGGAGCTCGATGGAAGATAAACCAAATTCCCACATCCTAGGAAGAAACAAGAAACATTAAAGTTTGTTCAAACAATCTACCAGGGTATTGGTCACAGAGGATCTGAACTCTGCACCATTGTTTCAACATGAAGCTATTGAGCTGACTTCTCTCTTTGATGGTATAGATAGATAGATAAATAGATAGACAGAGAGAGAGAATGAGAGAGAGTGTGTGTGTGTGTTTGGGGGGGGGGAGAAACGGTGCGAAGTAGTTGAAGTAGATTCTGAGGTGAATTTCTGCTGAGTGGCAGTCAAGAGAGGCCAAGACAACAGTCTTTCTTCCCTCAATGACACTCGTTGAGTTGCTGCTAATCTATTAGCTTTTAGGGTCATTTTTCTGATGCCATTCCATAAATGACATAAATTTTCAGTTTCACAGCATGCCATAATCAGACTCTTTCTAGATTAGGCTTTTCCTGACTGGATGCTCATTTGCCATTTTAGACTTAGAGATTTTTTTGTGGTTGACCAGCAGTGGCTTCGAATCAAAGTCCTCTAACCTGACAGTCATTAGCTCATGTCTGCCTGATGATGGGATTCTAGAGCTGTTCTAATTTTATAAGATGCGTGTTTAATTACAGATAAATTATTCCTCTCCTTTTCAAAACAAAATATTCACTTCAACACTTTAAGGACATTTTCACAGTTGGCTGGTAAATGGACTGAAAGGTACATTCAACCCTTTGACCTTTATGTGTGATCACCATTCAAATTGATGACATTATAACAAGTTGCCCGCCACCTCAACGTGTTCCCATGCCAACATTTCCATCTCAGGCCTGCTGCAGAGTTCCAGCAAACTGGAAAAACCACACCTCATGTATTTTGGTAAAACAAACAATGACAGAACTTATACAATTAACACAAGGGCCCTAGTGTTGTAGAACAGAAAGACCTAGGGGTGCAAGTACATAATTCTTTGAAGTTTGCATCACAGGTAGTTAAAAAGGTGTTTAGCATATTTGCCTTCATTGCTTAGATCTTGCAGAGTAACAGTTGGGACATCATGTTGAGGTCATACAGGGTTTGAGCTATGGGGGAGGTGAGTGGACAGGGGCTGTTTTCCCTGGAGCGTCAGAGGTTGACGAATGACCTTATAGAGGTTTATAAAGTCATGAGGGGCATGGATAAGATAAATTGACAAGGTCTTTTCTCTGGGTTGTGGGAGTCCAGAACTAGAGGGCATAGGTTTAGGATGAAAGGAGAAATATATGAAGCAGAGAGTGGTGTGGGTATAGAATGAGCTGCCAGAGGAAGTGGTGGAGGCTGGTACAATTACAACATTTAAAAGGCATCTGGTATATGATTTGGAAGGGTTTAGAAGAACATGGGCCAAGTACTTGTAAATGGAGTAGATTAGGTTGGGATATCTGGCACAGTGGCTGAGTGGTTAGCACTGCCGCCTCACAACACCAGGGTCCTGGGTTCGATTCCCGCCTGTCAATGTGGAGTTTGCACGTTCTCCCCGTGTCTGTGTGGGTTTCCTCCTGGTGCTCCGGTTTCCTCTCACAATCCAAAGATGTACAGGTCAGGTGAATTGGCCATCTAAATTGCCCATCGTGTTAGTCAGGGGTAAATATAGGGTACGGGAATGTGTTTGGGTGGGTTTCTCTTCGGAGGGGCGGTATGGACTTGTTAGGCTGAAGGGCCTGTTTCCACACTGTAGAGAGTCCAATCTAATCTGGTCGGCATGGACGAGTTGGACCAAAGGGTCTGTTTTCATGTTGTACATCTCTCTAAATCTATGACACTGGTGAGGCTTCTTCTGGAGTACTGTGTGCAGTCCAAGGTCACCCTGCTACAGGAAGGATATTATTAAATTGGAGCGGGTTCAGAAGAGATTTACCAGGCTGTTGCCAGGAATGGAGGCTTTGAGTTATAAAAATAAGCTGGATAGGTTGGAACTTCTATCAATGGAGCATGCGAGATTGAGGGGTGGCCTTATAGAGGTTTATAAAATCACAAGTGATATGGATATGGTGAATAGTGAAGATCGTTTCCCCAAAAGTGGCAGATTTCAAAACTAGGGGGCATGCTTTTAAGGTGAGAGGTGACGTTATTAAAAAGAGGGGCAACCTTTTGATTACATAGAATAGTTTGCATGTGGAATGAGCTGCCAGAGGAAGTGGTGGATGCAGGTACAGTTACAACATTTCAAAGACATTTGGATAAGTACACAAATAGGAAAGGCTGGAGGGATGCAAGTGCAGGCAAGTGGGGCTGATTTAGTTTGGGAACATGGTCGGCATAATCTAATTGGATGAAGGGTCTGTTTCCACGTTGTGTGATTATGACTCATCTCTCACTTGGGGACCTTACAGCCTTCAGGGCTCAGCACTGAGTTGGACAATTTGAGAGCACAAACACCTCCTTCCACATCTAGTACTCACCCCTACACCCCAGGTGCTGTCATGTTACAAGTTATTTCAGATACGGCTAGCCCATTTTTGCTTGTTTCCTGGCTTATTCTCAACAAACCTTTTGTCTGCCCAATTATTTTTCTGTCTCTGGGCTCTGTCTCCACCTACCTGCTCCCTCCTTTTCCTCCCAAACCCTCTTCAACACCATAAATATCACATTTTCCTAGTTAAAGAGGTGTCATAGAGGCATAGAGTCATAGAGATGTACAGCATGGAAACAGACCCTTCGATCCAACCCTTCGATGCTGGACTTGAAAGTTTAACTCTGTTTTCTCTCCACAGATGCTGCAGGACATGCTGAGTTTCTCAAGCAATTTCTGTATTTGTTCCCAGGTTCTCTCTTCTATCATCAGTTCTACAATGGACTAAAGATCCACTCTGCTGTGGTGAGAATATTTATCTTTTCTGTTTACAATTTCAGAGGGATAAAAACTAGAACTCAGAATATATCACACCAGAAATAGACTGCCATCGCCAGACAGTCATCATCACTGGCTTCAGATCCTCTGCATGTTGCATGCACAAGCGACCAATGGGATGGGGAAAAATTTTAAACAATGTCAGGTACCTTTGGGAATTTTCAGTGATTTAGCCTATTGGAATTTCTGAATTTTCTGACCCAACTAAAAAACAAGACAAAAGGCAATCGAATCTAGTCTGAGCTGACAAAGAGAGCCATATTTAGAAAGTTGGCCTCTCTTAAGTTTGGGGTGGACAAGTTTGAGAAATATTTCAATCTAAAGAATTAATTTAGCTGGTTTGTTGTGATTTTGTATATTGCAAGGAATTTGCTAAAATTTACTACAGATATAATTAGATTATTTAGTAAACTAGTGTACAATAGAACAATACAGCACAGGAACAAGCCCTTTGGCCTACCATGTCTGTGACAACCATGTTGCTATTTTAAACTAATCCCATCTGCCTACACATGGTCCATATCCCTCTATTCCACGTCTGTTCATTCAAGACTGTCCATGTCTGTAAACATTGTTAACATACCTGGTTCTACCACTGCCCTTGGCAGCATGTTCCAGGTTTCTGCCACCCACTTGTGTAAAAAAGCATGCCTCACGCATCTCATTTTCAACTTTCCCCTCTATGTCCCTCTCGTATTCAACATTTTCCAGCCTGGGAATAAAACTCCAACTATCCATCTTGTTCATGCCCCTCAATTTGATATACTTCTGTCAGGTCACCCCTCAGCCTCCAATGCTCTAGCAAAAACAATCTAAGTTTGTCCAACCTCTCCTTGTAGTTAATACACTCAAATTGAGGCAATGTCCTGGAAACATCCTTTGCACCCTCTCCAAAGCATCCACATCCTTTCTTAAGTGAGGCAACCAAAACTGCACACCATACTCCAAATGTCACCTAACTAAACTCTTACGTAGCTGCATTATAACTGGCCAACTTTTATATTCAATGTTCTGAATGATGAAGGCAAGCACATGTACCCCTTCTTTACCATTTGTGTTGCCACTTGCAGGGAGCTATGGACTTGGACCCCAAGATCCTTCTATACATCAATGCTCCTAAGGGTCTTACTATTTAATGCACATATTTGATGTTTGGGATCTTTTGACAAAAACTATTAGTCTGTCAGAGATTTGCAAATATACATATGATAGACTACACCCAAATCATGGTGTCATGACCAGATGCCAGGTCCGAAAATTAAACCCTTTATTTTAAGGGTCATGGGGTCCATGTATAGGCAAGACCAAATAAAGAGGAGAGGAACACATTTAAAGCTCAAACCCAGATTTCAAGCTTGACATTTAAAAAGTGTTTGCAAACATCAATTAAGTGGGTCTTACCTGAGCCCCAGCTGCTGCATTGTTGATAAGATGGTTGTTTGGATTGGAAATCCAGAATGTTGTGACAGCCCTGAAAAATTAATATTTCAGTTTAGCTGGGTCAACAGTAATGGAATAAAACTGGTTTCTTCTGAACAGGAGAGTTGGAGCAATAAAACTAATCAGTGAGTTATGCACTTGAATAAGTAAGGCAGGCAAGGTTTGAACAGACCCAAATTCCCTCCTCAGTGCAATGCATTTAATTGATTGGTTAACTTTGATATACACATGAAGCACTTAGACAATTGGGAAATGTAATAAGGTGCTATTTAAACACCATGGTTTTGTTTTAACGTTGGGATAACAATACCAGGTATTCTAAACCTCGTCTTACTAACTTAGTTCCAGGGATATCCACTGTATTGAATATTTTACAAATTCAGCAAAAAGCAACCAACCTGAAGATCACATTTGATCCATTATTAATATTTTATTTCAAAAATATACTTTATTCATAAAAATATGTTTATATCCAAAAAGAGTCAGTGAAATAGTTCAGTAAGTACGAAGGAACAAACAAACATTAGAG
This sequence comes from Chiloscyllium plagiosum, assembly GCF_037043375.1. Lineage (NCBI taxonomy): Eukaryota > Metazoa > Chordata > Chondrichthyes > Orectolobiformes > Hemiscylliidae > Chiloscyllium > Chiloscyllium plagiosum. The sequence continues at coordinate 37,769,124 of NW_028270177.1, forward strand.
TTTGACTCTATCCAACAAAAAAACCAAAGGCATTTCTTACTGGTGTAAGGTCATATTTACATGTATTTAAGGCACCAGCAGGGTGCAATTATTGAACAGACTCCCATTTTTATTAAAATATTAGCATTTTTTAAATAATAAGAGACAACCAGCTGCAATGAAATTTGAGAAATAGTTTAACTGCCACTACTGCCACATGGTGGATTAGTGGTGCTGGAAAAGCACAGCAGTTCAGGCAGCATCTGAGGGGCAGTTAAATCGACGTTTCGGGCAAAAGCCCTTCATCAGGACTGCCACATGGGCAACACGGTGGGTCCGTGGTTAGCACTGTTGACTCACAGCATCAGGGACCTGAGTTCAATTCCCGCCTCGGGTGACTGTCTGTGTGGAGTTTGCACATTCTTCCCGTGTCTGCATGGGTTTCCTCCCACCATCCAAAGATGTGTAGGCCAGGTGAATTGGCATGTTGAACTGCCTGCAGTGTTTGATGCATTAGTCAGCAGTAAATGTAGGAGGGGGTGGGCTATCCTACAGAGGGTCAGTGAGGACTTGTTGTGCTAAAATAGCCTGTTTTCACACAGTAAGGAATCTAATCTACTTTCTCTCTTGTTATTGTGATGATGTTAATTTCAGTCTTGTGTCTGTACAGTGTCGGTTCAAGCATCACACTTGGACAAACAGAGGTTAGTAGTCAAACCCCTAAGTTGAAAGTTAAACCTACACCTTTCCCACTTATTCTGGTTCCATTGAAACATCCAATCCTTAACTAGTTTGTGTGATGTCCCACACAATGGATTGGATGTAGAAATTTAAAATAATCTCCAACCCAAATCCAACCAACATCAAACCTACCCACTTCTGGCTTTAACAGAGCTGCGTCAAGAAACCAGGAAGAGGATTGTTCACAAATATTTTCATGAAGCTGTCTTTCCAACTTTTATCACCACTTTGAATGTAACCCAGGTCAAACAGGTTTCCTGGGCCTGGGGAAACTGGGCGGAGAAAGGAATCAAAGCTTACTGTGTGGAAATGGTTACTGTTTGTCCTCACTGAGATCTGCTCAGTGTTAGCTGTTTCTTAAGATGCATCAGTAACGTTCACATTACCAATCAGGTTTCCCTGATTGTAGCTTTTGGTCTGCTCAGCCTGACTGACAGGAATAGGTTTAAACATTAATCCCCATAATTAAAGAATAGAAATTTATGCTGTGAGTTTGTCATTTTCCTATGGTCCTAGGCTGTTTAAGGAGATTTGCCGACATTTTGCACTCAAGCATAACCCAGTGAGACTGATAGGAAGCATAAGCAAGGCTTGACATTGGGACAGTGGTCTCATTTTCAGATCCAACCTCTAAGCTTACATCCACAGAGGACAGCCCAGCTTGGGTTTAACTTACATGCAGTCAGCGCTTGGCACAGGAATGTAATTTCCATAAATGTGATCACGGATTGTAACGCACATGATCTCATTGCGGTCTGAAGGAAGAATAGTGCCTGGCTTAGTAAGGAGGCCCAGGTTGTGATATAGTATGTTTCTCTGTTCCACTCCATCCTCCAGAAAGAAACAGTGGCCCAATGTGTTGTAACCTATTGTGTGTTTTACCTGCAGGAAGAGATGATTAGACTGTTCATATCACTATAATTAGGTCAGAAGCTAAATATATTAAGTTGGAATAAAAAGCTGGTCTAATGGAAACCACTGTGAATGGTCATAAAAATTCATCTGCTTGACTAATATCCTTACCTTACCTGGACTGACCCATGTGACTCCAGAACCACAGCAATGACTTCTAATACTGTCTTTGCAATTAGGGATGGCCAATAAATGTTAGCCTAGCCAGCAATGCCCCATCCCATCAATGAGTAAAAGAAAACTGCCCTGTTTAAAAAGGGAGATGTGAATGTAGCTCATTCTGTTCACCTTAGACCAGCCTCCCTAAAGGTAGAGGCATTGCCTAGAAAGAGTGGGGGAAATCCCTGCTCTCACACGTAAACATTAAGTTACAAGTTGTCTGGCTCCCCATTACAGAAAGCCAGGTTTAACACCATTCTGAACTCCAGACGTACATTGTGCACTGTCAAACCTAAGAAGTGTAAGGAGTAAAACGGTTTGATTTGAACAGTAGGACAAAACAGTGTTAGCAAAATCAGTGCTCCCTACAAATACATTTCCCATTGAAATCAATGTAAAGGAAACACTGGGTTGTAAAATGTTAGAGATCGAGAACTTGAGGAGAAAAATCCATCCCTTAATTATAAGGTTGCAATAGAAAGGAAAATAAAGAGAGATTAATATGGCTGTTTCCAGGTATACAGAATTGTAGTGATGTGGAAAGATCAGGGGGTGGGATTGTTTCTTCTAGAAATTGCCTGGATGGGTACAGCTGCAAGATAATTCAATATCAAATAGGGCAAAGCAGCCCATTTGATTGGCACCCCAATGAGTTTTTACTAATTTGACAAAAAAAATCCAATGAAAGTCTGAATTTGACAGACTTTCCATTTTAGCCTTGAGACTTTACAGGAGAAAATAATTTATCCGTCAAGCCCTTTATAAAGAAAAAATTCAACACAAAGTAATTGATATCGTGACCATGAAATAGCACATTCTTAAAACATTGACCACGGAAAATATTGTAATCAAGATTACACTGTCCAAGTATTTGATACATCATTACTGATTAAACTTGAACAGTTACACAATACCTGGTGATTCTGTGTAGTTTGTGGGACAACATAGAGCAGAAAAAGTTCAAACACCAATCAGAGAGTTTCATTATAAATTAGACACAGCACATTAAGTACAGAAAGTTAAACAATTTAAACAAACCCTGTAAAAATCAATGTCAGGGATTGGAGCAAATGGAGGACGTATGATGACTGGGAGAAGGAAAAGAAAGGATTTGCCTTTATTTAAAACACTGTTTATTTAATGCCTACATGGGACAAAATAAATATTTCTATTCGTACTTTCATTGGATGTGGGCAATACTGACAAGACCAGCCTTTGTTGCCTATCCTTAAATCCCGTTGAACTGAAAGTCTTCCTCAGCTATTGCAAAGGGCAATTAAGAGTCAACCATGTTGCTGTGGTTCTGGAGCCACATGTAGGCCAGACCAGGTAAACATAGCAGATTAAATATGGCAGTGAACCAGATAGGTTTGATAACGATCAAAGAGGATTTCACAATCACTATTGCCAGTACCAGCTTTCAATTAATTAACTGAATTTAAATTCCACCACTGCAGTGGGATTCAAATCAGTATTTCCAGAACAGGGTTCTGGATTACCAGCTCTCTCTGCCTCCCTCGCTGCATCTCAACAAAGGATTCATTTGATGAACAGTTTTTGCTAGCAGCCTGGATGAGCAGGCATGAGCAGAGATGATTAATGTCATTGCACTGTACTCTGACCTGAAGTGCTCATGTAGGTTCAGTCTTAAAAGCTTGTAAAGAAAACAGACTCAACATTCAGTCTGACTTACCAACAGGCCATTTGTTCCATGTATAGCAACGCATCTGGAGAAACAGTGATGAATGGCTACATTGTCCACGTAGGTTGGTGGATTGTACCCACCCTTCTGGTCCACATCTCCAGCCAGGTGAAAGTGGACTGGATAACTCCCGAGAATCTGCTGGCCCATGTTCGTCAGCTCCACACCAGACAAGTGAACTGAGGCAAAGTTTTGTAGGATCTACTGAGGCAAGATCAAAGACTTAACTCAGGGTTCCATATATCGTATCAGAGAAACAAATCATTAAGAATTCACATCAAGATGTTCTACAAGATGTATATGTGCAAGACTTGACCCTACTCTTGGGAAATAAGTCAGGCCGGGTGATTGACTGTCAGTGGGGGAGCACTTTGGGGCCAAGGACCATAATTCTATTAGATTTAAAATAGTGGCGGAAAAAGACAGACCAGATCTAACAGTTGAAGTTCTAAATTGTAGGAAGGCCAGTTTTGACAGTATTACGCAAGAACTTTCAAAAGCAGACTGGGGGCTGATGTTCACAGGTAAAGGGACGGCTGGAAAATGGGAAGCCTTCAGAAATGAGAAAATGAGTATATTCCTGTTGGGGTGAAAGGAAAGGCTGGTAGGTATAGGGAATGCTGGATGACTAAAGATATTGAGGATTTGCATAAGATAAAGAAGGAAGCATATGTCAAGTATAGACAGGATAGATCGAGTGAATCCTTAGAAGAGTATAAAGATAGTAGGAGTATACTTAAGAGGGAAATCAGGAGGGCAAAAAGGGACATGAGATAGCTTTGGCAAATAGAGTTAAAGAGATTCCAAAGGGTTTTTACAAATACATTAAGGACAAAAGGGTAACTCAGGAGAGAATAGGGCCCCTCAAAGATCAGCAAGGCGGCCTTTGTGTGGAGCTGCAGGAGATGGAGGAGATACTAAATGAGTATTTTGCATCAGTGTACACTGTGGAAAAGGACAGGAAAGATATAGAATGTAGGGAAATAGATGGTGACATCTTGAAAAATGTCCATATTACAGAGGAGGAAGTGCTCGATGTCTTGAAAGGCATAAAACTGGAGAAATCCCCAAAACCTGATCAGGTGTACAATAGAACTCAGTGGGAAGCTAGGGAGATGATTGTTGGGCCTCTTGCTGAGATATTGGTATCATCGATAGGCACAGGTGAGGGGCCGGAAGACTGGAGGTTGGCTAACATGATGCCACTGTTTAAGATGGGTGGTAAGGACAAGCCAGGGAACTATAGACCAGTGAGCCTGACGTTGATGGTGGGCAAGTTGCTGGAGGGAATCCTGAGGGGCAGGACGTACATGTATTTGAAAAGGCAAGGACTGATTAGGGATAGTCAACATGGCTTTGTGCGTGAGAAATCATGCCTCACAAACTTGATTAGTTTTTTGAAAAAGTAACAAAGAGGACTGATGAGGGCAGAGCAGTGGATGTGATCTACATGGACTTCAGTAAGGCATTCGACAAGGTTCCCCATGAGAGACTGGTTAGCAAGGTTAGATCTCATGGAATACAGGGAGAACTAGCCATTCGGATATAGAACTGGCTCAAAGGTAGAAGACAGAGGGTGGTGGTGGAGGGTTGTTTTTCAGACTGGAGGCCTGTGACCAGTGGAGTGCCACAAGGATCGGTGCTGGGTCCTCTACTTTTTGTCATTTATATAAATGATTTGGATGGGAGCATAAGAGGTACAGTTAGTAAGTTTGCAGATGATACCAAAATTGGAGGTATAGTAGGCAGCGAAGGTTACTCGGATTACAACAGGATCTTGATCAGATGGGCCAATGGGCTGAGAAGTGACAGATAGAGTTTAATTTAGATAAATGCAAGGTGCTGCATTTTGGGAAAGCAAATCTTAGCAGGACTTATACACTTAATGGTAAGGTACTAGGGAGTGTTGCTGAACAAAGAGTGCAGGTTCATAGTTCCTTGAAAGTGGAGTCACAGGTAGATAGGATAGTGAAGAAGGCATTTGGTATGCTTTCCTTTATTGGTCAGAGTATTGAGTACAGGAGTTGGGAAGTCATGTTGCAGCTGTACAGGACATTGGTTAGGCCACTGATGGAATATTGCGTGCAATTCTGGTCTCCTTCCTATCGGATGAATGTTGTGAAACTTGAAAGGGTTCAGAAAAGATTTACAAGGATGTTTCCAGGGTTGGAGGATTTGAGCTATAGAGAGAAGCTGAATAGGCTGGAGCTGTTTTCCCTGGAGCATCGGAGGCTGAGGGGTGACGTTAAAGAGGTTTATAAAATCATGAGGGGCATGGATAGGATAAATAGGCAAAATCTTTTCCCTGGGATTGGGGAGTCCAGAACTGGAGGGCATAGGTTTAGAGTGAGAGGGGAAAGATATAAAAGAGACCTACAGGGCAACGTTTTCATGCAGAGGTATGTGTATGTGTATGGAATGAGCTGCCAAAGGAAGTGGTGGAAGCTGGTACAATTGCAACATTAAAGGGCATTTGGAGGGGTATATGAATCAGAAGGGTTTGGAGGGATATGGGCTGGGTGCTGGCAGGTGGGACTAGATTGGGTTGGGATATCTGGTCGACATGGACGGGTTGGACTGAACCGTCTGTTTCCACGCTGTACATCTCTATGACTCTAAGATGTTTCAAGATTCATTTGTTCATGCAGTTTCAAAACACTGCTGAATGGGGCTTGGAGTGGAAACATTCCAGGAATGAGGATTTCTGCCTAACTTCCAATAAAGCAAGGACACTATGATCCATCTTTCTAGGTTTGAAGTTAATCACCCATGCATTGTAGCCAGGAGGAGCCACCTCATACTCAGCCTCAGCAAGACACAGTCACCTACAATGATAAGCCAGTGGAGAGAATAAATCAATCAGCTCCACTTTTGGTCAGCTTTTAAGAGATTTAAAAACAGTCTATGTCTCTAAGGCTGGAATTGGCTATAGTACATTGAGTTTCCAACAGGAAACAGTATGATTATGGGCATTGGCACTTACACTGATACCAGTCCATCTGTATACTATTCATATTCTTGTCTCCCCATTCCTTGAAACCTGTTCTGCAGCTGCTGGATTTCATTCATGGTTCGGTCAATGCACTAATGTGATCAATTAAATCTCAATGCTCCCTGGAAATTAAATTTTGTAGAATGTACATTTCGGAATTGTTCAGGCGTAACCAGCATGTGCCTGGGATGTAACATTAGAATACTACCGTCCACTACAAACTCTACCCCCTCATCAACAGTATACAGGAAGGAGCTGAGAAACTGTATGCAAAGTAACGGTTGCCATGGGGTGAGGAGATCTTCCACCAATGTGAATGAAAATTTTATAAGCACGCCAGCCTGCTGCTTTCTCTCTGGGTGGAGTGGTTTCTGACCAGGATTGTAAAGAGAACTCTCAATGAGAAACTAAAGAAACAACATCCTAAACCATTTACAGGATGGAAGTGAACAAGTGCTCATCAATTGTACCTCCCCAAACCAGGATGTTCCTCGCCAAGCAGGCAAAACAGCTCACCACCACTTTCTCAACAGCAACTGTAGATGTGTAGTAAATGCTGGCCCAGCCAGTGATACCCACTTCCTACGAATGAATGTAAGGTGTAGTGGCGCACCATAAACTGTTCCATTGGAAATCTTCCATTGTTCTAACTTGTATGTTTAGGCAGAACATTAGGGAGCACCTGGGGACAGAGAGACTGTGCAAGGCTGTCAAAACGACGCAAGACTATTCCTGCCATCTTGTGTGATGGCTCCTATACCTGTAGCCTAAATGAGTGACTTCAGTGGCCAATTAATCGCCTCTTGTCCTCTCCACTGAGATGAACCACCAAATGGAAGGGGATCAGGGAACCATCAGATAAATTCTCAGTAGGCTTCTGTACGGGGCCTCCAGTCACTTCATGGGCATGATCTGGCTCATAGAGGGGGCCCTTCAGCAACAATGGCCACCTCAGTGGCATTGGCATCATTTGCCTGACTGGCTGGACCCAGTACCCAAGACCTTATTCTGCCGTCCATGTCCATTGACATGTGCTCATTCTCCAGGTTCCATCCTAGGGATTGGCTTCAATTCCCCAGCTCTGATTGGAGCAGCAGCTTTTTGTTTAGGGTGGATTGCCATCCTCAATAGGATAGCAGCCCCACTGACAGCCACTCTGTAAACTGTGGTCACATGTCCCTCTGCCAAAGATTCAAACTTGGAGGAAATTGCGGCCTGGGTGGCAGAAACCCTGCACCTCCGTAAATTGTAATTCCTTCATCATCAGGTCAAAATCTCAATTTTCACATTGGAGTTAAAGAAGCCACTTCATCATAAATGGTTCTGGAAGAAAGTTCACCACCAGACTCTCAATGTTAACCTGAGGCAGGCAATAAAATGCCAGCCTTATTGATGCTGATATTATCAAGGAGTATTAATTTGAAAAGAAACAGAAAAACATTTCTGGCAACAACAGTGGCTAATGTTTAACAAATGAGACTGAAATCTCTCAGTAAATCCTTCATGGAGGCACTCGTCTATGTTTTGAATGATGCAGTGCTTGTTGAAATAGAAGCCAAAGGCAGGTAGTTCAAACCTATTAAATGTAAGTTTACTATTGTCACCAGAAGCAATTACTTGCAGTGATCTCCTACTGCACGGAATGAGATTAAAATCTCATCATTTATGTCATAAATCTCACCAGTAATGAATTACTTTAAATTGCTAATAAACTCCATGTAGAGCCAGACTCCTGAAAGCCCTGATATATTTAATTACTTGATTTACTAAACTCAAGTGAAGGATTATGACATCTTGTTCATTGAATCACAATTTAATTTTAAGAATAAATCATTTCTACAATAGTGTGGTAGTCAAATATTGAAGTGTTGGATTTGCAAGTTACTGAATCCAAATATACAATAACTTTGCACCAATAAGTGACGCAGGCTACAACTTTATGCAACACTTACCTTTATCTGTCCACCAAATGTATCGTGGCTGAAAAAGTGGCAGAAGTTTTGCCCATAACAAGAGTCCTCCATTTCTCCTTTTATAAGGATATTTCTACTTAAAAGTCCAACTTCAGCTCGCATATCGATTCCATCAATAACTTCACCCATATGAAGATAACGGGGTTTACCTACATGAACAGATCATGTGTTTTAAATGCCACAATTTGCTGTGATGATCTAATATGAGTGATCTTATCTTAAAAATACAAAACCTGCCTGAAAGGCCCTAGTGTATTACACCATACCTGTATTAGAGATGTTAACTGAACAAGTGCCAATCAACAAATATCAAACTACTACATTCTTCCTCAGATAAGAAGCTTTCAATAGTCTCCAACTTGTAACAGAAACGGGAAGAGTTATACTGCTTTGGCACCAAGAGCCAGTGGAGCAGGACTTGATTTTAACACTGGGATAAAGGATGAGTTTCAGGTGAAATTGTAGATGATCGTAGAAAGTTGAGAACGCAAAGAGGAGGAAACATATGGAATGTCATACTTACAGACTGTCAAGAGGGGAAATTTCAGAAGCTAATAGACTGAGGGAATTAAATACATAATCCAGGTTGACATATCAATGCAGGACAAAGGGAGTGTTGCACTGTCAGAAATGCAGTCTTTTGAATAAGAAGCAAAGCAGAGTATCCGAGGTCAATAACGAAAATAATTCATGGCATTTTTTGAAGAAGGGTAAGTGGATTTTCCCAATGTCTAGGCCAATATCTATCCCTTAAACAACATCTAAAACCGGCTGCTGCTCAGGGAGATTGCTGTCACAATCTTGCTGGCACATACTTACATTGTAACATCAACTAGATTTCCAAAGTAAAACATTTGGGGCATCTTTAGGTCATGAGAATGCTATAGAAAAGAAGCCTTTATGGGCCAAGTCATCTACTGGGGTCAACATCTTACTACTGGACTACATAAGGAGCCAGTTGTGCATCAATGCATTTGCACATTGTGATAACTAACTGTTGCAGAAGGTCCACTGCTGAGAATAGACTTTGCTAAGTGTTGTCACTAAAAACTAGCAAGAATCAAATGACACATTAGTCTTCATCACAAGAGAAGGGGTGGCATGCTGGCTCAGTGGTTAGCACGGCTGCCTCACAACGCCAGGAACCCAGATTCGATTCCTGCTTCAGGCAACTGTGTGAAGTTGCACATTCTCCCCGTGTTTGCGTGGGTTTCCTCCAACAGTCCAAAGTTGTGCAGGTTAGGTGAACTGGCCATGCTAAATTGCCCATAGTGTTCAGGGGTGTGTATGTTAGATGCATTCGTCAGGGGAAATGTAGTGTAATTGGTCTGGGTGGATTACTCTTTTGGAGGGGTGATATGGACTTGTTGGATCGAAGGGTCTGTTTCCGCACGATAGGAATTCTAATTCTACCGTCGAAGGTGAACACAGGATAAAGATGCATAAAAACCTACATGAGAGGCTTTAGTGTATCATACCAAAATAGTATAAGAGAAGTTAACTCAAAAGCACTGATCAACAAAATTCAAACTTGGCTTTCAATAGTCTACAACTTATACTGGGAAAAAAAAAACTTTTCCTCGCTCCCAACAGTTCTGTGGAAAGGTCACTGGTTAACTCTGACTTGTCTCTGCAGATTCTGCCAGACCTGCTGAGCTTTTCCAGCAATTTCTATTTGAGGATAAAGATGCCTTGTTGTATCTATATAGAGCCCTGGTGGGACTACATCTGGAATATTGGCAATAGTTTTGATCTCCTTAACAGAAAAGGAATATAATTACCATAAAGAGTGCACCAAATTAATCTCTAGGAAGGTGAGATTGTTGCTCCGAGGAAATATTGAAGAAACTAGACTGTACTCTCTAGAGTTTCAAGGGATGCTAGGTGATCTCATTGAAAGTTACCAAATTTTTATAGGCCTAACAGGATAGATGTAGATAGGAGGTTTCCCTTGGTTGGTATGATTAAAACCAGAAAATACAGTCTCAGAATAAGAGGCAAACCATTTAAGACTGAGATGAAGAGGAATTTGTTCACTTAGAAGGGAGTGAACCTTTGGAATTCTCTATCCCAGAGGGCTGTGTAATCTCAGTCACTGAGCACATTCAAGACGGGAGTGGATAAATTACTTGATATTAACAACACAAAGAAAATGGGGAAAGTAGGGGAAATGGTGTGGAGACGGATGATCAGCCACGGTACAGCAGATTTGAGAGGTTAAATGGCCTCATCCTGTTCCTGTCTTACAAAACTGTACATTCATAATGTTCACCTGTGATATTCCCCCTGCCAAACACAGTACACCTGATGTTTCAAAATATTTCTGTTCATTCATATCCTAAACTCTAGTCTGAATTGGAGAAAAAAAAAACTCCAGAATTATATCAGAAGTAGTTTTCCCTCCCGTCCAATTTTAAAGGGGTACATAACAGTTGGGCAAAATTATAACATTGTTAGAAACAGAAAACAGGATAGTAGGAGGCCATTCAGCCCTTCAAGTCTGCTCGGCCATTCAATATGATCATGGCTGAACAACTATGGCTAACTCCTTCTTGAAAATATTCAATGTTTCGGCCTCAACTGCCTTCTGTGGTAGGAAATTCCATGGGCTCACCACTCTCTGGGTTGTAGAGGCATACAGCATGGAAACAGGCCCTTCGGCCCAACTCATCCATGCCGACTAGGTTTCCTAAACTGAACTCGTCCCAATTGCCTGCATTTGACCCACATCCCTCTAAATGGCCTATCCCTATCCTGAAACTTTGACCCCTGGTTCTGGAATCCTCAAGCCTCAAAATGTCCTTTCCATTTTTACTCTGATTTATCTTATTAGAACTTTATAGGTTTGTATTAGATTCCCCCATCACTTTCTAAACTCCAGTGAATATTGTCCTAAGCAATCCGTCTCTTCATATATCAGTCCTGGAATGACTGTCAGGAGTCGGTCTGGAAAACCTCCCTCTATAGCCACTACATTCTTTCTCAGATAAGAAGACCAAAAAGCACACAATACTCCAGGTGTGGTCTCACCAAGGCCCTGTACTAGTGCAGCAAGACATCCCTGCTTCTGTACTTGAATCCTATAAAAGCCAACATAACATTGACTGCCTCACCATCTGTTTGTACCAGTATGCTACCTACAGCAACTGGTGTGCAAGGAATATCCAAGTCTTGTTACACCTCCCTCTTTCCCAGTTTACTGTCATTCAGATAACAATCTGTACTCATGATCTTGCTACCAATGTGGATGACCTCTGCAATATATTTGTCCATGCATTCGAGTTGTCCAAATCACACTGAAGCATCTCTGCATCTGCCTCACAGCTCATCCTCCCATCCAACTTAAGTCATCTGCAAACTGGGAGGTACTACAATTAGTTCCTTTGTCTAAATTATTTACATACTGTGACTAGCCGGAGCCCAAAAACTGACATTTGTGGAACCCCACTGTCTTCCACTCAAAAACCCATTTATTCCTACTCTTTGTTTCCTGACTGCCAACCCAGTTCTCTATCTATCTCAGTATGAGTAGACCACCCCCAATCTCATGCACTTTAAATTTTACGTACTAATCTCTTATGGAAACCTTATCGAAAGCCTTCTGAAAATCCAAGTAAACCACACCCACTGGCTTCCCCTTATCAACTGTAAGAGTCACATCCTCAAACAATTCCAATAGATTTGTCCATTTTCCCTTCTGTAAATCCATGCTGACTCTGATCCTGTCACCGTTTTCCCAAGTGTTTTATTCATAAATCTTTTACAGTGGACATTTGATAACATTTTCCTGACTACCAAAGTCAGGCTAACCAATCTATAGATCTGTTTTCTCTCTGACCCTTTTTTTAAATCCAGGCTTTACATTAGCCGCCATCTAATCCACAGGAACGGTCCAAGGTTCTATAGAATCTTGAAAGATGACCATCAATGTATCCATATTGGCAGGGCCAATTCTTTACATCTCTCAGATGGAGATTAGGCCCTGAAGATTTAATAAGATCCAACAACCCTTACCACCGTTTACTGCCTGTTGGTGTTCCTGATCTCTCCCCATACAGATTTCACTGCAGTGGAGTGAATATCCTTCCTCGCTATTGTGTTAATTTCCTCTTTATTTAACAACATTACCCCACTTTCTTTTGCTTTTTTTCTGTCCTTCCTGAAAGCTGAATACCCTGGATATTCAGTTCCCCTCCTTAGTCACCCTGCATCCACATTCCTGTAAATCCAACTACATCATATCCATTTATGTATATTCGTGTGACTAATTCATCCACTTTATCATGAATGTTCCATGTATTAAGACACAAAGGTCTCAAGGTTCACCTTTTTAACATTCTTCATCCCATTGTTTTGTACTATGATCCTGCTGATTCTTGTTATCACTTTGCCTATTTCTCATTATCTTTAATTTTTGCCCTTGTTTCCCTCTTTTGACTTCCTGTCTAGGTTCCAAGCCCTGTGCCATTTTAGTTTAATTGCTCCCCAACCAGACTAGCAAATAATCCCCCTGTTCCAGTCCTGTCCAGGTGAAACCTGTCCAGTATGTATTGGTCCCATCTCCCCCAGAATCTGTCCCAGTGCCTCAGGAATCTGAAACCCTTGCACCATCTCATCAGTCATATTCATCTGATATATCTTGCTATTTCTACTGACTAACATGTGACTCTGGTACCAATGCTGAGATCACTATCTTTGAGGTCCTCCTTTTTAAATGGCTTCCTATTTTCTTTATATTCTGCTTTTACGACATTATCCCTTTTCCTACCTATACCTACCTACCACTGGCTGGTCACCCTTTCACTCCAGAAGTGTCCTGTAGTCACTCAGATATCCTTGACCCCAGCACCTGGGAGGGAACATACCATCCTCGGGTCTTGTTTGCGGCCGGGGAAATATCCAGTCACCTCACGATTAAACCCCTATTACCAGGGTCCTCGGTTCAATTCCAGCCTCTGTGGAATGTCTGTGTGGAGTTTGCACATTTTCCCCATGTCTGCATGGGTTTTCTCCAGCTTCTCCAGTTTCCTCTCACAATCAAAAGGTGGATTGGCCATGCTAAATTACCCATAGTGTGCAGGGATATTTCGAGAAGGCGGATTCCCCATGGAAAATACAGGGTTATATGGCAAGAGTGCGGGAGTGGTCTGGGTGGGATGCTGTTTGGAGACTTAATGGTCCAAATGGTTTCTACCTGCACTGTAGGGATTCTATGATCTATCTATATAAGGTCAATGCCCTCAACAGTATCCAAGTGCTATATCAGTTTTGCAAGGGAATGGCCACAGAAGACACTCCTGCACTGTCTGCCTAGTCCACTGACTCTGCCTGATTGTCATCCATTCTCTCCGTGCCTTCAGAGTCTTAGCTCTCTGGGCAGTCTATCCACAATACGCTCAGCCGCACGGATGCTCCACCATGTACCCAGCCACCACCACCCAGCTCTAAAACTAGAGCTTCCAGGAACTGCAGCCAGAGGCACTTCCTGCATACTTTCTGGTCCCACTGGAACTGTGCCCGACTTTGCGCACACAGTTTTCAACACTTCATATTGCAGTCATTAAAAAAAGAGACTAGTTAGTTTGAAGTTTCTTGGCAAAAATACCAAGAGAGAAAACAGATTCTATCTCAGGTATTTTGAAATCAAAACTTTAACATATTGTGCAATTTAAATCCATATTGAACAAAAATATTGCAACATACTGATGCAAAGCACACCTATCAGGTTTTTAAGCAGCAACAGAATATTTCTTACCATCGATTTTGACCTGATTAACTTTGCATTTGGGGCAGGGAAGGAGTTTAAAATTCTCGGCCTGATACATAGAATAGTCAGTGCTAGCAATGACTATCTGATTACCAGGCAACCAGCTCGTGGCATCATCCATTAAATTAAGAATTACACCCTTTGACACCTCCACACGAAAGCCACAGTGAGGTACACCTGTCAAAAAAAACATTTGTACAGCATTTTACAAAGAAGCAAAAGACTTGGATTTGGATGATGCGCAACAAAAATGATTCCATTTGATTAAAAGAAATTAGCTTCTTTTAAATAATTCATACCCTTACTTGTCAGAAAAAACTAGTAATTTCTCAATGATGGACAGCGACACAGCAATATAATGAGGCAGTTCTCTTATTTATCTCCCATGTTAACTTTGTCCCCCTTTCACAAGCTCCACTTGTTTGCCTCATTTTAACTAACGCAAAGGGACAAGTCAGCTCCCATTTATATTACCTCCTCCAAGCTAACCAGGTTGTAGGAGAGGATGTTACATAGAAGATTTCCAAAAGATTATATCAGAAATAGGTGTGTACATATCTCAGGAAATGATTGACAAGCAGGACTTTCTCTGGAGGGCTGGCCAAATAATGGTCATTAAAATCATGAAAAGTTTTGTTGGCATGGATACAGAGAGAATGTTTCCTCTTGTACAGCAGAAATACAATACAGAAAGCAGAAGAAACTTCTTTACATAGAAATGGTAGTGGTGGAACTCTATAACAGGGAGTCATTGGAGTAAAAATGATGTATGTATTTAAAAGAAGCTGGATGAGTAAATGTGTGCTAGGATGGCTACAATGATCAAAACAGATCAGGGAAAATTGGAGGAGGATTGAGTGGAGCTTTAATAATTTGCATGGACTGGTTGGACCTAGTTAAGTGGCCGGCTTCTGTGCCATATATCTCGTCCTGAATATCACACTTCATGTCAGTAATCCAATGAGTTTAATAGATAACGTCAATCAAGATTTATCAGCTCATAAATATGTAACTGCACTAGTTTACTTGATTTAATTGATATTTGCAAGGTTGTTTTCAAATATATTTGGCACTAAGGAATTTTCTTTTTAAATTCCAGCCAGAAACTGCAATGCTAAAATGCAATGCTCTTTCACATGGACTTTTATTCCTAAACAGAGAGTTGACCATTTTTCCTACTCAGGGCAAGTTTGATAGAGGGTTGAGAGGAGTGTGAGTCTTGCTCATGAAATCTGATCAACTGTTGCAATGGTATTTGGAAGGTGGATGATGCTAACCATCTAACAACCGTGGTTCATGACCCTGAGCTGAACTTCTTGATACTGTATCTGCCCCCCTCACAAAGACTACCTACAAAACATCACCAGTCTCTACTGCTGTGTCAATGCAATTGGCACTGAACACCTCATCCTTGTCTTACTTATTTCTAGATGGCTATTTCAATCTGACCTCTCACCCTGCGTACATATGAGCTCACCGAAAATGCTTCTGTTCATGTTCTAATTCATGTCCCTTTCACCCATCACTCCTGTGATCACATTGATTCTCGGCCAGGTAAATCAACATTCTCTTTATATCCTCTCATGCCCTCATCTGCAACTCCCTTGAGCCCTACAACCTCAGAAATATCTTCATACCTCCTTTGTTGTCCCCAGTTTTTGTTATTCCACTATTGGCAGCTCTGCTTTCAGCTGCCTAAATTCTAAGAACCTCTAGACCTCTCCAGTCCTCCATCTATTACTCCTTAAAACCTACTTCCTCACTTACACATGAAAGCAGTGGACATAAGTAATACATTAATTTGTCTTTACAAAGAATGAAGTTTCTACTGAAGTCATGGTTAAAGGGGAGGTAGTTCAGACACTTGATTGATTTTAAGTTGATAAGGTATTGGATAGCTGCATGTACATAATAAGGCACCAGGACCAGATAAGAGGCATCCAAGGACACTGAGGACCATGGGCAGTATGACTCTCTATAAATACAAGGTTAGCGCTAGGAATTGAAGAATTGCAAACCTTTTCCAAAACAGGATACAAGGTCAAGTGCAGCAGCTACAGGCCAGTCTGTTTAACTTTAGTGGTGGGGCAACATTTGGAAACGATGATCCAGGACAAAATTAAGTAGTCACTTGGATAAATGTGGGTTAACTAAAGAAAGCTGGGACTGACTTATTAAGGCCAAATTGTATTTCAAAATTTCAAAACTTGCATTGAGATTTTTGACAAAGGAACAGCGAGGGTTGATGAGGGTAATTGTTTGGATGGCATGTATGTGGACTCCAAAGGAAGTTGATCAAGTGTGATTACAAAATGTTAGAACTTGTGAAATAAAAAGAATAATAACATGGATGTGAAATTGGTTGAATAACAGGAAACAGGCTGCCGTGGTGAACAATTATTTTTCAGACCAGAGGAAGGATTGTGGTAACTTTCCCAGGGATCAGTGTTAGTATCCTGCTCTTCCTCATATAGCAATGAAAGATGTTTGTAAATTCTCAAAGGACTGATCGGAATGACCTTTGACAGTGTAACTGACCAGACCAAACCCTCTCAAAACAATCAGAAGATAGTCTAAACCCTAACGCTTTGTTATTTTAAGATAAATGTAAGATGTTGCATTTTCAGATGCCTCTCAATTGGTCAAACTACCGGATTTAAAGCAAAATACACTTTATTCATCACTATAGTTAAAATACAACAAAAGAAAAAAGGAATTGGAATAGCTTAACTCTATTGGAATGCTTAACAAAATAAAGGTACAGTACTTATTACTAATTAATTGTTCCAATATTGTAACATCTCATCATTACACTCTTACCAAAAAGGCAAATTCAGAGAACAGATTGTCTCACACGCGACTTCTGTAGCAAGCAGATGACCTCCAGATTTTGGCTGTATCCGAGAGAGGGATTAAAAAAAAGGCTTCCACCTCTTCGAGACCCCAAAAACTGCTGAAAACTAAACTAGAGATTGTGGTTCTGTGGCAGCTAGACTACAGTCATTCAGACTGCTTCTAGTGTTCTAACTTTTAAAAAAAAACCAAGGCCTCACAAATTGTTTACTGGTTTTCCAACTAGACAACTCGGTACCTCCGTCTTATAACCTTTCTCAAACAAAAACAGAAAAAAAACTCTTAAAGCCACAACAGTCATTGATGACCTAACTCAGTGAAATGGGAAGATGTGAACACACTGGTAGCAGAATAACTAGACTTGTTGCTGTAAAGACTGGAATTCTGTGGAAAGTGTGTTATAAGGTAGTCAGTTACATTAAGATATTAGTAAGGGTCATCTTTTCTGTAGAGTATTAGTTACCTACTAAGTAGTGGTTAGTTAATGTCGATTTTAGTTTGTTACAGTAACAATCTTAAAATGTGACCTCATGTTGCAATTCCTTTTCAAGTTGACCATTGGGAATTCAATTATCTTTTTTCAAAGTTATTGATTTTTTTGGAATAACTGTAGATTCTTTCGAAAAGCTATGGCTGCCCTTAGAAGAGGAATAGTTGAGGGGAAATTTGGTAAAAGTGCTCAAAATCATGAGGGGACGCGACAGAGTAGCTAGAAAGAAACCGCTCCCATTGATTGAAGGATCAAGAGCAAGAGGGATCAGATGTAAAGAATTGCCAAAAAAAACTTTCGCCTTTGAGTGGCTAGAATCTGGAAGTCACAGGCTGTGTATGAGATATAGGCAAATTCAACTACAGCTTTTAAAAGAAAATTACATTATCAATCAAAAGTATAATGCATTGGTGAGAATCCTGCAGAGGGCTAGCATGGAACATGATGGGCTGAATAACCTCCTTATGTGCTGTAGCCATTTGAAGATAATTGTCTTAATTTTTTTAATCGCTTAGACATTTTGCCTAAACGTCCCTGAGAAGCACCTTTGAAATACCAGTCTTACAAATGCAAAATGTCACTAATTATTCCGCCAGAGAGGTAGAATTTCAGGTTCACTTCAGTGAGCATTGACTTGTTCCAAATATTGATGAGTCGTAAAAGGTCCAATCTGAGCTCTGAGAAGCACTGCAGAAATATAAAGCTATTCCTGGACTCACCGTGAACCCACTCACTGAAGGCAGTAACTGTGAAATGAGTCCCATCATATGTCTGAAAGTCTCTCCTTGCTATGGCAATACCAGTGGATCCGTTAGGCTGATATAACCGTCTGTCTTCCACAACCAATGATTCGGAGTCACGAATAACTCCAACCATAGCCCAAGGCTGCCTGAAGCAAATTGACAAAAATGAGACTGAATACACTTAGCTTCACAATCGATTCAAAATGCTAAAAGTCACAACACCAGGTTATAGTCCAACAGATTTAATTGGAAGCACTGGCTTTCGGAACGCTGTTCCTTCACAACCACCTGATGAAGGAGCAGCGCTCCGAAAAGTAGGGCTTCCAAATAAACCTGTTGGATATAACCTGGCGTCATGTGATTTTTAACTTTGTACACCCCAGTCCAACACCGGCATCTCCAAATCATGATTTACAATGCGTTGTTCAAGTACCCGCAATTGTTTTATACAAAATTACAGCTCTTCTGAAAGTGACATTATATGATTCTCTCTCGGTCGGGATTTGAAGAGTTTTTGCTTCCGTTGTTGCTTTTGTTACTTAACGAGTTCCGTCAACAAAGCCGGCCAGTGGCCCTCAAAAGGACTTGGGGAGCTGTCCATGGTGGCTCCTATTGTAATCAGTAAATTATGCCTGTGTGAAATACATATCCCACTGGCGCTGAATCAAATCTACTAAATGAAGACATTGTAGCCCATTGTTTCAGTTCAGTCGTAAAAATCCCAACCCCGTTCAGAAGATATTCATCAAGTTCCAATTATTCATTAAGATTCATGTCAAACGCGTTCACACATGTTTTAGCCTACATAACACCGTGTTTATTTCATCTGTAGACGAATACAATGCAAATGTGATATTTATGCTGGTAAAAAGGTCAACAAGACGAGGAAGGGCGATAAGATGGACAAACAGGCCGAGCCTCCAAGGCAAAGGCCAAGAGCAAAGGGGGGGGGGGGGGGGAGCCCAGAACCCGTTCATTTGATCCACAGTTAGCTCAGTAAGTGGGAGTTGGGAGGTAGTGGTCAAAAACTCGCAGTTACATTAGATTCTCTACAGTGTGGAAACAGGCCCTTCGGCCCAACAAGTCCACACCAACCCTCCGAAGGATAAGCTGGCCACACCCATTTCCCTCTGAATAATGCACCTAACACTACGGGCAATTTAGCATGGCCAATTCACCTGACCTGCACATCTTTGGACTGTGGGAGGAAACCGGAGCACCCGGAGGAAACCCACGCAGACGCAGGGAGAATGTGCAAACTCCACACAAACACCCAAGGTTGGAATCGAACCTAACCACTGAGTACTGTGCCGCCCAACCGAGTTCAAGCCCCTATTCCACACGGTCTCAGTGACAGTGTGTAGACTTTCCAGCAGAAATTTATTCCATTCTGGTATTCAGACAGAAACATATCTCTTTGCATTCTCCAATCCTCTTGCTCGCCCTGGTCTCTCTCTCTCTCTCTAGACTATCTTGCCGTGTATGTAAGGTCCCAGCTCCCTGCTGTGGGAACTGAGTCTCAGTCAGATACATAGGGATAAAGGGAAACGTAATTTATATAGCGCCTTTAAACTCCATACTGAGGAAATACTTGTTGAATTGCACTCGATGTACGGCAGGAAAGGCAGCAGTTAACAGACCCTCAGCAAGCTAAATAAAAACGTATGTTGATTGTGGGGGTGTATATTGACAACATAGCAAGGGTGATCGCCCCCTCCGCACCTGCCCCCACCACCGGCACTATCACCCCACTGTCTGAGAAACAGTGCCATGCGATCTTCTTAAACACCCACCCCAGTACAATAGGAGAGAGATTCCCTTCAAAACAATCATCCAAAAGCCGGCAATGCCGGCAGTGCAGCGCTCCCTCTGTACTGAGGGGACAGGCAGCCTCAGACAGCTGTGCTCAGGCCCTGCAGTGGAGCCTGCACCCTGGGAGCTGTGTCCCTGGGGGAGGAGAGAGCGCTAGCTCAGCGTGCAAATAGAGGCACTGACCGGGAGATAACAACCCTGCTGACTGCTCCCTGGAACTGGGATTCTGGGTGTCGCACTGACTGAGGGTCAGTGAAATACCTGGAACCCACCACTCCTACCCCCAACTACAAGAATTGAATTAGGAATTCCCTTCGGCCCAACAAGTCCACACCGACCCTCCGAAGAGTATCCCACCCAAATCCATCCCTCTACATTTACCCCTGTTTAATGCACCTAACCTACACATCCCTGAACACTACGGGGCGAGTTAACATGGCCAATTCACCTGACCTGTACATATTTGGATTGTGGGAGGAAACCGGAGCAGCCGGGGAGAATATGGAACCGCCCGAAGTGGGAACCGAACCCGGGTCCCTGACGCTGTGAGGCAGCAGTGCTAACCACCTGTGGCCAACAGGCCGCAAGACAGGGAGACAGCTACCTCCACATGGTGGAACACGACAAGGCAGCGTGTTCAGTGGAATCAACTCACATTGAGGGGGCTCAGGTGGCACAGTGGTAGTGTCCATACCTCTGAACGAAGAGGTCTGGGTTGAAGTCCCACCTGCTGCAGAGATGTGTCATAAATATCCCTGTACAGGTTGTTGAATATCTAACATAGAAGCAGCTTATTTGAAAGTGGCCACCTGAGTGCAGTGCTACAGCCAGCTCCCGCTGGTTAGAGGACAGGAAGGTGCCTCACCTGTAGCCCAGATGCCTGGCTTGTTCACTGCCCAGCAGCTCCCGGAGATCGTTCCTGGCGGACACGCTCAGGCTCCGAGCCGCCGAATCTCCCACCGCCACCGCCACGATCCGCCCCCTGGGCTCGGAGCGCAGGAATTCCTGCAGCCGGCGGCTCTCGTTCGCCCAGAGGTGGGTGTCGAAGCGGTCAGCCCGCAGCAGCCTGCCGGTGCCTGGGTCCAGGACTCGGACATTGAGTCCCCTGCTGCCCCGGCGCCTGTCGAAGCGATAGGCTCCATACCGCAAACCGCCCGGGTACAGAGTGCGGCTCAGCAGGCTCCAGGACAAACACCTCCTGCCGTGCAGCTCCAAGACCCCTCCTCTGTCCACACCGATAAACTTCTTGCCGAATGGCTCGACCTGTGGGCCCTCTGTTGACCTGCCGACCAGAGAGATGGTAGCCTTAGAGGTATAGGGGCACTTCTCCGCTCCGATGTGCAGCTCCCCGCCGTTCCTGATCAGAATATAGCGGGCTCTCAGAGTGATGGGTTCCCTCGGCGTGTCGCTGAACACAAGTTTGCCTGTGAAGTGATAGCCAGAGTTCAGCAATGGGCAAACAGAAACGGAAAGGGATGGTTTGGGGGGGGGGGTGGAATTACACGTCCCGGCGCAGAAAACCTCAATATTTCAAAGTCCCTGAAGCGCCAGGAGAATTTCAGTGCCTTCAGCAGCAGTGTTACATTTCACATTTTAATTCCGAGCGCTATGTTTACCTTCGGGCAAACAACGTTAAAATACATTCACGAACACTGATTCTATTATTTTTTTCAAAAAAGAAAAACTGTTAATGACTGGGATGATTTTACGAGTCTGCAGCGTGTTCGAAGTTAACCATCGATTTAAAACTCACCCCCATCCTCGATGATGATGGAATGGACAGACGCTGAAGACTCCAGTTTAAGGAAAGTCCCACGTCCAATTTGAACTTTCTGACCCTCATCATGTCCTGGATTCCAAGGTAATAAATATGTCCCCTTATCTGGGCAGCGCACTGAAAGGAGAATGTTGAGCTGACTATAAAATGTTATTGCATTTTAAAATATTGTTTCAAATGTTATGAAAACAGAAGTTACACACCTGTGGTGCCAAGCCTGCGTAAGTGATATTCTTGGCCATCCCCGTTGCTGATGTTTTGAATTAATCCGAGTTGCACGCTGTCAGCCTCTTACTGACACGGGGCCGGGTTGGGATAGATTATAAATTATGCAAATTGATCAATCTCCCAAGGAGTCTGGGAGGGGGCTGGGTTATTGAGAATCACAAACCGGACACAACTCAGTATCAAACTCCTGCAGGTTACAATCTGGTCAGTCCTTGCTACAGTCAGTGTCCACTCACTCACACACACACACACACACTCCGAGCCTACACTTCCTGCTGCAAACCATTCCTGAACACACCAGCCCGGGCTAGTTTGTCCCCCCCACCCCTCCCCTCCCCTCCTCCCCGGGTTACATCTCCCGCCCCGAGCCCAGTGCACCTGTTACCGGAGGAGGGGGCTGCAGTACCAGAAAGTTTCCTGGTGCCGGTCGCTTCTCTTCCACTGCGAGGCGATTCGGAACCACTGGGTGTGTGGACGGCGACAGATGCTCCGGATCTCTGAAGCTGCTCTTCCCGGTCCCGGTCTCCCGGGTTGGTGTTGTGTCCTGCTGCAGGGGAGATAGATGCTCCCGTTTATGAAGCCGGTCCCGGGGGGATGCTCCTGTTTATGGAGCCGGTCCTGAGGAGATGCTCCGGTTTATGAAGCCGGTCCTGAGGAGATGCTCCGGTTTATGGAGCCGGTCCCGGGGAGATGCTCCTGTTTATGAAGCCGGTCCCGGGGAGATGCTCCGGTTTATGAAGCCGGTCCCGGGGAGATGCTCCGGTTTATGGAACCGGTCCTGAGGAGATGCTCTGGTTTATGAAGCCGGTCCGGGGGAGATGGTCCTGTTTATGAAGCCGATCCCGGGGAGATGCTCGGTTTATGAAGCCGGTCCCGGGGAGATGCTCCTGTTTATGGAGCCGGTCCTGAGGAGATGCTCCTGTTTATGAAGCCGGTCCCGGGGAGATGCTCCGGTTTATGAAGCCGGTCCTGAGGAGATGCTCCGGTTTATGGAGCCGGTCCCGGGGAGATGCTCCTGTTTATGGAGCCGGTCCCGGGGAGATGCTCGGTTTATGAAGCCGGTCCCGGGGAGATGCTCCTGTTTATGGAGCCGGTCCTGAGGAGACGCTCCTGTTTATGAAGCCGGTCCCGGGGAGATGCTCCTGTTTATGGAGCCGGTCCTGAGGAGATGCTCCTGTTTATGAAGCCGGTCCCGGGGAGATGCTCCTGTTTATGGAGCCGGTCCTGAGGAGATGCTCCTGTTTATGAAGCCGGTCCCGGGGAGATGCTCCTGTTTATGGAGCCGCTCCGCCTCCTCGTGTTTTTTTCCTCTGGAACCCGCTCCCTCTTGGTTCCGCCCCCAGCCTCTCATTGGCTGACCCCGCGCTTAGTTACAGCCGCTGCCAGGAGACGGAGACTCAACATTCCACAGGTAATGACACGGGAAACCCCGCCCCCATAGCGCCCCCATAGCCCCCCCGTCTGGAATTCTCTGCCCTTCCCACCCCAACTCGGAAGGCCATTGCCCTCCCCTTGCAGAAACCCCCTCCTCCCCAGATCCAGCGTCTCAGGGGACCCCCCTCCTCCCCTCACTCTCCCCTCATCATCCTCACTCCTCCCTCCACTCTCCCTCGTCTCTCGAGCTGGATCTCCCACTTTAAACCTCATTCGCTCCCTCATTCCTAAGGGTCGCATTCCCTGCACCCTCTCCTCACTCAATCCCCAGGACACCCTCCCTCACGCAGTCTTTGTAGTCACTCATCCCTCAGTATCACCCTCACTGTCCTCATTTCCCTCTATGCCAGGGCCGACCCCTCCTTCCCCCTCCATTTACCACAGGAGCCTCATTCATACCATATCCCTCCCTATCCTTCCCTTCCCTTCACCCTCACTGCTCGCTGACCAGAGGCGACTTGAGTTTGCCCTAATGCCCGGCTCCGGCATGAAGGACTCTCCGATGAGCTGCTGCTTAATTTCAAATTCAACCACGAACCTTTGCAAGTGGATGTCTGAGGGATAAGAGGTTGGGGAGGTGCGAGGTGACGTTGACTGCACCGAGTCGATGGGCCAAATGGCCTAACTGTAACACTATCCTGATCCTGTACTTACTTCCCTCCCCTCAGAATCGAGGTCTCCCCTGCTCTCACTATGGCAGTCTCGTTCCCTCACTCTGAATTTCCCAGGGCTCTCTCCCCGTCCCTCCCTCTCCCTCAGTACTTCCTCTCTGTCACTTCACCCGCCCTACCACCACACTCTCCTTCCTTTCCCTCCCTCACGTTCGGAGAGTGTTACTGCCTCTCCCGCTCCGTTGAAGCCAACCCCCACAATTTCCCCAGGCCTCCCCGGGTTGTAGGAGGGGACTGAGAGACCACTGGGTTTGGTCAGTCCCAAGCCCAGCAAATCTTTCAGTGACAGTTCAGCCTTCCCCGAGGCCAGTCAAGATTCACCCGAGAAATCTGTTTCCTAAACATTTCGACCTTGGTAAACACATCTCACGATCCGGGGTTCTGTCTCTCTCTCGATTCCTGCTAAATATCTCCTGGGACGAGGGACCAGTTCCAGGAAAACGCGGTCACGATTCCAAAACAACAGCCGCCGGGCTCCTTCAGCAGCTGGGGCTTGGAGCCAACATCAGCCCCAGGAACCACACGCGCGAGTGTTACACAGCGGCTGCAGGCGAGTCCAAGACAGGCTGAGAGGAGCTGCCCATACAGACAGTTCCCCGAAATAACCTGGGACAAAATAAGGAGCTCACGACACTGCCTAATAACCGCACAAAATAGCCAAGGCCAAACATCATTCACCACCACCAACCCCCGGCTCCTCCACATACCACCCAGGACTGAAGGGAACACCATCACTAAATAATCCCTTTCCCAAGCACTTAGCTTCTGACCAGCAGCCGCTACACTGAACTCTCAGGAGATACCTCGGAATCTGTTCCATTCATTCCCTTCCATTATTCTGATACCGATCCAGTTAATTTAAACTTTTGGACTTCAGAAGCACACCACGGGATCGAAATAAACAGCAGAAAGGGCGGTTTTGCAAACAACACGTTTCCCTGCATTGTGTGGACTAACTCACTTCTGGCTGAAGTTTATGTTGGAACTGAGAGCGCCTTTTATTTTGGAATCTGTGAAACACAAGTCGCAGAGTCCCACGCAAACAAACATTAAACACACACGTAGCATCCACATCTGACAGAGTTAGGGAAATTACACGAGTCATCATCAGCTCTGGCCAGTCCTGTCGCTCCAACCTGAGAATCCAGCTCCTATCACATTCTTTTTTTTATTAGATATGGGCATCGCTGGGGTGTTGAAAGGCCTTACTGCAAGGCAGCCTCCAGGAGATTATAGGGCCAACTATAATATTGTTCGGGAGGGCATTTCAGGATTTTGACCCAGCAACACTGAAGGAACCGCAATACATTTCCAAGTCTGGATGGTGAGTGGCTTGGAGGGGAACTGGTGGTGATGGTGGTGGTGTTCCCATGTGTCCTAGACGGGAGTGGTCATGGGTTGGGAGGGTGCTGTCTCAGGCCCTTGGGTGAATTCCTACATCTTGTAGATAATACACCGACTGCTGAATCGGTGTCAGTGATGGAGGGAGTGAATGTTGAAGGTGAATCCTTAACCAACCATTTCACATTAAGTTATGGTCATCTCTACATGCAGACTAAACGGCAGCCAAAGCTGTTTTCCAACTCTCAGAAAATCTGAGACAACTACTTGGAGCTAAAATGACAAGTTAAGCACTCACCAATTAACAAACAGGTGCATGCCAAGAACAGACAAAGATTAAAGCATATTCAACACAAAAAAAAACTGAACATTTTACCAGTTGGAATTTGCACAATCCAAGCAACCACTGAGAGAAGAATGAGAACAGAGAACAAGAGCACAGATTCCTGAAGGCCTGTTGACAATGAAGCTGGGTTAGGAGTTCACTAAGGGAGCGGCCATTGAGTAACCAGTGCCTCAATACTGCTTCAGAACGACACTGTGGTGAACCTTTTCTGGTGGGTCTATAAAGGGTGACACAAGATGACCTGTGGCTAAAGTTAAATCATCAGCAAGCTGCCCTTTTATAGGTTGGGTCATCTAATCAAATTAAAACCATTGGCACCAAAACCAGCAGGAGACTTCCCCAGTGAAACCAGGACATTTGATGATCTAAGTCTCCAAGCCCCAGTCTCAGGAGACATTGAGCACACATTGTAAAGGTGGCCAAACATACAGTGTCACAGAAGACAGGCAAGCAGCTGAAATATCCACATATGCTATCATGCCCTCAGCTCCAACCTTGCCAGGGACCCTGCAAATCCTGTTTTATCCAGAGCTGAGGGCAAGCTGCAAGATTGACCCAACACCAATGAATAGGAAAGGTTTGGAGGGATGTGGGTCAAACACGGGCAGATGGGACTAGCTTAGTTTGGGATTATAACCCACATGGTCTGGTTAGATCGAAAAGGGTCTGTTTCCATGCTGTATGGCTCGAAGCGTGAGCTGGAAATTAAGAGACACCAAAGAGAAGTTAGATTGAAGATTTCTGATTACAAACTAAAGACAGGGATGGGATGGAGGTGTGTGGGACCAGGCCTGCCAGAGGAGTTGAGCTAGAAAGCAAGAGTTGAGTTGCACTTTCTATATTTGTGAAGTTCATAAAATTAACAAGGAGAGCCCTGGAGATGACAACAGCATGGCTGCTGGATTCAACAGCAGTGGATGTTACTGTATTCCTGGATAAAGGACAGCCTTGGGGATGTGGTGTTGAATGGGACACTAAGCCTGAACAATTCTGTTTAGATGCTGCAAGTAAGAGAAGTTGGTGAATCAGGACAAAGGAAGTTGAATTTCTGTAAAGGTTCAAGGACTGGCATATAAAAATACCAGGCATAGATGAGATATTTTACATTTTTTCCACTTATTAAATTTCACACACTGAAATAATCCCTGAAATCGAATATTTTCCCAGTTGTGTTACTTCCCATTGTAATGGCAACATGTCACACTGTGATTCTCAATCAGAGAAACTGTCTGAATCATTATGTTATAGTCTTAATTTCGCTAAACACTTAAAATATAGATAAGCTAACATTATGTCAGCTACAAGAGTTAATAATACATTTTTAATAGAACACTGGTTGTGGGGATATTATGTATATGAGCTATTGCACAGTGTGAAACTTTGATAACTCAAAGCACAAATTGGTCCTTACCGTATTTTTTAAAATTCATTTTCAGTCTGGAGTCATCACTCACACAGCCAGAATTCATTCCTCATTTTATTGTTAGAATTGAGCAGTTTAGATTATTGGCAAACTGGAGTCAAACAGATCGGCCGAACCAGGTTAGGGAGTAACTTTTCATTAGTTCTGAAGAGGAGTCATATATGAAACTCAATTTCTTACTCCACGGTGCTGCCAGGCTCACTGGAGGTTCTCCAGAATTCTGTGTTTATTTCAGATTTCCAGCACCCAGTATTTTGCTTCTCTAAAAGGCCACAGCTGAAGCTGCTGGTTTTTATGACAATCTCACTACTTCAGGGATACCTTTTAATTGAAAGATCATCTTTTGTTCCCAGACTTCTATTGTTCCAGACTGAATTCAAGTTTACAAATAGCTATGGTAGGATTTGAACTCAAATGGCTTCAAATAATTAATCCATGCCTCCATCTCCCCATTCCTGTAACATAATCATGATAGTCTTAAACTAATCATTCAAAATTTTAAGACAACATTTTTTGTATTTGCAGCCCTCACTATAGGTTTAAATGTCTTTTAAGTTGTGGAGCATCACACTGAGAAGGTCCCACAGGTATTATTACCCATTGAGTATTCAATTCTCCCTCACCACCATCTCTCCCAATCTAGACTGCATTTCTGACATCTATTACTAGATGAGTGGACATCTTCTCCAGGTAAATACTGGAAAGATCAAAGCCATTCGGAGGAACTTTCAACTCAAACTCAGTGAAACAATGAAACCTATATCAAGTGGGGAACTCACTGAAATCTGCGGTAGATTTCAGCAAAGCCCTCTAACTGTGCAAAAGCATTCACAATTCACTTCCCGGTTTCCTGATGAATCAGAGAAAGTGGGCTAGATCACATGCCCAATCTGTCAAAGGAAGGATTTTGAATTAAGGGGACCTTGGCACGGTTAAGACTGACTGAACTGGATACTGATTCTTGAGGCTGCAGGAACCAAAGAATTGGAGAGGAGTCTTGGCTCTTCTCTGACCCAGACTCCTACCTGCATTTAGTGATCTGAGGGATTGCAATGAGGTGATTCTGTCAAGAGCAGGAGGAAGAGGCTGGCCTCTCAAACTACGCAGGGTAATTAGAAGGGCTAGAGGAAGTCAAGGTCAGGTGTGTTTTCCCTCCAACTTGGAGACAGTGTTCAGAGAATCAGAAATCTCAGAGATGCAGCAAGTGAAAACATTTCTGAATGTGAAGCTCCACGCCGACTTGTGCAACATTCCACAATTTAGAAAGTTCCCTAAGTCAACACATTTTGCAACTCTATTCATTCTTTAGCACTGGGTTAGCACTGCTGCCTCATAGCACCGGAGACACGGGTTCAATTCCCGCCTCAGGCGACTGTGTGGAGTTTGCACATTCTCCCCGCGTCTCCTCTGGGTTCTCTGGTTTCCTCCCACAGTCCAAAAAATGTGCAGGTAAGGTGAATTGTCCATGCTAAATTGCCCGTAGTGAAGGGGTAAATGTAGGAGAATGGGTCTGCGTGGGTTGCTCTTCAGAGGGTCGGTGTGGTCTTGTTAGGCCGAAGGGCCTGTTTCCACACTGTAAGTAATCTAATCTTAACTTGCAGGCACCTCACCTCCCCAACTAGACATTTAGATTCACACTCGTTTTACTGCTTTCTCACATTCATCCCTCAGTCACCATTCTAAAGTGTTGTCGTTCAGTTGTCCGTATGAGCCTTCAAGTAATGGCTCTAACTCTGCTTTCTCTCCTTGTACCAGAGATCTCAGGGACAAGCAGAGATCCAGAATGTGGTTCTTCAATGAGAAGCCCTTTGTCAGCCTTTAACACTGAATGCTCCATGGCAAGTCTTGTACCAGAAGGCTGCAGACTTCAGCAGTGACCTGCTGTGAGCGTCCTGAGGGGGTGGTACTCAGATAAATCAGACAGCTGATTCTCTGTCTGTAGAATATCTCTGGGCTTTCATATCTTTGGAACTGGATCTCTGATCCATTCCCTCTCCTATGCCACTGAAACCATGGGGCTGTGAAGGGGGCAGCTGGTGCTGGGTATTGCTGTCCCTCTTGTTTCTCATCACATACAAAGTATAGTTGTATACAATGTTTCCATGTGATGAAGACAGGGAATTGTAGCTTCATGTGAGTGAAATACTAGCCTGAGCTCCAGGAAGTTGACTATTGACTGTCAAACAATGAAAGCACTCCAGGCAGTGAAATGCTGTGAGCACCAGACTCTCTCCTAGTGACAGCTGTCTTTATATTCTTCATGGTCTTCATATTCACTGTCCACAGCCTTCCCAAGCCTGTCAGCTTCACTTTAGAATTCTACTCTGCTGTGCACTTGCCTGGTTGACCCTGGCAAGCTATGACAGCTTGAGAAATGGCTGTACTGACTGTTAAAGGCAGAACGATTGGGCAAAACAGCAATTAATCACTGATGTGAATAATTTAATTACTTCCTTGATAATGCCAAGAGGATTCTCTGTTTGCCTGTGAACCCTCCCAGGTAAAATCCAGAAGAGGCTGGGATAATGTCTGAATCCTGGTCCAGCCTCACTTTAATTAAGTAATTTAACTCCTTGCACACATCCAAACACACTCTTTCTTGCCCATTAGAAATCACTCCATTTTCTTACCAATCAACTCCATTCCTCTCGTTGAAAACTCTCTGAACTGAACCTTCATATTAGCTTTGATCTGACAAATCTCTGACCACTAATTCACACTATATCTAATACTGCCTACTTCCACCTTTGTAACATCAACTGACATTGTCCCTGCCTCTGTTCATCTGTTCCTAGCCCTAACCTTATCACGTGCCTTTACTCTCTCTTGGGACTCCATTATATCAATACACGACTGGTCAACATTCAATGTTCTAACCTTGTGAATTTAAAATCATTGGAAGTACTGCTGTTTTACCCTAACTGGTACCAAGTCCTGTTCATACACCTTTGCTCACAGACTTTCACTGACAGCTGATTAGAGGTAAAGATAGTTGCCGCCTTCCAAAACAGACCACAGCTGTCACTAGGAGAGAGTCTGGTGCTCACAGCATTTCACTGCCTGGAGTGCGCTGTTTTTAGAGAGAGATGACTGGTGGTTTAACCTGAGGGTCACCATGCCCCAGGCAAGGGGAAAGGTTGAGAAAGCGGGTCCTTCATGGTGACCTCACCTGGTGAGGGGATTGAACCCAATGCTGTTTGCAACATACTGCATCACAAACCAGCCTCCAATCAATTCATCTAACCAAAGCAACACTTTACTGTTCAAATTCTCATTCTTGTTTTCTAATACCATCCAACCCAAACAACATTCCATGACATCTATGCATACTACATTCTAGCCTCTTGAGCATCCTCTTTTAATCTCACCACTTTAGGCCGTCATGCCTTCAGTCACCTAGGCCTCAGGTTCTGCAATTATTTCCCTAACTTGTCTCTCTACCCCATTTATTTTTAAAGACCTCCTTTAAAACCTCTTTGACTAAACCTATGGTCATCTGCCTTCATGTCTTCCTACACAACTGTGTCAAATTTTCTTGATACCCTCCTGTATTGAGCCTTGGGATGTTTTATTGCATTAAAAGATGGGTAACTGCAGATCACCCATGTTCTGTCCATAAAAATAACCTACCACTCCAACACACCATCGTGTTCCCCACACAGCATCGCTATCTTGGGCTTATTGCAGTGCTCCAGCAAAGTACAAGCAGGAAGAACATCATCACATTTTTTGTTCGGGGACGCTGCAGCCTTCAGGACTCAATGTTCAGTTCCATCATTTTAGAGCCTGAACACCTGCCGTGTCTTTTGCCCATGCCTACACCACAGGCTCGGTCATGACATGGACTGCATTCAGCACAGCCAACCAATTTTCAACTACCCATTGTCCCCATTATTGGGTTTACTGCTTTCCTGGCATACTATCAACCATGCTTAAACTTTCTTTCTCTGGACTCTCTGTCTACCTAACTACTCACTTCTTTTCACACACCCACACCCACCAACCCACCCTGCTGCTTTTGTTAAAGACAAATTATTGTTGTTTTTATCTTTTTGGGCTCTTGCTGTAATTGTAACCAGCAGAAAGGTTTTACAGCAAAACCAGAAATTGCTGGAGAAACTCAGCAAGTCTGGCAGCATTTGTGGAGAGAAATGTTTCGAGTCCAGTGACCTTTCATCAGAACACAGGCTAAGGTTTTACATTCTTCCCCCAGTAGCAGAATCTCTCACCGACAGCACTGCCATGGGTATTGCTATCACAGCACTCTCAACGGCTGGTAACCGAGGTTCTGTTCAGAGCACTCTCAGCTGTGAGTCAACAGGCTCTGGGTTCAAGACCCATTCTAGGAACGTGAGCTACTGATAAGACCAGGAGCCAATTCACTCCCCTGAAGGGATGGGCAAAGATCTGGTGACATTACTGAACCGAAGACTAGGGGCATTATCCTACTGAATAATGATCCCTGAATCCTTATCCCTAAAATAACTCATTTGATTCCTATTTGTGGGATCTTACTGTGTGCAAACTGTCAGCAGCCTTCCCCACATCACAGCAATGACTACTCAAAGATATTTTATTGGGTGTGAATTGTCTTGGGACAAACGGAGGACATGAAAAATACTAACTAAATGCAAGCTATTCTGTATTTATATCATGCTTCCAAAAAATAAAACACTCCCTCCACTCTGTCTGGCTGTAATTTTATAAGGGTCTGTTATTTGTTTAGGATGATGGCAACACATTACACTACTGGCAGGGTTCAGGAAGCTCAGGCTGGGCTACAGCTCCTGTGCCTTCCAACATCCGGATCCAAGCAGCCCACTTGATTGGCACCTTATCCACCACTTTAAATGTCACTCACTCCACCACCGAGGCATAGTGGCTGCAGTGTGCACCACCTACAAAATGCCCTGTAGGATTTCTCCAAGGCTCATTCGATTACATCTTTTAATCCACAACCACCACCAACTAGAAAGACAAGGGCAGCAGGTCCATGGGAATGCCACAACATGCAAGTTCCCCTCCAAGCCACACATCATTCTGACTTGGAAACGTATCGCCGTTCCTTCACTGTTGCTGAGCCAATATCCTGAAACTCCCTCCCTAACAGCCCATGGGTTTATTTACAACAGGAGTGGATCAAGGCTGTTCACCACCATCTTCTCAAGGGCATTTAAGAATGGGCATTAATCAGTGACCCACCCAATCAGTGGGTCATATTGCATGATTAAATAACAGCGTTTGGCCCAACAGACACAAAGTTATCCCAGCTTTTATGAGAAAATCTTTTAATGTGTCTTGAAGTGCTTTCTTTCTTTAGATATCTTTTACAATCATTTACAGAAAATAATAAATTGGGACTCCTAAACAAAGACAGCAAATGCAGCTAAGCCAGCAATCCTCAGGTGCACCCTAGATAGAACCCTCATTCTGATGTTAAACAGAAAAGGTAGGATTCTGAAGAAGGGTCATTGAAGTGGTACAGTGGTTAGCACTGCTGCCTCACAGCGCCAGGGTCCCAGGTTCAATTCAGTCCTCGGGTGACTGTGTGGAGTTTGCACATTCTCCCTGTGTCTGTGTGGGTTTCCTCTGGGTGACCCGGTTTCCTCCCACAATCCAAAGATGTGCAGGTTAGGTGAATTGTCAAATTGCCCCATAGTGTTAGGTGCATTAGTCAGAGGAAAATGGGTCTGGGTGGGTTACTCTTCGGAGGGTAGGTGTGGACTGGTTGGGCCGAAGGGCCTGTTTCCACGCTGTAGGGAATCTAATAAAAAAATAAAACTTGATGCTAACTGTGCTTTCTCTCCACAGATACTGCCAGATCTGAAGTTTTCCAGCAATTTCTATTTTTATTTCTCATTCAGATGTGCTGGGATCTGAATTGTCCCCAAAACTCAGCCTGTTTTTGTACAGATGCTGACTTATGGATTTACAACATCTTTTGCTGTGGTTTGTGAGATCATCGCATGCTTTAGAGAGATTGTGTTTGCATAATACAAACTTCTAACTCAGGAATCGAAGAGTCTACCTCTGTTTGAAAATACTGAAAACATTTTGAGCACATGCTGTTTACAGGAAGTCACTGGGTACTGCGATAAAGGCTTATGGATGAATAATTGGTGTGATTTGCAGCTTGGGTGGTCTATATTTAGAGGAAATATTTTCTGTTGGCAGAACAATATTAATTATTACTGGAAAGGCTCAGCAAGTTTGGCAGCATCTGTGGAGAGAAATCAGAGTTAATGTTTTGGGTTCAGAACAGTCAGGAAGATTAATTGAACCTGAAACGTTAACTCTGATTTCTCTCCCCAGATAATGCCAGACCAGTGCAGCCTTTCCAGCAATTTCTGTTTTGTTTCTGATTTCCAGCATACACTGTTCTTTTGGATTTTATTGATTATTACTGACTTAATCTATAAATTTGTTGATCATAATTTAATGGTCCAAAGTCTTTACGATAGATAAATGTACCTTCACAATGCCGTAAGGAATTTCACAGCTACTGAATTACTATTTTAAGTGAAGTCCATGGACTTGTGGGAAAGTACAGAGGCTAACTTGTAGTCTGCAAGCTCTCACAAAAACAGAAAAGACAGAAACTAATCTACTATTGAATCACAGAATCCCTACAATGTGGAAACAGGCCATTCAGCCCATCAAGTCTACACCAACCCTCTGAATGGCATCCAACCCAGACCCACCACAATCCTGTGACCTTGCAATTTCCCATGGCTAATCCATCTAACATCCACCTAACTTGCACACCTTTGGACTGTGGGAGGAAACCCACAGAGACACGGGGAGAATGTACAAACTCCACACAGACAGTTACCCAAGGGTGGAATTGAACCCATCTCCCTGGCGCTGTGAGGCAGCATTGCTGACTACTGAGCCACCATGCCACCTCATTGGTGATATTGTTTAGGAAGTTAATAATGACCATGACTCCAGGGGAACCCCTGCTTAAATAGTGGCATAATATCACTTACATCCACCTGAATAAGCCAATGGCGCTCAGTTTAATAGCACATTCAAAGTTTTTACCTCTAGCAATACAACACTGTACTTAAACATCAGCCTTTATTATGTCTAGAGTAGGATACACAGACCTGATATTCAAAGGCAGTGCTACCCACTGAGACAAGCTGTGTCAAGTTAGTGTACATGTGAGAGTGCGGCAGTGGACAGCACAGAGGTGAATGTTGAGATCACTGATTTCTGCAGTCAGGAACCTAAGTTTCCATCAATCATTCTCTGATTATATTGTTATCTTTTCTTTTAGACTCCCATTATGATCCAAACTGTACTTCAGCTTCCCTTAGAAAAGTTTAATGAAGAAAACGGACAGTGTGTGTATAGTTTTAGTAGGGATCGCAAGGTTAAAAATACCACAAATCAAGCTATCTTTTCATGCTTTTGTTGATAAGTGAGTAACAATAAGAAGCATCTGAGACAAACATGAGTGTTGCAAAAAAAACCTAATTGCCAAATTGTAGTTTGAACAGTATATTGCTCATTAGTCAGTTATCAGCTGCTGATTTTGTTATAAATAAAATTTCAGTTAATAGTATTAACAACAGTACCTTTCAATGACCATTCATTACACAGCAGAACATGGACTCAGAGTGGCTTCAAGCATTGTTTCCCAAATGCATATAGTACTTGTAATGCCTGCTTCCCTTAAAATCCCACATTTATCCAATATTAAGAAATAAATGTTCATTTACATTCAGCAACTATTCAAGGATGCAGAAAAATCAAATGTGATCGATACCAATTGTGAACAGTTTTTGAGTTTATTTATTTGATATGATGCTGTCCTTTCTCAGACAGCAGGTGGCAGTAGTACCACCAGCAGTCAGGAGAAAATTGCTGGAAGGTACCTGACAGGTGGAAGCTTTGAAAATGAACACTGCCTCCATCTGCTTTGCTATACAGAAAGCAGGGGCATAAATCCACAGGGAACTAAGCTGACAGTTGCCCACCTATTTATTTTTTTCTAATTATGAGGGATCTGGACACTGCAGAGAGGGAGAAACTGTACCCATTGTGAAAGGAAAGAGAATGAGGGGTAGGAAACAGTATGCATTCCTGTAGGGAGTGTTTAGGATGTGGAATACGCTGCCTGAGTGTGTGGAGGAAGCCAATTTAATTGAGACATTCAGGAGGGAATTGGATAACTATCTGCAAAGGGAGAAAGTGAAGAGCTACAGGAGAAGGTGGGAGAATGATACCGGGCAGACTGTTGGTTTAATGAGGTAAAAACAATGACTGCAGATGCTGGAAACCAGATTCTGGATCAGTGGTGCTGGAAGAGCACAGCAATTCAGGCAGCATCCGAGGAGCTTCAAAATCGACGTTTCGGGCAAAAGCCCTTCACAGATTCCTGATGAAGGGCTTTTGCCCGAAACGTCGATTTCGAAGCTCCTCGGATGCTGCCTGAATTGCTGTGCTCTTCCAACACCACTGATCCAGATGTTGGTTTAATGAGCCAGTGCAGGCATAATGGGTTGAATGGCCTCCTTCTATGTAACTCTTGATTTGTGACTCTGAACTGAAGGGATGATGGCAAAGCTTTCTCCAAACTCAGTCTGGGTAACAGATCATCTCACAGAAAAGCTGCTGCAGCACCTTCAACAACACCCATCCCTCTGCCATTTCTTGAGGAGATGAACTTTTACTAAAGTGCAGTTCCAGGTGAAACTCCAGTACCTTGTCCAAGTGACCAATTTATCAAGTCTCCAGAGCAGGGGTTTATTGGAAATAGGATAGTGAAAGCTACCATTGTCAAGCCCAATCCTACCCTCAGTCAGCATCCAAACATTCATCTGGATTCACTGAACAGCAACCAGCAGCTGAAGCCACATCTGGGATTTCTTCTCCCTAGATCAATGGGAGTCAACTGTAGCCAAGCTGGGCTGGGATCACTGAACACTGATGGGGAATTGAGCTTACCCCTTCATCGTCTGCCCTCATGCCTAAACTTACAAGTGATTGTTCTCACTTGGGTATTGAGTCTATGTGATGTCTCCAACTCTGGTGTCATAGGTGCTGGGGCTTTCGTCAATGCTTTACTCTACCGTCTCGCTCTTTTGTTCCTTGCTTGTCCAAACAGGGTTGTAAACCTCCCAGGGAGAGCACACAGGTCACTCTGCTTCATAATCAAAAGCCTACCTGCTTAGCAATGGCAATTAGTGGAATAGAGATCTAAACTGGCACCAAAGACAGATTGTGCCCCTGCTGTTCTTGAACTAGAACGTGGGACGTAGAGTTCCCAACAGTGATTCAAGTATCAAGCCCACCACTAATTTCTTTCTTGCGATTCAGAGGTTGGCATTGATGACTTGTTTGAAAGAATGGGATGGTTTGCCAGGTCATTTCTAAAGGCTAACTATGTTAGTGTAGGATTTAAGTTACTGTTTGAATAACTTCCTCACAGCAGGGGATCTCCTGTACCATGCGGGAAATCCTTGAGCTTCACCAGTGTGGATTGGCATCAGAAAAGGGAGTGAGGAGTCTCCTTTGGTCAATTCACTGAGCCCAGCAGAGGCACTCCCTATAAAGGTTCTTGAACCTGCTTTATCCTCCACCCCCCCAGCCTCATGACAGCTCACAGGGTAGATAATCTCTGAGGATCACAACACTTTGTAAAATCTAGCCCTAATCTACTCTTGCAAATACGGTATTTCAAACACAAGGAATTTGGTTCCCTCACAAGCATTTCAAGTCCTGAAGATCCAAAGGCGGCCATCAAAACAATTATATTTCACAGAATGGTGGAGCGATCAGGACAGACTCAGGGAATTGGGATTTTATTCACTGCAGAGAAGTAGACATTGAGCAATGAAGGGAACAGATAACATATTCAGACAACACGGATAGAGCAGAGGACAGAGCACAAGCAAAAAATGCAAAAAGCAGTGATATATCTGTGCTAGCATTTCTGTTTATGATGTAAAGGATCCCATGGCATGATTTCAAGGAAGGGCATGAGTGTTCTGTCTGGAGGTTCTGGACACAGTTATCCATCTATCAACATTAAAAAAAATTGATCTGCTCATCATATTCCTCGGTAGAATTTTGCTGTGCACAAATTGGCTTTCTTCATTATAATAGCAATAACACTAAAGGTGTTCATTGGCTCAATGTCTTTTGTGACAGCCTGTGGTGACTAAAGGTGCTAGGAAAATGCAAACTTTTCTGGATCTCTGGAACAGATTACTTAGCATGGATCCAGTGATGTCTGTATCCAGGCAGAACACTGATTGAGGATGTTGAACAGGCTATAATGGACCAGTTTGTCCTGAAGAAGGGCTTATGCCCGAAACGTCGATTCTCCTGTTTCTTTGATGCTGCCTGACCTGGTGCACTTTTCCACCAACACATTTTTAAGCTCTGATCTCCAGCATCTGCAGTCCTCACTTTCTCCCAGTTTATCATAGCCAACTTTCTTATTTAAAGGGGCTGGAACACAAATAGAACCCAAGTGGAAACAGTCTCTTGGCCCAACAAGTCCACACTGACCCTCCAAAGAGTATCCACCAGACTCAGTCCCCTACCCCTAGCACCTAGCCTACACATCCCTTAACAATATGGGCAGTTTATCATGGCCAATTCACCTGACCTGCACATTTTGGGACTGTGGGAGCACAGAGAGAACCATACAGTCATAGAGATGTCCAGCATGGAAAAAGACCCTTCGGTCAAACCCATCCATGTCGACCAGATATCCCAACCCAATCTAATCCCACCTGCCAGCACCCGGCCCATATCCCTCCAAACCCTTCCTACTCATATACCCATCCAATGCCCCTTAAATGTTGCAATTGTACCAGCCTCCACCACATCCTCTGGCAGCTCATTCCATATGCATACCACATACACGTGAAAAAGTTGCCCCTTAGGTCTCTTTTATATCTTTCCCCTCTCACCCCAAACCTATGCCCTCTAGTTCTGGACTCCCCGACCCCACGGAAAAGACTTTGCCTATTTATCCCATCCATACCCCTCAATTTTGTAAACTTCTATAAGGTCACCCCTCAGCCTCTGACGCTCCAGGGAAAACAGCCCCAGCCTGTTCAGCCTCTCCCTGTAGCTCAGATC
This sequence comes from Chiloscyllium plagiosum, assembly GCF_037043375.1. Taxonomy (NCBI): domain Eukaryota; kingdom Metazoa; phylum Chordata; class Chondrichthyes; order Orectolobiformes; family Hemiscylliidae; genus Chiloscyllium; species Chiloscyllium plagiosum. Next base: position 37,807,570 of record NW_028270177.1, read on the forward strand.
CTCCAACCTTGGCAACATCCTTGTAAATCTTTTCTGAACCCTTTCAAGTTTCACAACATCTTTCCGATAGGAAGGAGACCAGAAATGCACGCAATATTCCAACAGTGGCCTAACCGATGTCTTGTACAGCAGCAACATGACCTCCCAACTCCTGTACTCAATACTCTGACCAATAAAGGGAAGCATACCAAACACCTTCTTCATTATCCTATCTACCTGCAACTCCACTTTCAAGGAGCTATGAACCTGCACTCCAAGGTCTCTTTGTTCAGCAACACTCCCTAGGACCTTACCACTAAGTGTATAAGTCCTGCTAAGATTTGCTTTCCCAAAATGCAGCACCTCGCATTTATCTGAATTAAACTCCATTTGCCACTTCTCAGCCCATTGGCTCATCTGGTCCAGATCCTGTTGTAATCGGAGGTAACCCTCTTTGCTTTCCACTACACCCCCAATTTTGGTATCATCTACAAACTTACTAACTGTACCTCTTATGCTCACATCCAAATCATTTATGTAAATGAAAAAAAGTAGAGGGCCCAGCACCGATCCTTGTGGCACTCCACTGGTCACAGGCCTCCAGTCTGAAAAACAACCCTCCACTACCACCCTCTGTCTTCTACCTTTGAGCCAGTTCTGTATCCAAATGGCTAGTTCTCCCTTTATTCCATGAGATCTAACCTTGCTAATCAGTCTCCCATGGGTAACCTTGTCAAACGCCTTATTGAAGTCCATATAGATCACATCTACTACTCTGCCCTCATCAATCCTCTTTGTTACTTTGTTACCAGAGCACAGACAGAATCATACTTTGTTTGTAGAGAGCGATAATCAGACCTCACTTGAATACTGAGTTTAACAATGGGCACTACACCTTGGGAAATGATAAATTTGCCCTGGCAAGGAAAGATTCACTACAGCAAAATCAGTTTTTAAAAAGGTGAAATTGTGTAGACTGGTTGCTTAATCTTGGTTTTTAATTCCAGTGAATGAGTTAATTTAAAGTCATAAAATAATTTGATAGCTTCTCTATCCATACCATGTTTCCTCTGGGAGGAATGTAGAGTAAGGGGATATAATCATAAAGCTAAAATGCAAGCTATTTTGGAGTGACATTTGGAAACAATTTTCTGTTCTTTTCAGACAAAACCTGAAACTTGATCTCAACATAAGGCAAGAGGTTGGGTAAATTGAAGTTTTCAGGATGGGATCAATAGATTTCTTTTGTTGGGAAAGGGTATCAAAGATACAGATCAATTGTAAGTTGGTAGAATTGAGGAAAGGTTAACAATCTAGCTGTGGTGCAAAAGGCTTGAAAGACTGAACAGTCCCTCTTGTTCTAACGTTAGAGGCATTAGGCTCAATATAATATGCTGTCTGAGCTTCGGGGCATAACAGCTTACAGCGCAGGTTCTAGTTTAGTCTAATGAAACACTTTGGTGCTGCCATATTGATCCTTTCATTCCTCATGCTATAATGGCTGCTGTCATGGCTCAGTGGTTAGCACTGCTGTCTCAGCACCAGGTTCGATTCCAGCCTTGGGTAACTGTCTGTATGTAGTTTGCACATTCTCCCCATTGCTGCGTGAGTTTCCTCCAGGTGCTCTGGTTTCCTCCCACTGCCCAAAAATGTGCAGGTCAGGTGAATTGGCCATGCTGAAAAATGTGTTGCTGGAAAAGCGCAGCAGGTCAGGCAGCATCCAAGGAGCAGGAGAATTGATGTTTCGGGCATAAGTCATTCCTGAAGAATCTCTGATCTCCAGCATCTGCAGTCCTCACTTTCTCCTCGGTGAATTGGCCATGCTAACCTGCCCATATTGTTCAGGGATGTGTAGGCTAGGTGCTAGGGGTAGGGGCATGAGTCTGGTGGATACTCTTCCAAGGGTTGGTGTGGACTTGTTGGGCTAGGAGGCTGTATATGCTTGGATTCTATGATTCGACAAAAGCTCACAATCTAAAATGGTTTAGAAATCACGCTGCCTTAATTAAACTCTTACAGTAATGCTGGCAGAGAATGAACTCATTGCATCAGTGTTGGGAGCTTGTTTCTGCATGCTCAGTTCCCAGAAACAAAATTAAAAGAACTAACCAAAAATGTAAGAGCTGAGGAGAATGTCTTCTAAGAAGTTACATTCACCACAATCACAGCTGCATGATAGAACACATTATGTACAGTTTTTACTGGAAGGGTTATTTCAGCCACAAGAAACAGCATAGCAATGCAGGGAATCACTAAGTTACAATCTAGTTACTTACTGATTAAATAAGATCCAGTGCAAAGTACTTTAGAAAAAGAGGGATTATTGAGTGAGAGAGACAAAAATAGCACATCCTTTTTGTTTTGGAGAGTTGCATAATTGGAGAGAGCAGTCTGTATTTATTAGCATTCATTATTAATTTGAATAGCACAGATGACCAACGTTGCTTTAACATGCAAGGTAAATATGTAGTTAAACCCAAAGTAGAGTGGACAGGTTTGATAGTGTGCATAACGAGACTCTCAACGTGATTGTTGTGCAGCAGATTTAGCCTGCGCTGTAACCTGTTATGTCCCGAAGCTCAGAGACCGTACTATATTGAGCGTAATGCTTCTAGCATTAGAAGCAGAGGAGGCTATTCAGTTTTTCCACCCTGCTGCACCACAGGTAGATTGTTGTAAACCTTTCCTCAATTCTACCAACTTACAGTTGATCTGTACCTTTGATACCCTTTCCCGACAAAAGAAATCTATTCAGCCCATCCTGAAAACTTCAAATTAACAAATTGGTGAGATTTGTTAATGTGCTTGCTCATTCCAGTACTGTCTATTCACTCTGTTTATTACTAAATACAATCCTGTCAGGATCTTATGTGCCTCAATAAGATTGTCTCTCATCCTTCCAAACTTCAATGGATACAAGAGCAGTCTTTCATCACAAATGTATTAGGATATCTGAAATGTTTCTGTTACACAACAGAAAAATGTTCATTTTTGTAGCACCTTTTGCAAATGTATGACATTACGAGGCAGTTCACAGCCATTTCAATATTTCTGAAGTGTAGTTGTTGTTATAACGTTGGACATGGAGCAGCTAATGTGAACACAGATAGATCCCACAATGTTTTGCTAACATTGGTTGATAAATATTGGCCATGACACTGGGACAACTCTTTCTTCAAGTATTGTGGTCTAAACTGTGGGATGTTTTTAAATATGTTGCCATATTATTTATCGTAAGTTTGGATTTCTGGGTTTTGAACTAGTAAACTAGAGGTTTTCTGTGTGCCTGAACTTGATAACAAAATAAGTATTTCTGTAGCTATTGAGATTTGTTTTGAAACTATTTTTGATGCCTAGCTTTAGAATTTGTTGTGTACATTGGCAGGGTTTTAAAACCAAACAAATTTCAATTTAGAAGGTCAAGAGGGTTTGTTTTAAAGCTTGGAAAACACCCATAGCTCAGAGAGACAGTGCTTTTCTCAATTTCACCGAGTTTGGAATGGTCCTGAGAAATAGGATGGCTCTATAAACCCGTTCTCTTGGGAAGGGTGCAGAGCGGATGACAGTGTTGGGATAAAGCTTGACTAGGTAATTTAAAGCTGCCTACACTAATGTTTAGGTGTACAATAGTTCCAGGTAAAAATTGAAGTAACAAGTAACATTAACCTACCGAGGTGTTAGATACAGGGACTCTGGGTGTTAGGATTGTATGAGTGGAGTTTTGGGTATTACACAAAAGCTGCTTTATTTCTTTTAAAAAATATAAAGGAATAATTCGGGGTTAGTGGGAGTATATGTTTCATGTGTGGTTAAAAGTAGATAGCTTGGTCTATTCTATTTTATCATCACTTCTTTTGTATTAAACATCCATTACATTATTAAAGCAAAATCTGTAGTATTGCATGTTTACGTTTCAGCGAGAAAACACTTAAAACCAAAACAAATCAAAATATTTTCTACCAGGCCAGGTTCTTGCTGGCAACTAACCTATTGGAGGATAACATTAATTTAAATAATAATAGTAGTGCCATGGAAACATTTACAAACAAACAGAGCCATGATTTAACATCTCTCCTCCAACAGTACAATCCTCTTTCAGAATCACAATCAAATGTTGCCCTCGGTTATTTGGTCAAGTCCCTGGAGGTGGTTTTTGCAGATACCACAAAGATAACTGCGAGAACAGTTGGTGTTGAGGAAGTAGGAGGCTGCGGAATGACTTGGACAGGTTAGGAGAGCGGGCAAAGTAGTGGCAGATGGCATGTAATGTGGGAAAGTGTAAGCTTACGCACTTTGGTAGGAAGAATAGAGCTGTATACTATTTTCAAATGGGCAAGGCCTTTGGAAATCTGAAGCACATGGGACTTAGCAGTCCCAGTTCAGCATTCTCTTAGGGTTAATTTGTAGGTTCAGTTGGCAGTTCGGAACACAAGTACAATGTTAGCAATCATTTCAAGAGGGCTGGAATACAAGGTGTACTGCTGAAGCTGTAGAAGGCACTGGTCAGACTGCATTTGCAATATTGCCAGCAGGTTTGGGCCATGTACCCAAGGAAAGATGTACTAGCCTTGGAGGGGGTTCAGAGGAGATTCACAGAAATTATCCCAGGGTTTGTCATATGAAGAAAGTTTGAGGACTCAGGCCCTGTATTCAATGGAATTTTTAAAAATGAGGGATGTTATTGAAACTTAGAATACTGAGGGGACTGGATGATATGGACAACGAGAAAATGTTTTCATGAGAAGAAACTAGGACCCATGGGCAAGGCCTCAGAGCGAAGGGGTGATCTTTTAAAACAGAGAAGGATGAATTTCTTCAGTCGAGGGTGGGCAATCTGTGGAACTCATTGCTGCAGATGGCCATGGAGGTCAAGTTATTGAGGGTATTTAAGGAAGAAATACTAATTCTTGATTGAGGAAATCAAGGGTTACATAGAAGGCAGGAGAATGGGGTTGAGAAACATATCAGCCATGATCAAATGGTGGGCAGGCAGAAGGCTAGAAGAACACAGCAAGATAGGCAGCATCAGGAGGTGGAGAAGTCGACATTTCGGGTGTAACCCTTCTTCAGGATGCTGCCCATCTTGTTGTGTTCTTCCAGCCTCATGCCTGTCTCCTTTGGATTCGACAGAATGGAGCGGCCCATGTTCACTTCAGTGGGTAGTTAAGAGCTGACCACATTGCTGTCTATAGACTATTGTTAGTTCAATCACATGGTAATAGTTAATTTGAATTTGAATCATGAAAGAAGAGTGTTCAGTGACATTTTATTCCATTTGTTTGTTTCTCAATCAGTCAACCTTTTTATCATGTTGAAAACTGTTGAATGAGCAGATTAGCCTGCAAATCCAACAATTTTAGAGTTTGTTTCACTTTTACTTCTCTTTGGCAAGTGTCCTAGACTTTGAGATGATCCAAACTCAAATGGCTTCCAATCAGAACACATTTATGGATAGATACCAATTTGCTCATGTATTTGGTATACTCAAATCTACACAGAATGAAAGCTATATTATAACTAAACACATACCATACTTATGGATTTTACCTGTAGTTCCAAAAACTCTGTGATCCTTGCTAAGCATTAGTTTCTTCACAATGGAGAATGATTTTGCTTGGTGTACATCCAGCAACAAGTTCAATTGTTTCAGCCAGAGTAAGACTTCATAAAGTAACTGTGGTTTTATCTTAACCTTAATGAGATTGAGTGGGTTAATTTTGGTGAGTTGGTAAATCATCTTCTGATCACAGGTTGGAAGCTGGAAGAAATCTCGGGATAAATTCTTCCCTGCAGCTTTTCTCAGTATATGATTGGTTACTTCAACAAGGGCATTGCAAGTCATTCGTGTTTCTTTTGTTTTCTTCATGCTCTGGTAGATAGTCAGCAAGCTGCTCTCTGGCCCTTTTTGCAACCTTGTACTCCACGCAGATCGTTTGTAAAGTGGGTAAGTGTCAGACGAGTTAGCCACCCCATCAGGGGCCATATTCAAAGGAGAAGTTTGAATACTTTGGTGAAGGCCTATGGACAAAAAATGAACAGTCAGAATTTTTTTAAAAAAGTAAAAAAGAGATTGCAACACTGCTTCACTAATAAACATCTGTTTCCAATTTAAAGAGCAAGAGCAAAGTCTAATTTCATTTCTTCCCCTCTCTCTCTTTCCCTTAAGTTATTGTTGCATGTGACTGTAATTCATTAAGTGTTTCATTAGTGACACAGGTGATTTGATGGAGGTTTTTTCAAAACAAAAAGACATACTTGCGTTTATATTGCACATTTTAGGACTCCTTTGAATTTTCTTTAGGCAGGCAGTATTTTGTGAACTGTAAGTCCTACAAAATATATATATATTTTTCAAAAATCGCAATTTGATTTAGGTGCTTGTTGAAAGAAAAATAGTGTCTGGGTAACTGGAGAGATTATTTATTCTCCTCTTCAAAATATACTTTAGAATTTGTTTTATGTTCACTGGAAAGCAGGTTTAACATCTCATCTGAAAGATGGCATCTCCACTGTGCAGCACCACACTAGAGTCCATGCACTAACCTAAATTTGAAATCTTATAGTGGGTCTTGAACCAACAACTTTCTTAAAGTTAAATCTGCTACCAATGAACCACAGTATTCAGCAAGATTACAGAGGTGCAGAATAAGAACATTCATTAGAAAGGAAGACATTGCAAGTAAAATTAGTATTGTTTTGGACAAATAGTTAGCTCATGTAAAGTACAAAATCCATTACTGGAAGCTCTCCTTTTTTACGTCATCACCTGCAAATTGACTAATCTCTCCTTTGTTTCTTTGCTGCTGCAAAATTCTTTAATGTTTTATTGGAGGCTACTTTGAAGCTTTTTTTTCCCCTCGGATAATTTCTTAGCTTTACTTAACAGGAGGATACAATCCCAAAAGTTAAGGAAGGTAGTTAGGAATGAAATAAAGGAGGACACACTGCCCCAAAACATATCAAAAATCTGAGAGTCTTCCCCCCTCCCCCCCACCTCCCCTGCCACCACAGCAGACAATGGATACTGTGGGACTGCTGAAGCTCTTCTTATTGTGATCAACTAATGTGTGTTAGGTACCAAAAAAATGTGGAGCAAAAGTGAATACATAGGACTGATATACATATCAGATATTATTCGTGGCAGAACAGGTTTAAGGGCCTTAATGGCTGACTCCTGTTCTCTACATTTCTTAACACTTGATAGGCTCTCATTTTCTTTTTAAGTTTAAGTTTGTCTTTCATTACTATATTTTTTTTCTTAGAGGCAGTTGCTATGAAAATTTTAATTGCTTTCTAAACTCTTTACTTGCCCTTGGCAACACTTAAAATTACGAGCAATGTCCTCCTTTCTGATGAATATACTTATCCTGTACTGCTGTAATCGCATTAAAAACACTGTGCTACAGCTGTGTGCCAATTTCTCCATCCACCTCCCTTTGATAGCTCCTAAATCTAATGAAAACAACATTTCAAGAATTCTTTCATGTACTCCCTCTCTGTCCAAATTGATAAAGAACCCTGTATTGAAGTTGCAATGCTCATTCAAATACCTCGACAGGAGCTGTGATGGTTCTGACCATGTTTTGCATTGTGCAACATTTCCATATCTCCCTATTTTTTCTCTGACTGAATAAGTTGGCATCTAATTAACAGCCAGTACTTACTCCCACCCACACACGGCTCGCTGCAAGCCTGAATCGCAACTATTCATTTGCTAGGTCGCAGGGGTGTTGAAGTCTACTGGTGATGCTGAGGGAGGTATGCAGTCCATAGTCTCCAGAATAATCCTGTAATTGGCACCCCCTCCAATAACACAGAGCCCTGAATAATGATGTAGAGATATGAAATTTATAAATCCCAATACAACACCTGGAGAATGTTAGTTCATAAAATAAATATAGACTAAAAAAAAACTTTTATTGCCAATCCCTACTTGCCCTACAGAAGGTGGTAGTGAGTTTCTTGAACATCATCATTCCTGATGAAGGGCTTTTGCCCGAAACATCGATTTTCCTGCTCCTTGGATGCTGCCTGACCTGCTGTACTTTTCCAACACCACTCTGATCTAAACTCTGGTTTCCAGCATCTGCAGTCCTCACTTTTGCCTATATAGTAGGTACACCTACAATGCTGTTGGGAGGGAACTCCAGGATTCAGAACTAGCTGCACTGAAAGGACAGTGACATATTTCATAGTCAGGATGGCATGGGACTTGGATGGGAATTTGCAGGCAGTGGTGTTAACATACATCTCCTGCTCCTGTGCTTCTCTATGGTAGAGGTTACAGATGTGTAACTTGCTGGGAACTATTACAGAGTCAGGGTTATACAGCACAGAAACAGACCCTTTGGTCCAACGTGTCCACGGTGATGAAAAACCTAAATTAATCTAGTCCCATTTACCAGCACTTGGCCCATATTCCTCTCAACCAATTCCAATTCATGCACCCATCCAGATGCCTTTTTAATGTTGTAACTGTACCAGCTCATTCCATGCACTCAACACAGTGAAAGAGAGAAAAGGCTGCACCTTAGGTCCCTTTTAAATCTTTCCCCTATGTCCCCTCGTTTCAGATGCCCATACGCTGGGGAAAAGTTTTTGACTATTCATCCTATCCATGTCCCTCATGATTTTATAGATCTCTACCCTTTAGCATCTGATGCTCCAGAGAAAGCAGCCCCAACCTATTCAGCCTCTCCCTGTAGCTCAAACCCTCCAACCCTGGCAACATCTGAGTAAATCTTTGCTGAACTTTTTCAAGTTTCTTTCCTATAGTAGGGAGGCCAGAATTGAATATAGTACTCCAAAAGCAGCCAACAAATGTCCTGTACAGTCGCCACATGACATATACTCAGTGCACTGGCCAATAAAGGCAAGCGTACCAAATTATCCTATCTACCTGCAACTCAATTTCCAAGGAGCTATGAACCTGTACTCCAAGGTTTCTGTTTCGCAACACTACCATTACTACAACCTTACCATTAAGCGTATAAGTCCTGTCCTGATTTGCCTTACCAAAATGCAGCACCTCACATTTATCTAAATTAAACTCCATCTGCCACTGCTTGGATCATCCAGCCATCTGATCAAAGTCCTGTCGTACTTGAGGTAACCTTACTCACTGTCCACTACCCTATCAGTTTTGGTGTCATCTGTAAATTTACTAACCATACCTCCAATGTTCACATTCAGATGGTTTATATAAATGACTGTTATATTGTATATAAATAATAAAAGGTATTTCAGTTGAGAAGATGTGGTAGAATTAAGAAACACTGAATATGCCATTTATTAATTGATTAAGGAAACTGAATCTCTAGCTCCCAAAATGGACATTTATAATATGAAAAGTAAAAATTGTATAAACCTTTCAAATAAACAGACAGGGAAATTTGCCACAGAGAGAAATGTGAAATTTTGCTGAGATGACTGGCCTGGGAATTTCCTCAACTACTTTATTTTCAGGGTTCTTGTTGTGGCAGATCATAGCAGAGCAGGAGCTGCTCCCAAGGAAGTTCTGTCCCATTACCAATTCATCTAACTCCAGAGGGATAGCTCTGCTTACTATCCATGCATATCTGGATACTGGTGGGCAAAGAAACCCTTTCTTCACTCCAAATAAATGCAGAAGATGGTGCAAAGAGAAAATAACACTGAAGTATAAAACACACAACTGATCTGAAACACAAATGACAATGGAATTGAAGATAAAAATAATTGTTATATACAAATATATGCAAATGACTGTGTATTCCAAAGCTGCTGATGTAACTCAGTCACTCCAGACTCATACAGCTGCACAAAATGGACTGAACTAAAATCCAGCTGTTAACCCCAGGCCATTTATCTCCTTGATCTCATTTCATGTGAAAATGAATATTTTATTTCAAGAAGTCACACAAATAAAATGTTTAGCTGTTTGCAGATGAGAGGATTTTACTTTCTCATAAAATATTTAGAATCTTAGAATCTCTACAGTGTAGAAGCAGGCCATTCAGCCCATGGAGTCCACACCAACTCTCCCATACCCACTCCCTATCCCAGTAATCCTGCATTTCTCATGGCTAGTCCACCTAGCCTGCTCACCCCTAGACACTATGGGAAATTTAAGCATCACTACTTTCAGGAATTATTGACATTCATCCTATCACGTACCTACTATCAGTTTGAAAGCTCTTGCACCATTTAATTCTTTCCTTCTAAGTTTTTACATAACTCCCTTTTGAAAGTTATTATTGAAATCTGCTTTAATCATTCTTTCAGGTTATGGATTCCTGATCACACACCAATTATCTACATAAAAATAATTCCAAAAACAGTTTCCCACTCTTACCTGCCAATATCTTCATATGTGTCTACGGGTTACCACCACCCTACCAGGGGAAACTGGTTATGGTCACCTATCTTGTTAAAACCGGAGACTCAGTGGGTTCTGAGTCCACGAATCAGTAAAAGGTGCTACATAGAACATTATAGTACAGTACAGGCCCTTCGGCCTTCGATGTTGCACTGACCTGTGAAACCAACCTGAAGCCCATCCTGATTCCTGAAGGGCTTATGCCCAAAATGTCAATTCTCCTGCTCCTTGGATGCTGCCTGACCTGCTGCGCTTTTCCAGCAACACATTTTTCAGCTCTGAAGCCCATCTAACATACACTATTCCATTATCATCCATATGTTTATCCAATGACCATTTAAATGTCCTTTAAGTTGGCGAGTCTTCGACCGTTGTAGGCAGGGCATTTCATACCCTTGCGACTCTGAGTAAAGAACCTATCTCTGACATCTGTCCTATATCTGAAAATGTGTTGCTGGAAAAGCGCAGCAGGTCAGGCAGCATCCAGGGAACAGGAGAATCGACGTTTCGGGCATAAGCCCTTCTTCAGCAACACATTTTCAGCATGTGATGACAAGGCTTGGTATGTGGTGTTGGGGTAAGGGCATGGCCTCAAGCCTTATAATTGTTGAACTCAATATTAAAAACCTGAAGGTTGCAGAGTTCCTCAGCAGTAAATGAAATGCTGTTCTTCCAGTTGTGCTGTGCTGAACTGCACTGGAATATTGCAGAAAGCCTGATACAGAGATGTTGGTCATGGAATAGGTTGGTGTGTTGAAGTGGCAGGCAACTAGAAGCTCAAAGTCATTCTTGCAGACAAAATGGTCACCCAGTCTGCGCTTCATTTTCCCCAATGTACAGGAGACCTCACTGTGAGCAACAAATGCACTAGACTAGATTGAATGAAGTGCAGATAAATCACTGCTTCATCTGGAAGGTGTGTTCGAGGCCTTAGTGAGGAGGGAGGAAGCAAATGAATAGATGTTACATCTTCTCCAGTTGCTTAGAAAGGCGCTCAGGGAGAGGGGTGGGGGTGGTGTTGAGATTGAAGGAAGAGTGGTCCAGGGTGTCCCAGAGGAAATGGTCCCAGTGGTAGGATCACAAGGGAGGGGAGAGGAATGTGTGTCTGGTGGTGATATGCCACTGGATGTGGAAGCTGGTGAAATGGTAGGTGAGGACAAGGGGGACCATTTCACTCCTGTGGTAGGAGAGGGAAGAGGATGTGAGGACTGAAGTGTGGGAAATGGGTTGGACTCAGCCGAGGGCCCTGTCGACAGTGGTGCTAGGGAATCTTTAGTTGAGGAAGAAGGTGGACATTTCAGAGGCTCACCTGTCGAAGTTGGCATCATCAGAAGAGATGCAAGATAGAGATGGAGGAACTAGAATGGAATGGAATCTTTAGAGGAAGGAGGGTGTGAGGCTGTTTGGTTGAGGTTACTGTGGGAGGAGTCGAAGAGTTTGTAGTGGATGTCAGTGGCCAGCCTATCCCCAGAAATGGAAACAGAGATATCAAGAAAGGGAAGAGTCAGAGATGGGCCAGGGTGAAAATTGGAAGTGATATAGAGAAACGTTTCCAATTCTGGATGAGAGGGGGAAGCTGCACCAATGATTTCATCAATGTACCGCAGAAAGAGTTGTTGGTGGGAGCTGGAGTAGGACTGGAACAAGGAATGTTCCATATACCCCACAAAGAGACTGGTATCACAAGGGCCCATGAAGGTACCCATGGCCACATCTTTGACCTGGAGAAAGTGGGAGCAGTTGAAGGAGAAGTTGCTCAGAGCGAAGACAAGCTTGGCCAGGCAGAAGAGGGTGGTGGAGGATGGGGATAATTCAGGGAGACAGCACTGATACCATCTTGGTGGGGATAGGCAGTTAAGGAGACTGCTCCTCCATGGTAAAGAGGTGGCGGTTGGAGCCCGTGAACTGGAAAACCTGAAACTGGCAAAAAGGATAAGAGGAATCACAGATGTAAATGTATAGGAATTGGACAACAGGAGAAAAGAAAATAGAGTCAAAGAAGGAAGAGATGGGTTCTGTGGGGCGGAAGCAGTCAAACAGTGGATCAGCCCAAGCACTCCTGTTTGTGGATTTTGGGAAGGAGGCAGAAGCAGGCTGGGAGGGTTTAGGAGATTATGAGTTGAAGGTCATTCGGAGGGACGGGGGGTGTGTGGTCATCACCAGAAGGTTGGTGACCATGATAGACACAATGGCCTGGTGTTCCTTGGTGCGGTCATGGTCCAGGTGAGATAGGAGGAGGTATCCATTAGAATTATGCTGCTGAGGATTGGAAGTAAGTAGAAAGGAACATGAAAAGAAGAAAAAGAAAGAAACAGAGAGAGCTGAGAAACTTCAGTGCACGAGCCCTACTCCTCCACCATCTTGTTGGCGCTCAGCATGCCAGACAACATGAATACGCTTGTCGACAGGCTTAAATACAAGTCAGGGTTGGATCTGCAAAAAGCTAAGTCACAACAATGTTTCATCCCTGAAGCAGAGAGATAGAAAGGATATTATTAAGTTAGAGAGGGGTCAGAAGAAATCTATCAGAATGTTGCCGGGTATGAAAGTTTTGAGTTATAAAGAAAGGCTGGATAAACTGGGACTTCTTTCGCTGGAATGTAGGAGGTTGAAGGGTGACCTTCAAGGTTTATAAAATTATGAGGGTTATAGATAAGGTGAATGGCAGGTGTCCTTGCCCTAGAGTTGGGTATTTCAAGACAGGGGCATATTTTTAAGGTGAGAGGAGAAGGATTTTAAAAAAAAGACACAAAGGGAAAGTTTTACACAGAAGGTGGTTCATGTGTGGAATGAATCACCACAGAAGAAGTGGTGGATGTGGGCATTATTACTACATTCAAAAAACACTGATAAGGACATGAATAGGAAAGGTTTGGAGGAATATGGGCCAGGACTTACTGTATACCCATGACTGTGTCACCAAATACCAGACTAACGCCATTTACAAGTTCACTGATGACACCACTATAGTCAGTCGAATCTCAGATGGTGACAAAACAGACTGCAGACGGGAGGGGGAAGACCTGGAAAAATGGTGCACTGAGAACAACCTAGCTCTCAATACCGGCAAAACCAAGGAACTCATTATTGACTTTCAGCAGGATGTTACTCATGCCCCCTACACATTAACAGCACAGAGGTGGAGGGAGTGGAGTGTGTCAAGCTCCTGGGAGTAGTCATTCACAACAAGCTTTCTTGGACTCTTCATGTGGACACACTGGTTACAAAGGCCCAACAACATCTCTTCTTCCTTAGGTAGCTGAGGAAATTTGGCATGACAGCGAATACCCTTTGCCAACTTTTATAGGTGCGCCATCGAGAGCATTCTGTCTGGATGTATCACAACCTGGTATGGCAACTGTACCATTCAAGATTGGAAATGGTTACAGAGAGTGGTGAACTCGGCCTGGACAATCACAAAGGTCAACCTCCCATCTATAGAATCCATCCACCAGGCCCACTGCCAAGGAAAGGCCACCAGCATTCTCAAAGATCCATTCCACCCTGGCAATGTTTGTCTACAACCTCTACCATTGGGGAGAAGGTACACAAGCCTGAACACGCAACAATCGGTTTTGAAACAGTTTCTACCCTACTGCTGTTAGAATACTGAATGGAATCGAACTCTTAACATTTGCCTGTACCTGTGTTTTTGTTTTTGCCACTGTTTACCTATTATTTAATTATCTTTGCTACTTAACTCTGATCTGCCTGTATTGCTCACAAGATAAAGCTTTTCACTGTGCCTCGGTACACGTGACAATAAATTCAATTCAATTCCAGGAGCAGACAGGTGAGACTAGTTTAGTTTAGGATTATGGACCGGTTGGACCAAAGACACTTTCTGTGCGGTGCGAGTCTGTGTATGAGAAGTGGGGAACAAAGTCAGTAGGAAGGGCTAAAAACAGGGGAAAAGCAAGTGAGGGAAATGGTGTGAAGTAACAGAGCAGAGATCAAAGTTCCCACCTTGAACTGAGAGGGGGAAGGATGAAAACTGACAGTATAAACCATACAGCCTGTTAAGGAGATGATTACAAATATTTGATTTTTGTTTGAGCAGTTTGTAGTAAATAAATAAGAATCTATCAATTGTGAAGCATGCAAGTCTTCAAACTGCATCAGAATACACCATTTTTAAACGATTAAGAAATCAGGTTTCCTAAATGATAGGCTTCTGGAACTCTAGCAGAAACATGTACATAAGTGGCAACAGTTTAGGAACTCGCCAGAATATTGTGGAATGTACAATGATGAATGTGGAATGAGGTACGGGGAAAATCTATGGGATTATTTTTGACTCTGGTTAGGGAATGCTAAAGATCAAATGTTGTATAGAGAGGGAGCATAAAAGCAGAGATACTCTAAAATTCCCAGATATCAGCATTGGTAAGGAAGCAGAGCTTGATGGAACATTGAAAATCCACTGGTGACAAAACCAGTTGATCTGAGATTCCTCTGTCAAGAAAGAATTCTACAACTTTGAAGCAGTTAGAATCTGATATGCTGCAAAAGACACAAGTGAAAATGTTATTTGAACCAATCTTAACCTAGCTTCTAAGCCTGGTTTCAGATCTCACCAAGCTTTATTATCTATGAAATTTTAATGAGGATTTTCAAAGATCGGGGATAAACAGGATAAATAGAAAGTGCTCAGAAGTAAATAGTTTTTGCTGAAAGTGTAAAAATGGGAAATACCAAGTCATAGAATTGATGTCCCTGGAGGGAAATGTATAATGGCTGGGCAATTCATTATCAGCATGCTACACAACTGATAGAAGATAAAATACACTCTTTTGGATTCAATCTGAGCAGAAAATCACCCCAATATCTTGCACTTACTTAATGAGTCCAGTAGAAAATGTTCCAAGATCAGCAAATAAATAACTGGCACCAGTTTCTGGTGCAGATAATAGGAGACCAAAAGGTTTATCTAAGCAAACTTCAAAGGGAAAGAGAACACTTGAAAAGTGGAAGGATTGAGAGGTATAACAGTTAATAATATTAACGTTAAAAGATGATAGTTGCTAGCCAACAATGGGTGGAGCAAAAAGAAAATGCACAAATTGAGAGCCTGAATGGCTGCAGGAAAAAAAAGGAGTAAAGTTACAGATCTATAGTGAAGAAAGATCTAATAAGAATGCGTGTCTATCAGTATGAGACATGTGAGTTGGCCTCAGTGTCAATCGAATCCAATCAGCTGAATTTTCAACAAGTTTGATTAAATCGAGAGGAAGAGAATGTTATTGTTGACGGAAGCAGAGTTAACATACGATTGAGCTAATGGATTAGTGTGTGTGGGAACAGCAGTGATATAAAGAAACAGAAAACAAGGAAGGAAAGAAAGACAAATGCTTTAACAGTTCTGAAGGGCAGTCACTGTTGTACCATTGGAAATACAAAGTCAAGTTGTTCACAGCTCCCACAAAGAGCAAACACAATTTTAATTGATAAAAATTGATCAGAATGTGACAGAATTCCTTGGATCGGTTTAGAAATAGTGCCATAAGGCATTCTCATGAGTCAGTAGACTCTACCAAAAACAGCATTTCCGGCAGTACAGCAAATCTTCGGTACCGCACTGGAATGCCAACCTGAATGCTCTCGGGTCTGAACCCACTCTTGTTGGAGAGACACTATCACAGTGCCACAGCTCACACTGTTTAAAGTCTGCATTAAGTATACAAATCCACATTTCAAAAGAAAATTTCAATTACGAGTAATTCAGGACACTGCTATTTTGTGAGACTTCTAGTTTTGGTTTTAATTTAAATTGGATGCCGCTGGGATTAAAATAGCACCAATTGTAATGTAAATGTTCTTTGCAAATTGCTATTAATTATGTAACCAATTATGTATTTTAACAAAAAAGGAGAAGAAAGTAGTTGAAATCCTCAGCTGGTCAGATGGTGCCTGCTTCAGGTTGATAAATCTTTTGTGAAAACTCCTCGAAACAAGCAGCTGAATTGAATGCCCCATTGCCGGAGGTGATACAAAGGCGAGTACATCACAGAAAATCCAGCGGATATCATTCCTGCTGTGTGTCCATGCACCCTGGTCCCCATTAAAATGTTTCTGGCAGCGTGTGGGGAAGGGGTTGGTAAGGTGATGAGTAGCCCGCATTCCTGTGGGCCAAATGAAAGCCATAAGCAGCTAATTAAGGGCCCTTAAAGACCAGGATAATGTTGGCGTTTGAATCTGTTTCTGTGCTGTATATCTCTATAACTCTATAGAGAACTCTATAACCTTGTTGCTCAGTCGATTTGCATCGGTTTCATGCAGCTTCTTCACAATTTACACCCCCATCGTAGTGATGCACCAACAACCCATGGTCCTCACCACTACATGGCAATATATTCAAGGCAGGTGAAACCAAGAGTCATAGACTGTCATTGTGTGACATCCTTTGCTAATGCAATGGAATGCGACAAGTATGCTTCAATTGCTACACGGGTTCAATTGAGAATGTATTGTACACTAAAAATGCCACATTATTTAAAAAACCTGGTAACTGCATTTATATAGCATAGTTAACATACTGAAATATCACAAGGTTGGGGTGGTTCAGTGGTTAGCTCTGTTGCCTCACAGTACCAGTGACCCAGGTTTAATTCCACCCTCAGGCAGCAGCGTTTGCACATTCTCCCCATGTCTTTGTGGGTTTCCTCTGGGTTCTCCAGTTTGCTCCCACAGTCCAAAGATTTGCAGGTTATGTGGATTGGTCATGTTGTATTACCCTGTAGTGTCCAGGGATGTTCTGGCTAGGTTAATTAGCCAAGGAAATTGCAGAGTGACAGAGATGGAGTGGGTGTGGAGTGGGATACTCTTCAGAGGGTTGGTGTGGAGTCGATGGGCTGAATGGCCTGCTTCCACAAGCTTTTTGTGATTCAATTATTAAACAAAATGTAACACTGAGCCATATAGAGAAGTCTTCAGCATGCGCAGTTCTGTGTTTTATTGTATTGAACAAAAAGTTTGGTCAAAAAGACTGGGATGAGAGAGAGTGAGAGGATTAGTGCTGGCTCAAGAACCTGCTCCATTGTTGCAACTGATGGTCAAATATAGGGCTTCCTCAGTTAGCTTCTGAAGAACTGAAAAAAAGCTGTCTGATCCTTTGCAAGTCTCTTGATGATTGAAAAACACTGTTGTCATGTTTGCCAACTTTGGCAACACAACACTATGAACATTTTTCCTTACTTGGCACACCCTCCTTATACACAGCCATTGCTCAGGGTGGGCCATTTGTGCAGTGGTAGAAATGTGAACATTACATGAGGCACAGAATATGTGTCCCAGCTGCGGTCCTGCAGTCCACCCTTTGGCCAGTGCCCAAGTCACATCAACAAGAACAAGCTGCGCCTGTATAAGTTGTGATTGCCTGTCTGCACTGACATCTGCCCTACACTTCACACCGACACCCATCCATCCCTACTACTTGCAGGCACCAAAGCTTTTACTGTAATCAGAAAGTCAAATGTCAGTACTTAGTTTACATTTAAATTCTGGTCAAAACAAACTGCTCAAACAGGACCAGCTGTATTTTGAGAGTTAGAAGCAAACAGTAGACTCATTTCTAAAGCAACGCCTCTGACAATGGTTTAATGTAATAAGTCATAGAGGAACATAACAGTGCAGAGTGGTCATTGTATCCATTAGGTCCATGATGGTTCGGTAGAACAGTCTGGCTAGTCCCAATCCACTGTTGAATTCCTGAAATCTGCAAGTTTATTTTGTTGAAATGCATATCAAATTTCCTTTTCAAATCATTCACTGTCATGTGGTTCCACCAGCAGTGAGTGCCAAATCAATTCCACTTGCTACGTAAAAAAGTTCTTCCTCAAATTTTTCTCTGTGCATCTTGCCCAATTAATCTCTGTCCTCAATTCTTCAATCATCAACTTTGGGAAACAGGTTTTATTTGTTTAGCTACACCTCTATCAAATCTCTCCTTAATCTCCTTTATTTAAAAACAGTTTCTGAAGCCTATCCTTGTAGTCCTTTCACTCTACAAGGGGTGCATTTCCAGCTCACAATGCAGCCTCCTTCACACTGGTAAAACTAAACACAAACTGGGTTCCTGCATTACAGAACATCTCCACTCTGACCATAGGAATGATCCTGACATTCTATTTGTTTGCCATTTCAATGCACCAACTTACTTTCATGAGGAAAAGTTTCTTCTCTCAGTGTTGAGAGCCTTGGGAACTCCTTGCCACAGACAGCTACTGGAGAACATTCATTGTGTACATTCCATTTCGGTATGAACAACTGCAAAATGGACTATTATTTTAATGGTGAAAAACTGCAGCATGCTCCTGTGCAAAGGGACCTGGTGCCCTTGCGCATGAACCACAAAATGTTGGTTTGCAGATGCAGCAGGTAATTAAGACAAATTGAGTATTGTCCTTCATTGCTAAAAGGATGATGTTTAAAAATAGGGAGGTTATGCTGCAGCTGCACAGGGTGCTGGTGAGGCCATACCTGGAGTACTGTGGATAGTTTTGGTCTCCTTACTTGGGAAAGGATGTACTGGTACTGGAGAGGGTGCAGAGGAGGTTCACTAGGTTGATTCCAGAGTTAAGAGGGTTGGCTTATGAGGACAGGCTGAGTAGACTGGGATTATACAAGTAGTTCTTTTATAACATGATGGTTGCGGTCTTGTGCAACCCCTCACTATATAAAAATCATGCAATAAAAATAGCACTTAGAGTCATAGAGGTGTACAGTATGGAAACAGACCCTTTGGTCCAACTAGTCCATGCAGACCAGATAACTCAACCTAATCTCATCCCATTTGCCAGCACTTGATCTATATCCCTCTATACCCTTCTTATTCATATACCCATCCAGATATCCTTTAAATGCTGTAATTGTGCCAGCGTCCACCACTTCCTCTGGCAGCTCATTCCATACACTCACCACCCTCTGCATTAAAAAAAAACTTCCCATTAGGTCCCTTTTATATCTTTCCCCATTCACCCTAAAACTATGCCCTCCAGTTCTGGACTCCCCCACATCAGGGTGTATTTACCCTATCCATACCCCTCATGATTTTATAAACCTCCATAAGGTCATCCCTCAGCCTCTGACGCTCCAGAGAAAACAGCCCTAGCCTATTCAGCCTCTCCCTATAGCTCAAATCTCAAACCCTGGTAACATCCTTTAATTTTTTTTTCTGAAGCCTTTCAGGTTTTACAGCATCCTTCTGGTAGGAAGATCAGAATTGCACACAATATTCCAAAAATGTCCTGTACAGCTGCAACATGACCTCCCAACTCCTATACTCAATGCTCTGACCAATAAAAGAAAGCACACTAAACATCATCTTCACTATCCTATGTACCGGTGACTCTACTTTCAAGGAATTATGAACCTGTACTCCAAGGTCTCTTTGTTCAGCAACACTGCCCAGGACCTTACCATTAAGTGTCTAAACCCTGCTCTGATTTGCTTTTCCAAAATGCAGCACATTTATCTAAATTAAACTCCATCTGTCACTCTGCAGCCCATAAAGTGTTGGCAATGCAATGTTATAACCAGCACACATTTTAAACTTTTGCCCTTTAGAATTAGCATCCTCAATGTGTCAAGTGCATCATAGCCAATTCATGTTGACAAAATGTGCATGATAGCAGAATGACTGGTACTCATTGGAATTTAGAAGAATGAGGAGGGATCTTATAGAAATATAAATTTATGAAGGAAATAGATAACAGCAAGAAAATAGTGTTTACTGGCCGGTGAAATTAGAATAAGGGGGCATAGCCTCAAAATAAGGGGGAGCAGTTTAGGATTGAGATGAGGAGGAACTTCTTCACTCAAAGGGTTGTGAATCTGTAGAATTCCCTGCCCAGTGAAGCAGTTGAGGCTGTCTCATTGAATGTTTTTAAGGCAAAGATAGATAGATGTTTGAACAGTAAAGGAATTAAGGGTGACAGTGAGCGGGTGGGTAAGTTGCCCTGAATCAACAAAGAAATCACCCATGATCTTATTGAATGGTGGAACAGGCTCAAGGGGCCAGATGGCCTACTCCTAGTTCCTATGCAAGGCTGATAGATTCTTTATCAGTAGGGAAATCAAGGTTTATGGGGAAAATGCAGGAATGTGAAGAATGGCAGATCAGCAAAGATCCTATTGAATGACTGGAAGAGCTGAACGGCCCTTATTCTTATCACCTTAAGATTTGTCGAGTGCTCATTGCAATGTTGCAATGAAGTCAAACACAAGTTCGAGGAACACCACTTTATTTCCTACTTAGGCACTTAACAGCCTCGAGATCTCAATATTGAATTCCAAAACTTCAGAAACTGACCACATGGTGTGTGTTCTCCATTTTCTTCCTCTCTGAGCCCCTACAGCTTTGTCTTGCTTGTATTTTGCTCTTAGTAGAGTGTTATATCAATTTACATCTTTTTCTCTTTCACCACCATCAGCAACACCTTTGCCTTTCCACCACCTGCCGCTTTGCTCCTCATTTGGCTCAGTAAAAAGTAAATAAAAAAAAGTTTCCAACACTTTCAGTTCTGAACAGTGGTCAAACCAGACTCAAAATGTTAACTCATTGCCTGCTCTACAGCTATTGCCAAACTTGAATTTCTCCAACACTCTGTCTCGATATTACCACCCACCTATGCTGATGCACCTCCAGATCCCTCTACCCTTTTTACTCTTTAGATTTGTTACAAATATTGTGTGTTTCTCCCTATCCCTTCAGCATCACCTCAGGCTTTTCTGCATTAAATTTAATTCGCCACTTTACTGCGCATCCTGTTAGCCTATACCTTTTCGCAGTCAACTGGTATAAGTTTCCCTTATGCCTAACCTCCAAGTATGATTGATAGTTTTGTAAAATTTTACTCTTTGTTCTAACAACTTAAAAAAAAATTGCACATATCAAAAAAAGCAGTGGTGCTTGGTGAATGAATTGTCTGTCATCCTACAGTCTGGAGAACAACTATGCTCAATTTGGCCATGATGGAATTGGGGTTTATACCTACAATGTGTTAAAAATCATTCAAACATTGAACTTACAAAGCACAGAAGGCTATAAATGTACCTTCTCTGCCATTCAGTGACTGATTTGCATTAGGATTCCATTTATCTGCCTCAGCTTCTAGGGGAAAAAAAGCTGTCATCCCAAATTTTCAATTATTAATCAAGCTACAGTTTTTTTGAGAGAATTCCACACATGTATCACAATGTGTGCAAAAAAGCATTTCTTAAAAATCAAAGCCAGGATATTCAGATTAAGGTTATGGCCCTTAACTTAGATACTCCCTTAAAACCTCATCAACCTCAATCAAATTGCTCATCGCTGTTTAATGTTCTGGGAAAAACAAACTAATTTATGAAATCACTCCTCAAATTTAGTTCTTGCTGACCAAAAAGATTCTAACAGGGGCTTTCCCAAACATTCCAATACATCCTTTCCAAGGTAGTGTGCCTAGGCTTTATACAGCACCCAAGTGGGATCTAATCAGGACTTTGTACAGGTACAACATAAATTCCTTACTATTATATCTTAACATCTAGTTAAGAAGGTGAACTTTTTTTATTGTATATTTTACTCATGACTGATACATTTTACTAAGTGCTGTATATGGACCACTAAATCCCTTTGGACTTTATTCCTAAGTGTTCACCACTTTTAAAAAAAAATGCTCAGATTGATTCTTCTTTGGTTCATAATGGGATGTCCTTAAACCTAATTGCTGATGTCCATCTGCCTCAGTTTTCCCCACTCACAAACTATCAAAGTTCAAAATCACTCAAGGTTGGGATACAGACAGACTCTAACCTCTCACCTTTAATGTATAGTCTGAGCTGAGATGTCACTTTTTTAAAAAAATAAAACCTTAAATTACCTCAGGACCCTGACTTAAAAGAAGTTCTGGGATTTACATATTAATCAATTGAAACTTGCAACCCCATTCTAGGTGATTAAAGACTTAATAGCAATCTAGGTTTGTTCAATACATTGCATCAGTTGTATGATACTTTGGTCTTTTACTATAAATTCTGTGGCCTATGATCCTGCTCCAAAGGAGCAGCGCTCCAAAAGCTTGTACTTCCAAATAAACCTGTTGGACTATAACCTGGTGTTAAGAATTTTTTTAAATTTTGTCCATCCATCATAAACTATCAAGGTCTCTTTGGAACGTTATGCTCCCATCTCAGCAAAGTTGGATTGATGACTCACCATTGTTTCATCAAAGTTATGAATAAATGTAGTGAATAACAACAGATTCTTGTGGGACATCACCAATCACTTTCATCCAAGTCATGTATGTATTGGTCAAGTAAATACTGGTACCTGAAAAGTTCACTTTCTTTCCACAAACACTGAGTATTTCCAGCATTTTCTGTTATCACAGTCACATTGAATCGAATATTTATCTTCAATTATCAAACCTCATAACCAGGCTAATAACTTCCATTTAAATTTTGTTGGTTTTACGTTCGATTAACAATCCCCTCTTTGGAACCTTATCGAATGCCTCCTGGAAGTCCATATAAACTGCATTCACTGACATTCCTCTCTCTAGAACATTAGTTACTTCCTCAATAAATCAAATCAGGCTCAACAGCCACAATTACATTTCAGAAACCCCGACTGCTTCTGCTTAATCACGCCAAATTCCTCAAAATAATCACTCTCGTTCTCCTTCTTTGTAGATTCCAATTATTCCTCAAACCTAAACGAATAGCTCCACAATTTTTCTCAGTCACCCTTCTTAAGTAATTGAGAGAGATTTTCCAATCTAAAAAGAACAATTCCTGAGTCAAACATGCTTTGGAAGGTTATGACTAAAGCATCTGCGATTTCTCCAACCATTTCAATTAACCCCTTGGGGTGGAAACCATCAGCTCCTGGAGCTTTGTTAGTATCTTGCACCATTATCAATTGTAATAGTTTCTTATTCACTTCATATGTTTCAGCTCTTGTTTTGTTTTTAAACCTCGATGAGTCTTTTCCTCCATGGTGAAGGTTGACATAAATCTGTGACTCTTTCGTTTGCAATACAACCCCACTATTTTTGAAGGATCTACATGCTACTAACAATCTTTGTTTGCTGTCCATGGAGTCACTTCAAATTCCTTTAATTTGCAATATTCTTTACACTTATGTACTTTTCTTTAGATTTAAATTATCTTCCATCTTTTTTAATTGTTTCAGATCATTATCTTTCCTGCTCGTGGGAAAGATATATGGCTCCATTTTAAGAGAACTGGCTAGCTTACCTCTGGAACCTTTTCCTTGGGATAACTGACTCTTGCCATCACAGTGCAGCAGACCTGGTAAAACTAAAAGAAAAACTACAAAAAGCAGTAGGTGATACGTGAATGCTTTTGGTGTTCCTGGGCCAAATGTCCTTTTTCCACAAAGTCTATCCTCAGGTGCAAGAGTCAGTAGGGGTGCCTGCCACACAGGTGGCTTATTTTGAAGAAGCAAATGCTTTTGTAAAGAAGGCAACAAATTAACAGGCTGTGTTATTCTACATTGTGGAAACCTCTCTGATGAGCAGCTAGTGGAAATGTCCTTGACAGCAGATTGGGCCTTGATGTTCTTGTCAGTTTTCATTTCCAATCTGTAAATGAGATCAGTAAATCAGAGTTAATATTTGCAAACACAAGGTCACTGTGTGCACCCTGAAAATGACTTGAGCATTAAGCACCGGCACTACAGCCACTAGGACTACAGGGAGGGAACAGCCGATGATTGGGGCGAGGATCCCCTATTGGGTCATGCCCAATGAGGTAGCCCAAGACTATGTCTATTGGCTGCCAAGTTCCCAGGGTTTCTTTCCTCGTTATTAGATGTTACATGGTTTCCACCTCTATCTCTCCCTCCCCTCAACTTGGCTATTCTCCTGAATCACTTAAATCTTCTCCGGACCCACCTTGTGCTTCCTTATTTGATTCCCACGGGGGCTTGCTAACCAGCTGTCTCTGTGCTTGCCATCCTTGGCAGATTCCCAATGCCTTTGGTCCAATCAGAAGTTCAGCAGGTTATGTAGCCCCACATCAATGCAGCAGTGTACTAGGAGGTATTTGTGATTTTTAAAAAATGTTTGTTCAAGGGATGTGGGTATTGCTGACCAGGTCAGTATTTCTTCCTCGTTTGAAATTCCTGCACTCTGACACCGGGGCATTGGCCCTGAAAAATGTGCAGGGAGGTGCTGGGAGCATGGTACTGAGTGAAATGCTCATATAGAGAGCCAGTGCAAAGATGACAGATCAAAAGACCCTTTCTGCATTGGAACAGTTTGTTGAAGATGAGGGAGTTGAATGTTGGCAAGTCAACAAAGTCAGTCCTCACCCAGGCCTTAATTATCTTCAATTGCTGCTCATTTCATCCCTCCCACCCCACGCACCCATCTTTCCTCATCTTCTCCACCAAGCCCCACTTTCCCGCCATTCTTCACACTACTTTTATTTCTCCTTATTTCCTTAAAAGTAGAGTCCTTTTAAACCGCAGTTTACTTTATCAGAACGTGAATATTTCGAGAGTACTGGAGGTAATTGTGTTAGTTGAAGACTTGCAAGTATCACCATCTGCCATGTGATTTGAGGGGTGAACGGGATGAAATGTGAATTAGAAAATACAAGTGGCGGAAAAAAAATGATCCAAATTTACACCCACGGAAACTTCGGGCAACAACAGGGCAGAGAGGTGTGGTGCTGTTAGGTGCATTCCCGGAGGGGAGTACCTGCCTCAGGCCGGTACTAACTTGCCCGGTGATGGCCACTCGGGCAATCTACACGGCTAGCCCTCTTCCCCCTCGGGCCGGCCATTAATCACCTCACGGTCTAATTAAAGCGGTCAGGACTAATTCAACACCAAAAACAAAACCCCTGACAAGTTAACACTACAGGCTGTAACAGCGAATTAAATGCGCTGCTAATTAGACACTACAAACCCAATTAACAGCAGAGTTCAGAAACCAAACTGTAGCTCCGTCCTTTTCTAAATGTCACCAATTAAACTGATCGGCAAAGCGTAGGAGGAATTTTTACCTGTCGCCGTTACACTGGCCAACTTCGATAAATATACATTTCTAAAATTTCGACTTGGCCGAGTGAGTTCCTTCTTAACTCTGCAAAATCTCATTTAAGGCTTTAAAAAAAACTCCCACTTCCCCCAGTTGAACTCTGTTTCTTATGAAGAGCTCTAACTTATTATTAAAGGGTCCCCATCCCGGTTACAAACACCTACAAGTCTCGCTTACCTTACTGGCTGTGGATTGCTATCAGAAGTCAGCCTTGAGGATTGGGTCCTTATATCAATTTTACTACTCGCATAGAGGATGTTCGGTGTCTGCCCTCCAGCCTGTCTCCCGCTTACACAAGCTGCAGTTCTGGGGAACATCCCAAGGAACCATGTCCAAATTCGTCAGCTCCAGCAATGATCTCGTCAAACTAGCTGGAGTCATCAATGGAAACAAAACTCCACTTGTTCAATTTTAGCCTTTTAAAAAAAATATTTGTTTTGATGGTTTTTTTTTTACAAGGCAAGTCTGCGACTGGGAATCTATTTGGCACATTACATGCTCTAAGTTTCTAATAATGTTGGATAAGGCTGTGAAACTTTCTCGCCCAAGGGTGGGGGCAACTGATCTGTCACTTTCTACTTGATGGAAAGAAATTGGAAAGAATTGACATGCGGTTACTCCAATTAAAAATTGGAAGGAATTTTCATTGCTGAAGTCGTTAAATCCACACCAATAAAAGGAGGAATATGGAGATTAAATCTGCCATTTAAAATAAATCTAAAATTGTTGCAAAACATTGGAAGAGACACTGCAATCATTTCCCTTGGGCTTTCCAATGAGGTGGAACTATTTAAAACGCTGAATGATATCCATGAGCTGAAGAAGTTCTTTGTCACTTGGATTTTTGTCTTACTTTGCTGATGTAATAGATTTAACAGCATTCTTGCATTTTCTAAAACAAAAGCTGGGAGTGCTCACACGCGATGAATTTGGTGAAGGTTGAGGATTTTCTGTGGATACTGACAGTGGGCTGGTGGAAAGTGCAGCTCTCTACTGGGTGGAGGTCAGCACTGCCCGGCTCTCCATTCTCCCCCCCACCCCCGGGCTTGTCTTCCTCTGGACTGTGGCCGGTGCCCGGACAGTATCCACGTGGCAGCGCCCGGAGAACCCAGGACCAGTTCCCCTCGCCCCGGTCATCCCCTCCACCACACCGGGGCCAGGAATCCTCCTTCAGCTGAAACAGCCAACCCAGCGCCTTCTCATCCTCAGCCGCCTGAAAAAAAAATCAACCAGCTGGAGCCGATTGGTGCCTTCCGGGGGGGGAAATACCCACACTCAGTCTGGGGCTGCACTTCAGTGACGGCGGCTAGGGCAGAGACAGAGAGAGAGGGGGGTGGGGGAGTCAGGCTGCCTCGCTCCCACTGCCGCCTTCACCCACCCCCGGGCTGTAGGTGTTTGCAATGCACCGAGAGCCAGACAGATCCCTGGGGATTACTGCCATTTAGGGAGTGTTTAGTCCAAATCAATCATGGCTCGGAGGTAGTTAATCCAGCTGTTTGTTATTACCAGCAGACAACCGGAATAGCTCTGAGCTCAAGTATCTTGTATTGCAAATATACTATTTTGAATCTCTTCATTTCTGCCATGCCATATCCCCCCCCCCCCCTTCCATTTATTCCTCTCACATCCTCTCCACTCTTTGCCATTCCCTAATCCCATTCCACCCCTCCTGTGCCATTCTCTCCACCCATGTGTCCCAATGCATTTTCCCCTCTTCCATGCTATCAGAGCCTTCCCCTGCCCAACCTCCAATGACATCCCACTGGGGCATCCTTGTTCAGGAGTCATTGACATTAAGGATTTTCCTTCCAATTCATTGGCTGAAATGTCACCAAAATTTCCAGTGTTATCGTCTTCCAAATGCTGGTTCATGTTATAGTGAGTGTCAGTTTTCAAATTACTAGAATGAGCAACCATTGTACCTTCTAACATATAAACAATGTGTAGGAATGGGGTTGCTAGTTTGAGACAACATTGCCTTGTGGAGTCTATTATTGTTCAGACTTGGAAAAGAAGATTGCAGCATGTTTTCTGAATGGAAATTGATGTTGTCACCTAACATAAACTGAACAGACATCCAGTTTATTTCCAGCACCAAATCAGTGCTAACTCATTCTGAAGTCAGATGGTGAAGAAAGAAACCAGATGTCAACATTTCACGAAATGCAACATTTATTTACAGGACGGAACAATAATATGTTTGCCTCCTCCATAACTACTCCAGCCTCCCAGAAGGCTCTGTTTAATTCTTTGCAGATCTTCATATGTTTTCCGTCCTTGGAGAACGTCTGAAGTATTGGAAAAACTTTACTTGAGATTAACACCTGCTTGAAGACGTGAACAGTCCTATCGTCAAGAGATCCTGGAATAAGATTTGGAGCCCAGACCTTTCTGGCTCAGAAATTGGTGTGCTACCAAATGCATCATGGCGAAAGTGAGGACTGCAGATGCTGGAGATTAGAGTCGAGAGTACGGTGTTGGAAAAGCACAGCAGGTCAGGCAGCATCCGAGGAGCAGGAAAATCGATGTTTCGGGCAAATGTCTGAATAAGGGCTTTTGCCCGAAACATCGATTTTCCTGCTCTCGGATGCTGCCTGACTTGCTGTGCTTTTCCAGCACCACACTACCAAATGCAATGTCAGCTTAAGACTTTTTAATGTGCTCAAGATATTTAATCAATCAATACCCTTCAATCACCATTCATGATAAGAAATAAAAGCAAGAGAGGGCCATTCAGCCCATCAAGCCTGTCCCATCCTTCAAAAAGATTTTGGCCAATCTTCCACTTCAACACCATTTTCCTGAAACTATCCATATTTGCCTTAAATTTTTTAATATGTAAAAAATTATCAATCTCTGTCTTCAACAAACTCAAAAAACTGAGCCTCCACATCCTCTGGAGCAGAGAATTCCATAGGCTGCCCACCTTGTGAGGGACGAAATTCCTCCTTACCTCAGAACTAAATGACTTGCTCTTCATTCTGAGACTGTATCTTCTGATTCTAGATTCTCCTCCAGTCAGAAACATCCTTTGTGTTTCGACTGGGTTGATTCATGAAAGAATGTTCCCCAATCTTCTAAACTCAGGGAATATAGACCCAGTCTGTTTAATATTTCCTCATAATACATTCCTTCTATCCTGGGTGAATATGATAAACCTTAGTTGCGCTCCCTCTATGGCAGGTATATCTTTCTTTGGGTAAAAAGACCAGGCATGGTCTCACCAAGGCTCTATATAAATTAAGAAAGACCAATTTTACTTCTATACTCAAATCCTTGTTATAAAGGCCAGCATTTGCTGGTCACTTCAGAATGAGTTAACACCAATTTGGTGCTGGGAATAAACTGGATGTCTGTTCAGTTGATTAGATTAGATTACTTACAGTGTGGAAACAGGCCCTTCGGCCCGATAAGTCCACACCGCCCCGCCGAAGCGCAACCCACCCATACCCCTACATTTACCCCTTTT
Source organism: Chiloscyllium plagiosum (assembly GCF_037043375.1). NCBI lineage: Eukaryota > Metazoa > Chordata > Chondrichthyes > Orectolobiformes > Hemiscylliidae > Chiloscyllium > Chiloscyllium plagiosum. The sequence goes on from NW_028270177.1 coordinate 37,836,425, forward strand.
ACCTAACACTACGGGCAATTTAGCATGGCCAATTCACCTGACCAGCACATCTTTGGACTGTGGGAGGAAACCGGAGCACCCGGAGGAAACCCACGCAGACACGGGGAGAATGTGCAAACTCCACACAGTCAGTCGCCTGAGGTGGGAATTGAACCCGGGTCTCTGGCGCTGTGAGGCAGCAGTGCTAACCACTGTGCCACCATGCCGCCCATCAATCTCCATTTAGAAAATATGCTGTAGTCTTCTTTTTCACATTTGAACTATAATAGACTCCACACGGTAATGTTGTCTCAAACTAACAACCCCATTCCTCCATTTTATGTTAGAAGGCACAATAGTTGCATCTTCTAGGAATACTGTGCATGAGCTCATTTGAAAACTGGCTTTCACTATAACGTGAACCAACATTTGGAAGATGGTTTTGGTGATACTTGCGCCAATGAATTGGAGGGAGTTTGGAACTGACAGAGTGTTGAAACAGATTCTCTATGTAAATAGAGTCTTTTTAATGAGCAAACCCTATATTTAATTAGAATCTACTTGCACAGAAAACCCTTAATTTAAACAATTCTTACAACAGCAGACATAGCCCATGTGCAGCCCCCCGATAAAAGCAGGATTATTTTTCCAGCTGAATGCATTGAGTGGAAGATAGTTATATGCAGAAAATTAATCACTATAATTTACAGCTGCAAAGGCACAGTTTCCGGGGAATTACTTAATCATGTTCATTGCAGTCAGAACATGTGGCATCATAATACAGGCTTTGTTTGACAAATGGTTTTCTATAGTTATTGAAATATAGAGGGTTATCCTGTTCTCAAGGTGGATCTAATATTGAGGCATTTGATATGGTTTCTTGACTCAAAGTACAACAGGGTCTGTTATCCTTAAGATAGCTTACAGAAAAGGGCTTCGTGAGGGATACAACTGCAGGAGAAATTGCATTCTTGACTGATTGACTATTGTGCTCTTCATTCCAAATCTCAAGAGAAGCACGGACAATTTGTCACTAATAATTAGGCTGGGTATTACAGCCAACTTCGTTACACTTATGGCAGGATCAAGCCGGTATTACAAAATACTTCTCAACAATCTTGCCAGGACCAGCCTCCTGAATTGTTGCATCTAAACTTGCCGTTGTATGAAGACAACAAGAGAGCTCCTTAGTCATGGCAGCCTCACTGGAGGAGGTGTGTTCTTTGCAGGCTAGTTGGGGACTGCATGTGCACCTCAAATAATAAGCAAGTGGGATGGAAGGGAAATTCCTCTACTGGATCACTCCTAGCCTCAATTGCGCCCTTACATTAATGTAACATCCTCCTTGCAGCCTGGAGCCACCAACTGCTTCCATGAAGCTTTTGGCCTCTGTGTTTGGTTGAGAAGAGGGAGAGTAGACCTGCCATTATCTAAATGGAAAGGTAATTGTAGAAACACCCCTGAATGGAACCTCTGCAATGTAAAGTATAAAGTATCCCACCTCCTGTATGGAGCCAGCTATAACCCACCTGGCTAAAGGGGAGAATCGAGAATCATGCCCATGTAGCTGTGCACTACCCTCCCCCCACACCCCAACTCCCAATTTCCTGGCTTTTCATTCTCCTTAGCTATCACCACAGGGCCCAGAAGGTTCAGCACAATAGGTTAGACAGGAGATATTTCTGATGGGACTTTTGAATAGAATGCAGGTATTTCCATTCAGAAATCGAGAAAAGCTTATCACAGCAAACCCAGAACTGGAAAGAGAAGATAGAATGGTAAAGTAAATGAGGTAATAATGAATAGATGACACAAAGTTTGAGTTTGAAATGCCTGGACTGCAAGGAAAGCGAGCAAGCGATAAGAAGTTTCGGTATCTTTGATTTAACTAGGCATCAGTTGAAACATGAGGAGGATGTGAAGAAGAGGAGTGGGTTTGTGGTAGTGAGGAATTTGCCATTGGTGAGTTAGTCAGAGACCGATGCTTCCATTTAGGAGGTGCTGGGATTCATGTGTTGCCAAGTAGTGACCAGCAACTTTAGCTACACACGGTCAAGTAATACAATGACTCATGCAATGAGGGGTGGTGTGGTCAAGAGGTCCACCATTACTGCACAGGGTTGAAGGTGCAGGCACCATTTTTAAAATGCACTTGGACAGGCATTCAATGCATTCAATCCTGCAGCACCAGTGACACTACAGCTATCATTGGAATACTTGGACCTTTCATGCCTGTGGAATTCCAATTCTGCTATCAGGGAGACATCTCAGAGCAGGCAGATAACCAGAGGTCCCATGGTTCAGCATTTCCTCACTTCACATTCTCCGCCAGGTTGCTCACAAAAAGTGGGAGATGCTGCTTCCTGGTGCTGGCAGCAGGAGGCTCTCTCCTCTGTCCTGAGCAGACTTGGCAAGTTAGTGGCAGTAGGACCCACTCCAGAACCTGGCTCCAGTGTAGAAAGAGAGTGAACAAATTGCTGTGCTCTGAAAGGGTAAGTGGCCCTACATAGTCACTGCAAAGTGACACTCTCCAAGGTGTCCCGGAATGTAACTGTGCAAGTCCAGTAGGGTGTCAGACAGTAGAGTTGCAATCTTTAGCCGCAGATGCCGCATGTAGATCGAATGTGGAAACTACTTCATTTTGCTTGTGTGGTACCCATTTCAGGAGAGTGTGGCTGTCAAGCACTTACTGGGCTGGACTTGGTCCTCCTTATGAGCTGTCATAGGCATGTACAGAACATTGGAATGACAATCAATCATTCTGTCTGGCCACAGGAGAAAATCTCTCCTAATATTGAGGAGTGTTCAAGGCCTGGTGGAGGAATCCCTGCTATACCAGAGGGAGAATCAGGACTGAGCCTGTGCACATGGAGAGAACAAAGTTTCTCAGCCACCCAATGAGGATGTCTCCTGCCTACTGTTGACAAATGGACATACAGGAGTAAGGCTGCAACATTGTTTAGAAAAGAGATTGTGTTTAGACATCAATTATTTATTTCTGTTCTTCATTGCAGGTTCTCAAAGCAAGTTCAAAAGGAGATAGCTTTCCTCCACTCCCACCTCCAATTCCACCCCCAGTTCCAACTCTGTTCCAGGAGAATTTAGAAGAGTGAGGGGAGACTTAGTTAGTTTTCAAGATCATGAAAAGCCTTGATAAAATGAACGTGGAGAGGGCAAATCCAGAATTAGGGGACACTCTTTTAAAGCTAGATGTTAACTTTTAGGTCTGAGAGGAGGAGAATATTTTTCCTCAGAGTTATGTAACTAGATCTTTCTAGCTTAGAAGGGGATAGCGAGGGAGCCCTGCCACCCCACGTTTCCTGTACCACTGACACCATTGCATGTGACAGGCCTGATGGGGGATGTAGCTGTGTAGGAGACCCTCAGCAGGTTAGAACTCTTCAGGCCTCAGATCAACAGGGAATGGCTCAGAACAGGCAATCTCCACCACAATGTGGCTGCACCTCAACATAGTGGGTAGAAAAGAAAGGTCAAGCTTTCTAAAGGTCGAATGATGGCACGAGTGTTTATCACTACATAGAAGAAACACTCTTGTAAATATATGTTTCATCTCACTTTATTGACAGAAACTGTACATTGATGATGTTGCTAGTTGCTGCAATGGTTGTGTGGATTTAAGGGTGCCACACCTTGTTCCCAGTCAGGTTCAGATGATGGATACAACATTGATTGCCACCTCATTCTTAATGTCATTTCTGACCACCCTGACATGAAGGTTTAAACCTTGGGCATCATTTATAAAGTCAGAGGCTTGGGACATCTGGCAGCCGAGCAGGTAATGTTCATCTGATTAGCATCCCTCTGAGGCTGCTGTCTGAGCAGCATCTGCAGCAGAGTCAGTCAATGTCTTGATTACGTCTGCAATGATAGTGTTGTAGGACAACATGTCAGAGAGGCATGTGGGAGTCCCTGTCAACATACAAATGCTTGTAGCTTACAATATGGACTTGATGCAGTGAGGACCAGCAGCATTTTGCCTCTCGGGTGCTATACGTAGCAGGAATGTAACGTGTTTATACAGATAATATCCCAATTCTGCTGGCACTGATGCCGTGAGTTTGTCTGAACAGCACCTTTTGTGATAGTCGTATGTGTAATACACACAGGATCACAACACCAATAAATGATAAGGTGAACATGTCAACTACCATGCAGTCACAGATACAGAAATACAATGCAGGGTAACAAAGATGCCCACAGCCATGAGGAAACCCCAGGCTCCCAGACACCAGAGGATAACCTACAATTGTGTTGAGATGTTTTGATGTCTCACTCAGTCTGGAATCTGGTAGCATTGTGGATGCCAAGGGCCTGCCTGTCACATCATTCTATCAGGTACACAGATAGATTCTCCTGTCTACCAAGCTTCCTGTTCCTCGGAGCAGCAACTGATTCTGGCGTCTGTTTATAAACCGAGTCAACAGAAGGACTGCAAGTTAGAATTTAATAGTGAGACAAGTTGTTGAGGGAATAACATTCATTTTCAACAAAATAGAACAAGGGACTGCAGACACTGGAGATATGAAACAAACAAAAACAAAAATCACTAGAGAAACTCAGCAGATCTGACAGCATCTGTGGAGAGAACGCAGAGTTAACCTTTCAAGTGCAGTGACCCTTCTTCAGATCTGCAAAGTTAACTCTGCTTTCTCTCCACAGATGCTGTCAGATCTGCTGAGTTTCTTCAGCAATTTCTGTTTGTTTGTTTCCGATCTGCAGTCTCGAAGGATGTAAAAGGTATGAGGAGTACAATCCCAGATATGGAGTAGTATTGAAGTTGTGGATTAGCTAATGTTTTACACAGATTTAGAACTTGGGGGGGGGGGGGGGAAATGCAACAGTTGGTATGAAAGGGAAATGGAAAGTATTGGAATCATCTTTAGCAATGGGGAGGGTGTAAAGTTGAATTTGTAGCTTGTGTTATGCAGTATACCCGTTCTGAACTTCAAATGATTATTATATTTCAAAATTGGTCACAAAAGACTTTATAAGATGGTTGAGGAGCAAATAATTCGCATTTGTGGATTGGAACAACTACTGCCTCAGGAAAAGAACAGTAGAAACTGATACAAATCATTCCCCCCCGAAACCAATCCAGGAAAGTATTATCAAAGTAAAAGAGTTAGACAACAACAAAGATTTTGACTGTTTCAATCTCTCAAAATGTTAAACAACAAGACAGGATGGGTAATCAGCATAATCACCACTTTATTCAGAAGAGGACTTTCTGTGAAAGATCAAATAATGAGACAGCAGTATTTTCTTTTAAAATACACTGGAAGATGATGAGAGTTCCACCAAAAGCCTTGGAAGTAGCTCATCATCAAAGCAGTTGGAATAATGAACTATCTAAGCAGGAGAGCCCAACAGAAAGAAAAACTCCCCCCAGTCTGTTCCAACTGCTGGTTCATCTGACAACCAAGCTCCTGGAAATTTAAGTGAGAAACACCACAGCCACTGAGAATCCTTCACTAAACAAGGCCTCTTCAACATTTAAGTATCTACATCATCCAAAGAACAGGGCCTGCCTAGTCGGAAACAGAGACTGAATGAACTACAATTTGCATCAACTTCCCGCACTCCAACCTCGAACCCCACACCTCCAACCACAACAAGGACAGAACCCGCATCCTCACTTTCCACCCCACCAACCTCCAGATAAATCGCATTATCCTCCGCCATTTCCACCACCTGCAAACAGACCCCACCACCAGAGGTATATTTCCCTCCCTACCCCTATGTGCATTCCGTAAAGACCATTGTCAGGTCCAAGCCCCCCACTAACCCACCCTCCCATCCCGACACCTTCCCCTGCCACCGCAGGAATTGCAAAACCTGTGCCCATACCTCCCCCCTTACATCCATCCAAGGCCGCAAAGGAGACTTTCACATCTAGCTAAGATTTACTTGCACTTCCACACACGTTAAACTGTATCCGTTGCTCCCGATGTGGTTTCCTCTACATTGGGGAGACAGGATGCCTACTTGTAGAACACTTCAAAGAACATCTCCAGAACACCTGCACGAAACACCACTCCATGGCCAACCACTTTAACTCCCCTTTCCACTTCCCCAAAGATATGCAGGTCCTTGGCCTTCTCCATCGCCAAACCCTTACCACCTGACGCCTGGAAGAACGCCTCATCTTCTGCTTTGGGACTCCCCCAACCACATAGGATCAATATAGATTTCACCAGGTTCCTCATTTCCCCTCCCCCCCCCACCTTATCCCAGATGCAACTTTCCAACTCCGCACCAGTCTTGAACCATCCTACCTGTCCATCTTCCTTCCTTCCCACCTATCCACTCCACCCTTCTCTCCAACCTATCACCTTCACCACCACCTTCATCTACCAATCACCTTCTCAGCTGCCTTCAACACAAAGATGAACCCACTGACATTTAAGATGCCCTACTCTCTTCTCTAGTTGTTCTTTTCTCTTAAATGTATTAATAGAGTCATAGTCATAGAGATGTACAGCATGGAAATAGACCCTTCAGTCCAACTTGTCCATGCTGACCAGATATCCTAAATTAATCTAGTCCTTTTTGCCAGCATTTGGCTCATTTCCCTCTAAACCCTTCCTACACCCATCCAGATGCCTTTTATATGTTTAAAACCAGCCTCCACCACTTCCTCTGGCAGCTCATTCCATACACACACCACCCTTTGCATGAAAAATTTGCCCTTAAGTCCCTTTTAAATCTTTCTCCTCTTACCCTAAACCTATGCCCTCTAGTTCTGGACTCCTCCAGCCCAGGGAAAAAAACGTGGATTTTTCTGCTCCTCGGATGCTGCCTGACCTGCTGTGCTTTTCCAGCACCACTCTGATCTAAACTCTGGTTTCCAGCATCTGCAGTCCTCACTTTTGCCTAGGGAAAAGACCATGTCTATTTACCCTATCCATTCCCCTCATGATTTTATAAAGCTCTATAAGGTCACCCCTCAGCCTTCGATGCTCCAGAAAAAACAGCCCCAGCTTATTCAGCCTCTCCCTATAGCTCAACCCTCCGACCCTGGCAACATCCTTAAATCTTTTCTGAATCCTTTCAAGTTTCACAATATCGTTCCTATAGGAGGGAGACCAGAATTGCACACAGTATTCCAAAAGTGACTTAACCGATGTCCTGTACAACTGCAACATGACTTCCCAACTCTGAAACTCAAGACTCTGACCAATAAAGGAAAGCATAATAAACACCTTCTTCACTATTTTATCTATCTGCAACTCCACTTTCAAGGAACTATGAACCCGCACTCCAAGGTCTCTTTGTTCAGCAACACTCCCCAGGACGTTACCATTAAGTGTCTAAGTCCAGCCCTGATTTGCCTTTCCAAAATGCAGCACCTTACATGTATCGAAATTAAACTCCATCTGCCACTCCTTGGCCCACCGCCCCATCTGATCAAGATCCCATTGTACTCTGAGATAACTGTCTTTGTCTTTGTGTCCACTACACCTGCAATTTTGGTATCATCTGCAAACTTATTAACTATATCTCCTATGTTCACATCCAAATAATTTATATAAATGACAAAAAACAGTGGACCCAGTACTGATCCTTGTGGCATACCACTGCTCACAGGCCTCAAGTATGAAAAGCACCCTCCACCACCACTCTCTGGTTTCTACATTTGAGCCAGTTCTGTATCCAAATGACTTTTCCTCCCTGTATACCATGTGATCTAACCTTGCCAACCAGTCTATCATGAGGAACCTTGTTGAACACCTTACTGAAGTCCATACAGGTCACGTCCACCGCTCTGTCCATCAATCCTCTTTGTGACTTCTTCAAAAAACATAATTAAGTTTGTGAGACGTGATTTTCCACACACAAAGCCATGCTGACCATCCCTAGTCAGTCCTTGTCTTTCGACATACATGCAAATCCTGTTCCTCAGGATTTCCTCCAACAACCTGCCCACCTCTGATGTCAGGGTCACCGGTCTATAGTTCCCTGGCTTTTCCTTACCATCTTTCTTAAATAATGGCACCATTTTAGCCAACTTCCAGTTTTCCAGCACCTCCTTTGTGACTATTGATGATCCAAGTATTGCAGCAATTACTTTCCTAGCTTCCCACAGAGTTCTAGGGGTTTATCCACCTTTATGCATTTTAAGACAGCAGCACCTCCTCCTCTGAAATATGCACATTTTTCAAGATGTCACCATCTATTTCCCCACATTCTATATCATGCATGTCCTTCTCCACGGTAAACACTGATGCAAAATACTCGTTTAGTATCTCCTCAATCTCCAGCAGTTCCACACGTAGGCTACCTTGCTGATCTTTAAGGGCCGTATCATCAGTGAGAGTCTCTGGTGAAGCGCTGGTGGTATGCCCCGCCTCTCTTTTTATAGGTCTTGGTTTCTTAAGGTGGGTGATCTCAATTCCAGTTCTTTTTTTCAGGGGAAGGTAGATAGGGTCTAAGTTGATGTGTTTATTGGTGGAGTTCTGGTTTGAATGCAATGCCTCTAAGAATTCTTGTGCATGTCTTTGTTTCACCTAACTGAGAATGTGTGTGTTGTCCCAGTCAAAGTGGTGTCCTTCTTTGTCTGCATGTATAGTCACTAGTTTCTATACATACAGACAAAGAAGGATACCACTTTGGGAGCACATACACATCCTAGGACAGGCGAAGCAAAGACACGCACGAGAATTCTTAGACGCATCAGATTCTAACCAGAACTCCATCAGTAAACACATCGATTTAGACCCTATCTACCTTCCCCTGAAAAAAAAGAACTGGAAATGACATCACCCACCTTGAGAAACCAAGACCTATAAATAGAGAGACGGGATATACCGCCAGCACTCGGAGACTCTCACTGATGATGTTACCTAGTATGGTGATGAAACCTCTGGAAAAAAAGCCTTCCAGCTCAGCAAGCTAACTTACATACTTATCATCAACCTGAGCTACAAATCTTCTCAAAAATCGCAAAGAACATACTATCTCTCAACTCTCGTTATCTCATTTTTGAAGGCTTCCCATTTTCCAGCTGTCCCTTTACCTACAAAGTAGATTTTTTTTGAATTATCATTAACTTCATCCGCCAAGGACATCTCATATCCCCTCTTTGCCTTCCTGATTTCCTTCTTAAAGAGCCCTACACTCTTTATACTCTGAGCAGTTCAGTTGATCTCAGTTGTTTATATCCAATATGTGATCCTTTTATTTTTGACTAGAACATCAATATCTTTATTCATCCATTGTGCCCTACTCTTACCAGCCTTGCTTTTCACTCTAACAAAAACACAATGCCTCTGAATTCTCATTATCACATTTTTGAAGGCATCGCACTTGGCAGTCATCCTTTTCCCTGCGAACAGATACTCCAATCAACTTTTGAAAATTTCATGTGTCATACCCTTAAAATTTGCCTTATTCCAATTAAGAAGTTTAACTTTTATGGAAGACTTATCCTTTTCCATAACTATTTTAAAACTAATAAAAATCTGATCACTCATCCCAAAGTATTCCCCTATTAACACTTCAGTCACTTGTCCTGCCTTATTTCCCAAGAGAAGATCACCTTTTGACCTTTCTCTAGTAGGAACACTTACATATTGATAAAGAAAATTTTCTTGAACATATTTAACAAATTCTTGGCCATTTAAAGCTTTAACACTATGGCAGTCCCAGTCAATGTTTGGAAAATTAAAATTCCTTATTACAACTTTATTTTTCTTACATATATTTGAGATCTCCTAGATACTTGCTTCTCAATTTCCTTCTGACTATTGGGGGCCTACAATACAATCTCATCCCTTTATTTTAATCCATATAATTTCACTAAATGATCCCCCAGAAACATCTTCTCTAATTACAGTAGTAATGTTTGCCTTAATCAAAAATGTAACTCCTCACCCTCTCTTCCCTTAATTGTTTAGAGAAGGGAGGTGGGAGCTTCCTAAAAGTTTACAGGCTCCCAAAATAGAACTAGCAAATCTCCCCACCAATATATTACGAATATTCCAACAATTCAACCAATGGAATCACAGAATTCCTACACTGGAAAGAGGTCATTCAGCCCATTGAGTTTGCACCAACCTTCTGAACAGGATTCCACCCGGACCCAGCTTCCCACTCTATCCTGGCACATCTTTGGATTGTGGGATGAAACCGGAGGAAACCCACAAACACGGGGAGAATTTGTAAACTCCACGTAGACAGTCACCCATGGCTGGAATCAAACCCAGGTCCCTGATGCTCAGGCAGTAATACTAACCACTGAGCAACTGTACCACTCAGTGCGTTGAAAGAGAAATAAAGGTTGTACGCTTAAGTATTAGATCTGAAAGACATTAATTAATATAAAATATACTCATGAGAAACAGAATAGAGAGTTGAAGAATGGAGAATTGGAAACATTAATTTGAAGAAAGAACAGGAGAGGGGGGGGAACTGACCTGCATGCTGACAAATTGGGAGGAACGATAGGTTAATCAACTCCTTGAATTTATTCCAACATTTCATTAAGATCACGGCTGACCTAATTATGGGTCTCAATTCTACTTTCCAGCCTACCCGTTATACTCATGACACTCTTGTTAATCGAGGAGGTATCTTAGTCTACTATCAAGATTTTCAACCACCTCCACTGTTTTTTGAAGAGAGTTCCATATACTGTCAACACCCAGAGAAAAGAATTCTTCTACTCCTTCGTCTTAAAGGCCTTATTCTTACCTTATTTGTAAACTTTGTCACTTTGTTGTTCGAGTCGCTCCCATAGGAGGAAGCATACTTTCAGCATCAGCTCTGTCAAGTCCCTTCAGGACTTTAGGTTTGTCAGTAACATTTTGAATAATGTAGGGTTATCCTGAGCTTAGAAAATTAATTGAGGGTAATCAGTGAATCAGTTAAAGCTCAGAAAGTAACATGAGGGGAAATTGGATCACTACAATTATGATGAAATATCATATGATGGTGAAAAATTAAGTATATGAAGCAGAACTTGCCAAATGCAAGATGTCCTAAACACTGACTAACAATGCAGATGTTATGAATAAAATACCAGACTTGAGCAAAAATGAGAAGTTTAGGTTGCCAAGATCAGGTTTTCAATGAGGAAATTAAAACTTAATAGGTTTACTCATGCATGACTGAAAGTTGAAAAGTTAGACAGAGTTATCAAGTTTAGAGGGTTATATCGATATCAAATGAACTTAATGAAATTAGAGAAATTCTGAGCTACTGGAGATCAAAATTCATTAATTCAAGGAGTTATATTTGAGCAAAATGGATACAAACCACTGGATTTAGTTTTGGAAATTGGCACAGAAATCATTGGAGAGGAATTAGCAGTGAAGAGTTAGAAAAAGATGAACATTTGGTTTTGGTGAGAGTAATGAACAATCATGAACTTCGGTTTGAATAAACAGTGAGGAATGGGAGCAAATGAATACTGACAGAATTAGATTCAAGAAAGCAAATGATGTAGTGGACACAGTTTTAAGTGTCTTGATGTTTTCTTGCTGTAAGAGAAACCTTGGCTCAGTGTTACCACCCATGTCTCATAATCAGATAGTACAAACTCAAATCCCATCCCGATCGGTTATATGCCCTGCATTAAAATAAATACATTTCAGACCCACTATGTTTATTAACTTGGCCCTGCCTGTTCTCATTAAACTTACTTGATTTAACCTCTCCCTTCCTCTCAATCACTCCACATATTGACATCCTGCTCTAGATCTCCAACACACACCAATCTCCACCTGTCTATCTCACACACGCAAACATATACTATATTCAGGATTAAAGTAATCGACAAGTCCCTAGAATTCTACAAATTCACAACCCTCTGAGTGAAGAAATTTCTCATTTCATTCCTAAATATTTAAAATCCTCGATCTAGAGACAAAGTCCCCAGTTTCAGTCACTTTGTTCGGTCATTATCTTGTAGCTATTTGTGGGACCTTGCTGTACACATATTGGTTGCCATATTTTACTGACAACAATAGCTGAAAACTACTTCAATGCCTGCATTTTTGGGATGCTCAGGATTGTGAAAAGCGATATTTAATGTAAAGAAAACACATTGATTATTTGCACAAGTGTCCAAACCTTGCAGCTATTGATAGAACCACTTCCTAAAGTGAACAGGGTACAGCTCCTAACAAATGTGTGTGACTAAACCATAACAAATGATGCAGCTGGAAAAAAAATCTTAAATGTCACAGGAATTACATTGAATACAAGTCAATCAGATTTTCAAATCTTGTAGAGGCTAATAGTTTCCATCTCAGTTGTGTTTCAAACTTGCTCACCATAAACTACCCAGACAGTTTTTTTTGTGGATTATGGCACTGGACTTTGGCAGGAAACTATCAAAATTTTGGGAACTCTACATAACCCTCAAGAACACAACGACACAGTTATGAAGAGTTACAAATTTAGTTATGAGGATAGATTGGATGGACTGGGGTTATTTTCCTTGGAGCAGAGGAAACTGATGGGGCACATGATTGAGATATGTAAAAATATGAGGGGCACAGAGACAGTAGACAAAGAGGAACTTTTTCCCTTAGTGACTAGGGACATAGATTTAAGGAGCAAGAGGTTTAGAAGAGACACGAAGATATTTTTTCCACCCAGAGGGTATCTGTGAGGGTAGTAGAGGCAGAAATGCTTATAATATTAGTAGATTTTGATATGTATTTGTGGTGTCAAAGTGTGCCAGGCTATAGGCCAAGTGCCACTGGCATGGGCTCAATGAGCCTTTTTCTGTGCTGCAGACCTCTACAACTGTAATTCTCATCAAAACACTAACTAGGTTTTACCTGCCCTAGACAATCAGCTGCTTTATATTTCCAAAGATAGTGATTACTTGTGCCAACTAGTGAATCTCACCAAACATTTTAAACAAAAACTCCAGCCTTGAAATTACACGAAGGGATTATTCCTCTACCATTTTGATAAGGCCCTAAACCATTTAAGATCAACAGGCTGAAACTCCTGAAAAGGAACTTGTAATTTCAAATGAAACATTTCTAACTGGTATCCTACAGAGCAATTTGAAAGCACCAGTGTCTGTCACATTTCCAGGTCCTGGTAGCTTCACTTAGTTAGGAACTGATATGGAGGCTTGTCTTTTAGCTGGATACATAATGTAAGGCAAGTGACAGCTGTACTGTGAGAAATCTGAATTGGAATCACTTGATGACTGAATAACATGCTTTGAAGGACGTATATGTAATTTCTGGCTGTCTTCAAGTCTGAATAGCAGTAAGGAAAGGAAATTAAAATGTTGTAAGTCATTATTCATTTTCTACCAATGTATTAAGACAGCACCATTTTATTTGACTGTTGACTTAAAAAGTTTCACATCAAAAAGGCAATCCACTGGGATAACCAGAAAGATCTTAGCTAATAGACATCAATTCTGGCTAACAGACAAGTTCTGTTCATTACTTTTAGTTTGTACATTCTACTTGCAACATTATAATCCTAGAAGATTGTGAATTATACACGAATACAGGGAGTAATGAATTTGTTTAAAGAATTTCTAACTAAGACAACATTGGCACAAGTTTGGAAAATACTAATGTTGAAAAGCCATTCCAAACATTAGCTGTTTTTGTTTTTAGGTCATCATATGTCAAACAATTGCTATCGAAATGGCCACTTAACATCTACATAAGGATGACTTTTTAAATAGGTTTTCAAAAAAAACCATAAAAGACTTATTGGAAATTGTCATTCATTATTTTGTTACTGGCCAATAGTCATGAGATACAAGCAGTGTAGACAATCAGTACATGTACACACTGTTACAGGGATTTTGTTATTCAAGCAATGGGTTGCTGGATCACATCAGCATAACCAATATAGTAGTTTAACTTTGTTCATTAAAGCAGGCAAGTCCAAGTTCTCAATCAGATTCAAGCTTAATCCCTGAACACTTCCAGTTTGACAAGGAACACAGCTATGAATAAGCTGTTTTCAGGTCACCCAGAGTTAATGAAGATTTAACATTGAGCAGCCCACTCTAAGATTTAAAGGAAGCTGCAACTTGGTGAAAGTTCAATTCAGATTCACTGAAGACTCACTCGAAACTTCACATTTAGGGGCCAATTTTCCACCCATATTTCTGGATTCAGATTTTAAGTCGAGACAAATACATTTTTATTGCAGGTACTCTAGCTGTGGGAATATAGTTACAGCTGCAATTTGGAAGAAAGGTTTAGCACTGACAAAAAGCAGCAGCTAAAAAGCCTACAATGATCCTATCTAAGAAAGAAAAAAATAATTTATCTCCTTTGATCTTCTGGCTTTTACTGACTCGCTTGCTTGAATCCTTCTTGAAATGGATGCTCTTCCTAACATTTGGAAGGATTGGAATAGGAAAGTGCAAAGGAAATGCTGGTTCCACCAAGCCCCATACTGTGTAATTACCATGGCTTGCCCCTACATTGAATGTACCACAGGATCAAATGGAATCATGGGGAAGTAGGTCTATTTTCCTCATCAACCCCTATCACTTTTGCAAACTGGAGGAGAGTATTCAGTGAGCATGTGAAAATAGCTCATTATTTAAATGTCAGGGATTTTAGTTAATCATAAAATAGAATCATAGAATCTCTACAGTGTGGAGACAGGCCTTTCAGCCCAACATGTCCACAAGAACCATCCGAAGAGTATCCCACCCAAACACATTTCCCATTACTCCACTTTTACCCCTGACGAATGCACCTAACCTACACATCCCTGGCCACTATGGGCAATTTACCTAACCTACACAACTTTGGACTATGGGAGGAAACTGGAGAACCTGGAGCAAACCCACGCAGACACAGGGAGAATGTGCAAACTCCACACAGACAGTCGCCTGAGAATGGAATCGAACCTGGGTCACTGGCACTGTGAGGCAGCAGTGCTAACCACTGAGCCACCGTACCGCCCTAAAAGGGACCAGTTAGTTAGAACATGGATCAGATTACCAAGGGGTTCTGTCCAAAGTAGATATGAGACCTGTCTCTGTATTCAAACTGTTGCAAAGACAAAATCTCAGTACTTTGTCATTGGCCAGTGAGTAATCATTAAGGACCTGCCTTTGCACAGAGAACTGGGGAAGACAGTACAGTACAGACAGCTATTCAGCCCATTACAATTAAAGTAGGTCTTGAAAAGAAACCCTGCTCTTTGCCGACAACTGTGCAAATCTTTCCCCGAGGTACTCCTCCACCTGTGGATACATCAGAGCTCAAATGTAAAAGAAAAAAAGTTACACAAGAAAATTAGTACAATAAGTACAATTTTCTTGCTTTTCTAAAGAAATCAAAGAAATTGAAAAAAGAACTGTGCAATTAATAAAAAGACAACTTTTGACAGTATATTCAATGTTTAATCAGGTTTTAAAGTCACATTTTTTGACTGATCACACCACATGACATTTTGAAATTGTGTGACATTGTTTCTTCTGGCTTTTTACTGTACGCAAACAGTTCTAATTTAAATTCCAAACCTAGATTCCATGCATCCTTTATTCCATTGCTACGTATTGTCGCCTACCTGCAACTTACAACAATGAACTACTGAAACCAAATATACAGCAGAGGCTTACAGTACATTTAAGGCTTTGATTTGTTTGTCCAGTTACGTTATTCCTCATGTCTTGCATTATTTATATACATTTCAATGTAATTCCAGTGTCACAATCATAACGTCAAATCACTGGTTATTGCAACTAAAATTAAATTACATCTGTTACTGTACAAAATACAGATGTGTAAATTTATGAAATTTAAATGGTAACAGATTTTTTAAGAAGTTGTTAAGTAATCAAGAATAAAAATAGTTATACTCACAAATAAAACACATTTCACCATTTAAAACATACAAATTAGGCAGTTATCACATCTAATCTCACCATTTTTGAAACAAAAAATATTTCTATAACCTTGCAAGACACCATATACAAACACTGCAATTTATGAAGATATAACAGTTATTTTAGGAATTGCAATTGAAAAGTATTATATTACCTACCCTGAAAACAATATACATTGAAACTTTAAAACAGTCAAAATAGTTCATAAATGTACACATTGGTGAAAAATAGTTTATGGCTACATGCCATATTCTGCACCATCAGGGATGTACTTGAGGTATTGTATCACATTTTTAACATGGAAAAAAAAACTCCACGCATATTGGAATATTAAGAACATTTACAAAAGAACTGTGTTCTTTAGCAAATAAGTGGAAAATGTATTTCCAAACTCACTGAGTTCTACAAATACTGAACAGTACTTTGAGGCAATGTTAGAAATACTAAGAATGCAACAAACATTTTGATCACTTTCTTAACATTGGGTTGGTCCTTCAAATGAAGGGCTGTTTCATCTACAAAGCCACAACCAATATGACATGTCATGCTGCATCAAACAAAAAATCCATTTTATGAGCTAGTTACAATACTCAAAACAGATAATTGTGGCAAATATTAAAACAAAATTCTATATCTCTGATGAATCAAGAAATGGAACAAACAAAACAGAATGACAGGATTGATAACCATTCAAAACTGCTTGAAAGTTACAGTAGATGAACATTATTTCATGTGCAAGGTATATGAATCACATGAATTTTTCTGGTATAAAAAGAAGTTTTGTTCATAGTTTTAAATAACTCAGCCTGAAAGTTGGTAGCTTCTGTAATGTTGAAAATTAGTTATCCAGTTAAAACCATGTGCAAATTACGTCACAGTTCTTCCATTCACATTTACTGAGAAAACATCCTTACAATAGTTTTCAGGAGATGGATATCTCGTGATCTATGAACTGTTTCAGTCTTTCCACATACTGTGCATAAAGCTCAATGTCATTGTGTCCTGCTCCCTCGACCCAGAGAGGTTCCACTGCTCTTGGACATTGCTCATACATTGCAAGGCCATGGGAAAAATCAATCACCTCATCTGCGGTGCCATGAATTACCAGCACAGGAGAAGATACCTTGGTGATCTTGTCAATGCTGAAAGAGATTTAAAAAATGAGAAATAAAAGGAATAATGCACTATTAAAACAGTAAAGGGGACTAGATTTCATTATAGATTTGTTAGACAGTCAAGTGTTAATGATGAATATTGCCTCTAGGCTGTGCTGGTACATGATTACAAAGTAATGCACAGCACACCATGCAGGGGACAAACAGGCTGTATATAAAGCAGTGGTCCCTTAAAAATGCACACATGGTGTGACAATTTCTAAGAAACCATACTGAGCAATAAACTGACTGGGTGCAGCAAAGGGAAATTAGAGGGAACAATAGTTAAGGTCAGGACAAACTAAAAAAAAAATTAAACATAATTTTAATTAGAAAATATACTTCTTAAACATCACTCAGTCACATCACTCTTGCAGGGGTCTGAGTTGTATGTTTATGCCTCAACTCAAACACTTGAGCAAATAATCCAGGTTGATATTTTCAATACAGTACCAAACACAACTCAAGACACTCTCAAGGCAATACTTATTGCTTAACCAACACCATCAATTACCTTGGTTATCTGTTTCAGTGCTGATTTTGGAATCTTATTGGGTGAAAATGACCTGTCTCGATTCTCTACATTTCAACGACTAAACTTCAAAGCTGCTTCATTTGCTGTGAGATTACAATGTCCTGCGGAGAGGTGCTACTTAATTGCAGTTTATTTGCTTTTGTTTTTGGATTCAAAAAGCTAATAGTTGGACAAAGCAAGGTATGCTTAATTTTGCAGAAAGCCTCAACAGATTTGCTCACTGAGCTGGAAGGTTTGTTTTCAGATGTTTTGTCATCATACTAGGTATCAACAGTGAGCTTCCGGATGAAGCACTGGTAAAGCCTGCTTTCTATTTGTGTGTTTGGGTTTCCTGGAGTTGGTGAGGTCATTTTCTATGGTGACATCATTTCCGGTTCCTTTTCTCAGGGAATGGTAAATGGGATCCAAGTCAATGTGTTTGTTGATAGAGTTCCAGTTAGAATGCCATGCTTCTACGAATTCTCATGCGTGTCTCTGTTTGGCTTGTGCTAGGATGGATGTATTGTCCCAGTCGAAGTGGTGTCCTTCCTCATCTGTATATAAGGATACTAGTCAGAGTGGGTCATGTCATTTTGTGGCTAGTTGATTTAATTTATCCTAGTGCCTAGTTTTCTGCCTGTTTGTCCAATGTAGTGTTTGTTACAGTCCCTGCATGGTATTTTGTAGATGTTAGTTTTGCTTGTTGTCTGTATGGGGTCTTTCAAGTTCATTAGCTGCTGTTTTAATGTGTTGGTGGGTTTGTGGACTAGCATGATGCCAAGAGGTCTGAGTAGTCTGGCAGTCATTTTCTGAGATGTCTTTGATGTAGGGGAGAGTGGCTAGGGTTTCTGGACGTGTTTTGTCTGCTTGTTTGGATTTGTTGCTGAGAAATTGGTGGACAGTGTTCATTGGGTACCCGTTCTTTTTGAATACACTGTATAGGTGATTTTACTCTGCTCATCACAGTTCCTCTGTGCAGTGTGTGTTGGCTCGTTGAAATAATGTTCTAATGCAGCTTTGTTTGTGGATGTTGGGATGATTGCTTCTGTAGTTCAATACTTAGTCCGTATATGTTGTTTTCCTCTAGCCACTGGTTTGAAGTTCCCCATTGGCTGTTCGCTCTACTGTGACATCTAGGAATGGCAGTTTGTTGTTGTGCTCCTCCTCTTTAGTGAATTTTACGCCAGTAAGGGTATTATTGTTGGTCTTGAAGATTTCCTCTAATGTGTTTCGTTTAGTGATGACAAACGTGTCATCTACATAGCAGACCCAAAATTTGGGTTGGATGATTGGCAGAGCTGTTTGTTCGAGTTTCTGCATTACTGCCTCTGCTAAGAACCCTGATATCAGAGACCCCTTGGGTGTTCCGTTTGTTTGTTTGTAGGTTTTATTGTTGAAAGGTGAATGGGTGGTAAGGTATAGGTCCACTAGCCCCACCCCCACCCCCCACCCTCCTCTAGCTTACCTCTCCATGCTTCAGGCTCACTGCCTTTATTCCTGATGAAGGGCTTTTGCCCGAAACGTCGATTTCGAAGCTCCTTGGATGCTGCCTGAACTGCTGTGCTCTTCCAGCACCACTAATCCAGAATCCACTAGCTTGACGATACTGTCCTTGCTGATGAAGTTAGTGGTGTTTGGTGTATGTGTCTTTGATTCTTCTAATAGTGTAGTCAGTGTTACATTGTGAGTAAAGATTTTTGGCGCAAAGTTTCCTGGTTGTATTTATGGAGCTGTTGTGGGTATCATTAATCATTTCTCGAAGCATTCTGCGGCCGTTTTGCTCTGTTATTCTTTTAGCCAGTGCGGTGTTAGGGGGAGGTTTATATTTAAGACATTTAGGTAGTACCCATTTCCTTAGGCATCATACAGGAAGTACAGCTGTTCACCGGTGGCACTCTGTCGGATGGCATTGGTTTCCCATTTTCGGGCCAGTTTTAGCGTATTGCGTCAATAGGTGTTAGCGAGTTTTGAGATTTGTAGTTCAAGTTGAGGTCCTGGATGTAGGTTTGCTTGCTGAGCTGGAAGATTCTTTTTCAGACGTTTCGTCACCATACTAGGTATCATCAGTGACCCTCCGGATGAAGCACTGGTGTTATGGCCCGCTTTCTTTTTGTGTGTTTGGGTTTCCTTGAGTTGGTGATGTCATTTCCTGTTCTTTGTCTCAGGCGGTGGTAAATGGAATCCAAGTCAATGTGTTTGTTCATCCGGAGGTTCACTGATGATGTTACTTAGTATGGTGACAAAATGTCTGAAAAACGAACCTTCCAGTTCAGCAAGCAAACCGACATTCAGAACCTCAATCCGAGTGACAAGTCTTCTCAAAATTCGCTAGCCTCACCAGAGTTAAATTACCTAATTTTTCAATGTTGTTAATACAAATTTCTATTTTATACCAGAGGGTGTATAATATCACCAATGGAAAAATGTAAAACACCAAATTCATTAAATATTGACATCCAATAAAGAACCCACTAGCTACATATTGAGTCCAACTTTTATTTTCTCTGTTTGCATGCTATGTTTGACATTCTGTTGTGACGCATTCCCTCCAGGACACCTTGGTTCACTCCTCCTCCATCTCCTCACACCCTCATGGCACCTTCCATGTTACAGCTGACCATTTACCTGCTGACTCCTAATCATCTAAGGCCCCAAATGTACCTTTCAGGTGAAGCAGCGACTTACCTGGACTTCATTCAATCTAATCTACTGCGTTTGCTGTTCAGTGTCATCTTCCCTTCATTGGGTGGGACATAGTAAAGGCTGGGTGAGCGCTTTGCAGAACACCTACATTCTGTCTGCAAAAATGACTCCGAGCTTCAAATTGCCTGCCACTTCAACACACCAGCATGTTGCACGTCAACATTTCTGTTGCAGGCCTGCTGCAATATTCCAGTGAGCCTCACTGCAAGCTCAAAAAACATCTCATTTTCCACTTGAAGATCCTGCAGCCTCTAGGATTCAACATCGAATTCAAAACTTTAGAGCCTGAATCCATCCTTCCATTTTTTTTTACTCACCCCACACCCGGTCATGCATGGGTTGCTTTTAGCACGTGACCCATTCTCACGTACTCCTAGGCCTATTATCACATTATAAGGGTTGCATTCGGTACATCTCATCCACTTTATCCTACTCAACTCTTATTATGACTTATTCAGCTTTTCTTCTGTCCTGACCAGGTATCCATAATCTCATTTACCTATCCCTTTCATGTCTCTCTCAGCTCCATCTTCAACTATCCCCCTGTCTCCCGCCATTCCAAACTTCAGATTCAGCATAAATACTACTGTTTCCTACTTACTAACAGTTCTGATGAAGAGTCACTGGACTCAAAGTATTAACTCTGCTTTCTTCCCATAGATGCTGCCAGACCTGCTGAGCTTCTCCAGCAATTTGTTTTTGTGACCCTTCCACAACTGTGCTTTTCTTCCCAGTTCAGATCATGAAGTTTGAATTCCAGCGCAATTATATACTGAATTCTCCCAGTTCAGTTTGTTTTTTGGCATCAACCTTTTGTTTTCATTGCAAAATGCTTAATTAACTTAATGCTGAACAGAGATTTTAGTGCTCCTGCCAGAGTTAGTTAATCTCTATTCTTCCACTACATAACCCACCAGCTCAGGATTTGAAAATAATGCATTACTGGAGTGCTCAATATCTATTGTCTCAACTTTTTAGGTCATTACTAATGACTGAAAGGGATTATCTTTACTGCATAAAATTCAATCCAAATTTCACACAAACATGGAAATGTAGAGGTCTTTGCGCACATCAAATGAAGAAGGAGGCTTATATCTGGCATGTACAATGTTTTCTTGTGTTACAAAGATGAAGCTAGGTTCCTTTAAGGTCAGAAAATTAACCTTAAGTCATTGGTTAATGAAGAAATGACAAATTAGAAGTGTTTCTAATTTTCAGGCTCTGGGCTAAATGCATTAAGTGAATGTCATTTTTTTATGATGTGGAGGTGCCAGTGTTGGACTGGGGTGGACAATGTTAAAAATCTCAACGCCAGGTTATAGTCCAACAGATTTATTTGGAAGTACTAGCTTTTGGAACACTAGCTGATGAAGGAGCAGCGCTCTGAAAACCTGTTCTTCCAAATAAACTTGTTGGACTATAACCTGGTGTTGTGAGAATTTTAACTTTGTCAATTTTTAAATAATTTATTTTGTGTCTGTGATACTGGACATAAAAGTACATACTGGATGCAAAACACGCCCAAATTTTCTGCAGCATAAGCAATATTTCACATTTCTTGGATTGTCACAATAAAGGTTATAGTTCCTCACGACCACGGTACTGGTTCAGCATCCCGCGGCAACAGTTTAAATTTTTGACCATGAAATGCTTCCTGTTTAGTGAACCAATTATTGATTTGTTACAATAATGACCTGAAGCAAAGAGTCTTACAACCACTACCTGTTCTTGTTTACAAAAACTAAAGTAACTGAGGTGGCTGCAAACCATTACATAGAAATAGAAAAAAAAATAGAATCACAGAATCTCTACAATGTAGAGAGGCCATTCAGCCCATCAAATCAGCACCAACCTTCCAAAGAGCAATCCACCTAGACCCCAGCCCCTACCCTGTCCCCATAATCCACATTTACCACCTAGTCTGCATATCCCTAGACACTACTGCGTAATTTAGCATGGCTAATCTACCTAGCATTATTTCATTTGACTGTGTGAGGAAACCAGAGCACATGGAGGTAACCCATGCACACACAGGGAAAACATGAAAACGCCACACTGCCAGTCACCCAAGGCTGGAATCAAACCCAGGTCCTTGGGGATATGAGGCAGCAGAGCTAACCACTGAGCTACTATGCCTCCCAGCAGAGCACGTAAAGAACTTAGTGGGCTGGATAGTAGCAGAAGGAACCATTTTATTAGGAGAAAGTGAGGACTGCAGATGCTGGAGATCAGAGTCAAGAGTGTGGTGCTGGAAAAGCACAGCAGATCAGGGCAGCATCCGAGGAGCAGGAGAATCGACACTTTGGGCAAACACCCTTCATCATGCTTATGCCTGAAATGTTGATTCTCCTACTCCTCAGATGCTGTCTGACTTGCTGTGCTTTTCCAGCAACACACTCGTGACATTTTATTTATTAGCAGACTTATAGAGGATTAGAGTAATATAAATCGTATGTTTATAATGCATGTTTATCACAGGGGTGTAACGTTGCAAAAGGAAGCCGATCACCCCATCACGTCTGCACCAACGCTCCAAATGAACCAAGTGTGGGGAATAAAATTTGTGAGGTACAAACTCAATTCTCCCTGTGAAAGTATGATAGAGTGGCAATAATAAAAATGTGGCTTCAAAATAGTGAGAGCGGAGTGTTTAGTATTCACATATACTAAGAGTACACTAAGCTAGGGAAAGAAAAAGACAAGTTGATCAGCAGTACTGAATAAGGAAGATATGGTAATGTTGGAAAGAGAGGATATCCTTGAACAGGCAAAAATGAAAGCCACTTGGCTGGAGTCGTAGAACAAAAAGGACACGATCGCATTACTCAGGTATTGTGTGTTGTGAATTGAGAGAGAGAAAAAAAGATAGAGCATCACATATCTAAGAAATCATAGATGTGCAAGATCTGAGCAGTATCTGGCTGAATATGGTATCCACAAACACAACGGAAGTCAATAGGAATCAAGGGTTGATAGGTGTGATTCCAACCAATCCTAAAGGAAGATGGTTGCAGTTGTTGGAAGGCAATCATCTCAGTCTAAGAAATCATAGCAGTAGTGCATCAAGATAATATTCTAAGACCTACCTTCATCTGCTTCAATAATGACCTTCCCTCCATCAGGTCAGAAATGGGATGTTTGCTGATGATTGCACAATGATTAGCACTACTCATGACTCAGTAGACACTGAAGCAGTCTGGTTCCATATGCTGCAAGCTGTGGACAACTCCCAGGGTTGGGCAGATAAGTGGCTGTTTCCTCCCACAGTCAAATGAAATAATATTCATGCCATAAAAGTGCTAGGCAATGATCATCAACAACAGAGAATCTAACCATTGCCCACTTTCAATGGCATTACTATTGCTAAATGCCTGACTGTCAATATCCTGGGGGTTGCCATTGAGCAGAAGCTGAACTGGACCAAACAAAATTCGTCCTATTCTTGGGAAATAGGGTAGGGTAGGTGACCAAAGTGACATTGGGGGAGCACTTTGGGATCAGTGACCATAGTTGTATTAATTTTAAAATAGTTATGGAGAGGGACAAAACGGTCCGCAGGTTCAAGTTCTGAATTGGGGCTAGGCGAATATTAGACAGGAGCCTCCAGGCTTTGATTGGAGTAGTTTGTTTGCAGGCAAAGAGATCTCTGGCAAGTGGGAGGCCTTAAAAAGTGAGATAGCTAGAGTTCAAAGTCTATGCATTCCTGTGAGGGTGAAGGGCCAGGAATAGAGAACCCTGGAGGACAAGAGATATTGAGGCTTTGACCAGGGACAAAAAAAAAAGGTGTGGCTCAGGTACCGGGAACTGGGATCAAGGGAATCCTTGGAGATATAAAGGAATTTACTGAAGGAAGAAATCAGGAGGGTAAAAAGGAGGCGCGAGATAGCCTTGGCTGAGAAGATTAAGGTGAATCCAGAGGTACTTTAAGTATATTAAAGGAAAAAGAATGACTAGAGAGAGAATAGGGCCGCTCACGGACCAAAGTGGACATGTGTAGAACCGCAGGAGATGGGCGAGGTTCTCAAAGAACATCTCTTCTCAAAGACAAAGACTTGGGAAAGTTAGTGGTGATATCTTGGGAACAGTCCATATCACAGTAGAGGTGGTATTAGATGTATTCAAATGTATGAAAGTGGATTAATCTCCTGGTCCTGACCAGATATATCCAAAAACACTGCAAGAGGCTAAAGAAGAAATTGCAGGGGCCCCCGCTGATATTTTTGCATCATCATTAGCCACAGGTGAGGTCCCGTAAGATTGGAGGGTAGCGACAGCTGTGCCATTATTCAAGAAGGGCTTCAAAGAAAAGTCTGGGAACTATAGACCAGTAAGCTTAGCATCTGTGGTGGTAAGTGACTTGAAAAGATTCTGAGGGATAAGATGCACATGCATTTGGAAAGGCAGGGTTTGATGAGGAGTAGTCAGCATGGCTTTGAGAGTGGGAGATCATGACTCATAACTTTGTTAGAGTTCTTTGATAAAGTAACCAGGAAGGTTCGAGGGCAGAGCAGTACACATAGGCCTTACTAAAATCCATGTAGACTTTGTTAGGGCTCCACGTGGTAGGCTGTTCTGCAAGGTTAGATCATATGGAATCCAAGGGGAGCTGGCAAATTGGTTACAAAATAGACGGTGGTAGGAAGCAGAGGGTTTCAGTGGAAGGGTGCTTGTCAGACTGGAGGCCTGTGACTAGTGGAGTGCCTCAGGGGTTGGTGCTGGGCCCATTACTGTTTGTTATCTAGATCAATGCTTTGGATGAGAATGTACAAGACATGATTAGTAAATTTGTTGATACACCAAAATAGGCAGTATAGTGGGCAGTGAGGAAGGTTATCAGAAATTGCAGGAGGACCCTGATCAGCTGGGGATGTGGACCAAGAAATGGCAAATGGAGTTTAAAATAGATAGTGTCGGAAAAGATCTGCCACCCTGCCAACCCACAATAGGCCCACAAAAGCAAAATTGGCCAAACTGTACCAAAGCTGAAAATGTGTTGCTGGAAAAGCGCAGCAGGTCAGGTAGCATCTTAGCCGGCTGGACAAACTTTCCTCATTCCTGAAGAAGGGCTTATGCCCGAAACGTCGATTCTCCTGTTCCCTGGATGCTGCCTGACCTGCTGCGCTTTTCCAGCAACACATTTTCAGCTCTGATCTCCAGCATCTGCAGACCTCACTTTCTCCTCAAACTGAACCAAAAAACACCCAGAATGCCTCAGCATGGACCAAGCAGGCTGACAAACGAAACTAGACAGTACTCGTAGACAAATGAATACACCTCAAGCACCCACTAACAACGACAGAGCACCACAGCTATCCCAAAGCCCAGAGGGCAGTTTCACAACCCAGCAACACCAAAGCCACACAAAGAACAGGTCAGACAGAGAGGCACCAGCAACAGCACTACACCAGGACAGGACAATGGAAGCACCTCACCGCTTCAGAGGAGACATTAGTACCTACCTACGAAGAGGAATGGGAGCTCTGGACCCATCGACACAGCCAGAATGTTGTTTTGTGTAGAGAATTAGGACATTCCTCTGCTAACAGTTTTCCGATTAGCATCATTGTAACTAGATTACTCCACTTCCAGATACGTTATATTTTGCCCCATTTCTAATTGGCCCTATTGTACAGGATTGTTATAAAAACTGGTTTCTTCCTCAGCTCGAGGAAGAGAAATTCTCGGCTACCTGGGCAGACTGTCTGTGCTGTTTCAGATTAGTCAATTTCTCTTCAGCGATATCGCTTGTAATAAGCAGCATGTCAATTTCACCTGGTCTGGTTTGTGTGGTCTCTACTTTTTTGGGCAAATTTATCTGACATAGTGTGAGGTCTTGCATTTTGGAAAGTCAAATCAAGGTGAGAGTTTCATGGTGAATGGTAGGGCCTTAAGGAGTGTAGTGGAACCAAGGGATCTTGTAGTTCAGGTGCAAGGTTCTCTGAAAGTGGAGTCACAGGTATACAGGGCAGTGAAGGAGGCTTTTGGCACACTGGCCTTCATCAGTCAGGGCTTTGAGTATAGAAGTTGGGAAGTTATGTTGCAGTTATACAAGACGTTGGTGAGTCCGCACTTAGAGTATTATGTTCAGTTTTGGTCACCTTGTAATAGGAAAAATGTTATTAAACTGGAAAGAATGCAGAAGAAATTTACAAGGATGTTGCCTAGACTCAATGACCTGAGCCATATAGTGAGGTTGGACAAGGTAGGACTTTTGTTTAGAGCATAGGAGACTGAGAGGGGACCTTATAGAGGTGTACACGGTCATGAGAGGCATCCATAGGATGAATGCACACAGTCTTTCTCCCAGGATTGGGGAATCAAGGACATCAGTTTAAGGTAAGATGTTAATGATTAATAGGGAACCTAAGGAGCACCTTTTTTTACATAGAAAGTGGTACATATATGGAATGAGCTGCCAGTGGAAGTGGTTAAGGTGGGTACATTAACAACATTTAAAAGGCAACTGGACAAATACATGGATAGGAAAGGATAAGGATATGGACCAAGTGCTGGGAAACGAGGTTAGCATGGATGGACATTTTGGGCCAAAGGGCCTGTCTCCATGCTGTAAGACTGACTCTATACAAACACTGCAGCACAAAAATCAGTTCGAAGCTAGAAATTCCGTAACTAGTAACTCACTTCCTGTTTCCCTAATGTCCACCATTTACAAGGCACACATCAAGTGTGGTGGAATAATTCCCACTTGCCTGGATGAGGGCAGCTCCAATAACACAAGAAATTCAACACAATCCAGGACAAAGCATTCTATGTGATTATTTGGCACCTCATCCACTTCCTTCAACATTCATTCCTTTCATCATCAATGCAAACCATGTGCAAATTCACTGCACAAACTTACTGAGATTCCATCCCAATCAACGAACACGATTAATTGCAAGTTCCTCTTCAAGTCACACACCATCCAGACGTGGAACCATATGACCATTCTTTCACTGTCACCAAATCAAAATCCTGGAATTTCCTTCCAGCAGCACAGAGGATTTCTCCCAAGCACTGCAGCAGCTCATGAAGGTTGCTCAACACAACATTCAAAAGGAATTAAGGATAGGCAACTAATGTTAACCTAACCAATGTTGCACAGTTTCATGAATTCAAAAATGGAGAAAGAGCTGGTTTCATATACAAGATAAACTCAAAGGGAAATTAAAGCAAATAGGAGTGAAACTAGTGGAACTCTAATTCGGGACTGGGTCAGGGTGGCTGGGGAAAAACAAGAGAATCAGCAAACACAGCTGAACATATGACTTCAATTAGGCCCTTGCACTTCTTTGTGAAAATAGATAAAGTATTAATAATAGTGGGAAAAAGCTGAGCACTGTCTCTAGCATGCCCTTACAACACAGGGTGGTTTTAGCAACAGTGTTAAAGGTGAGCTATTTGGATTTTAGATTAGATTAGATTACTTACAGTGTGGAAACAGGCCACACTGACCCATTCCCCTACATTTACCCGTGCACCTAACACTACAGGCAATTTAGCGTGGCCAATTCACCTAACCTGCACATTTTTGGACTGTGGGAGGAAACCAGACCACCCGGAGGAAACCCACGCAGACACAGGGAGAATGTGCAAACTCCACACAGTCAGTCGCCTGAGGCGGGAATTGAACCCGGGTCTCTGGCGCTGTGAGGCAGCAGTGCTAGCCACTGTGCACAGTGCACACTGTAATGTAATCTAATCTAACCAAAAGGTGGTGAGTCACTTGACTAGAAATGTTACTTAAATGTCAAAAAGCATGCAATTATAATGCAAGAAATACATGTCTCAAGGTGCATTGCATGGTTCTTCATGGTGCGTCATTTTCTAAAATGAATTATACAGAAAGGAGCTCAGTGTTATGCCCTGTAATACACATTATCTTACTTTTAACTTATGTAGTTTAATTATCATCTTAAGTAAACTCAGACTGTGGTAAATAAGAGTTCAATTATTTGGTGAAGAAATCACGTAGGAGTAGTAGCTTTTCTGGTTGCAGGACAGAGTACAAGAGGAATTGTCTGGCTTTCATTTTTCTTTTCTCTTCCCTCCCACCACCCCTCAGAGTTATTGTTATCATCAACATTTAACAAATGGATCCTGATTGCCTGCATTCTTTTAATAAATTATCTTCGGTAGGTGGGAGAACGTCTCTGTTCATTTTAAGCAACTATCTTGCAGAAGAAAAACACCCATTAGAAGAATTGTTTGCATTTGATTCAAACAATGGAACAAGAATGCCTAGAATAGATTTGTGTGCCTATAATTTTGACTCAGAGGGCAAGACCAAGTGCATGCTATGATGGAAAGAACATCATTTCGTGTAACCAAATAGAAAGAGAAATGGACATAAAGCTGTAACAAATGTTACATTACAGAGTTTAACCTCACAAGTTCACGGTTAGTTGGACACTTTAGGAGATGGTTGTTTTTGTAAAGTAGCATTAACAGGCACAAGACTCTCAGCACTGGGCCAGCCATAAGATCAGAGAACACTGGAGTCCCCACCTAAATCAGAAGGCCTGGATTCAAGTCTCACCTGTTCCACAGGTGTGTCGTAACATAGGTTGGTTAAAATATCTCAAAGCACTGGCAATTTGGCACAGCATCTGGTAATATTGGGATGCAGCTTCTGATTGTCAAGCTGTGGTAGTTATTTTAGCAAATAGCAAAATTGGGAGCTGGGAACCATGATTTGAGATTTTTGGAATGAATGATCTGCTGTTAGCCCAATTCAAACCATCGGGTCCCAAACCACAAACTTTATGGTCAGTCAGTCAATCTCTGGACATCTTCAATCCTCAAAACAATCACCCTAAACTTCCTTCCCCAATGTCTGCTGATGCCTGACATGATATTCCTGGTAAAGCATTAAAACACAAATTTCATATGACTAAAAATTATAAATTGGGCAGGCTCAACTTCCATAACCTGGACCATAAGAAATAGAAATAGATTTCTTAGATTCCCTACAGTGTGGAAACAGGCCCTTCAGCCCAACAAATCCACACCGACCCTCCAAAGAGCAACCCACCCAGACCCATTCCCTTACATTTACCCCTGCACCTAACACTACGGGCAATTTACCATGGTCAGTTCACCTAACCTGCACATCTTTGGATTGAGGGAGGAAACCAGAGCACCCGGGGGAAACCCATGCAGACACGGGGAGAATGTGCAAACTCCACACAGACAGCTGCTCGAGGTGGGAATTGAACCCGGGTCCCTGGCACTGTGAGGCAGCACTACTAACCACTGAGCCACCGTGTCGCCCCAATAGGAGAAGGCTGTTCTGCCCTTTTGAGCCTGCTCTGCCCATTCAATAGGATCATGGCTGATCAGACACTTCTCATGTCCATTTTCCTGCCCTTTTCCTCAATCTTGATTCTCTTCCTGATCAAGAATCTATGTCAGCCTTAAATACACAAAGAGGAGAAAGTGAGGACTGCAGACTGGAGATCAGTCAAAAAGTGTGGTGCTGGAAAAGCACAGCTGGTCAGGCAGCATCCGAGGATCAGGAGGGTTGATGTTTCAAGCATAAGCTCTTTATCAGGAATGAGGGAATGCCCAAGGGGGCTGAGACATAAATGCGAGGGGGTGGGGGGGGGGGGGGGGCTGGGGCTGGGAAGGAAATGTAGCTGGGAATGCATTAGGAAGATGAAGGTGGGGGGTGGTGGTGGTGATAGGTCAGAGCGGAGGGTGGAACAGATAGGTGGGAAGGGAGATGGACAGGTAGGACAATTCAAGAGTGCGGTGCTGATTTGGAGGGTTGGATCTGGCATAAGATGGGGGAAGGGGAGATCAGGAAACTGGTGAAATTGACATTGATTCAGTGTAGTTGGAGGGTCCCAAGGCGGAGGATGAGGTGGTCTTCCTCCAGATGTTGGGTGGCTAGAACTTAGCGATAGAGGAAACCCAGGACTTACATGTCGTTGGTGCAGTGGGAGGGGGAGTTAAAAAGTGTTCAGCCACAGGACAGTGGGGTTGATTGGTGCATGTATCCTGACGGTCATCTACCAATCGCATTCCCAGCTCACCTTCCCCCAGCCCCATCCCCTCCCCTCTTAGCCCCTTTGGGCACACACCCCACATTCCTGATGAAGAGATTTATGCTCAAAACGTTGACTCTCTTGCTCCTCAGATGCTGCCTGACCAGCTGTGCTTTCCCAACACCACACTTTTTGACTTAAATACACAAAGACTCTGCCCTCAAAGCTCTCTATGGCAAGGAGTGCCAAAGGCTCCCAACCCTCAGAAATTCCTCATCTCAATTTTAAGTTGATGCTCTTTAATTCTGAGACTATGCCTTTGATCCTAGACTTACCCATAAGAAACACCCTCAGCATTTACCCTGTCAAGCCCCTTAGAATCCTGTACATTTCAACTCAATCACCTCTTATGTTTCTACACCCCAGTGAGTACAGTCCCAAACTGTTTAACCTTTGCGCATAAGACAATCCCTCCAAACTGGAAATAACCCATGCAAATGTTCTTTTAACTGCTTCCACTGAAATTGTATCTTTCCTCAAATAAAGGGATCAAAACTGCTCTCAGTACTCCAGATGTTGAGTGATCAGCACCTTATACAGTTGCAATAAGACTGTCCCTACTGTTATACTCCAACCCCATTGAAATATGAGCCAAACTTCCACTAGCCTTTCTGATTACTTGCTGCACCTGCGTGCTAGTTTTCTTTTTGTGCACGACTACCCCCAAATTGCAGCTTTCTACAGTTTTTCTCCATTTAAGTAATACTGTTCTCTTGTTCTCCCTTCCAAAATGAACAACTTCATCTCTTCTCACATTATACTTCATATGCCAACTTTTGGCCCACTTTCTTAACCTAGCAATATCTCTAAATTGTATCCTTCTTGCAACCTGCCATCCCACCAGCTTTTGTGTTTCATCTGCAAAATTTGGCTACAGTCCATTCACTTCCTTCCCCCAAATCATTAACATGTATTGTAAATAGTTGCAGTCTCAGTGCTGGTCCCTGTGGAACCCCACTGGTCACAGGTTGTCAACCTGAAAAAGGAATCTTCATCCCAACTCATTGGTTTGTGCCCATTAGCCAATTCTCTATCTATGCCAATATACTACTGCCAACACCATGGAGTCTTACCTTGAGTTACCCTTTTGTGAGGAACCTTTTGGATGCCTTCTGGAAGTCCAAATACAACACATCTACTGACTCCTATCTATCCACATTGGATGAGACTTCCTCGAAAATAATAAATTAATCAGATATGATTTCCCTTTCATAAAGCCGTGCTAACTCTGCTTGATCAGATCATGATTTTCCAAATGTTCCACTATTATTTCCTTAATAACAGATTCCAATTATTTTTAACAATAGATTTTAGACTAATAATGTTTAGGCTATTTTAGGCCTATAGATACCTGCATTGTTCTCCACTCCCTTTTTGAATCAGGATGTCACATTGGCAGTTTTTTTTAATCCTCTGGTACTTCAAGAATGGGGATTTTTGGAAACCTATAAATAATGCATCCATTATAGAACATAGAACATAGAAGAATACAGCGCAGTACAGGCCCTTTGGCCCTCGATGTTGCGCCGATCCAAGCCCACCTAACCTATACTAACCCACTATCCTCCATATACCTATCCAATGCCCGCTTAAATGCCCATAAAGAGGGAGAGTCCACCACTGCTACTGGCAGGGCATTCCATGAACTTACGACTCGCTGAGTGAAGAACCTACCCCTAACTTCTGTCCTATATCTACCCCCCCTTAATTTAAAGCTATGCCCCCTTGTAATACCCGACTCCATACGCGGGAAAATGTTCACACTGTCAACCCTATCTAACCCCCTAATCATCTTGTACACCTCAATCAAGTCACCCCTAAACCTTCTTTTCTCTAATGAAAACAGCCCCAAGTGTCTCAGTCTTTCCTCATACAATCTTCCTTCCATACCAGGCAACATCCTGGTAAACCTCCTCTGCACCCGTTCCAGTGCCTCCACATCCTTCCTATAGTATGGCGACCAAAACTGCACACAATATTCCAGATGCGGCCGCACCAGAGTCTTATACAACTGCATCATGACCTCAGGACTCCGGAACTCAATTCCTCTACCAATAAAAGCCAGTACGCCATATGCCTTCCTCACCGCACTATTTACCTGGGTGGCAACTTTCAAAGATCTGTGTACATGGACACCAAGATCCCTCTGCTCATCCACATTACCAAGTATCCGACCATTAGCCCAGTACCCCATCTTTTTGTTATTCTTCCCAAAGTGAATCACCTCACACTTAGCTACATTGAATTCCATTTGCCACCTTTCTGCCCAGCTCTGCAGCTTCTCTATATCCTGCTGTAACCTGCCACATCCTTCCTCACTGTCAACAACTCCTCCGACTTTCGTATCATCCGCAAACTTGCTCACCCAACCTTCTAACCCCTCTTCCAGGTCATTTATAAAAATGACAAACAGCAATGGTCCCAAAACAGATCCTTGCGGAACACCGCTAGTGACGGCACTCCATGAAGAAACTCTGCCATCAACTATTACCCTCTGTCTTCTTCCATCCAGCCAATTCCTAATCCAAACCTCCAACTCACCCTCAATGCCATATCTCCGTATTTTCTGCAGTAGCCTACCATGGGGAACCTTATCAAACGCCTTACTAAAATCCATATATACCACATCTACCGCTTTCCCCTCATCAACCTCCTTCGTCACCTTTTCAAAGAATTCAATAAGGTTTGTGAGGCACGACCTGCCCTTCACAAAACCATGCTGACTATCCTTGATCACATTATTCCTACCCAGATGTGCATAAATCCTATCCCTTACAATTCTCTCTAAGACTTTGCCCACAACAGAAGTGAGACTCACCGGCCTATAGTTACTAGGGTTATCCCTACTCCCCTTTTTGAACAAGGGAACCACATTTGCTATCCTCCAGTCTTCTGGCACTACTCCAGTAGACAAAGAGGACATAAAAATCAAGGCCAATGGCTCTGCAATCTCCTCCCTTGCTTCCCAGAGAATCCTAGGATAAATGCCATCAGGCCCAGGGGACTTATCTATTTTCACCTTTTCCAGGATTTCCAACACCTCTTCTCTACATACCTCAAAGCCAGCCATTCTACTTATCTCTTCAGCTTCCTCTTTTAGGATCCTAGGATGCAAGCCATCATATCCAGGGGATTTATCTGCCTTTAGTCTAATTTTTTTGTCTCATATAACGTCTCCAGTGACGGTGATGGTACTTAATTTCTCCTGTGTATTCAAGTATTAATGGGCTATTTGAAGCATCTTCCACTGTCAAGACTAATACAATATATTTGTTTAACTCTGTTCCATTTCCTTGTTCCCCAAAACTGTCTACCTAGATTAATTTTCTAAGGGAACTATGCTCACAGTTTTCTTTTTAGGAAATAGCTTCCTTTTTAGCTATTTACAAAGAAGTTCTTAAAGTCAGTTCTTATATTCATCACTAATTTGCCCTCAGTTTATTTTCTGTCTTTATTACCTTTTTAGTTCTCCTTTGTTGGATTCTGAATTTATCCTGGTCTTTGGGGCTATCACTGACTTTTGTCTCTATTCTGCTTTTTCTCTCAACTTAATACTATCCTTAACTTGCTTGGTTAGCCATAAATGATTTATTCCTCTCTTAAAATCTTTCCTTCTTACTGGGATATATATCTTGCTGTGAGAGACAAATTCCCTCCTTAAACATCTGCCAGTGCTTGTTTACTGCCATTCCTGCTAATCTATCCCACCCAGTTCATTTTAGCCTAAAGATTTTTCCTTATTTCATTATAATTCCCTTTGATCAAAGTAAACACAGTTGATTCTGACCTAAATTTATCACTCTCAAACTGAATATTAAATTCTATCATGTTATGATCATGACTTCTTGGGGAGCTTTTACCATTTATGAAACTTGCTTTATCCAAGATAATCTGCTCTGTGGCTAACTCCATGACATATTGCTCAAGGAAACTGGTTCATGTTCCTGGTATGTACCAAGCTTGTGGCCTGTGAAACATTCTGCGCTATTAGTACAAATGTTAGCTGATGTAGTCTTTAATAAAATCATTTCTGTGATCAAAAATGACCATTTATAATCAAGTAATGATCGATCTCCTGAATTTTAGAGAAAGAAAATCATCATTTTTCATACATCTCACATTTACATCGAGCCCTGATTTTCAGCTAAACTCAAGCTCTTTATGCTTACCAACTACTCAGTGAAGTCAAGAATTGCCCTGGTGCAAACTTACTCATTGATGGAATCATAGATCATCATTAAATGTTTAGCTCCTTCCTTTGTGTACATCAACAAGATGTCAAGGATACCACCTCACTGGTATGTGCTGTGTTCCCACCAATCCTGCCTTTCAACATGGCAACATGGTTCAAGAAGGAACAGGGCGAGGTATCTATTGTTCAAGATTGCAGAGCACAAATACTTATGCAGCAAGAGAATCTAGATGCTGGAGACTGGAGAAAATTTGTTACACAGCTTAGAGTTAAATGTGTAGGCAGAGAAAAGCTGAGCACATTGCTGCCACTGCAAGACAAAGTTGCAAAATATATCAAGGAAAATTGACAGAAAGGGCTCTCTGTTCCTTGACAAGCTGCTTGAATCTTTACCTTAAGAAAAGGAAAAAAATTAGTATTTCAAATTTTAAAGCCCACTTGAATGCTGCATGCGGTATCTAAAGAGTAATAATTTGTACTGTGTCAGAAGACTCAGCTTTCACAGCAAATAAAAACCAAGTATTAAGACACAGGGAAGCCAAACTAAATCAGCCTCATTATCACTGGATTCACAACACCATGAAATTCAAACAGTGATCCTTCAAACTGCCCAACTGTTTCTAACCAGTCTTTATGGATAACAAATTTTGGACACCAAGTTTAAAACTCAAAAATTAACAACTAATTATTAGTAATTAACTTTAACAGAACACAGATGACAAGGTAATCAAATTAATATCCATGAACTCAAGCCAAATCTTCTTCAATTAGAACCCCCACTCAGAAGTCACAAAGAGACGGACAGTTAAGGGATAATTAAAAAGTAAAAGAATTATAATTTGCCAATTCAATAAACAGCTTCCAACAATTGATAGCAGCAAAATAGCACTTCAGCACAATCTGCAACCTCATTGCCCAACATATCCCCAACTCAGCAATAACCATCAAGTCATGGGATCAACCCTGGTTCAATGGAGTATACAAGAAGATTTGTCAAGAACAACGCGAGGCATGTCGAAAAATGATGTATCACCCTGGTGAAGTGACCAAACAGGACCACCTGCATAAATAGCAGGTGGTGTACACAGCTAAATGATCTCACAACCAACAGCTCAGATTTTCAGTCCTGCTTCATCCAGTTGTGAATGGTGGTGGACAATTAAACAAGTCATTGGAGGAGGTGACTGCTCCACAAATAACCTCATTCTCAAACATTAGGACAAAATATAAGGCTAAAAGCATTCACCACATTGTTCAGCTAAAAGTGCTGAGTGGATGTTCCATCTCATCCTTCCCCAGTGGTCCCCAGCTTTACAGATACCAGTCATCAGTCAATGCAATTCACTCCATATTATACCAAGAAATAGCTGGCATGGTGGCTCAATGGTTACTGTGGTCAGCACCAGGGATCCCAGGTTCAATTCCATCCTTGGGTGACTGTCTATGTGGAGTCTGCGCACATTCTCCCTGTATATGCATGGATTTCCTCCGGAGGCTCTGGTTTCCTCCCACAGTTCATAGATGCGCAGGTTAGGTGGATTAGCCATAGTGTCCAGGGATGTGCCAGCTATATGGATTACCGATGGGAAATGCAGGGTGAGGGGATGGAGGTGTGTGTCTGGGCATGATGCTCTTCAGAGTTTTAGTGTGGACTTGATGGGCTGATAGGCCTGCTTTTACACTAGGAATTCTAAAATTCTATGAACAGAATTGCCAGAATGCCAAAGTCACCAGTTAATACAAATAAATCTGGCAGATTAGATTACTTACAGTGTGGAAACAGGCCCTTCGGCCCAACAAGTCCACACTGACCCGCCGAAGCGTAATCCACCCATTCCCCTACATTTACCCCTTTACCTAACACTACGGGCAATTTAGCATGGCCAATTCACCTGATCTGCACATCTTTGGAGTGTGGGAGGAAACCAGAGCACCCGGAGGAAACCCACGCAGACACGGGGAGAACATGCAAACTCCACACAGTCAGTCGCCTGAGTCGGGAATTGAACCCAGGTCTCTGGCGCTGTGAGGCAGCAGTGCTAACCACTGTGCCACCGTGCCGCCCAAATCTGGCAGACTTGAGAAATATTTACTTACTTCTTACTGACTTGGGATCTTTTCTCAGAACCTTCAACAATTCAGTGACTAGAGAGAAATTGGAGAGAAACTAATAAGAGAGCAAAACCAAGCAGCATAACTCTCTGGAAGGCTCCAGAAAATCTCACTGCTTCTTGTCAAAGCCTAGTCAGAACGGATTCTCTCTGACTGACCAATTCAACATCCAACCAGCTTCCAGCACTAAGCACAGGAACAGCTCAATACTGATTTGTCTGCAGTACCCTTACATAATACAACTTAATTGATTATCTTTTCAGGCCAGTTACCAACGGAAAACATCTTTGTTCTCTTTTAAAATCAGTTGTTGTTCCAAGTTCAGAGTTCATTTCTTAACTTCAACTCAGTTCCAAACCATAAAATGTTTTTTAAAAAAAATAGCGGTGGCCTCTTCAAAAGTACTGCACATGCTGGAGATCCGAAATAAAAACAGAAACTTAGCAGCTGTGGCATCATCTGTAGATAGGAACACAAAGTTAAAATTTCAAGTCCGACTTGAATTCTTTGGACTGTAAAATAATAGTTTTTACCCTGTTGACAAAAAGGGACGAGAAAGAGTAGAATGAATGAGGGTGCGCAGAGCCAAATCAAAGGGAAGCCAAATGGTAGGCGATCTACACAGATGCAAAATAGATGCTAATCAGGTTATAAAAAATAGAAAAAAGTCAACCTCAGAGTTGTGTTCACCAGCTCTCATGCCTCCTGACAGCACTGTTGAAGTGGGGTCCTCATTTTCAGGTACTCAGTATCTGATAGAGGAATCCAACAGGAGGAAAAGGTGCAACATTTACCTCCAAATCCTCTCTCCCATTATCTCCATTCTGCCTCAATCACCATTCATATGGTGTTCCTTGACAATCCTAGGCCTCTTGTGGACACAATGCCAATTTGTACCCGCTTTGTGGTTTAGAGTCAGAGATGTACAGCATGGAAAAAGACCCTTCAGTCCAACCTGTCCATGCCGACCAGATATCCCAACCCAATCTAGTCCCACCTGCCAGCACCTGGCCTGTATCCCTCCAAACCCTTCCTATTCATATACCCATCCAAATGCCTTTTAAATGTTGCAATTGTACCAACCTCCACCACTTCCTCTGGCAGCTCATTCCATACACGTACCACTCTGTGAAAAAGTTGCCCCGTAGGTCTCTTTTATATCTTTCCTTTCTCACCATAAACCTACGCCCACTAGTTCTGGATTCCCCGACCCCAGGGAAAAGATTTTGTCCATTTATCCTATCCATGCCTTTCATAATTTTATAAACCTCTATAAGGTCACCCCTCAGCCTCCGACGCTCCAGGGAAAACAGCCCCAGCCTGTTCAGCCTCTCCCTGTAGCTCAAATCCTCCAATCCTGGCAACATCCTTGTAAATCGTTTTTGAACCCTTTCAAGTTTTACAACATCTTTCCAATAGGAAGGAGACCAGAATTGCACACAATATTCCAACAGTGGCCTGGACTTCAACAGTTTCCCCTTCCCCCACCTCACCCTAGTTCTAAACTTCCAGCTCAGCACTGTCCCCATGACTTGTCCGGACTTGTCCTACCTGCCTATCTCCTTTTCCACCTATCCACTCCACCCTCTCCTCCCTGATCTATCACCTTCATCCCCTCCCCCACTCACCCATTGAACTCTATGCTACTTTCTCCCCACACCCACCCTCCTCTAGCTTATCTCTCCACGCTCCAGGCTCACTGCCTTTATTCCTGATGAAGGGCTTTTGCCTGAAACGTCGATTTCGAAGCTCCTTGGATGCTGCCTGAACTGCTGTGCTCTTCCAGCATCACTAACCTAGACAATGTGCTGTATAGGCGCAACATGACCTCCCAACTTCTGTACTCAATACTCTGACCAATAAAGGAAAGCATACCAAACGCCTTCTTCACTATCCTATCTACCTGCGACTCTACTTTCAAGGAGCTATGAACCTGCACTCCAAGATCAGCAACACTCCCTAGGACCTTACCATTAAGTGTATAAGTCCTGCTAAGATTTGCTTTCCCAAAATGCAGCACCTCGCATTTATCTGAATTAAACTCCATCTGCCACTTTTCAGCCCATTGACCCATCTGGTCAAGAATATTGAAGGTTTAAGGAGTGTCTCTAGTAAAATCACTCACTGAGATACTAAGAGACAAAATAAATTAAGGTTATTTCTCATACCACACAAGGTAATTTGGGAAACTGACTGTGTGGAGTTTGCACATTCTCCCAGTGTCTGCGTGGGTTTCCTCCGGGTGCTCCAGTTTCCTCCCACAGTCCAAAAATGTGCAGGTTAGGTGAATTGGCCATGCTATAATTGCCCATAGTATTAGGGGCAGGGGTAAATGTAGGGGAATGGGTCTGGGTGGGTTGCGCTTCGGCGTGTCGGTGTGGACTTGTTGGGCCGAAGGGCCTGTTTCCACACTAAGTAATGTAATCTAATCTAATTTTATCTGTAAGGGATAAATATAAATGCAATTTGGCCAGTAACGTAGAAACAAATTTTAAGATCAATGAAGAGACAGCCAGTGAAGTCAGTGACAAAGATTTTGATTATTTATGATAAATTTAGATGGTGATCATTTTCTAAAAGTTACATGATGTATGATGTGAGTATAACAGACCACATGATTGTGCTGTTTACTGGGAGTTTCTGGAATTCATTGTATTTTATATGTCCAAAAGAAGATAATATCGGAGGCGGTGAGGAGAGAGAGTACTGTATTTTGAATATTTTGTAAATATGCTCCAATAGAACATGTCATTTTAATTCAGGCAATTTGGCTGAAACTTTTATAGCTGAAAGAAAATGTGTAAAATTTGTGTACCCATGCTGCATAATTAATTTTGTCCTGTTCTTAAAAAAGAAGTGTAATATTACCATATAAAGTAGACTTTATAAAGTTGGAGTAAGGAATTGCTCCATTAGGAATTTCAAAATTGAAGGTCAGCACATCCTGTATCTTTTTCTCCTGGTGCATCACAAAGGCTACCCTTCTATCTTTCATTCTAAAGATTTGTTTCCCGAAAATATTTTTAAAGCAGCTGTAATTTTTTAAAAATCTCATAACTCAAGCAACTGAGGTTATCAGGTGACACAGTGTGATTGACATTAGCAAGACGTTATCACAATGAAACTCACAGCTGCATCAAAAATAACAACAGTGTGAAAACCCCAAAAGTATTTCCATGCCAGACAGGTAGAAGAGGTTTGAGACTTGTGGAAATGGGCTCCCAACTCTTTGAACGTCCACAATGTTTTTAGAGCAACAGGTTTCATTTTGGAAGAGCCTCTCACCATTTATGTAGCACGTTTTTAGCATATTTAAATTATGCTGCCACATGCATTAGGAAGGAGAAAGTAAGGACTGTAGATGTTGGAGATCAGAGTTGAGTGTGTGGTGCTGGAAAAGCTCCAATGAAGGGCTTATGTCCGAAACGTCGATTCTCCTGCTCATCGGATGCTGTCGAACCTGCTGTTTTTTTCCAGCACAACACTCTCGATATACATTTGGAAGGCTGATTTTAATAATAGTTGCCAAGCAGGTTCCCAAAGATTCAGAAAATCCAGCAATGTAAAGGACACAGGGGCCTCCTGTATTGAAGGTTGCTCATTGCTCCAATTCATGTGGGAGCAAAGAGAAGCATGGTTGTTCCACCAACCAAGGAAACCTTCAACTTTCATTCTGCATTCACATCCAAACAATTTCCATCCTCAAGAACACCCTGGCACTGATGTCTCACTCTCTCCCATCATGGCTCATTTTTGCCATTCACCGCCAACTATTCCCACCTACCTCACCCAATTTATCGTTCCTTCCCTGTCCTATTTGGAACCATTCCTTGGGTCCCTATTTTAGATTCCGGTTGTCAGTTTTCCCTTCCAACAATTTATTCAGATGTTAACCAGGGAATTTAGAAAATAAATCGAAAGTTTTCCTTTATATTAAAAAAGGCAGGGCCTCCATGTTCCTGACTTTGTTGGTTTGCCCTCATGCTGTCGTAATTCTCTGCACCAACCCCACCTCTGCATAAACATCAGACCAAAGTATTTTTTTCCAAATTGCTTCTTTGGCTGCTTGGATATACAGTAAGTTAGCTTTTGCATCCAATTATGAGATACAAATGGACTGAATTTCAAAAATATTTATGGACCAAAGTGTCAGAGTGACATTTAGAGGACCTACTTATAAGTTGACATATTTGGACCTGCACTTTAAACAGATATCATAATGTAAGTAACTACTAATTCAAGTTTGAACTCCAGTCTTTAAAACAAATAGATAATAGAATTCCTTTCACTGAAGCTGTCGAGCTATGAATAATGGCCACTTCTGACTGGAAACATTAGCTGTGCTGAAGAATCTCCATTTGTGCACAGAAAATTAGAAATAGGACTTCAATACATGACACAGCCATTATTCCCAGATAACTCTAAAAGAAAAGATAATACATATTTGTAGACAGTCACCTAGAGTAGAGGAAAGAAAGGAATGGTGTAACTTATCATTCAACAGTATGCTGTATCCACAGAGAAGGAAGAATGCATATAAAGTATACTGGACCTCTACACAATAATTACTGATTGCTTCTATTTAAAACTGCATGCAATGGAGAAAAGAAATTATGATTATGATAGTCATGACTAACTATGATTCGGAGATGCCGGTGTTGGACTGGGGTGTACAAAGTTAAAAATCACACAACACCAGGCTATAGTCCAACAGGTTTAATTGGAAGCACACTAGCTTTCGAAGCGACTAACTATGTTCTCCTTAACCAAAGGGAATAGGTCCTTCCTATCCACTTTATCTCTACTCCTGATAATTCTGTACATTTGCTTTGTTACGCACTTCAACTAGGTCTCCCCTCAGCTTGGTCTGTTTCAAAGAAATAAATTTATCTGATTTTTCCTCATAACTACAAATCATAAATATACTCTGTACCCTCTCCACCACAATTGTATCCTTAGAGTGTGACAATCAGTACTACACAGATATTCTAGGTGTGACTCATGTTTTACATCAGCAAAACTTCCCAGCTCTTATATTTGATATCAAGACAGACAGTTGAATACCTGCTTGACCATGTTATCTACTGGACTTGCATCACCTCAAGGAATCAATGGAGAGATTTCCAAAGTCCCTCTGTTCCTTTAAGTTAATTAAATCTAACAAAAAGAAACTAAAAAACCTATTTTCTTTGCAGACTGTTTATTGACCATACCAATCTAGTGGTTCTCTATATTAGTGCCAGATGTTCTTCCCTTCCCCGGATTAAAAAAAAAACTTTCTTTTATATAAAATCTGTTTAGATATTTTACAACATATTTCAATGGTAGGTGGGATTTGAACAAGGGGATTTTGGTCCAAAGGTAGGGGCACTATCACTATCATATGACCCTTAAAAGGTGAATTTTAACAGTGGGCTATATTCACAATATACATTCCTAGTATTCTACAGACCATGTAGTCACTTGCCTGGTTAGTCTTCTGCAAATGCATTAATGCATACTTCACTGAACACCATTGTCACTGTCAATCCATCTAATTTGCCCATTGAAACAGTTTTCAGTTTTCTTCTTTGACAACCAGAGTAATTTTTTGTATCATCTACAAATCCTTGCAGTGTGGAAGAGGGGGCATTCGGCCCATCGAATTCCAACTGATCTTCTGAACAGCATCCTGCCTAGACCTAACTCCCTACCCTATTCCTGTAACCCTACATTATCTACGGCTAATTCCCAGTCTGCATATCTTTGGACTATGGGAGGAAGCCCACCCAGACATGGGGAGAACGTGCAAATTTCACACAGACAATTACCAGAGACTGGAATCAAACCCGGATCTTTGGTACTGAGACAGCAGTGCTTCCCACTGAGCAACTATGCCTCCCCAAATGTCTTAGTCATTCCCCCAAATTCATGTCCAAAATAACCCCATTCAAAAAAACTTTTCGTCATGTTACCCTTTGTATATGGTGTGTCTGCACTAACTTTGACTTGCCACTTCACTTTAGATCCCATGAATTCTTCCTTTTGTGACAGTCTGTCATGAGGAACTTTATCAACAGCCTTGCTAAAATTCATAAAATCCACTACATCAAATGCAATACCCTAATCAACTCTTCTTGTCACCTCATGAAACAATTCAACTATATCAGTCAGACATAACATACTCATAGCAAATCCAAGCTGTCTGTATTTGATTATCTGTAACTTTCTAAATACTTATCGTGTCCCTCAGTTTTTCCAATAATGCTTCCAAAGTTAGGCTGATATGTTGCAATTATCAGATCTTGATCAGATGGGCCAGTCGGCTGAGTGCCAGATGGAGTTTAATTTAGATAAATGAGGTGCTGCGTTTTGGAAAGACAAATCAGAGCAGGACTTACACCCTTAATGGTAAGGTCCTAGGTAGTTTTGCTAAACAAAGAGACCTTGGAGTGCAGGTTCATAGTTCCTGGAAAGTGGAGTTGCAGGTAGATAGAATAGTGAAGAAGGCGTTTGGTATGCTTTCCTTTATTGGACAGAGCATTGAGAAAAGGAGTTACGAGGTCATATTGTGGCTGTACAGGACATTGGTTAGGCAACTTTTGGAATATTGTGCGCAATTCTGGTCTCCTTCCTGTAGAGAGGATGTTGTGAAAAGATTTACAAGGATGTTGCCAGGGTTCGAGGCTTTGAGCTATAGGGAGAGGCTGAAATGGGCTAGGACTGTTTTCTCTGGAGCGTCAGAGGCTGAGGGGTGACCCTATAGAGGTTTAAAAAATCATGAAGGGCATGGATAGGGTAAAGAGACAAAGTCTTTTCCCTGGGGCAGGGGAGTCTAAAACTAGAGGGTATAGGTTTGAGGTGAGATGGGAAAAATTTAAAAGGGAC
The DNA here is from genome assembly GCF_037043375.1 of Chiloscyllium plagiosum. NCBI lineage: Eukaryota > Metazoa > Chordata > Chondrichthyes > Orectolobiformes > Hemiscylliidae > Chiloscyllium > Chiloscyllium plagiosum. The sequence goes on from NW_028270177.1 coordinate 37,879,854, forward strand.
CTAAGGGGCAACTTTTTCATGCAGAGGATGGTGCGTGAATGGAAAGAGGTACCAGAGGAAGTGGTGGAGGCTGGTACAATTACAACATTTAAAAGGCATCTGGATGGGTATATGAATAGGAACGGTTTCAAGGGATATGGGCCAAGTGGTGGCAATGGGAATAGCTGGTCCGCATGGATGAGTTGGACCGGAGGGTCTGTTCCCTGCTGTACACCTCTATGACTCTCAGTTTCTTGCTTTTGAAATAGAGAAATAGAAAATAACAGGCAGAGCCTCTGGTAGTTCTTCTCTTACTTCCCTTGAAATATATTTGATCTAGTACCTGGGAATGAACACATTTTCAAGTATGTTAAATCCATTAATATTTCTTCTCACTGTTAATTTCAAATAATAATTGACAGTCCGCCTCTGTATACCATCCCATTTTTTTTGTGAAACAGGCATAATGTATCCATGTCACCATCCTCTGCCTTCATATATGTTCTCCTTATGGTACCAAATAGATTGTTTTGGGGTTTCCCTTGATTTTACTTGCCAAATTCCTTCATCCCCAATGCTTTCTTAAAAATGATGCTTGAACTCCATGTTCAAAAATTACTTTCTCATCTCTTTTTTTAAAAAGAATCACCTTCTCAAAATTGAACCAAAAACCTATTTACCTTGATTTTAGAATTCCAAATTCATAAACTATCGTATTGCATATCAAAAATTAAGATTCAACCATTTTACCTTCAAAAACAATTTTACAGAAGCCAAACCTCAGTGAAAGGACACTGTGCTTTCACTTAGAAGTGCCTTCTTCAGTTGATACAGCTGTACTTGGTTTCTTTTTGGCACACTTCTGTACTCACCTGATGCTAGTTTCTTCTTCTTGAGATCCTGAAACAAACTGCTGACACAGCTCATTTATTTCTTACGACCAATCCCTTGAACTCTTCTTCTGCAGTTTGCTTCTGGAAGTTCAGACATTCCCTCTCCTGCACTAATCATTGTTGAAGACTGCTAAGCTGCACTGCTGTTAGCTTAGGTTTTTTTCTAAAAGAAGCATGCGTATTTGGGAGGCAACAGCCTAGTGGTATTATCACTGGTCTATTAATCCAGAGACCCAGGTAATGTTCTGGGCACCCAGGTTCAAATCCAGATGGTAGAATCTGAATCCAATAAATATCAGGAATTAAAGAGACTGATGATGACTATGAATCCATTGCTGTTTGTCGAAAAAACCCATCTGATTCGCCAATAACATTTGGGGAAGGAAACTCCCTTCCTTACCTGGTCTGGCCTACATGTGACTCTAGATCCAAAGCAATGTCGTTGACTCTTAACTACCCTCTAGGCAATTAGGGTAATAAATGCTGGCCTAGCCAGCGACACCCTCATAAATTTTTAAAAGTTCCCTGAAAAGAAACCTACCCACACAGGCCTTCTTAGATTAGATTAGATTAGATTAGATTAGATTAGATTACTTAGTGTGGAAACAGGCCCTTCGGCCCAACAAGTCCACACCGACCCGCCGAAGCGCAACCCACCCATACCCCTACATTTACCCCTTACCTAACACTACGGGCAATTTAGCATGGCCAATTCACCTGACCCGCACATCTTTGTAACTGTGGGAGGAAACCAGAGCACCCGGAGGAAACCCACGCAGACACGGGGAGAATGTGCAAACTCCACACAGTCAGTCGCCTGAGTCGGGATTTGAACCCGGGTCTCTGGCGCTGTGAGGCAGCAGTGCTAACCACTGTGCCACCGTGCCACCCACCTTGTTGGTTCTCTCTTTAAAGAATAATTTTCTTGTGTCATAGGACCTCTTGTTGCTGTACAACTATTTTTTTTCCCCTCTTCTACTCTTGTTGCTAAGCCACTGAACAAATCATTTCAACTGTTTTAAAAGCCTCATGTAAACAAATTTCAGACACTGTGGTGCCATTCATAGAACTAAACAATAAAATGTACATTAGGTCCTTCTCTTTTTACCCATGCTACATAGAACTACAATCAAATGTTAAGCTATGCATGGCAATACCATCTTTAGGACACATAAATTATAACAAATCATGAAATTTACTGCACTCTGAATACTCACCATCTCGGACTACCCACTGACCTAAAACTGATTTACCTTCAAGTAGCTGTTTCCAGTCTACTTTAGCTAAATTATATTCCAGCTCAGTAAAAGTTATTTTTCAAATTTGTCAGCGAATTGAGAATTATTATTCTTGGTCTCTTGCCTAGTCAACAACTAAATTAGGTCTAAAAGCGTATCTCAGCTGATAGTTTTGAGAGTTAAAATTGGGCAGATGAAAGTAGGTTCAGAAACACCCCCTTTCTTGCTGGACTTGCTAAAAAGATTCTGTCTGATGCATTTTAAGAATTCTGTTGCCCCAGTGCCTTCACACCAATTTATCCCAGTTACTAGAAGGGCAGTTGCAATCCTCCACACACTGCCTTACTGTTTTCATACTTCTGAAAAAGGCTACACATTTGTTCGTAAGAACGCAGGAACAATAAAAAGAATAGGTCATTTTGTCCTGTCATACAATTATATCATGCTTGATCTGTATCTTATTTTCATCAATCCACTTGGATTCTGTAACCTTTAACATCCTATCAAAAACTAACAATCTGTTTTGAAATTTAATTGGCCTAACCTCAACAACCTTTCGGGCAAAAGAAACCCATATTCCTACTTTTTATTTTTACACACATGTTTACCAACTCTGAACAGCCTACGTCCTGATGGATAAGGTTATATCTTCTTGTTCTGGATTCTCCCATCAGAGGAATTTTTTTCTTCTCATCAAACCTCCACAACAAATCTCATTGGTGTAATCTATTCTCATTATTTTATCCCTTATTGTCAAGGCCTAACCATTACAGATCCAGGCTGGCTTTCGCAATTACTCATTTGTCCAACTGTTCAGATACCATGTCTCCAGTAATAGATTGGAATAAATCCCCAATAATAGGTGTTAAACTACTAGGTCTATAAACCTTTCTTATGGTGAAATGACATTGACAATGTTTCACATCAAGGTCACTTCATGACATGCTTTGTCAAGCCAGGATTAACAATTTTCTTACCACTTCTTTTTATTACAGGGTAGAAAGTCCTCAAACTGCCATTACCATTTTTAAAAAAGTTATACAGAATCAAGTTAGTTCACCTTGATTTATTTTTTTCTCCAGCATATTTAGTTTCTACTGTGAGGATTAATATAAATAAATTAGTTAAGTGGCTGTCATTTTTTGGGAAAAACCAGTCAAAATCAGTTGATTATCTGCTGAAGAAAACAAAAGATTTATGCTTCAGAATCAATGGAAAAAAGGAACTTATACATTATATAAACTCTGGACAATTGAACGTGATTTGCATTGCCCAGAAAAGGGAAGAAATAACATTCGTACTCAGAAAATGTTTCTTACATTCATTTGCAACAGATGCCAACAACAAAATGATAAAGCATCTTTAGGCAATGCTACAGAAAGTTCACTATGAAGGTTTAGAAAGATGATATAGCTACTGGAATTAGTAGTGTGTCATCGTCCATTTGAATGTTATTTGCACCACATTTTTAAAAAGTTGTTTAAGGCAAACCACAATGAAAGACCTAAGATCACAGTAAAATAGCAACAGGGCTAAACAAATAGGATGTACATTTTATAATAGGATGTACATTTTATAAAATGTGCAAAGATATTTTAATGCGAGCTTTTGTGAATGAAGTGGGAGAATAATGACATAACTGAAGAGCCTCAAAACCTAATCCTCTTGGTTCGAGCTATCCAACTCATTAAACAACAGTTCACCTAAAGCAAACAGAACTGTTGTTCCATACAGGAGCTAGTTCATCAAATCTGAGCCAACAGAAACTTGCATCCCAAAATTTATCATGAGTTTTAGGAAGTTCTCACTAAAGGGAGCCTTTATTAAATGATGAACGAATAGATTAAAAAACACCTATACAGCATTGACATTTTCGCTGCCATACAATGAGGCCAATGAAAGAAATATAAATTACTAGGACAACTCAAGAGGTCTGGCAGCATGTGTGGAAAGAAAGCAGGGCTAATATTTCAGGTGCAGCAAAGGAAAGGGTCTTAGGAGCACTTGTACGTGAAACAAAAACTATCACACAGGTTCAGCAAGGAATCAGTTCAATATTAATTTTTTAGTTACTGATCAGAAATACAATTAGTCACATTTGCATTCCCAATTAGTCAAAAGTGGCTAGTGATCAACAGTTTTGACAATGAGCTTGTTGACTTGCTCACTGAGCTGGTTAGTTTGTTCGCAGACGAATCGTCACCACGCTAGGTAACATCATCAGTGTGCCTCCGGTGAAGCATTGGTGTTCTGTCACACTTGCTATTTCTGACCCTGATTCTGCTAGGGTTTGTGGTGTCATTTCCAGTTTTGTTGTTGGTGAAGTTAGCCAGTCGGGTACAAGAACACCAACTAGCCACCAAGAGACATGACCACCCATCACTTGTATCACTTAACACTTCAGACAATGAAGGACACCAATTTGTTTGAATCAATGCATCCATCCTAGGTCAAGCCAATTTGGTCCCCATTTGGACATGGGGTCCAAATCTACTTGTTTGTTAATGGAGTCCATGTCAAGTGCCAGGATTCCAGGAAAATTCCCAACTTCACACTTTCCAAAATTATACTCCATTTGCCAACTATCCTTAGTAACCACACACGCAGATGACAAGCAACATGAGTTGGACTGGGACAACGCTACTATTATAGGACAAGCCAAACAGAGAACAGCCAGGGAATTCCTAGAGGCATGGCACTCATCCACAGATTCTATCAACAAACAATCGACCTGGACCCAATATATCGGCCACTGCAGCGGACAGCTGGAACTGACAACCGGAAGCGGCAGAGACAAACCACTATAAATGCCGAAAGAAACAACACAGAAGCGCTTCACAGGAGGCTCCCAAGCACTGAGGATGTCACCTAGATAGGGGACGAAACGTCTGCAACACAAATTCCCAGCTCGGCGAACAGAACCACAACAATGAGCACCCGAGCTACAAATCTTCTCTCAAACCTTGCCAACGTTTTGCCTACTACTTAACCTATCTCTAAACCACCTGTATCCTTCTCGTAAACTGCCTTTCCACCTATTTTTGTGTCACCTTCAAATTTGGCTATTGTACATTCACACCCTTACTCCAAGTTTATTAATATATATTGTCAATAGTTGCAGTTCCAGCACTGATCGCTGTGGAACACTACTGGCCACAGGTCATGGGTGTGGCTTGTCAATTGTGAAAAATCGAGTGAGATCAGCAGAAACTAGATTCTCAACATCAAGTGCAAAACATTGGATTCTGCAATGAAGTGTTGAACAGTGAGACCGAACTTATGAGTGAATGGTGAGCGACTATTTGCATGCAAAAACATGTCATTATTACCAAGCTTATACACTGTTTCCTTTTTTCCACCTGCTGGACAGAAACTAGGTGGTTCCAGTTAAGATAGCTCTTGACATTGAAGTCAGTGAGGGTAGCTAATGAATCCAGTTCACTACTTGCATCTCCCGGCTTTCAACTTGAAATGCCCAGCAGCAACACCTCAGGACGCGCTCCACAGACAGTGACCACCTGCACCCTCTGTCAACAGACACTGGCAGTGAACATGTACCAGACTCAACATATCCTCAAGGCACAAATCCAACATACTTACAGTATGTTTCTACACTTCAAACATTGTACTTTGGGGTACACTGGAATCTTTCATTCTAAGACTGCTGCCAGGCCATGTTGAGTGCAGTTTCAGGCACCCAACTCATTGGTTCGACTAGGATACATCTCAGGGCTGCTCACTTGCTCTCATGATGCTCACTCACTTTGCAGTTACAGTAGATCTACCAGACTTGCCTTGCCTTTGTATACTTTCTCCCCTCAGCTAGAGTGTAAAGTCTCGTGTCTTGCTTTGCTTTAAGTGCAGACAAAAAGACAGACAGCTTGTCATAGCTGTCAGAGTCAGCAATCATGGGAATAGACATGCTGCGATAATGAGTTGAAAAATGTGATGCTGGAAAAACACAGCAGGCCAGGCATCATCCGAGGAGCAGGAGAATCGACGTTTTGGGCATAAGCCCTTCTTCAGGGCTTATGCCCGAAACGTCGATTCTCCTGCTCCTCGGATGCAGCCTGGCCTGCTGTGTTTTTCCAGCATCACATTTTTCAACTCTGGTCTCCAGCATCTGCAGTCCTCACTTTCTCCATGCTGCTATAATGAACCAATTTCAATCCTGCAACATGTGACAGCAGTGTAAGCTACAAACAAATTGCATGCTTTTCAACCAAATGCCCAACTCTCAAAGCACAGTATGTCAAGGGCAACATAGCAAGCAAGAATGATTCAGAGCAAGAAAGAGAGAGTAAGAAAGATGTGCATTTGTGTTTACAACGAAGCATCACTTGTGAAGTGTTGTGTTTTGGTTCCCCTCCCACTCCACTGTGCACAGTGAAGTGAAACTCTTGGCTTGACCTGGCGCAGGCTGAGCTTTAAAAATGCTTCAGCACAAGGAATCCCAAGGGTCCGATGAGTGGCAATATTTCCACCTCTGACAAGAGGGAAAATAGGACAAGAGAGGAGCTATAGGACATGGTGCATAGCTAATAATGTGACTTTCGGGGAATAGTGAGAGAAACCTCGCTACAGTTGACAGAGAGGAACCCTCCATAAAACTGGCTGAAGTTGGCAACCAGTCAATTGCTGACAAAATTCAGCCAAACATTACCAGTTCACTGGTGCCTTTAAATCAAGCAACATTTACTACCAAAAGAAAGTTTATGGCACATTCAACATAAAATATAATATTTACAAAAAGAGAGACCATTGTGTGCTTGAATAGCAAATAATATCGCTTGTGTGCAAAAACTTTAACTTGGAGCTCATGGGGTTTCTCCCTATCATCATAATCAGTTGAACTCAAAAGGCTGCGACAGGAAAATGTCCCACAATTGCACTTTTTTTTGGAAGCACCAACATGGACGATTGATAGAACATTTATCAAATCCTACAAGTAGGAACCAATTATTTCAAGGAGTTATGGTTATTTGACTATTTATATGAAAATTAAGGGAAAGAAAAAATAATCTTGTATTTATAAAGTGGCACTGATGCCTTCTGAAACAGTAATGAGTTAAATGCTGAAGTATGTCATCACACTTGATACAATGACAGCTTGTCTGTGACTTTGTTTCCCAGGATGACAGTGGTATAATATTTTGACTGATTAATGGTAAATTTGTTGCCAATGAAACATCCTAGGTACGGTCATGACACTTCAAGATTTTCCATTTCATTAAGCTTAATGGCAGCTATGACCTGAATAAAACACTCAATTCTGTGTTCAAATTAACTAGCTGTTGAATATTGTACATGATCCTCATAAATGATTTTAAGCAGTAAAAAAATTAATTTTTGCTAATAACTAACTTCACATTAATGCTCAAAAATCCAGGTTTAGAGGGGACATAAATCCTTTATTTTAAAAATTCAAACTAATTATTTCACAAAAACCTGAGCCGCAAACCTTTTTGGTCAACATGGGAGAAAGAGGAAAGCTGACAAACTAGAAATGAGAACAATTTGAAATCACTGAAGTAATGGATTCCTTACAAACGGACATGGTCTGTCAAGCTTAATTGACTCGTGTCATGAAACTTGAAAGGGTTCAGAAAAGATTTACAAGGATTTTGCCAGGGTTGGAGGATTTGAGCAATGGGGAGAGGCTGAATAGGCTGGGACTGTTTTCCCCGGAGCGCAAAGGCTGAGGGGTGACCCCATAGAAGTTTATAAAATCATGAGGAGCATGGATAGGCTAAATAGACAAAGTCTTTTCCTTGGAGTGGGGGAATCCAGAACTAGAGGGCATAGGTTTAAGGTGAGAAGGGAAAGATATAAAAGGGACCTAACGGGCAACTTTTTCACGCAGAGGGTGTGGCATGTATGGAATGAGCTGCCAGAGGAAGTGGTGGAGGCTGGTACAATTGCATCATTTAAAAGGCATCTGGATGGGTATATGAATAGGAAGGGTTTAGAGGGATATGGGCCAAGTGCTGGCAAATGGGACTAAATTAGGTTGGGATATCTAGTTGGCATGGACAAGTTGGACCGAAGGGTCTGTTTCCGTGCTGTACACCTCAATGGCTATAACTCTAAACGCAACTTTTCAGTACTTTAATTGTTACCAATTTACATCGTGCACAAATTATAAAGTTTCACTACTTCAAGATGTCAACATCAATTACACTTACCTTGGAAATGCATCAAAACAGTAAGTTTTCCTGGTATCAGGGAACGCCACTCGCAAGCCAGACATAAGAGGGGAATGAAGAATAACAGCTGCACATTCATAGCGTGATGCAAGATCTACCGTTGGGACAGTACCGATGCTTTGACCATACAGGATGATGTTCTCTGGACTAACAGCATATCTGAAAAAAAAATACAAGACACAGGCATTTGAATAAAATAATAAAACACGACAATACAGTTATTTAAAATACAGTGCTGAATTTCACACCACTCCTGGATGGTACTGATACATGGTTATACAGATAGTGGTCATCTTCAATGAGTTGTTCAAGTTTCTGTTTTTCCAAGAATGAGATATTCAAAATATTACTTTTTTCTTTTAAACTGAAGGCGCAGTCTCGTTCAATTCAGGGGTCCCTCAAGTTTTGCTTGTTTTTCACACGAATAAACACCGCATATATACATGTACATGTAAAATACCACTAATTTGTTATTTACTCGATGTGAACATCTTTCAAATTGCACATGTTCAGAACATAGAGGTTTCATTCACCTTCATGTAAATATTTATTTTCAAGATTTCGTTAATTTTTTTGTAAATCGGTTAAGTATAATGTTGTTTCTTTAAAATTATTTAAATACTTCATGTCTTTTAGAAGTACAAATACTTTTCTTTGATGATTCAACATAAGCCATTTATTGACAATCTTGAACATCCAAGCTCATAGAGAACACCAAACATCTCTACTGTGTTCTCAAAGTTACTCACATTTGAGATAACCATTATTTTTCTTTAACTCCTATTGCATAATACTTCAATGCTGTCCACAAAACCTCAAGGTAGTTGTATATTTTAAACAGGGCCAAAACAAAATTCAGTGGCAGCTGTATCTTCTCACCTTTAGTGTGCACAACCTTCTAGCCTATATTTATTAAGAAAAACTTATATGCCTTTTCAGGGGGTTGGAAAAGATCTCATGACATTCTGATAAACATTCAATCCTCAATGCCACTAAAAGTGGACTAACTGATTGATCATGAATGCTTGGAGGAACTTGCAGCATACAACTGATAGCAATTTCCTTTTAAAGTGACAAAACCTCAAAAGCTGATCATTTATTCTCAAGTTTTTTGTGGATTCAGAAGATACAAATGTCATTACGTGAACCCAAGTTCTTTATTACTAGAGTCAACCTTACACAGAAATCCTCCCTTTCATTTGAAATGGAAAATGTGCCAATCCATGTGCTTTTCCACCAAGAGATCCCCATTCACAATTCGAGTACCTGGTGGCATTTTTAAACAAAGAAAATTATTATAACTCCACCAAATTAAGACTGACAATTTTTTAATTTTAGATTGAATTTTTCACAACAAGGTTATAATGTCGACTATAAAGAATATAACTGGCAATGATTTGGAGATGCCGGTATTGGTCAGGGGTGTACAAAGTTAACAATCACACAACACCAGGTTATATTCTAATAGGCTTTGGAGTGCCACTCCTTCACAACCATCTGGTGAAGGAGCAGCGCTCCAAAAGCTAGTGTGCTTCCAATTAAACCTGTTGGACTATAACCTGGTGTTGTGTGATTTATAGCTGGCAATGTTTTTAATTGTACCCCTGGACTAGATAAAAGGTTCTTGAACATAGGAGCTGTGCGGCAAATAGCTTTCTTAATAATCTCTGAGGAAAATTTGTATCTGGAAAGACACTGCTTGATTAGGGACAGCCAGCACGGATTTGTGAAGGGTAGGTCTTGCCTTACAAGTCTTATTGAATTCTTTGAGGAGGTGACCAAGCATGTGGATGAGGGTAGAGCAGTGGATGTAGTATACATGGATTTTAGTAAGGCATTTGATAAGGTTCCCCATGGTAGGCTTATGCGGAAAGTCAGGAGGCATGGGATAGAGGGAAATTTGGCCAATTGAATAAAAAACTGGCTAACCGGTCGAAGTCAGAGAGTGGTGGTAGATGGCAAATATTCAGCCTGGAGCCCAGTTGCAAGTGGAGTTCTGCAGGGATCAGTTCTGGATCCTCTGCTGTTTGTAATTTTTATTAATGACTTGGATGAGGGAGTCGAAGGGTGGGTCAGTAAATTTGCAGATGATACGAAGATTGGTGGAGTTGTGGATAGTGAGGAGGGCTGTTGTCGGCTGCAAAGAGACTTAGATATGATGCAGAGCTGGGCTGAGGAGTGGCAGATGGAGTTCAACCCTGCCAAGTGTAGGTTGTCCATTTTGGAAAGACAAATAAGAATGCGGAATACAGGGTTATTGAGGAACAGAGGGATCTTGGGGTCTATGTTCATAGATCTTTGAAAGTTGCCACTCAGGTGGATAGAGCTTGTAAGAAGGCCTATGGTGTATTAGCGTTCATTAGCAGAGGGATTGAATTCAAGAGTCGTGAAGTGATGTTGCAACTGTACTGGACTTTGGTTAGGCCACATTTGGAGTACTGTGTGCAGTTCTGGTCGCCTCACTTTAGGAAGGATGTGGAAGCTTTGGAGAGGGTGCAGAGAAGATTTACCAGGATGTTGCCTGGAATGGAGAATAGGTCGTACGAGGATAGGTTGAGAGTGCTAGGACTTTTCTCGTTGGAACGGCGAAGGATGAGGGTGACTTGATAGAGGTTTATAAGCTGATCAGAGGAATAGATAGAGTAGACAGTCAGAAACTTTTTCCCCGGGTGCAACAGAGTGTTACAAGGGGACATAAATTTAAGGTGAAGGGTGGAAGGTATAGGGGAGATGTCAGGGGTGGGTTCTTTACCCAGAGAGTGGTGGGGGCATGGAATGCGCTGCCTGTGGGAGTGGTAGAGTCAGAATCTTTGGTGACCTTTAAGCAGCAATTGGATAGGTGCATGGATGGGTGCTTAAGCTAGGTCAAATGTTCAGCACAACATCGTGGGCCGAAGGGCCTGTTCTGTGCTGTATTGTTCTATGTTCTAAAAGGTAAATAGTCATTTTTTCACTTGAAGACATGTGTTAAATTAATATCAATTTGTACTCAAAGAAAAACCTGGTGGAAGCCAAAGATGATTAATTTGTACCAAGAAACTGCAGCTTTCTGAACTGACATGGAGACAGCCATTTTGAGGTCAATGATAAATTAGCAGTACCATATACAAGTAGTCTCTGTATAATGTTAAGCAAGGTTCCACATGTTCAGAAATGTGTTCCAAGTTCCTCCAACTGGCCTTCAGCTTACTTTGTAATACAAGCTTGGTCTCAACTCTGCACTTAGAATTTAAGCAAACATTGTATGAAAAACAGTCAGCCCCATATACTGAAGAAAGTGCTACTGAAAATTTCTCCTGCACTCACAAAAATAACTGATGCAAGCAGTGAAGATAAACTGATGAAAATAAACTGGTAAGAGCCAACTCTTGATAGTTATATACAGTACACAAATATTTATATCCCAAAAGCAAAAATAATCTAAATGTTTACATACATGACGGTGAATAGAAAGGCATAAGAAAAATAGACTGTACAGTTTAACCACTTTAGACAACTTCATTGCCAAGAAAATATTGTAAAGAAACTATACAAATGAAAATTGAAGAGTGAATTTTAAGAAAATACCTTTTCCAATCATATTATTCATGGAACAAATTCATTTGGTGCATGATTTTACACTAAAAACAAAGACAAACATTTGAAACGTGAACAAGGAACAAAGCAGTCACATTCCAATAGGATACAAAACGTATTTTTCAAACTTGTCTGATAAATTTGGTATATCTGTCACTTCAGCAATGAATCAGAATATGAACAAAAAGCTTATGTTGAGACTTATTTAAAATTCTGTTGCTGATCTGATATTCAGTGGAAATATTTTGCCGACATGCACTGTTTGCATGGATTCCAATCCAAACCGCATTTTCCTTCAGTAAATACTGGAGGAATTGGATTAGTAGCATGCTTTATTAAATATCAAATTCAATTAATACTAAACACAGTGAAGGAATCACAAACCACATTACAGCAGGTAACTTGAAGTTACACAAATGACTAAAATATCTTTAAAACAGAGTAAAAATGCAGCTTCAGAGACAGAAGACACCAAATGTGTTGCAATGGACTAACTGAGGAAGGCAGTAGCATAGTGCTGATGTCATTGGATTAGTAATGCAGAGACCCATTCAAATGCTCTGGGTACATGCATTCAAATCTCACCATAGCAAATGGTAAAATGAATTCAATAAAAATCTGAGATTAAAAAGCTGCTCTCATGGCAACTTTGCAACCATTGTTACAAAATCTAAAGTCCTTGAGGGAATAAAATATGCCACCATTAGCTGGTCTGGCTTGCATATGACTCCAGACCCACAACAATGTGGTCAACTCCTAGCCACCTCCTAGGCAATTAGGGTAGGGCTATATCAGCTTCACCAGCAATGCCCACATCTCAGGAAAAAAGAAAGAACAATTCATTAAGTGCATCTCTTCTTGATGCCAAAAGACATCAACTTACTCACGTCTCTACTTCTGGCAGTTCAGAGATGTAGAAAATTAAGTAACTAACAAGTTTTACTCAAAAAAGATAACAATCCAAAAGAATATCATTCATTTCAAATTGAGCAAAAAAAGCTACGAAAAACCCCAACAAGGTTCACAATGTATAGGGACAGTGGATGAATTCAACCTCAAAAGCACAAAATATAGCATGGAAAAACAAAATAAAACCAAAACTGGGTGAAAAAGGAAAGTCACCCTGATGTATATATTTGTTTCCAGTATAATTTCCCTGTAGTCGAAACGGAGCTGAACACTTAAAAGTGGAGTCTTCATTCTAAGTGGAAAAATAATGCACTGCTTGGAATGTAGTAGCAGTGCAGGACAGATAAAATCTGAGTGGTGAGCTATTCAATTACACTTTGTTTCTCCCCTACTCACTATTGCCATCTTCTAATCACAGGTTCTGTCTTTGCTGCACACCCTGAGCCAAAAAACATGATTGGAAGGACAGCAAATCCTGAAGAAGGGGTAACTTTGAATGAAGAGCAGGAGCAATTATTTTAGCTCATCTGCTAAGCAAGAGACACATGTGCATCTTTACACATCATGACAAGGCTAGGGAAATGCTGCTATAAACAAAACAAAAAACAACAACATTGGTGGCCAGAATCTTTTAATGAAGCTGGGACAGACAAGATCTGGTTATTAGCTGAGTTATCACCATTTTGCAGTGGCACAGCCCAGAGAGATTTTCTTTTAATGGAGATAAGAAATAGTGAAAATTTGCAGAAGCAGGTTAATGAGGGGGTGAGAACTCCAGATGTGGTTCAAGGTCTGGTGTTATTCGTTATTTGATAGTCAGCTTGGAGTTTCAGCATCCATTTATATGAATTCCTCTTGTTGCAGTTAGAGCTGGCGAGAATGAGAAATGAACAAGGAACAGCAAGGAAAAGACTGGAGAGTTTCAGTTATTAAGAATGACTGGATAGAGGGAGTTGTTTCTCTTTGAGCAGAGGAGACTGAGGCAGGACATGACTGAAATGTATATAAGTATGAGGGTGCTGGGAATCTGGAGCTCACTGCCTGTTAAGATGATAGAGGCAAAAATCTTCATACCATTTGCGGAATACTTAGTTGTGCACTTGCTATGCATGGTATTGAAGGTTATGGGCCAAGTGCTGGAAAAGGGAATTAGAATAGTTAGGTGGCTGTTTTTGCTTGGCACAGTCTCAATGGGCCAAATGGCCTTTCTCTGTGCTGTAGACTCCTACGACTCCATGTCTAGAAAATGCTGTTATTTAACGGATTGACGTAGGTGGATATTGTTAGCAATTAGAAGCTTGATTTCTTGCAGTGGTTCTTATTTGAAAGAAGAGCAAAAGAATAAGTTCTGCATAAATCACAACATATTTCAGGTGAACAGTGAAACATGAGACAGGAAAGGAAAACATTGTACTGGAATCATAATACTGTTCGGATCTCATTTCAACAGCAGTAATAGGCTCTTGACAGGTGTATAAATAGACTTTAAACAGTCTTAAAGAGCTTTGCAATTTCTTAAATTGCATTTTTATGGAACTTACATACAGAAAAATGGAACAGCACAGAATAGGAATTGGATAAGATTAAAAACACATTATACCTTTCTATGTGGCATCTAATTGATAGTCACTGCTTTTTCTCCACTTTTTAAGTGTATGGTGCTTTCTGGTCTCATAAACCCACTTGTATCACAAACCAGCTACCATAGAGAATTCGGAAACAGAGGGCCTCTCAGTCTGTAGCAAAGGTAAATTGCTAACAAATCAGTCATTTTATTTTGTAGTACTCTCACTTTCAGTTGAAGACTTTTTGCTAAATTAACTGACCAATATCAGTTATCCCTCTCGCCTCAACAACTAACACATGGTATTCATTTCAGAAGTGTTTCCAATGGTGCATTCTGGCCCTTGGACGTCATCAAAATGGACTTTTTGGTAAACTGATAGTAACATTCTGGAGTTGGTCATTCCCATTCGAGTGAAAATCGACAAAGCTTGGGTGGCTGTGGAGAAAACTGGTCGCCTCCTGTATGGGGCAGTGGTTAACCTTTCCCTTTACTTTCATTTTAAGCACCATACTAAATCAGATGGTACTAAAGTATTAATACCTTGCAAGTCATTTAACACAACAGCTGCATGCTCTCACTTGCAAGAAACTGAAGTTTGACAGAAATCAAATGAAATCAAATCAGTCATCCAAACAAAAAGAAACTGCATATTGTTCTATAGATCAATCCAAAAGCCTGAAGCAGGATTTGGGGTAAAGCAAATTCAGATCTGTAATCCAAAGCAAGTTATACACCAATGATACATCACAATTTAAAAATGCACAGTAAAAATTCGAATCTTCAGGAACATTTCTGTAACAGTCAAACTCTCGCAGCAAGTGCTGGATTAGAAGTAATTTGTCCAGAGTCAAATATCTTACAGAAGGTAAATCTACACCCTAATAGAACTCCAACATGATTTTTTTTATTAACCCACTTTTCTAAATGAACCTGTTCAGAGATGTTATTACACACTTCTGGAGCAAGTGAGACTTGAACCTGGTCTCTCAGTTTAGGGGTAGGGACATTGCCACTGCACCACAAGGTCTAACTCCAACATTATTAAAGTAGTCATTCAGATCAAGTGGTATTCATTACCTTCACAAAGTATTGAAAATTAAACTTGACTTAAAAGTATATAAAATGTCTGTTAGTCTACTACACCAAATGAGACCAACGTGAATAGAACCAGCCTAAATCTGCAAAGTTTTCTTTCACTAATCATTGATTTATAAAGAAGGTACAAGTGCTCAGATCATAGACGCCAACCGGTTAAACGTTACACAAGTGAGAAGATTGCGGGTTCAAATTTCAGGCCAGTTATTTGAGTACAGAATCTGTGTTGATATCAGGGAGAGAGTAGTTAATCAAATATATCATTAAAATGAGATCTAACTAGCACATTCAGGTGGTAAAGATCCATGAACTAATAAAAGGAGGTGATGAAATTTCTCCAAGTATCTGCTATTCGTTATGTTGCATCTGAGGCTTCAATGTATACAAATTGGCTGCTGCATTTTTCTACATTGTAACACTGATTATAGTTGACAAGTTGTAAAAAGCACAAAACTCTTTACAGTCTTCAATACTTGGGAGTTTTTTTCTCAGTCCAATCCAAGAATTTTCCTAAATAGGTGAGCACAAAACACAAGAAACAATGAATAGACACTATGCTGGGTTCCAAAATGATTCTGTTAAGCTCCTGATCACATTGCAGTTGTACCTTAAAAGGTAGCTACCGTGAACATAAGATCACTGATTTCAACCTGATTTATAAAGCACTCCTTCAAAAGTATCACACATAGCACAGCAGCAAAGGAAAGGCTGGTAAAAAGAGGACACATAGGATATCTGGCAAAAGAAATAGAGGTCAAACGAAGAAAAGCTAGTTATGATGGTCTGGAATCCATTTCCTGAGTGGATGAAGGAACATTCCATAATAATTTTTAAAGTGAATTGGATATATATATATATATATATATATATATATATATTCGAACAGGGATTTTTTTTCCCCAGGGTAAGAGAAGGGAATAGAACTATCTGGATAGTTCTTTGAAAGAGCTTGCGCAAAGATGATGGGCAGAATGTACGCGCTGCGTCATTATATAGTTCCAAGCAATTTGTGTTAAAACATTTGGCTATAATAATTTTTAGCTACAAAAGTGCAAGGAGATAATAATAGCCGGTATGTCACCCATTTATTCAAATTAAAGTAATATCGCACTGTGAAAACACTCTATAAAAAGATCATTTCAAAAATATGGAATACCTAGACACAACTGAGGACAGGTACTTCTGTAATGATCCTAAGTCATTACTGGAAATCCACATGATGATATTATACAACCAGGCTCTTGGGGTGATTTAGGCAAAAGTGAGGACTGCAGATGCTGGAGATTAGAGTAGAGTGTGGTGCTGGAAAAGCACAGCAGGTCAGGCAGCATCCGAGGAGCAGGAGAATTGACATTTCTGGCAAAAGCCTGATGAAGGGCTCTGGCCCAAAACTTCGATTCTGCTTCTCGGATGCTGCCTGACCTGCTGTGCTTTTCCAGCACCACTCTTGACTCTTGGGGTGATTTACTTGATAATCACTATCTGAATTGTTGTAGGATTTCAAATGAAATGCTGTAGTTAATTAATTAGAGTATATGTTTATGTTGTACTGGATGAAATGTATATAGTTTGTAATGCTACGAAACAAATAAATGGTTAAAGAATTAGGATGAATTCTTGAGTGTTATTGGTTTTTACTTTATTCCACTGAGATGACTTTTTTTGTGGGGATGGGTGGAATTAAGTTTGCATGTTAATCCCTCAAAAACACCACCTGTGTAAAAAACACACTGACCACCTGACTTCTTTGCCCCCACGGGGGCGGCACGGTGGCACAGTGGTTAGCACTGTTGCCTCACAGCGCCAGAGACCCGGGTTCAATTCCCGCCTCAGGCGACTGACTGTGTGGAGTTTGCACATTCTCCCCGTGTCTGCGTGGGTTTCCTCCGGGTGCTCCGGTTTCCTCCCACAGTCCAAAGATGTGCAGGTAAGGTGAATTGGCCATGCTAAATTGCCCGTAGTGTTAGGTAAGGGGTAAATGTAGGGGTATGGGTGGGTTGCGCTTTGGCGGGTCGGTGTGGACTTGTTGGGCTGAAGGGCCTGTTTCCACACTGTAACGTAATCTGTAAATGTCTCCAAAAAATGCCATTTACACAGTATATGTTCTTGCATGTGATGTGATTAGTCATTTGTTGTATAGATGGTGTTCTAGAATTCAACAGGCTGTTTTCCTGAAAATTGTCAGTCAAGTGTTTGCCAAAAGAAACTGACAATCTTGGAATTTATTAAACTAACTATTTTGTAGTGTGATTATACTATACAGCATATTGCACATTTATACTTCTTTTGGCACTGGCTCACTAAACACTTTGGCTTGTTAAGTATCTAACCTTAAAATCATTATATTTAAGAGTCTCTCCATAAAGCCAGAGAGAAATCAAAGCCTGTAGAATATGATTGCACTTCCTTAGGATCCTACCCAATTTTACTTAAATCCTCTGGATTTGTATAAGTCAGCATTGTTTTAAAATCAGAATTTCTAAGTATGCACACAGTACCGCTTTAACTCAGCTACCCAAAATCAAACAGTTCCTCAGTACTGCAATGCAAATTTCCCATAACTGGTATTTGACCAAAGTGAGTCACTCCTCCTACTAGGGCTTCCTAGGTTTTCTGGAGAAAAGTTATTCTGCCATGTACTATTAGTGAGCCAGTGCCAAAGGAAGCATAAATGTACAAGGTGCTGTATAGTATAATCACACTACAAAATAGACAGTTTAATAAATTCCAAGATTGTCAGTTTCTTTTGGCAAACACTTGACTGACAATTTTCAGGAAAACAGCCTGTTGAGTTCTAGAACACCCTCCATACAACAAATGACTAATCACATCACATGCAAGAACATATCATCTCATGTAAATTGCATTTTTTTGAAATACTTTGGGGCAAAAAGTCAGATGGTCAGTCTTTATTTGCTCGCATGTCAAAGTTCAGTGTTTCATCCATTCTTCCAACACAGGCCAATTGATGGGCACTCCTCTCTTAATAGTGATAGAAAAATGGTAAAATTTGATGAGTTTAATCTCAAGTTCAAGTGGCCGACAGAGAAATTTGCATTTACTGATTGAATAAATCGTACTTTTAGTAAATTTTGTACGTGACCTTGAATTCCAAAATATCTTTCTTTATCTCAGTCTGTTTGTTCTGTTAGTGATAATATGACTATATTGCTGATGCTTATTAACACACTGCCATCTTTTTCTACAGTTTAAATTGAACTATGTACTTATGACTCTTTCTTAAAGACATTGTGATAAATCATGTGGTACATATTACTTTTGTGGACTGGTGAAGGAAAATCTAAAAAGGTCCCCATGTGTCCCTTTAAATTAACAAATGGTAGTACATAAGTGGGCAATTAATACTCAATGTTTGATGTGTGGAAAAACAAGGGGCAACTTCTCTAGTGGGGGATGTGAAAAATAGGGCCAAGTCTCGACTTTTACAAAAGAGCATATATGAACTTACTAAATATAAATTACACACCAAGGAGCACTGTTTACAAGGATGGTTTCACTGTGAAAGTAAGAGATCCCTTTGAAGTAGTCAAGCAGCCAATGTTAACACTTGCCACTATGATAGACAATGTGGTAATCGCACATAATAATTACATTTCCTTTCAGTATTTTCCACTAATGTTGTCAGAAATGATAAACCAAAATTACAGACCTTCGTCAAAATGCAGCATTAGGATTTTAAACTTCTTCCCTCCCAAAGATAACATTTTATCAGGAAATTTATGGGTATAAACTGTAATTGATGAAGAAGTGGTATCTATGGCCTGTATTTTGTACAAATTAGAAAGGCAGACAGTATCCTAAGCATTCTGAGTTTCACAAAAACAAAAAAAAAAGTTTTAACCTTATCTTGAAAGATTTATAGACTCTGGAAGGAAAGTTCATCACGAGAACAGAATCAGAGTCAAGCATTTTGCAAAATGTGCCCTTTGGCACATCATGCCCATGCCAATCATCAAGCTTCTACTTTAATCCAATTTTCCAACATTTCACCTTTAGTTTTTTGTTACTGCAATTCAACTTTCCGCCTAAATACTTCTTAAAATGCCACGAGGGCTTCGGCCCCCAACACCTTTCCAGGCAGTGAATTTCAGGTATTCCCCACCCTTTCGATGAAAAAAAATAGCATTTTACTCAAATCCCCTCTAAACCTCCTGGCCTCCTCAAGTCTTTGCACCCTGATTACTGATTGCACTACTCAGTGGCAAAATTTCTTCCTATCCACCCAAACTATTCCCCTCATAAAACCGTACACCTCAATCAGATCCTCGCTCAGTCTGCTCTATGAAAAACAACCCCAGCCTATTCAGTTCTCTTCATAGCTTTAAAAACACCTGCCCAGGCAGTATCATAGTGAATCTCCTTAGCATGCTCTCTGGAGTGATCACTTCGTTCCTGTAGTGCGACGAACCAAACTGTACCCAGTCCTCCAGTTGTGCTTGAGCTAACATTTTATACAGCTCTTGTTCTTATATTAATGGCCTCAACTAACAAAGGCAAGTATTCCAGATACTTGTCCTGCTGCCTTTGAAGATCTATGGACATGCACACCAAGTTTCTTCTGATCATCTGTAATTCATTGTGTATTCCCCTGCCTTACAAGTCCTCCCAAAAGTGTCTCTCATTTTTCAGAATTAAAGTCTATTTGTCACTCCTCTAACCACTTGACCAGCCAGTCTACACCCATTCTCTTTTCCAAGGCTTTCTACTTCATTATTGATCACATTTTTGTGTGTATCATCTGTGGACTCACTGATCATATCTCCTATGTTTTTTTTTTAAGAATAGCTGCTCCTGGGACGTGGCATCATTGGCTTGGCAAACATTCATTTTCCATCCCTAAGAAGGTGGTGATGAGCTGCAATTTTAACTTACCGCAGTCCATGTGCTGTAGGTTGACCCACAATGCCCTTAGGAAGGGATTTCCAGAACTTTGACACAGCGACAGTGGAGAAATGGTAATATTTTTCAAGTCAAAAAAAAACATGCAATCACGCTTCATCTATATCAATTTTAAATACAATGAAATAAAAATGCAAAATGATGCCAGAACAAAACTCCTGCTGCAGGCAAAGAAGTTTGTTTCATGAGTCGAGTTGTTAAACTAATACTAAGCTGATCACTGAAATAAATAGTTAAGATACAAGGAGGAAGGCAGGAGTTGGGACATTTTCTGACATTATAATCCTGCCCCCAACCCACTCACACTATCTTTGTGGTGGGGAAGTAAGGTGGGCTGGAAAATAAGCTGCTGCCTCCAGAAACAGGCCTTTGACAGGAGTGGAAATTGGTTGATGCAGAGGGACAATGGCCCACATCAGTAAATCGGTGCAAGGCTCCATAACACTGAAAAACCACTTTAAAAAATTACCCTATTAATTGGTGATAAGACTCCATGACCATGTGCTCAGTCCTCTTGACAACAATTTCAATAACCCAGCTGAACTAAATTCCTGAGTTTCACCATACATTTGCAAAGAGCAAAATATGTTAAATGTTTTGAAGGCAGCTTGAGGTTTAGCCATCTGTCAAAACTTGGATATAGTGAAAGATGTGGCTGAACTAAAATTAACTGGTAGGTTTAAAGCCACAGGGGACAACTGGCAGACAATTCTGAAGACCATTTTATCCAGTGGGTAAAGTATTCTAATGCACATGAAAACTTGATAAAATTGCAGAACTCTGGTCAACTTAATGACCACTGATCTTTTAAAAACAATCATGTATTAAAAAATAATTTATCATACAGTACTATATTTCATTATGACATGTGTGAAGTCCTCAACATTTAACTTCACTGCCAAAAGGTTCCCAGATTCAGAACATGGTCCAAGACACCTTGGACGTAGTGTGAACCAACAGCATCTTCAAAAGCCTATGACCATGTTGTGGATCTGAAATGCCTACTCCTGCAATTGAACTGGAATCATTAAGACAGCTGAAAGTGAGTTAGTAATTCATTGCCTTGTGCCAAGCATTTCAAAATTACAGGCAGATAGAGATGCCAAAATCAGGTGTCACCCCACATGGGTTGGCCTCCTGTCAGAAAAAGTAAACTCAGACTGAAGAATCTTACCAGCTTTCTTCCAGTTTATTCATTCCAATACTGTTTTTATCTTTTGTGGTCAACCTAATTTCTTGTGCTTTGTATAGAGAAGCTGCAACAGATTTGCAGATTCTCATAATACATTATTTGATAACAACATATAGTTGTGAACTTACCCCTCTGAAAGACTACGAATCTATATTGAGACGTCCTTAATTCAACTGGTATGTAGCCTAGGTGTCAATGCTAGAAGAGATTCAGATTAAAAATCAACAACCAAAGCTACTGACAATTTATAACTACTAAATTTAAGCCGCCTTTGCTGGTTAGATTTTGATTTCTTCACTGAAGATGAAAGAATGAGATCTCCAGTACACAATACTGGAGATACTCCACTGTTTAAAGCAATGGAGAAAAATGGTCAAGCAAATCAAATGGGAGATTAAATTTAGGGGCTCTGTGGTAATTCCATAAATAAAGAGATTGCGAATTGAAACTGACAGCCAAATTCGAGAAAAGTTTAGGGTGTTGCATTTTAGAGGGGATTGCAAACCAAGGCCCCATATACTTTATCTGCTGAATGTGAAAGATTGCATGATATCATCTGAAGGATAGCAAGAAGTTATTCTGATGTCCAGACCAACAATCTTCCCTGAAGCAAACTATCAAAAACAGACTATTTGATTCGTCAGTCATCGACTTTGTTACTTGTGGGGCCTTGTACAAATATGGATAGCTGCAACTGGCAACTAATAGTAAACGCACTCCAAACATTAAAGAGACTAACAAGTAAAATCCAGGCCTAGACATCATATTTTACAGCTGCAAAACCATACTTTAAGATGCTGAAAATGTCTGGTTAAGACAAAAAAAATCTATTAATTGCTTACAGAAGACAATGAAAGTGAGAGCATGACAATGTGAAAAGATAAGCATTTAATGTACATTCCCATTATTGTAACTCTAAAGGGCTGACATTAAGGGGTATGTAAAGATTTTTTTTCCACTGTTTCAACTGTTCTAACTGTTGAACAGTATATATTATATATTAGTGTGTGAGAGAGACAGTGTGAGTGTGAGAGAGAGAGGGAGAGAGAGAGAAAACGTACGTACGTACACACAGACACACAGAGAATGAATACTCAATCTATGCCAGTTAAATTTAGTACCACTGAATGAAAGGAAGCTCAGTTAGCTGCTATGGGAAACTACCTAGGAAAGAAGGGCAAATGTTGAATATTTGCTCACTTCATTACTTGATGATGATGATAAAATTACAACAGAATCAAATAAGTGAAATTGTTAACCTGAACTTTAATCAAAACAGAGGCAGCTGAAGACTGCAGTAGTCTCTAGTGCTTATGCAATATACCAGTTACAACCTTCATTATAGCCACTAAAATGATAAGCTGAAAAATAGATCTCTCAAAATGGGCAAGAACCCTATAACTAGAATCTTAAGACATATATTGAAAAATTAGTGTTCCAGGTTCAGAGCCATCAAAACACAACGATCCTAAAACAAAACTCTCTTCATCTTGATTCGGAGATGCCGGTGTTGGACTGGGGTGTACAAAGTTAAAAATCACACAACACCAGGTTATAGTCCAACAGGTTTAATTGGAAGCACACAAGCTTTCGGAGCGACGCTCCTTCATCAGGTGATTGTGGAGGGCTCGATCGTAACACAGAATTTATAGCAAAAATTTGCAGTGTGATGTAACTGAAATTATACATTGAAGAATTGATTGTCTGTTAAGCCTTTCATCTGTTAGAATACAGTGATAGTTTCACTTCTTTCATGTGTAAATCACAAACCCTTTTTTTAAAATGTTGCATTCTCGAGTTAGCTGTTAACAATGGTGATAGCTAGACAATATGTTGAATATGCTAGACAATATTGTCTAGCTATCACCATTGTTAACAGCTATCACTGTTAACAGCTATAACAGCTATCAGTGACAATCACCTGATGAAGGAGCGTCGCTCCGAAAGCTAGTGTGCTTCCAATTAACCTGTTGGACTATAACCTGGTGTTGTGTGATTTTTATCTCTTTATCTTGGTACTAAAGTGATTATGGAGCTTTCCCTTTATTATTTGGAAGAGTGCTCATGATTCTGTATGCAAAACTCAAGACCTCTTAAATTTTCATATACAACTTCAGGACTGTCCTCTGTCTGAAAATATAATTCCATACATTGTGATAGTCAATTTTCTTTTTCATTCTGACCTCTTACACATCTTTTAATAAAGTGAAGGATTCAAACTCCATGGGATCAGCAGGATGATCACAGGGGTTGGTAAGATCAACTGTCATTAGTTTGATCTTTCAATTTGTTGATGTGTTAGCATTTGACTGTCATTGCCATATATTTTTGGCTTTTGTTTAAATAACAAAGTCATCTGTTGGCATGAATAATGATGAATCACTATACTCTTCTGCATGGTCAAAGGTTGGGACTAACAGATCTTGAGTGTCCTCTGATTGAATGAGAACAACTACATTGCACTCCAGGGTACCTGTGTCTAGAAAGGCAGTTTTTTGGGGGGGGGGGGGGGGGGGGTGGTGGTGACTGAAGGCAAAAGTCCAAATGTTGCTTACACTTGATACTTGTCTTAATTGCAAAGGTTTCAGGTTTATTGGCTATTAGCTAAATATTAAGTAGAAGGCCTTTGACTCTCATATTTTACCCCCTAAACCTGCAAAGGAAATTACTTCATTTTACTTATGAAAGACAGATCACAGTCAGACTTTGCTCTACGTATTCAGAAACTCCTCCAAATGGATGCCTTCATCAATGTACAAAATTAGACAGGTCCTTATGTCATTCTATCTCATTTATGTACAATTTAAGTCTGATTTGGGAGCAATTTCATAGGAAATGATCAAATTTGATCGTACAGCCACAATGTGCTTGTTGCTTTGTTACAAGTACTTTATTTGGCATAAACATGAGATATATTGTCTATTATCCTTCCCTTCTCAAATGTCTTCAAACTTTTCCCTTTCATTTATATTTAAATAGTGGCTTTTCAAATGCCAAAATATGCTAAAGCATTTCACATGGGCAGAAGGGAACTGTTCCTACTGACAGAAAAGATTAAACAAAGGATTGTAGATTTAGGATTATCAAACAAAGAATAAACATTAGAGGAGTGAAAGTTGTTTTTAATACTATGAGTTACTAACATCTTGAATGTTCCTATCTTCCTAATGTTTAATGAAAGGAAGTTGCAAGTCTCCCAACAAGTAATGACAAACAAGTAATCTGACAGCTCATGTGAACCTGTTGAGTCACATGACAGAGCTCTCAATCAACGGCATGTGGAGGTTGAGCCCTTGGCTGTTATGTTGCAAGAGAGCACATGTAGAAGCAGAGGTAAGGATGAACTCCCTGGGAGATGCCAGATATCACAGAAGTGGGAACACAGTTGACTTGTTCGCTTTATCCACCTTTATCAATAGACATGATGTGCTAGTAACAATGTTCAGTTATCTATTCTTTCTAAATTAATGTATTTTTCTCCATTTAGACTGAACTGTTACCCTTATTATTACATTATTCAACATTCAGCATCTACTCTTTACAAGTCTTTACTAATTTTTTGCACTTGAAGAGTGAAAATGTTAGGATAGACATGTTCTTCTTTTAAACGAGCAAGTGGCTTTTTCTTAGCTTGACAAATTTGCCAGTTTATGGACTCTGGATCAAATCAGCCAACAACACCCAGAAGCCCAAACCTGGATGAAAAACTCAGAACAGAATGACCAATACAAACAGAAAACAAAGGAGTCTTACAAGAGTAAACAAGTTTTATCAGAATATTTTTAAAAACACAATATTTATAGCAAGAATATGTAGCATAGGCACTAAATAAATACTCTTCACTACATTTTTGGAAGAGCTAACATTTAAATTGTACCCTTCGCAACCTCAGAATGCTCCATTTTACATTGCAGCTTACTCACTCTTGTAATGAGCAGAAATACAACAGGCAACTTGCACACAATAAAGTCTGAAGAACAGTAATGAAAGGATTGATTTGATCATCAGTTAAGTTTGAATTTAGGAACAAAAATTGGCCAAGACACAAGGAGAACTCCTTTGCTTATATTTGTATACTGCTGAGAGATCTTCTATGTCCAGTTGTTAAACTAAATTTGCATCTGTTTTCATTTAATTCAACTGATAGCACTTCCAACAGTGCTGCATTCCCTCAATGTTGCACCAGTTTGTCAGTATAGAGCAGAGGTGGGAATCTTTTCATGTTGGAAAGCCGCATTATGTTAGTTGTAATTCTAAAGTTAAACTAACCTTTTAATGACTTTGTTGTGACTGCTTTTTGTAGGAAAGCATTTGAATATTTGGTTGCAGCATGGAGGTCTGTGGTTTTAGCTGATCCTCGAGATGGGTATCCGTCATTTGTGACCTTAAGGGTGTCTTGATTTTGGTTAAGTAGGAGAATGTAGATTCGCAGCAATAAGTGGTTGAAAAGCAAGAAAGCATTTCTTGTGCATGTTGCCGAAGGCATGGGGATTCATTCAAAAGGCCACACACAATGGCCTAGAAGGCCACAGGTTCCCCATCTCTGGTATAGAGTATGAACTCAAGTCTCCAGAAACAGTTTTTAATGTACAACCCCCCCACTTGAGAGGTGATAATTCTATCACTGAGCTAAGGCAGACACCTTAAATCAGGAAAACTTGCTCAATACGTTGAATCCTCAGCTCATCAACACAACCCCCATCCGACCCAGCCCTCAGGTTGCCACTGTGCTTAATGTTCAGCCCGCTATCCCACTTGGCTATGAAAACTATAATGCTGAACAATATTATGAGGCTAAAAGAAATAGTTCAAACTCAAGAAGCTGCACAGAGAAATATTAGAAGAGTCTTGCTGAACAAAGAGATCTTGGAGTGCAGGTTCATAGCTCCTTGAAAGTGGAGTCACAGGTAGATAGGATAGTGAAGACGACATTTGGTTTGCTTTCCTTTATTGGTCAGAGTATGGAGTACAGGAGTTGGGAGGTCATATTACAGCTATACAGGACATTGGTTAGGCCACTGTTGGAATATTGCGTGCAATTCTGGTCTCCTTCCTATTGGAAAGATGTTGTGAAACTTGAAAGAGTTCAGAAAAGATTTACAAGGATATTGTCAGGGTTGGAGGATTTGAGTTATAGGGAGAGGCTGAGCAGGCTGGGGCTGTTTTCCCTGGAGCATCAGAGGCTGAGGGGTGACCTTATAGAGATTTACAAAATTATGAGGGGCATGGATAGGGTAAATAGGCAAAGTCTTATCCCTGGGGTCAAGGAGTCCAGAACTAGAGGGCATAGGTTTAGGGTGAGGGGGGAAAGATATAAAAGAGACCTACGGGGCAACATTTTCACAGAGGGTGGCATGTGTATGGAATGAACTGCCAGAGGAAGAGGAGGCGGCTGGTACAATTGCAACATTTAAGAGGCATTTGGATGGGTATATGAATAGGAAGGTTTGGAGGGATATGGGCTGGGTGCTGGCAGGTGGGACTAGATTGGGTTGGGATATCTGGTCGGTATGGACAGGTTGGATCGAAGGGTCTGTTTCTATGCTGTACAGCTCTCTGACTCTAATCATCCTGCAGTTGTTATATCTTTGAGCTGCTCAATGCCATGGTCAGTCCCAAACTTTGATATATGCAGCTACCTTCACCTCTGGCAGTGATGGTGTCGGCACTGTGACTGCTTGGCAGTGAGTGCACCCCTTCAATTGTAGCTGCAGCAAATGCAGTCTTCTGGAAAATTTTGCACATAAGACTCCTTTACCCAAAGGCGATGAGAATCAACTGGATTTTATTGGTGCCATACCAAAACTAGCAAATTTTATAAGAATCAACTGAATGACTTACCGTGATAGAATTTTAAATTTGAATTATGAGCAAGTTCAAATGCACACATTTTACCAATTAAAAAATGAAAACTATAAAGAAATATGTGAAATATTAATATTTCCAGAAATTAAATTTAATGCCTGGTTACATGAAGATACTTCATAATGCATACAGCACAATGTAAAATTCTAAAATAACCTGGGCCTCCAATCTAATAAGTTAAAAAATTCAATTAATTAATCTTCCAAACATTCCACATTGAAAGAGAGAATAGGAGGAGTAGGCCATTTTGCCCTCAACATGATCATGGCTGATCCTATATCTCAACACTCTCCGCAGTCTCCCCATACCCTTTGAACTTCTGGAAATCTATCTTTTTCTTAAGTGCATTCAGTGACTTTGCCTCCATAGCATCCAATGGTTGTGGATTCCACAGGTTCAGCACACGGAGTGAAGCAGGTTCTCCTCATCTCAATCCAAAATGGCCTATCACTTATAAAGTTCTAAACTGGAAGGCGGCTAAGTTTGAAACTATTGGGCAAGAACTTTCAAAAGTTGACTTGGGGTAGATGTTCGCAGGTAAAGGGACAGCTAGAAAATGGGAAGCCTTCAAAAGTGAGATAGCAAGAGTCCAGAGACAGTATGTTCCTGTTAGGGTCAAGGGCAAGGCTCGTGGGTGTAGGGAGTGCTATATGACTAGAGAAATTGAGGTTTTGGTAAAGAAAAAAAAGGAAGCATACATCATGTATAGACAGCAGGGATCGAGTGAATCCCTAGAACAGTACAAAAGGCAGTAGGAGAATACTAAAGAGGTAAATCAGAAGGGCAAAAAGGGGACATGAAATAACTTTGATAAATAGGGTTAAGGAGAATCCAAAAGAATTTACAAGTACATTAAAGACAAAATGGTAACTAGGGAGAGAATACAGCTCCTTAAAGATTAGAAGGTCACCTATATGTGGAACCGCAGGAGATGGGGGAAGATACTAATTAAGTATTTTGCATCAGTGTTTACTGTTGAGAAAGACATCGAAGATATAGATGAAAACAATGACTGCATACGCGGGAAACCAGATTCTGGATTAGTGGTGCTGGAAAAGCACAGCAGTTCAGGCAGCATCTGAGGAGCTCCTCGGATGCTGTCTGAACGGCTGTGCTTTTCCAGCACCACTAATCCAGAATCGAAGATATAGAACATGGGGAAACAAACAGCGACATCATGAAGAAGGTCTACATCACAGAGGTGGTGATGCTGGATGTTTTAGCATGCATAAAGGTGGATAAATCCCTGGGATCTGATCAGGTGGATAAATCCCTGGAACTCTGTGGGAAGCTACAGAAATGAGCTCAGGGCCCCTAGCCAAGATATTTGGATCATCGATAGTCACAGGTGAGGTGCCAGAAGACTGGAGGTTGGCTATTTACAAAAGGTGGTCAGGAAAAGCCAGGGAACCATAGACCGGTGAGCCTGACATCAGTGGTGGGCAAGTTGTTGGGGTCAATCCTGAGGCACAAGGTTTAAATGTATTTGGATAGGACAAGGACTGATTAGGAACAGTCAATATGGCTTTGCGCATGGGAAATTATGTCTAACTTGAAAGAGGTTTTTGAAGTAGTAATGAAAAGAACTGGTGAGGGCAGAGTGACAGATGTGATCTATATGGACTTCAGTAAGGCATCCAACAAGGTTCCTTAAGTTAGGCTGGTTAGCAAGGTGAGATCATAAGTAATACAGGGAGAACGAGCCATTTAGATACAGAACCGGCTTGAAGGAAGAAGACAGAAAGTGGTGGTAGCGGGTTGCTTTCCAGACTGAAGGCCTATGACCAGTGGTGTGCTACAAGGATTGGTGCTGGGTCCACTGCTTTTTAATAAATGATTTGGATGTGAACATAAGAGGTGCGGTTTGTAAGTTTGCAGATGACATCTAAATTGGAGGTGTAGTGGACAGCAAAGAAGGTTATCTCAGAGTACAACAGGATCTTGATCAGATGGGTAAATGGGCCAAGGAGCTGCAGATAGAGTTTAATTTAGATAAATGTGAAGTTCTGCATTTTGGAAAGGCAAATCAGGGCAAGATGTATACACTAAATGGTAGGGTCAGGGGGGGTGTTGCTAAACAAAGAGACCTTGGAGTGCAAGTTCATAGTTCCTCGACATTGGAGTTGCAAGTAGATAGGATAGTGTAGATTGTGTTTGGCATGCTTTCCTTTATAGGCATTGAGTGTAAGAGTTGGGAGGTCATGCTGAGGCTGTACAGGACATTGGTTAGGCCACTTTTGGAGTCTTGCATGTATTTCTGGTCTCCCTCCTATAGGAAGGATGTTGTAAAACTTGAAAGGGTTCAGAAACGATTTACAAGAATGTTACCAGGGTTGGAGGATTTGAACTATAGAGAGAGAGGCTGAATAGGCCTCTGGAGTGTCAGAGGCTGAGAGGTGTCCTTACAGAGGTTTATAAAATCATGAGGGGCATGGATAAGATGAACAGGCAAGGCCTTTTCCCTGGGGTGGAGGGGGAGTCCAAAACTGGATGGCATAAGTTTAAAGTGAGGGGAGAAAGATATAAAAGGAACCTAATGGCCAACTTTTTCTCAGAGTGTGGTGCATGAAATCAGCTGTCAGAGGAAGTGGAGGCTGGTACAACTACAACATTTAAAAAGGCACCTGGGTATACAAATAGGAAGGGTTTAGGCAGAGATGGGCCAAATAGGTGAATTGGCCATGCTAAATTGCTCGTTGTGTTAGGCGAAGGGGTAAATGTAGGGGAATGGGTCTGGATGGGTTGGTCTTCGGAGGGTCAGTGTGGACTTGTTGGGCCGAAGGGCCCGTTTCACACTGTAAGTAATCTAATCTAAATGCTACAAATGGGACTAGACTAATATAGGATATCTGATCAGCACGGATGAGTCGGACGAGAAGGACCTGTTTCCGTGCTGTACATCTTCCTGACTCTATATCCTGAGACTGTGATACCTTGTGCTGGACTCCCACCTCCACCCCCTGACAAGGGAAACATTATCTCTGCGTTCAGTCTGACCAGCCTTGTCAAAATCTTTTAAGTTTCAATGAGATCCCCTCATTTTTCTGAACTCTAATACAGGCCTAGGCAACCAGACCTCACCTTGGACAACAAATCTACCTTGTCAGGAATCAGTTTGTTAAGACTTCACTGTAATCCCTCTATGGCAAGCATTGCTTAGGTAGGCAAACCAAAACTACATACAATACTCCAGTTGTGGTTGCACCAAGGACCTGTACAGCTCCACTAAGACTTCATTGCACTTACTCAAACCGTCTTGCAATGAAGGCAAACATATCATTTGTCTTTTAACTGCTTTCTGCACCCACACTTACTTTGAAGGACCACAGTATAATGACACTTTGGTCCTTTTGTACATCAAGCTCTCCCAAGTTATTACCATTTAACAAATTCTCTGTCATTCTGTATTACCTACCAAAGTGAACTTCATAATTATTCATACCCTTGAATGTGCGGTTCCCAGCCTTGGTCACTCCACAGCAATCACAATCATATTATGCAGGTGTACAATTAATTTTGCACCAATGCGTCTTATTGCAAATGCTCCTTGCATTCAGTCATAGTTAGTCTTTGACATGTTTTACACTTTTTTTTGGCCTGCAGTCCTACATACTGCTAGCCCTTGCTTCCTTTACCTTTTATGTCTGTTTTCTACTTACCAATTTTTATTTCCATCTTTGTTTTCCTTATTCTTATCTCTCCACTCAGGTTCCCATTCTGTTTGTTGTCAATGTTCCTGAGAGAACATTGGCCCCCAGCCCTGCTGGTTCAACTTGTGCAGGGTACATCTCCCTTTAAATTAGTCCAAGTACCTCAAGAAACTAACACTGTTCCTCTAGCCATGCCTTAATTCAGTCTGTTCTCCCATTTCTGAGGCAAAAGTGAGGACTGCAGATGCTGGAAATCAGAGTCTAGATTAGAGTGGTGCTGGAAAAGCACAGGCCAGGCAGCATCCGAAAAGCAGGAAAATCGACGTTTCGGGCAAAAGCCCTTCATCAGGAATGAGGCCTGTGTCTTACAATTGTGTACTCCACAACCACCTGATGATGGTGCGGCGCTCCGAAAGCTAATGCTTCCAATTAAACCTGTTGGACTATAACCTGGTGTTGTGGGATTTTTAACTTTGTACACCCCAGTCCAACACAGGTATCGCCAAATCACAAAGATCTCAGCCTTGCAGATACTCCACAGTGACTCTAGCTGTCATTGTCGATCTGAAATGCAGATTTACAGTAGCTGCAGACGCCTTCTGCACATATCACCCCAGGTACTGATTTTCCACAATAAACAGGAGCAGCATTCTGCCAGACCTTTTTGCTTGCCATAACTGATCTCAAATTATTCTGTGTGTTATTTTCTCTAGTTTAAAAAATATTAAATATATAGTCAGGGCCTTAACATATTTGCTTTGCATTAAACATTAAATCGAAAGACCAATTCTTACTTTAAAGACTGGACAGTAGAAATACTTACTGGGTCTTGCTTGCTAAGATCATCACTTGGCCTGCACTGGCTCCCGCTCTGGATTGTTAAGGTTATGTTTTCTTTATGATGCCACTTGAATATTTTCAAAACTCACCCACCTTATTTAGCTTTCTCTGATCTCCTTAAGTTTCCCAGTGATGTCACACTACTGATTTTATGACGACTCCCAAATCTGAAATCTCCACCATTCTCTTGCCTTGTTTTAAACCTCTCTGATCTAATTCTGGTTCCTATTCTTTTCTTATTATGTTTGCCTCTTGCATATTTTGTTACCTTTACCACCACCTCCTAAACACGTAAAATTTAACAATACAGAAGTCTTTAATCATTTACCAGAGACTCAAACAAATAGCTCCTTTCTGAAGTTCTGAAGAAGGGTAACTGGGCCCAAAACATTAACTCTGCTTCCTCTCCACAGATGCTGCCAAACCTGCTGAGTTTTTCCAGCAATTCATGGTTTTGAGATAATTACTTTCTCTGGAGTGGAGCAAAAACCAATTTCAATCAGTTCATCAAGCTATACATCATACTGCATGGCAGAGTCTTCATCTCACCTGCTCCTTTCAGTGATGCTAACTGCCTATCTCAGGATCCTCACCTTAATTACATCTCGATGATGCTAACTGCCAAACCCAGTCCCTTACCTGTCCTATTTACAGAATATATTACGGGGAACAAAGAAATGGCAGAGGAATTAAATGGATACTTCAGATCTGTGTTCATTGGGGAAGACGCAAGCAATCTCCCTGAGGTAACAGTGGCTGAAGGACCTGAATTTAAGGGAATTTATATTTGCCAGGATTTGGTGTTGGAGACACTGTTAGGTCTGAAGGTTGATAAGTCTCCGGGGCCTGATGGTGTCAATGGTGAGCACCAGTAAACCTGCTGCCTCAGGTCTCTTTCTCTTTTTACACACCCCCAATATGAACAGAGTTTTGCTCCTTGATTCAGAAGCAAAAACAAACTAGTATTCTAGCAATGATTGAATACGGAATTTTAAGAAACAAGTTTTTTGTTTTTGCAGTGATGAAAACACTTTTGGCTGACAAGTTACCTTCGTTCTTCGTAGTGGTAGTATACAAAGAATTAATAATTGTTTACTAGAAATTGATGTAAACTGCAAAGCATATATATTTTAATCTGGCACATTGAATGCATTCTTTTGCAGATGTTTACCTTGTTTTCATTGAACAATATTTAGAACATTACAACACAGGATCAAGCCCTTCAGTCCAGCATGTTTGTGCCAACCATGATGCACTAAATAAATCCAACTCCCTGCACGTAATCTGTATCCCTCTATTCCATGCCTGTTCTTATGAATTGTTGCTAAAGTAAAATGTTGGTACGAGAGCCTGTCTTATCGTTGTCCTTTTTGGAAAAGAACAATAGATTACAACACTCAACTGAAATACTTTACAATTGCACAAATGCGTTTATGTGGAAAAATGTAATTTTTAAGACCAACAATATTAAAATCATAGTCGAAATATGGCATAATTTGGTCATTAACATATTTGAATGTATTTAGAGTCAGAGAGTCATAGAGATGCACAGCATGGAAGCAGACCCTTCGGTCCAACACGTCCATGCCGACCAGATATCCCTCAATCTGGTCCCACCTGCCAGCATCCAGCCCATATCCCTCCAAACCCTTCCTATTCATATACCCATCCAAATGCCTCTTAAATGTTGCAATTGTACCAGCCTCCACCACTCCCTCTGGCAGCTTATTCCATACACGTACCACCCTCTGTCTGAAAAAGTTGCCCCTTAGGACCCTTTTCTATCTTTCCCATCTCACCCTAAACCTATGCCCTCTAGTTTTGGACTCCCCGACCCCAAGGAAAAGACTTTGTCTATTTATCCTATCCATGCCCCTCATATTTTGTAAACCTCTACAAGGTCACCCCTCAGCTTCCGACACTCCAGGGAAAACAGCCCCAGCCTGTTCAGCTTCTCCCTATAGCTCAAATCCTCCAACCCTGGCAACATCCTTGTAAATCTTTTCTGAACCCTTTCAAGTTTCACAACATCTTTCCAATAGGAAGGAGACCAGAATTGCATGCAATATTCCAAAAGTGGCCTAACCAATGGCCCGGACAGCCACAACATGACACCCCAACTCCTGTACTCAATACTCTGACCAATAAAAGAAAGCATACCAAACACCTTCCTCACTATCCTATCTACCTGTGACTCCACTTTCAAGGAGCTATGAACCTGCACTCCAAGGTCTCTTTGTTCAGCAACACTCTCTAGGACCTTACCACTAAGTGTATAAGTCCTGCTAAGATTTGATTTCCCAAAATGCAGCACCTCACATTTATCGGAATTAAATTCCATTTGCTGCTTCTCAGCCCATTGGCCCATCTGATCAAGATCCTGTTGTAATCGGAGGTGACCTTCTTCGCTGTCCACTACACCTCCAATTTTGGTGTCATCTGCAAACTTACAAACTGTACCTCTTATGCTCACATCCAAATCATTTATGTAAATGACAAAATGACAACACCGATCCTTGTGGCACTCCACTGGTCACAGGCCTCCAGTCTGAAAAACAACCCTCCACCACCACCCTCTGTCTTCTACCTTTGAGCCAGTTCTGTATCCAAATGGCTAATTCTCCCTGTACTCCATGAGATCTAACCTTGCTAACCAGTCTCCCATGGGGAACCTTGTCAAACGCCTTACTGAAGTCCATATAGATCACATCAACCACTCTACCCTCATCAATCTTCTTTGTTACTTCTCCAAAAAACTCAATCAAGTTTGAGAGACATGATTTCCCACACACAAAGCCATGTTGACTATCCCTAATCAGTCCTTGCCTTTCCAAATGCATGTACATCCTGTCCCTCAGGATTCCCTCCAAAAACTTGCCCACCACCAACATCAGGCTCAATGGTCTATAGTTCCCTGGCTTGTCCTTAATACCCTTAAAGAGTGGCACCACATTAGTCAACCTCCAGTCTTCCGGCACCTCACCTGTGACTATCGATGATACAAATATCTCAGCAAGAGGCCCAGCAATCACTTCTATAGCTTCCCACAGAGTTCTAGGGTACACCTCATCAAGTCCTGGGAATTTATTCACCTTTATGCGTTTCAAGACATCCAACACTTTCTCCTCTGTAATATGGATATTTTGGAAAGTGTCACCAACTATTTCGCTACTTTCTATATCTTTCATTTCCTTTTCCACAGTAAATACTGATGCAAAATACATGTTTTGTATCTGCCCCATCTCCTGCAGCTCCACACAAAGACCGCCTTGCTGACTCTCTCCCCTAGTCTCTCCCTAGTTACCCTTTTGTCTTTAATGTATTTGTAAAAACCCTTGGGATTCTCCTTAATTCTATTTGCCAAAGCTATCTCATGTCCCCTTTTTACCCTTCTGATGTCCCTCTTAAGTAAACTCCTACTGCCTTTATACTCTTCTAAGGATTCACTCGATCTATCCTGTCTATACCTTACATATGCTTCCTTCTTTTTCTTAACCAAACCCTCAATTT
Source organism: Chiloscyllium plagiosum (assembly GCF_037043375.1). Taxonomy (NCBI): domain Eukaryota; kingdom Metazoa; phylum Chordata; class Chondrichthyes; order Orectolobiformes; family Hemiscylliidae; genus Chiloscyllium; species Chiloscyllium plagiosum. The sequence goes on from NW_028270177.1 coordinate 37,915,294, forward strand.
CTTTAGTCATCAGCATTCCCAATACCTATCAGCCTTTCCTTTCACCCTAACAGGGATATACTTTCTCTGGATTCTTGTTATTTCATTTCTGAGTGCTTCCCATTTTCCTGTTGTCCCTTTACCTGCGAACATCTGCCCCCAATCAGTTTTTGAAAGTTCTTGCCTAATACCATCAAAACTAAAGTAACATACTAACAAAAGTAGGGATGCAGCTCACTAATAGTCATCATTGTAAAGACAGAAATAATCAGAGCAAGTGAGAAACTGTACAGTAATGTAGATCATGAAAGAAACAAAAGAACAGTGCTTGAAGGATCAGTTTTATATTAAGGTTGATACAGAAGAGGCTACTGTTTAAAACATTAACTTACATTTGTCTAGTATCTTCAATATATTAAATCATCCCATTGCGCTTTTCAGGAGCAAAATTAGACAAAAATAATGAGTGCAATGAGTCCAAACTTAAAAGGGACAGATTTTATAGAGTGGCTCAAAGGAAAGGTGGGGTTAAGAGGTTTAGGAAGGGGTTTCCAAAGTTTAAGATTAAAAATCAGAACAACAACAGTGAAACTTGAAAGAATGCAGCGTTCTTTGAGGGTTGCAAGACAACAGATCAACTTGAACACAAAGATAATTTTTTTTTAAATTGAGAGCCAGTGTAAGTCAGCTAGCACTAGCAAATGTGTGAAAGCAATTAGAAGAGGTTTGGGTGAGTTCAAAGTAGCCACTCAGGAGCATACTTGATAGGTCAGATCTGAAAGTCACAAAAAGTGAATTAGTGCTTTAGCTACTTGTGAACATCGGGAGCACCAATTACCATTGGCTTCTTTTCATCCTATCAACGGATGTCCAAAAGAGTAGGATAGTTAAGATTTGAGTCAGAATTGCATATTTATTAGAATGTTGCCTATAGAGTCAGAGAGTCATAGAGATGTACAGCACGGAAACATACCCTTCGGCCCAACCTGTCCATACCAACCAGATATCCAAAACTAATCTAGCCCATTTGCCAACACACGGCCCATATTCCTCCAAACCCTTCCTATTCATATACTCATCCAGATGCCTTTTAAATATAGCAATTGTACCAGCCTCCACCGCTTCCTCTGGCAGCTCATTCCATACACCTACTACCCTCTGCATGAAAAAGTTGCCTCTTAGTCCTTTTATATCTTTCTCCTCTCACCCTAAATCTATACCCTCTAGTTCTGGACTCCCCCACCCCAGGGAAAAGACTTTGTCTATTTATCCTATCCATGCCCCTCATGATTTTGTAAATCTCTATGAGGTCACCGCTTAGCCTTCGATGTTGCAGGGAAAATAGCCCCAGCCTATTCAACCTCTCCCTACTGCTCAAATCCTCCAACCCTGGCAACATCCTTATAAATCCTGATGAAGGGTATTCCTGATGAAGGGCTTTTGCCCGAAACGTCGATTTTACTGCTCCTCGGATGCTGCCTGAACTGCTGTGCTCTTCCAGCACCACTAATCCAGAATCTGGTTTCCAGTATCTGCAATCATTGTTTTTATCTAACATAAACCTTTTCTGAAACCTTTCAAGTTTCACAACATCCTTCTCAATATATATATGCACACAGGTGGGAGGATAAGAGTGTGTGGGAGGGACTGGGAAGTTTTGTAATGTCAAATTGCTGTTTAAGATTAAAGAGGCCACAGAATTTTTTCATGACAAAAGGAGGAAGGATTTATGTAATTTTAGAGAGAACTGAGCACAGCAGGTCAGTGTGTGGCTTTTTCATCAGGGCCCTGGGTTTCAATGCAATCCTGACATGGGATAAATAGAATGGAACAGATTTAAGTTGCCTTTGGGCAACTCTCCAACCACTGCTTATTGGAACAAATTTGGAATACTGGCATTGACTAACATTAAATCATCAGTCTCATTCAAAAGAGAAATGATATGGATGACAGGTATGATCACTGGAGAAAAAGAAAAATCACACACACTTGTAAAAGTTGAGTAGTGTAACTTTGGACTGCATCTGCTTACTGCTACATTAGACCTGGAAATACTTACTCCTTCCAATGTCCCTGGTGAGAAATGATAAAAGCTCATTTTCTAGACATCTCACAGCACCTTACAGCTAACAAAGTACAGTATTTCTGCAGTGTATGGCTGGTAGCTGGGTGGCCAATTTGGTCATGGTGAGACGACCAAACTACAAACATGATAAAAAGCCATTTTTCTTTGTGGTAACACAGGCAAAATACTTCAGATGCTAGAAATCTGATATAAAAACAAAGTGCTGGAGAAATTCAGCAGGACTAGAAGCATCTGTGAAATGAGAAACATTTCATATTTTTTGTCCAATACGACTCTTCTTTAGAATTGTTCCTGCAATTTGATTTTTAACATCTTGGATTCTTAAAGACTTACAAGTCTACAGCATAGAAACAGACCCTTCGACCCAATTTGCCCATGCTACGCAGTTTTCACAATATAAAACTTATCCCATTGGCCTGCATTTGGTCCATTTCCCTCCATACCTATCCAACTTATGTACCTGTCTACATAGTTCTTAAATGATTAATTTGTATTCGCTTTCACCACTAATTCTGCAGCCCATTCCAGACACTTACCACCCTCTGCAAAATAAAAAATTGCCCCTCTGGACTCACATTAAACAAGAGAACAATAGTTGTGCTAAGAATTTATCTTAATCTAAGATCAATCTAACCTACACACCCTTCAATTTACTGCCGCCCATGTGCTTGTCCAGCAGTTGCTTAAATGTCCCTAATGTCTATAATTCTATGCCCTCTAGTTTTAGACTCTCCTACCATGGGGAAAAGCTGTCAGCTATCTACCTTACCCATGCATCTCATGATTTTATACACCCCCACAAATGTCATCCCTCAGTCTCCTAAGCTCCAGTAAAAGAAAAGTCCCAGCATATCCAACATAATCGTATAACTCAAACCAAGCCACAGTAGCATCCTAGTACATCTTTTCTGCACTCTTTCTAGTTCAATACTTTCCTTTCTACAGTAGGACAACAAGAACTGCACGCAGTACTCCAATTGTGGCTTCACCAACGTCTTGTACAGCTGCAACAAGATATCTCAACTCCTATAGTCAATACTCTGACCAATGAAAGTTACATGTTGAAAGCCTTCTTCACTGCCCTATTTATCTGTGACTCCATTTTCAAGATGCTGTGAACTTTCACCCCTAGATCTCTTTGTTCTACAACACTCCCTAGTGCTATACCACTGACTAGTCCTGCTCTGTTTTGCCTTATCAAAATGGAATATCTTGCATTTATCTAAATTAAACTCCATCTGCCATTCCTCAGCCCACTGGCACAGTTGATCAAGATCTCGCTGCATTCCCAGATAACCCTCTTCATTATCCAGTATACTCATCATTCTGCTGTAGTGCTTGTTTCATTAATGCAAATTCAGTAATGTGATTGACAAATTGGGAACACAGTTTCAAAAGTGCTAACTTTTTAAACATGTTTGGCTGTAATGCGATTACATCACCAACTCTAAGCACTGTTTCTAAAGCACGAGTTTTCTACAATGCAGGGTTGGACAAGAGGATTTAACCTTATTCAACAATCTACCATGCAGTACCTTGTGAAAAGCTTTGCTAAAGTCTATGTAGACAATGTCTACTGCACTGCCCTCACTGACTTTCTTGGTCATCTCTTCAAAAAAGACTCAAACAAATTTATAAGATATGACTTCCCCCACACAAAGCCATGCTAACTATCCCAAATGAGTCCGTGCCTCTCCAAATGCCTATAGATCCTATCTCTCAGAATCTCCTTAAACAGCTTACCCACGACAGACGTTAGGCTCACCGATCTGTAATTCCCAGACATTTCCCTGCAGCCTTAAATAGCGGCACAACATTGGCCACTCTCTAATCTTCCAGCATTTCACCTGTGACTGTCGATATTAGTTTAGGGAGAAAGTCAATTCTTTTCAAATACTGCTAGAGCATTTTTTCACCCAACAGATTGGAATGCACGGTTTCTGTTCAAATTCATTGAAAGATGGCATTAGCAATAATAAAACATACTCTCAAGATTTGCATTATTGTGCCAGCAAAATTATATGCTTAAGACTCAGAATGACGCTTAAACCAACAAAATCGGATTCAAACATGAAAGAAACCAGGTGAGCTTAGCTGTTATTTCTTATATTTTGATGCCCAGTATTTAATGTACAAAAGAAATCTTTAAAACTGAGTACCAAGGAAAGTTATATAATCACAAAGAACTTGATAATCAAGTGGTACGAAGTATGACTTATTTCAACATGCAAGTCTTCTTTTTAACCAGAATGTTATGGACCAGGCCAGGCCCTTTAAAACATTTCAACAAGGTTGCCCTGTCCCTAACTTTGCTAGTTGTTTTAAGCAGGTGTAAAGTGGATATTCCAGGAGAGAATCAGCTGGTCAAACCATATAGTTTTAAACAAAACAGAATTTATTTACAAAATTATTGAATGAAACACAAACAATAGAAAACAGAATATCGAATAACTTAATCACTCCGAAAATCCAACTTAATGATGCTGTTCCAAATACTTGTAACAATCCCCATAAACATCCCTTGGCACAAAACATAAAATCAAACACAGGTTCTTAGATGATTCAAGCCAGCTTCTTTGGTCCAGCAGCTTTTTTCCACGCTACTGTTTAAAACCAAACCAAACCAGAGAAAAGCGGAGTTGGGTGAACTGGCCAGTCCCCTTTCATTGTACTACTTTTTTTTTAACTTGAAAGGCTTCTGCCTGAGTCAGTAACTGTTAGCAATTAACAATTTGGCCCTAAAACCTTTCAACCCCAGACTTTTCACAGACCGTCATTCATGACCTCTCTGAAAACAAAAAGCCAAGGACAACATAACCTTGTTAAAGAAGCAGCTATGTCACAAGATTAATAAAATTCCTGTACCTTATAGCGTGATTTGCAGCTGCAATTGTAATTTTATTTTTCTCCAATTAAGGATTTTGTTAGATCTTCCTAATCTGTCAAGAGTCAATAAGTCATTGCATTTCAAGCAGCTGGAATTTGAATCTGTCTGTCTGATTTTAGTTTCCCACATGAAAAACTTATTTTGCAAAAAATATGCTGATCAAACCTCAAAACATTGCAAATGAAATGCAACATTCAATGTTCTGAAGCTTAAACACTAACATTTGTATGAAACAGATTTAGGAACTGAATTTTATTCTGCCTATTAGGTTACAGAAGGTGCTTGGAGAAGGCAGACTGAAGGAGGTTGTTACACAACTCTGTTAATATCTTTGTCACACATATTACTTCTGCCCAACCATTCACTTGGTTCCTGCACTGCTATTTCCAAGCAATATAAATGATGCAAAAATAGAAACGAGTTACCTTACTGATGCCACAGAACTATGTCGCAAATCTAAAAGGGGTGGTTGGGCTTCATGCAATTCTTCTTCTTAAAAAGATGCTAGCTCATTCCAGTAATTATGGAGGGTACCTCTTTAGCTGAAATTGAAAACCTCTCCTGAAGGCAGACCACTGTCCTCTTTCTAGCTTTCGAAGCGACAGACTACAGCCAAGCTATTACTAGCTTTCAATTTGATGAAATTTCTGTACAGTGTCAAAAGTTTTGATGTTCAGTACAGGATAATATGCAAAATTTAGTTAAGGTTGTGTTTCTGAAGATGTTTTAGGCTCTGAATATAATACAATAATCTTATTAGATAAATCTGCCACATTAGAACTGAATTTGAATTTACTGTTCATCTACAACTCCAAGTGAAACAGTACAACTATTCAAACATTGTTTTCATTCACATTCATAAAGTGAAATGTCTAAATGTGACACGGTTGCCTTGAGTAGTGAGTAATATACAAAGACAGTGGGATGTTACTAACGTATCAAGGCATCCAATCCAGAAGTTATACACTTCCACTATTTATTCAATGCAAGATGTGAGAATCTCCCAACTCCATTTCTTATTTACTTCCAAAATAAGTTACAAGTTGGACATTTTCTAATCAAAACAAATTCTAGTCAAACTGGACACCTAGTATCACTGTCGGAAGTTATATTTTCTGTCTTCCTTGAGATTAATATATGATCTCTCTCAGGGCCAATTTTACTGTATATTTATTTATGAGAAAGTGATTCACCTCAGACTAACCCTAATCAAAATGGATGACATGTTCGGAAGAAATTTAGGTTAAGAAATTGTGAAGCACCTTGTAGGGAATGAAATAGCCTTAATATTGTCAGCGCATGGTAAAGGAAACAGAAACCAGCTATCTTGAAGGTAAGTCTGGCCAGGTCAAGGAAAAGATACTGAGTGTTCAGAACAGAGTGAGTGTATTCCATTAAATACCATAAGACCATAAGACCATAAGACATAGGAGTGGAAGTAAGGCCATTCGGCCCATCGAGTCCACTCCGCCATTCAATCATGGCTGATGCGCATTTCAGCTCCACTTACCAGCGTTCTCCCCGTAGCCCTTAATTCCTCGAGACAACAAGAATCTATCAATCTCGGCCTTGAAGACATTTAGCGTCTTACAAAGGATAAAGGAACGAAATAACCTCATGTCTGAAACTGAGGGATCAATACTATGGAAAGTCTAAGGGGAATATTACAAATGCAGTAATTAGTTTTTAAAAAAATAATTTAAACAGAAATGAGGAAAGGAAAGAGTGGGCATGAAAAAATAACATCAAGTAAAATAAAAAAAATCCCGATTTCTTTGATAATTTCAGAGAGGAAATAACTAAAGAATGAATAGGGTTTATAAGGTATCATAAGGGCTACCTCAGTGTGGAGAATTGGGTACGATTCTTAATGTTCTTATTGGTTCTTGTATCTGGGGACAATATAGACATAGGGATCAAGGAGGAATTTAAAATGTTATTAGCTTATTGAAGGAGGAAGAATTAAGTGGCTTAAACATTTGAAACTTGTTAAGTCCCCTAGCCCTGTCAGAATGCATCCTGAGCTGCTAAAGGAAGCATGAGGAGAAATAATTAACACTCTAATTACCAACTTTACACAATGAGCATGGTGCCAGAGGACCAGAGAATAGCTAACATTGTACCATTGATTTAAAAAGGTAGAAAGGGATCAGCTGAGTTATTACGCTCCTGGTGGTAGGAAACTTATTGGGAAGAATTCTGAGAGATACCCTTTCATGTCGATAGACACAGATTAATCAAAGACAATCAGAAGCATTCATCACAAAAATGTTGCGAATTACTAACAATAGAATTTTTGAGAGGCAACAAGGTAAGTTGATGTCACATACATGGATTCCAGCAAGGCTTTTAATCAAGGTCCCACGAGACATTGATCTCAAAAGTAAAATTCCATGGGATTCAAGACAAAGTGGCAAGTTGGGTCTAAAATTGGCTGGGATGGGTATTTCTGTGACTGGAAAATAGTTTCTAGTGGAGTACTACATGGCTTTGATATATACACCTTGATAAATTACAAAGGTTTGGACTTGAAGGTGTGGGGAACAATGAAAAAGGTTGTAGATAGCAAAATAAAATTGGCAGGGTGGCTTGTTCTGAAGAAAACTGTCGACTACATGAATAGATCAATGGACTGGTGAGATGGCCAAATGGAACACATGGAATTTAATCCAGAGAAGTGAGAGGTAATGCTCTTTGGGAAGGCTAACAACGCAAGTGAATACATGCTAAATGTTAGAATACACGGTAGCCCAGTGGTTAGCACTGCTGTATCACAGTGCTAGGGGCCAGGATTCAATTCCAGTCTCGGGCAATGGTCTGCATGGAGTTTGCACATTCCCCCCTTGTCTGCGTGGGTTTCTTCGGGGCTACCGTCAGTCCAAAGATGTGTAGGTTAGGTGAATTGGCCATACAAATTGCCCATAGCATTCCAGGATGTGTAGATTAGGTGCATTAGTCAGGGGAAATGTAGGTTCATAGGGTAGGGGAATGGGCTGGGTGGGATACTCTTCAGAGTGTTGGTGTGGTCTTGTTGGGCCCAATGGCCTGTTTCTATATTGTAGGGATTCTGCAGATCACTAAAGGTTGCCACAAAGGATAAGGTGGTCAAGAAGGCATATGGGATAACTTATTAACTGAGGCACAGCATATAAGAGCTGGGATATCATGCAGAATATGTATAAACCATTAATTAGACCAGAGCAGAAGTATGTGTAGTTCTGGTCACTGCACTTTACAAAAGATGTCATTGCACTAGATACAGCACAGAGAAAATGTCCAAGAATGTTGTCTAGACAGGAGAATTTTAGTTATGAGGAAAGATTAGTTAAACCAAGATTGATTTTCTTTGGAATAACTGAGGCTGAAAGTTGACTTCTTTGAAGAACATAAATTAAGATGTCTGGATAGAATGAATAGACTTGCCCAATTCTCCTTGGTTTAGAGGTTTATTGCTAAGGATTTAAGCTAAGAGGTTGGAAGCTATAGAAGGGTTTTGATGAAAACTTTGTCACCCAGAGCGTGGAGGAGATCTGGATGCCATTCACTGAAAGGGTTTTAAAAACTGTAATAAGATTTAAAAAGGACCTGGATGTGCACTTGAAATAGAATAAGCTACAAGGTTATGCATCAACAGCCTGGAAGGTGAGATTAAGTTGGATAGCTACTTAGCCACAATACACAGAGTCATAGAGATGTACAGCATGGAAACAGACCCTTCGGTCTAACCCGTCCATGCCGACCAGATATCCCAACCCAATCTAGTCCCACCTGCCAGCACCCAGCCCATATCCCTCCAAATCCTTCCTATTCATATATCCATCCAAATGCCTTTTAAATGTTGTAATTGTACCAGCCTCCACCACTTCCTCATCATCTGGAAGGATAAGGGCAGCAGATATATGGGAACACCTTCACCCACAAGTTCCCCTCCAAGTCAGATACTACCCTGGCTCGGGAATATATCATCGTTCCTTCACTGTCATTGGGTTAAAATACTGGAATTCCCTGCCTAACAGCTTTGTGGGTGACCCTGAACCAAGAGGACCACAGCGGTTCAAGTAGGCAGCTCATCACCACCTTCTCAGGGGTAACCAGGGCTATGCAATAAATGCTGGCCAGCCAGTGACACCCACATTTCTTGAATGAATAAATAATGAATTAAATGTCCACCTGTGCTGCAAAGGTCTATAACTCTCAGCCAAAAAAAAAAGTGTTGGTCTGCCATAGAATGGACAAGTACCCTTCACATGTGCAACATTGTTTAATCATGTTTCACTTTTGTACTGTGCACCATCAGACAAGCATTGGGAAGAATCCTAATATGAAGCTTTCATCAAGATGCTACAACTTTGCGTCAGAATCTATTCAGCCATAAAATAGCGAGGAACTAGAGACAGTGTAATATGGAGTTCAGGAAAATGAAACACGTAGAGCAAATTCCCAACATAATTCAAGTGGTAGCACTTCAAAAAATATATCAATCAGGAAGCCACTTTTATTAAGCCTTGTAATGTTATTCCTTTACACTCAGAATATCCAAATCACTTCATAATCAACTAATTGTTCAAACAAAGTTCTAAACCATGTTGGCAAACGCAGCAGCCAGTTTGTACGCAGCACAATTCCACAAAAGCAAACAATGTAGATGATCGTTTAATCTGTTTTTGGTGGGGCTTGAGGAAAGTTTGTTGACCAGAATACACAATTCTCCCTGAATTAAAGCTCAAAATCTTTTACATTCCAATGGAACCACCTTGTGATTCACCCAAAAGGTGGAGTTTTTGACAAGGCAGCAGTTCCACTGTGGGGGTTAGTTAGCTGGATGTTGGCTTGCACTGCACAGTAATGGCAACAGCTTGGGTTCAATTCTCACACTAGCAGAGGTTACCATGAAGGGCTCTTCTCAACCTTTCGCTTCACTTGAGGTGTGGTGACTCTCAGGTCAAACCATCACCAATCTCTCTCTAATGAGTAGCCTATGGTCTGTTGCACTCCCACTGTACATTTCGCAAAGATGCATCAGATGGAGTAGGATTGCAACCTTCAACTCTCAAGAGAAGAATGCTAGGTATTTGTTCAGCTACTTGTTTGTAGTTGAAAAGGAATTAGGAAATACTAATTTAAAATAAAATTGAACCAGACCACTTTCTATTATCTTGGTAGTTGCACAATGCAACCATAATGAAGTTCTTAATTCTGGCAGTTAATCTCAAAGTAATCCAAAACAAGCCAACACAAGGTGAGAAAATTTTGGAAAACATTAAGATTGGTAAGTCCCCAGGGCCAGACCAGATTTATCCTAGGCTGCTCCAGGAAGCGAGAAAAGAGGTTGCTAAGCCCCTAGCGAGGATATTTGCCTCCTCACTCTCCAGGGGAGTCGTACCGGAGGATTGGAAGGAGGTGAATGTTGTTCCTCTTTTCAAGAAAGGTAATAGAGAAATCCCTGGCAATTACAGACCAGTCAGTCTTATGTCTGTGGTCAGCAAAGTTTTGGAAAGAATTCTGAGGGATAGGATTTATGACTATTTGACAAAGTATGATTAAAAGCAGTCAGCATTGCTTTGAGAGGGGCAGGTCATGCCTCACAAATCTTGAGTTCTTTGAGAAGGTGATGAGGCAGGTTGACGAAGGTCAAGCAGTGGATGTGGTATATATGGATTTCAGCAAGGCATTTGATAAGGTTGCCCATGAAAGGCTCATTCATAAAGTCAGGAAGTATGGGATACAGGGAGATTTGGCTATCTGGATTCAGAATTGGCTGGCTGACAGAAGGCAGAGAGTGGTTGTAGATGGAAAGTATTCTGCCTGGAGGTCAGTGTGGAGTGGGATCCCACAGGGCTCTGTTCTTGGGCCTCTGCTCTTTGTAGTTTTTATAAATGACTTGGATGAGGAGGTTGAGGGGTGGATTAGTAAATTTACAGACGACACAAAAGGTTGGTGTTGTCGATAGTATAGAGGGCTAATACAGGCTGCAGCATGACATAGACAGGATGCAGAGCTGGGCTGAGAAATGGCAGATGGAGTTCAACCTGGATAAATGCGAAGTGATGCATTTTGGAAGGTCAAACTCAAATTCTGAACATAAGCTTAAAAGACAGGATTCTTGGCAGTGTGGAGAAACAGAGGGATTTGGGTGTGCAAGTACATAGATCCCTCAAAGTTGCCACCTTAGTGGATAGGGTTGGTAAGAAAGTATATGGTGTTTTGGCTTTCATTAACAGGGAGATAGAGTTTAAGAGCCACGAGGTTTCACTGCAGCTCTACAAGTCCCTGGTGAGACCACACTTGGAATATCGTGTCCAGTTCTGGTCGCCCTACTATAGGAAAGATACAGAGGCTTTGGAGAGGTTTACCAGAATGCTGCCTGGACTGGAGAACTTGCCTTAAGAAAGGTTGAATAAGCTCAGACTTTTCTCTCTGATCGAGGTATACAAAATAATGAGTGGCATAGAAAGAGTCAATAGCCAGAGACTTTTCCCCAGGGCAGGGTTGACTAGTACGAGGAGTCATAGTTTGAAGATATTAGGAGATGGAAATGTGTTGCTGGAAAAGCGCAGCAGGTCAGGCAGCATCTAGGGAACAGGAGAATCGACGTTTCGGGCATTAGCCCTTCTTCCTGAAGAAGGGCTAATGCCCAAAACGTCCATTCTCCTGTTCCCTAGATGCTGCCTGACCTGCTGCGCTTTTCCAGCAACACATTTCCATCTCTGATCTCCAGCATCTGCAGACCTCACTTTCTCCTTGAAGATATTAGGAGGAAGGTATAAAGGAGACGTCAGAGGTAGGTTCTTTACGCAGAGAGTTGTGAATGCATGGAATGTGTTGCCAGCTGTGGTGGTGGAAGCAGAGTCATTGGGGACATTTAAGCGACTGCTGGACATGCACATGGATAGCAGTGAGTTGAGGGGTGTGTAGGTTAAGTTACTATATTTTACGTTAGGGTTAAACCTCGGCACAACATTGTGGGCCAAAGGGCCTGTTCTGTGTTGTACTTTTCTATGTTCTAAAATTCCAGTGGTAAGCATCTTTGGGTACCATAGGTCCAAAGTCACTTATTTCCTTCCTTGCAGATTACTATATACCAATAAGTGTTTGAAATGACACATATATTGTACCATTTTCTGAAAGCTTAATTAAATTGAACAAATCAATAGTAGCTGTTGGAATTTAGATCTCCTTAAACCCACTGGGCAAGCAACAGTGTGATAAGTATTCAGAGATGCAGTCTCTTCAGTGGCACACTGCAGTCAGTAGAGATCGGACCCTCCAGTTCTGACCCTGCTCCACTGACCTTGTCCTGAGTGCCGTCCACGCCGCCTCAATGTCCGAGTAAAGGTTTCTCTCGGACGGTTTCCCATTGCTGGCCCCGTAGCCCGAGTAGTCATAGGAGAAGATGTTGCACCTAATGCGGTTGCCGAGGCCGATGTAGAAGCTGCACATCTGGCCCAAGTCCACTGCGTTGCCATGGGAGAAGAGCAGTGTATAGCGGCTATCGGGCACGCAGCGGGCGAACATGCAGGCCAGGCGGTTGCCGCGCCCGCTGCGCACGAAGAACACCTCGAGCAGCTCCAGCTCCCGCTCCGAGAACTGCCAGTCGGCCCGCTCCGACAGGTGTAGGCTGCACAGGCTGCTCGACTCTTCCGTCAGCACCGTGTAGGTGGGCTCGGGCGGCAGGAAGGCCAACTTGGCCGCGATCCGGCTTGGGCAAGGGGGGCAGCAGAAGAGCCAACACAGCTCACCGAGCGAGAAGCCATTCATCCTGGGGGAAGGGGTGGGGTTGGGAGAGGGAGAGGAGGAGGAGGAGGAGGACGAGGAATGCTCCTCGTCTCCCTGCTCCCCGGCCACAGTCGGCATGGGAGACGGTTGCCAGGAAACAGGCGCGAGCGAGATGGGCGGGACCTACGAGGGGGATGTAGAGCCCGGGAAGAAGCCGGAGATGTGGAGGGCGTGACAATACGGGGGTGGGCGGGGTCTAAGCGGCGGTGTCGCTCGGTGGGCGGGGCGTGGTCCAGTCGGCGGTTTGCTGAATGGGTGTGAAACAGGAGCAGAGTGGCGAGATAGGGAGGGGGCGGAGCCGGGGTGAAGTGGGCGGGGCTTTAGCGTGAGACGTTTTGCCGGGTCCAAGAGGAGGAGGCGGTTCTCGAATGGTGAGAGGGCGGTTGAGAGTAGGCGGGGTTTAGCTGGAGGGGCGGGGCGGTTCAATGCGCAGGATGGGCCGACCTCGCTGTGGGCGGTGACTAGGAGGAGGGTCGGGGTGTATGGAACAGGCGGGTCGAGTGTTGGGCGTGGTTAGGGCGGGTACGGATGCAGCTCCTGAGCATCGGTCAATGGTTGGGTCGCCCCATGTTGGTAGCCGTGGCGAGAGCTTCTTGTCGGGTATCGTCTGTCCGGTAACGACGGGTGTGTGGCTGAAATTAACATCGAGAGGCGTTGAGGCACTGCTGAAGCGGAGCCTTCCACATAACGGCGGCCATCAACGAAGCTTCTCCTGCCAAGTAGGCCGGCCAGCCAGCCAGCACTTCCGGGTCACTCGGGGGTCAGCGTCACCCCAGCACTAACAAAGGGACATGTGGATGTGAGTCTATCATCCAAAAAAGGACAATTATTACATTTATACAGCAACTTTCACGATCTCTGGATGTCCCAAAGTATTTTAAATATTCATAATGTAAAACAGCAGGAAATGTTGAAAATGCTCAGTAGGCTTGTGGAGAGAGAAGCAGATCCAATGACCTATCATCAGAACTTGGAGTTCTTACAACGTAGAAAGAGGTCATTTTGTTCCATTATGTCTGAACCAGTGCTCAAGCAGCTATCTACTCTCTACCCATTTACTAGAACTTGGCCCATGGCCTTATTTGGTATGGCATTTCAAGTATTCATGTCAGTACTTCTCAAATATGATGGTTCCAGCTGTTTTCACCCGTTCATGCAATGAGTTTCATCTATCTACCATCATCTGGGTTTAAAACATTTTCCTTAAATCCTCTTGAAACTTCCATCATAGAATCCCTACAGTGTGGAAGCAGACCATTTAGCCCACTCCATCCTCTGTAGAGCATCCCACCCAGCCCCATCCCCCTACCCTATCCCAAATTTCCCATGGCTAATGCACCTAGCCAGCACGTCCTTGGGCACTGCGGACAATTTAGCATAGCTAATTCTCCTAATCTGCACATCTTTAGACTGTGGGAGGAAATCTGTGCAGATACAGGGAGAATGTGTGAACTCCTTACACACCTGAGGCTGGAATCAAATCCAGATCCCTGGCACTGTGAGGTAGCAGTGCTAACCACTGAGCCACCATGTCTTAAACCTCTTATCTTAACTGTTTGCACCTTTGTTATTGATTCCTATACTAAGGGAAAATGTTTCTTTCTATCTACCTTCTCTACGCCCCTCATAATATCGTACTCAATCAAGTCCTGTCTGCTGTAAGGAAAATATCCCCAGTTGTCTAGTCTCTCTTCAGCCCAGGCAACATTCTGATGAATCTCCTCTGCACCCTCCCTTCCTATAGTGTGGCCACCAGAGCTGCACATGGTGCCCCAACTGTGGCTCTTCTATTTGATGCCTTGAGTAATAAAACATGCGTCCTTGCACTTGAGGTGTAACCTTTGTTCAGTTCAGAAGGTACCAGATTCAGTGCAGAAGCAAGTTTTAATCCTGTCCTTGGTTTATTCAATGGGAAAAACAAAATGTGTCTTGGGCATAATCCACATAGGAAGTCTTTCTATTGAGCAGAGATAGTCAATCCCTTGTGTGTAGTTACAAGAGATCACAGTCCAGTCTGGTTGAAGCTTCTTAGTCACCTTTAGATGTTACATCCCATTGGTCCCACACAAGTTTTGCCAGCCAGCCACTGAATTTATACCTACAGTTATTTTATCTCTGTAGCAATCATTTTGGGATTAATTTTGGGATTAAGGATTAAGAACACCTGTAATAATTTGGAATTCTGATCCATCATTGTGGTACCTTTCATTCAGGAGAAAGTGAGGTCTGCAGATGCTGGAGATCAGAGATGGAAATGTGTTGCTGGAAAAGCGCAGCAGGTCAGGCAGCATCTAGGGAACAGGAGAATCGACGTTTCGGGCATTAGCCCTTCTTCAGCCCTTCTTCTACCTTTCATTCAAACAATCAAATATTTTATTGACAAAGAGATAAAAGCTGAACCCACAAAACGAAAAGCAACTATACATATCAAGAAGATACAGTGACAGAAAACTTGAAGAATAATAAATATGATGAGGAATTCCAAAAGGACATTGAGAAGTTGGTGGATTGGTCAGGTAAATGCAGATGAGTTTCAATGCAGAGATGTACATTTTGAAAGTAAGAACATTGAATGACAATATAAATTAGGGGGTATAATCCTTAATGGGAGGGAGACATAAGCAGATGGATCTGGGTGTTTAAGTGTACAGATTATTGAAGGTGACAGGGCAGGTAGAGAAGTATGTAAAGCATACAGTATCCTCAGGTTCATTAATAGGAACATACAGAATGAGAGCAAGGTGACAATATTATTGAACTTGCATAAGAGACTTAGACTCAGGGATGTACAGAACAGAAACAGATCCTTCATTCCAACTCGATCATGATGACCAGATATCCTAAACTAATCTAGGCCCATTTGCCAGCATTTGGCCCTTCTATTCAAATGCCTGCTCAGATGCCTTTTAAATGTTGGAGCCTCCACCACTTCCAGACATGCATCACTCTCTGCAGGAAAAAGCTGCCCCTTAGGTCCCTTTTATATCTTTCTCCTCTTACCTTAAACCTAGTTTTGGACTTCCCTACCCTTGACTATTCACTCTACCCATGCCCCTCGTGATTTTACAAACCTTTATAAGGACACCCCTCAGCATCTGACGCTTGGGAGAAATAGCCTCAGCCTATTCAGCTTCTCCTGAGCTCAAACCTTTCGGCCCTGGCAACATCCTTGAAAATCTTTTCTGAATCCTTTCAAGTTTAAAAACACCTTTCCTAAAGCAAGGAGACCAATATCGAATGCAATATTCCAATTGTGACCTAACCAATGACCTATACAGCCCCAACATGACATCCCGATTCCTAAACTCACCAGCAATTTGCATGGAATCTCCACATTGTGGAAACAGGCCATTCAACCTAGCAAATCCACACCGACCCTCCAAACAGCATCCCATCCAGACCCATTCCCCGAACCTTTCCCTGTAACCATGGTTAATGCACCTAACCCACACATCCCTGAATACGGACAATTCAGCATGGACAATCCACCTAACTTGCTAATCTTTGGACTGTGGGAGGAAACTAGAGCAACTGACAGAAACCCACACAGAAACAGGAAGAACGTGCAAACTCCACACAGACAGTCGCCTGAGGTTGGGATCGAATATGGGTCCCTGGTGCTGTGAGGCTGTTTGGTGTCATCTGAAAACTTAATAACCATTCGTCTTCTATTCACATCCAAATCAATTATACAATTGACAAAAAGCAGTGGACTCAACACTGATCCTTGCGACACACAGCTGGTCTAGTCCGAAAAACAGCCCTCCACTACCACACTCTGTCTCCTACCTTCAAGCCAATTTCGTATCCAAGTGGCCAGCTCTCCCTGTATTCCATGTGATCTAAACTGGTCAACCAATCTACCATGAGGAATTTTGTTGAACACCTTACTGAAATCCATATAAATAACGCCCACTGCTCTGTCTTCAGTCTTCTTTGTAACTTCAAAAAATTCAAACGAAGCCACGCTGACTCTTCCTGATCATAACTTGCCTTTCCAAATATATGTAAATCCTCTCCCTCAGTGTCCCCTCCAACAACTTGCCACCACTGACATCAGGCTCACCAGCGTATAGTTCACTCACTTTTCCTTACCACCTTTCTTACATGTTGGCACTACATTAGCCACCCTCCAGTCTTCCAATGCCTCACCTGTGGTTATCGATGATACAAAACAGCCCAGCAATCACTTCCCAGCTTCCCACAAAGTTCTGGAATACAGTTGATTAGGTCCTGGGGATTTATCCACTTTTATGCATTTTAATATGTCCAGCATCTCATCCTCTGTCATATGGACACTTTTTGAGATATAATTGTTTATTTCTCCAAGTTCTCTAGCTGCCACGTTCTTCTCCACAATAAATGCTGATGCAAAATACTCATTTAGTATCTTATTAGAATTCAGCTGGAGTATTGTATACAGTTCTGGATGCCACATTATAGAAAGTGTATGATGCATTAGAGAAGGTGAAGAAGCAGTTTACAAGAATGGTTCCAAGGATGAGGTTATGAGGGCAGAGGTTCTGATAAAAGAGTTTAAAAATCATGACCAGACTGGATAAAGTAACTGGGGAAACACTATCCTGCTTTTAAAATGAATAAGAAGAGGACGTAAATTTAAAATGTTCTGCCGATGAAGCACAGCTGAATTGAGGAAATACTTTTTCACTCAATGAGTCATTAGGATATGGAATGTACTACCTGGAAATGTAGTAGAGAGAGGTTCATTTGAAGCATTGAAAAGGGCATTAAATGATTATTTAGATAAAAATAATGTGCAAGGGTATAGGGAAAAGGCAGGAGATTGGCAGTAAGTAATGATGTTCATTTAATGAGCTGGTGCAGGCACAATAGGCTAAATGGCCCCCTTTTGTGCACTTCTACAATTCTGCTATAATCCTGAGTCTCTTCAAGTAATAAGGTTCAAAAGTAACTATTTAATAATCATATATACTTCAACAAAATGACAAGATTAATTGATTATTAATTACTAAATAATTAATTTACTAAATATAGTACTATTATATTTGAGCTATACTCCTTTATATCTAAATACAAACACCAATAAAACACCAAAGACAGTTTTATACAATGATTATACTTTTCCCTATCCATAGTATAAGAAGACATTTCTGCATCACCTGTCTAGACCACAGAAGTATACTGGGTGAAAGTGTGGACTGTAGATGTTGGAGATTAGGGTCGAGAGTGTGGTGCTGGAAAAGCACAGCAGGTCAGGCAGCAAATGAGGGACAGGAAAATCAACATTTCAGGCAAAAGCCTTTCATCAGTAATGAGGTTGGGAGCCTCAGGAGTGGAGAGATAAATGGGAGGGGGTTGGGGCTGGAGGGAAGGTAGCTGAGAGTGCAATAGGTGGATGGAGGTGGGGGTAATGGTGGTAGGTCCGAGGGGAGGGTGGAGTGGCTAGGTGGAAAGGAAGATGGACAGATGGAATATGAAGGCGGAGCTGAGTTGGAAGGTTGGAACTGGGATAAGGTGGGGGGAGGGGAAATGAGGAAACTGGTGAAGTCCACATTTATGCTATGGGGTTGGAGGGTCCCGAGGAGGAAGATGAGGCATTCTTCCTCCAGGTGTCGGGTGATGAGGGAGCAGCGATGGAGGTGGGCCAGGACCTGCATGTCCTTGGCAGAGTGGGAGGGGGAGTTGAAATTTTTGGCCATAAGGCGGCACCTGCACCATCCAACCCCACTGCCCTGTGGCTGAACACTGACGCCTGGAGGAAGAACGCCTCATCTTCCTCCTTGGGACCCTCTAACCCCATGGCATCAATGTGGATTTCACCCGTTTCCTCATTTCCCCTCCCCCCAACCTTTATCAGTTCCAACCTTCCAGCTCAACACCGCCTTCATGTCCCATCTGTCCATCCTCCCTCTGACCTATCACCATTACCTCCACCCACTGCACTCTCAGCTACCTTCCCCCCAGCCCCACCCCCTCCCATTTATCTCTCCATCTCCAAGGCTCCCAGCCTCATTCCTGATGAAGGGCTTTTGCCTGAAACGACACATTTCCTGCTCCTCGTTTGCTGCCTAACCTGTTGTGCTTTTGCAGCACCACACTCTCCACACAGAAGTATACTGGGTTGTTCTCACAATCCTCTTTATTCCTATTGATGTTTTCACAATGTAATCTGCAAAGCAACGAACTGTCTTTACTTCACTGGCTAATCAGTTGGACATGGAGATCTTTCCTTTCCCTTTTAGAATTATTTCCTTAAGTGTTTCTGAATGTCAGGTTTTGTTTTGCCTCTCTTTTGACAGTGAAAGAGAACACACAACAAAGGAGTCAGAGGGCTGTGTTGGAGCTGTCTCCTGATGGTTTCAGTTTGATTGTCACTCTCAGGGTTTGTGCTAAGCTGCAGCCAGACTCTTCAAAAAATTGTTAATACGCTAAGGATCCCTAAACGTACAACAGATGGTGTCGATGTTTCTGTATTCACTGTGCAAAAGAAAGAACATTGTCTCACATGCATCACTTGCTTTATTTTTACAAGTTGTAAACAAACTCCTTGATTTTTAAAAAAAATTGTCAATTTTCCCCATTTACAATCCAGAATCCAAAATAAAAAGATGGAGTAATATGTGCACATACAACTTGTATTCTAAGATTCTGAATTAACCTGAAATTATATGGGTAATAGATAAAAATATTGTTGAGCTCCCCATAAAGAATATCAATAAAGAATATTAAATACATTAAGTTCTGCTGTAACCTGGTAGTTCCGTTCTCATGCGATCCTGTGTTATAAGAAAATCATGTAATAGCAGCACCATTTTCACGTTATAACCAATACATGCTTTAAAGGTTCGCGCTAGAGAAACAGTGTCCCCAATTCGTCAATCGCATTATAGTGAATTTGCGATAACGAAACACACGTTATAGCAGAATGACCTGTAGTAAATGTAGTCAAAACAGATCGCACTGATTTGTTTTCCTTATTTTTCTGCTTTGTACCTAAAATTCTATATCTTTGTACCTAAGGTAGTGCTGTAAGTGGTGACTTGTAAACTTTTGACTGTGCATATGTGAGTATGTGACAATAAAGCTCATTCAATTCAAATCCAGACATTAGTGACACTGGAAGTCATCAAATCAAATTAATACTTTACAAGAGTTTCCAATTTATTTCAAATATTTCATTTTGAAATTCTTTCAAAAGCCACTGTGTCACAGTATACCTTAACAAATGCTTATGTTCAATCCCCATTCTCAGCAGTTCTGAACTGCTAGTGGTGCACAGCTTCTTACGAGCCCAACTATAACATTTAGCTGCCTCCAGACTCCTAGAATGTCTCCCAAATTTCTCATTGCGCACATTTACCCAATTGATCTTAACATCTAACTTGGCCCCAGCTAATAAAACTAGTGTTACTCAGTTGCTTTCTGAACAGTTCAGCTAAACTGTTCTTATCCGAATGGAGTCTGCTTTCACGTTTTTCAGTCTTCTAATTCCAATTAACTGACTTTTGAACTACTCTTTGAACTGTTTTAAATGACTTTTTAAAAATGTTGCAACAAGCCCCACCCTTATAGGCAGAATTGAATGTAACTAATATATTTTAGAACACCAATTTCTCTTACATCATTCGCATATTGTTGGCATAAATAGTACAAAACAGAGACCAATTGAAGGAGTGAATCATGGATATTAAACTAAGCATTGATTTGAGATCTGATTGCAGATGTTACATATGAAATCATTGTTGGTGACGTGAGTGACAGCACTGGATTTGGAGAGTGCTTGCGTGTCCTGTAAATAAGTGACTTTGTTCTTCTCAAATGTTGAGTTCACAGAGACTTATCAATTTGTCCAGGATTGTATTTCTCTCCCCATGTAGTAATGTCCAACTTATGCATCCTGAGATTATTTTTCAGAATGCCTTGCCTCTGTATGTAAATCTTATTTGGATGTCCTCTGGGTGGTTTCCTATGCACATTTGGTTATGTAATAGCACTTTGGTATGTGGGAATCCTCCATGTGAAGGACATCCCAATCCAGCAAAGCTGAGCTCTGGTGAGCATGGTCTGTATACCAGGTATGTGGCACCTTGCAAGAATTTTGTGTTTTATCCTGTCACTTGATATTGCACTGAAAGTGGGTTGCATCTGGCTGCTTTATGTGACACCATGAACTTGGTTGTCCATGCCTCATAGCCATAGTGAAATGATGTGAGAAACTCTGTCTGATGGACTTTGATCTTTGATTTTAGGTAAACTGCATGTTCTCACCAAAACCTGTGGGTGAGTCTGCTGAACACTGTGATCTGAACTTGCTTTTGACAGGTGATGGGCAACTTAATGTTCCAACATGGTTATTTTAGAGAGAATATTCCCAATGTAGCAGAACTGAGTTGTGGCATTGCAGTCTTGGCATTTGTGGTGAGGAGCAGGTTTTTATGAGATCTATCTTTTTTAGACTTATAAAACTGAAACATTCTGAATTTTGGCCAAAGCATTGAACAAGCAACTGGATGTCCTTCAGAGCATGTGATGAAAGCTTCAATATTGGCAAGCAACAGTTCTGTTAGTAGCTACTGTTGGACCTTTATTTAAAAAAAGCTAAAATAAAGCAGAAAAGTGTGAATGCTGGAAATCTGAAACAAAAACAGAAGTTGCTGAAGAAATTCAGCAACACCAACGTTCCATCTACAAAATGACTTCCTGCTCCCTGCCATTTTAACTCAGCAGTGTGTTCCCTGGCCAACATTTCTGTGTCAGGCCTGCTGCAGTGCTGCAGCAAAGCTCAGCGCAAACTGGAAGAACAGCACCTCATGTTCCATTTGGAAACCCTGCAGCCTTGAGGACTTCAATATTGAGTTCAATAATTTTCGGCCTGAGTACTTTCTTCCATGTCCTTTACCCACCCCCACATCCCAGTATGGGCTGCTTTCAGAACAGCAAACCTATTTTCACTGACATTTGGTCCCTATTATCAGCTTGTTCCCTGGCACACCATTATCCATCCTTTTTTCAGTCAATTCTTTTTCTCTCCATGTGGGCTCCATCTCTCATCCCTTTATCCCCATATCCCTACCCCATGTTTTCAGCATGCATACCACCTATTCCTTGCTACTACTAGTTCTGATGAAGGGTCACTGGAAACATTGACTCTGCCCTTTCTCCACAGATGCTGCCAGACCTACTGAGTTTCTCCATGAAGTTCTGTTTTTGTTTGATCTTCGTACCTTGAGCCTTTGAAGACTGAAGATTCCTATCTATCCTGAACTGAATGTGCACTCCTATGTCAGAATCTTCGAGTGCATGCAAAACATGGCCAAGAAAAATAGATGGCACATAGATCAGAAGCCAATATATGGCCTGGCTTGTTGCCAGGAAAGACCAGTGATAAGGCACCATTGTGCACCATTCATATCATCGTGAAATGAATGGGTGGCCCTGCTGATCTTTTCATGGAAGCCATGTTTAGACAGTACCTTCAACAGGCCTTTAATGTTTGCTGAGTCAAAAGGATTGGTTAGCTCATTGAATATCATGCAGCCATTACTGGGTCCTTGTCCACGTTGGAGGGTAGACTTGATTTAATGCAGTGATCTTTAACTTTTTTAAGCACGGTATCACTTTTTGGATTTAACTGCACCCAAGATCTACCTGAAGAAAATGTAAAATAAAAAATTTATTCTTAGTGCTATATAAATGTATATGTACAACAGTGATTGCAAGTTATCTGCTAGTGACTTTAACTCTTGGTTGGACTGTTAAGACTGCTAGTCATATACAGTCATCAAATAGCCCTTGATTATCTCATTTTGGGAGAATATTATCTTACAGAGGTATGTAGAGTTAAAGTAAACTTTCACTTCAAAAGCTCAGGATGATAGGAGTAGGTATTTTTTTCTGTTTACTAGTCCCCAAAGATTGCTGTACCTTGATCTGACTTTCCAATCTAGATCAGAAGTCCATATAGACAAGTAATGTTGTGATTATTTTCAGCAATAAACTAGACTAAATTGATCTACACTTCAAACCACAGTGAATGGAATTGTGTCACTCCACTCCACTCTTGAAGAGACCCTGAACCTTACTCCAAAGAATTTGAGAATTTGGCTAAATTTTCCAAATGCATCTCCTCAGTGCAGAGCCTCACGTGTCTTCCATCTTTGAATAAAAAAAGGATGATGGGGACCATGCACAAAAGAGTGGAATTACATAATTTACTCTGGTTTGAAATGTAAATCAATTTAGTCTAATGCTGAAAACAACTCTTGCTGCATATTCCAACTTCAGAAGAGTACAATTAGAAACATTATTTATTGTATATTAAGTTCTTCCAATTTTCTGACCAGCATGTATCTTTCAACCAATACTCAAAACAAGTTTCCTGCTCGTTTACATGGTTGCTGTTTGTGGGAAGTATATGCATTGACTGCTGTGTTTTCTGCATTATAACAGTGATTAAAGTTAAAAATAGTTAATTGATCTGAAGAGCTCTGGGAAGTACCAAGACTCCGAAAGATGCTGTATAAATAAGTCTACTTGAAGGAGAATTTTATAAAATTTATTTTACAATTGGTGTGCACTCTTAAAAGTGCATTTTCAACATTTTCAAATCTACTATAGATTCCAAAGATATTTTTAAACAATGACAATTTTTTCTTAATGTGCAATTTCTGGATTAAAAGTCATCACGACAAACCAAATTCAGCATCCTAAGTCAATACTCCCTGTTACTGAAGTGTTGCCTACCTAGGTCATATACAGTGTCGAGTGCCATTTTGAACTCAACCTGTAGAGAGGCACTGAGATAATCCAATACCAATAAAAGAAAAGCATCATTACAAATGCCCCCAGGAGGAAAGGAACACTGGTATAAATGGCCCATTGAAAGAGCTGTGTACATTTTTTTTAAAAAACAAAACACTCATAACCTATTTTGCATTAATAATATAGTTGAGCTCCTGCAGTGCCCACTGATTCAATAGTTTTCTGTTCCAATCTCGGCTCAATGTTCTTTTTGCTTGTCTAATTTAGCTTCAATTATTTCTCTGTCAATGTGTGTTCTTACTCATTAGCCTTCTTACTCATGATCATGGAAAAAACAACTTTCACTGACAGCCCATATTCCCTAAGATTAGATATTTATGCTCTGTGCCTCCTTGCCCTTTACTGTGATATTTTATTCAGGAGGTAGAGTAGATTATTAACTATGCTGTTTTGTACCTTCCAAATGGCAGAACATATCATGCCAGATCACATCATTCAAACTAAAGCCAGTCACTGAACTTACTTACATGATTAACACATGAAAGAGACTGTTTACAACCGTGAAACAACATGGGGTTGGAAGTAACATAGTATAATTTCTCCTGTCTGACTTAATTTACTTTTGCTAATCTTTTCCTTTTCACATTTTTGTAAAAGATGCAATGTTGGTATCGTGGGAAGATGACTGGCCTAGTACTCCAGATACCAGAGCTAATACTCAGGGGATGAGAGGTCAAATCCCACGAGGCAGAGTATGGAATTTCCATTCAATTAATTAATTAATCTGGAGTCAATCAAGCAACAAACTGAGGTATCCATACTCTCGAAAAACAACGCTGATTCTAAACTCAAAGAAATCTCACAGTATCAGATAAAATATAAGTAAGAAAATTCCTTCGTGATTATTATCCACCACACGCTCCCACTGATACGTTAGTATGACCTCACCTTGAACAACACTTGAAAAAACCTCTGAGGGCAATAAGAATGCACTTTGGGTGGGGACTTCAATTTCCACTACCAAACATAGATGGCAGCGCCACCTTGAACGAGCTGGCCAAATCCTGAAGGACATCTTGCAAAATGATCCCAGGCAGGTAGTGAATGAACCAAATAGAAGGAAAATCCTATTTGACCATATGATCATCAATTTCTCCCAGAAGCATTGATTCATTGATGAGGAGTACCCACTTCAATCCTTGCGTGAACAAAGTCCCATATTTACTCTGCTGGCATCCTATATCAAGTGGTGTAGCACTATCACTGCTGACTGGGACAGTCTTTGAATACATATAGCAGCTCAAAGGTGGACATCTATGAAGTTGCTTTGGATCAGCAGCAGCAAAATTATATTCAACCACAATCTGTAACCACATGGCCAGGTATATCCTTTACTCTATCATTACCATCAAGCCAGTGTGACAGCTCTGGGTATGAGAGACCATTCCAGGAGTATCACAAGGACATACTAAAAAAATGAGATGCCAAATTGGTAAAACAAAGGTAAAGAATCATGTGTCTGCTAAAAAGTGAAAGTGGCCCCATGATCTATGAATTGGATAATAATTCTGCAATCTTGCCACATCCAGACACAATTGTTGGTTGACAACTAACAACTAAGAAGGCACAAAATGGCCAAATAAAATATATAAATGACATATTGTGCAGAATAACAAAATAATAAATTTCTAGTTTGTGTACATTAAGTTACAAATGTCTTTTTCCAATATTTATACTAGTTTGTTAGAGTTTGTTCCTTTGTAAAGTAATCAGGCACCTGACTGCTGCTACCCACCTATCTTTAGATGAGATTACTCCATTTTCCAGCATCTCTTTTAAAATGCCAATGTCAATCCTCAATCTTTTGTCATCCATGCAATTTATTTAATGTATTTTATTCTATTGTGACTTATTATCATTATAGCACTCATTGATGCTGCCGTTAAATCCCTTTTTAGATATTATTCCAATATTTTCACTAAAAAAGGCACATGTCCTACCAAGAATTTCTGCTGCAAAGATACTTTTTTCTACTCTTCTGATCCATTTAGCTTTCCAAGCTAAAGGCAACATGTAGCTTGCTTTCTCAAAAGAAAAATAATAAATCCCTCTGCAGTACAGAAATCACCATCACTAAAACCAATAAGTTTCATGTTCCTGGCGCCTTCTAATGTTGGAAATTTCAAAAACACCCAATTTTGAATTCTGCTTTCAGCCCATTTATGATAGTGTTTTTAAATTCAATGTTCCCACCCCACTAAAAAATCAGTAACGTGCATCATAAAGATGGCTGCTGCCCCTCCTCCCCACCCCTGCCACTGTAAAACAGCAGGGTCTGCTTTCAACTGGAAACAACTGAATGTTGATATGACAGACCTTACTGAGAAGTACCAAATTCTAGAGTACCAAATTGGGTATCAGGTTTCTGGATTGGAAATCAGGCAGAATTGATCTAGTGTCATTTTGCAAAAATGACCTTATTTAGAAAACAGTAGCTACATTGCAATCAATCAAAGTAGGATCGAATGAAAAGATGCAGTGGTCTCAAAATCTGAAATGAACTGAAATTTCAAAGTCTAATTGGACAGCTGACTTGGCTGGACACCTGAAATGAGGCCAGATGCCAGTTTTGAGGTCTTAGAGTGGAGGATGACCACGAAAAAGCCCAAGATGGAAGATATTATTCAGGCAAACAAGCCAATGAACTGTTTAAAATGGAACATGTGTTTTTGAAATTTCCAACATTAGAAGGTGCCAGGAACATGAAACTTATTGGTTTTAGTGATGGTGATTTCTGTACTGCAGGAGGATTTATTATTTTTCTTTTGAGAAAGCAAGCTACATGTTGCCTTTAGCTTGGAAAGCTAAATGCATCCATGTATTTATCTTCCAGACTGCCCCCAATCCATTTGGTTCCTCTATTGGAGAACAAAAGAAACACTTCATTTTGAGCTGATCTCCATCCAAAAATGCAGTTTGAATATCAATTGATCTACATTCCCAAGTATTTGTTGCTTACAATACCGGGAACATTTAAAAAAAATACTTTTTGCAGGCGATAAATCTATTCTTATGTTTCAATCCACAAGTTTTTTAAAAAATCTAATTCCAATAGTCTTGAATGAGAAGTCCTTCAGAAGACATCTTATCTGATCATATCAATCTGTATGATAGGACAGGTGTACAACCCAAAATCTCTCGCCATTCTTGCTCTTTGACAGCTTCTAGTATCTTGCATCTAATTTTACATCACTGCCACAAAGAATTGTAGATCACATGGACTTCTCCTCCTGGTGGTGTTCCTGGTCTGAACTATATTCCTTGACCTTGTTAAGCTGTGTTGTCTAATTTCCTGCTGTCTCTTCTGTACTTTTGCTGTTGGATGCTGCCTCTTACTAATGGGATATATTTCAATGATTCATAATGGTTTATAGGTGGCACAGTGGTTAGCACTGCTACCTGACAGCGCCAGAGATCCAGGTTCAATTCCTGCCTCAGGCGACTGACTGTGTGGAGTTTGCACGTTCTCCCTGTGTCTGCGTGGGTTTCCTCCGGGTGCTCCGTTTCTTCCCAACTCCAAATAATGCGCAGGTTAAGTGTATTGGCCATGCTAAATTGTCTATAGTGTTAGGTGAAAGGGTAAATGTAAGGGAATCGGTCTGGGTGGGTTGCACTTCGGCGGGTCGGTGTGGACTTGTTGGGACGAAGGGCCTGTTTCCACACTGTAAGTAATCTAATCTAAAAAAATCTTTCTGACACAGGTTTCCTCTTGGACCCACTCTTTGAGCTTACACTGCATTTTCTTGCCTTTCATCTTTGTACTTCATGCTCCCAAACCATGGACCTAACCTCCAATCCCTCATTCTTCCCTTATCCAGCTTTACAGTGGCCTTCCTTGCTCTACTGGAATCTCCATTTCTCCATTGACTAGCCCCTTCTGGGAAATATTTGACTTCAGCCTCCACTTTTGGTCATTGTCCTTAGAGACCATTGAGTCCACCTTTGCAGAGCGTGCCACCAAGACTCCCCCCTCCAGTTTTGTCCCTGTAACCCTGAATTTCTCATGACTAATCCATCTAGCCTGCACATCCCTAGACTCTATGGGCAATTTAGCATTGCCAATCCACTTAACCCGCACATCTTTGGATTGTGGAAGGAAACCCACACAGACAAGGAGAGAACATACGAACTCTACACAGGCAGTTGCCCAAGGCTGGCATTGAACACCAGTTCCTGGTGCTGTGAGGCACCAATGCTAATCACTGCCCACAATTATCTCCTTCTGTTATCAGTAGGAAATTTGGCTGATGGTCTAAATTCAATCCCTGTTAACTTTTCCTTGACTTTATCCACAATTATTTTCTTGTCTATACTATACATGATTGTCAACTGACTAAATCTAGTAGCCAAATCTACAAAACGTAATGTGAAGGTTTTTTTTAATCCCCACTTTTAAATCCTCAGCCACTATCTCACTGAATTCCTTCACTAAGGGTAGTCTTAGTGTAGGCCATGACAATGCCCTGTAGTAAACTTTTGCAAATCTCACATCTATCACTTATCGCTTCTATGTGCTTATTGTAATCCTCATCTCTTTTTCTTGCAACCCCTACCAAAATGTTTAACCCTTTGGGGATAGCTAAGTAAGTTGCCCACATAGTTTTCGTAAGACTCCCCACAGTGTGGAAGAGGACATTCAGCCCATCAAGTCTGCACAGACTCTCGAAAGAGCATCCTATCCAAACCTAGACCCCCTCCGTATTCCCGTAACTCTGCATTTACCATAGCTAATCCACTGAATCTGCATAACCCCAGATGTTACAGGGCATTTACCATGGCCAATCCACCTAACCTGCACATCTTTGGACTTTGTGAGGAAATTGGAGCACCCAGCAGAAACCACACAGAGATGGGTAGAATGTGCAATCTCCACACAGCCAGTCACCCAAGGTGAGAATGAAACCCCATCACTAACACTTAGAGGCAGCAGTGCTAACCACTAAGCCACCACGCCATCCATTTTAACACAATTATATTTTTGTCTTTTAAATTTCTGCCTTTTGAGTTTAATAAAACGTCATTAATTTTTTTTAGTGCAGACTTATGGTTCTATTAAAGAGATTAAATAGTATCCTGATTGTGTAAG
Organism: Chiloscyllium plagiosum; assembly: GCF_037043375.1. Lineage (NCBI taxonomy): Eukaryota > Metazoa > Chordata > Chondrichthyes > Orectolobiformes > Hemiscylliidae > Chiloscyllium > Chiloscyllium plagiosum. Next base: position 37,943,911 of record NW_028270177.1, read on the forward strand.
TTGCAAATTCACAGATTTTCCATTTACAATAGTTTTGTTATTTTCTCCATCGAGTTTCATCTGCAATTTTGTCATTGATGGCCTCCTTAGGGTAGCACGGTGGCTCAATGATAGGGCAGCACAGTGGCTTAGTGGTTACACTGCTGCCTCACAGTGCCAGGGAGCTGGGTTTGATTCCAGCCTTGGGCCAGTGTCTGTGTGGAGTTTGCATATTTTTCTCTTGTCTGCATGGGTTTCTTCTGGGTGCTCTGGTTTCCTCCCACAGTCCAAAGATATGCAGGTTAGGTGAATTAGCCATGCTCAATTGCCCATAGTGTTCAGGGATGTATAGGTTGAGTTCATTAGTCATGGGAAATGTAGGGTTATAGAGTAGGGAATGGGTCTGGGTGAGATACTCAGCGGAGGATCGTTGTGGACTTGTTGGGCCTAATGGCCTGTATCCACACTGTTGGGATTACAGGGTAACCTCGGTTATCCGAGTGATATGGGTGGGGATTATTTTGTTCGGATAATCGAATGTTTGGTTAACACAGTTTACCCAAGCATCAGGACCTTGAGATCTTGTTCAAATTATCCGAAATTTGGATAATTGGTGTTTGGATAACCGAGGTTGCACTGTATATGGTAATTACATTTCACTGGATATTACGTAGTGCAAATGAAATGATTGATTCTGGCTAGTTTACTCTTTTTAATAATTTTAATATGTTACCATCTCCAAATCTGGAATGGTGGAACGCTCACATTTCCTAAAATTGTTCTAATCCTTTTACTTCAAGTCAGTCTATCTCCCACATAAATAGATGCACATCCATTGTCCCATATGGCACAATTTAAAGACTCTGACACCAACATATTCATATCTAGCTGAAACTTCTAACCAATACAATGCCATCACTTTGAACCACATGTCCGTTTTCTTCTGGTGAATTTTCCATTTCATGTTGAGTTTAGTATATTCAGTGAGTACATTTGGGACAGTTCAGGCGTAATGTTACTTTGAATCACATCTGAAACATTGATTGACTTCACCCTGGGTATTTCTGGAGTTCATTCTTTCATTGTAAGTCTCAAGTTATCTTTTATTTTTAAAATTGTAAAACATTTCTGTCCTCCTTTCTGTTAGTCAAAACATTTCTTTCATACTGTCACCTATGGACTGTATCTAATTGGTCTCATCATCTTATTACCATTGTGTCATTCATATTTTGATGCCTGGTCACTCTTGGAGTGGAATGCCTTTCATAGATCATTTAAGTGCTTCTTATATATTTTACAGCAATGTGTGTTTCTCTGCAAAATTAACTCCCATTAAAATTTAAAGTCTGCCTAAACTTTACATTTTGGCACAGTTTAATAACTTAAATGCCAGCACAGATTGGGGAATTTCCAAATAAAATTTCTTGATTAGTCTTGATTACAATCTATGAGATTCCATTCTTCTAAGGAAATCTTCACTGATTCTGAATTTGTCAATATCTGACAATGCCTCATAAGCATTTTTCAGAATAATCTTCAATAATCTTAAATAATCTGCAATTCTGGGGAAAAAAAATTGCTTCTTATACTACTTTAGTAAAATAGCGATAGAGCCAAGACCATACCTTGTTTCCTATGCAGTAAGGAAGTGTCTTGAGTGCACATGGTTATTTCACTCTTCCACTGGTTATAAGTCTTGCATTCCAAAAGCCAGAGTGGGTAATCACATTTGATTCAGCCATCTCTGTAAAGTTTTCTCCAAATCACTGTTTGGTTTGGGTAATGCTTATATTTCAATCTTTGACTTGCAAACAGCTGACTGTCCTCTGCTACCACTGTTAAATATTAAAGGTTGGTGAGATAGAGCCCAGACTATAATTTTCTAGTCAGAATTTTGTTTCAACTTACACAGCACAAAAATCCATATCCCATACCCCCAAACAAGTTCTCACCCAGTTATCTAATTCATTAATATCTAATAAAATTTTTCCTTATTCCATTTGGTGTCAAACATCTCTTTGAGACTCAACTGGATGTTAACAAGAAGTGGGTTGTTTATTGCCGATTATACATTATTGAATACTATTTTGTACTCCTGATATACTGAAGCATACTGTGTCTCCATGCAGAAAAATATGGGTGACATTCTTCCTAGGACTAATAAGTGGTAAAGTGACATTTGCATCACACAAATGCCGGGTTATCAGAGGAATCTAATCATCTTCCCTTGATTTTCAATCACCTCTTGATTCCACAAATCCTGCCCACCATCTACAAGACACAAGTCAGGAGTATGAAGGAATACTGCCCCAATCAACCCCCACCCTTTCCTGAATGAGTGCAGCTTCAACAACATTCAAGAAGACCAACACCATTAAGAACAAAGGGGTCCATTTGATGGATAGCTCATCCAACACTTTAAACATTTACTTACTTCACCAACAATAGATGTGGCAATAGATCATACCATCTGCAAAAAGCACACCAAACCTCTTTCAACATACTTTCCAAGTCCAGAACCATCTATTTTCGAGAACAACAAAAGCAGCAGCCCTACAGAAACACCACCATTTGCAAGTGCTAATTCATGGCACAAACATTATGACTTGAAAGGATATTGCCTTTCCGTCGTTGTGTTGGACCATAATCTTGGAATTCTCTCTCCCTAACAATACAGTGGCAGTACAGTATATTATTCAGTACAGTATATGTTTTTATTATTCTGAATTCCCTAGATTATAGAAAGATTCCTGCATATTGGAATGTGATACTGCTTCCTCCACCATACAAACAAATGACCGGGTTGGTGGGGAGATGGGGGAGGAAGAAAGAAGTACAAACTGGTTAGTCTGAAATCAGTGACTGTGAAAACACTACAAACCACTATTGAGGATACCAACAGGATTAGATAGAGTCAGCACAGTTTTGTGAAAGAGAACACATGCTAAACAAAGCTATTTGAGGTAACTAGTGAGGTGAATAAAGGGTATGAATGAATGTAGTATACTTGAAGAAGGAAGAAAGTAAAAGGAGTAGGTCATTCAGCCCCTCAAACTTGTCCCACCATTTGGCTTGGATGCAGAGACTAGTTCTCATAAAAAGCACACTGGAAAGAGCCCTTTCACCCATTAGTTAAAAATTTATAAAAGAGAAGTGTCTGGTCCCACAACAATCAAAACTTATCAAATAAACCTATATAGGTATACTGAAATTATAAATGCAACTAACAAACTACCATGAAGAAATTTAGCTGAATTCCTTTAAACAAATGGCTGTTGGTAGTAGAGAGAAGCCCCCATCCCATCAGAAAGGAGAATTAAATGACCATTAATGTAAACACCAAGGACTGGACGCCATATGACAACTCGTATAAACATCATGGACCGGATGATGTATAACAAAGGGTATAAACAGGTAATCTTGTGAAAGGACACCAGAAAACAGAAAGTATTGTAAGGGGGAAATTGCAAAACATTACTTAGTCATTATAATCTCAGGAAAATACACAACTGTGACTTCATAAGATACCAGACAGCACCCACTCAGTATGATGCAGCTGGCAAATGTCTGGGGAGGGGCATAACAGTCAGAGGGAAGGTGGCAAGCAGTGATGTCAATGTTACATGTAATCTTTGTAATGTGAAATATATAAATATCCTGTACTTTACTGGGAGAGTGGAGAGTGTCTTCAGAGACCTCTCCAGGCTGCATTGGTAAGGAGCTCCAAATAAAGATCAATTCATGCTGCTGAACATGGAACTCAAGACTCCTCTTTGAAATCTCTCCCCAGCAGTGACCAAACTCCATCGTCAAATTTTGTTTCAATGTACCTTCACACTTTTGGCAATCAAAAACCTATTAGTTTTAGTTTTAAGATTAACAATTAATCTAGCATTGTTAATGCTTGTGGAGGACCATTGCAAACTTTTATCACCTTTTAAGTGAGGAAAAGTTTCCTAATTTCACCCCCGAATGTTCTGGCCCTAATTTTTGGAATATACCCTCTGGACCAGGGCTCCTAAGCTACAGAAATTATTTATTATACACTATCAAGTTTATTTGTCTTAATACATTGATTACTTTGATTTAATGAACATTTTCTAAATCATTGGTTTGTTTAGTATTACCTCATAGTTTAACTCTTGGAATCCATTTTGGGAAAGATTTACAGCAATCTTTCTGAGGCCAATGTATCTTTCCTCAAATATAATGCCCAGATCTGCTTACAGTACTCCAGGTGTTGTGTTACCAGGATTTCTGTAACTGAAGCATGGCCTCTGCTAATCTAAATAATCTAAATCACTGGTGCAATCTCTGGATATGGGACCAATCACTTAGAATTGAGATGAAACCTCTTCACTCAAATGATTGTGAATCTTTGGAATTCTACACTTCAAAGAGTTATGGATACTCTATCATTGAATAGATTTAGGGCTGAGTTGGAGTGAGATTTGGTCTCTCAGGGACTCGAGATATAAGGGGAGTAGGTGGAAGAATGGAATTGAAGCCCATGATCATATTAAATGGTGGACAAGCCGTTAAATCTACTCCTGCTGGTATTTTTTGTGTGTTCCATTCCTGTTACTAGTTCTTATGTTGTTTAATGCATCCATCATTGATCATTTAGAGATGACTATTGCAACACAGAGAAAACTTCTAAAAAGCTGCATCAGTGGTCCTCTCACCTTAGTTCTCAGCTTTCACACTCTCTGCATTTAGCACTGCCTTTAATGTGTTTTTAATGATGTGATCCTAATTAGCATTATTCACCATGGCAATCCTACCAGAGGGAATCTCTAATTTCCTTTTGTATACTTCCTGTATTTGATTGATTATGGACACACATAAGACAACAATTTCCTCGGTGCCTATGTATGGTGTTTTATTTCTTCCATCGTACTTTCAACACATTAATTTAATTCTATCCAGAGGAGAGTAAACCATGTATGTCCAGTTCTCCTCCAGCTTGGAAACAGTTTTCCCCTGCAGCTCTAGCTCTGCAACTGAGCATCTAGCTCCAATTTTCTGTATTAAACAAAGAACAGTGGAAGCTGGAGATCTGAAATATAAATAGAAATTGCTGGAGCAATTGTGAACAGAAAGCAGAGAGGATCACTGGACTCAAAACATTAAGTATTTTTTCTCTCTCCACAGATACTGCCAGACCTGCTGAGTTTCTCCAGCAATATCTACTTTTGTTACAGACCTCCAGCATCTGCAGTTCTTTGTTTTATTTATAGATAATTTGAGTTAGATGCTGAGCTGCTGAGCAATTTCAGTTTTGTTTCAATTGTCTATCATTGATGTGGATCCACCTGAAGACACCTCGGTGAAATGGAAGCTCTTAACAAAAAGATTTTTATTCAGTTTGTCATGATGGAGCATCAACCAGGAAAGGAAAAGCCCCAGTGAAGAGTTGTGGATGGTATGTACTCAACTGAGTGTCCTCTTCATTTGTTCATGTGTGACTGAGAAAGTAAAAAAAGTGGCTGCTGATATAATGAACTAAGTATTCAATTTTACCACCTGGATGTAAAGCATTGCCTGATTGCAATTTAGGGAGAACAAACTTTGACAATGAGGATATCACGCCCCTGTCAGTGCCTACACCATTTTCCTTCTGATGTCTAAATTTAAATTAATCCTGTAGGAATTTAGAAAGTATAACATATTACCTACTGTATCTATCTGCGCAGAAAAATTTCACAAATGCCAGTAGACAGCTTGTCTAATGGTAATATTAATTCAAAAACAGTCACTAAGAAGACACAATGTTTATTGATGTGTTGCTGATTTCTTTTTAATGGAAATTTTAATATGAATGAAGGAGGTTTTTTCTGGCCATCAGAGATGTCAAACAGTAGTTGATGACATTCCAAGAATATCAAGTTTGCTAAACATCCATCTTAGAAGAATAACTTGTTCCTTCCAAGACTACCACATTTTTAATGTACTGTGTATATTAAATATTGCACATTTTCTGGCAGCTTTAGCAAAATATTTCTTACCTGTGTATTTGGCCATCCTCATTTTTTTTTTGATTTTCTCAGATCAGTGTCCCTGTGATTGTTACAAACGACTGTATGAAAGAAGATTTTGCAATTACACCTCTGCTCCATCGTTTTACGGTTCTGGGAAGAGCAGTTGCCATACCAGGCTGTGATGCATCCAGATAGAATGCTCTCTATGATGCATCTATAAAAATTGGGAAAGGTCTTTACATTATGAATCAGTTCCAGTCTAAGGAATGGATAGTCAACAGTAAATAGCGTAGAAGCTCAATAGTGCCAATTGCATCCAACAAGCAGACATAAAGGGTGAAGAGCAAGGGAATGCCGGGGCAGGGAGGAAATGTGTTTTGGATGGTTTTTGAACTTAATTTGGGAGGCACACATAAAGTATACCGCAGAATCTGAAGGTCAAAGATTTACAAAACCCTGGACCTCATTAGTATATTGCTGGAGATCTGCACACACTGTCTGAGACAGCTGGCTAGTCCCACAAGGCTGAAACTGGGGGTTTGGCCACCTACAATCACAGCCTACATTAATTAGTGAGTGGCACACCTCTTGTTACAGATTGTGTACAACACCCACCACATTGAACATAAAGGCACCACTTTTGCCTGTGTAAGCGGTGCAGCATCAACTAATTTCAATGCCAGGGAGCTGGACCTGAGATTTGTTAGCTTATATTTAAATAATTTGGAACTGAGCTAAAATGAAGTTGACCAGACTGCCCTGAAGAAAATTTCCAGAAATGTGCAACCTTATTGGAAGTGCATTGCCATTTGCACTTAGTGTTATCTATTCATTTTCATGCTGTTGGCCCACTGATCACAGTAACAGCACCTCATGCAACTGTCAGAAACTAGCCCTCAGATGCCAACTGAGAGCTGACCAGTGCTCTGTTGGATTTTAGTTATGCTTCCTCGCTTTTGTGTTCTGAATCACTTAGATCATAGAATCCCTACAGTGTGAAAACAGGCCATTGGCCCAACAGGTCCATACTGACCCTCCAAAAAGTAATCCTCCCAGACCCATCCCTATTAATCTACATTTCCCCTGACTAATGCATCTAACTTACATATCCCTGAACACTATGGGCAATTTAACATGGTCAATTCATCTAACCTACAGATTTTTGGATTGTGGGAGGAAGCAGGAATACCCGGAGGAAACATGCAGAGAGGGGGAGAATGTGCAAACCTCACAAAGAGGTTGGAATCAAACATGGGTCCTTGGTGCTATGAGGCAGCAGTGCTTACCACTGGGCCACCATGCCACCCTGTGATGAACCCTGAGCTAGAATTTTGTCAGTTCATTGAAGATAGGCTCAAAGATAGGAACAGTGTTAAAATGGCTGCAAAAGGCATCAGGTAGGGAGCACAATACATTCCTGTCACCAAGGGATGATCTCAGCAACACAAATGGTGGAGGTAGGGGGTATTTAATCAGGCAAGAAGGTGGAAGGTAGGGATCCTACGACCTTCCCACCTCCACTTCAGGCATTTCAGGGCCCCTAGAGGGAAGGCCTTTGAAAGGCCTTGCTGCTCTGCCACCAATTGGCAACTGAGACCTGTATTTTTACCAGTAGGTGCCCACAGTAAGATTCGGACCATTTATGAATATTTCAACTTTATCAAAATGTTTTAGCATTATGCATTCATCTCGAAGTGTTTCATATTATTTAAGTGTTTATGTTTTATTTAGACTTATCTTTTGTGTTTTTAATGTCAGCAATTCCCTCTAGGTCCTTGTCAGGCGATGATTTGTCTCATTTGTCCCTTTTTGTATTGTCAGATCAGGTAGGTTTCTTTGCTGAGTCACAACATAATGAACAGTCTCTAGACATTAAGACAGTCAGAAGCTAAGGCAGAGACACTGAGAAACGAGTCACAATTTACATATTCAATTAAATGATAACAGCCTTCTATATAGTTAGATTATATTTTTTGCCAAGCTTGACCATGTATCTGCCAGAAATACAGCTGTTAACACCTGTACAATTCCTCTTCAAAATATGTTCTTCTGCCTACACTCAGCCTTTTCTTTTGCCCACTTGACACTGAAGATGATTTTAGGATAACTTCCCTTTGTCGCAACAGGAAGTGGACCCAGCAGATGGAAGCTTTCGTGATCACACAGTTGATGAAGATGCGCCATTTCTCCATGCAAGCATCGTCATTACAGTCTTGGAAAATATCATGTGAAGGGAACCTTTGCAGTTAGGCAGGGACTTTCTGGGGAATGTCCATGTGAATGTCCATGTCACCTTGTTTCCATTTTGAAGTTCCTTGTTCAGTGCACAGCTGTACTTGGTTTCCTTCCAGCAAACTTCTGTAGTTGTCCGATGCTATCTTCTTTAGTGAATGTCCATTCATTACACCTTTAAAGAAACTTCTAACATGTGTTCCTTGAACTCATCCATACAACAGCTTTGTTTCCTCCTGTTTCTTGACCTTTTCTCTTACTAGCATCAGTGCCACTCAGGACTTTTTTCCATCTGCCCTGACAGTTCTGAAGACTGTTAAACATTTATTTCTGAATGACATGCTACTTTCTGAAGGAAACATGCATACTCACCGAAGGGTTCTGTTTTTCTAAAATAACTTTTCTCTGCCTCTGCCCCCCGCAATGGGATAGGACACATAGTTGCAACTGTCTTCCTTTCTTCTGCCCTTGTTTTCCAAAGCACTAAGCTATTCACTTTAATGCTTTCTAAAATAAAACGTAATTTAAGTACACAAACACGTTTCCATGCAACCCAGTACCAGTCAGAGAACTCCATAATGAAAATAAAACTTTGGGGGCGGCTAAGTGGCTCAGTGGTTAGCACTGCTGCCTCACAGCATGAGGGACCCAAGTTTGATTCCAGTCTCGGACAACTGTCTGTGTGGAGTTTGCACATTCTCCCTGTGTCTGCGTGGGTTTCCTTCGGGTGCTGTGGCTTCCTCCCAGACCAAAAATGTGCAGGTCAGGTGAATTGGCCATGCTAAGTTGCCCATAGCGTTCAGGGATGTGTAGGTTAGGTGCACTAGTCAGGGGTAAATGTAGGGGAATGGGTCTGGGTGGGTTACTCTTTAGAGGGTGTGGAATTTTTGGGCCAAAGGGCCTGTTTCCACACAGTAGGAAATCTATTCTATTCTGTTCCATAAGTATATTCTTCCCTTCTTCACATACATAATATAGAAATAGAAATCAAAGTTGTAAGTGGTTCTGTCCTCTTTAGAATCCAAGTTTCCAAATAATAATATACAATGAACCTTCATCAACCACTGTTGATTGGAATGTAAGTTGAAAGCAGCTGGAGATCCTATTCAGGAGATCTAATTTTCATCAGGATCTCTAGAGTAGGTTTTGTGTGAGAAATCCAGGCTCAACTACCATAACTGATATCTATGATAACGTTCTGTACCAATGGCATTTCAAGCCTGGGGGTTCTGTACCAACCTTAATCATATTTCTTTCATGTGGTTATGTTGATGGAAGACAACTGTTCACTGAGCAAAGCGAGCTTATGCATTGTTTTTTTTATCAATGATCTGCATTCAGAGATTGAGTGCAAACAATACCATCCTTAGCGATCTCTGGTTTATTGGAAGAAAGCTATGCATAACTTCTTACCTGAAGCCATTTAGTGGAACACTTCGAAAGTTGAACACATTTGATTCCGTTTGGAGCAAAGAAGGAATCAGTGTAAAGGTAGTCCCCCTGTGGAACTGTGGTTTACTGCAAAAGTTAGCATCATGAACGTTGCACATCTTAATGGTAGTTTGGTTGTGCTAATTGCAAACATGCAGTACAATTTATAGAAGCTGATAGGTGTTACATCAGGGCCTTGAGAATGTTAATGGGTCTCACAGGAATCATAGGGAAACCCTTCAATCTGCAACAGCAACTGAAACAGGTGGAAAACCAGTGAAGAGAATAAAGAGGCCTTTGTGGTTTTTCACTGGAAAACTATGATTTAAGGAAGGAGCTGTTATTGGCGACGTGTATGGTGTTCCTCTAAGAGTAGTTAGGCAGCTCTCCAGGTTTTACTTTGAGTTGAAGTATCTGCTAAATCCTTACAGCATTAGTAGATATGAATACATAGTTTATCAGAGGATATGATTTGGAGATGCCGGTGTTGGACTGGGGTGTACAAAGTTAAAAATCACACAACACCAGGGTCTAGTCCTACAGGTTTAATTGGAAGCACTAACTTTCGGAGCGTCGCTTCTTCATCATGTGATAGTGGAGGGCTCAATCACCACCACCTGATGAAGGAGCGACGCTCCGAAAGCTAGTGCTTCCAATTAAACCCGTTGGACTATAACCTGGTGTTGTGTGATTTTTAACTTTATCAGAGGATATTTATTGTAAAGCGACAAAACTTTATCATCTTCCTTCCATGGTCCATCAAACAGTATATGGTATACTAACTGCAGAGTAAGGCTTTTATATTACTCTGTCTCTGTGTTGTGTGGCATTCTACCTGAGTTCTACCAGTACAATGTGTCTGCGAGTTGGGTGTCTGGCTTCAGCGGTGTACAGGTCAGTGTGCCCCCCCACCCCCTTGTCCGCTGATTTGATAGTGAGGTTGGGGTTGGAGCAGAGGGAGTGAAGGGCTACGCGTTGTGAGGGTGAGAGGTTGGAGTAGGTGGGGGGGGGTGATGGACAGGTTGAGGCAGTCAATGTCGCAGCAGCAGTTAGAAATGAAGGGATCGAGGGTGGGGCAACAGACCAGCATGGGTTGTCCAAGTGGGTGGACTATGTTGGAGGCGGAGGAAGAAAAATTCAATGTCACGACATGTGTTGAATTCATTGATGTGGGAACATAGCAGGACAAAGGTGAGGCCTTTACTGAGGATTGATCGTTCATCTTCAGTGAGGGAGAGGTCTGTGGGGGATGGTAAAAACACAGCAGGGCTGGGAGCCAGACCCTGGTGTAGAGCTGGAGTTGGGAGTATGGGTGGAGACTGTCCCTGAAGCGGGCGTGGTCATGGTATCGTAGGTGACATCACCAAAGGAAGTGATGCACACCATGGGGGTCAGGGGGTGGAAGTGGTGCATTCGGTGGCATTCGCGGGGGCAGAAGTGATGTTCTGTGTGACGTTCGCGATGTCTTCGGCGGCAGCTGCGTGTTCGCTGGCAGTGTTCCGGTGAGTGACGTCAATGGGGGCGGAAGTGGCTGAGGTGGTGCCAACTACAGGGATGGAAATGACGTGATGGGCAGTTTTTGTGGTGATTTTGGTGGCGGCAGCAGATGCAGTGGTCTTGATGGTGATCGCAGAGGTGGTATAATCGGTGGTGGCTGCGGCCTGTGGGGCAGCGGGACCGGAAGTGATGGTCACGTTTGCTGTGGTGGCGGTGGCTGTAGCGGCTGCGTGGCTAACGGCATCCGTGTGGTTCCGGAGGCCGGAAGAAGGTTCTGGAATGATCAAGAAATCCCGGGTTTGGAGGTAAGTACGTGAAAGTTTGGTATACCTGTGTTCCTTGATGTCTGATAAGCTGGAGACAAAGCAATTGTTGAGTGTGGATTCTTCTAAGGATGAAGAACAGCAGAGGTCCTTTGCAGTTTGGGGAGAGTGTGCCCCTGAGCTAGGGCAGGGCTGACTGCAGGGAGAGTAGGTGGTAGTGCATGGCTGTGAGCATAGAGCGGAGGATCCAGAGGGAGAACTGTTTCTGGAGGCTTTGGATTTGTTGGAGGTAGTGTTTGTCCTGTTCTGGTCCAAATTGTGATGGTCTGAATGTAGTCTGGAGTCCATGTGGGATCAGTCGGTTGCAAAGGCAGGCACTGAGGAAGGAGGTGTGGCTGTAGTTGTGACTCTGTTTCAGGACGTGGCTGAAGAGCTTCAGGCAGAGGAGACGACCTGAGGAGTGCAGTGAGAATGAGACTCACTGAGATCCTTGTAGATGGAGGAAAACTTATTCAAGGTAGGCATCCTTGGAAGAGGCTTCGCAGTAAGGTTATAATCGACTAGGAGAAAGTGAGGACTACAGATCAGAGTCAAAATGTGTGGCGTTGGGAAAGCTCAGCCAGTCAGGCAGCATCCAAGGAGCAGGAAAGTCAACATTTTGAGCATAAGCTCTTCATCAGGAATGTGGGGGAGGGGGCCCAAGGGGGCTGAGAGATAAATGGGAGTGGAGTGGAGTGGGGCTGGGGGGAAGGTAGCTAGGAATGCGATAGATAGATGAAGGTGGGAGGTGATGGTGATTGGTCAGAGCAGAGGGTGGAGCAGATAAGTGGGAAGGAAGATAGACCAGTAAGACAGTTCAAGAGAGCGGTGCTGAGTTGGCAGGTCCTTGCCCCCCCCCCACCAACCCCACCTCCACTCCCGGCTCCTTCTCTTGGCACCTACGCTCACAGCTCCCCCCTCACCTCCATCCAAGCCCACAATGGATCCTTCCAAATTCGGCAGAGATTTTCCTGCACCTTCACACATGTCATCTACTGTGTCCGTTGCTCTCAATATGGTCTCCTCTATATTGAGGAGACAGGGCGTCAATTTGCAGAATGTTTCAGAGAACATCTCCAGGACACATGCACTAAACAACCCCTTCACATTCTGAATGACCACTTCAATTCCCCCTTCTGGATTAGTGGTGCTGGAAGAGCACAGCAGTTCAGGCAGCATCCAAGGAGGTTCAAAATCGACGTTTCGGGCAAAAGCCCCAATTCCCCCTCCCACTCTATCAAGGACATGCAAGTCCTGGGCCTCCTCCATCACCAAATCCTAGCTACACGGCGACTGGAGGAAGAATACCTCATCTTCTGCCTTGGGACCCTGCAACCACATGGAATCAATGTCGATTTCACCAGTTTCCTCATCTCCTCTCAACCCCACCTTATTCCAGATCCAACTCTCCAACTCGGCACCGCCCTCTTGAATTGTCCTACCTGTCCATCTTCCATCCCACCTATCCGCTCCAACCCATTGCCATCACCTCCCACCTTCATCTACCTATCGCATTCCTAGCTACCTTACCCCCTCAAACTCTCTCCCATTTATCTCTCAGCCCCCTTGCCGCACCCACATCCCCCTCCACATTCCCGATGAAGAGCTTATGCTCGAAACGTCGACTCACCTGCTCCTCGAATGCTGCTTGACCCGCTATGCTTTTCCAGCATCACACTTTTTGCCATTATTGGAATGGCCAGGGATAACTTGCCGGATCTTGAATTTGTATTTGTTGCCTCTAACCATGTTGAAGCTGATTAAAAATGTATTAAGACAGCACTAGTTTTGCTAAGTTCAGCTGTCAAACATCCACCTTTGAAGTTGTCACCTTGCAGATGAAGATGTATAAAATCCTAGGCGTGAGAAATTTCAATCTATTTTGTCTTTTTTATATTCCTATAACTCTATAATAAATGGGAACAGGAGTAGGTCCCTTGTGCCTGTCCTGCCATTCAATAGGATCTTGTATGATCCAACATTTGTCATGTCCACCTTCCTGCATTTTCCCTGAAACCCTCCATTCCCCGACTGATCAAGAATCTGTTTATCTCAGCCTTAAGTATACACAAGGATGCTGTCTGACAGATCTCCGTGGCAAGGAATTCGAACAATTCACAGAGAGAAGAAATTCCTCCTCACCTTGGTCTTTAATTGGTGCCCCTTTCTTCTGAGACTGTGCCCTTTGGTCCAGGAGTTTCTCATGTGGAAACATTCCCTCAGCATTTACCCTGTCAAGCCCCTTAAGAATCCTGTATCCCTTCCTATTATATTTCAATACTGATTTCCCTTGCCTGATGTTGGTGTGTTGGGAGAAAGTGAGGAGTGCAGATGCTGGAGATCAGAGTAAGATCATGTGGTACTGGAAAAGCACAGCCGGTCAGGCAGCATCTGGGCAGGATTAGAGCCAAATTGCCCATAGTGTTCAGGGATGTGTAGGTTATGTGCATTAGTCACAGGAAATGTACAGTAAAAGGGTAGGGGAATGAGTCTGGGTGGGTTACTCTTTGGTAGGTCGGTGTGGACTTGTTGAGCCGATTGGCCTGTTTTCACACTATAGGGATTCTATTCTAATGAAGAAAGAATTCAAAATGCAAATTCACCATGGAAAGTACATTGAGAGATTTGCTGCTTTTGAGGGCTGCAATAGTACTGCACATTCCAGAAAGCTCAGGTATACTGGGACATGGAAATTGTGGTGTTTTGAAGGGAATTGGGGAAGGCTAGGCTGTAGGTCCCAACAAGACTGATTAGTGCATAAATTTGGGCCGTTTACCTGAGACTTGCAATATTACTAAAGCTTATTTATTTAGGGCCACTCTGAGCAGTGTAAAGCCTGCTCAGTATTGCAGCCCTTCAATTTAGTAAAGATCTCTGAACAATCTTGCAACCCTAGTTTCTCTGGCACTGCTTGCTGCACTATCACCCCTTTGCCTCAGCTTTGCTGCACTTCTCCTACCCCATTGTCCCAGACCTGCTCACTGCCCATACCTCCTTCTTCCCTCATCCCCACGCTCTCCTCCACTATACCCTCAGCTCCCCAGTGCTCTGACATCAGACTCAAACCAAAGGGGGAATTGGTTATGAGCTGTACCAGGGACAGCTGCGGGGCTGGTGGCAGGGGTGTTCCAGGGTTGCTGAGTCTAGAATTAAAAGTTGAATGAAAGCAACCTTGAAAGTCCTAGTAAACACCCATGAGCACTTGTAAATACTGGAAACCACTGGTAAACACTGGAAACCCACCGGTAAACACTTAGAAACACTTAAAACCAGACTTGTAAGAGTAATTGAAAGTGTTTACAATTTTGAATTAGTAAACAAAAACTGCTTTAAAGCTTTTTTTTTAAATAGAACCTACCAAAACACTGAAACATTGTATAACATCAATAACCTGCATTCCTCCAATGAGGTGAAAGAGTGCTTTGCTTCGTTGCTACTGCCCTTTGCCACTGAGCCTCAGGAATCTCCTGTCACCCCGACTGCAGCCAGGTGTGAAAAGATCCAACTGCAGTGTTTGCAAAAGGTAAAAATATGCTTTTAAATTTCAAAAAATACTGTGAACAAAACAAATCAAAGAACTGCAGGTGCTGAAAATCAGAAGCAAAAGCAGAAACTCAGCAGGTCCAGCAACATCTGTGGAGAGAAAGCAGAGTTAATGTTTTGGGTCCAGTGACCCTTCAGAGCTTTAGAAAATATAGTGGATACCTTCAGAAGCTTGATAAACGAAAACAATGAACTCAACAATATGAGGAGCGTAATTACATGGCAATAAAGTGGCCAATTTATCAATGCACTGACAGATGATTTTCAGACTTCAAAATTTAGATTCACAATTTTATTCTCTAAGAAAATTATTGTCAATGTCAGGTACAACGTCCATTGTGATGATGCCGTCTTTCACAGTCAAGCATGGAGTGTGACATTTTTACTTTAAAATCAAACTGCTTTGGAGATTTGATGCTTAATATTAGATTAAGCAAACACAGCTGTATTAATACATTATACAGCGTGCCTTGCCAGGCAGAAATATGGATCTGAATCTGAATTATATTGTATCTATCCCAGCTCCTGTAGAATTAAGATCAACTTTCATGCAGCAATTTTCTATTAACATTTAGTTAAATGTAGGGCTGGGGCTACTCATTCTGGTAAGTACAATATCATGTTGTACCTTAACCCATTTAAAGTAAACATGTTATAGTCAATATTTATGTATATTACGTGTACATACACAAACAATGCACATTTCAAATTGGAAACCGATCACAAAAATCTTAAGAATTGTAAAAACAACCTTTGCACAGGATCAAAAGGGTTAAAATTGCAAACCAGTTAACTGTGAGTATAATTGCTGGAAGCAGAGAAGGATAAGGGCTTTTTCCTCTATTTTCCATTACAAGGGTCACTGACGTAAAAAGGATCTTGGAAGTGTGGAATTATTGTTTTGGACAGGATATAAAGTTCCAACATGACAATTCCTCATGCAGGCTGTTGTAGTTGAAAATATTGTAAGTTGAATTCAGTGATCTTGTGTTCGCAGGTTGAGACTCATTCTAAAAGAGCTGGGATAGATAGAGGACCACAACATAAATCCTGATAATCAGATCATATTTTAGTCCAGGCGGGCTGTCTGCTGGGAGCTGGGTGAAGTGGTGTTTATGACCATGCTGCCACTTTAAAAAGATTATTTTGTCCTTGTTTTCTTTTGAGGTGAGGTCGTAAAGGCAGAGGTGACAAAGAGTCTAGGGGTTAACAGCTAAACAATGGAAGGGACGTGGCCAGTACTCCCAGTTCAGATATTTTCTAGTTTTGTTTAGCTGTAGAAGTCAGAAGATGTTGGAATCCAGAAGTGTTGCAAGCTTCAGTAAAGGATTCCTCTGACTTTCTCTGAGACCTCTTTCTGGATACTGTTCCCTCCTGCCTGTGAGAATCTGAACATGAGTTTACATTTTGCCAAGGGGTGTTTATGGGATGTCACTGTATTGGAACAGTTAATGAGTAAAGTTGCTGTATCGGGTCAGTTAAGTTTTCCAATAGTTAAGGTATCCTAAGTTCCACTTCTTTTTGTTTATGTTTTAACTGTAATGTTTAAATACATTCTGTTTCATTTAAAGCCGTATGGTTGGCCAGTTGCATCACACGTGGAACACCTACTTCACACCTGCCTTTAAAATAAGGCTTAAAATGTTTTGAAGGGGTTTAGCCTAGCCCATAACATGGTATAGTGGTAATGCCACAGGCCTAGTAATCCAGAACCGTGGGCTGCTATTCTGGGGTTGTGGGTTTGAATCCCATCATTGTAAAATTTAATCAAAATCTGGAATTAAAGTAGTTAACTTAATTGTGATCATTTAACCATTATCATAAAACCCATCGGATTCATCCATATCCTTTAGAGAACAAAATCTGTTGTCTTTACCTGGTCTAGCCTACTGACTCCAGATTCGTAGCAACATCTTTGACTCTTAACTGCCCCATTGGGCAATTAGGAGTGGGCAAGAAATGCTGGACTAGCCAGTAATGCCCTTACACAATGAATGACTGAAAAACCTACATGGCTGAATGGAGCCTTTTCTCCATATCATAACTGAAAATTATAAATGATGATTTCTCTCATTGTACATGACTGTCGTTTGGATATAGGATTGAAATTTCCAAACAATATTAAAACAGGCAGAATACGTAATTCCTTAGAAAAGCAACAAATCTGCAGATAAATGTTTGTAATTTAGAGAAATGGGTTAAAAGTAGAAAATCCAATGAAGTAACAATTAGTATGTGTTATGGGGGTGTACAACATGAACGCAAAGCAACAGTATGGCCTGTGCCAGGTTTGTTGCCATCATTTTTAACTGATGCCTAAATCAGGTGTTTGGCTCCTTGAATATATACATTAGGGACCGACTACCTGGGAACTGAACTCCTCAACAAAATTATCCCAGCTTAACATCTTAATTGAAAGATGGCACCTTTGACAGTGCACAACTCTTTCAATATTTTACGGAACTTCAGCCTAAAATATGTACAAACGTCTTTGGAGTTGTCAAAGGTCACGTTAATTCTGTTTTCTCTCCACAGGGAAACCCGAGCTGTTGAGTATTTCCTGTTTTTATTTTGATTTCTCAAATGCATAACTTTCTGACCCAGAAGCTAATGTGAGAGCTTCAGTGTGTTGAGAAGAGCACCCAACTTTGTCTAATCAACTTCAACTCGATTTCTTGGCTTCCCAACACAGTGAGTACACCAGCTACATCCTTGTGATGCAGGCATTATTCCAGTGGTAATGTAGGTAAGTCTTCCTGACTGCCTATCCAAAAGTGTGTGGCAAATCTTGAGTATTGATGGGAGAAAATTATTCAAGATTTGAAAACAATTACCTTAGATGAAATTAATGCATTTACTAAGTCCTATTATATGCAATGGGCTAAATATTAAGTTTCTTTGGCTAAGTGTCAGTTGTGTCAGTTTTTTGGTTGGGTTTTTCACTGTGAGGCCTAGTGAAATCACTCAACATTGCTGTGGGTTCCATCTTGTGTGATTCTAGGCCCATCTTACCACACTTTGTTCCCAAAACAACTCACCACCAAAGATATCCCTGAGGCCTGTCCCATTTTTAAAAGGCTGCTGAACATCTAAATGACTGTGGCATTCCAAAGCTGCCCTGATCAGTGAGGATATTTAGTTGGAACATGTTGGAGAAGGGCAGATGGCATGAGGTTATGTCAAGTGGAACATGGAGGAGTGGGTAGCAGAGGGCTGGCGGAGAGGCCATGACACCAGACTCTGGCAATCTGGCCCAAGATGGCCACCTGGGTCAGGATAGTTTCTACGGTCCAGAGGAAAGGTAAACAGTTGTAATGACTTTCTCTGTTCTACCAGGCTAAGTGTCATGCTCTTCTCTTTTCTCACACTCACTCTATCTTTGCCTCTGTACCCTCTTCCCACCAGAGCCCATGTTCTACCACTGTCACTGTTATCTGCAATATCTTCCTTCACTTGCTCTCATTCCCCTCCAACCTTCCACATCATTAATGAGTTGTTTGCTCAGTCACCCAGGAAACCTCAGCATCAGCATGAGCACTAACTTTCACCATTTCCATCTCACTTAGTCCTTCCCTTTCTCTCATTCCAGGAGCAGACATCTACAGCAGAATGGACCAGGCAGGTGGTGGGTTGCCCAACATCAGGCTCCTCACCCCCCTACAAGGAGAGAATCCTAGCCCTGGCAAGAGAACACTGGGACTGTTCTTGCAGGGATGCAGAGACATCCATGTCTCACCAACTGAGTAAGTACCAGTCTTCAGTCTGCTCCATCTCTTCCAGTAACCCCACTGTCAGGATCATTATTTCTAATACGCTGTGATGCCTTCTCTCTCGGTGACTAACCTGCAAGTACCAGTGGGATGTCCATGACTTTGCTAAGCCACCTCTCCAACTTCTGAAGAAGAGAATACCAAGATCTCAGAGGAAGCACTGACAAGTCTGCCTCCCACGTCCTGCAGCAGCCCAGACATGGAAACCTCAAGGAAAACATCAGGCTTAGAAAGTTGGAGACCACAAGCTGGTGAACACCTCAGTACGCCAGTTCTGCAGGTGGCAATGGGAGAAATGCCTCGGACCACTTGCACTCAGAGGAATGCCAGAGACCAGGCTTCTGCTCTGCCCCAGGCAGGAGAGGATTATCTGCTGTTGGCAATCAGGGACTTCATCCACCTGTACAAGGAGGGCTAGGAGCAGCAGGGGAGGTGATGACCTAGAGACCGAGGTTCAAATCCTGCTATGGCAGATGGTGGAATTTGAATTCAGTAGAAATTAAGAATTGTCCTAAAAACACATCTGGATCACTAATTCCCTTTAGAGAAGAAAACTGCTGCCTTTCCCAGTCTAGTCTACATGTGGCTCCAGACCCACATCAATGTGGTTGACTCTTAACTGCCTTCTAAGCAATTAGGAATGGGCTATAAAAGGAATGGGTGTCTCTACAGCTAGTGACACCCAACTCCTATGAACGAAGAAAGCAGACAGGAATGTCATTGCCCTGAAGCTTCAATAGTGAATCAGCAACTTTCTAGCTGCCTCCATGGACAGGTTGACAGTACCATGGAGAGTCAAGTCCAGCATCCTCAGGGGCTACAAGAGAGGGGCACACATCTGCACTCTATTGCCCCAGATATTGGCCCTCAGGACTGAAGGCATAGCAACAGAAGTATAGGGAGCCTAGTCAGCACTCTAGGGGCCTTTCCTTCAAGGGCAAACCAATCAGAAGATGAACAACATTACAGAAGTCTTCTCTCAGGTCTCTCAAGAGATAGCCAAGCACTCCACCTATAACCTGCCTGCCCTCTTCTGACCATTAGAAACTCAACATAAGGAGTATTTACTTCCTTTGGCAAAGGAGAGCTTTGCAATTAAGGACCGTTCAGACACAAATGCCCCCAGGGTCACCTGACCAAACATCCAGAGTCAATGGCCTCCGTCGCTGAGAGGGCTTCCTCCAGCCCAGCTGCAAAACCAGGGACTACACTAAGTTATAGTGGCTAGGAAAGAAAGAGAAAAAAAACCTTTTCAAAGAATTCGGTGACATGAGTGACAACTCATTATATTTCCATAAAGCAGTCTGTGTAGACCAGACTGTAACTGTGCTAGTATGATGCTTAGCCTCATGTCCACATGGGATATACCATGGATTGATATATGTTGAGAGGTTGCTGCAGCCTATGGAAACAAGAGGAGCAAGGTTTTTACAGAACAATGGGTTCAGCTGGTATCATTGTTCCTCTTCATCAAACCTCCCTATTCTCTCCCTGGACTCTGTATGTAGTAGCATGGCTGTAAATGTAGTGGTCAGCAATATCTGGGGCAGTGAGATGCCAGCAAATAGGAATCTAATGTATTAGAACAGTCAGGGTTTAGGAACCCCACAGTGCACTGGTCTGTGTAAAATGTTTTCTTTTAAAGGGCCTCCCTTTAAATTGATGGGTCCCCTCCCTCACGGATTGAGTCACTTATTCCATACAGGCTGGGTCTGGTTGCTTCCAATTTCTTCCCAATTCTGTACATTTGATTTCCAGCATGATTGAAGACAATAGCAAGCATTCCTCAGTCGGCGGTTACCAGCCTCCATCACTACATGTTGGTAATGTTCTGCACATCAAAATCCACTCCCTTACAGCCCTTGCCATGACTCCATAGGCCTCACAGCACCCCAGTACCCTACCCAAGTGACTCCACCTGGCCAGATTTACCCCTGGCCTATGAGGTGACCTTGTCAGGTTTGCTAATATACTTTATTTCCTTACAGCCAGGGTGCTCCTGATCATAGACGAGAATCTCTTCTATCCTGTTTCTGTCCATATTTTATTGGGTCCTTTCCTTACAAATACAGTCGCCCTCCTTCCTTCAAACCTACATTCCCCAAATCCCAACAAATAGGTTCCCAGTTCTCCTTCCCATGGCAACAACCCCTCTTGACTGACCTTTACCCTTAGTTTACCCTTAGTTTCTCCTGACAAACCTGACAGATTGGGTCGGGCCCACCTCCTTGACCACACAGCCCTGGACAAAACGTGCCCTGCCCTCCCTTTTGGTGGCTGTACATCTCCCACACCACCTTAGTCCTACACCCCCTTCCCCTAACATACTACCCACTATGGAGGTACAGGACTGACTATGACCCACTCCCCAGATAGCAAAGGCATGACCCCCTGACCAAGATCATCCTGACTGTACTAAATCCCCTGGACTGGTACAGGAAGTTGCATTTGACTTTCTGTACTGGAACCACCAACTGATGTGTCCCCATTGACTCCTCATTGGGAGAGGGTTGAGGAAAGTTTGTGAGAAGATTTGTAGCTCGACCAGCTATCCTTAGTAGCCACACACACAGATGATAAGCAACATGAGTTCGACTGGGACAACACTACTATTATAGGACAAGCCAAACAGAGAACAACCAGGGAATTCCTAGAGGCATGGCACTCATCCACAGATTCAATCAATTAGCACATCGACCTGGACCCAATATACCGACCACTACAGCGGACAGCTGGAACTGACAACCGGAAGCGGCAGATTCAAACCACTACAAATGCTGGAGGGAAGATCACAGAAGCGCTTCACAGGAGGCTCCCAAGCACTGAGGATGTCACCTAGATAGGGGACAAAATGTCTGCAACACAAACTCCCAGCTCGGCGAACAGAACCACAACAACAGGGTTGAGGAAAGGTCATCGGACTCAAAATGTTAACTTTGATTTCTCTTGCCAGACCTGTTGAGCTTTTCCAGCAACTTCTGTTTTTGTTTCTAATTTGGAGCATCTGCTGTTCTTTAGGTTTTTTATTAAGAAATATAACCCCTTGACCAAGGGCTGCTGAGCAACAAGGTAAGCAACAGGTGACTGGGTAAATTGGTAAGACAGGCAGGGCGGGGCAGGGCAGTCATGTGAGTGTGCAGGTAGCGCTAAGTGAGCGAGCACAAAGAAATCAAGTGAGCACGCATCCCTGAGATGCAACCAAGTCTGATTCCTGAGCTGGGTGGCTGTCCCAATGTGCAAAGTGTCCTCGCAGCAGGTTTTCAATGATAGTTAGAAATACACCCTGTGATGCAGGTCTGTGCTTCCTAAGCATCTTGTAAGTGTACCAGAGAGATGTAATGAGGATCCTGAGTGTTGGCAAATATCAGATACCCATCTCTATGAATGTGGCTGGTGCCCTGAGATGCTGTTTGGTGTTAGTTCATGAAGGTTGTTCACAACTAGTAGTGAATTGAAGTCGCCAAGTTTCACTTCCATGTCAAGAATTCACGATGTCTAGTTTTCAGTTTGTTGGTAAAATAGGTAACTATGTACTAATGAGGTGAGATGTGTAGTTAACAAGGTGTTTACGAAGCTATATTCCCTGTTAATAGGCAACTTGCAGCTGCTGAGCAAGAAACTTTCCACATTCTCAGCAAATGAATAAAAGATGCAGTGGGTTGCTCCTGACGACGAGATGGGCCTCAGCAGAATTCTTGTGTGATTCTGCCACAAATCACACTACAGACCTCATCACTCAGGCCCCTATAAGATTCTGCTCAGTAAGTGAAAGGATGCTATTAATCATTCAGTAATATGAAAGAAAGTGAGAATCAACTGAAATCTAACAGACTATTGGAGAATGGTGATAGTTTGTTATCTTCTTAAAATCTAATTTAGTACAACATTCCAGGAATGAAAATGGATGTTCCATAAATGTTGAATTATGCAGTAATTTAGAATTGTCCTTTGATAAATCAGAACTACTGTACTGGAGATTGAGGGGAACAGAAGTATTCATATTAGTAGTGCCATGGAAACAACATGTCACATTTGGAGGAAGGATTTGTTGGAATTAAGAGACAAGCATTTAATGTGGCTTTAGAAAGTTGAATGAAAATATTTGGTGAGCCTGAGGTTTCTGATTTACACTCTTACAGAGTAACTACTGAATATTGGCATTTTTGAGGCCTGAAACACCTTGCAGAGATGTTGCAAAAACCTTATGTTTGATGTGTTTGAGAGCCCAATTTCAACAGAAGGTGAAGTTTTATTTAAGTAATTTTGTTTTATTCTTTTTATGACATAAAACACCGCTGAATTGTGGTGACAAAACACTTTCCATTGTACCTTCAAAATATATGCGATAATAAATCATTCATTCATTAATATGCAATTAGCAGATCTGTCAAGGCTGTTCCAAACTCACTTTGTATCCAAAACTGTTACAAGCATTTTTTGTCCCAGTGGGAGTTTTATGGAGAGAGTAAAATGTCAGTTACTGCTATAGCCATTTAAGGAATAGAGCAGTGATGGGATTCAGTAAAGTTTGCGCTGGGAAAAAAAAATTTAAACAACTATTAAATATCAATTGAAAGTAAAACAGAAAACAATAACGAGATTGTGCACAGCTTTGGGCTGAAAAAGATTTTCAATGAGATAAACACAATCATTTACAAAATTAAATATGAAGACAACAAATAAAGCTGATGGTTGCATAGCACAACAAAATGCTCTAAGCTCCAAACCACCGTCCTTCCTCATTGATGAACTGGGAGTGCCACTGCTTGAAGTTATTACGTGGGTAATTTCTTATGTGGCACTCCAGGCCACTATTCCTGAAAGAAGGGAATGCAAAATGCTTTGCCAGAGGCCGCAACTACTCAGTTTAATACCAACAGAATCCAAAAATAGAAATGAAGGTAGATTATAGATTGGGAAGAACTGCCAATAAGCACCAATCACCAGCCTCATGGCTCGTGCCTGTGTACCACATGGTGCTATCTGTCCACTTATCACACATTCACTGCTCACCCTCAGACAACCCTTACCATCCAACCCATGTTGTTATAAATTATTATATAACCTTCTCAGTAAATTCATATCCTGATAACATTGGTTTAGTGCGTTCCAAGATTTAACAACCAAATCCCCCTGAAGGCCAGCCAGAAGAAAGAACATTAAAATAGTATTTCTCATAACTACTGCAGGTGATCATCAGGCTCAAATGGACATTTTCCCACATAAATACAGCTGGCAAGCAGATACAAACCATGAGTAACTCCAAAATGGAATGATCAGTTCCAAACACTTTGAATGACCTCAACTATATAGTAATTCTGTAATCACATATGTGTAGTGTACAGCACTAACCAATTCTAATTCTGGCAAGCAGAAAAGGGAGGTAATTGCTGAGTGATTTGTTCACTAGGCTGTTAATCCAGAAAGAAGGAGAAAGTGAGGACTGCAGATGCTGGAGATCAGAGTCGAGAGTGTGGTGCTGGAAAAGCACAGCAAGTCAGGCAGCGTCCGAGGAGCAGGAGAATCGACATTACGGGCATAAGCCCTTCATCAGGAATGTTAATCCAGAAACCCAGGTAATGTTTTGTGGACCTGGGCTCTAATCCTGCCAATGCAGCTAGTAGAATTTGAATTCAATAGAAATCTGGAATTAAGAATCTGATGATGACCATACGATTGTCAGAAAAAATCTATCTAATTCACTAATGTCCCTTCAGGAAGGAAACTGCCATCATTACTTGACCTGGCCTTCATGTGACTCCAGACCCACAGCAATATGGTTAATTCTTAACTGCCTCTGGGCAACTAGGACTGGGTGTCTCTGGCTGGTCAGCCAGGGACACCCTTGTCCTGTGAGTGCAGGAAACAAAAAGACTCCATGGAATAATAGACTAAATGCATGTTGCATCATTGATCAAATGCTTGGTCAATAGAATATGCAGGTATTGTGATTGACCAGTCATGTGCTGCTGTACTGTTTTTTTTTGGAACAGGATAGGCTTTAACTAGCTCAAACAAGGGTAAGTCTCAATGGGCAGAGCATCCTCCAGCACATTACACAGCTCATCATTCCCCCTCCTCTCTCTGAAAACCTAGGCTCTAAGTAATGGTAAGTGATTTAAATGGAGGAGATGTTATTACTGAGCCTGTTCTCTAAGGCACACTGTCAATACATGAATCACTGCAGAGTGATCATGAATGGGAAATTTGGTTACGGTTTTTCACTCTCACCAATCAATTAGCGACCATTGTTGACCTGGCTGATGTCAGCCAACGTGCAGAATGATTTACTTTTACTCTGGGACCTACTTTTGAGTAGAAAGAACTGCGGATGCTGGAAATCAGAAACAGAAATTGCTGGGGCAACAGCAGGTTTTCCCAGCAATTTCTGTTTTTGGCAATGAGCAATGTTGCAAGACACTTTTGCAAGGCTGTTGACTCCTAAAGGTTGCTGCTCTTTGTTCTGTAAGCTAAAGCTGAGAACCTGTCACTACTAGCTTACTAAAGCAATAATTTAAACTAAATGAACAAATCAGTTCATAAAATTTAAAAAACCGTTCATAAAACCTTAATCAAATAAATACATTTAGTTAACTGGGAATGGCAGGTATATCATAACTGCAGCTTATTTGAGTTGGTGAAGATCAGTGTGCCAACCCCAGTGTATACAATACAAGGAACTTTGTTCAGCTTGTCTTGGAACAATGGTCATTGTGATGTGTCAGAGTGGGGGAAGAGTTGTCTATATACTTTGGGGTCAGGTCACACCTCTTAGGTTAGTTAGTAGATTAGGTTTGGTCAGTAGTCAGTGATGGGAGGGTGTGACTGCGAGTCAGACTACTTGGAAGAAGGGAAGCAAGAGTCCAGGCCTTTGATCTTGTCCAATCAGCACAAGGTGTTTGCTACCTTTATGGATGGGATTAAAGACTTCAAAGGAACTTGCGCAATCTGACCACAGAACCTAGGAACAGGTATAAATCAGATTTAAAACAAATGTGGTTGTGATAGGATGTGGAGGTGCTGGTGTTGGACTGGGATGGACAAAATTAAAAATCACACAACACCAGGTTAATAGTCCAACAGGTTTATTTAGAAATACAAACTTTTCGAGCATTGCTCCTTCAACAGATAACTAGTGGGGCAGGATCATAGGACACAGAATTCATAGTAAAAGATCAAAGTGTCATACAATCGATGCGATGTATTGAACAATTCTAGATTGCTGTTAAGTCTTCAATCACTTAGAATGGGGTTGCAAGTTTTGATTCATTAAAATGTAAACCTCAGAACTTCTTTCAAGATGGACAGGATGTTCCCTCCCAGTCGGGGAACATTCAGCGGTCAGGGACATTCAGCCTGGATCTTCGGGTGACCGTCCTCCAAGGCAGACTTCAGGATACGCAACAACTCAGAGTGGCCGAGCAGAGGCTATTAGCCAAGTTCGGTACCTATGAGGATGGCCTTAGCTGGGATCTTGGTGACCCCACTACACTATACATTCTCTCACACACATGCTTACACATGATCATACATGCACTCACACAGACCCTCTCTCATACACATGCTCTCCCTCAGACACACACATACACCCTCTCACAGGCATATACTCCATGACACTCGCGTACACATTCTATCAAGCACAGACAGACACTCTCCCCCCACTCCCAACAAACACATGCACGCACACACGCACACATACATATAAGCCTATGGGGTGAATTTGCATTTGCAGATTTGTGTTTGCAGATACATTCTATTTTGTTCAAAAAGCACACAATCTGTAGGCAGTCAGTCCAAATGACATTTTATAAATTTCTACTTTAGAAATAGAGCCAATCTGAATCAAGGCTGGAATTCAGTCAGACATCAACCTCACACCTTTAAAGCATTGTCTGAGCTGAGATGTCACCTTTTTTTTTATAAAACCTTAAGTTATCTCTGGAATGTGACTTGGAAAAGGTTCCGGGATTTACATATTAATGAATCAAAACTTGCAATCCCATTCTAAGGATTGAAAACTGAACAGCAATCTAGGTTTGTTCAATACATCGCATCCGTTGTATGACACTTTGATTCTTTACTTTAAATTCTGTGTCCTATGATCCTGCCTCACTAGCTATTTGGCAAAGGAACAGCACTCTGAAAGCTTATACTTCCAAATAAACCTGTTGGACAGTGGGTGGGAATTCCACAGATTCACAATCCTTTGAGTGAAGAAGATCACCCTCAACTCAGTCCGAAATCAGCTGCCCCCTTATTTTGAGGCTATGCCTCCCAGTTCCAATTTCACCTGCCAGTGGAAACAACCTCGCTGCTTCTACCTTATTTATTCCCTTCTTAATTTTATGTTTCTATAAGATCCCTCTTTATTCTTCTAAATTTTGGTGAGTGTCACAATCTGGTGTTGTGTGATTTTTAATGATGTGGTAGGAAACAGTATAGTTGGCAGGACTGATACTGTTCTCTGCTGCCATCACTGGGCATTCTTAAGGTACTGTTTCTTGAGGTTTAAGTGCCTGAAAATAGGAAATGTCCTTGTGCCGGAAAAGCATTTTGGAATATGAAAGGGAAGACCCAGTTATCATGATCTACTTTACAAACGACATAGGCAGAACAAGAAATAAGGTTTCATTAAAGGAATCTGAGGAGCTCAGGTTCAAATTAACAAGCAGGAACTCGGGAATCTCTGCGTGAGCCACATGGAAATTAGAATGGAGCAAACAGATTAGGGATGAAGATGTGACAGAGATATAGCTGTGAGAGATATCGATTTTGATTCAGGGACACGGCAGAAATATTCCACTTATTTGGAAAAAACTTCACTTTATCCAGGCTGGTACCTGTCTCCTGATGAATTATGTAACAAAGGGCATAGATAGGGCTCAAACAGCAAAGTGGAGCAAGGAGAGTTTGGGTGAGTGAAGGTTTATAAATACAAAGAGAAAAGCCAAGGCAATGATGCAATGCAACAATTTGGACACAGAATAGTGTGTCAAAAGGAGACAGAGAATATAAAGTTTCCGGTACGTTAGGCCAAATCAGGGAAACGTGTTTGAAAGTTAGAATTAAAGCCACTTTGTCTTGAAAGGGTGATTTTAACCCTATATTCCCTCTTAGACCAGCTGAAACCTAGGTTTCTTTGTTTAAATGTTTATTCATACACGAATGGAAAATGTGTGTATCAAAATGTTCAGCTCAAAAACAAAGGGGTTTTTTTACTATATTTTACAAATAACAAGCTTCCAATAAACATTTCTACAGATAATAATTTCCAATGGAAATTTCCGATGGAAATTATTCACCCATTTTTTTTAACAGTGTCCACACAGTCTATTCTAGGTTAGTACATGTGATTGGATTATTTAATCATATTCAGACTAATGCATGTATTATGTTATCCAATCTTCTAGTCATAGGTACATTTTGTAACTGTTGGTGCTTACTTGTGATTACCAGAAAACCTTTACTTCCAATAACCCCCTTTCAATATGAATGCACAATGCATTCATATAATGATGAGGTTGCAAGGTTGGAAATTTAAATGTTCCAGGGCACATGGTGTTTTGAAAATTGAGAAAAAAACATTAAAGGACAGTATGGCCTGATGATTAAGAATTAAATATGTAGCAAGAAGGAACTTAGGTTGGAAGTTCAGGAATAAAATCAGTTTGAGGTTAGATAAATAACAAGAAACATTGAACATTGAGAGGATTAATGAATGGTGTTGTACATGATTATGAAAGGGTTAATATGTGCTTGAGTGCAGTCAGCACCACCCCGTGATGTCACGGGGACTTGGATAAAGCAAAAATGAGTTTGTAAGAGTCGGTGCTAAGGCTAATGTCTCCAAACAGCCTGCGTAGTATTGTAGTCATGCACAAATAGCTGGAACTATGAAATAGCTTTTAGAGCATAGAACATAGAACAATACAGCACAGAACAGGCCCTTCGGCCCACGATGTTGTGCCGAACATTTGTCCTAGCTTAAGCACCCATCCATGTACCTATCCAATTGCCGCTTAAAGGTCACCAAAGGTTCTGACTCTACCACTCCCACAGGCAGCGCATTCCATGCCCCCACCACTCTCTGGGTAAAGAACCCACCCCTGACATCTCCCCTATACCTTCCACCCTTCACCTTTACAATTACAATTTATGTCCCCTTGTAACACTCTGTTGCACCCGGGGAAAAAGTTTCTGACTGTCTACTCTATCTATTCCTCTGATCATCTTATAAACCTCTATCAAGTCACCCCTCATCCTTCGCCGTTCCAACGAGAAAAGGCCTAGCACTCTCAACCTATCCTCGTATGACCTATTCTCCATTCCAGGCAACATCCTGGTAAATCTTCTCTGCACCCTCTCCAAAGCTTCCACATCTTTCCTAAAGTGAGGCGGCCAGAACTGCACACAGTACTCCAAATGTGGCCTAACCAAAGTCCAGTACAGTTGCAACATCACTTCGCGACTCTTGAATTCAATCCCTCTGCTAATGAACGCTAATACACCATAGGCCTTCTTACAAGCTCTATCCACCTGAGTGGCAACTTTCAAAGATCTATGAACATAGACCCCAAGATCCCTCTGTTCCTCCACCTCACTAAGAACCCCACCGTTAACCCTGTATTCCGCATTCTTATTTGTCTTTCCAAAATGGACAACCTCACACTTGGCAGGGTTGAACTCCATCTGCCACTCCTCAGCCCAGCTCTGCATCATATCTAAGTCTCTTTGCAGCCGATAACAGCTCTCCTCACTATCCACAACTCCACCAATCTTCGTATCATCTGCAAATTTACTGACCCACCCTTCGACTCCCTCTTCCAAGTCATTAATAAAAATTACAAACAGCAGAGGACCCAGAACTGATCCCTGCGGAACTCCACTTGTAACTGGGCTCCAGGCTGAATATTTGCCATCTACCACCACTCTCTGACTTCGACCGGTTAGCCAGTTTTCTATCCAATTGGCCAAATTTCCCTCTATCCCATGCCTCCTGACTTTCCACATAAACCTACCATGGGGAACCTTATCAAATGCCTTACTAAAATCCATGTACACTACATCCACTGCTCTACCCTCATCCACATGCTTGGTCACCTCCTCAAAGAATTCAATAAGACTTGTAAGGCAAGACCTACCCTTCACAAATCTGTGCTGGCTGTCCCTACTCAAGCAGTGTCTTTCCAGATACTCATAAATCCTATCCCTCAGTACCCTTTCCATTACTTTGCCCATCACCGAAGTAAGACTAACTGGCCTGTAATTCCTGGGGTTATCCCTATTCCCTTTTTTGAACAGGGGCACACCATTCGCCACTCTCCAGTCCCTGGTACCACCCCCGTTGACAGTGAAGACGAAAAGATCATTGCCAACGGTACTGCAATTTCCTCTCTTGCTTCCCACATAATCCTAGGATATATCCCGTCAGGCCCGGGGGACTTGTCTATCCTCAAGTTGTTCAAAATGTCCAACACATCTTCCATCCTAACAAGTATCTCCTCTAGCTTACCAGTCTGTTTCACACTCTCCTCTTCAACAATACGGTCCCTCTCGTTCGTAAATACTGAAGAAAAGTACTCATTCAAGACCTCTCCTATCTCTTCTGACTCAATACACAGTCTCCCACTACTGTCCTTGATCGGACCTAGCCTCGTTCTCGTCATTCTCATGTTTCTCACATACGCATAAAATGCCTTTGGGTTATCCTTGATCCTATCCGCCAAAGATTTTTCATGCCCTCTCTTAGCTCTCCTAATCCCTTTCTTCAGGTCCCTTCTGGCTATCCTGTATCCCTCCACTGCTCTGTCTGAACCCTGTTTCCTCAACCTTATGTAAGCCTCCTTCTTCCTCTTTACAAGACATTCAATCTCCCTCGTCAACCAAGGTTCCCTCACACGACCATTTCTTTCCTGCCTGACAGGTACATACATATCAAGGACACGTCGTATCTGTTCCTTGAAAAAGTTCCACATTTCCACGACATCCTTCCCTGACAGCCTATGCTCCCAACTTATGCTCCTCAGATCCTGTCTTACAGCATCGTAATTACCCTTCCCCCAATTGTAAAACCTACCCTGTTGCACGCACCTATCTCTCCATAACCAAGGTGAAAGTCACAGAATTGTGGTCACCATCACCAAAATGTTCACCCACTAACAAGCCCATCACTTGTCCCGGTTCATTACCGAGTACCAAATCCAATATGGCCTCCCCTCTGGTCGGACAATCTACATACTGAGTTAGAAAAGCTTCCTGGACACACTGCGCAAACACCGCCCCATCCAATCTACTTGATCTAAAGAGCTTCAAATCAATATTTGGGAAGTTGAAATCGCCCATGACTACTACCCTGTGGCTTCTGCACCTTTCCAAAATCTATTTCCCAATCTGTTTCTCCACATCTCTGCTGCTATTGGGGGGCCTATAGTAAACATCCAACAAGGTGACTGCACCTTTCCTATTTCTGACTTCAGCCCATACTACCTCCAAAGGCAGATCCCCCTCGAACTGCCTTTCTGCAGCCGTTATACCATTTCTAATTAGCAACGCCACCCCCCCTCCTTTTTTACCACCCTCCCTAATCTTACTGAAACATCTGTAACCAGGAACCTCCAACAACCATTCCTGTCCCTCTTCTATCCACGTTTCCGTGATGGCCACGACATCGTAGTCCCAGGTACCTATCCACGCCTTAAGTTCACCCACCTTATTTCTGATACTCCTTGCGTTGAAGTATACGCACTTGAACCCATCTCTGTGTCTGCAAGTATTCCCTGTCAGTGCTACCTTCTTCACAGCCTCCCCACACAGTTGGACATCCTGACAAACAGCTAGCCTACTTGCTGGACTACAAGTCCAGATCCCATCCCCCTGCCAAATTAGTTTAAACCCCGCCGAAGAGTGCTAGCAAACCTACCCCCCAGGATATTGGTGCCCTTCTGGTTCAGGTGCAAATCGTCCTGCTTGTACAGGTCCCATCTTCCCCAGAATGCAGTCCAATTGTCCAAATACCTGAAGCCCTCCCTCCTACACCATCCTTGCAGCCACATGTTCAACTGCACTCTCTCCCTATTCCTTGCCTCACTGTCACGTGGCACCGGCAACAACCCAGAGATGACGACTCTGTCTGTCCTAGCTTTTAGCTTCCTGCCTAACTCCCTGAGCTCTTGAATGACCTCCCCACCCCTCTTCCTACCTATGTCGTTGGTGCCAACGTGCACCACGATTTCTGGCTGCACACCCTCCCCCTTAAGGATTCTGAAGACACGGTCTGAGACGTCTCGGACCCTGGCACCTGGGAGGCAACAAACCATCCGAGAGTCTCGCCCATGTCCACAGAACTGCCTGTCCGTCCCTCTAACTAGAGAGTCTCCTATAACTAGCGCTCTCCTCCTCTCCCCCTTTCCCTTCTGAGTCTCAGAGCCAGACCTCGCACCACAGACCCAGTCACTGCAGCTTACCCCTGCGACCCCAACAGTATCCAAAGCGGTATACTCATTGTTTAGGGGAACAACCACAGGGGATCCCTGCACTGCCTGCTTCCTCCCCTTCCCACTTCTAACTGTTACCCAGCTACCTCTGTTCTCTGGCGTAGCTATGTCCCTGTAGCTTCTATCTATCACCCTCTCAGCCTCTCGAATAATCCTCAGTTCATCCAACTCCAGTTCCAGTTCCCTAACTCGTTCTGTGAGGAGCAGGATCTGACTGCATTTCCTGCAGATGAAGTCGGCAGGAGTATCGGTGGTCACTCCTACCTCAAACATCCTGCAGGAGGAACATTGTTGTCTAAAAAGATTATTCCAGTTAGTCCAGAAAGGTGGGTATCCCCATGCTTGCTATACTACTTGGGAGCTTGAATGAACCGACATACAATAAATGCGGATTCTAACAGTAGCTGTAGTGTTACTCAGCTACTGTTAGAAGTGGCATGGTGGCTCAGCGGTTAACACTGCTACCTCACAGTACGAGGGACCCACATTCGATTCCAGCCTTGGACGACTGTCTGTTTGGAGTTGTACATTCTCCCCTGTGTCTGCGTGGGTTTCCTCCGGGTGCCCGGTTTACTCCACGGTCCAAAGATGTGCAGGTCAGGTGAATTGGCCATGCTTACCTGAACCATCTCAGGGCCCTTCCTCAACCTCTTCACCTCCATTTCTGGCAATCGACTCAATAGGGACATCCACTGCAAACCCACCGACATCTACAGCTACCCGGACTACACCTTCTCCAACCCTGCCTCCTGTAAAAACGCCATCCCTTATTCCCAATTCCTCCCTCTCCGCTGCATCAGCTCCCAGGAGGACCAATCCCACCAAAGGGCATCCCAGATGGCCTCCTCCTTCAAAGACAACAATTTCTCCTCCCATGTGGTTGATGATTCCCTTCAGTGCATCTTCACCACTTCCCACACCTCCGCCCTTGAACCCCACCCCTCCAATTGCAACAAAGACGGACCCACCCTGCTGGTCCTCACTTTCCACCCCACCAAACTCCAGATACATTGCATCATTATCCGCCATTTCTGCCATCTACAAACAGACCCTACCACCAGAGATATATTTCTGTCCCCACCCCTATCTGTGTTTTGAAGAGACCATTCCCTCCGCAACTCCCTTGTCAGGTCCACATCCCCTCCAACCCGACCCTCCCATCCCAGCACCTTCCCCTGCCACTGCAAAAATTACAAAACTCCCCTCAGCTCCATCCAAGGATCCAAAGGATCCTTCCACATCCAACAGAAATGTACCTGTACTTCCACACATGTCAATTACTGTATCCGTTGCACCTAGTGTGATCTCCTCTGCATTGGGGAGACTGAACCCCAACTTGCTGATTGTTTCAGAGAAATCTCTGGGACACAGGCATTAACCAACCCCACCGCCCTGTGGCTGAACATTTTAACTCCCCCTCTCACTCCGCCAAGGACATGTAGATCCTCGGCCTCCTACATCACCAATCACTAACCACCCGATACTTGAAGGAAGAATGCCTCATCTTCTGCCTGGGGACCCTCTAACCACACAGAATCAATGCGAATTTCACCAGTTTCCCCATTTCCCAATCCCCACCTTATCTTAGTCCCAACCTTCCAACTTGGCACCCTCCTCTTGAACGGTCCTACCTGTCCATCTTCCTTCCCATCTATCTGCTCCACCTTCCACTCCAATCTATCATCTTCAACTCCCACCTTCATCTACCTATTGCATTCACAGCTATCTTCCCCCCAGCCCCACTGCCCCCTCCCATTTATCTCTCAGCCCCTTTGGCCCACAAACCTCATTCCTGATGAAGGGCTTATGCCCAAAATGTCGATTCTCCTGTTCCTTGGATGCTGCCTGACCTGCTGGACTTTTCCAGCACCACACTCTAAATTGCCCATAGTGTTCAGGGATGTGTAGGTTAGGTGTGTTGTTCAGGGGTAAATATAAGATAGTAGGGTAGGGGAATGGGTCTGGGTGGGTTACTCTTCGGAGGGTCAGTGTCAACATGTTGGGCTGAAGGGCCTGTTTCCACACTGTAGGGATTCTATGATTCTGTAGGGATCCTACAGCTAATTAATCACAAAATAAGGGGAGCTTGTAAAAAAGGCAACATTTAATTTAGCATTTGCCACATGTCAGTTTACACTTGGCTCAGAGATTCCGAACATCCTGCTCTTTAATTTGAATCTTAGCTTTACACCTTCTGGTGTTCGCAAATCAAACTGGCAACATTAGTTTAGGGCTGGAAATGTGTTGCTGGAAAAGCGCAGCAGGTCAGGCAGCATCCAGGGAACAGGAGAATCGACGTTTCGGGCATAAGCCCTTCTTCAGGAATGGGGTCCATCTTCCTTCCCATCTATCTGCTCCACCTTCCACTCCGATCTATCACCTTCAACCCCCACCTTCATCTACCTATTGCATTCCCAGCTATCTTCCCCCCAGCCCCACTGCCCCCTCCCATTTATCTCTCAGCCCCTTTGGCCCTTAGTTTAGGGTCAACTTGATGTATTGCATTTAAGATGTGTCCCTAGAACAATATATATGCCATCCTATTTTGGATCTGTCTTGTGTGATAACAAACAGTCAATTAATTGCCTGATAGTAAGGCATCTTCTGTTGAAGAGTGATCATAATATGAAACAAAATCACATTGTGTTCAAGAGTGATCTATTCAAGTCAGAAACTAGCAGCTGAAGCCACGTGAGAGATGAGTTGGTCAGGCAGATTGGAAAATGGGATTAAAAGGAAAAATGGTGGAACAGCAATGACAAATATTTCACAATTCTCAGTGAACATTACATTGAAAAATGTAAACTCAATGGGGAAAGGATCTGTCTACAGATTTCCAGAACAACTGAAATCCTGACTACAGTCAGTTCTTCCATAACACAATGGTTGTGTTGTTATGCAACCCCATGTATAGATGAATCATGCTTTAGAAACCTGAAGTGTTGGCTCTGAAATCGCATTACAGTCATCACACATTTTATAAGTTCGCATTGTAGAAACAGCATCCCCATTTTGTCAATCACATTACAGCGTATTCATGTGATGAAACACGCGTTAGAATGATCTGTATTGTGTTAGTGTGATGTACCAGTGTGGACTCATGTGCTGTGAAGGACACAGCTTGAGGACAGGCATGAGAACCCCCTGTATTGCAGATAAAGAAAGATTCTCACTCTGATTGCTGGAAGCCAAGCAATGTACTGAAATAACTGTTGAAAAAGAAATGGGGTACAAGCCTGTCATATAGCTCGCAGAGCCATGAATCTCAAAATCAACTACCCATATCACTGTTACAGGTTTCAGCTAACTTAACAGTCACAACATTCAACCATCTCCTCTTCAATGAACCCTGAAACTGATTTGTATATCTTTTAACTATTACCTTTTTATTCCAATCACATTTCTAAACTTGATATATGTTGGTCATGTTTTATTATCCTTTCTTACATTTGATAGCTAATAAACTCACCTTTCCTTTAACTAAAGTAGAGCGTTAGAGAAGCTCAGCATGTCTGATAGCTCCTGTTGAGAGAAAGACAAGGCTTAATGTTTCGAGTCCAGTGATCATTCATCTGAGTGGAGGACTCAAAACTAGACTTGAAACGTTAACTCTGTTTTCTCTCAACAGATGTTGTCAGACCTGCGAAGTATTTCCAGCACTGTCTGCTTTTGTTTTAGATTTCTAGCATTCATTGCTCTTTGTGTTTATTTCCTTTCACTCTAGAAAGCCTGGTTAAATGGATCTTTTTAAAACATAAGTACAGTTGGATTAGAATCCTTGAAGGAAGGGGTCCTTTTCAAGTTAACTTTGTTGCAGCTGACCAAGAGAAAGCTTAAATTAAGAAAATGGGCCAGTTCATCCTTTCGAATCATCTCTTCCAGATTTATAATGAATTAGGTGCCATCACCCACCAATCAAAGATAAACAGTGCTTATCCAAAAAGAGTAGAGTGTAATGTTGCTTGCTGAGTTACAGTACCATTGGTGTTTCACCATCACCACAGGAGAAGTCCTGTTCTTCCCAGTCGGCTGTATAGGCTTTTCCTCAAAGGGAGGAGTTTAATATACAGCACCCTCCACAGACCTTAACCAGTTATGAGCCAGTTTTCCTGCAATGAAAAACATGAGCATAAGGACATGAGTATGCATAACCATGTGAGGTAGTGAGGTGTCCCACTGAGGGACACAGCAAGCACAGCAGACAGGAAGAGTCAGCGGTTTGAGGTTGCGATGAGGGTGAAAACTTGAGTGTATATCATGCATGTACGCTGAGACATCATCCTTTGTGTAATTTGTGCGTGCAGGGTCAGAGTTAGACTGAGTTACAGCCTCAGCAGAGAACTGATGATATCATGTGCCCTTGCAGAGCACAGGAGATCATTGACTTTTCTTTTCCTCTGCTGCTTGCTATCCCTTTTGTGAGGACCAATGGTGTTGACTTGCCCTCTCATCTCTGCCTCAGCTGGATGGCTCTGATGGGTTTGTATTCTGGTGCCTTTCCCTGGGAAAAGGTTGTTCCTCTGTCAGTGACCCTGTCCAGTAATATCTGCAAGGCAGCCGCAGTAAGCCAGGGAGCCTGCAGATTTCTCTTGCCTAGCTATTTCTGAGTCAGCCATATAAGTTTAGGGGAAGCTTCTGGCATGCAGTGGTGTCCAGCTGGCCTTCAAATATGACACCAGCACCTTCGATCCTACCAGTGGTGAGATCATCAGGCTCACTCATTATGTGATTCTCTGAATAACTCACACAACATTTCACTTGCATGGATAATAAGTTGAAATGCATATCATTACATGACAATGGAGGATATGGCGACATCCAGCACACCTGACACCATACTTTAAACTTCAAATGGAAAATTCTGTTTATAGAACTCAGAAACATAAGGCTGCAGTAGGCTATTCGGCCCCTCAAACCTATTCTAGATCATGGCTGATCATTTATTTTAACATAATTCTCCCATGCCACCCCATAGCCCTTGCTATCCTCAGCATCCAGAAACCTATCAATCTCTGTCTTGAATATGCTCAATGGCTGATTTCCAAAGCGCTCTGGGGCAGAGATTATCAAACAGAAAGTCTCCCTTCATCTCAGTTTTAAATGACTCACCCCTTATTCTGAGTGGTGTTAATCTGAAATAAATTAGGAGGCTATTAATCTTTTTTTTAACAACTTGTTAACATATGTTTCTAATCAACCCATTCAGCCATGTTAGTACACACCTCTGCAGCAAGTGTGATTTGAACCCAGGCCTCTTAGTCCTGGAGTTCTTGCACTGTCACCATACCAATCCCTGAAAGAAGTTACCAGGTAATAATATTACTTTTCAGTTTTATCATGTACAATTTATTTCTATGTTAATAACCTAGAACTGAATACTTTGTTTAAACTGAACATTAAATCAGAGTTTTTTTAAAAATACACTAATTTAGACTAGGGCAGACAATTTGCCCTGGTAAGGAATGAGTTAATATTCCTGAATAATAACTATATTTTTTAAAATGAAATGTTATTGAGGTATTTGTATTCCGAAACAGGAAGAGGATATGAAACAGATCAAAAGTCAGATTGTATCAATTTATTTCCATTTGGCTTGTTCCTCCAGCTGCCATGTGTTAAAACCACTTTTAGCCAGAATTGTCAATCATTGAGGTAAAATCATAAACTGAAACATGCTGATGTGGTTTGACAGTTTTCTGTTCATGTTTTTAAATATTCAGATTGCCGTATTTTATCATTGGGACTGTGTTTTTCAGCATTTAAACAGAAAATATATCTTGACCAGAAAGTGACTTTCAAAAAAAGCTGATTTGCAAGGTTATAGTTTGTAAAATATGGTTCTTCAATATTTACAAGAAGGTTATTTCTAATTCCTGATCCTGATTATTTCAAAAGAGAGTTAATGGTCAGAATATACTACAGAGAATTAGGGCCAGTATTTAACAATGCAAGGACTGTTTTAATGGCAAGATTGACTTATGTGTAAAATTATTCTAACTCAGAGGCCCAGAAAGGGTATAAATAAAATTATGGTATCTTATTCCGGCAGGTACTAAGTTATTCTTGAATTTAAATATTTAAATTTAATAAATATTTATTTTATTACTTTACTTTTCTTTCCTTTTATTCTCTGATTTTTAATCCAGTCTTTCGTTTGCTCTCTTTATATATCTGTGCCTAATTTGACTCTAACTCATCTTAATCTCTTTTCCTTGTTCCACTGTTTCTTTCTGTATCCTTATATTGAACTATTAAAGAGGTATACAGTTGATCCTTAGTTCACTAAGGCCCCAGATAACCAATCGCCCTTGTCATAACATCCTTACTTTCGGCAGCTTGCAGCTCAAACATTTTTCAAACTGAAGGGTTGGAGAAAATATCCAACTCACAGCATTGGCCACGAGATGTCCTGCTCAACAAACTGAGTCAATCGCATTTGGGAACATTTTTATGAAATATAGATTGTATAAAGGTGTCCCAAATTATAATCTATTCAGGTTAAGCATCTGGAAGCTTTCGTTTACTTATGTAATGCGGTTACAGGCAGCAAAATAAATGTGAAATCCTTTGGTTGCTGTAAATCTGAAAAAAAAATCAAAGTGGTAGAAATACTCTGTAGTTTGACTGTATCTATAGAAAGTTCAAAATCACACAACACTAGGTTAAAGTACAACAATTCTATTTGGAAGTACTAGCTTTCAGAGCTCTGCTCCTTCATTAGGGCTAGTTACCAAATACCTCAAAATAAGCTTGTTGGACTATAACCAGGTGTTGTGTGATTTTTAACTTTGTCCACCCCAGTCCAACGCCAGCACCTCCACATCATGTATCTGTAGAGTGAGAAGCACAATTAACATTTTGTGTTGAATATAACTGTTCTTCTGAACATTCAGCAAATGATGGTTAAATAAATAAACTCCACAAAAAAAACCCTCTGTGTGCTGTATACTATGCTCATAGGACAATAATCAAGAATGGAACCATTCAAACATGGTAAACTACCTGACAATCGGAATATTTCAGAGAAAATCCATACTATTCACTTTTAAGGAGAATTTGAGTTCTCACCCTAGCTGACTTAAATTACATTATCAGACTATCCAACTAGCTGTACATAGCTTCCTGATTGAGAACATGTGCTTTCACCCATTTGTTAGTGATTTGTAAACAACATATCTCAAAATCTATCAGTCAAATTTCAATGAAACTTGGCAGGGTATGGACCAAAGCAAACCCGATTATTTTAGAATGTTCTAGGTTGCCTGAGCTGCAGAAGTGGAGTTAGTCACAGCTGGCAAATGTGAACAGACTAGACAGAGCAGGTTGTTGGACCCGGTTTGACCTGAACCATCCTCAGTGAAATGGAAGCTCTAAATAATTTTTTGTTTTGTGGTTACAGAGCATCAATCCGGCAGAGAAAACCTAAAGGAAAAACTGTGTAATTGTAATAAATTTGAGTTAACAGGACATAGAAAAGGCAGTCCTGATGAAGGGCTTTTCCCCGAATAGTCAATTTTCCTGCTCCTCGGATGCTGACTGACTGGCTGTGCTTTTCCAGCACCACTTTAATCTAGGTCTGCAGGACGTAGAAAAGGTCTGCTCTACTCGGTGCTCTCTTCACTTGTAATGCTTTCAGTCATTGAGCTTTTATCACCTTGTTGAGAAAAATCTTTCTTTAAGGCAAACTGGATTGTCAGTGAATAATTTGTCTTAAGGCTTTTATCACAAAAATTACTGTGTTGTAATATCCATGCATTTTCCAAAGCACGAGTCTATCCTTCTACAGTTCTCGCTATGTTCACCAATCTTGTGAGAATACAATGTCTTTAAGTGGTGTATTTTGTCTTAGCTTTTTTATAAAGAGAGGTTGAGACAGAGATGTCCAGCAGTTTGTTCCAAGCCATTGCAGTTAACAGCTTGTGAGGCCTTGAGTTCTTTTTAAATTGGAACAATAGAAGCAGCATTAGAGGTGGGGTCAAGCTGCCACGGAACCAAAATTTTAGTTTTACTTTCAGCAGTTGCTGGGGTCTTGAAGCTGGAAATGGGAACTGTTATTCCTCTCTCTAAAGCTTAAAGCTTGGGTTCTCTTCCTGCTGCAAGAATCGCATGTGAAACAATCTGTTTTACTGAATTTGCCTTTGCTAAGGATGTTTATGGGGTGTTACTGTATTGGAACAGTTGCTGTTTAGCAGTTAACTAATTTATTATTCTGTCAAGTTTTCCAATAGAGTTAAGTTTTTCCAATTCTTCATTCTTTGGTTTATATTTTAACTATAGGATTGAACTATAGAATAAAGTATGTTTCACTTCAAACCTCGTAGTTTGGCCAATTGAATTGTATCTGAAACACAACACCTTTACAAAATATGAAAAAGTTGGGGTCTAGACTATCTTCTTAATATAGTTTAAGGGGGTTTGGTCTAGTCCATATCAAACTCCACTGGCTCCAGCAACATTTAGATTTAAAAATTCTGTTCCTTGTTTTCACACGCCTTCAAGAATACACTCTTCTTCTCCCTGTAATTTTCCCCAGCCCCACAACTCTTCCAGATCTCTATACTCCTCTTTTCCTACTCCCACTTTAATTGTTCCTACATTGTTGGCTATATCTCCAGCAGCCACAACCCTACTCCCTGGATTTTTTTTCCAAACATTTACACCTCTCTAATGTTCTCTTTTACTTTGAGGTGCTCCTTAATACCTACCTCTTGCACAAGGTTGTTATAATTGGCAGTCCTTCATAGAGGTGACAGTGATCTCACTTTCCAGCTGTAAACCATTTTTCCTACTTCTGAAAAGCTGTCTTGTGCACTTAAGTTGCCAACATCAGGCCTTCCTCTGAATTAAGGACCCCAGAGTTAGAAATCCAGTCCATCAGAGGCCAAGATCTCAGCAAAGTGGGCAGCTAGAGTTGTGTCAACTGTGCACACCAGGATCACCCAGGCCTCAGGTGAATGAGGGTAGGATAGAGGTCATGGAGGACAGCGATGGAGGTGGCTGTCAGTTGCTACAATCCTGTCTTTGAACAAGGATCGTCTTATAAGCCTATGAGTAACCCTGACTGCCTCACCTGCCACTAATTAAATCCCCAAAATTGTAGGTTGAGGCACTTATTCATTTGAGGGCCTCAATTGATATTCGGAATGCAATGTCACCTTTGAGCCATCCTGTCCTGGAATTTATTGAGGCGGAGACAGGAAGAAGGCTGGGTTCACAGCTGGGACCATCTTGCCCGGCTAAATGCCGTTTGATCAGTTGTGATCATAATGGAATTAAATGCCCTACTGCCACCAAACATACATTGGGCATTAAACTGACAACATGGCAAATGTAGCTTCACAATGCTGTAAAGTATCTTGGGAAGTTTTACAATGTTAAAGGCATGGTGTAAATGCAAATTATTGTTGTCGTTATATTTCAAAGCATGAAAGCTATAACAAAAGGAAAACAGAATGTTTTTGAGGGTTTAATATATTTTCCATTCTCCAAGGATGGGATCCAAGCATTTATAGAACCAAGTGCTATATATACATGTCTGTTAGCAATAAGCCTCCAAATGACCTGGATAGACAACTTCTCCATTGGCAGAACAATGAAACAATGTTAGAGATAGTCCAGGTGAAAGACAGCTCCATCAGAATAGCTAAATATCACAGTTGTGATCCAGATCTCAGGTTACCAATGAAAATGCCTCAAGGCTTCAGCTAATATTTACAGAAGTGTGTTTTCACGCCTTAAACTTGAACTTTTATAACATGTAAGTAAGAGATACATGTCTTTACCTACGTAATTATATTTAGTTGGTGCACATCCTCTGTAAGTAATTCATCACATTACACTCTGTCTGTGCCTAATATGTGTGTGTATTTTAGGTCACAGTCCTTTCAGAGCTGAACTTTCTTATTACTAGCCCATATTTGTGAACCTGAAAATCTGCATTCATTGCCTAGTGCTAGTTGCTGTTGAGGCCATAGAGTCCAACAAATAGTTTTACAAATTGAAGTGGTGGGATTTGTACTCGCAGAGGTAGAAGTGCAGTATCATAATCCAATCTACTTTACACGTTACATGTTAATGACATTATAAACACACCATTACAATTCCCATTGGTGAAAATTTCTAATGAAATTAGAGTAGCAGTATTTTTATTCTTGCAAAGTTGCTTTTTTAGCTTTACTGCCAGAATGTAACATCATTCAGTTGGAAGTGTTATTTAAAATTGGTTGCAGTTCCTAACACTGCTTAACAAAGGGACACCTGCAAATTTCTATGACTGATTTCCATCTGTTGCACGTCAACAAATTTTAGTTTCCACCCAAAACAAAGCTGAACTTGCAGAAGGTTCCTCTGATTAAATAAGGTAGTGTCAAATTCCCATGCGTTACAGAACCATTTCCAACCAAGTTAAATTAAACTTGTTTAAATACCACTCACTGAACTTTTAATGTAGAGTGCATGAGGTACAAACAACTTTAAGTAGATTTTGGAAATGCTCGAGGAGTTTAGCAAGGTAATGAAAAACAAAACGTTTCACAGCTGCAATCATCTACCTTAAAAAGAAGCTGATGTGTCACAATAAACAGTTCTTGCTGGGTAAATATGGTGCAATAATGATCACACTTACAGTTCAGGCCCAAGGAGAGGACAAACTGTAAAAGGAAAATATGAAAAATTGAAGCAACATGATTGAGAATTAGACAGATTTATCACACTTAGATGGATTGCTGTTTCCTTTGAACGTAGAACAGGTAATTTAATCGGAAAGGATAGCCAGTTTTGTTTTTTAATTTGGAAACAAGATTTAATAAAGACCTGACTCAACCAGTCAGACTGAAGTCAAATCACAGCCCTTTATCTGAATAAACAATGTTAGAGAGTAACTGAGTCAAGATCTAATGTACTTCAACAAAAGTCACATTATTGAAACATAATAGATTCGTTATCCTTTTAATGAATGCACAGATGGTGTAGTGACCATACAACTGGCCATGAGCTGACAAGCCCATGTTGTTTGCAATTTTCTTAATGTCTGATGAGATCAGCAGTTTAGGGAGTAATTGTGTCCAGCTTACAATTACCAAATTTCTGGTTGGACTTATACCCAATCAGAAAATTGACATGATTTCTATTCCAGATTTATTATTTGAAATATTAAATTTCACCAGCTACTCTATGGGTTTTGAATCATTTCCCATCAACATTTCCCATCAACCAGGGCATTTGAATTACTAGTCCAGTGTTATTAGCATGACACCACCTTCTACCCAGAGTTTTGGGCGTCTTCATACGAACATATGAATTAGTTCATAAGTTCATAAGATATAGGAGCAGAATTAGGCCATTCAGCCCATCGAGTTTGCTCTGCCATTTGATTATGGTGGATATGGTCTTCACCCCACCTTTTTCTGCTTCTCTCCACTACCAATTAAGAATCTGTCTAACTCTCCCTTAATATACCAACTGTCCCAAAATCCACTGCACTTTGGGGTAGCAAATTCAACAGATTCACAACCTTTTGGGAGAAGTAGTTTCTCTTCAATTCTGTTGTAAATTTGCTAGCCCTTACCCTAAGATTATGACCTCTCATCCCCAGAAGAGGAAGCATTTGCTCCACGTCTAGTTTATCCACACCTTTAATCATTCTGAATACCTCAATTTGACCTTCCCTCATTCTTCTAAATTCCAGAGGGTATACATCTAAACAGTTCAATCTGTTTTCATACAACAAACCCATCATCACTGGGATCAATCTAGTGAACCTATGCCAGTGTATCTTTCCTCAAATAAAGGCATCAAAACAGTGCACAATACTCCAGGTATGGTCTCAGCAATGCCTTGTATAGTTGCAACAATACTTTCTTACCTTTATATTCTATTTCTTTGAGGAGAAGTGAGGTCTGCAGATGCTGGAGATCAGAGCTGAAAATGTGTTGCTGGAAAAGCGCAGCAGGTCAGGCAGAATCCAGGGAACAGGAGAATCAACGTTTCGGGCATAAGACCTGAAACGTCGATTCCCCTGTTCCCTGGATGCTGCCTGACCTGCTGCGCTTTTCCAGCAACACATTTTCAGCTCTATTCCATTCCTTTAGCTATAAAAGCCAACATTCCAATCGCTTTCTTTATTATCTGCTGTACTTGCATGCTAGTTTTCTGTGACTCATGAATGAGGATATCCAGATTTCTCTATACAGTAGCACCTCAAAGTCTCTCTCCATTTAGATAATAGGTCGCCTTCCCATTTTTCCTAACAAAATATATGACCTCATACTTACCTGACACATTTTAGTCCATTCTCCTAACCTCTATATATCCATTTGTAAGGTTCCTATTCCTCATTGCAATTTATTATCTGGCCTATTTTTGGGCCATCTACAAATTTGGCTACAGAGCCTTCCATCCCTATATCCATGTCATTAATGTAGATTGTAAATAGCTGGGGCCCAAAGACTGAACCC
This sequence comes from Chiloscyllium plagiosum, assembly GCF_037043375.1. Taxonomy (NCBI): domain Eukaryota; kingdom Metazoa; phylum Chordata; class Chondrichthyes; order Orectolobiformes; family Hemiscylliidae; genus Chiloscyllium; species Chiloscyllium plagiosum. Next base: position 37,988,594 of record NW_028270177.1, read on the forward strand.
TGTGGCACCCCAATAGTTACTTCTTGTCATCCAGAAAAAAAACATTTTCCCTGACTCTCTGTCTTGTCAATCAGCCAGTCACCTATCCAAGCTAATAAATGACCCCTAATCCCATATGATCCAACCTTGTGAATTAGCCTTTTGTGCAGCACCTTATCAAACACCTTCAGGAAGTCCAGATATATTACATCTACAGGATCCCCATTATCCACTTGTTAGATCTTCGAAGAACTCTAGCAAATTAATCAAGCATGATTTGTCCTTCACAAAACCATACTGACTCTGATGGATAGCTTTTTGACTTTTCAAATATCCTGATCTTGCTTCCTTGATAATTGATTCTAACTGGTCTGTAACTTCCCACATATTGCCTACCGTCCCTTTTTGAACAAGTGAGGAGCAGGAGTAAGTCCTTTGGCCATTCAGCCTGATCTGCCATTCAATAAGGTCATGTCTGATCTGACTACTTCATATTCTCAGCTAGCCTGGTAAACCTTCTTGATCAAGAATCTATCCATGCCTACTTAAAAATGTTCTGATTTTACTGCCTTTTGAGGAAGAGAGTTTCACAAATTCAAAGAGAAAAAAAGAAATCCTTATCTTTGTATTAGATTGTGACCCCTGAGTTTTAAATTGTGAGCCCTGCTTCTAAATTCTACCACAAGAAGAAGTGTGCTCTCCATATTCACACTGACAAGACCCTCAGATCTACAATCAAGCCACCTCCTACTCTTCTAAACTCCACAGAGACAATCCTAACCTATCCATCCTTTCCTCATAAGACAGCAGGTAAGGCAGCGTCCTGGGAGCAGAAGAGTTGATATTTTGGGCATAATTTCATCAGGCTTACGCCCAAACCTCGACTCTCCTGCTCCTCAGACGCTGCATGAACTGCTGTGCTTTTCCAGCACTACTCTCTTTTCAGGCATTAGTCTGGTAAACCTTTTCTGAACTATTTCCAACACAGTTACATTCTTCCATAAGTAAGGTGAATTTCTTCATTCAGAGAGTGGTGACCTATGGAATTCTCTTCCACAGGAAATTATTGAGGCCAAATCATTGAAGAAAGATGGAGATATTGTTTTTTGAACTGAAGGAATCAAAGATATTAGGAGGGAGCTGAGATGGGTGATCAGCTATAATCTGATTGAATGGCTCAGTAAGTTTGAGGGAGGAATGGCCTACTCCTAATCCTATTTTATACATTTCTATGTTTCAGATCTGTACACAGTGTTATCTAGATATGGTCTCTCCAGTGCTTTGTATAACGGCAGCATAACCTCCCTGCTTTTGTATTTAATTCCCCTCTCAATAAATTATAACATTCTATTTATTTTCCTAATTACTTACTATAATTTCAATACATGCCCTTTAATGCTTATGCCCTAAGACGCCAGATCCTTCTACAGCTCTGCACCGTGTCACCATTGAGATAACACACTTTATTATTTCTGTCAAAATGGCTAACTTTACATTTTCCAACATTGTATTCCATTTGCCATATCTTTGCCCACTCACTTAACCTATTTATATCCCTTCATAGGCTGTTTTGTGTTCTTCACAGTTCACTTTCCTACTTATCTTTGTGTCATCGGCCAAATTAGCTACCACACCTTCAGTCCCTTGCTCCAAGCAATTTATATAAATTGTAAAAAAATGTGGCTGCAGTACTGATCTCTGTGGTACACTATTTGTTACATTTTGCCAGCCCATTTATATCCACTCTCTGTTTCTTGTTAGCCATGTAATCTTCATTTCATTATACATTAGGTAATATGTGCTGACATAAATTCATCTGGAAGTTGTAGTCTTTTCTTTTGTTGCTCAACAAGGCAACAGAGGCCATCTCCAGGTTCTCCACGTTGTCACTCTGGTCTGTTTGGGGCATATATTCCTGCTTCCTTGATTATAGTTGGGTCCAAATTCTATAATCCCTTATGTAACAGTATCAGCATCATTGAAATGGGCAATAGCTGTTCCAGAAGGAGCTCATCACTATCTCCAAACTGTGATTAAGGATGGGAGTAGTGTCATAGAGATGCACAGCACATAAACAGACCCTTTGGTCCAAATCATCCACGCTGACCAGATATCCTCAACTAATCTAGTCCCATTTGTCAGCATTTGGCCCATATCCCTCTAAACCCTCCCTGTTTGTATACCCATCCAGATGCCTTATAAATGTTGGAATGATACCAGCCACCACCATTTCCTCTGGCAACTCATTCCATACACGTTCCACCCTCTGCATTGTGCTACTGCTGGATTAAGAATACAAAAAATTTAAACAATGCTTAAGGGTGCTGTGAGCAATGATGGGCCAGTACCCTAGCATTCTGGCAGGTTAATGAAAATGCTAGAGTTCCTAGATCAGGGACACCTATACCTCTGTAAATTCTGTATTTCTGAAACAATTTGTCTTTCCTTTATTCCAGAACAGACTCTCCAGAGTGAATACAACAAAGTCCAAAAGCAAGAAAACATGTGCAGATCTAATTATCCTGAAGCTCAGTCTCTCACTTCACCAGGGAATTGCATGTTTGCTCTGGCAAGCTGAAATCCTCAATGTAACCTCAATTATTTCTAGGTGGAAACTACATCCTTATGTCCCAGCAACTGTAAACATTTGTAACAAAGTTGGTGTAATATCCAGTAAGCAGACATTATTCCTTTTGTCGTTACACCAAGTGCTGTTGGCTAAACTACAATGATTGCAAGTTCCAACCTAATTACACAACATATTTTCTAGATTAGAATTGCATGTCTTTTATTTATGCAGTTTGCTTCAAATACGCCTACACTTTTGTACTACTGCGTCAAAGTTTCAACCAGAATCGAATTGATTGGTCATGAGACATACTTTCAGGGTTAGTTAGAATGTTCATAATTTGGGTTTGGAATAAAAGGTAATGCTGGACCTTTATATTTATGGTACAAGTAAATTTCACTAAATAAGTAAGTTTATGAATTTTTAGAAATATATCCTGCAATATTTGACACTGTTAGTCAGTGACCGTGTGTTGCAATCAATACTGCTTTAGGACACTACAGGAGTTAGGCAACACACATTACATTATTCAAGGTCATTTATTTACAATAATCTCATACTTGCCCCATAATATTCTGAAATGTTTGAAAAACAATACCATAATTATTTTTTATAGTGAATGCTGTAAATGTATTTTATAATCACTTTTATCCCTTTTTCTGTCCATTTAGTCTTGATTTATCACTCTAATGAATTCTAGGATCTACAGAAGCTGGAATGCAACATATAGAAGATTAAGTGGAGCGTACAGACCTAAAATAACAACTGATGGAGACTGATTAACCCACTGTGTACTTCCCCATTTTTGTACTTGCATTTCAGATGTTCAGTGTTTGTTTGGAACATTGAATTTTGCTTCAACTGAGAGAATCCTTGCTGCGAAAAGTATTACCAGGGCCAGGACTAGGAAAGGCTGAAGGAATATAATTTCCAGAGTTTCCCCCAATCTGTTTTTGTAACCTTGGCTGAAGATGTATGGGAAGATGCTGTGACTGGTTGTTATTACATAACTTGGAATCGTACAACAAGTTGGGCATTTCAAATAATTGCTCGTCGGTCAAAATCATTTCATTAGCTCTCTCTCCCTCTCTCTCTCTGTAACAAGTACATTTCTTCCAATAAACAAAATAAGTGAGAAAATACTGTAATTAGGGCATCCATTCGAAACTGGTCTCACACCATGGAGGTCCCGGACTTGCTTAAATCTTATGGCCAGTGGGGAAGCAGATTGTATTTTTAGAGGAGTCTACTAGTGAGCAGATTGGCACTGGCTCAGTTACTCTGAATCCATGTGCATCATTTCTATTCAAATAACCATTCAGTGCCCTCCTGAATCCCTCAATTTAACCTGCCTCCACTATATTTTGAGGCAGTGCATTCTATATCCTAACTATTTGTTATGTGAAAAAAATCATTTTAAGTCTATACAGTCTTGTTTGTTTTTCTTATGTGAATGAGATCAGCATCTTCCTATTTACTGGGTCCTATCCATTCATGATTTTGAAAACCTCAATCAAATCTCCATTCAGCTTTCTTCTCTCCAAGCACAAAAGTTCAACTTCTCAAATGAAGTTTCTCATTCCTGGAACCATTCTTATAAACCACTTCCACTTTACAATGTGTTCACATCTTTCCTATAACATGGTGCCCAGAACTATACACAATACTCCAGCTGTGATCTAACAAGCGCCTTGCATCAGTTCAATATCATCTCCCTGTTCTTATATGCAACATCCCTATTAATGAAGCCAAGGATACTGCATGCTTTATTAAGTGTGCTGTCCACCTGTCCTGCCACCTTCAATGATCTGTGTCCCTTTGCTCTTGCACCCCATTTAGAATTGTTTCCCCTATTTTTATTGTCTTTCAATGTTATTCTGACTAAAATTCAACATCTCACACATCTCTGCATTGAACCTCTTCCACCATCTACCCACTTACTCCACCAACTTGTCGGTGTGCTTTTGGATTTCCACACTGTCTTCCTCACAAATTTAGTTTTATCTGCGAAATTTGCAGTTATCCCCTGTGCACCAGATCAAGATCATTAATATGTACATCAGGAAAATCAAGGTTCCTTAAAACAACTCCTGTGGAGCTCCATCACAAATGGACCATCCCGTCTGTACTATGGTTCAACCCATCTCTTGTGAGTGGATTGATTACTGGGCCCTTCTTGTGCCTTTATTGCTGATATTAGGCGGTTTAAAGTGCAATATATTCCTAGTTCAGATTTATAGGCTTGAAGGGCTCATGCCCGAAATGTCGATTCTCCTGCTCCTTGGATGCTGCCTGACTTGCTGCGCTTTTCCAGCAACACATTTTCAGCTCTGATCTCCAACATCTGCAGTCCTCACTTTCTCCTCTTAACATCTTACAGCCATTTTTAGGAGGAGATGCTGGGTTAAATTCCCCAAATTGTATTCATAAACTGTTGACAAACATTCATGGGGGAGCCAATGAATATCATGGAGACACCATTGGATTGTAAATATGACACCGCGGCAACTAGTTTCAGGAAAGCTACATTTACAGGAATAAATCTATTAACCTTATGTCAATAATTGACAAAGTAGTAGAATGACCAAGAACAAGGTATACAATTCGTGAACCATTCTTGTTCTTGAAAGGACCTTCCCACAGAGCTACCTTTGTGACTTTTATTTATAGAAATGGCATAATGGCATCCCAAGTGGATTTTCCAAAGGTATGAGGTGATATGCGCTTGAATTGTTGGACATGCCTTGATAAAGTCTCATTTGAAACTCTTCCTGGTGTCCAAAGGCAGTTGCAGTGTTGTTCTAGATTAAATATAAACCTGATGAAGAAACTGGTTGCAAGAGAGAATATGTAGGTAGCAGTTAGGGCAGTCATGTCAAGCCATGCAGATGCACTGAGGGGAGTTTCCTTGGATCACTGCTGGGAACCTAATTGCTTCCAATCTAAATAATCAAGCTGGATAGAGGAACACAACAAATTTGTCAGATTCACAGATGTTACTAAACTAGGAGGAATTTGTTAAACCATGCAAAGAGCTACAGAGGCATAGATTTAAAGCAAATGAATCCCAAAACAGGTAAGTACAAAGTGTTATATATTGGAATAAAAATGGATACAGACTTACATGATGAATGATGTTGAACTGCCTAGAAGGGAGGGAACTGACAGTGAAATCAACACAGACTGCATCTCATGTTGGTAGAGGAGCAATAAACGTAGAATTTAGCACTGCTGCCTCACAGAACCAGGGTCCCAGGTTCGATTCCAGCCTCGGCGACTGTGTGAAATTTGCATATTCTCCCCGTGTCTGTGTGCGTTTCCTCCGGGTGCTCCGGTTTCTTCCCACAGTCCAAAGAGGTGCCGGTCAGGTGAATTGGTCATGCTAAATTGCCCATAGTGTTAGGTGCATTAGTCAGAGGGAAATGGGTCTGTGTGGGTTACTCTTCGGAGGGTCAGTGTGGAACATAGAACATAGAACATAGAAGAATACAGCGCAGTACAGGCCCTTCGGCCCTCGATGTTGCGCCGATCCAAGCCCACCTAACCTACACTAGCCCACTATCCTCCATATGCCTATCCAATGCCCGCTTAAATGCCCATAATGAGGGAGAGTCTACCACTGCTACTGGCAGGGCATTCCATGAACTCATGACTCGCTGAGTAAAGAACCTACCCCTAACATCTGTCCTATACCTACCCCCCCCCCTTAATTTAAAGCTATGCCCCCTTGTAATAGCTGACTCCATACGTGGAAAAAGATTCTCACTGTCAACCCTATCTAAACCCCTAATCATCTTGTACACCTCTATCAAGTCACCCCTAAACCTTCTTTTCTCCAATGAAAACAACCCCAAGTGCCTCAGCCTTTCCTCATACGATCTTCCTACCATACCAGGCAACATCCTGGTAAACCTCCTCTGCACCCGTTCCAGTGCCTCCACATCCTTCCTATAGTATGGCGACCAAAACTGCACACAATACTCCAGATGCGGCCGCACCAGAGTCTTATACAACTGCAACATGACCTCAGGACTCCGGAACTCAATTCCTCTACCAATAAAAGCCAGTACGCCATATGCCTTCTTCACCGCACTATTTCCCTGGGTGGCAACTTTCAAAGATCTGTGTACATGGACACCAAGGTCCTTCTGCTCATCCACACTACCAAGTATCCGACCATTAAAGTTTGTGAGAAGATTTGTAGCTCGGGTGCTCGTTGCTGTGGTTCTGTTCGCCGAGCTGAAAGTTTTTGTTGCAAACGTTTCGTCCCCTGTCTAGGTGACATCCTCAGTGCTTGGGAGCCTCCTGTGAAGCGCTTCTGTGGTGTTTCCTCCGGCATTTATAGTGGCCTGTCCCTGCTGCTTCCGGTTGTCAGTTTCAGCTGTCCGCTGTAGTGGCCGGTATATTGGGTCCAGGTCTATGTGTTTGTTGATGGAGTTTGTGGATGAGTGCCATGCTTCTAGGAATTCCCTGGCTGTTCTTTGTTTCGCTTGCCCTATAATGGTAGTGTTGTCCCAGTCAAATTCATGTTGCTAACGATCCGCATTCACGAACATCAAGTAGCCACGAAACGACACGACCAGCTATCCCTAGTAGCCACACACGCAGACGACAAGCAACATGAATTTGACTGGGACAACACTACCATTATAGGGCAAGCGAAACAAAGCACAGCCAGGGAATTCCTGAAGTGTCTATGACTGTAATAGCCCAGGAACTGTGATAAATATCTGCTAAATCTTCCATTACCACTTTGTCCACTTTTAGTTCTTTGGCAGTTTTTGTTGGCACCTTATAGAGCCATAGAAATGATTCAGCACAGAATGGGACCATTCGGCCCATCTTGTCCATGCCAACCTAATGACAGCCAGATGCCCTTTCTAATCCCATCTTCCTGCACAAAGCCCATTACAAATCTTACGATGTGCAGGTTAGGTTGATTGGGCGTGCTAAATTGTCCATAGTGTCCAAATTAGTCAAACATGATTTGACCTCCAAAAATCCTTGCTGGCTCCAACAGACCACATTTTGTCTTCCCACTTGTCCTCAGTAATTAGCCATGGGAAATGCAGGATTACAAGGATGGGATGGGTTTGGGTTGGAATTCTCTTTGGAGGTTCGGTGTGGACTCGATGGGCTGAATGGGCTGCTTCCTCACTGTAAGGATTCTTTGATTAAGGTGCAGACCCAGGCACCTTTTAAAAGATCTCTGCTTCCAACATCAACTCAGGCAGTGAAGTCCAAATGCCCATCACCCTCTGTGTAAAAAGGTTTTTTATCACGTTGCCTCTAAGCCTCTGCTACTTTGCTTGAGTCGAAACTCCTGGTTTTTGAACTCTCTGCTAAAGGAAACAGATTCCTCCTGCCTACTCTAACCCTTACAATTTTGTATATCTCAACCATATCACCCAACAACCTTCACTGTTCCAAGGAAAACAACCTCAACTTCTCCAATCTCTCCTCGTAGCTATAATTCTCTAGCCTGGCAACATTCTAGTAAATGTTCTCTACACTTTCTCCAGAGCAATCCTTCCTGTAATATGGTGACCAGAACTGCAACTTACCAAATGTGTTCAGAAGTCAAGATATACCCTCATTACCATTTTGCTTGTTACACCTTAAAAGAACTCTCGCAAATAAGTCAAATATGATTTGCCCTTCACAAATCTTTGCTGACTCCAATGGGTTACATTTTGACTTTCCATACATCCTGTTGTTATGTCCTTAATAATAGATTCTAACAATTTCCCAGTGATAGATATTAAACTAACTGGTCTATAGTTTCTACTTTCTGCCTCCCTCCTTTCTTGATAAGCATGTTGCATTATCTTTTTTCCAGTCCACTGGAGTCTTTCCAGAATCTGGGGAATTTTGGAATGTTATAACCTTGCATGCACTATCTCTGCTAACATCTTTTTTAATACCCTAGGATGTAAGCCATCAGGTTCTGGGAGCTTGTCTGCGTTTAAACCCAATAGTTTGCTCGGTGTTTTATTCCTAGTGATGATAATTTTCTATAACCTCTGCATTACCCATAATTATTGGAATGTTTTCAGTTTCCTCCACCATGAAAATTGAGGAAAATATTTATTTATTGCTTTTGCCATTTTTGTATTCCCATTATTTATGCCCCAGTTTTGTCTGACAAAACAACATTCACTTTAGCTACTTTCTTCTTATTTTTATACATACAGAAGCTTTTTCTATCTATTTTTATATTTTCTTTTATAATTTATCCTTTTAGTAGCCCTTTATAAGTTTCTCAATCCGTAGACTGCCACTGACTTTTGCAATAAGATATATCGTAATTTTTGGCTTTATGTTATCTTTAACCTTCTTGCTTAGCCATGGATGGTTTCTCTCCCTCTTACAATCTTCCTCTCTGGAAAATATTTTAGTTGAGGGGAATTGACGATCTCCTTCAATGTCTGCCACTACTCATACTTTCCTACATTTTGGTCTTTCTGCCCAGTCCACTAGGGCCAAATCTGACCTCATACCTATGTAATTGCGTTGGTGTAAAATCAGAACATGAGCGCAAATATGTTGTCCTCAAACTGAATTTAAAATTCCAGCATGATATGGTCTCTTTTCCCTAGGGGATGCTTTACTATGAGATCATTAATTAATCTCATCTCATTTCACAATACTAAATCCAAAATAGCCTGCCCTCTGATCAGTATTATTGCTCTAAGAAACAATCTCTAGTACACTCTACGAAATGTCCTTCGAGGCTATGTTAGCCAATTTGATTAATACACATACAGACTGTCTATACACAAATTGAAATTATCCATGATTATTGTTGTAACTTTCTTACAAACCCTCAACATTTCCTGGTTTGTACTGTGCCCCACAGTGGGCCTACTGTTTGGAGACCTGTAGATTACTCCCACCAGGTACTTCTATCCCTTGCTATTTCTCCTTTCTATCCAGACTGATTGTATGTCTTGATCTCCAGCGCCAAAATAATCTCTCACTATAGCACCAATCCTTTCTTTTAGTAACAAGGCTACACTACCTTCTTTTCCTTTCTGTCTATTCTTGCAGAACCCTGGGTACTCTTGGATATTCACTCCCAGACCTGGCCTCCCTACAATCACATCCCAGTAATCATCGCCATATCACGCCCATTGTGTCTATTTGTGCTACTATCTCATTAAATTTATCTGATACAGAGCCTTTAAGTTTGTCCTATTATCAATTTTTTCAACTCTTGTATAATTGTTTGGGGCAATATGATGCTTACATGCTCCCTCCCTTCTTTTCATTTTTTGATTAACAATCAGCTTCATCACTAAGCTGCACTCCTACTTTCTACTAACAGTTTTACTTTTTAATCTTTCCATGCAACTGAACCCTAAACCACTATTTAGTTTAAAGCCCTGTTTATAGCTTTAGATATTTGTCAAGACTCTGGTCTCAGCATGATTCAAGTGGAGTCTTTCACATCAGAACAGTTCTCTCCTTCCTCTGTATATGTGCCAATGTCCCATGAAATCAAACCTGTTTCTCCCATAACAATCGTTGGGCCACACTTGTTTAATCTTACTGCCCCTGTGCCAGTTAGCCCATAATACAGAAATCATTACCTTTCTCATTCTGCTTTTTAATTTAATCCCTTGCTGCTTGTGCTCCTACAGCAGAAGCTCTTTCTTCATTCTCACCTAGATTAGATGCCCTTCGGCCCAACCAGTCCACACCAACCCTCCAAAGAGTAACCCGCCTAGACCCATTTCCCTCTGACTAATGCACCTAATACTATGGGCAATTTAGCATGGCCAATTCACCTAACATGCGCATCTTTGGATTATGGGAGGAAACTGCAGACGCAGGGAGAATGTGCAGACTCCACACAGACCGTTGGTCGAGGCTGGAATTTAACTTGGGTCCCTAGCACTGTGAGGCAGCAGTGCTAACCACTGAGCCACCGTGCCACAACTTATTGTTGGTATCTGAATAAACTACAGCAGCTGAAACTTTCCTCTCCCACTCCAAACTCCTCTGTAGCCCAGATGAAATATGTACCACATGTTTATGGTTTTGCTCCTAATTTTTACCCCTGGGCATATCTAATTCTTATCAGCCATGGCAGAGCAAACTCGATGGGCCGAATGGCCTAATTTCTGCTCTTGTGTCTTATGGGAGTACACAGCCTTGTTGTACTCCTCCCTTCACTTCAAACATGTTGAATTGTTTCTCTGGCAGCCTAATGCTGGTTCCAGTATAAACCCTGGATAGACCTTGCACCTTTGGTCAAATTAAGGCATACCAAATCAAGATATGGTGGCACAGTGGTTAGCACTGCTGCCTCACAGCGCCAAAGACCCGGGTTCAATTCCAGCCTTGGGCAACTGTCTGTGTGGAGTTTGCACATTCTCCCCATGTCTGTGTGGGTTTCCTCTGGGTGCTCCAGTTTCCTCCAACAGTCCAAAGATGTGCAGGTTAGGTAAATTGACCATGCTAAATTGCCCATAGTGTTATGTGAAAGGGGTAAATGTAGGGAAATGGGTCTGGGTGGGTTGCTCTTCGGAGGGTCGGTGTGGACTTGTTAGGCCGAAGGGCCTGTTTCCACAATGTAAGTAATCTAATCTAATCTTAAAATATTGTGTGGAAAAAGTAAGAGACCTCCCAAATTCATTAAGAGTGTCAACTCAGAAATGAACCTAAGAAATTTAATTCCAAATATTGTATACAGGGGGATACTATAACAGAAACCCTGCTAATCCATCTCTAAAGGTCACTTCTCCTGAACACTCACCTTTGGACTCCAACAGTAAGAGTTAATCTGTGCCCCTGTCATCTACAATATGATGCTTTTCACATCTATCTTCAATGCTGTATTCTTAGGCATTAATGAACAATCCAATCACAAAAGGAAATGGTCCATACATTATCTGAGTTGAATAAGAATGCAAGACCACATCTGGGAGTTAAACTCATTTTATTTCAGGGAGATTTGCCAACTTATATTTCTTCACATTTCTTTCAACTTCAGTCCTCCAAAATAAACATAGCTTTACAGATTGCATTTCAATAAAAGCTGCTTCAAAAGTAATTGCAACATCCTAAGAAGAGTTGAACAGAAAAGACTTGAGCCTCTGAAACTGCTTTGCCTGCATGTGAGCAGGGCTCTGCAGACAGTGCTGTTGGAAGAAAATGCTCCTTGAGCATTCATAAATTATGTTTTTTTTTGGTATATGAAGAGAGACTGGATCAGTTAGGAATTTAGAATAATGAGAGGAGATCTGTTAGAAATTGATAACATTTTAACATGACTGGACAGATCGCATGCATGAAGGATGTTCCCAATGACTGGAGAGCCCAGAATGGAGGATCACAGATCAAGGATATGGGATAGGATACTTAAGACTGAAATTGGGAGAAATTCATTACTCCAGTAGTGGTGAGCCTGTGGAATCACCTACCACAGCAATTAAGCCCCGTCAAGCCCAAGACATTGAATGTTTTCAAGAAGGAGTTAGATACAATTCTTAGGGCTGAAGGGATCAAAGGGTATGAGATGAAAATGGGAATAGGATATTGAGTTGGATGATCAGCCATGATTATATTGAATGGTGGAACATGTTTGAAGAGCTTAATGACCCACATCTTGCAACTAATTTCAGTTTCTATTTTCCAGGAGTTATATAAACCAGGGTAATATCAACAGTTGGAAAACTGAAGCCTTTGCAGTGTTGGCCTGCTTACTTTATCCATTGGAGAAGTACCGTGTTAAAAACCACAAATTCATCACATTCCTGACCAGAATGCTCTGAATTTAAACTAAGTTCTAATAAAGTACAATGAGATCCATGTGCTAAGTTTCAAACTATCATCAATGTTCAATGAATGTTACACAGTTTGGAAAATGTAAAAAGAAAACAAATCAAACACGTTCCCGATTGAAATATATCCCCAACTCTTAAAATTCCACAGAATCATACAGCATGGAAACAGACCTTTCAGTCCAAATAGTCCTTGATGACCTGGCACCCCAATTTGACCTAGATCCATTTGTCAGTATTTGGGCCATATCCCTCTAAACCCTTCCTTTTCATGTATCCATCCAACAGCCTCCACCACCTTCTCTGACAGCTCATTTCATATATGCACCACCCTCTTTGTGCAAAAGTTACCCCTCAGGTCCTTTTTAAAACTTTCCCATCTCACATTAAACCTATGCTCTCTTGTTTTGGACTCTCCCATGCCAGGGAAAGACCTTGTTTATTTAACTTATCTATGCACCTCATGATTTTATAAATCTCTTTAAGGTCACCTCTTAGCCTCTGAAGCTCTAGGGAACAAAAGCCCCAGTCTATTCATCTTAAAGCACTTTTGCGTCTAAGCACAGTGTATTGCAGTGGTCAGAAGTGACTCAGTGGTAGTGCTCACATCTCTGAGTCAGCAGGCTCAGAATTCAAAATCCATTCCTTAATTTTGAGCATATAATCAGCTGAGATTTCGGTGCATTACTGTGTGAGTGTTGAGGCTATACTGGTAAAGGAGTAATCTTTCAAATGGCACATTAAACACAGGTGGTACCTACTTTTACACTATTCTCCAGGTCTCCTGGACAACATTTTTCCGTCAGAGAACCTGTTACTGATTTATTTCATTACTGCTTACCACATTTCCAGTGTTATATCAGTGACTATTGACAATAAGTACGTCATTGGCTATGAAATGCTTTGGGACATCCTATGGTTGTGAAAAATGCTGATTACAAGTAAGTTCTTTTTGAAACAGTTCTGCTTCTGATAGCCATTCTTAGACCTGTGGAAATGTGAACATATTTCTTATTTGAGACATTACCCTTGATGGCCAGTAACTACACAATCTGTAGAAAATAAAGCAATTTGCAGAATAGTGGTGGTTCACCTCCATTTGGGAATGGGTAAAAACAATGACTGCAGATGCTGGAGACCAGATTCTGGATTAGTGGTGCTGGAAGAGCACAGCAGTTCAGGCAGCATCCGAGGAGCAGTAAAATCGACATTTCGGGCAAAAGCCCTTCATCAGGAATAAAGGCAGAGAGCCTGAAGGGTGGAGAGATAAGCTAGAGGAGGGTGGGGGTGGGGAGAGAGTAGCATAGAGTACAATAGGTGAGTAGGGGGAGGCGATGAAGATGATAGGTCAGGGAGGAGGGTGGAGTGGATAGGTGGAAAAGAAGATAGGCAGGTAGGACAAGTCATGGGGACAGCGCTGAGCTGGAGGTTTGGAACTAGGGTGAGGTGGGGGAAGGGGAAATGAGGAAACTGTTGAAGTTCACATTGATGCCCTGGGGTTGAAGTGTTCCGAGGCGGAAGATGAGGCGTTCTTCCTCCAGGCGTCTGGTGGTGAGGGAGCTGCGGTGAAGGAGGCCCAGGACCTCCATGTCCTCGGCAGAGTGGGAGGGGGAGTTGAAATGTTGGGCCACAGGGCGGTGTGGTTGATTGGTGCGGGTGTCCCAGAGATGTTCCCTAAAGTGCTCTGCTCGGAGGCGTCCAGTCTCCCTAATGTAGAGGAGACTGCATCGGGAGCAACAGATACAATAAATGATATTAGTGGATGTGCAGGTAAAACTTTGATGGATGTGGTAGGCTCCTTTAGGGCCTTGGATGGAGGTGAGGGAGGAGGCGTGGGCACAGGTTTTACAGTTCCTCGGTGGCAGGGGAAGGTGCCAAGATGGGAGGGTAGATTGTATGGCGGCGTGGACCTGACCAGGTAATCACGGAGGGAACGGTCTTTGCAGAAGGTGGAAAGGGGTGGGGAGGGAAATATATCCCTGGTGGTGGGGTCTGTTTGGAGGTGGTGGAAATGTCGGCGGATGATGTGGTTTATGCGAAGGTTCCACATCCACATCCCGCACCTCCACCCTCAGCCCCACCCCTCCAACCGTAACAAGGACAGAACGCCCCTGGTGCTCACCTTCCACCCTACCAACCTTCGCATAAACCAAATCATCCGCCGACATTTCCGCCACCTCCAAAAAGACCCCACAACCAGGGATATATTTCCCTCCCCACCCCTTTCCGCCTTCCGCAAAGACCATTCCCTCCGTGACTACCTGGTCAGGTCCACGCCCCCCTACAACCCACCATCCCATCCTGGCACCTTCCCCTGCCACCGCAGGAATTGCAAAACCTGCGCCCACGCCTCCTCCCTCACCTCCATCCAAGGCCCTAAAGGAGCCTTCCACATCCATCAAAGTTTTACTTGCACATCCACTAATATCATTTATTGTATCCGTTGCTCCCGATGTGGTCTCCTCTACATTGGGGAGACTGGACGCCTCCTAGCAGAGCGCTTTAGGGAACATCTCCGGGACACCCGCACCAATCAACCAAATCGCCCCGTGGCTCAACATTTCAACTCCCCCTCCCACTCTGCCGAGGATATGGAGGTGCTGGGCCTCCTTCACCGCCGCTCCCTCACCACCAGACGCCTGGAGGAAGAACGCATCATCTTCCGCCTCGGAACACTTCAACCCCAGGGCATCAATGTGGACTTCAACACTTTCCTCATTTCCCCTTCCCCCACCTCACCCTAGTTCCAAACCTCCAGCTCAGCACTGTCCCCATGACTTGTCCTACCTGCCTATCTTCTTTTCCACCTATCCACTCCACCCTCCTCCCCACCCCGACCTATCACCTTCATCCCCTCCCCCACTCACCTATTGTACTCTATGCTACTTTCTCCCCACCCCCGCCCTCCTCTAGCTTATCTCTCCACCCTTCAGGCTCTCTGCCTTTATTCCTGATAAAGGGCTTTTGCCTGAAACGTCGATTTTACTGCTCCTCGGATGCTGCCTGAACTGCTATGCTCTTCCAGCACCACTGATCCAGAATCCAATTTGGGAATGCCATTCTGAACTATCGATTGCATTCAATTAACCCTAATGCAGACCAAATTCAATTTGGCCCCTAAAATCAGAACAATTTCTGGATTAGTGTGGATAAGACTATCTTGGCAACAGTACTTCACTGCTGGAGGGGTAGAAACAGGAAATATATTTTGGAGAAGAGGGAATTTGCAAATAAGTTAAAAATCGACTGAAGACCATACATATGGATGAGTGGTACCCCAAATAGAGCAAAGTGACTTCCTGCCAGGTTCCATTACAATATGTGACAGTCACCACGATAACTCTCTCAGCACTTCATTTGATTCTTCTTCCTCATTGCACTGGCATGTGCAAGGATCTCCTCATACCTAGAGTAGTAAGCTCAGGTTTGAACCTCATTGTCTGAGAGTAAAATAAGAAATTCCATCCAGGCAGTAAGGTAGACTCTAATGGAAATGTGAATCCAAGATTTTCTGAACTATGGTCCCGTAAGGGAAGGTTTCCCACTGGGTTGCTGAGTTTAGATAGCTATCTCAGAACTGAAGAAGAGTCATACTCACGCACAGATGGTCCCAGACCTAAAGCTGTGTTTTTGTATGGAAGTAAAAAGCTGTGGTGAGATTTGGATGCATACCTAAAGTGTATAACAATATATAAATTTAAATTGTATTTCGCATATTAAGAAGAGGGAAGCATGGCTTTAAAGTTATAGAGTCAAAGAATTATACAGCACAGAAACAGACCCTTCGGTCCAACTTGTCCATGCTGACCAAGTTTCCCAAAGTATGGACCAAGTATTTCAATTTGCCTGCATTTGGTCCATACCCCTCCTTTCTTATTCATGTACCGTTCTAAATGTCTTTTACATATTGTAACAGTACCTGCATCATCACATCCTTTGGCAGTTCACTTCACATACGAACCATCCTCTGTGTAAAAGGTTGTCCTTCAGGTCCCCTTTAAATTTTTCTCCTCTCACCTTTAAATTATACCCTCTAGGTTTGGACTGCCCCACCCGAGGGAAAAGACTTTTGTTACTCACCTTATCTATGCCCCTCATCATTTTATAAACCTCTGTAAGGTCACCCCTCATACTCTACACTTCAGAGAAAAAGGTCCCAGCCTATCCTACCTCGCTTTATCACTCAAACACTCCAGGCCCATGGTGAGAAAGTGAGAGAAGAACCAAAGTAAGAATGTCAAGCTGCTTTTAAAATTACATTGAATTACAGGGCATTAAGAGTACTGGAATAAAACGAAGAACTGTGAATTCTGAATATTTGAAACAAAATCAAAAATTGTTGTTGGGAGCTTGGTGTAGAGAAGTCTGGTGGCTTATATGTTCCTGTTTATTTTTAATGAGCTATTACAGGTCTTGCAATTGGAATCAGGATTCCAATGAATTAAAACAACATGACACTGTGATCTTTTCCTATAAATTCTGTGTCTTTTGATCCTGTCTGAGCTGTTCCTGGAACAATCCTTCTTTCGCTGTTACACCAGCACTAGATCCCACCTTTTCCTCTGCTATGTGGTTAATGACGGTATCAGTGCTGCCTTGTGCTCCCACAAGGAACTCAAACAGTTCATCAACTCATCCACACCTTCTACCCTGACCTCAAATTTATCTGGACCATCTCTGACACCTCCCTCTCCTTCCTGGACCTCTCTTGTCTTTATCTCCGTGAACTGACTTGGCACTGACATCCATTTCAAACTCACCGACTCCCACAGCTACCTCAACTAAACATCCTCTCACCCACCATCCTGCAAAAATGTGATCCGATGCTTCCAATTCCTCTGACTCCGCCGCATCTGCTCCCAGGATGAGGGATTCAATTCCAGAACATTACAGATGTCCTCCTGCTTCAAAGACCATGATTTCCCCTCTCTCGTGATTAATAATATCCTCAACCACATCTCCTCCATTTCCTGCACCTCTTCCCTCAAACCCCCTCTCCTCCCCAGCCACAATAAGGATAGTGTCCCCCGGTCCTCACATATCATCCCACCAACTTCCGAATTCAATATATCATCCTCCGCCATTTTCGTCACCTGCAGTCAGACCCCACCACCAAACAGCTATTTCCTTTCCGCAGGGACAGTTCACTCCATGGTTCCCTCGTCAGTTCCACACTCCCCTCCAACCCCTCCTCCCCACCGGGAACCTTTCCCTGCAACCGCAGAAAATACGGCATTTACCCTTACACCTTCCCTCTCACCGCTGTCCATGGTCCCAAGCAATCATTCCAAATCCAGCAGAGATTCACCTGCATCTCTTCCAAACTGGTCTACTGCATCTATTGCTTCTGGTGTGGTCTGCTCTACATCAGAGAGACAAAGTGCAGACTGAGGGATGGGTTCACAGAGCATCTGCACCCTGTACACTCCAATCAACACCACCTTCCTGTTGGCAGCCATTTTAACTCCCATTACCTTGGCTACATGTTCATCCTGGGCCTCCTCCACTGCCAAAATAAGGCTGCACACAAACAAGGAACAACACCTCATATTCTGACCAATAGCCTTAACATAGAGTTCACCAGCTCCAAAATCCCCTTACCCCTAACCTCATTCTATGCCCAGCTTTCCCTCTCCTCACTGCCTCCTTGACCGGACCTAACCTGTCTATCTTCCTCCTCACCTATCTGCTTCACCCTTCCCACTGACCAATCACAATAACCCCCTACCTGCATTCACCTATCACCATCCCACTTACCTTTCCCCAGTCCCAGCCGTAGCCCCCTCTCTGTATTTATTTCTCAACTCCCTTCCACCACCCCCAGTCCTGATGAAAGTTCCCGACTCAAAACGTTGTCTTCCCTGTACTTCCGATACTGCCTGACCTGCCGTGCCTTTCCAACTCGACATTTTAGCGACTCACAAAGAAAATAAATAGGTAGAGCTATTTAATTAAGTGACATTGAGGTGGATGTCTTAATGAGTTAAGTTCAATGTCCCACTGACAAGTTAACATTGGTATTCAATGTCCTAATAATATCATATATATCAACATTCAGGATTAGATTGGATAGATGGATGACAGGAAAAAATATAAAGAGAATGGGAAAAGTGATTAGGATTATTTGTTGACAAGAACAAATTCTTGTTTCTTCAGGGATCTCTCCAAATCACAATCTAATTAATACTGTCCATGGCTCTGTTACACCCTAATGATGGGTAATGTTGCGGATAACCCTTCCAAAATACCTTTCATTCCATTTCCTGGAGTCATTTCATTCAGCATCTGTATTTGATCTCCATCACCATTTGTAATAATGGACATTTTTCAAGATGTCACCATCTATTTCCCCACCTTCTATACCTTCCATCAGTAAATACTGATGCAAAATACATGTTTAGCATTTCTTCCATCTTCTACGGTTCAAAAAATAGGCTACCTTACAGATCTTTGAGAGGCCCTATTCTCTCCCTAGTTATCCTTTTGTCCTTAATGTATTTATAAAATCCCTTTGGATTCTCCTTGTTTGCCAAAGCTAACTCATGTCCCCATTTTGCCCTCCTGATTTCCCTCTTAAGCATACTCCTACTGCCTTTATACTCTTCGAAGGATTCACTCAAACTCTCCTGTTTATACCTGATATATGCTTCCACCTTTTTCTTAACCAAACTCTCAATTTCTCTAGTCATCCAGCATTCCCAACACCTACCAGCTTGCCCTTCACTTGAACAGGAACATACTGTCTCTGGACTCTCATTATCTCATTTTTGAAGGCTTCCCATTTTTAAGCCGTCCCTTTACCTGCGTACATTCACCCCAAATCAACTTTTGAAAGCTTTTGCCCAATAACGTTAAAATTGGCTTCCCTCCAATTTAGAACTTTTAGATCCAGGCTATCCTTTTCCATCACTATTTTAAAACTAAAGCTCTCCCCACTAACACCTCAGTCATTTACCCTTATCTTATTTCCCAAGAGTAGGTCAAGTTTTGCATCTTCTTTAGTAGGTACACCCACATACTGAATCAGAAAATTGTCTTGTACCTGCTTAACAAATTCCTCTCCATCTAGACCCTTCACACTGCGGCAGTCTATATTTGGAAAGTTAAAATTCCCTTCCAATACCACCCTATTATTTCTACAGATTACTGAGATCTCCTTACAAATTTGTTTCTCAATTTCCTGTTGACTATTGGGGGGTCTATAGTACAGGCCCAATAAGGTGATCATTACTTTCTTATTTCTCAGTTCCACCTAAATAACTTCCCTGGATGTATTCCCAGGAATATCCTCCCTAAGTACAGTCATAAGTACATGCCTTATCAAAACACCACTCCTCCTCCTCTCTTCCCTTCCTTTCTATAGCATTTGTATCATGGAATTCCGAAGGGACAGGATTAAAATGCATTTGGATAGGCAAGAACTGATTAGGGATAGTCAACATGGTTTTGTACATGGGAAATCATGTCTCACTAACTTGATTGAGTCTTTTGAAGAAGTAACGAAAAGGATTGATGAGGGCAGAGCAGTGGACATGATCTAAATGGACTTCAGTAAGGCATTCAATAAGGTTCTTCGTGGTAGACAGGTTAGCAAGGTTAAAATCACGTGGAATACAGGGAGAACTAGCCACTTGGATACCGAACTGGCTCGAAGAAAGAAGATGGAGGGTAATGGCGGAGGGTTGCTTTTCAGACTGGAGACCTGTAACCAGTGGAGTGTCACAAGGATTGGTGCTGGGTCCACTGCTTTTCATCTTTTATATAAATGATTTGGATGGGAACATAGGAGGTATAGTTAATAAGTTTGCAGATGATACCAACATTGAAGGTGTAGTGGACAGTGAAGAAGGTTATCTCAGATTACAATGGGATCTTGATCAGATGGGCCAATGGGCTGAGCAGTCGCAGATGGGGTTTAATTTATATAAATGTGACATGCTGCATTTTGGAAATCAGGGCTGGACTTACACACTTAGATCCTGGGGAGTGTTGCTGAACAAAGAGACTTTGGAGTGCAGGTTTCTTGAAAGTGGAGTCGCAGGTAGATAGGATAGTGAAGAGAACATTTAGTATGTTTCCTTTATTAGTCAGAGCATCGAATACAGGAGTTGGGAGGTCATGTTGTGGCTGTACAGGTCATTGGTTAGGCCACTTTTGGAATATTGTGTGCAATTCTGGACTCCCTCCTATCAGAAAGATGTTGTAAAACTTGAAAGGGTTCAGAAAAGATTTACAAGGCTGTTGCCAGGGTTGGAGGATCTAAGCTACAGACAGTAGTTGAATGGGCTAGGGCTATTTTCCCTGGAACATTGAAGGTTGAGGGTAATGTTATCGAGGTTTATAAATCATGAGGGGCATGGATAGGGTAATTAGAAAAGGTCTTTTGCCTGGGGTGCGGGAGTCCAGAACTAGAGGGCATAGGTTAAGGGTGAGAGGGGAAAGATTTAAAAGGGACCTAAGGGGCAACGTTTTCATGCAAAATGTGGTGGGTGTACAGAATGAGCTTCCAGAGAAAGTGATGGAGGCTGATACAAATACAACATTTGTCAAGCATATGGATGGGTATATGAATAGGATAAGGGGCAAGTGATGGAACTAGATTAGGTTCGGATATATTTTCGGCATGGACATGTTGGACCGAAGGGTCTGTTTCTGTCCTGTACATCTCTATGACTCTATGACCATCTGACAGAGTCCCAAACCACAATAAATGTTTCAAACATGTTAAATATTGTTTATTATAGTTTTACTTTACTGCAAATTGACTGTGTAAATTAATTCCCTTCCCATTACTTCTTGTATCTTGCGGTGAATAGGAATGTGTTCTGCTCTCTCTGTAACCCTTGGATTTTATTTTGGTTACAGAGAGAAACAGTCAATGATCAGATTTCACATCCCAGGGTGCTTTCTGTTCAATGACAAGATCTTACATCACTCTTGTTTATTTGGAATGTTAAGTATTTGATTGTGACAGGTCACAGATCTTTATCTGTTATTAATATCCTTTTGTACTTATCCAATTGTTTCAACATTATTTGTATGCATGCACAATGGTGGAAGCAGGAGGTACTGTAACACATGCACTAACTGTAACACATGCCATCATGAAACACCAAGCAACAGCATTATTTTAAACACAGTTCATTGTAATAACTAGCTAATAATTAAAAAAAATTCAGAATGAACATTAATGCTGATGATTGATACAATGAACTCTGACCTCAGTGTCTTTCTGTTGAAGGGTGTGTCTGCAGTTCCTGTCCATATGTCCCTGTCAATGTGAACCGACAGCACAATTAGCCTGAAACTGACTACTCTCTGGCAATAACTGAGCCACCACTTCTGACCTGCAATGGCAGGGTGAGTTCAAACAATTTTCTCTTGCACAGCAGGAAGATCTGCTCTCATTTGAGAAATACTTTAAAATTTTCTAAGGTTATTTCTTGCAAATTATTGCTGACAGCAGCTGGCCAAATAAAATCGATTTAGAATTTAAAACACAGGAAAAACCGTTCTAGTGAATGTGGTTGCAATTTGTTACAAAACTAAGAGTTAACATTTTGAGAGGAGGCGTAGGTTTGATGTCAAAAAGCCTTTTTGAGTCATAAAATTGGTTAAATTCTTCAAAAGAAAAGTAATAATGAACCAAAGAACAAAGAATAGATTGATAGGAAGACAACAGAGTAATGAAAATTACAATTCCTTATCTAACCAAAATCAGAACTCGGCCTGCCTTCAATCTGCGAAGCTTCCAAATCAGATTTTAATCATCTGCAAAATTAGATTCCTGGTTTGTCAGCTCGGTGAGGTCAGCACATTTGCTGACATCACCGTTGTGATCCATCTCTAATTTTCAACAGAAAAAATAGTTCTTCAGTAAAATTCAGGAGGATCCTCAAGTCTTGTTGCTAATCTCAACTGTGAAACTTTCCTCTTGAAAAGTTGGTGGGATCAGAGTTCTTGAATATTTTGAAGGGAAATAAAAGATCATGGTAATCCAGTCGGGTGAAAGGTTACTGGGGTAGGAGGAAATACAAATGTGGACTGAGGTGACAATCAGATCAGCTCTGACCTTATAGAGCTGCTCCTCGTTCATATGCTTGTATGTAAGGAACATATCCGGTCTAATGCAGTAAGTCTTCTGCTTCTAGCTGGTTTGACTCAGTTACCACTGAAGTTGTCATTAGAAGGCTTATTCAGTTCTTAAACAATGGCAGTGTTTAGTAAAAGCAAATCTTCCCTTATGAACAATCTCCAATATATTTCTTTTTCCTAAAGTTTCAGGGCAAGCTATAAATATAGAAGGATGAAAGTACAAATTCTACTTCATTGTCATAAATGCAGCAAAATAGGTTTTGTTCCACCTTGGTAAGTGGTTTAATTTTATTCATTCAAGGGATGAAGGCATCACTGTCTAGGCCAGCGCTTATTGCACAGAGAGCAGTTAAGAGTCAACCACATTGTTGTGGATCTGGAGTCTCATGCGGGATGGACCAGGTGAAGATGGCAGTTTTCTTCCTGAAACGACATTAGCAGACCAGATGGGTTTTCTCCAACAATTGGCAATGGTTTCATGATCATCATTAAACTCTTATTTCCAGATTCTTGTTGAACTCAGATTCTACTATCTGCTGTGGTAGGATTTGTACCTGGATCCCCAGAGCATTGCCTGGGTCAACAGTCCAGCAATAAAACCACGCGGCCATTACTACCACTAAGTAGTGTGGGAATTCCAGCATCATGCTTGTATAAAGTAACCAGTGCTGAAAATGTGTTGCTGGAAAAGCGCAGCAGGTCAGGCAGCATCCAGGGAACAGGAGAATCGACGTTTCGGGCATAAGCCCTTCTTCAGGAAAGGGCTTATGCCCGAAACGTCGATTCTCCTGTTCCCTGGATGCTGCCTGACCTGCTGCGCTTTTCCAGCAACACATTTTCAGCTCTGATCTCCAGCATCTGCAGACCTCACTTTCTCCTTAAAGTAACCAGTGACCCTGTCACTCTGTTGCATGTCTTCTGGATGGGTAATGTGGCTTTTTCACTATGTGTGGTCAAAGCTTTTCCATTGAAAAGAGTATTTAAATGTAAACACAGTCCCCGTTATCTTATGCAGTGCTTAGGATGGGATCGGGATTTGAGCAATTCATGTAGGACACATTTATGCTGTTCCACTGGACTTCTCAGTGTTCTGTTCATTCAAGGCAGGAATATCAAAGAAGGACAGAATTCGGTGATGCCATCAGCTCAGCCATTGGCACTTCAAACTCCACATTTGTCCTGTCCTCTTGGTGATTTGCACTTCACATGAATGGCTCTCATTCCCTCCCAGTAGCAAAGTGTAACAATCAACCTCAATCTGAAGTCATTCAATTTCATTTCTCAACTAAAGGATTCTCTCGAGATGTTAAGCGAGCACCATAAAAGAGACATCAAGTAACTGTGTAAAAATCTGTAAGTTGTAGTTCTATATAAGTGACTTTCCTTCCTTGTCTTCTTGAATTTTTGCATGAGGATAAATAAAAATGATTGTTTCATACTAACATTTGGCATTTTGTCAAAGTTCACTGAGAATCAGCTCCCTCGATCTACACAATTGGCTTGGTGATTTTTTTCTGCTCTGCGCAATGCAGAAAATCATGTCTTTGTGATGCATTCCTCATGATCAATGGTGCAAGGAATAAACCTTGTACAGTGTCAAGACGAAAAAATGTTTTTCTTATGCCCTTCCTGCCTAAGGAATATTTAGCGACAAGATGCTGAGAAAGGGAAAAGAAATGCAAGCAAATGAAACAAAATAATTTCCCTTTATATAAGTTCAGAAAGGGGAACCAATTGTCTACCAGAAATGTACCTTTTAAATTATATTTTGTTCAGCAATATTAAAAGGCTTTTAAATTCCTGAGTACAATTCACAATGGAAATAAAGTGAGACTAAAAACTTCCAGGCATTATTCTATGTATTATAAAATACAATGAAACCAATTTTGTATAATTTTGTTCCATTTAAAACATTACATAATTCAGAAATATGCCATTTTATAGTTTAGGATAAAAAGACAAGTGCAACTTTAATTAGAGAAATGACACAATGAAATTCATTGAAATTCAGTGAATTATGGTTAATTACAGGTTATTCGGGGGAGGGTGAATTACTTACAATTATTCATAAAGAACTTGATCACTTATAATGTGTTATCGTGCCCTCAGAATGTTGTAAGTAATTTTACAATTGATTAACAATTTATTGAACATTGTTAAGGGTAAAGCAGTAGCACATCTGGATGCAAGAAATGAACAGCCAGTTAAGGAATCAGAAACTGCCAGAAACATTCAGCAGGTCTGGCAGCATCTGTGGAGAGAGAAACAGAGACAATGTTTCAGTTTGTTGTTGGTTTACAGAGGAACATTGGCCAGGGTACAAACTAACCAACCCAACCACTCCGTGGCTCAACACTTCAACTCCCCCTCCCACTCCACCAAGGACATGCAGGTCCTCCATCGCCAGACCATAGCAACACGACGGTTGGAGGAAGAGCGTCTCATCTTCTGCCTAGGAACCCTCCAACCACAAGGGATGAACTCAGATTTCTCCAGTTTCCTCATTTCCCCTCCCCCCACCTTGTCTCAGTCAAATCCCTCGAACTCAGCACCGCCTTCCTAGCCTGCAATCTTCTTCCTGACCTCTCCGCGCCCACCCCCACTCCGGCCTATCACCCTCACCTTGACCTCCTTCCACCTATCGCATTTCCAACGCCCCTCCCCCAAGTCCCTCCTCCCTACTTTTTAACTTAGCCTGCTGGACACACTTTCCTCATTCCTGAAGAAGGGCTCATGCCCAAAACATCGATTCTCCTGCTCCTTGGATGCTGCCTGACCTGCTGCGCTTTTCCAGCAACACATTTTCAGCAGGATACAAACAGACCTTTTCAAATAGTCCAATAGAACTTTCTGTACTAATGTAAACTAGCATATTGGACATTGCTTTCATGTCTCATCTGAACAAAGTAACCTTTGATAATGAAGCTTTTGCATTATACTTGCCGATCTGCTCAACTCCTGGACAGGTACTATTTTCTGGGTCTGTACAATGTGAAGGAGCAAAGGTGGCCTTAAGTAGAGTGATGTGCTCTTCCTGTTGGATGTGGGAGATGAGGGAGAATTTCCATGTTACTGATGATTATATCTGCAGGAAGTGTTTTTGGTTGCAAATCCCATCAGATTGTATGGATTGGTTGAAGCGGCAGTTAGAGGCAATGAAGAATTTACAGGACCTAAGGGGTGTGATGGATGGCAGCTATAGTAAGAGAGAAAAGCCGCAGATACAGTTAGGTAGATGGGTTATCTCCAGGAAAGGGAGGAGAGGGAGGCAGGTAGTGCAGGAGTCTCCTGTGGCTATCCCCATTTCAAACAAGAATACTGTTTTGGAAAATGCCAGGGATGATGGATTCTCAGGGGAAAGTAGCCAAGTTTCTGGTATCAAGACTGGCTCTATTGTAACGAGTGGTACATCAGGTTCCAAGCAATTGTGATAGTGGAGTCTCCAGTCAGAGGCACAGACTGACGTTTCTGTGGCCGGTAGTGAGAAATCAGAATGGCGTGTTGTCTCCCTGGTGCCATAATCAAGAATATCTCGGAGAGAGTGCAGAATATTCTCAAAGGAGACAGGGACCAGCAGGAGGTTGGAAACTAATGACATAGGAAAGGAAAAGGATGAGATTCTGAAAGGAGAGAATAGAAAGTTAGGCGGGAATTTAAAAAGTAGGTCCTTGAAAGTAGTAATATTTGGATTACTCCTGGTGCTACAAGCTAATGAGAGTAGGAATAGGAGGATAGAGCAGATGAATGCTTGGCTGAGGAGCTGGTGGAGGGGAGAAGGGTTCACATTTTTGTATCATTGGAACCTCTTCAGGGATAGAAGTGACCTGTATAAGAAGAATGGATTGCATCTGAATTGGAAGGGGACTAATATACTGGCAGGGAGACTTTGCTAGAGCTGCTCAGGCAGATTTAAGGTAGTAAGGTGGGAGGGGTGGGACTCAGGGAGATAGTGAGGATAGAGATCAGTCTGAGACTGGTACAGTTGGGAAAAGGAGTGAGTCAAACAGTCAGGGCAGGCAGGGACAAGTAGAGAACAAGGTAGGACTGATAAATTAAACTGCATTTATTTCAATGCAGGAGGCCTATTCTAACTCAGGGTATGGTTAGGAATATGGGATTTGGATAACATAGCAATTACAGAGACATCCTCACTTTTGCAGTCCTCACTTTTGCCGAGTTACAGACATGGCTCAGGGATGGACAGGACTAGCAGCTTAATGTTCCAGGATACAAATGCTACAGGAAGGATAGAAAGGGGGGGCAAAAGAGGAGGAGGAGTGCCATTTTTGATAAGGGATAGCATTACGGCTGTACTTCGGGAGGATATTCCTGGGAATATATCCAGGGAGGTTATTTGGGTGAGACTAAGAAACAAGACAGAGATGATCACCTTATTGAGATTGTACTATACACCCCCCAATAGTCAGCGGGAAATTGAGAAACAAATTTGTAAGGAGATTTCAGTTATCTGTGAGAATAATAGAGTTGTTATGTTCGGGGATTTTAATTTCCCAAACATAGACTGGGACTGCCATAGTGTTAAGAGTTTAGATGGAGAGGAATTTGTTAAATGTGTAAAAGAAAATGTTCTAATTCAATATGTGAATGTACCTACTACCGAAGGTGCAAAACTTGACCTACTCTTGGGAAACAAGGCAGGCCAGGTGACTGAGGTATCAGTGGGGGAGCACTTTGGGGCCAGCGACCATAGTTCTGCTAGTTTTATAATAGTGATGGAAGAGGATAGACCAGGTCTAGAAGTTGAAGTTCTAAATTGGGGAAAGGCTAATTTTGACAGTATCGGGCAAGAACTTTCAAAAGTTGATTGGGGGAAGACGTTCACAGGTAAAAGGACAGCTGGAAAATGGGAAGTCTTCAGAAATCAGATAACGAGAACCAGAGAAAGTATATTCCTGTCAGGGTGAAAGGGAAGGCTGGTTGGTACAGGGAATGCTGGATGACTAAAGAAATTGAGGGTTTGGTTAAGAAAAAGAAGGAAGCATATGTCAGGTATAGACAGGATAGATTGAGTGAATCCTTAGAAGGGTATAAAGGCAGTAGGAGTATACTTAAGAAGGAAATCAGGAGGGCAAAAAGGGGACATGAGATAGCTTTGGCAAATAGGGTTAAGGAGAATCCAAAGAGTTTTTACAAATATATTAAGAACAAAAGGGTGGAGATCCAAGATGGCGGCAGTCTGAGTGGTCCGCTGTGCTGGGCTATGTGCCATATCCCAGGCTAGGTGGACCTTTACCCCCCTAATCAACCACCCCCAGGAGAAAAAAGTATTAATTTAAACGTGCTATTTGGAGCTGCTGAAACCGTCTGGGACAGCTTTAAGGCCAGGATGAAGTCGAATAAAGGAAAGGGGTCAAAAGAAGCACAGCAGATAGGGCACTCCCCTACTGCATCAGGGTGTATGCAGCCAGTGTTCAAACTCCCGGGGTGGCCCCTTTGGATCTAGCAGGACAGCAGCATTTACTCTCAGTTTGCCAAACTCCGAGTGTGGACTCAAGCAGCAGTTGAGCCACTATGTGCTAAAAAAGCATGAGCAGGAAATCCAGCTGCCAGATCGAAGAATGGAGGCAGCGGAGGAAAGGACCACGGCATTGGAGACCATGACGAAGGTCTCGGGAGGAAGGATCCAAATGCTGAAAGACCAAGTTCAGGAGCTTCAGGATCAAATCGATGACCTGGAAAATAAAAATAAAAGGAAAAACTTATGGATTGTGGGTCTCCGGAATGCGAGGAAGGCAAGGTCCTCATTGGCTTTTTGCAGGGATGGCTCCCGAAGTTCCTGGGACTGGAGTTGGAGTCGGGCCTGGTAATCATGGAGCGGGCCCACCAGATCGCAAAGATCACCGGTCCAGGCCGGAATCACGTCCCTGCACGGTCCTAGGGCAGCTCCTGTATTATAAAGAAAAACAGTTAATAATTGAAACAGCAAGATGACTGGGAAGAAATTCACAAGTTTTAATGTACAAAGGCTCAAATGTAATTTTTTTTAGGACTTTTCAGGAGCCCTAATTAATGGGAGAAGGACATTTGATGATGTCAAGAAAGAATTAAGGTTGGAAGCTCAGAGTTAGAACGAACAGAGTTGTTGTCTCTGGTTTGTTACCCGTGCCACGTGATAGAGATTCGAGGAATAGGGAAAGAGAACACTTAAATGCGTGGCTACAGGGATGGTGCAGGAGGGAGGGATTCCGGTTTTTGGATAACTGGGGTTCTTTCTGGGGACGATGGGACCTCTATAAACAGGATGGTCTACACCTGAACCTGAGGGGCACCAGTATCCTTGGGGGGAGGTTTGCTAGTGCTCTTGGGGGGGGTTTAAACTAACTCTGCAGGGGCATGGGGACCCAGATTGTAGCTTCAGGGTGCAGGGCCTGGAGTGTAGGGAGGTTAGGAACATGGCATCAATTTCCAAGGAGGGTGTCTGTAAACAGGAAAGTGGCTTGAAGTGTGTATACTTCAATGCAAGAAGTATACGAAATAAGGTAGGTGAACTTGCAGCGTGGGTTGGTACCTGGGACTTCGATGTTGTGGCTATTACGGAGACATGGCTAGAACAGGGACAGGATTGGCTGTTGCAGGTTCCAGGATTTAAATGTTTTAGTAGGGTCAGAGGTGGGGGTAAAAGAGGGGGAGGTGTGGCATTGCTTGTCAAAGATAGTATTACAGTGGTGGAAAGGACGATGGATGAGGACTTGCCATCTGAGGTAGTTTGGGCTGAGGTTCGGAATAGGAAAGGTGAGGTCACCCTGTTAGGAGTCTTTTACAGGCCTCCCAATAGTCCTAGAAACGTAGAAGAAAGGATAGGGAAGGTGATTCAGGAGATGAGTGACAGTAATAGGGTGGTTGTTATGGGGGACTTTAACTTTCCTGATATTGATTGGGAAAGCTATAGCTCGAGTTCGTTAGATGGGTCAGTGTTTGTTCAATGTGTGCAGGAGAGTTTCCTGACACAATATGTAGATAGGCCAACAAGAGGTGAGGCCATACTGGATTCGGTTCTGGGTAACGAACCAGGCCAGGTGTTAGAATTAGAGGTAGGTGAGCACTTTGGGGATAGTGACCATAATTCGGTGATTTTTACTCTCGTGATGGAGAGGGATAAGTGTGTACTACAGGGCAAGAGTTATAGCTGGGGTCAGGGAAATTATGATGCGGTGAGGCATGACTTAGGATGTGTGGCTTGGAAAAGTAGACTCCAAGGCAAGAGTGTAAATGATATGTGGAGCTTGTTCAAGGAGCAACTATTGTGTCAAGGAGTGTCCTTGATAATTATGTACCTGTCAGGCAGGGAGGAAAGGGTCGTGCGAGGGAGCCGTGGTTTAATAAGGAATTGGAATCCCTTGTTAAATGGAAGAGGGCGGCCTATCTCAAGATGAGACGTGAAGGTTCAATTGGGGCGATTGAGAGTTATAGGGTAGCCAGGAAGGACCTGAAGAGAGAGCTAAGAGCAGCAAGGAGGGGACATGAAAGGTCCTTAGTCGGTAGGATTAGGGAAAACCCTAAGGCTTTCTATAGGTATGTTAGGAATAAAAGAATGACTAGGGTAGGAATAGGTCCAGTCAAGGATAGTAGTGGGAAGTTGCGTGTGGAGGCGGAAGAGATTGGGGAGACACTGAATGAATACTTTTCTTCAGTATTTACTCAGGAACAGGGCATTGTCGTCGAAATGAATACTGAGTCACAAATAAGTAGAATGGATGGCTTTGAGGTATGTAGAGAAGAGGTGTTGGAAATCCTGGAAAAGGTGAAAATAGATAAGTCCCCTGGGCCTGATGGCATTTATCCTAGGCTTCTCTGGGAAGCAAGGGAGGAGATTGCAGAGCCATTGGCCTTGATTTTTATGTCCTCTTTGTCTACAGGAGTAGTGCCAGAAGACTGGAGGATAGCAAATGTGGTTCCCTTGTTCAAAAAGGGGAGTAGGGATAACCCTAGTAACTATAGGCCGGTGAGTCTCACTTCTGTTGTGGGCAAAGTCTTAGAGAGAATTGTAAGGGATAGGATTTATGCACATCTGGATAGGAATAATGTGATCAAGGATAGTCAGCATGGTTTTGTGAAGGGCAGGTCGTGCCTCACAAACCTTATTGAATTCTTTGAAAAGGTGACGAAGGAGGTTGATGAGGGGAAAGCGGTAGATGTGGTATATATGGATTTTAGTAAGGCGTTCGATAAGGTTCCCCATGGTAGGCTACTGCAGAAAATACGGAGATATGGCATTGAGGATGAGTTGGAGGTTTGGATTAGGAATTGGCTGGATGGAAGAAGACAGAGGGTAGTAGTTGATGGCAAAGTTTCTTCATGGAGTGCCGTCACTAGCGGTGTTCCGCAAGGATCTGTTTTGGGACCATTGCTGTTTGTCATTTTTATAAATGACCTGGAAGAGGGGTTAGAAGGTTGGGTGAGCAAGTTTGCGGATGATACGAAAGTCGGAGGAGTTGTTGACAGTGAGGAAGGATGTGGCAGGTTACAGCAGGATATAGAGAAGCTGCAGAGCTGGGCAGAAAGGTGGCAAATGGAATTCAATGTAGCTAAATGTGAGGTGATTCACTTTGGGAAGAATAACAAAAAGATGGGGTACTGGGCTAATGGTCGGATACTTGGTAGTGTGGATGAGCAGAGGGATCTTGGTGTCCATGTACACAGATCTCTGAAAGTTGCCACCCAGGTAAATAGTGCGGTGAGGAAGGCATATGGCGTACTGGCTTTTATTGGTAGAGGAATTGAGTTCCGGAGTCCTGAGGTCATGATGCAGTTGTATAAGACTCTGGTGCGGCCGCATCTGGAATATTGTGTGCAGTTTTGGTCGCCATACTATAGGAAGGATGTGGAGGCACTGGAACGGGTGCAGAGGAGGTTTACCAGGATGTTGCCTGGTATGGAAGGAAGATCGTATGAGGAAAGACTGAGACACTTGGGGCTGTTTTCATTAGAGAAAAGAAGGTTTAGGGGTGACTTGATTGAGGTGTACAAGATGATTAGGGGGTTAGATAGGGTTGACAGTGTGAACCTTTTCCCACGTATGGAGTCGGGTATTACAAGGGGGCATAGCTTTAAATTAAGGGGGGGTAGATATAGGACTGAAGTTAGGGGTAGGTTCTTCACTCAGCGAGTCGTAAGTTCATGGAATGCCCTGCCAGCAGCAGTGGTGGACTCTCCCTCTTTATGGGCATTTAAGCGGGCATTGGATAGGTATATGGAGGATAGTGGGTTAGTATAGGTTAGGTGGGCTTGGATCGGCGCAACATCGAGGGCCAAAGGGCCTGTACTGCGCTGTATTCTTCTATGTTCTATGTTCTATATAATTAAGGGACCTGAACGTTCAATCCTCCTTGAGGTACCCGCCCGTGCTGCGTTTCACCCATGGGGGGGGTGCAATATATAACTTTGACTCCGCAGAATAGGCAAAGGACTTTGTGAAGTCTTTGAATTGAAGGACCTGAGTTGGGATGGGAGGGGACGGGGCTTCGTTGCAGACAATGGTATGGGGTTTCTTTTAATTATCCTTTTTTTACTTTCCTCTCCTCCTTTCTTTTTTGTGGCTATTGGTTTTATATGTACAGCTTTGTTGTAAAATTGGAATTATTTTATGTATCGGATGGTTGGGTATTATTTAGGACTCCCTTTTTTATTGCTGTCCTTTTGATTTTGAATTGGAGGTGGCTATTTCTGTGGTTAAGATGAGTGTTGGGGGTAGATGGGTATCCATTGTTAGCTTTCAGAATGTAAATAACAGGTTTTCCTCATTTGTGAATTGCCAGTGGCGAGGGCACGGCCTCAGCTAGAGGAAGTTGAGATGATGGTAAGGATTGGGAGGGGTACCCCCTATGGGCAAGGGGGAAGATCTCAAGCGAATTGGAGGTTATTTGGGTGTTTGCTTCAGTTAAATGCAGTGTTTTTTTTAGTTGTCGTTGTTTTATAGAAATAAATTTTAGATCTCATAGAGTTAATATCTTTGTAGCTCATCGTGCCTCAGATAAGCTTCTCCCTCCTGGGAAGCCATGGGCTGCTCTGGACGACCATGGCTAATGATTTGTTCAGGTGGTGCACCTGGAATGTAAAATGGAGCCATTCTCCTATTAAAAGAAAGAAGGTCTTATCAAGCCTCAGGAAGGAAAGGGTGGACATTACCCTGCTGCAGGAGATGCATCTAACTGATAAGGAACATCTGAAACTGCAGCTGGGGGTTATAACAGGGTATTTTTCTCATCCTTCAGCTCTAAGAGTAGACGAGTGGCTATACTGATAAGAAGGAACCTCCCTTTCCAGGTAACGGAGCAGATTAAGGATGAACATGGATGGTTTATCATTTTTAAAGCTTTAATACATGGAGAAGAGTATGGCAACTTGAATGTATATTGTCCCCCAGTGCACCCTCTTAAATTTCTAATTGATGCAATGGCTGAATTAATGAATGTTGGAGTAAGCCGTACGATTATAGGAGGGGGTTTTAATCACCTAATAGATTCAGAGATTGACAGGGTGCCAAAAGGCATGGCAAGGACGCTCACGCAGACTAAACAGTTGGTGGACATGTGTGATGAGTTGGGACTAGCGGATGTGTGGAGCTACCTCCACCCAAATGGAAGAGACTTCACATTCTATTCCATACGCGTATTGACATGTTTTTCATGCCAACTGATGCTTTGGACAGAACATTGGCATGCAAAATTGGAAATACAGCTGTTTCCGATCACACACCAGTGTATTTAGATGTTAAAACCAAAGGTAGTGGAATGGCTGCACGTCACTGGCTCATGGATCCATTTTTGTTAGGGGATAGCAAATTTGTTGAGTACAGTACAAGAGAATTCAGGGCCTTTTGGGATATCAACTCAGGTATGGCTAACAATCCAGTAATACTTTGGGAGGCCACTAAGGCATATTTACGAGGCCTGATCATTTCATATTCGATGATTAGAAAGAGGCAGAGGGAGGAGCAGTAACAGATGCTGGACGCCCGGCTAAGGTAGCTGAGAAAACATATTACAATAGGCAGTCATTGGTTAAGCTGCAGCAGGTCACAGCTCTTCGGACAGCTCTCGACTTATTACACACACAAGTGGCTAAAAAAGAGGTCTCCTTTGCCAAACAAAGACTGTTTGAATTTGGAGATGAGCCTGGTAGATATCTGGTTTATTTGACTAGGAGGAAAAAAGCT
This sequence comes from Chiloscyllium plagiosum, assembly GCF_037043375.1. Lineage (NCBI taxonomy): Eukaryota > Metazoa > Chordata > Chondrichthyes > Orectolobiformes > Hemiscylliidae > Chiloscyllium > Chiloscyllium plagiosum. Next base: position 38,022,201 of record NW_028270177.1, read on the forward strand.
TCCCAATCTAAAATGTCTGTTAAGGAGAAGGTTGGTACGATTACCCGTGAATTGAAGAAGACCTCAATGTTAGGTTTAGGGAATATTTTGCAGAACTACATCGGTCGGAATGGGCGAACAAGGTACAATGGGAATGCTTTGACAAAGGGTCAGTTAGACTCCAAACATCAGCTCTTTTCTCTCCTTACAGATGCTGTCAGACTTGCTGAAATTTTCTAGAATTTTCTCTTTTTTGGTCTCCACGGTGGGAATGCAGTCCATTTTTGAAAATCTGGACCTCCCCAATATAAGTATGGAGCAGGCTTCCCGTTTGAATGTGCCTATAATGGTACAAGAAGAGTAGGAAGCAATATGGCATTTCCAGGGTGGCAAAGCACCAGGGCCAGATGGATTCCCAACTGAATTCTATACGGAATTCATAAACATGTTAGTGGAGCCACTTCTGGGGATGTCATAAAAGTAATAGAGTCATAGAGATGCACAGCATGGAAATATACCCTTCGGTCCAACCCGTCCATGCCAACCACATATCCCAACCCAATCTAGTCCCACCTGCCAGCACCCGGCCCATATCCCTCCAAACCCTTTCTATTCATATACCCATCCAAATGCCTCGTAAATGTTGCAATTGTACCAGCCTCCACCACATCCTCTGGCTGCTCGTTCCATACACGTACCACCTTCTGCGTGAAAAAGTTGCCCCTTAGGTCTCTTTTATATCTTCCCCTCTCACCCTAAATCTATGCCCTCTAGTTCTGGACTCCCCGACCCCACGGAAAAGACTTTGTCTATTCATCCTTCTATGCCCCTCATAATTTTGTAAACCTCTATAAGGTCACCCCTCAGCCTCCGACGCTCCAGGGAAAACAGCCCCAGTCTGTTCAGCCTCTCCCAGTAGCTCAGATCCTCCAACCCCTGGCAATATGCAGATGCTGTCAGACTTGCTGAAATTTTCTAGCATTTTCTCTTTTTTGGTCTCCACGGTGGGAATGCAGGCCATTTTTGAAAATCTGGACCTCCCCAATATAAGTATGGAGCAGCACGGGCGGCACGGTGGCACGGTGGCTAGCACTGCTGCCTCACAGCGCCAGAGACCCGGGTTCAATTCCCGACTCAGGCGACTGACTGTGTGGAGTTTGCACATTCTCCCCGTGTCTGCGTGGGTTTCCTCCGGGTGCTCAGGTTTCTACCACAGTCCAAAGATGTGCGGGTCAGGTGAATTGGCCATGCTAAATTGCCCGTAGTGTTAGGTTAAAGGGGTAAATGTAGGGGTATGGGTGGGTTGCGCTTTGGCGGGTCGGTGTGGACTTGTTGGGCCGAAGGGCCTGTTTCCACACTGTAAGTAATCTAATCTAATGTAAGTAATCTAATCTAATATCCTTGTAAATCTTTTCTGAACCCTTTCAAGTTTCACAACATCTTTCCGATAGGAAGGAGACCAGAATTGTACGCAATATTCCAACAGTGGCCTAACCAATGTCCTGTACAGCCGCAACATTACCTCCCAACTCCTGTACTCAATACTCTGACCAATAAAGGAAAGCATACCAAACACCTTCTTCACTATCCTACCTACCTGTGACTGCACTTTCAAGGAGCTATAACCTGCACTCCAAGGTCTCTTTGTTCAGCAACACTCCCTAGGACCTTACCATTAAGTCCTGCTATGATTTGCTTTCCCAAAATGCAGCACCTCGCATTTATCTGAATTAAACTCCATCTGCCTTCTCAGCCCATTGGCCCATCTGGTCCAGAACGTGTTGTAATCTGAGGTAACCCTCTTTGCTGTCCACTACACCTGCAATTTGGTGTCATCTGCAAACTTACTAACTGTACCTCTTATGCTCGCATCCAAATCATTTATGTAAATGACAAAAAGTAGAGAGCCTAGCACCGATCCTTGTGGCTCTCCACTGGTCACAGGCCTCCAGTCTGAAAAACAACCCTCCACCACCACCCTCTGTCTTCTACCTTTGAGCCAGTTCTGTATCCAAATGGCTAGTTCTCCCTGTATTCCATGAGATCTAACCTTGCTAATCAGTCTCCCATGGGGAACCTTGTCGAACGCCTTACTGAAGTCCATATAGATCACATTTACTGCTCTGCCCTCATCAATCCTCTTTGTTACTTCTTCAAAAAACTCAATCAAGTTTGTGAGACATGATTTCCCACACACAAAGCCTATTGTACAACTATTCTCATACACAGGATTGTCTGCCGCCTTCTCTTCGGGAGGGTAATATCTCCCTCATTTTAAAGAAAGGGATAGACCCAGAAGAACGTGCTTGATACAGACCAATTTCACTGTTGAATGTAGACTTCAAACTTTTATTCAAGATGCTGGCTCTGAGGTTGGAGAAGGTCCTGCCCCATATTATAAAAGAAGACCAGACAAGCTTTGTTAGCTCCTTCAACAATATCAGGAGGATACTGGACATAGTGCAGGTATGCCAGCAAAGACTGATTCCGGGTTTGGTGGTCTCCCTAGGTCCAAAGAAAGTGTTTGATCGGATAGGGAGTGGCCGTATCCATTTGAGGTCCTAGAGCGGTTTGGTTTGAGGGAATCCTTTGCCAGATGGGTAATGATCCTGGTACTGTATAATGATCCTGAGGCAGCAGTTATTACAAATGGTGCTAAGTCCGATAACTTTATTAACGGAAGCAATAGTTGACAGGGGTGTCCTTTATCACTGCTGTTGTTCACCTTGGCGATTGAACTATTAGCTGAAGCTATCAGGAATGATCCTGAAATAGTAGCGCCAAAGGTGGGAATGGGCGAGTATAAGATCACCCTATATGTTGACAATGTCCTTTTGTTTTTGGCCAATCCGGAGAAGTCTGTTCCTCGACAGATTCAAACAATTAATTCATAAGGTGTTTTCTCTGGTTATAGGATCAATTTTACAAAATCGGAAGCCATGCCGGTCGAGGGATTAGTGGAGGTGCCTAATCTGAAGGATGGAAGGCAGTTCCTGTTTAGACGGTTGTCAAAAGGTTTTTTTGTATCTGGGAATTTTTATTACCCCTTCATTCCACCAGCTGTATAAAGCTAACTATGTACAACTACTAGAGAGGATAAAGCAGGATTTGCAGCGGTGGGAGGGGTTACCATTATCATGGTTGGGCCGAATAGCCCTGATTAAGATGAATGTTCTTCCCCAGCTGTTGTACCCCATGAGAATGCTCCCGTTGTTGCTACCCAGACGAGTGTTACGGGGGCTCAATGGTTGGCTAGGGGCCTTTATTTGGTGCCACAATAGTCCTCTAATTAAATTCACTAAATTGCAGCTTTCACAGGCTGAGGGAGGGGTGGATCTTCCGGATTTGAAGAAATACCAAATAAGTGCCCTGTTAACGTATGTTGGTGACAGGGTACGGGGGAATTCAGAGTCGAATTGGCTTGATATTGAAGCCTCGCAGTCGAGATGTCCTTTAATTAATTTATTATTCCTGGTCAAGATTAAATCCGTGACCCAGCAGTGTAAAAGTCCAATTATTTTAAATACGGTGAAAGCCTGGAGGATAATGAGGCAAGACGAGGTCTAAGACCTCGCTGTTTACCTCACTGGTGGGTGTCCAAGGATTTAACCCTGGGACAATAGACTCCAGCTTTAAGGTATGGGAGAACAGGGAAATCTTCTGTCTGGGGGATTTATTCGAGGGGGAGATCCTGATGTCATTTAGTCAGATAAGTCAGAAATATGGATTGTCTAATAGGGACCTTTTCCGATATTTCCAGATAAGGGATTAGATCCAGAGGAAGACCACGCTCCTGGTCCAGTGTTACAACTCAGACATGGAGAAAAGAGTACTCTGGTGTATGGGTCCTCTTTCACTCAGTACTTTATATCACTTACAGAAAGGTCGCGCCCTGGGGGACACGGAAGGACTCTGTAGGATATGGAATTGAGAGTAAGGGGAGGATATTTCATTGGAGGTATGGGAAGACATCTGGGGGTGTGTACATATGTAACAGAGTGCAATTGAAGATCTTACATAGGGCTCATATGATGCCAGAGAGGCTAGCTAAGTTCAAGAGAGGAGCGTCACCAGTGTGTGCCAAATGTCACATTAGTATCGACACTCTCACACAGTGCTACTGGTCAGGTTGTAAGATCCAGAGCTACAGGAGTGCTATAGGAAGGGAGCTAAAGGGCATCCTGGGGATTGAAATTAGCATGGAATCAGTAATTCTTCTTTTGGCTTTGCCAAATTTGCCCTCTCTGGGGGAACACAGGAAGAGATTGTGTAATATTCTTACCCATTGTGCGAGAAAGAACATTCTACTGAATGGGACGTCAGAAAAACCATCAGGTCTTATGGGGTGGCGTAAGCTGGTGATGGAGCATCTCCCCAGGACTACCTCACAAATATGGAGCACCACAAAATGGAACAGTTTTACAAGACGTGGTGGCCCTTTCTAAATTATATTGATGCTGACTAATCAGCAATATTAATTAGGGCCGTGGTATAGCGTGGGAATCAGTATGGGTGCCCATGGGGTCCCGGGAGGGGGAGGCTGGGGGAAAAAGAATACGGGTACTGTAGATGGTACTCCCAGGGATGGGAGCCTCAGTGGATGATGAGTGAGATAGTCGTGAGATATTATTTAAGTTATTTGAATTTAGTTTAAGTTAGCATTTATTTAATATGTTTGTAGTTTAGTTTACGTTAAGTAGATATGTTTGTTCTGGTAGAATAGTAGGTCATTCATTAACAATTCTGCTGTGTTATGCCTTGTTGTACTGCCTTTTTTCTGTTTTTATGTGTTATTCTTTATTTTGTATGAAAATGCTTTGTAAAAGATTTCAAAAGGTTTTCAATAAAAATGTTTATAAATAAAAAGAGCAAAAGGGTAGCTAGGGAGAGAATAGGGCCACTCGAGGATCAGCAAGGCATCCTTTGTATGGAGCCACAGGAGATGGGGGAGATACTAAATAAGTATTTTGCATCAATATTTTACTGTGGAAAAGGACATGGAAGATATAGAATGTAGGGAAATAGATGGTGACATCTTGAAAAATGTCCATAGTACAGAGGAGGAAGTGATCAATGTCTTAAAACACATAAATGTGGATAAATCCCCACCTGATCAGGTGTACCCTCGAACTCTGTGGGAAGCTAGGGAAGTGAGGGACAGGATGTACGTGTATTTGGAATGGCAAGGACTGATTAAGGATAGTCAACATGGATTTGTGCATGGGAATCATGTCTCACAAACTTGATTGAGTTTTTTAAAGAAGTAACAAAGAGGATTGATGAGGGCAGAGCGATAGATGTGATTTATATGCACTTCAGTAAGGTGTTCGACAAGTTCCCCATGGGAGACTGGTTAGCAAGGTTAGATCTCACGGAATACAGGGAGTACTGGCTATTTGGATACAGAACTGGCTCAAAGGTAGAGGACAGAGGGTGGTGGTGGAGGGTTGGTTTTCAGACTGGAGACCTGTGACCAGTGGAGTGCCACAAGGATTGGTGCTGGTCCTCTACTTTTTGTCATTTATATAAATGACTTGGATGCGAGCATAAGATCCTTTTTAAGAGTATTGTCTTATGATTTATTCATGCCAAACTATAGTTAGTAAGTTTGCAGATGACACCAAAATGGGAGGTGTAGTAGATAGCGAAGAAGGTTACCTCAGATTACAACAGGATCTGGACCAGATGGGCCAATGGGCTGAGAAGTAGCAGATGGAGTTTAATTTAGATAAATGTGAGGTGCTGCATTTTGGGAAAGCAAATCTTAGCAGGACTTATACACTTAATGGTAAGGTCCTAGGGAGTGTTGCTGAACAAAGAGACCTTGGAGTGCAGCTTCATAGCTCCTTGAAAGTGGAGTCACAGGTAGATAGGATAGTGAAGAAGGCGTTTGGTATGCTTTCCTTTATTGGTTAGAGTATTGAGTACAGGGGTTGGGAGGTCATGTTGTGGCTGTACAGGACATTGGTTAGGCCGCTGTTGGAATATTGCGTGCAATTCTGGTCTCCTTCCTATCGGAAAGATGTTGTGAAACTTGAAAGGGTTCAGAAAAAATTTACAAGGATGTTGCCAGGGTTGGAGGATTTGAGCTGTAGGGAGAGGTTGAATAGGCTAGGGCTGTTTTCTCTGGAGCGTTGGAGGCTGAGAGGTGACCTTGCAGATGTTTATAAAATCATGAGGGGCATGGATAGGATAAATAGATAAAGTCTATTCCCTGGGTTCGGGGAGTCCAGAATTTGAGGGCATAGGCTTAGGATGAGAGGGGAAAGATACAAAAGAGACCTAAGGGGCAACTATTTCACACAGAGGGTGGTACATGTATGGAATGAGTTGCCAGAGGATGTGGTGGAAGCTGGTATAATTGCAACATTTAAGAGGCATTTGGATGGGTATATGAATATGAAGGGTTTAGAGGGATATGGGCCAGGTGCTGGCAGGTGGAACTAGTTTGGTTTGGGATATGTGGTCGGTATGGACGGGTTGGACCGAAGGGTCTGTTTCTGTGCTGTACATTTCTATGACTCTGTGACTATAAATCTTTCAGCTCAGGTTTAAGAAAATACTGCAGAACATTATTAATTACACTTAACCATCTTTATGTTATTGTTGCTTTATCACAAGTGTGACGTTTTTTAACAGGATGAGGATGATGCTGACGAGGTGAGCATTTATTGCTTATCCCTAATTGCCCAGAGGTTAGTTAAGAGTCAACTGCAATCTGTGGGTCTGGAGTCGCATGTAGGCCAGACCAGGTAAGGATTGTAATTGCCTTCCCTGAAGTGCATTAGTGAACCAAATGGGTTTTTTTTTTCTCCTTGAACAACTCCAGGGTGTTGGTCGACACCGCGTGCTCCTTCTCCAAGGACACCCGGGGGGTCCCTGTTTATTTTATTTTATTTTTTTTCCTTTTTTTTAAGGGTAGTGCTGTGTGATAATCTCCTGTTTATTTATTTTTTCTTTTTTTTCCTTTTTAACCCCCACATTACCGCCTAAGTGCGGTAGTGCTTATTTTATCCCCAGCACCCATGGTGTGTGTGTGTGCAGGTGTGAGACACAGTGAAAGACACAAAGTGCACAAATCTTTATTCAAATTCCACCACCAGGAAGATAGGAAAACACCCAAGTGACCAAATGGGTTTTTCTGACAATCGACAATTGATTCAAGGTCATCGTTAGACTCATTAATTCCAGATCTTTATTGAATTCAAATTAATGATAACAAAATCTAAGTATAGAGTAAGTAGGAACAGAAAATTGAGTTTGATGATCAGCCATGATCATATTAAATGGGGGAGCTGGCACACCTGGACAAATGGCCTATTTTCTGCTCCAATTTTCTATGTTTCTATAATCCAATTTGGCATGAATAAATCATAAGACAATACTCTTAAAAAGGATCTGCAAATGGTTTGAGAACATATTCAGAAAGGAGGTATTGAACCCAATTGAAACTGTTGATTGTTTTTTTTCCTGAATGTTTTCTGATCTGGGTCACAAGTTTCTAAACTGATCAGATTTGAAATGTGTTAGTAAAGGGATGGTCATCTTGAAGGTCTCCCAAAGCACTCTCAGTAAATAAAATAACATAAATGCTATTAACACAACTGCTCAAAAATCTGCATACCCACTGGCTAAACAGACAGTCAGCTGTGCTATAAAACTACAAAAACTCAGTAGGTTCAAGATTTTATCTCTGACTTTGCTGATTTGTTTATATTTTAGAGCCAAGCCATGCGAAACCAGTTTAGGCAGTGGCAAGCCTACAATGACTTTGGAAAACATTTCGATCTGGAACCCATCTCTTATTCTGAAGCAGGTTTTCAGCTTTAATTGACAAGTAGCATTTAGGAAGCCTACACAGTCATTGATGTTTTCAAATCCATAATAATCATACCTCAATCAACATTACAAACCAAAATCATCAGACCATTATCACATTCCTGTTTGTGGGAATGTACTGCGTGTGATGTTGGCTGCCATGCTTCCTACATTATAACTATGACTACACTTCAAGAGTTCTACATTGGCTGGAAATAGCTATGGAGTGTCTAGAGATTAGGAAAGTGCTGTGGAAATTAAATATTTTCTTTTATATTTTTAATGTGGACTTAAAAAGGGCATGTAATAAAATCCCCATGACAGATTACTAACTAAAGTTGGCGGTCGTTATATTGAAAGAAAATTATTTGTTAAGAAACGAGGTGAGTGCAGGTGACAGAAAAAGTGCACTCAGCAGGCTGTGAATGGGCAAATAGGGATCTATATTGGGACTTTAACTGTTAGCAATATTTACTAACAACTTAAATGATAGCATAAGAAGCCTCATATCCAAGTTTGCTGGCAACACAGAGACAGGTAGCACTAACGAAAGTATAGCTTACATATAGACATGAATTAATTAAGTGAATGGGGAAAATCTCTGGCAAATGGGGTTCAATACGTGTAACAAGAAGGTTATTCATGGACCAAAGAGGAGATACCGGAATACTTTTTAACTGGTGAAAAGTAAAGGCCCAAAAATACTTAAGGGTCCACATCAAGGAAACATTATAACGTCATTAGCAGGATCAGAACAAAAAGGTCAAGCAATTGTTGGCCCTTATATCCAATAGATTAGAAAGTAAGGAGGTAGAAGGTATGATACAATATACAAAGTCCTAGTTAGACCTTTGTTTTGAATTGATTTATTATTGTTCCATGTGCCTAGATACAGTGAAAGATTTTGTTTTGCGTCAAGAACAGGCAGATCATATCATTCAAAGTGAATTAGGAATGAAGTGAGGAATGTAATGTTACTGCTGCAGAGAAGGTGCACAAACAGCGAAATCAACATTAAATGTAAAATTTGAGAGGTCCATTCAGAGGTCTAACAACAATGGGGAAGATGCTGTTCTTGAGTCTGTTGGCATGTATTTAAGCTTTTGTACCTTCTGCCCATTGGAAGAGGTTGAAAGAGATTATAACTGGGCTGGCAAGGGTTTTTGATGATGTTGGCTGCCTTGCTGAGGCAGTGAGAAGTCTAGATAGAGTCAATGGATGGAAAGTTGGTTTGCATGATGGACTGTGTTCACAACTCTCTGTAGTTTCTTACAGTCCTAAGCAGAGCAGTTGCCATACCAGGCTGTGATGCATCCAGATAGAATGCTTTCTATGGTGTATCTATAAAAATTGGTAAGAGTTTTTATGGTCATGCCGAATTTCCTTAGCCTTCTAGGAAGTAGAGGCATTGTTGTTTCTTCTTGACAGACTTATTAGTTGTTCTGAATATAACACCTTAAGCAAGATACACTATCATTGAAGGGAGTACTACAGAGAACCATGGAGTCTTGTGGTCAGCTCGAGGAGAAGTTACGTAAACTACTCTCTTATTTCTTTCAATTTAAAAATTAAGGATGACATGGCCAAACTTTTCAAGACATTTAGAGAAACACTGTTTTGGGAATTGATGAGGAGGGAGTACCGCTTGAAAATTAGTGCCAGCCCTTTCAGAAGGGAAATTAAGAAACATTTTTACAAACAAAGTATGACATTAATTTGGAACACTCTTGAAATTACAAACTAAGTTTATGCTAGGTTAATTAGCAATTTTAAACCAGAGTTTGGTAGAGTTTTCTTAACCACAGGTACTTATAAATATGGAAAAAGGATTGAAGTGTGACATTCAGTCACAGGACAGCTATGATATCATTGAGGGATGGATCAAGATGGAGGAGCTGAAAAGCTAACTCCTGTTCCTGCATAACTATGTTCATTCTTAATATTGCACTAAGGGTATGTGAGTGAAGGTGATATGCTGAAGAAGTGGTTCGATGCTGGTAGTTTTTGCTATTGTTTCATCTGGTTGCACATGCTGATGTTGTATAAGAGATGTCCTGTTGTGAGGATCAATTTACACAACAGTATTGTACCTGCATGTGATAGCCATGGCAACTTCACTTACAGAGGTATCTATAACAATTCCACCGAAGTTCATGTCAAGTACTAATGTCAATGAGTTCTTACAGTCCCATGATTCTGAGATTCCAGCAAGTAGAATTTTTCTGTATGGAGGCAGAGAGATTTGACTAATCTATTTGTTGTCCCTATTACAAAACCGAATGACTTTGATTCAATTCCAGCAACGTATAAACTAACATTATTTCAGTTAAATTCCTGCATTAGAATTGGAGAGTGAAATAACAGCCTCTGGCAGAGTTAGATTACAGAGATTTTTTTCTGCATTCTTTAAAGGGCTTAGTCTCTCTACTTTAGAAAACAAAATCTGTAGCAGCAATGTTCTGTTTGCATGCCAACATTTCTTATTGCCTCAAGATAGAACTCCTGCGTGGCTGGTTCAGGAGTGCAGCAGAACATCAAGCAGCTCAAACTTATATGACCCCAATTTTCCTACATTGCATTGCACAAAGTTCCCTGCATTTCATTCTTCTCTCGCTTTCAGGCATAGTTTAGTCAAAAGTCAGAAGGATATGGGCTCAAGTCTCACTCTTCCAGAATAAGTCTGCACCACAGACCCGAGAACTTCTATGAAGTTGGAGGTGCCATCTTTCAGATGAGACATTAGACTGAGGTATTACCTGCCTTCTCAGGAGAACATAAAAGAATCCATGCCACTATTTTGAATGGGAGCTGAGGAATTCTCCCCAATGCCCAGGCTGATAGTTATCTCTAAATCAATAGCACAAGTTATTTGATTATTTATCTCATTTCTGTTTGGGGAAGAACCTCACGTTCAAAATGGCTCCCATGTTTCCTAGTATCATATTTCCTGTAGTGAATGAATCTCAAAACAAAAGATTGGAAAATCTTCCATCCCAAGATTATATTACATGCCTCTCTGTACCAGCTTTTCCACATTAGGAGCTCCATCCCAGAGTTAGCCTACTCAATCCTTCAACTAACTTGTATGTAATTGGATGCATTGCTGCAAATACACTCAGAAACTCCAATGATTTAAAGGATTGAGGTCTACGTACACAAAGCAGACAGTACTAAAAATTCATTGTGGTAATGTGGGCATTGCCAGTAAAGTCAGAATTTAGTTGGAAAACCTAGTTACTGTTAGTGAATGATGATACGTCTGAATAAATTACTTCAAAGTAGCATGGGTGACATGGTGAGCACTGCTGCCCCACAGTGTCAGGGACCTGTCAATTCCAGCCTCAGGAGTCTGTGTGGAGTTTGCATGTTTTCCCCGTGTCTGCATGGGTTTGTTCTGGTTTCCTCCCACAGTCCAAAGAAATGCAGGTTAGGTGGATTGGCCAAGCTAAATTGCCCACAGTGTCCGGGGATATGCAAGCTGGGTAGATTAGACATGGGAAATTCAGGGTTTCAAGGATAGGGTAAAGGGGCTGGTTGTGGGTGAGATACTGTACGAAGGATTGGCGTAGACTCGATGGGCCAAATGGCTTTAGTGATTCTATGAACCACATGGTGAGGTTGGGATCCCATATATTCCAGCTGGCTAAGGACAGCCTGTCTCCATCCCAAAAAAATGTTATTAAGCCAGTTGTTTTTTTCAATAATTTGCAAGAGTAATCCTCAATTTAAAATAAAAGCTGAATATGTATTCTTGAATGGAAGGTGAACTCAAAGTAGTTCAGTCTAATGGATTACTCGTCGAGTAATCTGACAATGGACTACTGCATTCTTTGTTCTGATACTCTTAAAACAATATAAAATAAATCAAGGATAAGAAAAGGTTGTAAAGAGTGTAAAAGTTCATCCTCCTGAACCCCATAATAACGTTTAGAGTTATAGAGTCAAAGAGATGTACAGCACAGAAACTGACCTTTCAGTCCAACTTGTCCATGCCGACCAGATATCCTAAATGAATCTAGACCTCTTTGCCAGCATTTGGTCCATATCCCTTCAAATACTTTCTCTTCATCTACCCAGCCAGCTGCCTTTATTCTAATTCCCAGATTAATTCATAATTGATCACTTTTTGGAGTTGACATCGCAAGTTACACTATTGTTTTGTTGAATTTACTCATATCTTAATCTTAACTGCTGAGTACTTGTCACTGTATGTTGTAATTTATTGCTGTTTTATGTTATTTATTGTTTCATGATTTTAAGACAGTTCAGTTTATACAGTACACACTCCTACATTATCACTCGCTCCTCATGTAATCTGAACTGATGCTCCCTATGGGCTGGAAAAGTGGCATCTCAACACAGACAATGCATTAAAGGTGTAAGGTTTGTATTTGCAGATACATTCTACTTTGCTCAATAAATGCACAATCTGCAGGCAGTCAATGCAGGTAGTCAATTCATGTAATATTTTGTAAATTCCATTTTTGAAATAGAATCAGTCTGACTCAAGAATGGGATACAGACAGACTCTAACCTCACACCTTTAATGCATTGGCTGAACTGAGATGTTACCTTTTGTTATAAAACCTTAAGTTATCTCAGGAATGTGGCTTAAAAGAAGTTCTGGGATTTACATATTATTGAACCAAAACCTGCAAACCATTCTAAAAGATGAAAGACTGAATCTAGGTTTGTTCAATATATCATTTCAGTTGCATTATTCCTGACACTTCTTGCATTAAAATAGACACACTTCAACCCATCACACTGACTGCAACTTTGCCCTATCAACGGTTTATGCCTCCTTTGCCTGTTCACCAGCTACACCATCCTCTCATCCATGGCTCTGGTTCCCAGTCCCCTGCCAAACTAATTTAAACCCCCCTGAAGAGATGTAGCAAACCTCCTGCCCAGTTCAGGTGCAATCTGTCCTCTTTGTAAAGGTCCCACCTTCCCCAGAAGGTATCCGAATGATCCACATATCTGAAGTCCTCCCTCCTACACTAGCCCCACAGCCATGTGTTTAACTGCACTTGCTCTCTGTCCCTAGCCTCACTAGCCCATGGCACCAGTAACAATCCTGAGATTACTATTCTGCGTGTCCTGCCTTTTAGCTCCCAACCTAACCCCGTAGGCTGTTAAAGAAAGGATTAGAGTCAGGATTAGGATTGGGGTTGAGGTTAAGGTCAGGATTAGGATTAGGGTAAGGACTAGAGTCAAGGTTAAGGTTAGGGTTAGGGTCAGGATTAGGATTAAGAACAGGGTTAAGATCAAGGTTAGGATCTGGCTCGGGGTTAGGGTCAGGATAAGGTTCAGAATTAAAATCAGGGTCAGGATCAGCATCAAGGTCAGTATCTGGGTTAGGATTGGAGTTAGCATCAGGATCAGGGTTAGTGTCAGTGTAAGGATCTGAGTTAGTGTCAGGGTCAGGATTAGGATCAGGTTCAGGGCTAGGATCAGAGTTAAACTCAAGGTGGAGGTGATGATCATCATTGGATTTAGGATAATCTTACTGTCACAAAATGGAAAACATATAAAGTACTTACCACTTGCATTCCGTCACCCTTCCCTCCCATGTCCGAGCATGTCGAAGGCTTATGCCCGAAACGTCAATTCTCCTGCTCCTTGGATGCTGCCTGGCCTGCTGCGCTTTTCCAGCACCACACTTTTCAACTCTGGTCTCCAGCATCCTCACTCTCTCCAAGCCCATTAGCCCTGTCTCCTTCTCCAGTGGATCTTCACACCACTTTGCCAACTTAGTGCCTGCTTTTACGCTTGCCCCCGCTCTCGCCATGCCACACCGTACACTGGTGCATCTCAGTATTACTGAGAAAGATCAACACCATTCAGAATAACGCAGCCTACTTGATCATCACCTCATCTAACACCTTTACTATCCACTTCTCCACCACTGAGATACATTGACATCACTGTGTCCCATTTACAAGGTGCTCTGCAACAACGCACCAATGTTCCTTGGATAGTACCCTACAGACCTGTGACCTCTACCACCTGGAAACGACAAGGGTGATCATACATGGAAGAAGCACTATATTCCCTCTAAGCCACTCACCATCACTGCCTGATGCCTATTTCTGAGCTGTGCAGTATAATGTTGCTTTATGAGGCAGTGAAGGGAAAAGAAATTGGAGACTGAGTGGCACTTCGAATCTTTTGTGTTAAGAAAATTCTGTCTGGTGACATACCTCTGACTGGTTGAGCTGCTATGTACGAAACACTATTAGTGCCAACGCAGCAGAGAAACTTCGAGAGCTTACAAGCAAAACACAACCATCCCACCTTCATTCACTATCTGTGAGGAAAAGACAGTAAACAAAGAAAACTTAAATAAAAGAATTCTGACAAGATCTAGGTTTATTAAATCTCAGAAAGATCAGCATCTTTCAGACAGCAGCACGTCATTAGTGTTAAAAGTCAAAAAACGTATTGTGTGAGACAATTTAACCCACTCTTGGAATCTGGACTTGTGATATTCAGAATGTTGTTGTACCTGTCAATATTATTTTGCCACCCATCATATCTGAACTAAATCATTTGTCATTGGTCTGTCTTAAGTGTGAACGAGTGTGTGAGCATTTTGTGGGTTTTTTTGAAGGGGTATTGTTTAAATTGCATAGTAGTAGATTAGATTTATTCTTGTTTTTGTTAAAGTTGTGTGTTGCAACAAATAGTTTTCTTCTCTGTTGATGTGAATTGATCTTGTCTTCAACAGCAGTCAGGCCAATTGGTCATTTTGATAGTCTAATTGAGATTTGTACATTTTGCGACGGACTGTGGAAAACAGGGCATTAATGTTGGTTTAAAAAACACTGCCGATGCTGAAAATCAGAAACAAAGGCAGAAATCTGAAGAAGGGTCACTGGACCCGAAACGTTTACTCTGCTTTCTCTCCACAGATGCTGCCAGACCTGCTGAGCTTTTCCAGCAATTTCTGATTTTATTTTTGTTGCTACAGTATTATTGGTGCACTGTTCCCAGTTAAGACTTTGTCTGATTTAATGCCACACCCTTTTCCCCAGAACCTGCAAATGATTTCTCCCCGAGTAGATGTTCCTCACTCTATGACTGTTTCTATGAAAGTTATTTTCACCAGCCACATTTGCTTTCCATAGCAGAACAGCCCTCTGTGTGAAATAATATCTTCTCATTTATGTTGCCAGGCATGGATATAGTAAGGTCATGGAGGGATTATCACATGATGACTTGGATTTTAGAATAATCTTCATTCCTCTGTTGACTTATGCTTAAATTTTAAAAACATTCATTCGTGGAAAGTTTTCTATTAAATTATAAGGCATAGAATTGATCTTCACAAAATGGATAATGACTGGGTAGCCCCTTTAAACATCATACTGATTTTAAAATGGCATTTTCGAGCAGTTAAGCATAATTTTCTTTAGTCCAAAAACTTTAATTGCTCAACCATTTTCTCTGCAGCCTCCTGAAGAGCAAAAATGTAGAATTTTCCTGCAAAAGCAGCAGGTTTTCAAAGTTGTGAAACTCAATTATTTTCTTTAAATCCAATCCAGTTCCCAGGATAAGTCTGATCTAATGAATGTCTGCCTCCAATTATACTTATTTACTCAATATTAAAGAGCTGGTGGAGTCCACTTTGAATAATGCAGTTTGAACCGCAAGGGGACATATTGCAGCAGTTTCACTGCGTGGGTAGGTTTACTATAAACACTTCCAGAAAAATCCATAACTCACAGCTACTGTCTGATTACCAGACATGAATTTCCTTCAGTTAATTAAAATTGAGTATTTAACATTGAATCTGCCAATCAATACTCTGCAGTTTCTATTCCATCTAGCTCTTAAATTAATTTTATTTTCACTGTTACAATGAAAGAGAGGAGGAAAAGAATTAATCTGCATTCACATAGCACCTTTGGTAGAGCCATGGTCACTTGCATCACTGAAGGACATTCAATTCAGTGAGTCCATGTTGATTCCCTGTGGAGCAATCTAATCATCCTACTCTCTTTCTTAGTCCCCTGCAACTTCATTTCTACCCAATGTCCATCCAATTTTGTTTTGAAATAGTTGATTGTCACCACTTCTACCATCTTGGAGAACAGTGTGCTCCTGGTCATGTTGTTTAGAACTTGCCTGGTGTGTTAACTGGTGATCACAGAAGGATCTGAATGTGAGGTGGGATAAACACATAGGGCAAGAACATGGGGACAGGGGGCACCTTGTGTTAGCCAGCCCTTAAATACTGACTTAGCCTCAAACATTGACTAGGCGGAAGTGGGTACTGCAGATGCTGGAGATTAGAGTCAAGATTAGAGTGATGCTGGAAAAGCACAGCAGGTCAGGCAGCATCTGAGGAACAGGAAAATCAATGTTTCAGGCAAAAGCCCTACATCAGGAAAGATGCTGGGAGCCTTGGGGTGGAGAGATAAAATTTTTTATCTCTCCACCCTCGAGGCTCCTAGCCTCATTCCTGATGAAGGCCTTTTGCCCGAAATATTGATTTTCCTGCTCCTCAGATGCTGCCTGAACTAATGTACTTTTCCAGCATCACTCTAATCTTGACTCAAAACATTGATATCAATTTGAAATGCTAAGAATCAGCCATTGTGCTGTATCAACAATTAATAATTTCAAATCCATTAGTTTCTCAGATGAAATGTTTCTGGTAAAAAATATTTTTTTCAGGAAGTTATAGAGCAAAACCAATTAGAACATAGTGAAAATTTCACTGTGGATAATTAAACAGTGTACAAAATAAATTACAAGCTCCATCTTTCTCAGATTGATGAGCAATGTATTGTCATCAAGCGGGTTATTATTCTAATATGAAAATAAATGTTAAAATGCATACATTATTCTTGAAAATTTAATGTAGTATAAGGCAATACAGGGATGTAACTAGTGGATTTGATAAGGTGGAACCAATGATGCTTCCTGGGATTTTTAGGTTTTCAAAAGACCTCACATAAGACACTAGCTTGTAATATTAAAGTGCATAGAATTGGGGACAGTGTACTAACATTGATAGAAAACTGGTTGGCAGACAGGAAACAAACAGTAGGAATAAACATGTCTTTATCTGAGTGGAGGTGTAGTATGCAGAGAAGAAGGTTAGCTCAGAGTACAATGGGATCTTGATCAGATGGGCCAATGAACCGAGGAGTGGCAGATGGAGTTTAATTTAGGTAAATGTGAGGTGCTGCATTTTGGAAAAGCAAATCAGAGCAGGACTCATACACTTAATGGTAAGGTCCCTGGGAGTGTTGCTGAACAAAGAGAACTGCAGGTTCATAGTTCCTCGAAAGTGGAATCGCAGGTAGATAGGAGAGTGAAGAAGGCATTTGGTATTCTTGCCTTTATTGGTCAGATCATTGAGTATATGAATGGGAGGTCACATTGCAGCAGTACAGGACATTGGGTTAGACTGCTTTTGGAGTAGTGTGTGCAATTGTAGTCTCCCTCCTAAAGGAAGGATGTTGGGAAACTTGAAAGGGTTCAGAAAAGATGTACAAGGATGTTGCCAGGGTTGGAGGATTTGAGCTATAGGGAGAGGCTGAGTAGGCTGGAGATGTTTTCTCTGGAGTGTCAGAAGCTAAGGGATGACCTTTACAGAGAGTCATGAGGGACATGGATAGGGTAAATAGGCAAGGTCTTTTCCCTGGGGTGAGGGAGACCAAAACTAGAGGGCATAGGTTTAGGGTGAGAGGGGAAAGATATAAAAGAAACCGAAGAGACAACTTTTTCACACAGAGGATGGTATATGTATGGAATAATTTGCCAGAGGAAGTGTTGGAAGCTGGTACAATTATAACATTTAAAAGGCATCTTGATGGGTATATGAACCGGAAGTGTTTAGAGGGATATGGGCCAAATGCTAGCAAATGGGATGAGGTTAATTTCGGATATCAGGTCAATATGGTGAAGTTGGACTGAAGGGTCTGTTTCCATGCTGTACAGCTCTGTGACTCTATGGCAAGCAAGTGACTTTGTGGGGTGCTGCAGGGATCAGTGCTTGGATCTCAGCTATCCATGTCATATATCAATGATTTGGATGAGCGAACTAGATGTAATATCTCCAAGTTTATAGATGACATAAAGTTGGGTGAGAGGGTGAGCTGTGTAGAGGAATGCTTCAATCTGACTTGGTCAAGCTGGAGTCGTACCTGAGGACTGGAGAGAGGCAAATGTAATTCCTCTCTTCAAGAAAGGAAATAGGGAAATCCCCGGCAATTACAGACCAGTAAGTCTCACGTCTGTTGTCTGCAAGGTGTTAGAAAGGATTCTGAGGAATAGGATTTATGACCATCTGGAAGAGCAT
Organism: Chiloscyllium plagiosum; assembly: GCF_037043375.1. Classification (NCBI taxonomy): domain Eukaryota; kingdom Metazoa; phylum Chordata; class Chondrichthyes; order Orectolobiformes; family Hemiscylliidae; genus Chiloscyllium; species Chiloscyllium plagiosum. The sequence goes on from NW_028270177.1 coordinate 38,040,316, forward strand.
GGCTTGATTAAATGCAGTCAACACGGCTTTGTGAGGGGCAGATCATGCCTCACAAACCTTATCGAGTTCTTTGAGGGTGTGACTAGAAAAGTTGATGAGGGTCGAGCTGTGGATGTGGTGTATATGGACTTCAGCGAGGCATTTGATAAGGTTCCCCTTGGTAGACTCATTCAGAAGGTCAGGAGGAATGGGATTCAGGGGAACATAGCTGTCTGGATACAGAATTGGCTGGCCAACAGAAGACAGCGAGTGGTAGTAGAAGGAAAATATTCTGCCTGGAAGTCTGTGGTGAGTGGTGTTCCACAGGGCTCTGTCCTCGGACCTCTACTGTTTGTAATTTTTATTAATGACTTGGATGAGGGGATTGAAGGATGGGTCAGCAAGTTTGCAGATAACACAAAGGTTGGAGGTGTCGTTGACAGTATAGAGGGCTGTTGTAGGCTGAAGTGGGACATTGATAGGATGCAGAGATGGGCTGAGAGGTGGCAGATGGAGTTCAACCTGGATAAATGTGAGGTGATGCATTTTGGAAGGTCAAATTTGAAAGCTGAGTACAGGATTAAGGATAGGATTCTTGGCAGTGTGGAGGAACAGAGGGATTTTGGTATGCAGGTACATAGATCCCTTAAAATGGCCACCCAAGTGGACAGGGTTGTTAAGAAAGCAAATGGTGTTTTGGCTTTCATTAACAGGGGGATTGAGTTTAAGAGTTGTGAGATCTTTGCAGCTCTATAAAACTTTATTAGACCGCACTTGGAATACTGCGTCCAGTTCTGGGCGCCCTATTATAGGAAAGATGTGGATGCTTTGGAGAGGGTTCAGAGGAGGTTTACCAGGATGCTGCCTGGACTGGAGGGCTTATCTTATGAAGAGAGGTTGACTGAGCTCTGACTTTTTTCATTGGAGGGGATCTAATTGAGGTATACAAGATAATGAGAAGCATAGGTAGAGTCGATAGCCAGAGACTATTTCCCAGGGCAGAAATGGCTAACACGAGGGGTCATAGTTTTAAGCTGGTTGGAGGAAAGTATAGAGGGGATGTCAGAGGCGGATTCTTTACACAGAGAGTTGTGAGAGCATGGAATGCGTTGCCAGCAGCAGTTGTGGAAGCAAGGTCATTGGGGACATTTAAGAGATTGCTGGTCATGTATATGGTCACAGAAATTTGAGGGTGCATACATGAGGATCAGTGGTCAGCACAACATCGTGGGCTGATGGGCCTGTTCTGTGCTGTACCGTTCTACGTTCTATGAATGAAGTATAATGTGGAACAAAGTGATGTTATCCACTTCGGGAGCAAAATCAGGAAAGAAGATTATTGCCTGAATAGCATTAAAAATCACACCACACCAGGTTATGGTCCAACAGGTTTATTTGGAATTAAACCTGTTTGACTATAACCTGTTGTTGTGTGATTTTTTAACTTTGCCCACCCCAGTCCAACACCAGTCATGCCCGAATAATGATAGATTGAGAAAGAGGGAAGTGAGTTGGATGATGAGCTATGATCATATTGAATGATGGAGGAGATTTGAAGGGCCAAATGGTTTACTCCTAATCCTATTTTCTCCATTCTGTAGCACTGCATAATACTAGTCCATATTAATTTTAATTTGTGTTCTGTTTTAATTAGTGACTAAGATATTATGTTAAGAGAACAGAATGCACAAGAAATGAAGCCTGGAAATAATTTCAACTAAATGTTTATGATGGTTATATTGAGATGAACAGAATTACATTGATATGGCATTAATCAACATGATCTCTCCATTGAAAATTATCTTTGATTATGTGGCAACTGCTTTACCATCAGTGAATTATTTTCAAAATGTCATCACCACTGCAGCAGCCAGTTTGTACACAGTTTGGAGTTAGTAAAAGGAGGAAGATTGACTAGGGAACTGGGAGAACAATTCCCTCCACTTTCAGAAAGTACTCTGGGTTATTTATATTGACATGGAGCTGCAGAGAAGGTTAAATGTCCCAAGTCAAAGACAGCACCCTTTCCTTTTGGAAATCGGGAAGATATTGAAGTGTTACCTTGAACCATTCTCACAATGCCTGAGAGAAACCTGAAGCTGACATTTTCTCATTCAGAGACAAAAGAAGCAAGCTGACTACCAAAATGTTGTAACAATAGGAAAGACAGATGTACATGTGTCAATAATGTCCAACTCAATTCATAAAACAAACCATAAATCAATTGCCTGCAATAAGTGTCATTCTCTAAGACTGCATTTCCAGGAGACTAACCTATTTAGAATTTGCATCAGAAATACACAGTATACTGCAACTGAACTCATAGAGTCATTGAGCTCAGAAACAGGTCCTTCAGTCCATCTCATGCCGACTAAGTTCCCAAGCAAAACTAGTCCCACTTGCCTGCGTTTGGCCCATATCTTTCTAAACTGTTCCTATTCATGTACTTATCCAAATGCCTTCTAAATGTTGTAACTGTACCTGCATCTACCACTTCCTCTGGTAGTTCAGCTGATGCCTGAGTGAATTTATTGCTTAACAAAAGTGCCAATGTGATCTATTAATAATGATTAATAATTGTTTATTAAAGTTTATGGATAATGGTTTATTAATTTGATTTATCAAAATAATTACAATTTATTAATCATGATATATTAATTATGGTTGATCCAGTTAAGTATCTGGCTCCAGAATGAAAATATATTTCATTGGTAACCTGGACTTATCACCTTAGAGCAGAGAAGGTTAAGTGGAAATTTGATAAATGTTTTCAAAATCATGAATAGTTTTGATAAAATAAATAACGAAAGGCTGTTTATGATCAGTTACCAGAAGATAGTAAGGCTCATGAGGCACTGTGGTAGGGCCCCTCCCTCAGGATCAGGAGGCCTGGGTTCATGGTCCACCTTCTCCAGGGATGTGTAATACCACAGCCAGAACAGGTTGCTTAGAGGGGAAAAGAAAATCTAACAAATTGAAGGTAATTGACAAAAGAACTTTGGCAACATGAGGGTTAGGATTACCTTTGAGACAGCTAGCAGAGGGCTGGCAAATACTGAGCTCTGTGCCTGAACCTGCTTTGGAAGGAAGTGACCAGAAAGATGAGTCCTTCTTTGTTGGGAGTAGGAGGGGGAATGAGGTTGCTATGATCAGGCCAGCTGACCCATGGGAGTCTGCTAGATGTGAAGGTGACCGTTTTAAGAAGTGCAGATTCACACCACCCTTTTAGTGAAAATTAGCATGAATGAGCTAATGTGTAACAAATATTCCTCTACCCAAGTCATTGATTTATTTTGTAGAAAGCTGTACAAATTCCTGAGGAAGGCACAATTTGTCACATCCCACAAATCACTTCACCTCAACTAATTACCTACTTGTCTCAAAAGGTTGCCTCTAAATAAATTTATCTAATTATCTTGTGTAGAACCTTCTCAAATACCATCTGGAGGTTCACCATCTTTGTGTGAAAGATTTAAACAAAAAAAATTGTCCTTCACAAATCATTGCTGAATTTCATGACAAATCTCATATTGTTCCAAGTGCTCTCCCACTTGGACTTGCTGATAGATCTCGGTAGTCAGATCTGGCTATGCTGTGAATTACTTGCAGATTGAGTTGTGAATGTGTTTAATGAAACCTTCCGTGTCATGCCAGGGGTGGAAGTACTTTAAGCATGTTTTAAATTCATTGCCTTTCCTGAGAGTTTAACAGTGTGCAGGGATTGAGTCATGCTCCAGCACCAAAAATCATTGATCACACGTCATGTTCAGCAGCCAGCATTATCAAACTGGCTGATGGTGGTGTCTCAGACAGATCCATGCCTGATCTTAGCCAGTGTTAACTCCAGGATTGTGCAGGGATGCTTGTCTAACCTTCCCTCAAACAAGAGCCCTTCACTAACTCATTGCCATTCCCTAAAGCCACACACTCTCTCTCTGAGGACTTGCTCCCTAATTCTCCAGCATTGCCATCACCATTCCCACACAAATATCCTAACCTGGATTCTTCCCTCTTGTCCATTTACTCATACAAACTCTAATCCCTGTCATATGGTGCCAGAAGGTCCAGTCTTTAAAACACTCCACAATACTGATTGTTTCTGATCGAATGGTGCTAAATCAATATTCCATCATTATCATTCCTGGCACATATCCATAATAACAGGAACCTTAATGTTTGGAAAAGAGTCCCATCCACCACTAATCCTTCAATTGGAGGATTATTTGTTACATTTTCCAGCCTTTCCTTTCAGAACTCATTCCTCTGAAGAGTTGTTTTAAACAGGAAAATAAAAGCAGCTATCCAAAAGATGAACTTTACAACAGAAGTTAAAATAAATGTGTTAACACTATCTTGCTGCAATAACAGAAAGAACCAACAAACAAACCCATCGACTGTTCATCCACTTAAATCAGCAACAATCTTTTCAAACCTGTCTTGTTCATTTCTACCCGTCAAAAAGGTTTATTTTCTTATACTGAGAATAAATGTTGTGACACACACCTACAAGGACTGAAAAAATAAACAATACGGAAACATACTGTAATTTATGCTCCCTGTCTGAGTGTCTCTCCATGTTTCCTGTGGATGCTGGCGGCTGTGATTGAGATGCTGTGAGTTTCTCTCCAGTTACTCCAGGGATTCAAAGTTACTTCAAACATATAAACAAAAACAAACTGAAGTGTCTCAGTTCATGAACATCTCCAGAAGCTGCCATTTCTAGAGGCCAGCAGAGAATCCCTACAGTGTGGAAACAGGTCATTTGGCCCAAGAAATCCACACCGACCTTCCGAAGAGTAACCCACCCAGACCCATTCCCCCTCCCCTATTATCAAGATGTACCTCTAACTAATGCACTAACCTACACATCCCTGAACACTATGGACAATTTACCATGGCCAATTCACCTAACCTACACATCTTTGGCTTGTGGGAGGAAACCAGAGCACCCAGAGGAAACCCACACAAACACAGGGAGAATGTGCAAACTGCAAATAGACAGTTGCCTGAGGTTGGAATTGAACCCGGGTCACACCATGTACCAAGCCATTCCATAGCAGTAAGGTTACCGTAATCCCACCAGACCATAAGGTTGCTCAATTAGAGAGAGATAACTGGTGGTACTTTAACCTGAGGGTCACCATACCTCAAGTGAAGGAGAGTCCTTCATGGCAACTTCAGCTGCTGTGGGAATTGAACCCACAGTGTTGGTATCAATCACACCACAAATCCAGCCAACTGAGCTAACCAACCACACCCATCCACATCATGTACCACATTTTGCACAGCACCATGTGCCATTCCAGTACATAGCATGTATCACCCCAGTTCATGTCATGTACCACATCAATCCACACCATATATTGCAAGATCTTCTTCAAGCCACTCACCATCCTGACCTGGAAATGTAACACCATTCCTTCACTGTCACTAGGTCAAAATCTTGGGAATCCCTCATTCCCTGCATGGTCTGCAGCAGTTCAAAAAGATGAGTCCCCACTACCTTCTCAATTAGACAAGGGCAATGGACATAAGTTAAAGTTCTTAAAAAGTGTTTTTAGCAAATAACTTGCTGTTGAACACTTCCCTGGGAAATGACCATTCTCCTAAAAACCCTCTATTGGCTACAGCTAATATTTTATTTCATTGTAGCATTCCTCACTTCAATTATACTACAGTTCCAGTCAAAATTCGAGAGACGTTTACAAACTGTCCCTGAGTGAAAAAAAGTAATATTATTAATTACCAACACTGAGTACAAATTAAAAACAGAACATTAAACATAAAAATCGTAGGTAAAAAATCAAATAAGAGGCGAATGTTTAACACAAAAAAAAGCAAAGACATATTCAGTTTAAAAGTCCTTAAGGTCCTTGAAGTGTTAGGCTTTAATCTGTGCCTATGATTGGTTCATCGATGTCTTGTAACTTGCAGGGTCAGAATGTTCTGGATATCTTCAAGTTCTTGATGAATGGATGTTTCTCCAGTTGACTTTATCACTGGGCATTATCTTTTAAGAGGATGAGAAAAAGCAGGCAGAGATAGATAGTTGTTCTGTTATTATAATCCAGTTTTCTCTTTCTCCTGCTCTGTCAAAGCAATTCTTGAAATTCGTTCATTCCCATTTCTGGCTTCTTTGTTTTCCATGCTGGGTAATTTTCTGGCTAGTCTTTATCTAAATATATGAAATGTATCCATATCAGTGTAAGTCAAACAGGAAAACAGATCTGAGTTTCAATGCCTTTTGATGATGAGGTTAATTCGGGGTCAGACTGGTTCCTGTTTATTGATGGTTTCATGATCCTTGTTGCTGCAGCCAGTCGAAGTCATGAGTTTTTCCTTGTTAAAACCCATTAAGGCTCTGGGAAAATCAGATGGTGAAAATAGAAAATTTAATCAATATTTTACCACTATTGTAACAAAACAAAGACACCTGTCAATCTCAAAGACCTTTAGCTGATTTCAAAATTTTTCTACCATGTCGTCAGTTCCAAAAGAAATGATGTAAAACAAAGTATATGCTAATGTCTGGTTATTCAGGAGTGCTTAAAGTTTTCTTATTATTGAATAATGGAATTAGAGTGTTACTAACAAGAGCACCATTTCTTGCTCTAATTTATTTCTCTAATTGGAGAAGGGGGGTAGTGCATTCTGATTGAGTCAATGCAGAGAAATTGTTTCCAGCATCTGAAGGGTTAGCAACCTGAGGACACAGATTAAAGTGACAGGTGATATTTGGAAACACTTTCTTTAGATTAGATTAAATTCCCTACAGTATGGAAACAGGCCCTTCGGCCCAACAAGTCCACACTGACCCTCGGAAGAGTAACCCACCCAGACCCAGACCCATCCCCCTACCCTACATTTACCCCTGACTTGGCACTTTAACATGGCCCATTCACCTGACCTGCACATCTTTTGGACTGTGGGAGGAAACTCACACAGACGCAGGGAGAATATGCAAACTCTACACAGTCACCCGAGGCAGGAATCGAACCTGGGTCCCTGGCACTGTGAGGCAGCAGTGCTAACCACTGAGTCACCATGCCTGCCCCACTGTAAGTTTTATGCAGTGAGTTGGTAATGATCTGAATGGACTGCCTGAGTGATTGGTACCAATACATCAATGGTAGCTTTGAAAAGAGGATTGGATAATCAGTTGAAAGGGGAAAGCTGGAGTGCCTCAGTGAAAGAGCAGGGAGTACGACTAATTGGATAGCTCTTTGAAAGCAGTAGTACTGGCACAATGGGCCAAATGGCTTGTTTCTATGATCTAAATTCCATGATAAGTCTTCCATTACAAATAACAGGATAACCAATTGGTTCCATGAGCTTCAGGTTTATTGTCTGATTGGTTCTGACAGCCACCAATTGTACTTTAAAATATTTTTATTTTTTATTTTGATGTTTCTTCATGTAAAATTGACATTTGATCTGATGAGCCAATAGCTATCTGAAAATATTGCTTCATTATCAAGAAATCCTATTTTAAATCTTTGAACAGCTTTCCAAAATTGAGCACTTAATATTAATTGATAGAGTTCACTATAGTCTGTTCCATTATCCCCCTCTGACCACAGTTTTCAAATATTTCCCAAATTTTATCACCAGTGTTTTTATGAGTTCCATATGGAGCGTTCCAGAGTCTTTTTCTTGTGCATGATTCAGGTCTAAAGTCATCATCAGTATAAAGGAAAATATGTTAGAATTTTATACTCCAGGATATACGTTATATCCACACATGGGATCAAAGAATAATAGACAACAGAAATAGTACATTCAGCAATCATGCCTGTGCTAGCCTTATGAATGTTTGCAAAATTTTACCGTTGAAGTAAACTTTGAATTTCATTTATTGAACCTATTTCGACAGCCATTTCATGGCATCATAGAATCCTATAGAGTGGAATCAGGCCATTTAACCCATTGAAACTACACCAAAGAGCATCTCACCCCACATTTTCCATGGTTAACCCACCAACCATGGACACTATGGGACAATATAGCATTACCAATACCACTTAACTTGCACATCTTTGGACTCTGTGAGGAAACTGGAGGGACCAGAGGAAACCCATACAGACACAGGGACAACGCGTGAATTCCACACAGACAGTCACCCAAGAGTGAAATCAAACCCAGGTCCCTCGTGCTGTGAGGCAGTAGAGCTACCCATTCCAGGCAGAGCATTCCAAATCAAAACATTCTCCTCATCTAACCTCTGGTTCTTATAGCAATGATCTTATAAATATTCAGTGAGTACCGCTACCTCCGTGTGGTAATAGTCTTTCTACCCAAACTCCCTTGTCCTGAATTCTATATTTGTAGTTGCTTCCTTGTAATCCCAAAGCCCCTAAGACCTAGTCATTCTTTCGTTTAAATTTGGTACACTTTTGGATTTAATTACAAGCAGATTTTGTGAAGATCTGAATCAGCTGACTCCTTGTTTACCTCACTCAGGGCCAACTTAGTTTTACTCTCCTCCCAGTGTGGGTTTCTGTTCATTGAATTCATTTTGCAGCCTTCAGCTCTAACTGGCCGACATAACCATGTCCTCCTTTGTTAATTTTTCCACTTGTTACTCTGCCAATTCCAGTTTATTTTCAGCGGCCAATTTCTCTATCAAGTGAATGATTTTTGACTTTAAGACTAGGGCAATTTCAACACAATTGGAGACCATTCTGCACAGAACTTCATAGGAACTGGGAGAGGTCATTCAGCCCCTTTCCCTGTTCTGCCATCGGACAATCCACACCTTAACTTCATTTGACTACTGTCATTACGTTGGTATTACAGCCATATAAAGGCAACTATGGAGGCACAAGGGAGGAGCTGGGTAGAATTGGCTGAGACAGGAACCTAAATGGAAAGACAGTGGAACAACAATAGCAGGAGTTTCTGGGAGTAATTCAGGAGACAGCTCCCTGTAAGCATGGTCACAGGGAGGATGAGGGCTGACGAGGGAGGTCAGCAATACCATGAAAGCAAAAGCAAAAGCATATAATGTGGTGAAGGGCAGTGGGAAGCCAGAGGATTGGGAAACCTACAAAGACCAACAGAGGGCAACAAAAAAAAATAAGGAGGGAGGGTAAGCTAGCCAGCAAAATAAAGAAAGACTGTAAGAATTTATTTAGATATATAAGGGGCAAAAGGGAGGCAAAGTTGGCAATGCATTGCTGGAAAATGATGCTGGAGAGATAGAAATGGGGAGCAAGGAAATGGCTGAGGAACTGAATAATTACTTCACATTAGTCTTCACGGTGGAAGACAAGAGTAATATCCCAATAATTCAAGAGAGTGAGGGGGCAGAGCTGATTATGGTAGCGTCACCAAGGAGAAGGTGCTAGAAAAACTGAATGGCCTGAAGAAAGGGAGATCATTGAGGAGAGTTTGTCTACTGAGTCAATATGGATGGAAGTCAGAAACAGGAAAGGAGCTGTCATTTTGTTAGGGGTTTTCTATAGACCTCCCAGTTGCAACAGAGACACAGAGAAGCAGATTGTGAGGCAGATTTTGGGAAGATGCAGAAGTAACAGGGTTGTTGCCATGGGTGACTTCAACTTCCCTAATATTGATTGGAACCACCTTAATGCAAAAAATTTGCATGGAGCAGATTTTGTCAGGTGTGTCCAGGAAGGATTCCTGACTCAATATGTAGATAGGCTGACTGGGAGGGAGGCCATATTGGATTTGGTGCTTGTCAGCGAACAGGACGGGTGACAAATCTCTTGGTGGGACAGCATTTCAGTTGATAGTGATCACAACTACCCCTGACTTTTACTGTAGTCATGGAGAGGGTATGGGAAAACATTTAATTGGGGGAGGGGGAATTACATTGCTATTAGGCAGGACCTGTGGAGCATAAATTGGAAACAGATGTTCTTAGGGAAATGCACAACAGAAATGTGGAGGTTGTTTAGGGAGCACTTGCTGAGTGCTGGACAGGTTTGTCCCACTGAGGTAAGGAAGGGATGGTAGGGTGAAGGAACCGTGGATGAGAAGAGATGTGAAACATCTAGTCAAGAGAAAGAAGGAAGCCTACTTAAGGTTGAGGAGGCAAAGATCAGACAGGGCTGTGGAGAGTTACAAGGTAACCAGGAAGGAACTGCAGAATGGACGTGGGAGAGCTAAAAGGCGGCATGAAAAAACTTTGACTAGCTCCCTCAACCTAGGAGTTAAGGTAGTATTAAGGAAAACCCCAAGACATTCTATACTTGGGTGACAAACAATAGGATGGCCAGAGTGAGGGTAGGGCCAATCATGGATAGTGGAGGGAACGTCTGCCTGGAGTCAGTGGAGATAAGGGAGGTCCTTAATGAATACTTTGCTTCAGTATTCACTAGTGAGAGGGACCTTGTCATTTCTGAGGACAGCATAAAAAAGGCTGGTATGCTCAAACAGGTTGATGTAAGAAGGAGGATGTGCTGGAAATTTTGAAAAATATGAGGATAGATAAGTCCCAGGGCCAGACAGGATATACACAAGATTACTACAGGAAGTGAGGGAAGAGATTGCTGTGTCTTTGGTGATGATCTTTCCATTCTTACTGTCCACTGGAGTAGTGCCAGATGATTGGAGGAAAGTGATAACCCTGGGAATTATACACCATTCAGTCTTACATTAGTGGTGGGCAATTTATTGGAAAGGATTCTAGGAGACAGGATTTATGATTATTTGGAAAAGCATAGTTTGATTAGAGATAGTCAGCATGGCTTTGTGAGGGGCAGGTCATGCCTCACAAGCCTTATTGAATGCTTTGAGGATGTGACAAAACATATTGATGAAGGTAGAGCAGTGGATGTGGTGTACATGGATTTTGGCAAGGCATTTGATAAGGTTCCCCATGGTAGACTCATTCAGAAAGTAGGAGAAAGTGAGGTCTGCAGATGCTGGAGATCAGAGCTGGAAATGTGTTGCTGGAAAAGCGCAGCAGGTCAGGCAGCATCCAGGGAACAGGAGAATCGACGTTTCGGGCATAAGCCCTTCTTCAGGAATGGGGAAAGTTTGTCCAGCAGGCTAAGATAAAAGGTAGGGAGGAGGGACTTGGGAGAGGGGCATCGGAAATGTGATAGGTGGAAAGAGGTCAAGGTGAGGGTGATAGGTCAGACTGGGGTGGGGGCGGAGAGGTCGGGAAGAAGATCTCAGGTTAGGAAGACGGTGCTGAATTTGATGGATTTGACTGAGACAGGGTGGGGGGAGGGGAAATGAGGAAACTGGTGAAATCCGAGTTCATCCCTTGTGGTTGGAGGGTTCCTAGCCGGAAGATGAGGCATTCTTCCTCTAACCGTCGTTTTGTTGTGGTCTGACGATGGAGGAGTCCAAAGACCTGCATATCCTTGGTGGAGTGGGAGGGGGAATTGAAATGTTGTGCTACAGGGTGGTTGGGTTGGTTGGTCCGGGTGTCCCAGAGGTGTTCTCTGAAATGCTCCGCAAGTAGCCGGCCTGTCTCCCCAATATAGAGGAGGCCACATCGGGTGCAGAGGATGCAATAGATGATATGTGTGGAGGTGCAGGTGAATCTGTGGCGGATATGGAAGTTTCCTTTGGGGCCTTGGAGGGAGGTGTGGGCGCAAGTCTTGCACCTCCTGCGGTTGCAGGGGAAGGTGCCGGGAGTGGAGGTTGGGTTGGTGGGGGGTGTGGATCTGACGAGGGAGTCACGGAGGGAGTGGTCTTTACGGAATGCTGATAGGGGAGGGGAGGGAAATATATCCTTGGTGGTGGGGTCCGTTTGGAGGTAGCGGAAATGACGGCGGATGATGCGCTGTACATGGAGATTGGTGGGGTGGTAGGTGAGGACCAGTGGGGCTCTGTCCTGGTGGCGGTTGGAGGGGCGGGGTTCAAGGGCGGAGGAGCGGGAAGTGGAAGAGATGCGGTGGAGGGCATCGTCGACCACGTCGGGAGGGAAATTGCGGTCCTTGAAGAAGGAGGCCATCTGGGTTGTGCGTTTTTGGAACTGGTCCTCCTGGGAGCAGATGCAGCGGAGTCGAAGGAATTGGGAGAATGGGATGGCGTTTTTACAGGGGGCAGGATGGGAGGAGGTGTAGTCCAGGTAGCTGTGGGAGTCGGTCGGTTTGTAGTAGATGTCCGTGTTGATTCGGTCACCTGAGATGGAAATAGAAAGGTCGAGGAAGGGGAGGGAGGAATCTGAGACTGTCCAGGTGAATTTGAGGTCGGGGTGGAAGGTGTTGGTGAAGTGGATGAACTGTTCAACTTCCTCGTGGGAGCACGAGGCGGCGCCGATACAGTCATCGATGTAGCGGAGGAAAAGGTTGGGGGTGGGGCCAGTGTAGTTGCGGAAGATGGATTGTTCCACACATCCTACGAAGAGGCAGGCATAGCTGGGGCCCATGCGGGTGCCCATGGCTACTCCTTTCGTTTGGAGGAAGTGGGAGGATTGGAAGGAGAAGTTGTTCAGGGTGAGGACCAGTTCAGTCAGTCGAAGGAGGGTGTCAGTGGAAGGGTACTGGTCGGTACGGCGGGAAAGGAAGAAGCGGAGGGCTTTGAGTCCTTCGTGATGGGGGATGGAGGTGTACAGGGACTGGATGTCCATGGTGAAAATAAGGCGTTGGGGACCGGGGAAGCGAAAATCATGGAGCAGGTGGAGGGCATGGGTGGTGTCCCGAACGTAGGTGGGGAGTTCTTGGACTAAGGGGGACAGGACTGTGTCGAGGTATGCAGAGATGAGTTCGGTGGGGCAGGAGCAGGCGGAGACAATGGGTCGGCCGGGGCAGTCAGGTTTGTGGATTTTGGGCAGGAGGTAGAAGCGGGAGGTGCGGGGTTGTGGGACTATGAGGTTGGAGGCGGTGGATGGGAGGTCCCCTGAGGTGATGAGGTTATGGACGGTCTGGGAGATGATGGTTTGGTGGTGGGGGGTGGGGTCCTGGTCAAGGGGGCAGTAGGAGGAGGTATCTGCGAGCTGGCGTTTGGCCTCAGCGGTGTAGAGGTCGGTGCGCCAAACTACTACTGCGGCTCCCTTGTCTGCTGGTTTGATAGTGAGGTTGGGGTTGCAACGGAGTGAGTGGAGGGCTGCGCGTTCCGAGGGTGAGAGGTTGGAGTGGGTGAGTGGGGTGGGGGAGTTCAGGTGGTGGTTAATATCGCGGCGGCAGTTGGCTATGAAGAGGTCGAGGGCAGGTAGGAGGCCAGCACGGGGTGTCCAGGTGGATGGGGTGTGTTGGAGGCGGGAGAAGGGGTCGTCAGAGGGTGGGCGGGAGTCTTGGTTAAAGAAGTAGGCACGGAGGCGAAGGCGGCGGAAGAATTGTTCGATGTCACGCCGCGTGTTGAATTCATTAATCCGGGAGCGTAGGGGAATGAAGGTGAGGCCCCTGCTGAGGACTTCCTCCAAACGAAAGGAGTAGCCATGGGCACCCGCATGGGCCCCAGCTATGCCTGCCTCTTCGTAGGATATGTGGAACAATCCATCTTCCGCAACTACACTGGCCCCACCCCCCACCTTTTCCTCCGCTACATCGATGACTGTATCGGCGCCGCCTCGTGCTCCCACGAGGAAGTTGAACAGTTCATCCACTTCACCAACACCTTCCACCCCGACCTCAAATTCACCTGGACAGTCTCAGATTCCTCCCTCCCCTTCCTCGACCTTTCTATTTCCATCTCAGGCGACCGAATCAACACGGACATCTACTACAAACCGACCAACTCCCACAGCTACCTGGACTACACCTCCTCCCATCCTGCCCCCTGTAAAAACGCCATCCCATTCTCCCAATTCCTTCGACTCCGCCGCATCTGCTCCCAGGAGGACCAGTTCCAAAAACGCACAACCCAGATGGCCTCCTTCTTCAAGGACCGCAATTTCCCTCCCGACGTGGTCGACGATGCCCTCCACCGTATCTCTTCCACTTCCCGCTCCTCCGCCCTTGAACCCCGCCCCTCCAACCGCCACCAGGACAGAACCCCACTGGTCCTCACCTACCACCCCACCAATCTCCATGTACAGCGCATCATCCGCCGTCATTTCCGCTACCTCCAAACGGACCCCACCACCAAGGATATATTTCCCTCCCCTCCCCTATCAGCATTCCGTAAAGACCACTCCCTCCGTACCTCCCTCGTCAGATCCACACCCCCCACCAACCCAACCTCCACGCCCGGCACCTTCCCCTGCAACCGCAGGAGGTGCAAGACTTGCGCCCACACCTCCCTCCAAGGCCCCAAAGGAAACTTCCATATCCGCCACAGATTCACCTGCACCTCCACACATATCATCTATTGCATCCTCTGCACCCGATGTGGCCTCCTCTATATTGGAGAGACAGGCTGGCTACTTGCGGAGCGTTTCAGAGAACACCTCTGGGACACCCGGACCAACCAACCCAACCACCCTGTAGCTCAACATTTCAATTCCCCCTCCCACTCCACCAAGGATATGCAGGTCTTTGGACTCCTCCATCATCAGACCACAACAAAACGACGGTTGGAGGAAGAACGCCTCATCTTCCGGCTAGGAACCCTCCAACCACAAGGGATGAACTCGGATTTCACAGTTTCCTCATTTCCCCTCCCCCCACCCTGTCTCAGTCAAATCCATCAAATTCAGCACCGTCTTCCTAACCTGAGATCTTCTTCCCGACCTCTCCGCCCCCACCCCAGTCTGACCTATCACCCTCACCTTGACCTCTTTCCACCTATCACATTTCCGACACCCCTCTCCCAAGTCCCTCCTCCCTACCTTTTATCTTAGCCTGCTGGACAAACTTTCCCCATTCCTGAAGAAGGGCTTATGCCCGAAACGTCGATTCTCCTGTTCCCTGGATGCTGCCTGACCTGCTGCGCTTTTCCAGCAACACATTTCCAGCTCATTCAGAAAGTAAGGAAGCATGGGATACAGGTAAATTTGGGTGTCTGAATACAGAATTGGCTGGTCCATAGAAGACAAAGGCTGGTGGTAGATGGAAAGTATTCAGCCTTGAGCTCAGTGACCAGTGATGTTCCACAGAGATCTGTTCCGGGATTTCTGCTCTTTGTTATTTTATAAATGACTTGGATGAGGAAGTGGAAAGGTGGGTTAATAAGTTTGCCAAAGGCATGAAGGTTGTTGGAGTTGCAGATAGTATGGAGGGCTGTTGTAAGTTGCAACGGGACATTGACAGGATGCAGAGCTGGGTTGAGAAGTGGCAGATGGAGTTCAACCTGGAAAAGCGTGAAGTGATTCATTTTGGAAGGTTGAATTTGAACGCAGATTACAGGGTTAAAGGCAGGATTCTTGACCGTGTGGAGGAACAGAGGGATATTGGGGTCCAAGTCCATAGATCTCTCAAAGTTGACATCCAAGTTGATCGGGTTGTTAAGAAAGTGTATGGTGTGTTGGCTTCTATTAGCAGGGGGATTGAGTTTAAGAGTAGCAAGGTTATGCTGCAGCTCTATAAAGCCCTGGTTCGACTACATTGTGGAACATTGTGTTCAGTTCTAGTAACTTGATTATAGGAAGGGTATGGAAGCTCTAGAGAAGGTGCAGAGGAGATTTACCAGGATGCTGCCTGGACTGGAGGGCATGTCTTATGAAGAAAGGTCAAGGGAGCTAGGGCTTTTCTCATTAGAGCAAAGAAGGATGAGAAGTGACTTGATAGAGTGTGCAAGATGATGAAAGGCATTGATAGAGGGGATAGACAGTGATGTTTTCCCAGGGCAGGAATGGCTATGACGAGGGGTCATAACTTAAGGTGATTAGAGGAAGGTTTAGGGAAAATGTCAGAGGTAGTTTCTTTACACAGGGAGTGTGGGTGCATGGAATGCAGTCGTAGTAGAGTCAGATACATTAGGGACATTTAAGTGACTCTTGGATAGGCACATGGATGATAGTAAAATGAAGGGTATGTAGGCTAGTTTGATCTTACAGTAGGATAAAAGATTGGCACAATATCGATGGCCAAGGGTCTGTACTGCGCCGTACTGTTATATGTTCTATGTCCTAAGATGGATAAATCACCTGGACCAGATGGACTGCACCCCAGAGTTCTGAGGGAGATAGCTGAAGAGATTGTGGAGGCATTAGTGGTGATCTTTCAGGAATCGTTAGAGTTGGGGAGGGTCCCAGAGAACTGAAAAATTGCTAACGTGATTCATCTGTTTAGAAAGGGAGTGACGCAAAAGATGGAAGATTACAGATCAGTTAGCCTATCCTCAATCGTGGGTAAGATCCTGGAATCCATTGTGAAGGATGCGATTTCTGAATACTTGAGTGTGGCAAAATAGGGCAAAGTCAGCATGGTTTCATCAAAGGGAGGTCATGTCTGACAAATCTGCTAGAATTCTTTGAGGAAGTAATGAGCAGGTTAGACCAAGGCGAGCCAATGGATGTTATCTATCTGGACTTCAAGAAGGCCTTCAGCAAGGTGCCACATAGGACGTTACTGAGTAAGATAAGGACCGATGGTGTCAGAGGCAAGGTGCTAGCATCGATAGAAGCTTGACTGTCTGGCAGAAAGCAGAGCGGGGTTAAAAGAGTCTTTCTCAAGGCTCAGTGCTGGGACCACAACTTTTCACTTTCTACATTAACGATCTAGATGAATGAACTGAGAACATTCTGGCTAGGTTTGCAGACGATACAAAGATGGGTAGAGGGACAGGTAGCATTGAGGAGGTGGGGAAGCTGCAGAAGGATTTGGACAGGTTAGGAGAGTGGGCAAAGAAGTGGCAAATGGAAAATAACGTGGGAAAGTGTGAGGTCATGCACTTCGGTAGGAAGAATAAAGGCATGGACTATTTTCTAAATGGGAAGAAAATTGAAATGTAAAGAGACTTGGGAGTTCTACTCCAGGATTCTCTCAAGATAAATCTGCAGGTTGAGTCAGCAGATAGGAAGGGAAATACAGTGATGGCATTTGTGTTGAGAGAACTTGAATATAAAATCAGGGATGTACTTCTGAGCCTCTGTAAAGCTCTGGTCAGATCACATTTAGAGTATTGTGCACAGTTTTGGGCCCCATATCTCAGGAAGGATGTACTGGGCATATAGCATGTTCAGAGGAGAATTGTCCCATGAATGATAAGCTTAACATATCAGGAACATTTGAGCTCTCTAAACTTGATGGAGTTTAGAAGGGTGGGGGTGGGGGATCTAATTGAATCTTACAGGATATTGAATAGCCTGGACAGAGTAGATGTTGGGGAAGATGTTTCTATTGGTAGGAGAGCTGGAAATGTGTTGCTGGAAAAGCGCAGCAGGTCAGGCAGCATCCAGGGAACAGGAGAATCGACGTTTTGGGCATAAGCCCTTCTTCAGGCTTATGCCCGAAACGTCGATTCTCCTGTTCCTTGGATGCTGCCTGACCTGCTGCGCTTTTCCAGCAACACATTTCCAGCTCTGATCTCCAGCATCTGCAGACCTCACTTTCTCCTATTGGTAGGAGAGCCTGGGACCTGAGGGAACAGCCTAAGAATAAAGGGAAGACCTTTCAGAATGGAGATAAGGAGAAACAACATCATCCATGCAGTAGTGAATCAATGGAATTCATTGCCACAGAAGGCTATGGAGGCCAGGTCATTGAGTATATTTAAGACTGAGGTGGATAGGTTCTTGGTTGTTGGGGGGGAGTCAAGGGTTACAGGGAGAAAGCAGGAGAATGGGGTTGAGAAACCTATCCACTATGATTGCATGGTGGAGCAGACTCAATGTCTGAATGGCCTAATTTCTGCTCCTATGTCTTATAGTTTTATGGTCTTATTCCACATCTCTTGGTGTTGCAACCAAAATATCGATCACTTTCAGTCTTGAAACTTTGAATTGACTTGCAGCAGCTTATGAGAGAGACAGATTCAAGTTGAAGTTTAATAAGAAGACCACAATGGTGTAAACATCTGGCCAGGAGCCACTATAGCACACAATTCTGATGGAATTTGTGGGATTGTGTACATGGTGGGAATGTGTTCCTCATGGTATTGTGAGGCAGGCCCATGCAAGAACAATACTTCACCCTGCACCCTACCCCACCTTCCGGTTCTCCCTCCCATATCAGCTCCAATCCCTTCAGGTTGAGGTGGTCAGTCAGGGCTCCCTGTCTCAGCAATGTTGTGTCTCTGTAGATTGAGAGAGCTGGTGCTGGTTCAGAGATGGGGTAACCGACCTCCTGGGCCATCCAGAAATGTCTTTGGTAATTTGCAAACTGCATTCCCTCCATCTCCTGCTTGACAGCCTCCATCAGGTAACCTCCACCATTGCATCCTCCATGTTATCTACCTGATAATATTTATGCCCCCCACCACCTCCATCATCATTCCCACCTCTTCACAATAATATCTTGCCACAGACAAAGTGTGGCTCCATGTTAGTGAAGCCATTTGGGATCTTCTCCAGGCTTTTTTGGGAATAATGAGTAGTGCTCTTGCCCAGTGATGGGAATAAGAGACTTGACCAGGGAGACCAGGATGGAGATCACAGACAGACACATGAACAGACAAGATATAGAGGGATATGGACCGTGTGCAGGCAGATGGGATTAGTTAAGGATGGTATCATGGATAGCACAGACATGGTGGACTGAAAAGCCTGTTCCTATACTTTACTATCCTATATTCAATGTTCGCAGACATTGGCATTCAGCAAGTACCAGCCTCATCAAATCATTATGGCACAGTCAGGCTAGATTGTGCCATACACTCCTATTTGTGTGACTGGAGGCCAGTGTGCAGTGGTGTACCACAGGGATAAGTGCTGGGTTTCTCATTGTTTGTGATATTCATAAATGATGTAGATGAGAACCTGGGGGATGATAGGTAAGCATGGATGACACAAAGATTGGCTGGGCACTTGACAGGAAGGTATTAGGGTTATAGGAGGATATAGACAGATTGGTCAGATTGGCAGATCAATCGCAGACAGATTTAATTCTGATAAATGTGAGGTGATGCACTTTGGAAGAAAGAATCAAGACAAAGGAGTACTCAAAGAATGGCAGGATACTAGGAAACTCAGAGGAACACAGGGATTGTGGGATGCTTGTCCACAGATCTCTGAATGCGGCAGGACAGGTTAATTGGGTAGTTGGGAAGGCCTATGGGACACTTGCCATTATCAGTTGTGATATAGATTATAAGAGTAGGGAGGTTATGTTAAAGCTGTACAGGACTTTGGTTAAGCCACAGCTGGTGTACTGTGTGCAGATCTGGTCACCATATCATAGGGAAGATATGTTTGCACTGGAGGGGATGCAGAGGAGATTCACCAGGATGTTACCCAATGTGGAACATTTCACGAGAGAGGCTGGATAAGCTCAGGTTGTTTTCTTTGGAGCAGACGAGTTTGAGCAGGAACCTGATGAAGCTGTATAAGACAACGAGGGGCTTGGACAAGATGAACAGAAAGCAGCAATTCCCTTTATTTCTCAGTCCTTGGATAAGCAAATGGATAGGTTAGGGGGATGGGCTTCGATGAGTTCACAGGTCAGTGCAAGATCGAGGGCCGAATGGCCTATTCTGCGCTGTATTGTTCTATGTTCTATTTTAAAATGGACTTGCAGGTTGAGAGGATAGTGAAGAAGACACTTTGTACGCTTTCCTTTATTGGTCAGAGCATCGAGTATAGGCATTGGGGGATTATGTTTGCAGCTGTACAGGACATTGGTTCAGCCACTTTTGGAATATTGCGTGCAATTCTGGTCTCCCTCCTATCTGAAGGATGTTGTGAAACCTGAAATGGTTCAGATAAGATTTACAAGGATGTTTCCAGGGTTGGAGGATTTGAGCTATAGGGCGAGGTTGATTAGGTTGGGGCAGTTTTCTCTGGAGCATCGGAGGCTAAGGGGTGACCATGTAGAGGTTTATAAAATCATGAGGGGTGTGGATGGGGTAAATAGACAAAGTCTTTTCCCTGGGGTGAGGGAGTCCAGAACTAGAAGACATAGGTTTAGGGTGAGAGGGGAAAGAAATAAAAGGGATCTAAGGGGCAACTTTTTCACTCAGAGGGTGGTGCATGTATGGAATGAGCTGCCAGAGGAAGTGGTGAAGGCTGATACAAATACAACATTTAAAAGGCATCTAGATATGAATAGGCAGGGTTTAGAGGATGGGCCAAGCACTGGCAAATGGGATTAAATTAATTTAGGACATCTAGTTGGCATGGGCGAGTTGGACCGAAGGGTCTGTACCGCGCTGTACAACACTATGACTTAGTTGAAGGATTAATAACAAGGAAGCATCATTTTAAAGTGAGAGGCAGGAAGTTGAGAGGGGACATAAAGGAGAATCTTTTCTTCCAGAAGGTGGTGGGTTCTGGAATGCACTGCCTGGAATGGTGGTCGAGGTGAGAAATCTCACAACCTATAAAAAGTACTCAGATGAGCACTTGAAGTGTCATAACATTCAAGGCTATGGACCTAGTGCGGGATAGTGGGACTAGTGTCGGTAGTAGTGTCTTTTTGGCAGTATAGACCTGATGGGCTGAAGGGCCTCTTCAGTACTATACAACTCTATGAAGAAGGAACTGAATTACTCCATCTAAAGATTAATCTTTCCAAGTAGCTGAGTCATTGTCCAGGGGAGGGATATCATTTCACTAGATGTGGGCTATGCTGGCTGAGACAACATTTATTGTGAACTCCCAATTGCCTTCAAGAAGGTGGTAGCGGGTTACCTTCTTGAACCGCTTGCAATAAATGGGGTGTAGAGACACACTCAATGAAGTTAGAAAGGGCATTCCAGGATGGGCTGAGAAGTAGCAGAATGAGTTTAATTCAGATAAATGCGAGGTGCTGCATTTTGGGAAAGTGAATCCTAGCAGGACTTATACACTTAATGGTAAGGTCCTAGGGAGTTTTGCTGAACAAAGAAACCTTGGAGTGCAGGTTTATAGCTCCTTGAAAGTGGAGTCACATAAGATAAGATAGTGAAGAAGGCATTTGGTATGCTTTCCTTTATTGGTCAGAGTATTGAGTACAGGGATTGGGAGGTCATGTTGTGGCTGTACAGGACATTGGTTAGACCACTGTTGGAATATTGCGTGCAATTCTGGTCTCCTTCCTGTCGGAAAGATGTTGTGAAACCTGAAAGGATTCAGAAAAGATTTACAAGGATGTTGCCAGGATTGGAGGAGTTGAGCTATAGGGCTGGGGTTGTTTCCCTGGAGCATTGGAGGTTGAGGGGTGACCTTATAGAGGTTTACAAAATCATGAGGAGCATGGATAGGATAAATAGGCAAAGTCTTTTCCCTGGGGTGGGGAGTCCAGAACTAGAGGGCATAGGTTTAGAGTGAGAGGGGAAAGATATAAAAGAGACCTAAGGGGCAACGTTTTCGCACAGAGGATGGTATATGTATGGAATGTGCAGCCAGAGGAAGTGGTGGAGGCTGGTACAATTGCAACATGTAAAAAGCATTTGGATGGATCTATGAATAGAAAGAGTTTGGAGGGATATGGGCTGGGTGCTGCAGGTGGGACTAGATACGGTTGGAACCAGATTTGTCCTCGGCTGCTTTGGGAAACGAGAAATGCAATTGCTTCACCACTTGCGAAGATCTTTGCATCCTCGCTCTCCACTGGAGTCATACCTGAGGACTGGAGAGAGGCAAATGTAATTCCTCTCTTCAAGAAAGGAAATAGGGAAATCCCCGGCAATTACAGACCAGTAAGTCTCACGTCTGTCGTCTGCATGGTGTTAGAAAGGATTCTGAGGGATAGGATTTATGACCATCTGGAAGAGCATGGCTTGATTAAATGCAGTCAACACAGCTTTGTGAGGGGCAGGTCATGCCTCACAAACCTTATCGAGTTCTTTGAGGATGTGACTAGAAAAGTTGATGAGAGTCGAGCTGTGGATGTGGTGTATATGGACTTCAGCGAGGCATTTGATAAGGTTCCCAATGGTAGGCTCATTCAGAAGGTCTTTGAGGAGAAAGTGAGGTCTGCAGATGCTGGAGATCAGAGCTGAAAATGTGTTGCTGGAAAAGCGCAGCAGGTCAGGCAGCATCCAGGGAACAGAAGCAAGTTTGCAGATGACACAAAGGTTGGAGGTGTCGTTGACAGTATAGGCTGCAGTGGGACATTGACAGGATGCAGAGATGGGCTGAGAGGTGGCAGATGGCTGTTGTAGGCTGCAGTGGGACATTGACAGGATGCAGAGATGGGCTGAGAGGTGGCAGATGGAGTTCAACCTGGATAAATGCAAAGTGATGCATTTTGGAAGGTCAAATTTGAAAGCTGAATACAGGATTAAGGATAGGATTCTTGGCAGTGTGGAGGAACAGAGGGATCTTGGTGTGCAGGTACATAGATCCCTTAAAATGGACACCCAACTGGACAGGGTTGTTAAGAAAGCATATGGTGTTTTGGCTTTCATTAACAGGGGGATTGAGTTTAAGAGTCGTGAGATCTTGTTGCAGTTCTATAAAACTTTGGTTAGACCGCACTTGGAATACTGCGTCTAGTTCTGGGCACCCTGTTATAGGAAAGATGTGGATGCTTTGGAGAGGGTTCAGAGGAGGTTTACCAGGATGCTGCCTGGACTGGAGGGCTTATCTTATGAAGAGAGGTTGACTGAGCTCGGATTTTTTCATTGGAGAAAAGGGGGAGGAGAGGGGATCTAATTGAGGTATACAAGATAATGAGAGGCATAGATAGAGTCGATAGCCAGAGACTATTTCCCAGGGCAGAAATGACTAACACGAGGGGTCATAGTTTTAAGCTGGTTGGAGGAAAGTATAGAGAGGATGTCAGAGGCGGGTTCTTTACACAGAGAGTTGTGAGAGCATGGAATGCGTTGCCAGCAGCAAGGTCATTGGGGACATTTAAGAGACTACTGGACATACATATGGTCACAGAAATTTGAGGGTGCATACATGAGGATCAGTGGTCAGCACAACATCGTGGGCTGAAGGGCCTGTTCTGTGCTGTACTGTTCTATGTTCTATGATATCTGGTCGGCATGGACGCGTTGGACCGAAGGGTCTGTTTCCATGCTGTAGATCTCTATGACTCTAACTGACAGTGAAAGAATGTCAATATATTTCCAAGCCAGGATGGTGAGTGGTTGAAAGAGATTTTGCAGGTGGTGGTTTTCCCATGTATCTGCTGCCTTTATCCTTCTGGATGGAAGTGGGTTGGGAAGTTATTGTCAAGAAACATTCATGAATTCCTGTGCTGCTATTGAGGGAGTGAGTGTCAAAGTTGTTCAATGTCATGCCAATCAAGTGGGCTGCTTTGTCCAGAATGTGTCAGGTTTCTTGACTGGTGTTGGAGCTACACAATCCAGGTAAGTTGTGAGTTTTCCATCACACTCCTCGCTTGTACCTTGTGGTTAGTGGACAGGCTCTGGGGAGTCATGAAACTCACTGCAGAATTTGCAACCTCTGACTGCTCTTGTAGCCAGTTTCTGATAAATAGTAATCACTAGTATATTGATAGTGAGGAATTCAGTGATGGTAATACGATTATGAACAGACCTCTCATATTAGAGTTGACTTTTCTTTGTACCTTCTCTGGAGCTGTATCTCTACATTCTGCATTCTGTTCTATTACTCAGATGTACTGATGTAAGGTATGATTTGTCTGGTTAGGACGCAAAACCTTTCACTGTATCTTGGTACATATGACAATAGTAAATCAAATCAAATAGAATGCTAAGGGTCAATTGTTAGATACTGCCTTGTTGGAGATAGTCATTTGTTTGACATGAATGTTACTTGCCACTTATCTGCCTAAGCTTGTATATTGTCCAGGTCTTGGTGCATTTTTGACATGAATTGCTTCAGTATCTAAGGAGTTGTGAATGGTGCTGAACATTGTACCATCATCAGTGAATATCCCCACTTCTGACCTTATCATGGAGGGAAGGTCATTAATGAAGCAGCCAATGATGGTTGGGCTAATATAGAACCCTGAGTAACTCCTGCAGAGATGTCCTGGAGCTGAGATGACTGACTCCAACAATCACAAGTGTCTTCTTTTGTGCCAAGTATGACACTAATCAGCAGAGAGTTTCCCCCGATTGCATAGAAAGGTAGAAAATAGGAGTTGGAATTGGTCATTCTGCCCCTCAAGCCTGGTTTCCCATTCAATATAATCATGGCTGGCCATCCAACTCAAATTCCCACTTTTCAGTTTTGCTAGGGCTCCTTGATGCCACACTGGGTCAAAGTTAAATTGATGTCAAGGGTAATCACTCTCATTTCATCACCTGAGTTCAGCTCTGTTGTCCTCATTTGGATCAAGGTTGTAATAAGGCCAGGAACAGATTCTAGAACCACTGCAGTCAACATCCTGTAGGTAGACCCACAAGTGCCCTTAGGGAGGGAATTATAGGATTTTAACCCAGTGACAATGAAAGAACTGAATATATTTCAATAGACAATAAACAATAGGTGCAGGAGTAGGCCATTCTGCCCTTCGAGCCTGACCACCATTCAATATGATCATGGCTGATCATCCTTAATCAGTATCCTGTTGCTGCCTTATCTCAATAACTCCATTTCCACGTAAGGATGGAGAGTGGCTTGAAGAGGAACTTGGAGTTCTTGCTGTTCCCATGTATCAGCTTCTTTGGTGAATTTCTGCAGTGTATCTTACAGAAAGTACACACTGTTGCTATAGAGCGTCGGTGGTGGAGGGAGTGGATGTTTGTGGATGTGGTGCCAATCAAGTGGGTGGTTTGTCCTGGATGCTGTCAAGCTTCTTGAGTGCTGTTGGAGCTGCCCCCATCCAGGCAAGTGGGGAATATTCCATCACACTGCTGACTTGTGCCTTGTAGATATGGACAGGTTTTTGGGGAGTCAGGAGGTGAGTTACTCACTGCAGTATTCCTAACACCTGACCTGTTTTTATAGTCACTATGCTTATGTAGTAAGTCCAGTTAATTTTCTAGTCAATGTCAACCCCTCGGAAGTTGAGAGTGGTGGAGATTCAGTGATGGTAACATCATTGAATGTCAAGTGGCAATAGGTTATATTGTCCCTTAGCTGAAGATGGACAATGCCTCGCATATGTGTGGCATGAATTTATTTGCCACTTGTCAGTCCAAGCATGGGTATTGTCCTGATATTGTGGCATTTGATCAAGATTAGATTGAAATCTTATGTTTTTGGTATGTCTGATACTGCTGCCCTCCCTCATATTTCATTATTCAGTGGATTTCTGAATCATCTCTGTGACACCATGATCTGAGCTGAGTTACAAATAACATGTTTTAAAATCAGATTGCAAGTCCGTCTGTGCCTGAGGCTACTGGACAAAAGTGTTGATAAAATCTTGGACTGAGGACCTCAGGAATCAAAATTATCAGATAGTTCTCAAGTTTGACAATACTGCAGCTCCGAGTGTTCAGCACAGGCGCAGGGGAACAGGCGCACTGCCAATGCAGTGCACATTGCTTGTCACACAGGGCCAGGTCACTGTATGTTGAGAATGCAGCTTCAATAGAGTTCACTACCATTATTCCTGCAGTATAAGGTGGGATTTTGTTTTGTTCAATACTCAAAGAATATCAGCTATTTCTTGAATAGTTTTTGAATGTGGACCCATAGCTTGTTCCATTTCTTTGCCAGTTTCCATTGCAACCTCTCATTCCCAGACCACACACACTCTGCACTGTTTTCACCAATGTCTTTCATCTTTGGCAGGAATTTGCTATTTTGCAGGTCCACACCCTTGTTTTCCCCTTCTTTGCTTTTGATCTCCAATGTTAAAATGCCTCATAGTTCATTTTACCTCTGAAGTTTCAATTCTGTGAACTTGACAGACCTTCAGTTCAAATATATTACCTTCATTTGTTTTGAGGCTGTTATAACTTTTTCTGCTATAATTTACATGAATATTCATGCCATCTATTGCCAATCAGATGAGACCAGTTTTTGGTCAATTTCAACTGATCAACCTTACTCCTGTAAAGACCAGGAACAAACTGATCCAGAACAAATAGCGTCTGTCAATGTAATGTTCAGGTCCCAGTGTGAGTTATACAATCAAATGAATACAATACAATTGATTAGTAAGTTTGTGGGAAAAAAAGGCAATAAATGTGGTGCAGACTGATCAGACATTACCTCAGTGAACAGCACAGCAAAACTGATTGGAAAGGATTGTCCTTTTAAGAGATTCTTTTGTTATAAATTGCTTATAACTGACAAGAGTATCCCATCTAACTGAATAGGAAATGATCCGAGAAGTAGACCTCAACATACAACATTATGTAAGTAACTGTATGTGTAATGTCTCATCTCACTGGGGGAAAGCACAGGAGATCAATCCCCGCTATTCCTAGAGTCAAGATAAAAATTAAAGATTTTATAATTGCATGCAAAATTCTCCAAGTTGTCTTTGAGAATCTATAAGGCCATAGAAAATAGGAACAGGAGTAGGCCATTCAGCCAGCCCCACAAGTCTGCTCGGCCATTCAATAAGATCATGGCTGATCCAACATTCGTCATGCTCACTTTCCTGTCTTCCCACCATAACCCTTGATTCCCCGATTGATCAACAATCTATTAATCTCAGCCTTCAATATACACAAGGACTCTGCCTCCACAGCTAACTATGGCTAGGAGTTATAAAGATTCAACCCTCTGAGAAAAGAAATTCCTCCTACCATCAACCTTAAATTAGTATCCCTTAATTCTGAGACTACGTCCTCTGGTCCGAGACTCTCCCATGAGAGGAATCATATTCTCAGCATTTACTCTGTCAAGTCCCTTAAGAATCCTATATGTTTTAATGAGATCACCTCTCATTGTTCTAAACTCCAGTCAGTAGAGTCCCAACCTGTTAAGTCATTGCTTATAAGGCAATCCCTCCTTACCAGGGATCATCCTAGTGAACCTTCTCTGATCTGTCTCCAATGAAATTATATCTTTCCTTCAAGGACCAAAGCTTCTCTCAGTACTCCAGATGTTGTCTCACAGTCACCTTGTACAGTTGCAGTAACGCTTCCTTGCCCTTATACTCCAACACCCTTGAAATAAGGGCCAACATTCTATTAAGCTTCCTGATTACCTGCTGCACTTGTGTGCTAGCTTTCTGTGTTTCTCTCACAAACTAAGTCCCTTTTTGTTGTAACTTTCTGCAGTTTTTTCAATTTAAATATTACTGTTCTTTTGTTATCTCTTCACATTTTCCACATTAAATTCCATTTGCCAACTTTTTGTCCACTTTCCTAACTCGTCAATATTTCTCTGTAAACTGTCTGTATCTGTCCCACAACCTGCCTTCCCACCTATTTTCATGTTGTCTGTAAATTGGTCTGTAGTACATTCACTTCCTGTGAGTTATTCCTTTTTTTGCTGGGACCCAATCCTGGTTTTTAATTTATCCTGTTACAGCAAGGATTCCCACACTGCATGCAAAAAATAACTCACACTGCTCCAAAATAATAGAAATATATATTGGCTTGGGCGCAGCATTGCCCTCTGAGAAGGTCACCATTTGTCACTGGCCAAAGGGGTGTTTCCTTTCTTCCTGGTGGTGGGAATTGAATAAAGATTTGCACACCTGTTATCTTTCACTGTGTCTCACACCTGCACACACACAACATGGGTGCTGAGAAAATATAAGCACTACTGCAGTTAGGCGATAGTGTGGGGAAAACAAAATATAACCAGGAGATTGTATTGTGCAGCCAACTACAGGTCGTCGAAAACCACATTGGGGAACTGGAGCTGGAACCGAATGAACTTCGGATCATTCAGCAGGTGGAGGGGGTCATTGAGAGGAGTTACAGGGAGGTAGTCACACCTCAGGAGCAAGAAAAAAGATGCAAAGGGAACCAGCAGGCAGTGCAGGGATCCTCTGTGGCCATTCCCCACAACAACCAGTATACCGTTTTGGAAACTGTTGGGGGGATGACTTATCGGGCTAGCTAATGGGGGACAGGTCTCTGGCACAGAGTCTGTCCCTGTTGCTCAGAAGGGAAGGGGGAAGAGGAACAGAGCATTAGTCATCGGGGTCTCCATAGTTAGGGGGACAGAGAGGAGGTTCTGTGGGAAAGAGAGAGACTCACAGTTGGTGTGTTGTGTCTCAGGTGCCAGGGTTCGTGATGTTTCTGACCGTGTTTTCGGGATCCTTGAGGGGGAGCAGCCCCAAGTTGTCGTCCACAGAGGCACTAACGACATAGGAAGAAAAAGGGATGGGGATTTAAGGCAGAAATTCAGGGAGCTAGGGTGGAAGCTTAGAGCTAGAACAAACAAAGGTGTTATCTCTGGTTTGTTGCCCATACCAGGTGCTAGCGAGGTGAGGAATAGGGAGTGAGAGGAGTTGAACACATGGCTACAGGGTTGGTGCAGGAGGGGGGGTTTCAGATACACGGATAATTGGGGCTCATTCTGGGGTGGGTGAGACCTCTACAAACAGGATGTTCTACACCTGAATCAGAGGTAGACCAACATCCTGGGGGGGGGGGGGGTGGAATTTGCTAATGCTCTTCAGGTCTGTTAAAACTAATTCAGGAGGGGGATGGGAACCGAAATTGTCATTCTAATATACAAGAGGTCAGAAATTAGGTTTCAAGGTTGCAAGAGTTCACCGGCAAGCAGGAAGGTGATTTGAAGTGTGTCTACTTCAATGCCAGGAGCATCCGGAGTAAGGTGGGTGAACTAACAGCATGGGCTGATACCTGAGATTTCGATGTTGTGGCCATTTCAGAGACATGGATAGAACAGGGACAGGAATGGCTATTGCAGGTTACGGGATTTAGATGTTTTAGTACGAACAGAGAAAATGGTAAAAGAGGGGTAGGTGTGGCATTGTTTGTCAAGGATAGTATTACGGTGGCAGAAAGGATGTTTGAGGACTCATCTACTGAAGTAGTATGGGCTGAGGTTAGAAACAGGAAAGAAGAGGTCACTCTGTTGTGAGGTTTCTATAGGCCTCCAAATAGTTCCAGGAATGTAGAGGAAAGGAGAGCAAAGATAATTCTGGATAGGACTGAGAGTAACAGGTTTGTTGTTATGGAGGCTTTAACTTTCCAAATATTGACTGGAAATACTATAGTTCAAGCACTTTAGATGGGTCAGTTTTTGTCCAATGTGTGCAGGAAGGTTTCCAGACACAGTATGTAGACAGGCCAACTGGGGTGAGGCCACATTGGATTTGGTACTGGGTAATGAATCTGGCCAGATGTTAGTTTTGGAGAGAGGTGAGCACTTTGGTGATAGTGACAATTCAGTTATGTTTACTTTAGCGATGGAAAGGGATAGATATATACCGCAAGGCAAGTTTTATTGCTGGGGGAAAGGCAATTATGTTGCGATTAGGCCAGATTTTGGATGCATAGGGTGGGGAAGGGCACAATTGAAATGTGAAGCTTATTCAAGGAACAGCTACTGTGGATCCTTGATAAGTATGTACCTGTCAGGCAGAGAGGACGTGGTCGAGTGAGGGAGCCGTGGTTTCTAAAGAAGTTGAATCTCTTGTCAAAAGGAAGAAGAAGACTTATGTTAGGATGAGATGTGAAGGCTCAGTTAGGGTGCTTGAGAGTTACAAGTTCGCCAGGAAAGACCTAAAGAAGGAGCTAAGAAGAGCCAGGAGGGCACATGAGAAGTCATTGGCAGATAGGATCAAGGAAAATCTTAAAGCTTTCTATAGGTATATCAGGAATAAAAGAATGATTTGAGAAAAATTAGGGCCAATCAAGGACAGTAGTGGGAAGTTGTGCGTGGAGTCCGAGGAGATAAGGGTAAGTGCTAAATGAATAATTTTTGTCAGTATTCACACTGCAAAAAGACAATATTGTGGAGGAGGATACTGAGATACAGGCTACTGGACTAGACAGGATTGAGGTTCACAAGGAGGAGGTGTTAGCAATTCTGGAAAGTGTGAAAACAGATAAGTCCCCTGGGCCGGATAGGATTTAGAGTCGAGAGTGTGGTGCTGAAAAAGCACCGGACATTCCTGATGAAGGGCTTATGCCAGAAACATCAGTTCTCCTGCTTTGGATGCTGCCTGACCTGCTGTGCTTTTCCAGCACCACACTCTTGACTCTGAACTCCAGCACGTGCAGTCCTCACTTCCTCCTCCCAGATAGGATTTACCCTAGGATTCGCTGGGAAGCCAGGGAGGAGATTGCAGAACCTTTGGCTTTGATCTTTATGTCGTCATTGTCTATAGGAATCGTGCTATAAGACTGGCAAGATAGCAAACATTGTCCCTTGTTCAAGAAGGGGAGTAGAGACAACCCTCGTAATTATAGACCGGGGAGCCTTACTTTGGCTGTGGGCAAAATGTTGAAAAAGATTATAAGAGATAGGATTTACAATCATCTAAAGAGGAATAAGTTGATTAGGGATAGTCAACATGGTTTTGTGAAAGGTATGTTGTGCCTCACAAACATTATTGAGTTATTTGAGAAGGTGACCAAACAGGTGGATGAGGGTAAAGTGGTTGATGTGGTGTATATGGATTTCAGTAAGATGTTTGATAAGGTTCCCCATGGTAGGCTATTGCACAAAATACAGAGACATGGAATTGGCTAGCTGAAAGAAGACAGAGGGTGGTGGTTGATGGGAAATATTAATCCTGGAGTTCAGTTAGTAGTGATGTACCTCAAGGATCTATTTTAGGGCTACTGATGTTTGTCATTATTATAAATGACCTAGATGAGGGCATAGAAGGATGGGTTAATAAATGTGCAGATGACACTAAGGTCGGTGGAGTTGCAGATAGTGCTGAAGGATGTTGCAAGTTACAGAGAGACACAGATAAGCTGCAGAGCTGGGCTGAGAGGTGGCAAATGGAGCTTAATGCAGAAAAGTGTGATGATTCACTTTGGAAGGAGCAACAGGAATAAAGACTATTGGGCTAATGGTAAGATTCTTGGTAGTGTAGATGGCAGAGAGATCTCGGTGTCAATGTGCATAGATTGCTGCAAGTTGCAAACCAGGTTGTTAGGTTTGATAAGAAAGCAGATGGTGTGTTAGCTTTTCTTGGTAGAGGGATTGAGTTTCGGAACCACGAGGTGCAGCTGTACAGAGCTCTGGTGTGGCTGCACTTGGAGTATTGCATAGAGTTCTGGTCACTGCATTATAAGAAGGATGCAGAAGTTTTGGAAAGGGTTCAGAGGAGGTTTACTAGGATGGCGCCGGGTATGGAGGGAAGGTCTTATGAGGAAAGGCTGAGAGACTTTGAGGCTGTTTTTGTTAGAGAGAAGAAGGTTGAGAGGTGACTTAATTGAGACATATAAGATAATCAGAGGGTTAGATAGGGTGGACAGTGACAGACCTTTTCCTCGGATGGTGATGGCTAGCACAAGGGAACATAGCTTTAAATTGAGGGGTAATAAACATAGGGCAGATGTCAGAGGTAGTTCTTTACCCTAGTAGTAAGGGCATGGAACACGCTGCCTTCAACAGTAGAAGACTTGCCAACTTCTAAGGCCATTTAAATCGTCATTGGATAAACATATGGATGAAGATGGAATAGTGTAGGATAGATGGGCTTCAGATTGTTTTCACATGTTGGCGCAACATTGAGGACCAAAGAGCCTGTACTGCGCTGTAATGATCTATGTTTGAAGTGTCCTATTAGATTACTTACAGTGTGGAAACAGGCCCTTCGGCCCAACAAGTCCTCCAAAGAGCAACTCACCCAGACCCATTCCCCTACATTTACCCCAGAAGCAGTTAATGCATTCCCAGGCCTAGAAACCACGCTACATTACCTTCAGGCTGCAGTGCACCACTGGGATCTGAGCTCCATCTTATTATTTGGTTTAAATGAGCACCTTTTTCTCCAGAAACCTGAGGTTTCTGTTCTATTCCAGTCCTTTTCAGTTCTATTCTAATACCTTTCCTATAGCCCGAAGGTTAAGTTTTCCTTTCTGAAATTGAGGAGAGACTGGATAGACTGAGTTTGTTTTCCGTGGAGCCGACGAGGCTGAGAGACAATTTGACTGAGGTATACAAACTTATGAGAGGCATTGGACAGAGTAGATCATGGCAGGTGTATCTAAAACCAGAGGGTGTAAATTTAATATGAGGTGTAAGTGGTTTAGAAGGGACCTGGGAGAAAACAAAATTCATCCAAATGATGATAGAAATATGGAACATGTTGAAATTTCCATTTCAGTTTGTGTTCTGGTCAGTCATTAAAGAATGCACGCTTTGAAACCATGGACCGGATCAGTAGTCAAAGTTTCAGACCCTAAACTTGACTCTGACACTGTTTACCTTAGTTATTCCAGCATCAAGATCCTAATGTGGGAAAATCAGCTCTCGTTGGTCAATTAATTAGTAATTACATCAATAAGCCCAAATTGAAAAATAATTCTCATGGGAAAGTTCTTTGGTGGGAATTATAGTAAATCAGAAACACTCAGGAGCTAAGAGAACATGGGAGGCCTGTGTTTGGCTTTTGCTTCTGAATCATGCAAGGATCCAAACCCCAATACCACAGACAACTCAACAGTTCAACAAAGCCATGTGTTTTTCCACTGCTGCTTCCTAGAGTCAGAAAACAGTCAGCATCAAAGCTAAAACACTTCAACATGCTTTTACTCAAGACTTTGCTTTCTCAGTAGCTGTCAGTTATAGTGGAACCTGCCAGCCACTGCTCTTAATGAAACATACACTCTTGTTCTCTGCTGGCAAGTCTGGTCTCTGCCATATCAGCAGGGAAATTGTTACAAGCAACTGACGAACAGGAGTTGCTTAAATCTTGATGTTGAAATTCATTGTTTCACTATTATTCTTCACTGAAGAGGAACATTTGATCAGTGAAAGTAAGAACTCTGCAGAGGGGTTTAGACAGGTTAAGAGAGTGGGCAAAACCTTGGCAGAGGGAATATAATGTGAGAAAATGTCAGGTTATACACTTTGCAAGAAGAATGAAGGAGCTAAGAATTAGTCATAGAATCATACAGTTTAGAAACAGGCCCTTCGGCCCACCAAGTCAATGCTGACCAACAAACACCCAAGCTACACTAATTCCATTTATCTGCATGTGTCTATGATGTCCTAGCAGTTTAATTACTCATCCAGAGGCTTGAGGACCTGTCCTTAACACATTCTCAGCACATGCCATATTTTTAACCATCTTCTGGATGAATATTCTTCTAAACCACTTACTGCTCTTAAATTCATGCACTCTGGTCTTAGACACAACTACCATGGGGAAGAGATTCTCATGATCTACTCTGCAAATGCCTGTCATAATTTTGTATACCTCAGGAGATCCCCTCTCAGCCTCCTCTCTCCATGGAAAACAAACCCAGTCTACCCAGTCTCTCTTCATTATGAGACTTTTTATAGAATTTCATAGAATCTCTATACTGAGGAAAGAGGCTATTTGGCCCATTATGTCTGTGTTGGCCCTCCGAAAAGCATCCTACCTAGAACCTGAATCCCAACCTATCAAACTATCTGTAACCCCACATTTCCCATGGCCAATCACATAAGCTGCACATCTTCAAATTTTCCCCCAGGACACCTGGAGGAAATCCATGCAGACACAGGGAGAACATACAAACTCCCCATTGTCACCCAGGGCTGGAATTGAACCCAGATCCCTGGCATTGAGAAAGACCTCTCAGCAAGAGGGCAAACAGAGACTACAGTCTATCTTAGGCAGATGGAATCAAGGAAAATACCCAAAACAAGGAGAATTACCTGGATGTTGCCTGAGCTCACCATTCTCTCTAATACAATCATGTCCTTCCGATAGTTTGGCAATGAGAACTTCACACAGTATTCTATCTGTGGCCTATAGAATGTTTTATAAAGTTGTAACAAGTCTTCCATGTTCCTATATTCTGTGCACCATCTAATGAAGGTGGGCATCCTGTATGTATCTTTCACCACACTGTCTACCTATGCTGACAACTTCAGGGTTCTGTGGAATTGTACACCAAGGTCCCTATGTTCCTCAGTGCTCCCTAGGGACCTACCATTCAAGTGTATACCATTCTCTTATTAGACCTCTCAAAATGATCTCCTCATACATACCGGGATTAAATTCCATCTGCCATTGTGCTGCCCAATTTATGAGTTGATCAATATCAGACTGTAGCCTGAGACCATCCCCCTCAGCGTTAACATCAACCCCACATTTTCATGTCATCTGTAAACTTACTAATTATATCTTCTACATTCATATTCAATTCGTTAATGTACATAACAAACAACAAGGGTCCCAGCACCAGTCCTTGTGATACACCGATGGTCACAAGCTTTTAACCACAAAAAAAACCTCCACTTTTACCCTCCTATTTGCAAGCCAATTTTGGGAACACTTTTCCAACCTGCCTTGGATCCCCTGGTCTCTTACCTTTTGGACCAGTCTTCTAAGTGGTACCTTGTCAAAGGCCTTACTGAATTCGACGGAACCCATATCAAATACTTGCCCTTCATCAATATATTTAATCATCTTTTCAAAAAAACTCAATTAAATTAGTCAGACAGGACCTCGCTCACACAAATCATGCCGACTGTCTCTGATCAATCCTTACTTTTCCAAGTATTGCTTAATCCTCTCCATCAGAACTTGTTCCAATAATTTCTCTACCACTGATATCAGGCTAACTGGCTTGTAATTCCTGACCTATCTCTGCTGCCTTTCTTGAACAAAGCAGCCACATTAGCTATCCTCCAGTAATCTGGCACTTCACCTGTGCCCAGCGAAGTATTTAATATCGCCACCAGGGCCCTAGAAATCTCCTCCCTTGCCTCCCATAGCAGCCTGCGATACATCTCATCAACCTCTAGGGATTTATGTATCTGTATCCCCACTAAAACATTTAACACACCCCCTTTATTAATTCTAACATATTTTAGAACCTCACCTTCACAACTGAAACCTCCAGCTTTCTCCTCTGTGAATAATAATGAGAAATGTTCATTTAAGACCTTATACATTGGCTCCATACACAGGTTGCCCCTTTGGTCTCTAATAGGCCCCAGTCTTTCTTTGGTAATCCTCTTGCTCTTAGTATACTTATTAAAAAGCTTTGGCTGTTTTCCTTGATTCCATCTGCCGAAGATAGACTCTGGCCTCTGTTTGCCCTCTTAATTTCTTATCAATTATCCCTCCACATTTTCTATGCTCTTGAAGGGTTTCCTCTGCTGTTCGTGTGCTGTACCCAACATATCTTTCCTTCCTTTTCTTTTTCAAGTTCACTGTATTTCTTGACATCCTGGGTTCCCTGGACTCACTGGCCCTGAACTCTCACTCTTCTACTTTTAAAAGAATCCCACTTTCCAAATGCAGACTTACCTGCAAGTAGCTACACCCAGTCTATGTTTGGCAGATCCTGTCTAATGGTATTGAAATTGGCCTTTCCCCAATTTAGGCACAACTTCTTCAATATCCTTAACTCTTCCAATAATAACTTTGAAACTTACTGGGTGATGGTCACTATCATGGAAATGCTCGCCCACTGAAACTTCAACCACTTGACTAGCTTCATTCCCTAGGGTTAGGTCTAGCACTACCCCATCTCTAATTAGACCATCTACATACTGGCACAAAAGGTTCACCTGGATGCACTTTAAAAATTCCATCCCGCCTAACCCTTTCACACCAAAGTGATCCCAATTAATGTTAGCAAAACTGAAATCCCCTACAAACTATCATTGTGTTTCTCCCACACCTCTCTGTGATTTGCTAACATATCTTCTCCTCTATTTCCCTCTGACTATTGGGAGTATAAGTCGAAAAGTGTGGTGATGGAAAAGCACAGCCGGTCAGGCAGCATCCAAGGAGGAGTAGAATCAACGTTTCGAGCATAAGCCCTTCATCAAGAATCGCTGGTAACGCCGACTCTCCTGCTCCTCGGATGCTGCCTGACTGGCTGTGCTTTTGCAGCACCACATGTTTCGACTCTGATCTCCAGCATCTGCAGTCCTCACTTTTAACCTACTGGGAATATAATCCCAGCTAAGAAATTGTCACTTTTTTTAACTTCTAAGTTTACCCAGATGTCCTCATTTGAAGACACTTCTAAAACATCCACCTTCAGTCCAACAGTGATAGGTTCCTTTATGCAATCCCTCCATCTTCACCCCCATCACACCTGAACCTTCTACACCTTGGAATGTTGAGCTGCCAGTTCTGCCCTTCCTTCAATCGTGTCTTAGTGATTGCAATAATATCGTATTGCCACATGCTGATCAAGGCTTTTAAGTTCATCTTCTTTACCTTGCATTAAAATCGATATAATTTAGCTTTCTGGACCTTCCATGTGCCTTATCCTGCCCATGTCTTCTCCACCAGCTGGACTGTCTAGTATTCCTTCTATACCTGATTGTACGTTGCTCCTAACGTCACATCTACTCTGTGCCCCATCTCCCTCCCAGATCTGTTTAAAATCTCCAGCAGCATGAGCAAACCTCCCAGCAAGGATAATGGACCCGCTCTGGTTCAGGTGTAACCTGTCCAGCTTGTACATGCCCCACCTACCCCCGGAGCTGTCCCAATGATCCAAAATTCTAAGGCCTTGGCTCTTTCGCCATGTGTCCACCTATCTTCCTATCCATAAATCAGTGCTGTGTGGCAGTGGAAGTTATCCAGAAATTACAACCTTAGTAGACTTTCTCTTTAATCTACTACCTAACTCTCTAAATTTCTTCTGCATGATCTCATTCTTTTTTACCTATGTTGTTGATATGTACTACTGCTGCCTGTTGATTACCCTCGCCCTTCAGCTGCTCTGAGACATCCCTGATCCTGGCACCAGGAAAGCAACATACCAATCAAGAATCTCATTTGTTTCCACAAAGCCTCCTGTCAATTCCCTTACAATCGAGGTCCCTATCACTAAAGCTCTCCCAGTTGTTTTCCTCCCCTGCTGTGCAGCAGAGCCAACTATGGCTTTCCCAGAGGGGCCAACTCTGCAACTGGATCCAACACCATCTATCTGTTTGGGAAGGGACGGCCACAGGGCACTCCTGCTCCACCTGCCCATGTTTACTGGTCTTCCAGTGATTACTCAATGCTTTTCTGTGTAGCCCTTGCTTGTGGTGTGACCAGTACCCTAAACAGGCTCTCCTTGATGTCTCAGCATTACAGACACTCCATAGTGAGTCTATCTGCAGCTCCAGCGGTCAGTCAGCAGCTGCAGCTGAACACACTTCCTGCACACATGGTCACCGAGGAAACTGGAGAAAGATTGCAGAAAGCAGCTGTACATAAGAATTTTGGAGTCCTTGTCCATGAATCACAAAAACGCAAGCATCCAAGTTCAGCAGGTAATAGGGAAGGCAAATGGCCTTTATAAGTTCATAAGATACACGCGCAGAATGAGGCCATTCGGCCCATTGAGTCTGCTCCACTATTCGATCATGGCTGACATGCTCCTCACCCCCATTTTCCTGCTTTCTCTCCGTATCCCTTCAACTCATTACCAATTAAAGACCTTTCCAACTCCTCCTTAAATTTATTCACTGTCCCAGAATCCACTGCACTTTGGGGTGGGGAATGCCACAGATTCACAACCCTTTGGGAGAAGTAGTTTCTCCTTAACTCTGTTGTAAATTTGCTGCCCCTTATCCTAAGACTATGACCTCTCATCCTAGAATGCCCCAAAGAGGAAGCATCCATTCCACATCTATTTTATCCACACCTTTTATCATCCTGAATACCTCAATTTGATCTCCCCTCATTCTTCTAAATTCAAAAGAACATAAGAACTAGGAGCAGGAGTAGGCCGTCTGGCCCCTCGAGCCTGCTCCACCATTCAATAAGATCATGGCTGATCTTTTAGTGGCCTCAGCTCCACTCACCCACCCTCTCACCATAACCTTTAATTCCTTTACTGTTCAAAACATTATCTTTCTTAGCTTTAAAAACATTTACTAGGAAGTCTCAACTACTTCACTGGGCAGGGAATTCCATAGATTCACAACCCTCTGGGTGAAGAAGCTCTATCATTCACCTTAATGTCAAGAGAGTATCGGCTTGAACTGTTCAATCTCTCTTCATATGACAAATCCCTCATCTATGGAATCAATCTAGTGTACCTCCTCTGAGCTGCCTCCAATGCCACTACATCTTTCCTCAAATAAGGGGACCAAACTGTGCGCAATACTCCATGTGCGGTCTCATCAATGACTTGTATAGTTTCTTTAGGGATGGAGTATACAAGTAGGGAAGTTTTGTTAGGTCTATACAAAGTGTCAGACCACAGCTGGAATACTGTGAACAGTTTGGCCCCCTTATCTAAGGCAGGATATACAGCACTGGAATCAGAACAGAGAATGTTAAGTAGGTTGATACTGTAGGTGAAAAGCCTTGTCTTATGAAGAAAGGTTGAGTCAGTTGGGCCTGTACTCATTGGAGTTCAGAAGAATGAGAGACGACCTTATTAAAATGTACAAAATTCTTAGGGAAATTAACAGGGTAGATGAAAAGAGTTTGTTTCCCCTTGTGGGAAGGCATAACCTTAGAATTAGAAATCACCTATTTATGATGTTTATGAAATAAGGAGGAATTTCTTCTCTCAGACGGAACTATTTACCACAGGGGGCTATTGAGGCTGGGTGATTAAGTATGTTCAAGGTTGAGATAGACAGATTTTTAAACAATAAGAGAGTAAAGGATTATGGGGAAAAGGCAGGAAAGTGAACTTGAAGATTATCAGGTCAGCCATGATCTTATTGAATACGAGTAGCAGACTTGATGGGCTGAATGGCCTAATTCTACTCCTACATCTTATAACGTTATTTATACAGTAGTTTTCTTGACCAGAGGATGGTCCAAGGCACTCTAAAGACAATAATGTACAGTCACTGTTGATTTGTGAGCGTATGTTTGTGCACAGCAAGCTCCCATAGCAGCAATGAAATATGACCAGATTGTCTGTTTTAGGTGATGGGTAAAAGGTAAATATTAATTAGAACACTGGGGAGGTCTCATTCAAAGTCATCCTTCTGAAAGGCAAACAGGCGCTTGTGTTCACATTTTAAATAAAAATGCTGCTTCCCACAATGCATCATTCTCTCAGTATTATACTGAAACGTCAACCTGTAGTACTTGTTCAAGTATCTGAAGTGAGATTTGAATCCACAACTTTCTGAGACAGAGGCAAGAGATCCACTGAGCCCTGACTGATACCAAACAATGTGGAACTCAAGGCTGCAATACAATCAAATGATGGAACAAATCAGGCTACTCTTGTTTCTAATATTTCAATGATGTTTGATCCATGGATTTTCCTGTAAGTTGAAGAATTCATGAAAACATCTGCTGCTGTTTTTAACTACCTGGATGAGTTAGGAGCCTCTCTTGATTGCCTTGGGTCGGATGTAAGACCACAGCAGTGGATGGTTGATACAGGCTACACGTCTGTAACCTGGCAACCTTTGGATCTAGGCCTTTACTGGAATAGAGAATTTACTGGAACATGGGCCCACATGTCATGTTTAAAAAGCAGTTCATGCTGTTCACAATCCTTCTTCAAAGAGTGAGGTTAACCTTTATTTCCTCTTAGACCAGATGAAACTCTTTTGTTCAAATATTTATTCATGCATGTGTGGGAGCTGTACCCTTCATGAAAATGATGTATTAAATTCTTTACTGCAAAAACAAAGATTTTATATCATTTTTACAGATAACAAACTTCCAATCAAAGGGTTACATACATACTCACCCCTATCTGTACCCAACCATATTGGAATAGTCTACATTCCAGATTAGTGCACATGACTATATTATCCAATCACATCACTACATGTTCACATCTCCTAACTGCAATACATACTTGTGATTACAGAAAAACTATGCTGTTCAGCTTTTTTGCCCTATCATGTTGGCATTTAATTATGAGATTCAATTAAAGTGTTTTTTGCTATAAACAATATTTTGAAAAATAAATGCTCCTCAGGTTCAGCACCAAATCACAGGCCATCCAGACCAGTGTTCCTTGTGTAGTTCGCAGACACTCTAAGGTTCCTCAGAGGTATCTGTGCACTGAAAAAGAAATTTGAGAGAGTAATGATATGGACTTGGAATGTATCCCCTCCCCATCAACATTGTGGGTGGCCCTACACTAATGGATTGCAGTGGTTCAAGATGGCAACTCCCAGCTCTGAGGCTGGCTCTGAACACCTGGGAATATCCACTTTTGGCTTCTCTGTTGATGCTGCATCAGGTGTTTCATTTCATCTCCAGGGCAACTGGGGACAGACAATCAATGCTGGCCCAGCCAGCAATGCCCACAATATCAATAACAAAAAAACTGAGAAGGATAAAATTGTGTAAGTACCATCAGCACCAGAGGCATTTGGTCCTGGTGAGGTTGAAGCAATTCATTTTTTATGTCTACCATCACCCAGCTGTGAGTAACAAAATAAATCCATCGACCAAAGGGTCCAAAAACACTCAGAACTATTGCAGGTATTTAAGGAGAGCTGGGGGATGTTGGGGTATGTTAAGGAGGGCTGGGGTAGGGAGGGAGTGGGGTAGTGTTTGTGGTCAAGATAACCCTTTACCTGATCGTGGAGCCATTATTCACCAACACCCACTCACTCCTGTCTCTGGATAATTGGTTACTCAAGTTCAAGTTTTCAATTTGTCCTCAGGAGAAAGGGAATGAAATGTTACTCGAACAATAGAGCTGCCACAAACAGCCAAGTGCAAGGGCTTCTGACTGATTTATAAACCAGCCCCCAGTGAGGGGACATGCTAATCAGACTCAGTTGTTCAACACTGTCCCAAGGTATCAAGAATCGTCAAAACCAAACTGACACCAAATGAAACATCCAATGCAGCATTGATATTCCCAGGTGTTGAGAGTGAGCCTCAGAGCTGGGAGATGCTCCATGTGATCAGGTAAAAGAAGGTTCTGAGAGGGGAACAAAGAAAAATGACCACACACTGCAGAAAACAAAGAATGGGAAGATGGTGAAATGGCAAAAGTGACACCTGGAGATAAAACAAGATATTTCAAAGACATAGGTGAGAAACCATGCATTTGTACGAAGAGCTCACAGTCTAAAGCCCAGAAGACTGAGGAGCCCAACAAAGCCTAACAAAGCAGAGCAGTGGGCTTAGGGTTTAGTGACAGAATAAAATAATAATGATGGAGTTTAGAGAGCAGTTTGAGGTGGAAGTGAGAAATGATTCTTATCAGACAGAAGCAAATGGTTTTGCAACTCATTAGTCTTAACAGGGGAAAGGCCACACCAGGAAAGCTGACGTACTGACATGATGAAATACACAGCTCCCACACTGGCTTATTGCTTCAAGTAAACCTGGTTTTAATCCAGAAGTTAAAATAATGAAGAAACCAGCAGCAATTTAATACATAGCAGAGATCCTATCCACACTGACTGTAGTGTCTGTTTAAAGTCAGTAGGACCCAATGAATTTAGGGGAATTTGGGAAGTTTGTTACACTGATTAAACTTTAACATAATGCCCAAAGCAGAGAGTCACAGGTAGAACATTAGAATATAAGAAGCAGAAGGATGAGTGGACTATTTGGCCCCTTCAGCCTATTCTGCTATTTGACTCAATCATGGCTGATCTTCAGCTTCAAATTTACTTCCTCCTAATCTAAGATCTGAGTTGTTCTCTGAGTGATCAAAATATTTTGCCTCTCCTGGCCATAACTATATTTAACGATGGAGTATTCTGAGCCCTCAGGGCTGAGGTTTCCCCAAAAACACATAATCCATTGAGTGAAGACATTCCACTCCATCTGAGTCTTAAATCATTCTCTCCTTGTCCCTAAAGTGTGCCTGCATGGTCTCAATTCTCAAGCCGCAGGAAATAAATGTCTCTCAGTGCATGCCTTTCTGAATGATGCAGCTTGCAATCAGGTCGCCTCTCATTC
The DNA here is from genome assembly GCF_037043375.1 of Chiloscyllium plagiosum. Classification (NCBI taxonomy): domain Eukaryota; kingdom Metazoa; phylum Chordata; class Chondrichthyes; order Orectolobiformes; family Hemiscylliidae; genus Chiloscyllium; species Chiloscyllium plagiosum. Next base: position 38,081,988 of record NW_028270177.1, read on the forward strand.
TTCTAAACCCCTGACAATGTGGACCTGCTTCTCATCATAGATCAACCCTTTCATCCCAGGAATCAATTTCATGAATCTTTGTTGGACTGCTTCCAATGTAAGTGTCACCTTCAATAAACATCAAGAACAAAATTACACACTGTATTCCAGGTGAGTTCTCACTAAAACTCTTTAAAATTGTAACAAGACTTTATTAGTGAAGACTTTCACGACTAAAATGCCCTTGCAATAAATACCATTGACTAATTTTTTCCTAACTATGAGCTGTCCCAGCATTCTAACTTTCTGTGTTCCAAGTCTCTCTGAAAGTAAACATTCAAAAGGTTCACATCCCTTACAAAATAATCAGCTTTTCTGTTGTGGCCAAAGTGAATAAACTTTTTACTTCTCTACGTAATGCTATAATAACCTTATCTTCTTCTCAGGCAGTCCCTTGGGGTCCGGAGTGCCTTGCTTTCATCTGGTTTGGTGGCTGGTGAGACCAATCTGAGACCAGACACAATCTGCAACATCATATCTGAGTGGGGGCCTGAATTTGCATTTTGATTAATGGTTTAAAAGGCAATGAAAGGATTAAATATCTTTGCTGTCATTTGTAAATAGAATTTTTCTTTATATTTATGGCAGGTTGATCAGTTGAGGAGATTTACAATATAAAATTGATTTCTTAATTGATAGCTGTACTCAGTACCAAACGAATACGAGTGACCTAAAACAATACAGATGTTAGTGATTGAAAATAAAAACAGGAAGCACAGGGAAAACTCAGCTGGTTTGGCAGAAACTGTGTGGAGAGAAACAGTGTTAAAGTCCATATGACTCCAGTTCAGAACTGAACAGCAGTGAAAATATAATGGGTTTTATTCTATGAAAGAGGAGGGAGGTGCAAATAGAATCAAAGGGTAGGGAAGTATGAGTTTAAAGTGCAAGGAAGATTAAAGATAGAGTCATAGAGATGTACAGCACGGAAACAGACCCTTTGGTCCAACTCGTTCATGCCGACCAGATATCCCAACCTAATCTAGTCCCACCTGCTATCACTTGGTCCATATCTTTCTAAACCCTTTCGATTCATATACCATCCAGATGTTTTTTTAAATGCTGTAATTGTACCAGTCTCCACCATTTCTTCTGGCATCTCATTCCACACACACATCACCCTCTGTGTGAAAACATTGCCCCTTAGGTCCCTTTTATATCTCTTCCCTCTCACCCTAAACCTATGCCCTCTAGTTCTGAACCCCTCCAACCCAGAGAACAGACTTTGTCTATTTATCCTATCCATGCCCCTCATGATTTTATAAGCCTCTATAAGGTCACCCCTCACTCTGACATGCAAGGGAAAACAGCCCCAGTCTATTCAGCTTCTCCCTATAGCTCAAATCCTCCAACCCTGGCAACATCCTTGGAAATCTTTTTTGAACACTTTCAAGTTTCACAACATCCTTCTGATAAGAAGGAGACCAGAATTGCACGCAATATTCCAAAAGTGGCCTAATCAAAGTCCTGTACAGCTGCAACATGAACTCCCAACTCCTGTACTCAATACTCTGACCAATAAAAGCAAGCATACCAAACACCTTCTACACTATCCTATCTACCTGCAACTCAACTTTGAAGAAACTATGAACCTGCACTACAAGGTCTCTTTGTTCAGCAACACAGCAACGTATCATTAAGTGTATAAGTCCTGCTCTGATTTGCTTTTCTAAAATGCAGCACCTCGTATTTATCTAAATTAAACTCCATCTGTCACTCCTCAGCCCATTTGCCCATCTGATCAAGATTCTGTTGTACTCTGAGGTAACCTTCTTCACTATCCACTACACCTCCAATTTTGGTGTCATCTGCAAACTTATTATCTATACCTCCTAATTTCACATCCAAATCATTTATATAAATGATGAAAAGCAGATGAAAGATTTCAAAGAACAAAAGAGAAAAGGAGTGGTTATGGATGTTAAAGTGCTGTTAATAGCATAAGTCTAGATCAGCTTTGACTGAAAGCAGAAACATGAATCTAAACCACACACAAGGAAAGATGACTAAATTATCAAAATGGAGAAAATAATTCATGACTTACCAGTCTTTACTCCCCACATGCATGGCATTCACACCTTCATTCACCAGCCTGATGGAGTACTTGTTCCTGAAGGGAGGAGTGAGGGAGGCTGCAGAAGGATCTAGACAGTTTGGGAGAGTGGTCCAGGAAATGGCTGATGGAATTCAATGTGAGCAAATGCAAGGTCTTGCACTTTGGAAAAAAGAATACAAGCATGGACTACTTTCTAAACGGTGAGAAAATTCGTAAAGCCAAAGTACAAAGGGATCTGGGAGTGCTAATTGAGGATTCTCTAAAGGTAAACATGCAGGTTGAGTCCGTGATTAAGAAAGCGAATGCAATGTTGTCATTTATCTCAAGAGGGTTGGAATATAAAAGCACCGTTGTGCTACTGAGACTTTATAAAGCTCTGGTTAGGCCCCATTTGGAGTACTGTGTCCAGTTTTGGTCCCCACACCTCATGAAGGACATACTGGCACTGGAGCGTGTCCAGCAGAGATTCACACGGATGATCCCTGGAATGGTAGGTCTAACATACGAGGAACGGCTAAGGATCCTAGGATTGTATTCATTGGAGCTTAGAGGGTTAAGGGGAGATCTAATAGAAACTTACAAGATAATATATGGCGTGGAGAGGGTGGATGCTAAGAAATTGTTTTCGTTAGGCGAGGAGACTAGGACCTGTGGACACAGCCTTAGAATTAGAGGGGGTAAATTCAGAACAGAAATGCAGAGACATTTCTTCAGCCAGAGAGTGGTGGGCCTGTGGAATTCATTGCCACAGAGTGCAGTGGAGGCTGGGACGCTAAATGTCTTCAAGGCAGAGATTGATAAATTCTTGATGTCCAAGGAATTAAGGGCTACGGGGAGAATGCAGGTAAGTGGAGTTGAAATGCCCATCAGCTATGATTCTGGATCAGTGGTGCTGGAAGAGCACAGCAATTCAGGCAGCATCCGAGGACAGGCAAAATCGACGTTTCGGGCAAAAGCCCTTCATCAGGAACAAAGGCAGAGAGCCTGAAGCGCGGAGAGACAAGCTAGAGGAGGGTGGGGGTGGGGAGAGAGTGGCATAGAGTACAATAGGTCAGTGGGGAGGGCTTTTGCCCGAAACGTCGATTTTGCCTGTCCTCGGATGCTGCCTGAATTGCTGTGCTCTTCCAGCACCACTGATCCAGAATCTGGTTTCCAGCATCTGCAGTCATTGTTTTTACCTCATCAGCTATGATTGAATGGTGGAGTGGACTCGATGGGCCAAATGGCCTTACTTCCGCTCCTATGTCCTATGGTCTAAAGCACTCTGTTCTCAGATCACCAAGAGATGGGTCAGGGATTGTGGAGAAGGATGAACCTGAAGGGTAGTTTCACTGATTTAGTTTATGAGGCCTGGGGCCACAGGACTAACCTCCCACGGCTACAGAGCCTCCTGTAACCTCACGTCAGAGTCTCTTGGGCACCCTGACTCTCACTCACCTCCCATAAGCTGGCAGGAAGCCCAAGGCTATCAGGTCACCAGACATCTGCATCCTTTCACTCTTCCTAAAAATGAAGTAAACCAGCAGCATTTAAATGGTGTCCGTGGCTAAATCTAACATTGGTTTTCTCCTGCTAATGGTGGGGGAGGGGTTGGTGAAATTTACCAGGTCCATCCTGGAATCTCACTCCCAGTTAATGCCTGTCACCTTACACACTGTCGCAGGGGAGAGGGGCAGACATTAATGCCTAGAGTATTTAAAATGCTAGTGTACAGCAAAAAAAGGAAAGAAATACTGGAAAACAGAAACAGAAATTGCTGGAGAAACTCAGCAGGTCAGGCAGCATCTGTGGGGAGAAAGCGGAGTCAACGTTTGATATTTGTGGTATTTATATAAATACCAGCCTTTTCCTAGTTCCGGTCAACTCTGAAGAAGGGTCACTGGACCCAAAATGTTAATTCTGATTTCTCTCCACAGATTCTCTGGCAATCTCTGTGACTCTTCAGTGACTGGTGTCAACTTTGACAAATATAATATGGGGTGAACTTTGTAGAAAATCTAAGAATGCAAACAGCTTGCTTCTAAGTATTGACATCCATTCCATACCCCTCTGTCTTCCTGATCATCTTATCTCGCCCTGGCACTCAGAGGAACAGTATTACTCATCTGGAATAATTGCTAGTTATGAGCATGGTTTTTACACCCTTAATTTATTGTGTCACTTGTCTGCATCAGTATGCTGCTACCTCACTCATGTTTCCATCCTTCCGGATTCTCCTGTAAAGTTATACTCAGCAAGATCTGGACAAAACCTTTCATTCAACACAATGCAAATATCACCAGAGGTTTCATTGACACCAAACACAATGATATATCCTTAACTCAGGGGCTCAAGGGAACAAGAAACTGGAGTTTTAAAGTCAGTAACAATAGAAAATAGTGGCGACAAAGTGGGAGCAAGGTGGTCACTTCTTGCTAAAGTCAGTTCACCTTCTCCAAAGAATTAATCAATGTCAGTTCCAATTACTCAATTTATACCATAGGTTTCACAGCATTTTCACTGGCTCATATCATATAGTCTGGGTACAAGGCAATAAAGCGACCAAATAATTACTGAAGTCAATAACAGCAATATATCTCCATGTGTAACCTGTCTCTGTGTTTTAATTATTCTGTTACAATCACAACTGCACATTTACAAATTGCTGGCAGATGATACGGAGAGGGTATCTTGCTGGAGACAGTACACAGGTGCCGAGTGACTATGAGGAACATAGCTACTCACATTGGCTACATTCATGAGCCCCTAGTGTTCAGTCTGTCTGGAGCATGTGGATATCTGAGGTGACGGCAGTAAATCAGAAATGGGGTCAAGATTTTAAACTGTCTCCTGGGTTAGCCTCAGCTGCCAGTTTATTTTGCATTTTACAAATGTGCAGGCAAACTATTGAGGACATCAATAATTCAATTTAAAATCCTTTACCGAGAGGTTTAAGACTTGGAACATAGAACATAGAACAATACAGCACAAAACAGGCCCTTCGGCCCACGATGTTGTGCCGAACATTTGTCCTAGCTTAAGCACCCATCCATGTACCTATCCAATTGCCGGTTAAAGGTCGCCAATGATTCTGACTCTGCCACTCCCACAGGCAGCGCATTCCATGCTCCCACCACTCTCTGCGTAAAGAACCTACCCCTGACATCTCCCCTACACCTTCCACCCTTCACCTTAAATTTATGTCCCCTTGTAACACTCTGTTGTACCCGGGGAAAAAGTTTCTGACTGTCTACTCTATCTATTCCTCTGATCATCTTATAAACCTCTATCAAGTCACCCCTCATCCTTCGCCGTTCCAATGAGAAAAGGCCTAGCACTCTCAACCTATCCTCGTACGACCTATTCTCCATTCCAGGCAACATCCTGGTAAATCGTCTTTGCACCCTCTCCAAAGCTTCCACATCTTTCCTAAAGTGAGGCGACTAGAACTGCACACAGTACTCCAAATGTGGCCTAACCAAGGTCCTGTACAGCTGCAACATCACTTCACGACTCTTGAATTCAATCCCTCTGCTAATGAATGCTAATACACCATAGGCCTTCTTACAAGCTCTATCCACCTGAGTGGCAACTTTCAAAGATCTATGAACATAGACCCCAAGATCCCTCTGCTCCTCCACCTTACTAAGAACCCTACCGTTAACCCTGTATTCCGCATTCTTATTTGTCCTTCCAAAATGGACAACCTCACACTTGGCGGGGTTGAACTCCATCTGCCACTCCTCAGCCCAGCTCTGCATCATATCTAAGTCCCTTTGCAGCCGACAACAGCCCTCCTCACTATCCACAACTCCACCAATCTTCGTATCATCTGCAAATTTACTGACCCACCCTTCGACTCCCTCTTCCAAGTCATTAATAAAAATTACAAACAGCAGAGGACCCAGAACTGATCCCTGAGGAACTCCACTTGTAACTGGGCTCCAGGCTGAATATTTACCATCTACCACCACTCTCTGACTTCGACCGGTTAGCCAGTTTTCTATCCAATTGACCAAATTTCCCTCTATCCCATGCCTCCTGACTTTCCGCATAAGCCTACCATGGGGAACCTTATCAAATGCCTTACTAAAATCCATGTACACTTCATCCATTGCTCTACCCTCATCCACATGCTTGGTCACCTCCTCAAAGAATTCAATAAGACTTGTAAGGCAAGACCTACCCCTCACAAATCCGTGCTGGCTGTCCCTACTCAAGCAGTGTCTTTCCAGATACTCATAAATCCTATCCCTCAGTACCCTTTCCATTACTTTGCCTACCACTGAAGTAAGACTAACTGGCCTGTAATTCCCGGGGTTATCCCTATTCCCTTTTTTGAACAGGGGCACAACATTCGCCACTCTCCAGACCTCTGGTACCACCCCTGTTGACAGTGAAGACGAAGAGATCATTGCCAACGGTTCTGCAATTTCCTCTCTTGCTTCCCACATAATCCTAGGATATATCCCGTCAGGCCCGGGGGACTTGTCTATCCTCAAGTTGTTCAAAATGTCCAACACATCTTCCTTCCTAACAAGTATCTCTTCAAGCTTACCAGTCCGTTTCACACTCTCCTCTTCAACAATACGGTCCCTCTCGTTTGCAAATACAAACTTCTTCTGCTTCTTATTAAAGGGAAAGAGTTACAATGAGCAACCATTAGGAAAACTGCCTTCCTCTTTAAAAAGAGAAGAATTTCATCCTAGGGACAAGTGCTCATCAGTATGAATGATAATGATTCTCCATTCCCGGGAGGCAGGGAGCTGTAGCCATATCAATCAACATGTGAACAAAAACAAGCTGCGACCAGCTAGACATACAGTCTGGCCAGAAAAGCAGAGTTACAGTTTGGGAACCTCACTGGAGAACAGGAAACAGCACAGAGATTGACAATTAAACACAGGAGAATTAGATCAGAGAGTGGGCTATGATTTGTGGAGTGGAGAGTTAGTGATTTGAACAAATTATACCGGGGGTTGGTGGAAAGAAAGACGAAGGAGAATTTGAACAGGATCAGGTACTTGAGGAGACAGAACTGCAACATGTATTTGTTTGCTGTAACTTTTACACAATAATGAATTTTGAAACGATCCTTAGAGTATCTTAAAATCCTGATTGTATAAGGGGGAGAAACACAAAATAAACATAAATAATATGAAGAAATGGAATGAGACCAATTTGATCAATGGTTTTGTAAACTCCTGATTGGATCAGATTAACAGCCCCAATCAGGGAACTCATATTCCATGAGATCCAGCTGGCTAACCCCATTAAAATCACGACAGTATTACAAATTCCTGGGCCATTCCCGGCTCCACCTCATGCAGAATGATCTGTGCTTGCTCTCTGAATTATTTTATGAAACTGTTTTTGTTTCCTGTTTGACCCATAGCAGAAACTACTCAAGTTATCAGATCTTGCGCTGACTATGTAGTGCAACCGGACTTTAAAATTGAAGCATCTTTTATATAATGTTACTTGTTTTTTCAAAACTGATTTAACAACATATTGATTTAAAGTACTCTGCTCCCGAGTTTCTCAAAGAGAAGAAAAGTGAAGCTCTCAGCAACAACTTGAGGCTCTACTGAGCACAGCAGCCTGAGTAGGGCCTTGTCTGTGCTGCACAGCATTGTGGGTGAAGTACTCTTCATATGTATAAAACCACAGGCATGTGGCAGCAAAATAGGTTAAGAAAATAAAAAATTGTACTTCTGCCTCCATTAGCAACAGTTTCCAAGGATCCATGTTCCATCAGTGGCTCAGCAACTGCCCCAGTACTGTCTTCGAAGGCAATGCTTCTTTCAGCAAGAACACCAGAAGTTTCACTGCTCTGAACTCAGATTAGCAGTTGGTGGGCTCACAGACCTCATTCAGTGATTCCTATTGTAACCAGTGGTGAGGGAGCTGTAATCGTGGACAGGAAACAAAACTAGCCGAGGTTTCCTGTTCCTGATTAATGGAATCATATCCACTACTCCAGATTGTGCTTGCTGATGATGTTTTCCCCTCTATCCCATGGCAGTAGGTAGCCTGTCATAACACAACGTCTAAGCTTGTAGAAGAAGAATGATCAGTTGGACAAAACAATGAAAATCCACCTATGCCAACTGAGGATCAGTGCACAATGAGGGACAGTGCCCCAGTGAGGGCAGTGTCCCAGTGAGGGCAGTGTCCCAGTGAGGGCAGTGCCCCAGTGAGGGCAGTGCCCCAGTGAGGGACAGTGTCCCAGTGAGGGACAGTGCCCCAGTGAGGGACAGTGCCCCAGTGAGGGCAGTGTCCCAGTCAGGGCAGTGACCAGTGAGGGCAGTGTCCCAGTGAGGGCAGTGTCCTAGTGAGGGACAGTGCCCCAGTGAGGGACAGTGTCCTAGTGAGGGACAGTGACCAGTGAGGGCAGTGTCCCAGTGAGGGACAGTGCCCCAGTGAGGGCAGTGTCCCAGTGAGGGACAGTGCCCCAGTGAGGGCAGTGTCCCAGTCAGGGCAGTGACCAGTGAGGGCAGTGTCCTAGTGAGGCACAGTGCCCCAGTGAGGGACAGTGTCCTAGTGAGGGACAGTGACCAGTGGGGGACAGTGTCCCAGTCAGGGACAGTGACCAGTCAGGGACAGTGACCAGTGAGGGCAGTGCCCCAGTGAGGGACAGTGATCAGTGAGGGACAGTGACCAGTGAGGGCAGTGTCCCAGTGAGGGACAGTGACCAGTGAGGGACAGTGACCAGTGAGGGCAGTGTCCCAGTGAGGAACAGTGCCCCAGTGAGGGCAGTGACCAGTGAGGGCAGTGTCCTAGTGAGGGACAGTGCCCCAGTGTGGGACAGTGCCCCAGTGAGGGACAGTGACCAGTGAGGGCAGTGTCCCAGTGAGGGACAGTGCCCCAGTGAGGGACAGTGACCAGTGAGGGACAGTGCCCCAGTGAGGGCAGTGTCCCAGTGAGGGCAGTGACCAGTGAGGGCCAGTGTCCTAGTGAGGGACAGTGACCAGTGAGGGACAGTGTCCCAGTCAGGGACAGTGACCAGTCAGGGACAGTGACCAGTGAGGGCAGTGCCCCTGTGAGGGACAGTGACCAGTGAGGGACAGTGACCAGTGAGGGCAGTGTCCCAGTGAGGGACAGTGACCAGTGAGGGACAGTGTCCCAGTGAGGGCAGTGTCCCAGTGAGGGACAGTGACCAGTGAGGGCAGTGTCCCAGTGAGGGACAGTGACCAGTGAGGGCAGTATCCCAGTGAGGGACAGTGACCAGTGAGGGCAGTGTCCCAGTGTGGGCAGTGTCCCAGTGAGGGACAGTTGGCCCAATGAAAGTGAGTAGCCAGTGAGGAACATTGCCCAGCGAAGGACAGTTGGCCCAATGAGAATCAGTGCCCAGTGAGGGTCAATGAGGGTTACTGGCCCCAGTGAGTGGCAGTATCCACTGCCTTCAATGTCAGTTGGGAGACCTTATAGTAGGTACAATGACCTATTTTCTTTCAACATCTGCCTTCAATAAAATGAAACATCTCAAGGTAACACCAAGCCACGTAAGGAGATGTTGTCACAGAGGACCATGAGCTTGGTCAACGAGAGAGATTTTATAGACCTTGGAGTACAGGTTCATAGATCTTTGAAAGTGGCGTCGCAGGGAGATAGGATAGTGACGAAGGCATTTGGTATGCTTTCCTCTATTGGTCAGAGTATTGAGTACAGGAGTTGGCAGGTCGTGTTGCAGCTGTACAGGACATTGGATAGACCACTGTTGGAATATTGCATGCTATTCTGGTCTCCTTCCTATTGGAAAGATGCTGTGAAACTTGAAAAGGTTCAGAAAGGATTTACAAAGATATTGCCAGGGTTGGAGGATTTGAGCTAGGGAGAGGCTGAACAGGCTGGGGTTGTTTTCCCTGGAGTATCGGAAGCTGAGGGGTGACCTTATAGAGGTTTACAAAATTATGAGGGGCATGGATAGGATAAATAGGCAAAGTCTTTTCCCTGGGGTGGGAACTAGAGAGCATAGGTTTAGGGTGAGAGGGGAAAGATATAAAAGAGACCTAAGGGACAACTTTTTCACACAGTGTATGTGTGTGGAATGAGCTGCCAGAGGATGTGGTGGAGGCTAGTGCAATTGCAACATTTAAAAGGCATTTGGATGGGTATATGAATAGGAAGGGTTTAGAGTGATATGGGCCAGGTACTGGCAGGTGGGACTAGATTGGGTTGGGATATCTGGTCGGCATGGACGGGTTGGACTGAAGGGTCTGTTTCCATGCTGTACATCTCTATGACTCTATATAAGGGATTAGGGAAAATGCTGGAGATTGTTAGAATGGAGTAGAACTGATGTAGGCTCGATGGGCCAAATGGTCTCGTGCTGTAGCAATTCTGTGATTAACTATATTTTTAAAAACTGCGGCTATAAAGTGCTTCAGAACATTGTAAAATGCTCTTGTTCTGGCTAAACTAAGTTCCTTTACTATTTTATATTTAATAGTAAAGGCAGACTGGGAGTAAGTTCAGTAATGTCAGGCTGGCAATAAGAACCTGTACTACAAGTGAGTCAGGTTTTACAATTAGTGCTGCATCTGCCTCCCTCTGGTGTCAAGCTCAGTTTTCTGATCAGTGTTTCTCACATTAATAAGCTGAGAAACAGAACTGGTTTTAATAATTCACCTCCTCTCTCATAGCATGGGTCATGTTAAAAGTGAGAACTTATAAAGCACCTTTTAAGACCACACGTCCCATAGCACTTTATTGCAAAATAAGTACTTTGTAGTGTAGGGTAACCTGGGAGCTAATTTTTGAATAGTAAGAGTCCCCAAACAGCAATATGTTCATGACCAGATCATCTACTTTCAGATATTTGTGCAGAAATAAATATTGGCCAGGATAATTCCAGAATTCTTCCAATAATGCCATGTTATCTTTTACTTGAGAAAGCACGTTACCATCTCACCTCAAAAGCAGCAGTGCGGCACTCGCTCAGTACTGACCTTCTGACAGTGCAACACTCCCTCAGCACTGACCCTCTAACAGTGCGGCACTCACTCAGTGTTGCCCCTCCGACAGTGCGGCACTCTCTCAGCACTGACTCTCTGACAGTACAACACTCCCTCATTACTGACCTTCTGACAGTATGGCAATCCCTCAGTATTGCCCCTCTGACAGTGTGGCACTCCCTCAGTACTGACCCTCTGTCAGTGCTGCATTCCCTCAGCACTAACCCTCCAATAATGCAGTGTCGCCTCAGCACAGGCTCTCCAACATTGCAGCAGTCCCTCAGTACTGACCCTCTGACAGTGCAGCAGTCCCTCAGTACTGACCCTCTGACATTGTAACATTTCCCCCAGTGCTGATTCTCTGACAGTACTGCACACCCTCAGTACTGACCCTTCAACAGTGCAGTGCTCTCTCAGTATTGACCCTCTGACAGTGCAGCACACCCTTGGTGCTAGTTTATTTTACCAGTTCAAATCTTTGGAGTGTATTTTGAATAGAGAAAAGGCTGATTCCTATTTGATATAATTCAATGCTGTTCACAGCAATCAAATATGTTACTTCAATGTTTTTCTGTAACTAAGGGTATTTTCTAACCATAGCATCCCTAGCATAGCATTCTGGACTTGGGAAATCTGCATTCATAGGAAGGTCCAATTCCTCCAGCACTCCATCTAATTTACAACTTCATTTCTTTAGTAGGTTCGTTGTCAGCTGAGAGTTATTAAGGTCAGCACGTGGCCTGGCAACAGATGCACAGCTGATGCTCCAAGTTTTGAGCTTCCATCAGAGTATCAGAGATGTTTAATCAGAAAACTGACTAAAAGCCCCTAATCATCTTCAACTGTAATCACTATTGTGAGTGAGAATATTCTTTATGAAATAACATTGAAAACCAAACATCTTTCTCATCAACAGTTTACAGGTACATCAGGTGTCTTCCTCAGAGCCTGTGACGGTGACAGAGGTGCATTTAACTATTTAGTTCATTAATTTCTGAAATAATTTGTTGAAAACCCAAACTTGTTTAAGTTGTGCTTAATAGAGGTTTCATCTTCTCCCAATCAATTAATGTATAATTATAAAAGAAATCTACTCTTAACTGAACTACCGACAGATACTTTCAGTGTATACACACAGCGAATGTTTCTGAGCTTTGGATGTTAAAAAACAAGTCGATGTGTCTCCAAATGCTCACTGAAGTGAACATCCTTCTATTTGAGTATGTTATTAGGTTTAATAGGAATAAAATGTCAGCCTGCTTCTCCTACCATCTTGCTTTTTATTTTAAATTGATTAAAACATTAACACTGTGACTGTGTTTCATAACACTGTGGATCAACCTTAGAAGACTGGAGGCTAATATGTTCTTAATTTGTTCATGGGATGGGCACCATTGACAGGGCCAGCATCTCTAATTGCCCAGAGGGCAGATAAGAATTAATCACATTGCTGTGGGTCTGGAGTCACATGGAGGCCAGACCAGGTAAGGATGGCAGATTTCCTTCCCTGAAGAACATGGGTTTTATGACACGTGACAGGAGTTTTGTGGTTGCCACTGGAATTGCTTTTTGTTGAATTTGAATTTCACAAGCTGCCATGGTGGATTCAAACCCAGTCCCAAAACATTGGCCTGTGGCTCGAGATTACTAACCCAGTCTCAGTGGTTAGCACTACTGCCTCACAGCATCAGGACCCAGGTTTAATTCCAGTCCTGGGTGATTGTCCGTGTGGAGTTTGCACATTCTCCCCGTGTCTGCGTGGGTTTCCACTGGGTGCTCCAGTTTCCTCCCACAACCCACAATGTGTAGGCTCGGTGGATTAACCATGCTAATTGCACAATTACAGGGATGGGGTAGGTCTAGATGGGATGTTCTTCAGAGGATCAGTACAGACTTGATGGGCTGAATGGCCCCCATCTGTACTTTACAGCTTCTATGACTATCACCCCCACATTGTGCTCTTCAAAAACGTTTAAAGAAAATACCATGGCAGCAAGAATTTTTAAAGTGACAAAAGTTTTGTTTATTGGCATTTAAAGCACATTTTCAATGCAATGTTACTGCTATTGATGAAAGCATCAAGCCTCTCCTCCATTCTCTCCCCAGATGTCCTGGAGCTGCTGTTTCTTGCATTTTTCTATTCTTCACTTAATAGATCAGCAACACTTTTTCCTCTTTTCCTACTGTGTTAATAGAGCAGCTGCTTAATGACACTGTTGTGCTCCAATTCTCAAAGTGCAATGGTCAATGATACCTGCTATAAACATTACCAGATTTGTTCCAATTGTTCGGATGTGTGAAACCCTCAGAAAATGCTGATTCGATGAGTTTGTTCTTGTAAGTTGCAGCAAAAATACACACATGTGAAACAGTGTGGACGAGCTGTAAGATTGCCCACAGCCTTGTGAAGAAGACAGGCTACAAGACAACATTTTGCGGCTTGGAATGTACTGTGGCCCAGTACATGGTACCTTAAAATGTTCCTCAGTGTATCCCATAGGGTCTTCAACTCCAAATACAATGTCAATAATGCACATCACCTTCTGCCAGTCCAGGTGTCCAGCTATCGTGGATTGGAGAATTCCTGCCCCACATATTTCTAATGAGGCCATCAGTCAACAGTTTGGTGAGTTGTCCAAGGGGTGGGTCAATGTCAGTCCTAGGGAATCCATCCACAAAAGGTTGAAGGTAAGGCTATTGGGCCACTGCTGCGGGAGGGAAGCTGGGAGCTGAAGTATGGGTGTCAGAGGTAGCATACTGGGTTATAGAGGCAGAAGTGGCGGCACGGTGGCTCAGTGGTTAGCACTGCTGCCTCACAGCACCAGGGTCCCAGGTTTGATTCCAGCCTCGGGCGACTGTCTGTGTGGAGCTTGCACATTCTCCCCGTGTCTGTGTGGGTTTCCTCCGGGTGCTCCAGTTTCCTCCCACAGGTCCAAAGATGTGCAGGTTGGGTGAATTGGCCATACTAAATTGCTGGAAATGTGTTGCTGGAAAAGCGCAGCAGGTCAGGCAGCATCCAGGGAACAGGAGAATCGACGTTTCGGGCATAAGCCCTTCTTCAGGAATCCTGAAGAAGGGTTTATGCCCGAAACGTCGATTCTCCTGTTCCCTGGATGCTGCCTGACCTGCTGCGCTTTTCCAGCAACACATTTCCAGCTCTGATCTCCAGCATCTGCAGACCTCACTTTCTCCCCATGCTAAATTGCCCATAGTGTTAGGTGCATTAGTCAGAGGGAAATGGGACTGGGTGGGTTAATCTTCAGAGGATCGGTGTGGAGTTGTTGGGCCGAAGGGCATGTTTCCACACTGTAGGGAATCTAATCTAAAGTCACATGACACCAGGTTGTAGTCTAACAGGTTTACTTGAAATCACAAGCTTTCGGAGTGCTGCTCCTTAATCAGGTGCAAAAGCTTGTGATTTAAAATAAACCTGTTGGACTATAACCTGATGTTGTGTTACTTCTGACTTTGTCCATCCTAGTCTAACACCGGCACTTCCACATCAGGGATACAGAGGGGATAACAACTGTGAAAGGGAATAAATCAACATTGGGATGGGGAATGACACTAGAGCAGAGGAATGACAGGTGATGCTGATGAGGGGTCACCGACAGAGGGTCCCTGACAGCATTACTCTGACTTCAATGAGGTGGACAATGCATTGTCTGGCACAGTGCTTTAACATGGCCGTGGCTCAGGGGATAAGTACAGAAATGAACAGTGGGGGAGTGGGGGAGCAACACAACATTGATGGGAAAGTTGAATAAAAAGAGAATATGAAGATTTAGAGATCACCCTGACTGAGAAGCTGATGATGTGACTCACTCTGTGAAGCATGACCACCATTTCCTTCCATCTTGATCCAAATATCAAGTGGTCAATGGAGATGAAAATGACTGACAACACACCTGGAGTGGGTGGGCAAAATGTTTTGTTCTGTGAGGCACATTCATGCCTCTTCAGTGGGCAATAGCATTAAACAGACACCCATACAATCCAGGTGAAAGACACCTGCATGTAATAAATGCTGTATGTAATCTTCCGGCCGTGATCTACTGTGTGGAGTCCAGATCCTGATCCTGAGCTCTCTCCACCACATCAGTGCAGAATCAGGAATCAAACCTACTTATTACTGGAATGTAGGCACCTAGAATGTGGACTAGAAACATTGATCTGAGTTGCCAAAGTGGCAAGTACCTTCCAAGGTCCCACAGCCTCTGTGTGGTTCACTCACTTCATACCTTGGGCTATTAAACATGGTGTGGCACCAAGAAAGACCAGGAAGAAGTAAGGACTGCAGATGCTGGACATCAGAGTTGAGAGTGTGTTGCTGGAAAAGCACAACAGGTCAGGCAGCATCCGAGGAGTAGGAGAATTGACGTTTAGGCCATTCCTGATGAAGGGTTCTTGCCTGAAACATCAGTTCTGCTGCGCTTTTCCAGTACCACACTCTCGACAAAGAAAGACCAGGCAGTGTTCCTTCATTCTTATTGTTGTGGTTGGAGTGACGTTTGTTCACACAACTTATGATTAACTGTGAACATATATTTGCAGATGTAGAAATGTATTGATAATGAAGTTTCACCCATGCGTCCTCAGATGATTATCGCATTCCTTTCCCTCCTCTATGTCTTGGTGCAGTACCGCTGGACGGGAAGGGGACTGCCCAACAGTGGATTCGATTTGCCTTGGAGTTTTGGTCAGGTTAGTCTGGGGCATTTGTGACTAGAGGCTTTAGAAATGGTGAGTGTGTCCTGACCAGAGGCAGGTTTACACTTGTTGGCTCGAACACCCACGGGCTGGGGGGAGGTGTGATGTGTGTAGGTGAGGGTGGGGAATGGACGTGGAAAACCCAGTCATGTCTGGAGTCTCCTGAGGGGCCTATGTGTGTGCCCTTCCTCGGGCAAGAAGCCTCCTGGCACAGTTCCTGTCTCTTTGTGAGGAAGGAATACCTGGAGTGAGGGCAAGGTCCCTCGTCACCCTCTTGCCTTGCTGTTGGTGCTGAGCATCAATGGCTAGACAGACAGAGTGCAGATCCGTGTTTAAACCCAGCAGACCATCAGGGGGCTGGACCTGACTCTTCATGGACGATGCCAACCTGCCCATGCAGTCAAACAGAGACACTGCATTACAGAGGCAGCACGGTACAATTAGCACTGTTAATGCTCTGTAACCACTGAGTCAGTTTGCCCAGTGTCCCGATAAGCCTACCTGCTGCTCCTGTGTCTATTTCTACATTTCAATGAAGTTCTGAACTGTCGACACCACAGGCTCCTCTCCTACTTTACGCTGAGCTGGTACCTGGTCTCTGACAGTCCTTCTCCAAATATGGCATCAGTGCCAGGAATCTGGGGATGTTCCTAGCAGGGTGTATTGCTGCCTGAGGCGAGACAGAGAGTGCTGAGTGGGTACCATAGGGAGCATGGTGTACAGGCACTGAGGTCAGTTTTGCAAAATAATGTGCAAAGTCTTGCTAAGTCCCACACAGAGAAACCCTTCATGAAACTCAAAATATTGAACCTTGTGAATTTCTGATAAAGTTCACCCCTCAGTTGTCCTTATACACTCAAGTTTCCCTGAACTGCAACTCCCGGCACAATCTCATCCCATTCCAAACTTTCCTATAGTTCTGTTCTTTTGGCCAAAGTGAATATTTCCCATATCACACTCCACCTACCATCTTGCTAACCACTTAATTAACCTGCCTATATCTTTTTGAATACTCCTCACAGATAATATTCCAATCTAACATTGTATTGTGAGCAAAATTCATCAATCACTCTTTTCCTTTTCGTCTACGTTACTAATAAAGATGATTGTTAATGACTAGTTTTAACTTTCAGATTATTCCACATTCCTTGGCAAAAATCTATCATAGTCAGGTGTATCAAATTAGGCACCAGATTAACCACAAAGTTGTTGCCCGGTGGAAACAGGTTCAAGGGCTGACGTGATCTCCTGCTTTTCCTAAACCACAGAAGGTCTGATCACAGGAACTACACAAGGTGACTTGTTAGCATTGAGACTACATGGTGCTCTCAATGTCATTTACTCATTAAATATATTCTTTACCGACTGCAGTTTAAACAAATCCATTCCTTTTGTCGGTCTGAACTCCTTCCAATGCAGGAAGTATCTTTGAGTCTCACGGGAACTGGTTATGTTCAGGATTGTTACCTCGGTCATTCAGTTGACATCAGAACTGTATTCTCTCAGCAACTCCCCTCTGGTTACTTTCCAAGGAGCCAGTCCTCCACATTAGGTTCATTCACCTTCTTCTTCCGTTTCAGTCACTGAAGCAAATCCTGAACGCACTGTGACAGGAAACGGAAGAGCTTTCAGGAGATGGCGTGGCCTTTGTACAACTAAATCATCTCGAAAGCTACACAACTCACTGCAATCTGTTACTTGTGAAAGCTATTCCATCATTAGTCATTTGGCAAGATTCAACAATTTGTCCAGGTGCAAAGCTGCTAAACAGAATTAACACTGGGCACAAATCAGAGTGAAAAACTGTATCCTGTCAAAATGGAACTTTTTAATGATTTGTTTAGCCATTTCTTCACAATATGTATAACACTGAAACAGCCCATTAAAAAAGCAGAATCTGCACTCTCACCACTTTCAAGATGAAAAAAACTGTGTCCTGAATACTGTATTTTAATTAGTCACTACTTTATGTTTGCCTCAGTTTCAAGTGGACTGATTAGGGATAGTCAACATGGTTTTGTGAGTGGGAAATCATGTCTCAAAACTTGATTTGAGTTTTTTGAAGAAATACCAAAGAGGATTGATGAGGGCAGAGCAGTAGATGTGATCTATATGGATGGAAATGTGTTGCTGGAAAAGCGCAGCAGGTCAGGCAGCATCTAGGGAACAGGAGAATCGACGTTTCGGGCATTAGCCCTTCTTCAGGAATGAGGAAAGTTGGTCCAGCAGGCTAAGATAAAAGATAGGGAGGAGGGACTTGGGGGAGGGGCGTCGGAAATGTGATAGGTGGAAAGAGGTCAAGGTGAGGGTGATAGGTCAGACTGGGGTGGGGGCGGAGAGGTCGGGAAGAAGATTGCAGGTTAGGAAGGCGGTGCTGAAGGCGGTGATCTATATGGACTTCAGTAAGGTGTTCGACAAGGTTCCCCATGGGAGACTGGTTAGCAAGGTTAGATCTCACGGAATACAGGGAGACTAGAGGTCATAAATGTTGGAATTGTACCAGCCTCCACCACTTCCTCTGGCAGCTCGAATAAGCTGCCAGAGGAAGTGGTGGAGGCTATTACGATTGCAACATTTAAAAGGCATCTGGATGGGTATATGAATAGGAAGGGTTTGGAGGGATATGGGTCAAGTGTTGGCAGGTGGGACTAGATTGGGTTGGGATATCTGGTCGGTGTGGACAGGTTGGACCGAAGGGTCTGTTTCCATGCTGTACATCTCTGTGACTCTTTGACTCTATAAGTGAAATGTCATCTCTGCACAGAACTTACCAAAGCCATTCCTCAATTTTATTGGCTTATAAATCACCTTCAATACCATAAAATGACTCAACGATATTCACGATCTTTAACAAACAACATTTTGACACCACCACAGACATTAGCGCAGATGATTAAAAAGTGTCTTAAAGAGGAAGTAAGAAAATATTTTGGAAAAGAATTCCAGCCTTAGATCCTTGCAATGGATCATCAATGGCTGAGTGATCAAGAGACAAACTCGAGGAATTGAAAGAGACTTTGGACGGTTCTGGGGCTGATGATGATTACAGAGATAAGGAGGCCGTGGAGGAATGTGAAAAGCAGGACATGAAACCACGATCCAAGGAAGTGATACATGAACAGAGGTGAGACAGGACATTATAGGGGAGATTTTAAACAGCTTTATTTACAGAACGTAGAACAAGGGAGACCAGCAAGCATCGGGATACTCAAAACAAGAGGTAAGATAGGAAAGAAAGACATGCAGGGGTGGAAATTGGTTTCAGTGAGGGAACAGATATGTTTGGAAGCTGAACGTGATGATTAGCTTGGCTTAGTTTCAGACAGTTGCCAAAGAGCCAGAAAGTCAATAGTTAGGAACACATTTAGTGACACAGAGTGAAGATAATAGGCAGAATTCAGATGGAAGTGTGAATGACGTGCGCTATGGCGAGAAAGTTGGGAGAATCACATGTGAAGTTGAGTAAGGTCAATATCAACATTGGAAACAACTCATTGCATTTTCCAACTAAGTTCCAGATATCAAGAGGAGATTTTTGCTAGGGAGCTGCGAGATGCTTAAGAACTGGGATTATTGCTTGCTATCAGCCTCATTAATTGCACGTCTCGCCACATTAATATGCAAATTCCTATCCTACCAATCGGTGAAAAGAGACAAGACATCAGAATTTCTGATATGAAATTGCCAGCTGGAACCTGGTGACTCCTGCTTGCCCCCTGCTCCTCCATCTTGGACACCTGATCCCAGGATCTCATGGGCAGCAACTGCACATAGCTCATGTTCAAAGAGGGTCGCATCTGATATGTGCCAGCCTCAGTGCTCCATTGTGGCACATCTCCCATCCACTTACAGTATAGCTCTATACTTCAATGCTGCAACTTGGTGGGCACTGCCACCTTTCAATGCCTTTGCTGCCAGGACACTTTCACACAGGAGCAAGTTCCCAGCTGCCCCCCTCAGTCTCTTTGTGCTCACTCACTTAGCACGCACCTGGATGCCCACAGCATCCCCTTTGAGTATGTTGGTTCCTCAGTCAGAGCTTAAAGGCTCACAGTACATCTGCCTTGAATTGCTGTTTGGTGCAGACACAGAGCCAAGCTATGTAACAGCACTGATCAGTCAAGGAGCTGCACATCTTGCTGTATGGCTCTGCGATACATTAATCTCACATTTACAGCAATGTACAAACACACTGCACATGCTTCAATAAAATGGTCAGTTCTCAAAGGCTGTGAGTAGAAGTCCTTAGCTGAGTCAAGAGGGTCTGTTGTTAGTCAAGGGGTCCTGGTACAGTCAGTCCAGAGCAATATCTGCACACAGTCTCGGGCATGGGGTCAGTTGTCTATTTTGGATGGTCAAGGTTAGTGGTTACTTCAGACTAGAGATGGACTACTGTCAGTTATGTAGGTCTATTGCAAGCAGTAATGTAATGTAATGTAAAAATGTAATCTAATGTAATGTAATGTAATCTAATCAGTCAAAGATTTGAGGATCACCAATCTGGAGTTCTAATGAGAACTGTTATCATCCTGCTGCACTCAGGGGCTGGATGCTTTATAATGCCAGAGGACAAGGGCTATACACTGCGACCATGGTTGATTAGATTACTTACAGTGTGGAAACCGGCCCTTCGGCCCAACAAGTCCACACCGACCTGCTGAAGCGTAACCCACCCAGACCCATTCTCCTACATTCACCCCTTCACCTAACACAACGGGCAATTTAGCATGGCCAATTCACCTAACTTGCACATTTTTGGATTGTGGGAGGAAACCGGGGCACCCGGAGGAAACCCACGCAGACACAGGGAGAATGTGCAAACTCCACACAGAGAGTCGCCTGAGGCGGGAATTGAACCCAGGTCTCTGGCGCTGTGAGGCAGCAGTGCTAACCACTGTGCCACCGTGCCGCCCACACTCCATTATGCTATGCCCTGACTGAGGCAAAGTGCAGATACATTGCAAACAATGCCATGTGGGAGCAATGCTTGGCCAGCTGAGCATGAGGATCTGCTGTTTGGACTGGTCTGATGGGGCCCTCTAATATATTCCAGACATGGCTTGCTGAATCATTCTAGCATGCCGTTTTGTGCATACTGGAGAGGGAAAGAGAGGATGGGATGGATGCTGACAGACTGGGAGAATAAGAGCAGAAAATGAGGACAGGAGGAACATCATCTTGCACATGAAAGAGCACAGCAGCATTGGACAGAATCACTACGTCAGACAGAACTTACGGACACCAGATTCTAGGAGACATGAGGTGAATGCTGCAAATAATCATCGAATGAAAGATAAGTTTTTTTTCAACACGCAAGCGCATCATCTGTACTGTGGGAAAAGCAGGCAGCTTCTGTTTGTTTGCTTTCTGTTTACCTTTGGTGTTTGCAAATAGAAGGTAATCATTTTAAGTGTGAAGGCCCCCTCGCTGAATACTGATAACACACTGAAAGAAAAGTGGGCATTGTGGAAAAAAATAGTAGAGATATAGAGAGGTTGGTAAGATGAGATGTGGGTAAGGACAAGTAAATGCTGTGCCTTACTGGCTAAACAGAGAGTGGGGTAAGCAGATGGAGCTATGTGAGACAAACTATCAGCTATGGCAACTATGTGCTACTAGCAGGGTGGGTTTGTGGCTGCTGTGTGACTACGTTGGCAATGAAGGGTAACTCAGGGTGGTCAGTGCCAGGATAGCCAGCCTGTGGTCAGATCTTTGGACTATGGTGAGCAAGAGAATCAGGCTAGTATTGGACAAGAGGGGCACCACAACAATGGGGTAGGAGTGAATAAGACCAAGAATAGGATTCGGCTGTTTGGCCTATGATTCAATAAGATCATGGCTGCTCTGACATTCCTCATGTCCACTTGTTTTCAACGTCCCTGGAACCCTTGATTCCCTGACTGATCAAGAATCTATCTCAATGTTAAATATACACAAGGACTCTGCCCCACTGCTCTCTGTGGCAAGGAGCTCCAAAGACTCAAAATCCTTTGAGAAAATAAATTCCTCCTCATCTCAGTTTTAAATTGACAACACTTTACTCTCAGACTATGCCCTCTGGTCCTGGGCTCTACCATGAGGGGAATCATCCTCTCAGTATTTCCTGTCAAGCTCTTTAAGAATCTTACATGTTTCAGTGAGATTATTGCTCATTGTTCGAAACTCCAGTGGGTAGAGGCTTTAGCCTTTGCTCATGAGACAATCCCTTCACATCAGAAATCATCCTAGTGACCCTTTTCTGAACTGACTTTAATGAAATATCTAAGTGGACCAAAACTGCTCACAATGCTCCAGATGTGGTCTCACCACCACCTTGTACAGTGGCAATAAGACTTCCCTGCTCTTATACTCCAACCCTCAAAGTATGGGTCAATATTCCATTTGAATCGAGAGTGTGGTGCTGGAAAAGCCCAGCAGGTCAGGCAGCATCCGAGGAGCCAGAGAATCGACATTTCTTGAAGAGTCCTTTGGAATCAATGGTGCTAATGTCCATGAACTTGAAGATGTTCTCCTACACTAATCTTTAAGCCATGCATTCACCTCTTCAATCATGGTGTGCCTAATTTGCTTTTGGCTGAAGTAGTAATTTGGAGATTATTACCTTTTTAATTCTGTTTTCAAGTTTTCCTCGTAGCTGCTCATAATTCCTCTATCCAGAGTAGGTCTCTAAGTGGGCCACAGCAACTGGATCTTTCCCCTCCTGCTCCAAGTTCCCCTGCAGCTCAGATGAGATACCAGTCAGGCAACACAGCCTTCAGACTCTTGATCTTAGCAACAAAGAAGTGTTAATTCCCTTCACTGTACATTATTCACCCCAATTACAACTATATTTCTCTTTTCTAACTCTCTTCAATGACTCCCAGAATGGTGCTATGGTCAGTTTGCTCATCCTCCCTCCAGCCCCTACCTCTCATTCACACAGGGAGCTAGAAGAAAATCTGTCAGACAAGCTGAAGGGTTGAGGCTCCTTCAGCACTACCTCCTGGATCCCTCTAACTGCCTTGCTCGTAGTCACACTCTTTTGTCCTTAACCAGTGACCAAATTCAAGGTAGTTAATCTAGGGAATGTGACTGCCTCCTGAACCATAGCATCCAGGTAGTTCTCCCCATCCCTGATGTGTCTCAGTGTTCAAAACTCAGACTCCAACTCATCAACTCTGAGCCAGTATTCCTCAAGCAACCAATATTTGCTACAATTATGGTCACCATGAACCACATGGGATCTAGCATCTCTCCCATCATGCAGCACACCACCTGGCCAAGCTTCTCGATTTTATTTACTTAGTTCTCAATTTCATTTTTAAAGAAGTCCAACTGATGTTTTAGCTTGTAGCCTCAAAATATTTCCTCTATTTATTGTCAATCTGAAAGTAGCCAAATACTAGCTATTACCAACCAATAAACTCATGATTTTCCTGTGATGTTAGTCTTTGTGGGGCCTCTCAACCTGGGCTTCAATGTATTAAGTTAAAAAAACCTTACAAACAATGAATCAAAAAAGTAAGCAAAAAGCACCCCTTCCCCTTTGTACCAGACTCCCATTCTGCTCCACATTCCCTGAACTATTTGCTCACTTGGGCTGTGTCTCAGTCTGGATGTGATCTCTCCTTCCTGACTGTGTGAAGCTAACTGAGTTTAATGATATAAGTTTAGGATGATAGTGCAAGTAAACTACAAGGTTGCATGGGGAGAACCCATCATGACTCTCAATGAAAACAACAGACAAAATATCATAACGTTCAGCCCATAGTTATTAGTTTTCCCAACACTGAGGTGGAGAGAAATTTCTGCTGATGCAGCACCAAATCCCAAACAATTATTCTGACAGTTTAGAGATGGGGAGGGGTCAGGAAAGGTCGTCCAACAAGTTGTAGCAAAATCCTTCAAATGTTCAGTTGAGCCACAAATCCCACAATAGTCTCCATGCTTCTTTTTTATTTACATTTTTTCATGGGATCAGAGTGCCAATGGCAATGTCACCATTTGCTACCCATCTATAATTGTTCTTTAAAGCCAGTTAAGAGTCAATCGTACTGCTGTGGATCTGAAGTCACTTGGAGGGCAGACTAGGCAGAGATGGCAAATTTTCTTCCCTCACTGACATTAGTGAATCAGATGTGTTTTTTAATCAATATCAAGCCAGCATTCTGTCCATTCGTGTCTTCTTATTAGAATCTCTGCCAATTGAGCAACAATGTAGCATTGCTGGAACAGCTACATTTCAGGTGAGATGTTAAACTGAAGCTCATCATGGAAACATTGAAAATAGGAGCGGGGTAGACTATTTGGCCCTTCAGTAAGATAATGGCTAGTCATCCAACTTAATACCCTCCTATTGCTTTCTCCCAATATCCTTTGATCCCTTTAATCCGAAGTGCTTTATTCAACTTCTGCTTGAAAACATTAAATGTTTTGACCTCAACCACTTTCTGTAGCAGAGAATTCTAAAGGCTTACCACTTGCTGGTGAAGAAATTTCTCCTCTTCTCTGTCTTTAAAAGTTCACTTCCTTAACTTAGACTGTGACCCTCTGGTTCTGGACTCTCTGGCTATACCCTTCCTGCATTAGCTTTGTGTAATCCTTTTAGAAATTTATAGGTTTCTCCGACATCTCCTTAATTCCTCTAAACTTAAGTAAACATCGTCCTAACCAATCCAGTCTCTCCTCATATCTCAGTCGTGCAAACCCAGGAATTAGTCTGGTTAAACCCTTGTTGCACACCCTCCATAGCTAGAGCATCCTTCTTACCAAGGCCCTATATAATTGTAGCAAGATATCCGTATTCCTATACTCAAATTCTCTAAATATGAAGGCCAACATACCATTTACCTTGTTTACCACCTGCTGCACATGTATGCTTACTTTCAATGACTAGCATGCAAGGACTCACAGATCTCACTGCACCTGCCCTTTTCCAATTTATTGCCATTCAGTCAATAATCTGCCTTCCCGTTTCATCTACTTGGATGGATAATCTCACATTTATACACATTATACAGTATGGGCCATGTATTTACCCATGAAATTAACTTGTCCCAATAACAATTATTTGCTTCTTCCTCACAGCTCACCCTTCCATTCAGCTTTGTGTCATCTGAAAACGGACAAGATATTACATTTAGTTCCCTCATGTAAATCATTAATATGTATGTTGAATAGGTGGGGTCCAAGCACTGATCCCTGTGGTACCGCACCACCCCTGCCACTTGGAAAAAGACCCATTTGTTCCTACGTTTTGTTTCTTACCTGCCAACCAGTTCTCAATCCATGTCAATATACTACGCCAATCCCATGTGCTTTGATTTTTCACATTAACCTCTTATGTGGGACCTTAATGACAGCCTGCTGAAAGTCCAAGTAAACCACATTCACTGGCTCCCCCTTATTCACCTGATTATTTAAATCCACAGAAAAGTCTAGATTTGTTTAGCACTTCTTAAAGTTGTGTCCTCTTTTGCCACTATCTTTAAACTGCTTTGCTATTATATCCTTTATAAGAGACTGTAGCATTTTCCCACCACTGTTGTCAAGTTAACTAGTCAATAATTTGCTATTTTCTCTCTGCCTTCCTTTTTAAACAATGGGGTAATATTCATTCCCATCTATCCTGTCAGGGGGATGTGGAAGATCTCTCAACTGTTCAGAGAGGAGCAAGAAGAACAAACAAATTCTCCCCAGAGACCCTCAACTGATATTGCTAACTAATTAACGGGTCACTGTCACATGTAAAAGCTTGCCTTGTGCAAAATTAGCTGCTGTATCTTTACATAACAAAATGTGAGTGTAATTAAAATGTATTCACTGAATGTAACAACCTTTGGGCGTCCCGAGTGCATGAAGAGTGTAATTGCTTATTCGGTGTCTGATTGTCATACTTACTCTCCTAGTGAAGAACACGTTCAGTAAAGAGAGTGTCAGCTTTGTTCCAGGTAATGTTTGTGTAATGTCCTAACTGGCTGAATTAGAGACAGCAAACATGCTTGCAAGCGCAGGCAGAAGCTGCATGGAATTGGAGAGGGTAGATTGGGAAAAGGGGAGGTGCAGTGAGACCTGGGTGTCCTTGTACATTAGTCGTTGAAAGCAATGAACCAACATTTCAGGGTGGGTGAAGTCAGAGCCAGGCAGTAGAAAATTATGATGGAAACAATAGCCTGATTGGAGTACACAACTTCATATAGCGCATATGTGTATATCTTTCCTTCACATTCTAGATAGAAATTGACCTGTCTGCTGTAACCTTGATAGTCATCAACCTTCACATTCTACGCCCTCTGCCATCATTTTGAGATACCACCTCCTGAAAGAAAATTATCAGCCTGATCTGGTATATCTACCTTAGACTATTTTGATCTTCAACCACCCACACACTTAAAATGCACAACAATGCACACTGAATGCCATCATTGTGCGTGTGTGTACGGGTGGTGGTGGTGGTGTTTGAGGCGGTGGGGAATGATGAGCAATTACAATGTTTAAGTGAAACAAGGTCAGAAGGAAAATGTCAATGGTTGTATTTGTTTCAAAGACACAAAGATTTATGAGACACCACAGAAAAACGGACAGGAAACATTTCAAAGCTGCACAGGAACACTCAAACTCTTGGGTTAAAAGTTACAGCCAGCAACCTTGAGTTCACATTGAGGCAGCAAACAGCAGGTTCTCTGTCAAGTTCAGATGAATATGGTTTCCTTTCTGCCAACTCCCCATAGTTGCAGTCTTTATCCAACATCCCATTCAGGACTGATTCATAACTGTGAGCAAGGGTCAATGTCTGATTGGACTCTACAGGTTCCATGTTCTCATTGGCTGACTTCTATACATCGAATAGTTTATGACCTGCCTGGAGTGGAAACATTTATCCTATCTGCTGAGACTGAACTGCAAAGTAGGTGCATGAGGTGAAAGGGCAGTGTACCATCCACTGTTACATACAGGTAGCCAATGCTGAAGATTAACATGTTCTTGATGTCAGATTATAGAAATAATGGCAAAATTTCATATATCATGGCTGGACGGACAGCATTTTCTATATTCATCACTAACTAAACAAAGCACGTTAATGAATAATAAATTCTCATGTAGCAAATACTTTCTAAAGAAATTGCATTTACAATTTCAAATTCAAAACGTCTTTAAATAAATGCTTCTAAGTGTTTAGAATCAACATACAATTGTACTAAAATAGGCAGAATAAATCAGAAACTCGCTTGCATTTAAATAATGATTTCTAATACAATTAGTATAAACTGAAATTCAAAACGAAGTCTAACTGTATTCAGGAAGTGAATAAACTAGCATTTAATGCCCACCCCTTTATGTTCCTGAAGCACAGCAGTTTTCTTGGGAAGGTACTCCGAAAGCATTATCAGATAAGAGTACTGCAGAGTTTTGACCAGTCATGATTGAAGCAGCAGTGATGTACTTTAAAATCAGAATGGTGCGTGAGTTAGAACGGAACTTGGAAATGGTGTCTCTCCTGATTGAGAAATTGTTTCTTTGGGTTGGAAAATTGCCAAAGACAATCCATTGTTTGAGAGTAGGGTGATAATCTCGGAAATTATAGGCTCATTATTCTGGCATCTGTTGTGGGAGAGTTACCGGAATTTGTAATTAAGGACATCAATTGAGTACTTGGCTAAACGTGAACTAATCACAGAGGGCGTGTACAGATTTGTAAAGAGAAAGTCACTTTTAAAGAAACTAATTGAATATTTTGAGATGGTAACTAGTGTTGTCATTAAAGGAGTAATGATGAACATATTTTTATATGAACCTCTTATAGGCATTTATTAAAAAATATTAGTGTGCATATACTTTGGAGGAATCTTACTGGCCTAAGTAGTGAATTGGTTATGAGATAGAATAGGAGAAAGTGAGGGCTGCAGATGCTGGAGATCAGAGCTGAAAATGTGTTGCTGGAAAAGCGCAGCAGGTCAGGCAGCATCCAAGGAACAGGAGAATCGATGTTTCGGGCATAAGCCCTTTCGGGGGCTTATGCCCGAAACGTCGATTCTCCTGTTCCTTGGATGCTGCCCGAACTGTTGCGCTTTTCCAGCAACACATTTTCAGGTATGAGATAGAATAGACAGAGTTGAGATAATTAGCGAAGAATGTGTTTCACATTTCCATTGACCTTTAAGTGAAATACTTCTTGACATAATCCTGAAATGACCAAGCTCACATTTGAAGGTAATGCTCCCAACATAAGAAATAACTTCTCACTATCTAACCTATTAAATCATCTGAAATACAATTAGATCACTGGAACCTTTCAAAACTTGAGAGATTACAAGCCTCTCCAGAATAATCTCTCTCAATTTGGTACCACCCTCTTGAATTATCCAATCTGTCCATCTTTCTTCCCACCTGTCCTCTCCACCCTCCTCTCCGACCTATCACCATCACCCCCTGCATCTACCTATCACCTTCCCAGCTACCTTCCCCCAGTCCCAGTACCACTCCCCTCTTATTGATCTCTCAACCACACACCATCCCCCACCCCCTGCACATTTCTGATGAAGGGCTTATGCCTGAAACATCGATTCTCCTGCTTCTTGGATGCTGCCTGAGTTGTTGTGCTTTTCGAGCGCTACCCCTTTCCAGGGAGTAAGGTATTATAAGCAGAGGCCTTAACAGGAACAAGACAATAATTATGCTCTAATCTTCAGTTTAGCGACTAGCAATGCTACAGATGTTAAAATGTATATCCTGATGTTTATACAGTATTACTCAAGGGTGAATCTTCTCAGTAGCCCAACTTGAAAAGTTGGTATTTGATGCACGCTCAGCAGAGTAAACACTTAATGGAGAAGACAATCTTAGACTATAACTATAACATAAACCCCAGCAGTTGACAACTTGATATTGATCTGCTTCCATGTATCTAGCCCTCTGACTCTTAGACAACTAAAAGGTCAGCTTCATCAATATTTCACTCTGCTGGAAATAAATACATAAAAACAAACCACTGCAACTTTTGACAAGAGTTACATTCATGTGAGTAACTATTATCTCAACTGATTCCTTAGCAATGAGAAACAGGCTCCTTCATAACATGCAGGGAATCTCCTGATCTTGTATTCAGCCATGGGATACTGTTGAATGTAACAATAATATGACCAAGTTTCTGCACACAAAAACAAATAAACAGACAAGTGCTACTCATTTGATTTTATTAGTAGTATTACACATACACCACAAAAATGACATTTGTAACTTCTGCTTCCAGATATTTTTAGCGTGTTCTGTCAATGATCCAAAATCACATGATATGAACAACTGCAGATAATCAGAGATTTATTTAATCACCATAAATTTTAATAACAGATGAAACCCAATTTGCTTTGTCCAAACACTGCAAATTAAACCTTTACAGAGAAACATAATGAACATAAATACTTCGATAACCCCATTAGGGTTATATTGAAACACAGGGTTCATGATCTTAAATGTATTTTATTGAAAAACCATGGGCTATTGTAACAGATGACTCAGGGAAATTCATCACTGAACATCTAATGTAAAAGAAGGAAGGCTTTGTGTTAAGCTTTCACACACTCTAGTACCATATTTGAATATTTAAGAACTGTGAATTTGCGCCATTTTAATAGGCAAATTTTAGTTGCATTAAAAACTAAATAGTGAAGGTTAAAATCTATATACATAAATATCACTGTTAAAAATAGCTTGATAATAATTTCAGATAGTAATATGCATTTGGGTTATGAATCCATTTACAATAGAAAATTGTCTGAGAAAGATTACAGTTATTATATTTTGCCCAGGGGCTCTATACATTTGGCCGGGTATATTCTTGAAACAGTTTTTGTGGAATGAAGAAGGATTGCCCTCAATGGCCAACAAATAATTTGTACAAATGTTTTTTTTTATACAGTCTTAATAATACGATTAGAAATAACTGAAACACAATACACCCAAGTTTGGTGGGGTAAATTGCTATATATTTTACCCATTCTACACTCTCAGACATTATAAACTCCTACTTGATCTTCCTTCCCACTGAAGTTAATGGAAAAGAATATACAATTGGTGGCCAATTCACACTCCCCAAAGTTGGATTTTATTTCAATGTTAATAATTAGTCACAGTAAACTGCTCCATTGAAATAGTTCTACACGTGTAAAGAAATAGTTATTCAAATTATTCCTATACTAAACCTTTCTGCACAATTACATTTACAACTATATTGACTGGATAAACATTATATTCACCCAACAGTGAAGCTAAATTTCTTCCTCAAATGAAGTTAAATGGCATTGCAGTGTACAAAAATAACAGCACTTTAGCAGAAATTAGAATGCTACATTACATGAAATTACATCAAAAATACTTACAAAATGCTGAAAATACAGAATATTTCCTAAAACAGCAAGTTCACTGCACATCTAATACAACTATTTACATTTACACTTTACTATTCATCTCTGCATTGTTTCTAAGGTAACCAGCAGAAGCATGAACACTAGACGTCTTTAATATGTCACACTTAACATTTGCTACACTTCATGGGTCAACTTGACAATAACATTTTAATAAAATTCAAGAAGAATGCTTAGAACAATAATAAAATTATTCGACTTTCACACTTTTAAGGCAAAGGTCCTTTTATGGGTATTGGTTCTCTTAACTAGGTCCATGTGGTGTTTATACTGTTTGTACTTTCTGATTGACCAAGGAGAAGCCACAGTTGTAAGTAGTGTTTCAGAATCAAAGATTTTGTCATGATCCCTCATCTCTATTTGGGGCAGACTCAGAAACAGTGATGATTAAACTGGTTAACTGCTCAAAACTACTCATGTTCAGAGCAGCTTAGAAAACAGAATGAAACCATAACATGGCTTTAGGGCTGGGTTGATTTTGGTTTCACTTTTACAGCACTTTTAAAAAATAACAGTATTAATGGGATGTAGGTATTTATTGCCTAATTGTCCTTGAGAATAGCTAAGAGTCAATCACATCGATTCTAGCCTTAGGTGTCTGTCTGTGTGGAGTTTGCACATTCTCCCCGTGTCTGCGTGAGTTTCCTCCGGGTGCTCCGGTTTCCACCCACAGTCCAAAGATGTGCAGGTTAGGTAAACTGGCCATGCTAAATTGCCCGTAGTGTTAGGTGCATTAGTCAGGGGTAAACATAGGGTAGGGGAATGGGTCTGGATGGGTTACTCTTCGGAAGGTTGGTGTGGACTTGTTTGGCCTAAGGGCCTGTTTCCATACTGTAGGGAATCTAATCATTGCTGTGGATCTGGAGTTACAAGTAAAACAGATTATCAAAGACAGCAGATTTCCTTCCCTAAAGGAAATGAGTGAACTAGATGGATTTTAATTGTAATTGATAGTTTCATGCTTACTGTTAACTCAAGTAGAACTCCAACAGCTGCATTAGACCATGTGATCATCTTTGATTAGATTAGATTACTTACAGATTAGATTAGATTAGATTACTTACAGTGTGGAAACAGGCCCTTCGGCCCAACAAGCCCACACCGACCCGCCGAAGCGTAACCCACCCATACCCCTACATTTACCCCTTTACCTAACACTACGGGCAATTTAGCATGGCCAATTCACCTGACTTGCACATCTTTGGACTGTGGGAGGAAACCGGAGCACCCGGAGGAAACCCACGCAGACACGGGGAGAACGTGCAAACTCCACACAGTCAGTCGCCTGAGGCAGGAATTGAGCCCGGGTCTCTGGCGCTGCGAGGCAGCAGTGCTAACCACTGTGCCACCGTGCCACCCACGGTGTTTAGATTCATGATTCTGAAACAGTTAATGTTGGAGACTGCATTAAACCTCCATCCAATCTGATGATGTTGGCTGGGGAAAAGACAGAAAAGCTTAGGATCTTGTAAAGAGAAAACCTATATCCTAGGTCTCTTTGTCGTCCCAGTTTGAGTGTCCAGCTTACTAATGTAAGTTTTTCCTGATTGCTATAGTGTAACAAACTACATCTTTGTTTAAGCCAAGAACCTTGTCCCATTAAGATTCACTAAAGGTTTTCCTCTACTTGTGTAAATCTATTAGACCCTAACTTCAAGTCAGTGAAAGGGGATGATAGCATCAAACTTCCCAACTACAAGCAGGTATTCATTGGTATTGCAATTAATTATAGAATCATAGAATCCCTACAGTGTGGAAACAGGCCATTCAGCTCATTGAGTCCACACCAAACCTCCAAAGTGCATCCCACCCAGACCCACCCCATCCCTATAACCCTGCTTTTCCCATGGCTAATCCACCTAGCCTGCACACCCTGGACATGATGGGCAATTGAGAATGGCCAATCTACCTAACCTGCACATCACTGAACAGGGGAGGAAACCCACACAAACATGGGGAGATTGTGACAACTTCCCAAAGACAGATCCCATTGGTGGAATCAAATCCAGGTCCCTGGTGCTGTGAGACAGCAGGGCTAACTACTGAGCCACCATGCTGTCCTATTAGTAATTCATACAACAATTACTAGTCCACTGCTACTTGATTACTATGTTTTGCCTGACCCCATTAAATTGGACCTCACTGATTTACAATGGCTTCAGGGCAAGCAATGGCTTGATTTTAAATCATTATTTTTATGTTCATTTCCCCTCAAGGTCTTGGACTCTCCCCATCTTTAATGACCCTCTCCAGTATTATAATGTTCTGAGTTCTCTAGCAATTCTCGTCAATTGCTCAACCTTGATTTCAATTGGGTAAAAATAATGACTGCAGATGCTGGAAACCAGATTCTGGATTAGTGGTGCTGGAAGAGCACAGCAGTTCAGGCAGCATCCAAGGAGCAGCAAAATCGACATTTCGGGCAAAAGCCCTTCATCAGGAATCAAGGCAGTGAGCCTGAAGCGTGGGGAGATAAGCTAGAGGAGGGTGGGCATGGGGAGAAAGTAGAGTTGCAGTGGGAGAGGGCCTCCCTGAAATTCTTGTAGAGAGAGGAGGAAAACTTCTTCAAGGCAGGCATCCTTGCAAGAGGATTCGCAGTAGGGTTAAAATCAACTAGGTAAAAACAATGACTGCAGATGCTGGAAACCAGATTCTGGATTAGTGGTGCTGGAAGAGCTTGATTTCAATTGTTCCACCGTCAGCAGCTGTGCCTTCAGCTGCCTGAACCCTGGCCTCTGCAATTCCCTCCCTAAACCTCTCTGCTTCGCTAGCTTTCTTGTTCTTAAGACCAAATGTTCTGGCAAGTTTTTGCTCAACAATTTTGTTCAATAATGATTCTGTGAACTGCCCTATCTGTTAATATTATGCTAAAGGTACTACAGAAATGCAACTGTTGTTTCAGTACTACAGTAAAGCTTCATTATTGCATTTCCATTACAAATTGAACAAAAGGTTGAGTACAGCCAGGTTTGACTGCATATTATTGTGAGGGCCTCGAAGATGGAAATAACTCAAATATAACAAGGATACCTAAAGAATATTTAACATAAATTCCACACTGCATGCTAACTTTTTTTTTTAAAAGAGATCTTTTTTCCCTAATGTACATAGCTGAATTCTGAGTATCTTTTGACACTGGTGAGCAAAAGGAAATACTTTGAGAGATTTTACTTCATTGATATCATGAGAAATTTGTACCAAGAGTATGAAAACCTAATATTATTCTGGTTTTAATTATCTTTTACTTTGTTGGATAGAAAGGAAATGTTTCAAGGGGAATGTCATGTTGGGACACAATCACCCCAAATATATATAATTTTAAGTGATCAAAATACTTCATTAGGAGAGTTTGGTTATATAAAACTGATAAACGGTAGCTCACCAGCTTGGAAGGAATATGGATCAGCTTATGCTGAACCTCTCAACCTCCCTAAATCTTTTTTCAGTTATCTTCTATACCTGTTACTTTGTGTACAGTTAGCTTTATTCATTGGCTAACTACTAGTACTAGAGGGCTATTCTATTAGATTTTATCTGTGGAGAGAAAAAGAGTTAACTGCTCCAAAAGTGACTCAAAACGTTAACTGTGTTTTCCTCTCTTCACAGATGCTGCCAGACTTGCTGAGTTTCTCCGGCACTTTCTGTTTTTATTTCAGATTTACACAGACTGCAGCATTTTGCTTTTGTTCTGTTGGATTCTATGACCTGTTTCCTGAGGTTTAACCTCAGGAAACAGGAAAGTTAAAGAATTTATTTTAATTGGCAAAGGGTACTTCCCTTGGTCAGCAGATTTTAAAAGTACTACATTGTTCAGCAAAGTAGTAAAGACTGAATCCACATCTTTAAAGTTTCTGTAAATCAAATAAAGAAAGATTTTTTTTAACAATACTGGAGTGAAATTTTGATCATTTGATGCTGATCTCGAATGAACAGAGATATTTATCTTTGACAATTTATTCTATACATAATTTGATAAAGTTCTAATTGAACCAAACTATAGTACCTTCATACACCCATGGTGCTATCTAAACAAAATTAGAGAAAAGATTTTAAAAGCTGCTGTTGAGACTTTATAGATAGCCCTGCCAGGAGATGTGCTGTCATGGTATGTC
The DNA here is from genome assembly GCF_037043375.1 of Chiloscyllium plagiosum. Taxonomy (NCBI): domain Eukaryota; kingdom Metazoa; phylum Chordata; class Chondrichthyes; order Orectolobiformes; family Hemiscylliidae; genus Chiloscyllium; species Chiloscyllium plagiosum. The sequence continues at coordinate 38,116,240 of NW_028270177.1, forward strand.
ATTGTATGTTTTAGAGCAATAATTGCAATTTTCATTGTTCTTAAAACAATCTTTTCAAGTGCCTGTAGACTTACCAGACTGAAACAAGGTTGGAAATTAACCCAGCATTGAGTATTGTTAGCTTCACACCAGACCCGTAACTGTGATGATGTAATTAAACCACAAAATTAATAATCATGTACATTTCAGGGACTGGTATGTTTTTGGACACAAATAGGTGTATAGTAAAGGACAGTTTCTTAACATTTTAAGCTGTTATTTGTGTTAATTCATATTGGTTTCTAAATCATATTTTGGACGAGTATACATTATAATCACCCAACCTCTGCATATTTAATATGATGGGTTAAGAGGGACCACCATCCCCTACCATTATTGTCAATGTATAGCACTGTAGGACGCAATGCCTTCCCTAACTTGATCCATTTTTACAAATAACACCTGCTGTTTTCTTAGTTCTATTGGTACTGACAAACCTAATACAAGAATAGTCCATGTTATAAATGACTAAGACACAACACTGAAGACTTGCCCATAACACAGCAAAAGTTACACGAGTAATAGTGTCTACAAGATATTAATATTAAGGCATGAATCTGAACATCAAATTGCAACATTTATAATTTTAATAATGAATATAAACGTGGAACATGTAGAAGTACACTGATTATAAACAGTCTAATACAATCTAAGCCAATAGTAAAATGCAAAACCCTGGTGAGGCATGGGATATTACAGAATGGCACACTCACATTGATCTGCTTGGTAAGGTAAGAGAAAAGAAGGGAAGGATTTTGATAGTTCCTCCCTTCCTCTCTGACATTTACACTGTCAAGATAATAGGAACGTTCCTCTTTTAAATTGACAGAAAATACTCCAGTGGTGATACTTGACTGGCTTCAGTTTTCAAGAGATCTGGACCATGCTGGAACTTGCTGGCGAGATGATCTATAATCCAAAGATTAAACCTCTGAAGATTGAGTGTTTGAACACATTGGATCAGATGTAGGAAGAAAATGGTCACTCATACTGAACAACGACATTGTAAAACTATAGCGTACAGTTTAATATGTATCTTTTGGTTGAATGTTTCTTCAGCTCATAGTTATGTTTCATTTTTAATTTAGCTTTAAAGTATTTGTTTATTCAACAAATATGTAAGAAGACAAGATTATAATCTTCCTTTTGTTGGTTCACATCACTCAGACCCTTTTATTCTGTGTTGCCCAATTCTACGGCAGTGTATATCTACTGTTAAGCATGTTTACATTTTTGACATGTATATTTGTGTCCTAACTGCTAACATCTGGTTATGGTAAATTTTTTTCCCCTCATGAAGTTAAGGGGATGATCTAATAAAGTTTGGTTAGACTGTGGTATTCATTACACTGCATACATTTGCTCTAGTTTTCCCAATTCACTGCCTGGAATGTGTGACATAGTTTGCTAATGCTACTGAATTGAATCCATTTGGTTTTATTTAAACAGCTCAAATTTTCTCAAAAGGATTCCTTAAGCCAAAAATTCCTTCTGTAATTATATGCTCACCTCTCAGTGATCAACCACCAGCTTATTAGCCATTTACTCAGAAAATGATGGGAACATGCTGAGATCAGCAAAGTCCTCATTGTTGTAATTGCCAGTCCCCTGTGTTGGATCTCCAAGCATGGACAACATATCCTGCAAGTACAAACCGACTACAGCTTAGAGTCTTGAAAGATCCACGTGCAGAAAATATTAAGCTTTCTCATAATGCAAATATTAAGCTTTATGAAAATATTACCACAAAACATCTGGAATAAAAGCATGTAACTTAAGAGATGCAGCTAAAAATGATTAACAAATGTAGAAATGTAATCGATACAGATGAAAAGCCGCTGGATGGTGTGGAAGGCACAACTAACATTTTTGTCCAATGTCGGTGTAAAAGATCACAAAATTTGGAGTATAAATTGTATAACAACTCACACTTTTGTGAGGTTTGTACTGATTTTGAAAATCTTCCTTTAGAAGTAGACCTCACTCACCAAAATGGCCCACTGTGAATAAATCATCTTTGGAAGATTTTATTTTATTAATGAAGGGGTGTGGACTTGACTGTCCGGGCCTGCGTTTATTACCTACCTCTAGCTGCCTAGGGAAAGGTGATGGTGAGCTGCATCTTGAACTGATGTAATCTATGTGGTATCAGCACATCTGCAATGCTGTCAAAGAGGGTGTTCTAGAATTTTTGTCCCCGCGACGCTGAAAGAATGGTAATACGCTTCCAAGTCAGATAGTGAATGACTTGGGAGGGAAACTACAATTGGTGGGGTTCTTATATATTTGCTGCCCTGGATTGTTTAGATGGCAGTGGTCATTAGTTTTGAAAATTATGCCTAATGAACTTTGGTGTTGTTATGCAGTGCATCTTGCAGGTAGTACAGACTGCTGCGACTGAAAGTCAGTGGTGGAAAAGGGAGTAAATGTTTGTGAATGCCAATCAAGTGGGCTGTTTTGTCCTTAATAGTGTCAAGCTTCTTGAGTTGTTGGAGATGCACTCATCCAGGCAAGTTGGAAGTATTTCTTCACACCCTGACTTGTGCCTTGTAGATAGTGATTAGGCTTTGGGGAGTCAGGGGGTGAGTTACTCACTGCAGGATTCCTCATCTCTGACCTGCTGTTGTAGCCACTGTATTTATATGGTGAGTCCAGTTCTATTTCTGGTCAATGGTAACCTCAGGATGTTGATAGTGGGATATCCAGTGATGGTAATGTCATTGAATATTGTTAAATTGTTTCTTACTGAGATGGTCATTGCATGGCATTTATGAAGCATGAATGTTACTTGCCATTTATCAGCCCAACTCTACATAATAGTGTTCAGGTCTTACTGCATTTGGATTCTGTTTCAGAATCTGAGTTGTGAATAGTACTGTATATTGTATAATCATCAGCGAACATCCCCATTTCTGACCTTATGATGGAGGAAAGGTCAGAGGTGAAGCTGCTGAAGTAGTTTGGGCCTGTCCATTACCCTGAGGAACTCCTGCAGAGTTGTCCTGGAGCTGAGATGACTGACCTCTATCAATCAGAACGATCTTAATTTGTTCTGAAGAAAGGCCACTGGACCCAAAACGTTGACTCTGATTTCTCTCCACAAACGCTGCTAGATCTGCTGAGCTTTTCCAGCAATTTCTGTTTTTGTTCCAATCTTCATTTGTCCTTGGCATGACTCCAACCATGAAAGAGTTTTCCCTCTGAGTCACACTCTCTCTCGTTTTGCTAGAGTTCCTTGATGCCACACTCGGTCACAGTCAGTCAGTCACCTCACCCCTGGAATTCAGCATTTTTCCCACATCTGAACCAAGGCTGTAATGAAGTCAGGAGTGGAGTTGTATTGGAAGAACACAAACTGAGTGTCAGTGAGCTGGTTATTGCCAAGTCCTGCGTGTAGCACTGTTGATAACCCCTTTCATCATTTTTTTGATGATCAAGAATAGAATGAAACAGCAGTACATATGTTGGTTGGATTATCCTGATTTTTGTAGAAGAGTCATATCTGGGCATTTTTTCAGTGTCAGATAGATGCCAATCTTGTAACTGTACTGGAACTTGAACAGTTTCAATAGGGGCATGCTGGTTCTGGAGCACTGTCTTCCCTATTATTGTCAGAATATAATTTGGGCACATAGCTTTTGAAGGATTCAGTTTAATCAGCCATTTTTTTGAGGTCACGTGGAAGGAATCCAATTGGCTGAAGACCGGCATCAGTGATAAACTGAACTAAGCAATCCCATACCAATGGTTCAGTTCTAAGTTATGAAGTCCTGGTGCTCTTGATATCGAATTGGCTGAAGATTGGAATCTGTGATGCTGGGGACATCCAGAGAAGGGCAAGATGCATATTCTCCTTCACATGCTTGGCTGAAGATAGTTACAAATACTTCAGCCTTTAATTTTACAGTGATGTACTAGGCTCCCCATCATAAAGAATGGGGATGTCTGTGAAGCCTTCTCTGCCACTGAATTGCATAATTGTCCACCACTATTCAAGCCTGGAATTGGCAGGATTGTAGAGCTTTGATCTGATTCATTGGTTATAGAATCACTTAGCTCTGTCTATCACTTGCTCCTTATGCAGTTTGACATACAAGTAGCCCTGTGTTACAGCTTCACCAGGTTGACACCTCATTTGTTGTTCTCCTGATGCTGCACTTGCATGCTGTTCGGCACTTTTAATTGCATCAGAATTGATCCTCCGGCTGGATGGTAATGGTTGAGAGGAGATATGCAGGCCCTGAGGTCGTAGAGAGGAGATATGCAGGCCTTAGGTTGTAGAGAGGAGATATGCAGGCCTTAAGATTGTACAGAGGAGATATGCAGGCCTTGAGGTTGTAGAGAGGAGATATGCAGGCCTTGAGGTTGTAGAGAGGAGATATGCAGGCCTTGAGGTTGTAGCTTGTGTTAGAATACATTTTGGCTGTTGTTGATGGCCCACAGCACTTCATGAATACCTAGTCTTGAGTTGGTAGATCTGTTCAAAATCTATCCATTGAACAATGTAGTAGTGCTACTCCACATAACAGAGGGTATTCTCAATGCGAAGATAGGACTTTGTGCCCATACGAACTGTGTGGTAGTCACTCTTATTAATACTGCCATAAACATCTGCATCAGGCAGATTGATGAGGATGAGGTCAAACATGATTTTGTCTCTCGTTGGTTCCTCCACTATCTATTGCAGACCCAGTCTAGCAGCTATGTCCTTTAGGACTCGATCAACTCAGTAAGTGCTGCTGAACCTTGATGATGAACATTGAATTCCCCCATCCAGAATACATTCTGTGCTCTTGCCCACCTTAGTGTGTCCTTTTAAGTGGTGTTGAAGATTGAGGAGGACTGTTTCATCAGTCAAGTATGTGGTAATCAATAGAATGTTACCTTGCCTATGTATGATTTGGAGATGCCAGTGTTGGACTGGGGTGTACAAAGTTAAAAATCACACAACACCAGGTTATAGTCCAACAGGTTTAATTGGAAGCACACTAGCTTTCGGAGTGACACTCCTTCATCAGGTGATTGTGGAGGGCTCGATCGTAACACAGAATTTATAACAAATATTTGCAGTGTGATGTAACTGAAATTATACATTGAAAAATTGATTGTCTGTTAAGCCTTTCATCTGTTAGAATACGGTGATAGTTTCACTTCTTTCATGTGTAAATCACAAAACCCTTTTTTTTAAAGTTGCATTCTCGGGTTAGTGTTAACAGCTGTTAACTTATCATGTTATAGGAATTCATGTGGTTCAGAGTCAATATTGAGGACACTAAACATCTTCCTCCTGACTGAATACTACTGTGCCACCACCTCTGTTGGATATGTCCTATCCCAATGGCAGGATGGTGAGTACATTGTCTGGGAAATTGTAAGGCCATTCTGTGAAAATGAATATGTCAGGCTGATGCTTGACCCATCCATGAGATGGTTCTCCCAATCGTGGTACTGGTTCACAGATGTTTGTCAAGAGGACTTTGCAAGGTCAACATGGATGATTTTGCCATTGTAGTTTCCAGTGCCTAGGTCGATGCCAGGTGATCTATTGGTTTTGTTACTTTTTTTGAGGCTTTTAAATGTTTCATACAACTGAGTCACTTGCTAGGCAGGAGGTATTTAGGTGTTAATGACATTGCTGTGGGTTGGAGTCACATGTAGGCCAGCACAGGTGGCAGATTTCCTTCCCTAAAGGGCACTAACTGGACCAGATGGGATTTTATGACAATAAGCAACAATTTCATGGTCATCATTAGATTTTTAATTTTAGATATTTTTGTTTGAATTAAAATTCCAACATCTGGCATGGTGGGATTCAAACCTGGGCTCCAGAACATGAGTTGGATCTCAGGATTACTTTCCAGCAACAATGCACTATGCCACACCACCCACTTTCCATTCCTTGCTTTCAATTTCTTTCCTTCATAAAATCTCCAAAAACTAAATTTGATTATTTGGGTGCAAGCACACTAGTAGTTATGTTTAAAATGTTCCAATTGTTTTAAAAATATTCGATGGATCTGACTACAATTACCTGATAGAAAATAATTTTGTTTTTTTTTCCCAAGGCATTTTCAGACAATTAAAATTGGGTTACTCTCAGGTGTTGGACTGGCAGTGATTTAAAACATTTTTTGTAGTAAACCCAATTTCAAATGTATGAATCAAACTGGAAAACATCCTACTTTTAAGGATACCAAGAACACCTTTTAAAAAAAAATTGCTGTTTAAAATGTTACATGATTACTCTGGATAAAGGCAGGTTTTCCATTTGTTCTTTATGTAGAGTCATAGATCATGGAAACTTCGGTCCAACCACTCCATGCTGAACATAATCCCTAACTAGTCCCACCTGCCTGCTCCTGGTCTATATCCCTCCAAACCTTTCCTGTCTTTTAAACATTGTAACTGTGGCCAAATCCACCACTTCCTCAGGAAGTGTATTCCACATGCATAAAAAAAATTGGCCCCATGTCTTTTTTAAACCTCTCTCCTGTCACCTTAAAAGTATGTCTCCATAAATGAGTTTGAGTGGAAACACAAAGCATTTCAAAAACATGGGCGTAATTCTGTACTACTAATTGTGCCCAAATGTTTGGTCCAAGGAGAATACAGAAGATGGTATTTAAAACGGGATTTGAGAACCTCGACCAGTGCACAGACCAAGGGCCCAGGTGGAGGTTGGTAGCAAGAGCAGGGCACAGCCCGCAGCAGGTGCCCACCCCTTCCAAATGCTGCTGGGAGCCCACAAGTGAACCCAAAGGGTTTTGATTTTTCGGCTTATTGCACATCTGCTGCTGCTGACTGAATATCTGAAGGGACGGAACAAGGCTCTTGTTTATTGGGCAGCACTGGGCATAAGGGCAAGTCATGAAAACAGATGACAGTGATGCTGCTTGGAGTAAATTAATTGTATGATGATGATGTGATTTTATGGTTGCCACTAATTGTGTGAGAATTTCACAATAGGTTAATTTCTATCTGAATACTAGAGTGAGTAGAAAGTGTAAAGCAAATGAGTGAAATTTCAGAAATAGATGAACTTCATGCAGACCCTCACCTGAAAGACCTCTGGTTGTCCTGGTTGTTGATGTGTATGCTGTTCACTTGCCTGTTGATTATGATGCTGGCCTTGCCACTGAGACCATACAGCTGAACCTTCAGATGACCTTCCCTGGAACTGTCCGCTACTCTGTCCACTCTCAGCTGTGGGCAAGATGTTGATGCATATCAAAAACAAATACTGGCTATTTTTAGAAAATGTACAGTAGTTATCACAAAAATGCTTCCTCCCACAACAAATTAAAAACTCAATGAACAAACTGAGTAGTTCATTTCTTTACAACTGCTTCCTTTTAGAAGCTAATGAATTTACTGTGACATTATTCTCACAGTACGTTGAGGACAATACTGAGGGGATGGGTCTGGCTGCTGGATGGTAGTGAGAAACATCTGTAGCATCCAAGGGTTTGCCAGGAAGAAAACTAGCAGTCACACTAGGAACTGAGATCAGGCAATGATGACCAAAAGGTTAATGAGAAGACAACATGGGCGAATGGGCAGCACTGCTGTCTCACACTGACAGGTACCTTGGTTCAATTCCAGCCTCAAGCGATCGTCTGTGTAGAGTTTGCACATTCTTCCCACGTCTGCGTGGGTTTTCTCTGGATGCTCCAATTTCCTCCCACAATCCAAAAGATGCGCGGGTTAGGTGAGTTGCTCCATATTATATTGCCCCTCGTGTTCAGGGATGTGTAGATTAGGTGCATTAGTCAGGGGTAAATGTAGAGGAATAGGGTAGGGGAATGGGTCTGGATGGGTTACTCTTTGGTGGATCTGGGTGGACTTATTGGGCCAAATGGCCTGTTTCTACACTGTAGAGATTCTATGATTCTATGAAGACCCAAGGCTAAATGTGGGGCCCTAAAAATCTCAGGCCCCAGTTAAGAAAACCTCATTAAACATGTTCCCAATAAGAATTGGATAATTTTATGAGTTCCAATTCTTTTTCTAATTTTTCTTTAATCTTAATACAAACTTTATCATCCAATATGTAATGGTCAAATGAAATAGGATGGTAACACGGTAAGCTTCTGCAGCTAATGCAATATCACATACGCATACTCTGCTTTCTTAATAGAAAGTGGATTGAAAAGCACTCCCACTAGGCATGATTATAAACCAGTTGACTTAAACTATATATATTAAAAACCTGAACAAGCAGAATACAACGTTCAGTGTGTGGTCAGATAATGCCATATATGCCTTGGATAATGGGAAAGAAATAAGACACAAAACTTGATTTAAATGTAGGTATTAGATCACTCTCAAACCAGTTAAATGTTTTAGTTTTCAGGATGCTAGGGCTAATGAGCCCATTCTGTGTGTGACAGACAGAAAGGGTGAGAAAGAGAGAGAGAGAAAGTGCTGAAGTTCAGTGACCTCTACCTGAAGTCCATGTGGTTACTTACTGAACTGGAACCATGGGCTGCAGTTTGGCCATCTTTTCAACAATTTAATTAAGCAAGGACAGTTGGTGGTCAAAATGAGAAAAAGCAATCCTTTTCCTAACAAGATTCCTAGGCTGCCAGCCATGCTGATAATTTTGAATGATTGACATCCCAGGGTCAACCTATTGCTTTGAAGGTTCAGAAATTTGTGAAAGTAAACAGCACTAGTGTTCAGCATGTCTCAGCTGTGGCTCCTTGTTTGGGTAGCTTTAAATTCCCATGGCTACACTCTGATTTAATTTTCAACAACTTAACATTAAAACAACAAGCTGAATTTAACCTTTCCAAATTTTAAAAATTAGAAAATTGATTTTGTTGAGTTAAGACTGGTAAAAACCAAGTTGTTACAATACAATATTTTCTGTCTGTAGAATCAGCTTTAGCCATTCTAGAATCAGAGAAATCTACAGCACAGAAAAAGGCCTTTCAGCCCATTGCATCTGTGCTGGTCAAAAATAACCACCTAAATATTTTAATCCCATTTTCCATCTTTTGACCCATAACTTTGTATGGCTTGAGTACATCTAAATACGTCTTTAATGTTATTCTTCTGTCATTGCAACTATAATTTTGTGATTTTTCAGTAATTGCAACTTAAAATCCTTCGTTAGTTTTTCCCCTCTGTATGTTTGTAAACTTACAGCCCTGTGAGATTTCTGCACACCTACAGTTTAGCCTCATCTCCAAGCCTGATCTTCATTGCTTTACCACTGCTGTCAGTATTCTTAGCTGCTGAGGACCTACTCTGACAGTGACTTTGTCTCCCTCTGTCTCTTCCCCTAAGCTACTCCTTAAAATCTCCTTCTTTGACCAAGCTATGATAATCTGTCCTAAAGTTTCCTTACGCGGTTTGGTGCCAAAGTTTGGTTGAAAATGCCTCAGGATGCTAAAGCACCTTGGGAGGTTTAACTGTGAGACAAACAGATGCATGTTCTTTATGGGAGCTGACTGCTAGCTTCCAATTCTGGGTTTGTAGTTTTTGTAGTATTTGCAAATTGTTCTCTGATATGTTCCTACATGTTCAGGTATGCTTTAATGTTGTTTGTGAATATTTATGTTAAATCTTTCATGTATTTTGCTTGTGTGGCACTTTCAGAAGCAACATTCACTAAAATAACTAAGGGTGGGCAGAAGTGTTCACACAAGGAATTTGTAGAAGTCTGAAAGGTGGCTTTTGAGGCAAAAGCTATAAAATTATTCAGAAAGAACAGTATTTGAGAAGGAAGAACATGAAAAGATAGGCAGATAATAACAAGAAATGGGAGTTCAGTACTTAGATTTACTGGGAAAGCTGGCAAGTGATAGTTTGGCTCAATCAATAGCATTTTTATCCAAGTCACAGTTTGAGAGTTGAAGTCCCATTTGAAGATTTGACCAAGTGTATGACTCTAAGTGATCAAAGCCATTTTTTGAGCAAAGTGCAGCACTATAGATCAGCTTTGATCTCAGTGAAGGGCAGAATGACTCAAGGGGCTGAACTGCTCATTTCTGTTCTTATATCATTGCTTGCTAGGCACAGATTTAACTGCTGAGTTTGCCCACACAACAGCAACTTAACTTTGAAAGTATTTATTTGGGTTTGGTACATTCTGAGGCCAAGAATGACATTACACTAATGCTACAACACTAGTTTTCTTTAGTACAGGGATGGGTTTTCCTGGACAGTAAATGTTTTGTAAAGACTGGAATAGGGAGAAATGAACTCTGGTATAACAATAGATAGTTATTGAGAATGATTTTTGATTGCAGCATGTACGTTTCCTTTGTTTTTTAAAAACTTTTCTTTTGCTACCAGGCGCTGTTCTAAAGACACATTACAGTAATATAATACTGGAATCTCTAGATTTTATTTCGCAATTTCATGGTTTTCTTCCCAAAACAAAAAATCAGCAAACCAATCAGCAGTGGCTTCACAGACATCATCAGATATTTCAATTACAGATTTTTATTAAATTCAAATTCCACCATCTGCCATGGTAGATCCCTAGAACATTACCTAGGTCTCTGGATTAACAGTCCAGTGATAATACATAAGAACGTAAGAACTAGGAGCAGGAGTAGGCCTTCTGGCCCTTCGAGTCTGCACCACCATTCAGTAGGATCATGGTCAATCTTTTCATGACCTCAGCTCCACTTACCCACCCTCTCAGTATATCCCCTAATTCCTTCACTGTTCAAAAAAAACCTATCTTAGCTTTAAAAACATTTACTGAAGTAGCATCAACTACTTCACCGGGCAGGGAATTCCCCAGATTCATAACCCTCTGGGTGAAATTCAGTCCTAAATCTGCTTCCCCTTATTTTAAGGCTATGCCCTCTTGTTCTAGTTTCACCTGCCAGTGGAAACATCTTTTCTATGTCTATCTTACCTATTCCCTTCAATATTTTCATATGTTTCTATAAGAACCTCCTTCATTCTTCTAAATTCCAATGAATATAATCCCAGTCTACTCAGCCTGTCCTCATAAGCCAACTCCCTCAACTCCAGAATCAACCTAGTGAACCTCCTCTGCACCCCCTCCAATGCCAGTACATCCTCTCTAAAGTAAGGAGACCAAAACTGCACGCAGTACTCCAGGTGTGGCCTCACCAGCACCCTGTACAGCTGCAACATAATCTCCTTGCTTTTAAACTCAATCCTTTTCGCAATGAAGGGCAACGTTCCATTTGCTTTCCTAATTTCCTGTTGGACCATAAGGCCATCACCTCCCCTCTGTCCACTGTACTTATTTCAAGGTACATGTTCCTAAATATTTAGCATGCGATTGGGACAAGGCCACTAAGGAATTCAGTGACTTCATAGGACTATACCTGTATTTAGTTTTCTCTTTTGTTAACAGACTGATGTAATTATGCAATTTATATTTCTCAATTTTCACATCAATAAAACAGTGACTGCAGTTCCTCCACTGTCACTGTCAGCCACAAGTAATTAATTTAATTAAATATTTTGAAATGCTTTGATGACATATGGTACCAAAACCAAATACTTCTTCCTTCGTACTTCCAACATGACCTAACATGACGAACAATTAATTTAGCTGAGGCACCAGTCAAACTCATTCAACTTCAAAACAAATAAATTCTTCAGCTCAGCCCAATTCAATCAATAAGAACAAAACAAAAAGCATTCAAAGCCTCTTAATTCAGCAAAGTCCATTACACATCAGCATTATATCAAAAAGATGTTGCAGGGATCAGTGTACTTGTGGCATTTTGATGGAGCAGTATTGCTTCAAGGCTATTGATAACTTTGTCATAGAGTCACAGAGTTGTTCAGCACGGAAACAGACCCTTCGCCCAACTCATCCATGCCAACCAGGTTTCCGAAATTATACCAGTCACATTTATCTGCTTTTGGCCCATGTCCCCCGAAACCTCCATAAAAACCAAAAGACCTGCGAAAGCTGGAAATCAGAAACTAAAACAGATATTGCTGGACAAGCTCAGCAAGTGAAATCAGAATTAATGTTTGAGTCCACTGACCCAAAGAGACTCCTGAAGGAACCCAAAGGGTTCTGAAGAAGGGTCAATTTACCTGAAACGTTAACTCTGATTTCTCTCCACAGATGCTGCCAGACTTGCTGAGCTTTTCCAGCAGTATTTTGTTTTTGTTCCCTCTAAACCTTTCCTACAAAATGTACCTGATCAAATGTCTTTTGAATGCTGCAATCGTACCCAGTTCCACCATTTCCTTTGACAGCTCATTCCACACAGGGACCACCCTCCGTGTGCCCCTCAGGTTTCTTATAAGTCTTGCCTCTTTCACTTTAAACCCATGCCCTCTAGTTTTAGACTCCCCTACCCTGGGGAAAAGACATTGGCTATTCCCCTTACCTGTGCACCTCCTGATTTTATAAACCTCTTTAAGGTCATTCCTCAGCCTCCTACACTCCAGGAAAAAGAGTCCCAGCCTATCCAGCCTCTCCTTATAACTCAAATCCTCCAATCTCAGTAACATCCTTGTAAGTCTTTTTTGCACCCTTTCTAGTGATGCCACTTTGAAGGAACTATATACCTGCACCCCTCGGACTCTGTTTGACAACATGCCCCAGAATCCTACCATTAACTGCGTCAGTCCTGTCCTGATTTGTCTTACCATAATACAAAATCTCGCATTTATGTAAATTAAACTCCACCTACTATTCCTGGTGCCACTCGCTCAGTTCATCAAGATCTCATTGTACTCATAGATCACCTTCTTCACTGACTACTGTACCACCAATTTTGATATCATATGCAAACCAAATCTCCTATATTTGCACCCAAATCATTTGTACAAATGACAAACAACAGTGGACCCAGCACAGGGCCTTGCAGCACAGCACTGGTCACATGCCTCCAGAACATACACCCACCACTACCCTCTGTTTCCCACTGTCAAGCCAATTCTGTCTCCAATTGCTAGGTCTCCCTGGATCCCACCTTACTAACCAGTCTACCTTGCAAAATTTTGTCGAAGGCCTTCCTAAAGCCCATGTAGACAACGTCTACCGCTCTGCCTTTATCTATCTTCTTTGTCACCTCTTCAAGAAACTCAATCAAGTTTGTGAGACAGAACTTCCCAAGCACAAAGCCATGATGACTATTCCTAATCATGTTTCCAAATTCATATTTTCCTGTCTCTCAGACCTCCAACAACTCCCGCACCACTGACATCAGGCTCACCAGTCTGTAGTTCCCAGGCTTCTCCTTGCAGGAAAATCCTTTTTTCTTAAATAATAGCACAACATCAGCCAACCTCCAGTCTGCCAACACCACACACATGACGGTCGATAATAGAAATATCTCTGCTTTGGGCTCCACAATTTCTTCCCTAGCTTTCTACCATGTCCTGGGATACACTCGATCAGGTCCTCGGGATTTATCAACCTTTGAGTTTTAAGACCTCCAGCACCTTCGCTTTTGTAATGCAAACTCTTTTCACGACATCAGTATTTATTTCCCTAAGTTCTGTAGCTTCCATGTCTTTCTCCACAGTAAATACCGACGTGAATCTCATCCATCTCTTGTAGTTCCACACATAGATGGCCTCATTCATCTTTAAGAGGTCTTATATCCCCCTAGTTACTCTTTGTGCTTATACTTGTAGGATCTCTTTGGATTCTCCTTAACCTTATCTGCCAAAGCTGTTTCATGTTCCCTTTCTGATGTTGCTCTTAAGTGAACTCCTATACCTACTATACTCAAGAGATACACTTGATCCCAGCTGACTATACTTGATAAATGCCTCCTTTTTCTTGACCACAGCCTCATTCAATGATCCAGTGTCCCCTTCTCCTGCCAGCATTTCCTTTATGCTACCAAGTGTTGAAGAAGTTTACATTTCACAAGATATCTGAACAATGTGCCTCCCCTCTCATAAAAAACACCCATACATATAAAAACTTAGTATTAAAATCTACACTTCATGAACCGAGAAAGATAAAGGTGGAAAATCTTTAATGATACATTGAGTGTTGCAAAAAATAAGGCAGTCATCCAAATGAATAACATCTCAAGGTGATATGTCTGTTAAGAGTTTTCCATTTTGTTTATCTCACATGAGTAACATGATTTTTCTCCTGACAACGAAATTAAGTACAGTCGAACCCCTGTAACTGCGGATTCCGTTTCCGCAATTTACCATGGCTGAAAATATTACATGGAACATACCATAAATAATTCCAGGGGGCTGCCAAGGAGGTAAATTTCCCATTTAAATGATAGGGTTCACTCCTATCTGTGGTTTCAGGCATCTGCAGTCGGTCTTGGAATGTATCACCCATGGATACGGGGGACACCTGTGTTGTTCTGCATTCTCTCCTCAATCAGAAATAGGGCGATGCCAAGGATAATATCAAGTTACTAAGAAGACAGGAAGAGCTTAAAACGTTGCATCACATTTTCTTTGCCCTTTTAATAATTCCTGTGCATACTACAACAACAAGCACTTATACTGAACCTGCAATATAACAAAATACTTCACAAGAGTATTTATGTTAAAATTGATTTGGAGACAAATATAAATATTTAGTCTGATCGCTAAAAACTTCATTAATAAGGAAGGTCTTAAGCAGAATATTAATGGATGAAAGAAGTAGAGAGATACAGAGAGGAAGCTCCAAATCTTAGGGACTAGACGACTGAATTTCACAAAAGAAATAAGACACTTTCTAATTCCAGGTGAAAAACATTCTGATGCTCTAACATACTTCATAACACAGACTCAACAAGATTTTAAATAAAATAAATTATGGTGCAGAGTAAACTGTGCTTTTCCTAACACTGTCTGAAAGTTATTGAGCAGTAAATGAACACAACTGAAATCAGTTTGAATGAAGATTATGAATCAGCAAAGGGAATAAGTCACTGGTGGGACAGTAACTAATACCAAACTTTTGCCAATAGTGGCTATGCTTAGAACAGACTATATGTTAATAAATAAAATAAATTGTAAGTGGGGGCTGCAAGAATCACATGTGATTTTTAGCTTCATGTAGATTGAACAAATTAAACTGGCCAAGGTAGCCTTAGAGGATGAATTCATAGTGTGTATATGGGAATTCATAGTGTGTATATGGGACATTTTAGGGAACCAGGGAACGGGTCAGTTTAGACTCAGTAACGTGTAATTAGACAGGATTAATATCCATATCGTAAAGATTCCAATATGCAAAAGAGATCACAATATGATAGAATTTCAAATGCAGTTGGAGGTGAGAAATGTAGCTCTAAAACATAAATCCTAAACAGCTACCTTCCTGCAATTTCCCTAGAGCTCTTAATTCTTTAGATTAATCTATGTTTTCTTTAAAATCTTGTTGAGTCTGTGTTATGAAGTATGTCAGAGCATCAGAATGTTTTTCAACTGGAATTAGAAAGTGTCTTATTTCTTTTGTGAAATTCAATCGTCTAGTCCCTAAGATTTGGAGCTTCCTCTCTGTATCTCTCTCTACTTCTTTCATCCATTAATATTCTTAATCTATGGGCGGCACGGTGGCACAGTGGTTAGCACTGCTGCCTCACAGCGCCAGAGACCCGGGTTCAATTCCCGCCTCAGGCGACTGACTGTGTGGAGTTTGCACGTTCTCCCTGTGTCTGCGTGGGTTTCTTCCGGGTGCTCCGGTTTCCTCCCACAGTCCAAAGATGTGCAGGTTAGGGTGGATTGGCCATGCTAAATTGTCCGTAGTGTTAGGTAAGGGGTAAATGTAGGGGTATGGGTGGGTTGCGCTTCAGTTGCAGTAAGACTTTCACATTCTTGTACTCCAAGACTCTTGAACGAAGCACTAACATTCCGTTCTGATTTCCTGCTGTACCTGTATTCTGTTTCATGTACAAGTACTCCCCAAGTCTCTTTGCGTTGCAGCTTTCTGCAGTTCTCTCCATTTAATACTTCGTTCTTTTGCTCTGCCTTCCAAAACGAACAGTGGTCTCAACAATATCCTGTACAACTGCAGCAAAACTTCCCTACTGTTATAGTTTATTTCCCTTGCAAATAAACAATGGTCATCATCTGGTGAGTTGAGAATGGAGCTGAGCATCGAACAAACATCAGTGAGATTCCTCAGCAAGCATTCCTACATCGAATCTTATGATGGAGGGCAGGGTAATTGATGAAGCCGCTGAAGATAGCTGCACTGAAGACACTGCCCTGAGGAACTCCTGGACCGAGAATCGAGATGATTGGATTCCTACAATCACAACCATCTTCCTTTGGACTAAGTCTCACTCCAACCAATGGAGAGCTTTTCATTTTTGATTTCTATTAACTTTAAATTTGCTAGTACACCTTGATGCCAGAATTGATCAAATGCGGCTTTGATGTCAAGGACATTCACAGTCACCTCTCTTTACCTTTGGAATGAATCTCATTTTCCCTATTCAGATCAAAACAATATCATCAAGACTAATGGCCCTGATGGAACCCAAGTTGAGCACTGGTGAGAAAACTGTAAAGTGTGCCAAAAATGGGTCATATTTGAAAAGGTCACATTTTAAAACACTTTAAACGTCAGATGGATTTCCAGTGAGGAAAAAGCAATGCATGAGAAAAACAAACTTTTTTTGTGTTTACTTGCAACAGATGATTGTTGGCATGAATGCCAACAGTGCAATGAATTTACAAAGAATGGGGAAATGTCATTTGATCAAACTGACAATCCCCAGTTTATATTATTAAAAGGGACAGCAAACCTATGATTGCTTTTTCTATCTGGTGACAGATATCCTATTTGTTTGCACTGCTTGAACGAATGTGCAAGAATGAAATATCTAATGAAAATACATGTAACTTTCTCAAATCGAATGCTCCTATAAGTAATGTCTTTTAGCCTTTAGACAGTTCAATTTTAAAAGGGATGAAGCAATAGAAGTCTGGAGGTTAACATAAATCTTTGAAGCTTGCAGGATGAAAGTTGGGGCAGCATGGTGGCTCAGTGGTGAGCACTGCTGCCTCACAGTGCCAGGGACCTGGGTTCGATTCCAGCCTCCACCAACTATCTGTGTGAGTTTGCACATTTTCCTTGTATTTGCTTGGGTCTCTTCCGGTTTCCTCCCAAAATCCAAAGATGTGCAAGTTAGGCGAATTGGCCATGCTAAATTGCCCATAGTGTTGAGGGATATGTAGCTTAAGTGCATTAGTCAGGGGTAAATGTAGAGTAATAGGGTCTGGGTGGGTTAATCTTCAGAGGGTTGGTGTGGACTTGGTTGGTGTGGACTTGGTGTGCCGAAGGGCCTATTTCCACACTGTAGGAGTTCTATATATAAGTTGACAAGACTGATCAGAAAAAAAAATGTAAAAATGGAGGCACAGAGCAAGCAAACTAAACCTTTATAAAATCATGAGTTAAGCCACAACTGAACTTGTAGTGATTTTTAATGCAATGTGTTATGGACCACATCAGACCCCCTCAAAAAATTTGAAGGAGGTAGCGTAGATCCTAACTTTTTCTTATTTTAAAAGTAGATGTGAAGTGTGTGTTCCAAATTCGAAGCGACTGGTTAAACTACTTGACATTAAGCAAAACAACTCATTTAAACACTGCAGTGAAAATACAAACAAAAGAAAGAAGAATTTAGATTAACTTAACTATTGAAAAACTAAACAGAACCATAGATACAGTAACATCCCATAAACTTACCCCTTGGCAAAAAGGCAAATTCAGACATTCTCCAATCCAGGAGGGGAAAAAACATCAAGAGAAAATTCAGAAAGAACAGCAGCTAGGAGGCATTCACTGAAACTTCCAACTCTTTTAGAGACCCCAGAGATGGCTCTGCCTTACCACCTCATTTCAAAAACCAGAAAAAATAATCTCAAAGTGACAGCATCGTCACAAACATGCTGATCTAGAACACTATTCCTGAAATAGTGTTGGAAAGAGAGTCTACAGTGATTTTCAAAAGGGAACTGCATAAAAACTTGACAGGATAAACATACTGGCAAAGGCCAGGGTATTGGGAGTAATTCAAAGACCTTTTTAACGGATCAATCAGGAATGATGGGCTAACTATGTGTCTCCTACATTGAAATGCTTCATGAGTTTGCAACACTAAGTTGGCTCTTTTTAAAATCATTCTCTGATCAGTTGAGTATGGGACTGAACATACCGAAAGAGATATTCAAGTTATGAGCAGTCTGAATATTACTGATACAAATTTAAGATAATCCATTTGAACACAAAGCAATTCAGACAAATCCAACAGAGGTAAGCCTACATTTGAGGAAGAGAGTAGTAGTGTAAGATTGTTAAATATTAAAATTATTGGTGTGTCGATTTATTCCTAGATGTCCAAAGATTCAATTCACTGTGTTTATTTGCATATCCAAATACCAAAGACCTATAATTCTCTGGTTTATTTCTTTGCAGAGATATTCTCTGATAATTCACTCAGAGAATGCATGATTTGATAATTGCAGTTTTTATCCAACTTATTTATGATGCCAATGCTTGATCGACTTTAACACATTAAATTTCTGGGCATGTTGTAACAAACTACAGTTTGTAAAGAATACATCCAAACAATTCTGAGGAGTAAATAATCTGTGAAATTGTAAAAATCTATTTACCACAGGAAGTGAAGCATGATCATGTCAAGAAATCAAGTTGCCCGGCAAGGAATTCAAAACTGGTATGCAACATTTTGTTCAAACCATGGGAGTTTAATTGATATGTTTTAAAGCTGATTTAAACGCACTGGGGCTATCCTGTTATGCTTGCATTTTGTGTCTGAGCATTCTGATTTCCAAAGGCGACCCAAGGATCGATTAACAGAAGCAAAATATTGTGGTGTTCGAAGTTTGAAATAAAACCAGAAAATGCTGCAAGTACTCAGCAGGCCTGGCAGCATCCATAGAGAAAAGAACAGAGTTAACACTCCAGATCTATGACTTTAATCAGAATTGAAAAGAGTGTGTGATTTACACAAACACAAAGCAGTGAAAGGGGTGAATTATTTGGGAGGGGGTGGAGAGAAAAGGGAAGATCTGTGATAAACCGGAAAGCAGGAGAGGCCAAATAATATGATGATGTGTTAAATATTTGATGATGCAAAGAAAAGGGAGTGGCTATGGGACAATAATAAACAAAGGTGTGGTGTGCCTAGAGTTCTGAATGAATCATGATGGGGAGGTACCTGAAAACAAAAAATGAGCAAAGGCAACTAAATGGGAGTGCAGAGGTTATAATCTCAGATTGTTGAATTTATTGTAGAGTTTGAAAGACATAAAAGTGACCTGTTTCAAGATAAGATGCTGTTTCTCGAGCTTACATTGAGCTTTGATAGAACATTACAGGTGCCAGGGATAGACAAATTGTTTGGGGCAAAGTGGAGAGTCAAAATGAATGAGTTACCCTTACGTAAAGCAGACACCAAATCTGTGTTTGACTTCCAAAATTTAAATAAAATGAATCTAAATCTTCACCACGTTCTGAGTGAATAGTGTGCTCTCAGCTCCTGACTAACCTTTCTACCAATTACTTGCAATCTGTGCCCCTAGATATTGCTGTCTCTGGCAACAAAAGAATAGATTCTTCCTGTCCACTCTACCTAGTGCCCTCACAATGGCCCAGATCTTCAGGTCTCTGAATAGCCAGAGACAAAGCCCGCTCCGCTGCTGTGAGGCACTGAGAAGCACGGTTCTCTTGTGACAGTCCAGCACATGCTCAGTACCAGGCACTGCTTGTATTGCAGAGTTGATAAAGAATGGCGCTGGAAAAGCACAGCAGGTCAGGCAGCATTCGACGAGCAGGGGAGTCGATGTTTTGGGCATGGCCCTTCATTAGGACTGGGGAGGGGAAACGGGGCTGAGAACTAAATGGGGGGGTGCTGAGGCTGGGGCCAAGGTAGATGGGACGGTGATAGGTGGATGTAGGTAGGCCATGATTGGGATCTTCGTAGGATACATGGAACAGTTCCACTTCTACAACTACACTGGCACAAACCCCCACCTTTTCCTCTGCCACAACAGGTACTGGAGGGAGGGCTTCAGATACTTAGACCATTGGGATGTCTTCTGGGGAAGGGTGGACCTGTACATGAAGGACGGGTTGCATCTGAACTGGAAGGGCATAAACATCCTGGTGGGAGATTTTCTCGCATGGTTCGTGAGGGTTTAAACTAGTTTGGCAAGGGGGGGGAACCAGAGCTATATATCTGAGGGGGGGGGGGGGGGGGGGTAGATGTAGATGGGGCAATGACGGGATGTAGTGAATCTATTGGGAAGATTTCTCACGCCATGAAACAAAGGGATTGGTTAAAGTTTGTCTGCTTTAACGCAAGGAGTATCAGAAATAACAGTGATGAACTTAGAGCATGGATCAGTACTTGGGACTATGATGTTGTGGCCATAACAGAGATGTGGGTTTCACAGGAGCAGGAACAGTTGCTCGATGTTCAAGGTTTAGAACTTTTAAAAAGAACAGGGATGGTGGAAAATGAGGATGAGGTGCAATTTTGCTAATCAGAGAGTGCATCACAGCTACATAAATGAAGGTTGTCATAGAGATGTACAGCACGGAAACAGACCCTTCAGTCCGACCTGTCCATGCCGACCAGATATCCCAACCCAATCTAGTCCCACCTGCCGGCACGTGGCTCATATCCCTCCAAACCCTTCCTATTCATATACCCTATTCATATGATTCCTGAAGAAGGGCTTATGCCCGAAACGTCGATTCTCCTGTTCCCTGGATGCTGCCTGACCTGCTGCGCTTTTCCAGCAACACATTTTCAGCTATTCATATACCCATCCAAATGCCTCTTAAATGTTGCAATTGTACCAGCCTCCACTACCTCCTCTGGCAGCTCATTCCATACACGTACCATCCTCTGCGTGAAAAAGTTGCCCCTTAGGTCTCTTTTATATCTTTCCCCTCTCACCCTAAACCTATGCCCTCTAGTTCTGGACTCCCCAACACCAGGGAAAAGACTTTGTCTATTCATCCTATCCATGCCCCTCATAATTTTGTAAACCTCTATAAGGTCACCCCTCAGCCTCTGATGCTCCAGGGAAAACAGCCCCAGCCTGTTCAGCCTCTCCCTATAGCTCAAATCCTTCAACCCTGGCAACATCCTTGTAAATCTTTTCTGAACCCTTTCAAGTTTCACAACATCATTCCGATAGGAAGGAGACCAGAATTGCACGCAATATTCCAACAGTGGCCTAACCAAGGTCTGTCTATTGATTCAGTGTGGGTAGAAGTTAGGAACAGTAAGGGAGCAGCTACCTCATTGGGGATTTTCTACAGACCCCCTAATAGCAATAGGAAAATTGAACAACTCATAGGCTGTCAGATTTTGGAAAAATGAAGATGTAGCAGGGTTGTTGTTATGGGGGATGTCAACTTTCCCAATATTGACTGGTACCTCCTTAGTGCAGATGGTTTGGATGGAGCCGTTTTTGTCAGGTGTGTTCAGGAGGGTTTCCTTACTCAGTATGGAGATAGGCCGACAAGGGGAGAGGCCATTTTGGATTTGGTGTCCAGCAATGAGCCAGGACAGGTGTCAGATCTCGCGGCAGGAGAACACTTTGGTGACACTGAACACAACTGCCTCACATTTACCAAAGGAGAAAGTGAGGTCTGCAGATGCTGGAGATCAAAGTTGAAACTTTATTGCTGGAACAGCACAGCAGGTCAGACAGCATCCAGGGAACAGGAGATTCGACGTTTCGGGCACAGGCCCTTCTTCAGGAAGGGCCTGTGCCCGAAACGTCGAATCTCCTGTTCCCTGGATGCTGTCTGACCTGCTGTGCTGTTCCAGCAATAAAGTTTCAACTCACATTTACCAAAGCCTTGGAGAGGGAAAGGAGCAGTTACTAAGGGAGGATATTTAATTGGGGAAAAGGAAATTATGATGCTATCAGACAGAAGTTGGGAAGTACAGATTGGGAGCAACTGTTTCACAGCAAGGGCACAACAGACATGTGGAGACTGTTTAAGGAGCAGTTGTTGCAAGTGATGCATGTATTTGTTCCTCTGAGACAGGCAAAAAGGGGTAAGATTAAGGAACCTTGGATGATGAGAACAGAGGAGCTTCTTGTCACAAGGAAGAAGGCAGGATCTAGCACAGTTTTAGAGGATTACAGGCTTATTAGAAAGGAGCTCAGAAATGGAGTGAGGAGAGCCAGGAGGGGGCATGAAAAAGGCTTGGCAGGAAGGATTAGGGAGAACCCAAAGGCATTTTACTCATGCGTGACAAATCAGAGAATGACCAGGGAGAAGGTAGGGCCAGTCAGGGATAGCTTAGGGAACTTGTGTGCGGATAGGGGAAGCCCTAAATGAGTTTTTTGCTTCAGTTTTCACTAAGGAAAGGGACCTTGTTGTGAATGAGAAATTTGAGGACCTGGGAAACAGGCTTGAACAGATCAAGATTGATGAAGTTGATGTGCTAGAAATTTTGGCAAACATTAAATTGATAAGCCCCCAGGGCCAGACTAGACTTATCTCAGGCTGCTCCGGGAAGCCAGAGAGGAGGTTGCTAAGCCGCTGGTGAAGATCTTTCCTTCCTCACTCTCTGTGGGAGTCGTACCGGAGGATTGGAAGGAGGCGAATGTTGTTCCTCTTTTCAAGAAGGGTAATAGGGAAATCCCTGGCAATTACAGACCAGTCAGTCTTACGTCTGTGGTCAGCAAAGTTTTGGAAAGCATTCTGAGGGATAAGGATTTATGAATATTTGGAAAAGCATAGCATGATTAAAGGCAGCCAGCATGGCTTTGTGAGGGACAGGTCATGCCTCACAAATCTTATTGAGTTTTTTGAGGAGGTGACGAGACAGGTCGACGAAGGTCAAGCAGTGGATGTGGTGTATACGGACTTCAGCAAGGCATTTAATAAGGTTTCCCATGGTAGGCTCATTCATAAAATCAGGAGGTATGGGATACTGGGAGATTTGGCTATCTGGATTCAGAAGTGGTTGGCTGACAGAAAGCAGAGAGGGGTTGTAGATGGAAAGTATTCTGCCTGGAGGTCAGTGGTGGGTGGTGTCCCGCAGGGCTCTGTTCTTGGGCCTCTGCTCTTTGTAGTTTTTATAAATGACTTGGAGGTTGAGGGGTGGGTTAGTTCATTTGCCGATGACACAAAGGTTGGAAGTGCTGCTGATAGTATCGAGAGCTATTGTAGGTTGCAGCGCGACTTAGACAGGATGCAAAGCTGGGCTGAGAAATGGCAGATGGAGTTTAACTTGGATAAATGCGAAGTGATGCATTTTGGAAGGTCGAACTTGAATGCTGAACATAGGATTAAAGACAGGATTCTTGGCAGTGTGGAGGAACAGAGGGATCTTGGTGTTCAAGTACATAGATCCCACAAAGTTGCCACCCAAGTGGATAGGGTTGTTAAGAAAGTATATGGTGTTTTGGCTTTCATTAACAGGGGGATCGAATTTAAGATCCGCGAGGTTTTGCTGCAGCTCTACAAGACCACACTTGGAATATTGGGTCCAGTTCGGCTCGTCGTATTATAGGAAAGATACAGAGGCTTTAGGAGAGGGTGCAAAGAAGGTTTACCAGGATGCTGGCTGGACTGGGGGAGAGGGGGGGTTGCCTTACAAAGAGAGGTTGACTAAGCTCGGACTTTTCTCTCTGGAGAGAAGGAGGAAGAAAGGTGACCTGATCAAGGAATACAAGGTAATGAGAGGCATGGATAGAGTCAATAGCCAGAGACTTTTCTCCAGGGCAGGATTGACTGGTATGACAGGTGACAGTTTTAAGATATGAGGAGGAAGGTATAAAGGAGGTGTCAGAGGAAGGCTCTTTACGCAGAGAGTTGTGAATTCATGGAATGCGTTGCTAGCGGTTATGGTGGAAGCAGAGTCATTATGGACATTTAAGCAACTGCTGGACATGCACATGGACAGCAGTGAAGTGAGGAGTGCATAGGTTAGGTTATTTTATTTTAGATTAGGAATAATCCTCGGCACAACATTGTGGGCTGAAGGGCCTGTACTGTGCTGCAATTTTCCATGTTCTATGTTGTACATTGATGACTGTATCAGTGCTGTCTTGTGCTCTCCTGACGAGTTTGAACAGTTCATCAACTATGCCAACACCTTCCACCCTGACCTCAAATTCACCTGGATGATCTCCAACATCCCCGTCTCCTTCCAAGATCTCTTTGTCTCCAGATAACTGACTCAACATGGACATCTACTTCAAATCCACTGACTCCCACAGCTACCTGGACTACCTCTCAACTCCGCAGCCCCCATCCCCATCAATATGTGATCCCTTACTCCCAATTGTTTTGCCTTCACTGCATCTACTCCCAGGATGATTCATTCCACTCCAGGAAATCCCAGGCGTCCTCCTACTTTAAGGATTATAATGTTCCCTTCCCTGTGATCAACAACGTCCTCAACTGCATCTCCTCCATTTCCTGCACCTCCACCCTCAAACCTCAGTCCCTGCAACCACAAGAATAGACTCTCCCTGGTCCTCACATTCCATCCCACTAATCTCCAAATCCAGCGCATCATCCTCCGCCATTTTCACTACCTGCAGTCACACTTCACCACCAAAAATATATTTCCCTCCCCACCCCATTCTGCAGGGACTGTTCCCTCTGCAAATCCCTCATTGGGTCCACACTCCCCACCAACCCCTTCTCCACACCTGGAATCTTCCCCTTGCCGCTGCAAGGGTTGCAAAACCTGCACCCACACCTGTCCCCTCACCTCCATCCATGGCCCCAAAGGATCATTCCAAATCCAGCAGGCACTTCCTTGCATATCCTTGAACCTCATTTACTGCATTCATTGCTCTCGATGTGGTCTCCTCTACACCAGAAAGACCAAGCACAAACTCATGGAACGGTTCAGGAAACATTTCTGGTCCGCATGCACCAACCACCCTACCTTCTGGTGACCATCCAATTCAACTCCCCTTCCCAGTCTCCCGATGACATGTCCTTCATCACAATCACCTCCTACCTGCATCCACCTATCAGTATCCCACTTACCTACCTTTACCCTAGCTCCAAAACAACCCCCCATTTATTTCTCAGCCCCCTTCCCACTCCCAATTCCAGATAAAGGGTCCTGCCTGAAACATCAACTCTCCCGCTCCTCGGATGATGCCTGACCTGCTGTGTTTTTTCCCCCAGCACCACACTTTATCAACTCTGATTCTCCAGCATCTGTAGTCCTCATTATCTCCGAGCCACTGTTAATATTGCAGCTATATCCACAAAGATTATGGAACATAGAGTGAAGGAGTTCTGGGAATTTGGGTCAAGAAGGGTTCGAAAAGCTTGGAAACAGGGGTAGCTGAGAAGACGTACTGAGAGGGAGTTTTCAGAGCAGGTTGCTGGGAAGGAAGACAGGGAGGTTACTGAATTCAGTGGATTTCCCAACTGCAAAGAGATCCCCTGGAGAAAGTACTCAACTTTTCTTTCTACCATTTTATAAACTTTAAAAAAAAAAGTCCTGCCTAGCTCTGCCCATTCCAGACAAAGCTTGGCTTTTAATAATGCCAATTGGCCCTTATTTATTTACACTCAGTTGGCAGGCTGCTGATTTTGGTGCTTGCTCACTGTCTGTTTTAAGGATATGAGCTTGGGGTGGGTGGGAAGGAGGTGTGCTTGTCACCCAGCCAAATTGCTTGCCTATCCACTGAAAATACAACTGGTGGAAACATGCAATATTAAACCCAGAGTTTCCGACCCCAACTGGAAGATCTGGGTCAATATCATACACTTACATTAGCTCTAATTGACCTTCCAGTCTCAAAGAAAATATACCTTATATATTCAATCATACCTCATAGCTAAAAACTTTGATTCCTAGAAACATCCCATGAATTCCTCTGTATCTGGGCAGAAGTGGATGCTGCAGATGCTGGAGATTCCACCCCAGCAACCTCCTTATACATTCCATCATCCGCCAACATTTCTGCCACCTTCAAACCGACCCCATCACCAGGAATTTATTTCCCTCCACACTCCTATCCGCTTTCCGCAAAGACCGTTTCGTCCGTACTACCTGGTCAGGTCCACACCCCCCCCATAACCCACCCTTCCCTCCTGGTACATTCCCCTGCCACTGCAGGAATTGCAAAATCTGCGCCCACACCTCACCTCTGTCCAAGGCCCGAAAGGAGCCTTCCACATCCATCAAAATTTCACCTGCACTTCCACACGTCATTCATTGTATCCGTTACTCCCGGTGAGGTCTCCTCTACATTGAAGATACCAGACGCCTTCTTGCAGAACACTTCAGAGATCATCTCCGGGACACCCGCACCAATCAACCCAACCGCCCCGTGGCCGAAAATTTCAACTCCCCCTCCCACTCTGCTGAGGACGTGCAGGTCCTGGGCCTCCGCCACCGCCTCTCCCTCACCACCCGACACCTGGAAGAAGAACACCTCATCTTTCATCTTGGGACCCTCCAACCCCATGGCATCAATGTGGACTTCACCAGTTTCCTCATTTCCCCTCCCCCCACCTTACCCCAGTTTCACGGTGGCACAGCGGTTAGCACTGCTGCCTCACAGCGCCAGAGACCCGGGTTAAATTCCCGCTTCGGGCGACTGACTGTGTGGAGTTTGCACATTCTCCCCGTGCCTCTGTGGGTTTCCTCCGGGTGCTCCGGTTTCCTCCCACAGTCCAAACATGTGCGGGTTAGGTGAATTGGCCATGCTAAATTGCCCACAGTGTTAAATGAAGGGGTAAATGTAGGGGAATGGGTCTGGGTGGGTTGTGCTGCGGTGGGTCGGTGTGGACTTATTGGACTTATTGTTTCCACACTGTAAGTAATCTAATCTAAATCTAATCTAAAATCTAAGCTCCGTATCATCTTCATGACCTGTCCTACATGACAATCTTCCTTCCCACCTATCCGCTCCACCCTCCTCTCTAACCCATCACCTTTACCCCCATCTCTATTCACCTATTGCACTGTCAGCTACCTTCCTCCCAGCTCTACTCCCCTCCCATTTATTTCTCCACCCCCAAGGCTCCCAGCCTTATTCCTGTCGAAGGGCTTTTGCCCAAAACATCGATGTTCCTGCTCCTCGGATGCTGCCTGACCCGCTGTGCTTTTCCAGCACCACTCTAATCTTTCTCTGTATCTGACTGAGTACAATCACATCCTTCCTATAATGCATTGGTAAGAATTGTACCCTATACTCTAGTGGTGCTTATACAGTTTTAATGCAATAATTCTAGAGTATTCAGACTTCAAGCATCAACTATTAAAGGGGCCATCTGGACTCTTATACACTTGCCCTGCTACCTTTAGAGATCTATCGCCATACAATCCAAAGTCTCTCCATTTCTTCACAGCTCTCATCAGTTATTGTATATTCTCTTGTCTTATTTGTCCTCCATAACGTATTACTTCATATTTCTTAACTTCCATTTGACAATTTTCTGTCCACCTGCTCGTTTCCTCATTAACAATTTTGCAGCTAATTTTCAAATCATCTGCAAACATTTTTGTCATGTCTCTACATCTGGGTCTAAATCATTGATATAATCCACATTCAGCAAACACCTCTGTGCTGTGGAAACTGATTGGAAATGCCATCCAGACATAAAACCATAATCTTTTGTCTTTTGGCTCCACTGAGGCAATTTTGTATCCAACTTGCCATTTTCCTCTGGATGCCATGAGCATTTAACTTGCTGACCAATCTGCCTTATGGATCCTAAAATGCATCTGGACTACATCAAACATATTACCTTCATTAGCCCTCCTTATTCTATCAAATTAAGATTGACGTTCCCTTAACAAATGCACGATCACTGCCCTTGAACAATTCACGGCTCTTCAATGACAGATGCTGTCTTTCAGAACTTTTTCCAATAATTTCTCCACGTCTGAGGTTAGGTGGTCTGGCCTGTCATTTTCCCTTTGTTCTTTTTTAGAGAATGGTAATCCTCCAATTCCCCCAGCAATGTGCCTGTAAAGCAAACAGTATTGGCTAAATGGTCACAGCCTGTTATTTGCTCCCTTAGCAGTCTGGGATATATTTAATGTGGTAAGTTACCCAGTTTGAAAGATGTTGCAATGCTGACGTGCAGCTTCTAGCCTCGTGCCATTTTAATTCTCCACCTTGCTTACACTTGGACCTCTCTGTCCTTTGTTTCCTGTAGTGTTTACAATGAGTACCAATGAGATACAGCACCTCATCTTTTGATTGGTCACTTTACAATCTTTCGACCTCAGCACTTGGAAGTAGGACCCTGTTGGGATTCTTAAAGTGCCAGGCATATTGGCAGTCAATTTGCTTGCTGTCCTTCGATGGGTGTCCAACAATGTCTTAACAGTGTGGGCGTCACAGTGGTTAGCACTGCTGCCTCACAGAGCCAGAGACCCGGGTTCAATTCCCGCCTCAGGCGACTGACTGTGTGGAGTTTGCACATTCTCCCCGTGTCTGCGTGGGTTTCCTCCGGGTGCTCCGGTTTCCTCCCACAGTCCAAAGATGTGCAGGTCAGGTGAATTGGCCATGCTAAATTGCCCATAGTGTTAGGTAAGGGGTAAATGTAGGGGTATGGGTGGGTTACGCTTCGGCGGGTCGGTGTGGACTTGTTGGGCCGAAGGGCATATTTCCACACTGTAATGTAATCTAATAAAAGCTTGTACATTTGAGGTGGTAGTTGTTAAAATCTGCAGAAGAGACTGTGCCTCCAACCTGAGGTACCCTCTGAACTCTTCTTTAAAATGTACAAAATAGAAAAAGACCAAAGCTGTTAGTCTGTCTCTTCATAGAACGGCTTGTGGCCACAGCTGAGACTATCATGGGTTGGCAGTTCTGAGGGGGTGGTGTAGGGATAGTTTAAACATATTATTGGGGTACTGGCTAAAGTAGAGGTCAGCAGGTCTGGCAGCATCTATGGAGAGAAATCAAAGTTCGCGTTTCGGGTCAAGTAACCCTTCCACAGATCAAGGAAAGTGTGTCCAGCAGGCTAAGATAAAAGGTAGGGAGGAGGGACTTGGGGGAGGGGCGTTGGAAATGCGATAGGTGGAGGGAGGTCAAGGTGAGGTTGATAGGCCGGTCTCCCAGAGGTGTTCTCTGAAACGTTCCGCAAGTAGGCAGCCTGTCTCCCCAATATAGAGGAGGCCACATCGGGTGCAGCGGATGCAATAGATGATGTGTGTGGAAGTGCAGGTGAATTTGTGGCGGATATGGAAGCGTCCCTTGGGGCCTTGGAGGGAAGTAAGGGGGGAGGTGTAGGCGCAAGTTTTGCATTTCTTGCGGTTGCAGGGGAAGGTGCCGGGAGTGGGGGTTGGGTTGGTGGGGGGTGTGGACCTGACGAGGGAGTCACGGAGGGAGTGGTCTTTTCGGAACGCTGATAGGGGAGAGGAGGGAAATATATCCCTGGTGGTGGGGTCCGTTTGGAGGTGGCGGAAATGAGGGCGGATGATAAGTTGTACATGGAGGTTGGTGGGGTGGTAGGTGAGGACCAGTGGGGTTCTGTCCTGGTGGCGGTTGGAGGGGCAGGGCTCAAGGGCGGAGGAGCGGGAAGTGGAGGAGATGCGGTGGAGGACATCGTCGACTACGTCTGGCGGGAAATTGCGGTCCTTGAAGGAGGAGACCATCTGGGTTGTATGGTTTTGGGCAGAAGATGAGGCGCTCTTCCTCCAACCGTCGTGTTGCCATGCAGAAGATGAGGCGCAGAAGATGCAGAGGAAGAGCACCTCATCTTCTGCCTGGGAACCCTCCAACCACAAGGGATGAACTCAGATTTCTCCAGTTTCCTCGTTTCCCCTCCCCCCACCTTGTCTCAGTCAAATCCCTCGAACTCAGCACCGCCTTCCTAACCTGCAATCTTCTTCCTGACCTCTCCGCTCCCACCCCACTCCGGCCTATCACCCTCACCTTGACCTCCTTCCACCTATCGCATTTCCAACGCCCCTCCCCCAAGTCCCTCCTCCCTACCTTTTATCTTAGCCTGCTGGACACACTTTCCTCAATCCTGAAGAAGGGCTTATGCCTGAAACGTCGATTCTCCTGTTCCTTGGATGCTGCCTGACCTGCTGCACTTTTCCAGCAACACATTTTCAGCTCTGATCTCCAGCATCTGCAGCCCTCACTTTCTCCTTCCACAGATCAGCCCATTGACCCGAAATGTTAACTCTGTTGGTCTCCACAGCTAAAGTCAGACCTGCTGAGCTTTTCCAGCAATTTCTATGTTTTTTCTTTTATTTACAATATCTGTGGTTCTTCAGTTTTTATTGGAGTACTGGTCCCTGGGATCCTCATTCTACTGCAGTCAGCAGTTCCACTAATTCAATATTTCCACCAAATAAGTGGAGCTGCTGGACAAAAATCTTAATATTCTGTCCATTAATCATGAACAAAATAATGATTGATAATTTTTTCAACAAAAATTACTGTTCCCTAATGCAATCTGCAGCAGCTGTAAAATTGAAAGTTAGCTCTCATGTTTCACTACCTCAAGGACCTGTTGGCTGATTGGAAAATTCATTGGCACAAGGGACGTGTCTTTCAATTTACTTTATTGGCTAGTCACCTCTTTTCAGGAGGGTAGCTGTTCAGTCCCCAGCCCATCCTTTCTCAAAATAGTTTGAGGTTGGAACTGCGCTGGCTGCAACAGCAAATTCAGGACCCACTAGCCTCCTCTCTGCTGGATCTTAGAAATGTGTCCTGTGAACTTGTTTTACTCTCAAAAGATGCGAAATGACCCTTAGTTTTTCTATCATTTTCTGTTTATGTTACTAACGATAGATTACTTCTGCTTGCCTTCAGACTGGGAATGTCAGAGGGGTATATCAACACTTAAACAAAAATCTCTAATTTCCTTATCCTTCAGAGTGCCTCTATTTTCACAGGATGAATCTGGTGAGGTGAAGCAGACGGACTGTCCATGGCCTGAGTTCCATGACATTTACACAGGAACATATGAACTTTCTCAACATAAAAATAAATAGCTATGTCTTTTTGGTGAGCAGAATGGGCATCAATCAGCATTTTCAGATAAGCGGCATACCTAACTGAAAGTTAGAACACCTAAGTGCATTGGTCACTGAAAAGAGTCACAGGCAAACTTGGACAGAAATGTGACAGACACAATAATTTCACTTGGAGGATGTCTGGTGCTATGGCTTGCAGAGGACCAATTAACCTTGAAATCTACAATCAAGTCTCATTCTCCTGTAATAGTAACTAACAGCCGTAGAAGAGCCTTACTTAGTACTCTGCTACAGATAACAAGTATCAAATACAACTACATCATTGAGGACATTTTTCTTTACCAGGGACCAGCATCAAAATAATTGTACTGCTACAGATTTGGCTGTGTGCAAAGTTATTCTACACGGGCAGGAACAAAGGGAAGCAGACAGAATAATTAACTGATCATAATAACCCACTTCCTGAATTCACATACACTTCAATAAACATGAATACAAGAGTCCAGAGAAAACACTGTCTCTAGGAGGTCTGGTATTCTGCAATAACTGGGACAGGATTTTAAAAATTCTTTGATGGGACATTGGCATCAATTACTGGGCCAACATTTATTGTGCATCTCTAGAGAAAGTAGAAGTGAGCTGCCTTCCTGACCTGCTGCAGTTGATTTGGTGTAGGTAGACCCACAGTGCTGTTTGGAACAGAGTTCGAGATTTTCGACACAGCAAGAAGAAACAGCAATAAAGTTCAAGTCAGGATAGAGTCACTGCAGGGTGCGATGCTCCCACATGTCAGCTGTCCTTGTTTTTCTTGGTGCAAGGTTGTGTGTTTAGAAAGGGCTGTTGAAGGAGGTTGGGTGAGCTGTGGCAATATTTGCTGGAGTAAATCAATCAGGCAGCCTCTTTTTAAAAAAATACTCCCATTAAATACACTTACAATAAAACCCATGAGTGAAAAGAGAGTGTAAACTGGGGAAAGAAAAACATCGTTTGAAAGAGAAGAGCAAGTGAAGAAATCAATAACAGGTTTAGAGGGGAAGAGATAAGTGGGAAAAGTGGCTAAAAGGAGCATTGGAAATGGTGGAGAAAATTATTAGAATAAATTATGAACCCTACATAAAGTAAGACATATAATGGAATATAAAGGTAAATGTTGTAAGTATTTTTTTTTCTTTCAGGAAGGCAAACTGGGTATTTTTCTAATATTGTGGGCTTATGACACCAACAGTTCAGACAAATCACTTGAGTTCTACCCTGACTTTGCCATTGAGCTGCTCTCACACTTTGCATGTCATCTTAAAAAATGATGCCTTTGCCTTAATTAGAAAGGTGGCAAGTAGGGTCTGACTCTTCATTTCGGCCTATGCTTTTGCCTTGCATATAGCCATCGCTTCAGCAACTGAAGATTTTCATTCGCTTTCATCAGGGGAAGAGGGGGAAGCCAATCCGTCTCCCAAACCTGTTCCACCATTCAATCCAAACATGGTTAATTGGTATCTGAACTCCATCTACCTGACTTGTTCCATTACCCATATCTATCAGTTGCAATTGCCCTCAGTTATAACAGTTTTAGGGAAGAGTTCTGGATTTGATCTATCCTTTGTGTGAAGCATTTCCCAACATCACTTGTGAACAGCATAAGTTCTAATTTTAAAATATTTTCATTTATCTTGCATTTTGAGGAGTAAACTGCAGAGTCAGAGTGAGAGAGACTTTGTTAGAGTGAGATTGAGACAGAGTGAGTAACTGAAATTTTGGGTTAAAGTGGGAATTTGAGGCGGGGGGGGGGTGAAAGAGGTGCTTTAATTAAGGTTTCCTGCAAGAAATAAAGCCTCCAGAGTGGTGGCTAACAAGAGAGGGAACAACGCCTGGATTGAACAGCTTATCTGCAATGAGACCATTGTCAGCGTGATGTCATGAATTCAGGGAAAGCAGTTAATTGATGAGTAGGTTTATTCAGTATTTCTAATTTTTAAAGTTGGATAATTTATTTATTTAAATCTTTAGACATTTTTTCTCTTTTCAGGGGAGTTTTCGTAGCAAGTTCATACTTATTCCAAGGGAAATGAATAGTTTTTAGAGTTATAGGATGGCAGGTCAGCAAGGCCAAATAGAGAGTACATCCTACAGTGTCTGTAAAGTCATGAACATCTCATATGTCCCAGACAAACACATTGGAAGGAAATGTCACTGGCTACATGAGCTTCAGCTCAGTGCTTTGGATCTTGAGCAGCAGCCAGATTCACTGTTGTGCATCCCAGTGTGTTGAAAACGGTAGCTATAGAGATAGTCCATGCAATGATAATTATCTTCAAAATTCTATATATTCTGAAATGATTCCTGCAGACTGGAAGGTAGCAATGTCATCCCAATATTTAAGAAGGGAGCAAGAGAGAAAACAAAGAACTACAGACCTTTTAGCCTTATATCAGTAATTGTGAAAATATTTGTTTGCCACTGCAACACAGGTATGTTTAAACTAAGTAGTGGGGGGGGGCACACTGTAAATTCAAAGAGGAAGTTAAAGGGAAAGTCAGAATAGAGAAGTTAAGAAAGACAACAGAATCAACGGAGCAGAAAACTCAAGAAAGAATCATACAGTATGGTCAAATGAAATAGGGATTGATAGGAAGGGTGAGGGGAGTAACAAATTTAAAATATTATATATGAATGCACGAAACATAAGAAATAAGGTGGATGAGCTTGAGGCTCAGTTGGAAATTGGAAGGTACAATGTTGTGGGGATAACAGAGACGTGGCTTCAAGTGGACTGGGCCTGGAAAATGAATATTCAAGGCTATACGTGCTATACAGACTGATGGGCAGAGGGAGTAGGGGTGGCCCTGTTGGTGAGGAATGATATTCAGTCCCTTGTGAGAGGGGACATAGAATCAGGAGATGTAGAGTCAGTATGGATAGAGCTGAGAAATTCTAAGGGTAGAAAGACCCTAATGGGAGTTATCTAAAGGCCCCCAAACAGTAGTGTGGATGTAGAGTGTAAGTTGAATAAGGAGTTGAAATTGGCCTATCGCAAAGGTGTTACTGCAGTTATTATGGGGGATTTCAACATTCAGGTAGACTGGGAGAATCAGGATGGTACTGGACCCCAGAAAGGGAGGTTGTGGAGTGCCTCTGAGATGGTTTCTTAGAACAGCTTGTACTGGAGCCTACTAGGAAGAAGGCAATTCTGGATCTGATGTTGTGCAACGAACCGGATTTGATCAGGGACCTTGAAGTAAAGGACCCATTAGGAGGTAGTGACCATAATATGATAAGTTTTAATCTGCAATTTGAGAGGGAGAAGGGAAAACTGGAAGTATCAGTATTGCAATTGAACAAAGGGAACTATGGAGCTATGAGGGAGGAGCTGGCCAAAGTTCAATACCTGAGCAGGGATGGCAGTGGAACAACAATGGCAGGTATTTCTGGATATAATGCAGAAGGTGCAGGATCAGTTCATTCCAA
The DNA here is from genome assembly GCF_037043375.1 of Chiloscyllium plagiosum. Classification (NCBI taxonomy): domain Eukaryota; kingdom Metazoa; phylum Chordata; class Chondrichthyes; order Orectolobiformes; family Hemiscylliidae; genus Chiloscyllium; species Chiloscyllium plagiosum. The sequence continues at coordinate 38,150,607 of NW_028270177.1, forward strand.
AGAGGGAAGAAAGATCCTAAGGGAAGGCAGGGACGGCCGTGGCTGATGAGGGAAGTCAAGGACTGTATAAAGATAAAAGAGAAGTATAACATAGCAAAGATCAGCGGGAAGCCGGAGGACTGGGAAACCTTTAAAGAGCAACAGAGGAAAACTAAAAAGGCAATATGCGGAGAAGAAATGAGGCACAAAGACAAACTGGCCAAAATGTAAAGGAGAATAGTAAAAGCTTTTTTAGGTATGTGAAAAGAAAAAAAAATGGTTATGACTAAAAGTGGGTCCTTGAAGACAGAAACGGGTGAATTTATTATGGGGAACAAGGAAATGTCAGAAGAGTCGAACAGGTACTTTGGATCTGTCTTCACTGGGGCAGACACAAGCAACCTCCCAGATGTAACAGTGTCTGAACGACCTAGGGTAATGGATGAACTGAAGGGAGTTTATATTAGGCAGGAAATGGTGTCGGATAGACTGTTAGGTCTGAAGGCTGTTAAGTCCCCTGGTTGATAATCTAATTGGGCATGGTCAACATGGATTTGCAAATAGGAAACTGTGTTTGATAAACTTGCTGGGAATCTTTTGAAGCTGTTACTAACAAAATTGAGAAGAGACAGCCAATGAATGTAGCATAGTTAGATTTTTGAAAGGCTTTTGATAAAGACCCCAAAGAAGGCTGATTAGAAAAATTAAAGAACATAGGCTAGGAGATAATAAAGCAGCATGGATCAATAATTTGCCAACACACAGAAAACAGAAAGTGGGAATAAGTGGATCATTCCTGCAGTTCCAGTGTATATAGTGTGATACCATGAGGATCAATCCTTGGACTTCAGCTGTTCACAATATCTATCAATGATTTTGAGATGGGAACTGAATGTAGTATTTCCAAATTAGTAGATGATACAGAGCTAAGTGGGAATGTGTGCTGTAAGGAAGATGTACAGTGGCTTCAGGAGCATTTGGGCAGGCTTAGTAAAGGGGAAGAATATGGCAGAAGGAATGTCATATGCAAAACATGTGAGGCTATCCACTTTGTAGGAGAAACAGATAGGCAGAGTATTTCTCAAATGATGAGAGGTTGAAAAAGGTGCAAAGGGACTTTGTCTTTATTAAGTCACTGAAGGCTGACATAAAGGGGTAACAAGCTATTAGGAAGGCTATTGGAATGTTAGCTTTTCCTGGAAGAGGATTGACTGTAACAGTAGTGAAAACTTGCTGCAGTTGTAAAGGAACATGGTTAGACAGGACCTGGAAAGCTGTGTGAGTGTTTGATCTCCTTATCTCAGGGAAGATGTTATTGCCATAGCGGGAGTGCAATTAAGGTTTAGCAGACTTGTTCTTGGCATGGCAAGACTGTCCAATGAGGAGAGATTGGGCAAATTGGGCCTGTGTTCTCTAGAGTTTTGGAGAATGAGAGGTGACCTCATTGAAACTTACAAAATACTGAAAGGGATAGAAGGATAGATGCAGATAAGATGTTTCCCTTGGTTGGAGAGTCTAGAATTAGGGGCTCAATTTAAAATGATGAGAATGCTATTTCAGGGAAAAATAAAATCACAATACGCTTATCAGACCATAAAGGCTGCTCTCTCATTGGGACGAAGATGAGGAGAAATTATTTTATTCAGAGGATAGTGAACTTTTGGAATTTCCTCCAAAGGAGGGCTGTGGCGGCTCAATCTTTGAGAATGTTAAAGGTACATATGGATAGATTTCTGGTTAATAGTCACATAGAGGGTTTGGGGGATGGGGTGAGTAAAAGACATTGAAATATTCGAACAGCCATTATTGTATTGAACATCAGGGCAGACTCCATTAGGTTAGACTAGATTCCCTACAGTATGGAAACAGGTCTTTCGACCCAACAAGTTCACACCGACTCTGTGAAGAGTAACCCACCCAGATCCAATCCCCTACCCTATATTTATCCTGGCTAATGCACCTAACACTATTGGCAATTTAGCACGGCCAACTCAACTGACCTGTACATCTTTTGGATTGTGGGAGGAAACCAGAGCACCCGGAAGAAACCCATGCAGACATGGGGAGAATGTGCAAACTTCACGCAGACAGTCACCTAAGGCAGGAATCGAACTTGGGTCCCTGGTGCTGTGAGGCAGCAGTGCTAACCACTGAGCCACCGTGCCGTCCCTTAATGATACATCATGGGCCTGAATGGCCTACTCCTGTTCCTATGTTCTTTCATTACTACTCACTGTTTACTCTATCATAGCCTTTCATCATTTTAAAACAGCTCGGTTTGATCATCTTATAAATTTCTATGCCAAAGAGTACACAGACCTCTTTATTTATCCTGCCCTTATAACATGACACTTAGAGCTCTTGTGGCACAGAGGTAGTGTCCCTAACTGTGGGCCAGAAGGCCCGGATTCAAGTTTGACCTGCACCCATTATGTGTCCAAAAATGTCCAAACAGGTTGGTGAAGATAACCATAACATACCCTTATGGTTTGGTGATTTGGCATCGCACACCCTCCAAGTCACGCATACTTCCAGAGGGGTGGTGCACACATCTCCAGATGCAGTCTAATCAGAGCTTTTACAGCTGTAACATAAATTCCACATCTTTGTATGAAAGCTGGGATAAGATAAAGGCCAACATTCCATTATGCTTTTTTTTTTCCATATCTGCTCACTATCTTTTACTGAGTTTCAAACGTGGAATGTTAAATTCCATTGCTCCTTTACAGTTTCTAGACAATACTCTGACTTGACTTTATTGTTTGCATGGGCAAGAGAGGCAGATTAAATAATAACTTTCTTGAGGAAGCAATAACAAAAATAATTTGTATCTATCTCTAGGACAGCTTTAACATACTGAGTTGTCCAAAGGAGCATTGCAAAGCAAAATTTGATCGCATATTACATACTAAGGAAGGTATTCAAAAGCTTAGTCTAAGAGGTACTTTGTAAGGGGTGTGCTATAGGAGGGAGCAGCAATGCCGAGAAGTGGAGGTTTAGTGAGGGAATTTCAGAGCTGTTAGCTCAGTCAGCAGTAATTGAATATTAAAATCTTTGGATGGTGGGAAATGCTAAAGAGACCTGAGTGAGAAGAGTAGGATTTTTGGGACCACAGACCTAACAGGACAAGTTCACAGAGAGATTTGAAACATGGAAGAATCAGGATGTTGCTTTACTGGGAATGTATGTTAGTGAGCATAGAAATGCTGGGCAAAGGGTACTTGGAGAGGGTAAAGATGTGGTTATCAGAATTTTGGGATAACCTCAAGTCTATGGAGGATACAGCCTGAGAAGGTGATCTGCTACCCATTGGAATTGTCAAATCTAGAGGTAGAAATGCACAGACGAGATTTTAGTAGCAAAATGAATGAACAGAGGGGTGGTAGCAGACAATGTTAGGGAGGTGGGAATTGGGGTTTTTAATCTTGGTAGATGTGGTAGGAAACTGAAACCAGGGACAAATATGAAACCAAAGATGTGAACAGTCTGGTTCAACCTAAAACAGCTTCTGAGAGAGGGATTAAGCTTGTGGCTAGGGCACCCCAAGTTTGTGGTGCAGGCAAAGACAATGCGTAACATCCAGTTGATTGCTGTTCATCTGTTACTGGTTATTGGACAAGAAACCTGACAACTTAGTGATGGTGGGGGAATCAAGAGGGGTTGTGGTAAGGCAGAGCTGGATGTCGCTAGCAAACACATGAAAAATGACACTATGGTTGTAGACGATATCAGAGTTGAGAGTGTGTTGCTGGAAAAGCACAGCAGGTCAGGCAGCATTAAAGCAGCAGGAAAATCGACGTTTCAGGGCCAGAGCCCTTCATCAGATTTTCTGTTCCTTGGATGCTGTGATTTTCCAGCAACACACTCACAACTCTGATCTCCAACATCTGCAGACCTCACTGTCTCCCTTTAGACAATATCAGCCAGTGGTTGTGTGCAGATGAGAAATGGGGCGGGACAAAAGCAGATCTCTGGGAACACTAGAGATAATGCTGTGAGAGTAGAAAGTGATGCCACTTATAGATAATCCCTTATGATTAGATAGATAAGAATGGAACCAAGCAATATCCCCAATCAGGTTGATGGTGGTGGAGGGGAACTGGAAGAAAATGGTACAGTCAACTGTGTCAAAAGATGCAGAAAGGTTGAGAAGATAAAGGAAGGAACAGCTTACTTTTGTCAGTTGTATACTTATAACTGTGAAAATGCAGGTTTGGTACTGTGGCAGGAGAAGAAACCAAATTGGAAGAATTCAATCATAGAACTCCAAGAAATATGGTCAAACACTTTGGAGAAGAAAGAAAGTTCAGAAATGGGCAATAGATTGAGAAAAGCGGACCAGTCAAGGATTTCTTCAGGAAAAGGTTGATGATGGCAGATTTGATGGACAGATGGCTAGCATTTGAAGTGAGAGCAGTTAACAATATCAGCTAAAATTGAATCAGATGCAGATTTGAAAGTAAGAATTTTGCAGCTCACTGTGGAAAGAGTGAGAAAATGGATCTAATTGGATAGCTGTTTCAAAGAGCTGGCTCAAGCACAACGGGAAATATGCACACATACATTCCAATGAATTGCTTGGTTGAAAGAAAGTGCAATCATACTATATGAATCGTTCAGAATATGATTCTTTAGCCCAACACTAGGCCCATTATGAAATACTCAAAACTTGAGTTTGTGACTTTCAGCCTGTTGTGGCTTTCGCTTGTAGCACTCCCTTATCGCACTAAAATGACTATACAAAAAAAAGTTTTAAAGTGTCAATGGTGATTGTGCAGTTGGGCCTGCAAAATCTCATTCACAGGAATTTCATTTGCACATACTCCCAAATAATTTCCCAGAACCTCTGGGACTGAGGGGAGAATAACAGAAATATCAGTGGCTGACCTAAAGTAATTGGGACTTATCCCTAAGCAACCGCAAGCAGATTGCGAGACCTCATTTTCTCATTATGCTGTGTTTGAAATGTTGTATCCATATCATTACTTCAAACAAGTAAACTTCAAAAATGAGAAACAAAAAAATGAAAACTTGTTTTTGTAGCATTCTTAGTGAACTATAAAATGAATGCAGGCTCTTCTGGCTGCTGATCAAAAATACTTGGAATAAAACTTTAGCATCTCAAAGTCATTAACTGCTGTCAGCATTCTCCCAGTTGAACTGACTTTAGGTATGTTTTTGATACACTGTAGTAATGCCAAATACTGATAGAAGTGCTCCTGTATAATGTGTAGGCAGTGCATCTACATTTTTCTGATTCCTTTATTTTACTCACTCTGAAGGGAGTTGTGCAGTTATTGAAATAGAAGCTCTGATCCAGCAGGGAGGCAAGTTTGGCAAGGTGGAAAGATTGGTATAGATGGACATCTGGGATCAGTATTTTTTAAGTAACTGCTGGAGGTCAAAAGGTAATGACAAATTACTAACTACACAACTGGTTGAAACATCTTGCTTTCACATGGCTGACACTTTTTAGTATGGTAATAAAGGCGCAATGGACTATAAAAAACGTGGAGTAATACTGTAAAGAAGGGACATCATTATACGCTTTGTAGCCTAATAGCTGGCAAAAAATGAATTTTGAAAATATTAAAAATTTCATGATGACAATCTAGCGAACATGATCAGACTGAATTGTATGCTCAGTTTGCATCTTTCATAGTGAGAAAATAGATTGTGAAAAAAAATGAAAGGTCAAAAGACAGAATGTTAAAATAAAAAGCTAAAATATTAATACAGAAGGAAAATTAGTCTATGATAGAAAGCCAGCCAGAAATATTAAACCAAACAGGATGGGTTTGGGTCCACTACTTTTCATCATTTATATAAATGATTTGGATGTGAACATAGGAGATATAGTTAGTAAGTTTGCAGATGATGCCAAAATTGGAGGTGTAGTGGACAGTGAAGAAGGTTACCTCAGATTACAATGGGAACTTGATGAAATGGGCCAATGGGCTGAGGAGTGGCAGATGGAGTTTAATTTAGATAAATGTGAGGTGCTGCATTTTGGGAAAGCAAATCTTAGCAGGACATATACACTTCATGGTAAGGTCCTGGGGAGTGTTGCTGAACAAAGAGACCTTGGAGTGCAGGTTCATAGTTCCTTGAAAGTAGAGTTGCAGGTAGATAGGATAGTGAAGAAGGCAATTGGTATGCTTTCCTTTATTGGTCAGAGTATTGAGTACTGGAGTTGGGAGGTCATGTTGTGGCTGTACAGGATGTTGGTTAGGCACTTTTGGAATATTGCGTGCAATTCTGGTCTCCGGCCTATTGGAAGGATGTTGTGAAACTTGAAAGGGTTCGTAAAAGATTTACAAAGATATTGCCAGGGTTGGAGGATTTGAACTATAGGGAGAGGTTGGATAGGGTGGGGCTGTTTTCCCTGGAGCATCGGAGGCTGAGGGGTGACCTTATAGAGGTTTACAAAATCATGAGGGGCATGGATAGGGTAAATAGATAAGGTCTTTTCCCTGGGGTGGGGGAGTCCAGAATTATAGGGCATAAGTTTAGGGTGAGAGGGAAAAGATATAAAAGGGACTTAAGGGGCAACTTTTTCATGCAGAGGATGCTGCGTGTATGGAATGAGCTGCCAGAGGAAGTGGTGGAGGCTAATACAATTGCAAAATTTAAAAGGCATTTGGATGGGTATATGAATAGGAAGGGTTTGGAGGGATATGGGCCGGGTGCTGGCATGTGGGACGACTAGATTGGGGTGGGATATCTGGTTAGCATGGATGAGTTGGACAGAAGGGTCTGTTTCTGTGCTGTATACCTGTATGATTCTATTTGAAGACAAGAAGTGTTAACAGTGCGAACTCTGCTACTCTAGAAAGTAAGACTGGAGAATTAATAATTGGAAATAAGGAAATGGTAGCTGAGTTCATGTATTTTGTATCATTCTTCACAATGGCAGAAATGAGTAAAACCTCAGAAGTAGCAATAAATCAGAAAGTGGAAGAGAGGGAGAAACTCAGAAAAACCACAATCATCAGAAAAGTGATAATAAATAGATTTTTAGGTTGAGAATCTACAAATGCCCACAGTGCAGATGGACTTCATCCTAGAGTTTTAGAAGGGGCTACTGAGACAATAGATGCATTGGTTTTAATTCACTAAAACTATCTTGATTCAGGAAGATTAGATTGGAAGTCAGCAAATCTAAGTATTTTATTCAAAAAGGAGGGAGACAGAAAACAGGAAACTATAAGCTTAACTTCTGTCATGGAGTTGCAGTATTATACAGCATGGAAATAGAACCTTTGGTCCAAATCATCCACACCAACCAGATCTCCTAACCTGACCTAGTTTCATTTGCCAGCATTTGGTTTCTATCCCTCTAGACTATTCCTATTCATGTATCCATGCAGATGCCTTAATGTTGTAATTGTACCAGCCTCCACCTCCTTTCTTGAACCAATCTCTGTGTGGAAAAAGTTGTTCCTTTGGTTCCTTTTAAATAGAATAGAATAGCCTTTTCTGTCACACGCACTCAAATCAGTGCAATGAAAAGTTTGTTATGTTGCCTCTTGGCACCATCTTACGTAAGGGTACCTAGGTTCAGATTCTTTAAGTGTTGTTAGAGAATTGAAATAGCCAAAAAAAATGACCAGCATGCGAATACAGAGTTTAAAAGTCCAGAATGAGAATAAAAACTGTCTTTAAAGTACTCAAGCGGTAGTCCTTTAAAACTTTCCAATCTCATTCTAAACCTATGTCATCTAGTTTTGGATTCCCCTACCCTGAGAAAAAGAACTTGGCTATTCACCCTATCCATGCCCCTCATGATTTTATAAACTTCTATAACTTCAGCCTCTGACACTCCAGGGGAAAAAAAAATTCTATTGTAGCTCCAACGCTCCAATCCTGGTAACATCCTTGTAAAAGCTGGGAGATCAGAATTGAACGCAGTACTCTAAAAGTGGCCTCACCAATGTCCTGTACGGCTACAACCAACTCCTGCACCCAATACACTGAATAATGAAGGAAGGGTGCCAAAACGCCTTATAGGGGAAACATTAAGAACTATGATTAAGAAAGGTACTTGGAGAGGTTCAAGGTAATCAGGCAAAGTCAACTTGGCTTTGGAGATGGGAAATCATGCTTGACCCATCTATAGGAGCTCTTTGAGGATATAACATGTGCCATGAATAAAGGGGAACAGTTGGATACACCATAAGTAGATTTGCAGAAAGTGTTTGGAAAACAAATGTCATTGCAGGAAATAGAAACCCATACTTAGTACTTAGTTCTGACTTCAGGAGGCAGAAAGGATCTTTTACGGATATAAAGATGTAGCAAATAGTGTGCCACAGGGATCAGGGATGGGATGTCACATGTTTAAAATTTAAATAAGCTATTTGGATGAAGGGTCAGAAGGTATGATTGACAATGCCTTGATGACACAAAGGTAAATAGGAAAGTAAGTTGTGAAGAGGATATAAGGACACAGAGATATTTTGGATGGCTTAACTGAATGACAAAGGTATAAAATGTGGGAAAGTGTGAAATTGTTTATTTTGGCAGGAAGAGTAAAAAAGCATAATATATAAATGGTGAGAGATTGCATAACTCTGGGGTGCAGAGGGATGTGGTTAGTATGTTAATAATTAGGAAAGCTAATAATATTTATCACAAAGGGAATTAAACACAAAAGTGGGAAAATTATTCTCAGTTATACAGGGTACAGAACCATGTACAGTACTGGTCCCTCTTATTTAAAGATGGATGTAAATGCATTTGGACACAGTTCAGAGAAAGTTTACTGAACTAATGTCTGGAATGGGTAGTTCCATGAGGAATTGTTGGGATAAGATAGGTCTGTCTATGCTGGAGTTTAGAGAGGTAAGAGACGATTCAATTGTGTTATAAGCCTTGCTGATTTTTCATCATTTTTGAATTTATCAATTTTGAATTAAGAACTTGAATTGACAGGAGGACATTGGGACAGATGTGGTAAAAGGAAAAGAACAGACTAAACAAGCAAAGCTTGTTTGTAAGGCCAGGCCGGGGCTAACTGCAAGCTGAGCCTTGATTAAAAAGGTTCAAACAGACACAGCAAAATTAGAAAAAGCTTTGTGTTTAAACAGATAGCAGAACTGGCTATTAATGAGGTCACTATCTGGAAATTGGTTCTGAGAAGTCTGGAAGAGACCCTATGTTCAAGCAGGTAGGAGTTGCTGAACCATAATTGATGACTGGGATGGAGTCGATCATGGTGGAACCAAAGTTTTTTTTAACACTATATTTTCTGAGAGATACTTTTGGGCTGATGCTGAGAAGGCATTAAAATTTGAAAGCTCTGTTCTCAACCTGATACACCAGCTTCCGGAAAACCAAAGAATAGAAACCTTACTTAGAAATATTGCTGCCTTTAGCTGGGTGAACAGAGAAGGTGACCCTGATCAACATTTCAGAAAAGCTGTCAAAAATTCCACGTTTATGCCTTTGTTATTTTCTTTTACTTACTCCTTAACTATGTTTGTTTGTCTGTCTGTCTGTCTTTTGTGTAAATGGGAGCTGAAAACAAATGTTTTGGGTTAAAAGCATAGATATTAATAACCTCACTGTGTTGCTTACTGACCTCTGCTAAAGTTATTGTACATTTAATAAATAGTTACATCTTTTGTTTAAGATATAAAATGGTGTCTAAAATTAATTATTCACAAAGTTTGGGACAAGTTTAGATTAGATTACATTACAGTGTGAAAACAGGCCCTTCAGCCCAACAAGTCCACACCGACCCGCCGAAGCGCAACCCACCCATACCCACCCCTACATTTGCCCCTTACCAACACTACGGGCAATTTAGCATGGCCAATTCACCTGACCTGCACATCTTTGGACAGTGGGAGGAAACCGGAGCACCCGGAGGAAGCCCACACAGACACGGGGAGAACGTGCAAACTCCACACAGTCAGTTGCCTGAGGTGGGAACTGAACCCGGGTCTCAGGCGCTGTGAGGCAGCAGTGCTAACCACTGTGCCACCACGCCACCCACAAAGACTCTGAATGGGAATCACTCCAGTGACTATCTGGGGTCTTTGACTGTTTAACTTTACTATGTTGCTAATACAGAGGCAGAAAGGTTGGTTGGCTGTCTGTGTTGTAACAAATGAAACACACAAGATCCTGGGTAAAGTAGATGTGGAGAGGCTGTATTCTCTTATGGCTAGAAGTAGAAGTCACCGTTCAAAAATCAGGGGCTGCCCATTTAAAACAGATGGGTTAAAATTACTTCCATGGAGGTTACGAGTGTTTGGAATTGTCTTCTTGAAAAGGCTCTTTGAATGTTTTTAAGGGAGAGGTAAATAAGTGTGGGGGGATTGGGAAGATGGGTAAGTTATCAGGGGGAGGCAGGAATTCACATTTAAAGTCCCAATCAGATCAACAATGGTCTTATTGAATGATGGAGCAGGTCAGAGATGCTGAATGACCTACTCCTGCTTGGAATCATGTCTGTCTGTTCTTATGAGGAGTAACTGGGGCAATATAAGGTGGGAATGCCAATTTCACAATGTGTTTTTGGTCCACCAGTATTGTACCGTCAATATAAAGAGAAGTTGATTGGAGTTCAAGAGAGGTACATTCCTGTGAAAATGCAGGATCGAAATGGCAAGGTTAGGGAACCATGGATGACAGGTGAAATTGTGAGACTAGCTAAGAGGAAAAAGGAAGCATACATAAGGTCTGGGTGACTGAAGACAGACAAAGCTTTGGAAGAATATTGGGAATGTAGGACCAATCTGAAAAAAGGAATTAAGAGGGTTAAAAAGGGTCATGAGATATCTTTAGCAAACAGGGTTAAAGAAAAGCCCAAAACCTTTTATTCATATATAAGGAACCAGACAGTAACTAGAGAAAGGGTTGACCCACTCAAGGACAAAGGAGGGACGTTATGCGTGGAGTCAGAGAAAATGGGTAAGATTCTTAATGAGTACTTTATATTGGTATTCACCAAGGAGAGGGACATGACAGATGTTGAGGTTAGGGATAGATCTTTGAGAACTGTAGGTCACGTCGACATAAGGAGGGAGGAAGTGCTGGGTATTCTAAAAGGCATTAAGGTGGACAAGTCCGCAAGTCCGGATGGGATCTATCCCAGGTTACTGACGGAAGCAAGAGAGGAAATTTTGGGGCTTTAACAGATATCTTTGCAGCATCCTTGAACACGAGTGAGTTCCTGGAGAGTTGGAGAATTGCTAATGTTGTCCCCTTGTTTAAGAAGGGTAGGAAGGAATAATCCAGGTAATTATAGACCAGTGAGCCTGATGTCAGTGGTAGGGAAGCTACTGGAGAAGATACTGAGGGATTAGATCTATTCTCATTTGGAAGAAATTGGGCTCATCAGTAATGGGCAGCATGGTTTTTTGCAGGGAAGGTCATGTCTAACAAACCTAATAGAATTCTTTGAGGAGGTGACAAAGTTGATTGATGGGAGAAGGGCTGTAGATGTCACATACATGGACTTTAGTAAGGCATTTGATAAACTAAAGTCGAATGGGGTCCAGGGTGTTCTAGCTAGATGGATAGAGAACTGGCTGGGCAACAGGAGACAAAGAGTAGTAAGTAGAAGAGAGTTATTCAAAATGGAGACCTGTGACCAGTAGTGTTCCACTGTTGTTTGTGATATATATAAATGATTTGGAGGAAAATATCGGTTGTCTGATTAGCAAGTTTTGTAGATGACAATAAGATTGGTGGAGTAGCAGATAGTGAAGGGGACTGTCAGAGAATATAGCAGGAAATAGACAGATTAGCGAGTTGGGCAGAGACTCATGGTTGGTGTGTTGCCTCCCAGGTGCCAGGGTTCGTGATGTCTCTGATCGTGTTTTTGGGATCCTTAAGGGGGAGAGGGAGCAGCCCAAAGTCATGGTCCACATAGGCACCAACGACATAGGTAGGAAGAGAGATGGGGATTTAAGGCAGAAATTCAGGGAGCTAGGATGGAAGCTTAGAGCTAGGACGAACAGAGTTGTTGTCTCTGGTTTGTTGCCCGTGCCACATGGCAAGGAATATGGACAGAGAGGAGTTGAACACATGGCGACAGGGATGGTGCAGGAGGGGGAGTTTTGGATTCTTAGATAATTGGGGCTCTTTCCGGGGTAGGTGGGACCTCTCCAAGCAAGATGGTCTTCATCTGAACTGGAGGGGTTCCAATATCCTGGGGGGAAAATTCGCTAAGGCTATTGGGGTGGTTTAAACCAATCAAGGAGGGGGATGGGAACAAAAATTGTAGTTCGAGAATAGAAAAGGTTGAGAGTAGGGAGGTCCAAAATCAAGTTTTAGGGACGCAAGATGGCACCGGCAAGCAAAAAATTGGTTTGAAGTGTCTACTTCAACGCCAGGAGCATCCGGAATAAGGTGGGTGTACTTGCAGCATGGGGTGGTACCTGGGACTTTGATGTTGTGGCCATTTCGGAGACACGGTTAGAGCAAGGACAGGAATGGTTGTTGCAGGTTCCAGGATTTAGATGTTTCAGTAAGAACACAGAAGATGGTAAAAGAGGGGGAGGTGTGGCACTGTTGGCCAAGGACAGTATTGCAGTTGCAGAAAGGATGTTTGGGGACTCGTCAACTCCTGTGTTGACGGAAAAGCTCCTGTGTGTCCTAGATATGTACCTGTCAGGCAGGGAGGAAGCTGTGGAGCACGGGAGCCGTGCTTTACAAAGGACGTGGAATCTCTGGTCAAAAGGAAGAAGAAGGCTTGTAATAGGATGAGATGTGAAGGCTCAGATAGGGCGCTTGAGGGTTACAAGGTAGCCAGGAAAGACCTGAAGAGAGAGCTCAGAAGAGCCAGGAGGAGACATGAGAAGTTGTTGGCGGATAGGATCAGGGTAAACCGTAAGGCTTTCTATAGGTATTTAAGGAATAAAAGAATGACGAGAGTAAGATTAAGGCCAATCAAGGATAGTAGTGGGAAGTTGTGTGTGGAGTCAGAGGAGATAGGGGAAGCACTAAATGAATATTTTTCAACAGTATTCATTCTAGAAAATGACAATGTTGTCGAGGAGAATACTGAGATACAGGCTACTAGACTAGGTGGGATTGAGGTTCACAAGGAAGAATTAGAAATTCTGCAGAGTATGAAAATAGATAAGTCCCCTGGGCCGGATGGGATTTATCCTAGGATCCTCTGGGAAGCCAGGGAGGAGATTGCCGAGCCTTTGGCATTGATCTTTAAATCGTCATTGTCTACAGGAATAGTGCCAGAAGACTGGAGGATAGCAAATGTGGTTCCCCTGTTCAAGAAGGGGAGTAGAGACAACCCTGGTAATTATAGACCAGGGAGCCTTACTTCAGTTGTTGGTAAAGTGTTGGAAAAGGTTATAAAAGATAGGATTTATAATCATCTAGAAAAGAATAATTTGATTAGGGATAGTCAGCACGGTTTTGTGAAGGGTAGGTCGAGCCTCACAAACCTTATTGAGTTGAGAAGGTGACCAAACAGGTAGATGAGAGTAAACCAGTTGATGTGATGTATATGGATTTCAGCAAGGCATTCGATAAGGTTCCCCACAGTAGGCTATTGGACAAAATGCAGAGGAAAGGGATTGTGGGAGAAAAAGCAGTTTGGATCAGTAATTGGCTTGCTGAAAGAAGACAGAGGGTGGTGGTTGATGGGGAATGTTCATCCTGGAGTCCAGTTACCAGTGGTGTACCGCAACGGTCAGTGTTGGGTCCACTGCTGTTCGTCATTTTTATAAACGACCTGGATGAGGGCTTAGAAGGGTGGGTTAGTAAATTTGCAGACGACACTAAGGTCGGTGGAGTTGTGGATAGCGATGAAGGATGTTGTAGGTTACAGAGAGACATAGATAAGCTGCAGAGCTGGGTGAGAGGTGGCAAATGGAGTTTAATGCGGACAAGTGTGAGGTGATTCACTTTGGTTGAAGTAACCGGAATGCAAAGTACTGGGCTAATGGTAAGATTCTTGGTAGTGTAGATGAGCAGAGAGATCTCGGTGTCCAGGTACACAGATCCTTGAAAGTTGCCACCCAGGTTGACAGGATTGTTAAGAAGGCATACAGTGTTTTAGCTTTTATTAATAGAGGGATCGAGTTCCGGAACCATGAGATTATGCTACAGCTGTACAAAACTCTGGTGCGGCCGCACTTGTACAGTTCTGGTCACCGCATTATAAGAAGGATGTGGAAGCTTTGGAAAGGGTGCAGAGGAGATTTACGAGGATGTTGCCTAGTATGGAGGGAAGGTCTTACTAGGAAAGGCTGAGGGACTTGAGGCTGTTTTTGTTAGAGAGAAGAAGGTTGAGAGGTGACTTAATAGAGACATATAAGATAATTAGAGGGTTAGATAGGGTAGACAGGGAGAGCCTTTTTCAAAGAATGGTGACGGCGAGCACGAGGGGGCATAGCTTTAAATTGAGGGGTGATAGATAATAGGACAGATGTCAGAGGTAGTTTCTTTACTCAGAGAGTAGTACGGGTATGGAATGCTTTGCCTGCAGCGGTAGTAGATTTGCCAACTTTAAGTACATTTAAGTCGTCATTGGACAAGCATATGGACGTACATGGAATAATGTAGATTAGATGGGCTTCAGATTGGTAAGACAGGACGGCGCAACATCAAGGGCCGAAGGGCCTATACTGCACTGTAATGTTCTAATGTTCTAAAAAAAAAAGGCAGATAGAGTTCAATCAGGGCAAATGCGAGGTGATGCATTTGAAAGATCCAATTCAAGAGCGAGCTATACAGCAAATGGAACAGCCTTGGGGAAAATTGACGTACAGAGAGATTTGGGTGTTCAGATCCATTGTTCCCTGAAAGTGACAATGCAGGTCAGTAAAGTGGTCAAGAAGGCATACAGCATGCTTTCCCTCTTTGGACAAGGTATTGAGTACAAGAGTTACGTTGTATATGGTCATGTTACAGTTGTATAGGACTTTGTTGTGGCCGCATTTGGAATACTGCGTACAGTTCTGATTGTCACATTACCAAAAGGATGTTGATGCTTTGGAGAGAGTACAGAGGAGATTCACCAGGATGTTGCCTGGTATAGAGGGCACTAGCTTTGAAGAGAGGTTAAATAGATTATGATTATTTTCATTAGAAAGACAGAGGTTGAGGGGGGAACCTGATTGAGGTCTACAAAATCATGACACGTATATACAGGGTAGATAGCAAGAGGTTTTTTTCCCCATAAGCAGAATTCAATTACTAGGGGTCACGAGTTTGAGTTCAAAGTGAGATGGGAAATGTTTGTGGGAGATATGCATGGAACGTTCTTTACGCAGAGGGTGGTGGGGGCCTGGAATGCGTTGCCAGCGGAGGTGGTAGAGGCGGGCATGATTGTGTCATTTAAGATGTATCTAGACAGATACATGAATGGGCAGGGAGCAAAGGGATACAGATCCTTAGAAAATAGGTGCAGGTTTAGATAGAGGATCTAGATCAGCGCAGGCTTGGAGGGATGAAGGGCCTGTTCCTGTGCTTAATTTTCTTTGTTCTTTGTTCTTAATATCTGGCTTTCAATAATATATTGTTATTTTACTTGTGCTGTCATTTTGCACTTAGAAATTTATAGCTTTTTGAATGCATCCACTGAAAATGATTTAAGAACTTATTCCCTGCTTTTCAATCTCAAGGCCATTCATACAGTTAATCAATATTACCAAGGCAACCTCAGTTTTTAGTCAAAAACACCACTGTGAATGATATTCTGTCCAAAAACAATAGATGAAGGAGAAAGGAAGATGACAGTGTACTGTTGCAAAGTTGTAAATTGGGAGTCAGGAAGTTAGAAATCGGTATTTGTAAAATTGTAACATGGGGAAAGCATTGTGTGGCCCCTTTAAAAAGATGGGGCCTTTTCTGTGCTTACAGATTTAAAATTGATGTCTATGTGTAGCAGCTTTAGAGCCTGCAATTACACAGAGAGCCTGAACTGAAACATTTGAATTGAAAGACCATACAGTTGGCAGGCCAAGCAGCAGTTTTTACCAAGACAACAGAGTTTTGAATTTAGCCAATCAATTTGAACCAGGCACTTAAGATACCAAAACCTATTAAATTTAAATCTGATGGTTTTGACAATATAGGACCAATGCTATTGTAAGAAATATTTATATGTCATCAAGGGTATAAAAGAAGGGACCTCAGAGACAGCTGCCATCTGCCAGAGCTAACGGTCCTCAGCTCTTAAGAGAGAATCACTGGCTCTCACAGCCTCATCTATGTCTTAGAGAAGGCACTATCTAAATAACAATGGCACCAATGACAGAGAAGGCATTCCTGATAAAAGATTTGACGGAGAAGGCCCAGAACATTCCAGAAGACACATAACCTAGATGTAATTTTGAAAGACTAAATTATATCTTTGTTATATGAATGGGAATGTATTTATTGGAACAGCATACCCTTAGAATCTTGTTTCAGTCAGGAATAGTTAATAGCGAGAAAGGATTTATTCAGTTTGTTAATAGTTTAGTTAATTTGTTCACTGTTAGAGTTAGATAAATAAATTGTTACTTGTTAATCTTAAAGTGAGTGATATGGATTTATTTTATTTAAGCATTAGAGGTTGCTGTTTACAGATTAGAGGGCGAGGTGCTTCTCTTTGATTATTTCAGTTTTAGATTTGGGGGGGGGTCAACTTATACTTTATAGCAGTACCTAAACTTAGGCTAAATCTAACGGTGTCCAGACATATATTGGAATTGTGGAAAAAATGTCATCTTATAAGACCATTTCTCTGCTCCCCAGGACCTTCTGCTAAAGTCTATGACTTGGAGTTAGATTTGAAAACTTTGGACAGCCTCGTGATACTTAACTGGGTGGTTTCCAGCAAACATCACATACATTCAAACCTAGGGGCAAGTGAGGACTGCAGATGCTGGAGATCAGAGTCAAAGAGTGTGGTGCTGGAAAAGCACAGCCGGTCAGGCAGCATCCAAGGAGCTGGGGAATCGATGTTTCAAGCACCCTGACGAAGGGCTTATGCTCAAAATGTTGATTCTCCTGCTCCTTGGATGCTGCCTGACTGGCTGTGCTTTTCCAGTACCACACACTTTGACACGTTAAAATCTAGTCTATTATCCGGGTAACTCCACAGCTAACTCCCTAATTACTCCTTCAACCCTCTGACTACCACCTTGACCAACCTTGCAGGCCAACTAAACCTGTCTATCCTCCTGAACAAAACCCAATTATCCTCCCAATCAAACCTAACTACTTCCTCAACCCATTTACCTCCTCGAACATTCAACTATACTCCAACCTGATTACTGTCTGACCTGACTATCCATTTACCCACTTTCTGCCTTATCCAACCCTCCATTTGTCTACCTCACTCACCCTATCCATCTATCCATCCACCTACACACTCATCCATTCATTAAATTTTAGACTACACCTTTAAACTTATGATACGACAGCTGGTGATGTGAAAACAGGCTTCCCCTGAATTTGTTTCATCAGAACTACCTGATGCACAGATGTCGCACATATTTGTGAAAAAGAAATATACAGGCAATCTCTGGGTTGTGAACAGGTTCTGTTCTTGAGTCTGTTTGCAAGTCAATTCTTACAAAAGTAGGAACACAATGCAGGACAACATAAAGCAATTCATAAATACAGGAAATGTTTGCATATTGGATCTTTAAAGATTACAGCCTTGTAAGTACAAATGTTTGTAAGTCAGACAGTTGTTTATCAGGGACTCACTGTACGGCAGTTGAGTCAGGGTAGTTTTCAAACATGGCTCAATCTGACTATTTTTGCCATGTGATCCAGGCTGTACTTATTCTATTACTTTTTTTAAAACAAATGTTTTACTAATCCATTAAGAGATATGAGAATATCAAGTAGAAAATGAGAAAGATAATTTGGCCCCTCAGATTTGCTTCTTTTATGAACCAAGCATTACCTGATCCTATCCTCGGCTCTACTCTGACCATATCGTCTTACGTCAACCTTGCTCTATACTTTTCTTTGAGCATGACAAACCAACAAATACTGAATTTTGCTTTGAATGCATTACTTTTTCTTTTTGCTCTTGGATAAATGATTGTAGGAGAAAGTGAGGACTGCAGATGCTGGAGATCAGAGCTGAAAAAGTGTTGCTGGAAAAGCGCAGCAGGTCAGGCAGCATCCAGGGAACAGGAGAATCGACAGGATAAATGATTGTAACCTTAAGTAACCAGTTCAGTGTGCTTTGGAAGGCATACCCAAATCTCTCCGTTGACTAACAGTTCCCGATTAAGGGCTTTTGCCCGAAACATTGATTTTCCTGCTCCTCGGATGCTGCCTGACCTGCTGTGCTTTTCCAGCACCACTCTAATCTAAGCTCTGTTTTTGCCTCAGTGTTGAGTTTTCCTGGACCTTCGTGAAATGCATTGAGACTTTTTTGTGGAAGTGTCAGATTCACACTGCTTTATAAATAATGAATTCAAGCCTCATTCTAAAGTTTTGAGCATACAATACTGATAAAACCTTAAGTTATGTAGGGCCAGTGACTTGAAATAATTCTGGGATTTGCATATTAATCAATCAAAACCTGCACCTCCATTCTAACTGATTAAAGTCTTAATAGCCACTTTAGATGTGTTCAATTCATTTGCATTAGCTGTATGACCCTTTGATCTTTTACTTATGAATTCTGTGTCTAAGGTCTCCCTCTCTCACTAGCACCTGAAAGAGGAGTGAGGTTCTGAAAGCTTGTGTTTTCAAATAAACCTGTTGGGCCATAAGTGGTGTCATATGATTTTTGACCCTGTCCAACCCAGTCTAACACCAGCACCTCCACATAATATAATCTGGGCCAACATTTTAGCAGGCATTGAGAGAAAGTTGAAAAATATTTATCCCTCAACCAACAAGTGAAAAACAGATCATTACTACATTGTCCATTACACTGCGTAATTTGCCAGTCTTTTTCCTACATTTCAACAAACAGTGACTATACTATAAAAACTACTTAGACTGGCGACCACTTTACAGAATACCTACATTTTATCTGCAAGAATGACCCCAAGCTTCCAGGTGCCTGCTCACTACTGTAAGGCCAACATTTAGGTCTTAGGTTTGTTGCAGTTCTCCAGCAAGGCTTGGTGCAAGCTAGAATAACAGTGTCTTGTTTTCTGCTTGGGGAGCCTGTAGCCTTCTAGGACTCAATACTGAATTCAATATTTTCAAGATCTAAAATCTTTTTTCCACATCCTTTATCCAAATCATTTCAAATATGCAAAAATATCTAATTACCCTTCTTGAAAAATAACACATACATAATCGCCTCCAAGACTGAATAAAATACAACTCTGCAGTATGGAAGTAACAGTAAATTAAGAAAAGATTTAGTCACAGTTTGTGGTTTCATATTTTAGTTGCTTCATTATTCACGAATTGTTCAATTAGGTCTGCAGCCAAAGTCTTGGGAAGCCTTTGGTACTGGAGTTTCTTCCTGGATCAGTTAAGGCTGGTTAAATTTTTTTTACTGGAGACTGAGGTGCAAATTCAGATAATTTTGAAAACTTGCCACTTTGGTGTCAAGACCTTCCAATGCATTTTCAACTCTTAGACAAGATAACCTCAGAGGAAGAGAGAGTGGGCTAAGTCTGTGGCACGTTCTCTCTGATTGTCCATGCTTAAAATCATTTTCTAAAACACTGACAAACTAGATCATGTGATAGCCCTTTGAAAGACTGTCTCCATCTAAACAGCTTATTCTTTGCAAATGCAACACTGTTGCTGTAGCCAGTGACTTTTGCCTTAAAAAGTGTTCTTTGCAAAAAGTTCAAAATATTAATACATACACGTCCTATCAATGAAATTATGAATTAATATTTTAGACAATACATTGCACAGTTTGTATCCAACACAGCCTATGATCAGTCATTGTCTGTGCAGGAACTTGTAACACGCTATTCTGCTTAAATTACTTCAGATGTACATTCAACCAGAATTGGAACTTGAAGTTTAGATTTTTTTTGGCAGGTTTCTGTCTTGTGAAATGATAACTTGTTGCCATGGTGGTCAACCCTGTTTTAAGCATCATCTAGTGGGGCTCAAGAGCCTGACTCTGGTCTGAAGTATCTGTCAAATTTGCTTGTGTTGGAAAACAGTGGGCTGAAAAAGCACAAGGGAGTTACCAAGGGAGGAACCGGTGGGGGATGCTGGGTCTGGGTGAAATGCTGTTCAGAGGGTCGATGCAGACTCGATGAGTTAAATGGTCTTCTTCGACACTGTAGAGGTTGTATGATTCTAGAATACACAAACCTCCATGTTGCTTTCACCTTCTCCCTGAGAACATTTGATTGGCCAAACTGGGAAGCATGAGCAGATCGCTTTTGGCATGCGGTTGAGGAGATATGACAGGTGTTCCCATCGGTCTCCAAAACAATAGTTTCACTCTGCAACATATAATGTGAACAGCATGGAGTGGTGAAGAACAAAAGAGAGAACATTTGCGAACTCTTTTCAGGTCCACTCGATCACACTTACAAAAGACAGATGTTGAATGCTTGTTCTCTAGGGCCCACACATTGCTGCAATATTGTGTAATGTGCAGAATTAGAATTGATTAAACTCCCAGAGATCAATTCATAACATGACACAATCCCCAATTGACTGCAGCACAGAAAGAGGCCATTCAGGCCATAATGTCTCTGCTCACTCTCCGAAGGAGCAATTCACCCATGCCACTCCCTGGCCTTCTTCCATACCCCTGCACATTCTTCCTTTTAAATACTGAACCAATTCCCTCTTTGGCGGTGCATTCCAGATCCTAACCACTCACTGTGAAAAATCTTTTCTTCAATTTACTATTGTTTCTTTTACATATCGTCTTAAGCCTGTGCCCTCTCAAACTTGATCCTTCCACCAAAAAGAGCATGTTTCTCCTTATCTATGCTTTGCCCAGACCCCTTGTGAATTTGACCACCTCGACCAAATCTCATCTCAACTTTCCCTTTTCCAAGGAAAACAAGCAAACTTCTCCGATTTATCTACATAGATTAAGTTCCTCATTGTCGGAAGCAATCTCTCAACCTTTTAAGCATTGGATTGATGTCTTTCACATACCTCTGAAACTATGGTGCCCAGAACTGGAAACAATACTGTAGTTGATGCTGAATCAGTGTTTTATTACTAGTTTAGGAAAACCTTTTGCTTTTGCCTCTATTAATAAAGGCTAGGATACTGTATGTTTTATTAGCCATTCTCTCAATCTGTCATTGAGTCTTAGAGTCGTACAAAACCATTCAGCCACCTTCAATGATTTAAGCACATACACACCCAGATCCCTGTGCTACTTCAACCCCCTTAGAAGTTTAAAATTCCTTGATAGCAAATAAAAAAAGCAGCTAAATGAAAGCTGAGAAAGGGATGAACCTTTAAGTTTTTGGGAAGAATACAATGAAACATCCTGGTTTGGTAATTTGCCAAGTGAAAGATTTTATGCATGATTCCACATCATCATACACTATGATCAAATGCTTTTGCGTGACTTAGTGATAGGAAGAATATTATTAAATTGAAGAGAGTGCAGAGCAGATTTACAAGGATGTTAGCAGAACTGGAGGGTATGAGTTCTAAGGAGAGGCTGGATAGGTTGGGACTTCTTTCACTGGAGAGTATGACTTGATGGATGACTTTATAGAGGTTTATAAAATCATGAGGGGTATAGATAAAGTGAATAGCAAAGGTCTTTTCCCTAGGGTAGGGGTATTCAAAACTAGAGGGCTTAATTTTAAGGTGAGAGGCAGAAGATTTAAAAGGAACCTGATTAGATTAGATTAGATTACATTACAGTGTGAAAACAGGCCCTTCAGCCCAACAAGTCCACACCGACCTGCCGAAGAGCAACCCACCCATACCCCTACATTTACCCCTTACCTAAAACTACGGGCAATTTAGCATGGCCAGTTCACCTGACCTGCACATCTTTGGACTGTGGGAGGAAACCGGAGCACCCGGAGGAAACCCATGCAGACACGGGGAGAACGTGCAAACTCCACACAGGTGGGCCACCTTTTCACACAGAGCTGCAGAGAAAAGTACAGTTATCACATTTAAAAGATATCTGGATGGGTACCTGAGTAGGAAAAATTTAGAAGGATGTGGGCCAAACACAGGCAAATAGGATTAGTTTAGTTTGAGAAACCTTGCGTAATGAAACAGCCAAAATGTGGGACCATGAAGCAGGCAAGAAGAAGGTAGAGAACAGTCTTTAGGTACATGTAGTTAAAGTAAGTATTGAAGACTACTGTCTAATTGTAAGTTCGGTCCTTCGCTCTGTTATGGGATATAAGTATCACTGGCAAGGCCAGCTTTTTTTAACCTATCCCTAATTGCCCTTAGATAGCTCATCTAACTATTTCAGAGGTCAGTTAAAAATTCAGCTAAATGTTTTAGATCTGGAGTCACATCTGGGTAGGAGATTTCCTTCCCTAAAGGACATTAGTGAATCAGGCAGGATTTTATAACAATCAGTGGTGGTTTAATGATTGTCATTGAGACTACCTTCTTATTCCAGGATTATTAACTGAAGTTAAATTTCATCAGCTACCATGTAGGATTTGAAACCGGGTCCACAGAGCATTAACCTCAGCTTCTGGATTACTAGCCTTATCACTGGATTGTAATTGGTATTACAATATACAGTATTGTGGTAAATCTATAGGAGGCAGTGATGTACTGGTTATGTCATTTGACTGGTAATCTAGAACACCAAACATCCTATCCATGAAAATAAAGAAGATACACGTCTGGAGTTTTAGATTCCCCAAGGACAGATATTTTATCTGAGGAGAGGAAGACCAAGTTCCAGATTTTCACGATGATTTGAGTGAAAGAAAATCCCTGATTTCATTCACGATTGGCCTTTCTTTAATTTCACTCTATTTTGGATTCTCTTATCAGAGTTAACAGGTTTTTGTATCCACCCTATTGAACTCTTATCATTTTATGTGCACTGATTAGGCCATATCTCAACTTTCTAATCTGCAGCAACATAAGCCATACTTATGAAAGCTGCCCTCATAACTGAACACCATTATTGTTCTGGTGAATTTGCCCAATACCCCCTCTGTGTATCCTACTTGAGCCTTAGTGACCAAAACTGAACCCAAACTCCAGAAGTGACTTGACTAATGTTTCATTTAGCTTAAGCACAATTGCTATCTCTTTGGGTTTCTGCTCCTTTAGAAGATAACAAGCAGTTCCATCAGCCAATTTGATTGTCTTTGACCACATGCACAGCTATTACTGGGCTGGGTTTCCTGGCAACCTCATGCAGTTTGCCACTTAGCCCCTTCTTATAGAGTCATTTAGCATGGAAACACATCCTTCCATCCAAGCAATCCACACCAAACATAATCCTAAATTAAGTTTGTCCCACCTGCCTGCTCCTGACCCATATTCCTCCAAACCCTTCTTATTCATTTACCTCTCCAAACATCTTTTAAATGTTATAATTGTACTCACATCCTTAACAAAAGCGGGTAGCTCCAAACTTCTGGCAGGATATTCAACTCAGGACACCATCATAAATGTGGAGCCATACTTCCATTCTGATGTTCTCTTACAACACAACTGTCAGAGGAAGGCCCCCTTTTCACTGCAGTCAGCTGCCATACTCTGAATTATAAAGGTCCTGACAGACACTTTGACAGCTGTTCTCAAATCCTAGGTACATCAGATAATTGGGATGTTAGAATGCTGGGAGGGTAAGGTACTTGATGGGTATGATGGGTAAGGCGATGCCGACTAGGAAGGATCCAGTGGAGGCAAAGGAGGTGTCAGGTCACATCTGAGGTCAAAGAGTTCAGGTTGGAACTAGCAGGGGAAAAAGACTGTCCCAGAATTTTGGGGGTTGGGAATGGGGGTGTCTGGTCGGGTCAGAACTAGTGGGTCAGAAGTAAGGTTGGATCCCTTGGCACGCTGGGTCAGGACTGGGGAGGGGAGGGGGGTGTGCGTGTGTGAGGTTAGTATCAGGTCAGTGTAATTGTTAGTCAGGAGTTACACTATGCAATTTTAATTCTCTAAAAGTTTTCCTAAGTAACTATTTTATCTAAGTTCACTGGGATCAGCTGAAGTATCCAATTTAAATGGAGACTTTCGAAAGGTTCCAGGAATAGTGGAATTACTAAGCGAAATGCTCAATTTCCCAGGCAATTCCTTTGAAGAGTATTACAATGGAGATTCTGCAGGGTCCTGATGTACAACATCCCTCTATGCTGTAATACCGACAGTTGAGCCAGTGGAAAATCTGGGCTAATTTTTTTTATATTTGCTCATGGGATATGACTGTTGTGGAAAACTCATTTATTGCTCATCCCTAATTTCCCTTGAGCAGATGGACTTCCAAATCTCTTTGTTACTGCAAACTGCTTGGTTTCTGAGCATTGAGAATACACTCTGATCTATCCTCTCCTTATAACCAAATTGATGACCTCACAATGATCCAAATTTAATTCTATTTGCCATTGCTTTGTCTGCTCCTTTACTATCAACCTGTAAGGTTAGATACACAAATCCATCAGCCAAATTATAAACAAATTTGCTGAAAAGTTATGGCCCAGGAACAATTTTGTGCATTTTAATATATTTAACAGCTTGAGACAACAATGATCAAGGTGAATAGGATAGTATTTTGAATTTGGTTTAGTTAAAATTCCCAGGGTTTATTCTGATGTTTAGCATCTGGTCCAGGTAGCATCCAGATTTAATCCTCTTGCTATAATGGACTCTAAGTCGGTACGGAACAGACCAGGTTTGAGCATCATTGTTAGAGAGAGGACTTGATAAGCTAGTGTTCTTCACGACAAAGAATGGTATATGTGTCACGAAACCTTTGCAGTAGAGTAATAAGACTCAGGTCAGAGACATCAATTTATGCATGCACAGGAAATATTTGATTACATGGAGAGGATTAAATCACTGGAAAGGGTTGGCAGCCAGAGTGATTGAGGTCAGGATACTACATTCATTTAGGAAACACAATGCTGAAATGGGAAGACCCACAGGGTTGGTATTCTGCAAGGACGAAATAAAATTAGCTGAATGGTGTCCTTCAGCAGAACCTATCAAAGTAAATTATTTTCCTGAACCCCCTTTCTGTATTTCTCTTCACCTTCAACTGTCCCTTTGAATAAGCCAATGGAAAACATTGCGTGCTGTCTCATGGGGTGGGGGGGGGGGGGGGTGGGGCTGGGGTGGATTGTGAAGACACCAAATAGAAGTTTGAAGAGTTACTAATTTATAATGTTAAAAGGTGCTATACCAGTCAATCCTGTTACAAGAGCAGAGCAGGATCAGTCAACCATGTTGTCTTTGTACTTAGCATCTTGTACGTTGTTCCGTTTGCTACTCAAAATTGTTCAAATGTATTTTCATCTAAATAAATGAATAGTAAACCTATTGTGTTATTGTAATATGACTGATGGTAGTCAACCTCAATGCTCTCAGCTCAATGAACAGCTGACTTCTACTCAATGCTACACAGTCCTATTTAACAAGAGGTGCTCAGCAATTTTATCATGCATCCTTCTTTGCAACCCAAAGAAACCCAAACATATAAACAGAAAACAGGAATTATCAGCAGTGCTTCGCTTGGAGGCCCACTGAAGATGTTACCTCGTAGGGTGACGAAACATCTGGAAATGAACCTTCCACCTCAGTGAGCAAACCCACATCCAGAACATCAACCTGAGCTACAAATCTTCTCAAAGCTCGCTTCCTCTGATCTTCAGCATGAACAAAACAACATTTTAATAAATGTTTTAATAATCTGCCTCTGTAGCTCAGAGAGTCATATGTATTTAGCTGTAAATGAAAAGATCAGTGGCACATGTTCACCTGGATCCAACTGACTGAACTTTATATAAGTGGTTTAAAAGAAGTATAGAGGGCTACATATCCACTGAGTTAGCTGGCACAACAAGTAGTTCAGATTGGAGAAAAAAGTTGTAAAATGATATTAATAGTCTAGGTGCAGCCAAAACTGTGGCAGATGGAATTCAATGTTTGGAAAGTGTAACATCATCTACTCAGGACCCAAGAAAAATAAGGCAGCAGTGAGAAAACAGGAACTGAGTAGGATCAGAGAAGCATACAGAAATCTCCAAAAGCTAGCAAACAGGCTTCAAAGAAGTTTATAAAGCGTCAACCTTTATTTCAAGGAGGTTGCAATATATAGGTTTGGGAGTTAAAATTGAAAATTGAGACTATATTCTTTGGAACTAGTTAACAAATTGAGGGCTGTGGAACCGGAGGATCAATGCCAGATTGGATAAAACATTGGCGTAAGGGCAGAAAACAATGAGTCATGATAAATAACGATTTTACCAGATTGAATTATGGCAGACAGCGGCATGCTTCAAGAGTCAGTGGTAGGGTCACAACATTTTTGATTGATGCAAATCACTTGGATATTGTAATTCAGAGTAAAATTTCAAAATTTGCTGTTGATACCAATCTTGGAAGTAGGGTAAACAGTGAGCTTATTACCAGTTGACTGTAAGGAACCACAGGTAGACTAACAGAATAGGCAGAAGAATGGCAGATGAGATTTAATTCGGAGAAGCGTGAGGTGATGCACTCATGGCTGAAAAAATAGAGCGAGACATTATATACATCATGGCACAGATCTAAAACATATGCATGGACAGAGACATCACGTGTATAGATTTTGAAAGCAATAGGGTACTACCAGTAGTTAGCACTGCAGCTGGGAATCTTGAGCTTCAGTACTTAATACTTGTGTATAAGATCAGGGATGGTTCACTGAAACTTTACAAAACTCTGGTAAAGGTAAAGTTGCCACGGTACCAGAGGACCATAGCGCTGCTCTCTCATTAGAGCAAGGTGGTAGGTTTAACCTGAGAGACTCCATGTCTCAGGAAAGGGGTAAGGTTGAGAAGGCAGGACCTTCATGGTAATGGAAGGAAATAACAAGGATCCAATTCTGGTCATGACATTTTAGGAAGGATGTGATGCTCCTTGAGTGGGTGAAGTAAAGATTTGCAAGAGTAGTCTTAGTGATGAGGAAATATAGCATCAACATTAGGTTGAGAAAGTTGGTGTTGTTCTCTCTTGGCACAAAGAAGATTCAAGTTCTAGGGCTTCTGCCATTTTGACCCCTTCCTTTTTCTCTCAATCCATTGCTGTACATCCCTCTATACAGGGCTCACAGGATTTGATAGCCCCACCCTTTGTCTTTATTGGAACATATTGGCCCTGTACTCTCCATATTTCCTTCTTGATTTAATCCCACTGTTCTGAGACAGATTTACCTGAAAGTTGCTGCTCCCTCTCCACTCTGGCTAAATCATCTTTGATTTTAGACCCAGCCTAACCCTTTTCCATAATAATCTTGAATCTTCTTTGTGGAGAAAGTAAGACTACAGATGTTGGAGATCAGAGTCGAAGAGTGTGGTGCTGGAAAAGCACAGCCATTCAGGCAGCATCCGAGGAGCAGGAGAGTCGACGTTTCGAGCATCAGCCCTTCATGAAGAATAAAACTGATGAAGGGCTTATGCTCTCAGCTCAATGGACAGCTGACATCTATTCAATGCTACGCAGTCATATTTAACAAGAGGTGCCCAGCAATTTTATTATGCTTCCTCTGATCTTCAGCATGAACAAAATAACCTTATTATAATAATAAACGTTTTAGTAATCCAGTGTAGCCTCATTCCTGATGAAGGGCTTATGCTCGAAACGTCGACTCTCCTGCTTCTCGGATGCTGCCTGACCGGCTGTGCTTTTCCAGCACCACACTCTTCAACTCTGATCTCCAACATCTGTAGTCTTACTTTCTCCACAAAGAAGATTCAAGATTATTATGGGAAAGGGTAAGGGTAGGTCTAAAATCAAAGATGATTTAGCCAGAGTGGAGAGGGAGCAGCAACTTTCAGGTAAATCTGTCTCAGAACAGTGGGATTAAATCAAGAAGGAAATATGGAGAGTACAGGGCCAATATGTTCCAATAAAGACAAAGGGTGGGGCTATCAAATCCTGTGAGCCCTGTATAGAGGGACATACAGCAGTGGATTGAGAGAAAAAGGAAGGCATATGGCAGGGGTCAAAATGGCAGAAGCGCTCGAGGAATACAGAATGTGCAAAAGGGAACTTAAAAGTTCGATTTGGAGAGATAGAGGAGGATATGAAAGGATACTTGCAAGTAAATTCAAGCAAATTTCTCAGATCTTTTATCGGTATATTAAGTGTTAAAGTATAACAAGGGAAAGAGTAGGGCCCATTCAGGACCACATTGGTAATGCGTGTATGGAATGAGAGGATGTAGGTAGAGTTCTAAATGAATACTTTGGGTCAGCGTACACTAAGGAGGGGAACAATCTGGGTTTAGAAATCAGAGAGAAGGTCTGTGATACAATTAAAGAAATTAGCATACAGAGAGAGAGGAGATTTTGAGTGGACTGACAGGCTTAAAAGTAGGTAAATCTTGCTCCAGACAGAATATAAGCCCAGTCTCCTCAATTTGTTTGCATAGGATAGATCCACAATCCCAGCAGTTGGTCCAGTGAATCTCTGGTGCATTCATTTTAGAGCAAGTATGTATTTGCTCAGGCAAGGGGACCAGAACTGCGCATGATACTCCAGGTGCAGTCTCATGGAGTTTAATATAGTTGAAACATTTTTACTCCTGTGTACTTGACAAGATGGACCAAATGCACTGTAATATAGAAATATAGAAGACAAGAGCAGGAGCAGGACAAGGCCATTTGGCCCTCTGAGCCTGTTCTGCCATTCATCACGATCATGGCTGATTGTCCAACTCAATAGCATAATCATGCTTTCTCCCCAGGTGCTAGATCTAGTCGCCCATTGAATACAATTTCAATGTTTTGGCATCAATTACTTCCTGAGGCAATGAATTCCACAGGCTCACAACTCTTTGGGTGAAGAAATGTCTCCTCATCTCTGTAACAAACCTGTGATTCAATCAACATCACTAAAACAGATTACTGTTTATGACATTGTCATACAAAAATTGGCTTCTCACATTACAAAATTGACTATACTTCATTTGTTGTAAAGTGTCCTTTGAGTTTTTGAGTCACGCAGTGTTCTATAAATGTGGAATTAGGTTTCTTTTATTTCTTTTCTTCCTTCTTTCTTCCTGTGATTGCAGTGAGGTGTGTTTGACTCTTGATTTTTGACTTCACAACAAGAATGCACAAGCAGTAATTCTTTCAACTCCCTTCTGTAATCTCAATTCTGACCATCATCAACTCTTGCTTCCTTACTTCCATCTATATTCAATTGCAGTATTCATCTTCAACCCATTGCCACCCATTTTCCAGTGTATCCTCACTTTAAAAAAAAGGAAGGAGGAATTAAGAATAGCAGGGTAAAGGAACGCATTTTACAGTGAAGTGGCAGAGAGTGGAGACACAGCAACAAAAGATGCATGCATCATTGAGAAAGTGTGAGGAAATGGTCCATCACACTGGCCACAGATGGTGAAAAGGAGTGTGGAACATAAAAAGCATTCCACTTTGTGGCTGGGTGCCAAGCTTTGGAATACCTTTCCTCTACATCATTCCTCTCTACCTTGCTTTCCCCCTTTAAAAGACACCTTAAAAACAAAGATTGACTCGTATCTTCTTATACATCTTAATGCCATCCTTTGTTTTATGATAAATCTCAAGGCACACTTAACAGAAGTATGTTAAAGATGTTCTATATAGAAAACAGGAGCAGAAGTAGGCTATTTGCCGTTCAAACCTGCTCTGCTATTCAATATGATCACAACTGATGGTCCAACTCCGCACCCTGTTCCTGCTTTCTCTCCTGATATTTTAATCCCTTTCACCTAAAGAACCACAGAAGCAGAGAAAACCTGAGTAGGCCATTCGGCCCTGATCTGTTGTAGTATGTTGTTTGACTCTCAGGGATTTAGTTGGTTCTCATCTAATTGTTACATTGCGTTGGCAATAATAATCTACAGTGGTAACATAACTCTTGACATAGTACAAATATATAACAAGGAAGTATTAAGGACTCCAATGAGGAGAAAAAGACTTTGGTAAAATTCATTACCAAGCTGCAAATGACTAAAGACTAAAATGGAAATGGGAGTCGGATTCAGCACATGCAATTATACAGCACAGTCTATCAGCTATTTGTAATCAGGAACAGAAAATAATTCTGTGCCTGAATAGCATATTTAGCATCTCTCTCCTACACAAAGGTCCAAGAACAATTGTAGAGAAGTACAGCTGAAATTTGACTTATGTTAAATACATGTCTTAAGCACATACTAATGTAACACAATAATCTATTAATCTGGGAAGACGCTGACTGAATTATCTTGCTGGTTACAATTAGGTATTCTTACCAAAACCAGTGGATCGATTTGCCAGACTGGTATAAGAAGGTCCTCCTGGTGAAGATGTAGACACAGGACTGGACAGGGGACTGAAAGTAGATGGGTCTGCTGGGAAGGTGTGACTTGATCCTATGGCAAAAGGTGGTGATTGAGCCTTACTGGACTGAGAGGTTACTTGCTGCAAGAGATAATGATATTTTTAATGTGCAATTACCTTAAGTCTAAGAAAAAGCTTGCACTCTAAACAGCAGACATTCAATACATAAATATACTTTGAAATCTTAGCAAAGCTGGATAATGTAATACCAACAAGATGAAAATAATACGAATTGTACGTATCAGAGTGCAGTTCCTTAATAATATCTAAACAATATGCGTGGCTGATACCTACATGCCAACATCGACTGGAATTGAATTCTCGTGTTCTAATTTTAATATCAATTTACATTATTTAAAATAACCTAAATAAGATCATTAACATTACAACATAAGAATTTTCAATCCCATTTTTAACAAAGCATATTTTTCATAAACTTATTATTATTTTTGTTGGACGAACTGTTTCAGGTATTAAGTCCTCTTCACACGTTGTTAATTTATCAATGGTAAGGTACCAGATATTATCATTTTTCTTTTTGTGTATTCCTTTAGACAGCTAATATGCTCTAAACTAGTTCTTTGTCCAATATTTTCATAGCTTACAATTTACCTCTTTTTATGAATGAAACCCATACAGGTGTTTTAATTTTCCAGTTCCTTTTGGCTACAAGCCTTTTCATACCTCTTGTATTGTATTTTCACCACCCTTCACCAATACACAGGTACTGAACTGAAGACAGGAGAAATAAAAGCAGGAGCCTTTCAGCCCTTGAGCCCGCTCTGACACTCAATAAAATCACAACTAATTTGAACATGCGCTAACTCCATTTTCCTACCTACCATTCTGGGTCCTAATAATTCTTGACCGATTTTTAGAGCAAAATTCTATCTAACTCAGTCTTCAATCTTACAACAACTGCTCAGCTCCATCTGAAATGGTGACCTCTCATTTGCTCAATCTTTCCTCATAAGATAACCCCTTCATCCCAGAAGTCAGATTAGTGAATCTGGTCTGAACTGCCTCCAATGCAAATACATCCCTCCTTATAAAAAGGAGACCATAACTGGATGTTGTACTTTAAATGATGTCTCACCAACAACAAGCACGTTTGCAGAAAAACTTGCCAACTTTTATACAGCAAGCTTTTGCAATAGAGGCCAAAATGTTATCTGCCTGCCTCATTCCTTGCCGTACACATGCTACCTTTTTGTGATTTATGAATAAGGGTATCCAATTCCTTGTTAACTATAGCATTCTGTGGTCTCTCTCTATTAAATAATACTTCAATTTTCTATTCTTCCTACATAGTAGATAATCTCATATTGTCTCACCTTACAGTCCATCTGCAAAACTTTTGCTCTCTCTTAAGCAATTCATATGCTCTTTGCAAACACTTTACGTTTTTCTAATTAACTAGCTTTCCCACCCAATTCTGTCGTCAGCAAATTAGGCTACAATGCATCCCTTCAATCAAGTCACTAATAAATACTGCAAACAGCTGAGGCCCCAGACTGATCCCTGTGGCACCCTGCTAGTTCCACTCTGCCAACCTGAAAATCGCTCATTTATTCCTGTTAGTTAGCAACTGCTTTATACATGCTAACAGATTAAACTTAACACTTATCTTCCATGGTAACTCTTTATGTGGTACCTTATTGATTCATTTTGGAAACCAAATACTCTACATACTGGTCTTTTTCCATCCAGCTAGTTACATCCTCAATTAAGTCGAATAAACTTTCTGCCTTTTGAAAATTAATTCTCCAGTCCCAAATTTGAGGGAGCAATATTCAGTTTGGTATCCTCTTTTTTTTATCTGATTGTAGAAGCTTTCCTGCTTGTTTTATATTTCTTGTTAGCTTACTCTTATATTTTACTATCTCTCTTATTGTGACATTGTAAGCCCTTTAATTTGATACCATCCTCAACTTCTTCAATTATATTTGGATGGTTCATCTTTCCACAGTTTTTTTAAATTCAGAATTCTGAATGGAAAACTCCTTTGCTGGGGCTTCTGAAATATTACTTTACAAGCCTGCCACTGCTTCTCTATCCTCCACTGCACCATCTCCATTCCCTGTTCCACTATTCTAAACCACACCTCCTAATGCAATAAAGACACCCCCTTGTCCTCACCTACTACCCCACCAGTCTCCGCATTCAATGCATCATCCTTAAATACTTCCACCAACTCCAACCAGATCCCATCACCAAGAACATCGTTCCCTTCCCACCTCTCTCTGCCTTCCGCAAGAACCCTTCCTTTTTACAGTTCTTGGTTTGAGCCACTCTCCCTACCAACTCCCCCCCCCGACTGCCAGGTAGCTTCCCCTGCATCCGAAAAGATGCAAAACCTGATGGCACACCACACCCCTCACCTCCATCCAGGGCCCCAAACAATCCTTCCGGGTGAGACAGAGGTTTACCTGCCTGTCATCCAACCTAGTTTACTACATCAGGTGTTCCCAATGTGATCTTCTCTACATTGGGGAGACCAAATGTAAACTTAGGGAATGGTACGTTAGGCATTTCAGCTGGGCCGCAGGGGCCGACCGGACCTCCTACTCACTGGCCAATTTAATTCCCCTAACCACTCCCTTTCTGACAAGAACATCCTTGGGCTCCTTCATTGCCAAAGCAAACCACACCGCAAATTAGAGGAACAACGCCTCATCTTCCGCCTGGGCAGCCTACAGCCCAGAGGACTCAACATTGAGTTCTCCAATTTCAAATAACCTCCCATCCTATCCATCGACTCTCTTCCCAGACCCTCTACCTCCCTTCCACCAACCGGTTCATTCCTCCCATTGACTAAACAGGTCGTACCCTCTGCCTGTCCTCACCTATCTCCACTTCACCACACTGCTCCCGCCACTCCCTTTATCTGCAGTTTGCCCCATACCCACCCCCAGTCCTGAAGAAGGGTTACACCTGAAGCGTCGACTTTTCCACCTCCTGATGCTGCCTGGCTTGTTGTGGTCTTCCAGCCTCCTGCCTGTCTATTTTGGATTTCAGCATCTGCAGTTTTTTTTGTCTGTAATTGCTTCTCTATCGCCTTATTTTTTAATCTATTTTTCCCTTTCCACATTAGCCACCCTGTCTCCATACCTTTGCAATACTATTCTTTAAGATTAAGAAACTTATTTCAGACCCAAATTTCTCAACCTCAAACTGGAAGTGTATGTTATGATCAGTGTTCTCGAGAGGACTCCTTACCATGGGATAAACAATTAAACCTTAATATTGCATATCCACGTCTAAAATATCCTTTCTTCCTGGTTGATTTCACAATGATTGTCTTAAGAAACTGTCATGAATAATTTCTATGAACTTGGCCTCAAGACTACCTTTGTCATTTTGATTTGCCCAATTTAACTGACGATTAATACCACCGATATTTATTGCAATTTCTTATGCCGTTATTTCTTGATTTATATTCTGCATATTTTTAGTGCCCTGAATGCCTGCCTTAGTCAGAATACCAACCTCAGCTGAGAACAGGGTCATAATTGGAACACACTGGGCTAGCTAAATTCAGATTCACACTGGTTAACAATCACCAATTTATGAAAGTAACTGAAATTAACGACAACAAGAAACCAAAGAAATGTAGATGCTGGAAATGTAGATGCTGGAAATCAGAAATTTCTGGAACAACTCAGATTTATGGAGAGAGGGCAGATTTAATATTTTGGGTCCAGTGACTCTTCTTCACAACTTCAAGGGTCACTGGCCTGGAAACACTAACTTTGCTTTCTTTTCACAGATGCTGCCCGACCTGCTGAGTTTTTATATCAGTTTCTGATTTTGTTAATAACAAGGGTCAATAAGGAAGAGGCATAATTTCAAATGAAAGGCAAGAGGTTTACAGGGAATTTGAGGAAAATTGTTTTAACCCAGAGGGTGGTTGGGGTAAGGAATAGACTGCTGGCAGGGTATTTGAGGTGGGAAACCTCAACTTTTAAAAAGTACTTGAATGAGCACCTGAAGTACCTTCAGGCTAGGGCCTAGTGTGGGAAAGTGGGATTAGTGCAGGTAGCAATGTATTTTTGGTTTTGCCAAGTCCTGTGTGACACATCTTAGCGCAGCTGAGGTTCCTCCACCAAACGTTGCCCAAGCTGACCTGATTGTGACTCTTTTGCAAGGAAGGAAGGAAGGGAGGGAACTTAGTCATTGGAATTCTGACAGCTTGTGGCATCATCATGCCTGCTTATGACAGAGGTATCAATCTGTTTCAATTAAGTGGAGATCAGAGGTCTTGAAAAATGTTTTGCTTTCATTACCACAGTAAGGAAAAAAATGAAATGATTGGGAAAAAGCATAGTGCTTTTGAGCAGGATCTTTAAAAGGTTGAGTGTGACTTTGAGATTTTTTCTACACTAGAGACGTATTTCTAAATTGTTCCAATGTAGAAGCAACGTGAAGGCCTTCCAATCTGATATGCTAAATACCTAATTGAGTATTCATTCAGATCTGCTCCAAAATTAATTTCAAATCCTAGTCTTCACAGAAGTCGAATTAGTTGCTTGAATAATATTACATAAAGCTACAATAGACATGGGTCTGGCTGAGAAAGGATACATTACATAGTGAGTACATCAATATAGGGAAATTGATGTGTATTGTCCTCCAGTCGAGAGTGAGTTTTTATTTTCTATAATTGTGAATCTTTAGTTAGAAGTAACTTTTTATGTAACACCCACTTTGGCAATTGTGCTGGAAATGGGTCATACGTATATTTATATAAATTGTTAAATGAGTTTAGCATGAAAATATTCCATACATTGGTTCTTTTCATGTACCATTAAAGAGCCAGGAATCGGAATGTTCATTTTTGTATGTAAATAAGGTTGTGATACTTACTACGAATTTTACAAAATTGGTTGAAGTCATGTACTCCTTAGAAAAAAAATTTTGCAACCTTGATGGTAATAATTTAGGTTATTGAACCTATCTTGTTATTGCCATATTGCTCCTGCTTTATTACTGATATCAAACAGAAGGCATGAGATATCTATTGTATTAAGAATTATATTTTGATCGAACATCAATTGTCAAACTGAACCCAGTACTGAAGTTCAAACCTTGTTTGAACTGGTATGAGAGTTTTCTTGTTAAAATTACTTCATTAAGTATTCTACCACTTCCCCTCTCCCATCTTTCCTGAATATTTGATTAATGAATGGAGCCAGATTGTGCTGGTGGCACGGCCTTGCACAGTACACCATCATATGCTGAATTGCTCATCAAGCTCACATACCTTGTCTTCACATCAAGT
Source organism: Chiloscyllium plagiosum (assembly GCF_037043375.1). Taxonomy (NCBI): domain Eukaryota; kingdom Metazoa; phylum Chordata; class Chondrichthyes; order Orectolobiformes; family Hemiscylliidae; genus Chiloscyllium; species Chiloscyllium plagiosum. The sequence goes on from NW_028270177.1 coordinate 38,186,274, forward strand.
AGCTATCACACTTATTGATCTGAAAAGTTCACGGAGGAAAGAAGCTGACATCTGGTAAAATGTCATTACCATAGGATTGTTCTCTCTCTAAATCATGTAGGTATTTATTGTCAAGTATGTTTTACCCATGAGTACACTAATACAGATCATTTATTCTGTGTAAGGACATACTTTAATGCAAAACATATGTGAGCATACACTAGAAAAAAGGAAGAGGCTTAGAAAGCTGAGAAAGCAATTGTGAAATTTTTCCCTAATGTTTTGGTAGATACATTTAACCATAGTTTCCTTATATAGAAATCCAGAAAACATAAATACAACAGTACTAAGTGTCAATTTACATAAGCAGTATTTCAACAGGTTTTTCCATTGAAAACTGATGTCAGTCATTCATTATAGCTTTTCACTTTAATGAAATGGGCCCTATTTACATTCATTACATTTAATCAAAACAGATTATGTAGAGTAAATACCTCATATAATTGCACAATCAAGTTATATGTCATATGCCTAAACAATTCACGAAAGAATGAGTATTGATCATGCATTTTTTGTGGTTGGAATAATTTAGTCCAGTAAGTAGTGTGTTCATGTTTATCTAAATGGAAAGATATTTGTCTCTTTCCAACCATACTATGCACAATTAGCACTGATTTTGTTCACTCAGCAATTGGTGCATGTAATTTGCTGGGCTGGCTGGAGTACAGAGCTCCAATCATTAAAATGGCCAAATCTTGCCTCTAAGGTCGGATGTGATCTTTCAAGAGATTTTTGTCTTTCATAGAAAAATCTTGCTGTAATAAATATGCTGAAAATTCTACAACACAGTTCACTTCAGGTCTTAAATGGTTATATTACAGTACAGTATGATCACTAAGCCCTGTTTGGGCTTAGACACACTGACTAATTGGAATTCTGATTTGGAGATGCCGGTGTTGGACTGGGGTGCACAAAGTTAAAAATCACACAACACCAGGTTATAGTCCAACAGGTTTAATCGGAAGCACACTAGCTTTCGGAGCGACGCTCCTTCATCAGGTGATTGTGGAGGGCTCGATCGTAACAGAATTTATAGCAAAAATTTACAGTGTAATGTAACTGAAATTATACATTGAAAAATTGATTGACTGTTAAGCCTTTCATCTGTCAGAATAAGTGATAGTTTCACTTCTTTCATGTGTAAATCACAAAACCTTTTTTAAAAGTTGCATTCTCGGGTTAGCTGTTAACAATGGTGATAGCTAGACAATATGTTGAAGGTGTTGGCCCCTTGTGTTCTCTGTCTATGCCATGATGTTTAGATTGATTCTAATTTAAAAAGTGAGATAACAGAGTCTTACATAAATTCATGCAGTTTTTGAGCTCAGAGTTCTACATGACTGCATGCAGTTTTTGAGTAAAGTACAATGTAACTCTGCAAGTACAAATTCACCCCACAAAATATATGTGTGCATGTGGGTCTTTGTCGGTCTGTGTGTGTGTGTGTGTGTGTGTGTCTGTCTGGGGTGGGGGTTGTGAGTGTAAGAAAGTGTGTGTGTGTGTGTGTGTGTGTAGTGAGTGCAGAGTGTCTTAAGTCTGTGAGGGGGTGCATGTGTGAGTGTGGGAGTGTGTGCGTCTATAAGGGTGTGTGTGGGTGTCTGTGTGCGCATCTGTGTGTACCTGTGTCCGTGTGTATGTGAGAGTGTGTGTGTGTAGGAATATCTGTGTGTGTGTAGTGCAATGGTGATCACCTGTAATGTGACATGAACCCAAGGTCCCAGTTGAGGCCCTCCCTCTGGGTACGGAACTTAGCTATCAGCCTCTGCTTGGCCACTTTTCTCAGCTGCCTGTCCCGAAGTCCACCTTGAAGAATGGTCACCCGAAGGTCCGAGGCTTAATGTCCTGGACCACTGAAGTGTTCCCCAACTGGGAGGGAACCCTCCTGTCTGTTGATTGTTGTGCGGTGCCCATTCATCCATTGTCATAGCCTTTGTTCGGTTTCCCCAATGTACCATGCCTTCCTGAAGAAGGGCTTATGCCCGAAACGTCGATTCTCCTACTCCTTGGATGCTGCCTGACCTGCTGCGCTTTTCCAGCAACACATTTTCAGCTCCGGGCATCCTTGCCTGCAACGTATAAGATAGACAACATTGGCTGAGTCACGTGTACCTGCCATGTACAAGGTGGGAGGTGTTCCCACGCGTAATAGTGGTATCTATGTCCACAAGCTGACACGTTTTGCAGCGTCCACCGTGACTGGGTTGTATGGAGTTGTCCAGAGAGCAGGGCAGTTTGCTACGATCAATGATCTGTTTGAGGTTTGGTGGTTGTTTAAAGGCACGTAGTGAAGGCATGGGGAAGGTCTTGGTGAGGTGCTCATCCTCATTGATAATGTGTTGCAGGTCACGAAGAACATGGCGTAATTTTTCAGCTCCTGGGAAGTACTGAACAACGAAGGGTACCCTGTCGGCTGCAGCACGTGTCTGTCTCCTGAGGAGGTCATTACGGTTCCTTGCTGTGGCACGTCGGAACTGCCGGTCGATGAGTTGAGCATCGTACCCCTTTCTTGTGAGGGCATCCTTGAGTACTTCCAGGTGTCCGTTCACGTTCCTCCTCATCTGAGAAGATCCGGTGTATGCGTAGGGCTTGTCCATAGGGAATGGCTGTTTTAATATGTTTTGGGTGGAAGCTGGAGAAGTGTAGCATTGTGAGGTTGTCTGTGGGTTTGCGGTAGAGTGTGGTGCTGAGGTGTCCATCCTTGATGGAGACGCACGTGTCCAAGAATGAGACAGACAGTTGAGAGTAGTCCATGGTGAGTTTGATGGTGGGATGAAACTTGTTGATGTCACTGTGTAGTTTTATCAGTGACTCCTCGCCATGGGTCCAGAGGAAGAAAATGTCGTCAATGTACCTGGAGTACAATGTTGGTTGGAGATCCTGCATAGAGAAGAAGTCTTGTTCGAACCTGTGCATAAAAATGTTGGCATATTGGAGTGCAAATTTGGTCCCCATGGCTGTTCCGTGTGTCTGAATGAAGGATTGGTTGTCAAAGATGAAGAGGTTGTGATCGAGGATAAAGCGGATGAGTTGTGGGATGGTGTTTGGAGACTGGCAGTTGTTGGTGTTGAGTACTGAGGCTGTTGCCGCAATGCCATCATTGTGGGGGATGCTGGTATAGAGTGCGGAAACGTCCATTGTGACGAGGAATGTTCCCGGTTCGACTGGTCCGTGGATGCTCAGTTTCTGTAAGAAATCCGTAGTGTTGCGACAGAAGCTGGAGATCCCCTGTACAATAGGTTTCAGTAATTGGAGTTCAGTAGTGATAAATGCTGTGATCATCTGGCACAATTCTGCTCCTTGGAAGAGTGTTCCCATCAGATATTTAGGCTAGCTAAAACTTCCAAGTTCTCAGCTGGGAATTAAAACATAGATCAGTTTCCTAGCTAGAATGTGAATGAAAGGAAGTAAAATTGGGTGTGAATATTCTTTCCATTCTTCAAGATAGTTGTCTTTTGTTGATCTGTGTCAATTGAAGCATATTGCAACAAAAACTTATAAAAATCCAAAATTGCTATTTTTGTTCAATCATTTGTATTCTACAAAATAAATCAGCTTTACAACTCAAATGAAGGAGGCAGATTTGGTATTTTAGATTGACATCAATGGAATTGTAAATAGATAAAGTAAGGTTTTGATTCCTAGTATCAAGTGTTAACTATCATACCAAATCTGCATCCACTCCGAGTATAGAGCTGTTGACCTTCTGGAAATGCTGCTACTCACCTACATGGGCCAATTTTGTATGCTACATTGGATAAAATCTTGCATAAACATGGCTTTTACTTTTGATTGGAGAAAGTGAGGACTGCAGATGCTGGAGATCAGAGCTGAAAATGTTGCTGGAAAAGCGCAGCAGGTCAGGCAGCATCCAAGGAACAGGAGAATTGACGTTTCGGGCATAAGCCCTTCTTCAGGAATTCTTGAAGGGCTTATGCCCGAAATGTCGATTTTCCTGTTCCTTGGATGCTGCCTGACCTGCTGCGCTTTTCCAGCAACACATTTTCAGCTTTTAATTTTGATTGTCAAACACTGAGTGGTGATCTGACCAAGGTGTTTACAATGACAAGTTTGGAGGCAGATGAGGGGTCTTTAATCTGACTCTGACCTGATTAAGGGATGAAGCAATTTTAAAACAAGAATGAGAACTGCAAAATTGAGGTACTGATTAACTGGTTGTCAGTGTGGATCACAGAACACTGGAGTGATGAGGGAATGGAATTTGGTGTGACTGAGGATATAGGCAGCATCGTGGATAACCTCAATTTTATGAAAGACAAGACTGGCTTGCAATACATTGGACCAGTTAAGAGGTTTAAAAAAACGGCATTGAGGATTCAGCAGCAGAGAAGCTAAGCCTGATAATTTAAGGTTTTACTTTTAGTGTTTTATTTTTGATGCGCAAATATATGGCTTAATTTGGGGTCAAATACATTAAGGTTGTGAAAAGTCTGATTCTGGAGAAAATTTCTTCTATTTCAACAATTTTTAAGTTATTCTTTCATGGGATGTCAGCATTGTTGTCAAATCATTGCAAATTACTCCCAAAATGAGTGGCTTGCTAGGTCTTTTCAGAGGACAACTAAGACAACTGCATTGCTGTGAGTCACTTGCAGACCAGATTAGATAAAGACAGCATGAAGGATAGGGAATCAATGAGGTTTTTATGGCAATGAAGAATCAATGACTATCTTTCAATTCAAGATTTATTGATTTAGTTTAATAATTAATCAAATTTAAATTCCACCAGTTTCCGTGGTTGAGGTAGTAAACCAGAGTCTCCCTATCATTAGTCTGGGACTCTCGACTACAGGCTTACCACTATGCCACCATTACAGGGATAGACATGAAATCAATGTCAAAATTAGATCTTATCAAATGAATAAGAAGGCTTGAAGGGTTAAAGGGCCTATTGCAGAGGGATGGTCATTGACAAAGTAGCTAAAGATACTTAGGAACTCAGTGATATCCTGAGGCTGAGATCCTTCACCTCCAATAACCACAATTATTGTCCTTTGTGCCAAGCATGACTCCATCCAGTTGATAGTTTCCCCAATATACATTGTCTTTCATTTTCTCATGATTCCTTCATGTCATTCTCAGTCAAATGTTGCCCTGATATCAATAGCATTATTCTCGCTGGACCAACGTCCTCTTTTTGGTGGAAAGGACACAGCCAGTCTAATAGCTATACTGTTGTGTAGTAGTGTTGCAGCTGTATTTGAAAACAGCTTGGTCAGAAGTGTAGCCAGTCCTGGAATCTTCAGTACTAATTCTGCAGCCATGTCTCGATGTCATATGAATTGAGTTGACAGAATTTTGATATCTGTCAAACTGGGGACTTTAGGAGGAGGCCGAGATGGATTAACCACTCAGCACTTCCAGCTGAACATGACTGTAAAACATTTCAGCTTAATCTTGTGGACTGATAAGTGAACCGCACCATCAATGAAGATGGGGATATTTATGCAATCTCCCCTTTCTGTTAACTGTTGAATTATCCACTGTGATTCATTATTATATGTGGAAGGACTGCAAAGCTTTTATCTGATTTACAGGTTTTGGCAGCTTAGCTTGTGTGGTCTGGAATACATGTGATCAATTCTTTGGTTCACCAAGTTGCTACTACATCCTTAGATATGGCTGGTGTTAGTCCCAGCAAGCTCTTCGACACTTCTCATTTAACCATGATTGATCCCTTGGCTTGAATGCAATATAGTGGAAGAAATATGCGGAGCCATGAGCTCTGGACATGAAGAGAGAAGTTCATTTTCACAAGGACCATGCAGTGGTCTCCTTAACCAACACTGATATGGGTTAATGATCTGCAAAACAGAAATTTTAAGGACTAGGTCAAGAACTTGGTTCTTCCCCCTCCTTGCTACCTGCTACAGGTCCAGACTGGCAGCTATGTTCTCCAGGACATGACCAGTTCAGCAAGTAGTAGTGCTGTTAAGCCACTTTTCATGGTAGTCATTGATGTTCCTGATCTAGAATATATTCTGTGCTCTTTGTACCCTTGATGTTTCAGTCAAGTCAATGCAAGCAATGAATCATCAGTAGTAGTGGTAGTCGTGGAGAGGGGGTTTGCACTGTGGTAAGTGAAACAAGCAGCAGGTTTCCTTAAAACTTTGACCTGATGCCATGAGACCTCATGGTGTCTGTTCAGTGTTTAGGTTTCTGCCATTTTTACAGTACATCCTTGTGCTACCACTTCTGGCGGGATTGGATACACTGAGAGAATGGTACAGAATTCAGGACATTGGCTGAAAAGTATTATTCAGCGAGTATAGTTATGTCTGGCTGTTGCTTGACTTGTTTGTGGATGGCTCTCCAAAATTTGGCACATATCCCCAAATGTTAAGGGGAATTTTCCACTGGAGACCAGGCCAGTTGCTAATGCTCACGTTGAAGCAGTGATGAATTTAATTGCAATTCTTATGCTCTGTTTTAGTGATTTGATGTAAACGAGTGACTTGTCAGGATAAGTCAGAGGACAATTATCGTCAACCACATACTGAGGTCTGGAGTCACATATCAGCCAGATTCCTTCACTAGAGGAAATTAGTAGATCAGAAGGCATTTTATGAGAATCCAGTTGTTTCATATCAAAACTATTAGCTTTTTATTTCAGATGTTTTAATTAACTGACTTTAAATTTCCCAGTTTATAATTTATCTCTCCAAATCGTTAGAGCAGGCCTCTGAATTACTCATAATGGTAACATTACGAATAAGCTCCTATATTCTGCTTCATAAAGTAGTCTCTGTTCATGAATCTGAGAAGCAAACCTTCTGAAACCAAAGCATTCTTTTTCCATGAACTAAAACATTATGTGTTCCAATGTTTTGAAAAAAATCAGTTGAAGCAATGACACATTTTGAAATACTTAAAAGAAGTAAATGAGTTCTTCTTCTTGGCTTGGCCTCAGCTCCCAACAAAATCTGAAAGTGGAAACATCTTTTCTATGTTATCTGAGATGGTTTCCATGTACATTAAACTCAGAAGTGGCAAAAGGCACTAGGTTCAAATGTCTGCTGAAACATATATTGTCACCAACAGCCACCCAAAGACTCAGTGAACTGACCTCATGCTAGAGAACTTTCTGGAACCAAATTTCTTTTCAGTCTTTTTTATAGTGTGGAAACAGGCTATTCAGCCCAACAAGTGCACACTGACCCTCTGAAGAGTAACCCACCCAGACCCATTCCCCTATATTTACCCCGAACTAACACCTAACCCAGGCATCCTTGAACACTATGGGCAATTTAGCACCGCCAATTCACCTAACCTCTGCATCTTTGAACTGTGGGAAGAAACTGGAGCAACCCCACGCAGACACGAGTTGAATGTGCAAACTCCACATAGACAGTCGCTTGAGGCTGGAATTGAACCTGGGTCCCTGGTGCTGTGACGCAGCAGTGCTAACCACTGAGCCACCGTGCCACTCTTCAGTTAAAAATCATTTGGTACATTTCAAATGAACAACCTCACTGACATCACTCAGTTATATTCCAAGTTACACAAATTTTATTATTTATTAAAGATGTGCAGATATAATCAAACTATGTTGCGAAAGTAGTCCTATCAAAAGAAAATACTTCGAAAGCAAATCAACAAGAACTTGCAATTATAGAATTAAAAATCACACAACACCAGGTTATAGTCCAATAGGTTTATTTGGAGGTACAAGCTTTTGGAGCGCCTGATGAAGGAGCGGTGCTGCGAAAGCTTGTACTTCCAAATAAACCAGTTGGACTATAACCTGATGTTGTGCGATTTTTAACTTTGTCTACCCCGGTCCAACACTGGCACCTCCACGTCATTGCAATTATATAGTAGCTCTAATGTAGAAAAAAGTTTAAAAGATTCTTATAGGTATATACTTAGAAAAATACTCCACTTATTTTTGCACAAGAAGAGTAGATATTTTTTCTTTAGACTCTCTGCTTGGGTCACTGATAACACCTTCAGATGGACTGGATTAAATTTACTTGGAAACAGCATTCTGGCAGAAATTGAGTGTGTGGTGCTGGAAAAGCACAACAGGTCAGGCAGCATTCAAGGAGCAGGAGAATTGACATTTCAGGCATATTCCTGATGAAGGGCTTATGCCCGAAACGTCGATTCTCCTGCTTCTCGGATGCTGCCTGACCTGTTGTGCTTTTCCAGCACCACACTCTCAACTATGATCTCCAGCAATTGCAGTCCTCACTTTCTCCTTCTGGCAGAAATTGGATGCTTCGCCTATGTAATGTCAAGTAGACATGAAAGAGATCACAGTATTTTAAAGCTATATTTCCTTGTTTAATTTTTGAAATGGACTAAAGCATGGCTGCGGCCAATTATAAGATGCAAGCTGACTACAAATTCTGCAAACTCCAATCAGCAATTACCAGGTCAGAGGTTAGACAAGACATCTTTTTGAAACCTTTTATATTAAATTGGACTGCATCTTGTATTGTGTAGAAATTGCAGTCAACAAATACAAAGGTACACAAAACAATTATAACTCCCTAGCAGGGGGCTGGTGATAAAGAGTCCTCTCAAAACTCATGCAAAACACTGAAAGCAAATCAACAAATATAGAGTTAAAAATCACACAACACCAGGTTATAGTCCAACAGGTTTGACAACTCAAAACCCTCTGCAAAGGGGCTACAGCCCACCAATTATCTCATACATTGAGCATGGTTGTTGACTAGGGGGTATGGAAAATTGTCTTGTTTTAGTTATGGCTGTGGTAATAGCCCTATCTATTTCCTAATATGAATAATTGCTCCTTGCCCAGAGATACAGAAACTAATTGTTAAGTTGAAACTGACTCCTTAATGGATCCATCATATGACCAAAAACGTTTTTTTTGAGAAGCTTCCCTTATATATTTTTGAAACATTAGCTCAGCCTACCAAGAATCTAACTAGCTGTTAACACAACAGCCTGGTTTCAGGTTAAAACCAAGCCAAGTTCAGGTCCAAGTAAACTTCCTTAAAACCTCATTCTAGAAGAAAAAATATATATTCAGCTGAAGAGAGGAACAATTTCGAAATGCAAACTTCAACTGCTGTGACTTGATAAATTTTAAAAGAAATTCTATAACTCCTGCCTTGGCTGTACAAACCCGTCTGAATTTAAGTCCCTACAAATGAAAGGATCCTCTTTAGACATTAACTTTCCAGACTCTAGAAAGCACATGAAATAATTTATAAGTTATTCAGAATTATAAACTCTTTTCTTTCATTCTTCTTCCTTGCATGTTTATTGGTGCAAGCAGGTACTGCAACACTCATCTCCTGGGTATGAATGCCACAGTTAGAGTACTATGTCCAGTTCTGTAGGAGGGATGTGATTACACTGGGAAGGGTGCAAGGGAGATTGACCAGGATGTTGCCTGGGCTTGCCTAAGAGTTTCAGTTATGGAGAGGTTGGACAGACTGGGGATGCTTTCCTTAAAACAGAGGAGATCGAGAGGCGACATGATTGAGATGAATAAAATTGTGAGGGGAATAGTTAGGGTGGACAGGAAGAAACTTCTCTCCTTCATTGAGTGATCAAAGACCAGAGGCACAGATTTAAGGTAAAGGGCTGAAGGTTTTGAGGATATGCGAGGAAAAACTTTTCACTCAGAGGGTGGTGAGAAATCTGGAAGGGTGGTTGAAGCAGAAATCCTCTAAACATTTAAGAACTATTTAAGTGAGTACTTGCAATGCCAAGGCATACAAGACTGGAAAATGGGATTAGAATAGTTCGGTCATTGTTTTTGACAAGCACAGCCATGATGGGCTGAAGGGCCATTTTCTCTGCAGTAGATCTCTCTCACTAGTGATGAATTTAATCCGAGGTTCAGTGTGCCTCAGGCGAAGGACAAAGTGATCACGTAATGGTAACCTGAGCCAGTATATGGAATTGAGTCCATGCTGTTGATGTCACTCTGTTTCGTAAACCTGCTGTTCAGCTAACTGAGCTAACTTGCCCCATATACATAATAGGTGCATATAGGTACAGACACACACCCACATACACTCTCTCTCACTCACTACTAGGTGCACAATTCAGGGGGGTAATGCTAACATTCATAGAATCAAAGCACAAGCATAAACCATTTGGAGTACTGTGAGAATGTGGCTCATTGATTAGAATTATCCAGTTTACTCTCACTTGCTTGCACCCCTCGTAACCGTGAATTGTTTTGATTATTTTTTAAGTATTGATACAAGTTACTTTTGCAATTGCAGCAACCTTTCTTTTGGGTAGCGTTTTTCAATTAGCTACATAAAAAATTCTGATCTCGGCCTGGTTATCAACCTCCTGCAATTGGAAATTCCTCCCAAATATTTCATGATAGACTTTTTCTGCTCTATGGAGAATGATCCCAGTTTCTCTGGTTTCTCCAAGTGTAAGCAACAATCCGTGGCATTGTTGTAGTAAATATTCTCCGCACCTAGTCCCAGAATCTAAAAGCCCCTTTAAAGTGTGGCGCCCATAATTGGACACAATATTCTAGCTGAGACCTGACCAGCAATAATAAACATCTGGCATCATTCCCGTTCTTTTATATCTTGTACCCTTATTTATAAAGTGGTCAAGGACATTCAGCCTCGGATCTTCGGGTAAATGCCTTCAAGATGGATTTTGGGACACGGAACAACACAGAGTTGCCAAACAGAGGTTCAGGATAGGTATCCATGAGGACAGCCTCAACTGGGATCTTGGGTTCATGCCACATGACAGGTCATCCCACCAGACTATACACTCTCACACATGGATGGACACACGCACCCACACTCTCTCTCTCTCACACACACACACACACACACACACACACACACACAAATTTATGGGGTGAATTTGCATTTACAGATTTGTATTTGCAGATACATTCTATTTCGTTCAAAAAGCACATGATCTGTACACAGTCAGTCAATGTGGCATTTTAGAAATTCTTACTTTGGAAATAAAACCAGTCTGACAGGTACAAACAGACTTGAAACATGGCCTCACATCTAAAATTCAATTTCTGACCAGAGGTGTCACCTTTATTCTGATAAAACCTGAAGTTATCTTGGGGCAGTGACTTTAAAGAAATTCTGGGATTTACATATTAATCAACCAAAACCTGCGCCTCCATTCTAACGGATTAAAGACTTAATAGCCATCTAGGTTTGTTCAATACATTCGCATCAGTTGTATGATCCTTTGATTGTTTACTTATAAATTCTGTGTCCGATGTATTCTCTCTCACCAGCTGCCTGTGAAAGGAGTGGGCTTTGAAAGCTTGCGGTTTCAAATAAAACTGTTGGACTATAACCCACTGCAGTGTGATTTTTGACTTTTTCTGAACATCTTTTTTTTCAAAAAACAATTAAATGAGACTTGACAAAATTAAAATGCACTTTAACTACTTTGCAAAGTGCTTTGGGCTTCTGAACCATGTTAAAGTGCATGGTATTTGAGTTTTAGGTTGTTACTGCACTGGGTCATGACAGAATTCTAGTTCCGTGTCCGAGGAGATAAAATGCAGAAAGTTGTTATTTTTATTATTTCTTTGGTAATTTTATGACTAGGTCACAGGACACACTGGATGTAACTGGCACATGTGTATAATTAATTCTTTTTCTTAAGCATTGATTGTGCAAAAGTTCTAAGCAGAAACTAAATAAAGCACAAGTGATATAAATGTCATTTTTTTTTAATGTGAATCATGTACGCACACCTCTCTGAGCTAGACCTAAGTAAAATAAGAAAATGAAATGTATGGTAAAAAAATAGCCTAATTTAATCTTTGAATTTTTTTTTGTAAATTAGTTGGTAAAAGAAAGAAACATCAATTCTGTTATTGAATGAGGGATGGCATGTATTGGAATTTGAAAGGAGAAAAATAAACAACCTTTATGTAGGCTTTCTAAAGAATTCTTAGTACAAAAAGAAGAAAGCGTGCATCTTGTAATTAATTTTGCTTGAGTCCTCTCTAAATGAAAAATGAAGCATTTAAATATAGATTTTACCCAAAGAAAATCCTTCAAAATTCTTTCTGCAGTTTTGTTTCAAATTATTTTCAAAAAAATTAGGAGGAGAAGAAAACACATATCAAGCTCACATGAATTAACTTGCTAAAGAATTCAGTAAAATGCAGCAGCAACAGGCATTGATGTAGCTGGGAACTTTACAGATTATTGGCGCTTATTGCAGAGCCATTGCTCAATGTTCAATTCAGGCGTTTCAGAGTGATTTTTAAATCTTATCAGAGTGAATCTTATATTCTTTCTGCTAAGTTTAAATTCATCAGGTTTTTTGCTGTATCTTTCCAAATTTGCCTCATCAATGACCCTATGACTTCTCTCACATCCAATTCTGGTTTCATTGTACTGTTCCTAAAACAACTTGCCACTCAGCAGATACTCCGCAATTCACCAGCTTCCTTTGCACCTGTGCCATCTCCAATAGACCTTCGTCCACCCGGACAAGCACTGCCGGACCAGAGGTGCCCTGCACAGTTCCTGACTTTAGCCCTGAACATAGCAGAGGGGAAATTGGTGGCTCACGTGAGGCAGGGACCTGAAGGTCCTGCACAATGGGATGGTACAGAGCTGGGTTGTCCTCTTTCCCAGCATTAGCAGTGAAGGTGACATCACCAGAGAATGCCAGCCTGCTCTGAGGATGATGCTGAAAATGTGTTGCTGGAAAAGTGCAGCAGGTCAAGCAGCATCCAAGGAGCAGGAGAATCGACGTTTCGGGCATGAGCCCTTCTTCAGGGATGAGGAAATTGTGCCAAGCAGGCTAAGATAAAAGGTAGGGAGGAGGGACTTGGGGGAGGGGCGTTGGAAATGCGATAGGAGGAAGGTGGTTAAGGTGAGGGTGATAAGGTGAGGGTGATAGGCCGGAGTGGGGGTGGGGGCAGAGAGGTCAGGAAGAAGATTGCAGGTTAGGAAGGTGGTGCTGAGTTCGAGGGTTGGGACTGAGACAAGGTGGGGGGAGGGGAAATGAGGAAACTGGAGAAATCTGAGTTCATCCCTTGTGGTTGGAGGGTTCCTGGGTGGAAGATGAGGCGCTCTTCCTCTAGCTGTCGTGTTGCTATGGTCTGGAGATGGAGGAGTCCAAGGACCATTGTAAAGGACCAGGTAAAGTTCATCCACTTTACCAACACCTTCCACCCCGACATCAAATTTACCTGGACCGTCTCAGACTCCTTCCTCCCCTTCCTAGACCTCTCCAATTCTATCTCGGGCGAACAAATCAACGCAGACATTTACTATAAACCGACCGACTTCCACAGCTACCTAGATTACACCTCCTTCTACCCTGCCCCCTGTAAAAACACCATCCCACATTCCCAATTCCTCCGTCTCCGCAGCATCTGCTCCCAGGAGGACCAGTTCCAATACTGAACAACCCAGATGGCCTCCTTCTTCAAAGACCGCAATTTCCCCCCAGACATGGTCGACGATGCTCTCCACCGCATCTCCTCCACTTCCCGCTCCTCCGCCCTTAAGCCCCACCCCAATTACCACCAGGACAGAACCCCACTGGTCCTCACCTCCCACCCCACCAACCTCCATATACATCGTATCATCCGTCGTCATTTCCGCCACCTCCAAAGAGGCCCCACTGCCAGGGATATATTTCCCTCCCCTCCCTTATCAGCATTCCGAAAAGACCACTCCCTCTGTGACTCCCTCATCAGGTCCACATCCCCCACTAACCCAGCCTCTACTCCCAGCACCTTCCCCTGCAACCGCAAGAAATGCGCCGACACCTCCCCCCTCACTTCCTTCCAAGGCCCCAAGGGATCCTTCCATATCCGCTACAAATTTACCTGCACCTCCACACACATCATTTACTGCATCCGCTGCACCCGATGTGGCCTCCTCTACATTGGGGAGACAGGCCGCCTACTTGCGGAACGTTAGAGAACACCTCTGGGACACCCGGACCAACCAACCCAACCACTCCATGGCTCAACACTTCAACTCCCCCTCCCAGTCTACCAAGGACATGCAGGTCCTTGGACTCCTCCATCTCCAGACCATAGCAACACGACGGCTGGAGGAAGAGCGCCTCATCTTCCGCCTAGGAACCCTCCAACCACAAGGGATGAACTCAGATTTCTCCAGTTTCCTCATTTCCCCTCCCCCCACCTTGTCTCAGTCCCAACCCTCGAACTCAGCACCACCTTCCTAACCTGCAATCTTCTTCCTGACCTCTCCGCCCCCACCCCCACTCCGGCCTATCACCCTCACCTTATCACCCTCACCTTAACCTCCTTCCTTCTATCGCATTTCCAACGCCCCTCCTCCCTATCTTTTATCTTAGCCTGCTTGGCACAATTTCCTCATTCCTGAAGAAGGGCTCATGCCTGAAACGTCAATTCTCCTGCTCCTTGGATGCTGCCTGACCTGCTGCGCTTTTCCAGCAACACATTTTCAGCTCTGATCTCCAGCATCTGCAGTCCTCACTTTCTCCTGCTCTGAGGATGATACCTGGGATAAGGCAGTCTCCGCCTTCTGAAGGAATCCAAAACACTAAGAAGAAGATTAATGTCCTTTTTCACTCCACTTGGGCAAGTTCCACCATCTTCTCTGATAGCTCACACTCGCTCTGCTAGTGTACCAATCTCCCATCAAGGCTCGGCCTCTACCACTTTCACTAATGCCTTCCACATCTTTGTCACTTACCTATCCCAATCTCACAACACCAGTAACCCTGCATGCTCTGAGCTGTGCCAACAAATTTCACCTCCCTTCATGCTTCTCTTTCATTCCAGGAGGAAAAGAGCCCACAAAAGGGCAGAGAGACTCAAGATAGATGGCGGTCTGGCCAACATTCAGCTCCTCACCTCTTGTATAGAGAGCATACTTACTCATGGCCACCTTGAGTGGCTATCTGACTGACTGTTTTCAAGCCATGGATTGGCATGAGAGCACGCCCTTGATTTATTGTGCTGGGAACCCGAGTGAAGGCTGAGTCTTGAGGCCTGACAGCCCATAGACTTGTGGTCAACCATGTCAATATTGTTTCCTTTGTGTCTATGCTGAACAGCAATGCAAAGCAAGAGTATTATGAGCCATGCGTTTCTGACTGAAAGTGGCAAAGTGCAGAACGTCAATGCAAGGCAGGTAGGTTCTGAGTGATTGAGCACTATGGCAGCAAGTGAAGAGTCTGGCGATACAACCTGGTTCAGTCCTTAAGCTGACTGTTGAGTGCAGAGTCTTTGTTGCTGCATTATAAAAAGTAGTTGCTGGTAAAGACCAAGGTGCAGAACTGAAGTTAAGAAGCATTCTCTAAATGATTATGGATGTGCCAGATGGTTCTTAAACAGACACATATTGGATGCTAATGTCCATGGACACTGGGTGCTTGTGGCCAGTAACCATAGAGTGTGCCTTGAGATGATGGCCCAATAATGAGACCATTTGGAGCAAGCAGCAAGCTGAATTTGCCAGGTACCCACTCTGGTTTCCAAGGGCTTACTTGTTTGGTGAGTTGAATATTAATAAGGTGAGTTGGACCATTGATCGTCTGAGTTCATTCAGTGCTTAATCGTTTCTTGGTTAGGGAACTGTGCCAGTTACAGGTTTAACTCAGAAATACACAGCATGGTGCTGCTCATGGTGACTCAAGAAAAATGCTGCTTTATCCCATGTAAGATACAATGCATTATACATATTAGCCATTATACATATGAGACTGAATAAATTTGCATTTATATTGAGTATTATTAATGTTATCATAGATTCATAGAATCCCTACAGTGCAGAGAGGCGCCATTTGGCCCATTGAGTCAGCACTGACCCTCTGAACAGCATCCCCCCCCCTCAACCCACCTCCCACTTATCCCCATAATTCCACATTTACCCTGGCCAATCTACCTAACCTGCACATGTTTGGGATGAAACAGACAGACACAGGGAAAATGTGCAAACTCCTCCCAGACAGCTGGAATTGAACACGGGTGTTGACCACTGAGCCACTGTTTTTTCTTCATTTTCGAGTGACTGTGATGGTAATGGTTGGCTACCTCTCTGCTGGACAGGGCTTTCGTTATTTTGAAGAGATTTATTAGGTCACCGCTCAGCCTTCCTTTTCCAAGAAATAAAAGACCCAAACTGTCAATCCTTTCTTTATGTGCATACCCACAGTTTTCTAGTATCACTCCTGTAAATCTTCTCAGCATGTCTCCAGTAATTCATATCCTTTTTTTTTAAATTGGTGACCAGAAAACAACCAAAGTTCAAAAGAGGTTTAGCATAACATTCTCCAGATCCCTTCAGAAATAAAGCTTAGCTGCTTGATATTTTCCATGGCTTGGTAACCTGCGGTGCAACTCTAAGTGATTTTGTAATGGTGCTATGTGATGACTTTGTTTATTTACCCACTCAGAATGCTCTCCCTATTGTTTATCCCAGCATGTATTATCTCACGTCTATTTGTATTGGGTTTCATTCATTTTATTGGTGTTTGGAAGTTCCTGAGGCTGTGAAGGATTTTAAATAAATGCAACTGTGTTACTTCATTGTCTTATCTATTCCTTTTAAGAGATGATGATGTTTTCTTCTTTTAATCCTGTCCCAAGGGCTCTGACAATGTTCTTGGAAAGGCAGAGTATTGCAGGTAGTAACAGGGGGTGTGCCTGTCCTTTGCACCTCTAGAGGTAGGGAGCACCCATTGTCAATATTAAATAAACCTGGCCTCGATCTGGGACTAGGTCACAGGCAGGTTAGTGAGTGGATGCTTTGTGCTTCCTTGCTGGATTGTCATTGATTTCTGTAAGTTATAGTCCATTATGTTAAAAGTTTATACAGAAGGGAAAGAAAAAGTGCACTTTGTTCAAATGTAGGCAACACAGAAACTAACACCAAGCTTCAATATCTTATTGCACAGGAATCTATACAGGAGAATTAAATATTCTGGCTGTTGCTCCATGCACCAAATTCAAACTCACTCCTCCTAACACTTCAATGGAAGGATGTTGCATTACTACAGCTGGTTGACTCATGTTCCTCAGGAAAGATAATCTGCTCCTGTTAATTCAATATGACTTTTATATTCTGACTAAGTGCTTGACTTTTGACAATGGCAGTAAAATGCAATCTTCCCAACAGTGCCCACACCTTCAGAACAAAATTTACATTCAAGACTGCAAAATGAACATCCATCTCCCATTACATGAATCAACAAGTGCGGAAAAATCTCAAGAAATGATACTTATCCATTGAAATTTTAAATCATGGTGACAGTGATTTCGTTTTGCAAACCTGGGCTGAAGTGCTATAACGATTTAAAACACAACATATATTAGATTTTAGATTAGATTAGATTACATTACATTACAGTGTGGAAACAGGCCCTTCGGCCCAACACGTCCACACCGACCCGCCGAAGCGAAACCCACCCATACCCCTACATTTACCCCTTACCTAACACTATGGGCAATTTAGTATGGCCAATTCACCTGACCCTGCACATCTTTGGACTGTGGGAGGAAACCGGAGCACCCGGAGGAAACCCACACAGACAAGAGGAGAACGTGCAAACTCCACACAGTCAGTCGCCTGAGGCGGGAATTGAACCCGGGTCTCTGGCGCTGTGAGGCAGCAGTGCTAACCACTGTGCCACCGTGCCGCCCACTGTGCCATTGTGCCGCCCACAGAAAGTATATCCGGCAGAAAGTCAGGGCATTTAGTTCCATTAACAGCATTATTGATGGTAGTGTTGGACCAGAATTCACTATAAGAAAGTAAACCCATAATTTACAATTTAAAAATAATCTACAAATTATGTGATAATAAACTAAACATAATCGAGCTTTCAGTATAAATCATTAACTGCACATGTAACCATATCCTAGTTTGTCATTCAGAAACCAACTATTTAAAACTTATCCATCAAAAATGTGATACAGCACCTGCCCCGGGAAAGGTGGTCGACTCCCAGTCCAGGATGTTGCAGAGACCTGATTCGCATTTGATTGGCGAGATATCTGGGCTAAAATCTGGCCTGCTGAGGATGTTTGCTGAATGATGTTTCCACCGGGTACCATTGACGTGCTGAATAGACAGGATCACAAATCTGTTACCAAACAACTAACCATATCCTCAAAATCATTCATTTATACAGTGTCTTTAATGCAATATAACAACCCAAGGCACTGCACAGGAGTGTTATCAGAAGAAATTTGAAATCATGGTCGAGAGTGTAGTGCTGGAAAAGCACAGCAGGTCAGACAGCATCCGAGGAGCAGGAGAATCAATGTTTCAGGCATAAGCCCTTCATCAGAAAATTTGAAATCTATATTAGGAAATATTAAGCCAGTTGAGAAAAGCCTCAAGGCAGTAGGCATTAAAAAAGAGGAATGTAAGAGGTGGAGAGGTTCATGAAGGGAATTCAAACTTCTTGTGCTTAAGCCTTGTCAAGTGAAAGTAAAGATAAAGGTAAAAATTGAAGGAAGGAGAAAGTTGTCATCATCCTACTGTTTCCTTTGACAGGAATGATTGGGAGTGGTTTGGTGGTCCTCCTGCCTCAGGAGAGGGGAGTGGCTGAAAAGGAAAGTCCGTCATGATAACCTCTGCCAGTGCAGGAACTGAACCACTGCTGTTGGCATCACTCTGCATTGCAAACCAGCTATCTAGCCAACTGAGCTAACCAACCCTCTTGTCATTACTGGTGAAGAGTTAAATTAGGAATATACAAGAGGCTAGAAATGGAAGAGAACTGAGATCTTGGAAGGCTTTTAGGGATGGACCCGATTTGGGAGAATGATGCCTATAGAGGGATTGGAAAATAATTTTGAGAATTTTAAAATGGTAACCAGAAGGGAACTGATATAGTCATGAAGCGAGTCAGTATTGGGTAAGTGAGGCTTAGTGCAAGCCAGCACACAAGCAGCTTTGGAACTACTAATTTTGAATCAATATCTAACATCAATAAGGCCAGTTGAGAAATAATTACTCTTTTACATGTATTGTACTTAAAATATACAGGAGGTTGAAGGAAAATGATGTTTATAGGTGAATTTTGATGAAAATTTCAATAATGAATTTACGACCATAATTGACTTCCACATCATAGAAAAATAAAATTCAATCAATAAGAGGTCTCTTTATGTATGTTCCAAAATGAAAATGATCTGCAGACAGTCAAGGTTGCTGGTCAGCTATTGGATTTTTAAAAGTGTTTACAACTTATTCCAGAATCTTTTACTGGATCCACTGAAATAAGCAAATGCTTATCTTTCTTACACAACACATCATTCAGCACATGATGAGTCATAAACAGTGAAAAAAGGCTTCCTCAAAATATCTTAAAAATAAATTGTATTTTTAAGAACACACCTCATCCATGTGTTAACATTATCAGGGTGAGACCACAGGTTTCTAGTCGGAAAACACTCTTCAATCTTCACCCTCTGCTTCCTGCCATATTTTGCATCTAATTTGTTATATTGCTCTGGAACCCATAGGCTCTTAACTCCTTAACCAACCTGCCAATGCAAAACCTTCTCAAAAACTTTTCTCAAATCCATGTAGACTACACTAACATTTTTTTAATTTCAAAAATACACTTTACTCATATGTTCTTTAAAATATGTTCATATACTTGTATCGATACTACAGTAGTTCGATTCTGTACAGTCCTTACATATGGAGAACAAACAAACCCAAGACATTTTTTCCTTACACATGGGAATATTTACATATATTTGAGACATCAGGTGAGTCTGTTAACTGAACTTTGGTCGAAAGACAGCTGCCACCCCCACGCTGATTGATGATGTCACTTCCGCCCCCATCATGGCCACTCCCACAACCACTTCCACCCCTCACAATTCCTCATGCATCACATGTGACATCACTTCCGCCCCTCACATCATCGCTGATGCCACAAGCTCAGTGACTTCCGCCACCCCTATTGCCGTTGTCACCACCACTTCCGCCCCCACCAGCGGCACTCACCTGCATTCTGCTGACACGCCCCCCACAGACCCCACTGTCACTATCCCCACCCCCCCAGAACCCCGAGGGGAACACTACCCCTGCTCATGACTCCACTCCCATTACCCCGACCATCATACCCACTCCAGTTACAGGTCCTGCCCCCACTCCCAGCTCTACACCCACACCAGATCCGAGCTCAGCCCTGCCGTGTTTTCACCACCCCTCCAGACCTTCCCCTCACTGAGGACGAATGATCAGTCCTCAGTCCACGCATCAATGAATATAATACACGCCGTGACATCAAACAATTTTTCCGTCGCCTCGGCCTCCGAGCTTACTTTCACAATCAGGACTCCCGCCCACCTTCCGAGGACCCCTTGCCCACCTCCAACACACTGCATCCACCTGGACACCTCGCGCTGGCCTATTACCTGCCTTCGACCTCTTCATTTCCAACTGTCGCCGGGACATTAACCGCCTCCACCTGTCTACTCCCTCCCCCACTCCAACCTCTCACCCTCACAACACGCAGTCCTCCAATCCCTCTGCTCCAATCCCAACCTCACCATCAAGCCAGCGGATAAAGGGGGCGCAGTGGTAGTCTGGTGCACTGACCTCTACACTGCTGAAGCCAAACATCAACTCGAGGACACCTCTTCCTACTGCCCCCTCGACCATGACCCCACCCCCCATCACCAAACCATCATCTCCCAGACCATACAGAACCTCATCACCTCAGGAGATCTCCCACCCACAGTTTCCAACCTCATAGTCCGGGAACCCCGCACTGCTCAGTTCTATCTCCTTCCCAAGATCCACAAGCCTGACCACCCTGGCCGACCCATTGTCTCAGCATGCTCCTGCCCCACTGAACTCATCTCTACCGACCTCAACACTGTCCTATCCCCCTAGTCCAGGAACTCCCCACATATGTTCGAGACACCACCCACGCCCTCCACCTCCTCCAAGACTTCCGTTTCCCCGGCCTCCAATGCCTCATCTTCACCATGGATATCCGATCCCTCTACACCTCCATCCGCCATATCCAGGGCCTCCAAGCCCTCCGTTTTTTCCTCTCCAGACGTCCCCAACAGTACCCTTCCACCAACACTCTCATTCGTTTGGCCGAACTGGTCCTCACCCTTAACAATTTCTCCTTTGAATCCTCCCACTTTCTCCAGACCAAAGGGGTAGCCATGGGCACACGTATGGGCCCCAGCCATGCCTGTCTCTTTGTGGGCTACGTAGAGCAGTTGATCTTCCGTAATTACACCGGCACCACTCCCTACCTCTTCCTCCGCTACATTGATGACTGCATTGGTGCCACCTTGTGCTCCCGCGAGGAGGTTGAGCAATTCATCAACTTCACCAACACATTCCACCCTGACCTTAACTTTACCAGGACCATCTCTGACACCTCCCTCCCCTTCCTGGACTTCTCCATCTCCATTAATGACGACCGACTTGACACTGACATTTTTTACAAACCCACCGACTCCCACAGCTACCTGGATTACACCTCTTCCCACCCTACCTCTTGCAAAAATGCCATCCCGTATTCCCAATTCCTCCGCCTCCGCCGTATCTGCTCCCAGGAGGACCAGTTCCACCACAGAACACACCAGATGGCCTCCTTCTTTAGACACCGCAATTTCCCTTCCCACGTGGTTAAAGATGCCCTCCAATGCATCTCGTCTACATCCCGCACCTCCGCCCTCAGACCCCACCCCTCCAACCGTAACAAGGACAGAATGCCCCTGGTGCTCACCTTCCACCTTACCAACCTTCGCATAAACCAAATCATCCGCCGACATTTCCGCCACCTCCAAACAGACCCCACCACCAGGGATATATTTCCCTCCCACCCCTTTCCGCCTTCCGCAAAGACCGTTCCCTCCGTGACTACCTGGTCAGGTCCACGCCCCCCTACAACCCACCCTCCCATCCTGGCACTTTCCCCTGCCACCACAGGAACTGTAAAACCTGCGCCCACACCTCCTCCCTCACCTCTATCCAAGGCCCTAAAGGAGCCTTCCACATCCATCAAAGTTTTACTTGACATCCACTAATATCATTTATTGTATCCGTTGCTCCCGATGCGGTCTCCTCTACATTGGGGAGACTGGACGCCTCCTAGCAGAGCGTTTTAGGGAACATCTCCGAGACACTCGCACCAATCAACCACACCGCCCCGTGGCCCAACATTTCAACTCCCCCTCCCACTCTGCCGAGGACATGGAGGTCCTGGGCCTCCTTCACCGCCGCTCCCTCACCACCAGACGCCTGGAGGAAGAACGCCTCATCTTCCGCCTCGGAACACTTCAACGCCAGGGCATCAATGTGGACTTCAACAGTTTCCTCATTTCCCCTTTCCCCCACCTCACCCTAGTTCTAAACTTGCAACTCAGCACTGTCCCCATGACTTGTCCGGACTTGTCCTACCTGCCTATCTCCTTTTCCACCTATCCACACCACCCTCTCCTCCCTGACCTATCATCTTCATCCCCTCCCCCACTCACCCATTGTACTCTATGCTACTTTCTCCCCACCCCCACCCTCCTCTAGCTTATCTTTCCACGCTCCAGGCTCACTCTTTATTCCTGATGAAGGGCTTTTGCCTGAAATGTCGATTTCGAAGCTCCTTGGATGCTGCCTGAACTGCTGTGCTCTTCCAGCACCACTAATCTAGAATCTGGTTTCTAGCATCTGCAGTCATTGTTTTTACCTCAGTCTTTACCCACTGCCTGTGGCAGCAGCTGCCCCAAGCTTTAGTGCGTCCCTCAACATATACAGTCATAGAGAAACAGACCCTTCGGTTCAACTCTTCCATGCCGTCCACATATCCTAAATTAATCTAGTCCCATTTGCCAGCATTTGGCCCATATCCCTCTAAACCCTTCCATATACCCATCTTGATGCAGCTCATTCCATATACACAGCACCCTCTGCGTGAAAAAGTTTCCTTGACGCCCCTTTTAAATCTTTCCTTTCTCTCACTCTAAACCTATGTCCTCTAGTTCTGGATTCACCCACCCCAGGAAAAAGACATATCTATTTACCCTATCCATGCCCCTCATGATTTTACAAACCTTTATAAGGTCACCCCTCAGCCTCCTAAGCTCCAAGGAAAATGGCCCCAGCCTGTTCAGCCTCTCCCTATAAATCAAACCCTCCAAACCTGGCAACATCCTTGTAAATCTTTTCTGAACCCTTTCAAGTTTCACAACATCCTTCCGATAGGAAGGAGAGCAGAATTGCATGCAATATTCCAACAGTGGCCTAACCAATGTCCTGTACAGCTGCAACATGACCTCCCAACTCCTGTACTCAATACCCTGACCAATAAAGGAAAGCATACCAAACGCTTCTTCACTATCCTATCTAACAGCGACTCTACTTTTAAGGAGCTATGAACCTGTACTCCAACGTCTCTTTGTTTAGCAACACTCCCCAGGACCTTACCATTAAGTGTGTAAGTCCTGCCCTGATTTGCCTTTCCAAAATGCAGTACCTCTCATTTTTCTAAATTAAACTCCATCCGCCACTCCTCAGCCCATTGGCCCATCTGATCAATCTGTTGTACTGAGGTAACCTTCTTCACTATACCTCCAATTTTGGTGTCATCTGCAAATTTACTATCTGTACCTCCTACGTTCACATTCAAATCTTTTATATAAATGATGAAAAGCAGTGGACCCAGCAGTGATCCTGTGGCACACCACTGGTCACAGGCCTCCAGTCTGGAGAGCAACCCTCCATCATCACACTCTGTCTACTATCGTTGAGCCAGTTCTGTATCCCACTCCTGAGCCTTGCCACATATTCACTATCCTCCCCCCCCCCCCCCCCCACAACCTCAAACCCTCTGAGGCCGAATGGTGTGTCCTAAGTAAAGGGCTCGTTTGTGCCCCTCCGCCGCCCCCCCCCACCACAACGAATTCCACATGTGCCACGACGTAGAGCTCTTCTTCTGCCACCTCCACCTCCTTGCCTTCTTCTTTGACAAAAACTCCCAACCTCCCCCAGAGGACCCCTTCTCCCACCTCAACCTTCCCCCTCCACTTAGTCATTCCCTACAGGCCTTGTACCTGCCCTAGACCTCTTCACTGCTGACTACCGACCACCTCAATTTTTCCACCTCCCTCACCGAACATGCAGCACTCCACTCTCTCCACACCAACCCTCGGTTCACCACCAAACCTGCTGACAAGGGCAGGGCCGTGGTAGTCTGGACAACAGACCTCTATTCCGCAGAGGCCGAATGCCAACCCTCCGACACCACGTCCTACCTCCCCCTTGCCCATGATCCCACCGTGACTCATCAGGACACTTACATTGTCCGTGCCCTCATTGCGTCCAGTGATTTTCCCTACACTGCCTCCAATCTCATAGGCCCCTGTACTGCCCGGTTCTACCTGCTCCCCATGATCCACAAGCCCAACTACTCCAGCTGACCCACCGTCTCGGCAATCTCCTACCCCACTGAACTCATATCATTGCTATCTTGACTCCATCCGTGGGCGGCACGGTGGCACAGTGGTTAGCACTGCTGCCTCACAGCGCCAGGGACCTGGGTTCAATTCCCGCCTCAAGCGACTGACTGTGTGGAGTTTGCACATTCTCCCCGTGTCTGCATGAGTTTCCTCCGGGTGCTCCGGTTTCCTCCCACAGTCCAAAAATATGCAGGTTAGCTGAGTTGGCCATGCTAAATTGCCCGTAGTGTTAGGTGAAGGGTTAAATGTAGGGGAATGGGTCTGGGTGGGTTGCGCTTTGGCGGTCAGTGTGGACTTGTTGGGCTGAAGGGCCTACTTCCACACTGTAAGTAATCTAATCTAATCTAATCCTCTCCCCCTTGGTTCAGGCACATCCCATCAACCATGCCCTCCACATCTTCAGTAACTTCCAGTTCCCCGGACCCCAGCGCTTTATCTTCACTATGGACATGCAATCGTTATACATGTCCATACCCCACAAGGATTTCCTCCAGGCTCTCTGATTCTTCCCCTCCAATAGACCCATCCAGTCCCCTTCCACCAATACCCTCCTCCACCTCGCTGAACTGGTCCTCACCCTTTTCCTTTAATTCCTCCCATTTCCTCCAAATCCAGGAGGCGGCTGTGGTCACCTGGATGGACCCCAGCTATGCCTGCCTCTTTGTTAGCTATTTCGAACAGTCCCTCTTCAGTTCCTTCACAGGCACTCTGTCCCAACTCTTCCGCTGTTACATCGATGTTGAAGTGGTGTAGCTTCCTGCACCCACACTGAACTGGAGCAGTTCAGCGACTTCACCCACAACTTCCACCCCACCCTCAAATTCACTTGGTCCATCTCTGACACTTCCCTTCCCTTTCTTGACCTCTCCATTTCCATCTCTGACAAAAGTTTCCAGACGGACATTTACTATAAACCCACAGTCTCCCATAAATACCCGGACTATACCTCCTCCCACCCTGTATCCTGCAGGAATTCCATCCCGTTCTCCCAATTCCTCCGCCTCTGCCACATCTGCTTGGACAAAGAGACATTCCACTCCCAAGTATCCCAGATGTCCACCTATTTCGAACAATGTGCTTTTGCCCCCTGTCATCCAGACAGCCCTCCACCACAATACTTCCATTCCCTGCTCTACTGCTCTAAACCCCCCCTTCAAACACAATAAAGGCAAGAGTCCCCCATGTCCTCACCTACCACCCCACCAGTCTCCGTATCCAAAGCATCATTCTTAAACACTTCCGCCCACCACCAAGTTCTTCTCCTCCCCACCCCTCTCTGCCATCCGCAAGGACCATTCCCTTTGCTAGGCCATGGTTCATACCATTCTCCCCACCAACACCCCTGAACCCCTAGGTATCTTTCCCTGCAACCGGAAAAGATGCAAAACCTGCTGGCACACCACCCCTCACCTCCCTCCAAGGACCCCAAACTGTCCTTCCAGGTGAGACAGAGATTAACCTGCCTCGCCTCAAACCTAGTTTAGTGCATCAGGTGCTCCTGTGTTGTCTTCTCTACAGCAGGGAGATCAAATGTAAACTTGGGGAATGGTTCGCCGAACATCTCAGCCAGGCTCGAAGGGGCCAACCAGACCTCCCAGTCATTGCTCATTTTAATTCCCCTTCCCACTCCCTTTCCGATATGCCCATCCTTGGCCTCCTCCATTGCCAGAATGAACCAAATGGCAAATTGGAGGGACACACCTCATCATCCACCTGGGCAGCCTACAGCGCAGAAGCCTGAACACAGTTTTCCAATTTTAAATAATCTCCTTTCCCATCCCCCCCCCGACTCCCTTCCTGCACCCCCCCCGCCAACCTCCCTTCCATTCCTCCCTGCCACCTACCAGATTCATTTCTCCCATTGACCAACCAGGTCATACTCTGTACCTGCCTTCACCTATCCCCTCTTCACCACCCTGCCCCTGCCACCCCCTTTATCTGCAGCACCCCTTACACCTAGACTAGTCCTGAGGAAGGGAAACACCCAAAACGTTGACTTCTCCACCACCTGATGCTGCCTGGCTTGCTGTGCTCTTCCAGCCTCCTGCTTGGCTACCCTGTATCCAAATGGACAGTTCTCCCTGTATTCCATGAAGTCTAACCTTGCTAACCAGTCTACTATGAGGAACCTTGTTGAATGCCTTACTGAAGCCTATACAGATCACGTCCACCACTCTACTCTCATCAATCCTCTTCATTACTTCTTCAAAAAATTCAATCAAGTTTGAGAGACATAATTTCCCATGCACAAAGCCACGTTGACTATCTCTAATCAGTCCTTGCCTTTCCAAATACATGAAAATCCTATCCTTCAGGATTTTCTCCAACAAACTGCCCACCTCTGATGTCAGGTTCATTGGTCGATAGTTCCCTGGCTTTTCTTACCATCTTTCTTAAATAATGGCACTACGTTAGCCAACTTCTAGTCTTCCTGTGACTATCAATGATACAAATATTTTAGCAAGGGGTCCAGCAATTACTTCCCTAGCTTCCCACAGAGTTCTAGGGTACACCTGATCAGGTCCTGGGCATTTATCCACCTTTGTTTTAAGACATCCAGCACCTTCTCCTCTGTAATATGGGCAGTTTTCAAGATGTCACCATCTACTTCTCCACATTCAATACTTCCCATGCCCTTTATTTTTAAAAATTAGTAAGAGACAGATCTCAATAAAACATATAATCAAAAAAAACCCACTGTACTCACTATTGTAGATTTACAGAGAAAAAGAACAGCAAGATACACTTAAAAACAATGCACCTCATTGCTCCAGTGTTGTGAGCTCTCCTACACATGTTCCTCCAAAGTCAGCTGTGAATTTCACTGTTTGTTAATTTTTCAAATTTTTTTAGTAAGTTTTAAAGATTTTTTAAAAAGCTTTAAAAAAATAATTATAGTCCTGGACCTTGGAATGTACCAGTCTGCAACACTCAGTCGAGGTCAACTCCTTGCTCAGGAAGACCAACAAGTTTTGGGCAGACCAAAGAGCATCATCTGCCCTTGTTGAGGAAGTTGAAATCCTCTTCTAATATTACTCTATTATTTTCACACTTCTCTGAATTTGCCTAACTCTCTCTCCTTGCCTGCCTGAGATAACATAGTACACACCCAGCAAAGTGTTTGTACTTCTTTGTTTTAAGTTCTATACACATGGTGTCATTGAGGTACCTTGTAAGATATTGCCTCTTGTTACTGCAGGACTTCACTTCTTGTCCAACAATAGGACACAACCTGATCTTTTAAACCCCCCTGCAATCATTTCGCCTGGAGATTCCTTAACACAGAATATTGAACTGTCAGTCATGTCCCTCCCTCAAACTTAACTCTGTGTCAGCAATAACACCACATCCCCATGTGTTAATCAGCACCTTTAATCGTTGCATGAAATACATACCATCCAGTCTTGCCATTAAACTGCGAGGCCCATGAATTTACCTGAATGTTTGTCCTGTTCGCCCAGGCTGGAATGAACCTCCTTGTGAGTAGATCTGTTGGCTTCCTGCAGATGATGCTGTAGACATTGTCTTCTTTTCACCTGTATTAGTACAATTAGGGTGGCATCTAGATTAAAATGTTGGTCATAGACTGTTTATTTAACGTAAGTCGGAGTGTAATTTTAGAAAACCTATTGCTATATAGCAGCTAAACAGAAGTTGTGAAATTGATATCTGACACCAAATCTCTATAGAACAGCAAACACATTTCAGGGATCCAAATATGAATCAAGAGCATCTTAAATTAATTTGCCAAACTTGTTACTGTGTAAAAATAGATTCAGTTGGCCATACAGTCCTTATGAAGGCCTGACTCACATTGAGAATACCCTGCATTATGCTGTATGGCACTATCACCCATACGAAATGGGACAGACATCAGACAGATCTAGCAACTCAAAACTGGGCATCCATGAGGCACTGTGAGCCATCAGCAGCAGCAGAATTGTACTGCAACACAATGTGTAACCTCAGCGCCTGGGATATCTTCCACTGTATCATTACCATCAAGCTGGTTCAACGTAGTGTAAAGGAGCAGCACAAGGCATACTAAAAAATGACTTGTTAGCCTGGTGAAATGATAAAATAGGACTACTTGTATGCCAAACTGCATAAACAGCAAGCAATTGATTAAGCTAAGCAATTCCAAAACCACCAGCTCTACAGATCTTCCACATCCAGAAGTGAACAGCAGTGGACAATCTAACAACTCACTACTGGAGACAGCTCCACAAGTATCCCTACCCTCAACAATGGAAGTACCAGAACATCAGTGCAAAAGATAAAGCTGAAGCATTTACAACAACCTTCAGCCGCAGGTGCCAAGTGAATTATCTATCTTGGCCTCCTCCAGAGGTCTCCAGCATCGCAGGAGCTTCTGCAACTTTATTCATTCCGAGAAATGGCTGGAGATACTGGATACCATAAACGCTATGGACTCTGACAACATTCTGACAAAAGTACTGAAGATGTGTGCTACAGAACCTGTGATTATGAAGCAGTTCATGTTCAAATACAGCTAGATTTGGATAATATCAAACTCCAATTACAGCCTACCCACCCAGAACATCTTTCCCTCCCACCCCTCTCTGCCTTCCACAAGGACCATTCCCTTCGCCATTCCTTGGTTGGCGAAGGGAACCCATACACCACTTCCCTCACCTCCATCAAGGGCCCCAAACTGTCTTTCAATGAGAGACAGAGGCTCACCTGCATCTCTTCCAACCTAGTCTACTGCATCCGGTGCTCCCGATAAGGTCTTCTCTACATCAGGGAGACCAAACGTGGACAAGGTGACCGTCTCATCGAGTGTCTTTTCCAGTCCTGAAATGGCCAGCCTCACTTCCTGGCCACTGCCCATTTCAATTGCCCCCTCCCACACCCACTCTGACATGTCCATCCTCGGCCTACACTATTGCCACAGTGAATCAGACTACAAACTGGAGGAACAACACCTCATCTTTCACCTGGGTAGCCTCCAGCTCAGAGGATTTAACATTGAGTTCTCCAATTTCAAATTACCTTTCTACCCATCCCCTAGCTCCCCTTCCAGCCCTGCCTCCTCTCTTCCATTCTACCTCCTGCTTCACTAACTCCCCACCTCCAATCTCATCCCATGTCCAGTCCTTACTCTCCTTCCAGCTTCCTTGATCTGACCTTACCTGCCTATTTTCCTTCCCACTGATCTATCACAACAACCCCCTTCCTGCATCTACTTAATTGCTATCCCACCTACCTTTTCCCCAGCCCCTTTCCCCTCCCTCTATTTATGTCTGAGCTCCCCTCCTTCCCCAGTCCTGAAGAAGGATCTCAACCTGAAACATCGACTTTGCCACCCCTGATGCTGCCTACCTTGCTGTGTTCCTCCAGCCTCCTGTTTGTCTGCTTTGGATTCCAGCATCTGCAGATTTTTTAAAAATCTCTAACCAATATCCAGGTTTGGGCTGACAAGTGATAAGTAATTTTATCTTTTAACCTATTTCTCTAATCAAACATATTCAGAGATCTTAGTGCACACATCTGAAGCAGGTGGGATTTGAACCCAGGCCTCCTGGTACAGAGGCAGGGACATGACTACTGCAATACAAGAGGGTCCAAATAATATTTGCACCACAAGTGCTAGACAATCATCTCCAATAAGAGGGAATCTATGACATTCAATGGCATCACTGAATTCCCCATTAACAATGTTCTGGGTGGTTATCAGAAACTGAACAGGACTAGCCATTTCAATACAGTGGCAACAAGAGCAGCTCAGATATTTGGAATCCTGTAGCAAATAACTAATCTCTTCAGTGCTCAAAGCCTATCCACAATCTACAAGGCACACATCAGGAGTGCGATGGAGTACTCCCCACTTGACTGGACAGCAGTTCCAACGACACTCTAGAAGTCTGACACCATCCAGGACACAGCAATTTGCTAGACAGGCATCACATCCACAAACATTCACTCTCGCCATCACCAATACTCAGTAGTATCAGTGTGCGCCATCTACAAGATACATTGCAAAAATTCACCAAGGACAATACCTTCCAAACCCACGACCGCCATCATCTTGAGAGACAAGCAGCAGCATGTAGAACATCACCACCTCCAAATTCCCCTCCAAACTACTCACCATCTTGACTTGGGGTGTTTACAGCCCAATGGCCTCAATATTGATTTCACCAACTTCAAAATCTCTCCACCCCCAGCCTTATCCCATGTCCAGCCCTCTGCTTCCTCCTCGCCTCCCTGATCTGACTCAACCTGTCCTTCTTCCTACTTATCTATTCCACTCCACCCTTCCCACTGACCAAACACTATAAACCCCTACCTGGATCCACCTATCACCATTCCACCTACCCTTCTACCAGCACCCCCCAACTCCCCATTTGTTGAAGTGGTCAGCCACAGGGCGATGGGGTTGTTAGGTTAGTGTGTAGCAGACATGTTCCCTGAACGGCTCCGTGAGTTGGTGTTATGTCTTCCCAATGTAGAGGAGACCACATCGAGAGCAACGGACACAGTGGATGAGGTGGGTGGATGTGCAGCAAAATCTTTGCCAGATGTGAAAAGATCCTTTGGGATCTTGGACAGAGGTGAGGGGGGAGGTGTGGGCACATGGTTTACACCTGTTACAGTGGCAGGGGAAGGTGCCAGGAGTGGAGGCTGGGTTGGTGGGGGGGACGAACCTAACGAGGGAGTCACAGAGGGAGTGGAAGCATATGCAAGTCCAGGGTCACCTCCACCACCAAATTCAAGCCACCCAATGACTGGAGGAAGAACGCCTCATCTTCCGCCTCGGGACCCTTCAACCACACGGTATCAACGTCAACTTCACCAGTTTCCAAATCTCTCCGCCCCTACCTCATCCCAGATCCAAACCTTCTAACTTGGCACCGCCCTCCTCATCTGTCCTACCTGCCCATCTTCCTTCCGACCTATTGTTCCACCCTCCACACCCACCAGCAGGATCACCACCCCCACCTGCATCCACTTAGCGCCTTCCCAGCTATCTCCCTCCACCCTCACCCTCTACTTATCTCTCAACCCCTTTAGAACATAAGAACTAGGTACAGGAGTAGGCCGTTTGGCCCCTCGAGCCTACTCTGCCACTCAATATGATCATGGCCAATCTTTTTGTGGACTCAGCTCCACTTACCTGAGTTTTCACCATATCCCTTAATTCCTTTATTTTTCAAAAACGTATCTACTTTAGCTTTAAAAGCGATTACTAAAGTAGCGTCAACTACTTCCCTGGGTGAGGAATCCCCTTCTTCCCTTCCCCCCTCCACATTCCTGATGAAAGGTCGATTTTCCTGGTTTTCAGATGGTGCCTGACCTGCTGTACTTTTCCAGCACCACATTTTTGGACTGTGACTCTCCAGCATCTGCACTCCTCACTTTCTGTCTTAGCCATGTTAAATTGCCCTGTAGTGACCATGGATGTGTATGTTATGTGGATTAGCCTTGAGAAATACGGCACTACGGGGATAGGATGGGGGTAGTCTTGGTGGAATGGTCTTCAGAGAGTTGGCACAGACACAATAGGCCTAATTAGCCTCTATCTGCACTGCAGGGATTCTGAGAGTCTATGGTGACTATGACAAGTATTAACTGTTATTATCGATTATATTCAAGAGCGAGATGGATATTTTCAGATTTTAAAAGCATCAAGGAAAATGGGAAGAAAGCCCAGGAATATGGGTCCATTAGCTCCAGTCGCTTCACTTCAGCAGCAGGAGTGGAGAGAGCATGAGCAGGGAACAGCCAGGAAGGTAAGTTTGAACTTAAAATACTTATACCGTGAATCAGCGGAGCGAAGGCTGAACAGGAGCAGGAGGGGATGTGGGGACTGCTGGGTAAGTGAACTAATATATTCGGGCAGTGGCTAAACCCGATACAGTACATGTGCAGTGTCTCCGACCCATCCTCCTGAAACCAAAAAAAGGACTGTGTGTGGAGGGTTGGTAAGGTAATTTTTTCTTTAAATCTCTTTTGGCAATTTGGAGCAGAGGAGATGGAGGCTAGGGCAGTTGCATGCTCCTCTTGCAGGATGTGGGAGGTAAGGGTCACCACTGGTGTCCCTGCTGACTTCACCTATGAGAAGAGCACCCAACCCCAGCTCACCACAGACAGCCTTAGGGAACTGAAGCTGGAGCTGGATGAACTTTGGATCACTTGGGAGGCTGAGGGAGTGATAGAGAGGAGGTTGAGGGAGGTAGTCACACCTAAGTTACAGGATAAAGGTCAGGAAGAGGCAGTCAGTGCAGGGATCCCCAGTGGCTGTTCCCCTCAATAATAAGTATACCGTTTTGGATACTGTTTGGGGGATGAACTACCAGAGGAGAGTCACAGCAGTCAGGTCTCTGGCACGGAGTCTGGCTCTGTGGCTTAAAAGGGAAGGAGGGCAGACTAGGAGAGCAATAGTGATAGGAGATTCAATCGAGAGAGGAACAGACAGGAGATAATGTGGTTACGGATGGTATGTTACCTCCTGAGTGCCAGGGTCAGGGATGTCTCGGTTCGAGTCGACAGGAGGGTGAGCAGCCAGAATCTGTGGTACACATCGGTACCAATGACATAGCGAGGAAAGAGAGGAGGACCTGAAAAGCGAATATAGTGAGTTACGTTGGAAGCTAGAAGGCAGGATGAGGAGTAGTAATCTCAGGATTGCTACTGGTGCCACGGGCTAGTGAGGCTAGGAACAGAGAGCAATTGTAGCTGAACACGTGGCTGCAGGGCTAGTGTAGGAGGGAGGGCTTCAGATATATGGATCATTGGGATACCTTCTGGGGAACATGGGACCTTTACAAGGAGGATGGGATGCACCTGAACTGGAGGGGCACCAATATCTTGGGCAGAAGGTTTGCTAGAGTTCTTCGGAAATGTTTAAGTTAATTTGGCAGGGGAATAGGACCCAGAGCTATTTTTCAGAGGATGGGTTAGCTGGTGAACAGGTAGGTACAGCATACAGTGAGTCTGTGAGGAAGGATAGACAGTTGATTGGGCAAAGATGTATTCAATGTCATGGGTTGAAGTGTGTCTATTTTAACACTAGTAGTATAAGGAATAAGGGTAATGAACATGGAGCATGGATCAGTACTTGGAGCTAAGATGTTGTGACCATTACGGAGACTTGGATATCACAGGAGCAGGAATGGTTGTTGGATGTTCTGGAGTTTAGGTGTTTCAAAAGGAATAGGGAAGGAGGTAGAAGAGGTAGGGAGTGGCATTGCTAATCTGCAGAAAGAGAGGTTGTCAAGGAAGGTTTGTTTACTGAGTCAGTATGGATGGAGGCCAGAAACAGGAAAGAAGCAGTCACTTTATTGGGAGTTTTCTATAGACCCCCCAATTGCAACAGAGACATGGAGCAGCAGATTGCAAGGCAGATTTTGAAAAGCTGCAGAAGTAACAAGGTTGCTGTCATGGGTGACTAATTAGTGCAAATAGTTTGGATGGAGCTGATTCCTGACTCAATATGGAGATAGACTAACTAGAGGGGAGGCCATATTGGATTTAGTGCTTGGCAACAAACCAGGTCAGGTGTCAGATCTCTTGGTAGGAGAGCACTTCAGTGATGGTGATTACAACTCCCTGACCTTTACTATAGTCACGGAGAGGGATAGTAGCAGATGCTACGGCTAAGTATTTACAGAGGAACCTCAACTATCTGAATATAAATTATCCAAATTTCGGATTATCCGATGAAGATCTGAAGGTGCCGATAGAAACATTACATCAAAAAGGTGTTACCAACATTGATCACTTCTTTTGTTTACAATGATTAAAAGCGAATTCAGCTTACTGAAAGGTCCCTTACACACAACTGTGTGTCTCTGCTCAGAAACAAACCCTGAAACAGAGAGGGGGAGCAAGGCAGGCAGAGCGAGGAAAAAGGAAACTTCAGTAAACTCAGAGTCCCAGAGGAGAGGCATTGAATCAGTTATCCGAACAATCAATTATCTGAACGAAATACTGCCCGCCCATCTCCTTTGGATAATCAAGGCTCCTCTGTAATTGGGGAAGAGGAAATTACAATGCCAATAGGCAGGAACTGTGCAGCATAAATTGGGAACAGACACTCTCAGGGAAATGCATGACAGAAATGTGGAGGTTGTTTTGGAAGTACTTGCTGCGAGTGCTGGATAGGTTTGTCCCATTGAGGTGAGGAAGGGATGGTAGGGTGAAGGAACCTTAGATGACAAGAGATGTGGAACATCTAGTCAGGAGGAAGAAGGAATCTGACTTAAAGTTGAGGAAGCAAAGATCAGACAAAGCTCTAGAGGGTTACAAGGTAGTCAGAAAGGAACTGAAGAATGGACTTAGAAGAGGTAGAAGGGGGCATGAAAAAGCCTTGGTGGGTAGGATTAAAGCAAATCCCAAGACGTTCTACGCTTGTGTGAGGAACAAGAGGGTGCTCAGAGTGAGGGTAGGGTTGATCAGGGATAGTGGAGAGAACTTGTGCCTGGAGTCAAAGGAGATAGGGGAGGTCCTGAATGAATACTTTGCTTCAGTAGTTACGAGTGAGATGGACTTTGCTTGTTGTAAGACATTGTGAAAGAGACTGATATGCTCAAACAGGTTGATGTGGAGGAGAAGGATGTGCTAGAAATTTTGAAAAACCTGAAGTTGGATCAGTCTCCTGGGCTAGATGGGATATACCCTAGGTTACTATGGGAAGCGAGGGAAGAGATTGCTATACCGTTGGTGATGATTTTTGCATCCTCACTGTCCACTGGAGTAGTACCAGATGATTGGAGGTTGGCAAATGTCATTCTCTTGTTCAAGAAAGGGAATAAGGATAACCCTGGGAATTACAGACCAGTCAGTCTTACGTCAGTGTTGGGCAAATAATTGGAGAGGATTATGAGAGACAGGATTCATGATTATTTAGAGATAGTTAGCATGGCTTTGTGAGGGGCAGGTCATGCCTCATAAACCTTATTGAATTCTTTGAGGATGTGACATAACACATTGATGAAGGTAGAGCAGTGGATGTGGTGTATATGAATTTTAGCAAGGCATTTGATAAGGTTCCCCATGGTAGACTCATTCAAAAAGTAAGGAGGCATGGGATACAGGGAAATTTGGCTGTCTGGATACAGAATTGGCTGGTCCATAGAAGACAAAGGGTGGTGGTAGATGGAAAGTATTCCGCTTGGAGCTTGGTGACCAGTGGTGTTCTGTAGGGATCTGTTTTGGGATTTTTGTTCTTTGTGATTTTTATAAATGAGTTGGATGAGGAAGTGGAAGGGTGGATTAGTAAGTTTGCCAAAGACATGAAGGTTGGTGGAGTTGTGGATAGTATGGAGGGCTGTTGTCGGTTGCAATGGGACATTAACAGGATGCAGAGCTGGGGTGAGAAGTGGTAGATGGAGTTCAACCTGGAAAAGTGTGAAGTGATTCATTTTGGATGGTCAAATTTGAATGCAGATTACTGGGTTAAAGGCAAGATTCTTGGCAGTGTGAAGGAACAGAGGGATCTTGGGGGTCATGTCCATAGATCTCTCAAAGTTGACACCCAAGTTGATTGGGTTGTTAAGAAGGCATATGGTGTGTTGGCTTTCTTTAGCAGGGGGATTGAGTTTAAGAGCCGTGAGGTTATGCTACATCTCTATAAAGCCCTGGTTAGACCATACTTGGAATATTGTGCTCAGTTCTGATTGCCTCAATATAGGAAGGATGTGGAAGCTTTAGAGAGAGTGCAGAGGAGATTTACCAGGATGCTGCCAGGACTGGAGGATAGGTCTTAAGAAGAAAGGTTGAGGGAGATAGGACTTTTCTCACTGGAACAAAGAAGGATGAGAAGTAACTTGATAGAGATGTACAAGATGATGACCAGTATTTATAGAGTGGATAGCCAGAGACTTTTTCCCAGGCAGAAATGGCTATCATGAAGGGGCATAGTTTTAAAGTGATTGGAGGAAGGTTTCGGGAGATGTTAGAGGTAGGTTCTTTACACAGAGAGTGGTGGGTGTATAGAGTGCACTGTCAGCAAGGGTAGGAGGGTCAGATACATCAGGGACATTTAAGCGACCCTTGGATTGGCACATGGATGATAGTAAAATGAAGGCTATGTAGGATAGTTTGCTCTAGAATAGGATAAAAACATCAAGGGCCAAAGGGCCAGCATTGTACACTACTGTATTGTTCTATGGCAATAAGATAGAGGATCTGCTATGATTATACTGAATGGTGGAGCAGGTTTGAAGGACTGAATGGCCTACATCTGCTTTTAGTTTCTCTGTTTCTGAGTAAAAGCTCAAGTGTTCTCTAATGTCCTCTAAAGAAGGAAATCTGCCAACTTTACTTGATCTGATTTACACTTGACTGTGGTCCCACAACAATGTGGTTGTTTCTTAACTGCACCCTGAAATAGACATGCAAGCCACTACATTCAAAGGCAATTAGAAATGTGCAACAAATGCCAGCATCACCCACATCAAACCTGTTCCAAACATTTACATGTTTTCAGCATAAAAATTCATCCCAACTCAATTGACCTTCAGGCTCACTGACATTGATTTCCTGGATTAGCATGAAGTAAAACTCTAGTGCTGACATTTGTATGCGTAACCACATTCCTTTTAGATTGTGGAGTTAAATCTTCCTGACATGCTCCTCATAGTCCCCTGACTTTACACTTGGGATCAGTCCTACCACATTTCTCTTCAATGCTTTGCAATGTTTTTGTGGCTTAATAACCAGAATTGAACACAATGTCTCAGTGGGAAACATATCTGTAATGCTGCATGCAGCCAAATCTCTCTCAAGTTTCATAATGGGTACCTTCAAAGTGTACCATCGCTCCCCCCCACCCTCATGTATTTTTACTGAATCTTCTAGTTGCTGCATTTTACTTTGTTGTTAAAATCCATTCACAAAGTCAACTGTCAACTATTAGGCTCAATAATTCACTTTTGTTAATTATTCAGTTACATCTTATATTTTCTGACATGTATCTGTCACTTTATATTTATTAGTGTAAAATATCATATTGGATTTTCTTTCATAATTACACAGAATATTGCCTTGTCAGTGCTGAAGAAACTGCAATGGCATTGATGTCTGTGAGTAGTCAGATCTTCTGTGCTTTTGAATCCACCATTCTTTCTATACGACGCAAGTTTTATGCTGTAATGTTTCTTTCGAGGTCTGTAAGACTGCTGCTTTTCTCTTCAGGTGTGATGAAGTTTCCCATCTGCAAAAGTTTGGTGCTTACACTTTTTGATCTTCAACCTCGTTTTTGTTAAACCAGTTCACAACGAATTAAATTGTACTGGAAATAGCTAAGTGAGAGTTTCATGGAGGATTTCTTTCCACAAGGGACGAAATTTCTCACTCTACCTTCCAAAAAACACTGCCTGTGACATTACCTATTCACTATACCACTATGGCATCTGTTATGGACCAGGCCAGACCCCCTCAAAATATTTCAAGAATGTAGCCTTCACCCTAACTTTTTCTTATTTTTAAAGGTGGATGTGAGGTGGATATTCCAGGTGTGATGCAGCTGGTCAAACCACTCTGCTTTAAGCAAAACAGAATTCACTTAAGTTGAAACAGAATTTATAATAACTTAACTATTGGAAAACTTAACCAACCTAGTACAGCAACTTAACTAATTAGCCGTTTCCATCCAGTAACATCCCATAAACACCCCTTGGCAAAAAGGTAAATTCAAACACAGATTCTTACAGGCAGGAGGGAACAACTTCCTGAGAGATTTCAGAAGAGTTATTTAGTGAAGCCTGCAAATCCCCTGGACTCTCACATCTTGTGACTGCTGCAGCTAAAAACAGCTAAAACAAACCCTGAACTGGGAGAACTGGCCACTCCCCTTCCACATCCCTATGCAGTTCCTAGACTGTTCGGCACTTTTGTCTTTACGAACCCTCTTGAAAAAAAGGACAAAATAACCTTTTTAAAATGACAGCATCGTCACACCACTCCCCCTTAAAAAAAAACCATCAATATACAAAGATAGCTTCATTTTAAACCCCTTAGTCTTACTCTGTTAATACACGACAACACATATGTATTACATTGACTCTAAGCATGCAAACAAACGTTCACTACTACATTCAATTTCAATCCATTTACTCCTGCCAATGAATGCTTCTTTATTTTCATCCTCCTCCTGCCAGTGTATAACTTTCAAATTGAATGGTTGCAATAATAAGTTCCATCTAATTTTTGTCCTTAAATTTCTCCAAGAACTTTAATGAGTTATGATCAGTGTATATAATTGTCTCAGACACATTACTGGCAATATAAATGTGGAAATGTTGTAACGCCAACACCTAGCACAAGGTCTCCTTCTCAACCGTAGAATATTTCTGTTGTTGAATATTCAAGTTTCTGGAGAAATATCCAATAGGTCTTTCTATCTTCTTGCTGTCTTCTTATAAGAGTACAGTACCGACACCCACATCACTCGCATCAATAGCCAAATTGGCATTGCATAATTCGGTGTGGCTAACACTTGGGCAGTGGTTAACACAGTTTCTGACATTTCTCTGTCCTCTGAAATTTTCTGCAAGGACTGGTTAGTCTTTGAAATGGAACTGGCGTATTTTTCATACCAAATGGCATGACTTTAAATTGGCATAGCACATTCAGTATTTCAAAAGCTGAAGCTGTTTTCGCTGTTTCTGACAAAGGTACCTACCAATATCTTTTGAGTAAGTCCAACTTCAAAATATAAGTTGCTTGTGCCATGTTCTCAACACAGTTTTCCAAATATGGAATCGGATATGAATCAGACTTTGTAACTGCATTGACTTTGTGGATAGTCTATACATAACTGTTGGATACCATCTGGTTTTGCCCCCTGTAGTGGGTGAGCTCCAGTTGCTGCAGCTCACTTCGATTATGTTGCCTTGAAGCACGTGTTCAATCTCTTTTTGAAGCTATGCCAGCTTTAGAGAGGGTTAAGCATTTCCTATATCTACATAATGTATCATTAGATTAGTAATTCTCAGCTTCTTCCCACATATCTCCCTATGCAATAGCAATAACTTTCAGGTTACTTAGATTTTCCTCTGGAAGGCAACTCAATAATTTATCACAATTTTTGAGAATGTCCTCATTGTCCAATTTTATTGAGGAATGTCCAACTCACAATCCTCTAAATTTGGTTCTTCAGTCTGTGTTATACTAGTAACACATTTTCCTTTTGCTTTCCTTCCTTGTCAAAATGCCTTTTCAGCATATTCACATGACATACTGTGAGATTTCTTTCGATCTGTAGCCCTTACCAAATAACACCAGGTTATAGTCCAACAGGTTTATTTGGACGCACTAGCTTTCGGAGCGACGCTCCTTCAATCAGGTGATTGTGGAGTATAGGAGCAGTGCTCCAAACGCTGGTGCTTCCAAATAAACCTGTTGGACTATAACCTGGTACTGTGTGATTTTTAACTTTGTACACCCCAGTCCAACACTGGCACCTCCAAATCATCCTTATCAAATAATTCACCTTACTCAATCTCCTTTCAACTTGTTAAGGATCACTAAATCCTACTTTTAAAGGTTCACCTATCGCTGGAAGTAACACTAACATTTTATTTCGTGAACAAAAGTGAGAGATTTTGATTTGTTGTCGGCTTCCTGTTTCATTGTATGCTGCGATAGGTTTAAATGCTGTCTAGCTAACTCCCCCACTCTATTTAATTGTTCCCTAAAATTTGACACACAATCCAAGTATGTGGTCTCTGAATTCTGGCTCACCAATTTCTCCTTAAGTAATTTCAGTGGTCCTCTCACCTCATGCCAAAAAACTAATTCAAATAGACTGAATTTGGTCAATTCATTTGGCGCATTCCTAATGGCAAAACATACAAATGGAATTTCCTTATCCCAGCTGTCTGGATTGACTTGACTATAAATCCTTAACATGGTCTTTAACTTTCAATGCCACCTTTCTAACGCTCCTTGCGATTCTGAATGGTACACTGTGGATTGGAATTGTTTTATTCCTAAACTATCCATAACATCCTTGAATAAATTGATATAAAATTTGACCCTTGATCTGACTGTATTTCTGTGGGTATCTAGTAAAAAATTTGAGTAACACTTCGACAATCCTTTTAGCTGTGATACTGTGCAATGGGATGGCCTCTGGAAATCTAGTGGACACATCCAATATTGCTAACAAATACTGATTCCAACCTTTTGTTTTAGGTAGGGGTCCCACACAATCAATTAAGACTCTTGTAAAAGATTCCTCAAATACAGGAATGGATATTAAACATGCTGATTTTATTATTGCCTGAGGTTTGCTAATAGTCTGACAAGTATGATACCTCTGGTAAAATTCAACTACATCCTTATGTAATCCAGGCCAGTAAAACTGGTTTTGCATTTTAGCTTGAGTTTTTCATTCCCCTAAGTGACCTCCTACTGGTAATTCATGTGCTACCCACACTACCTCCTTTCTATAACCCACTGACAATACAACTTGATGAACTTCTGCCCATTTCTCATCTTCTTGAATACGTGATGGTCTCCATTTCCTCATCAAAACATCATTTTTTCAGATAGCAATATTTCAGAATACACTCAGATTCAGCATACGTCTTTTGATATAATTGTTTCAGTTGTTTGTCTTCTCTGTTGTAACTCAGTTAATTTCTTGGAGCTAAAAATTTCTCCTCCAGCTGTTCTTGTTTTGTCTCAACCAATCAAACATGGTCTGTTAATTCTACTTCAACTTACTTATCTATATTCTTTGATTTCTCCTCCTGTTTCAACTGGTGGCTTTGTGACCTTGTTACCACACAGTCAGGAGAAGTCCCATGGGCACACTTCCTGTAATGCCTCAGTTGCCTGATTTTCTACTGGCTTTTCAACCATAGTGGGCAGCACTCCTACTCGTGATTCAGCTATATCATAAACAAGGACAAATTGTATTCCTGGAGCCAAGACGTTCTCCTGTATTCCTACCACCAATTCTCCATTTTTTAACTCCAATCTCACTCGACACGGGGGAACACTTCTTGCCTCACCATGAATTCCACATAAAGGTTGTTCTGCTATAATGCGAGTTTTGTTAACGTGAATGCACTGTAATGAGATTGATGAATTGGATCACTGTTTATAAAGCGCAAACTTTTAAAATATGTGTTAGCTGGAATATGACAACACTTTAAGCTCTGTTTCTAAAGTGCAATTTTTCTATAATGCAGGGCTGCAGAAGAACACAACCATCGCATATAGAAGAATTACCTGTACTAGCATTTTTTCTGGCGATAGTCTTTCGGAATTACACATCTCCTCATCCATCAACATCAAGGATTGACGTGATCCCATATCTCTTAATACTATGATTCCTTTACCTTCTCCTCTTGGCATATGCAAGTAAACCTTACCTTTGCAGGTAAATGGTTTAAGATGATCTGGCATTTTGTTTTCAACCAACCTTCGACCAGGATGTACACTCTGGTGCAACTTTTCAGCCTCCACTGTGTTTTCCTTTTACAAAATTCTCTGGCTTATCCTGTTTCCCTATAATCTGTCTTCCCTGTCTTTTTCTAAACCAACACCGTAACTTCATGTGGCCTGCTTCATTGTAGTGAAAACAACAGAGCTTTTTAACTTCTCTTTCCACTTCATCAGTTTCCTTTTTACCCTGTGGTAAACTATCTTTATTACCTTCATTGAGATCTACTGAGGATTCTTCTTTTCCTCAATTTCTATCCCTCTGTCGGAAGTCAAACTTTGATTTATGAACCAACTCATAATCGTTAACCATTTCAGTTGCTATATCCCACTCATCAAACTGTCTAATTGGTGGGAGCTCCTGGGATTCCAGGTTCCAATGCCATAGTTAAAATGCAGTTGTGCATATGGTCAAGTGCTCTTAGCCTCCCAGACATGGTGAACAAAAGGATATTGGCATCTTGCTTTGCTGAGAGGACTAGGAAGTTCTGGTGAATGGAATGATGTGGAAGTACTCATCCCTCAAGGCTGGCAGAAGATTCCATGTCACCAGACCCTCCCACCCTGGTCAGACATTGCCACCTCATCAGTGCAGTTTCCACACTCCAGATAAAGGTCAGCAATGCTGCAAGAAGGCCAATAACCTTTGGTGCTTTGTAAGGCTAAGTGTCACAATTTTCTCTCCATTACTCACTCTATGCCTGTTACTGCATAATTCACAACAAGGCTCATGGTCCACTCCTCTCACCATTCTACCTCACTCGCCATCAACCACTCAATACCACTGCACTATTAACCCTCCACACTCTCTGCACTGCCTACTCACTCACTCACTCAGGACAAACCACCAGCTCTTCCCCACTTACACCAGCATTGTGTCAGCCATTTTCATCACACTCAATTCTTTACTTTTGTCTTATTTCAGGGGAAAACTCTCCATAATGGGGCCAAGAAAGTCAAGGTGGATGGTGAGGTGTCCTATGAGGACAGGATCCGGACCTTGGCCAGTAAGAACCACAACCATTCATGGTAATTCCAAAACCTCTGTATACTGACAATTTAAACGCTCAAGCAACACAGGAGCAAGCAGGCACAGCTGGAGTTTTATTGGAGGCAGCAAGCAAACTGATTCAAAGATTGGAGCACTCCACGAATGCTGTTTGCAGAATACTGTCTTTGGCATATTAGTATCTGCTTGCTCCATGGATGGGTTAGTGGCTGCCAGGGGGAGTCAGGTTCAGCACACTCAGAGTCTGCGGGATATAAGCACAGATCTGCACTCCATCTCTCTTACCACTGTTGTTTAGTACCAACAGCAAGGCAAAAGGGAGAGGCACTGACCTCATTCCAGGTGCCTGTTGCTCATGAGGAGACGGGACTATACCAGTAGACATCCATCTGGATGACAAATCAAATACAGGCCTCCAGATCTCCACTCATGACACTCCAGAGGTGGCTAGGTGTTCCAAATCCATCTTACTTGCTAAAGTCAGCCCTGTGGGGTTCGAGCTGATGAGGGTAAACCTGCCTCTGGCCATGACACACTCACCATTTCGAAAACCTCCAGTCACAAATGCCCCAGACTAGCCTGGCC
Organism: Chiloscyllium plagiosum; assembly: GCF_037043375.1. NCBI lineage: Eukaryota > Metazoa > Chordata > Chondrichthyes > Orectolobiformes > Hemiscylliidae > Chiloscyllium > Chiloscyllium plagiosum. Next base: position 38,229,752 of record NW_028270177.1, read on the forward strand.
AAAACTCCAAAGCAAATAGAATCCACTGCTAAGTCAGGCTCCTTCTAGCCCAGCTGTGGAGCCCGGGACCGCAGCGACACATTATAGGAGGGAATGGAAGATGTCAACCATCTGAGGACACATGGGTGAAACTCCATTGTAAATATATTTCACACCATGTTTAATGGCCCAAGGTATGAAGTGAGTGAACCATATATAGGCTGTGGGACCTTGGAAGGTGCTTGCCACTTTGACAACTAGGGCCAATGTTTCCAGGCCACTAGATATTGCCTATGCATCTCAAACATCTTCCTCAATTAATATGTTGAGTTGGCCCCCACTTCACAACTGTTGTTCCCCCCCCCCCCCCATATCCCAGAACACTGCTTCAAATCTCCAAAACTAAGTTCCCCAACTTCCTTCCTGCAGGAGTGGCCCCAGTGATCCCCTATTGACTTTTCGTAAACTGACCCTCAGACTGACAATGGCCCAGCCCCTTCATCAACTTAGACAGACAGCCTCAACTCATGACTGACCAGATTCCTGTCTGATTTTTGGCAGCTTGCCAAATACTTTATCGTTTGACTCCATGGACTGCATTGGATCCACAGTGCTTACCGTACCCACGTTCCAGACTGGAGAGGCGTGGACACCCTCACCCTGGATGCCCCAAGTGAACAACTGATCATGTTCAAGCCCCGGACTGATGTTGGAGATTGCCTTGACCTTTTGTGCTGGATCCCCTTACTGAAAGGTATCTCCCTTAACTTGACTGAGATTTTCTTCCTTACACTTTCAGACATGGCTATGTGATTGATACACATGCACTGTATTTGCCATGCATGCTGCTGGCACCAATGTCGGTGTGAGACTGACACAGCACTGTGACTGATGATTACAGACAACTAAAACCAACTGCTTTCCGTCTGTGCTAAAAGGCAAGGCAACACAGAGGCAGTGTGAAACTGTAAAATCTGGCTGACATGTCAAAGCACTAAAAGGCAAGGATGGTACTAAGATGCATTAAGGCTGAAAGGTAACAGCACTGAGATGCACTGGTCTAATCCATAAGTTTGATGTCTGTCCCTGTGAACAAGGTGTCTTTGGAGCAGCATTGCACTGAGAGGTCCAATGTGTAGCACTGATGTGCAGACCATATTGCAAGTCAACTGCAGATGTGCCATGATGCGGTGATGCTGGGAGGTGTCCAAATGCCAACGCCTGTGATGGGGGTGGGGGTGTCCTGAGATGTTGGCAACTAATATCCACTACTAAGGCCAGAGGAGCAAGTGGTAGCACTTTGACTTTCATTTTATTTCTTATCCAGTGGGTGAGAGAATGGGAAACTGCATATACTGTATACAGGTATACTCACGTAAACGTCGACATGTTATTTTTGGCAAAAGTATCTTGTATTTCCCATATATCTCGTGTGAACGTCGAGCCTACTATACTGCTATATCGCTTTGTAAACCTCTTACAAAAAAACTGCACGTTCCCTTTAACCCACTTAAACAAAATCACATTCATTCATTCATACCGGTAACTCTACTCATCGCTCTTTGTTTACTGTATCGTCCGTCGTCCATTCATTCATCTCCTTAGCCCACTTGGTTTAGATTCATTCATTCATTCAGACCAGTACGTCTATCATTACTTACCGCACTTTATTCACTACACATCCAAAAGTTAATATCGTTAAAAAGTTAATCATTTTAGTGGTGCCATTATATCCAAATAAAATTGAGATATATTAGCTACATAGATCTTTAATTCTTTGACAAATTTGTGAATGTTACTGAAGTTCATAACATAGGAGAGTAAATGGGAGAGAAACGGAAGAATTTGGTGGGAAAGTTCAAGACGCTTAAACAGTCAGCATTTAATAAATGTTTCATTTTAAGGGTGCCATTATATCAGGCCATGATGATGTTGAACAGTGTGATTTTAAAGGATTTCACTGAATCTTTGACAAGTTAAATTTTCGTAACAGTATCTAAGTAAAATTTACTATCAGTAATTTACTCGTTTCTCTTGCTTTTATCCGGTAATTCATTGTTTTTCTTCTTTACTCAGGATTAGTTGAGCGATCAAATTGACTTCTGCCAATAATATGGTATTTCAAACTGCAGAATGAACTTCAGCCCCTCAAAACTAGTGCCCATATAATAATCGACCTTATAAATTGAACCTTTAAAAATAGTCTTAAAAATCTGACTTTTACACAAGTATATATGGGTAAATGAGAGGAGATAAACTAATAATGAGATGTTAAGGCATGCCAATGCATGCAAATAAGCCTCTCAGTGCTCACCAAAGAGATTCTCACTTTGTCAATCAACACTCATTTCAAGAATTGGACTTCTTGATCTTTACATCCTTACTGCTGATCTCACGCAATTTACCAGCTCTCTTATCAATGTCAGTGGCTAGAAAGATTGCACGTAGTGTTCCCTTGTACAGATGGCTGTTATGGCAAACTTTCAGGTCATTGAGGCACCCTGGGCACACTATTGTGTGTGGTTGCTGGAGATTGTTAGTGACATGCTGATTTAGATGGGCTGCCTTAGATGATAATTTTCTTGTAGCATTGCTTCTCCTGCCTCCATTGTTTGGAGCCAGGCTGACAGAGAAGTAGATTGGATGAGGCAGTGATGGATCAAGCAGTGGTCAGAATCTGCTTTGGCCCAGGTGATATGGGCGTCTCTCTGGCGTGTAAAAACCGAAAGAACTGTGGATGATGGAAATCAGAAAGGAAAACAGAAATTGCTGGAAAAGCTCAGCATGTCTGGTAGCATCTGTGAAGTCATCTCTTGGCTTTTCTGGCAATTTCTGTCTTTGTTGCATATGGTATGTATATCTCCCTTGATAACCGATGATGGAGACAAGTAGGTGTCAGTGTTTGGACTGAGAATGTTGCCATAAGGTCTTGTGTCTTTCTGGTAGACCAATGTATTGTTTTTACATGGTCATGTTCATTTTATCAAGAGGAGGGCTCTGTTGAAATTATCTATAGTCTAAGTACTTAAGGGATTACCTGCTGAGATCCAAGCATTTGGGGAGGGTGGGGTGGTGGGCTTTTCCTCACTGGAGAGAGTTTTATGAAGAACTGTTCAAGCTAGACTCTGCCTTTCACTATCAAATTTGGTAGTCTCATGTGGGATCGTAACAATGGAAAATGTATGTAAATAAAAAACTGAAATTTGAATGTTGTGATTCTTATTAACCGTTAATTTTTTTTTAAAAAAAGTGTATCCATTTTGTGGGATGTGAGTGTTGCTGGCTGGCCAGCATTTTTAGTCTGTCCCTCGTTGCCCTCAAGAAAGTGGTGGTGAGCTGCCTTCTTGAACTGCTGCAGTCTACCTGCTGTGGGTTGACCATAATTCCATTAGGGAGGGAATTCCAGGATTTGGACCCAGCAACAGTGAAGGATGTACCTCCAAATCAGGATGGTGAGTAGCTTGGAGGGGAACTTGAAGGCGGTGGTGTTCCCATATATCTACTGCCCTTGTCCTTCTAGATGGATGTGGTCATGTGTTTGGAAGGTGCTATCTGAGGATCGTTGGTGAATTTCTGCAATGCATCTTGCACTGCTCCTGAGCATCAGTGGTGGAGGGAGTGGATGCTTGTGGATGTGGCGCCAATCAAGTGGCTGCTTTGTTCTGGATGATGTCAAGCTTCTTGAGTGTTTTTGGACTGCACTCATCTAAACAAATGGGGAGTATTCCATCACGCATAGTGGGCAGGGTTTCAGGGGTCAGCATGTGCGTTACTTGCTACAGTATTCCTAGCCTCTGACCTGCTCTTATAGCCACTGCATTTATGCGGTAAGTCTAGTTTCTGATCAATGACAACTCCAAGGATGTTGATTATGGGGGACGCAGTGATGGTAACACCACTGAATATCAAGGCATGGTGGTTAGATTGTCTCTTATTGATGACGGTCGTAGCCTGGCATTTGTATGGCACCAATGTTACTTGCCACTTGTCAGCCCAAGCCTGGATATTGTCTAAATTTTGTTGCATTTGGACATAGGCTGCTTCAGTGTCTGAGGTTTCTTAAATTGTGCTCAACATTGTGCAATCATTTGTGAACATCACCACTTCTGACCTTTTGATAAAAGGTAATTGAAGAAGCAGTTGAAGATAGTTGGGCTGAGGACATTAGCCTGAGGAATTCCTGCAGAGATGTCCTGGAGGTGAGATGACTGACCTCCAACAACCATGACCATCTTCCTATGTGTTAGGTATGACTCTAACCACTGGAAAGTTTGCCCCCGGTACCCATCGATTCAAGGTTTGTTAGGGCTCCTTGCTGCTACTCTCAGTTGAATGCAGCTTACCTCATCTCTGGAATTGAATCAAGGCTGCAATGAGATCAGGAGCTGAGTGGCTCTGGCGAAACCCAAACTGGGTGTCACTGAGCAGGTGCTGCTTAATAATACTGTTAATAACACTTTTCATCACTTTAATGATGTTCAACAGTAGACTGACAGGGTGATAACTGGCTGGGTTGGATTTGAAAAACGTGTTGCTGGAAAAGTGCAGCAGGTCAGGCAGCATCCAAGGAGCAGGAGGATCAGGCAGCATCCAAGGAGCAGGAGAATCGGCAGCATCCAAGGAGCAGGAGGATCAGGCAGCATCCAAGGAGCAGGAGAATCGGCAGCATCCAAGGAGCAGGAGGATGCTGCCTGGCCTGCTCTGCTTTTCCAGCAACACATTTTCAGCTCTGATCTCCAGCATCTGCAGTCCTCACCTTTCTCCTGGGTTGGATTTGTCCTACTTTCTATGTACAGGACATACTTAGCAATTTTCCACATTGTTGCGTAGATGCCAATGTCTTAACTGTTAATCCAATAGTTACACATTTTACTAGAGATTTATTAAATCTGAAATTATTTCATGTCTTTACAAAAAATAATTCAATTTAAATGTAAGGTGTTCTAATGTAAGAAGATTCAAGAACAGTACTTGTGATTGGTTGATTTAAAACATAAATCTCTTAATTGGATTTGTGCAAGGGAAAATATATGTTATTCTTAACCCTATTTTTAAAACAAAGATGTCCTGGTGTATTTATTAAAATCCCACATTAAAGCATCAAGAGAGTGAGGCTCCAGTTTCTTAAATGCTAGTTTATTCTAAACTCCAACAGTACATGTAAAATTTTACTTTCCTGGGGTGCCTAATACAATATAGGTTTGCTATTAAAAAAACTGCTTCTTTTACAGTTAGTTATTTAAACATTATTCCTTGCGCTTGTAAGCTGTAAGTTTCTCAATTTATTATTCAGCCATTTTTGGAAAAGAAAGCGCATGCTCCACTGCATGAGTAACAAACTATGGGGATTGTTACTGCGTGACAAAAGTGCAAAAGGATCGGTACCACAGGAAAACTGATTGCCCTTTGTCAGTCATTCTACTGAAAATCAGATTATGTCAGTTTGGTTGATTTAAAACACATATCAGCCAAAGGGATTTCTAAAAAAGGAAAAGGTGGAGTGCACACTAATCAGGAGCGGACACAGGGCTTATATTTGGGTGGTTGCTTTCCCCAAAACACTGCTCGGGTAATGTCTCCCACCCGTCCTCCTCCTCTAATCAAAACAAAAGGTTGTGTGCGCCAGATTAATAAGGTGACTGGTTTCTTTATTTTTGTTTTAGTTTTTCAGGAGTCTCATTGGACATTTAGAATAGTGGGAATGGAGGTTAGGGCAATTGAATGCCCCTCCTGTAGAATGTGGGAGGTAAGGGTCACCATTAGTATCCCTGCTGACTGCATCTGTGGGGGGGGGGGATGCACCCAACTCCAGTGCCTCGAAAATGCAATAGGGAACTGGAATTGGAACTGGATGAACTTTGGATCATTCGGAAGATGGAGTGTGTTATTGAGAGGTGTTACAGGGGAGATAGTCACACTTCAGGTAAAAGAAGGAAGTAGATGGGTTAACAACAGGGGATGGAAAGTGAACCGGCAGGCAGTGCAGGGATCCCCTGTGGCCGTTCCCCTCAATAACAAGTATACCATTTTGAATACTGTTTGTGGGGGGGGGGGGGGGGATGACTTATCAGGGGTGAGTAATTGGGGACAGGTCTCTGGCACAGAGCCTGTCCCTGTTGCTCAGAAGGGAAGGGGGAAGAGGAACACAGCATTAATCATTGGGGACTCCACAGTTAGGGGGACATATAGGAGGTACTGTGGGAACGAGAGAGACTCGCTTTTTATGTGTTGCCTCCCAGGTGCCAGGGTTAACGATGTCTCTGATCGTGTTTTTGTGATCCTTGTGGTGGTGAGGTGGGGAAGGTGAGCAGTCCTAAGTCATGGTCCACATAGACACCAAACAACGTAGGTAGAAAAAGGGATGGGGATTTAAGGCAGAAATTCAGGGTGCTAGGGTGGAAGCTGAGAGAACAAATAGAATTGTTATCTCTGGTTTGTTGCCCGTGCCACGTGTTAGCGAGGTGAGGAATAGGGAGTGAGAGGAGTTGAACATGTGGTTACAGGGATGTTGCAGGAGGGAGGGTTTTGGATTCCTGGATAATTGGGGCTCTTTCTGGGGTAGGTGGGATCTCTACAAACAGAACCAGAGGGGTACCAATGTCCAGGGTGGGTTTAAACTAACTCAGCAGGGGGATGGGAATCTAAACTGTAGTTACAATATACGGGAGGATGAGAGTAGTGAAGTCAGAACAAAGGTTTCAAGGTCTCAACAAGGCACTGGCAAGCAAGAAGTTGGTTTGAAGTGTGTCTACCTCAACTCTAGAAGCATCCGGAATAAGGTGAGTGAATTTGCAGCATGGGTTGGGACCTGGGACTTCGATGTTGTGGCCATTTCAGAGACATGGATAGAGCAGGGACAGGAATGGTTATTGCAGGTTCCGGGGTTGAGATATTTCAGTAAGAACGGAGAAAACGGTAAACAATGTGGCATTATTAGTCAAGGACAGTATTACGGTTGCAGAAACGACCTTTGAGGTCTTCTCTACTAAGGTAGTATGGGCTGAGGTTAGAAACAGGGAAGGAGCGGTCATCCTGTTTGGAGTTTTCTTATAGGCCTCCGAATAGTTCCAGATATGTAGAGGAAAGGATTGGAAAGATGATCCTTGATAGAAGTGAGAGTGACAGGGTAGTTGTTATTGTGGGGTCTTTAACTTTCCAAATATTGACTGGGAATGCTATAGTCCGAGTACTTTAGATGTGTTAGTTTTTGTCTAATGTGTGCAGAAGGGTTTCCTGACACAATATGTAGACGGGCCAACAATGGGTGAGGCCACATTAGATTTGGTACCGGGTAGTGAACCAGGCCAGGCGTTAGATTTGGAGGTAGGTAAGCACTTTGGTGACAGTGACCACAATTTGGTTATGTTTACTTTAGCAATGGAAAGGGATAGGTATATACTGCAGGGCAAGAGTTATAGCTGGGGGAAAGACAATTAAGATGCAATTAGGCAAGTTTTAGGATGCATAGGATGGGAATGAAACTGCAGGGGATGGGCACATTTGAAATGTGGAGCTTATTCAAGAAACAGCTACTGCGGATCCTTAATAAATTTGTACCTGCCAGGCAGAGAGGAAGTTGTTGAGCAAGGGAGCCGTGATTTACTAAGGAAATTGAATCTCTTGTCAAGAGGAAGAAAGAGGTTTATGTTGGGATGAGATGTAATGGCTCAGTTAGGGCACTTGAGATTTGCAAGTTAGCCAGGAAAGACATAAAGAGAGAGCTAAGAGGAGCTAGATGGGGACATGAGAAGTTATTGGCGGATAGCATCAAGGAAAACCCTAAGCTTTATACAGGTATATAGGGAATAAAAGAATGACGAGAGTTAGATTAGGGCCAATCAAGGATAGTAGTGGGAGGTTTTGTGTGGAGTCAGAGGAGATAGGGGAAGTGCTAAATGAATACCTTTTGTCAGTATTCTCACTTTAAAAAGACAATATTGTCGAGAAGAATACTGAGATACAGGCTATTAGATGAGATGGGATTGAAGTTCACAAAGAGGAGGAGTTAGCAATTCTGGCAAGTGTAAAAAATAGATAAGGGTCTAGATCAGAGTGGTGCTGGAAAAACACAGCAGGTCAGGCAGCATCCGAGGAGCAGGAAAATCAACAGTTCAGGCAAAAGCCCTTCATCAGGAATAGAGGCAGGGTGCCTGCAGAGTGGAGAGATAAACGAGAGGGAGGTGGGGGTGGGGAGAAAGTAGCATAGAGCACAATAAGTGCATGGGGGTGGGGATAGAGGTGATAGGTCAGAGAGGAGGGTGGGGGAAGGTAGCAAAGAGTAAAATGGGTGAATGGGGGTGGGGATGAAGATGATAGGTCAGAGAGGAGGGTGGAGTGGATAGGTGGAAAGGAAGATGGGCAGGTAGGAGCAGTCATGAGGGTGGTGCTGAGCTGGAAGGCTGGAGCTGGCATGAGGTGGGGAAGGGGAAATGAGGAAACTGGTGAAATCTGCATTGATGGGGTTGAAGGGTTCAGAGGTGGAAGATGAGGCGTTCTTCCTCCAGGGGCCGGGTGGTGAGGGAGCGGCGGTGGAGGAGGCCCAGGACCTGCATGTCCTCAGCAGAGTGGGAGGGAGGAGTTGAAATGTTGGGCCACAACCACCACAATGTAGAGGAGACTGCATGGAGCAATGGATACAATAAATGATATTGGTGGATGTGAAGGAAAAACTTTGATGGATGTGGAAGGCTCCTTTGGGGCCTTGGATGGAGGTGAGGGAGGAGGTGTGGGCGCAGGTTTTGCAATTCCTGCAGTGGCAGGGGAGGGTGGGTTGTTGGGGGGCATGGACCTGGGGGGCATGGAAGGAATGGTCTTTGCGGAAAGTGGAAATGGGTGGGGAGGGAAATATATCCCTGGAGGTGCGGTCCATTTGGAGATGGCGGAAATGTAGTTGGATGGTGTAGTTTATGCGAAGGTTGGTAGGGTGGAAGGTGAACACCAGGGGGTTTCTGTCTTCGTTACAGTTGGAGGGGTGGGGTTTGAGGGCAGAGGGTCAGGATGTGGACGAGATGCGTTGGAAGGCATCTTTAACCATGTGGGAAGGGAAATTGCGGTACCTAAAGAAGGAGGCCTTCTGGTGTGGAACTGGTCCTCCTGGGAGCAGATATGGCGGAGGAAGTGAGAATACTGGATGGCATTTTTGGCAGGAGGTAGGATTGGAAGAGGTATAATCCAGGTAGCTGTGGGAGTTGGTGGGTTTGCAAAAAATGTCAGTGTCAAGTCAGTCGTCATTAATGGAGATGGAGAGGTCCAGGAAGGGGAGGGAAGTGTCAGAGATGGTCCAGGTGAATTTAAGGTTGGAGTGGAATGTGTTGGTGAAGTTGATGAATTGCCCAACGTCCTCGTGGGAGCATGAGGTGGCACCAATGCAGTCATCAATGTAGCAGAGGAAGAGGTGGGGAGTGGTGCCGGTGTAACTATGGAAGATGGACTGTTCTACGTCACCAACAAAGAGACAGGCACAGCTGGGGCTCATACGTGTGCCCATGGCTACCCCTTTGGTCTGGAGGAAGTGGGAGGATTCGAAAGAGAAATTGTTTAGGGTGAGGACAAGTTCAGCCATATGAATGACAGTGTCGGTGGAAGGGTACTGTTGGGGATGTCAGGAGAGGAAAAAACGGAGGGCTTGGAGGCCCTGGTCATGGCAAAGATGTAGAGGATTGGATATCCATGGTGAAAATGAGGCATTGGGGGCCGGGGAAACGGAAGTCTTGGAGGAGGTAGAGGATGTGGGTGGTGTCTCGAACGTATGTGGGGAGTTCCTGGACTGGGGGGGATAGGACAGTGTCGAGGTAGGTAGAGATGAGTTTGGTGGGGCAGGAGCATGCTGAGACAATGGGTCGGCCATGGTGGTCAGGCTTGCGGATCTTGGGAAGGAGGTAGAACCGGGCAATGAGGTTGGAAGCCGTGGGCGGGAGATGTCCTGAGGTGATGAGGTTCTGTATGGTCTGGGAGATGATGGTTTGGTGACTGGGGTGGGGTCATGGTCGAGGGGGCAGTAGGAGGAGGAGTCTTCAAGTTGGCGTTTGGCTTCAGCAGTGTAGAGGTCAGTGCGCCAAAATACCACTGCCACCCCTTTATCCGCTGGTTTGATAGTGAGGTTGGGTTTGGAGCAGAGGAAGTGGAGGGCTGTGCTTTGTGAGGGCGAGAGGTTGGAGTGGGGGAGGGGGGTAGACAGGTTGAGGCGGTTAATGTCTCAGCGGCAGTTGGAAATGAAGAGGTCGAGGGCGGGTAATAGGCCAGCACGGGGTGTCCAGGTGGATGCAGTGTGCTGGAGGGGGGCAAAGGGGTCCTCGGAAGGTGGGCGGGAGTCCTGATTGTAAAAGTAAGCTCGGAGGCGGACGAAGTGTTCGACGTCACGGCGTGTATTAAATTCATTGATGTGTGGACGGAGGGGGATAAAGGTGAGGCGTTTGCTGAAGACTGATCGTTTGTCCTTAGTGAGGGGGAGGTCAGGGAAATGGTGAAAACTCGGCAGGGCTGGGAGTTAGGACCTGGTGTAGGTGTGGAGCTGGGAGTGGGGGCGGAGCCTGTAACTGGAGTGGGTGTGGTGTTGGGGGAATGGGGGTGGAGTCATGAGCATGGGTGGTGTTCCCCTCAGGGTTCTGAGGGGGCGGGGATGGTGACAGGATCTGCGGGGGGGGCGTCAGCAGAATGCAGGTGAGTGGTGTTGGCGGGGGCGGAAGTGGTAGCAAACACGGCGGCGGCGGGGGGGGGGTAGCGGATGACACTGAGCGAGTGACAGTGATGCCGTGAGGGGCGGAAGTGATGTCACGTGTGGTGCATGAGGAATTGTGAGGGGCGGAAATCCTGTGGAAGCTGCGATGATGGGGGGGCGGAAGTGACGTCATCCATCACCGTGGGGATGGTGGCTGCAGCATTCACATGGTTAATGGTGTCCGAGCAGTTCCATAGGGCGGGGGAATCTTCTGGAATGTTTGAGGAGTGCTGGTTATGGAGGTGGGTAGATAAGAGTTTGTTGTACTTACAGTTTTTGATGTTTGAGATGGTGTTGAAATACTGTTTGTTGAGAGTATGAATTCTCCTGAGAATATAGTACAGAAGGGGTCCTTTGCAATTCTGAGAAAGTGTGGCCCTCAGCTGAGGCAGGGCTGACTGTAGACTGTGTCGGCGCATGGCTGCGAGTGTGGAGTGAAAGATCTTGAAGGAGAACCATAGCTGGTGTTTTTAAAAAATAGATAAGTCTCCTAGGCCAGATGGGATTTATCCTAGGATTCTCTGGAAAGCCAGGGAGGAGATTGCCAAACCTTTGGCTTTAGTCCTTATGTCGGCAATGCCTACAGGAATAGTGCCAGAAGAGTGGGGGATAGCAAATGTTGTTCCCATGTTGAAAGAGAGTAGAGACACCCCTGGTAATTATAGACCAGTGAGCCTTACTTTGGTTGTAGGTAAAGTGTTGGAAAGGGTTATAAGAGATAGGGTTAACAATCATCTAGAAAGGAATAAGTTAATTGGGGTTAGTCAACACAGTTTTATGAAGGGCAGGTAGTGCCTCACAAACTTTATTGAGTTCTTTGAGGTGACCAAGCAGATGGATGAGGGTAAAGCATTTGATGTGGTCTATATGGATTTCAGTAAGGCATTTGATAAGGTTCCCTATGGTAGACTATTGAACAAAATACGGAGGCATGGGATTGAGGATGATTTAGTAGTTTGGATTATAAATCTACAGCTGAAAGAAGACAGTGGGCGGTGCTTGATGGGAAATATTCATCCTGGAGGGTCTACTGCTGTTTGTCTTTTTTATGTGACCTGGGTGAGGGCATAGAAGGTTGGTAGTGTTGTGGATAGTAATGAAGGATGTTGTAGATTACAGAGGTACATAGATAAATTGCAGAGATGGGCTGAGAGTTGGCAAATGGAGTTCAATGCAGAAAAGTGAGAGGCGATTCACTTTGGAAGGAGTGACAGGAATAAACAGAACTGGGCTAATGATAAGATTCTTGGTAGAGTAGATGAGCACAGAGATCTTGGTGTTCAGGTACATAGATCCTTAAAATTTGCCACCCAGGTTCTTAGGGTTGTTAAGAAGGCATATGATGTGTTAGCTTTTATTGGGAGAGGATTGAGTTTTGGAACCATGAAGTCATGCTGCATCTGTACAAAACTCTGGTGCGACCGCACTTGGAGTTACGTACAGTTCTGGTCACTGCATTATCGGAAGGATGTGGAAGCTTTGGAAAGGGCTCAGAGGAGATTTACTAGGATGTTGCCTGGTATGGAGGCAAGGTCTTATGTGGAAAGGCTGAAGGACTTGAGGCTGTTTTCGTTAGAGAGAAGGTTGAGATGTGACTTAATTGAGAAATGTAAGATAATCAGAGGGTTAGATAGGCTGGATAGTGAGAGCCTTTTTCCTCAGATGGCGATGGCTAGAACAAGGGGACAAAGCTTTAAATTGAGTGGTGATAGATTATAGGACAGATGTCAGAGGTAGGTTCTTTACTCAGAGAGTAGCAGGGGCATGGACCACACTGCCTACAACAGTAGTAGACTTGCCAACTTTAAGGGCATTTAAATGATCATTAGATAGGCATATGGACGAGAGTGGAATAGTGTAGGATAGATGAGCTTCAGATTGGTTTCACAGGTCGGTGCAATGTTGAGGGCTGAAGGGCCTGTTACCGTGCAGTAATGTTCTATGTTCTAAAATATAAATGATTATTAACACTTCTTTTGAAAACAGAGGTGAAAAAGTGAGGTATTGCACAGCACTTCATTTTCACCATTCCAGATCATATCTTCGGATCTGTACAAAATAAAAATCAGAATTAAAAACTCGTGATCGTTGACATGACTCTGACGTTAACTGGAAGCGGGCAGGTTGGAGGGAACAGGTAATCAAGCAAAAAACCGGATCAATTAACAAAATGAACCTGGATCTTCATGGTACCGCTTCAGACTGTTATTGGCTTTCCCAGCTGTTGGCCAGCAATCTGTGGGGACAGTGAACCTGCACTCAGAAGAAAATAACTCCAGGCTGTCCAACTCTGGAGATTGCGATAGGTGGGAGTTTTAAACCTTTTGTGCTGTTGCTGTGTATGATGTTGGAAATTCTGCTTCCAGATCAATCTTTGCTTTGCTTCTCTTTTACAGCTCTTAGCTGTGTTTGAGAATAAAACTAATTTAATCAGCCATCAGAAAGACTTTAAAATTTGTACCTACATGGATATTAGGACTGATGACCCTGCATATCTCATTCCAATCCAGTCAAACAAAAATTGTAATAACAAACAAAAAACATGAAAGTGGTTGAAATACTGCCAAAGAATAATGATTAAAATGCAATGGAAACAAGGAATTTCACCCACATTGCTTTAAAGGTTAGCATTTAATAACATTTCCTCCACTTTTTCCACTTGCGCAAGAAACTTTAAAACTGGCTTCAGCAGCAGAACTCAAGAGCAGCCAGGGATCCTGATCCCCAGCTTCCAGCCAAAGGACGGCTGAGGTCTTATAAGGAAATCCAGTCCCTTTTCCTAAAGTTATGCCAGAAATAGTGTCCTATATGTTCGCCAAACTAAATCATAATGCTTGAAAAATACGTGAGCAATACTCTACACATTCAATTTAGAGGCACCATCAGTGGAAACTTTATGAAGAATGTCCAGAAAGTGACAGAGGAATAGATGCTTAAAATAACCTTCAACTGGAGTTCTGGCAATATCTGCATCGAGGAGAATTTCCATCTGATAATCACCTATCTTTTCACAAAAACATAAATTGCTGGAAAAACTCAACAGGTCAGGCAACATCGGTGGAGAGAAATCAGAGTTAATGTTTCAGGTCCAGTGACCCTTCTTCGGAACGCAATTTACTGGCAGAACACAAACTACATAAGTTACTGTGAGCAAATACCACTACTAGCACACTAACAATACATACAGATTCCAATAAAATAAACATTTTAGCTGTTTTTAAGACATTCAAACATTAATTTGTTAATTACGTTCTCAATTTAAAACCAGAAAAGGCCTTCCTAGATGTATATCATGTACAAAATGAATTTGTTTGAATGATTACAAGAAACCTTGAACTGAAGTGAAACTCGTTTTCAACCTAAAATTAGCTGATGGAGAAACCTTAGAACATCATATGCCCCACATGGCAGCACCAGCTGACTTTGACACACAATCCTACAAACACACCATTTAACACAGTGAGGACGATTTGTACAAAGTGCAGTTACCTCCGAGGAGTAGAGCAGAACATGGAAGGGAAATTTGAATTGAAGCTCAGTTAAACTATCACCACTCACCTCTCTTGAGTGACAGCTACTTCATCAATGACCTGCTTCTATCATAAGGTCAGAGGTGGGGATATTTGCCAATGATTACACAATGTTCATTACCATTTGCGACTCCTCAGATACTGTTGCAGTCTAAATTCAAATGCAACAAAACCTGGATAATATCCTAGCTTGGGCTGACAAGTGGCAAGTAACATTCGTGCCACACAAATGCCAGGCAATGTCCATTACTAGTAAGAGACAATCTAGTCACCATCTCATCACATTCAATGGTGTTACCATCACTCAATCCCCATGATCAACATTCTAGGGTTTACCATTAACCAGCATCTCAACTGGGCTCACCATATAAATACACTGGTTACAAGAACATGTTAAGAATACTGTAGTGAGTACCTCACTCCTGACTCCCTAAAGCCTGTTCTAGAGTCACAGAAATGTACAGCATGGAAACAGACCCTTTGGACCAACTTGTCCATGCCGACCAGATATCCTAAATAAATAGCCCCATTTGCCAGCCTTTGGCCCATATCCCTCTAAACCCTCCTGATTCATGTACCCATCTAGATGCCTTTTAAATGTTGTAATTGTACCAGTCTCCCATCACTTCCTTATTCCATACACACACTACCCTTTATGTGAAAATATTGCCCCTAGGTCCCTTTTATATCTTTCCCCTCTAACCCGAAACCTATGCCCTCTAGTTCTGGAGTCCCCCAGCCCAGGGAAAATACTTTATCTATTTATCCTATCCATGCCCCTCATGATTTTATAAACCTCTAACAGGTCACCTCTCAGCCTCAGAAACTCCAGGGAAAACAGCCCCAGCATATCAGCCTCTCCCTACAGCTCAAATCCTCCAACCCTGGCAACATCCTTGTAAATCTTTTCTAAACTCTTTCAAGTTTCACAACATCCTTCCGATAGGAGGGAGAGCAGAATTTCACACAATATTCCAAAAGTGGCCTAACCAATGTCCTGTACAGCCACAACATGACTTCCCAACTCAAAGCTCTGACCAATAAGGGAAAGCATACCAAACACCTTCTTCACTACCCTCTCTACCTGAGGCTCCACTTTCAAGTAACTATGAACCTTCACCCAAAGGTCTCTTTGTCCAGCAACACTCCCCAGAACTTTACCATTAAGTGTCTAAGTCCTGCCCTGATTTACCTTTCCAAATGCAGCACCTCACATTTATCTAAATTAAACTCCATCTGCCATTCCACGGCTCATTAGCCCATCTGATCAAAATCCCGTTGTATTCTGAGGCAACCTCCTTCGCTATCCACTACACCTCCAAATTTGGTGTTATCTGCAAACTTACTAACCATACCTTCAACATTCACATCCAAATCATTTATATAAATGATAAAAATTAGTGGACCCAGCACCGATCCTTGTGGCACACCGCTGGTCACAGGCCTCCAGTTGAAAGGCAACCCTCCACTACCACCCTCTGTCTTCTACCTATGAGCCAATTCTGTATCCAAATGGCTAGTTCTCCTTGTATCCCATGAGATCTAACCTTGCTAACTAGTCTACCATGAGGAACCTTGTTGAACGCCTTACTGAAGTCCATACAGATCACTTCCACTGCTCTGCCCTCATCAATCCTTTTCGTTACTTCTTCAAAAAACTCAATCAAGTTCTTGAAACATGATTTCCCTACACACAAAGCCATGTTGTTTATCCCTAATCAGTCTCTGACTTTCCAAATACATTTTGGATGTAGGTTTGCTCACTGAGCTGAAAGGTACATTTCCAGATGTTTCATTACCTTACTAGGTAACATCTTCAGTGGACTTCAGGCAAAACAATGCTGAAACTTCCTGCTTTCTATTTATATGTTTGGGTTGGTGATGTCATTTCCTTTGGTGATGTTATTTCCTGCAGTGAAGTCACTTCCTGTTCCTTTTCTCAGGGGGTGGTAGATGGGGTCTAACTCGATGTGTTGGTTGATCGAGTTCTGGTTCCAAATACGTGTAAATCCTGTCCCTCAGGATTTCCTCCAACAACTTGCTCACCACCGACGTCAGGCTCGCCGGTCTATAGTTCCCTAGCTTTTCCTTACCACCTTTCTTAAATAGTGGCACCACGTTAGCCAACCTCCAGTCTTCCGGCACCTCTCCTGGGACTATCGATGATACACATATGTCAGCAAGGGGCTCAAGCAGTCACTTCCCTAGCTTCCCACAGTGTTCGAGGGTACATGTGCTCAGGTCCTGGGATTTATCCACCATTATGCATTTTAAGACATCCAGCACCACCTCCTCTGTAATATGGGCAGTTTTAAAGATATCATCATCTATTTCTCCACATTCTATATCTTCCAAGTCCTTCTCCATAATGCAAAACTGATGCAAAATACTCATTTAGTATCTCCCCCATCTCCTGCAGTTCCAAATATAGGCTGCCTTGCTGATCTTTGAGGGGTCCTTTTCTCTCCCTCGTTATCTTTTTGTCCTTAATGTAGTTAGAAAATCCCTTTTGGATTCTTCTTAACCCCATTTGCCAAAGCTATCTCATGTCTGATTTTTGCCCTCTTGATTTTCCTCTTAAACATACTCCTACTGAATTTATACTCTAAGGATTCACTCTCTCTCTCATCTAGAAGGCACAACTCAGGAGAGTGATGTATTACTCCCGACTTGCCTGGATCAGTGTAGCTTCAACAACACTCAAGAAGTTTGAAGCCACCCAGAACAATGCAGCCTGCTTGATTAGCACTACACCTACAAGCATTCACTCCTTCCACCGACGGTCAGTAGCAAGAGTGTTATCTGCAAGATGCAACACAGAAATTCATCAAAGATCCTCATCAAAGACAGCATCTTCCAAACCCACAGAAACTTCTATCTAGAAGGACAGGGGCAGCAGATATATGGGAAACGCCGCAAGTTTCCCTCCAAAGGACTCAGCATTCTGACTAGGAAATATTTTGCTGCTTCTTCAATGTCGCTGGGTCAAAGTCCTGGAATTCCTTTCTTAAGGGCATTGTGGGTCAATGTGGACTGCAGCGCTTCAAGAAGGCAGCTCACCACCACTTCTCAAGGGCAACTCGGGTTGGACCATTATTGCTGGCCAGCCAGCGACGCCCACATCCCACAAGTGAATAAGAAAACAAATAATGAGAGAGTAGGCCTACAGTCTGGTAAGACAATTGCCCTTTATCTTTACAATATAAGAACAGGTGTAGATCGGACTGATACAGGAGTTTTAGATTCCACAACTAGGGGAACAGCTTACCTGCATTTAACCTGTTCATCCCTTTAAGTATTCTGTAAGTTTCAATGAAATCTCTCTTCATTCTTCAATAATCTGAAGAATACAGGTACAATTTTTCAACCTCTCTTCACAGAACAGTCCCTTCATTCCAACAATAAGTCTAGTGAACCTTGATAGAACTCCCTCTATGACAAGTAATATCTGTGCCCAGGTAAGGAGGCCAAAGCAACACACAGTACTCAATGTGCAGTATAACCAAGTGCCTATACAACTGAAGAAAGACTTCACTGCTCCTTAATCAAATCCTTCTGCAGTAAAGGCCAACATTCCACGAATCTTGCTAATAGCTTGCTGCACCTCCATGTTAGTCTTCAAAGATTATGGACAAGGACAACTAGGTCCCCTTTTACACCTACACTTTTCAATCTCTTACCAGTGAAAAAATACACTGCATATCTGTTCTTCTGAACTATGCGAATAATGTCACTTTTTTTTTAACATTACATTCTATTTGCCAATCCAATAAGCCTGACAAAATCCTCCTGAAGTTGCTTTTTACATATTCCTCAGAACACACATTCTCACAGTGCATTGTACCACAAAGTTGCAAACATTACAGTTGGTCTCTACCTCCAAATCACTGTGAATAGCTGGGACTCAATGTAATTACTTAGCTTCTCACCATTTCTCTATTCCCCATTAGAAATTAGAGTCATAGAGTCATAGAGATGGACAGCATGGAAACAGACCCTTCGGTCCAACTCATCCATGCCGACCAGGTTTTCCAACACAATCTAGTCCCACCTGCCAGCACCCGGCCCATATCCCTCCAAACCCTTCCTATTCATATGCCCATCCAAATGCCTCTTAAATGTTACAATTGTACCAGCCTCCACCACTTCCTCTGGCAGCTCATTCCATATATGTATCACCCTCTGTGTGAAAAGGTTGCCCCTTAGGTCTCTTATATTTTTCCCCCCTCACCCTAAACCTATGCCTTCTAGTTCTGGACTCCCCAACCCCAGAGAAAAGACTTTGTCTATTTACCCTATCCATGCCCCTCATATTTTGTAAACCTCTATAAGGTCACCCCTCAGCCTCTGACAGTCCAGGGAAAACAGCCCCTGCCTGTTCAGACTCTCCCTATAGCTCAAATCCTGGCAACATCCTTGTAAATCTCTTCTGAACCCTTTCAAGTTTCACAACATCTTTCTGATAGGAAGGAGACCAGAATTGCATGCAACATTCCAACAGTGGCCTGACCAATGACCTGTACAGCCGCAACATGACTTCCCAACTCCTGTACTCAATACTCTGACCAATTAAGGAAAGCATACCAGACACCTTCCTCACTATCCTATCTAGCTGTGACTCCACTTTCAAGGAGCTATGAACCTGCACTCCAAGGTCTCTTTGTTCAGCAACACTCCCTAGGAATCTTAGCATTAAGTCTTGCTAAGATTGCTTTCCCAAAATGCAGCACCTTGCATTTATCTGAATTAAACTCCATCTGCCACTTGTCAGCCCATTGGCCCATCTGGTCAAGATCCTGTTGTAATCTGAGGAAATCCTCCTCGCTGTCCACTACACCTGCAATTTTGGTGTCATCTGCAAACTTACTAACTGTACCTCTTATGCTCGCATCCAAATCATTTACGTAAATGACAAAAAGTAGAGGACCCAGCACCGATCCTTGTAGCACTCCACTGGTCACAGGCCTCCAGTCTGAAAAACAACCCTCCACCACCACCTTCTGTCTTCTACCTTTGAGATAGTTCTGTATCCAAATAGCTAGTTCTCCCTGTATTCCATGAGATCTAACCTTGCTAACCAGTCTCCCATGGGGAACCTTGTCGAACGCCTTACTGCATATAGATTACATCTACTGCTCTGCCCTCATCAATCCTCTTTGTTACTTCTTCAAAAAACTCAATCAAGTTCTTGAGACATGATTTCCCACACACAAAGCCATGGTGACTATCCCTATTCAGTCTTTGCCTTTCCAAATACATGTAAATCCTGTCCCTCAGGAATCCCCCCAACAACCTGCCCACCACCGAGGTCAGGCTCACCGGTCTATAGTTCCCTGGCTTGTTCTTACCACCCTTCTTAAACAGTGGCACCACGTTTGCCAACCTTCAGTCTTCTGGCACCTCACCCATGACTACCGATGATACAAATATTCAGCAAGAGGCCCAGCAATCACTTCTCTAGCTTTCCACAGAGTTCTCAGATACACCTGGTCAGGTTCTGGGGATTTATCCACCTTTACCCGTTTCAAAACATCCAGCACTTGCTCCTCTGTAATCTGGACATTTTTCAAGATGTCACCATCTATTTCCCTACAGTCTATATCTTCCATATCCTTTTCCACAGCAAATACTGATGCAAAATACTCATTTAGTATCTCCCCCATTTTCTGTGGCTCCACACAAAGGCTGCCTTGCTGATCTTTGAGGGGCCCTATTATCTTTCTAGTTACCCTTTTGTCCTTAATATATTTGTAAAAATCCTTTGGATTCTCCTTAATTCTATTTGCCAAAGCTATCTCATTTTGCCCTCCTGATTTGCCTCTTAAGTATACTCCTACTGCCTTTATACTCTTCGAAGGATTCACTCGATCTATCCTGTCTATACCTTACATATGCTTCCTTCTTTTTCTTAACCAAACCCTCAATTTCTTTAGTCATCCAACATTCCCTATACCTTCCAGCCTTTCCTTTCACCCTGACAAGAATATACTTTTTCTGGATTCTCATTATATTATTTCTGAAGGCTTCTCATTTTCGAGCCATCCCTTTACCTGCGAACATCAGCCCCCAATCAGCTTTCGAAAGTTCTTGCCTAATACCGTCAAAATTGGCCTTTCTCCAATTTAGAACTTCAACTTTTAGATCTGGTCTATCCTTTTCCATCACTATTTTAAAACTAATAGAATTATGGTCGCTGGCCCCAAAGTGCTCCCCCACTGACACCTCAGTCACCTGCCCTGCCTTATTTCCCAAGAGTAGATCAAGTTTTGCACCTTCTCAAGTAGGTACATCCACATACTGAATCAGAAAATTGTCTTGTACGCACTTAAATTCCTCTCCATCTAAACCTTTAACACTACAGCAGTCCCAGTCTATGTTTGGAAAGTTAAAATCCCCTACCATAACTACCCGATTATTCTTACAGATAGCTGAGACCTCCTTACAAGTTTGTTTCTCAATTTCCCTCTGACTACTGGGGGGGTCTATAATACAAGGAGAAAGTGAGGTCTGCAGATGCTGGAGATCAGAGCTGAAAATGTGTTGCTGGAAAAGCGCAGCAGGTCAGGCAGTATCGAAGGAGGGCTTATGCCCGAAACGTCGATTCTCCTGTTCCCTGGATGCTGCCTGACATGCTGCGCTTTTCCAGCAACACATTTTCAGGTCTATAATACAATCCTAATAAGGTGATCATCCCTTTCTTATTTCTCAGTTCCACCCAAATAACTTCCCTGTATGTATTTCCAGGAATATCCTCCCTCAGCACAGCTGTAATGCTATCCCTTATCAAAAATGCCACTTCCCCTCCTCTCTTGACTCCCTTTCTATCCTTCCTGTAGCATTTGTATCCTGGAACATTAAGCTGCCAGTCCTGCCCATCCCTGAGCCATGTTTCTGTAATTGCTATGATATCCCAGTCTCATGTTCCTAACCATGCCCTGAGTTCATCTGCCTTCCCTGTTAGGCCCCTTGCATTGATATAAATGCAGTTTAATTTATTAGTCCTACCTTGTCCCTGCGTGTCCTATTCGATTCGCTTCTGTTCTCAACTGTACCAGTCTCAGATTGATCTCTTTCCTCACTACCTCCCTGGGTCTCACCACCACCACCACCATCAACATTCCCCCCCCCACCTTACTAGTTTAAATCCTCCGCAGTAGAAAGTGAGGGCTGCAGATGCTGGAGATCAGAGCTGAAAATGTGTTGCTGGAAAAGCGCAGCAGGTCAGGCAGCATCCAGGGAACAGGAGAATCGACGTTTTGGGTCCTGAAGAAGGGCTTATGCCCGAAACGTCGATTCTCCTGTTCCTTGGATGCTGCCTGACCTGCTGCGCTTTTCCAGCAACACATTTTCAGCTCTAAATCCTCCGCAGTTCTAGCAAATTTCCCTGCCATTATATTAGTCCTCTTCCAATTTAGGTGCAATCCGTCCTTCTTGTACATCTTCTGACTTTGCTTGTAATGGACCTATTTTCATTTTAGGAGAAAGTGAGGACTGCAGATGCTGGAGATCAGAGCTTAAAAATGTGTTGCTGGAAAAGCGCAGCAGGTCAGGCAGCATCCAAGGAGAAGGAGAATTGACGTTTCGGGCATAAGCCCTTCTTCAGGAATGAGGAGGGTGTGCCAAGCAGGCTAAGATAAAAGGTAGGGAGGAGGGACTTGGGGGAGGGGCTTTGGGAATGCGATAGGTGGAAGGAGGTTAAGGTGAGCGTGATAGGCCGGAGAGGGGGGTGGGGGCGGAGAGGTCGGGAAGAAGATTGCAGGTCAAGAAGGCGGAGCTGAGTCTGAGGGTTGGGACTGAGAAAAGGTGGGGGGAGGGGAAGTGAGGAAGCTGGAGAAATCTGCATTCATCCCTTGTGGCTGGAGGGTTCCTAGGTTCCTTCCACCCCGACCTCAAATTTACCTGGACCGTCTCAGACTTCGCCCTCCCCTTCCTAGACGTCTCCATCTCTATCAGCGACGACTGACTCAACACGGACATTCACTATAAACCGACCGACTCCCACAGCTACCTAGATTACACCTCTTCCCACCCTGCCCCCTGTAAAAACGCCATCCCATATTCCCAATTCCTTCGCCTTCGCCACTTCTGCTCCCAGGAGGACCAATTCCAATATCGAACAACCCAGATGGCCCCCTTCTTCAAAGACTGCAATTTCCCCTCAGACATGGTTGACGATGCTCTCCACCGCATCTCCTCCACTTCCTGCTCCTCCTACCTTGAACCCCGCCCCTCTAATCGCCACCAGGACAGAACCCCACTAGTCCTCACCTACCACCCCACCAACCTCCAGATACTTCGGATCATCCTTCGTCATTTCCGCCACCTCCAAACGGACCCCACCACCAAGGATATATTTCCCTCCCCACCCCTATCAGCGTTCCGGAAAGACCACTCCCTCCGCGACTCCCTTGTCAGATCCACACCCCCTACCAACCCAACCTCCACTCCCGGCACCTTCCCCTGCAACTGCAAAAAATGCAAAACGTGCGCCCACACCTTCCCCCTCACTTCCCTCCAAGGCCCCAAGGGATACTTCAATATCCATCAGAAATTCACCTGCACCTCCACACACATCATTTACTGCATCCACTGCACCCGATGTGGCCTCCTATACATTGGGGAGACAGGCTGCCTACTTGCAGAACGTTTCAGAGAACACCTCTGGGACACCAGCACCAACCAACCCAACCGCCCCGTTGCTGAACACTAACTTCCCCTCCCACTCCGCCAAGGACATGCAGGTCCTTGGCCTCCTCCATCGCTAGACCATGGCAACACGACGTCTGGAGGAAGAGCGACTCATCTTCCACCTAGGAACCCTCCAGCCACAGGGGATGAATACGGATTTCTCCAGCTTCCTCATTTTCCCCTCCCCCACCTTTTCTCAGTCCCAGCCCTCAGACTCAGCACCGCCTTCTTGACCTGCAATCTTCTTCCTGACCTCTCCGCCCCCACTCCCCTCTCCGGCCTATCACCCTCACCTTGACCTCCTCCCACCTATCGCATTCCCAACGCCCCTCCCCCAATTCCCTCCTCCCTATCTTTTATCTTAGCCTGCTTGGCACACCCTCCTCATTCCTGAAGAAGGGCTTATGCCCGAAACGTCAATTCTCCTTCTCCTTGGATGCTGCCTGACCTGCTGCGCTTTTCCAGCAACACATTTTTAAGCTATTTTCATTTTAGTCAAACGTTTCCTTTTAATGTATGTAAAGAAGCTTTTATACTCCATTTTATGGCTTTTGCTAGACTGTATTCATAGTCTATTCGCCCTTTGCTTATTAGTATTTTGGTCCTCCTTTGCTGTATTTTAAGAAACATCTCAATTCTCAGAACTACTGGTATGTTTGGCAACTTGATGGACCTTTTCTTTTAATCTTATAGAATCCCAAACTTCCTTTGCCAGTTATGATGGTGACACTGGACAAATCAGATTCCAGACTGAAATGTACCCAACAGATCATGTGTTTATGTTTTGCAGGTGGTTCTCATGGTGTTAAGTGACTGAAATATATTCACATGAGGACACTGATATTCTTGAAAAACAGAATATGTTTATGACACAAAAATAAAGAACAACAAAACATAACCTTTGATACCCTTACTGATTAAAAAGTTGTCTATATCAGCCTTGAATATATTATTGAACCACCTTCAACAGCCTTTGAATTCCACAGATTCAAAACCTCTCAAAGAAGAAATCCTTCCTCACTTTGCCTTACATGTATGACCTCTTATTCTGAGATGATGTCCTCTGATCTGAGACCCTCTCACAAAAGGAAATCACCTTTCTGCATCTACCCTGTCAAGTGCTCTAAGAATCTTGTATGTTTCAATAAGGTTGTCTCTCATGCACC
Organism: Chiloscyllium plagiosum; assembly: GCF_037043375.1. Taxonomy (NCBI): domain Eukaryota; kingdom Metazoa; phylum Chordata; class Chondrichthyes; order Orectolobiformes; family Hemiscylliidae; genus Chiloscyllium; species Chiloscyllium plagiosum. The sequence goes on from NW_028270177.1 coordinate 38,253,832, forward strand.
TCTGATTTACAGTCAGAAACAAGGCAAGTTATAATAGGCAACAAAGAGATGGCAGACCAATTACTACGTGTTTTGGTTATGTCTTCACAAAGCTGGACACAAACAATATCCCAAAATCACAGTCTAGTCAGAGAGAGGAACTGAAGGATATCAGTATTAGTAGGGAAATGCTGTTTGGGGAATTGACACTTAATCCCCAGGGCTTGATAAATCTACATCTTAGAGTACTTAAAGAAGTGGCCCTAGAAGAAGAAGCATTGACAGCCATCCTTCAAGATTCTATACTCTGGGACCATTCCTAGAATTGGAGGATAGTTCATGTTACACTCCCATTTAAGAAATGGAGGGAGAGAAAGTTAGCCTGATATCTATAGTCGGGAAAATGCTCGGTTCCATTATTAAACGTTTAATAGCAGAGTACTTGGAAACAAAATGCCAGGATTAGACAGAGTTCGCGTGGATTTATAAAAGGGAAATCATGCCTGACAAATCTGGAATATTTTGAGGATTACAACACAGAGTCCAGTGAATGTGTCTTCCTTGGATTTTCAGAAGGCTTTAAATAAATTCCCAACAAGAGACTAACATTTAAAATTGGGATTGGGGGCGGGGGGGGGGGGGGGGGGGGGGGGGGGTAGGGGGGTAATGTACTAACACGGGTAGAGAACTGGTTGACAGACAGAGAGCAAGGACCAAGAATAAACTAGTCTGTTCCTGAGTGAGAGGCAGTGACTAGTGGGCAAACAGAGGGATCAGTGCCAAGAGCCCAAGTATTCACAACATAGATAAATAATGTAGATGAGGGAACTCTAAGTTTGCAGATGATACAATCTGGGCACAAGATTGAGCTGTGAGGTAGATGCTTCAGTGTGATTTGTACAAGTTGAGTGAGTGGGCAAATGCAAAACAGATGAAATATAATGTGGACAACTGTTGAAGTTATCCACTTTAGTGGCAAAAACAGGAATGCAGATTATTATCTGAATGGTGATAGATTGGGAAAGGGGGAGGTGCAACAAGACCTGGGTGACCTTGTCCACCAGTCATTGAAAGTAAGCAGGCAGTGAAGAAGGTAAATAATATGTTGGCTTTCATTGCGAGAGATTTTAAGTACAGGCGCAGGGATGCCTTGCTGCAATTATACAGGGCCTAGAAGTGCAACCACACTTGGAATACTGTACACAGTTTTGGTCTCCTTTTCTGAGGAAGGATGGTGGAAGTAAAATGAAGATGCAGCAGATTGATTCCTGGGATGCAGGACTGCACGACATATGAGGAGAGACTGATTGGTTACGACTATATAGACTGGAGTTTAAAAGAATTGGGTGGGGGGGGGGGGGGGGGAAGTTTTACAGAAATCTATTCTAAAGTTCTATCAGGACCAGACAGGGTAAATGCAGGAAGGATAATCTCGATGTTTGGGAAGTCTAAGAACACCGGTTCAGCCATTTAGTACTGAGATGAGAAATCTCTTCACCCAGTGGAGAGGTCGTGGAATTATCTGTCACAAAAGCAGTTCAGGCCAAAACATTGAAAGTTTTCAAGAAGGAGTTAGTATTAATTCTTAGGGCTAAAGGGATCAAAGGGTACTAGGAGAAAGTGGGAACATGGTCCAGAGTTGGATGATCAGCCTACTGAATAGTGGAGCAGGCTCAAATGGCCAATTGGCCTACTCCTGCTTCTATTTTCTATGTTTCTGAGTGTCAGATGCAAAATGGAGAAAATGAGTCTGTTTGGCTGACCCGATGGTTTGATGTCACTCAAAGCAATTGGGGATACAGAGGAAGTCGCCAGGATCTGGTAGTATTATTCGGAAAACAGAAATACTGCAAAGACACAGTCACTTAGGTAGCAGTTTTAGGGAAACAGAGCTATCATTTCAGATGCTACCTCATCTACAAGAGCTTAAGACATTTGCTACTTTTTATTTCCGATTTCCAACACCTGCCTTATTTTGGTCTTGTTCTGATAGTGCTGAAACAAAGGCATGGTCTGGCAACTTTGATGGGAGGAGAGTTGAGAACTTTGAACTTGAGCTACCCCTTACTTATTTTCAATCATTGGCTCTTCTGCCACTACATTCCTGACTTCTTCTGGGTCCATTTCAGAAACTAGACAATTCACCATTTGCTTTTTGTTTCATCAGCATCAAAACCAAAAGTGTAAAATAATGAATTTTCTGACCTAGATTGTCTTTATTAAACTAAAAACAACTGATTGAAGCAAAATTACAATTAGATAGTTTTTAAATATAATACAACACAAATGCTTCATTGTCTTTCTCAGGGGGATTGTTTTCTAACTCAAACTGGAGGCGTTTTGATAAGGGGAACTGTCATTAACCAAATCAATAGTTAATCACTAAGAACCACAAACATTCAATTGAATCTCGTGTTATTTATCATTTGCATAAAAAAAGTGAAATCCTCTTCAACTTTTCGAGTAAAGTGAGGATAAGAAATTCATTCTCAATTTTGACATCTTTTTTGTTTTGCCTTCTAAAGGTCAAAAGAAACCCGAACTTGTTAATCACAAATTCCAACTAAATGTCAATATAAAACTTGGGCAAGAGGTGGCAAAGAAAAGTAGCTTTTAATATTTCAGAGGTGAAACTTGTTGCAATAATAGTTTGCGAGTCCAATCTCCTGGGTGCGTCAAAGCTTTTTGGAAAAGATGATGATACATGCAGGTTAACGCAATACACACTTTAACTCAGAGAAACCTACTGATGCATGCGGACAAATTTGGCAACCTACTCATATTCTACAGATGTGCGTGGTAACTCTAACTGTTCAAAGAAGAAAACAGCTGAAACTAATGTTTTTCTGTATATATTGTTTTGATATTAACTTCCAAAGTGAAGGTAACAGAAGTTACAAAATAACATTCAGTAGCAAAATTGAATCATGTTGATGTGAAATAACTAATTTTACTTTTTTAAAACCTAATTGGTTACAATTTACGTTACAAGCCACTCAGCACAAAACCTATTTACGTGACACAAAAACCTCCTCCTAACTTGTCTTTCTCATCCTACCAGACATTCCTTTCTCCCTCACATAGTTCATCTGAAATCTAAGAAATAAATGATCTGCTGCATGCTGTGATGGAAGGTCACTGACCTGAAAAGTTAGCTCAGCCTACTCTCATATTGGAGAAACCAAAAACAGACTGGGTGACCACTCTGCAAGATGTCTCTGGTCAGCGTGCAAGCATGCTCCCGACCTTCCAGTAGCTAGTCATTTTAACACAGCATCCTGCTCGCATGCCCACGTGCCTGTCCTCAGCCGGCTGCAATACTCTAGCGAATCACAGCACAAATCTGAGGAGCAACTGCTCATCTTCAAACTAGGCACTTTAGAACTTCTGGGCTCAATGTTGAGTTCAACATCTTCACACTGTGAACCCACTCCCGTTCCTTCCCTTTCTTTTAGCTTTACTTATTGCATTCTGTCACATGTCCTCTCCCCCTCTCCCCACTCCAGTGGGAACATCTGTTCTTTCCAGTCTGGTACTTAGACACATCATTGTTCTGCCATTCTCATATTCCAATCACTTAATCTGCATTATCAACATCCTTTCTCCCTCGGCACTTTACCCCCTAATCACCTCCCCCCCCCAACTATTGCATACATGTTGTCCCCTCCACACTTCACGTCAGCTCTGCTGAAGAGTCACCTAGACTCGATATGTTAGCTTTCTCGCTCTCTCTGTGGATGCTGCCTGACCTGCTGTGATTTCTATGTTAGCTCAGTTTCTCTCTCCTTAGATGCTACAGGCATAATGTCATACCAATCGAGTCATAGAGTTGTACAGCACAGAAACAGCACACACCCTCTGGTCCAACTCACCAGTGCCGACTAGGTATCCTGAATTAATCTAGTCCCATTTACCAGCATTTGGCCCATATCTCTCTACACCCTTCCTATTCATGTGTCTATCTATTCTAAATGTTGTTATTGCACCCGCCCCCACACTTCCTCTGGCAGCTCAGTACGTGCACACACCACCCTCTGCATAAAAAAGCTGACACTGAGGTTCCTTTTAAATCTTTCCCTCTCACCTTAAGTCTATTCTCTCTAGTTTTGAACTCCCCTATTCTGCGAAGAAGACTTTTGCTATTCTCTCTATCCACGCCCTTCATGATTTTATAAACTTCTACAAGGTCACCCTTCAGCTATTGACATTCCAGAAAGAATAGCCCCAGCCTATTCAGCCTCTCCACATAGCTCAAATTGTCCAAACCTGTCAACATCCTTGTGAATCTTTTCTGCACTCTTTCAAGTTTCACAACATCCTTCCTAAAGGAGGGAGACCAGAATGTTGAGTTTTTCTAAGTGGTACAAAGTAGGAGAAAGTGAGGACTGCAGATTCTGGAGATCCGAGTTGAGTGTGTGGTGCTGGAAAAGCACAGCAGGTCAGGGTGCATCCAAGGTGCAGGAGAATCAACATTTCGGGCATAAGCCCGTTATCAGTCCTCCTGCTCCTGAGGCGCTGCCTGACCTGCTGTGTTTTTCCAGCACCATACTCTCAACGATGATAAATGGTACAAGTGTCAGTTTCTTAATATTTTTGACTGGCTAATGCCTGCTGACCAGCTAATTTACAATTTGTGGATTTCCTACACTTAACAACTTCGCACTGGTATTTTTCGACTCACTTTTTGAGAGTTTGCTAATTATTTAGATCTGGTTTATTGTAACTCAACTTTGAGTAACTAGATGTGACAATAAAAATATGACAATTATAATTGAATGGGAGGTGCAAGACATTATCAGGTTGAGTGAAATGCCATGAGAAGTTAAGACCCAAACTGTAGTCTCCCTGTATTAGATCATTTAGAATAATTAGCCTCAGGTCCAGATGTCTTTCTATCCCTATTTTGAAGCCAGACAACCATCCTTTATTTTTGTAAATGTTATTTTAAATTAAATAATAATGCCTACAGCAATTGGGGAGCAAAGAAAGTCATGAAAAGTAAAGGAGAAAGTTGTTCTGCAGTTTTGGTGGGGATCCCGGGAGACACAGAAAAGAGACGTGCTGCATAGTCACTAGTGTTAAGAGGACTGTATTCCTATAAGTAGTTTCCTAACATAAAGGAATTAAGGGTTATTTTAATAGTCAAGAAATTAAGGAATTATGGAATTAAGAATTAAAGGAATTAAGGGTTATGGTGAGTGGGCAGGTAAGTGGACTTGAGTGTATGAAAAGATCAGCCATGATCTTACTGAATGGTGGATCAGACTGGAGAGGCCAGATGGACTATTCCTGCTCCTATTTCTTAGGTCCTAATATATATTGACATAGGAAGTTGTCTTCAGACAATACTCAGTGGAAGCACTCTGGCATCTGAGTCTGAAGTCTGTGAACTCAAGTTCTACTTCAGAGAAATTTAGGCTGACATTTCAGTTTAATATAAATTTAACAATATCAATAAAGTTTAATTTGTCAGTTCAGCCATTTCTGTTTTTGTGGTATCTTGATTTCTTGGATTTTCAAAATTGCACCAGTAACCACACATCGCAAGCATTTAATTGGCTGTAAGATACTCCATTTTAATTCAAGAATTTCGTCAGTAGAAACCAAAGTTTGTGAGAAGATTTGTAGCTTGGGTGCTCGTTGTTGTGGTTCTGTTCGCCGAGCTGGGAATTTCTGTTGCAGACGTTTCGTCCCCTGTCTAGGTGACATTCTCAGTGCTTGGGAGCCTCCTGTGAAGCGCTTCTGTGATCTTTCCTCCGGCATTTGTAGTGGTTTGAATCTGTCGCTTCCGGTTGTCAGTTCCAGCTGTCCGTTGCAGTGGTCGGTATATTGGGTCCAGGTCGATGTGCTTATTGACTGAATCTGTGGATGAGTGCCATGCCTCTATAGGAGTTCCCTGGCTGTTCTCTGTTTGGCTTGTCCTATAATAGTAGTGTTGTCCCAGTCGAATTCATGTTGCTTGTCATCTGCGTGTGTGGCTACTAAGGATAGCTGGTCGTGTCGTTTCGTGGCTAGTTAGTGTTCATGGATGAGCATCTGTAATCATTACCTGGATCATTCTGAATCCGTTCTGTCTGGCTCTGTTATTGATATGACAAGACTAATTTGAATAGGAGCAAAATTTTTTTTTAAAAAAAGCATCACTTCTGAAGCATTCAGCTGAATTCTCACTGCCCATCCCAGAGATTTTACAGAAGTGTGTGAGGGAAGTTTAATTGAGTAGGAGACAAAACTTCAGTGTTTCATCTGTGGTTATAATCTTCTCACAAACTTTGAACACCTACGGGCGAGAGACATTAAGACAAGCCAGGAAATGGGAATCCTGTGCCAACCACCTAAGCGCCACATACGAACAACTCCAGTTCCTGCATGAATGCCGAAAAAATCGAATCCTTCCACCATGTGTCAGATACAGACCACCGGTCAACAACCCACAAGCCAGGGACACAGCCAGACAGAACGGATTCAGGATGATCCAGGTAATGATTACAGACGCTCATCCATGAACACCAACTAGCCACGAAACGACATGACCAGCTACCCTTAGTAGCCACACACGCAGATGACAAGCAACATGAATTCGACTGGGACAACACTACTATTATAGGACAAGCCAAACAGAGAACAGCCAGGGAATTCCTAGAGGCATGGCACTCATCCACAGATTCAATCAATAAGCACATCGACCTGGACCCAATATACCGGCCACTGCAACGGACAGCTGGAACTGACAACCGGAAGCGGCAGATTCAAACCACTACAAATGCCGGAGGAAAGATCACAGAAGCGCTTCACAGGAGGCTCCCAAACACTGAGGATGTCACCTAGACAGGGGACAAAACGTCTGCAACACAAATTCCCAGCTCGGCGAACAAAACCACAACAGAAGAAACCAATTGCAAGTTCTCACCCACATTCCAGTGAAAATGAACCATACTGACGTTTGAGTTCCAGCTATTCTCCCTTTCCTGCCAGACTAATCTGTTGATGAAATTTACTAACACTATAAGAAAGTCAACATCATAATGGTTTCCTCAATGCCTTCCCATCTCAAAAACTATCACCACTGCAAAGTATATCAAATGTGCATTATATCCAACTAGAAATGTTGATCAGCTATCCTTGAGAGCCCAACTCCTTTCATCTTGGGACAAAATGGGCAGTTTACAGCACAGGGGTTTTGCTGAAATTGTACAAGGCACTCGTCAGACCATAACTGGAATCCCAAGAGTAGGTTTTGGCCCATTATTCAATGGCATTGGAGGTAATCCAGAGAAGTTCAACTAAACTGATACCAGGTATGGAGGACTATATTATGAAGAGAGGTTGAGTAAATTAGACCTGTACTTATTAGAACATAAAAGAACGAGGATGTGTTGTGTCTTCTTGTTTAGGTCTGTTGCTTAGGAATCAGCGGACTGTGCTTATCGTGTACCCATTGTTCCTGAATATGTAGTTTTGTGTGTGTGTGTGTGTGCGTGCGCGTGTACATGTACGTACACTCGCGTGCGAGTCACAGAGAGAGGGAGTGTGTGTGTGTGTGGGAGAGAGGGAGAAGGAGTGTGTGTGTGTGGGAGAGAGGGAGAAGGAGTGTGTGTGTGTTTATGGGAGAGAGTCTATACGCTTGCGTGTGGGAGAGGGAGTGTGTGTGTATGGGGGGGAGGAGGAGTGTGCATGGGAGAGTGTATAGTGTGATTGCGTCACCTGTAGTGCAACATGACCCCAAGACCCCGGTCGAGGCAGTCCTCACGGGTACTGAATATGTCTATTAAACTCCGCCTCAGAGGACATTTACCTGAAGATCCAAGGCCAAATGTCCTTGACTGCTGAAGTGCTCTCCCACTGGATCTTCAGGTAAATGTCTTTCGAGGCAGACTTTGGGATAGACAACAACGCAGAGTTACCGAGCAGAGGCTGATAGACACGCACACTCCTTCTGCCTCCCCGTGCAACAAAGGGTACTCTATTGGTCATATCCCTGTCGGTCTTACGAGGAGGTCATTCTGGTTTTTTGCTATAACACTTCGAAACTGCCGATTGATGAGTTGAACATTGTATCCCATTCTTATGTGGGCATCCTTCAACACCTTCAGGAGTCCAGTGTGTTCCTCCTTGTACGAACAGATCCTGTGTATGTGTGGTGTAAAATTATGTCCCAATACATGTGTGAATCATAATGTAACACATGTATTGGGCCAAGCAGTGGAATGTGGTGAAACGGTTAAAAATTATGTCCCAATACATGTGTGAATCTAACCGGAATGGAGGTGTTGCTTAGTCCCGTGTGAATCTTATTACACACCTCCCCGTGTGAATCTTCTTATCTGTATGTAACCAGAATGGAATGTGTTTTTTAGCCTTGCTCTGCTGTTCACATGAATGTTTATATCTGGAAAAGAGTATATCAGCTGGAAAAGTCTCCAGTTCGGTGAGTCTGCTCCGGGGTTACGTTTAACCGCCGAGCGTGGGTTGTTGGCAACCGCTCTACGAGAACTGACGGCTCCCAGTTCCGGTAACATGTAGAGTGAGTATAAGCCAGACCCGGGAGTCTGCTCCGGGGTTACGTTTAACCGCCGAGCGTGGGTTGTTGGCAACCTCTCTACGAGAACTGACGGCTCCCAGTTCCGGTAACATGTAGAGTGAGTATAAGCCAGACCCGTTGTATGAGACCTGGTTGTGGCGACGCTGCGGGGAATAAAATGCCCATATTCTAGCAGACTCGCCTCTTGGTCGTTTGTTCTGTGTCAGACTACTCTCCTACGAACCTGACCTTGAGAATTTTTTAAAACAGTATGGCACAGGGCTTATCGGTAGGGGATGGCTTTTTTAATATGCTTAGGGTGGAAGCTCGAGGAATGCAGCATCATGAAGTTATTAGCTTGCAGTAGAGCGAGGTACTGAGGTGCCCATCCTTGATAGAGATGCCTGTGTCCAAGAATGAGACTGATTCGAAAGAATGGTAAGTATGAAGGTGGGATGAAACTTGTGGATATAACTATGAAGGTTTTTCAGTGATTCCTCGCCATGAGTTCAAAGGAAGAAAATGTCATCAATGTATCTGATGTATAATATTGGTTGGAGATCTTATGCAGCAAAGAAGTCTTGGTTGAACTTGTGTATGAAAATTATGGCATATTGGGGTGCAAACTTGACCCATGGCTGTTCTGTGTGTCTGGATGAAGAACTGATTGTCAGAGGGGAAGATAGTGGGGTCAAGGATGAAGCAGATGAGTTGTAGGATGGTGCTTGGAGTTTGGCAGTTGTAGGACTTGTGGACTGAGGCTGTTGCCATGATGGCGCCATTATGGGTGTTGCTGGTGCACAGTGCGGAAACATCCATTGTGACGAGGAATGTTCCTGTTTCAATGGTCCGTGGGTGCTGAATTTCTGTAAGAAATCTGTAGTGTCATGACGGAAGCTGGGGATTCCCTGTACAATGGGTTGACACACCCAGAGAGGTCCTTACACAGGGTCCCATTGTCTGATTCGGTGAGATGTCCAGGTGTGAAGACAGTGTAAGTCTGCTACATGAGAAGTGTGTGGGATGAGAATGCATAGGGTACTCTGAACGACTGGACCAAAAGTCTTGATCAGTCTGTTGACTTCACGGGTATGTTCTTTGGTCAGATCGGCCTGTAGTGTTCCTGGTTGTTCAGTTCTGGTACACTTCCTTGCAGTAATCTGTTCTATTCTGTATGACGATTGTTCCTCCTTTGTCTGCTAGTTTGATGACAATGTTGCGATTGGTTTTGAGAGCATGGTTGGTGTTGCATTGTGATCAGGTGAAGTACTGCTCTACCTTGGGAGTGCGGCTGATGAATCTGGCGTTCACGCATTTCCTGATGGTTTGAGTATACATGCTCAGCCCAAGACAACAGCCCTCCAGAGGGGTCCAAATTGATTCCTCCTTTGGTCGATCCGCCAGAGATACTTCTGTCAACTGTTCTGGTTCATTTGTTGTCTCACTGCTGACATCTTGGAAGAATTCTCGAAGCCTCATTCGTCTGATGAATTCCTCTGCATCTGCCACAAGACCAATGGGGTCCATTTTGGTGGCGGGGCAGAAATTGTGCCCTTGGCTGAGAACTTCAATCTCATCTGGTTGAAGGGTGTGGTCAGGTAAGTTGACGATTGATTTCCCCGTGGTGATACTGTTTTCAACTGTGGTGCCAGAGAGGTCTGGCTACCGCTGGTGGTGATGCCATGTTTCTCCAGCTTCTCGTTCTTCGTATGTATGCAGATGGTGTAGTTCCATTGCCTCGTCTGCTTGGCAGTGTCTAAGAACTGTACCGGTGTGTCATGTGGGTAAGCTAAGATATGGATTCTATGTCAATTTCAAGGCTATGGTCCCTGCTGTGAAGAGATGATTGAGGAGATTCCGAGAGGCGTGATGGCAAAGTTAAACGGAACAGCCATGGGGACCAAATTTGCACCCCAATAATACCAACATTCTCATGCACAAGTTTGAACCAGACTTGTTTGCTGCACAGGACCTCCGACCAACACAATAACACCAGATATATTGAAGATATTTTCTTCCTTTGGACTCATGGCAAGGAATCACTGAAACAATTACATAGTGATAACAGCAAGTTTCATCCCACCATTAGAATGACCATGGGCTACTCTTTAGAATCAGTCTCACTCTTGGACACATGCATCTCCATCAAGGATGAACACCTCAATACCTCACTCTACTGCAAGCCGACAAGTAACTTTACAATGCTGCACTTCTCAAACTTCCGCTCTAAACATATGTTAAAAACCATCCTCTTTGGACAAGCCCTACACATTCACAGGATCTATTCAGATGAGAAGAACGCAACAGAATAGAACAGATTACTGCAAGGAAGTGTACCAATAACTGAACAACCAGGAACACTACAGAACACTTTCATTCGAACGGGATACAATGCTCAACCCATCAATTGCCAGTTCTGACATGCCACTGCGAAAACCATAATGACCTGCTCAGAAGACAGAAATGGGATGCGATCAATAGGGTACCCCTCATTGTCCAGTACTTCCCAGGAGCAGACAGACCACACCATGTTCTTTACAGCCTGCAACACATCATCTATGACAGTGAGACGTCGCCAAGATCTTCCCTAGGCCTCCACTTCTCATCTTTAAACTACTGCCATACCTTAAACAGACCATTGTTCGCAGCAAACTACCCAACTTTCAGGATAACATTGACCATAACATCATACAACCCTTTAGGGGCAGCCTCTGCAAGACCTGTCAGAGCATCGACATGGATACTATCATTACACATGGGGACAGCACCTCATGCATGGCAGGTACTCATTTGACTTGGCCAATGTTGTCTATCTCATAAACTGCAAGCAAGGATGCCCTGAGGTTTTGTATATTGGCAAATTCATGCAGTCATTACAACAACGGAAGAACGGACACTGTGCAACAATCGCCAGACAGGGATGTTCCCTCCCAGTGGCGGAGTACTTCAGCGGTCAAGGACCTTCAGCCTCGGATCTTCAGCTAAACGTTCTCCAAGGTGGACCTTGGGATAGACAACAACGCAGAGTTGCCAAGCAGAGGCTGATAGCCAGGTTTGGTACCCATGAAAACTGCCTGAACCGGGATTTGAGGTTCATGTCGCACTACAGGTGACCCCACCACACAATACACCCTCTCACAAAAACACACACTCTCTCTCACATGCGTATACTCCCTCACACTGGCACCCACACACAAGCTCTCACACACATGCATGCACACACACTCACAAATACACAAACTCTCTCTCCCATACACTCTTCTTCTCTCTCTCTCTCTCACACAAACACGCACACACACATATCTATGGGATGAATTTGTATTTGCAGATACATTCTATTTTGTTCAAAAATTTGTATTTTTATAAATTCCTACTTTGGAGATAAAACCAGACTGACTCCAGGTTAGGACACAGACAGACTCTAAACAAGACCTCATACATAAAATACATTGTCTGACCTGAGATGTCATCTGTTTTATACTGATAAAACTGAAGTTATCTCGGGGCAGTGACTTGAAAGAATTTCTTTCATTTGCATATTGATCAATTGAAATCTGCATCCCCATTCTAACTGATTAAAGATTTCACAGCCATCTTAGGTGTGTTTGATTCATTTGCATCAGTTGTAAGATCCTTTGATCTTTTATTTATAAATTCTGTGTCTAAGGTCTCCCTCTCTCACTCGGACCAGGAGGAGTAAGGCTCCAAAAGCTTGGGTTTTCAAATAAACCTGTTAGACTATAACCTGGTGTTGTGCAATTTTTATTCTTCTCCAATCTCCAGTCTTAGTTGGCCTTCTCATGCTAACTATACTCATCAACCCTTTTGGTCCCGGAAGTTTTTGTCTTGATCTAACTCATTTATCCTCCAGCAGATCCTAAGCACATCGCCTCATGCCCAGATTTCATAATATGTTATCTCCCCCTCATCCTCATTCTTTAGAGGCCAACCCCCTCCACGCTAATATCAAAATCTGAAGATACAGTTTCAAAGTATAACAATCTCATAAACATAACTGTATCCTATGATTTGGAGTGGGTTCAATCTGTACTCTCTGGAGAACATCCAAACCCAATGATCTTAACACCAAGTTTATTTGGTTCTTCAACTGGTGGAATCCTTTATTCTTTTACGGGATATGGATATCACTGGCAAAGTCAGCAGTTGCTGTCCATTCCTAATCGCCCTTGAATGGCTTGCTTAGCCAATTTAAAGGACAGCTAAGAGTCACCCACATCACTGTGGGTCTGCAGTCATATGTAGGATGGCAGATTTCCTTTTATATAGGACATCGGTGAACTCGCTGGGTTTTAATGACAACTGATGTTAATAGTTATATGTGCAGTGTTACTGAAACTATCTTTATATTCCAGATTTATTGATGGAATTTGAATTCCATTAGCTGATGTCACACAAACTGAATTCATGCTTCAAGGCATTAGCCTGGGTGTGTGAATACCAGTCCAGTGACAGTACCAGTGTAGCATATATCAGTAGCATTCAGTATGAAGTGTAAGATTACATAGATATTAGCTGGTTGATATTAGCCTGATTGAATTGATATCACTTGATCAGGTGGTGGGGAGTTATTGTCACAATTTACATCTCAAGCCACACCTAGCTGACAGTTTAGTTCATTTATAGGGATTGATGAATTGCTGAAAATGCTGTTTTCCGGAACATAGAAAATGTTTTGCACTAAATTATCTATTCAAGTGAATGTAAACGAATCTTGGCAGAACACTGGAACTGGTCCAGGCCTACATCATTCCTCCCTCCATAGGCATCAAATAAAACATAGATTAACTGGCTATTTACCCCAGGACCTATTTCTGGGATCTTATTCTGTGCATTTTCTTACAGGTAATTGTTGCAATTCGAATCTAAGTTGTAGTTCTGAAATGCTTTAGGACATGTCAAGGAAATAAAGGAAGCTACTTGACATTACAGAACTTAAGTATTACTGAAAAGGAGAGACATGCTGTCGAACCATTTCCTCCTGCATACTTCAGGACAGACATAAGAATGCCAAATTTCAAAGGGAGAATTCAGAAATGGTGCAGGGATTTGTCTTTTGCAGAAATTGTGCCATTAAACAAAAGCTTAGGTAACAATCATTCTTTCAAGTATTTACCATGGCAATGCTTTGAACAATCAGACTTGACTTCCTAATAAACCAGCACCTTTTCTCTATGCAGTATAAATATTACCACCTTTGAAACTTAGCATTCTTGTGTCTGTCCTGATGAATGCCAGACTATAAACTTCAACAGCAATACATAAGGAGGCACAACACTGATGCCAGTGTATACCATCATACCTCTAGACTATCTTTGGGAATCAGTCTTTCAATATATATTAATGATTCGGAGATGCTGGTGTTGGACTGGAGTGTACAAAGTTAAAAATCACACAACACCAGGTTATAGTCCAACAGATTTAATTGGAAGCACACTAGCTTTCGGAGCGACGCTCCTTCATCAGATGATAGGTGATCGCCTGATGAAGGAGCGTTGCTCTGAAAGCTAGTGTGCTTCCAATTAAACCTGTTGGACTATAACCTGGTGTTGTGTGATTTTTAACAATATATATTAACGTTTTCTGAACTTCTTCATGCTGATGAGAAATGTTGGAACAGCAGAAGCTTGACTCTGTAATTTTTGCAACTCTTGATCCTTCTGCAGCAGCCGTTAAAGTCTTCTATTTGAAAGTCACAATACCAGCAACAGACAAAAAAAACATGCAAACATAGACAACACAAGATCCAAGAGTCTGGAACTGCTTTTCCATGAATTCTCAAACAGCTCAGAATTGCTGTCAGTGATTTATGAGTCACCAATGGAAGACAAACATACTTGACTATCAAGCAAATAAACACAAACAGACAGAATAAATTATATTCAGGATTACAATGCATTTCCAAGAGCAGAAGTTTACTTTGAAAAACTGAATTCTTTGTTCCACAAGCTTACAATGAAGTTAACATACTTTAATTAAGTATTCCCTAAACTTCTATTATGTCTGCTTTGTTTGAAAACATAACTGAAAGTCACAGATCTAGCTGGTGACACTCTGACCACAGGTTTGAAAAATGAATTGTAGAATAGAAATGGGCAATTTTCGATAATAGTTATTTAACAAATACCAAAGTTCTACTTCTTTGAACAAATTGTACAGGGTTAATGTTTGAAATTTTGAAAAACATCCTTGTCTGCTTTTTATAGCAGGTAATTTTAAGGAGCATTCCTTTAGAAAAATAAAAAAATAGCTTTTAAGAAGGAGGAAAGTATGTAACATTTTGGTTTTCTGTTTGAACACAACTATGAAGTTTTCATTAATGCTTGTTTTGTGTTTTAGGTTTATGGCTGTTGAAACATTTCAGCTATCATTGACACAAACTTCATAATTCAACTTAAAAACAGAAATTGCTGGAAAAAACTCAGCAAATTTGGCAGCATCTGTGGAGAGACAAACAGAGATAATGTTTCGAGTCCAGTTACTTTTCTTCAGAGTCATACTTGACTCAGAATGTTAACTCTGTTTCTCTTTACAGATGCTGCCAGATGTTCTGAGTTCCGCAAGCACTTCCAGTTTTTACTTCAGATCTCCATCATTTGCAGTATCTTGCTTTCATCATAACTCAACTTACCAGGAGAAATACCAGTGTAGATATCTGTGAATCTGGGGTCTCTGTCCTGAGAAAACAGCGGGTCAGTTTTATCAATTGACTTTCCATGTTCTTGGACACCAGCAGATACAGTTGCAACGGGCACCTTGTAAAATAAATAGTTATATGAAATCTACTATAGCCACCAATTCTTTCAGTAATGCAGACATTCATTGCCTAGAATATATTTTTTATGTGATAGTTATACAATTCAACATGTTGAACAATGCATCATCTGCTTAAGTATACAGTGTTATGCCATGGGCTAGGCCAACTTTGAAGTATTGCTTGTATAAATTCTTTGTATCTATTACCTGGGAAGGGTCATAGGAAGGTAGACCTTCTCTTGAACCCACTTCAAGCTCAGCTTGTTGCTGCTGCTGGAGTTGCCTAGAACATAGAACATAAACACATTGGGAAAAAACAAGTCACAACAGCACTCAGTGTAAGTACCTGCACTTCCAAGGGCAGAACTGGGGCTGCAGATCTTTACAAATGAAGAAACACTATCTCTTCTAGTCAAAACCTAACTTCTAAATGATTACCACTTCCCCCTGCCCCCTGTAACAGCTGTAATCACAAACCAGCACACTATTAAAATATCGCATTCTGCTTTTATATCTGGTCTCAAATTTGAATTCCTTAATATTTTTTCAAAATCTATTAGAAATGTCTCTAACTACATTTCAGTAAAATATGCAATATAAATTAACATTTCAGCTGAGAGATTTTTAATTATAACTCTT
Source organism: Chiloscyllium plagiosum (assembly GCF_037043375.1). Classification (NCBI taxonomy): domain Eukaryota; kingdom Metazoa; phylum Chordata; class Chondrichthyes; order Orectolobiformes; family Hemiscylliidae; genus Chiloscyllium; species Chiloscyllium plagiosum. The sequence goes on from NW_028270177.1 coordinate 38,269,745, forward strand.
ATCAAAATCACTTAATTGAATAACTTCATATTAATATGCAGGTCCTGTTGTTCCCCGGTGTTTGCTACACTTGCCTTACCAAGAGATATAGGTGGCAGGTTTGTAAAGAACTATCAAAGGAGGCTTGATGAGTTACAGCAATGCATTGTGGAGATAGCATATACTGTTGCCATTCTGCCCTGGTAGTGTTTAAGGTGGCAAATGGGTGAGAATCAAACAGGGTGCTTTTCATGGGTGATGTCCAGTTTAAGCATTGTTGGGGCTGTGCACATCGAGAAAGTGGAGAGGACTCCATCGCACAACTGATCTGTTTCTCGTTTGTGGTGAAAACACACTGGAGAATTAGCAAGCTAAATCGGTTCAGAATTACCATTATTGAGGCTGGCACATTTTCCCAGCATGTTTATGTGTTGTAGTATACTAGGTGGTAAACAATGAAGAAGCAGCCTGTACTGTGCTGTACTGTTCTACATAACACTGGCCTTGATGAAAACAGTCCTAAAGTAGGTCAAGGGAGCTATAGCTCAGATCTTCCCATTCCAGTTTCAATCTGTTGACAAGGTCATGACAATGACGTAATCAAGCAAGACAATCATGTTGAAGTATTCTCCCTGACTACGAGCCAGGAAGTATAAAGCACTACATTCCTTCACTGTCCATGGCTAAATTTTACAGGTAAGCAAGAAAATGATTGAGTCTGACACAAGGGAGTAAGGTAGAAGCTAAAATATTATAAACAAACCTTAGGAATTTTTGTTTTAAAGTCAGAGTCAGAGTCAATCTACACTGAATCACAAATTTAAGTCAATCAATTAAAATAATTCCTCATACAGTTTCCTTGAAAACACTATACCATTTGTAGTATTTGATAATAATCCAAGAAGGCTATTTTGAAACTCCATTCTGCAATGTGTTGCAAAAGACATGCAATAATAACAATTCTAATCTATTGCTATCAAAGTGTGGAGTGATGTTGGACTGGGTGAACAAAGTTAAAAAATCACATAACACCTGGTTATAGTCCAACAGGTTTGTTTGGAAGAATAAGCTTTCAAAGCACTGCCCCTTCATCAGGTAGCTAGTAGGGCAGGATCAGAGGACATAGAATTTATAGTAAAATATTAGATTAGATAACTTACAGTATGGAAACAGGCCCTTCGGCCCAACAAGTCCACACCGACCCGCCGAAGCGTAACCCACCCATTCCCGTACATTTACCCCTTTACCTAACGCTACGGGCAATTTAGCATGGCCAATTCACCTAACCTGCACATCTTTGGACTGTGGGAGGAAACCGGAGCACTCGGAGGAAACCCACGCAGACACGGGGAGAACGTGCAAACTCCACACAGTCAGTCGCCTGAGTCGGGAATTGAACCCGGGTCTCTGGCGCTGTGAGGCAGCAGTGCTAACCACTGTGCCACCGTGCCACCCACAAGTGTCATACAACTGATGCAATGTATTGAACAAACCTAGATTGTTGTTAAGTCTTTAATCACTTAGAATGGGAAATGCAAGTTTCGATTCATTTATGTCTGTGTTAACCCCAGAACTTCTTTCAAGTCACAGTCCCAAAATAATTTAAGGTTTCATTAAAAAAAGGTGACATCTCAACTCAGACAATGCATTAAAGATGTGAGGTTAATCTGTCTGTATCCCAACCTTGAGTTAGACTGGTTCTATTTTCAAAGTGGGAATTTTTAAATAAAATATCACATGGACTGACTGCCTGTAGATAGTGTGCTTCTTAAACAAAATAAATTGCACCTGCAAATGCAAATTCACCCCAAGACATATATTTGTGTGTGTATATGCATGTAAGAAAGACAGAGAAAGTGTGAGTGAGAGTCTGTGTGTAGGGGAAGGGGGGGGGGGGGCAGGAGAGGGAGAGAGTGTGTGAGTGTGCATGTATGCATGCTTGATAGTGTGTGTGTGTGTGTGTGTGTGTGTGTGTGTGTGTGGGGGGGGGGGGGGGGGGGTTGGGGGAAGTGTGATGGAATATATGCCTGTGAAAGGGTGTATGTGTGAGAGCGTGGGCGTGCTTGTGTATGTATGGCTGTGTGTGTGTGTGTGTGTGTTGGGGGGGGGTGTCTGAGAAAGCGTATGTATGAGAGAGATCTGTATGAGAGTGAGTGTGATTGTCTGTAAAAGAGACAGACTGTGTGTGTGTGTGTGTGTGTGAGAGAGTGAGTGAGTGAGTGAGAGAGAGAGTGCATGCATGTGAGAGAGAGGGAATTAGCGTGTGTATAGTGTAGTGGAGAGTTATATTTACAGATGCATTCTATTTGTTCAAAAAGCAACTACAGGTGACCCCACATACACAAACACACACTCGCTTACACACAATCATACTCACACTCTCACACAGACCCTCTCTCATACACACGTACACAAACACCCCCATACTTATACACACACTCTCTCACAGGTATATACTCTGTCACACCCACGGGTACCCCAACAGCACTCTCCTCCAGTATTTACGGGACAAATCCAAAAAGGAAAACACTACACAACCAGACACGATAGGGACCATACATACATCAAAGACATATCAGAGATAACTACCTGACTACTCAGAACTGTGGGAATCTTAGTGGCCCACAAACCAGTAAACACCTTCCACCAGCCCCTCACAAAGTTAAAGATCCGACACACATATCCAACAGGAACAACATTATCTACAAGATACTCTGAAAAGACTGTGAAAACACTACATAGGACAAACAGAAAGAAGATTGACCAAACAAGTGCATGAACATCAGCTTGTCACTGCCCGACATGCCCAGTACTCCCTAATTTCCAAAACAGACGACAAAGGACACAAATTCAACTGGGATGATGTAACCATCCTAGCAGAGGCAAAACAGAGACACGCCAGAGAATTCCTTGAAGCCTGGCACTCCAACTGGAACTTAATCAATAGACACATTGAACTGGACCCAGTATACAAACCACTCAGATACAGAACTGGAAGTACCAACAAACAGAGACACATAAATACCAGGCGGGACAGACCACCTCCATCTTATCAAAGGCGCACTGATGATGTCATGCTGCGAGGTGACAAAACATTTCCAGAAAAACATACACCTCAGTGAACGAATCTACAACTTCATCCACAACCTGAGATACAAATCTTCTCAAGAACTCTAGCAATTTAGGTTTGTTCAATACATTGCATCATTTGTACAACACTTTGATCTTTACTATAAATTCTCTGTCCTACAATCGTGTTTGTACCCTGAAAGCTTGTACTTCTAAAATAACTATAACCTGGTGTTGTGTGTGATTTTTAACTTAGTGCTATCATGTCTCATCATATGAGACATTGAACAAATATAAAATTATCCTTTCATTTTCATTCAGTAGAATGAATTCAGTTCAACATTGAACACCCAGTTATACCTCATTTAACAAGCACGACTTATTCATGAATTGTCACAGAAAAACCAAGAATACATGAGTGGGCATTTTCATCAGTTCAAAGATGTTCCACTGACAGTAGTCTGAGGGGACCTCGACAGCATAGAATCACCGAGTGGAATTTCCACAGTCCCTTGGTGGTAGATAGGATTAAAGGTGAGACCAGGAGGAAATGCACAAAACGTGGTTTTGGGTCAATGCTGACACACCTCTGGGTGACCTTCCCTGAGGGGTATCAGCTGATAAGCAGGTGGCCGATATGCTTAGTAAGCAGCCTATTTCTAGGCTGCCTGGATCGTCGTGGCAGCAGGTTGGCCCCCTACTAAGCACAGAGTCCACAGGTGCTTGGAGGTAAGTTGTTAGTGGACTGGAATGAGGGCACTATGAGATCTTCGACACTCCTCTCAACCACCAACGCTGTAACCATCACTGGGCTACTCCCATTGGGAGTGTTCTTTAGTTGGGCCTCCCAACCACAGGATGGCATTGCAACTGCAGTTTTTAATTTTACTAATTGGAATACCTCTCCAAAGCTCCTGTCAACATCAGGTGCCCACATAATTTCCTCCTGCAGTGGGTCAGGGAGCCTCTTAATGGGCAACCTCTGTGAAGATATCCCTGGCAAGTGTCCTGACAGCGACTCTGGGCTTGAGATCGAGAAATGGTTGTGAACATTGTATTCTCTTCAAAAGAAAGTGGAAGGTGACATCATAGGTCTTTAAAACTTGATATAGCAGACATCAAGAATTATGGTTCCATTAACAGAAAAAGAACAATGGTATTTATTTTAATATGAAACAGTCAGTAAGAAATCAAATAAGAAATTCAGAAGAACTTTTTTTAGCCAGAGAGTGCTCAGAATGTGGAAACCACGACCACAGGTAGTGGTTGAGGTCACTGGTATTTGTACAATTATTGGGAGACTAGTTCAGTGTTTCAGGGAAAAGGGAACAAGGGGTTATTCAGAGGATAGTAATGAGAAAAAGCACAAATAAAGAACCACATGAACTGGTGAGAAAGAATGGTTTATGTGCAATATATTCTATTCCACCATCAGAGTCCTGCACTTGATTGGCTAGAGAAACCATTCCACTCAAACCCTGAGGGTTCATGTGAAGAGTAAAAGTGAAGCTGACATTAAGACACTGTGCATGTTGACACGTCAATTCCTCTCTGCCCTGACATTGGCTTTCTCCACAGTATTTTGTCCAGTTTTGGCTCCACCTGCTTTATCCTGCCAAGGCCCCCATTGCTTTGGCTTTGCTCCCATTGAGGGAAATTATTGCAGGAAATTGAACTGAAGGAAGTCAACACAGTAGGCAAAGATTGCGAGAATAACAATGACCTGAAGCAATGAAAGGTTATAGAAATATAAACAGAGACTCGAAAAGCAAAATGATAAAGAGAGAAGGAAATTGCAGAGTAATAAAGTATAATAGAGAAGAATAAAGGGAACTTGGGTGCACCAACTTGCTTTGATCTAGTGCTTTATACTGTAGTAAAACAGCTCAAGGTATGTTTCAGAGAAAATTTCATGCCAAACTACATTAAGTTGTAGGAGAGGTGACAGGGACATATTTTATGGAATGCCAAAAGCAGGAAAGAAACAGAGCAATGGAGAGATAAGGGAGGCAATTCCATTGCGAATGGTTTAGTTAACTGGAGGCATCACTACGAATACAGGGGTGAAGGAAACCAGGGATACACAAAGAAACAGAATTGAGGTAATGTGTGCAGGATTGTTAGGCTGTAGGGTATGGCAGGGATAGGGAGGGATAATGTTATCGAGGGACATGAACACAAAGATGCAGATTTTTAAAAATGTAGAGCAGCGAGCACAATAGTGATGACTAAATTGTACTTGGTGTTAATCAATTTATGGACAGAGCTTTGGATAAGCTCAAGTTTATCAAATTAAACGTAAGGTTTGCAGAGATGGAAAACTGAAAAAATGGGCATAGGCAATATAATGAAGTAATTCATGGCAAGAAATCAATAGAATCATAGAATCCCTACAGTGTGGAAACAGGCCCTTCAACACAACAAGTCCAGAATGACTCTCCGAAGAGCAACCCACCCAGATCCATTCCGCTACTCTTTATTTACCCCTGACTTTTGCGCCTAATCTTCACATTCCTGAACAACTTGGACAATTTAGCATGGCCAATTCACCTGACCTGCACATATTTGGATTGCGGGAGGAAACCGGAACACCCAGAGGAAATCCACGCGGAGACGGGGAGAATGTGCAAACTCCACACTGACAGTCTCTTGAGGCTGGAATGGAACCCAGGTCCCTGGCTCTGTGAGGCAGCTGTGCTAACCACTGACCCACCGTGCCACCCATGGTGCAGAGTGAGTGAGAGTGAGTGTGAGTGAGTAGGTGTGATAGGTGTAATTAGGTGTGAGTGAGAGAGAATGAGAGACAGAGTGAGAGTGAGTGAGAGAGAGTGAGAGAGTGAGTGAAAGTGTGAGAGTGAGAGAGAAAGTGAGAGAGTGTGAGCATGAGTGGGCGAGAGAGAGAGGATGAGAGAGTGAGTGGGAGTGAGTAGGAGTGGGAGTGAGTGGGAGTGAGTGGGAGTGAGTGGGAGTGAGTGGGAGTGAGTGGGAGTGAGTGGGAGTGAGTGGGAGTGAGAGGGAGTGAGAGGGAGTGAGAGGGAGTGAGACGGAGAGAGAGGGAGAGAGAGGGAGAGAGAGGGAGAGAGAGGGAGAGAGAGGGAGAGAGAGGGAGAGAGAGGGAGAGAGAGGGAGAGAGAGGGAGAGAGAGGGAGAGAGAGGGAGAGAGAGGGAGAGAGAGGGAGAGAGAGGGAGAGAGAGGGAGAGAGAGGGAGAACAAGTGAGGGAGAACAAGTGAGAGAGAGCAAGTGAGAGAGAGCAAGTGAGAGAGAGCAAGAGAGTGAGAGAGAGTGGGCAAGGGAGAGTTGAGAGTGTGAGAGAGTGTCAGAGTACGTGAGAGAGTGAGAGTGAGAGGGTAAGCAAGAGTGAGAGGATGAGAGAGCGAGTGAGAGTGAGTGAATGTGTAAGTGAGCAAGAAAGTGAGAGAAAGTGAGTGAGTGAGTGTGAGAGCGAGAGTGTGAAATTATGAGACACTGACTGAGAGAGAGAGAATAAGAGAGAGAATGAGAGAGAGAGAGAAAGCAAGAGAGAGTGAGAGCGTCAGAGAGTGAGAGAGAGTGAGAGTGAGAGAGAGTGAGAGAGAGTGAGAGAGAGTGAGAGTGAGAGTGAGAGAGAGTGAGAGTGAGAGAGAGTGAGAGTGAGAGAGAGAGAGTGAGAGAGAGTGAGAGAGAGTGAGAGAGAGAGTGAGAGTGAGAGTGAGAGTGAGAGAGAGTGAGAGTGAGAGTGAGAGAGAGAGAGTGAGAGAGAGTGAGAGTGAGAGAGAGAGAGTGAGAGAGAGAGTGAGAGAGAGTGAAAGTGAGAGAGAGAGTGTGAGTGAGAGAGAGAGTGAGTGAGTGAGACAGTGTGAGTGAGAGACTGAGCGAGAGTGGGTGAGTGAGAGAGAGAGAGGGTGAGGAAGAGAGTGTGAGTGAGCGAGTCAAGCACAGTCAGTGAGCGAGTGAGAGAGACTGAGCAAGAGTGGGTGAGAGAGAGAGAGAGTAGAAGAGAGAGAGAGAGAGAGAGAGAGAGAGAGAGAGAGTGAGTGAGTGAATGAGAGAGTGAGAGTGAGTGTGTGACAGTGAGTAAGAGAGCGAGTGAGAGTGTGTGAGTGAGAGCGAGAAAGAGTGTGAGAGCGTGTGAGGGTGAGTGAGAAAGTGACTGAGAGTGGGTGTGAGAGTGTGAGTGAATGTGTGTGTGAGAGAGAGAGAGAGAGAGAGAGAGAGAGAGAGATTGAGTTAAACACGAAAATAAACAGCAAGGGAAGAGCAACCTAGCCCCTGGAAATGCAGGGAATTAATTTTCATGCATTCTCAAGTGTCTGAAGTAGTCCTTCATATTGGGTATCTCCAGATAACTGACAAAATTCCCCATGCCACAACGTTCACCATTTAGAAAACACAAAGATCTCCCAGTGCAGAACTGGGAAACTAACCAAGTCCTGGATGTATGGGTCTCAGGTCTGGAAATACCCAGTTCTGTTCTTACTGAAAAGCAGAAGGCTCAAGCGACAGGTGTAAGGATTTGCCAAGAAGCAGAGGCCAAGAAAAGAATCATATACCAAACAGCTTATTCCACTTCTTAAACTAGTCAGAAGCAAATGCATGAAAAGTCTATTAGAAGATTTCTTTCAAAAACAAACAGAAAATGTATTTATTTTCCATTTCATAGAGTACAGAACTTTAAAGAACTGTAAAATGCTTGACTCAAGCCAAAATGTCAATCTGCACTGAGTCACAAATTTAAGTAAATCAATTAAAATAATCCCATCATACAGTTTCCTTGAAAACACTATGCCACATGTAATATATGGTAATATTCCAAGGAGGTTATTTTGAAACTCTGTTCTGTCAAATGTTGCGAAAGGCATGCAGTAATAACCACAATCCTGACACAGTGCTATGCTACATTAGTCATCAGGAGCCGAGAGTTGGATGACTAGGCAGGAGCCAACAAAATCCTAATTACCCAAAAGTTATTTGAAAGAAACAAGTTATGTAATATTCTAATTAAATATTTTTAAAAAGCTTATAAGTTTACTGGGAATAAGTTAAGAACATGCACAGGGAATCATACGCTTTCTAAAATTTGTTTGCATTACTTATCTTTCCATAATGGCATGCAACAAGGTTTCACAAGGATTGGCAATCTTAGAAACTGTTAAAATGTTTCTCCAACTATAATTAAACAATTCTCAAATCAAGATCAAACAAACTAAATAAACTAAAATTAGCTCCACGCATAATATTGTATTGGTTATGTTAGTGTTCTTACACAACCTGAACTGTTCCCATAATCTAAATTAACTTCAAAAGGTCATGGTCACTATTTTTTGGACAAAACAATTCTAAGTCACATGGGGGATGATTACAGCATTCAGAAAGTATTCTGATAGAATCTGATCACATAAATTCACCGGAACAAAGCAGCAAGTGAGGTCAGGTTGATAGGACAGGACAGTACATTGAGATACTCATGACCTACGTCACCAAGTTTATGTTTTATTTTCTTGAATGTCCCATTACCTCCTACCACCAAGATACATTTGAGCCTGGACTGTTAACGTTTCTCATTAGAATGATAAAGTCATACAGGGCTACAGCACGGAAAAAGGGCATTTGGCCTAATCTGTCCAATCTCTCTTCATAACTAAAACTTTCCAGCCCAGGCAACTTCCTGGTAAATCTCCTCTGCACCCTGTCCAGTGCAATCACAGCCCTCCAGAACTGCAAACAATTGTTTTATACAGTTCCAGCATAACCTCCCTGTTCTGAAACTCTATACTTTGGCTAATAAAATCAAGTATCCCATATGGGGCCTTCTTTATTTAGCCGTCTCCCTATTTTAAATAACCAGTGGACATGCACACAAAGTTCCCTCTGATCCTTATTGGTTCCCAGGTCCTACTGCTCATCATGTATTCTCTTGCCTTGTTTGTCCTGCCTAAGTGCATCAACTCCCATTTATCTGGATTGAAGTCCATTTGCCACTGATCAGCCCATCTGACCAGTCCATCTATATTCTCTTTTTATCTAAGGCTTTTCTCCTCACTATGTATCATCCCATCAATTTTCATATCATCTGTAAACTTACTTACCAGCCCTCCTACATACAACTCTAAATTGTTTAGATATATCACAAACAGCAAGGGCCACAACATTGATCCTTATAGATCCCCACAGTCACAAAAACACCCTCAACTACCTCCCTTTGCTTCCAGCTACTCATAAAATTCTGGATCCATTAGCCAATTGCCTTGAATTCAATGGGTTCCTAGCTTTCCTTTGAGTCTCCCATGCAGGACTTTATCAAAAGCCTTGCTGAAGTCCAAGTAGACCATGTCAAATGCAGTGTCCTAATCTACACAGCTGGTCACCTCTTCAAAAAATTCAGTCAAGGTGGTCAGACATTACTTGCCCTTAACAAACCATGCTGACTGTTTTTGATTAATCCTGGCCTCTCCAAGTGCAAATTAATTCTATCCCTTGGAATTGCTTCCAATAAATTTCCCACTACTGACATGAAATTGACTGACTTGTAGTTTTCTGTTTTATCCCTTACTTCCCTCTTGAATAACAGTACCACAAAGGTAGTCTTCCAGTCCTCTGGCACCTCTTCTGTGGCCAGATAGGAATTGACAAGTATTGCCAGCAGTCCTGCTATTTCATTCCTTGCCTGGAATACATATCTCGCCAGTTTGGAGATTTATCTACTTTTAAGCTTCCTGGTTCACTCAGGACTTCTTGGTGTTGAGTATAGTGGCTTTTTATTTGTTATTTCTACCATATACAACTGTTACAGTAAAAATGAAACAGCGTTCCTCCAGGATCAAGGTGCTACATGGACAGCACAAACTACACAATCGTATGCAGCAAAAAGTGCATAAGAAGTGCAAATCACACAAGTTATAGTGTAAAAGAAGAATGATAAATAATAGACATTTTTCTAGTAGCAATTTGACGTTGTGCAAAGAATTTCAGATGGGAAAGAGTTTGATCATACTACGTTAGGGAGCCTGATAACTTGGGGGAAGAAACTGTTGCACAGTCTGGCTGTGAGAGATCGAATGCTCCAGATGGCAGGAGGGAGAAGAGTTTGAGTGAGGGGTGTGTGGGGACTTCCACAATGCTCTTAGCCTTTTGGATGCAGCATGTGGTGTAAATGTCAGTAATGGAGGGACGAGAGACCCCAATGATCTTCTCAGCTCTCCTCACTATCCAATGGCAGTGATGCAGCAGCTCAGGGTACTCTCAATGAACCCTCTGCAGACTGTGGTGAGGATGGGGGGCGATGGGCTTTCCTCAGCATGTGCAGAAAGTAGAGACGCTGCTGGGCATTCTTGGCTGTGGAGCTGGTGTTGAGGGACCAGGTGAGATTCTCTGCCAGGTGTACACGAAGAAATTTGGAGCTTTTCATGATCTCCACGGGGTAGCCGTCGATGTCCAGCGGAGAGTGGTCACTCTGTGCCCACCCTGAAGTCAACTATCTCTTTCGTCTTGTCGTCTTGTTGGCTCCGCACTTGTCTGTTAGCTGCTGCAGCTCCTGTCTGTATGCCCACTTGTCGTTCCTGCTGATGAGACTCACTACAATCGTATCATCAGCAAACTCAATGATATGATTTGAGCTGTGGTGTGTCAGCAGGTGAACAGCAGTGGACTGAGCACACAGTCCTGGGGAAGGGGCCCCATGCTCAGTGTGACGGTGTTGGAGATGCTGTTCCCAATCTGGACTGACTGAGGTCTCCCAGTCAGGAAGTCTAGGATCCAGTTACAAATGGAGGTATTTAGGCCCCGCAGACTCAGCTTCCAATCAGGTGCTGAGGAATGATAGTGTTCAATGCAGATCTGAAGTCTATGTCAGTAATCTGACCTAAGTGTCCTTCTTCTCCAGGTGGGTCAGGGCCCAGATGGAGGATGGTGGAAATGGCATCATCTGTCGAGTGGTTGGGTCGATACGCGAACAGCAGGGTGTCCAGTGGAGGTGGGGGGTGAGGGGGCGCAAGGTCTTTATATGCCTCATCACGAACCTCTCGAAGCACTTCATGATGATGGGTGCAACTGGGCGGTGGTCATTGACTCAGGATAATGAACACTTCTTCATCATGGGGACAATGGAGGTACCGGCCCAGAAGCTCATTGGAACTATGGCGCAGCTCAGGGAGATGTTGAAGATGTCCGTGAGAACATCCACCAGTACATCAGAGCATCCTCTGAGCACTCTGTCAGAGATGTTATCTAGTCCAGCAGCTTTTGTGGGTTGACTCTGCGTCGAGTTTTCCTCACATTGGCAACAGTAAGACACACCACCTGGTGATTGGCACCGGGGTGGGGGGTGGTGGACTTCGCTGCCAGGTCATTTCGTGCCTCAAACCCGTACATATAAGTTGTTCATCTGGGAGGAGGCATCACCAACACAAGCAGGCGATGCTGTTAGGTGGTTGGTGATGACCTGGATGCCCTTCCACAAGCTCCATGCATTGCCGCTGTCCTGAAAGTGGCTGTGTATTCTCTATGCGTGTGCACGCTTTGCCTCTTTGATGGCCTGGGTTAGGTTGGCCCTCGCTGTTGTTAGGGCCACCTTGTCACCTGCTCTGAAGGTAGAATCACGGGGCTTCAGCAGCATATATACCTTTGTGATCACCTACGGCTTCTGGTTGGGGTGAGAAGTGGTGGTTTTGGACACAGTGACGTCATCAATACACTTGCTAATGTAGCAAGTCCCTGACACTGTGTACTCCTCTAAGTTGATGGAATCCCCATCAGTTGCTGCCTTCCTAAACATGTGCCAGTCAGTGTGCTCAAAACAAGCTTGAAGAGCAGAAATGGCTCCTGCCGGCCAGGTTTCCACCTGCTTCTGAACCGGTTTGATACGTCTGATGAGCGGTCTATATAACAGAGAGGTGGTCTGAGGAGGCAAGGTGGGGCCGGAACTCTGCACTGGATGCGTTGGGGATGTTCGAATAAACCAGGTCCAGTGTGTTCTCCCCTCTCGTTGCAAAGTCCACATGCTGATGGAACTTAGGGAGCACAGCCTTGAGATTCTCATGAAATATCCAGCAACAATAAACAATAAACACCCGTCAAGGTGTGCGTTCTGCAATCCGCTAATAGCTCTATGGAGTTTACAGAGTGCCTCCTTAGCATTAGCACTGGGAGGAATATACACCCTGACTGTAAGGACGGTGTGAATTCCCGTGGCAAAAATGGTCAGCATCTAACACTTGCAGACTCCACCATTGAGGAGCAGTAACTGGAGATGAGCATGGAGTCCTTGCTGGCAGACCCCCCACCCCAAGCCTTACCACACGGAGCCGCATTTCTGTCGGCCTGAAACAAGGCAAGCCCGTCTAGCTGGATGGCGGTGCCTGGAACTCTGTCGCTGAGCCACACTTCCATGAAAACAAGGTTGAGCAATCTCTGAATTTACACTGAGGTACCTGCTGCAGTCAGGTTCCATCCAGTTTGTTGTCCAACGAGCAGACATTGGAGAGCAGGATGGCTGGGAGTCTGTCTGTGCTAATTTCTTAAAGTATTTAACAGTCCTTTTCCCTGATTTTTTACACTTCCACGTCTCCCCTCTCACTTGTGGACACTGACACAATTTTCATTTAGAGATGTACCTATGTGCTCTGACTCCATACACGCTGTGTTCCTTAATAGCCTAGTTATCCTTTTATTCTAATGCACTTGTAAAATAACTTTAGATTTTCCCTGATTTCACCTGCCATTATCCTTTCATGCCCCTTTTTGGCCTCCTCCTTTCCTTTTTAAGTATCCACTTGCACATTCTGTCCTCCACCAGGACTTCTGCCATAAGCTTCCTTTTTTCTCCTTATCAAATCCTGTATACTCCTTGACATCCACAGTTCACTGGATTTGTTGGTCCCACCCTTTATCTTTATTGGAACATCTTTATTTCAAGGGTCCATTCTTTTATATTATTCTTTTATGTGTTGCAAGATTTTCCAGCTAGTCCAATACTTTTTATTCATCATGAGCAGCCCTTGAGAAGCTGCTTGGCCATATGCTGTAGGTACATCAGTAATACTGTTAGGATGGGAGTTTCAGGATTTTGAACAAGTGTGAACAGCAATATAGTTCCAAATCAGGACAGTGTGGGGCTTGGAGGGAACTCGCAAGTTGTGGTGTTTTCATATACCGGCTGCTCTCATTCTTCTGTTTGGTAAAGACATGGGAGGTACTGTTGCAGAAGAAGTTGCTGTAGTGCATCTTGTAAATGCTACAAACCACTGCTCTGTGCATGGGTGAAGGACAGCATAAATGCTGAAGATGGTGAATAGTGCCACGGTGGCACAGTGGTTAGCACTGCTGCCTCACAGCGCCAGAGACCCGGGTTCAACTCCCGCCTCAGGCGACTGACTGTATGGAGTTTGCACATTCTCCCCGTGTCTGCGTGGGTTTCCTCCGGGTGCTCCGGTTTCCTCCCACAGTCCAAAGATGTGCAGGTTAGGTGAATTGGCCATGCTAAATTGTCCATAGTGTTAGGTTAAAAAAAGGGGTAAATGTAGGGGTATGGGTGGGTTGCGCTTCGGCAGGTCGGTGTGGACGTGTTGGGCCGAAGGGCCTGTTTCCACACTGTAAGTAATCTGTAAGTAATCTAATCTAAATGGGCACCTGGATGGTGTCAGGAATGTTGATTGCTGGTGGAGCCACTTTCAGCCAGGTACGTGGACAGCATTTCATCACACACCTGACTTGTGTCTAGTAGATTGTGGACAGGCATTTGGGAGTCAGGAGGTGAAGGATTCCTGGTCTCGACCTGCTCTTATGAATACTGCAAGTTTATGGCTGGTCTCGTTCAGTTTTCAATTACTTGTACCCTCTAGGATGTGGATAGTGGGGAATGCAGCGATGGTAATGCCACTGAATTTTAAGGAGAGATGGTTGAATGTTAAGGAGAGCTGGCTGAATTCTCTTGTTGAGATAATACTTGCCTAGTACGAATGCTACTTGCCACTTGTCAGCTCATAGAATCCCTACAGTGTGGAAACAGGCCCTTCAGCCTAACAAGTCCACACCGGCCTACCACAGAGTAACCCATCCAGACCCAGTCCCCTACCCTATTATCGTATACTAATCCCTGACCTACACATCCCCGAACACTATTGGAAATTTAGCATGGCTAATTCCTGTAACCTGCACATCTGGCTCAAGCCTAGTTTTTGACCAGATCTTATTGCATTTGAAAATAGACTGCTTCAGTATCAAAGGAGTAGGGAATGGTGCTCAACATTGTGCAGTTATCAGAAAACATCCCAGATTTGACCTTATTAATGAAACAGCTGAGGATTGTTGGACCTAGGACACAACCCTGAAGAACTTGTGCAGCAATGTTTGGGACTGAAAAGACTGACCTTCAACAACCAAACCATATTCCTTTGAAAACAGTATGATCCAAACCAGTTGAGAGGTTCCTCCTGATTCTCACCAAATCCAATTTTGCTCCTTAGTGTTGCATTCAGTCAAATTTTTGTTTGATATTAGAGCAGTCACTCTTACCTCCCCTTTAAATTAAGCTCTTTTGTCCATGTTTGGACCAACGCTGCAATAAAGACGCATCGAGTGGCTGATTGTATGGAAAGTAAGGCACTGTCAACAACCCCTGCTTCTACTTTGCTGATGATTGAGAGCAGACTCAAGGGGTGCTGGGTGGCAAGGTTCAATTTGTCCTGCTTTTTGTGGACAAGAAATACCTGGGCAGTTTTTCAGATGCCGGTGAAACTATCCTGTTTAGGATGAGTAGGATAAATGTTAGTTTCCAGGTCATGTACTCTGTAGGACAAAAATTTTAAAAATAAAGAAAATCTCAGCTCATGAGCCACATAGTATCTTTTGTAAATTGAAAAGCACGTTGAAATTAAGAATGTAAATTAGTAATCATTTGTGGGAAACAAAGTGAAAGAATTGTCAATCGTAGAACAGGCAGACCAATTACAGTTTCATTGATTGAATTTATTGTCACATGTATCTAAGCACAATGAAAAGTTTAATGCTTTGCTTTGCGTGCAGTACAGATAGATCATAACATACAAAGATCATAGGGTGATTGTGATTGAACAGAGCGAGAAGTACAAAGTTACGGCTGCAAAGAAGATATACAAAAAGCAAGATCAACATTAGACTTAAAATTTGAGAGGTCCACTCGGAAATCTAATAATAGCGGGGAAGGAGCTGTTCTTGAACCTGTCAGTACATTTTGTATCTTCTGCCTGATGGAAGAGGTTAGCAGAGATTAGAACCGGGCTGGAAAAGTTCATTGATGATAATGGTTGCCTTTCTGAGGCAGTTAGAAGTCTAGATGGGGACAAGGGATTGGAGGTTGGCTTACTCGATGGTCTGAGCTGTGTTCATAACTTTCGTTATGGACAGTTACTGTACTAAGCCATGATACATCCAGATAGAATGCTTTCTAGTGTGCATTAATAAATGTCGATGGGACATTAATGGACATGCTGAATTTCCTCAGTGTAAACTAATGAAATAGTAATACATACAGATGCAGAATAAAAACAGAAATAAAAGCAGAGCTCCAGTCTCAGAGTGAAAAGAAAAACATACATGAGAATGAACTGCACAAATGGGACTGCAGATGAAGAACAAGTGTTGATTGGAGAGCAGGGACGATGATACAGTGGTAGAGTGGGCTTCCATTCAGTGAAACCCAAATCCTATGGAAACAGGCCATAACTTGGTGCAAACATAAATATTGAGCCATGACTTAATTCAAATTTTCAATAACAGGAAGAAAGTGGTTTTTATTGAAGCTTATCATGAATTGTAATGTAGGGCTCTGTATACTGTGGACTGTTCCCATAGATACAAATGACAAAAGCCTCAACTACAGCAGAAGGACCATCAGCTTGGTGAAAGAAGCTCTCTGGGTTGCCTGCAATGTGCTGGTCTTGCAGTGTAAAGAGCTGTCGAGGACAGAGTATGGAAGACTGACACACTCCAAGGTCCAGGTTTATGTGCTAAGGAATATGCTAAAGTATGCAGCAACTACTGAAAAGCCTCAGTGAGGAAAGGCCACTGCTTAAAGCCTCTTGTCACAGTACTCACTGGAAATTGTGTAAGACCCCTTTATTGCAGGCATCAGAGAATGTTCATTATAAATATTTAAAAAAATAGTAATTTTTACAAAATATAGATGTGTAATAATAAGTATTATTAGGCAATGTACTGTATGGAAAGAAACTGATCTATGTTGTGGTTTATGTATTAACAACATTGAACTACTATACTTGTACTGTATTTATATAATACTTAAGACAAAAGTGGACTTCTCAAAAATAACTATACAAAGTAAGGGGCACCTCAGTGGCAAGGCCATTCCAGCACTTCTGCCCTTTTGTGTTTCGGGGAGGGGGGGTGGGGGAGGGTGGATCTGGAAGGGAAAAGTCAATGAAGCAGCACTTGAAAAGCAGTAAAGGATGAAATCATAGTTACAGCAAAACTAGTCCTATTGGTTAGTCAATGGGTACTGTTAAACATCCGAAGTCATTCACTTCTTATTAACCTATGAGAAAATGTAGTAAGTATGCATTTTAAGCTTCAAAAATGCAGATGGGAACAGGTTTGTTATAGGAGAAAGTGAGGTCTGCAGATGCTGGAGATCAGAGCTGGAAATGTGTTGCTGGAAAAGCGCAGCAGGTCAGGCAGCATCCAGGGAACAGGAGAATCGACGTTTCGGGCATAAGCCCTTCTTCAGGAATGGGGAAAGTTTGTCCAGCAGGCTAAGATAAAAGGTAGGGAGGAGGGACTTGGGAGAGGGGCGTCGGAAATGTGATAGGTGGAAAGAGGTCAAGGTGAGGGTGATAGGTCAGACTGGGTTGGGGGCGGAGAGGTCGGGAAGAAGATCTCAGGTTAGGAAGGCGGTGCTGAATTTGATGGATTTGACTGAGACAGGGTGGGGGGAGGGGAAATGAGGAAACTGGTGAAATCCGAGTTCATCCCTTGTGGTTGGAGGGTTCCTAGCCGGAAGATGAGGCGTTCTTCCTCCAACCGTCGTTTTGTTGTGGTCTG
Organism: Chiloscyllium plagiosum; assembly: GCF_037043375.1. Taxonomy (NCBI): domain Eukaryota; kingdom Metazoa; phylum Chordata; class Chondrichthyes; order Orectolobiformes; family Hemiscylliidae; genus Chiloscyllium; species Chiloscyllium plagiosum. The sequence continues at coordinate 38,286,805 of NW_028270177.1, forward strand.
ACGATGGAGGAGTCCAAAGACCTGCATATCCTTGGTGGAGTGGGAGGGGGAATTGAAATGTTGAGCTACAGGGTGGTTGGGTTGGTTGGTCCAGGTGTCCCAGAGGTGTTCTCTGAAACGCTCCGCAAGTAGCCGGCCTGTCTCCCCAATATAGAGGAGGCCACATCGGGTGCAGAGGATGCAATAGATGATATGTGTGGAGGTGCAGGTGAATCTGTGGCGGATATGGAAGTTTCCTTTGGGGCCTTGGAGGGAGGTGAGGGGGGAGGTGTGGGCGCAAGTCTTGCACCTCCTGCGGTTGCAGGGGAAGGTGCCGGGAGTGGAGGTTGGGTTGGTGGGGGGTGTGGATCTGACGAGGGAGTCACGGAGGGAGTGGTCTTTACGGAATGCTGATAGGGGAGGGGAGGGAAATATATCCTTGGTGGTGGGGTCCGTTTGGAGTTGGGGAAATGACGGCGGATGATGCGCTGTACATGGAGATTGGTGGGGTGGTAGGTGAGGACCAGTGGGGTTCTGTCCTGGTGGCGGTTGGAGGGGCGGGGTTCAAGGGCGGAGGAGCGGGAAGTGGAAGAGATGCGGATTACATGGAGATTGGTGGGGTATATTTCCCTCCCCTCCCCTCCCCTATCAGCATTCCGTAAAGACCAGTCCCTCCGTGACTCCCTCGTCAGATCCATACCCCCCACCAACCCAACCTCCACTCCCGGCACCTTCCCCTGCAACCGCAGGAGGTGCAAGACTTGCGCCCACACCTCCCCCCTCACCTCCCTCCAAGGCCCCAAAGGAAACTTCCATATCCGCCACAGATTCACCTGCACCTCCACACATATCATCTATTGCATCCTCTGCACCCGATGTGGCCTCCTCTATATTGGGGAGACAGGCCGGCTACTTGCGGAGCGTTTCAGAGAACACCTCTGGGACACCCGGACCAACCAACCCAACCACCCTGTAGCTCAACATTTCAATTCCCCCTCCCACTCCACCAAGGATATGCAGGTCTTTGGACTCCTCCATCGTCAGACCACAACAAAACGACGGTTGGAGGAAGAACGCCTCATCTTCCGGCTAGGAACCCTCCAACCACAAGGGATGAACTCGGATTTCACCAGTTTCCTCATTTCCCCTCCCCCCACCCTGTCTCAGTCAAATCCATCAAATTCAGCACCGCCTTCCTAACCTGAGATCTTCTTCCCGACCTCTCCGCCCCCACCCCAGTCTGACCTATCACCCTCACCTTGACCTCTTTCCACCTATCATATTTCCGACGCCCCTCTCCCAAGTCCCTCCTCCCTACCTTTTATCTTAGCCTGCTGGACAAACTTTCCCCATTCCTGAAGAAGGGCTTATGCCCGAAACGTCGATTCTCCTGTTCCCTGGATGCTGCCTGACCTGCTGCGCTTTTCCAGCAACACATTTCCAGCACAGGTTTGTTATAAACAAATGTAAAATACAGTACATTCCAGCTGGAAACAGGAAATCTTATAGTCTCCAGAATTTAGCTTATAATATTCAGCATCTGTAGTCAGACAATTTTCTATAACTATATAAATCAAGTTCAAAGACACTGCTTAGGGCATTCAAAGTGAGAGTATGCTCCGACAGTCCATTCTTTGCTATTTAGAAAAGCCATTTGAATTTCTACAAACAATCCTCATTTTTGTGCAAAATAAATTATGGATAAAAAAAAAATCGATCTACTTGTCTGACCACCTATGATGGTCACTCTACACAGTGCCAGGTGATGATTGTCATAACCCACACTGCTGTATGGTGATGGTCTGGACCCCCAGTCCTGCGTGGTGATGATCACAACCACCAGCAAATCATTTGTTTCTTTACTTGACATTGCCATGACCTACTGCCCTGCATCCTTTTACCCTCTAATCTCTCCTGTCTGTTACCCAATCATAGATCCTTCTTTTTATTCCTTGGCCCACTCTGCCTTTTCCTGTCTTGTACATAAACTACTCCAACACCAAACATTCTCAGATCTGATAAAAGATTGTCAATGTTAGCTTTGTTCCTCTCATCTTAGATCTGGAAGACAAATTGAACATTTGTAATATTTTCTATTTTTATCGCATTATGAATAAAACTATTCTCAAGTAAATCACTAAAAAAAATTGATTACCATGTGTATGATTAAAAGAGTTTAAATATATTCCACACAGAGAAGCAAGATGGCGGCAGAGTAAGATGCTCCTACCAGAGCTCCTCTGCTTCACCTGTTGTTTTTCTTTTCCCCTTTTATAGAGTCAGCGACATACAGCATGGAAACAACTTGTCAATATCCCAACCCAATCTAGTCCCACTTGCCAGCACCCAGCCCATATCTCTCCAAATCCTTCCTATTCATATACCCATCCAGATGCCTTTTAAATGTTGCATTTATACTAACCTCCACCACTTCCTCTGGCACCTCATTTCATACCTGTACCACCCTCTGCGTGAAAAGGTTGCCCTGTAGGTCTCTTTTATATCTTTCCCCTCTCACCCTCTAGTTCTGGACTCCACCCTCCCCAGGGAAAATACTTTGTTTATTTATCCTATCCATGCCCCTCATGATTTTACAAACCTCTATAAGGTCACCTCTCAGCCTCCTATGCTCCAGGGAAAACAGCTCTAGCCTATTCAACCTCTCCCTATAGCTCAAATCCTTCAAACCCTGGCAACATCCTTGTAAATCTCTTCTGAACCCTTTCAAGTTTCACAACATCTTTCCAGTAGAAAGGAGGCCAGAATTGCACGCAATATTCTAACCAATGTCCTGTGCAGCCGCAACATGACCTCCCAAGTCCTGTACTCAATACTCTGACCAATAAAGGAAAGCATACCAAACGCCTTCTTCACTATCCTATCTACCTGCGACTCCACTTTCAAGGAGCTATGAACCTGCACTCCAAGGTCTCTTTCTCCAGCAACATTCCCTAGGACATTACCATTCAGTTAATAAGTCCTGCTAAGATTTGCTTTCCCAAAATGCAGCACCTCATATTTATCTGAATTAAACTCCATCTGCCACTTCTCAGCCCATTGGCTCATCTGATCAAGATCCTGTTGCATCTGAGGTAACCTTCTTTGCTGTCCACTACACCTCCAATTTTGGTGTCACCTGCAAACTTACTAACTATACCTCATATGCTCACATCCAAAACATTTATATAAATGATGAGAAGTAGTGGACCCAGCATCTTTTTTGCAGGAGTGGACAGCGAGTCCTGGAGCAACATGAAGAGCAGCAGCCAGAGAGTAGCACAGTCAGCAGGACCCAAAGTGAGCCCAGGAACGGTCAGGGGGGCAGCGAGCCCAGGAACGGTGAGGGGGGGACAGCGAGCCCAGAAACGGTGAGGGGGGCAGCGAGCCCAGGAACGGTGACGGGGGCAGCGAGCCCAGGAACGGTGACGGAGGCAGCGAGCCCACGAACGGTGACGGGGGCAGCGAGCCCACGAACGGTGACGGGGGCAGCGAGCCCACGAACAGAGAGGAAGGCAGCGAACCCAGGAACAGTGAGGGGGGCAGTGAGCCCAGGAACAGTGTGGGGGACAGTGAGCCCAGGAATGCTGTGGGGGACAGTGAGCCCAGGAACAGTGAGGGGGGCAGTGAGCCCAGGAACAGTGAGGGAGCTAGTGAGCCCAGGAACGGTGTGGGGGACAGTGAGCCCAGGAACGGTGTGGGGGCAGTGAGCCGAGGAATGCTGTGGGGGACAGTGAGCCCAGGAACGGTGTGGGGGACAGCGAGCCCAGGAATAGTACAGGGGCAGTGAGCCCAGAATCAGTGAGGCGGTAGTGAGGCCAGGAACGGTGAGGGGGACAGCGAGGCCAGGAACGGTGAGGGGGGCAGCGAGCCCAGGAACGGTGACGGGGGCAGCGAGCCCAGGAACGGTGACGGAGGCAGCGAGCCCACGAACGGTGACGGGGGCAGCGAGCCCACGAACGGTGACGGGGGCAGCGAGCCCACGAACAGAGAGGAAGGCAGCGAACCCAGGAACAGTGAGGGGGGCAGTGAGCCCAGGAACAGTGTGGGGGACAGTGAGCCCAGGAATGCTGTGGGGGACAGTGAGCCCAGGAACAGTGAGGGGGGCAGTGAGCCCAGGAACAGTGAGGGAGCTAGTGAGCCCAGGAACGGTGTGGGGGACAGTGAGCCCAGGAACGGTGTGGGGGCAGTGAGCCGAGGAATGCTGTGGGGGACAGTGAGCCCAGGAACGGTGTGGGGGACAGCGAGCCCAGGAATAGTACAGGGGCAGTGAGCCCAGAATCAGTGAGGCGGTAGTGAGGCCAGGAACGGTGAGGGGGACAGCGAGGCCAGGAACGGTGTGGGGGATAGCGAGCCCAGGAACGGTGTGGGGGACAGTGAGCCCAGGAACGGTGTGGGGGACAGTGAGCCCAGGAACCGTGTGGGGGACGGTGAGCCCAAGAACGGTGTGGGGGACGGTGAGCCCAGGAACGGTGTGGGGGACGGTGAGCCCAGGAACGGTGTGGGGGACGGTGAACCCAGGAATGGTGGGGGGGGACGGTGAGCCCAGGAACGGTGTGGGGGACGGTGAGCCCAGGAACGGTGTGGGGGACGGTGAGCCCAGGAACGGTGTGGGGGACGGTGAGCCCAGGAACGGTGTGGGGGACGGTGAGCCCAGGAACGGTGTGGGGGACGGTGAGCCCAGGAACGGTGTGGGGGACGGTGAGCCCAGGAACGGTGTGGGGGACGGTGAGCCCAGGAACGGTGTGGGGGACGGCGAGCCCAGGAACGGTGTGGGGGCAGTGAGCCCAGGAACAGTGAGCCCAGGAACAGTGAGGGGGGCAGTGAGCCCAGGAACAGTGAGGGGGGCAGTGAGCCCAGGAACAGTGAGGGGGGCAGTGAGCCCAGGAACAGTGTGGGGGGCAGTGAGCCCAGGAACAGTGAGGGGACAGTGAGCCCAGGAACGGTGCGGGGGACAGTGAGCCCAGGAACGGTGCGGGGGACAGTGAGCCCAGGAACGGTGAGGGTGTCAGTGAGCCCAGGAACGGTGAGGGTGTCAGTGAGCCCAGGAACGGTGAGGGGGACAGTGAGCCCAGGAACGGTGCGGGGGACAGTGAGCCCAGGAACGGTGCGGGGGACAGTGAGCCCAGGAACAGTGTGGGGGACAGTGAGCCCAGGAATGCTGTGGGGGACAGTGAGCCCAGGAACAGTGAGGGGGGCAGTGAGCCCAGGAACAGTGAGGGAGCTAGTGAGCCCAGGAACGGTGTGGGGGACAGTGAGCCCAGGAACGGTGTGGGGGACAGTGAGCCCAGGAACGGTGTGGGGGCAGTGAGCCGAGGAATGCTGTGGGGGACAGTGAGCCCAGGAACGGTGTGGGGGACAGTGAGCCCAGGAATAGTACAGGGGCAGTGAGCCCAGAATCAGTGAGGCGGTAGTGAGGCCAGGAACGGTGAGGGGGACAGCGAGGCCAGGAACGGTGTGGGGGATAGCGAGCCCAGGAACGGTGTGGGGGACAGTGAGCCCAGGAACGGTGTGGGGGACAGTGAGCCCAGGAACCGTGTGGGGGACGGTGAGCCCAAGAACGGTGTGGGGGACGGTGAGCCCAGGAACGGTGTGGGGGACGGTGAGCCCAGGAACGGTGTGGGGGACGGTGAACCCAGGAATGGTGGGGGGGGACGGTGAGCCCAGGAACGGTGTGGGGGACGGTGAGCCCAGGAACGGTGTGGGGGACGGTGAGCCCAGGAACGGTGTGGGGGACGGTGAGCCCAGGAACGGTGTGGGGGACGGTGAGCCCAGGAACGGTGTGGGGGACGGTGAGCCCAGGAACGGTGTGGGGGACGGTGAGCCCAGGAACGGTGTGGGGGACAGCGAGCCCAGGAACGGTGTGGGGGCAGTGAGCCCAGGAACAGTGAGCCCAGGAACAGTGAGGGGGGCAGTGAGCCCAGGAACAGTGAGGGGGGCAGTGAGCCCAGGAACAGTGAGGGGGGCAGTGAGCCCAGGAACAGTGAGGGGACAGTGAGCCCAGGAACGGTGCGGGGGACAGTGAGCCCAGGAACGGTGCGGGGGACAGTGAGCCCAGGAACGGTGAGGGTGTCAGTGAGCCCAGGAACGGTGAGGGTGTCAGTGAGCCCAGGAACGGTGAGGGGGACAGTGAGCCCAGGAACGGTGAGGGGGACAGTGAGCCCAGGAACGGTGAGGGGGATAGTGAGCCCAGGAACGGTGAGGGGGACAGTGAGCCCAGGAACGGTGTGGGGGACAGTGAGCCCAGGAACGGTGTGGGGGGCAGTGAGCCCAGGAACCGTGTGGGGGACGGTGAGCCCAAGAACGGTGTGGGGGACGGTGAGCCCAGGAACGGTGTGGGGGACGGTGAGCCCAGGAACGGTGTGGGGGACGGTGAACCCAGGAATGGTGGGGGGGGGACGGTGAGCCCAGGAACGGTGTGGGGGACGGCGAGCCCAGGAACGGTGTGGGGGCAGTGAGCCCAGGAACAGTGAGCCCAGGAACAGTGAGGGGGGCAGTGAGCCCAGGAACAGTGAGGGGGGCAGTGAGCCCAGGAACAGTGAGGGGGGCAGTGAGCCCAGGAACAGTGAGGGGGGCAGTGAGCCCAGGAACAGTGAGGGGGGCAGTGAGCCCAGGAACAGTGTGGGGGGCAGTGAGCCCAGGAACAGTGAGGGGACAGTGAGCCCAGGAACGGTGCGGGGGACAGTGAGCCCAGGAACCGTGCGGGGGACAGTGAGCCCAGGAACGGTGAGGGTGTCAGTGAGCCCAGGAACGGTGAGGGTGTCAGTGAGCCCAGGAACGGTGAGGGGGACAGTGAGCCCAGGAACGGTGAGGGGGATAGTGAGCCCAGGAACGGTGAGGGGGACAGTGAGCCCAGGAACGGTGTGGGGGACAGTGAGCCCAGGAACGGTGTGGGGGGCAGTGAGCCCAGGAACCGTGTGGGGGACGGTGAGCCCAAGAACGGTGTGGGGGACGGTGAGCCCAGGAACGGTGTGGGGGACGGTGAGCCCAGGAACGGTGTGGGGGACGGTGAACCCAGGAATGGTGGGGGGGGACGGTGAGCCCAGGAACGGTGTGGGGGACGGTGAGCCCAGGAACGGTGTGGGGGACGGTGAGCCCAGGAACGGTGTGGGGGACGGTGAGCCCAGGAACGGTGTGGGGGACGGTGAGCCCAGGAACGGTGTGGGGGACGGTGAGCCCAGGAACGGTGTGGGGGACGGTGAGCCCAGGAACGGTGTGGGGGACGGTGAGCCCAGGAACGGTGTGGGGGACAGCGAGCCCAGGAACGGTGTGGGGGCAGTGAGCCCAGGAACAGTGAGCCCAGGAACAGTGAGGGGGGCAGTGAGCCCAGGAACAGTGAGGGGGGCAGTGAGCCCAGGAACAGTGAGGGGGGCAGTGAGCCCAGGAACAGTGTGGGGGGCAGTGAGCCCAGGAACAGTGAGGGGACAGTGAGCCCAGGAACGGTGCGGGGGACAGTGAGCCCAGGAACGGTGCGGGGGACAGTGAGCCCAGGAACGGTGAGGGTGTCAGTGAGCCCAGGAACGGTGAGGGTGTCAGTGAGCCCAGGAACGGTGAGGGTGTCAGTGAGCCCAGGAACGGTGAGGGGGACAGTGAGCCCAGGAACGGTGAGGGGGACAGTGAGCCCAGGAACGGTGAGGGGGACAGTGAGCCCAGGAACGGTGTGGGGGACAGTGAGCCCAGGAACGGTGTGGGGGACAGTGAGCCCAGGAACGGTGTGGGGGGCAGTGAGCCCAGGAACAGTGAGCCCAGGAACAGTGAGGGGGGCAGTGAGCCCAGGAACAGTGAGGGGGGCAGTGAGCCCAGGAACAGTGAGGGGGGCAGTGTGCCCAGGAACAGTGAGGGGGGCAGTGTGCCCAGGAACAGTGAGGGGGGCAGTGAGCCCAGGAACAGTGAGGGGACAGTGAGCCCAGGAACGGTGCGGGGGACAGTGAGCCCAGGAACGGTGAGGGTGTCAGTGAGCCCAGGAACGGTGCGGGGGACAGTGAGCCCAGGAACGGTGCGGGTGACAGTGAGCCCAGGAACGGTGAGGGGGACAGTGAGCCCAGGAACGGTGCGGGGGACAGTGAGCCCAGGAACGGTGCGGGGGACAGTGAGCCCAGGAACAGTGTGGGGGACAGTGAGCCCAGGAATGCTGTGGGGGACAGTGAGCCCAGGAACAGTGAGGGGGGCAGTGAGCCCAGGAACAGTGAGGGAGCTAGTGAGCCCAGGAACGGTGTGGGGGACAGTGAGCCCAGGAACGGTGTGGGGGACAGCGAGCCCAGGAATAGTACAGGGGCAGTGAGCCCAGAATCAGTGAGGCGGTAGTGAGGCCAGGAACGGTGAGGGGGACAGCGAGGCCAGGAACGGTGTGGGGGATAGCGAGCCCAGGAACGGTGTGGGGGACGGTGAGCCCAGGAACGGTGTGGGGGACGGTGAGCCCAGGAACGGTGTGGGGGACGGTGAGCCCAGGAACGGTGTGGGGGACGGTGAGCCCAGGAACGGTGTGGGGGACGGTGAGCCCAGGAACGGTGTGGGGGACGGTGAGCCCAGGAACGGTGTGGGGGACGGTGAGCCCAGGAACGGTGTGGGGGACGGTGAGCCCAGGAACGGTGTGGGGGACGGTGAGCCCAGGAACGGTGTGGGGGACGGTGAGCCCAGGAACGGTGTGGGGGACGGTGAGCCCAGGAACGGTGTGGGGGACGGTGAGCCCAGGAACGGTGTGGGGGACGGTGAGCCCAGGAACGGTGTGGGGGACGGTGAGCCCAGGAACGGTATGGGGGCAGTGAGCCCAGGAACAGTGAGCCCAGGAACAGTGAGGGGGGCAGTGAGCCCAGGAACAGTGAGGTGGGCAGTGAGCCCAGGAACAGTGAGGGGGGCAGTGAGCCCAGGAACAGTGTGGGGGGCAGTGAGCCCAGGAACAGTGAGGGGACAGTGAGCCCAGGAACGGTGCGGGGGACAGTGAGCCCAGGAACGGTGCGGGGGACAGTGAGCCCAGGAACGGTGAGGGTGTCAGTGAGCCCAGGAACGGTAAGGGTGTCAGTGAGCCCAGGAACGGTGCGGGGGACAGTGAGCCCAGGAACAGTGAGGGGGATAGTGAGCCCAGGAACGGTGAGGGGGACAGTGAGCCCAGGAACGGTGTGGGGGACAGTGAGCCCAGGAACGGTGTGGGGGGCAGTGAGCCCAGGAACGGTGTGGGGGGCAGTGAGCCCAGGAACAGTGAGCCCAGGAACAGTGAGGGGGGCAGTGAGCCCAGGAACAGTGAGGGGGGCAGTGAGCCCAGGAACAGTGAGGGGGGCAGTGTGCCCAGGAACAGTGAGGGGGGCAGTGTGCCCAGGAACAGTGAGGGGGGCAGTGTGCCCAGGAACAGTGAGGGGGGCAGTGAGCCCAGGAACAGTGAGGGGACAGTGAGCCCAGGAACGGTGCGGGGGACAGTGAGCCCAGGAACGGTGAGGGTGTCAGTGAGCCCAGGAACGGTGAGGGTGTCAGTGAGCCCAGGAACGGTGCGGGGGACAGTGAGCCCAGGAACGGTGCGGGGGACAGTGAGCCCAGGAACGGTGAGGGGGACAGTGAGCCCAGGAACGGTGCGGGGGACAGTGAGCCCAGGAACGGTGAGGGGGACAGTGAGCCCAGGAACGGTGAGGGGGACAGTGAGCCCAGGAACGGTGAGGGGGACAGTGAGCCCAGGAACGGTGAGGGGGACAGTGAGCCCAGGAACGGTGTGGGGACGGTGAGCCCAGGAACAGTGAGTCCTGAAGCAGTGTGCTGGGAAGCAGCCCCAAAGCAGAGTGGGCAGCAAGTCCCAGAGCAGCACATGGTCAGCAAGTCCCAGCTTAACACGAGGCCTGAAAGTTCTGGAGCAGTGCGCAGGCAGCGAGTCCTCAGTGGAGTCCGGCGCAGGTGAGGCAGTCCTGGAACTTACCTGGGATCAGCTGAGTGCCAGTATGGAGTGGACCGGAGGCTTGGAGTGGAGCAGGAATGGCTGATGGACTGGAGTCCGGGGTCTGCCGCAGGCGGTCAGGTCATGTGTGGGCACCCTGCGCTGAGCTGCTCCAACGGTGTCTTATTTCTAACCTTTTTTTTTAAACACTAAATTGATACAACTACTTTTTATTTCTCTTTTGCATCCAAAATTTGTACCTCGGTCCTTGTAGCTGAGATGGTGCAGACATTGTAAAAGCTATCACTGTACTTCTACAGTGGAGAACACGTAACAATAAAGGATATTCTATATTTTAGTTCACTTTATACGATTCTAACTTGGCTACATCAAAACAAAACATACCACTTAACTACAGACACTTACTTTACATTGGTGTTGGTGCAGATAATATATTCAATTTCATCGGAATAGGGATTCTGAAAAGTAAAACTGCTTGTCCTTATCCACAACCAATCTCTGCTTTTTGTTCGGAAACGGTACATCACTGATAGCACCTGCCCTTTCAATTTCACAACCTTGAGAAAAGAAAACAATTATTACATATATGCAGCTTATTCCAAGATAAATGGATATGAACTAATGGACAATGCAGAATATGAACTTCGATAAAAACGTATGACTGAGATTACATGGACTTTGCTTGTACAATACCCTGCTTTGGAATCAGTAGGAATATTGAACTCAGTCGTTTTGGTATGAAGTATCCTCACACTGTGGGCAATAGTGAGGCTTTGGAAAGGGCACAGTCTAGGTCTACTTCGCAAGTTCCCAGCGTGAGTATCTCGGTTATTAAGATGGACTAACACAGCCAGGTTTCTATACTTTTGAGACACAGGTGGAAATCTGACTGAAGATTTATGTGAAGCAATTAAATCATGTTTCAGTCGACAGTTTGTTCCATTTGAATAGGTTTTGAATGAGCACAGATTATAATGTTATATCTGGAAGCCAAATCCTGGTTAGGTTATCAGGGAATTGTTCTTCCTGCAAGAGAATAGTTGATCATTGGAACAAATTGCCAACTGGCATAGTGGATGCTGAATCAGTAACTTCCTGAAAGTGAGACAGGACCTGGTTCTGGCTAGGGGGAAGATCACCTCCAAACAAAAATTTGGTGTTTCAGCAATTACCGAGGCCAAAGCAACTTCCTGGACTAGGTTTAATCACATTGTGGAACCATAGTTAAATGTTTCAAATGTTTCATCCAAAATTAAGTTTGGATTTTTGGTCTGGTTTTCTCTTCCAGGTGGTCACACATGTGAACTGGGTGAAGAGTGTATATATCAGGAAATCATTACCATATGGAACAAGTAGGACGGATTAGAATCTTTTTTTTCCTGTCTGTCACTGTTGGGATGACTTGTGCTTTAGATCCGAATCTATGCAGTCATCACTAGCCTTTTTAGTTGCAATAATTTTTTTTCAGGTTGCTCCAATTGTCTGGGTGTCGGATGTAAGTTGAATCAGGAGCTGAAATTGGCCTGTCGCAAAGATGTTACTAAAGTTATTATGGGGGATTTCAACATGCAGGTAGACTGGGAGAATCAGGATGGTATTGGACCTCAAGAAAGAGACTTTGTGGAGTGCCTCCGAGATGGATTCTTAGAACAGTTGGTGCTGGAGCCGACCAGGGAGAAAGCAATTCTGGAACAGGTATTGTGCAACGAACCAGAATTGATCAGGGACTTCGAAGTGAAGGAGCCATTAGGAAGTAGTGACCATAATACAATAAGCTTCAATCTGCAATTTGAGAGGGAGAGGGTACAATCTGAAGTGACAATATTTCTGTTAAATAAAGGGAACTATGGAGCTATGAGGAAGGAGCTGGCCAAAGTTCAATGGTGCAATACCTTAGCAGGGATAACAGTGGAGGAACAATGGCAGATATTTCTGTGTATAATGCAGAAGATGCAGGATCAGTTCATTCCAAAAAGGAAGATAGATCCTAGGAGGAGGCATGGGTGGCCGTGGCTGACGAGTGAAGTTAAGAAACATATAAAGTTAAAAGAGAAAAAGTATAACATAGCAAAGATAAGTGGGAAAACGGAGGACTGAGAAGCTTTTAAAGAACAACAGAGGATTACTAAGAAGGAAATATGCAGAGAAAAAAATGAGGTACAAAGATAAACTGGCCAAAAATATAAAGAAGGATAGTAAAAGCTTTTTTAGGTATGTGAAAGGTTAACACTAAAATTGGGCCCTCGAAGACAGAAACAGGGGAATATATTACGGGGAACAAAGAAATGGTAGAAGAATTGAATTGATACTTCAGATCTGTGTTCACTGGGTAAGACACAAGCAATCTCCCTGAGGTAACAGTGACTGAAGGACCTGAACTGAAGGGAATTTATATATGCCAGGAATTGGTGTTGGAGAGACTGTTAGGTCTGAAGGTTGATAAGTCCCCGGGGCCTGATGGTCTACATCCCAGGGTACTGAAGGAGGTGGCTCGAGAAATCGTGGATGCATTGGTGATTATTTTCCAGAGTTTGATAGATTCGGGATCAGTTCCTGCGGATTTGAGAGTGGCTAATGTTGTACCACTTTTTAAAAAAGGTGGGAGAGAGAAAGCAGGAAATTATAGACCAGTTAGTCTGACCTCAGTGGTGGGAAAGATGCTGGAGTCTATTATAAAGAATGAAATTACGACACATCTGGATAGTAGTAACAGGATAGATCAGAGTCAGCATGGATTTATGAAGGGGAAATCATGCTTGACCAATCTTCTGGAATTTTTTGAGGATGTAACTATGAAGATGGATGAGGGAGATCCAATAGATGTAGTGTACTTGGACTTTCAGAAAGCTTTTGATAAAGTCCCACATAGGAGGTTAGGGAGCAAAATTAAGTCGCATGGTATTGGGGGCAAAGTACTAACTTGGACTGAAAGTTGGTTGGCTGACAGGAAACAAAGAGTAGTGATAAACGGTTCCATTTCGGAATGGCAGGCAGTGACCAGTGGGGTACCGCAGGGATCAGTGCTGGGACCGCAGCTTTTTACAATATATATTAATGATATAGAAGATGGTATTAGGAGTAACATTAGCAAATTTGCTGATGATACTAAGCTGGGTGGCAGGGTGAAATGTGAGGAGGATGTTAGGAGATTACAGGGTGACCTGGACAGGTTAGGTGAGTGGTCAGATACATGGCAGATGCAGTTTAATGTGGATAAATGTATGGTTATCCACTTTGGTGGCAAGAACAGGAAGGCAGATTACTACCTAAATGAACCAATTTAGGTAAAGGGGCAGTACAAAGAGATCTGAGTATTCTTGTACACCAGTCAATGAAGGTAAGCATGTAGGTAAGCAGGTAGTGAAGAACGCTAATAGCATGCTGGCCTTCATAACAAGAGGGATTGAGTATAGAAGCAAAGAGGTGCTTCTGCAGCTGTACAGGGCCCTGGTGAAACCACAACTGGAGTATTGTGTGCAGCTCTGGTCTCCAAATTTGAGGAAAGACATTCTGGCTATTGAGGGAGTGCAGCGTAGGTTCACGAGGTCAATTCCTGGAATGGCGGGACTACCTTATGCTGAAAGACTGGAGCAACTGGGCTTGTACACCCTTGAGTTTAGAAGACTGAGAGGGGATCTGATTGAGACATATAAAATTATTAAAGGATTGGACACTTTGGAGGCAGGAAACATGTTTCCGCTGATGAGTGAGTGCCGAACCAGAAGACACAGCTTAAAAATACGGGGTAGACCATTTAGGAAAGAGATGAGGAGAAACGTCTTCACCCAGAGAGTGGTGGCTGTGTGGAATGCTCTGCCCCAGAGGGCAGTGGAGGCCCAGTCTCTGGATTCATTTAAGAAAGAGTTGGATAGAGCTCTCAAGGATAGTGGAACCAAGGGTTATGGAGATAAGGCAGGAACAGGATACTGATTAAGGATGATCAGCCATGATCATATTGAATGGTGGTGCAGGCTCCAAGGGCAGTATGGCCTACTCCTGCACCTATTGTCTATTGTCCAGAAAGACTGGTGATATAACGTGCTCAGCCCTTTATTTACCATTCAACGTGTTCAACTGTGGATTACCTGGTATGTGGCACTTTCTGATCAACAACAGAAAGACTCCTGGTTAGTTTAAGTTAAACCACATATGTGAAGTCGCCATAGTCCCAGAGGACCACAGGCTGCTTTCTCATTAGACAGAGATGACTAGTAGTTTAACCTGAGGTCACCACACTTCAAGCAAGGGATGACTTGGAGAAGATAGGGCCTTCATGCTGACCTCAACTGGTGCAGAATTGAAGCTGCGTTATGGCATCATTCTGCACCATAAGCCAGCCAGCCAATCACTGATAAGCCCTTTAGCAAGCAAAACAAATGAGTGTCCTCACCAACACAAAACTACAATATCATACAATGGAAAACACAGGAATAGGAAAGGGAGTGTTGTTTATCATGGGAAGACATACACCTACATGCCCAAATGACAGGTTTACAAGGCAGTTCATCACTCCTGAGATAACAGACTCAACAGTGGAAAAGACATTTAATTGTATCAAGGTCACTCGAAAATACAAAGGATTTTGTAAACTGTCTCCAAGGCCAGTACCAGCTTTAGGAGAGGCTTCCCAGCAATTGAAAGTCCTGTAGTTTAATATGATGTCCAGAGGAATCCAAAGGGTGATTGCAAGTCCAAATCAAAACTTGCAACTCATATTTTGTGTAAATTTTCTTACATTTGAAACTCTAAACTTTTCATTGATACATCTAGTAGTTTTCCTAAGTGTTTTGAGAAGATTTATAGCTCAAGTTGAGGTTCTGGATGTAAGCTTGCTCGCTGATTTGGCAAGTTTGCTTTCAGATTTTTTGTCACCCTACTAAGTAACATCATCAGTGAGCTTCCTGTAAAGCGCTTGTGTTATGGCCCGCTTTCTATTTATGTGTTTAGGATTCCTTGGGGTGGTGATGTCATCTCCTGTTCTTTTTTTCAGAGGGTGGTAGATGGGATCCAAGTCAATGTGTTTGCTGATAAAGTTCCGGTTGGAATGCTAAGCTTCTAGGAATTCTCATGCACATCTCTGTTTGGCTTGTTCTAGGATGGATGTGTTGTCCCAGTCGAAGTGGTGTCCTTCCTCATCTGTATGTAAGGATACTAGTCAGAGAGGGTCATGTCTGTTGTGGCTAGTTAATTAATGTTCATGTATCCTGGTGGCTGATTTTCTGCCCGTTTGTCCAATGCAGTGTTTGTTACAGTTCTTGTAAGGTATTTTATAAATGACGTTCAGTTTGCTTGTCTGTATAGGGTCTTTCAAGTTCATTAGCTGCTGTTTTAGTGTGTTGGTGGGTTTGTGGGCTAGCATGATGCCAAAAGGTCTAAGTAGTCTGGCAGTCATTTCTGAGATGCCTTTCATGTAGGGGAGAGTGGCTAGGGTTTCTGGGAGGGTTTTGTCTGCTCGTTTGGTTTGTTGCTGAGAAATCGGTGGACTGTGTTCATTGGGTACCCATTCTTTTTGAATACGCTGTGTGTGTGATTTTCCTCTACTCTGGGTTGCCATGTGGCTCATTGAAATAATGTTCTAATGTAGCTCCGTTTGTGGGTGCTGGGATGATTGTTTCTATAGTTCAGTATTTGGTCCGTATGTGTTGTTTTCCTATAGACACTAATTTTCCTACATAATCATTATTCATGTGGAGTTCAGATACAAACTGACTATTTGAGGGGGCATCATACTCAAAATTCTAATCCCATCCTTACAGGCACCCAAATACGCACACTTTCTAAAGAAAGGTCAGTCACAAGAACTGTCCAACCCAAGATTGTTCAATACATAATTAATTGTCCATCTACATCTTGGACTATTACTTAAATGGCTGTAAATTGAGAGGGGCATGTATGTCCTTGTGTACCAATTGCTGAAAGTGAAGGAATAGGTGCAGCAGGTAGTCAAGGTGGCAAACCATATATTGGTCTTCATGGCAACAGGACTCAAGTACAGTTACAAGGATATTTTGCTGCATTTATACAGGTCATTGTTGAGGCTACACCTGGAATAGTGTATGCTGTTTTGGTCTCCTTCTCTGAGGAAGAATATCTTTGCTATATAGGGAGGGCAGTGAGGGTTTACCAAATTGTTTCCTGGGATGGCAGGAAAGGAAAAAAGAGAGATCGAGTCTGTTAGAATTTTATTCACTGGAGTCTGGAAGAATGAGGAAGGATCCCATAGAAACCTAGAAAATATAACAGGACTTTGGTTGTAGGAAGGATGTTTCCAATGGTGGAGGAGCCAAGAACCAGGAGTCATAGTTTAAGGATAAGGGATACATGCTTTAGGACTGAGATCAGGATAAATTTCATCACCCAGAAAGTGGTGAGTCTGTGGAACTCACTAACATGGGAAGTGGCTGAGGCCAAAACGTTATGTGTTTTCAAGGAGGAGGTAGATATTGTTCTTGTGGCTCAAAGGATATGGAAGGGTGAGCGTAGGATCAGCCACAGTCATATTGAATAGTGGAGCAGGTTCAAGGAGTAAGTGGTCTTCTTCTTGCTTCTATGTTTGAATGATAGTTGCACAATGTCAGCAGTATTTGCAATTCCCCATATGCTGAAACAGTCCTTTACCACATGCAGCAGGACCTGGATAACATCTAGACTTGGGTGATAAGTGGCAAATCACATTTGCATCACACTTGTGCCAGGCAATGACCACTTCTCTAACATGGGAGAATTTAACTATTGCTGCTTGGCATTACTATTGGTAAATAACCCACTGCTAACATCCTGGAGGTTATCATTGACCGGACCTGAACTGGACCAGCCACACAAATGCCATGCTATAACAGTTGATCAAAATTCTGTACTAAGTAACTCGCATCTAGTCTCCCAGGTGCCAGTCTACCACTTTGAGGTGCATGTCAGGAGTGTGATAGAATGTTCTTTCATTGTCAGGATGAGTGCAGCTCCATCAACACAAGAAGTTCGACATCATCCAGGACAAAGAGTCACCCCATCTAATTCATTTGCTCCACCACCACACACACTGACAGCAGCAGGAGTATGTACCATCTATAGTGCACTGCAACAACTCATGTAGGCTGTTTATACAGCATCTTTCAATCCCGTGACTTCTGTCACCAGAGGCAGCAAATGCATCTCCAACAAGTTCCACTGAAAACCACACATCATTCTGACTTTGAAATATATCACAGTCCTTCAGTGTATTCTGGACCCTACCATCCACTAGGTATAGTTTTTTTTTCCCCCTCAAGTCCCCACTAAATCTCCTGTCTTTAACCTCACAATTCTGCTGCCTCGATATTGACAATTCAGCTTAGAGGAACAATTGCTTTGTATTCACCCTATTCATGCCCCTCAATTTTGTGCACATCTATGAGGTCACCCCACCCACCCCCAACCTTCTCTGCTCAGAGAAGATAAAGATAACAAGCATAGAGTTACAGAGATGTACAGCATGGAAATAGACCCTTCGTTCCAACTTGTCCATGCCGACCAGATATCCAAAATTAATCTAGTTCTATTTGCTGGCATTTGCCCGATATCCCTCTAAGCCCTTCCTATTCATATACCTAGCCAGATGCCTTTTAAATGTTGAAATTGTACCAGCGCCCACCACTTCCTCTGGCAGCTCATTCCATACACGCACCAGGCGCTGCATGAAAAAGTTGCTCCTTATGTCACTTTTAAATCTTTCCTCTCTCACCTTAAAGCTATACTCTCTAGTTCTGGACTCCCCCAACCTGGGAAAAGACCATGTCTATCCAACCTCTCTTCATGGAGAAAGTGCTCCAACCCAAGTAACATCCTGTTGTGTCTCCTCTGCACCCCTCCTTCAGAGCAATTACATCCTTCCTATCATGTAGTGACTAGAACTGCACACACTACTCCAGCTACAGCCTACCAAAGTCCTGTACAGCTCTAACATAACCTCCCTGTTCTATGTCTATGTTGCAACTGATACAACTGATAATTGCATGTGTCCTGTTTGCCTTAACTACCTTATTAACCCACTCCGTGGCCAAGCACCTCAAGATCGCTCTGTTCCAATGAGTGTACTTGTATCTTGCCTTTCATTGAGTACTCCCTTGTCTTATTACTGCATGTACTGGAAATAATTCAGACAGATGCCAAAGCTTGTGCCCTAAGGAGGCCAGTGTACCTGCCTTCAAACTCAATCTTGCAATATCACCATCCATGCAAATGACCTTATATGAATGTATGGAAAGGCTGATCTTAAACATTAAACAATTGAGTACATGAGTAACACATGATACCATAACATTCCACAATGGAAGGAATGAGAATTGCCAGAATAGCTGTATCAACAACCTCTGTGACTCAGGAACTATGCACAGCACAGCACTATTTCAAAATACAGATGGGTTTTGTTAGACAATAACAACCATTGCTGTAAACAACCTTCTGTGGTTTAACAGAGACATTGCAATTATGTTTGGAATAGATTTTAATATCAGTCTGCTTAAAAAAAGAAACTCAAACCAGCAAACTTTTCCTATCCTGATCTATTGCATCCGTTGCTCCCAATGTGGTCTTCTATATACTGGGGAGGTAAAAACAATGACTGCACATGCTGGAAACCAGATTCTGGATCAGTGGTGCTGGAAGAGCACAGCAATTCAGGCAGCATCCGACGAGCAGCAAAATCGACGTTTCGGGCAAAAGCCCTTCATCAGGAATAAAGGCAGAGAGCCTGAAGCGTGGAGAGATAAGCTAGAGGAGGGTGGGAGTGGGGAGAGAGTAGCATAGAGTACAATGGGTGAGTGGGGGAGGAGATGAAGGAAATAGGTCAGGGAGGAGAGGGTGGAGTGGATAGGTGGAAAAGGAGCTAGGCAGGTCGGACAAGTCTGGACAGGTCAAGGGGACAGTGTGGAGCTGGAAGGTTGAAACTAGGATGAGGTGGGGGAAGGGGAAATAAGGAAGCTGTTGAAGTCCACATTGATGCCCTGGGGTTGAAGTGTTCAGAGGCGGAAGATGAGGCGTTCTTCCTCCAGGCACCTGGTGGTGAGGGAGCGGCAGTGAAGGAGGCCCAGGACCTCCATGTCCTCGGCAGAGTGGGAGAGGGAGTTGAAATGTTGGGCCACGGGGCGGTGTGGTTGATTGGTGCGGGTGTCTCGGAGATGTTCCCTAAAGCGCTCTGCTAGGAGGCGCCCAGTCTCCCCAATGTAGAGGAGGCCCCATCGGGAGCAACGGATACAATAAATGATATTAGTGGATGTGCAAGTTAAACTTTGATGGATGTGGAAGGCTCCTTTAGGGCCTTGGATAGAGGTGAGGGAGGAGGTGTGGGCACAGGTTTTACAGTTCCTGCGGTGGCAGGGGAAAGTGCCAGGATGGGAGGGTGTGTCGTGGGGGGGGCGTGGACCTGACCAGGTAGTCACGGAGGGAACGGTCTTTGCGGAAGACTGTTATAAACGCTGACTTGGGGATGGGTTCATGGAGTGTCTGCGTTCTGCATGTATCAATCAACCCAGCCTTCCAGTTGCTATCCATTTTAATTCCCCCTCCCACTCCCAGCAACATGTCCATTCTTTGCATCCTCCACTGTCAGACTGAGGGAAAATGTAAACTGGAGGAAAACCTGATATTTCGCATGGAGTCCTTACAGCCCAATGGCCTCAATACTGACTTCACCAACTTCAAAATCCCTTCACCACCAGCCTTATCCCATGTCTAGGCCCCCCTCCTCCTGATCTAACTGTCCATCTTCCCATTCAACTATCCATTCCACCCTTCTCACTGACCAATATCAGTAACCCCTATCCACCTATCACTAGCCCCAACCCCCTCCCCCTCCATGGAGTTTCGGTGAAAACATTGACTTTCCTGCTCCTTGGATGTTATCTGACCTGCTGTGCATTTCTAGCTCCACATCTATAGATATTTCCTAATGGCAGGAAATTGTGATAGTCACTATTGTGATGTAAAAGGTGGGCTTCATATCTAATTTTAATACTAATTTATAGTAAGTTTGGATTTCTGTTTGAGTTCGTAACTGGTGGGTTTCTATGCACCTGAAGTTGACACTTAACTGTAGCATAGTGATTTCTTTTAAAACAGTGTTTGAAGACTGGCTTTAGAGTGAATGGGATTGTGTGCATCACTAATTAAATTTTTCATTTATTTTAGATTGTTGTGTGACCCGTCAAAGTAAATAATGGTGCCTTGAGAATTGAAAGAGATTTCTGGACCTTTTTTTAAGCTGATGGGTCACACCCATTGCTTAGATTCGGAGACTTTTCAGTTTCAATTTTTACTGTAAGTGGAGCATTCCTGTGAAGTCGGAGGAATAAGATGGCTGTATAGAGCAAAAAGTGCTCCTGAGAAGTGTAGGATATATAGGAAACTACGTAACCTTAATGTGAGGATTTTGAGTTAGCCCCAAACCAGATGTGTTCTGATAAAACCTTTAGATATACTTAAAGTTGAGTACAATGAAACACAGGTGTATGACGACTCCACAAAAAAGCCATCTGCAATTTCAGTCGAAACGCTAAGTCATAAGTGACTTAAGCATCCAAGATGTTAGATACAGGACTTTGGGTGTGAATGCTGTATAAGTGGTGTTTTCTGTATTGTACCAGGCTGTGTTTTGGGTTCAATATAAAAGCAGTCAGCTTCTTTTCCATTTATGAAGGAGGAGTGTTTACTAATAGGATTCTACTTTTACTGTATGTTTAAAAATATTTGAATTTGTATTACAAGTGGTTTATTTATTTTATGTTCATTTCATTTCTTCAAAAACTTGTGTTTTATTGTTAAAGCAGAAGCTGCAGCATAGACCGCCTTTATTTCAGCATAAGACCACTTCAAAATAAACAAAATGAATCAAAATATGATCCATCAAGACAGACTCCCCAGTAACAACATCAGGTGGGATCATCCGTTAGAAATACTGCTGCCATCACAACGACTGCCCGAGACACCAGGGGCAGTACTTTTGCCTCAGAGGCAGGACATACAATCTGGATCTGTTTTTGTGCCAGAAACCCAAGTCTGGTGGGAAAGTATCCAAAGTCTAAACTTTTGGGGCATGAGCACTTACTTAGAGCAGAGATGGGATTTCTGCCCAATTAAAGTTAGTAGGAGTAGAAGTGGATCCCAGACACTAAAGCCAGCCATGACAGAGGCTGGTAGTTGTCTTGAAGGAGAGCATTTGAGGCAAAACTTGCACTGCACCAAAGAGAGACAGTATATCATGGAAAGGAGAAAGTGAGGACTGCGGATCCTGGAGATCAGAGTCAAAAAATGGGGTGCTTGAAAAGGCAGCATCTGAGGAGCAGAAGAATCAATGCTTTGAGCATAAGGTCTTCATCAGGAATGTGGTGGGGAGAGGGGGAAGGTAGCTTGGAAGGCAATAGGTAGATGCAGGTGGGGGATGATGGTAATAGCTCAGAGCAGAGAGTGGAGCAGATAGGTGGGAAGGAAGATGGACAGGTAGAACAGTTCAAGAGGGTGGTGCCAAGTTGGAGGGTTGGATCTGGGATGAATGGGGAGCAGGGGAAATGAGGAATCTGGTGAAATAGACATTGATGCCATGTGGTTGGACAGTCCCAAGACAGAAGATGAGGTGTTCTTCCTCAAGGTGTTGGGTGGCCAAGATTTGGTGGTGGAGAAGGCCCAGGACTTGCACATCCTTGGCAGAGTGGAAGGAGCAGTTGAAGTGTTCGGCCACACGGCAGTGGGATTGTTTGGTACTTGTGTCCCAGAAATATTCTCTGAAATGTTCCACAAGTTGGTGTCCTGTCTCTCCAATGTGGAGGGGACCACATCGAGAACAACATACACAGTACATGAAGTATTTGGACGTGCAGAAAAATCTCTGCCAGATGTGGAAGGTTCCTTTGGAGCCTTGAATGAAGGTGAGGGAGGAGGTGTGGGCGCCTCCTGCAGTGGCAAGGGAAGGTACCGGGAGTGGAGGGTGGGTTGGTGGGGCAGCATGGACCTAACGAGGTATTTGCAGATGGAATGATCTCTGTAGAGGTCTGACAGGGGTGGGGAGGGAAATATCTCTCTGGTGGATGGGTCTGTCTGTAGGCGGCGGAAATGGCAGAGAATGATGCATTGTATCTGGAGATTGGGGGGGGTGGAAGGTGAGGATCAGGGGTGTTCCATCCTTGCATCCTTGTTGCATTTGGAAGGTTAGGGTTCAAGGTGGAGGTGCAGGAAGTGGAGGAGTTGCGCTGGAGGGCACTGTTGACCACGTGGGAGGGCAATTGCAGTCCTTGAACCAGGAGACCATCTGGGATGTTCTGGAGTGTAATTGCTCCACCTGGGAATGGATACGGTGGAGGTGAAGGAATTGGGAGTAAGGAATAGCGTTTTTACAGGACGGGGGGGGGGGGGGGGGGGGGGGGAGGGGTGGAAAGAGGTGTAGTCCAGGTAGTTGTGGGCGTCAGTGGGTTTGAAGTAGATGTCCATGTTGAGTCCGTCGCCAGAAATCAATTTGTATCCGTGAGATCCCCTTCCCAAAGTTTGGCACAAGGAGGCCAACTGCCACACAGCAAGACGTATGACTTGAGAGGTGCCTCAAAAAAACACAGTCAGCACCTCAAGTAACAACACTGCAGCATTATCAAATAATAGCCAAGTAAGGAGAGATTAGGACAGATACACAAAAGGTGGGTCCAAGAAATTAGTTTTCTTCAAGGAGTGAAAGAAAAAAAAACATAGGGTTGATTGAAGAAAAAATTCCAGAGCTTGGAACTAAACAGTTAAAACCAAGAGTGTGGTGCTGGAAAAGCACAGCCAGTCAGGCAGCATCAGAGGAGCAGGAAAGTCAACATTTCGGGAAAAAGCTATTCACCGGCGACACGGTGGCACAATGGTTAGCACTGCTGCCTCACAGCACCAGAGACCCGGGTTCAATTCCCGCCTCAGGCAACTGACTGTGTGGAGTTTGCACATTCTCCCCGTGTCTGCGTGGGTTTCCTCCGGGTGCTCCGGTTTCCTCCCACTGTCCAAAGAGGTGCAGGTCAGGTGAATGGGCCATGCTAAATTGCCCGTAGTGTTAGGTAAGGGGTAAATGTAGGGGTATGGGTGGGTTGCGCTTCGGCGGGTCGGTGTGGACTTGTTGGGCCGAAGGGCCTGTTTCCACACTGTAATGTAATCTAAAAAAAATCAGGAATGAGGCTAGGAGCCTCGGGGCTGGAGGGATAAATGGGAGAGGAATGGGGCTGGGGAGAAGGTAGCTGAGAGTTCAATAGGTGGATGGAGGTGGCGGTAAAGGTGATAGGTCGGAGGGGAGGGTGGAGTGGATAGGTGGGAAGGAAGATGAACAGATGGGATGAAGATGGTGCTGAGCTGGAAGGTTGGAACTGGGGTAAGGTGGGGGAGGGGAAATGAGGAAACTAGTGAAATCCACATTGATGCCATGAGGTTGGAGGGACAAGAGGTGGAAGATGAGGGATTCTTCCTCCAGGCATCTGGTGGTAAGGGAGTGGCAATGGAGGAAGCCCAGGACCTGCATGTCCTCAGCAGAGTGGAAGGGGGAGTTGAAGCTTTTGGCCATGGGTCGGTGGGGTTGGTTGGTGCGGGTGTCCCAGAGATATTCTCTGAAGCGCTCTGCAAGTAGGCATCCTGCTTCCCCAGTGTAAAGGGGACCTCATCAGGAGCAACAGATATAGTAAATGACATGTGCAGGCAAAACTTTGATGGATGTGGATGGCTCCTTTGGGGCCTTGGACGGAGGTGAAGGAGGAGATATGGGCGCAGGTTTTGCAATTCCTATGGTGGCAGGGGAAGGTGCTGGGAGGGGAGGGTGGGTTGCCAGGGGGCGTGGACTTGACGAAGTAGTCTTGGAGAGAACGGACATTATGGAAAGTAGATGGGGTGGGGAGGGAAACATATATCTGGTGGTGGGGCCCGTTTGAAGTTGGTGGAAATAGTGAAGTTGAAGCTAAACAGTTAAAGTACAGCCACCAATGTTGGAACAATGAGAGTTTGCAATGTACAGGAGCAGAATTAGAGGACTGCAGAGAGACTGCCAGGATTGAAGAAAGCTACAGAGATGTGAGGGAGAACCCAGAGAGGGATTTGAAAATTACAAAGTAAATTTTAAGAATTGCGATCATGTCAAATGTAAAGCATACACAAGATGCCTGCTCTCTGTAATAGCAGATATGAGTAAGGAAACTCAGTAGGTTTCCCTGGATGCTGCCTGACCTGCTGTGCTGTTCCAGCAATAAAGTTTCAACTCAGTAGGTCAGCCAAATGTCTGGTTAGTGCATGCATATAGAACTCAGGGAAACTGCAGTGAAGTTTCAGTGGGATTTCAAAACGGTGCTTAAGCACAAAAACTGGGGACGGTACAATGACATTGTTGTTGGATTAGTAATCTAGACCAAAGAAAAGTTCTAGCAATTCAGGTTTGAATCCTATCACGATGGATGATGGAATTTCAATTTAACAAAATTTGGAATTAAAAGACCATAAAACCATTCTTGTAAAAACCCATCTGGTCCACTAGTGTAGTTTAGGGAAACAAATCTTTTGTTCTTATCTGGTCTGGCCTAAACTCTAGACTGATGATGACATGATGGACTCTTAACTGTCCTCTGAAATGGCCTAGAAAGACACTCAGTTATACCAAACAGCCGAAGAGTCTCAAAATCTGGCATCAACCTAAGTCGTCAACTGCCAACTTAATCCTGTTGTTTCTGCTAAGTCCGCTTTACTAATATCTGGGGGCGAGTGCCAAAATTGAAAGCACTGTCTCACAGACTTGTCAAGTAACTGCTCAACATAGTCATACTCACACCATCATTCCTTTCAGACAACGACCAGACAACACCATCAACATCCAAGTCAGACTCTGCAGAAGTGGCAGCACAGCTGTATATAGCAGGAGATGCTCTAAGAGTCTTCAACTTTGACTCTAGAACCTATGAAGTGTCCTGGCATGAGGTCATATATAGGTAAGAAAGTATCCTGTTATAACATTTCATATTCTGCTCAGCTGATGGATCAGTTCTATTCCACACTGAACGCCACTTGGAAGAAACAAGAAGTGTGGCATGGGTGCTGAATGTTCTTTGGGGTGGGGGTGGTGGATTCATTATCCAAAACTAAGTATCAGTTGGCAACACCATTGCTGACTGACTCCTAAAGAGAACAGCTGCTAGCCCATGCTGCCACAAGTGGTGAGGGAACCGACAAAGATATAAAAACAGAAATTGCTAGAGAAACTCTGCAGGTCTGGCAGTATTTGTGAAAATAAAACGCAGAGTCAATGTTTCAGGTCCAGTGATCCTTCTTCAGAATGGACTTGAAGGAAAAAGCATACTTGACTTTATCCTCATCAATCTCCTTTCTGCTGATGCACCCGTCTCTGGCAGTATTGATAGGAGTGACTACTACATTGGTTTTGTGGAGATGATGATGATGGAGCTCTGTTTTTACATTGACGATGTCCTACAACATGTTGTGCAACAGTGTCGGCATGCTAGATAGAATAGATTTTGCACAGATCTAGCACTTGAAGACTGGGCATCCAAACAGCGCTGCACACAGCTGAAATGTTTTCTTAACACAATCTGCAAACTCATGTCTTGATATCTCCCACACTATCATTGCCATTTAGTCACGGGATCAACCCTGGTTCAATGAAAAGTATAAGAGGGCTATATCCAAAAATGAGTGCGAACCTGGTAAAGATACATCATAAGATGACTAGTGAGCCAAACAGTATAAGCAGCAAGTGATAGATAGAGCTAAGTGATCCCACAATTCCACACTAGATCAGATCTAAGCTCCGCAGCCTGTGATATCCAGTCATGAATGGTGGTGAACAATTGAAGAGCTCACTGGAAGAGGAGGCTCCACAAATATTGGCATCCTCAATAAAGGGACATTAGTACATTAGTACAAATGATAAGGCTGAAACAATTGCCGAGAAGATGATCAATCTTGGTCCCTTCTAGCGGTCCATTGCATGTGTCAGTCTTCAGCCAACTTAGTCATAGAGATGTACAGCACGGAAACAGACCCTTCGGTCCAACCCGTCCATGCCGACCAGATATCCCAACCCAATCTAGTCCCACCTGCCGGCACCTGGCCCATATCCCTCCAAACCCTTCCTATTCATACACCCATCCAAATGCCTCTTAAATGTTGCAATTCTACTAGCCTCCACCACTTCCTCTGGCAGCTCATTCCATACATGTATTACCCTCTGCATGAAAACGTTGCCCATTAGGTCTCTTTTATATCTTCCCCCTCTCACCCTAAATCTATGCCCTCTAGTTCTGGACTCCCCAACCCCAGGGAAAAGACTGCCTATTTACCCTATCCATGCCCCTCATAATTTTGTAAACCTCTATAAGGTCACCCCTCAGCCTCCGACGCTCCAGGGAAACCAGCCCCAGCCTGTTCAGCTCTCCCTATAGCTCAAATCCTCCAACCCTGGCAACATTCTTGTAAATCTTTTCTGAACCTTTTCAAGTTTCACAACATCTTTCGAACAGGAAGATGACCAGAATTGCATGCAATACTCCCAACAGTGGCCTAACCAATGTCCTGTACAACCGCAACTTAACCTCCCAACTCCTGTACTCAATACTGATTTACTCCACATGATAATCAAAAAATAAATGAAGGCACTAGATTGTGCAAAGACTCTAACAACATTCTGGCAATAGCATCAAAGACATCTGTTCCTGAACTTGCTGTGCATCTAATCAAACTGTTCCAGCACAGCTACAACACTGACATCTACCCAGCAATGTGGAAAATTGCCCAATATGTCTTGTACACAAAACACAGGACAAATTCAACCTGGCCAATTACTGCCCCATCAGTCTGCTCTTGATCACCAGAAAAAATGAAGCAAAGGCTGATCCACAGTGCTATCATGCAGCACCTGCTCAGCAATACACTTCTAACAGAAAAGCAATTTAGATTCTACCAAGGCCACTCTGTTCTAAAGAAGGATCACTGGATCTGAAAATTAACTCTGATTTCTCTACACTGAAGATGCCAGACTTGCTTAGCTTTTCCAGCAATTTCTGTTAATATTTCATTCATTTCCTGACCTGGTTATAGTCTTGGTTCAAAGACAAAACAGCTAAATTTCAGAATTTTCAGTATTTCAGACACCTTCAGCTGCTTCATCAATTAACTCTCCACAGGTCAGAATTAGGCAACATTTGCTGATGAATACATAATGTTCAGTACCATTTACAGCTCCTCAGACACTGAAGCAGTTCATGTCCAAACATAGCAGTTCGTGCTCAATATCTAGGCTTGGGCTGACAGGTAACATTTACGCCATACAAATGTCAGGTAATGATGGAGAGAGAATCTAAACACCATCCATTGATATTAAAAACTATTACCGTTGCTGAATTGCCCAGCATCACATCTTGGGGGTTGCCATTAACCAAAACCTGAACTGGTTTAGCCATAAAAATACTGTGGCTACAAAGAACAGGTCAGAGGCTCGGAATACTGCAGTGAGTAATTCATCTCTGGATTTCCCAAAACTTGTCCACCATTTACAAGACACAAGTCAGGAGTGTGATAAAATACTGTCCAGTTGCCAGAATGAGTGCAGCTCCAACAATAATCAAGAAACTTGACACCAACCAGGATAAAGTTGCCTGCTTGATTGGGACAATTATCTACAAACATACACTCCCTCAACCTCCGATGCTCAGTAGCAATGTGCCTATCTACAATTTGCAATGCAAAAATTCACCAAGTAATCCACGATTACTACCAATGAGAAGCAATATGGGCAGCAGATACATGGGGAATACCACCAACTGCAAGTTCCCCTCTAAATGCCTCACTATCCTAACTTGGAAATACATCACCGTTCCTTCAGTGTTACTGAGTCAAAATCAAGAGGGCAGCCCATCATCTTCTCAAGGTAACATTCACAAATAAATAAGAAAAAGATTACTTATCCAAATCAGATCCATTTAAGGAGAAAATGTTAGCTCCACTGTTTTATCTATTTGACTCAAATACTTACTCTCCAGATGGATTACATAATGGATTTGCTTTTGTTTAGACAGTTGTGATTAAATCCTTGAAAAAGCTTTCTTCTTTTCAGGTCACAACCAACACCCTTCTTTCAACAGTAACATATGCCCCACCCTATCAAGAGTCGCAAAAGATACAGAGTTCATACAAGTATCCAAATCTGGGGCTTCCGATTACATGATAGATAAAACAAGCCCTGGAACTAATGATATAGTCTCGATGTTATTTTTGGCGCTGGGTATGACACACAGGCCCAAGTTTCCCACTGCAGCTCATGTCTTTATCTCTCCTTGGGAAGGAAACCTGTGCATGATGCTCACAGGTTCAAAACCAGATCTGCACTAGTTTTAATAGCCTCACTTTTCTGAAAACATTATCAAATCCCTGATAACACAAACAGCAGAGAGATCAAAAACAATTTTATTGGCTTCAGACGAAAGAATACATTCTCTCAAAAATAACAGGCTAAACTCAGATTCACAAAAGTTTGTCTTCTCATTATATTGTAATGTTAGTAAAAATAAACACTGACCTACAGTGTTACTCCCAGAGCTAAGCAATGATGTTACTCATATTATCATTGGTAGGTGCTTAGGAAAAACCTTAAAGGTACATGTTTAAAATATTATGGTGCAGAAGTACTGCTGGAGGTGCCATGTTACATATAAAGATTTTCTTTCACTGAAACGTAAGATTATAACATATGCAGGAAAATAGGAATGTTCATCTCCTCCAGAGAAAACAAAATCAGTCAAATGGAAGCTATCTGCCCAATTCAAATTTAAACGCTTAAATTTTCTTCATGATATTCCGCTCTTCCTCTTCTAGGGTATGCAAAAACCCAGTTGCACTATGAAGTAGATAAGAGAGGCATTAGTCCTTAATCCAAGTGTTGGCTGCTCATGAGTGGCATGGGACATGTATTTGCATTAAGATAATCAGAAGTTAAATTGCCAGTAAGGTTGAGCTACCAAGCTGCATGCCATGAATCAATGAAAAATAAACTGATGGATTACTTGAGGATTGATGTACTAGATAGCCCCAAGCGTTCTATATAACATACAAAAAGAATACAATGAACCAGGGCAGTCACTGTTCATGACTGGAGTGGTTTCTTCTAATAAGGAGTTGCACACTCTTGTCCCGAACTACCAGCAAAAAGATTTTGCTAAGTGGAACAGTAGTTCGCTGAATGTACATCTTTGGATAGATACATAATAGTATTGAATAAAAGAATGTTAATTATACCAGCACAAAATCACAAGATGAGTCAGTTGTCACAGGAGATACACCTAAATGAGCAGACAATTGTGGCAAAAGTCAGACAGATGTGGTGGTTGAAACGTGCAGGACAGAGTCACTAATGAGAATTTTTAAGTCCATCGAAAATACTTTTCTCTAATGGCGTGCCTTTTAATACATGCGAAATCTAACTGAGAGTGCAAGTACTGTCAACAGCACCATCTGCAGTACTGTAGTGTCACCTGTAGTTACAACACTCCACTTGCCACGTAGTTCCTCCAGCTGATTGGAGAATGCAATCATGTTATTGTAAAAGATAAAAGTCAATAACCCAATCTGTTGAACTTTTAGAAAGATTCCCACAAGCAAAAAGGCACGATAAAAAGCAATTTGTGACACAATAACAACTCAATAGCCTGGCCCATGCATCAGTGCTCTGAGGCAACAACTAAGATTAGATTACTTACAGTGTGGAAACAGGCCCTTCGGGCCAACAAGTCCACACCGACCCACCGAAGCGCAACCCACCCATACCCCTACATTTACCCCTTACCTAACACTACAGGCAATTTAGCATGGCCAATTCACCTGACCTGCACATCTTTGGACTGTGGGAGGAAACCCACACAGACACGCGGAGAACGTGCAAACTCCACACAGTCAGTCGCCTGAGGCGGGAATTGAACCCGGGTCTCTGGCGCTGTGAGGCAGCAGTGCTAACCACTGTGCCACAGTGCCGCCCATAAACTAATTTAAATTCTTGCATATAAAATGTATCTGTTGCATTACACAACAGTTGGGAGAATACTCGTGTGTGTTACATATGCAAATGGTTTTAATTAAATATATCCAATTATAAATACAGATATAAGACAGAGAAATGTATCCTGTTTCAACATTTACCCCTCACAATTATAACCACATTGCAGCACGAGGTGGAACATTTGCAAGTAACAGTACTGTAAAGAAACCACATTCCAAAGTAAAGAATTTTTCTAGCATTTTTTGCAATCTAAGCAGCTAATAAGAAATTTTGTGCGAAAAGAGTTGTTTGAAATTAGGTCAATGTTTACATTACTGCAGGAGGGAGAAAAAAGATTCCACCAGAGAAGCAGTGATGCCTTTGATAATTATAAGACGTCGAAAAGAATGTTACAGACAAGTAAAAACTTTAGTTCACTTATACAATGCAGGCACAGAATAATATAGTGTGAAATGAAAATATTTTTAAAATCGTATTTTCAAATATAAAATCAAAATACCACAAATATTGGAAAACTGAAATAAAAACAGGAAATAGTGAGAAGATTCAACAGTTCTGGCAGCATCTGTGTAAATCATAGAATCTCTACAGCGTGGAAACAGGCCATTTGGCCCAACAAGTTCACACCAACCCTCCAAAGAGTAATCCACCCAGACCCATCCCCATACCCTATTACTCTACATTTACCCCTGACTAATGCATTTAATCTACACATCCGGGAACACTATGGGCAACTTAGCATGGTCAATTCACATAAACTGCACATCTTTGAGGTTATGCAAACTCCACACAGGCAGTCGCCCAAGGCCAGAATCGAACCTGGGTCCCTGGTGCTGTGAGGCAGCAGTGCTAACTACTGAGCCACCATACTACCTCTTAAATGCTGCACAGAAACAACTTCTGATTAAAAGAGCAGCAAGCAGAGTAAGAAAGAAAGAAAATTAAGCAAGTGAACCACTGGAAAATACTTTGGCCAGGAAAGGAATTGGGGAAGGGGGAAGCGCCCTGCATATGGCAGCATGGCCCAAAGGGGATGGGTATGGGGGGGGACCTTAACCTGGAAAGCCTCTTGGTCTGACCTATTCGGCACAGGAGCCACATGATGAGTTCCATCTGCCTGACCAGGAAGGGATGAGGCCACCAGTACAAAAATCAGATAGAGTCATAGAGATGTACAGCATGGAAACAGACCCTTCAGTCCAACCTGTCCATGCCGACCAGATATCCCAATCCAATCTAGTCCCACCTGCCAGCACCCAGGCCCACATCCCTCCAAACCCTTCCTCTTCATATACCCATCCAAATGCCTCTTAAATGTTGCAATTGTACCAGCTTCCACCACTTCCTCTGGCAGCTCATTCCATACATGTACCACCCACTGTGTGAAAACGTTGCCCCTTAGGTCTCTTTAATATATTTCTCCTCTCACCCTAAAGCTATGCCCTCTAGTTCTGCACTCCCCAACCCCAGGGAAAAGACTTTGTCTATTTATCCTATCCATGCCCCTCATAATTTTGTAAACCTCTATAAGGTCACCCCTCAGCATCCGACACTCCATTGAAAACAGCCCCAGCCTGTTCAGCCTCTCCCTGTAGCTCAGATCCTCCAACCTTGGCAACATCCTTGTAAATCTTTTTTGAACCCTTTCAAGTTTCACAACATCTTGGGCGGCACAGTGGCACAGTGGTTAGCACTGCTGCCTCACAGCACCAGAGACCCGGGTTCAATTCCCGCCTCAGGCGACTGACTGTGTGGAGTTTGCACATTCTCCCCGTGTCTGCGTGGGTTTTCTCCGGGTGCTCCGGTTTCCTCCCACAATCCAAAAATGTGCAGGTCAGGTGAATTGGCCATGCTAAATTGCCCGTAGTGTTAAGTGTAGGGGAATGAGTCTGGGTGGGTTGCGCTTCAGTGGGTCGGTATGGACTTGTTGGGCCGAAGGGCCTGTTTCCACACTGTAAGTAATCTAATCTAATCTTTCCGATAGGAAGGAGACCAGAATTGCACGCAATATTCCAACAGTGGCCTAACCAATGTCCTGTACAGCCGCAACATGACCTCCCAACTCCTGTACTCAATACTCTCACCAATAAAGGAAAGCATACCAAACGCCTTCTTCACTATCCTATCCATCTGCAACTCCACTTTCAAAGAGCTATGAACCTGCACTCCAAGGTCTCTTTGTTCAGCAACACTCCCTCGGACCTTACCATTAAGTGTATAAGTCCTGCTAAGCTTTGCTTTCCCAAAATGTAGCACCTCACATTTATCTGAATTAAACTCCATCTGCCACTTCTCAGCGCATTGGCCCATCTGGTCCAGATCCTGTTGTAATCTGAGTAACCCTCTTCGCTGTCCACTACACCTCCAATTTTGGTGTCATCTGCAAATTTACTAACTGTACCTCTTATGCTCACATCCAAATCATTTATGTAAATAACAAAAAGTAGAGGACCCAGCACTGATCCTTGTGGCACTCCACTGGCTACAGATAGGTTGTGCCTTTGAATGCTGAAGGATTGAATAGTGGAAACGAGAGGAACTCTTTCATGAGAGAGAGGAGAGGAATGTAAGCAGAAATGAAACAGATATTGTCAAGTGTGGTGGGAAGATGTCTTGTTCCAGAAGAAAAAAGAAGAATCAGTATGGAAGAGTATATAGTTAACATCTGAAATAGAAAAATTGTGGGAATGCAAGAGACTCCTAATGTGAAGCATCATGTGAGATTTGATTTATCATTATCACCTGTACTCAGATACAGTGAAAAGTATTGTTTTGCATGTTATCCAGACAAATCATACCTTCAAGAAAGTACACCAGGGTAATAGAACAGAATGCAAAACAGTGTTACAGCTACAGAGAAGGTGCAAAGAAAGATCAACTCTATCATATATCAAAGTAAGTTCAGAAGTCTGATAACAGTGGGGAAGAAAATGTTCTTGAATCTGTTAGTACGTGTTTTCAAACTTCAAAGTAGCTATGCAAAGTAGTTGACAGCTTGTCCTCTAAAATGGAGACAGAATAGTTAACATGGCGATGAGAAGCATCTGAAATGGGCCATGTGGAGACAAGAGATCACTGAAAATTGGGGAAAAAATGATAAATTTTCCAGTTCAGGCAAAAGCAAGAAACTGTACTGATACTTTTTTGGTAACTGAGGGAGAGACACAGTGAGTACCTCACAGTAAGACAGCCTTAGCTAAGACCAAGGTAAGACCAAACTGAAACAAACCAACCATATAAATACAGAGACTATAAGAGCAGAACAGAGACTAGGAATCCTGCAGCGAGAAACTCATCTCCTGACTCCCTGGAGCCTGTCCAATAACTACAAGGCACAAGTCAGAAATGTGTTGCCTGGATGAGTGTGGCTCAACAACACTCAAGAAGCTTAACACCATTTTGATAGACTCTCCTGAAGATAAATAAATCCCCAGGCTAAGATGAGATGTATCACAGGGTTGCTATGGGAAGCAAGGGTGGACATTGCAGGGGCTTTGACATCAATTTTCAAATCTTGTCTACATATGGGAGAGGTGCCAGAAGTTTTGAAGACAGCTGATTTTGTACCATTATTCAGGAAGAGAGTGGTACAAATAAACCAGGGAACTACAGGCCAGCAAGTCCAATGACAGTCATAATGAACTTTTGAAATTTATTCCCACTTAGAGGAATAAGAATTAATCAAAGATAAACATGGCTTGTTCAGGGGGACAGTATGTCTAACAAATTTGATTGAAAATAGCCTCAAGTCCCTCAGCCTTTCCTGATAAGACCTTACCTCCATACCAGGCAACATCTGATTAAATCTCCCCTGAACCCTTTCCAAAGCTTCCACATCTTTCTTATAATGCAGTGACCAGAACTGTATGCAATGCTTCAAGTGCAGCCGCACTAGAGTTTTGTACAGCTGCAGCATGACTTCATGGTTCAGAAATTCAATTCCATCGACCAATAAAAGCTATGCCTTCTTAACAACTCTATCAACTTTCAAGGATCTATGTACATGGACACTGAGATCTCTCTGCTCATCTACACTAGCAAGAATCTTACCATTAGCCCAGTACTATGCATTCCTGTTACTCCTTCCAAACTTTTCCGCATTGAACTCCATTTGCCACCTCTCAGCCCAGCTCTGCAACTTATCTGTATCCCTCTGTAACCTACAACATCCTTCGTCACTATTCATAACTCTACCGACATTAGTGTCACCCACAAATCTACTAACCCATCCTCTATGCCCTCACCCAGGTCATTTATAAAAATGACAAGCAACACTGGCCCAAAAACAGATCCTTGCAGTATACCACTAGTAACTGAACTCTAGCCTGAATATTTCCCATCAGCCACCACTCTGTCTTCTTTCAGCTAGCCAATTTCTGATCCAAACCGCTAAATCACCCTCAATCCCATACCTCTGCATTTTGTGCAATTCTCTACCGTGGGGAATCTTATCAAATGCATTACTGAAATCCATATAAACCACATCAACTGCTTTACCCTCATTCACCTGTTTGGTCACCTTCTCAAAGAGGTGGTACCTCACAAATAAGGTTTGAGAGGTATGACTTACTCTTCACAAAATCGTGTTGACTATCCCTAATCAATTTATTCCCCTCTAGATGTCTATAAATCCTATCTCTTATAATCCTTTCCAACAGTTTACCCACAACCAGGAGACCTCTCCTGTCGCTGGTCTATATATACCAGGGTTGTTTCTACTCCCCTTCTTGAATAAGGGGAACAACATTTGTTGTCCTCCAGTCTTCTGGCACTATTCCTGGAGACAATGACAACATAAAGATCAAAGCCAAAGGCTCGGTAACCTCCTCCCTGGCTTCCCAGAGAATCCTAGGATTAATCCCATCTAGCCCAGGGGACATATCTATTTTTACACTTTCCAGAATTTCTAACACCTCCTCCTGTGAACCTGTCTAGTCTAGTAGCCTGTATCTCAGTATGCTCCTCGACAACATTGTCTTTTTCAAGTGTGAATACTGATGAAAAGTATTCATTTAGCACTTCCCAGATTCTCTGACTCCATGCACACCTTCCCACTACTGTCCTTGATTGGCCTTAATCTTACTCTCACTGTTCTTTTATTTCTGATATACCTATAGAAAGCTTTAGGGTTTTCCTTGATTCTATCCACCAACAATTTCCCCTCCTGGCTCTCTTTTTCAGTCTTTCCTGGCTAACTTGTAACTCTCCCTAACTGAGCCATCACATCTCATCTTAACATAAGCCTTCTTCTTCCTCTTGACAAGAGATTCAACTTCCTTAGTAAACTACAGCTTCCGCGCTTGACAACTTCCTTTCTGCCTGACAGGTACAAACCTATCAAAGATCCACAGTAGCTGGTCCTTGAATAAGCTCCACATTTCAATTGTGTCCATCCCCTGCAGTTTCCTTTCTCATCCTATGCATCCTAAATCTTGCCTAATCGCATCATAATTGCCTTTCCTCCAGCTATAACTCTTGCCCCGTGGTATATACTTTTCCCTTTCCATCGCTAAAGTAAACAAAACTGAATTGTGGTCACTATTACCAATGTGCTCACCTACCTCCAATTCTAACACATGGCCGAGTTCATTACCAAGTACCAAATCCTTTTTGGCCAGTCTACATATTGTGTCAGGAAGTCATCCTGCACATATTGGACAAAAACTGACCCATCTAAGATACATGAAATATAGTATTCCCAGTCAATATTTGGAAAGTTGAAGTCCCCCAAAACAATTACCCTGTCACTCTCGCTCTTATCGAGGATCATCTTTGCAAAGCTATCAACTACATCTTTGGAACTATTCAGAGGCCTATAGAAAACTGCCAACAAGGAGACCTCTCCTGTCCTGTTTCTAATCTCAGCTCAGTAGATGAGTCCTTTCTGCATCCGCAATACTGACCTTCAGTAAAAATGCTGTCACCACTGCCGCCCTCCCCAACCAACCCCACCCCACCAACATATCATTTTCTTTGTTCTTACTGAAACATCTAAACCCTGGAACGTGCAATAACCATTCATGTCCCTGCTCGACCCATGTCTCCGAAATGGCCACATCGAAATCCCAGGTATCAAACCCATACTGCAAGTTCACCCACCTTATTCCGGATGTTCCTGCCATTGAAGTAGACACACGCCAAACTAACAGAGGCTGATGGTTGAAGGTTATTTGTGTGACTAGAAGCCTGTGACCAGTGGTGTACCACAGCATTGTGGTTTTGCCTGCACCAGATGGACTGCAGCAGTTGAAGAAAGCAGCTCACCATCACCTTCTCAAGGACAACCAGGCTGGGCAAAGAAATGCTGGCCTGGCCAGCAATGCACACATCCCATGAATGAATCAAAAACAAAAATCCCAGCAATTGAATTGTACTTACTTCAATTTAGCATACAGTATTCACTACTGATGAAGTTGTCTCCTGTGGTGTGATGAGGCCAGACGAAGATTGATTTGATACAGAGTGACATGCAGAACATTCAGTCTTTGCAAACAGGACGCCAAGATTTTGGTCACCTTTGAATTTAATTCCCCACACCAGTCCCAAACTAAACCAACTCTGTCTTCAGTATTCTGTAGTGTTCCAAAGAAGTTCAGAGTAAGTTCTAGACATAGCACTTCAACTTTTGATTGAGAATTTTTCAGCCTTTTAGATCCAGCATGGAGTAATTTCAGATGTAATCGCTGCATGTATTTATTTTGTTTTTCATTCATTCCGTATTTTATTTTCTTTGGTTCTTTTTGCTTTCAGATTGCATCTGTTCCCTATTCTGCCATTCACATCTCCTCCATTAGCATCTTTTGTTTCTTGATTTGATCCAGTACACTCCATTTGTCTTTGCACCATTCATCCCTTTTGCCATTTCACCTTTCTTGCCTGCCACCTATCACTGGCATTCCCTTTGTTACTTCTCCCCAGTAACTCCCACCTTTTTCTTGCTTAAATCTTAGAGTCAGAGTCACACAGCATGGAAACAGACCCTTCGGTCCAACCTGCCCATGCCAAACAAGTTTCCCAAACTAAACTAGTCCCACTAGCCTGTGCTTGGCCCATATCCTTCCAAACATTTCTTATTCATGTACTTATCCAAATACCTTTTAAACATTTTAACTGTACCCTCAGCCACCATTTCCTCTGGAAGTTCATTCCACACAAATCACTTTCTCTGTAAAACAGTTGCCCCTCATGTCTTTTTAAAATCTTTCTTCTCTCACCTCATAAATATGCCCCTAGTCTTGAATTCCTTGCCCCTTAGGAAAAGATGCCTGCCATTCACCTAATCTATATCCCTCATGATTTTATAAATCTCTATAAGGTCACCCCTCAAACTCCAACAAAGAAAAAAATCCCAGCCTATTCAGCCTACTTTTGTAACTCAAACCTTCCATTCCCAGCAATATCCTGATGAATCTTTTCTGAACCCTCTCCGGTTTAATAATTTCCTTCCTATAATAAGGCAACCAGAATGGGGCAAAGTATGCCAGAAGTGGCCTCACCAACATCCTGAACAACCTCAACATGATGTCCTAATACTGAATGTTACCTTGCATGAACCTCACAGCAGCACATCCACATTGTCAGACATCCAGATGCTGCTCTGAGCCTAGTCTAGCAACATCCTTTCATTTATCTTTGTCTGGTCCTGAAGTAACCTCTCCATATATCAACGAGATCATTTCTCATTCATCTAAATTCCAGTGAGTACAGTCCAAACCTGTTTAGCCTTTGCTCATTAGAACAATCCTTCCTCATAACGGATCATCTTACTGAACCTAGTGACTCCAATCTTTTCTTAAATAAGGAGACCAATATCACTCATGGTACTGCAGATCTAGTCTCATCAGCACCTTGCACAGTTGCAGTAAGACTTCCCTACTCTTATTCTTCAAACCCCTTGAAATAAGAGCCAATAGTTCATGAGACTTTCTGATTACCTGCTGCACGTTTTATTTTGCATAATCAAATAAGTTATTTAAAAGCCTAGTTCTCATGGAATTCTTTACATAAAATGTGCATTGGGGTACATATTTATGTGCACAGTCATGGTGCTCATATACGAACATACTAATAGGAGCAGAATTGACCATTCAGCCCCACAGGCCTGCATCACCATTCAATAAGATCTCGGCTGATCTGCTTGCGTTTCAACTTCCACATTCACACCAACTCCCAATAACCCTTAATTACCCCGGCTATCAAAAAATGCTGGAGATCACAGCAGGTCAGATAGCACTCAAAGAAAGAAAGCAAGCTAATGTTTCGAGTCTTAGATGACTCTTCATCAGAACTTATCCACCTCTATCTTAAAAATATTCAATGACTCCACTGCTTCTGATGCATAGAGTTCTAAAGTCCCAAAACCCCCAAAGTAAAAAGTTGTCTTCAGCTCTGTCTTGGAAGAACAACCCCTAATTTTAGAACAGCACCCTTTCTTCTGGCACATCCTATCAAGACCATTCAGGAACTTGCACACTTCAATCAAGTCATCTCTAACTCTTCTAAACTCCTGTGAAAGCATGCCCAGCCTATTGAACCGCATCTCATTTATCAACCTGCTCATTCCAGGTGTCAATCGAGTAAAGCACCCCTGAACCACCTCAATCCATTTAAATTCTTCCTTAAATAAGGTGACCAAAATTGTACACAGTTTTTTTTGCTGTGGTCTCACTAATTTCCTGTATAACTGAACCAGTGGCTCAGTGGTTAGCACTGCTGCCTCACAGCTCCAGGGTCCCATGTTCGATTCCAGCCTTGGGAGACTGTCTGTGTGGAGTTTGTACATTCTTCCCGTGTCTGCGTGGGTTTCCTCCCACAGTCCAAAGATGTGCAGGTCAGGTGAATTGGCCATGCTAAATTGCCCATAGCGTTGAGTGCATTAGTCAGAAGGAAATGGGTCTGGGTGGGTTACTCTTCGGAAGGTCGGTGTGGACTTGTTGGGCTGAAGGGCCTGTTTCCATAATGTAGGGAATCTAATCTAATCTAATCTAATCATAACATTCTTACTTTTGTTTTTAACTCTTCTCTTAATAAAGGATAGCATCCCTTTAGCCTTTCTGATTACATACTAAACCTGCAGTCATGCAACAGAACACAAAAACCCCTCCGCAGCTTGGAATTCTGCAGTTGCTATCCTGTTCTTTCTGTTCTTTCATTCTTCTTGCCAAAATGAACTATTTCACATTTTTACACATTATGCTCCATATGCCAGATTTTTGCCCACTCAATCAATCTATCTTTATCCATCTGCAACTTCCTTATATCTTCTTCACAAGATATTTTCCTATCTTGGTGTTGTCTGTGAGTTTAGATTCCTGGCCTTTAATCCTCTCATTTAAGACATCGATGCAAACTGCAAGTTGAGACCCAACACACATCCTTGCAAGACTCCGCTTGTCACATCCTACCAATCAGATGAAGAACCATTTATGTATACTCAGTCTTCTACCACCCAAAGTGCCAATCTTTAACCATGCTACCTCTATTCCACGAGCTCTGAGTTTCCACAATAATGTGGCATCTTAGAGTCAGAGAGTCATAGAGATGTACAGCACGGAAACAGACCCTTCGGTCCAACTTGTCCATGCCGACCAGATATCCCAACCCAGTCCCACCTGCCAGCACCCAGCCCTCCAAACGCTTCCTGTTCATATACCCATCCAAATGTCTTTTAAATGATGCAATTGTACCAGCCTCCACCACTTCCTCTGGCAGCTCACTCCATACACGTACCACCTTCTGCATGAAAAAGTTGCCCCTTAGGTCTATTTTATATCTTTCCCTTCTCACCCTAAACGTTTGCCCTCTAGTTCCAGACTTCCCGACCCCAGGGAAAAGACTTTGTTTATTTTTCCTACCCATGCCCCTCATAATTTTATAAACCTGTGTAAGGTCACCCCTCAGCCTTCGATGCACCAGGGAAAACAGCCCCAGCTTATTCAACCTCTCCCTGTCGCTCAAATCCTCCAACCTTGGCAACATCATGATAAATATTTCTGAACCCTTTCAAGTTTCACAACAGCTTTCCGATAGGAAGATCAGAATTGCACGCAATATTCCAACAGTGGCCTAACCCATGTACTGTACAGCCGCAATATGACCTCCCAATTCCTGTACTCCATACTCTGACCAATAAAAGAAAGCATACCAAACGCCGCCTTCACTATCCTATCTATCTGCAACCCCACTTTCAAGGAACTATGAACCTGCACTCCAAGCTATCTTTGCTCAGCAACACACCCTAGGACCTTACTGTTAAAATTACACTGACTCTAGTTTAGATTAGATTACAGTGTGGAAACAGGCCCTTCGGCCCAACAAGTCCACACCGACCCGCCGAAGCAAAACCCACCCATACCCCTACATTTACCCCCTACCTAACACTACAGGCAATTTAGTATGGCCAATTCACCTGACCCTGCACATCTTTGGATGGTGGGAGGAAACTGGAGCACCCAGAGGAAACCCACGCAGACACGGGGAGAACGTACAAACTCCACACAGTCAGTCGCCTGAGGTGGGAATTGAACCCGGGTCTCTGACGCTGTGAGGCAGCAGTGCTAACCACTGTGCCACAGTGCCGCCCACATGAGATTTTCCATACATGCAGCTCAAATCTCTAATGATGGATTCTAACACCTTTCCAATGAGACATAAAGCTAATTGGTTTATGGTTTCCTGCCTCTGGCCTTTTTCAATAGGATTACATTTGCTACTATCCAGTCTGACAGAGCCTTTCCGAAATTGAGAGAATTTTGGAAACTTAAACACCAACAGTTCTAACAGCTCCTCGATCATCTGTTTTATGAGCCCAGAATAAAGTCCATCAGACTCAGAGACTTGTCAGTCCACAGTTCCATTAGCTTATGTGGTACTGCTTTCCTCATGATTGTAATTTCATCAAGTTTCACTCACCTTTCCACATCCTGATTACAAGCGGTTACTAGAACAAACTAGAAATGTCATCATAAAGTCATCCTTTAAATGCAAAATAATAGATGTCTTCGCACTTCACAGCATCAAATCAAGACTGTTTATGTTTAAAGAATTAAGAGGAGTATAGAAAATTCATTAAAAAAATGCATGAAAAATTATCAGAGCCTGCTGCTGTGTAATTCAATGCTGTAAATACCTGCTGAAAACTGTCTCGCACATGGCTTTGATCTTCGGGATGGCAAAACTCGACAATATCCTTTCCCAGTAGCTCCTGATAAGAGAAGATGAATAAAAAGTATTTAAGTCAACAGAACAAGATTATTTGTCTCAGTGGTAAGCCAAGCTTGCAAATGGTTTCATTCTTACTGATTATAGTTAATTG
This sequence comes from Chiloscyllium plagiosum, assembly GCF_037043375.1. Lineage (NCBI taxonomy): Eukaryota > Metazoa > Chordata > Chondrichthyes > Orectolobiformes > Hemiscylliidae > Chiloscyllium > Chiloscyllium plagiosum. The sequence continues at coordinate 38,327,995 of NW_028270177.1, forward strand.
GGTGGTTAATTGTATTCAAAGGTTGTGCTTTAACTGGTGTTCACTTTTGCACACGCTTTGGAGTAGACAGCCCAATAAATGATTTTCAATTTAACCCAGATCGCCATTTCCCTGAAGCTTTAATACCTTCTCTTGCCTTGGAAGCCTTGCTGGACTATAAATTAGAACTGCTCTATTCAATACTGAGTTACATGGAATACAGTAGACCAGATTTTCGCTACTGAGACTGACAGTTTGAGTTGGGAATTTTCTGACTCAGTAGAATCGCTTCAATTTAAGGGGACAATCAGACCTGATTTTTGCCCTTGGAGACAGGAACCAGATAATGTTGAGTCTTCTAACCCCAGGAGAGTGAAGCCATGCCACAGAAATAGGAAAGTGGCATGGCTTTATTCCATTTAGTTTAGAACTGTTCCTCTAGCTTTCATTCCTCAAATTCCTCAGTTGGCATGATCCATCATGCCAACTCATATACCCTCACCTACCTCCAGGCTCCCTCATTCACAACCCACACTCTGTCTACTCACGTACCTCACCCCTTCTGTTCCCCTTCATATTCCCTTACCATCTTCATAAGTCACTCATCTTTCACAGACCAGAGGAGCTGCACAAAGATGAAAATATAGCTGAAAAATTTAATACAGCCCTCACTCACATTTGATAGGTGAGAAAACCTCTCAATCTTGAAATTCAAAGATTTTAAAGCTTAAGGGATTAATCTGTCATAAAATCAAACATACGTTTATCAAGTAACTAACATTTAGAAGAGATAGTGATCTTATGCCATAATACATGTTTCTTTCCCACAACTTTAAAATAAGGTTGAAGCATTCGCTGTGCATTACAGTCACTGTATTTATACTATACTCCCAATATAGTCTCTCAACTAAAATTAAAAAATTTAAGAAATATGATAAGGAACATGCCATTCAGCCCACTGAGCCAGATCTGCCATTCTATCGGGTCACGGCTGATCTGATTGTGGCTTAACTCTACTTTCTTAACTCTCTTGTAAATCAAAGATCTGTCTAGCTCAGCTCTGAATATATTCAATAACCCAGACTTTAATGTCCTCTCTGGAAAAGTATTCTATAGATTAATGATCTTCTAAGAAAAGACATTCCTCCTCAACCTAATTTTTAATGGCCGATACTGTATTTTTAAACAGTGCCCCTAAGTTATTGATTTTCCTAATAGGGGCACATTCTGTTCGTCTCAATGCTGTCAAGAAATACAGCTTTTCTGATTAGTTCAGTTATGAATATTAAAGTCCCTTTTGTTAAAATGAGGCTGGCAGTTATAAAATTTACATGTAGTCTCAATAAGAACCATAAAAAAAAACAAACAGATAGGAACTATCTTTTATACAATTGAATCTTCATCAAGTAGATTTTAGTAATCTTCTGGAAATTCAAAAGAAAAAAAGCATTGTGAGCACTTAATAAGCAATATCAGTTTCAATCTGTTCTGTTGAAAGATCACTGGACTTGAAATGTTAACTGTTTTCTCTCTGCGGACCTGTTGAGTTTCTCCAGTAATCTGTTTTTATTTCATTTTTTCTTGAACAGGTTGACCTTCAGTCATTCTGCTCTTCAAACAGATATGTGGAAGAATTCAGATGAGAAGTGATCATCAGGTTTTTGGAAAAAAATATACATTGATGGGGGGGGGGGGGGGGGGGGGGAGCGGGGGGTGGTGGAGCTTAGATTTTCCTTTCATACAGTGAGTTGCTAAATACTAGAAAAGGAAGCATTTGTGGCTAAGAGAAAAGAAAAGGAGAACAGGACAAATTCAGCCTGGTCTCAGTCTGTGCTGGACAATTCTGTGGGGATCAAAGGTAAACTTCTATAGATAGCAGAATAATATCACTCACTACAAAACAACTGAAAGAATGTTGGCACAGAAGTCATCTGAAGTAAATACAGTATTTACATTTAGTGCATTCTGGATCTCCATCACCCTTAAACCTTTCCTCAGCACTATCCAAGCATGTGTCAGGGGTCCGTGAACAAATTGCAGCTTCATAGTTTCTCTGTTGACTTCAGTAATTGACAATAGGAACCATCTTTCTAGATGCGACTAATCAATATCCTTTGGTCTGATTAGGACTTACTGATTTTTGTAAACTGCTGACATAATTGTCCTCTGGGTGCACATACTCTGCACTACCTTGGAAAGTTTCATTATGCTGAAGGAACTACATAAATACAGTTGTTTTTGCTATTATAAGCCCTCAAACATTTTAAGCATTTTGAATAATGCAAAAACAGCTGGAGAAACAGAGTTAACTGCAGAAATAGAGTCAGCTAAATGCTGGTTCCTTTCAGGAAAGTTAGTTTTCCACAGAAAACAAAAATATTTGAGATTTTCTAACATATGATATTAGCCACAATTATTTTTGGCTTTATCCTTGCTTAAGTGAACAGCAAAACATAGTTCAAAAGAATTGCTCGGGAACAGATGACTGATCCAATATTATATGCACATATTGTGGCTTTGAAAAGATTAAGGATGATCAGTATGTTATAACCCACTTGGAAAAATCTACACTTCTGAAATTTCTCCAACTGAAAAAATTGAATCATTTATAGCTTTTTTTTTGGTTGCTTGATTAAAATTAACTAGAGCTAGTGTTTTGTTGACTGTTATCTGCATCTGGCTCATTGATGCTTGTTTTTGCTAACATCCTTGATGACTTGATTTGTCTAATGTTCAAAGCAATATAGTGATTTACTACTCAGCAAATTCAAGAAACACAGAAATTTGGTCTTTTATTGAAATTACAGTGTGTAATTTTTCCACAGCCATGATTTTCTACTGGATCTGGTTATTAATTGAAATCTGTTCATGAGGTCCTCATGATGCATTACATTTGCATAAAATGTAGCTGAAATTTCAGGTATTGCACTTACATGAAAAGTCCTTCAACCAATAATGAGATCCTCAAATGATCCTGCAAATAGATGAGCAAGGAACTAACCTGTGGCTGATAGCCAATGACTGTGATGCATCTATGATCCACAAACGTAAAGAGTCCATCCGAATTATGTCTCGACAGGAATTCTGTGGGAATGGCAAGACCATTCATATCCATGCACACTGGCGAGCTGGTTACCTTAGAAAGTGTATCAGAATTAAATATAAGTATCTTGCTCCTCCTTTCCTCAAATAGCACTAAGAAGTGACAGTAATGGTTTGTCTAGTTTGTTGCACTTTTTTTTTCCCCAAAGTTCCAAAACAATACAACAGCATATAAAACAGTAATTGCAGCTCCTGGAATTTGAGAAAATCACCTCCAACATCTAAATTACCTCAAAAAAAAAAGGAGCAGCTCTTACAGCCAGAAATTTTTCCCATCCTCCATCTTGGATTACCCAGAATCCTCTCTTGGCAGTATTAGGCAAATACTTTCGAAAGCTGATTGGAAGCAGATGTTCGCAGGTAAAGGGACGGCTGGAAAATGGGAAGCCTTCAGAAATGAGATAACAAGAATCCAGAGAAAGTATATTCCTGTCAAGGTGAAAGGGAAGGCTGGTTGGTATAGGGAGTGCTGGATGACTAAAGAAATTGAGGGTTTGGTTAAGAAAAAGAAGGAAGCATATGTCAGGTATAGACAGGATAGATCGACTGAATCCTTAGAAGAGTATAAAGAAAGTAGGAGTATACTTAAGAGGGAAATCAGGAGGGCAAAAAGGGGACGTGAGATAGCTTTGGCAAATAGAATTAAGGAGAATCCAAAGGGTTTTTACAAATACATCAAGGACAAAAGAGAAACTAGGGAGGGAATAGGGCCCCTCAAAGATCAGCAAGGCAATCTTTGTATGGAGCCGCAGAAAATGGGGGAGATACTAAATGAGTATTTTGCATCAGTATTTACTGTGGAAAAGGATATGGAAGATATAGACTGTAGGGAAATAGATGGTGACATCTTGCAAACTGTCCACATTACAGAGGAGGAAGTGCCAGATGTCTTGAAATGCTCAAAAATGGATAAATCCCCAGGTCCTGATCAGGTGTACCCGAGAACTCTGTGGGAAGCTAGAGAAGTGATTGCTGGGCCTCCTGCTGAGACATTTGTATCATCGATAGTCACAGGTGAGGTGCTGGAAGACTGGCGGTTGGCTAACGTGGTGCCACTATTTAAGAAGGGTGGTAAAGACAAGCCAGGGAACTATAGACTGGTGAGCCTGACCTCGGTGGTGGGCAAGCTGTTGGAGGGAATCGTGAGAGACAGGATGTAATGTACTTGGAAAGGCAAGGACTGATTCGGGATAGTCAACATGGCTTTGTGTGTGGAAAATCATGTCTCACAAACTTGATTGAGTTTTTTGAAGAAGTAACAAAGAAGATTGATGAGGGCAGAGCAGTAGATGTGATCTATATGGACTTCAGTAAGGCATTCGACAAGGTTCCCCATGGGAGACTGATTAGCAAGGTTAGATCTCCTGGAATACAGGAAGAACTAGCTATTTGGATACAGAACTGGCTCAAAGGTAGAAGAGAGAGGGTGGTGGTAAAGGGTTGTCCTTCAGACTGGAGGCCTGTGACCAGTGGAGTGCCACAAGGTTCGGTGCTGGGCCCTCTACTTTTTATCATTTACATAAATGATTTGAATGCAAGCATAAGAGGTACAGTTAGTAAGTTTGCAGGTAACATCAAAATTGGAGGTGTAGTGGACAGCAAAAAAGGGCTACCTCAGATTACAACAGGATCTGGACCAGATGGGCAAATGGACTGAGAAGTGACAGATGGAGTTTAATTCAGATAAATGCGAGATGCTGCATTTTGGGAAAGCAAATCTTAGCAGGACTTATACACTTAATGCTAAGGTCCTAGGGAGTGTTGCTGAACAAAGAGACCTTGGAGTGCAGGTTCATAGCTCCTTGAAAGTGGAGTCACAGGTAGATAGGATAGTGAAGAAGGTGTTTGGTATGCTTTCCTTTATTGGTCAGAGTATTGAGTACAGGAGTTGGGAGGTCATGTTGCGGCTGTACAGGACATTGGTTAGGCCACTGTTGGAGTATTACATGCAATTCTGGTCTCCTTCCTATCGGAAAGATGTTGTGAAACTTGAAAGGGTTCAGAAAAGATTTGCAAGGATTTGCCAGGGTTGGAGGATCTGAGCTACAGGGAGAGGCTGAACAGGCTGGGGCTGTTTTCCTGGAGCGTCGGAGGCTGAGGGGTGACCTTATAGAGGTTTACAAAATTATGAGGGGCATGGATAGGATAAATAGACAAAGTCTTTTCCCTGGGGTCGGGAAGTCCAGAACTAGACGGCATAGTTTTAGGGTGAGAGGGGAAAGATATAAAAGAGACCTAAGGGGCAACTTTTTCACGCAGAGGGTGGTACGTGATTGGAATGAGCTGCCAGAGGATGTGGAGGAGGCTGGTATAATTGCAACATTTAAGAGGCATTTGGATGGGTATATGAATAGAAAGGATTTGGAGGGAATGGGCCTGGACGCTGGCAGGTGGGACTAGATTGGGTTGGGATATCTGGTCGGCATGGACGGGTTGGACCGAAGGGTCTGTTTCCATGCTGTACATCTCTATGACTCACATTGTGATTGGAAGGATGATGATGCTTGGGGAGGATGATAGAAAGAGGAAGAGGCCACTCAATCCCTCCATCTTGTTTCATAATTCAACTACTGATTGATATCTTGCCTCCATCAACTCATCTTGATTTTATAACCCTTATCACCCTTACCTAACACAATTAATACTGGCAATTAGCAGAAAGGAGGAACCAAAATAGAAACATAGGAGTAGCAGAAAAACAAAAAAAAAAATCTAATTTACTCTTGACAGATTAGTGAACTATAAGTGTAACAGTGAATGCTGCATGATTTCACATGTGGGATATGTGTTGGACTCCAGCCTACAAATGCAGTAATGAACATTTTATGAAGAAGGCAGTACATAATTTGTTCAAAAGAATCTAATTCCTTGTGGCTAAGCCCACAATCTGTGTAAGGGAGACAATCCTCAGACATTTCTAAATGTTTGAAAACAGGAAACTACAAATACAAAATCTTATTTTGTTGCTCCCCGAGGTCTCTTCTGGAGGATTCTGAGAAACCAGATACCACATGGAAGAGATCTTATTGAACTGCCATTTTTGTTTCTTGATGAATACTCTGGTAAACAACTGTCAAACATCAACAACAGCAATCTAAATATGGAGATAGCGAGGACTGCAGATGCTGTAACGTTGACTCCACTGCTCCTGTGCTGCTTGACCTGCTGTGTTTTGTCCAGCTCCATATTTTCTCAACTTTGAACAGATGCTTATAAAAAGGATGAAAGGTAATTGACAGGTGCAGAGTTTCAAATCTATCCTGACTGCCTCTTTATGCTGAATAAAGTCCTCTGTGAAAGGGATATGGTCAGGTTCAACCCAGTAGTGGTGGATAATAAATCATAAAATTATCAGAATTATTTGGCAATCTTGTCAGACTAGCTAGAATAGGAAATGATAAAGACACCGCATTATATTCTAAGACTGCACAGTGTAGATCTAACCCATGTTACACATGGTATGAGCATACATGACATAGGCATGGACTATAAAATTACTTTTTGTTTTCCATTATTCACCTTGCCCTGCATATAAATTAGAAGTCTTAACAAAAGACATTGAAATGCTAAAATCAATAATCTTGATTTATATTAAAAAATAAAAGAAATTTTGTATTAAAATTCCACATTTGGAAATAAGTTTACCTTCATGACAACAGGTAAAGAAGGCGGTGCTGAGTCTGAGGGTTGGGACTGAGAAAAGGTGGGGGGAGAGGAAATGAGAAATCTGCATTCATCCCTTGTGGTTAGAGGGTTCCTAGGTGAAAGATTTGCCTAGAAACACTCCAACCACAAGGGATGAATGCAAATTTCTCCAGCTTTCTCATTTCCCCTCCCCCCACCTTTTCTCAGTCCCAACCCTCAGACTCAGCACCGCCTTCTTTACCTGCAATATTCTTCACGACCTCTCCACCCCCACCCCCTCTCCGGCCTATCACCGTCACCTTAACCTCCTTCCACCTATCGTATTCCCAACGCCCCTTCCCCCAAGTCCCTCCTCCCTACCTTTTATCTTAGCCTGCTTGGCACACCCTCCTCATTCCTGAAGAAGGGCTTATGCCCGAAACGTCGATTCTCCTGCTCCTTTGATGCTGCCTGACCTGCTGCGCTTTTCCAGCAACACATTTTTAAGCTCTGATCTCCAGCATCTGCAGTCCTCACTTTCTCCTATAACCTGGTGTTGTGTGATTTTAACTGTACACCCCAGTCCAACACTGGCATCTCCAAAAAAAATGACAATATTGATGACTTAGACAACAAGCAGACAGCCTAAGGATAAACAATACTGCTCAGAATTGTCGTAGGTTCTATTCTTAGTCTTGGTTGTGGCTACAGTTAAAGCAGCCTTAACATTCCAGGACTAAGGAAGAAATAAACATACGATTTCTTGCTCATGTACTGTTTAGTAATGCTATTGGAAAGTGCTGTCATATGGACATTGGCGAGGAGAAGATTGGGCTTGATTATCAGTGCTAGCTGTCTGGGCTCACAGGTCAGAAAAGGAATGTGGGTAAGGTAAAAGGACCACTCTACAGGAGAGAAGGGAAAACAGCTGGAATTTTTTTTTTAAGGAATTAAATAAATTCCCAAGTTCACCTCAGGGTGCTTTACTCCACCTCTTAGAGACTGGTTCTAAGAAAGTATTAGCGGAGAACTTGGTGAGTGTCTTGAATTGGTGCGGTGTTCAGCATCAGAACAAATTTGAAGGATAACCATAAATTAAAATAGGCTAGAAAATAAAGTCAACACAAGCTCACACTCAACAACACTGGTTGTCCTTTGTTCAGCAAACTGTCGCACAGGAACGTCATGTACAGGACGCTCTGATACAATAAGATTTGCAGGGCCATCCAAAAGTTAATTAATAAATTTGATTTCAATTTTGCTGGATTCCTTTTCAGTTTGTGTGCAATTATAGATCCACAGGAACTTACAAAAATCTGAACTGGCAGCTGCTTTAGGGGTCAAAGAAGCTTTTGAAAAAGGAGATTAAAAGCACATGGTGTAGCCAGTTTTCATGCTCGAAAATAATTGAGTGAACTGCAGAATTTGCGACAAAATATATCACCAGTGGCAAGTAGTACAATAGGTGACTTAATTAAAACATAAGAGCACAAAATATCATCAAGTCAAGCAGATAATGACTACACGTTGCCGGATTGGGGGTAACAATATCAAATATAAATAAAAATAGGATTACACAAAACTGGTAATTGAAATCGCAAAACATATTAAAGAAAGTAAAAGAAAACAAGTAATGTTGTATTTTGCATGGAAGCACCTCCCTTTCACAACTATTCTCCTGAATAGCGCAGTTCTAGAAGATAAAGACATTTGAAGGACAACTTCATACAAGTTCACTATGTGTGTTAAATGTAGACAGTAAGGACTTTGAAGAGAATGTTCCATACAGTCCGGGTTCTTTTCCATTTCATCAGACAACCTCCCAGAACTCTTATCTTGTGACGTTTTGAGTGGTTGCATGCTGCTGTGCACAGTTGGTAGGAATCTTTAGATTTTAGATTACATTACAGTGTGGAAACAGGCCCTTCGGCCCAACAAGTCCACACCGACCCGCCGAAGCGCAACCCACCCATACCCCTACATTTACCCCTTACCTAACACAATGGGCAATTTAGCATGGCCAATTCACCCAACCTGCACATCTTTGGACTGTGGGAGGAAACCGGAGCACCCGGAGGAAACCCACGCAGACACGGGGAGAACGTGCAAACTCCACACAGTCAGTCGCCTGAGGCGGGAATTGAACCCCGGTCTCTGGCGCTGTGAGGCAGCAGTGCTAACAACTGTGCCACCGTGCCGCCCACGATGGGACGGTCGTGGGCGGCACGAATCCTTGCAATATCAGAGATTTCTGCCGTATGCAGCAGCATGAATGGATTGCCACCACAACAGAAAACATAAGCAGTGAGGGAGCAGTATTCCATGGAGACGGGAGAATCCAGGTACAGCACTTCGAAGGGAAGGAAACAGAGGAAGATCACAGCATTAACTAGATTAAGAGAAAAAGTACGTCCTCTTCAACTGTGGGGGCAACAAAAAAGGTTGTTAAGCTGAATTGAGGAGGGTAAGAGAGGAGAGTGATGAGAGCAGAATTGTCGGACTGGATTGTGAGGAGAAGAACGGAGAGATCTGCAGTTATATAAAATAGAATATTTTGACAAGTGCATCAGATGCCTCTGAATTGGGAGGAATGATCATTAAAGTATGTTTTGGGAAACTCAGTTCTGATTGGTCTGTTGGAAACTCATTTTAATTCATTTCCTCAAGATTTACAAAAAAAGTTTGATGGGTGTACAAAAGTCCCAGTAGATTAGGAGAAGTAAAAGCCCCACTGCACTTTCAGTGTAAGTACCCACTTTAACATATGAGTTTATAATTTGCAATTGCTACTGCTTCTCTCTTACCGGCTGTAACAATTTTTACCAGCTAAGTTCATGTTTATGAACAGACAACGAATATTTTGCTTTCATTAACCATTTCCCTTTTAACCAAGGACGATTTTCCCTCAACACTGTTTCAACACAGCCTCTGTCACAAGCTGGACCCCTAGGTCATGCATGGATACAAATCACTAATCTAAAATCTGATGATTTTATTTGCGGCGAGAGCTAAGGTTCTGGTGTACACCTGATCTTGTGGGCAACATCCAACCTGACATGAAATGGTCAGTATTGGCATTATTTAGCATTGACTACAATTTAGATCTACATTTGACATCAACAGAAAGAATTAAAAACTATTTAGAAAACTGCACAGGCAGATAACAGATATTTTTTACATTCCTTAATTTTACTTATCTATTTACTGAGTTGCACTGGGCATTTGATAAAGTACCACATAATGACTACTAAGAAAAATGGAACCATGGAAAATGTAGGGGATAATAGACTTTCAGGGGAATGTAGCACGAACAGCCAAGTTTCTGATATCGAGACAGAGTCTAATATAATGAGGGGTATGTTGAGTTCCAAGCGATTGATTGTGTTAGGGGACTTCCTAGGAAAAGACTTAGACAAATGCTTCTGTGGCCAGCAGCGAAAAATCAGAACAGTGTAATGCCTCCCTGGTGCTAGGATCAAGGATGTCACAGAGAGGGTACAGAATGTTCTCAAAGGGGAGAGGGACCAGCAGGAAAGTCATTGTATACATTGGAACCAACGACATAGGAAAGGAAAAGGATGGGATTCTGAAGGGAGAGTATAGAAAGTTAGGCAGGAATTTAAAAAGGAGGTCCTCGAGGGTAGTAATATCTAGATTACTCCCATTGCTCGAGCTAGAGAGGGTAGGAATAGGAGGATAGAGCAGATGAATGCGTGGCTGAGGAGCAGGTGCAGGGGAGAAGGATTCACTGGAATCTTTTCTGGGGTAGAAGTGAACGGTACAAGAAGAATGGATTGCACCTGAATTGGAAGGGGACTAATATACTGGCAGGGAGATTTGGTAGAGCTGTTCAGGAGAATTTAAACTCCTGAGGTGGGAGGGGGATGCAGGGAGATACTGAGGAAAGAGATCAACCTGAGACTGGTCCAGTTGAGAAAAGAAGCGAGTCAAACAGTCAGGGCAGGCAGGAACAAAGCAGAGAACAAGGTAGAACTGATAAATTATGCTGCATTTATTTCAATGCAAGAGGCTTAACAGGAAAGGCAGATGAACTCAGGGCATAGTGAGGAACATGGGACAGGGTTATCATGGCAATTATAGAAACATGGCTCAGGGATGGACAGGACTAGCAGCTTAATGTTCCAGGATACAATGCTATAGGAAGGATAGAAAGGGATGCAACAGAGGAGGGGGAGTGGTGTTTTTGATAAGGGATATAGCATTACAGCTGTGCTGAGGGAGGATATTCCTGGAAATACATCCAGGGAAGTTATTTGGGTGGAAGTGAGAAATAAGAAAGGGATGGTCACCTTATTTGGATTGTACTATAGACCCCCTAATTGTCAGCGGGAAATTCAGAAATAAATTTGTAAGGAGATCTCAGCTATTTGTAAGAATAATAGGGTGGTTATGTAGGGGATTTTAACTTTCCAAACATAGACTGGGACTGCCATAGTGTTCATGGTTTAGATGGAGAGGAATTTGTTAAAAGTTGACAAGAAAATTTTCTGATTCAGTATGTAGATAGTTCCCAACCTTCTGCCATACTAGGTTTAAACTAGTATGGCAGGGGGGGTGGGAACCTGAGCTGTATGCCGGAGGTAAGAGTTGATGCAGATGAGGCAATAGCAAGAGGTAGACCAGCTAGTGGGAAGGATTTTCCTGGGAAGGAACCAAGAGACCAGTGTTTGCTTTAATGCAAGGAGTATCAGAAATAAAAGTGATGAACTTAGAGCATGGATCAGTACCTGGTGCTATGATGTTGTGGCCATAACAGAGACATGGATTTCTCAGGGGCAGGAATGGTTGCAGGATGTTCCAGGGTTTAGAGCATTTCAAAAGAATAGGGAGGGGGGAAAAGGAGGAGGGGGTGTAGCACTACTAATCAGAGAGGGTATCACAGCTACAAAAGCTTCCATTGTTGAGGAAGATCTGCCTACCGAGTCAGTATGGGTGGAAATTAGGAACAGCAAGGAAGCAGTCACCTCGTTAGGGGTTTACTACAGGCCCCCCAATAGCAGCAGGGAGATGGAAGAAAGCATAGGTCGGCAGATTTTGGAAAAGTGTGGACGTAGTAGGGTTGCTGTAATGGGTGACTTTAACTTTCCAATATTGATTGGAACCTCCTCCAAGCAGAAGATTTGAATGGAGCTGTTTTTGTAAGGTGTGTTCAGGGGGGTTTCCTAACTCAGTACGTTGACAGGCCGACGAGGGGAGAGGCCATTCTAGACTTGGTGCTCGGAAACGAGCCGGAGCAGGTAACAGATCTTGTGGTGGGAGAGCATTTTGGTGATAGTGACCACAACTGCCTCACATTCTACATAGCTATGGAGAAGGAGAGGATTAGGCCAAATGGGAGGATATTTAATTGGGGAAGAGGAAACTATGATGTGATTAGATATAAGTTAGGAAGCATGGATTGGGAGCAATTGTTCCATGGTAAAGGGAAACTGTTTAAGGAACAGTTGTTGCAAGTGATGAATAAATATGTCCCTCTGAGACAGGCAAGAAGTGGTAAGATAAAGGAACCTTGGATGACGAGAGCGGTGGAGCTTCTCATCAAAAGGAAAAAGGTAGCTTTCATAAGGTGGAGGAAGCTAGAGTCAAGCTCAGCTCTACAGAATTACAGGCAGGCGAGGAAGGAGCTCAAAAATGGTCTCAGGAGAGCCAGGAGGGGGCACGAGAAAGGCTTGGCAGAACGGATTAGGGAGAACACAAAGGCATTTTACACTTATGTGAGGAATAAGAGAATGGTCAAAGAAAGAGTAGGGCCGATCAGGGATAGCATAGGGAATTTGTGTGTGGAGTCTGAGGAGGTAGGGGAAGCCCTAAATGAGTTTTTTGCTTCTGTCTTTACGAAAGAAACGAACTGTGTAGTGAATGAAACCTTTGAAGGTGTGCATGCTGGAATGGATAGAGGGAGAGGAAGTTGATGTGCTGAAACTTTTGTCAAACATTAAGATTGACAAGTTGCCAGGCCTGGACCAGATTTGTCCTCGGCTGCTTTGGGAAACGAGAAATGCAATTGCTTCGCCACTTGCGAAGATATTTGCATCCTCGCTCTCCACTGGAGTCGTACCTGAGGACTGGAGAAAGGCAAATGTAATTCCTCTCTTCAAGAAAGGAAATAGGAAATCCCCGGCAATTACAGACCAATAAGTCTCACGTCTGTCGCCTGCAAGGTGTTAGAAAGGATTCTGAGGGATAGGATTTATGACCATCTGGAAGAGCATGGCTTGATTAAATGCAGTCAACATGACTTTGTGAGGGGCACGTCATGCCTCACAAACCTTATCGAGTTCTTTGAGGATGTGATTAGAAAAGTTGATGAGGGTCGAGCTGTGGATGTGGTGGATATGGACTTCAGCAAGGCATTTGTGGGTGGCACGGTGGCACAGTGGTTAGCACTGCTGCCTCACAGCGCCAGAGACCCGGGTTCAATTCCCGCCTCAGGCGACTGACTGTGTGGAGTTTGCACATTCTCCCCGTGCTTGCGTGGGTTTCTCCGGGTGCTCCGGTTTCCTCCCACAGTCCAAAGATGTGCAGGTCAGGTGAATTGGCCATGCTAAATTGCCCGTAGTGTTAGGTAAGGGGTAAATGTAGGGGTATGGGTGGGTTGCACTTCAGCGGGTCGGTGTAGACTTGTTGGGCCGAAGGGCCTGTTTCCACACTGTAATGTAATCTAATCTAATTTGATAAGGTTCCCCATGGTAGGCTCATTCAGAAGGTCAGGAGGAATGGGATACAGGGGAACTTAGCTGTCTGGATACAGAATTGGCTGGCCAACAGAAGACAGCAAGTGGTAGTAGAAGGAAAATATTCTGCCTGGAAGTCTGTGGTGAGTGGTGTTCCACAGGGCTCTGTCCTTGGGCCTCTACTGTTTGTAATTTTTATTAATGACTTGGATGAAGGGATTGAAGGATGGGTCAGCAAGTTTGCAGACGACACAAAGGTTGGAGGTGTCATTGACAGTATAGAGGGCTGTTGTAGGCTGCAGCGGGACATTGACAGGATGCAGAGATGGGCTGAGAGGTGGCAGATGGAGTTCAACCTGGATAAATGTGAGGTGATGCATTTTGGAAGGTCGAATTTGAAAGCTGAGTACAGGATTAAGGATAAGATTCTTGGCAGTGTGGAGGAACAGAGGGATCTTGGTGTGCAGGTACATAGATCCTTTAAAATGGCCACCCAAGTGGACAGGGTTGTTCAGAAAGCATATGGTGTTTTGGCTTTCATTAACAGGGGGATTGAGTTTAAGAGTCGTGAGATCTTGTTGCAGCTCTATAAAACTTTGGTTAGACCGCACTTTGCATACTGCATCCAGTTCTGGTCGCCCTATTATAGAAAAGATGTGGATGCTTTGGAGAGGGTTCAGAGGAGGTTTACCAGGATGCTGCCTGGACTGGAGGGCTTATTTTATGAAGAGAGGTTGACTGAGCTCGGACTTTTTTCATTGGAGAAAAGGAGGAGGAGAGGGGACCTAATTGAGGTATACAAGATAATGAGAGGCATAGATAGAGTCGATAGCCAGAGACTATTTCCCAGGGCAGAAATGACTAACACGAGGGGTCATAGTTTTAAGCTGGTTGGAGGAAAGTATAGAGGGGATGACAGAGGCGGGTTCTTTACACAGAATTGTGAGCGCATGGAATGCGTTGCCAGCAGCAGTTGTGGAAGCAAGGTCATTGGGGACATTTAAGAGACTACTGGACATGCTTATGGTCACAGACATTTGAGGGTGCATACATGAGGATCAGTGATCGGCACAAAATCGTGGGTTGAAGGGCCTGTTCTGTGCTGTACTGTTCTATGCTCTATGTAGATGTACCTAATAGAAATGGTGCAAAACTTGACCTACTCTTGGGAAGTAAGGCAGGGCAGGTGACTGAGGTGTCAGTGGGGAAGCATTTTAGGGCCAGTGACCATAATTCTATTCATTTTAAACTGGTGATGGAAAAGGATAGACCAGATCTAATAGCTGAAGTTATAAATTGGAGGAAGGCCAATTTTGATGGTATTAGACAAGAACTTTCAAAAGCTGATTGGGTGCAGATATTTGCAGGTAAAGTGACAGCTGAAAAATGGGAAGCCTTCAAAAATGAGATAACGGGAGTCCAGAGACAGTATGTCCCTGTTCGGGTGAATAGAAAGGCTTGCAGGTGTAGGGAATGCTAGTTGACGAAAGAAATTGATGGTTTGGTTCAGAAACAGAAGGAAGCATATGTCAGGTATGGACAGAAGAGATCAAGAGAATCATTAGACAAGTATAAATGCAGTAGGAGTATACTTAAGGGGGAAATCAGGAGGGCAAAAAGGGGACATGAGAGGGCTTTTGCAAATAGGGTTAAAGAGAATCCAAAGGATTTTTACAAATACATTAGGGACCAAAGGGTAACTAGGGAGAGAAGACCAACAAGACAGCCTTTGTGTGAAGTCACAAGAAATGGGCAAGATATTCAATGAATATTTTGCATCAGTGCTTACTGTGGAGAGGGACATGGAAGATATAGAATGTAGGGAAAATAGATAGTGACATATTGAAACATGTCCATGCTGCGGTGGAGGGAGTGCTGGATGTCTTGAAACGTATAAAGGTGGATAAATTCCCAGGACCTGATCAGATGTACCCTAGAACTCTGTGGGAAGCTAGGTAAGTGACTGCTGGGCTCTTGCTGAGATATTTGCATCATCAATAGTCACAGGTGAGGTGCCAGAAGACTGAAGGTTGGCTAACGTGGTGCCACTGTTTAAGAAAAGTAGTAAGGACAAGCCAAGGAACTATAGACCAGTGAGCCTGACGCCGATGGTGGGCAAGTTGTTGGAGGGAAGCCTGAGGGACAGGATTTATATACATTTGGAAAGGCAAGGACTGAGAGGGGAAAGATATAAAAGGCACCTCAGGGGCAACCTTTTCACGCAGTGTGGTGCGTGGATGGAAACCAGAAGAAGTGGTACGATTGCAACATTTAAAAGACATCTGGATGGGTATATGAATAGCAAGGGTTTAGAGGGATATGGCCAAGTGCTGGCAAATGGGTCTAGATTGGGTGGCGTATCTGGTCGGCATGGATGAGTTAGACCGAAAGGTCTGGTTCCACACTGTACATCTCTGACTCTACGACTTTATAAGGGCAGCATGAATCCAAGCAGCCAAGGACAGACAGATCAGAAAAGATCTGAATGGCCATATTTCCGACCGGACAGAAGTATGCAGAGATGTCCTCCCGGCTTGGTGTTAAGTATTAGGCATGGCATCAATTACATCCACAGAATATATAATTTCAACATTTACAGATGACAAATTTTGGAATTGTGATGAGCTCAGAGGAAAGCAATTTAGGATGCCACAGACTGGTGAAATGAGCAGGTGAAATTCAATGTTGACAAATGTTAAATGACATCTTTTGGAAGAGAAAGAGGTGATAAAGCATGGCACTGAAAAAGGCACAGCAAGTCAGGCACCATCTGAGGAGAAGACAGTCGATGTTTCGGGCATAACTCTTCTTCAGTCCTCATTTTCTCCGAAGAGAAAGAGTAAATTAATGGTATAATTTTAATGAGTGTGCTGGAATGGGGACACAGGAGAGTCCACAAACCTAGAGCAGGCATTTGGTATCCTGGACCTTATCAACACAGGCAGGGAGTACAAACACACGTAAACTAAAAGAACAAGTTTATAAATCATCAGTTAAACCTCAGTTGGAGTATTGTTCATAAAGCAGTGATACCAATTGCTAAGAAATGTCAAAGTCTACAATTATTCTCCCTAAAACAGAAACAATTGAGAAAGAGGGAGCTGTATAGAGTTGTTAGCAAAAAAACCTTGTCGGCTTTTAATGGGAGGGGAGTTATTAACCAGAAAACCCAGATTTATGATAATTGATAAATTCTAGGGTTGGAGGAGAACGCCAAGCAACCTTCTTAGTGAAATGTTATGGTCAAGAGTAAAATTCCGAAGAGGGTAGTGAAATAACATTTAATAGCAATGTCAGAAATAGAATTAGATATCTCCTTTAGAATGGGAGATTTGGCAGTGCTAAGGGAACAAAAAACAGAACTGGGACTAATCAGATAGCTCTTTCAAAGAGCCTGAATATGGTGTATTGCATAATTCTATGTTAAAAATCTGCTACTTCTAACAGAACAAGGCAGTAACCATTGCCAATTACAACGTAATGCTTAAACGATTAGTGGAACTTGTTCTTAATTAATTACACAACAAAATGATTCTAGGATTTCTGAAAAGTTGCCTGGTATTAAATTTTGGATTCTGTTCTTAATTTAGAACCAACCGCATCGGAGAACCTCGACATTTAAGAAAACAACAAACTTTAACAAATTTCATTAAAGCCAATTTGCAACTTTGAAGAAAAACATTTTAGAAGACCAAAAATATTTAGAACAGCACTGCATTGTGGTTATTCACAACAAAGCAAACAACTATGTGACAAAGAAATTTTAATCTTTGGTAATCAAAACTTCCTCCCTATTTGTTGATAATTTCTTTTCTTTAAATGTGATGGCATAGTGCCTCAGGAACATTTTATTTGTTATGCACAGAATTGTCAAATATCATACAAATCCTATCTTTCTGAGCTTCCATCCCCTTTAACAAGTGTGTCTCTGAAACCGAAGACTTGGATTGGCTAACTATCATTTTATTCCCAAATTGCTCCTCTTTTCAATACACTATCATTTAATGAAAAATCAATATTATGATTGCAGCAATGGTTAGTGTGATTTTACAGTTGTTTTTCTCAAAACAAACTTTGTACATTCATTTTCACCTCTTGGCTCTATTTGATTAAAATGATACCAAAAAAGAGCAGGAATAGCCTTATGGCCTGAGTCTGCTCTAACATTCAATGACTGGGGTAATCTTGGAACTCAATTCCATTTTTCTGCAAAATACCCAAATCCCCATTTTTCCCAGTCAAAAAAAAATCTATACATTTCAATTTTGAGTATATGCATCAACTGAATATCTATGGCTGTCAAGGATAGAAAATTCCAATGATTCATAACATTTTAACTGAAGAAAGTTGGTTATCTCTCATTCTTAAATGATTCATTCCTTATCTAAGACTTTGGTCCCTAGTTCAACAATGTCTACCCAGGAAAAACAATGTCCAATTTCCAAAGAATGTTATAGTCGCATTATGATCTCCACCTATTTTCCTAAATTCCAGAAGTATCAGCCTAACAAGGAGGTCATGTGACACAGTGGTAGGTGCTCTGCCTGAGTCAAAAGCTTTGGGTTTAAGTCCCACTGCATGACCTGACAGCCAGAGGTGTGTCATGCTGCTGCCAAACTGATGGGAGTATCAATGTGTAAATCCTTGCAACATACAACAGTGATAAGCAGTTAGAACAAGGGAATTTCTTGGTCAGTCATGTGATGTAAAGAAATTTTAACCTCTATAATGATTGTTCATAGCTCCAGGCTACAACATTAATGCAAAATAATTATACAAGACTACTTGGAAACTAATGTGGATCAGAGTTAAAAGGTGTGGCACTGGAAATGCACAGCTGGCCAGGCAGCATTCGAAGAGCAGAAGAGTCGACATTGCAAGCATAAGCTCTTCATTAGCTGGTGCCAACAGCATGCATTTCATTCCTCAGGGTGGATTTGGGACCTGTCTCCTTGACTGTGGGTGGAGACAGTGGATCAGATCAGTCTAGAGACAGAACTGAGAAGTGGAGGGTCGGTCAAACTGTTCAATAACTCAGAAGATAAAATTTTCATCCACTTTGCTGCCTTCAAGACATGTATATCCTTTCATAGATTAGATACCAATTTTGTGCATTGCATGTGTCATCTCATCACGACTAGCAAGATTTGCATACTCTAATATAGAGTCATAGATGTACAGCATGGAAACAGACCCTTTGGTCCAACCTGTCCATGCCGACCAGATATCCCAACCCAATCTAGTCCCACCGGCCAGCACCCGGCCCATATCCTTCCAAACCCTTCCTATTCATATACACATCCAAACGCCTTTTAAATGTTGCAATTATACCAGCCTCCACCACTTCCTCTGGCAGCTCATTCCATACACGTACCACCCTCTACATGAAAAGGTTCCCCTTTGGGTGTCTTTTATATCTTTCCCCTCTCACCCTAAACCTATGCCCTCTAGTTCTGGACTCCCCAGCCCCAGGGAAAAGACATTGTCTATTTATCCTATCCATGGCCCTCATAATTTTGTAAACCTCTATAAGGTCACCCCTCAATCTCCGACACTCCAGGGAAAACAGACCCAGCCTGTTCAGCCTCTCCCTATAGCTCAAGTCCTCCAATCCTGGAAACATGCTTGTAAATCTTTTCTGAACGCTTTCAAGTTTCACAACATGTTTCATATAGGAAGGAGACCAGAATTGCACGCAATATTCCAACAGTGGCCTAACCAATGCTAGCCACTTTGCAAAAAAGGTCAAGATATCAACTTAGACAAAGAATATGTGTAGTTATTAGTTAATAAAATCTCAATTTTTATTTTGCACAAATCTAATTTAGTTTCTAGTTAGCAAACTACAGTGGCGCACTGGGCCAGTGGCATAATGGATAAGGCATGTGACATCAGATCAGAAGATTGTAGGTTCAAGTCCTACCTGGTTCGAGTGTAATGTGCTACTTTGACCGCATTGCAGTCAGTGGTTAGCAATGCTGCCACACAGCGCTAGGGACCAGAGTTCAATTCCCGCCTTGGGCAGCTATCTGTGTGGAGTTTGTTCATTTTCCCTGTGTTTGCCTGGGTTTCCTCCGGGTGCTCCAGTTTCCTCCCACAATCCAAATATGTACAAGTCAGGTGAACTGGCCATGCTAAATTGCCCATAGTGTTAGGTGCATTAGTCAGGGGTAAATCTTGGGCAGGGGAATGGGTCTGGGTGGATTACTCTTTGGAGGGTCGGTGTGGCTTGTTGGGCCGAAGGGCCTGTTTCCATACTGTAGGGAATCTAATCTAATCGAAACACCTCATGTAATTGGAGTTCTGTAGTTGCCAGTTTTAAGCTGGATATTACAAAGCTTTCAACGAAAGAACAGCTTTCTTAAGAGCCAGCTGAAACTGGATTCTCATAAGTGAGTCAGAAAGGGCTTTTGTCTTAGAAACTTAGAAATTCAGTCAGCAAACACAGTTTGACTTAAGACTGAGTGTGTAGTTGTTGAGTAAGAAAGTTTAAGTTTTTATTTCATACAAATCTAATTTCACTTGCGGTTGGCATTAAACTGAAATTTAGCACTTAAATTATTGAGTTGTCAGCCAAAAGCAGGGTTTAAACCAGGCTTCCAGTGAAAAGTTAGTTTAATTAACAACCAGCTAAAACTGGTATAAAGACAGTTTGTTTCTATTGAAAAAAGAACAGTTTCAAAAACAAAAGACTGAAGGATTGCTGCATGTTTGAATGCAAATAGCCTGACGTTCATTGTAAGCATCATTTATGTAGCTGTTTGTGAACTAGGAGAACAAGTCTGTAAACAAGCTGGAACCAAGGATTTATGTACAAAGTTTTGGTTAACAACAAGAAACTAAATATGGACTAGCGACCAGTTATCGATGATTAAGGACTTCTGCCTGCCAATAACCATTTGATTCATTCTTGGCTAACTGAACAGCGCAGGGATGTGAATAACATACATAGAAGCATTCGGACCACCAGCAACTCAGGAGCTCTCTCTATACTCTGCAGAAAATGCCACTTTAAGACTGAAGAAAACCAATATATCTTTCGTTCAGCAGTTGTTATAAGTGGTAACTTAATACGTCAGAAGCCTTTCATAAGTGAACCAGCCACCTTATGCCTCTCACAAACTAGTGAAAGTATGGAGAGGGATTACTCAGAAGCAGTGTTCTGATCAGTAGAAGGTCATAACAATCATCCTCAGCGATCTTCGTGAACAGAAATAACTGAACCACTTCCCTATTTTTCCCTCTGTCTATAATCCTTGTGATCAGGTTAGGATTAGTGAGCGAGTGCATTTGTGTGTGCACGTGCACGCGCATACGTGTACAAAGGTGTTAAGAGTTATAAGTAGTAAAATTATATGCTAACAATTCATAATTGTTTACCTGCAGCTACAAGCCAATTACATGAAATAAATAGTAATTCTTTGTTAGGTACAGAAACCTGTACATGTTTTTTGTCAACGTGGTCTAAAAGAGAAGTAAATAGGGACATTTTTAAAATCTACAACTTTTATGATAATTCCAGGAAGATGGGGATCAATTTATAGCATGCTACCTCACTGAGGTGTCCGACTGGATCCTTATTAAACGACTCAGAAAGGCCTTTTGTCTCAGCAGCCTATTTGTTATGAAGTTGAAGGTGTGTACTGTCTCAGAGTACTAGAAAATTGAAAAAATGTAAAATTTGGCTGTGAAATAGATATCTGAGTTGGTTATTGTTTTGACAACTATTCGAATTTAACCAGCTTAAATTATGCCCCAGGATACTAAAACCCAATCGAGTTTGAAATTATTGTTTTGCCAACTTCGAACCAATGAGATGATCTGATGCTGGTGATATAAAAAAAAGGCAGGCTTTTTGAAAATCAGACAGAGCAACTTCCATCAAAAGAGAAATACCCAAGACGTTGAAATACTCTCTCCATCAAAGGTACCTTTTCGTATGAAACATCTTCACAGTAAGAAGAAAGATGACGACTCAGGGAGATCTTCAGCCGGAAGAAGAAAGATATTGAAGATGAAAGCCGCTGTATGATTTTGAAATTAAGTTGATATAATTTTAATAAGTGTTTTACTGGAACAGTATATTGTTATTGAGTTGGAGGCTGGTAATAAGCAGTTAAGAGAAAGGAGGGCTTAGAGTTGTGAATAGTTGTTTAATGTTCATTTTTAGAGTTCAAGAATAAATTGATATTTTTTTCTTAAATAGAAGAACAGATTACAAGGCAAGGTGAGCTTTACTGGGTGTTTAGTTGAATAAACAGTAGGATTCACTGCCATGTCGTAACAATATAAAACTAGCCAAGTTAGTGCGGACTTGCAATAGAGTGTGGCAATTAAGTGATTAAGGAAGTTCAGGGGAGGAAGGGAAAGAGGTGTTCTGTTGCATTTATTTTTCCTAAATTCTTTCAGGAATTGTTTCTGACTCTGCTACAGGAGAAGCTAGTTATTTGGGGAGGATCTGGTAAGTGACTAAGATTTATTCAATTCCTAAGCCATTCCTGATGAAGGGCTTATGCCCAAAACATTGACTCTCTTGCTCTTCGGACGCTGCCTGACCTGCTGTGCTTATCCAAGGCCACCCTTTAAGACTCTAACTCTCCAGCATCTGCAGTCCTCACTTTCTTCTACAGCAATACGGTATATAAAAATATATCTAAATATGAAATTGAATAAATTAAGTAGCTCCTTAGAACACATTAGGGGCTCAGTGGTTAGCATTGCTATAGCGCCAGGGACCTGGGTTCAATTCCAGCCTCAGGCAACTGTCTGAGTGGGGTTTGACAATCTTCCTGTGTCTGCCTAGGTTTCCTCTGGGTACTCCAGTTTCCTCCCACAGTCCAAAGATGTACAGATTAGGTGAATTGGCCATGCTAAATTGCCCATAGTGTACAGGGATGTGAAGGTTAGGTACATTTGTCAGGGGAAATGTAGAATAATAGGGTAGGGGAATGGGTCTGGGTGGGGTACTCTTCAGATGGTCTGTGTGGACTGGGGCCAAATGATCTGTTTCCACACTGTAGAGATTCTATGACATTAAGGACGGCATAATGGTAATGAATAAGCTTCGCATGGTCAGGAAGGAGAGGTCAGATCTGGAGTGAGACACAGCCTGAGTAAAAGTATAGTTCAGGGAATTCAGAGGCAGTATGGGAATTCGGTGTAGAGGCAAAATGGTACCTTTCGCTAGCTTTTTTGGCTCATATCCTGTTTAAAACAGGATAAGTTGAAGCCCAGAAATAGGGACCCAGCAAAGAAGAGTAACTTCACAAGTAGACCATAAGGTTATCTGTTAGTGACAGTCAAATTAGTAGCTTTCTATTGGTTACTTTCAGATTGAAGGTAAGTAAGGAAAATGTTTATAGGCTACAAACTAAAACATCATTATGAAATCATTAAAACTCAAATTGAGAACTAAGTAATTAAATGGAGATATAGCGCTAGACAATATGTTGTAACTGCATGATGTGGGAGCTGGTGGGCCCAATTGTGGTTCATAGGTTCATCTGTAGCAAATGTTGGTTGCTTGAGGAACTCTGACTCAGAGTTGATGAGCTAGAGTCTGAGGTTTGAACACTGCAACACATTAGGAGGAGGAGAGTTTCTAGAGGCAGTCGCACACTTTAGATTAATTACCTTGAATTTGGTTAGTAGTCATGGACAGGAGAGTGTGACTACAGGTAAGAGTTGAGAGTGTGGTGCTGGAAAAGCACAGCAGGTCAGACAGCATCCGAGGAGCAGGAGAATCGATGTTGCAGGCATGAGCCCTTCATCGGGAATGAGGCTTATGAGAGATAAATGGGAAGGGGTGGGGCTGGGGAGGGCGGGTAACTGAGAGTGTGATAGTTCGATGAAGGTAGGGGTGATGATAGATTTGAGAGGAGGGTGGAGCAGATAGGTGGGAAGGAAGGTGGAAAGGTTGGAAAGGTCAAGAGGGTCATGGCGGGTTGGAAGGTTGGATCTGGGATAAGGTGGAGGGAAGGGAAATGAGGAAACTGGTGAAATCCACATTAACACTGTGTGATTGAAGGGTCTGTAGGCAGAAAATGATGCATTCTTCCTCCAGGAGTTGGGTGGTTAGGGTTTGACGATGGAGGCGGCCCAGGACCTGCATGTCCTTGGCAGAGTGGGACAGGGTGTTGAAATGTTTGGGTTTATTTTGTGCGTGTATCCAGGAGATGTTCTCTGAAGTGTTCTGCAAGTAGATGCCCTGTCTCCCCAACGTAAAAGAGACCACATCGGGAGCAAAGGATACAGTAAATGACATGTGTGGAGGTGCAGGTAAATCTCTGATGGATGTGGAAGGCTCCTTTGGGACCTTGGATGGAGGTGAGGGGAGGGAGGTGTGGGCACAAGTTTTGGAATTCTTGTAGTGGCAGGGGAAGGCGCCAGGAGGGGAGGGTGTGGTGGTGTGGGGCATGGACCTGACAAAAGAGTCACAAAAGGAATGGTCTTCATGGAATGCAGATAAGAGTGGGGAGGGAAATATACCTCTGGTGGTAGGGTCTGTTTGTAGGTGGCAGAAATGGCAGGTTCTGTCCTTGTTGCGGTTGGAGGGCAGAGGTGCAGATACGGCGGAGGCGGAGGAAATGGGGATAAGGGATAGCGTTTTTACAGGAGGCAGGGTGGAAGGAGGTGTAGTATAGGTAGCTGTAGGAGTCGGTGGGTTTGTAAAAAATGTCAGTTTCAGTTGGTCACCGTTGATGAAGATGGAGGGGTCCAGGAAGGGGAGGGAGGTGTCTGAGATGGTCCAGGTAAACTTAAGGTTGGGGTGGAACGTGTTGGTGAAATTGATTAACTGTTCAATCTCCTTGTGGGAGCACAAGGTGGTGCTGATGCAGTCATCAATGTAGCGGAGGAAAAGGTGGGGAATGGTGCCAGTGTAACTGCGCAAGGTGTACTGTTCCACGTAGAAGAGATAGGCATAACTGGGGCCCATGTGGGTGCCCGTGGCTACTCCTTTGGTCTGGAGGAAGTGGGAGGATTCAAAGGAGAAATTATTGAAGGTGAGGACCAGTTCAGCCAAACAAATGAAAATATCAGTGGAAAGGTATTGATGGGGACACCGGGAGAGGAAGAAACATAGGGCTTGGAGGCCTTCATCATGGCGGATAGTGGTGTACAGGGACTGAACGTCTATTGTGAAGATGAGGTGGTTGGGCCCAGGGAAGAGTAAGTCATGGAGGAGCTGGAGAGCATGGGTAGTGTCCCAAACGTAGGTGGGGAGTTCCTGGACATGGGGATAGGACAGTATCAAGGTATGTGTAGATGGGTTTGGTGGGGCAGGAGCAGTTACGACAATAGGTCTGCCAGGCCAGTCAGGTTTGCGAATCTTGGGTAGGAGGCAGAACCGGGCAATGCGGGGTGAGACTACGAGTAAGGCAGGTTGATAGGCCCCGGAGGTATCCAACAGGTTTGAGGTCCTTGCTCCCTGTGTGGATGAGGGTGGGGCTGTGGGTAGGATGAGTAAGTTGACCATAGCACAATGGCACATGAAGCCATTTAAAAGGGGAGGAGAAAAGAAAACTATAGTTGTAATTAGGCAATAGACGCTGTTCTTTGTGACCAGGACTGAGTCTTGATGGCTGCGTTGCCTTCCTGGTGCCCTGGTTCAGGATTTCTCACCTGGGCTGCAGAGGAACTTGGAGTGGGAAGGGAAAGATTCAGTTGTCATGGTCTATGTAGGTACAAATGATACAGGTAGGACAACTAAAGACATTCTGCTAAGGGAATATGAGCAGAGAGGGTCCAAATTTAAAAAAGCAGAACCAAAATCTCTGGGTTACTACCTAAACCTAAGCTAATTGGAATCAACTAGACTAAAGAGCTAAATGCATTGCTCAAAGACTGGTATGTGAGAAATGGGTTTGAATTCATGGGATATTAGTGCCAGTACTCGGAAAGAAGGGAACTGCTCCGAAGGGATGGTTTCCAACTGAATCATGCTGGGACAAGCATCCTGGCAGATTGCATAACAAAGCCTGTGTAAATGGCTTTAAACTAAATTTAAACTAAGCTCAGGGTGAGCGTGCACAGCAGAGGTCAAAATTTCCAGAACAAGTAATAGGACAGAGAGTTTGAGAAGGGTCAGGAATCTAACTTCAGCAGAGCAGATGACGAGACTACTGAGTAAGGAGCCATCAATGCAGGACTGAGAGTTTTATATTTAAATGTTTGCAGCATACAAAATAAGGAGAAAAAGCTTGTAGCGCAGATTGAAATAAGCAGGTACAATGTTGTGGGTAACACAGGGACACGGCTGCAAGGGGATCAAGGCTGGGAACTAAATATTCAAGAATATACATGCTATCAAAATGACACTCAGGTGGGCAGTGAGGGCGGAGTTGCCTTGTTAGTAAGAAACAAAATTAAATTAATGGCAAGAAGTGATATAGAGTTGGAGGGTGTAGAATATAAAAGAGTAGAATTGAGGAACCACAAAGGAAGAAAGACTCTGGTGGGAGTTGTGCACAGGCCTCCTATCAGGAGATAGAAAAACATGTAAGAAAGACACCAATACAATATTCATGAGAGACTTCAAAATGAAGGTGGACTGGGAAAATCAGGTTTGTAGCAGATCCCACGAAAAGGAATTCATGGAATGTCTACAAGATGGTTTTTTGGAGCAGCTTGTGGTAGACACCACTGAACTCACCCTATGTTTTGAGAAGAAGCTTGATTGAAATGTTACGATATTACAATTGAGTACTGGTGGTTCTGTTGTAACACGCATTTCATTAACTCTGATTTGATAGAACACGATTGACAAATTGAGGCATCATTTCTAAAGCGTGAACGTTTAAAGCGTGTGTTGGCTGTAACACGATTACATCACCAACACTAAATGTTGTTTCTAAAACATGGATTTTCTAAAACAAGGGGTTGCACAAGAATGCAACCATTGTGTTAGAGAGGAATGGTCTGTAAAGGTAACTACAAAGACATGAGCGAGGAGCTCACCAGAGTTGATTGGAAAGGAAGCCATGGAATGAAAATGGTGAAGCAGCAATGGCAGGAGATTCTGGGAGTAATTTGAAAGGCACAGCAGACATGTATCCCAAGGAAAAAGAAATAGACTAAGGGTAGGACATGGCAACCATGGCAGTCAAGTGAAATCAGGAACAGCATAAAAGCCAATAGAAAAAAACATAGAAGGTGGTGAAGTTTATTGGGAAGCTATTAAAAATCCAACAATAACTAAATAAGTAATAAGGAAGGAGAAGATGAAATGTGACAGCTGGTATCATAGAAAACGTTTAGCAAGAACTTTTGTAGATATCAAAAGATAAGAGGGGGGCAAGAGTGGACATTGGAGCAGTGGAAAATGAGAATGGAGAAGTAACAATAGGGAATAAAGAAATGGTGAGGAAGTGAACTTTGCATTGCTTTTAATAGAAGACGACATCAGCAACATTCTAGCACTTCAAGGAAGTCTGGGAACAGAGGTCAGTATAATAGCCATCACTAAGAAGGTGCTGTGGAAGCTGAAACTTCTGAAAGTCCAGACCAGATAGATTATACCCGAGTTTTGTGGGAAATAGCTGAAGAGATTGTAAGATGATCTTTCAGGAGTCACTGGAGTCACGGATGGTCCCAAAAGACTGGAAAACTGCTAATGTAACAGCCCTGTTTAAGAGAGAGGCAGAAGGCAAGAAATTATAGGCTACTTAGCCTGACTGTGCTTGCTGATTAAAATTTTAGAATCCACTGAGTTTGCAGAGTACTTGGAATTGCATGGTAAAATAGGGCTGAGTCAGCATGGTTTCATCATGTATAGGTCATGCCTGACAAATCTGTTAGGATTCTTCAAGCAAGTAATGAGCAAGTGAGACAAAGGAGAGCCAGTGGACATG
Organism: Chiloscyllium plagiosum; assembly: GCF_037043375.1. NCBI lineage: Eukaryota > Metazoa > Chordata > Chondrichthyes > Orectolobiformes > Hemiscylliidae > Chiloscyllium > Chiloscyllium plagiosum. The sequence goes on from NW_028270177.1 coordinate 38,355,245, forward strand.
ATCCATTTGGATTTCCAGAAGGCCTTTGACAAGGTGATGGACAGGAAGCTTCTAAATGAGGTAACAGCCCATGGTATTAGGACCAAGGTACTGGTCTAGATAGAGGATTGGACGGCTGACTGGCAGAAGGCACAAAGTAGGGATAAAGGAGTCTTTATCAGAATGGCAGCCAGCAACTAATAGAGTTCCGCAGATGTCAGTGTTGGGACAACTATTCACATTACATTAACAGTCTGGACAAAAGAACTGAGGGCAAGATAGGCAGAGGAATAGATGGTGTTGAGGAAACAAGGTGGCTGCAGAAGAACTTGGACAGGTTAGAAAAGTGGGCAAAGAAGTGGCAGGTGGAATACAATGTGGGAAAGTGTGAGGTTATGCACTTTGAGAGGAACAATAGAGGCATAAATTATTTTCTAAATGGGGAAAGACTGCACAAACCTGAATCACAAAGAGAGTTAAGAATCTTAGTTCAGAATTCTCCAGGTCAATATGCAGGTTCAATTGGCAGTTAGGAAGGTAAAGGCAATGTTAGCATTCATTTCAAGAGGGTTAGAATTCAAGAGCAGAGGCTGTATTGCTGAGGCTGTATAAGGCTCTCATCAGACGGCATTTGGAATTTTGTGAACAATTTTAGGCCCCATGTCTAATGAAGGGTGTGCTTTGGAGAGAATTCCAGTGAAGGTTCAAAGAATGATCACAGAAATGAAGGTGTTGTTGTATGAGGAACAGTTGAGGAGTCTGTACTTGGAGCTTATAAGGGAGAGGGGTGATCTCATTGAAACTTACAGAATACTGAGAGACCTGGATAGAGTGGACATAGAGAAGATGTTTTCACTAGGAGGAGACACTAGGTTCAGAGCGCACAGCCTCACAGTGAAGGAATTACCCTTTTTATCTGAGATGAATGGGAGTTTCTTTAGCCAGAAGTTGGTTACCCTATGGAACTCATTGTCACACAGGACTGTGGAGACCAAGTCATTGAGTGTATTTAAGACAGAAATTGATTGGTTCTAGATTAGTAAGGAGATCAAAGATTATGAAGAAAAGGCAAGAGAACAGAATTAAGAAACAAATTGGCCATGATTGAATGGCAGAGGAAACTAGATAGGCAGAATGGCCTAATTCTACTTCATCATCATAAAGTCTTGTGATAGCCAGGTCCAACCGCTGATTACTGCTGCCTCTGAAAATGCAGTTTACTCCTAAGCTTTACATAGAACATAGAAAAATACAGTGCAGTACAGGCCCTTTGGCCATAGATGTTGCGCCGATCCAAGCCCACCTAACCTACACTAGCCCACTGTCCTCCATATGCCTATCTGATGCCCGTTTAAATGCCCATAATGAGGGAGAGTCCACCACTGCTACTGGCAGGGCATTCCATGAACACACGACTCGCTGAGTAAAGAATCTACCCCTAACATCTGTCCTATACCTACCACCCCTTAATTTACAGCTATGCCCCCTCATAATAGCTGACTCCATACGTGGAAAAAGGTTCTCATGGTCAACCCTATCTAAACCCCTAATCATCTTGTACACCTCTATTAAGTCACCCCTAAACCTTCTTTTCTCCAATGAAAACAGCCCCCAAGTGCCTCACTCTTTCCTCATACGATCTTCCTACCATACCAGGCTTTGTTTCCTCTCTGCAGCTATTTTTCTGTCCATGTCAGTATGCTACACCTAATCCTATGCACTTTAATTTTATATTTTAATCTCTTATGTGGGACCTTACAGAAAACTTTTTGAAAGTCCAACTACATAAATTCCCCCATATGAACTCTACTACTTACATCCTTGAAATATTCCAACAGATTTGTCAAGCATAATTTCCCTTTTGTAAATCCATGCTGGTTCTATTCAGTCCTGTCACTATTATCCGAGTGGTCTGCTATCAATTCTTTAATAATGAACTCCAGCATTTCCCTGCTACTAATGTCAGTCTATAATCACCACAGAACACACCAGATGGCCACCTTCTTTAGAGACCGCAATTTCCCTTCCCACGTGGTTAAAAATGCCCTCCAACGCATCTCGTCCACATCCTGCACCTCCGCCCTCAGACCCCACCCCTCCAACCGTAACAAGGACAGAATGCCCCTGGTGCTCACCTTCCACCCTACCAACCTTCGCATAAACCAAATCATCCGCCGACATTTCCGCCACCTCCAAACGTACACCACCACCAGGGATATATTTCCCTCCCCAACCCTTTCCGCCTTCCGCAAAGACCATTCCCTCCGTGACTACCTGGTCAGGTCCACACCCCCTACAACCCACCCTCCCATCCTGACACCTTCCCCTGCCACTGCAGGAATTGCAGAACTTGCGCCTACACCTTCTCCCTCACCTCCACCTAAAGGAGCCTTCCACAACCATCAAAGTTTTACTTGCACATCCACCAATATCATTTATTGTATCCGTTGCCGCCGATGCGGTCTCCTCTACATTGGGGAGACTGGGCGCCTCCTAGCAGAGTGCTTTAGGGAACATCTCTGGGACACCCACACCGATCAACCACACCGCCCTGTGGCCCAATATTTCAACTCCCCCTCCCACTCTGCCGAGGACATGGAGGTCCTGGGCCTCCTTCACCACCGCTCCCTCACCACGATGCCTGGAGGAAGAACGCCTCATCTTCCGCCTCGGAACACTTCAATTCCAGGGCATCAATGTGGACTTCAACAGATTCCTCATTTCCCCTTCCCCCACCTCACCCCAGTTCCAAACTTCCAGCTCGCACTGTCCCCATGACTTGTCCTACCTGCCTATCTTCTTTTCCACCTATCCACTCCACCCTCCTCCCTGACCTATCACCTTCATCCCCACCCGCACTCACCTATTGTACTCTATGCTACCTTCTCCCCACTCCCACCCTCCTCTCATTTATCTCTCCACCCTTCAGGCATTCTGCCTGTAATCCTGATGAAGGGCTTTTGCCTGAAACGTCAATTTTACTGCTCCTCAGATGCTGCCCGAACTGCTGTCTTTTTTCAGCACCACTCTAATCTAGAATCTGGTTTCCAGCATCTGCTGTCATTGTTTTTACCTAGTCTATAATCACTGTTTTATATCTACTCCATTTTGTAAAACAGTGGAATTACATCAGTTACTTTCCAATCCATTGGAACTGTTCCAGAATCTTGAAAGATGACTATCATGCATTCACTATTCCTAGGACATGGTCTTAACTACTCCATGATGGAGATTATCAAGCCCAGGGGATTTATCAGCCTGTAATCCCATCAGTTTCTCGAACACCATTTCCATACTCATACTGATTTCCTTTAGTTCCTCCCTCTCACCGGACTCCGTGTTCGCCAACACTTTTGGGATGTTAATCATGTCCTCCTTTGTGAAGACAGAACCAAAATATATTCTGAATTGGTCTGCCAACTCTCTGTTCCTACTATAATTTCCCTTGTTTTGGATCACAAGGATCCTACATTGGATTTCACTTACCTTTTTCTCTTTACGTATTTATAGAGGCTTTTATAATTAGTTTATACATTCCCTGCAAGCTTACTCTTGTATTCTATTTACCACCTCTTAATCAATCCCTCTGTCCTCCTTTGTTGAAGTTTAAACTGCTCCCAATCCTCAGGTATGCTGCTCTTGTTGGCCAATTTATATGCTCCTTCCTTAGATCGAATACTATCCCTAATTTCCCTTGTTAGCCATTGCTGGGTTAACTTTCTTGTTTTCTTTTTGTGCCAGTGATGAACAAGTGTCGCAGTTCCTTTCTGCATTCTTTAAAACATCACCATTGCCTGTCCACTGTCATCCCTTTAAATGAGGCTCCCCAATTCTTTTACATTCTCAAAATCTTTGCTCAGTTCTTCAGTTATGGTTGTTAAATGCAAGTTTACTTCATGCAAATTAAATATTAATTTTGTAAAGTTACATATAATTTTAACATTTTCCTTCTCTTGCAGTGATCTGAAATAAAGCAGAATTGGTAAGAAGTTTGTACCTTGCATTGGGGAAAAGATATAACCATATGATTCTCCTCAATAAGTACTAAGGTACCTGAAGGCGTCCAATTGCAACAAGGCAAAATTTACTGCTTTGTCCACCATCTGATTCCTCCTCTGGAAGGGTCATTCCTGTCAAACAAAGAAGAGGTCACCGTGTTATTATTATTAAGAAACTTTAGGACTTGCAATATCACTTTATTCTCATTGAACCCTCTGAAACTGTCCATTTTGTTCAAGGTACCAAACAGGTTAATCCAATGTAGTGAAAATCTCTAAATTGTTTATGCAGCAGAGTAACTTTCCAGCCTAAAATTCATTGGGATATGTTGTCTTTGTCAAATAAAGTAGCAAAACATGATTACTGGCAACCACTGCTCCAGTCGTGATGCAGTTCAGGTATGCACCATTGCAGTAGGACATCATATGGGCCTTTGCAAGGCCAACGTGTGGTGGGTCAGCAATCATCTATAAAATATTTCCTTACATATATAATTTTTTTTTAAATGAACAAAAATAATGCTCACAGAAGGTTTTCAAGGTGAACCAGAAGCCTAGTCCAATTACTTGGTGATAAAAAGGGTATTCAAGAGGAAGACAGAGGTATTACAGAGCAAAATACTGTGTGCAGTCATTGTAGCTGAAGACACAGACGCCACCAAAAACAAAGCTGAGCTACAGTGAATACACATGGTCTCAAAGACAGTGGATCAAAGTGTTTGGAAGAATGGGTGGCATGGTGGGGGGGGTTGGATCGAGGCAATGACAGTCTGGGGTATGAAGAACATTCCCTAAGGGAAAGGCAGAGAAATCTGGCTGGCAGCAATGATGCACCTGAGAGAAGACATTAGATTAAAACTGCTCTCTGATGAGACAAAATTCACCAATGGGGATCTAGTCTTTAAATCTTCTAGGCCAGCTTTTACCAACTTGAATTCAGCTTTGCACAGGAGCATAAAGAAGGAGGAATTAACAGTAGTTTCACAGGATGGATCATAAAAAGATACTAGGCTGTTTCTGAACACCACTGCACAGAGCACTTAAATAACAAAACATTAAAATTGTAATATCCAAGATGTAAAACCAATCAGAAGTAATGCACCATATGCATTCACTTTCATAGGTCAGGTGCCCTCAATTTAGGAACCAAAGCCAAAGTGCGTACCTATTATTTTTTCAAGCAACCCACCAGAAGTATTCAAATATAAAGAAATTAGAGAGCATTTGCAAAAGTAGTCAGTACAATCCAAGAAGATGAAAAGAAACTGAGCACAGTTTTTTTTTACTAAATGGAAACAATTACACAGTGTTTAAATACTATTTTGCTGAACCAATCAGACGGAGCTCATAGTGTATGTAAATAAGAAATCATAAGAAATTATCCAGGCCAGAATTATTTATAGATAAAACAAGCAGTGAAAAAGGTCTTTTTGTTGGGGCTGCAGAGTTCAGGCCTGGCTTAACTGGAGGTAATCAGATTCAACCCTATTAGCAGTTCCACAACTCTCTGAGAACTCTACATTTTTCCAGCTTTGGCCTCACAATTTCGATTTTCTTCAACTCACCATTGGCAGGCCTTCCTTAACGATCAAAACAGGAAGTTCTGGAATTCTCAGTGCGAGTCTTTCTCTCCCCACCACTGAATGGTCTATTTCCATCACCCATTTAACTGCCTGTGTTTCTGGTCCAATTACTAATTTACAGACAAAGCCTGTCAGGGGGCAGTGTAATGACAAAGGTGGGGGAGGGGATTGAATTACAATGGAATAGGATTTAGGACAATTCTTAACTGAGCTTTTATTGACCTGCCCTCATACCTTTTTAAATTTGTTCTTGGGATGAGGATGTTGCTGGATTGCTCAGATTTATTGCCCATCTGTGATTGTTAAGAGTCGGCCATAATGCTGTGGAGGCTAAACTAGGTAAGGTTGACAGATTTGCTTCCCTTTTGGACATGAGTGAACCAGATGGGATTTTACAACAATCATTAAGAGGTTAATTTTTAATGCCAGATTTTATTAAATTCATATTTTACTATCTATCATGTGGGATTCACTAACATCCTCAAAACATTGGTCTGGGTTTTATTCATCCAGGAGATGTTACAACTATGTTACCACCTCCTACCTTCCTTTGGCTGTATATGAACTTTTGCTTGATTACATACCTGTCAAGTACCTTATGAAACGTTTCTGTATTCAAGTGTATTGCATAAATATACATTGCTTTTACTTATCAACAAAAATTGAGAGACAAATAATAAAGTTTGTTCTTCCATTTAAAAAAATGTTCGAACTTCAAGCATGACAATTTCAAAATTTCTTATCTCCATACATACGAATCAAGTATCAATTTGATATTTTCTTAAAAATTCATCTGCCATATTAATTAAAGAATGTTTCATGAACATCGGAGTTCTGAAATTAAATTTTCATTCCAGGGCAGCAATCCCAAACCAGGCTGAACTGTAGGACAGAAACCTGGAACTGCCAGCAGTAGGACTCTGTAGCAATTTTTGCAACTTGAGGATCCCAACAGAGGATGGTTACTGGCCACCATAGATGCCTTCCATCAATCGTTTCTATATAGTTGGAGGTGAAATTGTAGAAGAAAGTGGTGGCCTTTCAGTCTGGCCAGATCTCAGCCCCAGCAGGTGACCTGCTACCAACTGGAAAATTTCAGTCAGTATCGGAAGAATGAGCTCCATAGATCCTTTAGGTTTCCCAACAGGATGCTCTCAACATGTAGGCAGGTAGCGAAGACGCAGCTCAACCCCCACCGATTTGACCCATTCAAAACAAACTAGAAGCAGGAAACTGTAGACAATCCTGCTGTTGTCTTGCCTCCCCAACCCTTATAAAAACCTGACCCTAATGCTTAGTTCATTTTGGATCTAGTCCAACTGGGGAAGTTTAAATGTTTTTATGATAGGATAAGAAGTATTTTTTAAACACGAGTATTTAAAATAAAAGTCATGAGAAATAGGAACTTTAAATAAACAATGATGTATGCATTATTATTTCATTCTGGCCATAGCACACAAACAGACCACCAAACTAAACATTTCTTGGTTGAGTTTAATTAGTCAACATTCTTTGCTGATTTATTTCCAATAGCAAAAGGAAATAAATTCCTTTCAAGCGTAAGGGGATATTTTTTAAAAATCTGAATTCTTTAAGTTTTTTTTTCCAGTGATGTAAAGTAGAATATTTGTGGTGGGCCAAGGGAGATCAAATGGGGAGAGGATTAGAGAAAAAACATAATTCTATGGCTTCCTTAACAATTTGCACATGTTTAAAGGACCAGTAAATATCTATGCAGTCCATTTCAGCAATAAGTTAAACTGCTCAAAATAGCACTTATAGAGACAGAAAACAAAAATGAAACCCAAGAATATTTGAAATGTTGATTCTAACAGCTTAAGCTCAGCAATTCAGGATCCCTTTTCTATATTTTAATCTTAGTAATGATTTAAAGTATGTCTATTAAGCAAACACTAAGTGGCTTGGGAACTAAGTAAAAATAATGGCAATCAAATGTTTACAAATAGTCTTGTGATCAAACAGGAAAGAAAATGCAGGGTGGCATTGTGGCTAATACTGCCACTTCACAGTGCCAGGGTCCCAAGTTGGAATCCAGCCTCGAACGACTGTGTGTATGGAACTTGCACACCTCCATGTGTCTGCATGGGTTTCTGCTGTGTGCTCTGGTTTCCTCGCTCAGTCCAAAGATGTACAAGTTGGGTGGATTGGCCATGCTGAATTGTCCATAATGTCCAGGGATGTGCAGGCTAGACAGATTAGCAATGGAAAATGCAGAGTTATGGGTATAGGGGGTTGGGGGAGCTGGGTCTGGGTGGAATGCTTTTTGGAGGGTCAAATGGCCTCTTTGTGCACTACAGGGAAACTGCTCTATCAACACAGACATGTGAAATATGGAAATAATTAAGCGCTGGAATGTGAGTAGATAAATTATACAATGTGTATATAGTCAAATCACACCATAGAAGTAGCAACACAGAAAATAATGAGAAGCCATTGTTCTGCCACACAATAAGATCATGACTGATGTGTGAATCAACTCCCTACACATTCATCCCATATCACCAAATAGTTTTGGTTAATTGTATCAATTATCATATGGGGAAAACAGTTCCAAACTTCAAGTAATAATTGCATGCATAAGTGTTTCTCGACTGCACTCCTGAGACACTTGTCTGTAATTTTTAAACAATCTTCCTGACCAGTTCTAAACTCCCCAATGAGTGGAAATAGGTTCTCGCTTTCTTCAGACCAAATATATGGCTATGGACATCCATATGAGCCCCAGTTATTCCTGTCAATTTGTGAGGTATGTGGAACATTCCTTGATCCAGTCCTACCCAGGTGCCTCAATATCCACTACAAATCCACTGACTCCCACAGCTACCACAACTATACATCCTCACATCCTGCTTCCTGTAAGGACCATTCCATTCTCCCAGTTTCTTGATCTCCGTTTCAACCATTCCGATGACAACAACCGCAAGAGGTCTCTGAAATGTCCACCTTCCCCTCAAGTGGGGATTCCCCACCACTGGAGCTGACAGGGCCCTCAGCCGTTTCTGAAACATCTCCTGCCCTACTAACTTCATCCTTTCTCTTCCCTCCCACAACAGTGATAGGGTCCCCCTGGTTATCACTTACCACCCTACCAATATTCACATCCAAAGGATTGTAAACCCCATTTCTGCCACCTCCAACAGGATTACACCACTAGACACATACTCCGCATCCCTCCCTTGTCAACCTTCTGCAGGGACAGTTCCTATTGGGACACCTTGCTCCACTCCCAAAACCTTCCACAGCTCCTGGCATCTTCCCATTTACTTCCTGTAACACCTGCCAATTTACTTCCTCCCTCCTCACTATTCAAAGCTCCAAGATTAAGTAGCATGTTACCTGCACTTCACTTAATCTAGTCTACAGTATTCGCTGCTCACAATATGGTCTCCTCTACATTTGGAACTTGAAGCTCAGTCTGGGCAACCTCTTTGCAGAACATATACATGCTCTCTGCAAAACATTCTGTGAGATCGCTGTTACCCTGTCACATTAACACACCACCATGTTCCCTGGTCAATACCTCTATCTCGGGTTGGCTGCCTCGCTCCAGTGAAGCTCAATTCCAGTTCGAAGAGCAGTATCTCATTTTCTGCTTGAGGAGCCTGCAGCTTTCAGGACTCAATATCAAGTTCAATTATTTTTGGGCTTGAGTACCTTTTCCCACATCCTTCCCCCAAACCCCACCCACCAGACATTTTCATCACCAGGATCACTAGCACAACAACCCATTGTCAGCCCCATTCAAGGTCCCGATTAACAGCTATTCATTTTCCTAGAATGATCTTTACCCATTTCTTTATCTGACCAATGTTGCGCTCGCGCTCTCTCTCTCTCTCTCTGGGCTCCATCTCCACCTATCGGTTACTCCTTCCCCCACACCCCCATCCTGCAATTCTATATTCAGCATAAATACCACACTTTTCATAGCTATAATCAGTTCTGAAGAAAGGTCACTGGATCCAGAATGTTAACTCTACTTTCTCTCCACAGATGCTGCCACCCCTACTGCATTTCTCAGCAATTTCTGAACTTAAAAGTGAAAACAGGTTTTTTTCATTTACTTGAAAATTTTACTTCAATTTCCTAAATTCCAGAAAATGCAACGCTAGATTGTGTAATTTCTCCTCTATGAATAACTGTAATTAAATAATGGATTACCTGTCAATTAAAACGATAAAACGGTTTATGGCTTTACAGGTATGATCTAACCATGCTTTGTACAGCTCTAGCAAACCTTCTATCTGCTTGTGTTCATGACACCTGCACATGAAGCCCATCAGTCCATCGGCCTTTATTTTATTTTCTGTTTTTCCCCATGATGTTTTAATGATTTTTCTGTGTAGACAACCCACCAGTTTCTTTGAACATCAATTGTTTCTACCTCTGCCTTTATGGGGAAATTACCAAAACCAAATTCAAGGAGGAGGTAAGAGTGCAGAGCTCAGGAGGGGTTATTAAAATCTCCAGCACAGGCACATGTAGGACAGAGTGTATGGAAAGGGTTAGCAATCAAACTTCATGCACACTGGACAAATGAATGACAATGAGAAAAGGGATGGTTAATACAAGGTTGAAGATATTATAACTGAGTCTTAAGGAAGAAGGTAAATGAGCTTGTGACGCAGATCAAAATTAGCAGGTATGTTGTGGTGGGCATCTCAGAGACATGGCGGCAAGGGGATCAGGAATGAGAGCTCAATATTCAAGAATACATATCCTATCAAAAAGATAGGCAGGTGGGTAGAGGGAAAAAGTGAGATGCAGATGCTGGAGATCAGAGCTGAAAATGTGTTGCTGGAAAAGCGCAGCAGGTCAGGCAACTTCCAAGGAGCAGGAGAATCGACGTTTCGGGCATGAGAGCCCTTCTTCAGGAATGAGGAAAGTGTGCCAAGCAGGCTAAGATAAAAAGGTAAGGAGGAAGGACACCTCCCCCCTTACTTCCCTCCAAGGCCCCATAAGATCCTTCCATATCCACCACAAATTCACCTGCACCTCCACGCATCATTTACTGCACCCGATGTGGCCTCCTCTATATTGGGGAGACAGGCCGCCTACTTACGGAATGTTTCAGAGAACACCTCTGGGACACCCGGACCAACCAACCCAACCACTCCGTGGCTCAACACTTCAACTCCCCCTCCCACTCTACCAAGGACATGAAGGACCTTGGACTCCTCCATCGCCAGACCATAGCAACACGACGGCTGGAGGAAGAGTATCTCATCTTCCGCCTAGGAATCCTCCAACCACAAGGGATGAACTCAGATTTCTCCAGTTTCCTCATTTCCCCTGCCCCCACCTTGTCTCAGTCCCAACCCTCGAACTCAGCACCGCCTTCCTAACCTGCAATCTTCTTCCCGACCTCTCTGCCCCCACCCCACTCCGGCCTATCACCCTCACCTTGACCTCCTTCCACCTATCACATTTCCAACGCCCCTCCCCCAAGTCCCTACTCCCTACCTTTTATCTTAGCCTGCTTGGCACACTTTCCTCATTCCTGAAGAAGGGCTCATGCCCGAAACGTTGATTCTCCTGCTCCTTGGATGCTGCCCGACCTGCTGCGCTTTTCCAGCAACACATTTTCAGGGGGGTAGAGGGGGTGGGGTTGCCTTATTAGTAAGAAATGAAATTAAATCAATATTAAGAAACAAAGTAGGGAGAGATGGTGTAGAATCTGTGTGAGTAGAATTGAGGAATTGCAAAGGTAAAAAAGCCATAGTTGGAGTTATGTACAGGCCTCTAAATAGTAGTTAGGAGCCAGGGCGCAAGATACACCAATAGATAGAAAAGATGTGTAGGAAAAGCTAAGTCAGAGTTCCGAGGAGTAATTCAGGAGACACAGCAGAGGTACATCCCGAATAAAAAAGAAGCATGTTTACAGGGAGGATGAGGCAACCATGGCTGACTAGGAGGGAAGTCAGGGATAGCATAAAAGCAAAAGAGAAAGCATATAATGTGGCGAAGCACAGCTGAAAGTCAGAGGATTGGGAAGCTTACAAAGACCAACAGCTTACAAAGACCAAAGAACCCCACTGGTCCTCACCGACCACCCCACCAATCTCCATGTACAGCGCATCATCCGCCATCATTTCCGCCACCTCCAAATGAGCCCCGCCCCTCCAACCGCCACCAGGACAGAACCCCACTGGTCCTCACCTACCACCCCACCAATCTCCATGTACAGCGCATCATCCGCCGTCATTTCCGCCACCTCCAAACGGACCCCACCACCAAGGATATATTTCCCTCCCCTCCCCTCCCCTATTAGCATTCCATAAAGACCACTCCCTCCGCGACTCTCTCGTCAGATCCACACCCCCCACCAACCCAACCTCCATTCCCGGCACCTTCCCCTGCAACCGCAGGAGGTGCAAGACTTGCGCCCACACCTCCCGCCTCACCTCCCTCCAAGGCCCCAAAGGAAACTCCCATATCCGCCACAGATTCACCTGCACCTCCACACACATCATCTATTGCATCCTCTGCACCCGATGTGGCCTCCTCTATATTGGGGAGACAGGCCGGCTACTTGCGGAGCGTTTCAGAGAACACCTCTGGGACACCAGGACCAACCAACCCAACCACCCTGTGGCTCAACACTTCAACTCCCCCTCCCACTCCACCAAGGATATGCAGGTCTTTGGACTCCTCCATCGCCAGACCACAACAACACGACGGTTGGAGGAAGAGCGCCTCATCTTCCGCCTAGGAACCCTCCAACCACAAGGGATGAACTCAGATTTCACCGGTTTCCTCATTTCCCCTCCCCCCACCTTGTCTCAGTCAAATCCATCGAATTCAGCACCGCCTTCATAACCTGCAATCTTCTCCCTGACCTCTCCACCCCCACCCCAGTCTGACCCATCACCCTCACCTTGACCTCTTTCCACCTATCACATTTCCGACGCCCCTCCCCCAAGTCCCTCCTCCCTACCTTTTATCTTAGCCTGCTGGACAATCTTTCCTCATTCCTGAAGAAGGGCTTATGCCCGAAACGTCGATTCTCCTGTTCCCTGGATGCTGCCTGACCTGCTGCGCTTTTCCAGCAACACATTTTCAGCTCTGATCTCCAGCATCTGCAGTCCTCACTTTCTCCTCAAAGACCAACAGAGGGCAACAGAAAAGTAAGGCGGGAGAAGATTAAATCTAAGGGTAAACTAGCCAGTAATATCAAAGAAGACTGTAAGAGTTTCTTTAGATATATAAAGAGGAAAAGAGAGGTAAAGTTGGACATTGGGCCACTGGAAAATAACACTGGAGAGATAGTAATGGGGAATAAGGAAATGGCTGAGGAACTGAATCATCACTTCATGTCAGTCTTCATGGTGGAAGACATGAGTATAATCCCAAAAATTCACGAGATTGAGGGGGCAGAGCTGAGTATGGTGGCCATCACCAAGGAGAAAGTGCCAGAAAAACAGAATGGCCTGAAGATGGATAAATCACCTGGACCAGATGGACTACACCCCAGAGTCTAAAGGGGAAAGCTGAAAAGATAGTGGAGGTGTTAGTGGTGATCTTTCAGGAATTGCTAGAATCAGGATGGGAAAATCGCTAACGTCACACCTCTGCTTAAAAAGGGAGTACGTCAAAAGACAGAAAACTACAAACTGATCAGCTCATCCTCAGTCGTGGCAAGATCCTGAAATCCATTGTGAAAGATACAGTAAAAAATGACAAAGTCAGCATGGTTTCATCAAGGGGACGTTTTGCCTGACAAATCTGCTAGAATTCTTTGAGGAAGTAATGAGCAGATTAGATTAAGGAGAGACAATGGATGTTATCTACCCGGACTTCAAGAACGTCTTTGAAAAGGTGCCACACAGGAGGCTACTGATTAAGATAAGAGCCCATAGTGTCAGAGGCAAGGTGCTAGCATGGATAGAAACCTGGCTGTCTAGCAGAAAGTAGAGAGTGAGGATAAAAGGGTCCATCTCAGGATGGCAGTCGGTTACAAGTGGTGTTCTGCAAGGCTCAGTGTTGGGACCACAATTCTTCACTTTCTACATTAACAATCTAGATGAAGGAACTGAGGGCATTCTGGCTAAGTTTGGTAGGTAGAGGGAGGGATGCTGCAGAAGGACTTGGACAGAGTGGAGAAAAAAAGTGGCACATGGAGTACAATGTAGGAAAGTGTGAGGTCATGCAATTTGATAGGAAGAATACAGGCAAAGAATATTTTCTAAACAGGGAGAAAAATCAGAAGTCCAAAGTGCAAAGAGACTTGGGAATTCTAGTCCCGGATTCTGTCAAGGTAAACTTGCGGGTTGAGTGAGTAGTTAGGAAGCCAATTGCAATGATTGTATTTATTTAGAGAGGACTTGAATATAAAAGCAGGGATGCACTTTTGAGGCTCCATAAAGCTCTGATCAGACCACATTTGCAGTATTGTGCACTGTTTTGGGCCCCATATCTCAGGAAGGATGTACTGGCTTTGCAGTGTGTCCAGGGGATGTAGACGAGAATGGTCCCAGGAATGAAAAGCTTAATATGTGAGGAACATTTGAGGTTTATACTTGGAGTTTAGAAGGACGTGGCGGGGTGGGGGAAGAATCTAATTAAAACATACAGAATACTGAATAGCCTGGAAAGAGATGTTGGGAAGATGTTTCCATTGATAGGAGAGACAAGTACTCAAGGGCATAGCCTTAGAGTAAAGGGAAGTTATAGAACAGAAATAAGGAGAAACCTCTTCAGCCAGAGAGTGGGGAATCTGTGGAATTCACTGCCACAGAAGGCTGTGGAGCCAGGTCATCGAGTGTATTTAAGACTAAGATAGATAGGTTCTTGAGTATCTCGGGGACCAAAGGTTATGGGGAGGAAGCGGGAGAATGGGATTAAGAAATTTATCAGACATGAGTGAATGGCAGAGCAGACTTGATGGGCTGAATGGCATAATTTCTGCTCCTATGTCTTATGGTCTTATTGTCTTTTCATCAGTTAGCCAGATCCCTGGGCTAAAATAAAACAAAGAACTACGGATACTAGAGATCTGAAACAAAAAGAAGGGTCTGCTTCTGAAGAAAGGCCATTGCTCTTGAAACATTAACACTGTTTACTCTCCACAGATGCTGCCAAACCTGCTTTGTCTGTAAGGTGGGACAAAAGTTCCCATCAGATACCCTGGAATAAAACCCTCTGAACATGGGACAGGAGTTTGTGGAGTTCACATTTGAACTAACAGTCAGAGCTCTCTGGCTCAGACAGACTAGGCAATATACAAGCCTAGGGACAGCTGCCTGGAACCAGGGTTTAGCTTATAAAGCTAAGGGCAGACCCCCACAAATGTCTCAGCTAAAAGACAATGAACACCAGCCTGCGCAGCAAACAACAGAGACATTCTGGAGCCTACAAAATTGTGAAACCATTCAACTTTTAGTCATTTGCTCACCCGCAGAGATACAGAACATTCCACACCATTGTACAACATGCAAACCTGTTTGCCTTGAATGGAAAGGCCTTCACACTATCAGCAACACCTTAACCTACATACATCTAAGAGGAATAATGGGCATTCAAAATTATCAGAAATCCACTCACTAATTGGAGAACCATTCACATCTTAACTAATACACAGGAAGCTCATTCATCCTGGAGAAGAG
The DNA here is from genome assembly GCF_037043375.1 of Chiloscyllium plagiosum. Taxonomy (NCBI): domain Eukaryota; kingdom Metazoa; phylum Chordata; class Chondrichthyes; order Orectolobiformes; family Hemiscylliidae; genus Chiloscyllium; species Chiloscyllium plagiosum. The sequence goes on from NW_028270177.1 coordinate 38,370,428, forward strand.
GAACAACATTCTGGATCAGTGGTGCTGGAAGAGCACAGCAGTTCAGGCAGCATCCGACGAGCAGCAAAATTGACGTTTCGGGCAAAAGCCCTTCATCAGGAATAAAGGCAGAGAGCCTGAAGCGTGGAGAGATAAGCTAGAGGAGGGTGGGGGTGGGGAGAAAGTAGCATAGAGTACAATAGGTGAGTGGGGGAGGAGATGAAGGTGATAGTCAGGGAGGAGAGGGTGGAGTGGATAGGTGGAAAAGGAGCTAGGCAGGTCGGACAAGTCTGGACAGGTCAAGGGGACAGTGCGGGCTGGAAGTTTGAAACTAGGATGAGGTGGGGGAAGGGGAAATGAGGAAACTGTTGAAGTCCACATTGATGCCCTGGGGTTGAAGTGTTCAGAGGCGGAAGATAAGGCGTTCTTCCTCCAGGTGTCTGGTGGTGAGGGAGCGGCGGTGAAGGAGGCCCAGGACCTCCATGTCCTCGGCAGAGTGGGAGGGGGAGTTGAAATGTTGGGCCACGGGGTGGTTTGGTTGATTGGTGCGGGTGTCTCGGAGATGTTCCCTAAAGCGCTCTGCTCGGAGGCGCCCAGTCTCCCCAATGTAGAGGAGACCGCATCAGGAGCAACAGATACAATAAATGATATTAGTGGATGTGCAGGTAAAACTTTGATGGATGTGGAAGGCTCCTTTAGGGCCTTGGATAGAGGTGAGGGAGGAGGTGTGGGCACAGGTTTTACAGTTCCTGCGGTGGCAGGGGAAAGTGCCAGGATGGGAGGGTGGGTCGTAGGGGGGCATGGACCTGACCAGGTAGTCACGGAGGGAACGGTCTTTGCTGAAGGCGGAAAGGGGTGGGGAGGGAAATATATCCCTGGTGGTGGGGTCTGTTTGGAGGTGGCGGAAATGTCGGCGGATGATTTGGTTTATGCGAAGGTTGGTAGGGTGGAAGGTGAGTACCAGGGGCGTTCTGTCCTTGTTACGGTTGGAGGGGTGGGGTCTGAGGGCGGAGGTGCGGGATGTGGACGAGATGCGTTGGAGGGTATCTTTAACCACGTGCGAAGGGAAATTGCGGTCTCTAAAGAAGGAGGCCATCTGGTGTGTTCTATGGTGGAACTGGTCAACAGCTCAGTGATCAAAACCAGATTTGGTGGGAGATAAGGGAAACAGACATTCAGTATAACTGTGGAACCCTAATCTCTGGGGTTGTTCAGCAAGAGATCCAGCCAGCATCAAGAGAATCAGCCACAGCCAGTCACAGGCTCAGGAAAAGAACAGTGAGTGATCTTCTCATTCACAAACCCCCATGTATTGACGAGAAGTGACTGGAGAGCCAAAAAACAGACTGGGCACAGCGCCAGCAACATCCAGCACCAAATAAACTAACAGAAGCCACTTTGGGGGTGAACATGAAGTATCAAGACCCTCTGTCCCAGCTCAGTCAGACAGGTTAGGAAGGGTGGGCTTCGGGGCCAATGATACAAGGCACTCCCCAGGGAAGGGGGACAGGATAGGACCCCGGGATTCACGTTTCGTCGCTCTCTCTTTTCTCCCTTGTCACCCAGTAAATAACAGCTCTCTGAAATTTAAAACTCACTGTACCAAGTCAGGGCTGCAAGGATTTACTGGGCTGTTTGCAGCTGTCAGACAAGACTCATTTCTCTTGATGTACAGCATTGTGTGTTTTTAAAATATTCATTTTCTTGTCAGGGAATACATATATTCTCAATTTTACTTGTTTTAATAAAACCAGAGTTCCTTTGCCTCTGAAGCATCTGCCTTCTGTCTTTTTCACTACACCACATAAGCCCAGTGTCAGAACCAGGGAGCTGCTGCACAATAAATTGGCCAACACTCCCTACATGTCTTCTAGGCTGTCCTTTTTGGAATCAAAATGGATGACCTCATATTTGCTGATAACGTAATCTGTTTATTACAAAGCTATAGAGTCATACAGCATAGAAACAGCCCCTCTGATCCAACTTGTCCATGCAAATCAAGTTTTCCAAACTAAACTAGTCCCATTTGCCTGGCTTTGGCCCCTATTCCTCTAAAGCTCTATTTATTACTAATGATTTTTATATTGTAATGATTCTTGCCCCTTTGAAGAAAAATTGATATTTTGTTTTAGCGACATGTCCCCTTTAGTCCAAAGCAGAAGTGAAGTTCTTAGGTTCTGAGAAGTTCGACACTGGTTGAGGTTGGTATAGTGATAGGTTGCAGCCTGTTTTGTGCTAGCTGGTTTAAAGAGTCACAGTTCAGAACATGGAAGTCCTATTAGGGCTAGCAAGCAAAGCACAGTGATAACCTGTTTCTCGTTTGGCAGCTAGAAGACAATATGACTTCAGAAACTCTTAGTGAAGCCACATGCAAGAAAGCTAAGGGGAATCAAATCCAGAAATTGGAATGCATAGTTTAGAAATGCTAATGAGCTGAATGTGTAAGAGAACCAGCTCTGTGAGTTGGTCACTTGGGAAGGAACTCTGCAAAGCTACAGTATCAGGAGAAAGTGAGGACTGCAGATGCTGGAGATCAGTTCAAAAAGTGAGGCGCTGGAAAAAGACAGCTGGTCAGACAACATCCGAGGAGCAGGAGAGTCGACATTTCGAGCATAAGCTCTTCATCAGGAATGTGTGTGTGTGTGTGTGGGTGAGAGACAAATGGGAGGGGTTGGGGCTGGGGGGAAGGTAGCTCGGAATGCAATAGGTAGATGAAGGCGAGGGGTGATGGTGATAGATTGGAGTGGAGGGTGGAGCAGATAGGTGGGAAGGGAGATGGACAGGTACGACAGTTCAAGATGGCGGTGCTGAGTCAGAGGGTTGGATCTAGGATGAGTGGGGAAAGGGGAGATGGGAAACTGGTGATGGAAAACCAACATCAGTGTGGTCGGAGGGTCCCAAGGAGGAAGATGAGGTATTCTTCCTCCAGTTGTCAGGTAGTTAGGATTTGGCGATGGAGGACGCCCAGGTCTTGCATGTCCTTGGCGGAGAGGGAGGGGAGTCAAAGTGGTCAGGCACAGGGCGGTGGAGTTTTTAGTGCGTGCATCCTGGAGATGTTCTCTGAAAGGTTCTGCAAGTTGGCATCCTGTCTCACCTATGTGGAGGAAACTACATCAAGGGCAATAGACGCAATAGATGAGTCGTCCAGATGAGCAGGAAAATCTCTGCCAGATGTGGAAGGAACCTTTGGGTACTTGGATTGAGAGGAGAGTGTGAGTGTGGGCACACTCTCTTGTGGTGGCAAGGGAAGGTACCGGGGGTAGAGGGTGTGTTGGCAGGTAGTTGTGGACCTAACGAGGGAGTCGTGGAGGGAATGGTCTCTCCCGAATGCTGAAAGAGGCGGGGAGGGAAATATATCTCTGGTGGTAGGGTCTGACTGTAGGTGGTGGAAATGGTGGAGGATGATCTGTTGTACCTGAAGGTTGGTGGGGTGGAAGGTGAGGTCCAGGGATGTTCTATCCTTGTTGCGGTTAGAGGGTGGGGCTCAAGGGTGGAGGTGCATGAAGTGGAAGAGATGAACTGGAGGGAATTGTTGATCATGTGGAAGGGGAAAGTGTGGTCATTGAAGTAGGAGGCCATCTGGGATGTCTATGGTGGAATTGGTCCTCCTGGTAACAGATGCTGTGGAAGCGGAGGAATTGGGAGTAAGGGAAAGCATTTTTACAGGAGTGGGACTGGGTGGAGGGGTAGTCCAGATAGCTGTGGGTGTCTGTGGGCTTGAAATAGATGTTCGTGTTGAGTCGGTTCATGGAAAAGGAGATGGGTGGGGTCCAAAAAAGGGAGGGAGGTGTCCGAGATGTTCCAGGTGAACTGAGATCAGGGTGGAAGGTGTTTGTGAAGTTGATGAACTGTTCAACCTTCTCATGGGAGCACAAGGTGGCACCAATACAATCATCAATGTAGTGGAGGAAAAAGTGGGGAATAGTGCCAGTGTAACTGCAGCCAACCACTTCCACCTCTCCCACTCCGCCAAGGACATTCAAGTCAAATCCTAACCACCTGTCCCTATCTTGGGACCCTTCAACCACACTGAATCAATGTCGATTTCACCAGTCTCCTCAAGTACCCTCCCCCCTCATCCCAGATCCAACCCAGCACTGCCCTGTTGAACTGTCCTACCTATCCATCTTCCTTCCCACCTATCTGCTCCACCCTTCCCTCTCATCTATCACCATCACCCCCTCCCCCCACCTTCATCCATCAATCGCATTCTTAACTACCTTCCCCCCCAACCTCACCCCCTCCCATTTATCTCTCAGCCCCCTTGGGCATCTCCCCCCTCCACATTCCTGATGAAGACCTTATGCTCGAAATGTCAACTCTCCTGCTCCTTGGATGCTGCCTGACCCGCTGTGCTTTTCCAGTGCCTCACTTTTTGACTTTGAAAAGCAATGGTATCAGAATAGGACAATGAGAAATGGTTCATAGACATGCACCTGATCAATGTCAGCAGTGTCTAAGTCTCACAGATAGAATCTGACTGCTGATGAAAGCAACTCGAGTGCCAAATCCACCAAGTGAGTAAAGCGAGAGATCCTTAATACAAGAGACTAAATTGGAAAGATTGCGAGATGGCATATGGTACCACATTTGCACGAAGTGATACAGGTACTTGTAAATGTTTACAATGTATGTTTGGTGTTCAATTAGTTAAACAAAAATGTATATTTTTTATACAAAATATCAGCAGCTCATTAATTAGTGATCTTTGTTGGTTTGTTACAGTAAAATTATTTTTAAAAGTGAAATTTTGTTTTTGATGATTTCTGTTGGTATGGTGAGGATTCCTTGATTTGCACAAGGTTATCCATCTCTACAAGGATCATAACAGTACACTGATGGTGTAAGCTACATAGTGGGCGGCACAGTGGTTAGCACTGCTGCCTCACACCGCCAGAGATCCGGGTTCAATTCCCACCTCAGTCGACTGACTGTGTGGAGTTTGCACATTCTCCCCGTGTCTGCGTGGGTTTCCTACGGGTGCTCCGGTTTTCTCCCACAGTCCAAAAATGTGCAGGTTAGGTGAATTGGCCATGCTAAATTGCCTGTAGTGTTAGGTGAAGGGGTAAATGTAGGGGAATACGTCTGGGTGGTTTGCGCTTCGGCGGGTCGGTGTGGATTTGTTGGGCCGAAGGGCCTGTTTCCACACTGTAACTAATCTAATCTAATCTAATAGGCTAAGTTAAAATGGACAATACTACAAGACTATGAATGGTCATTGTGCATGAGTAGGTGAGAAGATACAACAGGATGAGGCACAGCTCGTCCAAGAGAAAATTGAGGGCATTGGGGAAGCAAAGTGTAGACTGGGTGACAGCTTTGCAGAACACCTATATTCTGAACACCTGAGCTTTCATTTGCCTACTTTAACATACCACCCTGTTCCCAGGCCAACAATCTGTCTTAGCCTTGCTGTAGTGTTTTAGCAAAGCTCAGTGCAAGCTGGAAGAACACCACCTTATTTTCCACTTGGGGACCTTGCAACCGTCTAGATCAATAATTTTAGGGCCTGAACTCTTCCATGTTCTAGCTCCCAAACCCACACAACAGTTCTTGTTATCACATTACCTACTTAAGGTCAGGGTGGAATGTGTTGGTGAAGTTGATGAATTGCTCAATCTCCTCGCGGGAGCACGAGATGGCGCCATTGCAGTCATCAATGTAGTGGAGGAAGAGGTGGGGAGTGGTGCCGGTGTAATTACGGAAGATCAACTATTCTACGTAGCTTTAGAGATGCTTTAGAGAGGGTGGCATCAGTCGACCAGATGTTTAGGCTCTTGGATGGTGAGCTGGGAGGAGATGAAGGGGCAGGTGCTGCACCATCTGCAGTTACATGTGAAGGTGCTGTGGAGATGGGGGTGTGGTGTTGATGGTTGTGGAATGGACTGGAGTGTCCCAGAGGGAATGATCCCTGCAAAATGCAAAGGGAGTGAGGGGAAGATGGATTTGGTGGTGGCGTTCTGCTTGTGAGATTGCGGATTGTCTGAAATTGCGGAGAATGATCCTTTGAATACAGAGGCTGGTGTGATGAAAAGTGAGGGCGAGGGAACCCAATCACACTGTTGAGAGTGATGGGAAGGGAAGGGAGGAAGCACGGATGATAGGTCAGATGTGGTTAACGGCATGGTCAACCACAATGGGTGGGAAAACACGGTCATGGAAGAAGCAAGCCACGTCAGCAGCGCTGTTTTGGAAGGTGGCATCCGTTGAACAGATGAGACGGAGGAAAAGGAACTGGGAGAATAGGATGGAGTCTTTGCAGGACGTGGGGTGTGACTGCTATGGCAGTCCACAGCTTTGCAATGAATAGCAGCGGACAGTTTTTTCCCCAAAATGAGATAGAGGGGCCAATGAAAGAAAGGAAGTGTCAGAAATGAACAATGTGGAAATTATAGAGGTGGAAATTGGAGACAAAATGAATGAAGTTTTCAAGCTCCTGGCAGGAGCATGAAGTGGCACCGAAGCAGTCATCGATGTACTGCAAAAAAAAAAGTTGTGGGAGGGGGCCAGTGTAAGGCTGGAACAAGGATTGTTCTACATAACTCAAAGGTGCAGGCATAACTGGGACCATGCGTGTGCCCATAGTTACTCTTTTGACTTGGCAGAATTGCGATGAATTAAAGGAGAAATTGTTCAGTGAGAGAACAAGTTCAGCCAGGTGGAGGAGAGTAGTGGTAGATGGGGATTATTCAGGCTTCTGGTTGAGGAAGAAGCCAAGAACTCCCAGACCATCCTGGTGGGGAATGAGAGGGATTGCACATCCATGGTGAACAGGAGGCAGTTCGGGCCAGGGAATTGGGAATTGTCAATAGGATGGAGGGCATCAGACGAATTGTGGATGTAGGTGGAAGGCATCTGGACAAGTGGAGAGAGGATGGAGTCAAGGTAGGAGGAAATTAGCTCAGTTGGGCAAGAACAGGCTGATACGATGGGTCTACCCTGAACAGTCTGGTTTCTGGATTTTGGGAAGGAGGTGGAAGTGGGCTGTCTGGGATTGGGAGTCTACTAGGGTGGACTCCCTAGTAGTGGAGGGAAGATTCCCAGAGGTAATGAGGTCAGTGGCAGCCCTGGCAATGTAAACCACCAACATCTTTTCTCCGCCAACACGCTATACCTACTACCCCTACCACCACCACCACCTCCACCAACCCCTGCTCCCACCCCCTCCCACAGAACTATAGCATAAATGCTGTCCCTTCACACTTCACTTCAGCTCTGATGATAAGTGATCCAGACTCAAAATGTTAGCTTGCTCTCTCCCCATGGATGTTGCTGCCTGACCTGCTGAAGTTTCCAGCATTTTTGTTTTCTGTAGAGAGATGAATGTGTGGCTTAAAGACTGGTATAAGAGAAGTGGTTCCTGATTGTGGGGCATGCACCAATACTGGGGAAAGTACGATCAATACTGTTGGGATGGTCCACAACTAAGCAGCACTGGGACTGGGGCTATTATGAACCGCAAAATTGATGATTTACAGCAACTTTTAAACTCAATAAATGGGGGCAAGGGCCCAAATTTGGGAAGTTGTGATGAATCAAAAAATGGGGAAAATGCAACAGAGCAAAGAATTATTTTGAGAAATGATAAACAGATCGATATTCTTTGTCCCATCATTGTTGAAGAGTAAATCAACAGATAAAAGTAGACATTAAAAAAAACAAAAGGTCAAAACAGAAGATGCTGTGTTTTAATACACTAGCATTCAAAACAAAACAAGAATTAGGAAGTAGTACGAATTGAGATGATGAAGTATGATCTAGTGCCATAACAGAGACATGGCTGCAATTGACCTTACTGGGACCTGATTATAGAAGACCATGAGACATTTAGAAAGGACTGGAAGCTAGGAAAGGGTAGAGGAGTGGCACTGTTAATTAAAGATGATACTAACACAATCGAGAGGGATTAAACAAGGGCAATTATTAGCATTTGAAGGTAGAGCTAGTGAACTGGCAATTTAGATTCAGGGATAGGACAATAGAGACGCAGTGGCAAACCTGTGAAGGGGTATTTTAGAAAGCTCCAAGTGGGCATGTTTCAAAAAATAAGTAAAATTCTAAGGGTCTGACCTACCATCTGTGGTTAATTGAAGAAAGTCAATTGATATCAAAAGACATATAATTGTGTAAGGATATGTGGCAGGTGGGGAAGCAATGGTTTAATGGTATTATCACTGGGCAGGTAGGGATGGGCCTGTAGTATAGGCCTGGCCAGCGATGTCCACATTCCATGAATTAATAGAAAGAGGTTAGAATATTGGATAGAATAAAAAAAACTAAAAGATTTTTAAGGACAAAAGAATTATTGGTTCAAGTGAAATGGTCAGAAAGACGGTATGGTTGGTGGAGAGGTAGGGAATCCAACATGGCGAGCAGCATGTACCATCTGCCACATTTGTATGGGCAGCAAGAGGGACATGCAGGGCTCAGGTGTTTGACAGTGTAAAGCAGGGGTCTAACCCACTTCCTTTACCAAGTTGTTTGTCCTCAATATGGCTGGTGCCAGCTATTTAGCAGATGTGCACCTTGGGTGACATCAGATTCCCCCTCTGCCCTACCAATTTGTGGCTGCTTGAAACTGAGACTTGGAGTAACAGGCACATGAATAGGAAAGGTGTAGAGGGATATAGGCCAGATGCAGACAAGTGGAACTAGTTTAGTTTGGGAAACTTGGTTTGCATGGACAAGTTGGACCAAAGGGTCTCTTTCCAGGATGGATGACTCTGACTAGGAGAGAAAGTTGGCCAAAAATATAGAATTAGATTGGAAAATTTCTTCAGACATTTAAAAAGAGTCCTATATAAAATCTGGGGAATTGGCAATGGAGGATCCAGAGATGGCAGATGGATTGAATAGATATTTTGTTGGTCTCCACTAGAAAGAATGTAGAGTTAAGGTTAAAAGCAGGTCAGCCATGCTCTTATTGAATGGCAGAGCAGGCTTGAAGGTCAAGTGGCCTCCTCTTGTTCTTTGTTTGTTTGTTAATAAGATTATGGGGATCCAACTAGTCTGTGATAATAAACCAGCAAACAACATCTAAAACCAAAACAGAAATTGCAGGAAAGACTCAGCAGGTCTGGCAGCATCTATGGAGAGAAATCAGAGTTAACCTCTCAGGTTTAGTGAGCCTTCCTCAAACAGCATCTAAAGATGACTTCGCAGTGAAAATAAAAGCATTATCCACTGGAAGTCTGGAAAGCCTTAGAATCATGATGTAACTATAGAGACAAAGTCATAGAGACACAGAGATATAAAAAGTCAGTGGATTGTCAATTTCGGGGAGTTTCATGGAGGGTTTCACTCTGTGAGCTCTATTTAAGTTATTTCACAGAATTCCCTCCTGCTCACTGCATTATGTATTCACCAAGTCCCTATGGCACCATGCTCATGCTGTCATGCACTCACCACCCCAGTGGTTACTTGCTGCTGCTAGGACCTTCCAGGTGTCACAGCGATTAAAGCTCAGCTGTGCACCAAGTTAATTGCTGCCAGCCAAGAATAGACCTTCACAGAAAACGTAGTCATGGGAAAGGATATTTCTGAGGGCACATAGTTGACATTTCATTACAAACACAAGCTCACCTTTGTTAGTCACAGTGTCATAGAGATGACTCGGTCCAATCTGTCCATGCCGACCAGATATCCCAACACAATCTGCTCCCACCTGCCAGCACCTGGCCCACATCCCTCCAAACCCTTCCTATTCATATATCCATCCAAATGCCTCTTAAATGTTGCAATTGTACCAGCCTCCACCACATCCTCTGGCAGCTCATTCCATACACGTACCACCCTCGGAGTGAAAAAGTTGCCCCTTGGGTCTCTTTTATGTCTTGCTTCATAACGTCATTGCATGTATTGTCTGTCAAAGTATTTGCAACAAGAAGAATAAACCTATAGAAGCTCCATACCTTTGCGCCATCTCATCTTAGAACCCTGTCTGAGGGAGTACTAAACTTTGCCTAATGCTCACTGTAGCATAACATCTTGTCACTGATCAATGTGTGAGCATCACATGTCATGGTCAATGTTCCAGCTGCTCAATATTCTCACCATCATCCTTGGAAGATGGCTGATACAAACATTGGAACCTCATGTACAGGAGGTCCTAGAGGAAGAACAGGCTGCACTTTAAGATTGGCCTTAGGCAGGGGCTGTGGTTGCAGAGACTACACCTTATTTCCCAGCAAACATCTTTGTAAGGCATTCTGAAATGAAACAAGGATATAGGCATCATGATAGCTCCCAGATTATTTTGCAGAGACCTCTAAGATGTGGCACTGATGATCTCACACATGACTTGTACTGAATGGAAGCCTTTTCTATCAATGAAGTCTGCCATGCAATGAGATGCCACTAGGAGAAAGTGAGGACTGGAAATGCTGGAGATCAGAGTCGAGTGCGTAGTGCTAGAAAAGCACAACAGGTCAGGCAGCATCAGGTCAGATGAAGGGCTTAACCCTGAAACATCGATTCTCCTGCTCCTTGGATGCTGCCTGACCTGCTATGCTTTTGTTGGTCTCCACTAGAAAGAATGTAGAGTTAAGGTTAAAAGCAGGTCAGCCATGCTCTTATTGAATGGCAGAGCAGGCTTGAAGGTCAAGTGGCCTCCTCTTGTTCTTTGTTTGTTTGTTAATAAGATTATGGGGATCCAACTAGTCTGTGATAATAAACCAGCAAACAACATCTAAAACCAAAACAGAAATTGCAGGAAAGACTCAGCAGGTCTGGCAGCATCTATGGAGAGAAATCAGAGTTAACCTCTCAGGTTTAGTGAGCCTTCCTCAAACAGCATCTAAAGATGACTTCGCAGCACCACACTCTCAACTATGAGATACCACTGTCAACATAACGTATAGGAGAAAGTGAGGACTGCAGATGCTGGAGATCAGAGCTGAAACATGTGTTGCTGGAAAAGGGCTTATGCCCAGAACATCGATTTTCCTGCTCCTTGGATGACCTGCTGCGCTTTTCCAGCAACACATTTTTCAACATAATGTATATACAGGTTCAAAGTGCTCTGCACCGGGGAGAACCCAGCTTTGATGGCAAAGCTATTGTTCAGTGTGCAGCACAAACTTCATCACAGGGAAATGAGATGAAGTGATTTGATCTATCTAAAACTGTATTTGCATGTTGTGCATTGAACGCTATGACATCCAAACTGGTCCCCAATGAATCCTGGGAATCCTGATGACCAATAAGATAGGACAGCCACCCATGTCTTCAGGTCACAGGTCCTGCTTCAGTTCCTGGGACATCCTCATTCTGCGATGGCAATGTGCCTCACTCATTTGGAGGAAATGGCATCTGACTGGGCATTAACTTCACTTTTCCAGTTGTCTCTCTGAACCCTGGACTCCCTTGTCAATTATAAATATGATATTTTTTAATTGCTCATCAGGCCACCACTTCTTGCCATCCCAAGTTGTCCTTCAGAAAATGGTGGTGAACTGCCTTTGATGAGCAACTGCATTCCTTGGGCTGTAGAGATACCTAGAGTGCTGTTAGCGACAATCAAGGAACTGCAACAGAGCTCCAAGTCAAGAGGGTGTGTGTAGCTGAGAGGGAACTTGCAGTTGATATTCTAACATATTCAACAACACATCCTCCCAAAGATTCTGAGAGAGATTAAATTCCTTCGCATATTTGAAATGAATGGAAAAACCCTTATATTTAAACTGTGTCATCTTGTTCTAGATTCCCCATGAAGAGAAGTACATGGTTGCTGTTTCCACGGGGAAAAAGGACAAGTAGCTAGAGGATATGGATGAAATTAATTAGCAAATGAACAAAAAAACTTCACAGTGAGTTATTACAATATGGAATTCATTGCTTGAACGGTGTTGGGAGGCAAATTCAACAGTGACTTGCAAAAGAAAACCTGCAGGGCTACAAGGAAATACAAATGATTGGAGTGACCCCCTTTTATACAGTAAGATTCTATGAGTATAAAATTGGAACAATCAATGAAATAGCTGCCAATATACAAACTGAGTTAAAATCAAATATATATTAATATGAACAATGATATATGAAACTGAACATGAGTAACATAAAACTGCTGCACACTGGATGAGAAACAGATTTATACAGGTGCTCACTAAATGGTGTCATCAAGTGACATGTGAAATGGGAAGAAATCTAGCTGAGTGAGTAGGCTGAGAACTCCAAGTGTGAAGTCACGATGCAGTGGAAATTAGCAAAATTACAGAATTAGAACATTGAAGCAGTAGCTTATCAGCTAACCACTTACTAGTATTGTAGTAACACATCATGAGATCAACATTTTTAAAAACTTTAATCACAGTATGTGGGCATCACTAGCTAGGTCATCACTTATTGACCATCCCTAATTTGCCCAGAGGACAGGCAAGACCAGGTAAGGGTGGTAGTTTCCTTCTGTAAAGCACAGGAGTGAACCAGATGTTTTTTTTCAATAATTAACAACAGTCATCATTAGACTCTAAATTCCAGATTGTTATTGAATTCAAATTCCATCATCTACCAAGGCTGGATTCAAATCAAAGTCCCCAGACATTATCTAGGTCTTTGGATTAATAGCCTAGTGATAATACCACTAGGCCATCAAACCTTCACAATCTGGAAGCAGTGCAGAGAGTACTATAAAGCTGATATGTGATGTAAAAGAATTGAGTATGAAGCAAGACCCATTCCCCTACCCGATTACTGTACATTTACCCTTGATAAATACACCTAACCTACACATCGGGCAATTGAGCATGGCCAATTCACCCAGTCTATACATCTTCGGATTGTGGGAGGAAACCCGCGCAGACACAGGGAGAATGTACAAAGTCCACACAGACAGTCACCCCATGCTGGAATCGAACCAGGGTCCCTGTCGCTGTGAAGATGCAGTGCTATCCACTGAGCCACCATGTCATTCTAAGGGGTAGAAAAAAAATGAAGAATGCAAGATAGTAGAATATAGCATAAAGTCAAGAAACATGCAGTAACATATTCTAAAAAAGTTACATTTATACTTTGAATGGAAAGAGACTGAGTGATGAGGTAGAGCAGTGGGATTTTGGAGTTATACATTCACGGGAAATTAGTAACTGGATAAACCCAAATAAAACCAATGGGAGCAAAGTTTTATGGTAAGATGTACCGGAAAAAAAAAGATCAATCCATATAAAACCTTACTAGGGCCATCTTGCAATACAGTGTCCCTACCTCTGGATCGGGAGGCTCAGGTTCAAATCTCACCTGCTTCACAGCTGAGTAAAAACATCTCTAGTAACAAGGTGATTAGAAAATACATCAATTAAAAAAAAAGAAATGACCTATAAAACTAAGACTATGGAATACTGTGTGCAGTTTTGGGGTCCAATTGAAGGGAAAACTGTTGAGGTAATGTGTGGGTATACTGCTGAAAGTGCAAGGAAGACTTGCAAAAGTGGACTGGCACATTAGAAAAGGAGCTTAAATTTTCAAAATTTTAAGCTTTAACAAAAGTGGTTAATACTAGAAAGGAATAGAACAGAGAAATTAAAAGCAGAATTTTCACTATGATTAAGTTAGTTAAGGGACAAATGGATATAGTGGTAATAATAGTCTTACAATGATAAAGTGCTTTCCAGGCCTCATGACATCCACAGTGCTTCACAGTCAATGAAGTACTTTTGAAGGTTAGTTACTATTGTAATACAGGAAACAGCAATCAACTTGCATCTAGCAAGGTCCCACAAACAGCAACTAGATACTGAGCAGATAATCTGTGTTTGTGATATTGACTGGAAGTTAAATATTGGTCAGGTACCAGGGATGACTTCTTCAAAAATACTGACAAGAAATTTTTTTGGCCCACCTTGATTTAATATCTCACCCAAGAGGTGGCACCACGAATTACATAGCCGGTGAGTGACTAGCTACAGACCTTGAATTGCTAAATGTTAAGCACTATTCAGAGCTAATTAGTCAGACAGAAAGATACCAGGTCAGGCTAGGTGGATCACAGATTAGCTATAACAAAGCAGAACAGAGAAGTTAACATAAATGTAAAAAAAGATAAATTTTGGTTATTGTGGGTTAATATTCAACAGAAAACAGTCATTAATGAATTATGTAAAACTAAATTAACACATTAGGGAATGAAGCACAATAGTCCAAGAAACTTTGAATAAAAAAAATTCTGACTTTCTGGCAATATGTCGGCTCGAAAATCAGAAACATCGTAAGGTAGTTAACTTTCGAATCAAGTTCCAGGAACATAGAACAATTCTTCACAGTAAATCATTCAGTTTGAGTTTTTATATATAATTGTGTGCATTCATAATAATCAAATTAAAGAATCTTTAGATGATGAGTGCAATATTGTTTTAAACTAAATAGGTGATTAAAACCAGTATTACCCAAGATTAGCAATGATTAGCCATGATTTTTAAAAAAGATAACTTGGCAGTTCAATTACTTGCAAGTTTATGAGTTGCAAAAACAATCTATATTACTATGGACACAGCACAATTGGCTGATATATCACCCATGGTCTGAGTGACCCATAACTGAAATATTTGTCCAAATTCCTACAAAGGATAGCAGTGTAGCAGACATCTGTTGCATCGTTATGTGATAACTGCCTGCAACTATTTATCAATGACAGATGGTCTATTATAGGGTTTACCTGTTTTTTTTGGTATGGTGTATATTTAGTACGATCATTAAATTTAGACAATTTCATCTACAATTCATCATTACTAAACATAGACAAAAAGAGCATGCAAAAGCGTCAAATTTCCATAAACACACAAACCCAGTCTCTCCATGCGCAACCCATCCAGATTTACTGGGTAATGTATAGTACATTCCAATTCAACATCCTAATCACAACACCTAATCAATCAATTAAATTTCAGGATAAATGGTTGCTTATAAATACCATTTTCTGTTCCAAAAAAAATACTTTCTGATCATCATAGAAACACTTGGCAAGAACTTATATATTTCTATTGAAATTATTGCATTCCAGTACTAACCTTGGAATTTTGACAATTTGCTTAACTAGTTAAACTGACATTGAGATATGCTGGAAAAATGTCTACAGCTCCCCTGTTATTCTTGGTTTGGATGCTGAAATTTAATTATGTCACTGGGTAAGAGGTGAAGAACAAATCATAGAAAATAAATACCTATCTTTGCCCTTTAAATTCTAAGTATTTGATTCCTACATTTCTGGAATTGTTTCATGTGCCTCATTTCTACTTAGTTCATTATTCTTCAGATTTTTCAGTCCAGGAAACAACCAAACAGCTTTTAAATTATGACTGAATGGTGCATGCATTTGTATTTGTAAACACAACCTGTCCAGAGATTCAGCTTTCAGGGCTAAAAACGATATGCAGCTATATATGATACTCTCAGAGCTGACTCTGAGCCTGGATTGTAAAGCTGCAAAGCTTCTGTACAATAAAACCAAGAACTGCAGATGCTGGAGTTTTGTAACAACAAAAACAGAAATTGCAGGAGAAACTCAACAGGTCTTACATTTGTGGAGAGAGAGATGGTAGGTGTTTTGAGTCCTGTGCCGTTTCCTCAGAGTTCTGAAGCAATTTCTGCTTTTGCTTGTTTCAGAACCTTTGTACAATTTGATCTGGTGCATCTGGAGAGCACAGGAATGAGTTGTACAGTATATAGACAATGTGTTTATAGCAATTCATATTTATGTTGTAAATGTAATGTGGTAAAACATTCCATGCGTTTTTTGGGCTCGCAAATTATTCAAAATTTGACAGGAAGCCAAAGAAAACAACAGGACAGGCAAGCTATAGCTTGGTTCAAAAATCCAGGAACCTGAATTGAACTCAAAATGTTACCTCTCCACACCTTCTGCCAGACCTGCGGAATCTCTTTAGCCTGTTTATTTTTATCTTGGAAATCAATGCTGGCCAGGAAGCATAGAGACAATGTGTGAACACAATTTAGAACAGACAGCAGACTTTTGGACAAGCTCAAGTTTATAAAGCATTTTGGAAGCCTTTTTGAGGTTATGTCATCAGAAGTTCAGCTCAGGGTCAGAGAAACAGCATAGTTCAACTTGACGTTAATGATGGATGAGAATGGAATCATTGGCTTGGGGGAGCTGAGTAAATGATAGCAATAAAATAGCGTTCAATCTCCCAAATTTTTAGCTGATCCGAAGCTGGATGTAGATAAAATCTAAGAAGAGCTTCTGAACTTCATAAATCAGCTACTCACATGGCCAGCAATAAGTTGTATGATCTATTGATCAGCCACTCATCTGCCTTTATGCTGCTCGCATTTCATCAACATCCTTGAATCAAAAACAAAATACTGCAGATGCTAGAAACACAAGCATTCTGGAGAGGGTACGGTATGATTTCTTCAGAACTCCAGATAAAAATCATTAACTCTGTTTCTCTCTTCACAGATGTTGACAGATCTGCTGAGTTTCTCCAACATTCTTTGTGGTAATCTAAATTCTTTATAGCTCAGTAATATTGGCTGGTTTGAATATTACTTTGTCTATTCCTAGGGTCTTGCAGCACAAGAGTGTGATATATTTCAGAATGTTAAAATAATTCAAAATAATTTTTTTTGGACTTTTTTTCCTTTTAGAAATAAGGCATACCTAGTTATAAAGAAGTGTTTTCCCCAGAAATTAAAAGTTTACAAACTTATCAGGTTGACAAGGTTACTCAAACATAAAAAAAATACACTCATTGTATTGGAAATCAATTATTCCTGGTCTGTTCCTGAACAGAGGATTATATTTATAAATAGAAACAAAATGGGCAAGGATTTTGGAATTAGAAAGTCAAAAAGGCTGTTAGGCTTGTTGAAGAGAATGATATCAGGGTTTTGAAACATTGTCAAAAGTCACACGACATCATGTTATTATCCAATAGGTTAAAATTTGAAATCACTATAACCTGGCGCTGTGTGACTTTTGACCTTGTCCAACCCGGTCCAACACCGGCACCTCTACATGTTTCAGACATTGGTAGGTAGTTCAAAAGAGCCATCTTGTTTCGGTCAAGTAAAATGCCATAAATGTCGACTCTCCTGCTCCTCGCATGCTGCCTGACCTGCTCCGCTTTTCCCCTATTATGGCATTAACTTTTTTTGGATAATTAAATGTGGGTATGTTCTGTATATAGTATTAAGAAAATTTGATCATAGCAACTACTATCATTGTATTATAAAATAAAACAGATTAAGAAATTGTATCTGGTTACATCTCACCCAGTTGGTCCCCATCAATCAAGTTGGCAAAGTTTATGTGGAAAAGCTGAATATCTATGAACTATGTCACAATCAGGTATTGTTGCTACATCCTTTGACTACATTACTGGGAAAATAAATATAGAGCATTCATACAATTTACAGGAGAAACTGATGACAATGAACCAGAAAAATTATGTCCTGTAGATTCAAATTTAGAACATGAAACCATATTCTGGTGATCTAAATTCTGGGGAGATTGCAATTCTTACCCATAACATGAAATTGCTTTCCCTCCATACATCTACATTTTATTTTGAATAAGATTTACAAAATGCATCTGGAAACCCAAATATGGAAGTTGACTACCTGAAGTCACAGAGCTGTTCTTGTTGGGGACCCCACACCTTTTGAAGCTCGCTGCTTGTTTTATCTCACCAAACTTGTTGCTCTTCATCATTTAGCTTTAAATCCATGACTACTTATTAAAGCAGCATCTGGAGACAACATGCTGCATATGTAGCATCAAATTACTAAAGACCAGTTTTCAACATTCCAAATATGGTCATTTTAAATTAATGCAAATTTAACAATTGCTTTTTAAAAGGGCCATTGAGAATGAATGGACAGATACCTAATCTGTTTGTAAACCCCAATGTGTGACTATGGTCACTTTTTCTTCACTCCTGAAACTACAGTAGCAGCTGCAGATGGTGATAGCCAACTCTTACAGGAAAAATGTTTTGGTTAATTCTTTTTTTTCCACGTCAAACAGTATATCCAAGTACAGGAAAGAGAGAAGGAGATTTCACAGCTGTTTTTCTTTTAATATTTCAGTTTAAGTGATCAGTATTGAATGAAATGCATACCTTGGATAGTAAAAAGGAAAATATTTTCACAGTTAATATCATATCAGTTTGCTTTTCCAAGTGATTAACATGCTTGAAGATAAATTTCAAAATTTATTTTAAGAGAAATTTCATAGTAAAAAAAATTATGAAATTGCATTTTCTTAAAAATAACTTGAAGAGGTAAGGCCAAGACAAAAAGAAAAGTAATTGTCTGACTGATGTCTATCAAGAATTCCAAAATATGATTTGTTTACAGAAAGTCTTATCACTAAGTTTCATTGCATGATAAAAAAATGCTTCATTGGTCGCGGCTTTGCTGTGGAGGGTGCATCAGTGTGTCCAATGCTTTTTGTTTAATTCAATTAGAAGTCACAATGCATGGAGGCATTTCTTTTGCTTGGAGAGGACAAGTCCTCGCTCACTTTAGTATTATTAACACATTTGGAAATAAACCCTAGAAGTGAACACAAATTTGGGTGCTGATTGTTGCTCCCTTTAAAATGTGGCATGACGCTCAATAAGAAGCTTCAATAGCATGCTTCTTTTCTCAGCAATACTCAAGTAGTACCAAGTGATTATTTGTGCACCCAAAGTATAATCAAGACTAAATTTGGAATACTAATAAGACAATGCATGCACTTGGAGAAATTTAGCAAATAACTTACCTATTTCCAATAATCACTTTCACAGTAGATTCAGTGTAGGAGGAGAAAGTAGAAGTTCTGATGGTAGATCCTTCTATAATAGTGTCTCAAAGTTGTCTTCTGTTTTTTTTCCAGCCAAGGACCTGCATTCCTCCCCAACACTATACTGTATTTGAGATGGTTCTCAATCACATGTCATTTTTCCTGCACATCTACTCTCATGCTTTATCCTCCCTCCCAACATCACGATAGGGTTCCTCTTGTCTTCATCGTCTACCTTAGCAGCTTCCACTGTTATCAGATCTTTTCATGTAATTTCTGCCATCTCCTGCATAACACCATCAAAATCATCATTCTGAAGGGACTGTTTCCTCAGATTTTCTGGTCCTCTCTTCAGTCATCCCCAACACCCTATCCACTTCTCACTGCATCTTGCCATGCAAATAGAGGAGGAGTAACCCCTGTCTTTTTTTCTCCTAACTCCTTATCATCCAAGACTTCAAAAATTCCTTACAGGTGAAGCAGCAATTTACAAGTACTTCGTTTAAACTAGGAGAAAGTGAGGAATACAGATGTTGGAGATCAGACTTGAGAGCGTGGCGCTGAACAGCAGAGCAGATCAGGCAGCATCCGAGCAGCAGGAGAATCGACATTGAGCATAAATGATAAAGGGCTTTTTTTTTAAAAAGATTCCCTACAGTGAGGAAACAGGCCCTTCAACCCAATCAGTCACACTGACCCTCCGACGAGTAACCCACACAGACCCATTTCCCTCTGACTAATGCATCCAACACTATGGACAATTTTAGCATGGCCAATTCACCTGATCTGCACATCTTTGGACGGTGGGAGGAAATCGGAGCACCCGGAGGAAACCCACGCAGACATGGGGAGAATGTGCAAACTCCACACAGTCACCCGTGGTTGGAATCGAACTTGGGACCCTGGTGCTGCGAGGTAGCAGTGCTAACCACTGAGCCACCATGCCGCCCCCTAAAAGCCCCTTATGCCCAAAATGGTGATTCTCCTGCTCCTCAGATGCTGCCTGACCTGCTGTGCTTTTCCAGCAACACACTCTCAACTTCTTTCAAACTAGTCTACTACATTCACAATTCATAAACCAGTGCCCTGATTAGTTGGGAGGACAAATACAGACTGAGTGACCATTTCCTCAATGGAGTGACACCCCGCCCCCCCACACTTCATAGAACACACACACAATATGTAAGTATGACCTCGATGTCATTTTATTTCTCCACTTTGCACTCACACTAACATTGCTATTCTTTGTTTGCTGCTCTGTTCTAGTGAGCCTCAAAATAGGCTTGAGAAGCAGCACCTCAATCTGGTTAACCGCTTTACTGTCTTCAGACTCAACATGGATTTGAACAACTGCAGATCAAAATCCCCCATTTTTTTCATTTCTTAGTTTCCTTTGTTTTTTCTCCAGCCCCCACCCCACCACCTCCATCAGAAGCAAACCTGCTTGAAGCACTTTTTTTATCATCGAATCATACAATCCCTAAAGTATGGAAGCAGGTCATTTGGCCCATTGAGTCCACACTGATCCTCTGAAGAGCACTCCCCTACTCTATCCCTGTATTCCTGCATTTCCCGTGACTAACCTATCTAAGCTGCATATTTTTGGACTGTGGGAGGAAGCTGGAGCACTCAGAGAATGTGCAAACGGAACCTGAGGATAGTAAGTTGGCAGATGACACTAAAATAGTGAGGAAGCTTATCAGAAATTGCAGCAAGACCTTGATCAGCTGCAGAACCGGGCTGAAAAATGGCAAATGGAGTTTAATATAGATAAGTGTGAGTTCTTGTTTTTTGGAAAGTCAAATCAACATAGGAATTTCATGGTGAATGGTAGGTCCTTAAGGAGTGTGATGGAACAGAAGGATCTTGGAGTTCAGATGCATGGTTCTCTGAAAGTGGAGTCACATGTAGACAGGGCAGTGAATTAGGCTTTTGGCACACTGGCCTTCATTAGTCAAGGCATTGAGAAGAGCAGTTGGGAGGTTTTGTTGCAGTTGTACAGGATGTTGGTGAGGCCGCTCTTGGAGTATTGCGTTGTTTTGGTCACTTTGTTATAGGAAACATGTTATTATACTGGAAAGAGTGCAGAAAAATATACAAGAATGTTGCCAAGGCTCAATGGTCTGAGTCATAAGGAGACGTTGAACAAGCTGCAACTTTTTTCTTATACAGCGTAGGAGACGCAGGGGGGGTATCTTAAAGAAGCATATAGGATCATGAGGGGCATCGATGGGGTGAAGGTACTCAGTGAAGGCCTCAAGGGATCCTTCCACAGCAGTCAGAAACTTACCTGCACCTCTACCAATGTCACCTACTGCATCCATTGCACCTGGTGTGGCCTCCTCTAAATTGGGGAGACAGGACGCATTCTTGCAGATTGTTTCAGAGAACATCGAGGACACCTGCATCCACAAACCACACTAACTCCTCCTCCCACTCTGTCAAGAACATGCAGGTCCTAGGCCTCCTCCACCGCCAAACCGTTACCACCTGACGCCTGGAGGAGGAACTCCGCATATTCCGCCTTGGGACCCTGCAACCAAAGGGGATAAATGTGGATTTCAACAGCTTCCTCATTTCCCCTCCCCCAACATTATCCCAGTCCCAAGCGTCCAACTCGACACCACCCTCCGGACCTGTCCGTCACTCCCCCCTCTGACCCATCACTTTCTCCCTCACCTTCATCCACCTAGTATTTACTGTGGAAAAGGATATGGAAGATATAGACTGTAGGGAAATAGACGGTGACATCTTGCAAATTGCCCAGATTACAGCAGAGCAAGTGCTGGATGTCTTGAAACAGGTAAAGGGGGATAAATCCCCAGGACCTGATCAGGTGTACCCGAGAACTCTGTGGGAAGCTAGAGAGGTGTTTGCTGGGCCTCTTGCTGAGGTATTTGTATCATCGATAGTCACAGGTGAGGTGCCAGAAGACTGGAGGTTAGCAAACGTGGTGCCACTGTTTAAGAAGGGTGGTAAGGACAAGCCAGGGAACTATAGACCAGTGAGCCTAACCTCGGTGGTGGGCAAGTTATTGGAGGGAATCCTGAGGGACAGGACATACATGTATTTGGAAAGGCAAGGACTGATTAGGGATAGTCAGCATGGTTTTATGTGTGGGAAATCATGTCTCACAAACTTGATTGAGTTTTTTGAAGAAGTAACAAAGAGGATTGATGAGGGCAGAGCAGTGGAGGTGATCTATATGGACTTCAGTAAGGAGTTCAACAAGGTTCCCCGTGGGAAACTGATTAGCAAGGTTAGATCTCTCAGAATACAGGGAGAACTAGCCATTTGGACACAGAACTGGCTCAAAGGTAGAAGACAGAGGGTGGTGGTGGAGGGTTGTTTTTCAGACTGGAGGCCTGTGACCAGTGGAGTGCCACAAGGATCGGTGCTGGGTCCTCTACGTTTTGTCACTTACATAAATGCGATCATTAGAGATACAATTAGTAAGTTTGCAGATGACACCAAAATTGGAGGTGTAGTGGACAGCGAAGAGGATTACCTCAGATTACAACAGGATCTTGACCAGATGGGCCAATGGGCTGAGAAGTGGCGGATGAAGTCGCAGGTAGATAGGATAGTGAAGGCGGCGTTTGGTATGCTTTCTTTTATTGGTCAGAGTATTGAGTACAGGTGGTCATGTTGCGGCTGTACAGGACAATGGTTCGGCCACTGTTGCAATATTGCGTGCAATTATGGTCTCCTTCCTGTTGGAAAGATGTTGTGAAACATGAAAGGGTTCAGAAAAGATTTACAAAGATGTTGCCAGGGTTGGAGGATTTGAGCTATAGGGAAAGGCTGAACAGGCTGGGGCTGTTTTCCCTGGAGCGTCGGAGGCTGAGGGGTGACCTTATAGAGATTTACAAAATTACGAGGGGCATGGATAGGGTAAATAGGCAAAGTTTTTTCCCTGGGGACAGGGAGTCCAGAACTAGAGGGCATAGGTTTAGGGCGAGAGGAGAAAGATATAAAAGAGACCCAAGGGGCAACCTTTTCATGCAGAGGATGGTACGTGTATGGAATGAGCTGCCAGAAGAAGTGGTGGAGGCTGGTACAATTGCAGCATTTAAGAGGCATTTGGATGGGTATACGAATAGGATGGGTTTGGAGGGATATGGGCCGGGTGCTGGCAGGTGGGACTAGATTGGGTTGGGATATTGGTCGGCATGGACGGGTTGGACCAAAGGGTCTGTTTCCATGTGTACATCTCTATGACTCTATCGCTTTCCCTAAACCCCACCCCTTCCCATTTACCTCTCAGCCCTGACCCACAAGCCTCACTCCTGATGAAGGGCTGAAACGTCGATTCTCCTGCTCCTTGAATGCTGCCTGACCTGTTATGCTTTTGCAGCACTGCACTCTCGACTCTGAATGCACTCAGCCTTTTTCCCAGGGTTGGGGAATTGAGGACTAGAGGGCATCAGTTTACGGTTAGAGGGGAAAGAATAAAAGGGAAATTCCTGAAGAAGGGCTCATGCCCGAAACGTCGATTCTCCTGCTCCTTGGATGCTGCCTGACCTGCTGCGCTTTTCCAGCAACACATTTTCAGCTCTGATCTCCAGCATCTGCAGTTCTCACTTTCTCCTCCAAGAACCTCAGACCTACTGGAGAAGGGCAATGGCTGAGGCTCCTTCAAACTAAATTCTGGAAGGCCACACCTGTCTCACTCAGTCCCTTACCTTGGATCAAATTTGAGGTAATTAATAGGTGAAATATATTGTCCAGATACTTCTCCTCCTTCCTGATGTGTCACAGTGTCCACAGCTCAGACTCCAGCTCATCAACTCTGAGACTAAGTTCCTCAAGCAGCCAACACATACTTCAAGCACGGTAACTGTAAATTGCACTGGCAGCACCAGTTCCCATGTACTACAACTGCAACACATGACATGCCAGCAACCTTACTCAATTTAATTAACAAGTTTCAATGTTAACTATTTTAAAAGTGAATTTCTTAAGTGTTCTGTTCAATTGTATAAGTATTTCCTGATTTAACCCACTCGATCAATCTTTATTAACATAGAAAAAATATCCAGCAATCATCTACCTGTTTCCTGGGACACTTCAGTTTTGACAGATTGTACCCTTAATCTGGTTCTCTGTCTTTCAACTGCAAAAGAAATGTGGTGATTAAAGGTGACCACTACACATTTGCTTCTTCGATCCTGCCAAGATTTTTAACCATGTGGTCAGAAGCAATCATATTTAAGTTTGAACAGAAAAGTTGCCACGTTTTAAAGGTGCTCAATATTTTCTTTATATAGCAAATTGATGGGAAAGATCGAATAAGATAGGGCAACATTGGAGTCTGTTGCTCCTGGAGTAGGGTCAAAAAGCACTGATAATTTTCAGCATGTTCATGTAGCTACCAGACTGAGAGGATCATGTTTATTTGTTTGCCTGCTGCCATGGATTCCATCCCCCTGTTAAACTGACACTGTAAACTCCAAGTATTGTTGAAGCAAACAGATCATGGCACATCAGCACCTTAAAGCTTCAGGGATGTCTGAGTTGATGGGGAGATGGTGATTAACAGTGGGACACAACGATCAATCCCACCATTAGCAACAGAGCTTAGCAAGTGACCTTTACATCAATTAATTCAGGATTATCCCTGTAACTGGTCTAACTTACAATGAAGTTTAATTTAGATTTGGGGAGGCAAACCAGTACAGGACTGATACAGTTAATGGTAGGCCTCTGGAGAGGGTTGCTGAACAAAGAGACCTAGAACATAGAACAGTACAGGCCCTTTGACCCCTCAATGTTGCGCTGACCTGTGAAACCAATCTAAAGCCCACCTAACCTACACTATTCCATTATCATTCATATGTTTATTAAACGACCATTCAAATACCCTTAATGTTGGTGAGTCCAAAACGGGGCAGGGCATTCCTCGCCCTTACTACTTTCTGAGTAAAGAACCTACCTCTGACACCTGTCCTATATCTATCACCCTCAATTTAAAGCTATGTCCCCTTGTGCTGGCCATCACCATCCAAGGAAAAAGGCTCTCCACCCTATCTAATCTTCTGATCATCTTGTATGCCTCTATTAAGTCACCTCTTAACCTTCTTCTCTCTAATGAAAACAGTCTCAAGTCCCTCAGCCTTTCCTCAGAAGACCTTCCCTCCATAGCAGGCAACATCCTGGTAAATGTCCTCTGAACCCTTTCCAATGCTTCCAATCCTTCCTATAACGCAGCAACCAGAGCGATACACCATCCTCCAAATGTGGCCTGACCAGAGTTTTATACAGCTGCAGCATGACCTCATGGTTCTGAAACTCAATACCTCTACCAATAAAAGCTAACACACCCTACACCTTAACACCACTATCAGCCTGGGTGGCAACTTTCAGGGATCTATGCACATGGACACCAAGATCTCTCTGCTCATTTATAGTACCAAGAATCTTACCATTAGCCCAGTACTCTGCATTCCTGTTACTCCTTCCAAAGTGAATCACCTCACACTTTTCTGCATTAAACTCCATTTGCCATCCTCCTGCAGCTTATCTCTGTCCCTCTGTAACCAGCAGCAGCCTTCCGCACTGTCCACAACTCTGCCGACTTTAGTATCATCTGCAAATTTACTAACCCATCCTTCTACGCCCTCATCTAGATCATTTATAAAAATGACAAACAGCAGTGGATCCAAAACAGGTCCTTGCAGTACACCACTAGTAACTGAATTTCAAAATGAACCATTTTCCATTAACTGCCACCTCTTCTTTCAGCTAACCAATTTCTGATCCAAACAGCTAAATCACCCTCAATCCCATAACTCCGTATTTTGTGCAACAAACTACTGTGGAGAAGCTTATCAAATGCTTTACTGAAATCCATATACACCATACCAACTGCTTTACCCTCATTCCCCCCTGTTTGGTCACCTTCTCAAAGAACTCAATAAGGTTTGTGAGACACGACCTACTGTTCACGAAACCATGTTAACTATCCCTAACCCAATTATTCCTTTCTGGATGATTATAAATCCTCTCTCTTATAATCCTTTCCAAAACTGCCCACAACAGAAGTAAGGCTCACTGGTGTATAATGACCAGAGTTGGCTCTACTACCCTTCTTGAACAAGGGGACAATATTTGCTATCCTCCAGTTCTCTGGCATTATTCCTGTAGACAATGATGACATAATGCTGCCTGAACTGCTGTGCTCTTCCAGCACCACTAAACCAGAATAAAGACAATGATGCCAAAGGCTTGCCAACTCCTCCCTTGCATCCCAGAGAATCCTAGGATAAACCCCATGCAGCCCAGGGGACTTATCTGTTTTCACACTTTCCAGAATTTGAACCTCAATCCCATCTCATCTAATAACCTGTGTCTCATTATTCTCCTTGACAACATTGTCTTTTTTTTGTGTGAATACTGACGAAAAATATTCATTTAGCGCCTCTCTTCGGACTCCATGCACAACTTCCCACTACTGTCCTTGACAGGCCCTAAACTTACTCCCGTCATTCTTTTATTCGTGATATACGTATAGAAAGCTTTAGGGTTTTCCTTGATCTTACCTGCCAATGATTTCTCATGTTCCTTCCTGGTTCCTCTCCACTCTCTCTTTAGGTCCTTCTTGATTAACTTGGAACGCTCAAGAGCCCGAACTGAGCCTTCACATCTCATCTTTAGTTAAGCCTCCTTCTTCCTCTTGGCAGGGGATTCAACTTCTTTAGTAAACCACGGCTCCCTCACTCTCCCTGCCTGACAGGTACAAACTTATCAAGGACATGCAGTAGCTGTTCCTTGAACAAACTCCATATTTCAATTGTGCCCATCCCCTGCAGTTTCCTTCCCCATCCTATGCATCCTAAATCTTGACTAATTGCATCATAATTTCCTTTCCCCAGCTATAACTTTTGCCCTCCAGTGTATACAAATCCCTTTCCATCGCTCAAGTAAAGTTAACTGAATTGTGGTCACTATCACCAAAGTGCTCACCTACCTCTAAATCTAATATCTGGCTTGGTTTATTACCCAGTACCAAATCCGATGTGGCCTTGCCCATTGTTGGTATGTCTATATACTGTGTCAGGAAACCCTCCCGCACACATTAGACAAAAACTGACCCATCTAAAGTACCCGAACTATAGCATTTCCAGTCAATATTTGGAAAGTTAAAGTCCGCCATAACAACTACCCTGTTACTTTCAATCCTATCCAGAATAAACTTTGCAATCCTTTCCTCAGTGGTTAGCATTGCTGCCTTACAGTGCCAGGCACCCGAGTTCGATTCCCGCCTCAGGCGACTGTCTGTGTGGAATTTGCACATTCTCCCTGTGTCTGCATGGGTTTCCTCTGGGTATTCTGGTTTCCTCTCACAATTCAAGATGTGCAGGTCAGGTGAATTGGCCATGCTAAACTGCCCAGAATGTTAGGTGAATTAGTCAGGGGTAAATATAGGTTAAGGGAATGGTCTGGATGGGTTACTGTTCAGAGGGTTGGTGTGGACTTGTTGGTTCAAACGGCCTATTTAATACTGTAGGGAATCTAATCTAATCTCTGCAATGTTTTGGAGGCCTACAGAAAACACCCAACAGGGTGACGTCTCCTTTCTTGTTTCTAACCTCAGCCCATACTACCTCAGTGAATGAGAATTCATCAAACATCCTTTCTGCCACCGTAATACTGTCCTTGACTAACAATGCCACATGTCCCCTTCTTTTACTACCTTTCCTGATCTTACCAAAACATTTAAACACTAGAAACTGCAACAAATCATTACTGTCCCTGTTCTACCCATATCTCCGAAATGGCCACAACATTGACATCCAAGGTATCAACCTATGCTGCAAGTTCATCCACCTTATTCCGGATGCCCTTGGCATTGAAGTGGACACACTTCAAACCACCTTCCTGCTTGCCGGCAAACTCCTGCGACCTTGAAACCTTATTCATGAACTCACTACTCTCAACCTCCTGTGTACTGGAGCAACAATGCAGGTTTTTATCCCCCTGCTGAATTAGCTTAAACCCACCCGAAGAGCATTAGCACCCCCACAATAATAGTACCCCTCTGGTTCAGGTGTAGACCATCCTGTTTGTAGAGGTGCCACCTATCCCAGAATGAGCCTCAATTATCCAGGTATCGGAATCCCTCCCTCCTGCACCATCCCTGTAACCACATGTTCAACTGGTTTCTCTCCCTATTCTGAGCCTCGCTGGTACGTGGCATGGGTAACAAACCAGAGATGATAACTCTGTTCTAGCTATAAGTTTCCACCCTAGCTCCCTTAATTTTTGTCTGACATCCCCATTCCTTTTCCTATCTATGCGTATCTGGACCACAACTTGGGGCTTCTCTCCCTCCCCCTTAAGGATCCTGAAAACACGAACAGAGACATTGTGGGGTGCAGGTGAGAGTTCCTTGCAAAATGGAGTTGCAGCTAGACAGTGTGAAGGCAGCAGCATATGGCACTCTTGGCTTTTACTAGTCAGTACATTGAGGAGTTGTGACATCATGTTGCAGCTGTACCGGACAGGATGTTGTTAAATTTGAAAGGATTCAGAAAAGGATGTTTCGGTGATTAAAGGATTTGAACTATAGAGAGAAGCTGAATAGACAGGGGTATTTTTCTTGGAGCTTTGGAGGCAGAGAGGTGACCTCGTAAAGGTTTATAAAATCATGAGGAGCATGGGCAAGGTGAATCATCTTTTCTGCCAGGGTAGGGGAGTCCAAAATTAGGTTTAAGGTGGAAAGGGAAAGATTTAAGAAGGGGATCTGAGGGGCAACTTGTTCAAGCAAAGGGCAGTGTGTGTATGGAAATGAGCCACCAGAGGAAGTGGTGGAGGCTTTCTTTTCTCTTTGTTCTTTAATAGGATGAGGGTATCACTGGCTAAGCAGCATTTATTGCCTATCCCTAATTGCCCAGAGGCACTTTGTTGTGGGTCTGGAATCACATGTAGGCCAGACCAGGTAAGAATGGCAGTTTCCTTCCCTAAAGGACAATGAGTGAACCAGCTGGGTTTTTCTGACAATTGGCAATGGACTTATAGTAATCATTAGATATTTATTGAATTCAAATTCCACATTTTGCCATGATGGGATTCGAACCCGGGTCTCCAGATTAATAGTCCAGTGATAATACCACTAGGCCATTGCTTCTCCATCAAAACTGACAAATTACTATATTTAAAAGGCATCTGGATGGGTACATGAATAGAAAGATATGGGCCAACTGCTAATAAATGGGACTAGGTCAGATTGGAATATCTGGTCAGCATGAGTAAGTTGAACCGAAGGGTCTGTTTCCGTGCACATTTTGTGCACAGAAATGAATTGGCTTCAACTGTGATTGCGACAGAGTGAAGGAGTTGTGGATGCCACTACATGACTCAAAGCTGGAGTGTCCTAACGACAACGCAAACATCTATTTTCAAACACAAGCCTGGCACATTTTATAGAGATTCCGGGCTGCCAAAAGTCAAAGTCCCCTTTTCCACCTCCTCAGTTGGTCCAAAGGAATGCAAAACATTAAGTTTCGCACAGGCTTGGTTGCAAGAATTGCCAGAAAAGTGACATATTTAGACACCTTTAGACTCCACTCAAGAATTATCTTGTCAGGGTTTACTCCCTTAACATTCAGCTTTCCCAAGGCATCCACAAGACAGTGGAAGCATCTGCCCATAGCTGAGTGTTCAGGGTATCAGGGTGCGTCAAAATAATGGTTGGCCTATACACAGCATCCAGCATTCCTCAGAGTTCATCTGTACCTTTAGCCTGGGGTCATAAAAAACCCAGTCTCTGCCTATCGCATGAGAAGGCACAGCTGGGGACGTCCCTATAGGCAGGCTCTGTACTGTTGGGAAGAGCCTTACACATTTGGCTTTCTTTTTCACATTGCTGGTAGCTAACAGTGTAGGCTGAAAATGAGGGGCAAATAAGCACACCAAAGTGGAAAGCACGTTAACCATCTTCATTCACACACTGAATACATTGCATTAACTAGTTATCATCAATCATTCTCCTGCA
The DNA here is from genome assembly GCF_037043375.1 of Chiloscyllium plagiosum. NCBI lineage: Eukaryota > Metazoa > Chordata > Chondrichthyes > Orectolobiformes > Hemiscylliidae > Chiloscyllium > Chiloscyllium plagiosum. Next base: position 38,400,145 of record NW_028270177.1, read on the forward strand.
AAATTCTGAGTGCAACAATGCTCTGTTTGGTAGAGAGTCTCACCTGCAAATTTCATGAATAACTAATCTTTACTGAATCATTTTGTGCATAAGAAATAAACTGGCTTTCACGGCGGCACAGTGGTTAGCACTGCTGCCTCACAGCGCCAGAGACCCAGGTTCAACTCCCGCCTCAGGCGTCTGACTGTGTGGAGTTTGCACATTCTCCCCGTGTCTGCGTGGGTTTCCTCCGGGTGCTCCGGTTTCCTCCCACAGTCCAAAAAAAATGTGCAGGTCAGGTGAATTGGCCATGCTAAATTGCCCATAGTGTTAGGTGCAGGGGTAAATGTGGGGGAATGGGTCTGGGTGGGTTGTGCTTCGGCGGGTCGGTGTGGACTTGTTGGGCCAAAGGGCCTGTTTCCACACTGTAAGTAATCTAATCTAATCACTGTGATTGCGACAGAGTGAAGGAGTAGTAGATGCCACTACATGTGATGTTTTCATCTTCTGCTTCAGGATCTGGCAAACGCAATCAAAAGCGAGAGAGAAAATAACATGAAAAGAAGAGAGGAAAAAAAGGGGAAAAGATGCTTCAAATCCAATTTAGAAATATTAGTGGAAAAATGAGTTAATTAAGTTAATGTCATTAAGAGATTAAAGCAAGAAAGATTTCATGACTTACAAAGCAAGTAAAACTACAAAGTACTTATAGCATTATCCAAGATAGAAAATTAACCCTCTCTTCCTAGTCTTTAAAAATTAAATGAAAAATGTATTTTTCATCAAGAATGAATTTTTATCTCATGACTGATAAAGAGTAACAAGCCCTTTGTTTTCTAAAGCAGAATACCCTCAGATCGCACAGAATGAATAACTCTTTTGAAGTCTGCAAGAGAAGGCTAATAAGTAAGGTGCTTCCTGCTTTTTTGTCAGGCGTTAGCTCAGTTTCCTTCCGTAGTGACTAATGACCCTGTTATATTGACATCAGAAGCTGCAGATTGAAGAAGTTGGGAAGAATTATGTTAATCTTACTGATATACAACAGCATTTCCTCACAGGCAACTGCAGTAAGTGCTATTTTATATCTGTCAATGTGCCCACATCAAAACGGTTGTGGTCTCCTAGAAACTAGTGTGGGTGCTGGAAAAGCAGAGCTGGTCAGGCAACATCCAAGGAGCAGGAGAATCGATGTTTTGGGCATAAGCCCTTCATCAGGAATGTTTCATCAGGCCTATGCCCAAAACATCGCTTCTCCTGCTTGCGCATCTTCAGGTACTAAGACTTTAATATATAGAAACGGGAGTAGGCCGTTTGGTTCCTTGAGCTTATTTTGCCATTGAATAGGATCATAACACTCCAACATTCCTTAAGGCTACTTTCTTGACTTTTCCACACCACCTTTTATTCTCAGACTGATCAAGAATCTGCCTTGAATTTACACAAGGACTTTGCCCCCACAACTCTCCGTGGAAAGGAGTTCCAAAGACACTCAACCTTCTGAGAGAAGAAATTCCTCCTTATCTCGGTCTTAAAATGGTGCCCCTTTATTCTGAGAGAAAGTGAGGACTGCAGATGCTGGAGATCAGAGCTGAAAATGTGTTGCTGGAAAAGCGCAGCAGGTCAGGCAGCACCCAAGGAGCAGGAGAAGCGACGTTTTGGGCATGAGCCCTTCTTCCTGATTGTAGATTCTAACATGAGAGGAATCATCCTCTCAGCATTTACTCTGTCACGCCCATTAAAAATCTTATATATTTAATGAGATCAACTCTCATTCTTCTGAACTCCAAGAAGTAGAATTCCAGCCTGTTTAGTCTTTGCTCATGGAAGACAATTCTTCCATACCCGAGATCATCCTAGTGAACTGTCTCTAAACTGAAATGATATCTTTTCTTAAATAAACCGCTCACAGTACAGCACTTCGTACGATTGCAGTCAGACCTCCCTACTCTTATACCGAAGAACCTCAATTATCCGAAGGACTCGGGCAGGGACTACTTCGTTCAGTTAATCGAATGCCGGACAACAGTTAGCCACATATCGGAACCTAGCCATCTCGTTCAGATGATCCGAAATTCAATTAATCAAATGCCAGATAATCAGGTTCCTCTGTACATAACTGCCTTTGGCCCAATTAGTCTGTCTAATACTACTTCGCCACTGATGGATTTAATCCTAAAGTCTTAAAAGAAGTAGCTAACAAGCTACTTGGTTTGGTGTTTCCAAACTCATTTAATTCAAAGCCAAGGTTCCTTTAGATTGGAAAATAGCTGACATAACCCCTTCATTCAAAAAGAGAGGCAGAAAGCAGTAAACTATAGGCCCGTGAGCTTAACATTCATCATAAATAATAGATTCCAGCATATTCTTGAAGACATTATAATGGATCGCTTGGATAAGTTGAATGTAATCAAGCAGAACCAACATGATTTTGTTAAAGGGAAATCATGTTGAAATAATTTATACAAGATTTAGAGGTGCCGGTGTTGGACTAGGGTGGACAAAGTTAAAAATCACACAACACCAGGTTATAGTCCAACAGGTTTATTTGGAATCATTAGCTTTCGAAGCGCTGCTTCTTCATCACGTGGTTGTGACAACAAAGCAGCACTTCGAAAACAAAATGCTAACAAATAAACCTGTGGACTATAACATGGTGTTGTGTAATTTATTCAAGTTCTTTTAACGTGTGCTGTAGATAATGGGAGCAGAATGTATTTAGGATTTCCATAATGCTTGATAAGATGCCACATATTAAAGTTTACTAGAGAAAAAAAAATCATGATGTTAGCTGTAACGAACTGGCATGAATAGAAGATTGGCTGGCCAACAGGATACAAAGTGTAGCAGTAAATTGGTCTTTTTTCAGCTGGCAGGATGTCACGAGTGCTGGGGCCTCAACTCTTTCAGTTTACATAAATTTAGATGAGGGAACCAAAGGTATGGTAGCTAAATTTGCTATGTTTCTATAACTCAAAGATAGATAGGAAAGTTATGGATACAAGGAGCCTACAAAGACATATTGATAGGTTAAATGAATGGGCAAAGATGTGGCAAATGGAGTACAGAGTGGGGAAAGTGTAAAATTGTCCATTTTGGCAGAAAGGAAAAAACATATGATTTAAAGACTGAGATGTAGAGATGTGGGTGTCCTAGTACATGAATTGCAGGTTAGCTTGCAGCTACAGCAAGTAATCGAAAAAACTGATAGAATGTATTATTGTGAGGGAAATTGAATGCAGAGCAGGGATGTGATGCTTCAGTTATTCAACACATTTGAGAGACTGCATTTGGAGTAATTTGTACAGAACTGGTCACTGTATTTATGGAGGGATGTTCAGAGAAGGTTTGCTTTATGAGGAAAGGCTACGTCCTCTGGAGTTTAGAAGAGTTTGGGTAAGTTAATTGAAACATATAAGATCCTGAGGGAACTTTGCCAGATGGATGTCGTCAATCTTCCTGCAGGAGAATCTAGAACCTGGAGTCATAGTTTAAAAATAAAGGGTCGCCTGCTTAAGACAGAGATGAGGAGACTTCTTTTCGGAGAGTCAAGAGTCCTTGGAAACCCTTTCCTCAAAAGTCAGTGGATGCAGAATTATTAAATAGTTTTAAGTCAGAGGTGGTCTGTATTATCAAAGGAATGAAAGATTATCAGGGATCTGCAGGAATGTAGAGTTAAGGTTAAAATCAGACCAGATTTTATCGAATGGCAGAGCAAGATTAAAGAGCCGAGTGGTCTACTCTTTGTTCTTTTATGTATGTTTATTGATGCAGCCTCCATCAGGGAGTTGTTTTAACAATTCATCATCATTCAGGATTGAATCTGGCAGGACTGCAGATCTTGGATCTGTTGCACTGATTGTGGAATTGCTTAGTTGAATATTGCAAGCTGCTCATGTTTTTTGGCTCATAAGGAGTTCTGTGTTGCAGCTTCACCAAGTTGATACCTCAATTTTTGATATGCTTGCTGCTGCTCCTGGCATGCTCTCCTACACCCTTCATTGACCAGGGTTGATTTCATGACTTGACAGTAATGGTAGAGGGGAGAGCGATGCTGGTCCATGAAGTTATAGACGATGTTGGATATAACTCTGCTGCTGCTACTGCTGAAACTCTCAGTGCCTCAGGGATGCCCAGTTTTAAGTTGCTGGATCTGTTCGAAGTCTACTGCATTTAAGACAGCAATAGTGCCATATAAAACACAACTGCATATATTCAAAGTGAAGATGGAACTTTGTGTACATGGATGGATGCATCTGTGACAGGGAAAGTAGGTTTTTCCCTGGAATGATATATTACAGTAGTGGCTCTTCTGCCCATCAAGTTTGTGGTGGCAAAGCTACACTCAAACTACACCAGTCCTACCTTTCAGCGTTAAGTCCATAGCCTTGAATGTTATGACATTTCAAGTGCTCATCCAAGTAATTTTTAAATGTTGCGAGGTTACCCACTCTCCCAGACAATGCATTCCAGACCCCCACCATCCACTGGGTCAAAATACTTTTCCTAAAATTCCATCTAAACCTTCTGCCTTTCACCTTAAAATTATGCCTTTGTTATTTGTCCTTTGTCTAAAGGGAACAGCTGCGTTATATTCACCCTGTCCATGAACCTCATTATGTTATTCACTTATCAAGTCCCCCTCAACCTTCTCTGATCCAAACAGAACAATCTTAGCTTATCCAGCCTCTCTTCATAGCAAAACTATTCCATCCCAGGCAACATCCTGATGAATCTAATAAAAAAATATAAAATAAGTAAGTACAGATGCTGGAGATCTGAAACAAAAACAGAAATTCAGGATCAATGGAGCTGAGGTGGAGAGGGTTGAGAGCATCAAGTTCCTGGGAGTGATGATAACGAACAATCTGTGCTAGACCAGCCATGTTGATGCAACAGTCAAGGCGGCACATTAACACCTCTTTTTCCTCAGGAGACTTAGAAAATTCAGCATATTCATAAGGACCTTCACCAACCTTTACAAATACACCATAGAAAGCATTCTATCTGGGTGCATCACCCCTTTGCACAGGACCGTAAGAAACTAGTCAGTTGTGAACACAGCCCAGACCATCACGCAGCCAATCTCCCATCCATGGACTCCATGTATGTCATGAACTGCCAGTATTGAACGCAAAACAAAACTTTTCACTGTACTTAGGTACATGTGACAAAAATAAATCCAAACAAATTGCTGGCAAAACTCAGCAGGTTTGAGAGATCTTTAAAGCAGGGTTAATTTTTTTTTTTGAGTCCAGTGACTCTTGTTTTGAAGCAGGGTCATTGGACCTAAAATGTTAACTTTGCTTTCTCTGTACAAATGCTGTCAGACCTGCTGAGTTTTTCTAGCAATTTCTGTTTTTGTTTTATCCCAATTAAAGTTGGGAAATTTGACATCTCTTTTTAATGTTTTTACGTAACTCGGTGAATTGTCTAAATATTTGCCTTTCAATTGCCTGGTGACTCTTTGGGGGTCTATGACACACTCCCAGCACACTGATTATGGCCTAACAACAATGCTAGTACACCAAAGCCTCTGCAGGAAGACTGGTATGTTAGCTGGTGAAGCAGTGAGGATGGCAAGGGCATAGAATGTACTCCGATTTGGGAACTTCAATGTCCATCACTATCAATGACTTTATAGCACCACTACTGACTGAACCAACTGAGTTACAGAATCATACAGTACAGAAGAGGCTGTTCAGCCCATCAGGTGATAATTGGATGATCAGCCATAATCATATTGAATGGCAGAGCAAGCTTGATGAGCCTATTCCGCGTTCTATTTTCTATCTTTCTATCGTGTTATTGCTTGTCATGAGACAAATGAAACATCAGACAAATGTGAAGAGGTATGAAAGCCTTCAACAATTATTTCAAACCTCAATTAATAAAATTCTTGAAAGGGCAAGATTCAACAAAGGACTGCAATATCTAGATTAATTCATACATGACATCATTAATGATCTCTACAGGCTATTACAGAGATGTAACTGAAGTGACTTGAAGTTAAAATTCATGAGACTGGATGCTTGTAGGCATTACTAATAAGTCATTGTCAAATTTACTACAATTTAAAGTTTACCCAACACTGGAAAATTAACTCTATGCACTTCAGAAACAAGAATTTTCTGTCCCGAATAAAGGGTATGTACTGACCTCAATCTCCTGAAAATATGGAAGAGGTTAAGTAATGAGGGGTCAAACAAAAGCTGTAGAAAATTTTGCTGAGCTCTTTATGCTTCATAAGAGATGAGGAAATAGAAACAGAAGTAGGCCATTCAGCTCCTCAAGCCTGTTACATCATTCAAGTAGAATCATGGCTGATCTAAAATTCCTCACAAACACTTTCCTGTAACCCTTGATTAGCCGACTGATTAAAAATTAAATTGATGCGGTACCAAACAAACACCGGGATTGTTTGAGGTTAGTTATGTTGGAATTAAAATAAAATGGTTCATTGCACATATGAGATGGAAAGCTTTGACAATATTGGTTTGGTTAAAATGGTTTCCACTGCTATCAAAGCTAAGGAGAGTTTCAACTTCAAATGGCAATCAGGTTTGGGATGAAGTGCAAGCAAGGAGGCACAACTGACAGTTAATGTAAGCATCTTCAATTAAATTGCATCAGGTTGCCACATCACACAGTAAATAATTACCAACTCCAAACTCAACTCTATCATTAGGGACCAAGATATTTAGGAAAGGACATGTTCACGCAGAGTCTTCAACTTCTCCAACTTCCAAAATAACATCTTCAACAAAAAAAAAGTTAACACATCATGCGAGAATTAATCTTCAAGTGAGGAAGTGAACATGTTGGTTTCATGAATAATTAAACCTACTCTATCAAAACTGTTCAAAGTTTAAAAACACTGCATTAAATCACCATTTAACCTCAATGAAGAAGAGGTCTTGCTTATCTTATCTCTTCAGATATCCAAGACCTTTTATCCCTTGTGTTATCCTTTAAGACCTCTTTGCACATTGCAACATGGGCATTTAACTGACAAATTAATTTCAACATAGATATGAATAAGAAGTTACACTTTGTGAAAATAATGAGGCCATTTGTAACTTGAAAAATAAGTATCTAAATTAGTATTGCTGTAGAAAAGATATACTGTTGAAGCTTTTTACTTTGTACTCATCAGGACAATTCAAAAGAAATACCAATGTAAAGGGAAAACAATATTCACACTGAATGAGAGGAGAATGCTGACTGGTGAGCAAGGGGACTGAAATACTAGGACACGCCAGGCCCTTATGGCAGTCTGTGATAGAGTTTTGATATGGTTGTGAAAGTGAAGAACTGGAATCTCTTGTAAAGAAGACAAAATTAACTTAAATTTGGGGACTTTTAGTGTTATTGCCATAGAGTCATAGATATATACAGCATGGAAACAGACTAAATTAGATTCCCGAGAGAATAGATTCCCTACAATGTGTAAACAAGTCCACACCGACCCTCCGGAGAGTAACCCACCCAGACCCATTTCCCTTTGACTAAATCACCTAACACCACGGGCAAGTTACCTGACCTGCACATCTTTGGACTCTGGGAGAAAACTGGAGCACCCAGAGGAAATCCACACAGACACGGGGAGAATGTGCAAACTCCAACAGACAGTTGCCCGAGGCTGAAATCGAACCCAGGTCCCTGGCGCTGTGAGACAGCAGTGCTAACCACTGAGCCACCGTGCCAATCTGACAGTCCACCTCGTCCATGCCGACCAGATATCCTAAATTAATCTAGTCCTATTTGTCAGCACTTGGCCCACATCCCTCTAAACCCTTCTTATTTAGATACCCATCCAGGTGCCCTTTAAGTGATAAAATTGTACCAGCCTCCACCACTTCTTCTGGCAGCTCATTCCATATACGTATCACCCTCTGCATGAAAAAGCTGCCTCTTAGGTCCCTTTAATATCTTTCCTCTTTCATCTTAAACTTATGCCCTCTAGTTTTGAACTCTCCCACACCAGTGAAAAATCCTTGTATATTTACCCTATCCATGCCCCTCATGACTGTATAGACCTCCATAAGGTCACCCCTCAGCCTCCAACGCTCCAGGGAAAATTGCCCCAGCATATTCAGCTTCTATAGCTCAAATCCTCCAACCCTGGCAACATCCCTGTAACTCTTTTCTGAACTACTTCAAGTTTCACAACATCTTTCCAAAAGGAAGGAGACCAGAATTGCACACAATATTTCAAGAGAGGCCTTACCAATGTCCTGTACAGCCACAACATGACCTCCCAACTCCTATGCTCAATGCACTAAAGGCAACCATACCAAACACCACCTTCACTATCCTATCCACCTGTGAGTCCACTTTCAAGGAATTACGAACCTGAACTCCAAGGTCTCTTTGTTCAGCAACACTCCCCAGGACCTTAGCATTAAGTGTACAAGTCCTGCCTTGATTTGCCCTTCCAAAATGCAGCACCTCACATTTATCTAAATTACACTCCATCTGATCAAGATCCTATTGTACTCTGGAGGTCATCTTCTTTGCTTTACACCTCCATGTTTGGTGCCATCTACAAACCTACTAACCACACCTCCTGTGTTGCCATCCAAATCTGAATTCTGGGGAGTCAAGATAGAAACCATAGAAAACAACATTACAAATAGGAGGCTTTCGGCCCACTATCTGCCCTCAGTTGAATAATCTGCCCATCCATCCGTTTCGACCTCCTGCCCAAAATCCACAAACCTGACTGCCCCGGCCGACCCATTGTCTCAGCCTGCACCTGCCCCACCAAACTCATCTCTGCATACCTCGACACGGTCCTGTCCCCCTTAGTCCAAGAACTCCGCACCTACGTTCAGGACACCACCCATGCCCTCCACTTCCTCCATGATTTTCGCTTCCCTGGTCCCCAACGCCTTATCTTCACCATGGACATCCAGTCCCTGTACACCTCCATTCCCCATCACGAAGGACTCAAAGCCCTCCGCTTCTTCTTTTCCCGCCGTACCAACCAGTACCCTTCCACTGACACCCTCCTTTGACTGACTGAACTGGTCCTCACCCTGAATAACATCTCTTTCCAATCCTCCCACTTCCTCCAAACCAAAAGAGTAGCCATGGGCACCCGCATGGCTATGCCTGCCTCTTCGTAGGATATATGGAACAGTCCATCTTCTGCAGCTACACTGGCACCACCCTCCACCTTTTCCTCTGCTACATCGATGACTGTATCGGCGCTGCCTGGTGCTCCCACGAGGAGGTTGAACAGTTCATCCACTTTACCAACACCTTCCACCCCGACCTCAAATTCACCTGGACCATCTCAGACTCCTCCCTCCCCTTCCTAGACCTTTCCATTTCTATCTCGGGCGACCGAATCAACACGGACATTTACTATAAACCGACCGACTCCCACAGCTACCTAGACTACACCTCCACCCACCCTGCCCCCTGTAAAAATGCCATCCCATATTCCCAATTCGTATTCGCCGCATCTGCTCCCAGGAGGACCAGTTCCAATACCATACAACCTAGATGGCCTCCTTCTTCAAAGACCGCAATTTCCCCCCAGACGTGATCGATGATGCCCTCCACCGCATCTCCTCCACTTCCCGCTCCTCCGCCCTTGAGCCCCGCCCCTCCAATCGCCACCAGGACAGAACCCCACTGGTCCTCACCTACCACCCCACCAACCTCTATATACATCGTACCATCCGTTGTCATTTCCGCCACCTCCAAACAGACCCCACTGCCAGGGATATATTTCCCTCCCCTCCTCTATCAGCGTTCTGAAAAGACCACTCCCTCTGTGACTCCCTCATCAGGTCCACACCCCCCACCAACCCAACCTCCACTCCCGGCACCTTCCCCTGCAACCGCAAGAAATGCAAAATTTGTGCCCACACCTCCCCACTTAGTTCCCTCCAAGGCCCCAAGGGATACTTCCATATCTGTCACAAATTCACCTGCACCTCCACACACATCATTTATTGCATCCGCTGCACCCGATGTGGCCTCCTCTATATTGGGGAGACAGGCCACCTACTTGCGGAACGTTTCAGAGAACACCTCTGGGACACCTGGACCAACCAACCCAACCACCCTGTGGCTCAACACTTCAACTCCCCCTCCCACTCAGATTTCTCCAGTTTCCTGATTTCCCCTCCCCCCACCTTGTCTCAGTCAAATCCCTCGAACTCAGCACCGCCTTCCTAACCTGCAATCTCCTTCCTGACCTCTCCCCCCCCACCCCCACTCCAGCCTATCACCCTCACCTTTCGCATTTCCAACCCCCCCCCCCCCCCCCAAGTCCCTCCTTCCTACATTTTATCTTAGCCTGCTGGACACACTTTCCTCATTCCTGAAGAAGGGCTCATGCCCGAAACGTCAATTCTCCTGCTCCTTGGATGCTGCCTGACCTGCTGTGCTTTTCCAGCAACACATTTTCAGCTCTGATCTCCAGCATCTGCAGTCCTCACTTTCTCCATCCATTCTAATCCCATTTTCTGGTATTTGGTTCATAGTCTTGAAGGTTACAGCATTTCGGGTGCAGATAAATTTCATTAATTTAAATTGATTGGCAAATTTTGGCACGGGGAACTAAAAACAAACATTTCATGACTTCAGTATTACCTGAAAATTTTCACAGCTGGTTTAAGTATTTTTGAATTGTAGTCACTGCTGTAATTTAGGGCAAGTGCAACCAATTTATTCACAGTAAAATCCCACAAGCAATAACATATTGCACACACAGGTCACTGCAGTGATGTTACTGAGAGGGGGGATACTGACCAAGACTACTTCCTACTCCTTCTTTAATAAGGTTAGGGGTTCTCTTCCCTAAATGCACAGAAAAACATATTGACAGCATACATTCCTTCAATGCTGCACTAAGAGCAAACCAAAACTTGCAATGCTTTTCTAAGACATCAATTATTATACCTTTAAGAACCCAGTTAGAGCATGAAGCAATCCAGAGGTGCAAGACCATGAACAGTGTGAGATTTTCACAAATTAACAATGATTGAAATTGGTTGGAGATAGGGTGGGGTGGGATTAGAATGTCTGTACCAATCTTAACACATTCTTTTCGTCATAGAATTGGTTCCAAAATTTGCATTCAGTCTCGGAGTATATCAGCAGGGAACAAATTCTGACATTCCATCAGTATTCCACACTGTTACAAAAAAGCTTAGCATGGCTCAGTACAAATTAACTGATGCTACTGTATACAGGTTTGTGCTTTCTGGAAGAACAGGTTCAAAGTGCATTATGAGGTCATTCATAGGAAATGCTAGATTATCTGGAAATTCCAAACATGGTTGTTAGTTCCAAAGTAGGCAAGCCATTCCATTTTCTTGAATTCCTATACAAATATAAGCAAATGTAACAAAGAAATGCAAACAGATTATCTTTCAGTTACATATCTCAGAAATGATTAGGGTTAAGGTACAACATTGGGAGAAGAATAAGTTTTGATCTGCTGCCACTCATCCTTCTTGTCCCCACTGAACTCTTCTCACAAATAGCATAACTTTTCAAGTAGAAAAGTTACAAGAAGAAGAGAAAGAATTATCAGCTTTAAAAAAAAGTTTACAAGTAAGACATCAGAGAAAATCAAAAGTAATGATATGGGGATATGAAGTGGTGGAAGCCAGAAACAAAAAAATGCAAATAGCATGACAGCAGACTTTCTGCACACAGGTTTTATAGCATCAGTATCCATGGGGTAGTTGGTCACCAAAAGGTACAAGAACATTTTGTTTGGACCACATGCAGAATAATAAGCTTTAACTGCTGCAACGGAAGAAGAGACACTAAATTACCATTGAATTAATTTACCTGCTGGTGGCCAAGCTTTGATGTATCCAGTGCAGTGCACTACAGAATACTGAGACTCTCCTTCCTTGACAGGTCCCAAGCCATTTCTAGGAAAACATCAATGGCACATTCATTGTTAATTTGACAACATTAATCACAGAGGAACATAAAAAGGGTTACAAAAAAAAAATGAAATACATTTTTAGGATGGTCATATAGTGGTAATGCCACTGGGCTGGTATTCCAAACTCTCAGACTAATGTACTGGGAACATGGGTTTGAATCCCACCATGGCAGATGGTGAACATAAGGGCTAGGAGCAGGAGTAGGCCATCTGGCCCATCGAGCCTGCTCCACCATTCAATAAGATCGCGGCTGATCTTTTTGTGGCCTCAGCTCCACTTACCCATCCTCTCACCATAACCTTTAATTCCTTTACTGTTCAAAAAATTATCTTAGCTTTAAAAACATTCAATGAGCAAGGCTCAACCAGTTCACCGGGTAGGGAATTCCATAGATTCAGAACCCCGAGGGTGAAGAAGTTCCTTCTCAATTCAGTCCTAAATCTGCTCCCCCTTATTTTGAGGCTATGCCCTCTTGTCTTAGTTTCACCTGCCAGTGAAAACATCCTCTCTACCTCTACCTTATATATTTTCCCTTCATAATATTAAATGTTTCTATAAGATCCTCCCTCATTCTTCTAAATTCCAATGAATATAATCCCAATCTATTCAGTCTCTCCTCATAAGCCAACCCCTGCAATTCTAAATCAACCTAGTGAACCTCGTCTGCACCCCATCTGGTGCCAGTACATTCCTTCTCAAGTAAGCAGACAAACTGCATGCAGTACTCCAGGTGTGGCCTCACCAGCACTCTATACAACTGCAACATAATCTCTCTGCTTTCAAACTTCATCTCATTTGCAATGAAGGACAAAATTCCATTTGCCTTTTTAATTCCCTGTTGCACATGCAGACCAACCCCCTGTGATTCATACACAAGGACATCCAGGTCACCCTGCAGAGCAGCATGCTGTAATTTTTTTTACCATTCAAGTATTAGTGCTTTTCCCTGCGAAGTTCCACAGTCCTCTGCACACTTTGCTCTACCACTCATCTCAGTGTCATCTGCAAACTTTGACACACTGCATGTGGTCTCAACTCTAAATCTTCTCTGTAAATTGTGATGTGGAGGTGCCGGTGTTGGACTGGGGTGGACAAAGTAAAAAATCACAACACCAGGTTATAGTCCAACAGGTTTATTTCTAAGTAATAGCTTTAAGAGCACTGCGCCTTCATCAGGTAGCTGTGGAGCAAGATCATACAACACATTGTTTACTATAAATTGTGTCTTATGAACCTTCTCCACAGCTACCTGCTGAAGGTGCAGTGCTCCAAAAGCTAATACTTCCAAATAAACCTGTTGAACGGTAACCTGGTGTTGTGTGATTTAACTAAATAATTTGTGAATAATTGCAGTTCCAACACGGATCCCTAGGGAACACCACTAGTCACTGATTGCCAACCAGAATAGCACTCAGTTATTCCCACTCTTAGTTTCCTGTCAGTTAACCAATCCTCTATCCATGCGATACATTGCATGTAACACCTTGCATCTTTATCTTATGCAGCAGCCTTGTGTACAGGAACTTGTTTAATGCCTTTTGGAAATCTAGATACACCACATCTACTGGACACCCGTTGTCCACCATGTTTGTACTGCTTTCATAGAATTCTAAAAGATTAGAACAAAGAATAAAGAAAATTACAGCACAGGAACAGGCCCTTTGGCCCTCCAAGTCTGCATCGATCCAGATCCTCTATCTAAACCGGTCACCTATTTCCTAAGGATCTGTATCCCTCTGCTCTCTGCTCATTCATGTATCTGTTTAGATACATCTTAAATGATGCTATCGTGCCTGCCTCTACCACCTCCGCAGGCAATGCGTTCCAGGAACCCACAACCCTCTGCGTTAAGAACTTTCCACGCATACCTCCCTTAAACTTTACCCCCTCATGTTGAACTCATGAATTCCGGTAATTGAGTCCCCCTCTGTGGGGAAAAAGCTTCTTGCTACCCAACCTGTCTATACCTCTCATGATTCTGTAGACCTCAGTCAGGTCCCACTTCAACCTGTCTTTCTAATGAAAATAAAGCCACTCAACCTCTCTTCACAACTAGCACCCTCCAGACCAGGCAACATCCTGGTGAACCTCCTCTGCACCCTCTCCAAAGCATTCACATCCTTCTGCTAATGTGGCAGCCAGAACTATCTGCAGTATTCCAAATGTGGCCGAACCAAAGCCCTACACAATCATAACATGACCTGCCAACTCTTGTATTCAATACCCCGTCTAATGAAGGAAAGCATGCCATATGCCTTCTTGACCACACTATTGACCTGTGTTGCCACCTCCAGGTTACAATGGACCTGAACGTCCAGATCTCTCTGTACATCAATTTTCCCCAGGACTTTTCCATTTAACATGTAGTTCGCTCTTGAACTGAATCTTCCAAAATACATCACCTCGCATTTGCCCAGATTGAAATCCATCTGCCATTTCTCTGGTCTATCTATATTCTGCTGCATTCTCTGCAAACTTGCTAATCAGACCACCTATACCTTTTTCCAGATCAGTTATGTATATCACAACCAACAGTTATCCCAACATGGATCCCTGTGGAACACCACTGGTCACAGTTCTCCATTTTGAGAAACATCCTTCCACTACTACTGTCTCCTCCTGCCCAGCCAGTTTTCTACCCATTTAGCTAGTACACCCTGGACCCCATGTGATTTCACTTTCTCCATCAGCCTACCATGGGGAACTGTATCAAATGCCTTTCTGAAGTCAATGTATATGACATCTATGGCCCTTCCCTCATTCATCAACATTGTCACTTCCTCAAAGAATTCTATTAAGTTGGTGAGACATGACCTTGCCTGCACAAAACCATGTTGCCTATCACTGATAAGCCCATTTTCATCCAAATGTAAATAGAGCATATCCCTTAGTAGCTTCTGCAGCAGCTTCCCTACTACTGACGTCAGGCTCTTTGGTCTATAATTACCTGGCTTATTCCTGCTACCCTTCTTAAACGGGGGACAACATTAGCAATTCTCCAGTCCTCCGGAACCTCACCCGTGTTCAAGGACACTGCAAATATATCTGGGGGTAGGGGTGGGGGTGGGAGTGGGGGTAGGGGTGGGGTTCGGGGTGGGGGGGGGTTTGGGTGGGGGTGGGTACCCTCTTGGTACCCTCTTGCTCCTTACATACGATTAAAAGGCTTTGGGATTTTCCTTAACCCTGTTTGCTAAAGATATCTCATGACCCCTTTTCGCACTCTTAATTCGCCATTTCAGATTGGTCCTATTTCCCCAATATTCTTCTAAAGCTTTGTGTTTTCAGTCACCTAGACCTTACATATTCTTCCTTTTTTCTCTTAGCTAGTTTCACAAATTCACCGATCATCCATGGTTCCCTAATCTTGCCATTTCTATCCCTCATTTTCACAGGGATATGTCTGTCTGAACTCTAATCAACCTCTCTTTAAAAGCCTCCCACATAACATATGTGGACTTACCTTCAAATAGCTGCTCTCAATCCACATTCCCCAGCTCCTGCTGAATTTTGCAATAGTTGCACTTCCCCCCAATTTAGCACTCTTTCTTTAGAACCACTCTCACCTTTGTCCATGAGTATTCTAAACCTTACAGAATTGTGATCACTATTCTCAAAGTAATCCCATACTCAAACTTCAATACCTGGCCGGGCTTATTCCCCAACGCCAGGTCCAAAATGGCCCCTTCCTGAGTTGGACTATTTACATGCTGCTCTAGAAAACCCTCATGGATGTCCAGGGCCACGTGGTGGCTCAGTGGTTAGCACTGCTGCCTCACAGCACCGGGGACCCAGGTTCGATTACAGCCTCGGATGGAGTTTGTGCATTTTCTCTATGTCAGCGTGGGTTTCCTTCAGGTGCTCCTGTTCCCTCCCACAATCCAAAGATGTGCAGGTTAGGTGAATTGGCCATGCTAAATTGTCCATAGTGTTCAGGGATGTGTAGATTAGATGCATTAGTCAGGGGTAAATGTAGAGTAATTGAATAGGAGAATGGATTTGGCTGGGATACTCTCCGGAGGGTCAGTGTGGACTTGTTGGGCTGTAGGGCCTGTCTCCACACTTATAGGGATTCTATGGTCCTTACAAATTCTGTTCCATCAGACCTCTAACACTAAGTGAAGCCGAGTCAATGTTGTGAAAATTAAAATCTCCTATCACCACCACACTGTTGCCGCTACGTTTTTCCATAATCTGTCTACATATTTGTATCTCTATCTCACGCTCACTGTTGGAAGGCCTGTAGTACAGACCCAACATTGTTACTGCATCCTTCCTATTTCTGAGTTCTGTCCATATTGCCTCACTGCTCGAGTTCTCCATAGTGCCCTCCTTCAGCATAGCTGTGATATCCTCTCTGACCAGTAATGCAACTCCTTCACCCCTTTTACTTCCCTCTCTATATCGCCTGAAGGATTTATATCCTGGGATATTTAGTTGCCAGTCATGCCCTTCCCTCAACCAAGTCTCAGTAATAGCAATAACATCATAGTCCCAGTTACTAATCCAAGCCTTAAATTCATTTGCCTTGCCTACTACACTTGTTGCAATAAAACAAATGCACCTCAGACTACTTGTCCCATTGCGTTCAGCAACTGTTCCCTGCCTACTCTTCCCCTTAGTCACGCTGACTTAATTATCTAGTTCCTTACAGGCTTTAGTTATTACCTCCTTACTGTCCACTAATAGTTAAACATGACCTGCCCTCCATGAATGCTTTGTGCATCTGCCCAATGGGACAACTTCTATCTAGATGCTTTACTATTTCTTTCTTGATAATAGACTCAAGCATTTTCCCCACTACAGAAGTTAAGCTAACCAATCTATAATTATCCATCTTTTGTCGACCTCCTTTTTAAAATAATGGTGTCACATTTGCTGTTTTCCAATCTGCTGCAACTGCCCCACAGTCCAGTGAATTTTGGAAAATTACCACAAGTGCATTTGCTATTTCTCCCGCCATCTGTTTTGGCTCTCTAGGATGCATTCCATCAAGGCTCGGAGACTTGTCTACCCTTAGCTCCATTAGCTGGCCTCTTTCATGACAATGATTGTATCCAGGTCCTCACCGACCTTCACCTCTTTGTCATCAATTACTGGTATGTTATGCATGTCCTCCACTGTGAAGACCGACACAAAATACCTGTTCGATACCTCGGCTATTTCCGCATATCCCATTATTAAATTCCTCTTCTCAGACTCTAAAGGACGAACGTTTACCTCAGCCACTCTTTTTTTGTTTAATATGCTTATAAAAACTTTTGCTATCTGTCTTTATATTCCGAGCTAGTTTTTTTTTTCTCATAATCTATTTCTTTACAGCTCTTTTAGTGGCTTTCTGCTAACCTTTAAGCTTTTCCAATCTTCTAGTTTCCCACTGATCATAGCCACTTTTTATGCCTTCTCTTTCAATTTGGTAGACTCCTTTATTTCCTTAGACACCCAGGGCAGACGATCCCTTTTCTTATAGTCCTTCCTTTTCACCGGGATATTCTTTTGCTGAGTATTTTGAAAAATTGCTTTCAAAGTCCTCCACTGTTCATCAACTGTCCTACCATAAAGTCTTTGCTTCTAGTCTACTTTAGCCAACTCCTCCCTCATCCTACTGTAGTCTCCCTTGTTTAAGCACAGGATTCTGGTGTTGGATTTTACCTTCGCACTTTCCATTGGTATACTAAATTCAACCACATGTGATTGCTCCTTCCAAGAGGATCTTTAACCATGACATCATTAATTATTCCTGTTTCATTGCACAGGGCCAGATCTAGGATAACTTGCTCTCTCATCGGTTCCATTACATACTGTTCAAGGAATTTAATTTCAATAAAAATGTAGAATATTGGTGACCAGGTAACCATTGCTGATTGTTATTAAATAGTCATCTGGCTCATGTAGGGTAGGAAATCTGCCATCCTTACAGAGTCTGACCTACTTGTGATGCCAGACCCACAGAAATTTGCTCTTAACTATTGTCAAGGCAAATAAATGCTGCCCGTGCCAATGATGCCCATATTCCATGAACGAATGATAAAAAAAAAACTTGTCATGCAGCTAAAAAAAATTAATATTTCATATTTAAAATAGATTAGAGTATCACCTATATCTCTTGCGTAGAACGGTCAGCCTGCTCAATGAGATATGTTCCAAGGGAGCGGTTCCACACCTGCATTTAAAAATCCATTAGTTACGTTCAATTTTGGTACTGCTTTGTACTTTAAGCTGTCTGAAAAACTATAATTTCTGTTGACTGAACTGCAAAGTTACTGTTACAGTCTAGACAGCATTCTAGGATTATAACTTAAGCACAACATAAAAGGTCAATTCCCCTTAGTAATACAAGGCCTTTGAAGAAATAAAATTTGATACGATAAGAACTTTACCTGGTTGTGTGCCACAAAGTAAATGGTTTGCAGCACGAATAATAAAGGTAATTGCTATACATTTATCAAGCAAAAAATGTTTTTTATATCGTGCTCTTAAATTAAATAGTTTCATAACTAGACACAGAATATACAGATGCTAAGCGTGAAACACATTTGAATTGACTGACAATCTCATCAAAAGCATCAGGTTTTTAAAAGGTATACTGAACTGGAAAGAAGCAGACATCAACACAAATCAAAATATCAGACAAATGCAACTGAACATTCTACCACAAAAGAGAACATGCAAAAGACCAGAAGACCAGAAACCAGACAGGAGAGAATAGAGACTGGGGAAGATTGCAGAAAGAAAGCAGGACATAGCTATAAATGTATTTACAAGGATAAAGATTAAAATTTATCGGAATGTGGTGAGGAGATTCAGATTAAAGACTAAATCAATGAAGACAGTGCCAGGGTGAGCGAGACACAGAGCAATACAAAGCAGCAGAAATTTAGAGAAACTGGAGTTGTTGAAGTTGGAAATAGAAAGCTATGAAGAAGAAACTTTAAGTAACGAAACATGGATAATGGCAAGTACAAGGGTTTCAGTAACAGGAGGATGGCACAGAAAGCAGTCAATGTTGCAAGGTCAAATCAACAGATTTACTGATAGGGTGAATCTGTAAGACCCAAGAACAAGACTACATAATTAAGGTTACTAACCTACTATGAAGTTTATTGTAAAAGGTTATATCATACATCAGCAGAATTATGTCAAATTACACAACACACAATGTTTAGCATTTCCTTTATTGGTTACAACATACAACATGCTTCAATTTAAATCGAATGGGAAGAGGCCTCTTTTTAAAATGTTTAGAGGGGTTTGTTACAGAAGATTAATATTTTAAAGTGGATTGAATCCATTACAATGGTGTACTTTGTCAAAGGCACTGGTTGTGTATTTTAGAGGGGAAAAATATTGTAAGAAAGAGGAAGATATAAGGGCAAGAGGAAAGAATGGCACGTTGAGATTCATTATTGATTCTTTGTGCAAACAGTGACCATCAACACGCAGACCAAATAGTCTCTTCCCATTTTGCAGAGATCTTATAATTTTAGGAAATTATAAACATGGCAATTGTAATCCATGGAGCCATTTCCCAATCACCCAATGTGCAATACAAGAGAGAACAACACAAATTGATCTACTGTAATGTTGCCACACTTCATTTCAGATTCAGACAATTTCTAGTCATAGAACTGCTTGAACAATTCTATAACAAAAACAACATATTAAACAGAAATGCTGCTTTATCACAGAAAAACAGTATCCTTAACTGATAAATTATTCGATGAAACAAGATTACATAATCTCTTACAATCTAGTTGCATTCTCAGCAGGTGGCTTTGAGTAAAAAGGCCACTTTAAGTTCAAACATTCCATTCACCAATTTAAACTAGTAACGCGTTAGTAGAAACTTAATGGATCCTCACAACTATAATAACTCAGAACTGAAATAGAAGCTTTGAAGAGAAAAAAATTCAACTCTGGTTGCATTTTTTAAAAGGCAGAATGTTAAAGTATTAGCATATACAGTAGGTCTATTAGGAGAGAGTAGGGTAGCGAAAAAGCGTTTTGGATTACTTTAACATTGCTGGCACAGGAATACGGGCACTACTGTTCCTTCACTGAAAAGGCAGTGGAAGAATGGATACAACCTATACTAGAGTCAGTATAGTAACAGTGAGTGGCTATTTTTCAAACTGGAAATGTCCCCCACAGATCAGTATTAGGATCACTGCTCACTTCGATACAAATTAATGTCCTGGTTTTGGGTAAAAGAGCAAAATTTCAAAATTCACAAATGATATGGCATTCAAAAATGTACTAAACAATGAGGATAGCAACAAACCTTAGAAGGGTTGAAGTGGAGAAACACATGAAAAATAAAATTTCACACAGAAAAGAAACATGAAGTGATGCATTTTGGTTGGAAAATTGTGGCGTTTTCTTCTGGGGAGGGAGGAGGGGTGAACACTAGCCTTATCAGCCTGGACCAGCAGAAAGGCCTTTGACAGGATATCGCACACATTCATGAGGGACGTACTCTCCCAACTAGGCTTTGGGGAGGGAACCTGCAATTAGATCTGATTGCTCTACATCAACCTCATTACTGCAGTCTCAATCAATGGATTGGAATCAGAAGGCTTCCCAATCAGATCCGGAGTCAGGCAGGGCTGCCCACACTGCCGTCTCTTGTTTTTCTGTTGTATAGCTCTTTGCTGAGTCCATCAGGAAAGATGGGAGCCTGAGAGGGATGACTATTCCAGGCAGCAGAGGCCAGCAGGTCAAAGCCTGTTGTACATGGATGAATGACATCGCCATTTTCTGCTCAGATCCACTATCAGTGCACAGAATCATGAGCATCTACAATCAGTTCAAACTGGCCTTGGGAGCCAATGTCAATCGAGGCAAAAGCAAGACCATGTTGTTTGGGGTCCTTCATTCCCTTCATCATTAGGACAGATTACTTGAATATGCTGGGAATATGGTTTGGAGGGGCCAAGTAGTGCACAAAATCTTGGGAGAAGCACATTGCCAAAGTGAAGCAGAAACAGCTCCTTTGGAAGCACCACTCCCTCTTCATTGTGAGTAAAACCATGGTCATCAGGTGTGAGGCACTCTCTTTGTTGTCGTAGCCTGGCCCATCCTCCAAACCTGAGCTGTTTCAGTCACCTGAGCCAACTTTCATTTCATCTGGAAGCTTAAGATGCAGGGCGTGCAGGGATTCCATGCACAAAATTCTGGATAAGGGGGAGAACACACCCAATGTTGCCCTCATCCTGATGGCCACCTTTGTATGTGGCTTCATCAAGCAAACACAAGTGTCACTACCTACTGAGGTTCTACCTATCCTCGGTATTACGAAGGATGGAACTGCCCCTGCTTCTGCGGAATGCTCCAAGTGGTTGGACCGTTCCATATCACCTGTCCTTCAAGGAGAAATTTGCAAAGAAAAACACCTATGACGATAAGTCCATCAGGAAGTGGTCAGCATGTAGCGTCCTCGAGACCCTGTGGGAAAAGGAGAGGGTGGGTCCTGTCGGAATGTTCCCTGAGCAGCCTGTCAAAGTCATTTGGCATATTACCTCATCATCAGAACTTTCCAACAAGCACAGCCATTGTGTGGCTGGTGATGAGAAGGGCACTACCTGTTCGATCCTTTATATCCACCCAGTCAGCCTTCGCCACCACACACTGCCCTCGAAGTGGCTGCGGAGGGAGGGGAGGGGTTGAGACTGTCACATATCTCCTTCTGGAATGTGCCTTTTCAAAAGAAGTCTTGTACTGAGCAGCTCCATGTCTTGGGACTCTGTGCTCTCGTCTATTCCCCAGGTTGCACACCGAGACAAAAACTGACTGCGTCTGGAGAGCCATCACCTAGGTGATATATGCTCCTTGGTCTGAGTGATCCTTTTGGTCTTCCAAATCAAGGAGTTGACCCCGACTGAGTGCGGCAGTTTGGCGATCCATGCACAAGGACAACAAGATTAAGCTGCACAACACAATGCTGCATTTTTTTTAACCATTCAATAATTCTTTTTGTTGTTATTCCTACCAAAATAGATGACTTTCACATTTATCAACATTGTACTCCTTCTGCCAGACCTTTGCCCACTCAAACTATCTATATCTATATCCCTCTGCAAACTTTCAGAGTCCTCTGCACACTTAGCTCTACCACTCATCCTAGTGTCATCCGCAAACTACACGTGGTCTCCAAATCCAAATCATCTCGGTAAATAATAAACAATTGCAGTACCAACACTGATCCGAGGCACACCAGTAGTCACTAACTACCAACCGAAAAACACTTATCCCCACTCTTTGCTTCCTGTTAACTTACCAATCAACTATCCATGCTAATACATTACCCATAATACCACACAACTTTATCTTATGCAGCAGCGTTTTGTGAGGCGCTTTGTCGAATGTTTTTTGGAAATCCAGATACGCTATCTACTGGGTCCCCATTGTCCACCGCGATTGTAATGTCTTCATAGAATTCCAGTCAATTAGTTAAACATGACCTGCCTTTCTTGGTAAGTCTGCCCAATGGAATAATTTCTATTTGGATGTCACGCTATTTCTTCCTTGATGTTAGATCCAAGCACTTGCAACAATACAGAAGTTAAGCTAACTGGCCAATAATTCTCTATCTTTTGTCCACCTCCTTTTTTAAACAGTTGCCTCACATTTGCTGTTTTCCAATCTGCTGGAAGTGCCTGAGCCCAGCGAATTTTAAAAAATTACCCCATGCACATTGGCTATTTCTCCTGCCATCTCTTAGTACTCTGGAATGCATTTCATCAGGGCCAGGAGACATGTTTAATCTTCTATTAGCTTGCCCAACTAACATTTTCACGAAAATGATTGTTTCCAGGTCCTCACCTACCTTAGTCTTCTAGTCATCAATTACTAGCATGTTATTTGTGTCCTCCACTGTGAAGACCCATGCAAAATACCTGTTCGCTATTTCTTCATTTCCAATTATTAAATCTCTCTTCTCATCCTCTAAGGGACCAATGTTTACCTTAGCCACTCTTTTTCATTTCATACATTTGTAGAAACCTTTGCTATCTGTCTTCATATTGTGAGCTAGTTTATTCTCATAATCTATCTTAATTTTCCTTATAGCTTTTTTGTGGCTTTCTGTTGACCTTTAAGCTTTCACATTCTTCTAGTTTTCCACTGATCTTGTTACTTTGGATGCCTTCTCTTTCAATTTGATAACCTCCCTTATTTCCTTAGATATCCATGGTTGATTCTCCCTTTTCCCTGGTATATACTTTTGATAAGCACTTTGAAAAATTGCTGTGAAAGTCCTCCACTGTTCCTCAACCGTCCCACCATAAAGTCTTAGCTTCTAGTCTACTTTAGCCAACTGCTCTCTCATCCTGTTGTAGTCTCCTTGTTTAAACACAGGATCCTGGTATTGGATTTTATCTTCTCAGTTTCTATCAGTACTCTAAATTCAACCATATTGTAATCACTCCTTCTAAGATCCCTAGAGGATCCCTAACTATAAGATCATTAATAATTCCTGTGTCATTACACAGAATCCGATCTAGGATAGCTTGCTCCTTCATCAGTTCCACCACATACTGTTCAAGAAAACTATCATGGGTATACTCAATGAACTCCTCGTCAAGGCTGCCTTGATCGACCTGGTTTGACCATTCAACATGAAGATTACAATCCTCCATGATAATTGTCATACAATTTTTACAGGTATTAGTTATTTCTTTGTTTAATGCCTGTCCCAATGTGATATATTTGGTTGCCTGTAGACTATGCCTATCAGTGACTTTTTCTTAGACTTTCTAATTTCCACCCAAATGGATTCAGCCTTATTCTCATCTACATTAGCTCTCACTACCGCCTTGATGTCATCCTTAAATATCAGAGCTACACCACCTCCCTTACCTTCCTGTCTGTCAGTCTTCCCAAACAGTCTGATACCGCTGGATATTTCATTCCCAGTCCTGACCATCCTGCAACCATGTCTCCGTAATGGACTCATTCGGAATGATCTCTGTCGTTATTAATCTAGTTTGTTTCAAAGGCTATGAGCATTCAGGTAAAGTGCCCTTATGCTAGTTTTTATACCCTCTTCTTGAATTTTAACAACTCCATTAATATCATCTCCTGAGCTTTCCTTCCTTTTAACTTCTTTCATAGCCTGATGTTGTTAAACCCTCTTGCACAAATATTAACCTGCTGCTTTCTTTTCTATTTACCAGTATACTTCCTGTCTCCTCCCTTCCCACCAATTCACTAGTTTAAAGTACTAGTGACCACCCTATTTATCCTTTTCGTGAGAACACTGGTTCCAGATCAATTCAGGTGGAGAGCATCTAAATGATACAGATCCCTCCTGTTCCAAAACTGATGCCAATATCCCATGAAATGGAACCCATCTTTCTCACATCACTCCTTTAGCCACGTGTTTACTTCCCTAACTTTCTTATCCCTAAGCCAATTTGCATGTGGCTTGGGAGTAATCCGGAGATTATAACCCTTGAGGATCTGTTCCTGAATTTTGTTCCTCGTGCCTGATAATCCCCAAACAGGTCCTCCTTCCTAGCCTTACCTATGTTGTTTTGTCCCAGTGTGGACCACAACAACTAGATCATCACCCGCCTGCTCCAATATCCATTCAAACTGGTCAGAGATGTCCCTCACCCTGACACGGGGGTGAATTTTCATACTTGTTTTTCTAGGACCAACACTCAGTTTGTTACCTTTTTTTATAACGTATTTATAGAGTCACCAAAAATCTGTTCATATATATCTGGTTAGGTTGTTATCATGCTTTAGCGTTTCCCTCCTTACTAATGTTTTAGTCATTTTTGCTGTTTTTACATTCTGTCCAATCTTAAGATCTGCCATCTGTATTTGCACAAATCAAATGTTTTTGCTTAGCGTTTGATACTATCTTTAACTTTTTTTCGTTAACCACATTGGATTTTTTTTCTTTCTTGTTGGAATGTTTCTACTTTGTGCATTCTGAAATATCCCTTTATATGTCTGCCATTACATCTCCAATAACCTATGCCCTAAAGTGATTTGCGAGTTCAATTTAGCCAGCTCTGCTTCTCTGCCTTCATAACGGCCCTTATTTAAGTTCCCAAATTTGATTCCTTGCCTTCACTATTTATTTCAAAATCTTTACTTCCTTGTTTATGTGATTCACAAGAACTTTGGTCCCCAGTACCATTCAGATGCAGACCATTCCAATAGCACAGATCCTGTTTTTGTCAGAGATGTTGCCAGTGTTCCATGAGCTGCAATCCACTTCTCCCACACAAGTCTATGAGCCATGCATTCATCTCTCTAATCTGATTTGTACAGTGCCAATTTGCATGTGGTTTAGTTAACATTCCAGAGATTATGACCTTTGAGATTCTGCTTCTTAATTTGGCACCAAGCACCTCATACTGACTATGCATAACCTCCTTCTTTCTCCTGCTTTTTCTCATTGGTATGTAAATGGACATCACTATGAAAGGATTGTCTCTTCTCTCTTCTCCCTTTGAACAGATGATCCAAAGCCTGCTGCAGTGCAGGCAACAGAACCATCCAGGCCCATGTTTAATCTGCATAGAACTATTCATTCTCTTCACTATATTGTCCCCTATTGTACTGCATTCCTTTTTGCTCCCCACTCTATAACAATGTGTTCCTGTACCTATGTGCCATAGCGAGTTAGCTCAAACCCCACCCTGCAGTTCATGCTATTAGCCAAATGAACTTCAAATTTTTGGACACTTGCAAAAATTCAAGCTCTTGGACTCAAAGTTCTTACCTGCCTCAACAACAGTCACAACAAAAACAGAAATCGCTGGCAAAACCCAGCAGGTTTGACAACATCTGTGAGAATAAAGCAGATTAATGTTTTGACTCTGGTGACTCTTGACAAGAACTGATAATGCTAAAAAAAGCTGATACTTATGTTGAAGACAAGGTGGGGGTGGGGGTGGGGGTGGGGGAGAGAAAGGTGACCGAAATGCTGGGGATGGAGCAGAGAGAGAGAGAGAGAGAGAGAGAGAGAGAGAGAGAAGAGAGAAGAGAGAAGAGAGAGAAAGAGAGAGAAAAGGAGAGAGAGAAAAAAGAAGAGAGAGAGAGAAAAATATAAAAGGGGTAGATAACCAACAGGATTATGGACAGGCCAGGATAGAAGAGAAGCTGAGTAAGTGATAATGAGAGCTGAGGATAGCAGAGAATGGATAATCTGTGCTGAAAACAAATCACATGTGGTAACAGGTCTGAGAGTAGGTTAGAAGGGTTGGCTGTATAAAGGTAACCCATACCATAACAGTGGTAGTGGCTAAAAAAAAAATGGAAGGACAGAATCAGGCTCTAAAGCTATTGAACCTTTTGAGGTATTTTAGGTGCTGGAGGTAGTTTCCTTGAATTCCAGGAGCAGCAATTCTTGTTTCATATGCTGTTGCATTGTTTTGGAACTTTGGAAAAAAAAAGTCAAAACAACAGCAGTTTTAAAAGGGAGAAGAACAGACAAAGGGAGCACATGGTGAGGACAGTGCAGGACAGAGAGAGAGAGAGAGAGAGAGAGAACCTGCACCATTACTGTCATTGCTGTTTTGAAGTCATGTATCGCTGGACATCAGAGTGCGTCTGGGAAAATTAACGAACAGTGAAATTCACAACTAACCTTGGAGGAACCTGTTTGGGTGAAGTTCACAGCACAGAATCAGATACGTTAATTATTGTTTTAAGTCTGTCCAACAGAAAGGCTGCAGTAGAGAGTAGAGTGGGTTCTTTCTTGATTATATATGTTTTTGGACATATGTCTCTTGAATAAACTTAAAATATAAGCCATAACTATTAATTTAACCTGGGGCAGTGTTTTGTAGAGGAATAAGACGGTGTTATTTTCTGGGTCTGCAGATTGTGAAGGAGCAAAAATGGCCATTAGTACAGTGATATGTACTTCTTGTCAGATGTGTGAGTTTAAAGAGAGTTTAAGGGTTACTGTGGATTATATCTGCCATAAATGCTGTTGAATGCGAGTGTTATCAGATCGAATTGATCAGTTGGAGACAGTTAGAAGCAATGAGGAATTTGCAACAGCAGCAGTATGTGATGGATGGCAGTTATAGGAAGGGGGGAAAGTCTCAGATACAGTCACATAGATGGGTTAACTCCAGGAAGGGTAAGAGAGGTAGGCACCTAGGGCAGGAGTCTTTTGTGGATATACCCATTTCAAAAAGGTAGCTGTTTTGGAAAATGTATGGGGTGATGGATTCTCAGGGAAAAGTAGCATGAACAGCCAAGTTTCTGGTATCGAGACTAGTTCTAATGCAACGTGGGGTACGTCGGCTTCCAAGAGATCAATTGTGTTAGAGGATTCTGTAGTCTGAGGTACAGACAGACGTTTCTGTGGCCAGCAGCGAAAAAGCAGAATGGTGTGTTGTTTCCCTGGTACCAGGATCAAGGAAGTCTCAGAGATGGTGCAGAATGTTCTCACGGGGAAGAGGGGCCAGCAAGAGGTCATTGCCCTCATTGGAACCAACGACAGGGGAAGGGAAAAGGTTGAGATTCTGAAGGGAGATTACAGAGAGTTAGGCAGGAATTTAAAAAGGAGATCCTCGAGAGGAGTAATATCTGGATTATTCCCAGTGCTACGACCTAGTAAGGGCAGGAATAGGAGGATAGAGCAGATGAATGCATGGCTGAGGAGCTGGTATATGGGAGAAGGATTCAAATTTTTGGATCATTGGAATCACTTCTGGGGTAGAAGTGGCCTGTACATGAAGGACAGATTGCACCTAAACTGGAAGGGGACTAATATACTGGCAGGGAGATTTGCTGGAGCTGCTCCGGAGAATTTAAACTATAAAGGTGGAGGAATGGGACCCAGGGAGATAGTGAGGAAAGAGATCGATCTGAGACGGGTACAGTTGAGAACAGAAGCGAGTCAAACAGTCAAGACAAGCAGGGACAAGGTAGGACTAATAAATTAAACTGCATTTATTTTAATGCAAAGGGCCTAACAGGGAAGGCAGATGAACTCAGGGCATGGTTAGGAACATGGGACTGGGATATCATAGCAATTACAGAAACATGGCTCATGGATGGGCAGGACTGGCAGCTTAATATTCCAGGATACAAATGCTACAGGAAGGATAGAAAAGGAGGCAAGGGGGGGGGGGGGCATTTTTGATAAGGGATAGCATTACAGCTGTGCTGAGGGAGGATATTCCCGGAAATACATCCGGGGAAGTTTTTTGGGTGGAACTGAGAAATAAGAAAGGAATGATTACCTTATTGGGATTGTATTATAAACCCCCCAATAGTCAGAGGGAAATTGAGAAACAAACTTGTAAGGAGATCTCAGCTATCTGTAAGAATAATAGGGTGGTTATGGTAGGGGATTTTAACTTTCCAAACATAGACTGGGACTGCCATAGTGTTAAAGGTTTAGATGGAGATGAATTTCTTAAGTGCTTACAAGACAATTTTCTGATTCATTATGTGGATGTATCTACTAGAGAAGGTGCAAAACTTGACCTACTCTTAGGAAATAAGGTAGGGCAGGTGACTGAGGTGTCAGTGGGGGAGCAATTTGGGGCCAGCGACCAGAATTCTATTAGTTTTAAAATAGTGATGGAAAAGGATAGACCAGATCTAAAAGTTGAAGTGCTAAATTGGAGAAAGGCCAATTTTGACAGTATTAGGCAAGAACGTTCGAAAGCTGATTGGGGGCTGATGTTCGCAGGTAAAGGGACGGCTGGAAAATGGGAAGCCTTCAGAAATGAGATAAAAAGAATCCAGAGTAAGTATATTCCTGTCAGGGTGAAAGGGAAGGCTGGTAGGGATAGGGAATGCTGGATGACTAAAGAAATTGAGGGTTTGGTTAAGAAAAAGAAGGAAGCATATGTAAGGTATAGACAGGATAGATTGACTGAATCCTTAGAAGAGTATAAAGGCAGTAGGAGTACACTTAAGAGGGAAATCAGGAGAGCAAAAGGGGACATGAGATAGCTTTGGCAAATAGAATTAAGGAGAATCCAAAGGATTTTTACAAATACATTAAGGACAAAAGAGAAACTAGGGAGAGAATAGAGGCCCTCAAAGATCAGCAAGACAGCCTTTGTGTGGAACCGCAGAAAATGGGGGAGATACTAAATGAGTATTTTGCATCAGTATTTACTGTGGAAAAGGATATGGAAGATATAGACTGTAGGGAAATAGATGGTGACATCTTGCAAAATGTCCAGATTACAGAGGAGGTAATGCTGTCTTGAAACAGGGAAAGGTGGATAAATCCCCAGGACCTGATCAGATGTACCCTAGAACTCTGTGGGAAGCTATAGAAGTGATTGCTGGGCCTCTTGCTGAGATATTTGTATCATCGATAGTCACAGGTGAGGTGCCGGAAGACTGGAGGTTGGCAAACGCGGTGCCACTGTTTAAGAAGGGTGGTAAGGACAAGCCAGGGAACTATAGACCATGAGCCTGACCTCAGTGGTGGGCAAGTTGTTGGGGGGAATCCTGAGGGACAGGATGTACATGTATTTGGAAAGGCAAGGACTGATTAGGGATAGTTAACATGGCTTTGTGCATGGGAAATCATGTCTCACAAACTTGACTGAGTGAGTTTTTTGAAGAAGTAACAAAGAAGATTGATGAGGGCAGAGCAGTAGATGTGATCTATATGGACTTCAGTAAGGCGTTCGACAAGGTCCCCCATGGGAAACTGATTAGCAAGGTTAGATCTCATGGAATACAGGGAGAACTAGCAATTTGCATATAGAACTGACTCAAAGATAGAAGACAGAGGATGGTGGTGGAGGGTTGTTTTTCAGACTGGAGGCCTGTGACCAGTGGAGTGCCACAAGGATCGGTGCTGGGTCCTCGAGATTAGATTAGATTAGATTAGATTAGATTAGATTAGATTACTTACAGTGTGGAAACAGGCCCTTCGGCCCAACAAGTCCACACCGACCCGCCGAAGCGCAACCCACCCAGACCCATTCCCCTACATTTACCTCTTCACCTAACACTACGGGCAATTTAGCATGGCCAATTCACCTGACCTGCACATTTTTGGATTGGGGAGGAAACCGGAGCACCTGGAGGAAACCCACGCAGACACGGGGAGAATGTGCAAACTCCACACAGAGAGTCGCCAGAGGCGGGAATTGAACCCGGGTCTCTGGCGCTGTGAGGCAGCAATACTAACCACTGTGCCACCGTGCCGCCTTATGACTTTTTGTCATTTACATAAATGATTTGGATGCGTTAATAAGAGGTACAGTTAGTAAGTTTGTAGATGACACCAAAATTGCAGGTGTAGTGGACAGCGAGGATGGTTACCTCCGATTACAACAGTATCTTAACCAGATGGGCCAATGGGTGGAGAAGTAGCAGATGGAGTTTAATTCAGATAAATGCGAAGTGCTGCATTTTGGGAAAGCAAATCTTAGCAGGACTTATACACTTAATGGTAAGGTCCTAGGGAGGGTTGCTGAACAAAGAGACCTTGGAGTGCAAGTTCAAAGCTCCTTGAAAGTGGAGTCACAGGTAGATAGGATAGTGAAGGAGGCGTTTGGTATGCTTTCTTTTATTGGTCAGAGTATTGAGTACAGGAGTTGGGAGGTCATGTTGCGGCTGTACAGGACATTGGATAGGCCACTGTTGGAATATTGCGTGCAATTCTGGTCTCCTTCCTATTGGAAAGATGTTCTGAAACATGAAAGGGTTCAGAAAAGATTTACAAAGATGTTGCCAGGGTTGGAGGATTTGAGCTACAGGGAGAGGCTGAACAGGCTGGGGCTGTTTCCCCTGGAGCGTTGGAGGCTGAGGGGTGACCTTATAGAGGTTTACAAAATTATGAGGGGCATGGATAGGGTAAATAGGCAAAGTCTTTTCCCTGGGGTCGGGGAGTCCAGAACTAGAGGGCATAGATTTAGGATGAGGGGGGAAAGATATAAAAGAGACCTAAAGGGCAATGTTTTCACACAGAGCATGGTATGGATATAGAATGAGCTGCCAGAGGAAGTGGCGGAGGCTGGTACAATTGCAACATTTAAGAGGCATTTGGATGGGTATATGAATAGGAAGGGTTTGGAGGGATATGGGCCGGGTGTTGGCAGGTGGGACTAGACTGGGTTGGGCTATCTGGTCGGCATGGACGGGTTGGACTGAAGGGTCTGTTTCCATGCTGTACATCTCTATGACTCTAACTCAATGTTGAGTCCCAGAAGCTGCAGGTCCCCAAATGGAAAATGGGATGTTGTTAAATGAATTTGCGCCAAGACTCACTGGAACACTGACAGAAATATTGGTATGGGAACATGGTGGTGTGTTGAAGTATCAATTAACTGGAAGCTCATTTTCTATTTGTAAAAATGACCCAATGTGTACTGCAAAAGCAATCACACAGTCAACATTTCATAACCCCAGTGTAGAGCAGACCACATCATGAACAGCAAATACAGGAGACTAGATGCGATGAGGATGTTGGGAATGGTGGAGGAATGGCCCAGAGTGTCTTGGAGGGAACGATCCCTCTGGAATGCTGACAAAGGAGGGGAGGGCAATGTCTGTCTGGTCATGGCACCCTGCTGGAGATGACGGAAACAGTGGCTTACAGACCTTTGGATGAAGAGGCTGGTGGGATGCTAAGTGAGGACCAGCGGTCTCCACCGCTGTTGAGGGAATGAAGAGAAGATGTCAACGCAGAAGAATGGTAGTTGGGCTGGACACAGTTAAGGGTCCTGTTGACCACAGTGACAGGGAATCCTCAGTTGAGGAAAACGGAAGGTGGCATTATCAGAACAGATGCTACGGGGATGGAGAACCTGGGAGAATGAGATGGAGTCCTTACAGGAAGTAGGGTGTGAGGAAATATAGAAGAAAGTGAGGACTGCAGATGCTGGAGATCAGAGCTGAAAAATGTGTTGCTAGAAAAGCGCAGCAGGTCAGGCAGCATCAAAGGAGCAGGAGAATCGACGTTTCGGGCATAAGCCCTTCTTCAGGAAATATAGTCCAGGTAACTGTGGAAGTCAGTGGGCTTGTAGATATTGGTAGCCAGCCTATCCGCAGAAATAGAAATAGAGAAGTTAAGGAAGGGAAGGGAGGAGTTGGAGATGAACCAGATGAAGGAGGTGAAGGCAGGATGGAAATTGGAAATTGATAAATGCTTCCAGGTCAGAACAAGAAGCGGAAGTAGCCCGTTTAGTGTCATCGACATATCAGAGAAAGAGTTGTGGGTGGGGGCTAGAGTAGGACCGGAACAAGAAATGCCCAACATATCCATAAAGCAATAGGCATAACTGGGGCCCATGCAGGTACCCATGGACACAGCTGAGGTGAAGGACGTGAGAAGAGTTAAAGGAGAAGTTGTTCAAAATGCGAGTGAGCTTGGCCAGACGGAGAAGGGTGGTGGTATGCAGGAATATCAGGCCTTTTTTCCAGGAAGACGTGGAGAGCCCTGAGATCATTCTGATGAGGAATGCACATGTAAAGGGACTGCAGCATGTCCTCAGTGAAGAGGCAGTGGCTGTTGCCCACAAATGGAAATTTTGAAACAGGTAAAATACAATTAGAATTGTGGATAGAGGTGGGAATGGACTGGAAAAGGCAAGAAAAAATCCAGTCGCGATAGGAAGAGGGGCTGTAGGATTGGAGCGGGCAGAAATAATGGGTCTGTCTGGGCAGTCCTGTTGTGGATTCTGGGAAAAAAATGGAGAAGTGGGCTATATGGGGTTGGTGGACCATAAGCTGGAAGGTGTTGAGGGGAGATTCCCAGATGAGATGAGGTTGATAGTCATGGCACAAAGGCCTGATGCTCAATGGTGGGGGATATGGGAAGAGGTGTCAGAGAGCTGGCACTCAGCCTCTGCAATGTAGACGTCTACACCAGACAGACAACAGCACCACCCTTGTTGGCAGTCTCAATTACAAAGTCAGGCTTGGATCTGAGAGCACAGAGAGCAGGCAGTTCATGGGGAGATAGGCTCGAAGAGTGGGTGAGGGAAGGAGATAAATTAAGGCAACTGGTGTCACTTTGGCAGTTCTCAATGAACAAATCGAGTGCAGCTAAACAGCCAAAAAGAGGAGTCCAGGCAGAGGGAGAGTGTTTGAGACAGGTGAAGGCATCTGTGGGAAGAGAAGAGGACTCCTGTCCAAAGAAATGGTCACAGAGTGGGAGGTAATGGAAGAAGTGTTCAATGCCATGGCCAAAATCTATTGAGATGGGGGTGCAGAGGGATAAAACGAAGGTCTTTGCTGAGTACAGAACACTCAGCATAAGAGAGCAGGAGGGAAAGTAAATACACGACAGGAGGTGGGGTTGGGAGAAGGGATGGAATCCGAGGAAAGGGGAGGGGAGGAAGGTTCTGGTGGGGTGCGGTTATCTCTGAGCTGTTGTATTTTTTATTCCTTAATGCCTAAAAAGAGGAGGAAAATGTTTCTTGTTAGAACATCAAATAGGCTGCAGAATTAAGCAAAAGTGGGGTGTGGGGGCAGGGCAGCTGAGTCAGCATGAGGCAGTGCTGATGGAGTGAGAAAGGTCAAGAGTGTGCATATGGTAGCGCATAGCACTCAGTCAGGATCTCAGGATGTAGCACGTATTGCTGTCTGAGGAACACTGAACATCACGGAGATATCTGTGGCCCTGAGTGGATTCAAAACATGAAGGATGAAGCTTCAGTCA
The DNA here is from genome assembly GCF_037043375.1 of Chiloscyllium plagiosum. Taxonomy (NCBI): domain Eukaryota; kingdom Metazoa; phylum Chordata; class Chondrichthyes; order Orectolobiformes; family Hemiscylliidae; genus Chiloscyllium; species Chiloscyllium plagiosum. The sequence continues at coordinate 38,433,658 of NW_028270177.1, forward strand.
GAATCCACATGGGGTGATCCTGAGCCGGACACAGTAACTGAGGAAAGAGATGTGGCTGTCGGAGTAGGTTTGTCAGATACAAGGAGAAAAAGTGAAAGTAATGATGAAGAATAGGAAGAAAAGTTAAAACAGAAATCCTGTCAGAGCAGAACTTCTTCAAGGTGGGCATATTGGAAGAGATGGGACAGCAAGTTAAATGCTAAATTAAACAAAGAACTGCAGACACTAGAGATCTGAAATAAAAACCAAAATTGCTGTTGAAACTCAGCAGGTCTGGCAGCATCTGTGAGACATGTTGCCATTCTCCTGTGCCTTAACAAATGACTAAATCAGAAGATTGTTTCATAAGAGTTGTGACTACCTTCTGGTATATAAAAACAAAAATAATGTTTTCCCTGATGACTTGCAGTTTTAGTAGTTCAGTCTTGAGCTTATAAACTCTGAGTTGAGGCTGCTAGAATTTCAAATGTTTACTGTAGATTGGTATGTCCTTGATCTAACCAGCAGCCAGAAGTTACCACATTCTGCAGCTGTGATACATTACTCATCCTACCATCCTTGATGTGTTCTAATTGCTTAATTATTTTATTTAATTATGTATTAATGACTTTTTATATTTTATTAACCTTAATGATCTGTTGCCATAATGTTGTGAACCTTATGAATAAATCTTAGTCATTTACAAGATACTACAAATCACTCTGCTAAGGAGAAGCTAGTTATTACAGCAACATAGAAGCCATACAGAATGGAAGCAGGCCATTCAACCCATCAAATCCAAACCAACTCTCCAAACAACATCCCACCCACACTCACCCTCCTACCTATCCCCATAACCCCACATTTCCCATGCCTAATCCAACCAACCTGCACATCCCTGGACACAATGGGCAATTTAGCCTGGCCAATCCACCTAACCTGCACATCTTTGGACTGTAGTAGAAAATTGGAGCACCCAGAGAAACTCAGGCAGACATGGGGAGAATGTGCAAACACTACACAGACAAATGCCTGAGGGTGGAATCGAACCCTGGTCTCTGGTGCTGTAAGGCAGCACTGCTAACTAGTGACCAATTCCTGAAGACTGATAAGTTTTAAAAAGATTTTCTTCCTCTTCTAACTTCCTTAATCACCCAAAATCCAGCATTCAGATGTAAGTTTCACACACTATTTCCCTAAATCATCCAATGTTCAGCATTCTAAATAATACTCAAGTGCAAAGTCACATTCATTTTACACTAGCCTAATACAAAAGGTCTATCTGTTCCAGTTACAGAGGAACCCAATTTCAGCTGCTTTGTTAATTAACTCAGGTCCACTGCTCTTCCAGTGGAAATCTTGTTAAAACCCTGTTTAAGCCTGGGAACTTTAGGATTAAAACTCTATGTTTCTGTTAAATGCTAACTACAAACAAATTAAGATCACACAAAAAGATGAAGCCAGGGAAAGATAATCTCCAACAAGAGAGAATTGAACTAGCTCTCCTTGATGTTTAACATCATTCTTGAATACTCCATCAACATCCAAGGGGGTTAGCATTGGTTGGGATTAGCCACCCCCGCTCATGCCCCTCATGATTTTATAAACCTCTACAACGTCATCCCTCAGCCTCTGATGCTCCAAGGAAAACAGCCCTAGTCTATTCAACCTCTCCCTATAGCTCAAATCCTCCAACCCTGGCAACATCCTTGTAAATCTTTTCTGAACCCTTTCAAGTTTCACAACATCCTTCCGATAGGAAAGAGACGAGAAATGCACACAATATTCCAACAGTGGCCTAACAATGTCCTGTACAGCTGCAACATGACCTCCCAACTCCTGTACTCAATACTCTGACCAATAAAGGAAAGCATACCAAACACCTCCTTCACTACCCTATCTATCTGCGACTCCACTTTTAAGGAACTATGAATCTGTATTCCAAGGTCTCTTTGTTCAGCAACATTCACAGAGACATTAGCATTAAGTGTATAAGTCCTGCTCTGATCTGCTTTTCCAAAATGCAACACCTCGCATTTATCAAAATTCAATTTCATCTGCCCGGTTAACTTTGTTTTTGTTTCCACACTTCTCACCTGGAGGAATTTAAAAGCACCAAGTGCAACAAATATTATGCATTTTTATCTAACATTTACAGCTTTATTGTGCCATTGAGGTTTAGGCACAGTGTTATCGTGATCATTCTCAGATCAGTCAGACGGCTGTGCATTGAAACTTCACTGCGTGACTTGAGAATACAATCTGGACCAACATCCCAGAGTAGTATTGTGGGTGTAATTCACTAATGGGTGTGTTACTTTTTAGATAAGTCGTTAAGCTGTCTGTTTAAGCAGGACAGAAAAAAAAAATTACTCGAAGAGAAGGGAGTGCTTCCTGAGTGCTGCCCACAACTGTCAGCATTGATTAGTACTCATGGGAACTTGGTTGCCCGGGAACAATAGTGCCCAGACTTTAAAGAAGTGCTTCATTTGCTGAGATATCTTACAAATCAAATGATGCCATAAAAGTTTGTCTTCCTTTCAAAAATGTTACAGTAAGCTGTTCCAGTCCAGCATCTCCCAACACTGTACATAAATAGCAGGACAAATCCAACGCAGCCAATTACTATATTTGAAAGTGGATAAATGTGAGGTGCTACATTGTCGTAGTGCAAATCCGGGCTAGACTTATAAAATTAATGGTAAGGGCCTGGGGAGTGTTGCTGAACAAAGAGACCTTTGTTCATTATTCCTTGAAAGTAGAGTCGCAAGTAGACAGGATAGTGAAGGTGGTCTAGGCAAAAGTGAGGATTGCAGATGCTGGAGATCACAGTCTAGATTAGAGTGGTGCTGGAAAAGCACAGCAGGTCAGGCAGCATCTGAGGAGCAGGAAAATCGACATTGCGGGCAAAAGCTCTTCATCATGAATAAAGGTAGGTAGCCTCTGGGGTGGAGAGCTAAATGGGAGGGGGCTGGGGAAAAGGTAGCCAAGAGTAGAATAGGGGGATGGAGGTGGGGATGAAGGTGATAGGTCAGAGAGGAGGGTGGAGCGGATAGGTGGGAAGGAAGATTGGCAGGTAGGACAGGTCATAAGGATGGTGCTGAACTGACAGGTTGGAACTGGTGTAAGGTGGGTGGAGGGGAAACGAGGAAACTGGTGAAGTCCACATTGATGCCCTGGGGTTGAAGTGTTCCGAGACGGAAGATGAGGCATTCTTCCTCCAGGCATCGGATGGTGAGGGAGTGGCGGTGGAGGAAGCCCAGGACCTGCATGTCCTCAGCAGAGCGGGAGGGGGAGTTGAAATGCTGGGCCACAGGGTGGTGGGGTTGATTGGTGCGGCTGTCCCTGAGATGTTGTCTAAAGCGCTCTGCGAGAAGGCATCCAGGATCCCCGATGTAAAGGAGACCGCATCGGGAGCAACAGATACAATAAATGACATTGGTAGATGTGCAGGTGAAACTTTGAAGGCTCCTTTGGGGCACTTGGATGGGGTGGTGGGGGATGGGGGGGGAAGATGTGCGCGCAGGTTTTGCAATTTGTGTGGAGGCAGGGGAAGGTACCAGGAGGGAAGGGGGAGTTGGTTTTTTTTGGGTGGTGGGGGAAAGGACTGTAATCACGGACGAAACTGTCTTTGCAGAAAGTGGAAAAGGAGGGGGGGGGGCAGGGAAATATATCCCTGGTGGTGGGGTCCATTTGGAGGTGGCGGAAATGTCGACGGATGATGCGGTTTATGCGGAGGTAGGATGGAAGGTGAGGACTGGGGGGATTCTGTCCTTCTTGCAGTTGGAGGGGTGGGGTTTGAGGGCGGAGGTCCAGGACGTGGATGAGATGCGTTGGAGGGCATCTTCAACCACATGGTAGGGGAAATTGCAGTTTTTAAAGGAGGAGGCCATCTGGTGTGTTCTGTGGTGGAACTTGTCTAGGACAAGTGAAGGATTAATGAATTCTGGTCTGGGAGAAAGTGAGGACTGCAGATGCTGGAGTACCAGAGTTGAAAAATGTGGTGCTGGAAAAACACAGCAGGCCAGGAATTCAGGAATTCCTGAAAAAGGGCTTATGCCCGAAACGTCGATTCTCCTGCTCCTCGGATGCTGCCTGGCCTGCTGTGTTTTTCCAGCACCACATTTTTCAACTCATGAATTCTGGTCTCCCTGTTATAGAAAAGATGTTGTTAAACTTGAAAGGGCTCAGAAAAGATTTACAAGCATGTTTCTGAGATTGAAGAACTATAGGGAGAGGCTGAATTGGCTGGGGTTGTTTTCCCTGGAGCGTCAGAAGCTGAGGACTGACTTTATAGAGGTTTATAAAATCATGAGGGGCATAGATAGGGTGAACAGTCAAGGTCTTTTCCCCAGGGTAGCAGAGTCCAAAAGTAGAGGGCATAGATTTAAGGTGAGAGGGTAAAGATTTAAAAGGGACCCAAGTGGTAGCGTTTTCAAACAAAGGGTAGTGCGTATATAGAATGAGCTGCCAGAGGAAGTGGTGGAAGCTGATACAATTACAATATTTTATGGGCATCTGGATGGGTACACAAATTGGAAGGGCTTAGAGGGATATGGTCCAAATGCTGTCAAATGGGATTAATTTAGGATATCTGATCGGCATGGACAATTTGGACCGAAGGGTCTGTTTCCATGCTGTACGTCTCTATGACTCTACAGAAAATGGTAAAAACAACTATGTAATTTGTTCCTAAATATTAATTTAGGACTGGAAATTCCAAAGGAGCAGACTGCTTGACCCCTGGAAGTAATGTTGGAAGTGAACTTCTCAATCAGGAAGAAGCTCACCATGTTCAAGTGCTGCTGTGTGGGACTCTGCCACTCACTGGGGTGAAAATCTCATGCTCTAGAGCTTTTTCTTTTTATTCACTGGTGGGGCGTAGGCTGGCCAGTATTTTATTGCCTATTCCTAATCGCCTTTGAGAAAATGTGGTAAACTGCAGTACACCTGCTGTGGTTCATGCACAATGCCATTAGGGAGGGAATTCCAGGATTTTTACTGAGTGACAGTGAAGGAATACATATTTATACATATACTTCCAATTCAGGGTGGGGAGTGGCTTGGAGGGGAATTTGCAGGTAGTAGTGTTCCATATATCTGCTGTCTTTGTCTTTCTAGATCAAAGTCATCGTGGGTTCAGAAGGTGATATCTAAGGATCTTCGTGAATTTTTGTAGTGCATCTCGTAGAAAGAACACACTGCTGCCACTGAGGGTCAGTGGGTGGAGGAAGTGGGTGCTTGTGGATGAAGTGCCAATCAAACTGGTTGTTTTGTCTTTGATGGTGTCAAGCTTCTTGAGTGCTGTTGAAGCTGAACCTATCCAGGCAAGTGGGGAGCATTCCATCACAGTCCTGACGTGCCTTGTAGATGGTGGGCATGCTTTGGGGAGTCATGAGGTGTGTTACTTGCCACAGTATTTTTAGCCTCTGGCCTGCTCTTGTAGCCAATGTGTTTTTGTGATGAGTCCAGTTGAGTTTTGGTTCAATGGTAACCCCAAGAATGTGATAGTGGGGATTCAGTGATGGTAACAACATTGAATGATAAGGGGCAGGGATTAGATTCTCTCTTATTGGAGATCATCATTGCCTGACATTTGTGTGGCATGAATGTTATTTGCCACTGGTTAGCCCAAGCCCGAATGTTGTCCAGATCTTGAACACAGATATGTTCAATCAAATTGACCAGCAGCTCCATCAGTGCTACAAATTTAGCAATAGTGCTGCCAGTACTGGAGACACACCCTTCAAAAAAACAACATGGTTTCTCGCCTCAAGTAAATCAGGAGCATTGGGTCGGGGGATTTGGAAAGCTTATGGAGGTTGGTCGAGAGCGGTCATAGAGTTATAGAGATTATACAGCATGGAAACAGATCCTTAGGTCCAATTCATCCATGCCGACCAGATATCAGAAATAAATTTAGTCCCATCACCAGTGTGGGAGAAGGTTTTGCAGCCGGCAAAGAAGAGGGTAGTGTCTTCAGGAAAGCATCCCTGATGTACATAGCTTACCCCTGAAAATCATACCTCACCCTTTCTTCCCTTTCACCCTTTTCATCAACTTTGTAAATAAGACAGCCTGCATACTCCCACTCAACTGCACATACCTTCAATACTGTGATTTGGGAAACATATTATCAGCATCAAAACAGCTTTTAACAAACTCGTTTAGTCTTTAATTACAAATTTATATATGGTGTGGAGCCTACCCATTTCAGAGCCCACTCACCCTCCATATTATGGGGGTGAGCTCGGAGTGTAGAGGAACTTGGTGAGTTGGACACCCACCTTAGATTACATACCTTTCTTACAACCCCACTTTACACAGATCTTACAACTTGTATCCTCATTAATCTGCATCCCTTACTCAATGCGAGCAATATATTTCGATGCAGTTTAGCAATGCCTTCATAAATAGTATCCACATTTAGTCTATGCTTTTGTGCCCTACATTCACATTCTTTGATACTGGATTGCAGATTATCACATGTAACAATGCAATGTTAATCCAGCTGAGACACATAGCATTTCTCTGTCTCACGTAACACAGAGACAGTGTTACGTGAGACATCAATAAGTGCCTGCCATGCTCTGACCTTTACATGCTTCAAAGTCACTGGCTTTGGCTGCGCATTCCATAGCCTCACAAGTGTGTATTAAACAGCTTCCTCTGCTCTATGTCCTAGATCACAGTTCTATTTTATATCATATCTAGTCATACTAACTATCAGTAAAGCAAAGGTTGACAGGCCGATGAGGGAAGAGGCCATTTTGGATTTGGTGCTCGGCAATGAGCCAGGACAGGTGTCAGATCTTGTGGTGGGAGAACACTTTGGTGACAGTGACCACAACTGCCTCACATTTACCATAGCCTTGGAGAGGGAAAGGAACAGTTACTGAGGGAAGATATTTAATTGGGGAAAAGGAAATTATATCGCTATCAGACAGGAATTGGGAAGTACAGATTGGGAGCAATTGTTCCACAGAAAAGACACAATAGACATGTGGAGACTATTTAAGGAGCAGTGTTGTGTGTGATGCACAAATGTTTCCTCTGAGACAGGCAAGAAGGGGTAAGGTTAAGGAGTCTTGGATGACGAGAACAGAGGAGCTTCTTGTCAAAAGGAAGAAGGCAGCTTACATAGAGTGGAGGAAACAAGGATCTAGCACAGCTTTAGAGGATTACAGGCTTACTAGAAAGGAGCTCAGAAATGCACCGAGGAGAGCCAGGAGGGGGCACAAAAAAGGCTTGGCAAAAAGGATTAGGGAGACCCAAAGGCATTTTACTCATACGTGAGGAATAAAAGAATGATCAGGGAGAATGTACGGTCAATCAGATATAGCTTGGGGGCTTGTGCGGGGAGTCTAAGCAGATAGGGGAAGCCCTAAATGAGTTTTTTTGCTTTGGTTTTCACTAAGGAAAGGGACCTTGTTGTGAATGAGAACTTTGAGGAACTGGGATACATGCTTGATCAGATCAAGACTGATGAAGTTGATGCGCTGAAATTTTGGAGAATATTAAAATTGGTAATTCCCCAGGGCCAGACCAGATTTATCCCAGGCTGCTCCGGGAAGCGAGAAAGGAAGTTGCTAAGCCGCTGGCGAAGATCTTTCCTTCCTCACTCTCCACTGGAGTCATACCTGAGGATTGGAGGGAGGTGAATGTTGTTCCTCTTTTCAAGAAGGGGAATACGGAAATCCCTGGCAATTACAGACCAGTCAGTTTTACATCTGTGGTCAGCAAGGCTTTGGAAGGAATTCTGAGGGATAGGATTTATGACTATTTTGAAAAGCATAGCATGATTAAAAACAGTCAGCATGGCTTTGAGAGGGGCAGGTCATGCCTCACAAATCTTATTGAGTTCTTTGAGGAGGTGACAAGACAGGTCAACGAAGATAGAGCAGCGGATGTGATGTACACTGACTTCAGCAAGGCATTTGATAGGGTTCCCCATGGTAGGCTCATTCACAAAATCATAAAGTATGGGATTCAGGGAGATTTGGCTATCTGGATTCAGAACTGACTGGCTGACAGAAGTCAGAGAGTGGTTGTAGATGGAAAGTATTCTGCCTGGAGGTCAATGGTGAGTGTTGTCCCACGGGGCTCTGTTCTTGGAGTTCTGCGCTTGGTAGTTTTTATAAATGACTTGGATGAGGAGGTTATGGGGTGGGTTGGTAAATTTGCAGATGACACAAAGGTTAGAGGTGCTGTTGATAGTATCGAAGGCTATTGCAGGCTGCACTGCGACATAGACATAGACAGGATGCAGAGCTGGGTTGAGAAATGGCAGATGGAGTTCAACCTGGATAAATGCAAAGTGATGCATTTTAGAAGGTTGAACTTAAATGCTGAATATAGGATTAAAGACAGGATTCTTGGCAGTGTGGAGGAACAGATCCCTCAAAGTTGCGACCCAAGTGGATACAGTTGTTAAGAAAGCATACGGTGTTTTGGCTTTCATTAAAGGGGATCATGTTTAAGAGCTGCGAGGTTTTGCTACAGCTCTACAAGTCCTTGCTGAGACCACACTTGGAATATTGTGTCCAGTTCTGGTCGCCCTACTATAGGAAAGATACAGAGGTTTTGGAGAGGGTGCAAAGAAGTTTTACTGCATGGACTGGAGGGCTTGTCTTATGAAGAGAGGTTGACTAAACTCGAACTTTTCTCTCTGGAGAGAAGGAGGAAGAGAGGTGACCTTGTGGGTGGCACGGTGGCACAGTGGTTAGCACTGTTGCCTCACAGCGCCAGAGACCCGGGTTCAATTCCCGCCTCAGGCGACTGACTGTGTGGAGTTTGCGCATTCTCCCCGTGTCTGCGTGGGTTTCCTTCGGGTGCTCCGGTTTCCTCCCACAGTCCAAAACATGTGCAGGTCAGGTGAATTGGCCATGCTAAATTGCCCGTAGTGTTAGGTGCAGGGGTAAATGTAGGGGAATGGGTCTGGGTGGGTTGCGCTTCGGCGGGTCGGTGTGGACTTGTTGGGCAGAAGGGCCTGTTTCCACACTAAGTAATCTAATCTAATTGAGGCATACAAGGTAATGACAGGCATGGATAGAGTCAATAGCCAGAGACTTTTTTCCAGGGCAGGATTGATTGGTACTAGGGGTCATAGTTTTAAGATATTAGTAGGAAGGTATAAAGGAGACTTCAGAGATAGGTTCTTTACGCAGAGCTGTGAATGTATGGAATGCGTTGCCAGTGGTGGTGGTGGAAGCAGAGTCATTAAGGACATTTAAGCGACTGCTGGACATGCACAGCAGTGAGTTGAGGGGTGCGGAGGTTAGGTTATTTTATTTTAGATTAGGAATAATCCTCAGCACAACATCATGGCCCGAAGGGCCTGTTCTGTCCTGTACTTTCTATGTTCTATGTTCTATAAAAGTATCAAACTGGTATTGATGTTTATTCCCTAGAATAAAATCTTATCACCTTCTGAGAATATAGCAAATCTAGGCAACTCTTCCATTTTCTTGGATTCCCCAAACTCCTAGTCAACACTGATGCTTTGACTCAAGGTGATTCCTGGCCATCAACACAAGATCAAAGAAAGTTAATGCTGCTTTACCAGATAGATAGGTTTGTTTTGATACAATTCCCTACATTTGAAATACTTCGAAAAGGCAATTCCTAATCTATAGCTTTGATTAATTATAGCTGGCAAGACCTAGTCAGAAATAAATACAGATACAATGTTTAACCTACATCAATCAAGCCAATTGGTAAAGCCGCTGATATCAGGCAATATACACTTCAAATTACTGGATAACTGAAGGACGGGATAGGGAATCATGGAACGCTGAAGGATGTGTCACATTCAAAGATGGCTAATTATAAAGACGATTGTGGAAAACTCAGCTTGCCTCACCCTCTAGTTGAGCCTATGACCCTGAACCTATCAATGTAAAAATAGTATTCCAACTAGTAAAATGGAGTTTTATACATTACTTGGAGGAGTAGATAAGGAGAGCCTGAGTAGTGGAGCGATTCCAAATTTGAGACTAGGGCACAAGAATATACAAGTCAGAAATAATATGGATCGGGGATTTGAGAATACTGGAGTAGTAAAATGAAAGGTATATAACAAATTTCATCATAATTTTTGGAAGTTGAATTTTAAAATTTAGGCTGAGGGACTTTGGTCAGTTTGTGAGGGTTTCTTTATAAGGTCAGAAAGACAGTTTTGATCACTGATCCAAACACATCAACACTAAAAAAGCCCAGGATTGAAATCAAGAGCTTGGGAGAATCTCTATGGTGTTAATGGGTAAAATGATTATCCTGATGAAGTGATGTCAGATAGAGTAAACAGAACAAAGCCATTGATGTTGTTTCGAATTCAGAGCAGAAGAGCAAAAGTCTTTAGCTCAGAGGGAACACAAGAATTAGTTCAGTTCAGGGCAACCAGTCAGCTCTGCATGAAATGATTTCAAATCTGTGAAATTTCTAAGCTGGGGGAACTTGTATAGAAATTTTTTAAGTTTTTAAAATTGAAAACGTTTGAGGCTTTAGAACTGACAAAGGTTCATGCCAGCAGACACAAAAAGGAATCATACAATTGTCTCCGCAGTGCAGAGGAGTCAGTTAAATCAAAACATGATGGTGGGAGTATAATCTCTTTGGCTTGAGATTTTAGGAGAGATAGAATTGGGAAACAGGGTGCAATTTTATTTTGCTTTTAGTGTTAAGATCTTTCTGAACCGATTTCTATTATCTAAGTCACTTGCAGCAATCCCTCTAATTTTCTTTCCAACTAAGCATGCCTCTGAGGTCCATGGGTGACAGTGATTTCCAGAAGTGGAAGTCAATGCTGAACAATGTGTGTGGAACCTTAGAATGCAGCATGCTTTGATCCTTTTATTTTACGTAATACAGTTGTATTTTGTTATTAAAGAACAGTATGCAATCCTGTGTAAATGTTTCCATGACTATCATGTTAACTAACTAAAAATAAGTTAAACATCTAATTGATCAAGCTAGATTTCATTCTAGGACCTTGTCCAGTAGTAGCATCAGCTGGGATCATAAAACTAGAAACAAATTAAGGGTGTGCTTGATCATGGAGTCAGTGCCTTTATGGAAAGTGATTAGGTAGAACTTGGTAATAAGCAGAAGTACAGTGAATACTGGGGAGGAGAAGTATACTGCTCGAACAAAGCCTCCTTGCACACTAGGTTAAAGTATCTCAGTTAGCATAGCTGTACTAAGTTAATTACTAAGTTAAGTTGTACTAACTTCAATTAATTATAGAAGATGACTAACAAAAATGCGATTAAATTAGTTATTTTAAAACCTATCATGTGTGATTGAAAGATTTTAGAAAAAGATGTAGACAGGTTAAGAAAACAAACAAAAATTTGACAAGTCGAGTATTATGAGGAATAATGTGAACTTACACACTTTGGCCAGAAAAACAGTGGTGATATTAAGGTAATATCATACTACAAGCGGCACAGTGGTTAGCACTGCTGCTTCACAGCCCCAGAGAGCTAGGTTCGATTCCAGTCTCAGGTGACTGTCTGTGTGGAATTTACATGTTCTCCCAGTGTCTGCATGGATTTCCTCCGGATGTTCCGGATTCCTCCCACAGTCCAAAGACGTAGGGGTTAGGTGGATTGGCCATGTTAAATGCAAGGTTACTGGGATAGAGTGGGGAGCCGGAGCTGGGTCTGGGTCTGGGTCTGGGTTTGGATTGGATGCTTTTCAGAGGGTTGGTGCAAATTCAATGGGCTGTAAAGCCTCTTTCCACACTAGAATAGATAGAATCTACAGAGATTCTATGATAAGTAACTTAGAATTCCAGGCTAATGTTCTTGGGAAATGGGTACAAATCCCACCATGTCAGGTGGTGAAACTTTAATTAAATTTTTAAAAATCTGGAAATAAAAGCTAGTCTAATGGGGATCATAGAGCCACTGTTGATTGCTGTAAAAACCTATTTGGTTACTAATATCCGTTAGAAAACGAAATCTTTTCATTATTTGGTGTGGTATGTATGTGATTCCTGACCCACAATAATGTGGTTGATTTTTAACTGCCTTTGAAATGGCTGAGCATGTCACTCAGTCTTAGCAGTCTGCTACAAAGTCAAAGGAAAGGAAAGAAACTGAATGGACTATAGTACCTAGAACAATCCTAGACATGGGATATGACAACAGCAAACTGAGGCTTGTTGATACTGATCCTTCTGGTCCTCCTTACCAACATCTGGGAGCTTGTGCCAAAATTGGAACAGCCGTTCCACAGATCAGTCAAACTACAGCATGCCATGGTCATACCTTACACTCTACATCTGAGAAATCACTACCATCATCCATGACCATTTCCTGTTCCACTGGGATGACAGACTCATTAGAGATGGCTGCAGAGTGATATTGTCAGGAGTGAGGTACACTAGGAGCCCTGAGCATTGTTTCCAAACCTCATCAGATCTGGTCAAACAGAAGCAAGGAAATCACCTACTGATGGCCACCTATCACATCACTGCAGATGCCTCTTTATCAGAAGGACGATAGCAATTCGAGAACATAGCTTTCTTGCACTTTAACCAAGGTAATAGGTAACGCTAGTCTAGCTTGTTAAACCCGTATGACAGAATAAACAGAAATATAAAAACAACACACTATTTAAATAGAGATTACAGAAAATAGTAGTGCAGAGAAATTGAGTGTTCTGTTATGTGAATCACAGAGTTTGTAAGCAGGAGCAGTATGTATTTAAGACAAAAATTTTTTGTTTAATTAACTCTTGGGCCTTCAGCTTTGCTGGCTAGGACCAGCACTTATTGCCTGTCTCCAGTTGTTCTTGAAAAAGTGGTGGTGAGCTATCTTCTTGAATTGTTGCAGCCCATGTACTGTAGCACCACAGTGCCATTTTGGGAAGGAAATTCCAGGATTTTGACCCAGTCATAGTGAAGGAACGATGATGTATTTTCAAGATAGGATAGTGAATGGCTTGGAGGGGAACTTGGAGGTATTGGTGTTCCCATGTATCTACTGCCCTTGTCCTTCTAGAAATTCCTGGGTGTGGAAGGTCCTGTTTAAAGAGCTCTGGTAAAAGTCTGCACTACACAGTGCTGCTACTGAGCATCGGTAGTGGAGAGAGTGGAAATTTGTAAATGTTTTGCCAATTAACCTGCTGCTTTGGTCTGGATATTGTCAAGCTTCCTAAGTGTTGTTGGAGCAGCACCTATCCAGGCAAGTGGGGAGTATTCCATCAGAAGTCTGACTTGTGCCTTATAGATGGTGGACAGACTTTGGCAGTCAGGTGATGAGTTAGTCTCTGCAAGATTCCTAGCCTCTGACCTGCTCTTGTAGCCACTATGTTTATATGGTTATTCCAGTTTAGTTTTTGGTCAATCGTAAATTGTTGATGGTGGTACCAAGTAGCACTTACAAAAGTATAAGTTGCTCATATGCTTAGTTTGGGTTTCACCAGGGTCACTGGGATCCTGAATTAATTGCAGCCTTGGTCCAAACATGTCAAAAAAGGTTAGATGAAAATCACTGCCCTTCACATCAAGGTATCAAGTTTAAGATTGATAGTGGGGGATTCGGTGATGGTAATGCCACTGATTGTCAAAGATGGTGGTTAGATTGTCTCTTATTAGAGATGCCACTGCCTGTTTTTTGTGTAGTGTGAATGTTGCTTGCCACTTGCCAGCCCTAGCCTGTTATGTATCTAAGGAGTTGCAAATGGTGCTGAACATTGTGTAATCATCGGCAAATATCCCCACTTCTGATCTCATGATAGAAGGAAGGTCATTGATGAAGTATCTCAGGGTGTGTGGCCCGAGAACACCATCCTGATTATCCTACAGAGATTTCCTGGAGCTGAGATGATGACCTCCAACAATCTCAACCATCTTTCTACATGCTACATATGACTCCAGCCAGCGGAGATTATGTCCCGATTCCTACCAGCTCCAGTTCTGACAGGGCCCCTTGATGTCTCATTCAATCAAATGCAATCTTGATGTCCACAGTATTCACTTTCACCTCCTGAATTAAGCTGTCTTGTACATAAATTTAACAAGTGTTTAACAAGGGGCATGGAATATTAAAGTAGAAATATTTACTGCAGTTGGCTTTGATGAGATTACATCTGGAGTAATCTGTACAGTTTTGGACTAATCTGAAAAAGTATATAATGCATTAGAAGCACTTGAGAGAAGGTTAACTTTTTAACTTTACTAACATGTGATTCATATGCCAGAACACACAAGTCATTTTGTGCCAACGAGTTCTGAAATCTTTCTCAATTTAAATTGTACACCACTTTCCTTTTATCTCACTTATGGGATGTGAGTTCCTTATTTCCTGTTCCTAATGGCCCATTACTGGAATGAAGAGCTATTTTCTGGTGCAAGGCTGGACAGGTTGTTAGGAGTTTAGAAGAAATGGGGATGATCTTGCTGAAACATACAATAGCCTAAAGGGACTGCCCATTGGATACTGGGTTGGATGTTTCATTTTGTTGAGGAGATTAGAATTAGGGGACACAGTTTAAAAATAAGCAGCCTTGGTCTTAAGACCAAGTGAGGAGAAACATTTTCCACAAGTGGGTTGTTGGCCCGAAACTTCGATTCTCCTGCTCCTCGGATCTTGCCTAACCTGCTGTGCTTTTCCAGCACCACATACTCGACTCTGATCTCCAGCATCTGCAATCCTCATTTTCTTCCATTGTATTCACCTGCCTAGAAAGCAGTTGAAGTTGGAATAGGAAAGGGAGTCAAAGGTCATGAAGGGCAGGCAGCTAAATGGAATGGAGACTGCAATCGGATCAGCCTTGATCTTATTGATGACAGATCAGGCTCAAAGGGCTTATTCTTGCTCCTAAGTGCTATGTTCCTTGAATTGATAGCCAGAATCTGTTACACCTAATCAAAAGCTACTACAAAAATTCACCTGAAAATGTAGTACTCCAAACCAATTTTAAAAATCAAGGAATAAAAAAAAATCTGATTAAGTGTGAGAACGAGAGAGGAGTTTGACCCAACTTGAATCCTTGTTTGTATGAATGTTATTTGTATCAGCTTTTTCATAGAAACTTTCATAGATCAAAGCTATTAACGAAGCAAATCCACAACAGTTTGCAATTATACATACATATAAACAGAAATAAACACTAATATTTCATTTGAAAAGAATAATTTCATTTAGAATCTATGCACAATAACTACAAGGTTTATTGTTTAATTATGTAAAAAGCTAAGAGGAAAAGCTCAGTTCATGTTCTTAGTCTGTGTCCTTACCTCATTCTACAAATAAAAGAGCGTCTGGATCCCATGCACATTCTCATTGAAGACTGTTGCCCTTCTTTTTTAACTGTCCCAGTCTTGAGATCCAGTATACGACCTGTGTTTTAAGAGGAAACAAAAATAAATGATACTAAATGAAGATTACTGCATAGTGTTTTCAGATCGAGGTTAATGTGGAATATGGATCTGCCCTTTGTAGAGCCAGACCCATAGGGACTGAGAGGTGGAGATGGATTTCAACATCTTGATGTGGATTCCAACAGCTGCACTTACAGTAGAAAAGCATTTCATAGGTGCTTTTTCAAACAAAATTTAACTCATGTCAGGTGATACTAAGGTAAATGGTCAAAAGTTTAATTGAAAACATCGAACATTTCAAAGATGATTGAGGTGGACACGTTTAGGGAAGGGGTTTCAAAGCCTATGGCCAAGATAGCTGAAGCATGCCATCAAAAGTGGAGCATCTAAAATCAGATGTGCAAGCAATCATGAGACCTCAAAGGAATGTAGCTACTGGAAGATTAACAGAGGTAAGAATGGATGAGGCCATGGAATGATTTGAAAAAAGGGATAAGAATTTTAAAATCAAGTCATCTATGAAGAGAGATTGGTAGACTGGGGTTGTTTTCCTTATAACAGAAGAGATTAAGAGAGAACATGATTGAGATGTGTAAAATTAGGAGGGGCATAGATAGGGTAGACAGGAAGAAACTTTCGCTTGATTAATGACCGAGGCCATAGATTTAAGGTAAAGGTTTAGAGGAGATGTGAGGAAAAACCTTTTCACATAGAGGGTAATGGGAATCTGGACTCACTCCTGAAGGGAGAGGCAGAAACCTTCATAGCAGTTAAGAAATATGGAGGAGATGTGCACTTTGATTTGATTTATTGTAGTCAAATATATCTAAGTACAGTAAAAAGTTTTCTTTTGCAAGCAGTACAGGCAGATCATAGCAAACATGGACACACAGTTCATAGAATGCTTAGACAGAGTGAGGCATAGGAGCTTATGGCTGCACAGGAGCTGCGCAAAGCAAGATCAACATTATTTGAAGTTAGAGAGATCCATTAGCAGTCCAACAGCAGGGAGGAAGCTGTTCTTGATTCTGTTGATGTGCGTGTGCTCAAACATTTGTACTTTCTGCCTGATGGAAGAGGTTGGAAGAGAGCAACACCAGGGTGTGTGGAGCCTTTGATGATGTTGGCAGCCTTTCCGCAGCAGTGAGGTGAAAACAAAGTCCACGGATGGGAGGTTGGCTTGCGTGATGGTCTGGGTTTTGCACACAACTTTGTGGTTTCTTATGGTCCTGAGCAAAGCTGTTGCAATACCACACCATTATGCAATGAAAGACATACTAGGCTATGGGCCAAGTGCTGGAAATTGAGATTAAAATAGTTAAGTGGATGTTTTTGATCAATGTGGACACAATGGGCCAAAGGGTCTTTATCTATGCTGCAGGCCTCGATGATTCTAATGCATTGATGAATCCAGAGTCCATGTAGGACAAGTGAGCATTAGGCAAATGGGACTTGCCATGCATTTGGATAGATGCAATAGAGATTTCAATGAGCTCAAGCTTACATCCATCGGAAATTAGCAAAGTAGCCAGGACAGCCATTCCCGCTTCATGTGTAGCCATTGCACATGAAGTGTTCACACAACTACTGGATTTACCCATAATTATCATGTCAGAATACTTCAACCATAAACAGATATTTTTACGGAAGGAAAAACACTTATAACAGTAAGAAAAGTCAGTTTGGTTAATAATCCCAAAATCCCACATGATTTCATCAACCTCAATCTGTGGGAACCATTAGTGTGCTTATATATTCCATAGTATTGGATATATTCACACATTTTTTGATTGGCTTCGCAGTGCTGAGAAAGTATAAGTAAGAGATTGTAACAATCTCAAATTTCTATGTAAAAAGAACTCAATATACATAATTCAAGCAATGGCCATAAAAGCAACAATATAAAATGCTGGAAACCACTCAGCTGCTCAGGCAGCAACATAGAGAAAAACAGAGTCAATGATTCTGGTTCTGTGACCTGTTCTACACTCGTTTTAGATTGTCTATATTCATAGTATCTTGCTTTTACATTAGTCAAAACTGGCTTAGTCCAGTTTCAGTTTTCAAAATCTTAATGACATATATAATTTGCTAAAATGGTTTACATTAGCAATTTAAAACTTCTAAATAAATGTCTTTCGAAATGGGAGGCTGAGGCTTCAGATCAAAAAATTTTCAATTTATAAATAGTCACTAATGAATTCAGCCATTACATCTACGCCTATTTAACAACATTGTATTAGAGTCCTAGAGTCCTGCAGCAAGGACACAGACTCTATGACCCAAACTGGTCCATGATGACCAGAATGTCCATCCACACTAACCCAATTTCTCTGCAATTGGCCCACATCTTTCTAATACTTTCCTCTTCATGTACTTGTCCAAATGCCTTTTAAATGTTGTTAATGTGCCCACCTCAATGACTTCCGCTGCCAGCTCCTTCCATACGTGTACCACACTGTGTAAAAACGTTCCCTTTTATTATTTCTCCTCTAACCTTAAACTGATTCCCTATAATCCTCAATGCCCAATCCTGGGGAAAAAGATTGAATGCATTCACCCTATCCATGCCTCTCATGGTCTTACATATTTGTATAAGATCCCCCTCAGTCTCCTATACTCTAAAAGGAAAACAAGTCCTAGCTAGAAATTTACAAGGCAACATCCTTGTAAATTTCTTCTGCACTCTTTCCAGTTTAATAACATCCATCCAATAACAAGGTGAGCAAAACTGGACACAATACTCAAAATGCAGCCTCACCAACATCCTGTACAACTGCAATATAACTTCCCAACTGCTATTCTCAACTCCCTGACTAATGAAGGCCAGTGTGCCAAAAGCCTTCTTCACTGCCCTGTCTACCTGTGACTCCACTTATATAAATGATTTGGATGAGAACGTACAAGTCGAGTGTGTGCTGCTGGAAAAGCACAGCAGGTCAGGCAGCATCTGGGGAGGGCTGATGAAGGGCTTATGCCCGAAATGTTGATTCTCCTGCTTTTCAGATGCTGCCTGACTTGCTGTGCTTTTCCAGCATCATACTCTCGGCTATGAGATGCCACTCTCAACATAGTCATTGGACAGGTTCAAAGTGCTCTGCACCTGAGGGAGCCCAGCTACGATGGCAAAGCTATTGTTAAGTGTGCAGCATAAACTTCATCACAGGGAAATAAGATGAAGTGTCCGAAACATCGAATCTCCTGCTATTCCTGATGAAGAGCTTATGGCCAAAACATCGATTCTCCTGCTTCCTGGATGCTGCCTGACCTGTTGTGCTTTTCCAGCGCCACACTCTCAACTTGTACATTCTCATCCCAATCATTGATATAGATAACAAATAGTAATGGGCCCAGCATCAATCCCTGAGACACTCCACTAGTCATAGGCTTGCAGTCTGACAAACATCCTTCTA
The DNA here is from genome assembly GCF_037043375.1 of Chiloscyllium plagiosum. NCBI lineage: Eukaryota > Metazoa > Chordata > Chondrichthyes > Orectolobiformes > Hemiscylliidae > Chiloscyllium > Chiloscyllium plagiosum. Next base: position 38,452,381 of record NW_028270177.1, read on the forward strand.
CTATTACCTCTGCTTCCTACCTTCAAGCCAATTTTGTATCTAACTTGCCAGTGTGCCCTGGATTCCCCACAATCTAACCTCCCAGAGCAGCCTACCATGTGGAACCTTATCAAAGGCTTTAATGAAATCCTGGTCACTTCATAAAAGAATTCAAACTATTTTGTGAAGCATGATCTCCCACTCACAAAGCCATGCTGACTACTCTTAAACAAACCCTATCTTTCCAAATGCATGAACATCTTATCCCTTAGAATTTTCTCAAGTCTCTTATTTATCACAGATATTGAGCTTAGTGGTCTCGAATTCCCAGGCTTTCCTATGTAAACCTTGTTGAATAATGGCACAACAGTCGCTACCCACCAGTCTTCTAAAACCTCACCAGTGGCTAACAATGGTGCAAAAATATCAGCCAGGCCACTGCAATTTCTTCTCTAGCCTCTCACAGTGTTCTTAGATATATCTGGTCAGGACCAGAAGATTTATTCACCTTCATGCATTCTAATACATGCAACACCTCCTATATTGTGATATGAACTGTCCCCAAGAAATCACCACTAACGTCCCCAAGTTATCATGTCTTTCTCCACAGTAAACACAGAGGAGAGATGTTCTTTGAGAACCTCGTCCATGCCCTGCGGTTCTACACATACATGTATACTTTGGTCCTTGAGGCGCCCTATTCTCTATCTAGTTTTTTCTTTTTCCTTTAATATACTTAAAGTACCTCTTTGGATTCACCCTAATCTTCTCAGCCAAGGCTATCTCGTGCCCCCTTTTCACCCTCCTGATTTTTTTCTTCAATAATCTCCTGTATTCGCTGCATACTTCCAGGGATTCCCTTGATCCCAGCTGCCTTTACCTGAGCCACACCTCCTCCTTTTTTCTGGTTAAAGCCTCAATATCTCTGGAGATTCAGGGTTCCCTATTCTTGCCAACCTTGCCCTTCACCCTTACAAGAATATATAGACCCCAAGCTCTAGCTATTGCACTTTTAAAGGCCTCCCACTTGCAAGAGGTCCCTTTGCATGCAAACAAACTACTCTAATCAACCCTGTATGCTCCTGTCTAATTCCATCAAAGTTCGCCTTGCCCCAATTTAGAACTTGAACCTCTGGAACAGTTTTGTCTTTCTTTCTAACTATCTTAAAATTAATAGAACTACGGTCACTGGCTCCCAAAGTGCCCCCCCCCACTGTTACCTCCATCACCTGTCCTGCCCTATTTCCCAAGAGTAGGTCAAGTTTTCCCCCTTCCTGGATAGAATCCTCAATATACTGCTTGACGAAACTTTCTGAACACATTTAACAAATTCCACCCCAACTAAGCACAACTTAACACTCCAGCAGTCCCAGTCTATGTTAGGAAAATTAAAATCTTCTAATATTGCTCCTGCAAGTCTCACCAAACTCCCTGCAGTTGTTCCTCTAATTCCCATTGACTATTTGGAGGCCTATAGTACAACCCCAAGAACATCACCATCCCCTTATTTCTTAGCTCCACCCACTGGACGATCTTTCAGTTATTTCATCTGACTACTGCTGCGATGCTCATCTTAATCAAGATGCAATTCCACTCCCTCCCACACTCCTTACACCATCTCTGTCCCACCTAATCCCTAACCGAAATAACTCACTCCATGCCTCCCCCTAGAGTCCAAGGACATCAGCAGTTCTTTTTCTTGTAGCACCACCTGGGGTGTTTTAGCACCAGATCAGTTTCCTCAGACTCCACCTCGAACACGGGCTGTACGTAAGGCACAGTAGCTTGTCTCTTGTGTCCAGAACATCCTACATTCTTTCTGACTGCTCTGAGGAGCTAGGCACATTTTGCTCCTGTATCGTAGCTTTCGGACGGCCAATGTGCTTGTTCAGGATGGTTGCAACTACCCAAACTTTATACATCTTGGACCTGATCTTGCAGCGACCATGTCTCTTACCCAGACAGGGTTACTCCCGTGGCTCCTACACTAAACTTCATCCCATGAAGCAAACTGTCTCACACTTAGCAGAGTCTTGTCGATGTCATTTCACAGTCCACCCTATGTTCAGGAAGATCAAATTTAATCTGGTATGGAGTCTTCTCCCCATTAAAAACGTTGCTGGAGCTATCCTTGTAATTGTAGGACGGGTGGTCCTATAATCAAATAAGAACAGGGACTGTTTGTTTTCTAGTGAAGCTGTAGTCAGTTTCTTTAAGTGTGCATTCAAAGTTTGCTCTTTCTACCAGACATTGGATGGTAGTTGGCATGGAGCTGTCGTTATATGTCAAATGGCATTTGACTTTTGGAAATACTCAGACTGATCGATTTATTTATTGTCACATGTATCAAAGTACAGTGAAAAGCTTTGTTTATCAGCATTCAGGCAGATCATGGTAAGCAAGGATGTACAGATCAAAAAGACTTAGAGCCATACAGAATTACATTGCACAGGGTGTGCACTAGATGACATCAACATTAGCTGAGACCAACACAAAGTCCATGTATTTCAAAAAATGCAGTTTTTCTATTGTTGTCCCCATGTTGATGAATGAACGCTATGCACAGCCAATAACTTTGAGTGAGAGCTTACAGTGACTAAGAACATTGAGCCCACGAAAGGGCCTGCACAATCGATGTGTAACAGAGTCCAGGATTTACCTGGTTAGTTCTGTCTTTGTTGGCACTTTGGATACTGCCCCACCAATATGGCTATGTCTGCATCCCCCCCAATTCTGGCCACCAGACATAGCTTCTTGCTAACAACTTCGTTTTGGAAACCCCTGAATGACCCTGATGGAGTTTAGCCAGTATCTGGCAGCAATTTCTGCTTGGGACAATCACTCTTGCTCCCCATAACATGTTGTCATCCACTGTGATCTGGTCTCTCCAGGTCCAAAAAGGTTTCAGTTCTGGTTGTGACAGCTCTATGGTTTCCCCATTACCATTAGCTGTTTCAGTTTTGCTAGGATCAGGTCTTTCTGCGTCCAAAGTAAGATGGTGTCAGCTGTGTCCAGAAACCTTAGGACCAGTACAGACCCTTCCAGTAGCAGTCCCACCAGTAGTGTATCGGCCTGTGGGAGGCAGCTCAATGCATCCACATCCGTTACTTGGCCATCTGGATGGTGTCAAAATGTGCGGTGCTGGAAAAGCACAGCAGGTCAGACAGCATCCCAGAGCAGTAGAGTCGATGTTTTGGGCATAAGCCATTCATCAGGTGATCTCACGTGTAATTATACGCACTTAGTATTACAGCGCACAGCTGAATTTGGCCTGAAGCTATGGGTGGCATTGTTCAGGATGGTTGCACCTACCCAAACTTTATAGATCTTGAACCTAATCTTGAACCTGATCTTGCAGCGACCATGTCTCTTACCCATGTCCTCTCTAAGTAGACCTTTTCAGGTTTGGTGGTCCATTATTATTACAAATGGCCGCAAGCAGATGTCTTTTAAATGTTGTAATTAAAGCAGCTGACACCTTATTACACACATGCATCACCCTCTGCATGAAAAAGGTGTCCCTTAGGTCCCTTCAACCTCTCTCTATAGCTCAAACCCTCCAATCCTTGTAAATCTTTTCTGAACCCTTTCAAGTTTCACAACATTATTCCTACAACAGATTGAAATATTTCAAAACACACTGCTTTTAAATACAGTGACTTGTGGTGGAGAAACAGAGTTATTCTTAGGAGGGGGGTTCGGTGCCAAGAACATTCTCCAAACAGCAATCAGATCAATGGCCAATTAATCTGTTGTTTAAGTAGCATTTTCTGAAGGACAAAAGCTGGCCAAGATTTGAATCAAATTCCTTCAAAATCAGGCAGTAATGTTCAATAACCACATTAATGAATTGCCAGGCAGAATGTCGGTTTAATATTTCTTTGATGCATAGTACTGATCTGCAAAATCTCCTCATTAGAAGTTTAAAGTTCAAGCAGTTTCAGGTCAAAGTTTCTGAACTGAAGGTTGAATACAGTCTGCAACACATTATGGAGGGGAAGGTTACCTGGATTCTCACACCAGGAGCCAGTCACAGTACTTAAAACAGTGAAGTCTGATTATTCCGTCCCTGACTACAGACCAATGTGACCTGGCAAGTAAAGACACCCAGACAGCAGAAGTGCGGAGTGTCAGTTTTTGCAAATGCCTAATAGGTATGGGGTTCTCACAGCCTGTTTGACTGAGAGTGAAGGTTGCAAGTTAGATAAGCAAACTGACCATGATACAAGAAGCCATTCAAGTGATGGTGGGGGGGGAAAACAAAGAAAGAAATCAAAATTGCTGGTGGTATAATGAGAAGGATTGACATTTGCTCTATGCAGCAAAGTTTGAGAATCACATAGTTGTGTTGCGTCCCAATGTCAGGGTTTGGGACAACTGGGAGAAAGTGAGGACTGCAGATGCTGGCGATCAGAGCTGAAAATGTGTTGCTGGAAAAGCGCAGCAGGTCAGGCAGCATCCAAGGAGCAGGAGAATCGACGTTTCGGGCATGAGCCCTTCTTCAGGAATGGGACAACTGCTCAGGATTGGAAAGGAAATTGCAATGGGAGAGGGAGGGTCCAGTAGTCATTGTCCACATAGGATCAAACAACAAACACAGAACTAGGAAAGAGGTTCTGCATAGGCACTAAATTAAAAAGCATGTTGTAATTTCTGGATTATTACCTAAACTGAGTGCAAATTGGGATAAGATACATAAATTTAAAGAGAGATGAATACATGATTAAAGTGTGAGAAGCGAGGTTCTGGTTCATGGGCCACTGGTAACAGTACTGGGAAAGTGGGAAGTTGAATCATTTAATTGTCTACACCTGAACAATGCTGGGGCCACTGTTCTTGAAAACTGCATAACAAGGGAAATTGAGATGGCTTTAAACTAAATAGTGGGGCAGGTATCAGATGTTGAAAGATAAAGTATATGAAAGAGTACAGTCAAGGTGAGAGACAATCACAATTAAGACGCATCATGAGTTCAAACTTCAGGATGTGGTTTAAGCCTAACACATGCATTAGAGATTATAATGCTTACTGATTCAACTCCATATAAAACTCTAAACGCCCCATTTAGTAAACCCAAAGTCTTTCATATGAAAAAGTGAGAATACACTTCAAACTAAAAGTCATTTTAGTTTTCGATATGAATAATAGTACAAATAAGAGCACTTTACCTTCATGAGGATCAAGTTGAAGATAAGATAGTTTAGAGGTGATTTGAGGAAAATCTCGTCATTTTGGAGGGTGGTAGGAATTTGGGATGCACTGCCTGAGAGGGTAGTTTGACACAGGAAACCTCACAGCACTTAAAAAGCATATTAATGAGCACTTGAAATAAATGTAACATTCACAGCTATAGGCGGAATGCCGGAAGGTGGAAATAGTGTGGAATTAGAGTAATTTTTGTCATTGCTGTCTCAATGAGTCAAAGGGCCTCTTCTGTACTGTATGAGTCAATGATTCTACATTACTGTAAGTTTTATAAGAATCTAATTACAATCTCTGGCTTTGTCTCTCTGCTGCATTATCCAATAAAACAATTATGCAAATTACCCAAAGACCATAGCAAAGTACAGTACAGGAATGGACCCTTCGGCCCACGATGTTGTGTCAAACATGATGCCAAATTAAACTAATCCCTTCTGCATGCCTTAGCCCATATCCTTCCATTCCTTGCATATTATAAAGAGTCATAGAGTTGTACAACATGGAAACAGACCCTTTGGTCCATGCTGACCAGATATCCTAATCTCATCTAGTCCCATTTTCCAGCATTTGGCCCATTTCCCTCTAAACCCTTCCTACTCATACACACACCCAGATGACTTTTAAATGTTGTAATTGTACCAGATTCCACCACCACTTCTGGTAGCTCAGTCCGTACATGCACCACCCTCTGCATGAAAAAGCTGCCCCCAGGTCTCTTCCCTTACCTCTCACCCTAAATCTATACCCTCAACTTTCAGACACCCCCACCCCAGGAAAAAGACCTTGTCTATTTACCCTATCCATGCCCCTCATGATTTTATAAACCTCTACAAAATCACCCCTCAATCTCTGATGCTCCAGGAAAAAAAGCCCCAGCCTATTCAGCCTCTCCCTATAGCTCAAACCGTCTAACGTTAGCAACATCCTTGTAAATCTTTTCTGAACCCTTTCATATTTCACAACCTCCTTCCTATAGCAGGGAGACCAGGATTGCATGCAGTATTCCAAAAGTGGCTTAACCTATGTCCTCCTGTACAGCCGCAACATGACCTCCAAGCTCCTATGTTCAATGCACTAACCAATAAAGGAAACCATAGCAAACACCTTCTTCACTATCCTATCTATCTGTGACTCAACTTTCAAGGAAATATGAACCTGCACTCCAAGGTCTCTTTGTTCAGCAACACTCCCCACCACCTTACTATTAAGTGTATAAGTCGATCCTTGATTTGCCTTTCTAAAATGCAACACCTCACATTTATCAAAATTAAACTCCATCTGCCACTCCTCAGCCATCTGATCAAGATCCCATTGTAGTCTGAGGTAATCTTATTTACTGTCCACTTCACCTTCAACTTTGGTGTCATCTGCAAACTTACTAACTATACCTTTTATGTTCACATCCAAATCATTTATATAAATGACAAAAAGCAGTGGATCCAGACAGGTCCTTGTGGCACATCACTGGTTAGAGGCCTCCATACCGAAATACAATCCTGATTTGCCTTTCCAAAATGCAGCACCTCACACTTATCTAAATTAAACTCTGTCTAGCACCCCTCAATCCATTGATCATAGTCCTGTTGCACTCTAAGGTAATTTTCTTCGTTGTCCACCATACCTCCAATTTTGGTGTCATCTGCAAAATTACTAACCAGACCTTGTATGTTCAAATCCAAGTAATTTATATATATAAGTGTCAAAAAGCAGTGGACGCAACACATCCTTGTGGCACACTGCTGGTCACAGGCCTCCTAAATACAACCCTCCACCATCATCTCTGTCCTCTACCTTCCACCAGTTCTGTATCTAAATTGCTAGTTCTCCCTGTATTCCATGTGATCTAACCTTGCTAACCAGTCTACCATAAGGAACCTTGTCGAATGCCTTACTGAAGTCCATATAGATCACATCGACTGCTCTGCCCTCATCAATCCTCTTTGTTATTTCTTCAAAACAAAACTCAATCAAGTTAGTTCACGTGCTTATTGAAACGTCCCCATCATATCTGTCTCCACCATCGCCTCTGGCAGTGTGTTCCAGACTCCTAACCACTCTCTACGTAAAACAATTGCCACTCATGTCTTCTTTAAACTTTTTTCCTCTCATCTTAAATGCGTGCCCTCCAGTATTAGACATTTCAACTCTGGAAAAAGGATTCTGACCATCAACCCTATCTATGTATCTCTTCATTTTATAGATTTATATCAAACCTCCTCTCAGCCTCCGCTGGTCCAGAGAAAACAACCAGAGTTTTTCTAGTCTCTTTTTATAGCTCAGAGCCTCTAATCCGGGCAGCATCTTCTTAAACCTCTTCTACACCCTCTCTAAAGCTTCCACATCCTTCCTGTAATGTGGCAACCAGAACTGAACGCAATACTCCAAGGCCTAACCAAAGCCTTATAAAGCCGCAACATGACATCCTGACTCTTGCACTCAATGTCCAACCAATAAAGGCAAGCATGTCGTATATTTTGGTACCATCCTATCTACTAGTATGGTCACTTTTAGGGAGCTATGGACTTGAATCCCAAGATCCATGTACAGGGTCATGCCAGTAACTGTACACTTTCCCTTAACATTTGATCTCCCAAATTGCAACATCTCACACTTAGCCGGAATAAACTCCATTTGCCATTTCTCCACCCATATCTGCAACTGATCTATATCCTGCTGTGTCTTTTGACAATCTTCTACATTATCCACGACTGCAAATTTACTAATTCAACCACCTACATTTTCATGTAATGATATAATCTGATAGATTCTACCTGCCTGGTGAAGATAGATATGGTAGGGACGTTTAGATAAGCACATGAACTAACTTGATTGAGTTTTTTTTAAAGAAATAACAAAGAGGATTGAGGAGGGCAGAGCAGTCGGTGTGATCTATATGGACTTCAGTAAGACATTATTTAATTGGCAATTAACTGCATTTGTTATCTGCCGCAACATCTTTCTCCATCAACAACCAAACAGTATAAAAGAAAAATCAAATCTATGTCCATAAGTGCAAGAGAGGCAATAAGCCAGTAATATTATCACTAGACTATGGATCTAGAAACTTAGAGAATGTTACACAGAATATGGAAAATAGGAACAGGAATAAAACATTCTACCCCATGAGGCGAAAGTGAGGTCTGCAGATGCTGGAGATCAGAGTCAAGATTAGAGTGGTGCTGGAAAAGCACAACAGTTCAGGCAGCATCCGAGGTGCAGGAAAATTGATGTTTTAGGCAAAAGCCCTTCATCATTCCACTCTAACCCATTCAACCCCCTGAGCCTGCTCCATCATTCATGATCATGATTGATTGCCAAGCTCAATACCCTAATGCTACCTTCCCCTCCATATACTTTAATCCCTTTCACTAAAAGATCTATATCCACTTCCTTCTTGAAAACGCAATGTCTTGGCCTCAACTACCTCTCTGGGTGAAGAAATTTCTTTTCATCTTATTCCTAGATTGTTTACCCTTATCCTTAAACTATGACCCCTGGTTCTGGACTCCTCTGCTGCCTTGCATTTAACCTATCTCATCCTGTTAGAATTGTATAGGTTTCTATGAGATTCCTCCTCATTCTGTGAAATTCCAGTGAATACAATCCGAACTGACTTAATCGTTCTTCAGGCATCAGTCCTGCCATCCCAGGAATCAATTTGGTAAACCTGTGCTACACTCCCTCTATAGCAAGAACTAGATAACGAGAGCAAAAGTACACACAGTATTCCAGGTGTGGCCTCACCAAGCCCTGTATAACTGCAAAAAGACATCCTTGTTCCTGTACTCCAATCTTCTCACTAGGAAGGCCAACATACGTTTTCCCTTCTTTACTGCCTGCTGCACTTGCCTGCTTACTTTCAACAATTGGTGCAAGAGGACACCCAGTTCTCATTGAACATTCCATCCCTCAATTTACAGCCTTCTTATTTTTTGGCATTCATCCACATTATTTTGCATCTGTAATGCATTTGCCCACTCAGCCAACATCTTTGCATCCCCCTCAGAGCTCACCCTTTCTCCCAACTTTGTGTCCTCTGTAAATTTTGAGATATTACACTTCCCTCATCTAAATCATTGACATATAATGTAAATAGCTGGGGTACCAGCACTGATCCTTGCAGTACAATTCCTACCATTCAAAAAAAAGACTCATTTATTCCCACTGCTTGTTTCCTGTCTGCTAAATAACCTTCCATCCATCTCAATACATTAATGTGTAAAATTGGAATTGTGGGTAATCTCTTCAGTCTTTGGACTTTGTCGAAAGCATTCTGGAAGTCCGAATACACCAGATCCACTGATTACCCCGATCATTCCTACTAATTACATCCTCCAAGAAATCCAGTAAAACCACCAAGCATGACTTCTTTTGCAAATCCATGCTGTGTCTGATTCTCTCAGATTTTCTAAGTGCTCTGCTACAAAATCATTGATAATAGACTCTAGCATCTTCCCCACTCCTGAAGTCAGACTCATTGGTCTATAATTCCCTGTTTTTTCTCAGCTTCCCTTTTCAAATGGTGGGGTTACATGAGCTACCCTCCAACCTGCAAGGACAGTTCCAGGGTCTAAAGAATCGTGAAGAGAATCACCAATAAATTCACTATTTCTTGGGCCATGGCCTAATTACTCTGGGGTGCAGATTATCAACCCTGGGAATTTATCAGTCTTCAATCCCAATAGTTTCTCCAAAACCATTTCTCTACTAATACAGATTGGTTTCATTCCTCCCTCTCACTAAACCGGGTATTCCCTGTTTCATTTCTGGAAAATTATTTGTGTCTTCCTTTATGAAGACAGAAGCAATTTAATGTGTTGGCCATTTCTTTGCTCCCCATTATAAACTTCCCCCATTTCTGACTGAAAGGGATCTACAATAGCATTCACCAATCTTTTTCTCTTTATATACTTCTACATACTGAAACATCTACAGTCTGTTCTTATATTCCCCTCAAGCTTACTCTCCTTTTTGACTTCTAAATTGTTCCCAATCCTAGTATGTCTTTTTTTGTATTTAATTCTACTTCTAACTTCCCTCATAAGCCATGATTTGGCCACTGTTCTTTGGATTCTTGTGCCAGACAGGAATAAATAATTTTTGTAATTCACCCCATACGCTATTTTAATGCTTGTCTTTGCCTATCCACTGTCATTCTTCTTCAGCAACATTTTGCCAAAGGCACAGAGCACCTGACATTGGCCCAAACACAGATTTAAAAAAACTGAATACTAGAGTTGAGCTGAAAATGACTGCCTTTGGTATCAAGGAGCCTGAGCAAATGTTGAGTCCATAAGATTCAGGGAGATAACTCTCTGCTGGCTGCAGTCATATCTGGCACATCGGAATATGGCTGTGGATGTTGGAGGTCAGTCACCTCAGCTTCAGGACATTTCTGCAAGAGTGCCTCAGGGCAGTGTCCCAGACCCAACCATCTTCATCTGCTTCATCAATGACCTTTCCTCCATCATAAGGTCGTAAGTGGGGATGTTCAGTGATGATTGCACAATATTCAGCACTATTTGAGATTCCTCAGGTACTGAAGCAGTCAACATCCAAATGCAGCAAGCCCTGTACAATATCCAGGTTTGGGCTGACAAGTGGAAAGTAATATCTGCACCACAAGTGCAAAGCAATGACCATATCCAACGCAAGAGAATCTAACCATCGCCTCTTGACATTCAATGGAATTATCATTTTTAACCACCTTCCTCCACCTCTATCAACATCCTAGGAATTAGCATTGAACTGGACTTGCCATATAAATACTGCGGCTATAAGAACAAATAAGCAGCTAGGAGTTTTGTAGCAAGTAACTCACCTTCTCACTTCCCAAAGCCATACTCCCCGCTTGTCTGGATGAGTGCAGCTCCAACAACGCTTCAAAAGCTTGACACCATCCAGGACAAAGCAGCGTGCCTGATTGAAGCCACGCACAAAAATATTCACTCACGCCACCATTGACACCCAGGTTACACAGCATGTACCATCTACAAGATCCACTGCAAAAATTCACTAAGACTCCGTCAACAGTGCCATTTTAAACACATGATCACTACCATCTTGAAGGACTAGGGCAGCAAATACATGGGAATACCACCATCTGCAAGTTCCCTCTAAACTGTTCACCATCCTGACTCGGAAATATATCCCCATACCTGGAGTATCGCTGGGACAAAATCCTGGACCTCTCTTCCCAGCAGAAGTGTGCATGCACTTCAAGTGAACTGCAGTAGTTCAAGAAGGCAGCTCACCACCACCTTCTCAACTAGAGACAGACAATAAATACTGGCCCAGCTAAGATGCCACATCCTGAGTAAAAGAAAATCTTGCTCTTTCCTTTATATTTTGTTCATTCTCATTCTTTGATGTTTTTTTCCTGCCTTTTTTACTTTTCCTACTGTAATCTGCAAATTTATGTCAAAATTAGGAGACGCCTGAAAGCCAAAACAAGAAAATTGCAAGTTTATGACAGCTTATTATTCAATAAAAATTTGTGATGTGTCAAATGTCAGCAATGGCTCAATGGGCAGCACTCTCACAGTTCAGTCATATCACTGAGTTCAAGTATCTTTCCAAGACTTGAGCACAAAAATTGAGACCGATAGTCAATGTCTTGTTGTTTTGAATGTGGATCCTCTGCATTTGGTTTTGTTACAGAAATGATTGAAGTGGTACATTACCTATGTAGAAGTATGTTTAGCATCATAAATACAGTAATTAGTGTAGATCAACTTGCATTAGTCAGCATTTAGCTCTCAGGATAGAAAATTATACTTTCTCAACCACTGTAAATTATAGTGATTCTGTTCTGCAGTACATTGTAAGCATCTCTTTAAAACATACATTAAGGCAAATATAAAGTTTCCCTCACCCAAAAAGATGCATTCCATCTCTGTTTTTTCAGGAATCAAATCAAAGGAACTCTTCATGAAGAGTCACCCAGCAAAACCACAGAATACCACTGCAGTATACCATGAAATCAAACCAAAAACTTTCCACTTCTAAAGAAAATATCAGCAACATATTTTAAAGCAGAAAAAGTGACAATGCCTTTGGGAAAGATGAAAACCAAGCATTTGATGTTGATTCAGAAATAATGGAATAACATGGGAAATTTAACACCAGTACATCGGAAAGACTAGGAAGTAATACAGCCAGTCAATAGTGTCTTGCTGCTCCTTTTCAGAAAAGATATTCACAATCAAAGAATTAAGCATATTTTACAGATACTTATTCTAAGGTAAAAGTAAACAACAGCTGAATCAGGATCACTGACATTTTACATGATAGTTCACATGTACTATACATACACAGTAACTGTTTAGCAATGGTATGAAATGCTAGGAGGCTTGATTAAATCATTTCTTCTTGATTGAAGTCCAAAATAAATTGATCTAAGTGGATTTTCTTTTCAGGTTTGAATTCAAACAAAGCATGCAAGATAAATAATATGACTTTTCTTCACTCACAAACTCTCTAGTTATTTTGAAATAGTTTTAAAATATCTCTCCAGATACATGGTTGGGATAACATGATAACAGATTAGTTACTCCTCCTGGAAAATCCACAAGATTTGCTATTTCACACACAGTGATCATCCTGGTGATTTTAGTTAGGGAATGAGACTACCATTCATGGTGAGTTGCACTTTGGACCAATCTGGAAATTATCTGGAACTGCAGAAAATTACAAATAAACAACTTACAACACAGACATGTCTAATTCAACCCAATTGGCCTATGTCTGCCTTTCTGCTGTACACACACTTTTTTTTCTACTTTCATTCATCTAACATTATCAGGATGCCTTTATGCAAACTTCTTCCAGACATATTTCATTAGCTTCCTCTGAAATGCATCCATGCAATTTGCTGTAATTCTACCCTGCTTTACCCTTAATACCTGCTTACTTTGTTGAACAATATCTGCCCCGTCATACACTCAGGTAGTGTACGTCAGATTCTAACTATTTGCAGGGTAAGGAAGAGTTTCCTTGTGACACAAGAACAAAAGGAATAGGAACAGGCCATTCAGCCTTGTGAGCTTGTTCAGTCATTCACTAAGATCATGGCTGATCTGACTGCAACCTCAACTATACTTACCTTCTTGCTCCCTAACCCTCGACCCTCTTGTATTCTCAACTATCCCAATGCACTTCACGTTGTTCTCCTACATTCTATCTATTTAAAATTGAGGGCCACTCAAAACCCTGCTACCCATGTTTTAACTTTCAGTAATTCCTGCTCCCCTAACAATCCAGTGCTCAATGATGTACACTGGCTCCTGGTCAGGCAATATTCTGATTTTAAAATTCTCATCATTGTTTTTAAATCCTTCCATGGTTTCACCCTCTCCCCTCCCTACCCCTGTATTTTTTTGTTTTTTATTTAACCTATTTCTCTGATCGACCTGTTCACAGTTGTAATAACACACCGCTGGAGCATGTGGCCCCAGGGCGCTCGGTCCAGGGGGAAGGACACAATCACTACACCATAAATAGGGCCCTTCTACCCCATACTTCCTCATACTCCACAGCCTAATAAGCCTACGTCCATCTAATTCTGACCTCCTCTGCATTCCCATTTGTAACTGGACCACCAATGATGGCCATGTTTCAGTTGACTGGGCCTCAAGCTCTAGAATTCCCTCCTTATGTCTCTCTGCTTGTCAAACCCTATCGCTTTTGACCAAACCTTTGATTATTTGATTTATGTGGCTGAGTGTCATACTGGTTTTATAATGCTATTGAAACACCTTGAAATGTTTCACTACATTAAAGGCACTAAAGAAATACAAGTTACTGTTATTGTAAATTATAAATCTGTTGATCTCTGTCTTGATTATAGTCAATGAATGATCCACTGCTCTTAAAACCAATGAACTTCACATATTAACAACTCCCTGAGAGAAGAAATTCCTCTTCACTTTAGTCATAAATAGGAAATCACTAATGTATGACTATCTTATGGATGGGAAGCAGTTAAAATACAACGTGGGGATAACAATCTATTCAAATCCTTCAGCTGACACAGTGTGAATGAATGCAATGATGTTAGGAATGGATTGTTCAGTTCAGGGGTTCAGTCTATGGGTGACTTGGATGACCATAAATATTGTACCATCTATTCCTCATGTTCCACTACAGAGCAAATAGCCACAGTTCCTTGGTCAGTTCTCAAGAAGTTGAAGGTTACCCAGAATTTCCATCCAAAGCCTTAGAACTTCATCACTCATGGCAATCCCCAAGTTACAACTGATAATATTAAACTGATGATATTAACAGATAAATAGGACAAGCACCATCAAGTGGTGGGTATTGAGAAGTGCATTTCAACCCTGATTACTATCTCATGGTCCTTGCTGGAAGTGTGCTTATGTGAACTTTGCTGTCATAGTCCAACAGGCTGTCAGTACATGGGTTCATACATAAATAACAGCCCATTGGCTGAGTGATTCAACAGTAATCATGGAATTAACCCCTTCATGTCAAAACACTTTGCTGCTTTCTTGTAATAAACCATATAGATAAGCTAATTTCATACTTGAAAGGGAAAGACATCTGCAGGATTACAGAGAAGTAGAAGAGGAATGATATAATTGGATAACTCTTAAATGACTTCCTTCTGTCCTGCACAATTTTAAAAGAACATTTCTCTGCACAGAAGTTGTATCACCAATTAAAAACTCATATTTACTCAACATGAAGACAGAACAATTATTCCATGAATGTGAGAAAAAAAACTAAGAACAGAGAAATTATTTGTCTAAAAATAGAAGATTAATAGCAGAGCAGCACATAGCAAAAATGCAAGGGAACTAGCATGGTCATTATGAACAAACAAAGTACTGACCTCATGAAACCCCCGCTATTCAATGTGCGTAATACTTCAACAAAGCAATAAGATGATGTCCTGCACAAAACTTTGATATTAGACATGAGATCACAAGACAATATTAATGAATTTGCCAGTGCATATTTTTCTTTTCTTTTTTTCCCTTTATCGTCTCCTTATTTTTCTTTTTTCTTATTCATTAAAGTGATGAGAGTGTATCTGGTGAGGTCAGCATTTACTGCCCACTCCTCGTTGCCTTGGAGTAGATGATAGCAAACCTCTTTCTTGGCATGACAGTCCTTAGGATGCAGGAACATCCAAAGTGCTGTTAGAGGGGAGTTCCAGTATTTTGACTCAGTGACAATGAAGAAATGGTAGAGTGTTCCAAGTCAGGTCAGTGTGTAGCTTGGAGGGGAAGTTGTAGGTGATGATGTTCCAAAGCATTTTCTGCCCTTGTCCTTCTAGCTGGCAGAGGTGATGGCTTTGGAAGGTACTGTCGAAGGGGCCTTCATGGTTAATGCAGTGCATCTTATGAAATTGAAAGGAGCGAATGCTGAAGGTGGTGGATAGGTTGCCAAGCAAATCAGCCTACTTTGTCCTGGATGATGTCAAACTTTGAGGGCTGATAGCACTGCACCCATCCAAATAAGTGGAGAGCTTAGCTTCTTCTAAATTTGCAACAGTCTGCCTTTATATGGGGCTCTGGCATTCAGCTTTAGATTTAGAATCAGTGACACTCATCTTATTTGCAATTACTGAGACTCAAGCATGTGACCAGCATGGTCATGTGGTCACAGATGTTCAACAATTTCTCAAGGACCAAGGTGCAATGGCTGAAACATAACGAAGAAAGTTTATTCCTTCAGATAATGAATCCATCCTGTCTGAAATTATGATCTGCACATCTCTGCTGATCGAGTCACAATGTAGCAAGCACTTATTAAAAAGGTTTTATATGCAGTAAAAAGCTTTTTTGTTGATTATCGAATCATCTTTAAACCTATTAATTTATGCTAAATGCTTCAAATTCAAAGAAGTCTCAATTCTAGCTGCTGGTTAATTTCAAAACATATTTCTACTGTCAAACAACTCCACGGACTCCTGATTTAAACCTGTCCAGGTTTGTTGGCTGTATTACTACCCTGCTAAAATGCAGTAAAACCAAAGACAAATTTTGATAAATATCTAAAGGTTCATGTCTAAAATTATGATAAAGACCAACTTCATATTGCTCAGTACAATTAAGTGATACATATTGCTTGTTTTACGTAATACAGACTACCGAGAGACAATCTTGCATTCAAGCAATATAAGTGGTGGAAAACCACAAGAGTGAACACAATTACCCTCAAAATATTCCAGCAATATTACATAAATTGTACTTACTTCTCTATGTGATATTCCTGATAGGTACTTTGGTTAATGAAAATACCTACTATGGTTTTATACTAAATGACCACTTAAAAGTAAAATTCTAATCAAGCAATGTTTTGACAGTTACAGCAGGTCTTCTCATTTCCTGATTGTCACTTCAAAACACACGCCTTCCATCTAACAGATTTTTTTTTTCCTCAAAGGTATTTAGAGTTCATAGTCAAAGCAGTCTTCATACAAATATGAAGAAATACATTTCACACTAAACTAAAGGCAACTGTTGAACATTCAACTCCTCTCACCTTTCACTATGTCCACGTGCAGCTCTTAGTTAATAGGATGAAGAGGGTTAATCATGAGGTTAGCTCAGCAAACTCAAGTTTCAACTCAACAGTGTCACAAAGCACTTCAAAGTTAGAAGAACTAAATATTTTATAAATTAAGTACAGTACTGCAACTTTATCTTTTATGAATGATTGTTCTTCTTTATGGAGATAGTACAATGCTGCCATGCTACAGACAGAAGTGTGAAAAACCAGGAGCCAAGAATTAACTAACAGGTTAGCCAATGAATCACCTTGCTTTGATTTAAAGGAAATTATCATTACCCTTTTCCCCTGTACAATAGTGTCCTAGCTCGTAAAATAAAAACTGAATATACTTGAAAGTAAACATGCAGAAGATCAGTTGCCAGAAATTTCAGCTACAATTAATGTAATTCTTTAACCACTGCACAAGGGACGAGAACTGGTTAGCTCATTTGAGAGCCAATGGAAACAGAATAAAATGAGGATGTGATGAGGAGGAGAAAAATGTGCACAAAATGGCCAGTGGTAGAAAGAAACAGGAATAGGAATGGACTATGCTGCCTCTTTCCTCTCTCTGTATTTGGCACATACACCAATAGCATTTTTTCAGCTTTGTTCCTCTTGTCAAGTGTCAGAAGCACTGTTGTGCCACTTTCTCTATCATATGCATCCACTGCCTTCTGATAACTCATGTTTGCCCATTCCTTGATGCTGATTGTCCAAAAAAAAAAACCTCTTGGTCTTCCTGTACTTTTACCATTGATGAGGCCTCCCAGTAAAAGGTTCTGTGTATTGTCGGGCCTTATTGTCAGGTGGCCAAAATAGCACATTTAGCTTTCAATGAAGACTAACATGCCTGTTCTGGAATTAATTCTCCCTTGGACATTCTTATTGTCTACTCTGTGTTTCCAAGATATTCTCCGTATTCTTCTAAATGTACACATTTCAAAGTCTTTACATCAGTTATTGTCCAGATTTGACAGCCATGGAGAAGTCTGAACCAAACTTAATATTTGAACAAACATTTTTGTATGCACAAGTTTACCAAACAAGTATCTGTCCACATCATTACTAACATCTCTACTTCTGCTGCTAATTTCTACAGAATATCCAGCCATGTGGGAGAAGAACATTCTATACTATTACAAACTAAAACTGATGTCTCTCAATGGCATTCACAGGGACTGTAACCAAGTCTTCTTGTCATCTTCATACCTTTGCAGCCTTTGGAACTGTTGACTCAACCATTCTTTCAAAATTTCTTCTCCTACAGTCTGGCTCAATGAGACAGCCAACTTGTTTCACTCTTATCTGCCCAAACATAGCCACAGCATCTACAGAAAATGCTCTATTCTTGCCAACATGATGTTATGTCCAAAGTCTCCCAAGACATACAATTTCAACTCTCCTCCATTTCCTCATCTGTGAATCAGATTCTACATGTATAACACCCATTTTATTCTCTCTGCTGGCACACCATTACCAAACAATTTCTCCGTATTTAATTCTGAATACATCTGTAATTTCTAGGACCTTGGATTTAAGCTCCTACCACAAAATCCATAGCACCACAACCAAATCCAAGCCCTTCCTGGATTCTTCTTAGATTGAATCAAGACTGTTAGTAATCTTAGCATTCGATTCAACCGAGGGAGAGATCTGATTACATCTCCGCTCAATCCCAAAGACCAACTCCAGCCTACCTTCATAGATGAGACAATTGTGCAGCTGAACATTCATCTAAATACTTTCACCTCCAACTTCGACTCCTCTCATGCATTCCTTGTCAGACCTTGTCAGACTGACATCTGCAGAATTTAAACCGTAGATTTCAGTTGAGTGTCAATTACAAACTAAGTTAGGTTTGAACAAAATAAAAAATTATACTTCCTTATCCAACAATTGCATTCACTCAGTCTTCACAACAAAGTCACATACAAACGTACATCCAAGGAAAAAGAAAAAAAAGGAGAGAAGTTACAAATTGGCAAGCCCCAAATGACATAAAATCAAAGATATTAGAGTTATTTCACATGAATTCAAAAGTCCAGTAAGTAAATTTCCAGAGGTCATCGTTCAGTTGGCTGTGCACTGAAGGTGAAAGTGAGGTCTGCAGATGCTGGAGATCAAAGTTGAAACTTTATTGCTGGAACAGCACAGCAGGTCAGGCAGCATCCAGGGAACAGGAGATTCGACGTTTCGGGCACAGGCCCTTCTTCATTCCTGAAGAAGGGCCTGTGCCCGAAACGTCGAATCTCCTGTTCCCTGGATGCTGCCTGACCTGCTGTGCTGTTCCAGCAATAAAGTTTCAACTGTGCACTGAAGGTACTTTCATGGGGGTAAGATACAATCAAATTGCTGATGATTGATAGTAGTTGTTTAATATGAATTGGTTCACTCTGCAAGTGAAACACAAATCTCATTAACAGAGGCAGAATTTTGAGCTTTAATTTTAGCAAGCCTGGAAATGCCTACTGTTCTAGTGTTATAACCAGTTGAACAAACAAAAGTCAAAGCTGGATAATTAAATGGTGATTCGAACAAACCAGCAGTTTTAGTCATATAAGGATGTGGAAGCATTGGAAAAGGTGCAGAGGATTTGCCTGGTCTGGAGGGAAGATCTCACGAGGAAAGGCCAAGAGACTTGGGTCTGTTCTCATTGGAAAGAAGGAGGCTAAGAGGGGATTTGATAGAGACATACAAAATGACCAGAGGATTAGATAGGGTAGACGGTGAAAATCTTTTTCCTAGGATGATGATGTCAGCTTGTACAAGGGGACATAACTACAAATTGAGGGGTGATAGATTTAAGACAAATGTCAGAGACAGGTTCTTTAATCAGAGAGTGATAATGGCATGGAATGCCCTACCTGCCAATGTAGTTAACTCAGCCACATTAGGGAGATTTAAACAATCTTTGGATAAGCACATGGATGATGATGGGATAGTGTAGGGGGACGAGCTGAGAATAGTTCAAGGGACGGCGCAACATCGAGGGCCGAAGGGCCTGTTCTGCACTATATTGTTCTATGTTCTATATTCTATAATTGAGACACTTTTGACTTATAGTTTTGATACTCCCGCATGAGAAGTCATTGTATTTTATGGCAGATAACTGTGTAAACTAACCAAGTTAAGTAATAATGGGTTTTGATGGTCTCTTTTGTTCATGACAAGCTGAGGTAGACATCTCATCTACTTGCTGACATGTTTATAGAATGCAAGGAATGCCACATTCCAGAAGGTGATGAGTTCACTTTTGCCCAAAGTGCTATAAATCTTTGGGAACAATGAACTTGCTAATTCTGTGTGTTAAAACCTGGCACGAGTCCATTTAAATACAAATGTAAACAAAATAGTAGTTTTTATTTTAAAAATCAGATTAGGACCTCTCTTCCTGCCATCTGACCATTACTACCCTTGACTGAGTATGGTGTCAAGAAGCCTAAGCAAAGCTAGACTCCGTGGGAATCAGGGGAAACTCTCCATTGATTGGAGTCAGAGTTCACAGAAAGATGGCTGTAGTTACTGGAGGTGAGTTATCTCAGCTTCTGGACATCTCCTTAGAATAGTGTCCTAACTACAACCATTTCCAATTGCTTCCTCACTGATCTTCCCTCCATTAAAATGGATTTGTTCACTGATGACTGCACCAGCACCACTCACTCCTACTCAGGTACCAAAGCATTCCTTGTCCATATATAGGAAGATTTGGACAATACCCAAGTTTGAGCTGACAAGTGACAAGTAACATTCACGGCACAGAGTACCAGGCCATGACCATCTCCAACAAGAAATCTGCATTGTCATTAAACTTTCACTATACTGTCATTATTGTATCAACATTTTGGGGCTTGCCAATGACCAGAAACTTAACTGGACTAGCCATATAAATAGTGGAACTGTAAGAACACTCTTACTGATAATGTTATGGACAGATGCATCTGACTTGGCAGATTGGGGAGGATGAGATTTAGTATGAATTTCTCTCTTATTTGTTCTCTCACCATCTGTGGAGGCCCAGTCCAACAGCTATGTCCTTTAGGACTCAACCAACTTAATCAGTGTTGCCACTGCTGAGCCACTCCTGGTGGTGGACATAGAAATTCCCCACCGAGAGCTTGCCACCCTCAGTGGTTCCTCCAGATAGTGTTTAAAGTAGAGGAACACTAATTCAACAGCCAAGGGAGGATGAGACATGGTCATCTACACAAGATTTATTTGCCCATGTTTGGATGAGACTCGATGGTATGCTGAGTCAATGTTGAGGACTCTTGAAGTTTTCTCCCAACTATGTTCCATATGTTATCACATCTGCTGCATCTGTCCTGGTCAGAGGACATATACAGGGATAGTGATGGTAATGATGGTACCTGGATAGCTTGACTAGCCTGTGAAGTAGCTCTCCCAATTCTGTCACTAGCCCCCAGTATTAGCCAGGAAGCCTTCTTAGGGTCAGCAGGGTTGTTTTTCCCAAAGACATTTCCATTACCCAAATCAATGCCAGGTAGTTTGTCTTTAGAGCATAAAAAAAAGTACAGCACAGGAAAAAGTCATTTGGCCAACATGTCTGTGTCAAGCATGATGCCATTCTAAACTAATCCCATCTGCCTGAACATGGTTCATATCCCTCTAAGTACTTCGTAAACATTGCTATCATCTCTGCTTCTACCAACTCCTCTGGCAGCGCATTCCAGGCATTTACCACCCTGTGTATAAACAATCTTTCCTTGCACAGCTCCTTTAAATGCTTCTCCTCTCACCTTAAACTTATGTCCCTAGTATTTAACATTGCCACCCTGGGAAAAAGAATCTGACAATCCACCATATCCATACCTCATTATTTGATATACTTCTATTAGGTTGCCCCCTCAGCTTCTGACATTCGAGCAAAAACAATCCAAGTTTGTTCAACCATTCCAAGCTAATACACCCCGATCCAGTCAACATCCTGTTAAACCTCCTTTGCACCATCTCCAAAGCCTCCACATCATTCTTAGTGTGTTAGAACTGTGGCTGAACTAAAGTTTTATACAGTTGAAACATGACTTGCCAACTTTTATACTCAATGCCTCAACTGATGAAGGCAAGCTTGCTGTATACCTTCTACTGTATACTACTTGTGCTATTTCCAGAGAAGTATGGACTTGTACCCCAAGACCTCTGCATTTTAATTTCCTAAGGCTCTTGACATTTACTGTATACTTTCCTCTTGCATTTGACCTCCCAAAATGCATCACCTCACACTTGTCCAGATTAAACTCCATGTGCCATTACACCACCCAACTTTCCAAGTGGTCTATATCCTGTTGTATCTTTTGATAAAACTTCCTCACTATTCACAGGTTCACAAATTTTTACGTCATCTGCAAACTTACAAACCATTTTCATCCAAGTCATACTTATATTACAGACATCAGAGGCCCCAGCACTGATCTTTGCAGAACACTACTCGTTACAGACTTCCAGTCAGAAAGACACTCCTCCACAACTACACTCTGTCTTTTATGGCCAAGCCAATTTTGTACTCAACTTGCCAACTCACCATGGATGCCATGTGACTTAATCCTCTGGACCAGCCTACCATGAGGGAGCTTGTCAAATGCTTTAGTAAGGGCCATGTAGACAACATCCACTGCCCTCCTTCAATCATCTTCATTACTTCCTCAAAAAAACTCAATCAAGACTTAACAATGCATAAAGCATGTTATCCCTAATAAGTCCATTCTTCTCCAAATGTGAGTAAATCTACCACTGATGTAACGCTCACTAGCCTAAAATTTCTTGGATTAACCTTGCTGTTCTTCGTAAACAAAGAAACAACATACTATTCTCCAGTCTTTTTGGAGCCTCACCTGTGGCTGAAGAGGGCAGGCACAAAGATCTCTGTTAAGGCCCCAGCAATCTCTTCCATTGATTTCTTCTGTATCCTTGAAGAGATCCCATCAGGCCCTGGGGACTAATCTACTTTAATGTTTTTCATGACACTCAATATCTCCTCCTTAACAACAATATGACCCAGAATGTCAACATGCCCTTGTTAATCTGACCATTGTCCCTTTCAGAACAGCACAACACAGTCCAGGCCCTTCAAATCTTGATGTTGGGCCGACCTTTTATCCGACTCTAAGATCAAACTAACCTACATACCCTTCACTTTACTATCCTCCATGTGCCTATCCAAGAATCACCTAAAAAGGTTCCTAATACATCTTACTCTACTACCACCACTGCCAGTGCATTCCATACACCCATCATTCCCTGTGTAAAGAACCTACCTCTGACATCTCTCCTAAACCTTCCTCCAATCACTTCAAAATTATGACCCCTTGTGATAGCCATTTCTGCCCTGGGAAAAAGTCTCTGACTAATCATTCAATCAATGTCTCTCATCATCTTGTACACCTCTATCAAGTCACTGCTCACCTTTCTTCGCTCCAGTGAGAAAAGCCTTAGCTCCCTCAACCTTTTTTAATAAGACATAGCTTCAAGTCCAGGCAGCATTCTGGCAAATCTCCTCTGCATTCTCTCTAAGGCTTCCACATCCTTCCTATAATGAGGCAACCAGAACTGAACACAGTATTCCAAGTGTGGTCTAACCAGGACGCTACACAGCTGCAGCATAGCCTCACGGCTCTTAAACTCAATCCACCTGCTAATAAAAGCCAACACACCATATGTCTTCTTAACAACCCTATCAACTTGGGTGACAACTTTGAGACATCTATGGACATGGACCTCAAGATCCCTCTGTTCCTCCACATTGCCAAGAATCTTGCCGGTAACCCTGTCATCTGCATTAAAATTCAACCTTCCAAATTGAATCACTTCACACTTTTCCAGGATGAACTCCATCTGCTATTTCTCAGCCCAGCTCTGCATCCTGTCAATGTCGCGTTGCAACCTACAACAGCCCTCCACACTTGTCCACCAAGCCACCAACCTCCGTGTCATTAGCAAACTAACCCACCCTTCCACCTCATCCAAGTCATTTATAAAAATCACAAAGAGCAGAAGTCCCAGAACAGATCCCTGTGGAACATCACAGCTCCAGGCTGAATACTTCCCATCTACTGCCATCCTGTCTTCTATGGGTCAGTCAATTCTATCTCCAGATAGCCAAATCTTCCTGTATACCGTGCCTCCTTATTTTCTGATTGAGCCTACCATGGGGAACCTTACTAAATGCATTGCTAAAACCCGTGTACACAACATCCACTCCTCTATCTTCATCAATGGCTTTTGTCACATCCTCAAAGCACTCAGTAAGGCTTGTGAGGCATGACCTGCCCCTCACAAAGCCATGCTGATTATCTCCATTCAAACTATGCTTTTCCAAGTAATCATAAATCCTCAGAATCCTCTAATAATTTGCCCACCACAGATGTAAGACTGACTAGTCTGTAATTCCCAGGATTATCCGCATTGCCCTTCTTGAACAAGGGAATAACATTTTCCACCCTCCAATCATCTGGCACTACTCCAGTGGACAGTGAGGGCTCAAAGATCATTGCTAAAGGCGCAGCAATCTTTTCCCTCACTTCCTGTAGTAACCTTGGGTATACACTGTCTGGCCCAGGGGACTTGTCTATCCTTATGTTTTTCAAAATTTTCAGCACATCCTCCTTCTTAACATTAACCCTTTCCAGCATAAATGTCCTTGGTCAATACCACTGTAAAGTGCTCATTAAGGACCTCATTAACGTCCTCTGACTCCAACGTAAATTCCCTTCTTTGTTCTTGAACGGACTTGTTCTTCTCCTAGCTACCCTCTTGCTCCCAATATCTGTATAAATTGCCTTGGTATTCTTCTTAATCCTACCTGCCAAGGATATTTCATGTCACCTTCTAGCCCTCCTAATTTGTCTTTTTTTTTTCTGCTTCCTTTATACTCAGGTGCCTTGTTTGATTTCGGTTTACTGAAACTTACATATGTTTCATTTTGCTTTGACTAAACTTTCAATATCACTTGACATCCAGGTTCCCCAATCTTGCCATCTTTAATGTTATCCTTACAGGAACATACATGTCCCTGATCAACTGCCTTTAAAAGATTCCCACATTTAATGTGTAGATTTAGTCTCAAACAGCTACCCCCTCCTAATTCCCCCAGTTCCTGCCTAATACTGTTGTCATTAGCCTTCCACAGATTAGCACCTTCAATCAAGGATCAACGATTGGTCCAACTCTTCATACAACTGTGTTATTCTCCTTCATCAGTAATGCGATTCCCCCACCACTCTTATACCTCTCTCTTACTCGCATAAAATATCTGAACCCTGGAACATTGAGCTGCCAGTTTTGCCCTTCTAGGTAAAAACAAGGACTGCAGATGCTGGAAACCAGATTCTAGATTAGAGTGGTGCTGGAAAAGCACAGCAGTTCAGGCAGCATCCGAGGAGCAGGAAAATTGACGTTTCGGGCTTTTGCTGCTTGATTTTCCTGCTCCTCAGTTTTGCACTTCTCTCAACCAAGTTTTTGTAATGGCCACCATATTGTGGTCCCATGTACTAATCCAGGGTCTGAGCTAATCTGCTTTACCTATAATACTCCTTGCATTAAAATAAATGCACTTCAGACCACTAGTTCCATACTGTTCATTAACCTGGCCCTGCCTATTCTTTCTATAATTTACTTGACTTAACCTCCGCCTTCTCCTCAATCACTTCACATGCTCTGGTTCCCATCTCCTGACACACTAGTTTAAACCGTCCGAAGTGGTGCCAGCAAACCTCCCTGCAAGAATGTTGGTGTCCATCCAATTTAGGTACAGGTCCCATTTGCCATGGAAGAGATCCCAAAAATCCAGATATCTGAAACCCTCCCTCTGACACCAGCTCTTTAACCATGTATTCAACCGTATTACCTTTCTACTTTAGG
Organism: Chiloscyllium plagiosum; assembly: GCF_037043375.1. Lineage (NCBI taxonomy): Eukaryota > Metazoa > Chordata > Chondrichthyes > Orectolobiformes > Hemiscylliidae > Chiloscyllium > Chiloscyllium plagiosum. Next base: position 38,477,959 of record NW_028270177.1, read on the forward strand.
CCTCACGAGCATGTGATACATGGAGTAATCCCAACATTACATCCCTAGAGATCCTATTTTGCAACTTCCTACCTAACTCCTTAAATTGCCTTTGCAGAAACCCATCTCTCTTTATGCCTAAGTCATGACCTCTGGCTGCTCACCCTTCCCTTTCAGAATATCCTGGGCCCACTGAGAGACATCCTTGACCATGATATGTGGAAACAAGACCCTAATCTGGAGTTTCACTTATGGCCACAGAAATGCCTATCTGTGCTCCTGACAATACAGTACCCTAACATTAATGTTCACCTATGCTTTTGCCCTTCCTGCTGTACAATGGAACCAACTGAGGTTCTACTGATATGGCTGCTGCTGTTATTTCCCCTGAAAGGCCAGCCCCTCCAAAAGTATTCAGAACAGTATATTGGTTTGAGAAGGGAATGGCCACAGTAGATTCTGCACTGCCTGTCTAAGTTTACGAGTCTTCCTGGCAGTCACTCAATACTTTGCTATCTGTGCAGCCCTTGTCATGTGACCAGCTCACCAAATATGCCATCCACAATATTCTCAGCATTACACATGTTCCATTGAGTCCATTCACAGCTTTAGCGCTTCATGCAACAAATCAGGAACTGCAGCTGAACATACTTCCTGCATACATAATCACCATAGATACTGGAAGCATTCCTGATTTCCCATATATTACAGGAGGAGCACTCCATGGGGCTAAGTTCTCCTGTCATTGTGGCCCTCAGATAATAAACTAATTACATTACTGTTCATGTCTTTTTTGAGACTTTGTAGCGAGTGTCACAATTGAATGGCTTGATAGACCATTTTGAAGGGCAAAATTAGGGTGGTGCTGGAAAAGCACAGCAGGTCAGGCAGCATCCAAGGAGCTGGAAAATCAACATTTCAGGCAAAAGCCCTTCATCAGGAATGAGATGAAGAAGGGCTTTTGCCCGAAATATCGATTTTCCTGCTCCTGGGATGCTGCCCGACCTGCTGTGCTTTTCCAGCACCACTTTAATCTTGACTCTAATCTCCATCATCTGCAGTACCCATTTCTGCCATTTCTAAGAGCAGTTAATGTCAATCATATTGGATCTGCAGACAAATGTCAGTAGTAGACTCGCCAACTTAAAGGGCATTTAAATGGTCATTGGATAGGCATATGGACAGGAATGGAATAGTGTAGGTGAGATGGGCTTCAGATTGGTTTCACAGGTTGCTGTAACAGAGGGCCAAAGGGTCTGTACAGCGCTGTAATGTTCTGTGTAGATCAGTTCAGAAGTGGGGATGTTTGCCGGTGATTGCGCAATGTTCAACACTATTCAGTAGTCCTTGTGCAAATGCAGCAAGATCTGGACAATATCCAGGCTTGGGCTAACAAGTGGTAAGTAATATTTGTGCCTTGCAAATGTAAGCAATGTCCGTCTCCAATCAAAAATTATCTAACCACTGCCCCCTGAAATTAAATGGTGTTACCATCACTGAATCTCTCACTATCAATATCCTGGGGAGTTACCATTAACCAGAAATCGAACTAGACCACCATACTGCGTTAGTAACTCACTTCCTGGCTCCCCAAAGCTTGTCCATTGAGTACAATGTCCGCCATTACCAACACTCAGTAGCAGCAGTACGTACCATCAACGAGATGCATGGCAGAAATTCACCAAAGATTTTTACATAGCACTTTCTACCCTATAGCTATCACCATCAAATTTCCCTTTCATTCACTCACAGGCTGTGGGCAGCTCTGACTAAGCCAGCATTTATTGCCCATTACTAATTAATCAGAGGGCAGTTAGAGTCAATTACATTGGTGTGGCTCTGGAGTCTCATGGTCATCATTAGAACCTTAATTCCAGTTTCTTTTTTCTGTTACTGAATTGAAATTCTATCTGCCATGATAGGATTTGAATTTGGGTCCCCAGAACATTATCTGGGTCTTCTAGATTAATAGTCTACTTTTAATACCATTTGACCATGACAAGGATTTGCAGATACATGGGAATACTATCAAGTTCCCCTCCAAGCCACTCATCATCCTGCGAAGGAAATATATTGCCATTCTTTCAGCATCAATGGGTCAAAACCCTGGAATGTCCTCCCTCACAGCTTCCTAGGTGTACCTAGAACCCACGGACTGCAGCACTTCAAGAAGGTAATTAGGGATGGCAATAAATGCTAGCACAGCTAGCAACAACCAAGCCCCACATATGAACTGAAAAAGCATCAGAGGTAAAGACTGCTGCACCGAGTAACTGCAGTGTTGATTTTCTATAGCCTGTCCACCATTTACAAGGCACAATGTAGGAGTGTGATGGAATGCTCCTTACTTGTCTTGATGAGTGCATCTCAAACAATGCTCAAGAAGCCTGCTTTCCTGGCCACACTATCACAAATTCACTGCCTCCATCACTAACACTCAGTCGCAGCAATGTATACCATCAAACACCTGGAACCTATATCAGCATTGGGGGTTTATCTACAGGGACTGCAGTGGTTCAAAAAAAAAAGCTCACCACCACTTTCTGAAGGGCAACTTGGGATGCCAGCCAGCAACACACATCCCATGAATGAATAAAAAAAATCATTTTCAGCCTTTAATCCTTAAATCTACAACGTGTACGTCCCCTACAAAGACTCATCCCTTTTTAAACACACCTCATTCACCCAGCATTTTGGGAAGCCTTCTGAATACCTCCTTCTGTGACCAAGCATCCATCTTATCCTCACTGCATCGCTGTGAAATGACTGGCAGTCTTTCCCCAAGTTATTGAGTGTACTGTGTTCCCCAAGTTATTGAGTGCATGCTTGAATACCTTTGATAACGTTTTTTTTTGTCTTCAGGTCCTTGGTTTCTTTCAAAGCTTAAAATTCCATAACTTTCACAACCTCTAAGGGATTTGCCAAGCAATTTGTGCCTCCAAAAGCCCGACATTCTGAGATTCTAGAGAGAAGTGAGAAGATATCCTAACACACATCTATATGATTTTCTCAACAATAAGTCCCAGTTTTTCTGAGGTAACTATGATTACTCTGTGGCAAATTATATATTTATCTGTTTTTTCCAACATATTTGAAAATAGGGCATACAATGAATTGTAAAAGCTATGTGAGAACTTTAAAAAATGTAAGTTAACATAGAATATTTAAATTCAGAGACTGATAGACACATATAAAACCATCTAATTAAAATCACCTTTGATTTTATCATTACATTTAAACAACTATAATTGTGTGAAAAATACTTAAAATTCTTCCACATGTAACAGAATTTCTCATTACCCAAAGGCTTTCAAATGACTTGAAAGAAGTACAAGATACATTTTTAAAGTTTTTATTGGTAACATTTCAGAGGTTGCACCTCAAAAATATGCAAAGTTGATGGGAAAGACTAAAAACTCATTGCTTACAGAAGCATATAATCTTACAGTTGTGCTGTCTTCAATGTCTATTTTGTCTATTCTGGCTTTATTTCAGAGTTTTAACATTAGCAGTTCTTTCTTTTCATTTCTTGTTATTTATTTATCCAGCTGCAGTAGGTAAGAGCATGAAAGCAAGCTTGAGCAAAGATTTTCACATTAAATTGAATATGAACAGCTTGAATATGGCCACTCTTGTTCCCAGGGCTCTCCCTCCCATTGGTAGGAGACCTGTTAATAAACCAGCATGCTATTATATACTTTCTGTATTTGAGCATCAAATTTTGATGCCATCCTTAAACAGACTAACTACATGCTAATTTACAACAGTTTATTACTTGAAAATAAAATTTATTCTAGCAACAATATGATTCTTTTGGGCAATGGGCTACTATCCTAATTTTTTGGCAGGGATTAAAAATACAAGATCGTACATAATTGCCTCGAAAAACAATAGTTCAGATTTTACTAAAGCAGGAAATTTTGAAGTGTACCCCATTATGTTTTTGTTACAGCAACTTTGTGCTCATATTTTTTGTTGCATTTAAATCAAACTCTCAAATGATAAACACAATTTGCACCTTCCTAATTGTTCCAACCAGAAAATATCCTACAATTCTCCAATGTAGTGTGTCTTAAAAGATAAACCAACTGGGCACAGCTAACACTGATTCTAAAAGAAAATATTATGCTTATTAAACTTCATAGTTCTTTATGGATGTTTATATAAAGTGGATGGATGAAATGCCTCATTCCTGATGAAGGGCTTCTGCCTGAAACATCGATTCTCCTGCTGCCTGACCTGCTGTGCTTTCCCAGCAACACACTCTCGACTCTGATCTCCAGTATCTGCGGCCCTCACTTTCTCCCACTTACTACACCAGCTAATTTATTCTGAAAGCTCTTAGAGTCATAGAGATGCACAGCATGGAAACAGACCCTTCAGTCCAACCCATCCATGCCGACCAGATATCCCAGCCCAACCTAGCCCCACCTGCCAGCACTCAGCCCCTATCCCTCCAAACCCTTCCTATTCATATACCCATCCAAATACCTCTTAAATGTTGCAATCGTACCAGCCTCCACCACTTCCTCTGACAGCTCATTCCATACACGTACCACCCGCTGTCTGAAAAAGTTGCCCCTTAGATCTCTTATATCTTTCCCCTCTCACCCTAAACCTATGCCCTCTAGATCTGGATTCCTGACCCCATGGAAAAGACTTTGCCTATTTACCCTATCCATGTCCCTCATAATTTTGTAAACCTCTATAAGGTCACCTCTCAGCCTCCAACGCTCCAGGGAAAAGAGCTCCAGCCTGTTCACCCTCTCCCTATAGCTCAAATCCTCCAACCCTGGCAACATCCTTGTAAATCTTTTCTGAACCCTTCCAAGTTTCACAACATCTTTCCGATAGGAAGGAGACCAGAATTGCATGCAATATTCCAACAGTGGTCTATCCAATGTCCTGTACAGCCGCAACATGACCTCCCAACTCCTGTACTCGATATTTTGACCCACAAAGGAAAACATACCAAACGCCTTCTTCACTATCCTATCTACCTGCGACTCTACTTTCAAGGAGCTATGAACCTGCACTCCATGGTCTCTTTGTTTAGCAACACTCCCTAGGACCTTCCCATTAAGTGTATAAGTCCTGCTAAGATTTGCTTTCCCAAAATGCAGCACCTCGCATTAACCTGAATTAAACTCCATCTGCCACTTCTCGGCCCATTAGCTCATCTGGTCAAGATCCTTTTGTAATCTGAAGTAACCCTCTTCGCTGTCCACTACACCTCCAATTTTGGTATCATCTGCAAACTTACTAACCTCTTATGCTTGCATCCAAATCATTTATGTAAATGACAAAAAGTAGAGGACCCAGCACTGATCCTTGTGGCACTCCACTGGTCACAGGCTTCCAGTCGGAAAAACAACCCCCCCCCACCACCATCTTCTATCATCTACATTTGAGCCAGTTCTGTATCCAAATGGCTAATTTTCCCTGTATTCCGAGATCTAACCTTAATTAGGTTCAGGGTTCAAAACCATTGTTTTCACCATTTACTCCACTGTGAATTTCCCATGTAACTGGAGAAAGTTCACTGCCAGAACCACAAATGTAACTTCAGACAAAACGCAAATTTTCCAGTGATACTGGCAGCTTTCTGAATGCGGTTGGTGTTACAGGGAAAATTCAGAACAGGACTGCTGAAAGAGGTGGCAGTAATTTTCACATAACAAGTATTATCGCACAACTAAAAACAAAATTGCTGGAACTACTTGTCAGATCAGACATCATCTGTGGAGAGAAACACAGATAACATTTCAGGTCGATGATCCACTGTCAGAACATTAAAAAAAAAGATGGAACTACCTTCAACTCTCTAAGTTCCTTTCCAAGTCACATTATCATCCTGACTTGAACATACATCATTGTTTCTTTATTATCTCCAGGTCAAAGTCCAAAAATTCCCAAATTAATAGTGCTCTTCACAACATGGAAAGCAGTGGTTCAAGCCAACAGTTCATAACCACTTTCTCAAGAGTCACTTTGACAGATTCACCAATACTACTTACAGTCAATGAACTGAATGGGACATGGTATTTACAGCAAATAAAGAATCTCTTTACATTGACTTATTTTTGCAGTTGTTACAGTGAGAAAGCAGACCATTTGGCCTACCAGATCCACACTGACTCCCCAAAAACATCCAAACCAGATATCCCCACAACCCTATCCTCCCCTTGTACCCATACATTTTCCCCATGTTAATCCACCTAGTCTGCACATTACTGGGCACTAGGAGCAATGTAGATTGGCCACTCCACCTAACCGGCAGATCTTTGGCCTGTGGGAGGAAATTGGAGCACCCGAAAGAAACTCACACAGACATGGGGACAACGTGCAAACTCCACACAGACAGTCACCCAAGGGTGGAATCGAATCCAGATCCCTAGCACTATGAGGCAGCTGTGCTGACCACTCAGCCATCGTGCCACCCTGTCTGCTCTGTGGCTAGAGATTCTCTACAAACTTTAACAACACATAAAATTCATCACCAAAACCACTTCCCCTGACAGAAGAGGAGTTATTTTGAAAGGTGGAGCTCAAGAGCAGGATAAAGACAAAATTACCACACGTCCAAAGATTCAGCCCAACGTAGTCACAACTATTGCATTCTTATCCTCACATTCTTCGAGCCAGGTCTCCACCTTTACTAGTATATCACAGTCCTATGTGGTAACATCTGCCAGTGGCACACCAACCTTATTTACAATGCTATGTGCATTTACTTAAATGCACTCCAGAGCCTTATTTGCACCCTGTCTAATTCATCCAAAATCTGAACTACCCTTTATGCTATTGCTACATGACTCATCCAGCCCTCTGTACAACCTACTTTCCCTCCCTGATGTTTCATCTTGATGCCATCTCCCTGCCAAATTACTCAACACTGGTCCCAAAGTGCAATGTACCACCTCACCCCAAAAGTTCAACCATTTGTCCCATAGTAGAAATACTCAAGCTTTTGCTCGATGTATTACCACGTTAACTGGTTTTCAGCTGTGGAAACTAGTTTGAAAGTGCCACATTTCCAAATGATTCGGGCTTTGGCTGTCTCTTCATACCCTGCCGAATGGTCACCAACTTACTACTTTACTGAAATCTGTGGATGCACAGTGATCACCTTCTGGAACATGAGTTCTAAGAAATTCTTAGTGACCAATATTCCCTGCTGTGATTCCAATAGCTCTTTAATCGCAGATAGAGCTTGAATTTAAATAAAATCAAAACTCTTAGATAACCACTTGTAAATTATGATTTCCTAAATAGCACAGGCATTGTAGTAATAGATTTTGGGTGTTACCATCATAGCATCAATTTACTTAAATAATTATCTACATATGTTGTGTGTCTATTTTTACTTTACTATCCCCTTGTTTTTATTCATTATCTAAATATGGATGCGTACATGTAGTGACTTCCTAATCTGGTAGCACAGCATTTTTACATCATTCCTTTGTTTACTCCTTACTGTACTTCTGTACCTTTAACTGCCTCTATAGCAGAGAAATGCCTAGAAATCTTATTTGCTACATTGCAAAATGCTAGAACCACTGTGTATTCTTCAGAAAACAAGAAAAACTGTGGGTGTCAGGACAGAATGTGCCAGATGAGGGATGAACAACCTGTACTAGACTTTAATGCACTTCCATCCATCTTTAATCCTTTATCTAGCTAATTTAAATTTGATTCCCTTAAATCAAATTGGTTGCAAATTTAGATGCTGGCTTACATATGAATGCTTTTGGTATGAGGTTCTTAGTATTTCGTTCCCTCATCAATTAAATTCATATCGTTGTTCCCTATAGCATTCTCCCAACTCAGGATATAGATGGATATGATTAAAAATAAGATAATTTATGTAAAACTTGACTGAAATCCCACTACGCATAATTCTGATCTCTATATTATGAAATGGGATATAGGAGCTTTGGAAAAGATATCAAATGATTCACAAAGATTATATAAAAACTGACAAAATAAATGTATCTGTACTGTGGAACAGGGGACATGGCATATGGGGAGGTGATGTCAGCCAAACTGGAGGTCATCACTCTAAAATAATCACTAAATAAACCCAGGGTGAATTAAAGAAAAAAATCATTTAGTCAAAAAATGGTAAGATGGGGAATTGAGAGTTGAGGTGAATACTATAGATAATTTGAATGGAAACAAAGATAAACGCATGAAGAGGAATTAATAGAAGGTTGTGACATTGGATTTAGATAAAGAGGCTGAGAGAGGATTTAGTAGAGTCTAAACATTGGCACTGACCAACTGGGGCATATGATCTGTTTATATGCTGTAGACTCAATGCACATCTATGCATAGAGAATGTTCTCTCTCAAACGTTTCATTAACCTCTGCAATTCAACATTATTAGTTGCAAATAAAAACAGGAAATGCTGTCAAAAATCGGCAAAAAAACCATTAACATGGGAAACATGATGGCAGCATGGTGGCTAAGTGGTTAGCACTGCTACCTCACAGTGTCAAGGACCCGGGTTCAATTCCAGCCTTAGGTGTGTGTGGAGTTTGCACATTCTCCCAGTGTCTGCGCAGGTTTCCTCTGGGTGCTCTAGTTCCCTCCCACAGTCCAATAATGTGCAAACTAGGTGGATCAGATATGGGAAATGCAGGGTTACAAGGATAGATTAGGGAAATTGGTCTGGGTGGGATGCTCTTCAGAGGGTCAGTACTGACTTGATAAGCCAAATGGCCAGCCTCCACATTGCAAGGATTCTATGATTCTAACTCTGATTCTCTCCACAATGCCACTAGACCCGTTTAGTTTTTCTAGAATTTTGTTTTTATTCCAGATTTTCAGTATCAAGCGTATTTTGCTTTTGCAATCAACATTAAATTAACCCAACTACCAGCACAAGCAAGCTATTGTAAAGCAGTGCTGGTCCCCAGTCTAGACAAATGGGAAGGGAGGAAGGCATCAACTATAAACCACCCACCAAATCCAAAATAGCTGAAAAAGCGATCAACCAGCACTGTGACAAACCCCTACGTCACATGGGAAAAGCCAAAAGAAAAAGGAATCGAATTAGCCTCATATTATGTCAGGGCTTCTTTTTGAAATGGGATATTAGCATTGATGGCAAGGTTTGTATTGATTGCCCACATTAACAATCCTTGAGAAGGTGGTGGCGAGCTGCCAAATACACCTTGCTGTTTTAAAGAGCCAGTCTATTTGGGATCCGAATAATCACAACATGCCACACAAAAAGGTAGATTAGTATGAAAAGTATGGGAATAAAGACAAATAGCAGAGCTATAATAGACACATTCAGACATCAACAAACTAATTACTATGAAATTACACACAAACAGCCAGAACACAGCATTCAGACTTACAAACACATAAATACCCAGAAGACTTATCACAATAAAGAAACAGGGACAAGCATTTGTCAGAGATAAGAAAACATCAAACATGTTAACAAGTGTAACCATCAACAGCAAACACATCAACAATACTGAAGACATAGATAGACACGCTCAGAACTCATTGTGAACATATCGAAGGAGATATACCCCAGAAGCCACACACAAAAACAGAAAATGAGCCAATGCACCCAATCCAAGGAGAACATTACCCAGAAGGGGAAATACCCAGTTTGCTCTGATTGCAATTAGCCTCCAACTGGCCTTAAAGTTTTACAGCAGATGCAACAGGGGGTTTCAAGAAACACACCCTTCTGCAGCACATCACACAATCCTCCTGCCCTTTAAAATAACTTTTCCTTGTTTAATATTAACTCATTATGACTGTGCTTTAAATGAAAAGGGATCATAGAGATGTACAGCACAGAAACAGAACCTTCGGTCCAACCCTTCCATGCTGACCAGTTATCCCAACCCAATCTAGTCCCACCTGCCAGAACCCGGTCCACATCCCTCCAGACCCTTCCTATTCATATACCCATCTAAATGCCTTTTAAATGTTGCAATTGTACCAACCTTCACCACTTCCTCTGGCAGCTCATTCCATACACGTACCACCCTCTGTGTGAAAAAGTTGCCCCTCTCAAAGTTCATCAACTCAACACGGAAAAAAGACACAGGTTGGAGGAAAGAGAAGGTAAGGTTGAAGTGGTTACAGGGATAGGACAAGGTGAAGCCACAAAGGTATTTATAAAAGATTTTTAATCTGAGTTGTTGGGGATGGGTGAACATATGCAAACCCATAAAATGTATCATCAATACAGTACATGTTCACAATTATTTTCAAGGAAGAAACAATAGACTCAATTTTGTCATATTTTGGCTGTGTTAATTTTATCAGGTACCATAGAAGGTTTCTTGCTGTGAGGTCTAGCAAGATTTCTTAGCATATCGTCCAAAACGTACCTCCTTAACCAAACAAACTGTCAGCCAACTCTCTCGACCAATGCTAGCCAGGATTCTACCACACACCATACCCAGAGGAACTCACCACTGTTGGGATATCACTGAATAGAATATCATCCCTGGTGCCCCTCCATTTTTAAAAACCATTGTACATGTGGTCAAACACAATCAGTTCAGAGCTGCCCTGCACATTAACTGACATTTGCCTCAATCATGTCAAGGGAATTGACTCTTCACTTTGTGGATAGAGACCTGGAGGTCATGGTGGACCATGTGATGCAGGGGAGGGCTATCTTCATTCCCTTGGGCCAGCCATGACACCAGACCCTGCCCACTTTGGCCAAGGTTGCCATCCACATCAATGTGGTCTCAGCTATCTGGAAGAATTCCCATTAGTATGAGGAGGTCAGGTCCACCAATGTAATAAATACTCTTCTCTCCATTACCCCACTCTCATTTTATCTCTGAGGCTGCACCCAACTCCCATCAAGGCTCATGTTCTACCACTTTTCACCATTAAATATGATATCTTGGTTCACTAACTCACTCTCAACCAACCCTGCCGGACAACTCACCACTCTTTCCCTCATCTGCACCAGTATTAGTAGATGTGACACCCATTTTCAACTCTTTCAATCCCTCTGCGTCTCTCATCCAAGAGAAAATAGCCCACCAAAGAGCAAAAAGAGCCAAAATGGGTGTTGAGCTGCCTGACATTCAGCTACTCACCCATATGAGAACAGGATTCTGACTCTGGCCACACCATGTGGCTGACTGACTCTGTCCAAGCCCCTGATCTTGACTTACTGCACTGGGTCTCCCTGACTGTAGGCTCTCTCCCTTGACTGCGGACTGCTAACAATCATCATTTAAAAGACACAAACAGAGGTGAATGACTACATATAACTGCTATTAGATAATCATGGCTGTATGGTGACCAGAATGAGAATTGAACATCCAACAAATGCAACATTTAGGAAAGACAGACAAGAACATTGTCTGGTATTGCACTGATAATGAGAGGAGATGTGTGCAACTGTAAAGGTGGATCTCAGACTGGAAGACCAATGTGTGGAATCTGTTTGAGTAGAACTCAGAAACAGTAAAAGACAGCAGATATTTGTTAGAGCTATTTATAAGCCAGCTAATAGCAGTGGCAATGTGGTATTAATCAGGCGGATAGAGAAGCATGTAGCACAGGTGAAACAATTACCATCATTGACTTCAATCAGCATATACATGGGAAGGAGTGACACTGGCGGGGATGGGAGCAGAGTGAATGTGCTGCAGGAAGTATGGACACTGGCGGGGGAAATGTGGATGGAGGAGTGAGGTCTGGGACATGAGTGAGGGCGATGAGGATGCAGGAAGGGCGATCCAGGTTATACCTAAACATAAACCTGTTTAACTGCACATGCATTTAAGTGGTGCACAGTGTATGTGCTGGTGTCAGCAAATGTATCTAATTTATAAAGGGAAATAGAGAAGTGGAAAAGAAGCTAAATGATTACTTTGTGTTTGTATTGACTGAGGAATATGCAACAAATCTTCCGGAATCAAAGGTCCAATTGTCTAGGGAGCATAAGTTGACAAAAATTAGTAAGAAGGCTATTCCAGAAAAAAAAGTGAAAACTCTCATCTATCCTTGTCTTCAAAACTCTCCACATACTCATCCAAACTCTAATCTCCTCCCGCCTCAAAAACCTGTACCCATTTAATTGCTGTGTCTCAGAAACAAAAACAGAAATTGCTGGAAAAGCTCAGTAGGTCTAGCAGCAACAGTAAAGAGAAATCAGAGTTAACTTTTTGGGTCCAGCGACCTTCCACTGAACAGCTTCCCCACCACTGGTTCACGGGCCTGTAATTACTTTGGATTATCTGTTTCCCTTCTTAAACATAGGAACATTAAGCGAGTGAGCACATGAGCATAGAGAGATCGAACTTGTGAGAGTTGATAGGAGCAGCAGAATTTTGGATGACAGAGGATCAATCAGGAAAGCATCTGAATAGTTAAGTATGGAGCTAACAAAAGTATTGGTAAGCATTTCAATGACATACAAGGTTCGACAATGTTAGGTAGGTGCAAACAGCGTATTTTGGGGATGGAGGGAGATCGCTCAGTGAAGCTCATGGACCTCAGTGCTTTGCATGTGGTCAAAGTTTACAAATTAGGCCCATAAATCATGCTTCTCCTCTTTTTTATATTTGTTGATTTATAGTTTAGACAGTAAAACAGTAAACATATCAAACCTATTTCCAATGACTGAAGGATCAATAACAAGATAGAACACTTGGCAAAAGAACCAGGTTGAAACTTTATTGCTGGAACAGCACAGCAGGTTAGGCAGCATCCAGGGAACAGGAGATTCGATGTTTCGGGCACAGGCCCTTCTTCAGGAATGAGCAGAGAGTGTTCAGCAGGAGAAGATAAAAGGTAGGGAGGAGGGACTTGGAGGAGGGGCGTTGGAAATGTGATAGGTGGAAAGAGGTCAAGGTGAGGGTGATAGGTCGGAGTAGGATGGAGGCGGAGAGGTCAAGAAGAAGACTGCAGGTAAGGAAGGCGGTGCCGGGCTGGAGGGATTCGGCTGAGACAAGGTGGGGGGAGGGGGTATGAAGAAACTGGTGAAGTCCAAGTTCATCCCCTGTGGTTGGAGGGTTCCCAGTCGGAAGATAAGACGCTCCTCCTCCGACCGTCGCGTTGTTGTGGTTTGGCGGTGGATGAGTCCAATGACCTGCATATCCTCGGTGGAGTGGGAGGGGGAGTTGAAATGCTGTGCTACAGGGTGGTTGGGTTGGTTCGTCCGGGTGGCCCAGAGGTGCTCTCTGAATCGCTCCGCAAGTAGGCGGCTTGTCTCCCCAATATAGAGGAGGCCACACCGGCTGCAGCGGATGCAGTAGATGATGTGGGTGGAGGTGCAGGTGAATCTGTGGCGGATATGGAAGTTTCCTTTGGGGAACCAGAGCAACATAAAGAAAAACCTTTTCATACAATGAGTTGTTAGGAACTGGAATGCATTACTTGGTAAGGTAGTGAATTCAACATTAACCTTCAAAAGGAATTTGAATAAATAGCTGAAAAAAATCACATCAAAATTCGGAAAAAGCAGGGAAGTGTTAGTAATTGGAGTGCTCTTCAAAAGAGTCAGAGTCATAGAGATGTACAGCACAGAAACAGACCCTTCCTTCCAACTTGTCCATGCTGACTGGATATCCTAACCTAATCTAGTCCTATTTGCCAACACGGAAAAGTGCAAAAAAAAACAACAGCACATGTAGGACTTCCTGAATGCTTGATCCCATAGTCTAGTTACTTAATCAATGAAATTTAAAACTAAAGGAACAGGAAAGTACAGATGGAAAATAAGAGAATTACAGTCCATGAGAAAAAGCATTATCTTCTCCATCAAGCGAGGGGATCAATTCTGTTTCAATAAAGAATGCAAGAGAACATACATGGAGCAGCACAAGACTCTCCTAAAATAAGGGGGACAACCTGGTGACGTTAGAACATTGGACCAGACACACACGAAACATCAAAAGCAGCACATGATACATTGCACAACCAATGGATCATCTCAATGCTCTATTGTCCTGCCCTATTCAACCATGAATAGTGATAGCTAATTAAATAAGAGAAGATTCCACAATCCTCCCATTTTTCAGTGAATGAATGATTTTATTGTCATGTGTATTTTATAGTGAAAAATACAGTAAAAAGCTTCCACTATCACCATGATTCCAGTACCATTTTGAATATTTTATAAATAATAAAAATATGCTTAAAGAGAGTCCGTAACCCTTCCACCACTGCTTCGCTGGCACCAGTGATAGACCCAGATGTTGATATCACCATTCCTTCGGTGCAATCTTTCACCTCTGGGCCTACCTTACTAAGATGCTTCCACCAATGTAGCAGCCGAGACTGGGTCCTGTGCTCACTAATCTGCCAGTCGCCTCCTCCCAGCCATCCACTAGAATCCCGCTCTGAGCTCACCATCTGGCAGTGTAGCTCCAGGCTCACCAGTCTCCTTGGTACCGCTGCCTAGAGTCCCATTCCAGGCTCACCAGCCGCCGCCACCATGTTCTGGACCCCAGTGAAGCCACCTTCCTACCGCCTTCCTCAATGATGCCACTGATGCCACCATGACTGAGCTCTCCCCAGAAGGCAAGTAGAAGCAAAAACTAAAAAAAAAGAAAATGAGAAAAGAAAAAAAAAACAAAATAAAGTTGATGCGGATCGAGTGGACCAGCCCTGGGCACAGGAGCCTGGACAATGCCTAGTCCGCCACCACCATCTTGAATACGATGGGGAAGCTAAACACAAGAGTGCAAAATCCAAAGCTGATGTATGTGTAACCAGAAGTACTGAATGGATGATCCATCTCAGCCTCATTCTGAACTCACCATCATCGTAGAAGCCCAAATTTAACTTATTCAATTCACTTTGCCATCTTAAAATTCCACTGAATTTACCATCAGCACAATTGGAAGCAATGTGCATCATAAGCAGGATGCAGTGTAGCAACAAGCCAAGTCTTCTTCAACAGCATTTTCCATATCCAGAACCATCTTCATCTAGAAGCGTAAAGATCAGGCAATACATGGAGGCATCGCCCCCTCAACATCCCCTCCATCAAAGTATTTTGCTGTTCCTTCCATAAAGGAGATTAGTGAACCAAAATGTGTTTTTGCAATGATCAACAGTGGTTACATGGGTCACCTTTACACTCGCTTTTAATTTCAGATATTTTTTGAATTCATATTTTGCTATCTGGCATCGGGATATTTAAATCTATACTGTCAGAATAAAAGCCTGGGGTTGTAGATTATTAGTCCATTGACATGATCATTTTGCCATCCCTTCCTTTATTCGTTGAGATTCACTGAGAATTATAAAACATTTATGCATTACTCAAGATTCTCTTGCCTGGAGCTCAGCAATGGAGTTATCAGAGGAGAAAAAGTTTGACAGGATCCCGTAAACATTGCAGTTTGGAAGAATGAGAGGTGATCCTACTGAAACATAAAAGAAACTGAGGGGAACTGACAGGATGCCTCCACGTCAGGGGGAGACTAGAACTAGAGGACTCCATTTAAAAATAAGGTGTCCCATTTAAGATAGAGATGAGGAAACATTTTCCTCTCAACGGGCTATTAGTCAGTGGACTTCTTTTGCCTTGAGACCAGTGGAGGCAAGATAATTTAATATGTTAAAGCTGATTTAAGAGAGATTCTAAACTGACAATGGAATCAAAGGGTACAGTGGGCCAACAGGAAAGTGGAATTAGGCCATGATCTTGCTAAATGACAGAGTCAAGTAAAGCAGCTGAATGTCTCACTACTTTTTCAAAAAACTCAAATCAAGTTAATGAAGAGAATTGATGAGGGCAGAGCAGTGGACATGAGCTATATGGACTTCAGTAAGGCGTTCGACAAGGTTCCTCATGATAGACTAGTTTGCAAGATTAGACCACATGGAATTGAGGAAGAACTAGCCATTTTTTAAATAGAACTGGCCCTAAAGGTAGAAAGACAGAGGGTGGTGGTAGAAGGTTATTTTTCAGACTGGAGACCAGTGACCAGTGGTGTGCCACCAGGATCCATGCTGGCTCCACTGCTTTTTGACATTTATATAAATGATTTGGATGTGAACATAGAAGGTAAGATTAGTAAGTTTGCAGATGACACCAAAGTTGAAGGTGCAGTGGACAGTAAAGAAGATTACCTCAGAGTACAATGAGATCTTGATCAGATGGGCCAATTGGTTAAGGAGTGGCAGATGAAGTTTAATTTAGATAAATATGAGGTGTTGCACTTTGGAAAGGCAAATCAAGGATGGACTTATACACTTCATGGTAAGGTCCTGGAGATTGTGGTTAAACAAAGAGACCTTGAAGTGCAGGTTCATAGTTCCTTGAAAATGGATTCACAGGATAGTGAAGAAGGCGTTTGCTTTGCTTGCCTTCATTGGTGAGTGTAGAAGTTGGGAGGTCATGTTGCAGCTGTACAGGACATTGGTTCGGCCATTATTGGAATACTGTGTGCAAATCTGATCTCTCTGTTACAGAAAGGATGTTGTGAAACTTGCAAGGATTCAGAAAAGATTTACGAGGATGCTGCCTAGGTTACAAGGTTTGAGTTATAGGGAGCGGCTGAACTGACTGGGGCTATTTTCCCTGGAACATCAGAGGCAGAGGGGTGACCTTATAGACATTTATATTTCTTAAAAAGAACAGAAAAAATTGAACCTTGAATATTTAAGGAGCAAGGGCTTAAAGAGTGTCCTGCTGCTGATAATGACCCCAGAAAGACTTTGTATGAGCACAGTGGGTGGTGATGGAGGATTCAGGTCAGCGAGGAATGGTTGATCTCAGTCGAAGAATTTTGAGAGATTTTTGGATTGCTCTGTAATTCAAGATGTGCTCAAAGCATTGTGTAGAGATTTTCTTTTCCCAAGCTGTGTACCGTTTCACTGCGAGCTAACTTTTCAATTCTAATTTTATTTCGTTTGTTACAGTAAAAGTTTCACAAATGAAATCTTGCTCCCCAGTTAGTTCTATTGCATCACTTTGAAGATACATCTTTTATTTTTTACTCTCTACTGGGTAGAGAGAAAATCCCTGATATGCCTTTGCAAAATGCATCACCTCACATTTATCTAAATAATAACAAGTCTATTCCTTTATTATAACAACAAGCATGTTACATCTATAAGAGTTAAACAAATGACAAAGTCCTCACGTGTTCCTTGAAGATGAAATTTGAGATATTTCAGGTTGCAATTAATTTGGCTACTGTGCTTACACAGCCAATGTGCAGGATATTTACATTTACCTCCAATTTATATTACATTATTAATCAATAACTCACTCTAATTTGGGGTTTTCCCTTTAGTATGTATTCTTAAAAAGGTTTAAACACATATTTCTCAGTTTCAATCTTTTGTTTCGGAATTCTGGATTCCCCATACCACAAAGAAATTATCAAAGTAGCAGAGATACGGGTCAATAAACAGATGATTATTTTTCGTCAATTGCTTCAAATTGTTCTTGTTGAAAGGAAGATAACAGGAAATAGGCAGTCCTTACATTAAAAGTGCACATTGTTTTTTCCAATCCCTAACACATGACTCCAATTGACCTTCAGTTTCTAACTTTTAGCAGCTTACAAGTCAAATACTTACAAGCATCCCACAGACAGGAATACTGACAGAGCTGTTTGTATTGCATGCAATTTATTTTCACAGCAGACATTGATTAAGACCCACGCTATCTACCCAGTGCCAAATGATAGCATTACACATATGGGAATTAAGAGAATCCAGGCTTTTCCTTGCATTTGAGTTCTGAAATGGAATAAAATATTATAGGTCTTATTAGTTGTATAGCACATCACTTACTTAACCTACACACTCACTGAATCCACCTGCATCCATCGCATTATTGCTAATCTAATAACTTTCAACCTTAGTAAGCATATTTAACTCAAGGGAAACATTGAAAC
The DNA here is from genome assembly GCF_037043375.1 of Chiloscyllium plagiosum. Taxonomy (NCBI): domain Eukaryota; kingdom Metazoa; phylum Chordata; class Chondrichthyes; order Orectolobiformes; family Hemiscylliidae; genus Chiloscyllium; species Chiloscyllium plagiosum. The sequence continues at coordinate 38,495,806 of NW_028270177.1, forward strand.
AGTTTAAGTTACCAATGCATAACTATGGATGTATCCAAGGAATCATTACTTTTCAGAATTTGAACATTTGCTGTAAAATTAGAAAACATCTCATGTGCTGTGTGCAATAGTTCAGGACCAGCAAGTTTGTTTGATAGAGTTTGGCTACAGGTGAAGTTTCACAGCTCTACCACGGCAGTGCAGCAGAATCTCAAAGCAAAGTCATGCATTGTTACTGGTAAGAGGTTAAATATACATGCCACACAGATATTGAAAGGTACCAGACCCTTGAGTGAAATATTTGTGAAACTACATATCGAGCATTTTAAAAACACTTGCTTGACATACAAGTAAAGGATTGATTCTTCTCTCTTCTCTTAATTACTGTGTTATAACTTGCTCCCTATATTGCTCTTGTCAAAATGGCAGCACCTAAGTGGTTAAATTCCACAGGAGCTGAGTGGACAGTACTGCAGCCATGATACAGTTCTCACACACCAACACTCACTGACCATTCAAAATGAGCTGAAACTCCAGGTAAAGCAATGGCGAAGCTCCGGGACTGATGTAAAACTCATTTCAAAGACAGAACATGTTTGTGTAGAATAAACACCTATGCAGCATTTCTAAAACACAAAGAATAATTTTAATCCTTATTCTAAGCAATTTTGTTTCCAGAATTATTATTTTAAAGTGAATATATTGATCCAATTGAAATAGTAAAATATCATCAAAGGTTTTAAAAAACTGTTGGCACAATTTTATTGTCTCTTGCTGTTGTTGATTGGCTATAATAAATAACAGATATTTGAAGAAATTAAAGGTTAACAAAACAGAATCAATATCTAAACCAATGCTTCAACTTTAAAAAACTGAAAGTGCGGCATTCAGTTAAAAGTTTGCGACACTCAAAAATTAAAATCAGATAAGTAAGTTATGTTCGAATTATTTTAATTTTTGAACAATGACACAATCAACTTGATCATAAGAAGAAAGTTTTGTAACTTCAGCAAAAGAACAGTACAACAGAACAGGATCACAACTTATACTACTGAGATACATATTTAGGGAGACTGAAGTAAAATCAGATATTATAGCCATGGTAGTCTCAGCATTATTAAATTTCCCAAAATAAGCATGCATGCAGCAGCATACAACACAGTTTTACTTGCAAAGTAAGCCAAGATAAAGCTCTGTCCAGATTGAAAAAAATCTCTTCAGTTTATTATAAAAGATTCTTTGCATGAAAGTTTAGCAGTGACAACCTTACCACCCAGCTCCTAGTGGGCTTTATTCAATAACAGAGAACATACCTGAATTTAGCAAACCTATGCAGAGGGGCACAGATGTCAGATGGAAAGAGAGAGAAAAAAAGCCTCTTTACAATAGGTATATTCCCCTAATACGTGGGAAATATGCTCTCAATCAAAAAACCGACACCGCTATACCTCCTCTTCATCAACCTGCATGTTGTGTCAAAGTACTTGAATGCACTAGCGCTTACCAGATCCTTAGTTATATGTCCCGCAGCTCCTTATTTGAACCATGTCCATTAGGTTTATATTGCTTCCATAAAAACCAAAATCAAGTATGACATTCACTGATGCTTTACAAGTTTCATTAACCCTTTTATGTCCTCCCCTAATTAATTACGGCCTTTACATCAATATACAACACTACTCTGCTCTGGAATTACTTAACCATTTTGTCAGATTTTCACAACAAGGAGCATAATCTCAAAAGTAGAGCTAAACTAATTAGAAGTGGAAGACAGAAGTGCCTTTTCGTCTAAATAAACAAACCTGGAGCTTACTGTATGCAACCTCCAACTCCCACCCCACCCCAAAACAAAGTGCTAATTGATAACCCCATAAACTTAGAACAGCTTGATGGAATTTTTGGTGCATATATGAAATAAAACAGCAATTTAAAAGGCAGACGATAAGTATACACAGAAAACGGTCTGATAATGTAAGATGTGGATGTTCAAAGAAATAATGCAACCCAATACAGCATTAGAACAAGGACCTAGTAGAGCAGGGTCAATTTGGGGCAGACTGGAGTGAGATACAGCCAATAATTTTACCATTTCAACCTGCCATTTAGACCGCTGCAATTGGCTAAGTCAGACAGAGCAGGATTCCGGTAAGTAGGGACTGGGACACCAAATCGAAAATAAGTGAGCATTCCTTGCCTAATATGCTTTTCAAATTATTGTATCATTGCCTGGTAAGACAAAAGTCAGACTACTGGTAGGCAGAAAGATGTAGTTGCAGCACCCTCAACCCAGTACATTCAGAATGTCAGATCTAATTTTCAGCAAGTTAAGCCACTTGTCAAGAAATATATAACAAGTATCATTTACCAAAACAAAGTATTAGAAGTCACAATAATAACAGTTCTACTGCCAACACTAGCCAATATATCATGCTGTAGTTCAGCCACATGCAAATGAACAAACTGCATCAGATCACACAGAACAAATTTATTTCATTACTCCTCAGGTAACATATTGAATATACAGTAGCTCTCATTTGTAACTAAAATGTTTTCTATATGATGGCAGATTAACAGTAAGGATATGGAGATTACTGTCAAGTCAGTCTGTCTCAACCAACAGATAGGGCTTGTGTCACCAGTTGACTGCACTCAGGTACAACATTGCTCATTCACAAATTTGCCGTTTCAGACAAGATGCATGGAAAATTATAAAGAGAAGGCCACTCTTGCTAACTGCAAAGTCACAGATATTTTAATTTAGTTTTGAGACAGGTCTGGAACTCAAGCAGACCTTCAGGATATCATTCCAATACTACAACCTGCATCACTCAGATACACTGTGTTGCTTCTTAATTTACAAGTACAGGTCTAGATGCAGAAGTGATCCCATGGATCATTTGGTCTTCTGCCTGCACTTGTACAGATGACCTTGAATTTTACCATTAAAGAGAAATTTGACAAGCTCCAGTTTGGAAAACAGAATAAACAACACAGTGATTGTCCTTGATGTGATGCTCCTTCCCTCTCTGTAATTTCCAGTATAATGGAGGGTCATGTAAGCTGGTTCTGAAAGCAATAACCAAGGTTAAAAGCTTGCTTTGAACTGGGCTAGCAAGGATAAGTCATCAAAACTCAACTAGTTTGACCCACAAAACACAATTAGTCAATGCTGGTTCATTCCAGTTAAAAGTCTTTCAGACAACAGAGGTATGCAGAATGCATCAATAAGCTGGACTTCATTACCAGAAACACCAAGGCATTCGCCTTAAAATATTTTCTACCACATGATATAAAAAAGGTATTAGATTAAGTTTAAGTTACCATCATAAAAGAAGAACAGGCAGAAAATAAAGAACACACAATTAATAGGTTCATTAGTTGGTAGGTCAGGTAAGATGGAAAAGTACTTCAAACATTTAAAACTCAAAATAGTACTGTTCCCCTCAAATTGGAAAATAAGCACTACCAATAATTAAAGTTGAAGCAGATGGTTTTCAAAAAAAAAACACCTGCATTAATTATGAAAGCAATGACTGATTTATAAAGGACATCTGTAAAGAATTTAGAAAAGGTTAGACTACAATTCTGGTTAGATGCAATGACTCACCATGTAAATCAAGTTAAAAGAAATCAAAAGTATATGGAAGATACTTAAACACAACAAACTCAAGCTAGATCTGTAAACATTTAAAAATACGCTTTATAGCAACCAATGAATTCCAATTAAAACAAACAAATGCAATTTAAGTGTCAAAAGACCTCAGGTTATTCACATCAGCAATACCTGCAAACATCCTTGGTCCATGTTTCCATATGCAAAGTACATAAGTTCAGTAAGTTATGAACACAACTGAAATTATAAATTAATACTGAATTTGATTTTTCAAACTTTAAAAACATATTGACTACATTCAACAAAAGGTGCTAGAACTAGAACATAGAATAATACAGCACAGGAGGGGGCACTTCAGCCGACAATGTTGTGCTGAACATTAAACTAAGCCTTTCTGCCTGCTCTTGGTCCATATCCCTTAATTCCTTGCAAGTTCATGTGCTTATCTAAAAATCTCTAACACACCTGCCTCTACCACCACCCCTGGCACCACATTCCAGACTCCTACACTGTGTAAAAAAACAAAACCCTACATTTCCTTTGAACTTTCCCCCCCTCACCTTAAATGACCCTAGTTTTAGGTATTTCAACTCTGGGAAAACAATTCTGACAATTCACCTTATCTATGCATTTCATAAATTTTATACACTTCTATCAAGTCTCTCCTCCAGAGGAAACAACCCTAGTTTTTCTAGCCTCTCCTTATAGCTCATTCCTTCCAATCCTGACAACATCCTGGTAAATCTCTTCTGCATATTTTCCAAAGCCTCCACATCCTTCCTGTAATGTGGCAACCAGAATTGAATGCAATACTCTAAGTGCGGCCTAACCAGAGTCATATAAAGTTGCAACATGACATCCTGACTCTTGTACTCAATAGCTTAAAAATGTGTTGCTGGAAAAGCGCAGCAGGTCAGGCATCTTCCAAGGAGAAGGAGAATCGACGTTTCTGGCATAAGCATCTGCAGTCCTCACTTTCTCCTTTTTTCTTGTACTCAATAGCCTGACCAATAAAGGCAAGCATGCCATATGCCTTCTTTACCACCATGTTTACTTGTGCAGCCACTTTCAGGGAACTATGGACTTGAACTCCAAGATTCCTGTGTACATCAGTGCTGTTCAGGTACCTGGCATTAACTGTATATTATTCTTTAACATTTGATCTCCCAAATTGCAGCACTTCACACTTAGCCAGATCAAAAACCACCTGCCATTTCTCCACCCATATCTGCAATTGATCTATATCAAAAGATCTTAACATAAGGGAACACTTAGGAGGTAGCAATCATAATGTGTTAGAATTCAGTCTGCAGTTTGAAAGAAAGAAGGCAAAATCTGATGTAATGGTGTTACAGCTAAATAAAGGCAATTAAAGGGGCATGAGAAAGGAAATGATGAAGATCGACTGGAAGCAGAGTCTAGCGGGGAAGTCAGTACAGCAACAATGGCAGAAGTTTCTGGGGATAATTGAGGAGAGTCAAGGGGTACAGTTGAGGATGGCAGCCATTACAAAACAGGAAGTACTAGAAAAGCTAAAAAAGGTCTAAAAAATTGATAAATTTCCTGGCCTCTGTGGGCTACATCCTAGAGTTCTGAGGGAGGTGGCTGAGGAAATAGTTGTGATTGGTTGGAGGCATTGGTTGTGATCTTTCAAAAGTCACTGGAGTCAGTGAAAGTCCCAGATGATTGGAAAATCGCTGTTGTATACCCCTTGTTCAAGAAAGGATCAACACAAAAGATGGAAAATTATAGGCTGATTAGCCTAACCTCAGTTGTAGATAAAGTTCTAGAATCCATTCTTAAGAATGAAATATCTAAATACTTGAAAGGGAACAGTCAGATTAGAACAAGTCAACATGGATTTAGTAAGGGAAGATCATGCATGATAAAACTGTTAGAATTCTCTGAAGAGGTAACAAATTGGTTAGGGCTGGAAATGTGTTGCTGGAAAAGCACAGCAGGTCAGGCAGCATCCAGGGAACAGGAGAATCGACGTTTCGGGCAGAAGCCCTTCTTCAGGAATGAGGAAAGTTTGTCCAGCAGGCTAAGATAAAAGGTAGGGAGGAGGGACTTGGGGGAGGGGCGTCGGAAATGTGATAGGTGGAAAGAGGTCAAGGTGAGGGTGATAGGTCAGACTGGGGTGGGGGCGGAGAGGTCGGGAAGAAGATTGCAGGTTAGGAAGGCGGTGCTGAATTCGATGGATTTGACTGAGACAGGGTGGGGGGAGGGGAAATGAGGAAACTGAGGAAAATGACTCCGCCACATCTGCTCCCAGGAGGACCAGTTCCAAAAACGCACAACCCAGATGGCTTCCTTCTTCAAGGACCGCAATTTCCCCCCCGACATGGTCGACGATGGCCTCCACCGCATCTCTTCCACTTCCCGCTCCTCCGCCCTTGAGCCCCGCCCCTCCAACCGCCATCAGGACAGAATCCCACTGGTCCTCACCTACCACCCCACCAATCTCCATGCACAGCGCATCATCCGCCGTCATTTCCGCCACCTCCAAACGGACCCCACCACCAAGGATATATTTCCCTCCCCTCCCCTATCAGCATTCCGTAAAGACCACTCCCTCCGTGACTCCCTCGTCAGATCCACACCCCCCACCAACCCAACCTCCACTCCCGCACCTTCCCCTGCAACCGCAGGAGGTGCAAGACTTGCGCCCACACCTCCCCCCTCACCTCCCTCCAAGGCCCCAAAGGAAACTTCCATATCCGCCACAGATTCACCTGCACCTCCACACACATCATCTATTGCATCCCCTGCACCCGATGTGGCCTCCTCTATATTGGGGAGACAGGCCGGCTACTTGCAGAGCGTTTCAGAGAACACCTCTGGGACACCCGGACCAACCAACCCAACCACCCTGTGGCTCAACATTTCAATTCCCCCTCCCACTCCACCAAGGATATGCAGATCTTTGGACTCCTCCATCGTCAGACCAAACAAAACGACGGTTGGAGGAAGAACGCCTCATCTTCTGCCTAGGAACCCTCCAACCACAAGGGATGAACTCGGATTTCACCAGTTTCCTCATTTCCCCTCCCCCCACCCTGTCTCAGTCAAATCCATCGAATTCAGCACCGCCTTCCTAACCTGCAATCTTCTTCCCGACCTCTCCGCCCCCACCCCAGTCTGACCTATCATCCTCACCTTGACCTCTTTCCACCTATCACATTTCCGACGCCCCTCCCCCAAGTCCCTCCTCCCTACCTTTTATCTTAGCCTGCTGGACAAACTTTCCTCATTCCTGAAGAAGGGCTTCTGCCCGAAACGTCGATTCTCCTGTTCCCTGGATGCTGCCTGACCTGCTGCGCTTTTCCAGCAACACATTTCCAGCCCTGATCTCCAGCATCTGCAGACCTCACTTTCTCCCCTAACAAATTGGTTAGACCAGAGAAACCCAGTGGATGTTATCTATTTAGACTTCCAAAAGGCCTCACGGAAGGCTGCTGAGTAAGGCGAGGGCCCATGGTTTTTGAGGTGAGCTACTGGCATGGATTGAGGATTGGCTCTCTGACAGAAGGCAGAGGGTTGGGGTAACAGATTCATTTTTGGAATGACAGCTGGTGACAATTGGCATCCCGCAGGGTTCAGTGCTGGGACCGCAGCTGTTCACTTTACATATTAATGATCTGAATGAAGGGACAGGGTGCACTCTGGTGAAGTTTGCCGATGATATGAAGTTAGGTTGATAATCAAGCAGTACTCAGGCAGTGGGGAGGCTGCAGAAAGATTTAGACAGTTTAGGAGTGTTATCCAAGAAATGGCTGATGAAATTCAATGTGAGCAAATGTGAGGTTTCGTACTTAGGAAAAAAGAATACAGACATGGACTATTTTCTAAACAGTGAGAAAATTCATAAAGCCAAAGTACAAAGGGATCTGGGAGTGCTAATCCAGGATTCTCTAAAGGTTAACTTGCAGGTCGAGTCTGTGGTTAAGAAAGCAAATGTAATGTTGTCACTTATCTCAAGAGGGTTAGAATATAAAAGTAGCAAAGTGCTTCAAGACTTTATAAAGCTCCAGTTAGGCCCCATTTAGAATACTGTGTCCAATTTTGGGTTCCACACCTCAGGAAGGACATACTAGCACTGGAGCGTATTCAGTGGAGATTCACACAGATGATCCCTGGAATTACAGGCCAAACATATGATGAATGGCTGAGGATCCTGGGATTACATTCATTAGAGTTCAGAGGTTGAGGGGAGATCTAATAGAGACTTATAAGATAATAAATGGCTTAGAAAGGGTGGACGCAGGGAGTTGTTTCTGTTAGGCAGGAGACTAGAACCCGTGAGCATTGCCTTAGAATTAGAGGAGATGGAAATGTGTTGCTGGAAAAGCGCAGCAGGTCAGGCAGCATCTAGGGAACAGGAGAATCAACGTTTCGGGCATTAGCCCTTCTTCAGGAATGGCTGAGGATCCTGGGATTATATTCATTAGAGTTCAGAGGTTGAGGGGAGATCGAATAGAGACTTATAAGATAATAAATGGCTTAGAAAGGGTGGACGCAGGGAGTTGTTTCTGTTAGGCTAATGCCCGAAACGTCGATTCTCCTGTTCCCTAGATGCTGCCTGACCTGCTGCGCTTTTCCAGCAACACATTTCCATCTCTGATCTCCAGCATCTGCAGACCTCACTTTCTCCTTAGAATTAGAGGGGGTCAATTTACAACAGAAATGAGGAGACATTTCTTCAACCAGAGAATGGTGGCCTACGGAATTCATTGCCACGGAACGCAGTGGAGGCCGGAATGTAAAATGTCTTCAAAGCAGAGATTGATTAATTCTTGATCTCGCAAGGAATTAAAGGCTACGGGGAGAGTGTGGGTAAGTGGAGTTGAAATGGCCAGCAGTCATGATTAAATGACAGAGTGGACCCGATGGGCCGAATGGGCTTACTTCCACTCCTATGTGTTATGATCTTAAATCCCACTTTAACAACCTTCTACACAACTCCACAGATGTTTGTATCATCTACAAACTTACTAGCCCACCCATCTACATTTTCATCGAAGTCAATAATATATATCGCAAATAGCAGATGACCCAGTACAGATCTTTGCGGACCACCACTACTCATAGATCTCCAACCAGAAAAGCACCTTTCAATCACCACCCTCTGCCTTGTATGGACAAGCCAATTCTGAATCCATGCAGCCAAGCCATCATGGATGCATGCATCGTGATCTTCTGAATGAGCTGACCATGAGAGACCTTGTCAAAAGCCTTATTAAAATCCATGTAGATAACATGCACTGCTCCATAATCATCGATCACCTTTGTTTTTGTTTGAGGTGACGACAATCAGGTGAGCTCCTGCATTTAAGCTGTGGAAATAACCTACAATAGTCTAGCATTGCAAAAGTTGTCAGGATATAGCTTGTAGAAGTTTAAAAACCTTGTACGAAACTAGCAACTTAACAAAGCTCACTCTGAATTTTCAGAGTAAATGTTATTACCATCTTGAAAATTAAATGTTTATTAAGTAAAGAAAATTAGGCTGGTTGAAGAAAATGACTTGAATAAACAGTGAGATCTCTGACTTCATTAATAAATTACACCATTTTCTGACCATTATACACGACAGATTCTTTATCACCCACATATTCAGAAGATGATATTAGCAATTTTAGCAATACCTATAAAGTTTCTAAAATGATGCAAAAAGATCCAAATTCAGGAGTTTGTCCTTTACGCTAAATCTGCCCAAAATGTCTCTCATATCAGTTGGCTTAAATGGATGTTAGGTCCCTTGCATATAATAAAGGAACTAATATCTGTAAAAGCATCCCACTTTGGAAAGTAAGAACATTGACTTTCCAGACTACCTTTCAGTTAACCAAGCAAAAATTTAAGGGGCAGCTGAAGATCATCAACAAGATTTCTTTCTTTTTAAACTTGGCTTAGTGTGCATCCAAAACAAGAACAGGTCCTGCCAGTTCCACAACATGACTGCAGGACTGCATTCACATGCCTTATTATTAGATTACTTACAGTGTGGAAACAGGCCCTTCGGCCCAACAAGTCCACACCGACCCAAGCGCAACATAGTTACAAAAATCTTATAGTTTTGTCAGTGCAGAATCTGTACCATCCCAAGGTCAATAAGGAGAACTCGCTGACTTCATCCTCAAGAGTAACGTCTAGAAGATGCACTAGAATACGATGCTTTCACACACTTTCACAAAGGCAAACCTCCAAATGAAGAGTCACTGACAATGGCACAGACATTCTTGAACTAATTTAATAAGAAGTTAACTACTAACAATCATGGCTAAATGATAACATTCTCACCTGTGTGGACCCAAGCTTAACTCTAAAAACTTGAGCACCTAGGCTAATACCACAATTTTTAAAAATGATATGGTCAATATTTTCATCTTTTGATGCAGTGATGCATCAGCCTAATGAAATTTCTCTGAGCTGCTGCAATGTCAGTATACCTTTCCTTACATTAGGTGCCCAAAACTGTACAGAGTTTCCAGTGGAGACCACAGACTATGATAACACTTGTTTAGATTAGAGTGGTTCTGGAAAAACACAGCAGGTCAGGCAGCATCCGAGGAGCAGGAAAATTGACATTTCGGCAAAAGTCCTTCATCAGGAATGATGAAGACCAACATTTCATTTAGAACATTCCTGATGAAGGGCTTTTGCCCGAAACGTTGATTTTCCTGCTCCTCGGTTGCTGCCTGACCTGCTGTGCTTTTCCAGCATCACTCTAATCTAAATTCTGGTCTCCAGCATCTGCAGTCCTCACTTTTGCCTCTATGATAACACGGTTTTCTCTCCATAGATGGTGCCAGACCTGCGAGTTTCTCCAACAACTTCAGCTTTTGTTTGAGATTTGATTAGTCTCTTGTACAATTTTAGCAAAACCTCCCTACTCCCTAAAGACAAATATTTCATTTAAAACATAGAACATTACAGCACAGTACATGCCCTTCAGCTTTCCATGTTGCGCCGCCCTGTGAAACCAATCTGAAGCCCACCTAACCTACACGATTCCATTCTCGTCCATATGCCTATCCAATGACCATTTAAATGCCTGTAAAATTGGCAAGTCTACTACTGTTGCAGGTAGTGCGTTCCATGCCTCTACTACTCTGAGTAAAGAAACTACCTCTGACATCTGTCCTATATCTCTTACCTGTCAATTTAAAACTATGTTCTCACGTGCTAACTATCGCCAACCGAGGAAAAAGGCTCTCACTGTCCACCTGATCGAACCCTCTGATTATCTTATGTCTTAATTAAGTCACCTCTTAACCACCTTCTCTCTAACAAAAACAGCCCAAGTCCTTCAACCTTTCCTTGTAAGACCTTCCCTCCATACCAGGCAACATCCCAGTAAATCTCCTCTGAACCCTTTCCGAAGCTTCCACATCCTTCCTATAATTCGATGATCAGAACTGCAAGCAACACTCCAAATGTGGCTGCGCCAGAGTTTTGTACAGCTGCAGCATGACCTCGTAGTTCCAAAACTTGATCCCTCTACCAATAAAAGATATTACACCATATGCCTTCTTAACAGCCTATCAACCTGGGTGGCAACTTTGAGGGATCAATGTGCATGGACACAGAGATCTCTCTGCTCATCTTCACTACCAAGAATCTTTCCATTCACCCAGTACTCTGCATTCCTGTTACTCCTTCCAAAGTGAATCACCTCACACTTTTCTGCATTAAACTCCATTTGCCACTTCTCAGCCCAGCTCTGCAGCTTATCTATGTCTCTCTGTAACCTACAACATCCTTCAACGCCATCCACAACTGTACCAACCATAGTGTCATCCACAAATTTACTAACCCATCCTTCTACACCCTCATCCAGATCATTTATAAAAATGACAAACAGCAGTGGACCCAAAACAGAACCCTGCAGTACACCACTAGTAACTGAACTCCAGGATGAACCTTTCCCATCAACCACCACCCTTTTCTTTCAGCTAGCCAATTTCTAATCTAAACCATTAAATCGTCTCAATCCCATGCCTCTGTATTTTGTGCAGTAGTCTATCATGGGGAGCCTTATCAAATGCTTTACTGAAATTTGTCCTTCCCATTAACCACAACTTGGATGCTAGCTTTTTGTGATTCATGGATGTGGATTCTCAAATCCCTCTGCTACATAGCATTCTGTAGTGAAAGGCTTGAGAAGGTTTGTAGCTCAGGTTGAGGTTTAGGGTGTAGGTTTGCTCGCTGAGCTGTAGGCTGGATATCAAACCCTAGGTAACATCATCAGTGGAGACCTGTATTCTGTAGTCTTTTCCATTTAAATCTTTTTAATATTTTTCCTGCTAAATTCCATAACGTCATGTTTCTCGACACTATATTCCATTCGCCCTTTTTTATCTGCCCACTCACTTAGCCTGTCTATATCCTGTAATGGACCATACCAAACCCCCCCAAAGTGTTTGAAAAAGATGGCCGAGGCTCCAATCTTTTCTTAATTCTAAAGGCAATTGTAAGACATTGTATTCTGGATACAATTCAATTAGTCAGACTGCCAGACTTGAAGCAAAACACACTTTATTCTTACCCTGTAGTTAAAATATGAACCAAAGAATAAAGAATTGGAATAATGTAACTTTACTGGATATTTTAGCAGAATAATAGATAATTTAACTACTAAACAGCAACTGTTCCAATATAGTAACACCCTTGAAAAGGCAAGTCCAATAAACAGACAGCCTAACATGCAATTCTGGCAGCAGGAAGAGAACCCAAGCTTATAGCTGTAATAGAGAGAGGAATAGCTTCAAGAACCCAGCAACTACTGAAAATTAAACTAAAATCTGATTCTACAGGAGCTTAACTCCACCCATACATGCCGCTTCTATTGCTTCAAGTTATAAAAAAACCCAAGACCTCACAAGCTATTTACTTTATTGACTTGGAACAGAATGCTCAGAATCTCTGTCTCAACTTCTCTTCATGACAAAATGGATGAATTATTTCTTAAAGCCCATAACATCATCGAAGTCCCTCTGCTGATTCTTTGCATCATCCTCACCACTTGCCTTCCCACCTTGGCTGTAATACACTTGCTATCCTCATCCAAGTCATTAATATATATTGTAAACAAGTGTGCCCCCAGCACCAGTCCCTGTGGCATACTGCTAATTACAGGTTTCTATTCTAAAAATGGCTTCCTTAACCCAACTCTGTCTTCTATTAGTTATTCAATCATGTATCCATGCTAATATACTACCTCTATCACTTTATTAAACCCCCTAATAAATCAGTGGGAAATTCAGAAACAGATTTGTAAAGAGATTTCAGTTATCTGTAAAAATAATAGGGTGATTATGGTATGGGATTTTAACTTTCCAAACAGACTGGGACTGCCACAGTTTAGATGGAGAGGAATTTGTTAAGAGTGCACAAGAATATTTTCTGATTTATGTATGTGGATGTACCTGCTAGAGAAGGTGCAAAACTTGACCTACGCTTGGCAGGGCAGGTGACTGAGGTGTCAGTGGGGGAGCACTTTGGGGCCAGCAACAATAATTCTATTGGCTTTAAAATAGTGATGCCAAAGGATTGGCCAGATCTAACAGTTGAAGTTTTGAATTGGAGGAAGGCTAATTTTGATGGCATTTCAAAAGCTGATTGGGTGCAGATGTTCTCAGGTAAAGGGACAGCTGGAAAATGGGAAGCCTTCAGAAATGAGATAACAAGAGTCTAGAGACAGTATATTCCTGTTAGGGTGAAAGGAAAGGCTGGCAGGCGTAGGGAATGCTGGATGACTAGAGAAATTGAGGGTTTGGTTAGTAAAAAAAAGGAAGCATATGTCGGTATAGACAGGATAGATCAAGTGAATCCTTAGAAGAGTATAAAGGCAGGAGGAGTATACTTAAGAGGGAAATCAGGATGGCAAAAAGGGGACATGAGATAGCTTTGGCAAATAAGGTTAAGGAGAATCCCAAGGGTTTTTACAAATACATTAAGGACAAAAGGGTAACTAAGGAGCAAATACGACCCCTCAAAGGTCAGCAAGACAGTCTTTGTGTGGAGTCGCACGAGATGGGGGGCATACTAAACAAGTACTTTGCATCAGTATTTACTGTGGAAAAGGATATAGAAGATATAGAATGTAGGGAAATAGATGGGGACACCTTGAAAAATGCCCATATTACAGAGGAGGAAGTGCTAGATGTCTTGAAACACATAAAAGGTGGATAAATCCCCAGGACCTGATCAGGTGTATTCCAGAACTCTGTGCGAAGCTAGGGAAGTGTTGGGCCCCTTGTTGAGATATTTATATCATCGATAGTCACATGTGCGGTGTCAGAAGACTGGAGGTTCGCTTACATGGTGCCACTGTGTAAGAAAGGTGGTAAGGAAAGGACAAGCCAGGGAACTATAAACCAGTGAGCCTGACGGGTGGGCAAGTTGTTGGAAGGAATTCTGAGGGACACAATGTACATGTATTTGGAAAGGCAATCACTAATTAGGGATAGTCAACGTGGCTTTGTGCGTGGGAAATCATGTCTCTCAAACTTGATTGAGTTTTATTGTAAAAGTAACAAAGAGGGCAGAGCGGTGGACGTGATCTATATGGATTTCAATAAGGTGCTCGACAAGGTTCCACATGAGAGACTGGTTAACAAGGTTAGATCACATGGAATACAGGGAGACCTGGCCATTTGGATACAGAACTGGCGCAGAGGAAGAAGGCAGAGGGTGGTGGTGGAGGGTTGTTTTTCCAGACTTGAGGTCTGTGACCAACGGAGTGCCACAAGGATTGGTGCTGGGTCCACTACTTTTCATCATTTATGTAAATGATTTAGATATGAACATAGAAGGTATAGTTAGTAAGTTTGTAGATGACATCAAAATTAGTGGACAGCGAAGGAGGTTACCTCAGAGTGCAACAGGATCTTGATCAGATGGGAAGCATGTTGTGAAACTTGAAAGGGGTCAGAAAAGATTTACAAGCATGTTGCCAGGGTTGGAGGATTTGAGCTATAGGGATAGGCTGGGGCTTTTTTCCCTGGAGCGGCAAAAACTGAGTAGTGACCTTATAGAGATTTATGAAATTATGAGGGGCATAGATAGGATAAATAGACAAAGTCTTTTCCGTGGGGTGAGGGAGTCCAGAACTAGAGGATATAGGTTTAGGGTGAGAGGGGGAAGATATAAAAGGGACCTATGGGACAACGTTTTTACGCAGAGGATAGTGAGTGTATGGAAAGAGCTGCCAGAGGAAGTGGTGGAAGCTGGTACAATTGCAACATTTAAAAGGCATCTCAATGGGTATATGATAGGGAGGGTTTAAGAGGGGTATGGGCCAAGTGCTGGCAAATGGGACTAAATTAGGTTGGGATACCTGGTCAGCACGGATGAGTTGGACCGAAGGGTCTGTTTCCGTGTTGTACATCTCGATGACTTTAGGTTCATTTTAATACATAGCCTAGCCCATAGTACCTTCTCAAATACCTTTTGAAAATTCAAATAGAGTACATCCACTACTTGCCCTTTATCTATCCTGCTTGTTACCTCCTCAAAGTATTCCAATAAGTTTGACAGGCAGGACTTCCCCTTAAAGGCATACTGACTGTTTGATCATATTATGTATTTCTAAACACTCTGCTATTACATTCTTTGTAATAGGCTGTAACATTTTTCTAATGAGAAGTTAAGCTAACTAACCTGTAGGCACCTTCTTTTGCCTCCTTTCATTCTTAAATAAAGGCTTTCATTAGCAGTTTTCCAATCTTCTGAGGCTTTTCTAAAATCTAAAGGTTCCTGGAAAATTACTATTAGTGCATACACTATCCCTGTAGCTCCTACTTTTAATGTCCTAGGTTGTTGCATCCCATCAGCTCCAAAGGATTTTCATCACTAGTTTCCCCAAAACATTTTCTCTAGCAGATTATGTTTATTTCCTCTTTTCCTTTTGCCTCTTGAAAATGTAATAAATTTTCAAATGCTTTTAGTGCCTTCTACATTGAAGAGTGATGCAAAGTATTTATTCAATTCCTTAATATTTTCCCAGCCTCATTCTCTAAGGGGCTTTTGGAGCTTAGCTTTGCAAAATTTAACCCATAAAACCTTTTAGGTTAATTGCTCGTTGTTTTAACTGCAATTTCTAATAGTTATTCAATAGTTAAAAAAGAACTTCAATTACTACAAATGTAAAGGTAAAAAAGCTAGTCACATTTTCCATGGATTCCAGGGTTCTTTCATCTCTTGAGACAGATTAAAACTCCTGCTCCAGTACTCAACTCACAAGGACTAATAAGACACCGTTCTCCTCTTCACCCCTTTATTTCCTACTAATAAATACACAATTACATCATAAAGATTGTGAAGTGAAATTATTAAAGCAGATGGGAATAAAAAATTGTAATTAACAATTTGGAAAAATTATAACGAATCTGATTTACTTCCAGCTGCTGATTTTTCAAAGATAAAAACAACAAATATGCAAACAGTCAGCTTTAGCCAATAAACTACAAAGAGATCCCGAATTATTGAAATAACTGAAAGGACTTTGCCTGAGAAGTTGCCATTCCTGGTGCCCAAGCGATTTTCCTTAAAACTGCTAATAGAGTCTGAACATCTTAAAATATCACATTTTTACTTTTTGGCAGTTAAATTGCATTAAGAGCTGTGATAAATCTAAATAAACAAATGCATAACTTTGCATTTTCACTTCATTATAGCATTAAACTTTCTTTAAATATCATAAAACATTTGTAAGTTGATCAAAGCAGCACGTAACAATAACTATTATGTATATACTACGCTTTGCGCAGCAAAAGCTCCAAAAGCACTTCTCATGTTACTAAGCCATGTAAGGATGCACTAGGACAGATAACCAAATGCATGGTCATAGATGCATTTTATAGATCTCTTAAAGAAGAAAGAAAGAGAGAGAGGGAGAGAGAGAATTAGTGATGGAATTCCTGAACTTGGATTTTGGGTACTCGAAGGCATTATCACCAACAGTACAGAATTTAAAAGGAGGCTCTGCGAGATGCCAGAATTGGACGGGGTACACATATCTTGGAGGGCTATAGGTGGTTACAGAGATTGACCATAGAAGGATTGGAAAACAAGTTGAAAACTTTAAAGCCAAGCCATTGTTTCAGGAGGAACCTCTAACATCAAGAAGCACAGGACTGATAGGTGAATATATTTTAGACTATGTTTGGATAGCAGCAGTACAGATGAACTTAAATCCACAGAGGGCAAATCATAGAAGACCAAACAGCTGTATGTAGGACATGAACTCAACAAGCATAATTTGTTTTCACTTTTCCCTTGTGGAACTCCTATCCCAGCAATATAGAATGCATGCGAATTTGGAGATGATTTGTAGCTCAGTTTGTAAGTTTGCTCACTGAGCTGGTTGACTTGTTCTCAGACGTTTCGTCACCATGCTAGGTAACATAATCAGTGAGCCTCTGACGAAAAACTGGTATTCTAGCCCACTAGCTATTTATTTGTCTTGGTCTTTTCTGAGAGGTGGGTAGAGTCCAAATCAATATGCTTGTTAACAGAATTCTAGTATGTGTCTTTGTTTAGTCTGTCCCAAGATGGATGTAATGTCCCAGTTGAACTGGTGTCCCTCTTCATCTGTGTGTATGAATACTAGTGATAGTTGATCATGTCTTTTCGTGGTGAGTTGGTGCTTACGTAACCTGGTGGCTAGTTTCCTGCCCATATGTTCAATGTGATGTCTGTTTTAGTCCTTGCGGGGCATTTTGTACAGGACGTTCATTCTGCTGGCTGTTGGTACAGGGTCCATTAAATTCATCAGGAGCTGTTTCAGTGTGGTGGTAGGTTTGTGGGCTACCACGATGCCTAAGGGCTTGAGTAGTCTGGTCATCATCTCCGAGATGTCTTTAATGCATGACAGGATGGCTAGAGTCTCTGACGTGTTGTGTCTATTTGCTTAGGTCTGTTGTGTCAGAATCGGCAGACTGTGCTTATCGGTTATCCATTGTTCTTGAATACATTGAATGTGTTTCTCCTCAGCTTCTCGTAACTCCTGAGTGCTGCAGTGTATTGTGGCTCATTTAAATAATGTCCTGATGCAGCTCAGTTTGTGGGTGTTGGGATGATTGTGCCTGCAGTTGAGTATCTGGTCAGTGTGTGTGGCTTTCCTGTAAACATTGGTCTGCAGGTCTCCATTGGCTTTTTGGCTCCAGTATAGTAAGATACACATTGCATCACAGAAATGAACTTAAAGCACTCTGGCAGAACTGCTTATATCCTTTCTCAAGTAAAGAGTTCAAAACTGTACACAAGACTCCAGATGTGATCTTACTAAGATCCTGTACGGCTGCAGCACATCCCAACTTTTATATTCCACTCAGTTTGCAATAAAAGTTTTCCATTTGCCTTACTAATCACTTCCTTCCTGCCTAGTAACATTTTGTGATTCACTTACCAGAACACTCAGATTCCTCTGTACCTCCAAGTTCTGTAATGTCACTCTATTTAAGTACTTTACTGCTTTTTATTTTTACTGACAAAGCAAACAAATTCACATTAGCCTACATTGTACCCCATATACCAAATATTTGCCCATTCACTCAAAGATCCTGCAAAGGGATGCAGATTGCCTAACAGCTTAAACTCTTACCTAGTTTGTTGACATCAGAAAATTTAGCCACCATATATTTGGTCTCTTCATCCAAAGAGATTGACATAATTGAGGCACGACTATTTATTCCTTTTCGACCCCACTAGTTACAGCATGACAACCTTAAAAAAAGGTCCATTTATACCTATACTCTGCTTCCTGTTAGCCAGCTAATCCTTGTTAATGTTCATGTTAATACGTTATTTACACTATCAGTTCTTAACTTGTGCAGTAGCCTCCGAGATATGTTACTTGTATAGCTCTTCCAAAGTACACCATCAAATACTTTTGGAAATCCAAGCACGCTACATCTACAGATACTTCTTTGTCAACCTTACTTTATAATCACACAATTAAGTCTAATAAATTCATTAAACATAATTTCCCTTTCCCAAAACCATGTTGACTCTGCATACTCTCATTAAGACACAACCTCCTGAATACTAAT
This sequence comes from Chiloscyllium plagiosum, assembly GCF_037043375.1. Lineage (NCBI taxonomy): Eukaryota > Metazoa > Chordata > Chondrichthyes > Orectolobiformes > Hemiscylliidae > Chiloscyllium > Chiloscyllium plagiosum. The sequence continues at coordinate 38,514,457 of NW_028270177.1, forward strand.
TCTAGCAATTTCCTTGTGATGTTAGGCTAATTAGCCTATAGTTTCATTTTCTGTCACGCACCTTTCCAGAAAAGAAGAATTATATTTGTTATTTTCCAATCACTGGCATCCCTCCAGACTCTAAGAAAGTTTGGACGATTGTAACTTAATAGCTGATAACTAGGGGAAAGGGGTAACTAGAGAAAGGGTAGCGTCCATTAAGGGCAACAGTGATAATTTGCGCTTGAAGCCAGAGGACATAGATAGGGTTCTAGATGAATACTTGAATGTGTTGGTATTCACTGGTGAGAGGAATGATAAGACTATAAGACATAGGAGCGGAAGGAAGGCCATTCAGCCCATCGAGTCCACTCCGCCATTCAATCATGGCTGATGAGCATTTCAACTCCACTTATGGGTATGGAAATCAGGGAGAAGGTCTGTGATACAAATAAAGAAATTAGCATAGACAGAGAGGAGATTCTGAGTGATCTGGCATGCTTTAAGAGTAGCTCACTGTATGAAATGAGGCCGTAGGAGAGATGCCAAAGGACTGAAGGATAGTCGATGTAGTACCGTTATTCAAGAAGAGAACAGGAATAAACCAGGAAACTACAGGTCAGTCAGTGTAACCTTAGTGGTAGGGAAACTGAGGGTGGCACGGTGGTTCAGTGGTTAGCACCGCTGCCTCACAGCGCCAAGGACCAGGGTTCAATTCCAACCTCGGGTGACTGTCTGTGTGGAGTTTGCACATTCTCCCCGTGTCTGCGTGGGTTTCCTCCGGGTGCTCCGGTTTCCTCCCACAATCCAAAAATGTGAAGGTTAGGTGAATTGGCAAAATTGCCCGCAGTGTTAAGGGATGTGGTTAGGGGCACTGGTTAGAGGAAACGTAGTGTTATAGACTAGGGAAAGTGGCCTAGGTGCGATATTCTTCAGAGAGTCAGTGTGGACTTGTTGGGCCAAATGGCCTGTTTCCACACTGTGGGATTCTAAGAAAGTATCGGAAGCATGGTTAGCAAGTTTGCGGATGACAGCAAAATTAGTGATATAGTAGACAGTGAGGAAGGTTATCTAAGAGTACAAAGGGATCTTGATCAATTGGGTACTGAGCTCAGTGGCAAATGGAGTTCAATTCAGATAAATGCAAAATGTTGAATTTTGGTAACACGAACAAGGGCAGGACTTACACAGTTAATGGCAGGGCCCTGATGAGTGTTGTCAAACAGAGAGATCTAGGAGTTCAGGTACATTGTTCCTTGAAAGTTGCATCACAGGTAGACAGGATTTGGTACACCTGCTTTCATTGCTCAGACCATTAAGCTATAGGAGTTGAGAATTTAAGGCCAAATTGGAGTACGATGTACCCAGTTCTGGTCACCATGCTATTGGAAGGATATTATTAAATTGGAGAGGGTGCAGAAAAATTTACAAGGATGTTACAGGGATTGGAAGACTTCAGTGTAAGGAGAGGCTGGATAGTCTGGGACTTTTTTTCACTGGAGCATAGAAGATTGAGGTGTGACCTTATAGTGGTTTACAAAATCGTAGGGGCATAGATAAGGTGAATTGCAAAGGTTTTTTCCTTAGACTAGGGGAGTTCAAAGCTAGAAGACATAATTTTCAGGAGGAAGATTTAAAAGAAACCGGAGGGGCAACATTTTCACACAAAAGGTCATTCATATGTGGAAAGAGCTGCCAGAGGAAGTGGTGGAAGCAGGTACAATTACAACATTTAAAAGATATTTAGGTAGTATATGCATAATAAAGGCTTAGAGAGATATGGGCCAAACACAGGGAAATGGTACTAGTTTAGTGTGAGAAACCTGGTCAACATGGATGAGTTGGACTGAAGGTCCTGTTTATGTTCAGTTTGACTCTACGACTCTACAATTAATCTGCACTTTAGGCAGGAGGGATTAGTCAAGAACAGTCAAAATGATTTTGCTAAGGGGAGATCACTTCTGAACAACTTGGTTGACTTTTTCAAAGAGTTGACTAGGTGAGTGGATGAGGGTAATGCCCAGTAGTTAAAAGCCCACGAGTTCCAAGTAAATTTGGCTAATTAGATCTAGAATTTGGTAACTTGCATGAAGCAGAGAGTGATTGTTGTGAGGTGTTTTTGTGACTGGAAGCCTATGCCTAGTGGGGATTTGCAGGGATCAGTATTGTGACCCATGCTGTTTTGTGGTATATATGTGATTTAGACGTGAATGTAGGAGAATAGATCATTAAGTTTGCAGATGACATGCAATTGGGGTGGGGGGGGGCGGGGGGGGGTGGGTGTTAAGGGTGGTAAATAGTGAGGAGGGTAGTCTCATATGGACGGGTTAATCAATGGCAAATGGAATTCAATCCAGATAAATGCAAGCTGATGCATTTGTACAGAACAAAGACGACAAGGGAATACATGATGAAGCATGTACCCTGAGAAGCATCAATAACCAGAGGGACCTTGGTGTGCATGTTCACCAGTCCTTTGAGATATTGGGACAGGTAGATAAAGTGGTTATGATGATACATGGGATATTTGCCTTTATTAACCAGGGCAGAATTTAAGAACAGGGAAATAATGGGGGATCTATATAAAATGTTGGCAAGGCCGAAGCTAGAGTGTTGAGAGTCTGGAGTCCACGTTATAGGGAAGATGTGATTGCACTTGAGAGGTTGCAAAGAGATTTACCAGGATGTTGCCTGATCTGGAGATTTTTGGCTATCAAGGGAGATTGGATAGACTCTGCTTGTTCTCTTTGAGAAGAGGAGCATGAGGGGGATGATTGAGATGTATAAAATAACAGAGGCCATAGATAGATGGTGGAGGGAACAATGAACAGTTAAGTTTTCCAATAATTAAGTTACTCTAAATTCTGTTTTCTTTTGTTCTTGTTTCAATTGTCGCGTTTAAATAAATTCTGTTTTGCTTAAAGCCAAGTGGTTGACCAGTTGTATCATACCTGGAACACTCACTTCACATCTGCCTTTAAAAATAAGAAAACGTTAGGGTCTAGGCTACCTTCTTAAAATATTTTGAGGGAACCTGACCTGGTCCATAACAATATTATTGACTAATTTATTACAGAAAGCCAGAATTATATATTATTTAGAGTCACAGAGTCATTCAGTCATATAAAATGCAAACAGACCCTTCGGCACAACTCATCCATGCCAACCAAATATTCCAAACTAAACCAGTCCCACCCGTCTGCATTTGGCCTGAATCCCTGCAAACCTTTCCTATTCACATATTTATCCAAATGTTTTTTAAAGGTTATAACTGTACTTGCATCCGCCACTTCATCTGGCAATTCATTCCACACACCAAGCATTCTGAATAAAAGTTGCCCCTCGTGTTCTTTCTCCTTTCACCTTAAAAATATGTGTCCTAGTTTTGAACTCCACCAACTGAGGGAAAAGACCTTTGCTATTTACCTTATCTATGCCCATCATGATTTTATAAATCTCTGTAAGGTCACGCACTCAACCTCTTACGTTGCAAAGTAAGAAGTCCCAGCCTATTTTTACTCAAACCCTCCATTCCTGGCAGCATGCTTTCATATGATGAGGAATACATTGTTCTGTAGAAGATTGGCTAGTGTGTCCATAAAGCTATTATTCATTTAGTCTACATTTGGAATAACCTACACATTTATTTCTATAACATTCTCAGTGTCTGTACTTTCAAGCTGAATTTTTGCCTGTTCCATAGATTTTTCTACATAAAGCTTGTTGCCTAGACAAGCTATTTATGAAATTATTATCTCTGCCCAGAAATGGCATTAAGGAGACTTGTTTTATATATGATATACTTGATTCAACCTAGGGATAATGTTAAATGATAACCTTGCCTGCACTGAGAAAGAATAAAAAATAAATGTGTGACTAGCCAGTGCCACCTCCTGGTTATATTATAAAGTAACACAGCTGTCATTTAATGAAACAATATCATATAAATAATTAAATAACTTCAAGGTTCATCAGCTTACTCTGATAGGAGTATTTTTCCTGTTTGGCCTTCTCTATGTTCTACAGCTATTCATCACACTCCACCAGCAAAACTCATCGCCAGCTTAAAAAAAGGAAACCACCCATTTCCTTATAAGGACCTTGCACATGCTCTGCACTATGTTATTTCAATTGTTTTAGAACAAAGAGGCTAAAATAGAGGTCATGTCACAGTCACATGTTCCTGAGCTTCGAAGCTGGATTCATAAGTACAATCATCTAATTCAGCACAAATTCTTTCAAATTCCAACTCAATTCTTTTCTTAATTTTAAGCTCTGAAATTGTGCTTTTTTTTAGTGAAGGTGTAAGCCTCTAATATCAAAATATCCATTTCTCTCAACACAGATGCTGACTGACCTGCAGAGACTTCCAGCATCTTCTGTTTCTATTTCAGATTTCCAGCATCTGCACTATTTTGTTTGTGTGTAAGGCCTTTTATGTTCCAAGGACACTGTACCACTTATCTCAAAGCCAGTTCCATGGTAGTCTTACTCAAAGGATAAAGTCTGATAGTTCAACTGGGAAATAAACAGTGATCTTAAATTCTTTTAAATAGAACATTAAAAAAATACAGCACAGTATAGTATAGGCGCATCAGTCCTCCATGTTGTGCTGGCCTTTTATCCTACACTGAGATCAAACTAACCAACATACCCTTCATTGTACTAACTTCCATGTGCCTATCCAAGAGTCACTTAGTTGTCCCAAATGTATCTGACTCTACTACTGTTACGACACGAGGTAAACCCCTCTGCTAACTTAACCCTGACACACAGAGTTAAAGCTCACCTTGTGTGTAATCTGTTAAGTTGAGAAGCAAAGAACGATCCCAGATCTATTTAAATTAAAATTAACAATTTTATTATTTAAATCCAAAAGAGATCACTAAAACAACAGCTATTTACAACTCCTTTCTCTTAAACCTATCTTTTACCTCCCACTCTACAATACTGGTCAGATAAAAAAACCCTGATTAAGATTTAGAAAAAAAATTAAATTTCAAAACCAGCCAGCCTTTTCGATTCTCCTTTGTAGATTTTCCTCTGTACTTTTCTGTTTCGTCTTCTCTTCGGTCTTCTGCTACACAACTTTCCTTATGGACAGGTACCTTTCAGAGAGCTATTCAGCTGACAGTCTGTTGTTGTTGGTGCTCTTTGATGTTCTCCCGCAAACTATTCAAAATGTCTTATTTTATACCCCAAAACATCGGATCATTTCATTGTTTTGATGTGATCGCAAACAGTAAAATTTAAATTAGATTGGATTTTGATATCTGGGGCGTAATTTAAACTGATTGGCCGAATTTGAATTTGTTTTTGTTCCATGACAACGCAGCTCCACCTATTTGTTTCAATCAAATGTTACATTTTTTAAATTGTTCAGCACACTCTGTGCTTTCAGTCAGTCCTCACCAATTTCCTCTCTTTCAAATGTACAGTACGCACCTACACCTTCATAACAACCACCATTGCTGTCACTACATTCCACGTACCCGCCATTCTCTGAGTGAAGAACCTATCTCTGACATCTCCCCTAAACCTTCCTCCAATCACCTTAAAATTATGCCTCCGCATGATAAGACATTTCTGCAGGGAAAAAATCTGTCTATCCACATCTCTCAACATCTTGCACACTCTTAAGTCACTGCTCATCCTTCTTCACTCCAATGAGAAAAGCCCTAGCTCCCTCAACCTATCTTCATAAGGCATGCCCTCCAGTCCAGGCAGTATCCTGGTAAATCTCCTCTGCACCCTCTGTAAAACTTCCACATCTTTCCTACAATAAGGTGACCAAAACTGAAAACAAGTGCAGTCTAACCAGGACTCTACACAGCTGCAGTATAACCACGTGGCTCTTAAACTCAATTCCGCCTGCTAATGAAAGCTAACACACCAGATGCCTTCTTAACAACCCTATCAACCTGGGTGGTAACTTTGAGGGATCTATGGACATGGACCCCAAGATCGTTCTGGTCCTCCACACTGCCAAGAATCCTGCCTATGACCCTGTATTCTGCATTCAAATTCGACCTTCCAAAGTGAATGACTTCACACTTTTCCAGGTTGAACTCCATCTGCCACTTTTCTGCCCAGTTCTGAATCCTGTCAACATCTCGCTGCAACCTACAAAAGCCCTCAACTATCCACAACTCCACCAACATTCGTGTCATCAGCAAACTTACTAACTCACCCTTCCACTTCCTCATCCAAGTCATTTACAGAAATCACAAAGAGCAAAGAGCAGTGGTCCCAGAACAGATGCCTAGGGAACACCACTGATCACCAAGCTCCAGGCCGAATACTTTCCATCTACCACCACCCTCTCTCTTCTATGGGCCAGTCAATTCTGTATACAGACAGGCAGGTTTCCCTTTATCCCATGCGTCCTTACTTTCTGAATGAGCCTACCACGGGGAACCTTTTGTCAGATACCTTACATCTCTGCCCAGTGCTTACATTTTTTTTAAAATGTTCATGGGATGTAGGTGCCAGTTGGCTGGGCCAACATTTATTGTCCATTGCTTATTATTCTGAAGAAGGTGATGCAGAGATATCTTCATGAACCACTGCAGTCCTGGATTCTTTTGCCAATAGAAACAATTTCGCCTCTAGTTTTGTTTAGTTCACACTTGGGACTTGGGCATTGCCAGCTTGCAGCATTTATTGCCTGTCACGTCTGCCTTCTTGACCTGCTGTGGGTGGACCCACAAAGCCCTTGGGTACAGAATTCTGCTCACAATATTGAATTCCTCTGTCAAATCTTTTCTTAGGCCTTTTTGCTCTAAACATCAGCTTCTCCAGTATATCACATAAACTGATTGTTAAAACATGGAGATTCCTAAGTTTATGATGTTTTCAGACTTTATTTTCAAATGTAGGGTGCACAGAAGAAACCATGTGATCTGCGTTGGAATCAGCCTGACAGTACACCTGGGGTTTAGTTGTTAGAGATCAAAGTACTGAGATTGTTTTATTGAGAGGGAGCTACATGATATTTATGCTTGGAAACAAATTGCAGCAATTCTTAGGTAGCTGGGGTGGCACGGTGGCTCAGTGGTTAGCACTGCTGCCACACAGTACCAGGGAGCCAGGTTCGATTCCAGCTTTGGGCAATTGTCTTTGTGGAGTTTGCACATTCTCCGTGGATTTCGTCCAGGTGCTCCAGTTCCTCCCACAATCCCAAAGATTGCAGGTTAGGTGAATTAGCCACGCTAAATTGCCCATAGTGTTCAGGGATGTGTAGGTTAGGTGCAGAATGCAGAATAATAGGGTAGGGGAATGGGTTTGGGTGGGTTACTCTTCGGAGTGTCACTGTGGACATGTTGAGCCAAAGGGCCTGTTTCCATTCTGTAGCGATTCTATAAAAATAGTCTACAATGAATAGACACTGAATATTCCAAGCTCCCAGAAACATATAATGAACATCAAGTTGTAAACTGTTGTGTTGCAAACTGTCCTTTTACTTGTAAGAAGAGGGAGATGGCAATTAAAGATAATTGATTTGCATTTCTACTTGGAGACAAAGCTAATATGGTTCCTTTTGCCATGGAGAACAGGGAAGGCGGCGGCATTCTGTTTCCATACTACTGATGACCCTTTAACCCCAAGAGCTACAATTTGCTAATAGGTCCATTGTGGCACTACATCAAATACTTTTTGGACATTCATAAACACATTAACCCAAATGAATGCCGGCAATCCTCTTATTTATTTAAATAAATCAATCAAGTTAATCAAAAACAATTTATCTTCACAACCAATGTTTCCTTTTGTTGTTATGACTTCACACTTTAACAAGTGCCACCTGATTTTGTTCCCAATTACTTTACTTAAAGTCATCTCACTACTGATATTCTATTGGCAGGCCTGCGGTTGTTGGGTTTAGCCCCCTCCCCATCACCTATGCAACTCTATGGACAACTTCCCTACATTACAACAGTGACTGCACTTCAAAAGTACTTCACTGACTTTAAACACTTTGGGATGTCCTGAATTCATGAAACACATTATATCGATATAAATCTTCTGTCTTTAGCTTTGTCATCTCTCCTCCAAAAGGCCATTTTTCTTTTGAAGATGATTCCAAGATATGAAACAAAAAACCTAAATGTTTATGAGGAAAACCTCACAGAATGCAACTTGTTTTTATTAGCGATAATCCTGAGGATATGAGTCTGAAGGGGTGGATTAAAACTTCAGCAAAAATAGTATCAATTTAAACAGCACAAATAATCATATGTAACATCAGTAACAAACTGCCTAACTAGAGTCGACAGGCTTAAAACAGTAGTCAAAGCAAAAGGGCAATATTAAAAAGGAAATTAGAAAATAAAACAGCATGAAAAAATATTGGCAAGTAAAATCAAGGAAAACACAAATAACGTTTATAAACACAGCAAAAGGTTGACTAAGGAAACAGCATGATCGATTACTTACTAGAGTGGTGCCAGAAGACTAGAAAATTGTAAATGCTACAAAGATTTTCCTGCCACTGCATTAACAGAGGAAATCAGCACCGCTAACATAATTAAATGTGCACCTAGAGCTGGAAACAAGTACCAACTCCACCCATACGCACACATGTTGTGCTACTGATGTCCAAGGATGTCTTGCAACCCTCACTCCACTTGGTATTCCTTAACGTAGACATCTCGATGTTGAGTCACTGGCAGTAACATCACAGGCCCTGTGGCTATTCAGGTGGTGCGTGCACAATATGCAGTTATAGTGACAATATATACAGCCTATGGATAAACCTTACAAATAGAAGCCAGTTAATTTAACTTTGGTTGTGGAAATACTTTTAGAACCAATAATCCAAGACAAAGTTAACTGTCATTTGGACAAATGTGGAGGTCTGAATGAAGTTTCCTCGAGCTCAGTACTAGAAGTCCTGCTTTTCCGAATGAATATTATTGACCCAATTGTGTGTGCATAAGGTAATATTTCAAACTTAGCAGGTTACACAAAACTTGCAAATCCGTCTACTGTAAGGAGGATTGTAATAGGCTTCAAGAGGACAGACAGGTTGGTGAAGCACAGGCACATGTTTAAGAAAATTTAGTGATTTACTTTTGTTGAATGAAGGAGGAAAGTCATTATCAAATAATTCTAAAGGGTGATGGAGCAGAGATATCTGGAAATTTGTGTGCAAAACTGGTGGCAGGAGATGTTGAGAAAGAGACACCCTTGACTTTACAAATAGCACCTCACAGTACAATAGCAAGGAAGTTGTGATAAATTTTATAAAATGTAGGTTCAACCTCAACTGAATACTGTATTCAATTCTGGGCACTATATTTTAAATAGAATATGAAGGTTCAGAGACAGCACAAAGAAGATTTAAGAGAATCCAGGAATAAGCAGCTTCAGATATGTGGATATACACTACCAGTTGGAGTTGACCTCCTCTGACAAGAGAAGGTTGAAAAGACATTGGATGGAGGCATTCAAACTAATGTGGGGTTGAAAGATTGTTCCCATTGCTGAAAATGTGTTGCTGGAAAAGCACAGCAGGTCAGGCAGCATCCAAGGAACAGGAGAATCGACGTTTCGGGCATGAGCCCTTCTTCAGGAATGTCATCCTGAAGAAAGGCTCATGCCCAAAACGTCGATTCTCCTGTGCTTTTCCAGCAACACATTTTCAGCTCTGATCTCCAGCATCTGCAGTCCTCACTTTCTCCTCAAAGATTGTTCCCATTGGGTTTGCTTTCTTTGAATCAGAGAAAACCAAGTGGAGATTTATTTGAGATGCATAAAATTATGATGGCAGGGTTACATTGTATAGGAAAGACCCATTTCCCTAAACAGAAAGACCAATAACCTAAGGAATGGTACCATGGATTCAGAGATTTGACGTAAGTGGTGGATAATTTGAACAGAGTTGAGGAATAATTTTGTCCAGTGGTGGATCTACAACCAACTAATGAAAAGGGAAGGAGAAACAAAACCCTTAATTGCATTTAAAAACAAACTTGAATGCACACGTGCAGTGTTTTAACCTGTAGGGTGATGGCAGAAGAAGGAATTAGAACATAGAACATAGAAGAATACAGCGCAGTACAGGCCCTTTGGCCCTCGATGTTGCGCCGATCCAAGCCCACCTAACCTACACCAGCCCACTATCCTCCATATGCCTATCCAATGCCCGCTTAAATGCCCATAATGAGGGAGAGTCCACCACTGCTACTGGCAGTGCATTCCATGAACTCACGACTCGCTGAGTAAAGAATCTACCTCTAACATCTGTCCTATACCTACCACCCCTTAATTTAAAGCTATGCCCCCTCGTAATAGCTGACTCCATACGTGGAAAAAGGTTTTCACGGTCAACCCTATCTAAACCCCTAATCATCTTGTACACCTCTATCAAGTCACCCCTAAACCTTCTTTTCTCCAATGAAAACAACCCCAAGTGCCTCAGCCTTTCCTCATATGATCTTCCTACCATACCAGGCAACATCCTGGTAAACCTCCAATGCCTCCACATCCTTCCTATAGTATGGCGACCAAAACTGCACAAAATACTCCAGATGCGGCCGCACCAGAGTCTTATACAACTGCAACATGACCTCAGGACTCCGGAACTCAATTCCTCTACCAATAAAAGCCAGTACGCCATATGCCTTCTTCGGCACTATTTAACTGGATTAGATGAGGATTGGCTTTCTTCACTAGCACAAACACAATAAGGTGAATGTCTTCCTTTTGTGCTGAAATCTGTCCACGCTTCTGTGATTCACCCAAAACCTATTCACCCTCTTCGTTGTGAAAGACCTTTGTGAACTTGTGTAATGTGAATCAACATGTAATCAAAGTTCAAATGTAATCTATTCTCAGTCATTTCATTTATTAGATTTGCTGTTATATTTAACTAATTTCTAAAAGTTGAGTGATATTTATAATCATGCAGGTATTTATTGGTCAAACGCAGAACTACTTTGGTAGATGGCAAGGCAGTTCTAATACTTAGCTACTTTCAAGCAACCTCTGACATACCAGATTTTCATTACCAAGCAAATACATACCGGTCATGGAACTTTCTGATGTAGACAGCTGCTCTCTCAGTTTTTCGACATCATCCGGATGAACCTGATCATACAAGGTACTTCCAAACCATTCAGATTGTGGATGATTTAAAACAGGTGTAACAGAGTCTGAAACATAGATGATTCTTCCAGTCTCAGCTGCAGCTACAAAAAGGAATCCATCTGCTGCCTCCAAAATCAAATGTTTCAACTCCTGAAAGAGAAGGGAAAATATGTAAGTTAAAATTCAGAATCACATTTCACTACCATGAGGGTTGTTTAGTTTAGACATTTCAATGAAGATCTACCATAAAGAACTAATAACTTATTCTCCCTCATTTGCAGACTAAGAGAAACACTAAATTCAATCCTGGAATGAGAAGGCTGTCCTATGAGGAAAGACTGAGTAGAATGGGCCAATATTCTCTGCAGTTTAGAGGATTGAGAAGTGACTGCATTCAAACATATAAAAGTTTTCAGTAATTTTCAGAGGTGGCTCATTCCACTGACTACAGAGTCCAGAAATGAGAGTCATAGTCCTTGAACAAGTGGCAAATCATTTCTGATTGAGATTAAGATTAGATTAGATCAGATCACTTACAGTGTGGAAACAGGCCCTTCGGCCCAACAAGTCCACTCTGACCCTCCGAAGAGCAATCCACCCAGACCAATTCCCCTACATTTATCCCTTCACGTAACATTACGAGCAATTTAGCATGGCCAATTCACCTAACCACATTTTTGGACTGTGGGAGGAAACCCACGCAGACATGGGGAGAATGTGCAAACTCCACACAGATAGTTGCCTGAGGCGGGAATTGAACCCGGGTCTCTGACTTGGCTAACCACTGTGCCGCCGTGCCGCCCAAGAGAAACTTCTTCATCGCGAAATTTGCAAATCTTAAGAATGATCTATTTCAGAGGCTTGTGGATGCTTGAGCATTTTCAAGTCTCTGATTGATAGGCACTAAGGGGATAAAGGAACAGGATAGAAGCATAGTAAAGTCAGCCATGATGTAAATGAATGGCAGAGCATGGTCCAGGGATGTATGATGTACTCCAGCTCTTTGTCATGTTCAAGTCACAGTTCAACATATTTTCTATGTCCTTATATGAAATCTGTAATTAAAATTCTCCAATCTTTATTATACCAGTTGCCAGTTGCGTGGCACTCTTTACTCAAGAATGACACTCTCCCCATGTGCTTCTATTCAACTCCAATTGACACATTACTTTATTAACTTTTGCTTTAAAACAAACGTCATGTAGAAGCAACACTTGTGGTGTTCAGTTTGTAGGGGTTATGACGAACAGCAAAATACATTCAAACTATTTATCTTTGAAACACTTCAAAACCATGTTGCAAGTTTGCTCGCTGAGTTGGAAGGTTTGTTTTCAGGTGTTTTATCACCATGCTAGGTAACATCATCAGTAAGCCTCCGATGAAGTGCTGGTGTTATGTCCTGCTTTCTATTTATATGCTCGGTCTCTTAAGGTGGGTGATATTTCCGGTTCTTTTTCTCAGAGGTTGGCAAATGGGGTCTAAATCGATGTGTTTATTGATGGAGTTCCAGTTTGAATGTGAGGCCTCTAGGAACTCCCGTGCGTGTCTCTATTTAGCCAGGATTCAAAACCAGAACAACATCAATAAACACATCAATTTACCACAGTACCTTTCATTCTCTTTTGTTCTCAGGAGTACAGTCCCAGCTTTTCCAACCCAACTTTGTAGCTAGAATCCTTCACCCATGTAACCTTTCGACTAAATATTTTCTGCACTCTCTCAAGAATTCTGGTATCCTTCCTCGTGCGGTCCGGAACTGGACACAGTATTCTAGGCATGGCGTAACCAAAGCTTTACATTGGTTCAGCATAACTTCTCCGCTTCTATCCTCAATTCCACAACCACAAGACTCCATATGCTTTCATAACTCTCACTTACAAATATTATTATTATTCAAGCAGAAGGGCCATCATTGAGCAATGGTAAAAGTGCTCTCAAAGACACTGTAGTACCAATGACAATCCTCCTAAAACTGCACTTGAAGTTATGTATCGTCGACAAAGAGTGTGGTGCTAGAAAAGCACAACCAGTCAGGCAGCATTCAAGGAGGAGAGTTGACGTTTCGACCATAAGCTCCTGATGAAGAGATTATGTTCCTCAAATGCTGTCTGACCGGCTGTACTTCTCCAGCACCACACTTTTCGACTTGGATCTCCAGCATCTGCAGTTCTCACTTCCTTCTTGAAGTTATGCATGTTAAAGCACTTTACTTTCAATACCAAGCTTGTATAATCACAGCAAGACTTCATTATACCAATAAATGAAGGGTAAACAGAAACACAAATTATTCAAATTTACCACAGGTTAAATAGGACACAAACATTTTTATTGACAACATATTAAAAATCTCCAACACAGCACCATGATGTGGAGGAGCCAGTGTTGGACTGAGGTGGACAAAGTTAAAAATCACACAACACCAGGTTATAGTCCAACAGGTCTATGTGGAAGCACTAGCTTTTGGAGAGCTGCTCCTTCATCAGGTAGCTGATAAAGAAGCAGCGTTCCAAAAGCTAGTGCTTCCAAATAAACCTGCTGGATTATAACCTGGTGTTGTGTGATTTGTTTTAACAATTAACACCACAAATTTAGGTCATTAAATTGATATTTAATCTCAATCGATGGAATCTAAATCTGAGGTCAAAGACTAACGGAAGTGCATCTCAACACCTCCGCTTTAACTAGACTTTTGTTTATGATAGCTGAAAAATGTGTTGCTGGAAAAGCACAGCAGGTCAGGCAGCATCCAAGGAGCAGGAGAATCGACGTTTCAGGCATAAGCCCTTCTTCAGGAAGAAGGGCTTATGCCCGAAACGTCGATTCTCCTGCTCCTTGGATGCTGCCTGATCTGCTGCGCTTTTCCAGCAACACATTTTTCAGCTCTGATCTCCAGCTGAAAGATGGAGATCAGTCCTCACTTTCTCCTTTTGTTTATGATATTCAAGATTAGTGTGACTTAACAGAATTAGTTTTATTCAGCACATCTGACATTTGGCTAACATTAAGGTTGACACCAACATCCACCTTCATAGGTGATTGGATGCCATGACAACGGGGCATTCTGTTACTCTTAGGGATGCTCAAGATTTTGCCAACAGGGGCATCTGGGTCATTGACAGTAGCTTCTTTCTTTGGTTGTTATCTCATTCACCAACTTGTTTTTCACCACTGCTTTGTCATTTTTCTTCCCTGCATTTTAAGACTAAGCTGTGTTAGCGATTTTTGAGAAGATTTGTAGCTCAGGTTGATAAGTTTGTAAGTTAGCTCGCTGAGCTTGAAGGTTTGTTTTCAGACGTTTCGTCACCATACTAGGTAACATCATCAGTGAGAGTCTCCGGTGAAGGGCTGATGGTATGCCCCCCTCTATATTTCTAGGTCTTGGTTTCTGAAGGTGGGTGATGTCATTTCTGGTTCTTTTTTTTCCAAGGGAAGGTAGATTGAATCCAAATTGTGTTTATTGATGGAGTTCTGGTTAGAATGCCATGCCTCTAAGAATTCTTGTGCTTGTCTTTGCATCACCTGTCTGAGGAAGTGGGCGTTGTCCCAAAGTGGTGTCGTCCTTTGTCTGTATCTATGGAAACTAGTGAGAGTGGGTAGTGTCTTTTGGTGGCCAGTTGGTGTTCATGTATCCTGGTGGCAAGTTTCCTGCTAGTTTATCCGATGTAGTTTTTTTTTTACAGTTCTTGCATGGCATCTTGTAAATAACGTTAGTTTGTTTGGTAATACCTCATGGATCCTTTAGGTTCATTAGTCGCTGGTTAAAGTATGTTGGTAGGTTTGTGGGCTACCATGATGCCAAGGAGTCTGAGTAGTCTGGAAGTCATTTCTGACATGTCTTTGATGTACGGTAATGTGGCTATAGTTTTTGGTTGCGTTGTGTCTGCTTGTTTGGGTTTGTTTCTGAGGAATCAGCAGATTGTGTTTATTGGGTACCCGTTTTTCTTGAAAATGTTGTAGATATTTTACTTGTGCTTTTTGTAATTCTTCGGTGCTGCAGTGTGATGTTATCTTTTCTGATGAAGTTGGTGCTGTCTGGTGTTTGTGATCCTGTTTTTCCTAGTAGTGACTAGGATGTGATAAGGGCTGTAACGTCAAAGAAGACCATTATTTAGTCCTCTATTTTGCTGTCTTTGATGGCATTCAGGAATTCTTGGGTGGAATGAATGGAGTGGCGTGAATCTTCAATTAGGTGTTTTAGCTTTTGATGGAATTCTTTGGCTAGTCTGTATGTTGGTGTTTTTAGTGTTCAAGATTTCAGAAGATCATTGCAGCTTCTTTTAATCTATCTTTTCCCAAACCCCATATGAACATCTGACAACTACAAAACAATGACTTTATATACTTTAGCTTTCCCAAAGAAAATTCCACTATAGAACATGACCAATAAAAATTAGTTGCTCAGATTATTTGGAGCTATTTGAGAGGAGCATTCAACAAGGTAGCCACACATTAGAAATGATTGTTGCTTGATTTTCATTAGTTTAAAAAAAAAACATGAATTGCTGTTTAGTTGATTACAGAAATCATGACAAAAGATATATCTTTTCCAATATTAAAGCTCTTTCCCTTGAGGACTGTTAAGCCATCTAGCTGAGCACATTACACAATAGCACATCAATCAATAATTTGGTGGGCTTCTTTGTCAGACTCCGATCAAAGGTGGGAGCAGAGTTTAACTGGAAATGTGTGCTGCACTAGTATGTTTTTCTGCAGTCAGGATTTCTCAGTGTAAGGATTTTCCTTCTCAGTATCCTTCGAAAAGCTGAAGAGAAGTTTTCATTTTTGCACCTCGAGTTCAGAGTGATGACAAAGAATCCCAAGCAAATAAGTAACTGAAGCTAAAATAGATGATTAAGATGAAACACAAATTAGCATCTTATGGAGAAAACAGACACACGACAGCAGTGCAGAGCCTCCTTTTCTGTAAGGAATTTTCTTTTCCTGGAAGAATGTCACCATTTAGGCCACCTCAGCAGTAGATGCACAATTTATATGTTCCATTGTCTCCCAGCTACATACCAAAATCTTCTAAACACATTGTTTAAATCTCTCCATCCTAGTTTCTGCTCCTCTCACAGGATTACAACTGTCTTGGCCAATGTTACACTCTATAGGTATGATTGAGCATCCCTATTTACTCATCCCAGCTTTCTGCATACTTGATAACATTGCTCAAATTAGATCCCCAGTCCTCCAAGAATGGAAACAAAGAACTTTCTTGGTTTTCCACTGTTATCACTACATAAGAGAGTACTAAATGTAATTCCAACTCAACAAATTGAAAAACATCCCACACTAAATGTACATTATGCTTAGTTAAATAGATGTAGGTGACATAATTCAAAACGCCTGAAAAGTAAATGCTATCTTCTTAACATTTTCAGGATTCACCAAATAACTTTTAATAAAACTTCTAATCTGAACACAAACCTTTTCTGTTAGAAATGAAGGCTTATAGGCACCATCAGTGGAAGTATTTCCTGTCCCCCTTAACGACTTCATATGTGACACAGCCATCCGTAGAATGGTCAGTTTATCAGGTTTACGTGCTAAAGCACTGCATGTTGGCACCATATCCGACAATTCTGTGATGTAGGCAGTCATCTTGTTTCGACGCCTTCTTTCAATTTCACTGTGGTTCTCTCTGCAGATTATAACAAAATATTAATTATAATACTGAAATTAGAGGAAAATTATAAAAACAAAACAATTCTAGTTAGCAGTCAATAAATTATTTCCAGTGACATTGCAATATTTCAGGACTTCTGGCTATTCTGATATGGAAAAGGTGCCATAATTATTTTGTTATTCAGCAGTCATAGTGAAATACCTATTCATAATACGACAGTTAAAGTTATCTCTCAAAAGTTAAGGAGAACAAGGTGAAACAGAGTGGGGACATCAATTTCATAAAGAGCAGAAGAGAGTCGTGATAGTAGCTTCTCAACAGCCACGACAGCATGGGACAGCAGCTTCTGAAACACAGACGCAGCAGGGTCAGCAGTTTCATAAAAGAGCAGGAGAGAGGAGGAAGAGCAGCTTCTGAAACAGTGAGGGAGAGAAAGCAGGAACTGAAGCTCTCAGCTATGAATCAGCCAAGAGTGTGCAGGTTAGCATCACCTGAAACAGAGTGCAAAAGCAGCAAAATCATAGAGTAGAAGAGCGAGTAGGAGAGCATGGGCACAGCAGTTTCATATAAAGCTGGAGAGAGAAAGGGCCAGGGCTTTTCTACAGCATGAGATAACATGGGGACAGCAGCATCATAAACAGAAGAGCCCAGTTGCATGAGAAGGACAGTGGCGGTGGTAGATAAAAACCAACAGAGTGCCTATAACCTGTTTCTGCATGTCAGAGCTGAAAGTTAATAGGTGATTGGTAGGTATTTCCTCTATATCACTTTTGATTGGTCAACCAATTTAAATCAAGAAACATTACAACTGAAGAGTAAAATTAAGATATTCACTTAAAATATTTAACATCCTAATTAATTAAATAAAGACAGCTCGGCAGGCGATGTGTCACAGCTGTAGTATATGGTATCTGGTCAACACTAGTGCATGTACAGTGAACACATCTGCACAAGCATCGGTTCTCTAGGAACTTGGGTTCAGAGTTGTTGAGCTGGAGTGAGGTACCTAGACACTGTTTCAGGAGACAGTCACACCATTAGATTAATTAAGTCAAATCTGGGACATCTGTGGTCAGTGACAGGAGGCTGTGACTGAGGCAGAGAGATGGGGATACAGAATAATGTGGACAAGAGCTCAGATGGGCCAGGGATATCCACACTGACCACAGCACCAGGATACAAAGCACCATGCAATTTGTGGGAGGAGGAGAGATAAGATAGCACAGGTAGGGAAATACAGCAACTATTCGGTGCAGCCAAAACAGATAATCCCAAAGGCTGTGCTGCCTACTTAGTGCCAAGGATCAGAACAATGCTTTTGGGCTGGAGAGCCCAAATACCTGCCATTCGTCCATATCCCTTAATATCTTTGCTTAAGAAAAAGATCTCAGATTTAAAAGTAACAACGGTCATTTGTGATACAGAGTTCCAAATCTCTGTCCTAACATCTCTCTTGAATGGTCTAGCCCCAATTCTCAGATTATGCCCCTAGTTCTAGAATCTCCAACCAATGGAAATAGTTTGTGTATCTACTCTGTTTTTTCCTGCTAGAGAATAACATAATAACATTAGAGAGAAAAATGTGTGGTTTGAAGCTTGGTGGGGATGAAATGGGGTCCAATGAGACACTGACAACAGTACTGGGGAGAGGATGGGCTTCATTTCAACAAAGTTGGGGCAGCGTCCTGGCAAATGACATATAAAGGCTGTATATTGGGATTCAATTGAATTATTGGGGGGAGAATGATTCAATTGAAAAGGTTAAAAAAAAACAGACAGCAGAGATGAAAGGTAGTGAAAAGGCAAACAATAATGAAGTGTAGAAAACAAACGCAAAAGAGCGCAACAGAAATTAGCACCAGAGTAAGAATAGTGAAAAGTCAAAGTTGAATGCAAGCAGCATTTATGAAAAGATTGAGTTGGCAGCACAAATAGAAATGAACGAATATGACTTGCTAGCTAACAGAGACATGACTGCTGGATGACAAAGATCGAGAAGTCAGAAATAAGGAATAGCCAGGGAATGAAGTCATGGGTGACAATCATCTACAAGCCCTAAAAGAGTTGCCTTATTGTAGGACAAATTATAAATCAGGAAATAATATTTGTCCATAGGAGGGCATGACATCCATCATGGCTGATTTAATCTGTATATTAACTGGACAAAGCAGATAGGCAAGGGTAACAAGGAAAATGAATTTGTAGAGTGAATCAGGAATTGTTTCTTAGCACATTACATTGTAGGACCTGCTAGGGGACAGGCAATGTTGATCAAATAATGTGTGATGAGATGGGTTAATAAGAGGTCTTTTAGTAAAAAGAACCTTTAGGGGGTAGTAATCACAATGTGGTAGAATTTTAAATTCAGTTTGGGCAAGAGCAATTCAGATCTCAAACCAGTGTCCTCAAAACATATAAAGGAAATGACTAAGAAAGAGTTGTCCAGAGCAGGTTCAAAAAATAGACTAAGGTGAAGATCAGTGAAATTCAGTGGTAGACTCTTCAGCACATATTCCATAACAGTCAGCTAAAATTTTTTCCAGGCAAAAAGAAAGAATCAATGAGAAGAATGATCCACCCATGTGTCCATGAAGTGTGGACAGTAAGAGTCCATTCAGAAACAGAGGAATACAAAACAAAAACTAATGGTAGGCCAGATGACTGGACATTTACTTGTAACCAGCAATGAATGACTAAAAAGCTAATGAAGGAGTAAATTGATTATGAGAGCAAATTTACAAGAAGTATAAAATCAAACAGCAAGAGCTCTATAGATATATTAAGAAAGTGTAGTATGGGACCCTTGAAGGATATAATTGGGTAATTATTAATGGGGATCAAGGAAATGGCAGATAATTTAAACCAGTATTTTGTATTGGTCTTCATGGAGGAGACTATAAATATCTCAGAAATAAAAGATAAGTAAGGAGCTAAGGGGAGAAAAAAAATCTCCTAACAGTCTGTATAACGAGGGGCAAGGTATTTGACAAACTATTGGGGCTAAAAGTGTCAAGTTGCCGGGACTTGAAAGCCTGCATCCAAGAATTTTAAAATATGTCATTCCAGAGATCATGGAAGTATTGGTCAATTCTGAGATGGCTCCAACAAATTGGAAAACAATTAATGTGATGCCTTTGCTCAAGAAGGGAGCAAAATAAAAAGCAGAAAACTATGGGCCAGTTAGCCTAACATCAGTTGATGGGGAAACAGAAGACTCTATTACCAAGGAAGAAATAGGAATTTAGGAAGGCCTAATATAATCAAATGTGGTTTTGTGAAAGGGAAATGGGTGAATGTTCTTTGTGGATAATAACAAGCATAGCTGATATAGGGAAGCCTGTAGATTAACCTCTTTGAATTTCCAGAGGTATTCGATAAGGTTCCAAATAAAAGATTATTTCACAAAACAGAAGCTCATACTATTGGGGTGACACATTAGAGTATGGATTGAGGATTGGGTTACCACACAAGACAGAATTGGGATTGACAGTCTTTTTAAAGTTGGAAAGACACAACTAGTTGGAGTGCAATTAAGATCAAACTAAGGGCCTCAATTATTAACTATCTGTACTATGGCCTTCAAAGAGAGGACAGAGTGTAATGTATCCAAATTATCTAATACAAGAATAGGTGGAAGAGCATGTCGTAATGAGGACATAAGGAATCTAAAAGGCGATACAGACAGGTTGAATGAGTGGGATGAAATTTAATGTAGGAAATTGCGATTTTTGTTTACTTTGGCAGGAAAAATATTCAAAAAGGTGTAGTACAGTGTGATCTGGATGCCCTTTTGCATGCAAAACACATTAGGATGGCGGTGCAGCGAGTAATTAAGATGATAATGGTTTTGGAGTCAACCATATTGCCGTGGGTCTGGAGTCACGTAAGCCAGACCAGGTAAGAATGGCAGCTTCCTTCCCTCAATGACATTAGTGAACCAGATGAGTTTTTCTGATAATTGGCAATGATTTCATAGTCACCGTTAGACTCTTTCTTCCAGTTTTTTATTTAATTCAAATTCCACGATCTGCCTGGCAGGGTTTGAATCCTGGTGCCCAGACCATTGCCTCCCCCAAAGAAGGATGCACTGGCATTGAATGCACTTCAGAAGAGGTTTTCTAGATTGGGAGGAGTGACTTATTAATCATGGCTAAACAGACTCAGTCTTTATTTATTTATTTGTTAGGGTTCAGAAGAATGAGAGGTAATCTTATTGAAACAAACAAGATTCTGAGGGAGATTGATGGGGTAGATGTTGAAAAGTTTATATTAGTCAGGGAATCTTAAACTAGGGAACACAGTTACAGAATAAGGGTATACCAAACTACAACCGAAATGCAATTGAATTGCTTCTTCAAAGGAATAGTGAATGGCTGGAAATCTCTACCCCAGAGGATTATGGAAGCTAGATCATATAAGATATTTGAAGAGGAGATGGACAGATTTTTTTTTTAAATATCAGAGCACTGAGGGCTAGAAAGAACTGGCACAAAAGGGGAGTTGGGGCAGACCAGCCATAACATTATTTAAGGTTGGGATAGGCTTGATGGGCCAAATGGTCCAGGTGCTTGCATGACGAAAGGACTTTAATATATTGAATTCAGGTAAAACATTTCAATTACCATGCTTCAAACAATGAAGGTCAGTTTCTGACGTTACAGTCATCATTCACTTCTATCTTGGTGGAGATATTTTAATTCATCAGAGCTATTAGGGTAGTTGCCAGGGTGATCTTTCGTTGACATTAAAAATTAACAAAATAACGAAAAAAAACATTAGACTGACCGTCAATCAGGTCTAATAGTTTGCTAGAAATTGACCTAGGAATTTAGTTCTCCCAGTGAGAAGCAAACCCATATGGAAATAAAGCAAAAAAAAGTGTATTGCATTTGCTAGTCAAAATAATATAGTCCTCTCTATGTTATGTTGTACTTTTACAGAAAGTATAGACTAATTGAAGTGTTCTACATTTATTTTGCTTCTCATAACCAATGAACCAGTTTTTTAAAAATTTATCATCCATTTGTCTTACTGGAAAGCTTATCAATGCCAACAAATGAGTGTGTAGCGCACGTTGGCCAGTATGCACATCTTGTAAATACTAAAGGGATGAAATAATAGATAGGTACAGATAGGTATTTGGTAGTACCAACTTAGTGCAAAATGCAAACAGCAAGAAGTATGCAAATGACAGTTATTTATGCTAGGAAGCTTGTGAGAATGTCTCAAAAATTGTAACAGACCACGGAGTTGATTTATTTTTGAATATGGAAAGCACGTCACAAAATTGTGTAACCAAATTTAAGTCATCAACTTATTCAAAATAATAGTATTTGCATTATTCTATTTTGTATTGGTACTTACTTCATAATGCCTAATTCCCTATACAAATGAAGCATGTAAATAACATAATTTAAAAACAATTATTGACTTTCATAATTTTACACATGCAACTTATTCCAGTTTGCACAAATGCTGACAAATGAGCTCTCTCATCACACATTACATACGCTTCCATTTTTTCAACAATTTGCTAAACTAGTTTACATGATACTGGCCTTCCACCAAAACAAGTTCTTGGATATTTTAAAATGACAGGTCTTGACTTTTATACCATTATTCTATGGCAAACAAGACTGCCTTCAAGCGAATAGAATGAGTATGTACTGTGATAGCTCCCATTGATGGGAACAAAGCTTATAACTCATAGGTGCAGTTTGTGTCCCATTCAGCCATTCACTGCACCTTGTATACACATAATGAATCTATTGAACTTTTAGTAATATAAATCACCGCAAAAATTAAAGCAATTAGAGAATTTACAAAATGAAAACTTGTTCAGAGACATCATGGAAGAACGGAAACAAAACATAACAATTCAAACATCTGCACACACAATGAATAGCTACAAATACACTACTGTTGAACAGGTGAAAAAAGGTGAAAACCACATTTAATTCATCCTCGTGAAGCAGCAATGTATACTTTATACAAGATGCACTGCAGAAATTGCTTATGCACAGCAAAATCTCACAAAAACAGGAAGAAGAATTACAAGTGAATCTGCTTTTGATGCAACAGTTTAAGGGAGTAATGTTCCCTATCAGGAAAACACACTGGTTCTCTTCTAATAGTACCACCTGAATCATAGTGAAAGGCAGACAACATTTCAGTTTAGTTTAACAGTCAAAGCGATTTTGGCAATGCAGAAGTAAGTAGGTACTGTGACTGAAAAGTCAGCCTAGTCTGCGTACTCATGCCTTTGAGTGTATGCCTTGAAGCATACAGTTTGAAACAATGCCAGGTGTGCTAATGACTGCTGAAGATTCTAGATAACCACATTTAATTCATCCTCGTGAAGCAAAGAATGCCATTCTTGGAGCTTTTCAATTCAATTTAATCACCAAAAGGTTAGAACGTTATTATGTTCAATTCAAAAACTACTGTCAATAGGTAAACCAATGCAATACACTAAAACTTACAGGATTTTAAAAATTTGTTCACATGATGTAGGCATCACTGGCTAGGTTGGATTTATTGCCCATCACTAATACCCTTGAGAAGATAGTGAAGTGCTGCCTTGGTTGAACCATTGCAGTCTATTTAATGCATTTACACTCAGTGGTGTTAGTAATGAAGTGCCAGGATCTTGATCCAGTGACAATGAAGTAATAGCGATATATTTCCAAGTCAGGATGGTGTGCTACTTAGAAAGGAACTTGTAGGATGGTACTCCTATGCAATTGTTGCCCTTGCTGTTCTAGGCAGTAGAGGTCACTATTTGAAAGGTGCTTTCAAGGAAACAAAATGAGTTTCTACAATACATCCTGCATACAGTTACCACTATCCATCATTGATGGAGGAATTGAATGCTGAAGATGCTGGATGGGATACCAACCAAGCGACTGTTGTGCCCTGAATGGTGTAGAACTGCATTCATCTAGGCAATACGCCATCACTCTCCTGATTTGTGCATTTGAATGATGGAAAGGCTCTGGGGAGTCAAGAGGTAAGTTACTCACCAGTGAATGTTTAGTACCTGACTTAATTCTTGTAGTCAATGTATTTATATGCCTTGTCTAGTTCAGTTTCTGGCCAATGGTAAACTCTACCAAGGTAGAAGACACAATCAGGACTGTGATGGAACACTTTCCATTTGCATAGATGAGTGCAGCTCCAAAAACACTCAAAAATCTTGACACCATCCAGAACAAAGCAGCCCACTTGATTGGCACCACATCCACAAGCATCCACTCCCTCCACCACTGATGCTCAGTAGCAGCAGTGTATACTTTATACAAGATGCACTGCAGAAATTGCTTAGGCAGCACCTTCCAGGTGTTCAAAGGACAAGGGTAGCACATACATAGGAACACCACTACCTTCAAGTTCCTCTCCAAGCCACTCATCATCCTGACTTGGAGATAGTGAGGATTGCATATGGTGGAAAGTCAGAGTCGATAAAGTGTGGAGCTGGAAAAAGCACAGCAGGTCAAGCAGTATCTGAAGAACAGGTGAGTCAACATTTTTAGGTTAGAACTTTCCATCAGGACTTGGAAATAGATCACCGTTCCTTCACTGTCACTGGGTCAAAATCCTGGAATTCTCTCCCTAACATAGACTGTAATGGTTCAAGAAAGCAGCCCATCATCCCATTCTCAAGGGTATCCAGGGCAGGTAATAAATGCTGGCCAGCCAGCGATACTCATGTCCCACAACAGAATTTTTTAAAAAGTTAATACTGAAACATTCAGCCATGGTAATGCCATTAAACATAAAGATGCAATAGTTGGATTCTCTCAAGTTGTAGATGATTAGTGCCTTGGCACTTGTGTGATGTAAATGTTACTTGCCACTTATCAGCCCAAGGCTTACATTATCCAGGTCTTGCTGCACAAGAACACAGACTGCTTCAGCACCTGAGGAGTTGCAAACAGTGCCGAGTATTGTATAATCACCAACAAACATACATAATTTGGTCCATGTTGATGGAGAGGTGGTCAGTGAAGAAGCAGCTGAAGACAATTAGACATAGGCTACTATTCTGAAGAAGTACTGCAGTGATGTTCTGGAGCTGAGATGATTAACAACCGACAACACCATCCATATTCATTTGTGCTAAGTATAACTCCGACTAATGAAGGTTTCCCCCAAAGCTCCCGATTCCCATTGACTTCTCTTTTGCCAGGGCTCCTTAATGCCATGCACAGTTGTGTGTTGCCCTGTTGCCAAGAGCAGTCCAGTCACTCTCACTTCACCTCTGGAGTTCTGCTGTTGTCTGTGTTTTAACCAAGATGTTACACATCAAATAAAATAACAATAAATACTATCATACCTTAGGAAAAATGTCATTGCGTCTTCCAACAAGTCTGATTCAACACCAAACTCAGCCAACAAGTCAGTCTACCTATCTAAATTCTTCAAGCTATAATATTTTCAGATACAAAGATGGTACCATATATCTTTACTCTTTAAAGGAACATTAATCAGGTTCCATTGGTAATTGGTATATCAAAGGTAATTCAATTCATATAATTATTACATTTGTAGCTTGCAATTGCTAATGCTGTATGATTTAGAAAATTCTACAATGGTTACTGTACCTATCTTTCCAATTAATATAAGTTATCGTTACTTTCCATGTAAAAATAATTGCTACATTTTTATTTATTAACATTGTTGACTCCAACAAGATTTAAAAACAGATGATAGCATTGTTTTGGCTGCTTTTTGCTCGTCCCTACCTGTCTAGTTTTCCTGGTCATCAGCACTGAGGTCATCTAACTTGGAAACAAAATCAACTCTATACACTAGAGACAGTAAGTCGGCTTTGTGGGCAGAGGATGAAACGACTTGATTTGTCTCGTTGCTAAACCCATCAGAGTTACTCCTACCTTGTACATTTTTCTTTATCATCGGGGATCTGCATACCTAGAGAAACAAAAAGGTAGTCAACTCAAAATGAACCAAAAGCAAATCTATGTATATTGAATATTAGTAAGAATAAAATGACACAAAATAATACGTTCAACTATCTAATTCTTAGAATTAGAAACCAACCTCTGAACAATGCCACGATGGACAGATATATAATCAATACTCAGTCACATTATGGTTACAAAGGGCATAGAGAAATAAAATGTAATCTGTTGAACTAAATTAATCTAAACATTTTTAAAACATATAATCAGGGGTTGCTTATGTGATCCTTCTGATGAACTATTTAGCAAGATATGGAAAGAACTGGAAGCAAATTGCTTGTTGATCCAGAAACCAGTACATGGTATGGTGGAAAAACTATTGAAACAACCCACTTTACAGCAATTCCACTGATTCAAAAACATGCAAGACTGCTTTAAATACCCTGACTGCATGTAGTAGTTAGCACTTTTAATTAGAACAATAATGTAGTATAGTTTCATTTCAGACCTAATTACAATCAGAAAAATTAGAACGGTTATATTTTATTAACTATAGCCAGAGTTGAAAGCAAAGTCAATAGCACTTCCAGTATAAAAATCAAGACAGGGTCCAGATCCACATGGCAGGAATCTTCATCAAGCCACTAACTTACTCAGGATAAGACCTCTATCCTGATGTGGGAGAAATCCTGCCTATGAAACCTTTAAGCCAATCAGATGGCAATCAGTTCACTGGTCTTAGGAAGCTGGGACTGCAGCTTATCCATTAGAAGAAAGTGAGGACTGCAGATGCTGGAGATCCGAGTCAAAGACTGGAAAAGCACAGCCGGTCAGGTAGCATCCGATAAGCAGGAGAATCAACATTTCGAGCATAAGCCCTTCATCAGGAGCAACAGTACTGGAAGCTGATACAAGGAATGGGAGGGAGTGGCCCCAAAAAAAGAATTGGGGAAGGTGCATTTGGAAACACAACGGGGAAACAAACAGTAGCAGGATTACTGTTTCATAGGAGGCTTTTGGCCACAAGGGAGGCTAGTGACCACACCACCCCATAGTCAGGTCTCACCATATGGCATAGACCCCATTCCCTGCCATCATTTTATTAATTGCAGCAGAAGTCACTTAAGTGGCCACTTAAGGTCCTAAATTTGTCCAAGAACAGCCAGGCTGCCTCAAACTCTACCCTGATATTGGTAAAATTCCAGTAGAGGCAAGTAAGGATTGATATGGTGCTCTCTTCAGTGCTATCTGATTTTACTAATGCACATCCATTATATCTGAGCACACTCCAAGGGGTTTGGGGCCAGGAGAGGGGAAGAGTTAAAAAATTCAAACCCATGTCCCAGAATTTTCCCAGAGCTGCTCACTGAACACTGAACACTGAACAAATTTGCTAACAATACAAATATAGGGGCAAAGAAGAAAAATATTCTCTATTTAGATCTCATCCATTTAAGTGGACTACTCATTTACTATATCCATGCATATGTCAAATGTACCATACATCCACTAGAACAAATCCATAATAATTAAAAAAACTGAAAAGGTAATTGGAGAACAACCGTAGGAACAGATCCATGGATTTACATAATGTTAATCTTGTTGAAGCACATTAGGTTTCTACTGGCATCGTCTCCAATGAAACCTTTTTTGTTTACTTAAGGGACATGGGCATCATTGGCTGGGCCAGCATTTATTGCCCATCTCAAGTTGCCCCTTGAGAAGATGGTGGCGAGTGTCCTTCTTGACCCACAATGGTTGAAGAGCTTCAGGGCAGAGGAGATGACCTGGGGGTT
The DNA here is from genome assembly GCF_037043375.1 of Chiloscyllium plagiosum. NCBI lineage: Eukaryota > Metazoa > Chordata > Chondrichthyes > Orectolobiformes > Hemiscylliidae > Chiloscyllium > Chiloscyllium plagiosum. Next base: position 38,541,873 of record NW_028270177.1, read on the forward strand.
GCAGTGAGAGAGAGAAATTCACCGACATTCTTGTAGAGAGGGGAGAACTTCTTCAAAGTAGGCATCCTTTTGAAGGGCTTTTGCCCGAAACATCGATTTTCTTGCTCCTCGGATGCTGCCTGACCGCTGTGTTTTTCCAGCGCCACTCTAATCTAGACCTTGACCCACAATGCCATTAGCGTGGGAATTCCAGGTTTTTGACCAGGTGACACGGAAGGAATGGTGCTATAATTATAAATAAGGATGGTCAGTGGCTTGGAGGGAAGCTCACAGATGGTGGTGTTTTTAGGTATCCACTGCTCTTGTGCTACTAAGCGATAGTGATCACGTGTTTGAAAGGTGTTGTCTATGGAGCCTTTGTAAATTTCTGCAATGCATTTTGTAGATGGTAGACACTGTTGCTACTGAGCAGCTGATAGAAAGAGTGAATGTTTCTGGATATGTTTTGTTGCAGAAGGTCATTACCTGACACCGGTTTGGTATGAATGCTGCTTGCCATTTCTCAGCCGAAACTGATATTGGCTATGTCTTGCTGCATTTGGTCATGGAATTAAATGTTCCTTTTTTTTCTTTATTCTTGATGGGATGTGGCTTTATTGAATTGATTGACTCTCTAGGTCTTTTCAGAGATCAGTTACAAGCCACCCACATTGTTCTGGGTCTGGAGTAACATGTAGTTCAGAGAAGGTGGGAATAACAGATTTTCTTCTTTAAAAAGGACATTAGTGCACCAGATGTGTTTTATGACAATTGACAATAGTTACTTGATCACCATTAGACCAGCTATTCAAACAGGATTGTAATGAATTCAAATTTACTATCTGCCATTGTGGGATTGTGTCATGTGCCATAGCCCAGAATAGGAGTCTCTGCATCACTAGTCCACTGACATTACTACTACACCACCACTTCCACTGCCCTTCATGTGCAAGCCTTAAACATCATCATGCAGTGAATGCATATTCTATTATAATCTAAGACTTGCATTTATTTAGCGTTTGTAAAAGTAACAACCACCCGCAACAATTCACAGGAGTGTTATAAAGCAAAGTTTGACATTGAGTCACATGAGATTTAGGTCAGATCACTAAAAGTTTAAACAAAATGGTAGGTTTTAAAAAGTATCACAGTGAAAGAAAGAGTTCAAGACAGTCAGGAACAGTTTTGGGTGTGAATTCCAGAATGTCAAGAAACTGAAATCATAACCACCCATAGTGGAAGGGTGAAAATCAGAGACAGTCAAAAGACCAGATATGATCACAAATATTTCAGGAGTTGATAGGCTAGACGAGATTATAGATATAGTGAGGTCACCGAGGGATTCGCAAATAATAATAAGAATTTAAATTCTTAACCAGAAGCCAATGTAAGTCACCAAGCACAGAAGCGACAGGACTTGGTGCAATTTAGGGAATGAATAGTTACAAAGCCTTGGGAAACCTTAAGTTTATAGAGGGTAGCGTGTGGGAGGCTGACCTAACATACATTGGAAAAAAATCAGGTCACGTGGTAACAAATGCTGAAGTGAGAGTTTCAGATGAACTGAGACTGCCATGGAGCTAGGTAACATTATGAACATGAAATTAGACAACCCTAGAGATAGTCTTCAGGTCAAATATGATACCAAGGTTGTCAATGATCTGGCTCAGCTTCAGACGGTTGCCAGGATGAGGGATGGAGTTTGCATGGTTTCAAATGTCATTGGTAACATTATTGTTAGTATCAGAAACATTGATCAGACTGAAAAGAATACCCTACTGAAAATTTTTGAACAGTTAGGAGCTAAAAGTAGAAACTCAAAAGGTAATAAATTCAGGATACCACCGGAATCACGGACAAACTCACTCAGGGTAAATAAATGAGTTAAATGTGTCGCTTAAAGCTTGATGTGAGAGGAATGGGTTTCAGATCATGGTGCACAGGTATCAGTTTTGGGCTAGAAGGGAGGTATAGAAATATAGAATCCCCACAATGTGTGAACAGGCCATTTGGCCCAACAAGTCCACACCAAACCTCCAAAGAGCATCCCACCCAGACCCTATCCCCTTAACCTATCCCTGTAATCCTGCATTTCCCATGGCTAATGCACCTAACCCACACAGCCCTGAACACTACAGATAACTTAGCAAGTCCAATCCATCTAACTTGCACATCTTTGGACTGTAGGAGAAAACCGGAGCACCTAGCGAAACCCACACTGACAGCTGCCCAAAGCTGGAAGTGAACCCGGGACCCTGGCAATGTGAGGCAGCAGTGCTAACCACTGAGCCACCATGCCGTTCCTAGGTGCTTCGGTTGGACAGGCTTTAACTGAACTGTGTTAGAGTCGGCGTCTAGCCAAATCGAATAACTAGGGTTCTAAATAGGGACCTCCTCAGAAGGGTAGATAGCTAGGTGAACAAAGCAAAAGGATTTGGCAGGATGATAGGGCAACTGCTCTGATAATGATACCCAGATTGGGACAGGGAGGGACAAAGCTTACAAGCATAAAAATTACTCCAACTAATAGGGGCAAAGAGGGAATAAATATAGGGATAGGGGTGGGATTAAACTAAAAAAGACGTTTAGCAGAAACCACAGCCGAGAAACCATGGCAGACGATCTAGAAAATAGTTTGCGACTCAAAAACAAATATATTCCATTAAGAAAGAAGGACACTAGAAAATGGATAAAATGATGATTAACTAAGGAAGTTTAAGGATTATATTAAGTTGAAAGAAAAAACATACAATATTTTAAGTGCTAAAGCAGAGGGATGGGAAAGCTTTATAATCCAACAAAAGAGGATCGAAAAATAATAAAGAGGGGGAAAAAAAACAATAAAGACAAACTAGCAAATAATCTAGAAACGTATAGCAAGAGCTTATTTAAGGTGTATTAAGAGGGGAAAATAAAAGAGGCCAAAGTAACGACAGGCCCCTTCGAGAACCACGCTGGGGAAACAATATTGGGCAAACCAGGAAATGGCAGAAAGTTGAATAAATAAATACTTAACAGTTGAAGACATTAACAACATTCCAAAAATACTACACAATCAAGAGACTAAAAGGGGAGATTTTTTTCTTACTCATTCATGGGATGTGAGCATGACTGACTACACCATTACTTATTGCACATCCCTATTGCCCAGAGAACAGTTAAAATAAACCATATTATTTTAAGTATGGAGTCACATATAGGGCAGACCAGATAATGGTGGCAGTTTCCTTCCCTAAAGGAAATGAGTGAACCAGACGGGTTTTTCCAACAATCAACAATAGCTTCATGGGCATCAGTAGACTCTTAATTTCAGATTTTTATTGAATTCAAATTTCATCATGTGGCAGGTTTTGAACACCAGGTCCCCAGAGCATTACCTGGGTCACTGGAATAACAGTCTTGCAATAATAGAACCAGGCCATCATCTCCCTCAATATTATTCAAAAATAAAATTGGGAAACTAATCCGGGTAAGGAAGAGCAAGTACCCCAGACCTTGTTAATTGCATCCCAGTTTTTTTTTAAGGAAGTAGCTACAGAGACAGTACATGCACTGTTCGTAATCTTGTAACAGTCCTGTAAGATTCGGGGAAAATCCCAAAGAATAGAAAACGGCCAATGTAATACTCTTTCAGAAAAAAGGATGACAAGAAAAATCAATGAATGAGCAAGTTGTCTTAGCATCTGTTGCTGGGAAAATATGTGAGTTGACTATCAAGGATGTATAGCACACCATTAATAAAACAAGATACAATCAGAATCGACTTAACTTCATAAATGAGAACTCATGTCAGTCAAATTTATTACAGTTCTTTGAGGAAAAAACAAACAAGATAGATAAAGCGGAACCAACATACTTAATATTTTGGATCTCCAAAAGGCATTTGATAAGGTACCATGCATAAGGCTACTATGCATGGTGCAGTCTGTGATGCTGGGGTAGTATATCAGCATGGATACAGAATGGTTAACCAATAGAAGACAGACAGTTGCAATAAACGGGGTATTTTCAGGACGGCAAGTTGTCACTACTGGAATATCTCAAGGATCACTGGGGCCAAAATTATTTACAATACAGCTTAGTGACTTGGATGAGGGAATTGAACGCGCAGTAGCCAAGTTTGCGGATGGCACAAAGATAGATGGGTAGGCAAGAACTGAAGATGACAATGAATTGGGGGTCCTTGTGCATGAATCATAAAACTCGAGCATCCAAGTTCAGCAGCAAGGCCAATGGGGTGTTGGCATGTATTTTAAAGGGAATAGAGAATAAAAATAGGTAGGTCTTGCTAAAACTGTAAAAGGCACTAGTCAAACCACACCTGGAATACTGTGAATAGTTTTGATTCCCTTATCTAAGGATAGACATACTGGCATAGGACCGATCCATATAAGATTCACTAGTTTGATTCAGAGTATAGAGGAATTTTCTGATGAGGAGAGGTTGAGTAAGTTGGGCCTGGACCTGTTGGGAGTTTAGAAGAGTGAGAGGAGACCTTATTGAAACACACAAAATTCATTACGAACTTGACGGGATAGATGAAGACTGGTCATTTCCCCAAAGGACAGTTTGGGCTCAGAGGGCATAATATCAGAGTACGGGTCTGCTCATTCAAAACAGAGATGAGAAGGGTGTTTTTGTCTCTCTACTGAGAAGGTAGCGAATCTTCAGAATTTTTTTTTTTTAAATCACACAGGGCTTTCAAGGCTTAGTTATTAACCAAAAATCTGCCTATGTCAGCCTTGGATATAATCAGTAGGGAAATCAAAGGTTGTGGAGATATGGTAGAAAAGTGGAATTGAGGACAATCAGATCGGACATGATCTCACTGAACGGTGGAGGAGACTTGATGGGCCAAATGGCCTACTTCTACTCTTACATCTTATAATATTGCTGAAGGAAAGCACTTAGCAGGAAAATACCGTGTGGAAGTAAGAAGGAAAATCATTACAGGGAATTCTGTGGAAGGAAATAAAAAGGGGAATAAACCTAACCTGCTTCCACACCTGTATATCTGGGATTTCCAAAGAAGTGCCCCTAGTTCCCTCCTCTCTCTCATCTACATGTTGCTTTTTGGTGATGTCATTTGAACATACATGAGTTCCATGCATACTCCCTGTGGCACAAATACCTCTGATATGACATACTGTTTACTTGACATCCTGTACTGGGTCAGCAAAAATTTCACCAAATAAATATTGGAAGCATGGAAGCTAAGTTTTTAGTCCGCAAACCAAGCTCATTCCTTCATGAGTGACATGGGCTATCTTTCCGCATCGATTGTAACCCTGGCATATTATTGGACTTCAAACTAGGCTTCCAGCTTCACATACTTTCCAATCACCAAGAACATCTATTTCCACCTCCATAACATCACCCATCTCTACCTCTGCCACTTCGTTTGCTCATCTGCCACTAAATCTCTCAGCCATGTCTTTGTTACCTGCAAGGCTTGATTCCTTATCTGGATTCTACCCTGCACCTTCTACAACTTCAGCTCATCTAAAACTTGGTCAATCCCCTAAACTCAAATCATGCCCCATTCACCCTTCACTTCCTGAAGAAGGGCTTTTGCCCGAAACGTCGATTCTCCTGCTCCTCGGATGCTGCCTGGCCTGCTGTGTTTTTCCAGCATCACGTTTTTCAACCCCATTCACCCTTCACCCCGACACTCACTGATCCACACAGCTCATAGCGTTTTAAAAGTCTTATGTTTGCTTTTCAGTTCCTTCATGACCTCACCTCTCCTTAACGTCTCCAGACCTACACCCCTCCACTGCCTCTGGACTGTTCCAATTTTGGTCTCTAATGTAATTCAGTTTTCATCACTCCACTACTGGCAGGCATGCTTTCAAATACCTGCGCATCTTTGAGACTGCCTCTCTCGTCCTCTCCACAGCACTACTCCACTCCTTAAAACTTACCTCCTTGACCACTCAGACTAACATTTTGTTCTATACATCAGTATCAAATTTTGCTTGACATTGCTCCTGAGTCGTCCTGGGTCAGTTTAGAATGATACAAGTGCTCTATAAATGCAAACTGCTATTATTCATCAATTAAGATTTTTGTTAATACTCAAGAGAACAACTAAGATTGCCATTTTCAACATGCTCCAAGGTTTCTCTACCTGTTTTCATAAATCTTTTTCTGTCTTTATTCCAAACCTTTTTTTTTCCTGCATTCACTCATCATCCACTACTGTGCAAGTGCAAATTTTCATCTTCAGGATTGATGAGGTAGGCAAAAAGTGACTTTCCCCACAAAAAAGGAACTGAGGGATAAATAGAAATGAATGCTAATCTGACAATTTAGGGGTCATCTGCAGCCCACATTCCCAACTTTTAAGTCATCACATTTCTTCTGATTTAGAGAGTAATCATTGTCTTTCACGTGATGCCATTTTGAGGTTTACTAAATCATTTCTTCATCATTTATCATGCTGCAGGTTCTTTCGACTTTCTTGATTATGAAATTTCTTTTCAGGAACTCAAACTATAGACAAATATGCTAGTTTAACCACCCAAATGCTGCTGAGGAATATTGCCAAAAGTTTGGCAAATCATTACGTATTAACAATCATTACACTTTTATTTTATTCAAATGACTCAGTGTTTGTGACAAAAAAGGCTATGTCATATAAAACAGAACTTGCTATTTTAAAACAAATAAGAGTAATACTGGCCAAAATGTAAGTGGCAATGAACATCAGACAATGCATGGAAAATACTTCAAAGCCCCAAATTTCAATTCACTTACCTTGAAAATTTGCTAGGCCCTTCTCCATCTTCATCATCAAATTCCAGTCTAAGGAAAAATATATTTTAATCAACATTTTTGATCTTTAATAAATAAAGCAAAAACTTGCAACATACCTAATCACCAGGTATTGGATAGATAACAGAAATGCCATTTTACACTTTTTTTTTAAATTCATTCACAGGATGAAAGCATCACTGGCTTGGTACATTTACTGCCCATTCCTAATTATTGAAAGTCAACCACATTGTTGTGGGTCTGGAGTCACATGTATGCCAGACCAGGTAAGGGTGGCAGTTTCCTTCCCTAAAGGGCATTAGTAAAGGAAACTGCCATCCTTACTTGGTCTGGCCTACATGTGACCCCAGACCCACAACAATGTGGTTGACTCTTAACTGCCCTCTGGGTAATTAGGGATGGGCAATAAATGCTGCCTAGCCAGCAATACCTTCATCCAATGAATGAAGTGGTAAAAAAAAATGCCATTTTATACTATTGTTACCATTTCTCACTGTGCAATTTCAGTCATGCCAGGCTTAATGTTCTCAATTTGAAACGCATATTTCAGCAAACATATCTTGAACTGAGAAATGTCAAAACTCTAAATAAATGCAAATAGAAATATGTTTTACATGAGAGTGTGATTTTGGTAGCCATTGAGCACGCATGTGACATTTGTAACAGTTTTGCAATTTGTTCATGGAATGTAGACACCATAGGCAAAACTGCCCTTAAGAATTTGGTGATGAACCAACCTTTTCAGCCACTGTAATCTATGGTCTTGCTTTAGTTGCGTCAGCATCACAGATAAATATCCACATTCTGCCAAAGCTCCTATAGATAGCAGGTATGACCTGCCAAGATTGTAATCCTGAAATGAAATTTTTAAATTGAAATAATCTAGAGGCAGGCCGTAAAGGTTTCAAGTAATATGGCTGAGACTTTTTTCTTTGGCAGCTGGTTTCAATTTGGATTTGTCCTTGTAAGAAGATTATTAATCCGCTGTTTTGAAAAGCGGTGGTCTTTGCAGTTTGTGCAGATGACTACTTTGTATTATGACATTGCTGAAGGGCACCAAATACTTTCTTCTGTCAATTCACCACAGCCTTTAAGTAACATGAAGAATCCAGTTGTCTTCCTCCTTTACTGTAGTGTTTCCCATTCCAAATATTCAATCACGGCATGTGACACTTGAGTATTTCCCATAGTGATTCATGCAGAACCCCGCAGCAAGTCTTTGGATGACTTCAATTGTCTTTGCATCTCTTGCCCTATAAGGATCCCAGACAGACCTACCATATTCCAGGACTGGAAACACCTATCTGGTAAATTATATTGGATTCTAGCTTCAGGCGACTGTATGTGGAGTTTGCATGTTCTCCCCATGTCTGTGTGGGTTTCAAGCTTTATGGCTTGAAGACAAATTTGCACGTGATGATGTTCCTAGTGACCTGTTCCCTTGTTTTCCTACATAGTAACAGATCATACGATTGGAAGGCACCAAAGAAGCTTTGGTGATTGGCTGCCATGCTTCTTGTAAGTGTTGCATAACACTGCAATTGGTAGAGCCACCGAATGTTTGCAGTGCAGGTTGCTTTATTTTGAATGTTAAGTTTCATAAGAGTTTTGGAGCTGCACTCATCTAATGCATTCCATCAAACTGCTGACTTATGATCTGAAGATGGTGGCTAGGTTTTTTGAAATCAGAAGGAGAGTTGAATTCACTGTAGAATTCACAGCTCTGTCCTGCTCCTGCAACTACAGTACCTGGATCCCAATATGTTTCTAGTCAATTTTTGATTTGATTTATTATGGTTACTACATATACCTAGATAGTGAAAAGTTTTATTTTGCATACAGGACAGGCAGATCTTACCATACAAAGTACATAGGGTAAAAGAACAGAGTGAGGAATACAATGTTATGGTACCAGAGAAAGTGCACAATGAGCGTGGTCAACATTAAATTTGAAATTTGCAAGGTGCATTCAGAAGTCTAATGACAGTAGAGAAGAAGCTGTTCTTGAATCTGTTGTTGCGTGTCTTTAAACTTTTGTATCTTCTGCCTGACAGAAAAGAGGTTGAAAGACTATATAACAGGGGTGGGAGGAATCTTTGATTAAGTTGGCTGCCTTTCCGAGGCAGCAAGAAGTATAGATGGAGTCAATGGATGGAAGGCTGGTTTGTGAGATGGACTTGGCTGTGTTCACAACTCTTGTAGTTTCTTATGGTTCTACGCAGAACAGTTACCATACCAGGCCATGATGGACCCAGATAGAATACTTTCTACGATTCATCTGTAAAAATTGGTTGCAGTCTTTATGGACATGTCAAATTTCCTTAGCGTTCTGAGGAGGTAGAGGCATTGTTGTTTTTTCTTGATCGTTGCATTAATAGTTGTTGTTGCTGATCATCTCTCCTAAGAGCTTGATGCTCTCGACCGTCTTCATTGACGTACACAGGAGCTGCCCTCCACCTTGCTTCCTGATGTCAATGACCAGCTCTTTCATTTTGTTGACATTGAAGGTGACAGATATTTATGTTTACACCAAACCACCATACACTCTCTCTCTTTCCTGTATTCTGTTTCGGTATTGTTTGATATCCAACCTACAACAATGGTATTGTCAGCAAACTTGTAGATGGCATTAGAATGCAATTTGGCCACACAGTTATGAGTGTGCAGGGAGCATAGTAAGGGGCTTAGTACACAGCCTTGCGGTTCACTGGTGTTGAGGATTGTCGTAGAGGAGGTGCTGTTGCCTGTTCTCACTGATTGCAGTCTGTGGGTCAGAAAGTCAATGATCCAGAGGTAAAGGCAGCAACAGAGATGTAGGACTCAGTTTGGAGATTAGTTTGATTGGAATTACAATGTTGAAGGCAAATCTATAGTCAATGAGTAGGAGCCTGATGTAGATATCCTTGTTATTCAGATGTTCCAGGGATGAGTGTAGGGTGAGGGCGATGGGATCTGCCATGGACTGTTTAAACAGTGGGAATTGCAAGGGATCAAAGCAGGCTGACAGGCTTGAATTGATATGTACCATCATTGTCAATGATAGCACCCAGGATAGTGAAGGTAAGAAATTCAGCAATGGTAATTTGTTGGAGACTGCTACTGCTGTTACTACATGAACGTTGCATGTCACTTATCAGCCCAAGCCTGAATGTTATCCAGGTTTTGCAGCATGCAAGCACAGACTGCTTCAGTACCTGAAGAGTTGTGAATAGTAGTAAAATCCTGCAACAGCAAACAGCTCCATTCTGACCTTGCACTTTTTTTTCCCCCCTAATAGAGCAATGAAAACTTTGCAAGTGATTATGATTTATGTCCACCAGCTTGCACTTTGCCATGTTCAGCATTTTAAAGAGGTCATGCTTGGAGAAGCATGAGTAAATTAACATACAACATTTTTTAAAAATCAATTACTTACAAGGCAATGAAAATCTGTTGCACATTTCAATAAAACATTTTAAATACAAGTAATGAAATAAACAACAGTTCTCAAACCTTCAGCATCATGAGCACAAACACCAAACAAGACCCCCAACAGAAAAACATTGTTTTTTTAATCATTGACCAGATAATGTGATCTTAAAATAATCATGTTCAATTCTATTATTTAAAATACTAGTCTTGAGAAATAATCCACAGGATTATAGATATTAGATATTCAAATGTTTGATAATTTTTTATATGCCAAATAAAGTGTTTAAAAACCTAAATTATCCATATAATGCATGTAGTGACATTAGTGTCATTAAATGTTCAGTTGACACTTTTAAAGAAAGTGAGGACTGCAGATGCTGGCAATCAGAGTCAAGAGAGTGGTGCTGGAAAAGCACAGCAGGTCAGGCAGCATCCGAGGAACAGGAGAATCAACGTTTCAGGCAAAAGCCCTTCATCAGGAACATAGTTTGCTGAGAATACTATTCATAAACCAGATTCCCACACCACATGAGACCAAACCACATGGTCAGCACAAACTAATTTGGAGAACTATACTTGAGAAAGAGCACAAAAGGTCCCAGAGAGAGACAGTGAAAGAAAAAGTATACATGAAACAGTGAGAGCAAGAAAAAGAAAAACAAACAGAAAGAATGGGAGAGAGAGAAAAAATCCAAAAGAAGAAAGCAAGAGAAAGAAATTTGGCTCGAACATAGTTGAACATGCATTTCATTTAATTCCTGGGTTTCAGAAACCCACTTCTTAATACCATCTTCCTTTGTGTGAAATTTTACTCCAACCAGCAGAGAATTTTAATTCCCACTGAATCCATTTGCTAGGGTTCCTTGATGTTGCACTTGGTCAAACATTGCCTCAAAATCATGGGCAGTCGCCCTCACCTCATTTCTAGATTTCAACTCATTTTGTCCAAGTTATTATTGGTTGTAATGAGATCAGGGGAGAAGTGGCATTGGCTGAACTGAAATTGAGCATCAGTGAGCAGGTTATGATGAGTAGGTATTGCCCAATATAACTGTCAACCAATGTTGATCCTCCAACATATTCTGCATTCTATCATTCAGGTATTCAGGACAATACCCAAATACCACAAACAATTCAAGGCAAAGCAGCCTGCTTGATCAACACACCTATTCCTCAAACTGAACACTGCCTCCAAGGTCTGTACATGACAGTGGCATCTGGAACTAGGAATCAATGTCACAATCAATGTGATGACGCTGCTCCTCAATAGCACTATCATTGACACCTTCCATCACTTAACTGATAATTGAGAGTATAGTGATGGGGTGGTATTTCACTGGATTGAATTTGTCCTTTTTTTTGTGAACAGCTATGTCTGGGCAATTTTCCAATGTCAGGTAGATGGCAGCATTGGAGCTGTACTGGAAACGCTTGGGTCTGCGTGCAGCCAGTTCAGGAGCACAATTCTGAACATTACTACCAGAATGCTGATGGGTCCATTAAAATTCCATTTCAGTTATACTGATTTCAAAGTAGGTTTACTTGCCAAGCACAGATTTTGTTCACTCCTGGCAAAAATCAATAATTTGACCTTTACTTCATGATCCTGGTCCCCAGCATACAATACAAATCTAAGAACAGCTTTTCCTCTTTAATTTGATTTCTGATCCCAACCAAATCAAAAACCACATACCTGAAAAACGCAGATTATATTTTTATTTAGCAAAGCTCTCATTGTTGCAATGTATAAAAGTCATATTTGAGATAGTGCACTGTCAGCAAACATGAAGCAAGCTCAGAAGGTGACTTTCGTTAAGCAGGGACATGATTGTGCGCTGGCTGCCAAGATTTTGATAAATTGAAGAGAAGACTAGTTAATGCAAAGATCAATGAACAGAATAGGCCTTTCGCTTCTGACATCAGAATTACAGCAAAATGTCAAGATTAACAGGCCACAGATTTATTCTGCATAGATAGAGAATCAATCTTTTTCATCACTACTGGCTATAATTCAGTAGATGCAAAAAAAATTAAACTTGGTTACTAAATTTATCAACTACAAATTGAAATGTCAATTGTGAATCAAACCATTTTTTGAAATGTTTTTTTTAATACTTGGAGTTTGGAAATTTGTTTGGAAAACCGGTTTACTTGGGTATCCCAAACAGAGCACTGAGAGGTTCTGGGGCTGCTGCATGGTTCCACTAATGTTAGTGCTTGTCCAACCACCAGAGGGTGCAAAATAAGTTTTTTTTGTACTTTTCCTATAGATTGGCACCACATCATTTCTTACTTTCTTGAAAGATGCACCAAATGAGGTTTCTGGAATAGATACACAGTGGGATACATATATCTATACTACATCAGCTACCTTGGAGTCCAAATGGCATCTGTTATAGCTGCAAATCTCTTTCTTGTTGCAACCTTCAAATTTCGAAAACTACACACTCTCAGGCACTTAAAAACAGGTTGCATTTATCTGGATTTGGAGGTTTTTCACCATTTGTTCAAACAAGTAATTTAACAGTAGGAGCAATTAAAGTAAAGAAATTTCAACTATAGAAGCGAAATATCATAACAGTTCTCCAGCTTACATATGAGCATTATCTTACTTCTACAGTAAATCAGATTGGTAACAATAATGGAATTATGCATGGAAATGACTAATTTATGCAAAGTAAAGATTAGGAAATCTTGAAAGGTCAACAGAAAGTCATGAGAAAATCTATAAGGAAAGGTAAGAGATTATCAAGTAAACTAGCTCAGAATATGAAAACAGACAGCAAAAGTTTGCAGGTTAGGTGAATTGGTCATGCTAAATTGTCCATAGTGTTCAGGGATGCGTAGGTTACGTGCATTAGTCAGGGGTAGATATAGGGTGGGAGGGCAGGTTATTCTTCGGAGGATTGGTGTGGATTTGTGGGTAAAAGGGCCTGTTTCCACACTGTAGGGATTCTATGGAAATCAAAAAAAAGTGGCCAACGGAACCATTGACCCTTTAGAGGAAGGGAAATGAGGAAATGGCCAAGGGATTGAACAGGTATTTTGTGATGGCCTTCACAGTGGAAGAGACAAATAACATGCCATTGACAAGTAATTGATGTCAAAGAGGTTATGGCAAGTGAAGATCTAGAAACAATCATCACTAAAGAGGTTGTATCAGGCAAGCAAATGAGGCTAATGGTAGACCAGTCTCCTGGCCCTGATGAAATGCATCCCAGGGTACTAAAAGAGTAGGCGGGGAAATAGCAAATGTGCTCGTAGTAATTGGCCAAATTTTGATGGACTCTAGAGCAGTTCCGTCAAGATTGGAAAACACTAAATGTGACACCACTGTTTAAAAAAAAGGTGGACAACAAGTGGGTAACTATAGGCCCATTAGTTTAACCCAATGTAGTGGGGAAGATCCTCAAATCTATCAAGGAAGAATTAACGAGGCATCTGGTGTAGAAATTGCCCCATTGGGCAGATGCAACATGGCTACATGATAGGTCATGTTTAACTAATTTCCTGAATTTTTTTTAAAAGATTCCCCACAATGTGGAAACAGGCCCTTTGGCCCAACCAGTCCACACCGACCCTCTGAAGAGTAACCCACCTAGACCCATTTCCTCCTGACTAATGCACCTAGCACAATGGACAATTTAGCGTGGCCAATTCACCTGGCCTGCACATCTTTGGACTGTGGGACGAAACCGGAGCACCCAGAGGAAACCCACGCAGGCAGAGGGAGAATGTGCAAACTCCACACAGAGTGCGGTGGACAATGGGGAGCTAGTGTATGTGGTGTATCTGAATTGCATGGCGGCATTTGATCAGATGCCGCACAAAAGGCTGCTGCATAAGATAAAGGTTCACAGCATTATGAGTCACGTATTAGCATGGATAACTAACTAACAAAGTCAATAGTGGGGATAAGTGGGTGATTTACTGGTTGGAGATCATTGGCTAATGATGTGCCTCGGGATCAGTGTTAGGAATGCAATTGTTTACAATTTATATAGATGATTTTGAGTTGGGGACTAAGTGTAGTGTGTCAAAGTTCACAGATGACACCAACATGAGTGGTAGAGCAAAGTGTGCAGAGGACACCAAAAGTCTGCAGAGAGATATAAACAGGTTGTAAATGGGCAAGGGTCTGGCAGATGGAGTGCAATGTTGGTAAATGTGAAGTTACCCAATTTCATAGGAGTAATTGCAAAATTGACTATTATTTATTATAAATGGTGAAAAATTGCAGTATGAATCCTCAAACATGAATCACAATAGATTCATGTAGGTGCAGCAGGTAATTAAGACAGCAAGAGGAATATTGTCCTTGCTTGCTCGAGAGATGGTGTTTAAAATTAGGGAGGTTATGCTGCAGCTGTATAGGGTGCTGGTGAGGCCACACCTGCCTGGAGTACTCCTTACTTGAGAAAGAATGTACTGGCACTGGAGGGATGTAGAGGAGATTCACCAGGTTGATTTCAGAGTTCAGGAGAGTTGGCTTATATGGACAGATTGAGTAGACTGGGACTGTACTCATTGGAATTAAGAAGAATAAGTGAGGATCTTTTAGAAACATATAAAATTATGAAGGGAACAGATAAAAAGCAGGTGAAACTAGAACAAGGGGTTATAGCCTCAAAATCAGGGGAAGCAGCTTTAAGACTGGGTTGAAGCAGTATTTCTTCACCCAAAGTGTTGTGAACCTGTGGAATTCCGTACCCAGTAAAGCAATTCAGGCTACCACATTGAATGTTTTTAAGGTAAAGATAGATTTTTGAACAGTAAAGAAATTAAAGTTATGACGAAGTGGCAGGTAAGCAGAACTGAGTCCACAAAAAGATCAGCCAAGATCTTATTAAATGGCAGAGCAGGCTTGAGGGGCAGATTGACCTACTTCTGCTCCTAGTTCTTATGTCCTTCCTACCAAAATGCATCACCTCATACTTCTCTGCATTGAAACCTACCTGCAAAGTCAAATTCTGCTTTCATGAAATGAGATTTTAACTGTCACTTTGGGAATCAAGGCAATGCAAACTGAAACTTGCAAAGTTCTTACAGGACGTGACAGAGTTGGTGTAAATAGGATGTTTCTCCTTAACGTCGGTCTAGAGTCAGGAGTATTCTTTTCGTTCCTTCATTGGATGTGGATGTCACTGGCTAGGGCAGCATTTATTGTCCATCCATAAGTGACCTTGACAGAAGGTGATAACAGTTTGCCTTCTTGAAAAGCTGCAGTCTTTGGAGTGTAGGAACATCCATACTACTGTTAGAAAGGGACTCAAATAGTCAAGGAACAGTAATATAGTGCATGTGCATGTGATTCGGCAGAAAATTTACTATTGGTATTGCTCCGCATGCATCTGTTGCCCTTATCCTTCTGGTTGGTAGAGGTAACAAGTTTGGAAAGTACTGTTGGAGGAACCTTAGTGACATCTTTTAGATGGTACACACTGCTGCCACTGTACACTGGTGTGAAGGGAAAGTTAGTGGATGGGCTGTCAATTAAGCATGCTACGATATCCTACATGGTGTCCAGCTTAAATTGTTGTTGGAGCTACACTTATCCAGGCAAATGGAGAGTATCCAACATACTCTGACTTGTAAGCCCTGAGAAGAGGTGCAGAATTCTTAGGCTCAAGACAAAGGAACATCGATCGGCCTACAAAACCAAAGTCAAAAGTCAGCTGCCCAACTACCAAAATCAATGTTTCTGGTAGCCTCCACTTGCAGCAACCATAAAATTTAATAGTCTGCCATTCATAAACAATAGTGACTGACCCATCCATCCTTTTTTTAAAGTTTCACTTTTCTGAAAACACCCCTTATTTCTAATCTGTGTGTATGTGCGTTCTTTTACTAATCCTTCTCACATTCAGTCCTCATCACCCAGGGGCTTAACGGTTTGGGGTATGCTGTCTTAAATCAATACAAATTAAGAACTTCACCCGGGTCTAATTGAAACAAATTGGGTGCTCTTCCTGTGATTTTAATCCACATAGAAAACAAAATAATCCTCATCAATTGTCACTTTGAAACCAATTTCAAAAGAAAACATTGTCTTGAGTTTACATTACTACAATATAGAAACATCTATATTCAAAGCTAGAATGTTCCTAGCAGGATTGGTAAATGTACTTTCAAGGATTTAAACGGTTAAAATAATTTAGCAAGGCTTTTGGATTAGAATTTCACCCAAAAGCCAGTGTTACGACATAGAGACGAAGAGCCAAACTAAAATCGGTCTTTCTACCTCTATGCGCAAACACAGTAAAAATTAAAACCTTCAGAGACCCTCAGAATTGACCTCAATAGTCCCGAACTAGACTTCAAAATAACCTATCCCAGACTCGGAATAATGAATTCCAGATACTGGTTTGTAGCTGAAACAAAAAATCTTAGCATTGTATGCACAACAACAATTAAAGCATTTGAAAGACATCTGGATGGATTAGAATAAGAAAGGTCTAGAGGGATATGGACCAAGTGCTGGCAAATGAGACTAGATTTATTTAGGATATCTGGTCAGCATGGACGAGTTGAACCAAAGGGTCTGTTTCCATGCTGTACATCTCGATGACTCCATAACAATAATTCTAGAAGAGCAAAAATTAAACAACAAATTTAATTGATTATGTTTTAAACTGAACAGCTTTAGTTTTCACAAACAGAAACTAAAATTGCTGGAAAGATTCAATGGGTCAGATAGCATCCCTGGAGAGAAAGCAGACTTAGAATTTGAGTTCAAAGTCACCTTGGGAGTACAAATAGCTGCTAATAGGGACCTTCAGTAGCTGATGTTAGGTCGTTTCCAGTGGCAGTCCATGTGATGACAAGGCCTGGTGTATGGGGTTTGGGGGTAAGGACAGGGGAGAAGGTGCCTCAAGTCTGAAAATTGTTGAGCTTGAAATCACATCCAGAAGGCTGCAAGGTTCCCAGCAGAAAATGAAGTGCCGTTCTTCCAGCTTACGCTGAGCTTCACTGGAGCACTGCAGTCCTTCCCTGACCCTTCACACGCCAGGCCTTGTCATCACATGGACTGCTACCACAAACAACCCATTGTCTACCACAATTGGTCCCCTTTAGCAGCTATTTATTCTCACAGGCAGACCTTTACCCACTCATTCGTCTGCCCAACTGTTTCTCTCTGTGTCTCTCTCCGGGCTCCATCTCCACCTATAGTTTATTCCTCCCCGCGCTCTATCTTTTTCTAGCTACAATTAGTTCTAAACACCTCGACCTAAAACATGGACTCTGCTTTCTCTCCACACACGCTGCCAGACCTGCTGAGTTTTTCCAGCAATTCTTGTCTTTTATTTCTGACCTCCAGAATCCGCGGTTTTTTTTTTGTTTAACTTTAGTTTTCAGCCCCATTCACACAAAAGACAGACAAACAAACAGTAACGACAAAGCATCTGCAGAACCTTCTAATCAGGAACCAGCCTGCAATTAACTTTAAGGCCTGGCATTACAAATAAACAACAGCTTATTTGATCTGTTTTCCTTTTCAATCAAGCTGTTACACACAAACCCAATGTCATCTTCAGCTCACAGTTCCCAGTTTTAAACCAAAATTTATAAAAGAGAGGGCCATAACACCAGAAAATCTGAAGTTTTAAATAGATGGAAACGGAGGGCAATGAAGCAGATAAAGTAGCGGAAACAGATTAAAATTGGAGCTGAAGATACTAAAAATTAATGAAAAAAGAGAAGAAACAAGAAAGAAACAGAGGGGTGGGATGAAGAGGAGAGGAGAGAAATGACAGGAAAGGAAGTTAAAACTAAGACAGCTTCAGCTGAGGAGAAGGATCCTTACTGAATCCCATGAAGACTTCAATGGCTTAGAGGCAACAACTCAGTTTGCATACTGAATCTCTAAGTCTGAGATGGCAGAGGTAGAAGCTTTCCTTATTTCTTTTCAGCAGGTGGCACAGCAGTTAAAGTGGCCCAATATTGCTCCTATCTATTGCAGAGTAACCTTCAGGAAAAGCACTCAAAGTTTACTTGCCTGAGGAAAGTATCACTTACAACTTCGTAATCAAAGAGGCTATTTTCCAACACAAAGGTGAGTGTCTTTTACAAGTTTTTATCTTACTTGTCAATGCTGGGGACATACTTCTATTAGAGAAACCTCATCAATGATGAGCAGAGGACTGGGGTTAGGTACCACATTGAGTTGGACACCCCTTCGAAGTTAGTAAGCATGACGTTCTTTCACAAGTGAATCATGGAGCAGAGTGTTATTCTGGTTAACAGTCCAAGGACTTTGACACCACTTGACTCTATAATTGTTGTGCTAGTAACCTGCCTTTTTGTGAATTCACCACCATAATTTTTTATTATCTCTGCCACCATATTTGCATCCCATGTAAATGCATACACCACCTTACCTCAGACAAAACACTGTACCCCTGCACAGAGGGCCAGTGTTAACCATTGCCAGCTATGAGCTGGGTGATTATTTCTCACCTAGGAGAAAGTGAGGACTGCAGATGCTGGAGATCAGAGTTGGAGAGTGTGGTGCTGGAAAAGCACAGCCAGTCAGGCAGCATCCAAGGAGCAGGAGAGTCAACATTTCAGGCGTAGGCCCTTCATCAGGAATGAGGGTTTATGCTCGAAACATTGAATCTCCTGCTCCTTGGATGCTCCCTGATCAGCTGTGTTTTTCCAGCACAACAATCTTCAATTATTTCTCACCGTCTTACCTGGTAATAAAGACCTGCAACATTTCAAGCATCAGCGATATCATTAATCATGAGATCCGCTAGGCAACTGATTTGCATCTTTGAATTTTTACGAATCTCATGAGGCTGTAAATAAGCTATGGCTAATTGCTTCTTGCGATCAGTGCACAGCCAAAGTATTTCAGCCCCAGTCAATTCTGTCATCACTGATCCAAGGTGTATACTTGAGCTTTTCTTCCTATTTCTGCTCTAGTGCCTTGTTATCATCCTCATATTGGACTGTGATTTTCACCACCACAACATAGTGGCCCTTTGGGTTTCTAGAGGATGGTATCACAAGCTTTCAGGAAGAAAGTGAGACTGCAGATGCTGGCGATCAGAGTCGAGAGTGTGATGCTGGAAAAGCACAACAGGTCAGGCAGCATCCGAGGAGCAGGAGAATCAATTTTTTGGACATAAGCATTTCATCAGGAATGAAGGGCTTATGCCAGAAACGTTGATTCTCCTGCTCCTTAGACGCTGCCTGACCTGCTGTGCTTTTCCAGCACCACACTTTTGATCACCAGCTTTCAGTCTTGATTCAAGGAAGGTGTATAGCCACAACCGGAGACAAACTGCTGACGTTGATGTGCAGCAGCTGAGAGCCAAAGTGGAGTGGGCTGGAGGCATGGAACGGAGCTGCGATGGTTGTTGGACTGGGGTCCAGCACAGGCAGTCAGCGGCTTGCAAGGCCAGTCAGACAACGTGTGAAAGCCCCTCTTATTGATCAACCACAATGTAATATTTATCTAAGTTAAAAATCACAACACCAGATTATAGTCCAATGGATTTATTTGGAAGTACAAGGTTTCAGAGCACTGCTCCTTCGTCAGGTAGCTGGAATAGGATCATAGGACACAGAATTTATAGCAAAAGATCATAGTGTCATACACTGATGTGATATATTGAACAAACCTAATCTAGCATCCTGAAAAAGCAGTGCTCCAAAAGCTTGTACTTCCAAATAAACCTGTTGGACTATAACCTGGTATTATGTGAATTTTCTTTTACTTTGTTCACCCCAGTCCAACACCGCACCTCCACATCATATCTGTGATGTTTATCTGACTGTAATGCTCACCTTTTTGAGTATGCCTTATTTCTAACTCATACAATGAATCACTAAGGCAATGCAACATTTTTTCCTCTTGATTCCTATTTTTGTTGCTAAGATTTATACCCAGGTACTTAAAATGGTGCCATGACAGGCAGCATAGTAAACTTTTCAGTGTCCTTCTGTACTTGAGTACAAGTGACAATAAAACCATTTCTATCATAAAACCTAATTCTTTTGTGGCACTTCCTTTTTCACAGGCAGTACCCTGAAATTTGGGCTTCATTGGAAGCCTCGCATTTCCAGCAGGATTGGTCATGTGAGGTTGAACCCATGCCAGGATTGACCTGTGATTGACCAAAACTCAATGATGAAATGAAAGTCTGATAAACACGCCACAGTCCAAACCTTTCAGCCAGGAAACTATGTGTTAGTGCTTCTACCAACAATAGGTGAACTCTTTAAGTCCAGGTTCAGTGGCCCATACAGAGTGACCAAGACGCTTGGAAGTGAATTATCTGACTGAGACCCCAGACTGGGGGGAAAAAAGCAAATACTCTGACACGTCAACAAGATAAAGCAATACAAGCATCGAGAAGGGGACAGACAGCCAGAAGTTTGACTCACTGCCACCATACTAGAGAACGTGGGGAGCAGCAGGGATGACTTGGAGGGAGACATTGGTGAGGCGCACTGTGAACATGTTACTACCCGGCTAAACAATACAGAAATACTAGCAAATACTTTGCTCACTTAGATGCAGAGCAGCCAAGAAGCTATCCAAGATTCAAGAGGAGATTAACCACATATCATGTGTTGAAGCACCAATTAATAAAGTCTGACAGCAACAGCTTTAACCTCCCAGGTGTGCTAATGCCCAAGCTGGATGGCACCACAAAGCCCTATACTGACTACTAAAATATTAACACAGTGATCATAGCTGGATATCCTGGCTGTAATATTGTACTGACAGAGTAGGTAAACAGTTTATGTTACCAGGATTTATTCAAGGAGTACTGGTAGAGGTCCTCCCCCTTTACCTGTGCAAAGGAATCTACACATTCGTAGGTGCAGATATTTTATACCAATTTCATATCACGGACTGCAAAATGCCCCAGCCACCTTTCATAGCTGATGAGCAGATTGTGATAGGTTTATTGAATTGTGTCATGTATCTAGATCATCTCTGAGTGTACAGAGTCACACAGGAAATGCAATTAGAACAACTGGAAGCCCTCTTGCAGGAAATTTGGTCAGCTAACCTGGTAGTCAAATTTCATGAAGAATGAGTGCAGTAAGCCTAAGTGGCCTGCTTAGGATACTTAGTTAGTTAAGGATGCATACTACCCAGGATTGCAGAAGTAGAAGCAGTAGCACAATTCCCCATTTCCACAACAAATGGGAAATTATGATTTTGGATATGTGTGGGGTCTACCAAGATATTGTACCAAACTTCAATACCGTAGCTATGTGCTGACAGAAAAAAAAAAATCAAAGGTAGTATAAAGAGACAAATGCCAAGCAGTTTTTGAAAAGTTGAAGGCCAATTCAACAAGCGAACGTGCGCTTGTAGCTTCAAGCACTTAAAGTAATCTTGTTGGACTGAATGGCCTGTTTCTATACTATAGAATTGTTAATTCTAATTCTAGTCATCATTGCGAGTGACATTTAGGGTAGGAGCTATTCTCCTTCAGGAAACCTAATCAGAGTCATTACAAAAGATTTTTAAAAGAATGCACAGAATTCCCCAATTTATCTATCTTTTAGCAGATTGAGAGAAAGCATGGAAGAGGTTACTGTATTTTGTTTTTCATCCAGGGGTCTAAAGGATGTCTTCACTTCAGAAATATGCTTTTGATAATAAAAACACTTTGGAATTCCAACAGTTTCACATTCAGTATGAACTACCTGTACTAACTCATTTAACTCTGGAGCTACTTCCTGAGCCTCAATTAATAAAGACATGCCAAACATTTCTTTTGAACGATCTTCAATCTTAAATAAAATTTCAGATACCTGCTTGCTGTATTACTACAGTGAACCTCAGGTGATTGGACTTTGTTTAGCCATTGCTCAGGTCACAATGAAAAAATATGAAAACCTGTTTTGGAAACTATTCCATCATTTTACCTTTAATTGGACTTTGTGGTTATAGGCTAGATCATTCGCCAGGAATAAATCAACTCTATCCATGGGTAATTTCTTAACTACCTCTACTACCATTCCATACTGAATGCTTCCAATATTGTTAAATGGCTCTACATAATGAATGCTTTTCCACCTTGTTAGCCCATTACCCTTTCCTCCAGCACCCCATTGTTCTTATCTGATCAGAGTGAAGCTCAGCTGAACCTCTTGTTTCTCAAAAGTTCTCTTTCCTTACCTACTCATACCCTATACACATTCACATTCCCTCCTTTTATAATTTCATGATAACCACCAAGATGGCACTACCAGCTTGTATAAAACAGCAAGTTATTGACACACAGCATACAATGATTATAACAACAAAAATTACTAATCCATTACAGTAACCAGAATTTGAAGAATCCTCCCATGTAGAAAAAAATTCACAGTAAAAGTTCTTAAACTAACAGTCCTTCGTGACTACTCCATCCCCTCCAAATCAAGTGGAAACAAGCCAGTTATCAAAAATCTCCTTCAATAAAGTCCAACCTGACAACAAAATTCAGTCTGTCCTGGTGCATCACTCCACAGAGAAATCTGAATTCTTGGATAAGGGCAGTTAAATACTCCACAAAACTGACGAGACTTCCATCCTTCTGGAGATGCTTCAGATGGAGGATACCAGCACATCTGAGCGTGCAGTAGCAGGCGCGGTGAACGCAGCATTCTTGGCTGCTTCAGCTCCCGCTCTGCTGTTAAATGTAACAAAGCCAACTGACTGTTCTGATGTTAGGTTAATCAGTGAACCTTCATATCCCTTAAACTGGAAAACGGGAAGCCTTCAGAAATAAGATAACGAGAGTCCAGAGAAAGTATATTCCTGTTAGGGTGAAAGGAAAAGCTGGTAGGTATAGGGAATGCTGGATGACTAAAGAAATTAAGGGTTTGGTTAAGAAAAAGAAAGAAGCATATGTCAGGTATAGACAGGATAGATTGAGTGAAGAGTATAAAGGCAGTAGGAGTATACTTCAGAGGGAAATCAGCAGGACAAAAAGGGGACATGAAATAGCTTTGGCAAATAGGATTGAGGAAAATCCAAAGGGTTTTTACAAATACATTAAGGACAAAAGAGTAACGAGGGAGACAATAGGGCCCCTCAAAGACCTGTGGCCTTTTTGTGGAGCCGCAGAAAATGGGGGAAGATACTAAACGAATATTTTGCATCAGTATTTACTGTGGAAAAGGAAATGGAAGATATAGAAAGTAGGGAAATACATAGTGACACCTTGAAAAATGCCAATATTACAGAGGAGGAATTGTTGGATGTCTTGAAACTCAAAGGTGGATAAATCCCCAGGACCCGATCAGGTTTACCCTAGAACTCTGTGGGAAGCTAGAGAAGTGATTGCTGGGCCTCTTGCTGAGATATTTGTATCATCGATAGTCACAGGTGAGGTGCCGGAAGGCTGGAGGTTGGCTAACGTGGTGCCACTGTTTAAGAAAGGTGGCAAGGATAAGCCAGGGAACTATAGACCTGTGAGCCTGACGTCAGTGGTGGGCAAGTTGTTGGAGGGAATCCTGAGGGACAGGATGTACATGTATTTGGAAAGGCAAGGACTGATTAGGGATAATCAACATGGCTTTGTGTGTGGGAAATCATGTCTCACAAACTTGATTGAGCTTTTTGAAGAATTAACAAAATGGACTGATGGGGGCAGAGCAGTAGATGTGATCTATATGGACTTCAGTAAGGCGTTCGACAAAGTTCCCCATGAGAGACTGGTTAGCAAGGTTAGATCTCACGGAATACAGGGATAACTAGCTATTTGAAAACAGAATTGGCTCAAAGATAGAAGACAGAGAATGGTGGTGGAGGGTTGCTTTTCAGACTGGAGGCCTGTGACCAGTGGAGTGCCACAAGGGTCGGTGCTTTACCTCTACTTTTCGTCATTTACATAAATGATTTGGATTAGAGCATAAGAGGTACAGTTAGTAAATTTGCTGATGACACCAAAATTGGAGGTGTAATGGACAGCGAAGAAGGTGACTTCAGATTGCAACAGGGGTTCTTGATCAGATGGGCCAATGGGCTCAGAAGTGGCAGGTGGAGTTTAATTTGGATAAATACGAGGTGCTGCATTTTGGGAAAGGAAATCTTAGCAGGACTCATACACTTAATGGGAAGGTCCAAGGAGTGTTGCTGAACAAAGAGACCTTGGAGTGCAGGTTGATAGCTCCTTGAAAGTGGAGTCGCAGATAGATAGGATAGTGAAGGCGGCGTTTGGTATGCTTTCCTTTATTGGTCAGAATATAGAGTACAGGAGTTGGGAGGTCATGTTCCGGCTGCACAGGACATTGGTTAGGCAAAAGTGAGGACTGCAGATGCTGGAAACCAGAGATTAGATCAGAGTGGTGCTGGAAAAGCACAGCAGGTCAGGCAGCATCCAAGAAGCAGGAAAATCGACGTTTCAGGCAAAGGTCCTTCATCAGGAGTAGAGGCAGGAAGCCTCCAGGGTGGAGAGATAAATGGGGGGGGGGGGGGGAAAAAAGAGAGGCGGAGGGCTGGGGAGAAGGTAGCAAGGAGTACAATAGGTGAATGGGGGTGGGGATGGAGGTGATAGGTCAGAGAGAAGGGTGGAGCGGATAGGTGGGAAGGGAGATCGACAGGTAGGACAGGTCACGAGGACAGTGCTGAGCTGGAGGGCCACTGTTGGAATATTGCGTGCAATTATGGTCTCCTTCCTATCGGAAAGATGTTGTGAAATTTTAGATTAGATTAGATTACTTACAGTGTCGAAACAGGCCCTTCGGCCCAACAAGTCCACATTGACCCGCCGAAGCGCAACCCACCCAGACCCATTCCCCTACATTTATCCCTTCACCTAACACTACGGGCAATTTAGCATGGCCAATTCACCTAAGTTGCACATTTTTGGACTGTTGGAGGAAACCGGAGCACCCGGAGGAAACCCACGCAGACACGGAGAGAATGCGCGAACTCCACACAGTCAGTCGCCTGAGGCCGGAATTGAACCCGGGTCTTTGGCGCTGTAAGGCAGCAGTGCTAACCACTGTGCCACCCTTGAAAGGGTTCAGAAAAGATTTACAAGGATGTTGCCAGGGTTGGAGGATTTAAGCTATAGGGAGAGGCTGAACGGGCTGGGGGTGTTTTCCCTGGAGCACCAGAGGCTGAGGGTTAATCTTATAGGAGGTTTATAAAATTATGAGGGGCATGTATAGGATAAATAGACAAAGTCTTTTCCCTGGGGTGGGGGAGTCCAGAACTAGAGGGCATAGATTTAGGGTGAGAGGGGAAAGATATAAGAGAGACCTAAGGGGTAACTTTTTCACACAGAGGGTGGTACGTGTGTTGAATGATCTGCCAGAGGAAATGGTACAATTGCAACATTTGAAAGGCATTTGGATGGGTATTTGAATAGAAAGGGTTTGGAGGGATATGGGCCGGGTGCTGGCAGGTGGGACTAGATTGGGTTGGGATACCTGGTTGACATGGACGGGTTGGACTGAAGGGTCTGTTTCCGTGCTGTACATCTCTACGACTGGCGTACTGATTGAATCCGTTGGATCAGGTTGAGGAGGCAGTGGTCCGAAGGCATGCTTTACCTATAAATGGAGAAACTCTAGAAACGATGTTAGCTGTTGAAAGTATCTCTGCATTTCTTCTCTCATTCCTTCCTTGCCAAGGTGGTTATCAGTATGAAGACAGTCACACATTTAACTACACTAAGTTGTGTCTGCCTACTTCAACATTCTCAGTCGTCTTGATGTCTGTTATTCTGCTCAATATTTATGACATTATTAAGTTTCATACAATCCATAAACTTCTATACTGTACTGCCTAAACAATTCAGTCAATTATCAACAACAATGGTGCTAAAACCAAACCCTCGGGGGTCCTCCATTCAGGTTATTCAAAAATTACTTTCCTTTAACAAATTAATTTTTAGCTAATGTGAAAGCTGTCAGAAAAAGTATTTCAGAAATCTGGAACAGCAAGAAAACAAAACGTTTCCTGCACTTTAGCAATTCAAGAGGCAGTTTCAGTTCAGATTTAGATCTCAAATATTCATGGAAAACAAATGCAGAGTATTTTAAAATATGTTCTCCAAATGAAGCTTCCCAAATAAAACAGTCAGAATTACAGTGGCAACTTTGGGAGAGATCAACATTCTTTGAATTTGCAATATGAAGGGGCCAATGAAGTCTTACCAATAATTAACAGAACTGAAACAGCTCAGCCTCAAGTTCTAATATCCTCTAAAATCTTAAACATCAAAATTAAAATGCACTTTTCTTTTTGTGAACGCTCTGCATTAAAAACACAAAGATTTTTTAATACAATACTCTCATCTGGCTAAAGCAGGACCACTGACCCAACAGCTTTTTTTAAACAGGCATTGTAGAATTTCAAACAAATCAGGGGCTCAAGGCACTCGATCAATTTGCTTTCAGGTGACAAGTTTGATAATTTTAAGAAGGACATAACGTTGTACAATTTCAATGTAAAAGCAAAATCTGCCCCATTACATAGCCCAAAAAACACACTGAATTGAGATTCTGATTCTAATAAGGCAAAACAGTTACTTAAGGGGATTTTTTGAACCAGTATTTTAACAAACCAAAACATTTAAACATTGAACACTCACAGCATGGCACAATTTACATTGAAACTGCCTTTTTTGACCCAAGTATTAGTACAACCCTAATTTCAGCATTTCTTGTTCTTATTTATATTTTTCCATCCTCTCACTGAAATTACTTATAAAAAGAAAAAGCCCTTGCAGCAGGCCACATGGCAATCCAAGCCACTCTCTCCATCCCTGAACAAAGACTCGCAGAGCCTCAAATTTCTCCACTCGGGGACTTTAACTCCTTTCTCACTTGACTCCTCATGGAGGCTCAAACCCCAATGAAATAGAGAGAGCTTAAGCCTCGTTTAAACACAGAGCACGAACCGCAGCACAGTGCAGATAACTTGAACCTCAAATCAAACCCACCCCAGGGGACTCGAACCCCAGTACCATGCGGAGGACTCGAACCTCCATCACACCTACCCCCAGGGGACTCTAACCTCAAATCACACACCCCTCCCCCCAATGCAGCACAGAAGACTCGAACCTCTGCCTGCTAGCATGCTTGTGAAACTGTGTCTCTCGACTGAACTAATTACCATTCGAGGAATCCATAGAATAGAGCGCGATCAAGCGAGGGGACCATTTCTGGCACATAAGAATATCGAAAGGGACCAAAATTTAAAATCTTACCTTGTGGGCCCATCCATCTCAAGACACCAATGTTCCAGGCAGCTGCTAACACTGTCTGATCGTAACTATCCGTTTGGATCCTGCCGACTACGTCAATATTGTTGTCCCATTTACCCCCCACCTCAGTCAAAGCAAAACACTTAGAGACACAGTATAGATTTACCTCCTTCATCTTTATTCCAGGCCCTGGATGGAGAGAGAACGATTGCCCATGTGCACAGACACATGAGTTCGCAGTCTTCCTTGGAACAGCAGTTTCTTAGTGAATTACAGTAATTTTACAGGTAAGAGCATCCAGGTAAGGCAACATACTTATTGATTGGGTGACCATTACAATCAGTGAGCATTGATAGTAAAGATTAAGCCAGCTGCTGTTACATAATGAGTGTTCTTAACCTTAAGCGGCTTCACATAATGAATACTTTGCACCTCATTAAGTGACCTTACACACTGAATGCTTCCAATATTGTTAAATGGTTCTACATAATGAATGCTTTTCCACCTTGTTAACACATTACCCTTGCCTCCAGCAGTCCATTGTTAACTGTCAGTTCTTAACTGATCTGAGTCATGCTCAGCTGAACCTCTTGTTTCACAAAACTCAGAACTTAACTCTTTCCCTGCCTGCTTATACTCTACATACATTCTCATTCCCAATACACTTTCTCACCATGGAGTTCAGACAAGTCATGTTCCAATTAGACTTTTGTACATTCGACCTGGATATATGCTCCATCTATCCTATTTACTCACACTTTGGATTACATTGCTCTCCAGAGAGAAAATTACTTGTTTTCCAGCAAGAAAGTTTGAGTAGACCCTGTTATGGGTTTTGATGCTTCCTTTAAAAGGAAAAGGAATTATTTTCCCCTTTGATAAAAATCCTTCATATCTCTTATCTACCCTTATGTACTTCTTCTGTACTCAGTTTTTTTAACCTTCATCTGATACTCATATTTCTGCATTTCCTTTTCACACCAGTTCCATTATGCACCCCCACCCAGAGTTTCCCTCTCAAGTTCCAGAATGAACATGTCCCATCTTGCTACAATGGAAACATCTCAGCTTCCAATTTTCATCTCTACCCTTCGTACTTCCCTTCTAAAATGAGGCGGTGGCCTTGGGACATTCCCAGCTATACATTCCTTACCTTAGCTATTCACATTTATTTCACTCCCCATTTTCTACTTCTTTGAAATTTATGAGAAGGGTGATAAAAAAGGTTCCAGTTGTAGGAATTCAGTTAATAATTGTCAGTCATTATTGAGGACCAAAGGGTTGTAGCTGCTAGACAGGCAGTGATAAAGGGTGCGTATTATGCAAATAGTAAATTTTAGAGAGATTATTCTCTTAAGAGCTTCATTTGCAAAGTTTGGGTGAAGATTTGTAGCTCGGGTGCTCGTTGTTGTGGTTCTGTTCGTCGAGCTGGAAATTTTTGTTGCAAACGTTTCATCCCCTGTCTAGGTGACATCCTCAGTGCTTGGGAGCCTCCTGTGAAGCGCTTCTGTGGTGTTTCCTCCGGCATTTATAGTGGCCTGCCGAAGCGGCAGGGACAGGCCACCATAAATGCCTGAGGAAACACCACAGAAGAGCTTCACAGGAGGCTCCCAAGCACTGAGGATGTCACCTAGACAGGGGACAAAACGTTTGCAACAAAAATTTCCAGCTCGGCGAACAGAACCACAACAGCTTCATTTGCAATTTCAGCTACTAGTGGTCACATCTGCCTGTCAAAATTACTTTGCTTAACTATTTCAAAGTCAATATACCTTTGCCCAGCCTACTCCCTTAAATTCTAGAACCTTTGCCTGTATGCCTCAGGCACTAAATCTAATGCAGCCAATACTGTTTTCTTTGTAATGCTGTAATCCTAGGCAACCTCCTCCGTTAGTGAAGCATACACTTCCTGTACTGTTCCTTGTCAACTTACTCTGCATGAGCAATGTCCAGTCCTCTTTTTCATCCAATTAATTTGTCTCTCAATTTTATCAAATGACTCAGAATGCTTCCACATCCTTTTGCTCAAATTTTGGTACCACCCGTGCTTACTTAAACACCTCCTTCTTGGACTTAAATTTACAACTTGAATTTTCACTCCAGGGCCTGAATCAGTATCCGATGCCTTCTGTTTCAATTTGCATCTTTTGAAACCTCCTCCCTCTTGCAGTTCAAATTCTAGTTTGCTCATTTCCATTCCTTTCAATTCTCTTTTCTATTCCTGCTAGCTGTCATTTCTTCACTGCCTCCTCATACTCAAGCTGCCTTACCTACGACGGAATATCATCCAGCTCTGATGTTTCACGACAGGATACCTAGCTTCTTTCACATCTCCTCTAACCTCAAGTGCCATGCATGTCCTCAATTGTCCTTGCCTTTTTAGCTATGTTATGCAATTCCACCTCCAGTTTACCCACCAATTCAATCAACTTGGTCTTTGAAAGTCCTCTTAACAGTGACGGGAACAACTGTGCCAACTGCAGGAAAGCCTTTGCTCTTACCAGTGTCATGTCTTACATGCAGTACAGAACATGGCATTCTTTTTCACCTGTGTTACTTAACAAAACCACACCCAAATCTTTGTTACTTCTGTCTCAAATAAATCTCAGATAAGCCCCCAAACTTTGTTACACACCACCTCAGTACTATCCTAGTCCTTGTATCATCACAGAAGTTGAAGATTGCTGAGAGCATGAAGAATTCTTGAATTGACCTGTCTTTTAGATCCAGGTTGACAGAAAGCACAAACCAGATTACTGTACTTAACAAAAATTATCAAATGTAATAAACAGACTCAAGCCACAGGTAGACAATTATGAACTGTCAGCATTTTACTCACTTGGTTAAAACTTTAACCCACCTTATAAACTCCCCTTTTCACACATATAGACAGACACAAAAGGAAAATAGCATAGGTGCCATGGGCACAGAGAGATTGGGAAAGCCATGCAATGATATCTGTTCCAGAATGTGCTGAGATGATTCTTATGCTTATCAGAATGCTGCTTTATGATCTTCCTTCTCAACACGCTTTCACTTATTTGCAGGAGACATAGGGTGTCTGGTTCACACTTCTAAAAATCTTTAAAATTAATAAAAGTCACAGCTAATAGCAACTGTAGACTTAAAGTGTTTTTATACTGTAGAAAACAGAGACAGATAATGTCCTTGATGGCTTCTCCTATCCTGATCATAGCCCCAAACTTTTCAGCTACCTGGGAACCGATCACATAATTATCAGCAGGGAGAAGACCTTCATAATCAATAACTGGTCACTAGTCCACAGACCAATCAGCTACTCATTGCCAGCTGAATTTCTATTTGTACATAGCCCTTGGCTCCAGATCATCTGCAAATTACCTGAACCATTAGCTGTGTAAACAATACTTAGAGTCAGGTTACCTGATTTTATAAATTGCGGTAATTCTTCAGCAATCTTTGGTTTTGAAAACAGTTCTTTTCCCATATCATAATCAGAAATACAGAAAGGAGACTTTTTTTTTTACACTAAAGAAGTTCTGCCTGATCATGCTCAGTTTATAAACTGCAGCTCAATCAAAGTTGCACATACAAAGAGAGTAGAGACAGCCAGAGCATTGGAGCTGAAAGAATCAATATTTTTCTCCTCCTCAATGTTGGGAAAAAAAGATGAAAGGAAAATAAAAGAAAGCATTCTAACAAGAAAAGGCCTAGGTCTACAACATCAACAATCAAAGTGAAGACTAACTATCACTTGACAAATAGCATTGTGTTATCAGTGCTGAAGTCAAGAGGAACACGATTTAATTCATCATTGAAATCTGCACTTTGATCTTCAGAATTTTGCTTCCCCTATTTTCACCCATAATATTGGTGTCAAACCAATCATTTTCAGTCCTAATCATGAATCACGAGTACACATTTAGGGGTTTAAAGAGGGTATATTTTATGGCGGGTAGTAGTAAATTTGAAATCCTACATTTTCTCTGTAACTTGTTGCGTTACAATAGCTGGAAATATTTGCTGTAAATGACAAAACCTTATGCCTTGGATAGCAGTCAGTCAGGCAAATTAGACCACCAAGCTGAGCAACTGGGGCTTTATACATTGTGAGACTTGTGAAACATTGGGCATGACTATATGCGTACTCATCCCAGTTATGACATTAAGTAATACTGGGTTCCGATCCATCAACATGACAGAACATATGTACAGGAATAGCCCACAACATCCTCTGAATTCTTCGTGCAGAATTTCAAATGCTCTACTGCAGAAAAACATCAGTGATTCATTTCTCAGCAAATGAGAATGTATAGTATCAGGATGAGGCTATTTAGTCCATCAAGTGTAATCCACTAGTATAAAGATCATCGTTGACCTGCAAACTGACTTCACACACCGGCTTTTGCCCTATTTTCCTGGATAACAAAAACTATAGAGTTCAGATTTAAAACATACAATTGACCTAGCATCAATTGCCATTTGTCGAAGAGAATTTCATTATTCTATCATTCAAAGTAGAACTGTTCCCTGAATAAGGATTCTATGAAGGGCATAAGACAACCATTGTTGACCAAGGGGTTGCTACCAAATTGAAAGAGAAAACAAACAATGTGATAAAGTAAATTGATAAACCCGAACATTGCAAAAATTTCAAAAATCAACTAAACATCACAGAAAAGGTAGAAATATACAATGAAGTCAAACCAGCAAAATATATTGCAAGAGCTTCTTTATATATGAGAGAGAGGCCAAAATGAAGATGGACCCCGAGATTACAAGGTCAGGAAAATAATATTGGGGAACCAAGAAATGGCAAAGAAGAATAACTATTACTAATTAGTTTTCAGATAGGGGACAGTAACAGCATTCCAAAAGTAAAAAATCATCAAGGGGCCCTAAGGACAGGGCAGTGGCGAGAGAATAAACAATACCTAATATTAGAAAAAAAAAGCTCATGAAATGAATGGGGTTAAGATTAGATTACTTACAGTGTGGAAACAGGCCCTTCGGCCCAACAAGTCCACACCGCCCCGCCGAAGCGCAACCCACCCATTCCCCTACATTTACCCCTTACCTAACACTACGGGCAATTTAGCATGGCCAATTCACCTGACCTGCACATCTTTGGACTGTGGGAGGAAACCGGAGCACCCAGAGGAAACCCACGCAGACACGGGGAGAATGTGCAAACTCCACACAGTCAGTCGCCTGAGTCGGGAATTGAACCCGGGTCTCTGGCGCTGTGAGGCAGCAGTGCTAACCACTGTGCCACCGTGCCGCCCTAAGGGTCGATTAGTCTCCTGGATGGGATGAGTTGTAGACCAGGCTTACAAAAGCAGCAGCTACACAGACAGTGAGGCATTGGTAGTAAGCTTTCAAGACTCCTTTGATTCTGGAATATTCCCAGATAATCAGAAAACTGTCAAATAGTGGGAGGGAGACAGAAAATAGCACATAACTATAGGCCAGTTAACTTAACAACTGTCATAGAGTCATAGAGTTATACAGTTTGAAAACAGACCCATCCAACCCATCCATGCCAACCAGACATCCTAAATTAATCTAGTCCCCTTTGCCAGCATTTGGCCCATATCCCTCTAAACCCTTCTATTCACATAACCATCCATATGCCTTTTAAATTTATTTTACCTTCTTCCACCACTTCCTCAAGCAACTCATTCCATATACCCACCACCCTCTGCGTAAAAAGTTGGCATTAGGTCCTTCTTAAATCTTTCCCCTCTCACCTTAAACCTATGTCCTCTACTTTTGGACTCCCAAGCCAAGGAAAAGTGCTTGTCTATTTACCCTATCCATGCCCTTCATGATTTTAAAAACCGCTATAAGATCACCCCTCAGATCAAATAGTCCCAAGCCTATTCAGCCTCTCCAATCCTGACATCCTTGTAAACCTTTTCTGAACTCTTTCAAGTTTCACAACATCCTATAACAGGGAGACCAGAATTGAATGCAGTATTCCAAAAATGGCCTAACCTACATCCTGTACAGCCATAACATGACCTCCCAACTCCTACACTCAATGCAGTGACAATAAAAGCAAGCTGACCAAACGCCTTCTTCACTATTCTATCTACCTGTAACTCAACTTTCAAGGAACTGTGAATTTGTACTCCAAGGTCTTTGAAACATCGACTCTCCTGCTCCTCGGGTGCTGCCTGACCTGTTGTGCTTTTCCAGCACCACACTCTTCGACTCTGATTCTCCAGCATCTGCTGTCCTCACTTTTTCCCCAGTCTATAAGTCCTGCTCTGATTTGCCTTTCCAAAATGCAGCAGCTCACATTTATCTAAATTAAAGTTCCATCTGCTACTCCTTTGCCCATTGCCCAACTGATCAAGGTTCCTTTATACTGAGGTAACCTTCTTCATTGTCCACTAACCCTCTAATTTTGGTGTCATCTGCAAACTTACTAATCATACCTCCTATGTTCACATCCAAATCATTTATATAAATGATGAAAAGCAGTGGACCCAGCAACAATCCTTGTAGCAAACCGCTGGTCACAGTTCTCTAATCTGAAAAGCAACCCTCCACCACTACCCTCTGTCTTCTACATTCATGCCATATTCCATGTGATCCAACCTTGCTAACCAGTCTATCGTGAGGAAGCTTGTCAAATGCCTTACAGAAGTCCCTACATATCACATCAACCCTCTGTTAATTCTTCAAAAAACTTAATCAAATTAATGAGACATGATTTCCCATGCACAAAGCCATGCTGACTATCCCTAATCAGTCCTTGCCTTTCCAAATACATGTAAATTCTGTTCCTCAGGATTCCCTCCAACAGCTTGCCCACCACCGACATCAGGCTGACAGGTCTTTAGTTCCCTGGCCTTTCCTCACCACCTTTTTTAAATAATGGCACTTCCATTTTCTGGCACCTCATCTGTGGCTATTGATGACTGTTTTGGGCGGCACGGTGGCCCAGTGGTTAGCACTGCTGCCTCACAGCGCCTGTAGACCCGGGTTCAATTCCCGACTCAGGCGACTGACTGTGTGGAGTTTGCACATTCTCCCCGTGTCTGCGTGGGTTTCCTCCGGGTGCTCCGGTTTCCTCCCACAGTCCAAAGATGTGCGGGTCAGGTGAATTGGCCATGCTAAATTGCCCGTAGTGATAGGTTAAAGGGGTAAAGGTAGGGGTATGGGTGGGTTGCGCTTCGGCGGGTCGGTGTGGACTTGTTGGGCCGAAGGGCCTGTTTCCACACTGTAAGTAATCTAATCTAATCTAATCTAATTAGATTACTTACAGTGTGGAAACGGGCCCTTCGGCCCAACAAGTCCACACCAATTCACCGAAGCGCAACCCACCCAGACCCATTCCCCAACATTTACCCCTTCACCTAACACTAAGGGCAATTTAGCATGGTCAATTCACCTAACCTGCACATTTTTGTACCGTGGGAGGAAACCGGAGCACCCGGAGGAAACCCACGCAGACACGAGGAGAATGTGCAAACTCCACACAGGCAGACAATCGCCCGAGGCAGGAATTGAACCCCGGTCTCTGGCACTGTGAGGCAGCAGTGCTAACCACTGTGCAGCCCAAGGGGCCAGCAATCACTTCCCTAGCATTCCACAGAGTCCTAGGGTACACCTGGTCAGGTCCCAGGGATTTATCCACGTTTATGCATTTTAAGATATCTAGCACCTCCTCCTCTGTAATATGGACATTTATCAAAATGTCGTTATTTATTTCCCCACATTCTCTATCTTCCATATCCTTCTCCACAGTAAACACAGATGCAAAATACTCATTTAGTATCTCCCCCATCTCCTGCGGTTCCATACATAGGATGCCTTACTGATCTTTAAGGGGTCCTATTCTCTCCCTAATTGCTCTTTTGTCCTTTATGTGTTTGTAGAATCCCTTTCTGTGGAAGTTTTTTATTTAAACTTTGTCCTTTCACCTTATTTATAAGTTTTGAACTTCCCCCATCTTAAGGTAAAGACCCTTGGCTATTCATCTTTTCTATGCCCTTTGTGATTTTATAAACTCTATAAAGTCACCCCTCAACCACCTACATACCAGTCTATGTTTACAACACAAACCCTCCATTCCCAGAAACATTCTTGTCAATCTTTTCTGAACCTTTTCCAATTTAATAATATCCTTCCTATAGCAGGGCGACCAGAACTGCATACAGTACTCTAGAAGAGGCCTCACCAACATCCAGTACAACGTCAACATGCTGCCTCATTTCTATACTCAAAGATCTGAGCAATGAAGGCAAGCATGCTAAATGCCTTCTTAGTCCTAACACTGATCCCTGCAGTACTCCACTAGTCACAGCCTGCCATTCTAAAAAAGACGTTTTACATTCCTACTCTGTTCCCCGTCTGCCAATCGTTTGCTATCCCTCTCAATACACTAACCCCAATCCCATGTGCTTTAATTTTATAAACACACACACTCACGTGGGATTTTTTTGAAAGCCTTTTCAAAGTCAAAATAAACCACATCCACTGGCTCCCCATCATCAACTCTACTAGATACATCCTAAGTGTGACATCAAGTAGCATTTATTTGTACAATTTATCGATGGAGGAGGAGGCCATTAGACATCTCAAGCTTGCTACACCATTTAATAAGATAATAGCCGATCTGCTTGTAACCTCAAATTCCTCTTAATGTTTCACCTCCTTGATTAACAGGAATCTAACTCTGCTTTAAAAATATTCAAGGCCTCTCAAGGAGAGTTCAAAAACTTTCAATCTTCAGAAAATGTATCATTTTATCTTTGTTTTAATTGAGCGATTTTTGAACAGTGACACTAACTCCAAGCTCTCTCATAAGAGGTACTATCCTTTCCACATCTAACCTGTCAAGATTTTATGTTTCAGTCAAGTCACCTCTTACTCTTCTGAACTCCAGCAGAAATAAGCCTAGTCTATCTGATTTTTCATCATTAGTCGACCATTTCAGGTACTAGTTTCGTAACCCTTTCCAAACCTTTTGGGTGGCACAGTGGCTCAGTGGTATGCACTGCTGCCTTACAGCACCAGCGTCCCAGGTTTGATTTCAGCCTCGGGCAACAATCTGTGTGGAGTTTGCACATTCTCCCTGTGTCTGCGTGGGTTTCCTCTGGATGCTCCAGTTTCCTCCCACAGTCCAAAAAATGTGCAGGTCAGGTGAATTGGCCATGCTAAACTGCCCATACTGTTAGGTGCATTAGTCAGAGGGACATGGTCTGGGTGGGTTACTCTTCAGAGGGTTGGTGTGGACTTGTTGAGCCGCAGGGCCTGTTTCCACACTGTAGGGAATCTAAAAAAAAAACTAATTCTGCACAATCACATCCTTCCTTAAAAAAAAGGGCCAATATTACAGATGGGGTCTCTCAGGTCCCTTGTATAGCTGAAACAGTCCCATATTTTTGCATTCAATTTCCTCACAATAAATTTTATTGGTTTTCCTGCATACTAACCTTTTACAATTCATGTACGAGGACAATTATATCCCTGTGCATTCTCCCACCGTTTAATAATGTACTTTTTTAAACTTCCTGACAAACAAACAATTTCACATTTTTCACATTATACTTCATTTGCCACATCTTATCTCATTTGCTTAATATCTTTTAACAAAATCCAAATCAATAGGTATTGGAAGGGACAAGTCCCTACGCCCCAGGTGGCAATTATTTCAGCCCCAACATAACACTTTCGGAGTTTAATCAGAGTAGTCTCAAAGGCTTTAACACCTTCAGTTCCTTCAATAACTTTATTTCCAAGGTCAGAAGAGGGAACATTCATTCATATTTGTACTCTTTCAACACCACTTGCAACTCCTCAAAACCTGCAACAGTCCATGCCTAATCCAGCAAGTCCTGAACAATGGCAAGGAACATACACATCATACAAGTGCCAAGCAAAGACCACCTTCAACAAGAGTGTATCTAACCGAGGCAATATTACATTAAAAGGCATCGCCATCACGGAATCCCCACCAACATCTTATGAGTTACGCATGGCCAGAAACGTAATTGGGCTAGTATTACAAATATTTTTAGAGTACAAGAGTAGGTCAGAGATTTGGAACACTTCAATAAATAACCAATTGCCTAACTCTCAAAACTGGGCACTATTAAGGAGTGTGATGGAAAACTTTCTACTTGCCTGGATGAGTGCAGCAAGATTCAAGAAACTTTAAAACATCCCGGACATAACAGCCACTTGAACATATCTCAGAATTGTTACAATGCAAAAGGAAGCAATTCTGACCATCACATTTTCACTAGCTATCAGCATTTTAAGTTAATGCCAATTCCCTGCCTTTTCCCTACTTGCCACCTTAAACATTTACCACTTTCACCACTGATGCAAAGTGACAGTAGTGTACACTAGGGCACAGGTTTTTTTGAGGATTCTTCTTGAGATGTTTTCAAGAGGAAGGTTTTGATTTTCATGAGCTCCGTATTAATTCTTACCTCATCCTATCAGATGGTGCAGTCATGAAACAACAATAATCCCTGTATGTGTTGATATACAGTATCTGGACTCATGTAGGAGTAGAATTAGAAGAATTCGGTATTAGGCAACAACTTTCAAAAGCTGATTGGGGGCAGATGTTCTCAGGTAAAGGGACAGCTGGAAAATGGAAGCCTTCAGAAATGAGATAACGAGAGTCCACAGACAGTATATTCCTGAAAGGGTGAAAGGAAAGGCTGGTAGGTGTAGGGAATGCTGGATGATTAAAGAAATTGAGGGTTTAGTTAAGAAAAAGAAGGAAACATATAATGTCAGATATAGACAGGATAGATTGAGTGAATCCTTATAAGAGTATAAAGGCAGTGGGAGTATATTTAAGGGGGAAATATAGAGGACAAAAAGGGGACATGAGATAGCTTTGGCAAATAGGATTAAGGAGAATCCAAAGGGATTTTACAAATACATTAACAATAAAAGGGTAACAAGGGAGAGAATAGGGCCCCTCAAAGATCAGCAAGACGGCCTTTGTGTGGAGCCACATGGGATGCAGGAAGATACTAAACAAGTATTTTGCATCAGTGCTTACTGTGGAAAAGGACATGGAAGATATAGAATGTAGGGAAGCAGATGGTGACATCTTGAAAAATGTCCATATTACAGAAGTAGTAGTGCTGGATGTCTTGAAATGCATAAAAGTGGATAAATCCCCAGGATCTGATCAGGTGTACCCTAGACCTCTGTGGGAAACTAGGGAAGTGATCTTTTCTGAACCCTTTCAAGTTTCATGACACAATCAATCAAGCTTGACAGATCATGTATCTCCTCCACAGGCTTGCAGCATTCCCCTCTTTGAAGACTATCCCTTTTGAAGCCTTCTGCAATACCACCCTCAACCCTCCAATAGACTTTTCTTCACTGAAACCACTGCATTGCTCCTCCATTTCCTTGCAATCACATTCCTCACCCCCTCCCTTTAGCAACATTTTCCCACTGGCACACACCAGCTCACCACATCCCACATCCTCATGACAACCTAACAGACTCAATTCCTGATAATGTCTCCCAGTCCTAGATTCCCTGATAAAAATGCATCCCAGCAAAAGGCTCACTATGAACCTATTACAGTAAGCATGAGAGAGAACCGAACACATGATAGGAAGAGCCCCTCCTCACCAATATTGCCCATTCTACTTATACCAGCAACTTTTCTCTGACTGACTGCCCCCATGTTAGAATTTTCCCAGGCTTTTTGGGAATATTGAAAATAAATTGACCTACTGGCCCCTTGTATTTTGAGTGCCTGTGTTTGTCCTCCACAACATAGATGCAATAATTTGCAAGGATTCTTCAAACAGCATCTTCTAAACCCAACTAGCAAGCTCCTCTCCAAGTTACATGCTATCCTGACTGGTAACTATACTGCTGTCAAAATCCTTGAACTTTCTCTCTCACAGCGGTGTTGCTATAACTTCACCAGTGGTTCATGACAGCAGCTCAGTGTGCTCAAAGGTTGGATGACAAAAGTGATGAAAAACAAAGCTTAATAAATACTTGTGCAAAAAACTGATTTTGTTAAAACTAAACCAATTATTCTCACCCACGTGCTTTCTACAGGTCACAAAAAGAATATACTACAGCAAGGAATGGCCTAGTGATATCATTGGACTGTTAACCAGAAACCCAATGGGGAACCTGGGTTCAAATCCTATCATGGCAAATGGTGGAATTTGAGTTCAATAAAAAACATTTGGAATTAAAAGTCTAATAATGACCATGAATCTGCCCATGAATCCATTGCTGATTGTTGGAAAAACCCATCTGGTTCACTAATGTGCTTTAGGGAAGGAAACTGAAATCCTTACCTGGTCTGACCCGAATGTGATTCCAGACCCACAGAAACATGGTTGACTCCTAACTGCCCTCTAGGCAATTAGTCATGGGCAATAAATGCTGCCTTGCCAGCAATGCCATCATCCCGTAAATTTAAAAAAAAGTGATTACTCAAAGCACTGGGAAGCACGTTAATTTTGAAGCACAAAAACGCCCAAGACAAAAATACAAGAAAAATAAAGCACTGTCTGCTCACAGGCTCCCTTTCAGAATGTTTGACTCTCTCGCACAAAGTACATGAGCTTACACATTCAATGTAAAACGAACTATCCAAAATATTCAGTTTCATGGGTTTCTAAGGGGCACAGAATCCAATATCATTTCTGTGATAGCGTCAGAGATATTGTTAATAGACGAAAAGAGTTTCAACAGGATAGGATACGAATGATTTTTATCCTGTACCTTATTACCTTGAGATATTTTTAAAATCTTGATAGCCATTTGAGTCGGTCAAAACTACAATCCCTTTGACAGTCTCAATCTTCCTAAAATGATGGAACAGAACACCTGGCGACACTTAATGCATAGCAGTAAAAACATTAGAATGACTGTTAATGGGTGCAGGTCACTGAAGAGATTCAAAGATGAAAAGATAATGGATTTCATATGTATGGAACTTAGTTTTCTTGTACAGAGTATTGAGAAATCTTTAGCTCTAAAATTGTGGTTGTTTTTCCTAAACACATGACAGCACAAACTTAGAAGAAGTAAATATGGAAATAAATCTTTCAGATCATTTTTAGATTACTTTACAGTGTGGAAACAGGCCCTTCGGCCCAACAAGTCCACACCGACCCGCCGAAGCGCAAACCACCCATACCCCTACATTTACCCCTTACCAAACACTACGGACAATTTAGCATGGCCAATTCACCTGACCTGTACATCTTTGGACTGTGGGAGGAAACCCACGCAGACACGGGGAGAATGTGCAAACTCCACACAGTCAGTCGCCTGGAATTGAACCCGGGTCTCTGGCGCTGTGAGGCAGAATATGGAATATCAGTAATACTTGGAGTGAAGCACAGTCTGTAACTCAAAAACAAACTCACTTCAAGAACAAAAACATGACACTTGACAGGATAGCACATCCTTCCACAAGAACACAAAACAGTGTGAAATTAATTACAGTTAATGTATGAATGAATGGAAAAATGCTCATTAGGTAACCAGCAAACTTCCAGAACAAAGCCAAAACCTGGGTGAGGAATACATCATCCCTGTAAACCTCACATATTGAGTACTTCAAAATAGAATACTGTTTCTTAAAGTAATGACATGCACTTTGTCAATTGAGTCAAATGAGAATTCAACATATTCAGAAATTAAATACCATGATCGAAAATAGACACGTTGCCAAAGATTTTTGTCTTGCAATGAAAAAGGACAAATGGAAGAATGCCAAATTTCAAACCATCAATTTTGAACAA
The DNA here is from genome assembly GCF_037043375.1 of Chiloscyllium plagiosum. NCBI lineage: Eukaryota > Metazoa > Chordata > Chondrichthyes > Orectolobiformes > Hemiscylliidae > Chiloscyllium > Chiloscyllium plagiosum. The sequence continues at coordinate 38,582,965 of NW_028270177.1, forward strand.
CTCATACAAAAGGAGAAAAAGGGAGCTCATTAATGCTCAAGGGTAAAGTAGCTCAAAAAGTTTAGCTTCAACTATGTAAGAGATATTTTCCTCTAACAGGATGTTGCCACCAGTTCAACCTTCCAACTATTCGAACGGACAATATATTGAAAGTGTAATGTCATGTACGTATTGTAGCAATTAGTTGAGCGAATAAAGTGGCAATTTAGTTGTTCATAATAGATATAAACAATACTCACCAAATGACAGTTGCAAAACTCAAGACAAAACACCTACTGTTAGATGCAATTGGGAAACACTTGTTGAACAATCCTGCCACTAATTTAAGATAATCAGTTGATCTTATTAATTGCATATTCATAATGTACTCAATCTCTGCAAAAAAAAAACTTATGAATGACCTAGGAGTCTATTGTTCCCCATTGCTTTCTTCATGGGAAAAACTCAGAAAATTAGTCATTTGACAACCGATCAGCAACCCTTTCTCCTGTAATGAGATGCGAATTCAAAACATAAATAACGATGGATCTTTTGTTAGTTTGACTGTACCTTATTTATAAGTTACCTCATTGCCTCAATGACTTGTGGCCAAAATAAAATTGGTTCTAGTCACTGAATTTGTTTGGTTACCTTCCTATTCATTTTATCTCTCTTAAAATCTGCAAATAAAACATATTTTTGAACAGAGGAATTTCTTATTTTAGACTTGAAACATTTGGCTCTAATTTTTTAAGTACACCTTCTTGCCCGAGAATTGCCAATTAGTGAAAACAGTTTCTCTATATCCATACAATTTGTTTGTTTTAATAATTTGAAAACTTTGATGAAGTCATCGCTTACATCTAAATTTCAAGTAATACACCCCTACTTTTTCTCCAATAATTTAACCCTAGCAATTCAGGTATCATTCTGGTCAACACTTCCTTAACAGTTTTGTCATACAGTGGTAGTGCCCCTGCCTCTGTGCCAGAATGTCCAAGATCAAGTCCCATCTATAGTGGAGGAGTGTCATAACATGTCCAAACAAATTGATTAAAAATAATTTTTTACACACGGTCTACTCTTCCTACAGTATGGCATCTAGACCAGCTCACCATCCCTCAGATGTGGTCTTGACTGGGTTCTGTATAATTAAAAAACACAACACCAAGTTATTTGGAAGTACTAACTTTCAGAGCACTGCTCCTTCATCAGGTACCTAGTGGGGCAGGATCACAAGACGCAGAATTTATAGCAAAAGTTCAGTGTCATGCAATTGAAACAATATATTGAACAAACCTAGAATGCTGTTACCGTATATACTTGTGTAAAAGTTGAATTGTTTAGACTATTTTTAAAGGTTCAGTTTGTAGGGCCGACTATTACACAGGCACTAGTTTTGAGGGGCTGTAAATCGTGCTGCAGTTTGAAATACCATATTATTAGCAGATACTATGTTTGATTGCTCAACTAATCCCAGGTAAAAAAGAAAAACACAATGAATTATGGTAAAGGTAATTACCAGATAAAAGCAAAAGAAACAAGAATGAATTACTGTTAGTAAATTTTATTTATATATACCAGTACAAAAATTTAACATGTCAAAGATTCATTAAAATCATGCAAAATCACACTGTTCAACATCGTCATGGCCTGGTATAGTGGCACTCAAAACGAAACATTTATTAAATTCTGAATGTTTAAGCATCTTGAACCTCCCCACCAAATTCTTCCGTTTCCCTCCCATTTAATCTCATATGTTATGAACCTCAGCAACATTAGCAAATTTGTCAAAGAATTAAAGATATATGTAGCTAATATCATATTTTTATTCAGATATAATGGCACAATTAAAATTATTAATTTTTTAATGATATTAACTTTTGGATGAGCAAAGAGTAGAGTTACCAGAATGAATGAATGCAATTTTGTTTAACTGGGTTAATGGGAACATGCAGTTTCCTTTGTAACAGGTTTATAATGCAATATAGCAAGGTCAACTTTTACATGAAATATATGGCCAAAATTAAGGGGTTGACTTTTATACGAGATCAACTTTTACACACGTATATACGGTAAGTCTTTCATTAATCCGAATCCCAATCTTGAGTCAGTGAGAAACTGTAATGACCTCCTCAGGAGACAGACATAGGATGCAACTGATATGGTACCCTTCGTTGTCCAGTACTTCCCGGAAGCAGAGAAACTACACCATGTTCTCCGCAGCCTGCAACACATTACCGATGATGGTGAGCACCTTCCCAAGACCTTCCCTAAGCCTCCACGTTTCGCCTTTTAAAAAAGAAACCCACCAAATCTTAGACTATTACCCGCAGCAAACTGCCCAGCCATCAGAACAACATCGACCACAACACCGTACAAACTTGTCATGGCAACCGCTGCAAGGCATGTCAGAGTGTCAATACGGACGCCATCACTACAGATGGGAACAGCACCCACCATATACAAGTCAGGTACTCATGTGACTCGGCCAACTTTGTACATCTCATACGCTGTAGGCAAGAATGCCCCGAGGCATGATAGATTGGTGAGACCAAGCAGATGCTACAACAACGAATGAATGGATACTGCACAACAATCGCCAGACAGGGATGTTCCCTCCCAGTGGAGGAACACTTCAGCGGTCAGGACATTTGGCCTCGGATTTTCGGGTGATCATCCTCCAAGGCGGACTTCAGGATATGCAACAGCGCAGATTTGGCGAGCAGAGGCTGATGGCCAAATTTGGTACTCATGAGGATGGCCTCAACCGGGACCTTGGGTTCATGTCACACTACAGGTGACCCCACTGCAGCACACACACACGCGTCCATGGGGTGAATTAGCCTTATGATCCAGCCCCACTAGTTACCTGATGAAGGAGCAGTGCTCCGAAAGCTAGTACTTCCAAATAAACCTGTTGGATATAACGTGGTATTGTGAGATTTTTAATTTTGTCCACCCCAGTCCAACACCAGCACCTCCACATCATGGGGTTTTATATAGATGAAGCATAATTTCTAGCCCATTGTAATTCTAGTCCTATAGTTAGAAAAACCACATATCATTAGTTTTATTCATTATTGTGATGACTTAATAGCATATATACTTGGGCTTCCAGTTCCTTTTGGACCTCTACTGTTTTTAACCTTTTCACAATTTCAAAATGACTCTCTTCGCCAATTTTAGATCTAAATAGATTAAATCATATTTGTCTGCAGCTTTTCCCCTTAATTTATCAATACCTCTTGTAATAATTTGGTACTATGTACATTGCTTGTAATGCCACCTACCTTTACATCATTGACAAATTTAGATGTGTGGCTTTTTATTGATCTTTGGGAAACACTGCATCATAATAATAAAGTATCTGCCCTATTATCCCTATTCTCTGCCTCTGGGCACTAAGCCAAATTTCTAACCAGATTAATAATTTGCTTTCAATTTCATGAGTTTCAACTTTAATGTTTCAGTTCCTTATGGAGGGCATTAACAAATGTAACCAGGAATCCAAATGAATATCATTAATAGGCATTCCCTTATCCGCTATCAACCAAATGTTCTATCATTCCTTGGTTTTCCCCTTTCACTTTGTAATGGAATGCCATACACAAACTTCCAATCTAAGGAAAGGGATCAGAGATAACAGAACTTTGGAAACTTACTGTCATCTGCATATTTTAAAATTACAGGACAGAAATCACCTCAGTCGGGGTATTTATCAATGATTACAACTACTTTTATTCTTTTGTTTACATTAATTTGTGTCTATCCCTTATTCAATGTCAGAATTCCTGGATTGAAGACCACAGGCTGACCACTTCCTTAAGGGAAATGCTAAATCAAAATTATAATTCAATTAATACTTTATTTACTTTTGTTCAATGACAGGGCCCACCTTGTGGTTACCACTCTACTTCTCACAGTCTTGTTGTTCAACCTTGATATCCCTTACAAATTGTCCAACTCGTCACCAAACTTCCTTTTCCAAACAGGTTGCCTCAACATTCCATCCACAAGATATAATCCTACTGCAGCTGTAACCACTGTGACTCCTCTCTCAGTTAACCTTAACTATCCATAACACTAGTCCAATGACCCTGGCTCCTTTCCACAGACACTCTCATACCCCACTTCGTTATTGGCCCACTTACCAAACATCCCAGACATTTGCATCAAACCTGAACATACCCACATTTCCAGGCCCTTCCCATTGACCTGAACCACCCTTGGTTAACAGCACCGCCCCAATCGCCGAAGCCCCGCCCCAAGTTACCCTGGCTCCTCCCTTAGTTGCCCCAGCACCACCCAAGTTATCATAGGCCCGCCCTCGTTAGCATGGCCCCCACGAGTTACCCAGGCTCGTCCCCTGGTTACATTAGTCCCGCCCATAGTTACCAGGGCCCTCACTGGTCTCCATGGCTCTCACTAGTCAACATGGTTTTGGTTCCCTTAACCTTCACCTCTAGTTACACTGGCTCCGCCTCTAGTTACATTAGCTCCACCTCTAGTTACCCTGGCTCCTCCCCTGGTTACTCTAGCACCAATCTCTCAGTTACCGCCGCTCTGCCCGCTCCTGGATCTGGGTTTAAATGGAGCTGAAGCCGGGGGTACGTTTAAAGGTCTTACCCCGAGCGCCGCTTCCCTCCGCGGGCAGGCACTGCTCCGATCACCCTCACCTGCCCGGGTCCAGGTGTCACAGGGTTACTCGGTGCTGTCAGAGCCACCGGTTCGGGAACCTCAGAGCTCATCTCGGCGGCCATGGCCAAAGCGAGCACAATAAGCAGCGTGCACTGCGCAGCCGCGGAGCTGCCGTCAGGACCCGGATCGGAGTGGGCGGCGCTGCGGGTGGGGGGTGGGGCAAGTGGATTGTTCTCGGGGGCAGGGGCGGCATAGATTGTTCCCTGAGTGGGAGGGGGAAATTCTGGATTGTTCCTGGGATGGGGAAATCTGGAATGTTCCATGGGGAGGAGGGTGGTTTCAGGAGTGTCCCCCAGGGGAAGGGGATCTGGATTGTTCTGGGGGGTAGGACAGGGGTATCTGAATTGTCCCCATAGGGGCAGGGGTATCTAGGTTGTCCCCATAGGGGGAGGGGTATCTGAATTGTCCCCATAGCAGGAGGGGTAGCTGAATTATCCCCATGGAGGGGGGTGTGGTGAAGGAGGGGGAGATCTGGATTGTCCTCCTGGGAGAGGTGGACTGGGATTGCCCCCCAGGGGACGATGGATCAAGATTGTCCCCCCCGGGAGAAGCGGAATCTGGATTGTTTTCCCGGGAGAGGGGGATTCTGGATTGTTTCCCCAGGGAAGGAGGGTGATTTCTGAGGGGAGCAGATTTTCAGGAGTGACCCCGGTGGGGGAGGAGAATCTGGATTGTCCCCCAGGGAGAGGGGAATATGGATTATTTTCCCAGGGGAGGGGTATCTGGATTGTCCTGTCAGGGATGGAGATTGGGATTGTCTCCCAGGGGAAGATGGATCAGCATTGTCCCCTCTGGGGGAGGGGGAATCTGGTTCCAGTCGTTCCAGATTGTCCCCAGCAGAGGGTGAATGTTAGTAATCTGGGGTAGTATTCTGTATGATAACAAATTCTCTTTCAACATTTTTTGCTTCTTATTGATAAAAATATCATCCTTGGGAAAGAAATGATTGTTGGACTGATCAATAATACATCAGAATAAGTGATTCCAAAAGGATTTAGAAATAAGTTAGCTAGGTGCATGTATCCAGAAGAGCAGGTCACTACCACCGTACCAAAACAACACTGTCATTGGGTGGATTAGATTAGATTCCCTATAGTGTGGAAACAGGCCCTTTGGCCCAACAAGTCCACACTGACCCCCTGAAGAGTAACCCACCCAGACCCATTTCCCTCTGACTAATGCACCTAACACTGTGGGCAATCCAGAATAGCCAATTCACCTGGCCTGCACATCTTTGGACCATGGGAGGAAACCCACGTAGACACAGAGTGTGCAAACGTCACGCAGTCGCCCAAGGCTGGAATTGAACCTGGGTCCCTAGCACTATGAGGCAGCAGTGCTAACCACTGAGCCACCATGCTGCCCTATGGGTTAGCCATTAATTGCCCATAGTGTCCAGGGATGTGCTGACTATTGGAATTACCCATGAGAAATGCAGAGGTGCAGGGAAAAGGTAGTGCAGTGGATTTGGCAGGATCCTCAACATGGGGGGGGGGGGGGGTGCGGTGTGGACTTGCTTCCTGGTACACACGGTAGGGATCTTATGATCACACAGCACATGGAGAAATATTCAACATCAATAATGTCTCTGGGGAAAAGTCTAACTATTTTGGACACCTCACAGAGGTGTACTGCATGGAAACAGATCTTTTGGTTCAACTCGTCCATGTCGACCAGATATCTTAGACAAATCTAGTGCCATTTGGCACATTTCCATCTAAACTCTTCACATTCATATACCCATCCAAATGCCCTTTAAATGTTGTCATTGTATCAGCCTCCACCACTTCCTCTGGCAGCTCATTTCATACACATATCATCCTCTATGAAAAAGTTGCCCCTGAGGTTCCTTTTCAATCTTACCTCTCTACCTTAAACACATGCCATCCACTTTTGGACTCCTCCACCACTCTAGAGAAAACAGCCCCAGCCTATTCAGCTTCTTCCTGACAACTCCAACCCTGGTAACATCCTTGTAAATCTTTTCGGAACCCTTTCAAGCTTCACAACATCCTTCATATAGCAGAGAGACCAGAATTGCACACATTATTCCAAAAGTGGCCTAACTAATGTCACTTACAGCCACATAGTGACCTTCCAACTCCTACACTCAATGCACTAACCAATAAAGGCAAGCATACCAAACACCTTCACTGCCACTTGCCAGCCCACTGGCCAATCTGAACAAGATCCCATTGTACTCTGAGTTAACCTTCTTTGTTGTCAACTACACCTGCAATTTTGGTGTCATCTGCAAACTTACTACTTCACCTCCTATGTTCACAGCCAAATCATTTATACAAATGATGAAAAGCATTGTACCCAGCATACCACTGGTCACAGGCCTCCAGTCTGAAAAGCAAAACTCCATCACCATCCTCTGCCTTCTACCTTTGAATCAGTTCTGTATCCAAATGGCTCATATTCCCTGTATTCCACCTTCTAATCAGTCTACCATGAGGAACCTTGTTGAATGCCTTACTGAAGTCCATGCAAATCACATTCACCACTCTGCCTTCATCAGTGCTCTTTGTTACTTCTTCAAAAAAACTCAAATCATGTTAGTGAGACACGATTTCCCATCCACAAAGCCATGTTGACTGTCCCTAATCAGTCCTTGCCTTTCCAAAGACACATAAATCCTATCACTCAGGATTCCCTCCAACAAGTTACATACCATTGGACCCCATTTACCACAGTCTGAGAAAAAGAACAGGATATGATATCACCACAGGAAATGGCATCACCAACCCAAGGAAACCTAAACACATAAATAGAAAGCAGGTCACTAACACCAGTGCTTCACCAGATGCTCACTGATGATTTTACCTAGTATGGTGATGAAACATCTGTAAACAAACCTTCCAGCTCAGCGAGCAAGCTTACATCCACTTATCCATGACTGATGTTCGGCTCACTGGTCTATAGTTCCCTGGATTTTCCTCACCATCTTTGTTAAATAATGGCACCATGTTAGCCAACCTCCAGGCTTCCAGCACGTCACCTGCGGCTATCAGTGATACAAGTATCTCAGCAAGAGGGCCAGCAATCACTTCCCTAGCTTCCCGCAAAATTCTATGGTACACCTGGTCAGGTCCCAGGGATTTATCCACCTTTACGCTTTTTAAGACATTCAGCACCTCCTGCTCTGCAATATGGACATTTTTCAAAATGTTGCTATTTATTTCCCTACATTCTTAATTTTCCATATCATTCTCCACAGTAAATATTGTTGCAAAATATTCATGGTTCCACACATAGGTTGCCTTGGTGATCTTTAAGGGACCATTTTCTCTCCCTAGTTACCCTTTTGTCCTTAAATATATTTGTAGAATCCCTTTAGATTCTCCTTAACCCCAAAACTATCTTGTATCCCCTTTTTACCCTCCTGATTTCCCTCTTTCGTCCACTCCTACTGCCTTTATACTCTTCTAAGGATTCACTCAATCTCTGCTGTCCATACTTGACATATGCTTACTTTTTCTTGATAAAAACCTCAATTTCTCTAGTCATCCAGCATTGCCTATACCTACCAGCCTTGCCCTTCACCCAAACAGGGACATACTGCCTTTGGATCTGGTTATTTCATTTTTGAAGGCTTCCCAATTTTCAGCTGTCCATTTACCTGCGAACATCCGCTCACAGTCAACTTATGAAAGTTCTTGCCCAATATCATCAACACTGGCTTTCCTTCAATTTAGAACTTCAACTTTTAGATCCAGTCTATCATTTTCCATCACCATTTTAAAACTAATAGAATTATGGTCATTGGCCCCAAGCTTCAGTCACCTGCCTTATTTCCCAAGACTAGGTCAGGTTTTGCACCTTTCCTAATAGGTACATCCACTCGCTAAATCAGAAAATTTTCTCGTACGCACTTCACAAACTCCTCTTCATCCTAGCCCTTAACACTATGGCAGCTCCAGTCCATGTCTAGAAAGTTAAAATCCCCGACCAAAACCGCCCTATTATTGTTACAGATAACTGAGATCCTCTTACAAATTTGTTTCCCAATTTCCCACTGACTATTGCGGGGTCTATAGTACAATTCCAATAAGGTGATCCACTCAAATAACTTCCGTGGATGTATTCCCATGAATATCTTCCTTAAGTACAGCTTCTGGCAACCGCAAGATATAACAGGATGGCAACAAGTGTGTCTGTAAGTAAAAGTTCTCAGTTATGACAATGCTGAATTCAGTTCAGAAAAAAGTCAACCAGAATTAGAGCAGCTGAGTGACTTGTATGAAAAACAGCTTCCTGATGATGTGACATTACAACTAGGAAATGATACTCACTGCTCAGCTTGAATACCAAAAAGTGGAGCTCCAGTACCTTTATTTTTCAGTTTTACTGGTTGTGAAGTGCTTTTTGCCAGGAGTCAAAGCTTTGAGAAGCACTGATATTAGAAGTTTTCTAAAATATTTGTGGAGAGTAAATGGTGAACTACATTTATGGACAGAATATTAGATGATAAAAGTAAATTACTACGGATGCTGGAATCTGAAACCAAAAGAGAAAATGCTGGAAAATCTCAGCAGGTCTGGCAGCATCTGTACGGAAAGAAAAGAGCTTACGTTTCGAGTCTAAGGGTCAGTTAGACTCAAAACGTCAGCTCTTTTCTCTCCTTATAGATGCTGCCAGACCTGCTGAGATTTTCCAGAATATTAGATGAGTTTAGTCACCAAGAGATCAGTGAAGATCATAGTGAAATCCTAAAAGACATTTTTGAGAGGTTCAGTGCATACCTCCAGGAAAAAAATCAACTCAGCAGGTCCATTGAGACAAATTTCACAGCCTGAGTCAGGAACCAAGTGAGCCCATTGATAATTTCTCAACAAAACTAAACAATGTAGCCAGCAAGTGTAAATTCCTGGAAATGGATAAGTAGTTGGTAAAATAGCTCATTTTGTTGCTCTGTACAGCCGACCGTACAAACATGTCTCATTGGAAAAGACAATCAATACCACAAGCTACTAGTCCACATGAAGCCACAAATAGAACTGAGATGCTGACTCCCAAAAAGTTAGTTTTAAATTTAGCCGAGAGAAAGGTAGCAAGGTCAATGCAGTGAAACAGCAAAGGAATGCACACCATTCAGAGAGAAAGATGTGTAAGATCTGTGAACAACCATATTTGTTCATAGACATAAAGAAATGTCTTACAAACAGAACAAACCACAGATCTTCTAGAAAGCCCAATCACTTGAAAAGTATGGAAAGAACAAATAAAAAAGATGTTACCACGAGCAGAATAAGGAACCAAAATATCCATGTTTTTGGTAGATGGTGAGTTTGTAGACAAAATAAGCATTGGAAGAATGCAACTGCACAAAATGTGTGGATGTGATACATCCCAAAGAAAAGAAATTTAGACAGCCATTTGAATCAGAAAGAAAATGAAAACTAAATCTGAAGATTGATGTGAGAGCACAGATATGCAATAACATGATCCTGCTCAGTCGATAACAGAAGATCATTACTGAAATTTTGAAGGAAAATAGATACTAAAATAAGATGCTCTAAACCACAGAATGACATTCTGTATACAGAGGAAATGAGATACAACAATCAGGCACAACCCAAAACAGAGGGATACACAGACAGTGTGAACATTGCTGAAAGACATAATCTTGCTATCCTGTAGATGAACAATTGTAAAGAGTTGCAGCCATGAGAGTCAACAATAAAATGAAGGATATGTCATTGAGGGTTGAAGGTAGAACTCTTTATTCATTCACAAGGGTGTCACTGACTAGGTAGCATTTATTGCCCATCCCTATTTTGCCCAGATTGCTGTGTGTCTGGAGTCACAAGTAGGCCAAACCAGTTAAGGATGGCAGTTTTCTTCCCTAAAGGGCATTAGTGAACCAGATGGGTTTCTCCAACAATGGATTCATGGTTGTCATTAGACTTCTAATTCCAGATATTTTTATTGAATTCAAATTCCACCAGCTGCTGTGACAGGATTTGAACCAGGTCCCCAGACAGTAGCTGGGTTGATAGTCCACGCATAATACCACTAGGCCATCACCTTCCCATCAGTACATCCTCCAATCAGAAGCAAGAATGCCTATAGACAGTTTTACCAAGACAGTTGGATGCTTTAAAGATGTGAGTACCATATCACAATTGATCCAAAGAAGAAACCAATTATTCATATCTACATAAAGTACTGATCAAATTGAAAGGAAAGATAGAAAGAGAACTCCAAGAATTGAAAGAAAAAGAAGTGATTACCAGAGTGATAGAGCCCACAAAATGGGTAAGTTTCATTTGTGGTGAGGCAGCAGCCAAACGAAAGCTCAGAATTTTCCTAAATTTCAAAGATCTTATGCAATATAGAAAAATCATTAACCCATTCAAATACTAGCAGTGATAGAAGTGTTCAGCAAACTTGAGGCCAGAAACAGATACTGAAAAGTGAAGCTTTATGAGGAACTTTCACTGTTGACAACATTAAAATACTCTTCAGTCATTGCAAACTCCTGCATTTATCTTTTCGGCCTTAAGTGAACCAGGCTATGTTTCAGTAGAAGATGGACAGGTTGCAAAAGAGTAGTTAGCTTATCCAAATCTGTGACGTAGTTGAGGAAAATCATGACCACCATTGGATTGAAGCCAGGGAGAGAACTAAGAACGCCGGAATTGAGAGCAATGCACCATAAAGTTGGCCAGATGTTAGTACATCCGAATACAGGTACTTTACACAATTTATGGAGTCAAGCTGAGTCCTGAAAAGATCACAACTTACCTATAAGGTCATGTACAATAATCATTCATGGAAATCTGACATCACATCACCACAAAAATTCATATATCAAATTACTAATTTGTGAGGTAGGCATAAAAACAACCAAATGTTAAACAGAGTGTTCAACATTAGATGTGATCCCACAATTGATAGTAGTTGCTAAATAACCTTGAGTGTGATATGAATTTCACAGAAAACCAAACAAATGTTTATACAATGTAGAGCTAGTTCAGAATTGACTGTGTCACCAGCTGAACAAAGCTGATCCTTATAAATGTTATTGCAGTCATTTACATCTGTAGAAACTATAAGTACTATTGATGTTCTCTGGATGAAAAGTCAGAGCTGATTAGTTTTGTTTCACTATTACAGTTTGGCATTAACATTACATCACTGCCAAAGTTCAATAAATGCTATGTGCCCAGTAGAAATGAGGAACATTGAGCAGAAATATTGCTTCTCAAAAGAAGATGGAAGAAATTAAGAAAAAAATGAATGTAAGGGTTACAATTGGAAGTAAGCTACACTTCCTAAAAACCTTAAACTCAATAAACGACAACGACGCCTCTTCAAAAGAGCTGTTTTGCTTTGCGCCACACTTCTATCTTTTGTAATTCTGTAATCTCCTCTTCTGCGATTATCTGTCCAATTTCTTTTTTTCAGGTAAAGCATTCAAAATCCTAAGAACCTTCTAGGTGAAATAAATACTATTCTCATTTTTTCTGGATCTTTTGCCAAACTTGTCAACCAATCAATAATCTTTCCACCTGCAATTATTATGATGATCTGAAATTTGGCATTCTTGAATTTTTTGTGATGAATGTGAGACAGAAGCTTCAGCAACATGTCTCTCTAATCAACAGTATTCAAGATTTTAAATATATGATCTCACTTTTTGCCCCACTCACCAGAGGAAATTGCTTTATCTCTACACTCAACTAAAACTGCATCTTGAAAACTTCTTATTAGGTAATCTCTTGACTTTTCTGATCCAATAAGAACAGTTCTAACTTTTCCACCGTCTCCCTCAACTCAGAAGATTCAGATAACTAAAATGTAAGAAGAAAATGTATACTAGTAGATGAATACAGTACAAAAGCAGTGAAGTTATGCTGAATCAGTAACATCTGATTTAAGCCTCTGTAAGGTCTAATCCATCTATTTCTCGGCCACTATACTTTAGGCAGGATGAAGTGAGGGTCCTTCACAGGGCACAAAAGAGATTTAACAAAGATGGTTCCAGCAATAAGGGATTTTTGTTACAAGGTTAGCTTGGAGAAGCTCAGTTATTCTTGGAGCAAAGGAGATTGAGGGGGAGATTGATTGAGGTGTCCAAACTTAAAACAGGTTTAGATAAGGGAGACAAAGTAAACCTGTTCCTAGTAGCTGACAAGAACAGATTTAAAATGTGAGAAAGAGATGGATGGAGGTGCATATATATATACGCAAGTGATAATGGCCTGGAACTTTTTGCCTATGGTGGCAAATTTGATGAGGGGGTGAGGAACTTGAGAGGAAATGAACATACCAGATTATAAGGAAAGAGCAGAAAAATAGGGCAGAATTTCTGTAGAAAGCTGGTGGAATTAATTGGACCAAATGATATCCTTCTGTGCTATAATACCTGAGTGATATCATGATCTATAAACTGTACATGCTGCTGGTGTGTGCATGGAAATGCCTGCTCTGATATCCTTCCAAGAGTACAATGGACCTCACTGAATGGCCAGAAGAATTTCAGCACCATTTTGGGTCTCCATCTTGCTACTAGATTAGATTAGATTAGATTAGATTAGATAGATTAGATTAGATTAGATTAGATTACTTACAGTGTGGAAACAGGCCCTTCGGCCCAACAAGTCCACACCGCCCCGCCGAAGCGCAACCCACCCATACCCCTACATTTACCCCTTACCTAACACTACGGGCAATTTAGCATGGCCAATTCACCTGACCTGCACATCTTTGGACTGTGGGAGGAAACCGGAGCACCCGGAGGAAACCCACGCAGACACGGGGAGAATGTGCAAACTCCACACAGTCAGTCGCCTGAGGCGGGAATTGAACCTGGGTCTCTAGCACTGTGAGGCAGCAGTTTAATTTTTTCAGTCCTGGAAATTTACTTCCAATGCCATTTTGAACAATTTGCTATTCTGTGGCCCTACATCCCTTTATATTTCAACTTACCCCACTGAGGCCTCCTTCTCCTTCCCATCAAATTAAACCACCTCACAATTATCTACATTAAGTTTATTTGTCACTTACATGCCCATTCCACATGTTTGTATCTATTTGTATTTTTTTTTCAATCTTAATTTCATACAACTAACTGCATGGAACTAGATCACTTGGCTAAAGAGGCATACACCGACGTTGATGCTTCACATGAGCCTTCACCGACCCAAAGTCTTTTGATTTTCATATGTCAGAGCATCCTTCCACTCCTTTCTCTTTCATGGGTTTCCCAGCTTCTCCTGCAATACTTCTTTTGCTCCTCATCCCAATCCACCCATGTTGCATTGAATTCACTCTCACTTTTTAATGGCCAAATACAGTGTAAGAATTTATTGAACTGTCTGAAGTAATCAACATGTTTGATACATGGTAAGTATTTCCTTTGTAATTAACACCTATGAATGATGGGAAATGGTTGATGCCAGGTTGGTGGTGAGGGGAGTGGGGAGAGAGGTGTTGGTGGGGAAAGCAGCTGCTCTAGTTAAACATTAATTATTCCAGTATAAAATGTTTAATAAACTCCTGAAGAAATTAGTTTTTCAAAAAAATTACTTAGAAATAGAGATAAAGCTCTTGATTAATGGATTTCACATGTGATTGAGAATAAATTACATTTGCATGCACACCAGTCACTTCTTTTGTATTCTTTTCATGGTAAAATTTGCATTTTTCTTAAGGGCTTAATGTGATTTATTGACAGAATACTAATTTGTATTTAAGGTGCTGGCGTATAGATGACTCCACTTCTTCCATGCCATTTATTTCTTCATTCCACTGCAGACCAAGCGTCATATTGAGATGGCTTCACCAATCAGAGGACTGAACTTGTTTCTGACTCCTGGGATTAAAACTGTCTTGAGGTCCATTAACACTAACTGTTACCATGGTATCAGGATCCAGCAGTTTGTGAGAATGAAAAATTAACCTTATTTGACATTCATTGGTCTTTCTGACAGAAGATAGAAATTCCAAGTGGAAATTGTGCTCACAGTTATACAGACATTAGCCAACAACATTTTGATCAATTATGTTATGCAGCTGTGTTGCAAACAGTACTCCACCCCACCCCCTATTCTGTTTCAGTGTATGGCCTTTGTAATGGCAAGAGAATGACTGCATCCCCTCAGCTGTTCCTGTTCTCTCCTGTTCCCTCCAACCCAATGACCTTGTGGAGGTTTATAAAATTGTGAGAGGCATGGATAAGGTGAATTGCCAAGGTCTTTGCCCCAGAGTAGCAAAGTCCAAAACTAGAGGGCACAGGTTTAAGGTAGGAGGGGGAGGATTGAAAAGGGACGTGACGGACAACTTTTTCACACAAAGTTAAAAATCACACAACACCAGGTTATAGTCCAACAGGTTTAATTGGAAGCACACTAGCTTACGGAGTGACGCTCCTTCATCAGGTGATAGTGGAGGGCTCAATCCTAACACAGAATTTATAGCACAAATTTACAGTGTGATGTAACTGAAATTATACATTGAAAAATTGATTGTCTGTTAAGCCTTTCATCTGTTAAAATACTCCAAATCATTTTCACACAAAGGTTGTACGCATATGGTATCAGCTGCCAAAGAAAGTGCTAGAGGCAGGTACAATTGCAACATTGTAAAGGCATTTGGACAGCTACATAGATAGGAAAAGTTTTGAGGGATTTGGGAAAAAAACATGAGCTAATGGGACTAGTTCAGTTTAGGAAAACTGGTTGGTCTGTACAAGTTGGACCAAAGACACTTTGTCCGTGTTGGATGACTTGATGGCTCTATGTTTAACAAAATCAAACAAGCTTGAGTGGTACTTTACTATAATGTCAAAGTTCAACCGGGAAAGTTGTCTTATTGATGGAAAAGGCATTAGTTAAAGCTTATCTGGTTTTCTGATCCTCAGTTTGCCATCTGAGAGCAACAAGAATATTCTTATATGTCAGAAATTGTGACACAGAACAGTTTACTGACCATCACCCCATTTCCCATGATGGTGGATGGAAAGTGTGCAAACTGTTGAGATGGACTAACTGCTTAAAGGATACAGAAAGTTATTTTTAGTTTATTCACTCATGGGACATGGACATTGCTGCCTGGGAATTTTTGGCCATCCCTAATTGCTCTTGAATCCAGCATCCAGCAAACAGACCAACAGCAGTGGGAAATAACATACTTAAAGCCTTGACATACCCAACTTCCATTTTGAATCATCCAGTCATTCATTCAAATTTGATTGACTGCCAGCTGCCTTGCCCCCCTCGCCCCCCTCTCCCCCCCACACACACCCCCACCCCCACCGGTGTCACTAACAGAAAGGTCCCCTCAACAGTGATGATTAAAGATTTATTCCAACGCTTAACATATTAGTTGTTCATTGCTCAGAAGAGGTTGAGAAAAATGTTCTTCTTTGTAACTTCTTTGTAACCTCAGCTAGTGCTGAAATTGAATCCAAGCTATTGGCATCACTCTCTCTCCGCAGTATTTATATTACAGGACTCTATTAAAACTTTCTGACTCACAAGTGTCGAGTGCTACCCATTTCAATACAGGTTCAATATCCATTTCATAAATCTCATAATAAGGATCAACAGAAGGTTAAAAATTGAGCAGATAGAGCCAGAGAGTCATAGAGATGTACAGCATGGAAACAGACCCTTCGGTCTAACCCGTCCATGCTGACCAGATATCCCAACCCAATCTTGTCCCACCTGCCAGCACTTGGCCCATATCCCTCCAAACCCTTCCTATTCATATACCCATCCAAATGCCTTTCAAATGTTGCAATTGTACTAGCCTCCACCACCTCCTCTGTCAGCTCATTCCACACATGTCCTACCCTTTGCGTGAAAAAGTTACCCCTTAGGTCTCTTTTATATCTTTCCCCTCTCACCCTAAACCTATGCTCTCTAGTTCTGGACTCCCCGACCCCAGGGAAAAGACTTTGTCTATTTATCCTATCCATGCCCCTCATAATTTTGTAAACCTCTATAAGGTCACACCCCTCAGCCTCTGACGCTCCAGGAAAAACAGTCCCAGCATGTTCAATTTCTCCCTATAGCTCAAATCCTCCAACCCTAGCAACATCCTTGTAAATCTTTTCTGAACCCTGTCAAGTTTCACAACATCTTTCCAATAGGAAGGAGACCAGAATTGCATGCAATATTCCAACAGTGGTCTAACCAATGTTTTGTACAGCCGCAACATGACCTCCCAACTCCTGTATTCAATACTCTGACCAATAAACAAAAGCATACCAAATGCCTTCTTCACTATCCCATCTACCTACGATTCCACTTTCAAGGAGCTATCAACCTGCACTCCAAGATTTCTTTGTTCAGCAAAATTCCCTAGGACCTTACCATTAAGTGTATAAGTCCTGCTAAGATTTGCTTTCCCAAAATGCAGCACCTCACATTTATCTGAATTTAACTCCATTTGCCACTTCTCAGCCCATTGGTCCATCTGATCAAGAACCTGTTGTAATCTGCGGTAACCTTCTTTGCTGTCCACTACACCTCCGATTTTGGTGTCATGATTAGATTAGATTACTTACAGTGTGGAAACAAGCCCTTCGGCCCAACAAGTCCACACCGACACGCCGAAGTGCAACCCACCCAAACCCATTCGCCTACACTTACCCTTCACCTAACACTACAGGCAATTTACCATGGCCAATTCACCTAACCTAAACATCTTTGGACTGTGGAAGGAAATCGGAGCACCCGGAGGAAATCCACGCAGACACGGGTAGAATGTGCAAACGCCGCACAGACAATTGCCTTAGGTGGGAATTGAACCCAGGTCCCTGGCGCTGTGAGGCAGCAGTGCTAACCACCGTGCCGCCCAAACTTCAAATGTAAGAATTATACCTCTTTTACTCACATCCAAATCATTTATATAAATGACAAGAAGTAGTGGACCCAGCACCGGTCCTTGTGGCACTGCACTGGTCACAGGCCTCCAGTCTCAAAAAACAACCTTCCACCACCCTCTGTCTTCTACCTTTGAGCCAGTTCTGTATCCAAATGGATCCCTATATTCCATGAGATCTAACCTTGCTAATCAGTCTCCCATGGGGAACCTTGTCGAATGCCTTACTGAAGTCCATATAGATCACATCTGCCCTCATCAATCCTCTTTGTTACTTCTTCAAAAAACTCAATCAAGTTTGTGAGACATGATTTTCCATGCACAAAGCCACGTTGACTATCCCAAATCAGTCCTTGCCTTTCCAAATACATGTACATCCTGTCCCTCAGGATTCCCTCCAACAACCTGCCCATCACCAATGTTAGGCTCACTGGTCTATAGTTCCCTGGCTTTTCCTTACCACCCTTCTTAAACAGATCCTTAATTCCACTTTATTAATTAATATTTAGATGAGAGGCTGAATTATTCCTTCACCTGGCTTTAGGGCAGCACGGTGGCTCAGTGGTTAGCACTGCTGCATCATAGTGCCAGGGGCTTGGGTTCAATTCCTGCCTTGGGCAACTGTCTGTGCAGAGTTTGCACATTCTCCCCGTATCTGTGTGGGTTTCTTCCAGCTGCTCTGGTTCCCTCCCACAGTCCAAAGATGTGCAGGTTAGGTGAATTGGCCATGCTAAATTGCTCATAGTGTTAGGTGCATTAGTCAGGGGTAAATGTAGGGGAATCTGTCTGAGTGAGTTACTATTTGGAGGGTCGGTGTGGACTTGTTGGGCCAAAGGGCCTGTATCCGCACTGTAGGGAATCTAATCTACTCTGGTAATTACTGAGCATGCTGCTAGCAATCGGAACCAAGGAAACAAAACACCTCACTCTGCTGATTTTAATTAAAGAACATTAGCTCAGATCAGAACCCATGGG
Source organism: Chiloscyllium plagiosum (assembly GCF_037043375.1). Taxonomy (NCBI): domain Eukaryota; kingdom Metazoa; phylum Chordata; class Chondrichthyes; order Orectolobiformes; family Hemiscylliidae; genus Chiloscyllium; species Chiloscyllium plagiosum. Next base: position 38,601,460 of record NW_028270177.1, read on the forward strand.
TATCTGTGAAATACTGACCATACATAACAGAGTTTGGTTTTGATATTGCAGACAGGTACAGAAAATTTGCTTATGGAGACTTGTTCTGAATTGTTATCATTAAAAGACTAAACAGAGGAATTATTAAACAAAAATAGAATAATATTGCTCCACTTTATCTTCCACCATCCTGGTAGTCACATGACACAACAGCAATTGAATCGCTGAGTAATCACAGTGATCAATTTCTAATCATCAGGCTACAGCATACCCAGAAATGAGGCAAAGAAAACTGTCAGCAGAGGGAACTGTAAGTCCAAAGTCATCTTTTTCCTCCAAGGTATTCCAAAGTTACCACATCTTGTCTGAAATATTTCATATACTTTATCTTGCATTTTTCTGAAATTAATCAATCTCATTTACATTTGAAATTATGGTTACCACTCAGGGCACAACCAGCAAATCCAACTTGATAAAAGTCAGTGTAGTAATATTAAACAAAATTCCAATTCAGGGCATTTGAAATATGTCTCCTTTAATATCTAACCTTGCTAGTTTTCTCCCTTCCCCTTCTAGGCTTCTATTCTAACCACTATTTCCCAGCCAAGAAGATAAGCTGTGAATATCTCCCAAACACTGTGAAAAAGAAATATATTTGGAAATGTCACCAGGAAACCCAAACATTCCTGATGAGGGCTTATGCCTGAAACATCAACTCTCCTCAGATGCTGCCTGACCCTGCTGTGCTTTTCCAGCGCCACACCTTTCGACTCTGATCTCCAGCATCTGCAGTCCTTGCTTTCTCCATGAACCCAGATCTTTTGACCCAGACTGAAAACAACAAATGTTGGAGGTGACGGCGGGTCAGATTGCATCCATGGAGTTAGAGAAAGCTAATGTTTCGAGTATAAATGACACTTATCAGTCATCTAGACTTGAAACGTTAGCTTGCTCTCTCTCCATAGATGCTGTATGAGCTGCTGTGATCTCCAGCATTTGTTATTTTCATTACAGATTCCAGCATCTGCAAGTCATTTTCTCTTGTCTTTTGACCCAGAGATTGGAACACAACAACGACACCATAATACCTCTCACAACCACTATATTTAAACAAAAAATATATTTTGAATATATATCAATCTTTTTGACTTCGAGGCAGTGGGTACATGAACTCAGACTAGGTACATTACAAGACTTGTCCCAATCACCATGTATTATCAGATACCAACCAGTGTGCACTGGAATTGTGGCAAAGTGATGGACATAATGTAAAGCAATATACACTGGGGAAAAAAAACAGGAAACTGGTGTACATGGTAAAAGATGAAGAAGCAATCTAGTTATGATCTTCCACTGAAAGTTTTACACTGACGGAAGCTGTTTCTTGCAAAGATGCATTGGCTTATTAGTAGTTTGTGATACTATGAGTGTCACAAATTAATTAATCAATGGGATGAGAATTGTGTGGGCTTGACAATAGGCAGGTGTTCCACTACATCAGATTACTACCGAGCTGGTGAGTGAAAATTAGCCCTTATATCTTCAATATTGTCTGTAAATTTTATATACACTACAACAACTTCAATTTATAATGTAAGCTTATAATGCAGGCTAATTTACCAAGGCCCTTCACAGAAGGGTGAGGAATAAAATGTTTGGATTGATCTCCTTAAAATAGAGAAGGTTGTGGAAGATTCAATGGAGGTGTTGAAAATTATGAGAATTTTTGATGAGAATTCCTTTAAGGAGAGAGTCAGTAACAAACGAACATAGATTTTAAACATCTTGCAAATTAAGATGATGGGAGAGGAGGAAGTTGTCGTGACCATTGCCTGAAATGTGGATAGAAACAGATTCAGTAGAAACATTCACAAAGGAATTAACTTTATACCTAAGGAGAAAGAAATTGTTGTGATATAGGGGAAGTACATGGCGTAGTTGTGATAAGGTCAGCCAGGTGGATCTCAGAGGCTGTTAACCTGGTCCAATCAGGGAGCCTTAGCTGACAGATATAAACAGGAGTGTCAGAGGGTCCTTTCACTCGGAGAGCTGGCTCTGAGGAAGCCGAACCAGAGTGTCAAATACTATGCACGTGTAAATAAAGGGTGACTTGGTTACTGAATACCAGAGCTGAAAATGTGTTGCTGGAAAAGCGCAGCAGGTCAGGCAGCATCCAAGGAACAGGAGAATCGACGTTTCGGGCATAAGCCCTTCTTCAGGAATACCAGCCTCTGCTGACTTATTACAGTACAGAGGAATGGAACTAATTGGAAACCTTTTTCAGAACTGGCTGCAGCATGCTGAACAAATTTGTTTCCTTTGTGCTGCCTAATTTGATGATTCCTTAAGAGGGATGTGCAGAAGTGGAGGAGATTGAGAAAAGGATTTCAGAAACTGGGATCCAGGCAACTGGAACAGAGCTCTCTGCATATAGGAGGAGCAAGAATTGCTACAACATAGAGTCCTTAAAACAGAGGCTGTTGATATTATTAGATTTTTGTTAGTTTTGTTTCCTAGTTACTGATTCTATCCTTCTCCCTGGATCATAATATCACATTATGCCATAGCTCACGTTATGCTGACTCCTTCATTCTGTGTTTATTACTTAAAAGTGGACTACTATTAGCAGCCACAAATGTTCAATAAACTTATATCAATCCAAAATTCTGCTACCTGTATGCTAACTTGTGCTATTCACCTATTACACATGTACTTGTTGATTTGCATTGTTTCCCAGTTTAGTAACACTTTGATTTTAAAATTTTCAAATTGCCAGTCCCTCCATGACCTTGCCTTTCCCGATCTCAGTAATTTCCTGCCAACACTACAACTATCTGAGCTAGCTGCCCTCTTCTAATTCTGGTTTGTTTCAACATTCCCAATTTTAATCACTTCACTATCGGTGGCCGTCCCTTCAGCTGCCTGTGGCCCAAATTCTAGAATTTCTTTCTTTGACTTCTCCATCTCTCTTTCATCCTTTAAGACACTTGTACAAACTCTTAACCAAATGTTTAAGAACCATCTCTAATATCCCCTTGTGCAGCGCAGTGCCCTGATATTATGCTGAAGATGCTATATACAGGAAGTAAATGCAAGTTATTTTTTGCCAATATTTATTCCCTAATTAGTACCACAAAACCAGATTATAAGGTCATTATTACAATGCGACTTATGAGACTTTGTTGTGTAGAAAATTTTAGGCTTCTGGCCTATATAATGCATATGGCCTGTTTTGGTGCTGGAGCACAGAGGCTGTAGGATTATCCTGAGAGTTATGAAGAATTCAGTGAAGGTCTGTAATTCAAGCCAGTTTCAGGTTTTCTTAGGCACGGGTCCACACTAATCAATAACCACAGCATCCTGATTCCACTGACAGGGACACATTTTTATCCAATTGGGACAAAATTATCCAGTGGGAATCCCCCTTCGGATACCACCGATACTTGGGACCATGTGATTTTAACTCATACTAAGTAAAATGAAGTGTTTTCACTATTCAAAAATACCCAAATAATTCAAAGATAAGATGTAGGATGCCAAGGCAGAATTGGGAGCAGGCAACTAAACAAGACTTAATAACTGACAAGATGGGGTCCAGGGAGGAATGTAGGATCCCGATCTTCCCATAGCCAGTCATTTTAACACAGCATCCTGCTCACATGCCCACATATCTGTCCTCAGCATGCTGCAGTGTTCCAGTAAATCACAGCACAAACTGGAAGAACAACATCTCATCTTCAGACTAGGTACTTTACAGCCTTTTGGACTTAATATTGAGTTCAACACCTTCAAATTGTGAACATTTCTTCCCTTTCTTTTAGCTTGATATCCCAGTTATTGTACTTTCAAGTCTGGCAGGTGACATTCTATTGTTCTACCATTCTCACATTCTGATCACTTAATCTGAACTATCAACATGTTTTCTTCACTAGCACCCTATACCCACTACCCCCAGTCCCCAACACCCTCCCCCTCCAAACTGTCCCCTCCACATTTTACTTCAGCTCTGATGAAGAGTGATCTAGACTCAAGCTTACCTTGCTCTATCTCCATGGACGTTGTGATCTCCAACATTTATTGTTTTCAAAACTTTATCACAGCCTGAATGAACAAGAACCTCCAGGTATGTGCTCATTGTTGCAAATAATTAAGTTGTCCATAATCACTTGTATTGTGTGCTTTAATTATGTATTCAACCTACAAAAGTACTAATACAGCAACTTCCATACAGCTGACAATACAAAACCAAAGTCTATACCATATAGCTATGCTGCATCATGGGTTTGTCATGATTTAATCTGCAGTTCAAGCCGACATTTCATTAGTTGCGAAATGAAATATTGTGTCAAAATGCACCATTATTTTCTCTCATTGTCTGTGAATAATCTCCTTCCTGTCTGGGTCATATGATCACTTCTCACTATCCACAGCCTTTTTCCTGGTATTCGTGGTCTTGTCACTTTTAGCTCTGCTCTTCTGCTAACTATGCATCGAAGCCATATGACTGACATCAATCACTTCCTGTAATTTAGTGGAATCATACAACCTTCTCACATTGCTGATCCTGTAGAATTAGGAAATTCAGAATAATGTGTGAGCTGACCTGGATAAAACTGCTGTTGCCTGTGGAATGAACAAGAGGCAATATCAAAGCCATGGTCTCCTTGAGGACCACTGTCAACACTATTTCTTTGTTTGGTGCATATAAAAACTAAAGAAATGGTACAGGAGGAAGGTCTTGGGGCATTGAGGTTATTTTTAGAGCAGGAAGGAGCAGCTAACAGTGGATGGACTGCACTTTAACAAACCTAGCACCAGTCTGATTGCTAGAAGTTTAGTTAGTGATTATGGTGGGCTCCAATTAGTTTAGCAGGATCTGGGGACTGAGATAAAACATTAAAAAGGAGAAACAAGGTGCAAAAAGAAATGACAGAGGAAAATAACACTGCAGTAAAATCTAGTTCAGAAGTTGGATGAAATAGGCTGGACGGGGGAGATGAAATGAGAAGCAGACAAAAATTGCTTTGGAGTTTGTTTATGTGTAAATTAATGGCGCATACTGAATTAGATTGGTTAGCTGTAAGCACAAATTGTCATGTGAGACTATGATAAAGTAATAAGAACAGAAATCTAATTCAGAGGTTTGGATGCGAACTTACTGGCCTGAATTTTCATTTTTGGGTTGCATGGCAAAAGTGAAAATTTTCAATTTTGTACACGCAGTTCAGAGGAAAGTACCAGCAAAACAGATCTTCACTGCCAGTGGTGGTGATGGTGGTCGGATTATGGGGTGGGAGTTGTAATCATGCCAGCCAACCACAGTAAAAGATTAGTCGTAGCCTCTGGTTAGACTGTTTAAGATTGAGGTGTATTGTTTAAAAGGCTCACTTCAGTGCTGCTGGATACCATCCCAGTTATAATAAAAAAAGTAAGGCTTCAGGCTCCATCCATGCCCCTCATGCATCCCCTCTCTACCCCTACCTAACAAGGCCATGCTCCACATCCACTCTCCATGTTCCCTTATGTCCCCATGCCAAGCTCTGCTCATGTTCATTGATTTGCAATGTCCCATAAAGCTTTGGTATGCATTATTGGCTGAGAATGAATGTGTTTGAACACCTAAACTCCAAAATAAACTGTGTGTACAGTTTCTGCTATTAATACTTTAAAAGCAGATGATTGACATTTTTATTGCCCTGTAATGAAAGGACTTTTTCAATACATTGGCAAGTTGTTAGATAATGACTTTTTAAAGCATGTTTTTACACATCCTAATGTCACCATAACATTTACTGGTTCTATACAATAAAGGCAGGGTCCCCTTTGTTCTCACCTACCACCCCACCAGTCTCTGTATCCAATGCTTTATCCTTAAACACTTTTGCCAACTCCAACTAGACCTGGACCACCAAGAACATCTTCCCCTTCTCACCCCTCTCCATCTACTGCAAAGACTGTTCCCTTCGCCAATCTTTGGTTCGCACCACTCTCCCCACCAACCTCCCCAAACCCCCAGGTGCCTTCCCCTGCAACCAGAAAAGATGCAAAACCTGCTGGCACACATGCTCCTCCCCTCCATCCAGGGCCCCAAACAGTCCTTCCAGGTGAGACAGAGTTTCACCCGCCTCTCTTCCAACCTAGTTTACTGTATTCAGTGCACCCAGTGTGGTTTTCTCTACATCGGGGATACCAAACATAAACTAAGGTCATGTATTGCCAAGTATCTCAGCTGGACCCTCCAGGTGACCTCCCAGTCACCATCGATTTTAATTCCCCTTCCCACTCCCTTTCCAACATGACCATCCTTGGCCTCATCCATTGCACAATGAATCATAACGGCAATTTGGAGGAACAACAGCAGATTCCACTTGGGCAGCCTACAGTCTAATTCCCTTCCCAGCTCCTCCCCTTCCCTTCCATTCCTCTGATCAACCCTTCCTTCCAGCCAGGAGAAAGTGAGGTCTGCAGATGCTGGAGATCAGAGCTGAAAATGTGTTGCTGGAACAGCGCAGCAGGTCAGGCAGCATCCAAGGAACAGGAGAATAGACGTTTCGGGCATAAGCCCTTCTTCAGGAATGAGGAAAGTGTGTCCAGCAGGCTAAGATAAAAGGTAGGGAGGAGGGACTTGGGGGAGGGGCGTTGGAAATGCGATAGGTGGAAAGAGGTCAAGGTGAGGGTGATAGGTCAGAGTGGGGTGGGGGCGGAGAGGTCAGGAAGAAGATTGCAGGTTAGGAAGGCGGTGCTGAGTTCGAGGGATTTGACTGAGACAAGATGCAGGGAGGGGAAATGAGGAAACTGGTGAAATCCGAGTTCATCCCTTGTGGTTGGAGGGTTCCTAGGCGGAAGATGAGGTGCTTTTCCTCCAACCGTCGTGTTGTTGTGGTCTGGCGATGGAGGAGTCCAAAAACCTGCATATCCTTGGTGGAGTGGGAGGGGGAGTTGAAGTGTTGAGTCACAGGGTGGTTGGGTTGGTTGGTCCGGGTGTCCCAGAGGTGTTCTCTGAAACGCTCCGCAAGTAGGCGGCCTGTCTCCCCAATATAGAGGAGGCCACATCGGGTGCAGCGGATGCAATAGATGATGTGTGTGGAGGTGCAGGTGAATTTGTGGCGGATATGGAAGTTTCCTTTGGGGCCTTGGAGGGAAGTGAGGGGGGAGGTGTGGGCGCAAGTCTTGCACCTCCTGCGGTTGCAGGGGAAGGTGCCGGGAGTGGAGGTTGGGTTGGTAGGGGGTGTGGATCTGACGAGGGAGTCACGGAGGGAGTGGTCTTTACAGAACGCTGATAGGGGAGGGGAGGAAAATATATCCTTGGTGGTGGAGTCCGTTTGGAGGTGGCGGAAATGACGGCGTACATGGAGATTGGTGGGGTGGTAGGTGAGGACCAGTGGGGTTCTGTCCTGGTGGCGGTTGGAGGGGCAGGGCTCAAGGGCGGAGGAGCGGGAAGTGGAAGAGATGTGGTGGAGGGCATCGTCGACCACGTCGGGGGGGAAATTGCGGTCCTTGAAGAAGGAGGCCATCTGGGTTGTACGTTTTTGGAACTGGTCCTCCTGAGAGCAGATGCGGCGGAGACGAAGGAATTGGGAGAATGGGATGGCGTTTTTACAGGGGGCAGGGTGGGAGGAGGTGTAGTCCAGGTAGCTGTGGGAGTCGGTCGGTTTGTAGTAGATGTCCGTGTTGATTCGGTCGCCTGAGATAGAAATAGAAAGGTCGAGGAAGGGGAGGGAGGAATCTGAGACTGTCCAGGTGAATTTGAGGTCGGGGTGGAAGGTGTTGGTGAAGTGGATGAACTGTTCAACCTCCTCGTGGGAGCACGAGGCGGCGCCGATACAGTCATCGATGTAGCGGAGGAAAAGATGGGGGGGTGGGGCCAGTGTAGTTGCGGAAGATGGACTGTTCCACATATCCTACGAAGAGGCAGGCATAGCTGGGGCCCATGCGGGTGCCCATGGCTACTCCTTTTATTTGGAGGAAGTGGGAGGATTGGAAAGAGAAGTTGTTCAGGGTGAGGACCAGTTCAGTCAGTCGAAGGAGGGTGTCAGTGGAAGGGTACTGGTTGGTACGGCGGGAAAGGAAGAAGCGGAGGGCTTTGAGTACTTCGTGATGGGGGATGGAGGTGTACAGGGACTGCATGTCCATGGTGAAGATAAGGCGTTGGGGACCGGGGAAGCGAAAATCATGGAGGAGGTGGAGGGCATGGGTGGTGTCCCGAACGTAGGTGGGGAGTTCTTGGACTAAGGGGGACAGGACCGTGTCGAGGTATGCAGAGATGAGTTCCCACCCTGCCCCCTGTAAAAACGCCATCCCATTCTCCCAATTCCTTCGTCTCCGCCGCATCTGCTCCCAGGAGGACCAGTTCCAAAAACGTACAACCCAGATGGCCTCCTTCTTCAAGGACCGCAATTTCCCCCCCCCCCCCCCCCGCCGTGGTCGACGATGCCCTCCACCTCATCTCTTCCACTTCCCGCTCCTCCGCACTCCCCATCCCCTTTATCTGCAGCTCACCCTATACCCACCCCCAGTCCTGAAGAAAGGTTACACCTGAAACATTGACTTCTCTACCTCCTGATGCTGCATAGTTTGCTGTATTCTTCCAGCCTCGCTTGTCTACACTGGAATCCAGCATCTGCAGTATTTTTGTCTCCATACAATTTCATTGGCATGAAAGTGCTATCGTTTGGTATAGGGGATATAAGTGTCCATGGAGGTGAATGGAGATGAATAACTTTGCATGAGGGCATCAAGACCCAAGCGGATAACAGTGCAGTCAAAAAGTTATTATAGAACATGATAACAATGTTGTAATTGAAGGACCAAAGGCAGAGTCCATTTGTTTAGAATTATGGAAGAATAAATCAGCTATTATGTGACGAGTTACATATTATAGGCTGAAAATGTGTTGCTGGAAAAGCGCAGCAGGTCAGGCAGCATCCAGGGAACAGGAGAATCGACGTTTCGGGCATAAGCCCTTCCTGAAGAAGGGCTTATGCCCGAAACGTCGATTCTCCTGTTCCCTGGATGCTGCCTGACCTGCTGCACTTTTCCAGCAACACATTTTCAGCTCTGATCTCCAGCATCTGCAGACCTCACTTTCTCCTCACATATTATAGGCTATCAAGCAAGAGGAAGGCTATAGGAAAATGTATTTTCAGACAAATTACAGAATGGTGCAAGACCTACAGAGTAGTGATAGTTGGGGAATTAATTTATCTTAAAATGAACTGGGACTGTAACAGAGTAAATGGCAAAGGTAGGGTGAAAATTCCTGAAAGGTATACAAGATCAATGTGTTTACAGACTACTGAAGAAACAGACCATGCTGGATCTACTTCTGGGGAAAGAAATGGGGCATTTGAAACATGTTTCAAATACGTGAGAAAACATTTATGACCAGTGAAAATAATATTATCAGGTTTAGTGCTGTTATGGAACAGTAAAATATACATTCACTTGTTAAAATATTCAACTGGAGAAGGGCAAACTTCAAGCTAAAATGCAATCTAGTCCAGGTGGAATAAAAAATTATAGTAATTGAATGATATGAGGCCTCCAAAGAGGAGATGGATTAATCATAAAATTGACACATTTCCATGAAAAAGCATCGAAATCCAGAAATGCCTAAGCCATGAAATTTTGTAGTTTTTGGCTGAAAGATAGGTTTTCCTTTACCTTCCCAACCCTACACCATATTGTGCTGTCTTGGAAAAGCCTTGGTTGAAACACGTATATACCTTGTTAAGGTTGTGGTCCCCATTAATGGAACTGCAGGAGAAATGTATTTTCATGTGCTGGTACAGTCTCTGTCAGACCTGAACAAAAATGCAATTCCTTGAATAATTGTGACCGCTGGGGGAAGACTGCAGAGAAGCCAGGGACATTTTGAAAGGTTATTGTAAATGGCTTGACACATTCAAATGTCACTATTAGACACTTCATTATAATTTATCTGTGTTTTAAAGCAATGATTCATCTTAGAGATTTTTCACAAAGGTCAAGTTAACCCTTACATTAATCAGCATTGCATAATTGTTGTCATGCATCATTGTAACTTTCCAAATGTCAAAAGTGTCACTCTGCACTAAAATGTGAAAGGAAAGTCCTGTTAACTTCTGCCTGTCATGGCTATGCTGTGATTTAAGTTTACTGACAGCTTTATCTGTTTAAAAACCTGCTTTTTAAAATTGAAAGAAACATTTTACTCAGTTCCTTGTCTCCGTGGATTGACAGGCACTCTGCTTTCAAGTGGAAAAAGGAGACTATCTGTTGTGCAAATTTCAGGTAATGTAACTGGCAACTTTAGATATGACACTTATTTCCTTTATGAATGTTTGGCTGGGTTTCAAAACATTTGTGGGTTTTTGTTTGTTTGTAAAACAAAAAGGCATTTAAAGGATTACGGTTGTTTCTTGTAAAGGAGTAGAGTTTTTTGTTCTTTGACACTTGGTAGTATTTTTGAATTCAAAGTTTTATCAAATTGTTAGTAGATTAATTTGCTCAATGATTATGTAATATTTCCCATTGCTATTGTATAGATGCTATGGACTATACACAGTGCATATTGGGTGGCTGGCCAGCCAGGATACCTGGGAGCATGCAGGTCACATGGAGTGGCATGGGGATGTGAATGGCATGGGCCGGTATTGGGGTGATGAGGGGCATATGGTGACATGGGTGATCTCAGGTGGCATAGCATCTGGGGTTTGGGTATAAGAGGAGCCTATAACTATCCCTAGAGGATCCCTGAAAGGAGCCAGCAGTTCAACACAGTGGTGATTTTCACTGCCACTGGCATTAGGTGACATCTGACTCCAATTGGTTGCAGTTTGTGTGCAACATGGCACATAGATCAACAACCGTGTTCCTTAATGGCCATAGTCTTTGTTGACACTGGTTCTTCAACACCTAAATATGGTTCTGACAAGTCTGGCCTATGATTGTCCCTGGTTTGAGGTAGGAACCAGCTGGGGACTGGCTTACTTGCTGCTGTTGATGCCTTCCCCTTCCTGCCATTGCTCTGCATCTACCCAGGATGGGAGTCCAGTAGAAGTGGCTGAATATATCTCACATCTGCTTCTATCATGTATTACCTTTACAGGAAAGGCTGTCTGGTCCCAAGCCTAGTCAATATCCCTCCTAGACCCTTTGCCAGTTCTGCTGAGAGTTAATGACCACAATCTGAAACTTCTAACTCTCAGGCTGACCAAAACGTTCTTGCCTGTCAGAGCTGACCCAATACCTCTAAGCTCCAGTTAGAGGATTCCTACATTCCTGTGACAGAGGTCTTATCTTCCTTTTCATTCATTTATAGGATGTGAGCAGCACTGGCTGGGCCAGCATTTATTGCTCATCCCTAATTGTCCAGAGGGCAGTTAAGAGTGACAACTTTTCTATGGGTGTGGAGTCACACATAGGCCAGGCCAGGTGAGGATGACAGATTTCTTTCCAAAGAATATTAGTGAACCAGATGGGTTTCTCCTGACAATCAACAGTGAATTCATGGCCATCATTAGAGTCTTAATTCTAGATTTTATTGGATTCAAATTCCACCATCTGCCGTGATAGGATTTGAACCCAGGTCCATAGAACTTTATCTGGTCTCTGGATAAATAGTCTAGTGATAATTTAATTCAACCATTGCCTCTGATATGAGGGCTTACCCACACAAATCTGATGTGTTATGGAAATAGCTAGCTTTAGGTGATTGAAGATCTGACAGCCCGAGATCCATGTTCACTGATTGTTAAATTTGAAATGGTACATTAAACTATATTTAGTTTCATTGAAAGCATTGTTCAAAACACCTGTAGTGTGTGGTTGCCTGAAATGGTTTTAACTCCTGGCAATGGGGAGATGCATGGTTGTCACCTCTTTCTGTGCATCTGTATAACACTCACCAGAATATGTCAAACATGTCTACAACAAAGCCCATCAAAGTTAGTCTAACTTTGTATGCTGGAATAAACTAATATAGTATCCTTCACATAGTGCTGCAAGTCTAAACTTTACAATATAGCAGAAGCCTGGTCTGTTTCTCAACAGCTGCTGTACCTGCTACAGAGATCCAATTTAATGAAGCAACTCCTTCCACCAATCCCAGTTGCCTTTGCTTGAAGAGGAACTTTTGGCGGTATTAAAGATCCATGGGCAGAGAAATGTTGGATATAATCATCATGTCACTCATTCCACATCACTTCCACACCTTCTCCAGCTTCTAGCGCCTCAGATTATCTTGAGATCCATCTCCACAGCCCCCTTCATCAGCATCACCATGACAACAAAAGACACCTCATTCTTCTTTCCTGTGGGCAGCCCTGTCTGTACTAATCATGTTGAGGTGGAGATGGTCAAGATCTTCAAATTCCTAGGAGTAAAGCTCACCAACAATCTGTCCGGATCTATCCAAATTGGTGCTCCGGTTAAGAAAGGCTAAGGAAATTCAGCATGTCCACAATGACTGTTACCAATTTTTATGGATGCGCCATACAAAACATCCTATCCAGATGCATCACAGCTTAGTATGGCAACAGCTCTGTCTATTACCACAAGCAATTACAGAGAGTTGTGAATGGAGTACAGTCCATCACACAAACCAGCCTTCTATCCATTGACTCTGTCAATACTTTCTTGGGAAAGCAGCCAACATAATAAAAGACCCTTCCACTCGGTTATACTCTCTTCCATCAGGCAGAAGATACAAAAGTTTGGAAACATGAACCAAAATCAGTTTCTTCCCTGCTGTTATCAGACTTTTAAATGGACCTCTCATATATTAAAGTTGATCTCTCTCTGCATCTTCTCTGTTGCTGTAACACTATATTCTGCATTCTGTTCTATTCTGCTGATGTATTTATGTAAGTTATGATTTGCCTGGATAGCATGTAAAACAATACTTTTCACTGTATCTCAATACATGTGACAATGATAAAATAAAAGAAAATCAGTGAACAAGTGAACATTACAAATAAAACAATTCTAATTTCTAGTAAACAAAATATGATGATAATTTTATGACACTGTAACTTTAACTGTCCCTTAAACTTCTACATGCATGTGCAGACAGGTACAACAAAAATGCAGATATTTTGGGGGGGGAAACATTAGGGGAACATAGTTCAATAGCACCAATCCACAAGATTCAATGAGGTGTCCTTTAGTTTCTTCCAAGCCCATCTGATCTCTGACCTTTTTTTGTTCCAAGTCCCTTCAGTTCTTTACTGAAGATGCAGAGTGGTTGACAAACCAATGGTTCAATCTCTCAGTCCCTGGTTATAGGCAGCAGCTGATTGGCACATGGTGATTAAGAATAACTAGCTAACTATCATCTAATTTTTTGTTAATTCTCTGCAAGGGCAGAGAGAGAACTTTTTAAAAACAGTCTGAGGCTTTGTGCTGCCACATTGTTCACACATGATTGAAAAAACTATTGCAAACTGTCTTTGGGCAAAGCTGACCAGATCACATACAGTGCTAAAGCAACAGTGTAAATACAACTTACAATGAGTTCCAGTAAATTGTTTTAAAACTGCAACATTTCCTTCCACAGATTTCTTGGTTTAAAGCAATTATCATTTTCTACAATCCATAAATTAAGGAACAGTAAAAAGATGTGGTCTTTATAGATGTAATTTTGGATTCTCAGAAATTCCATTGCCATGTTGAAGAATATGGCCTTGTCTGTGCTTGGCCTTCTGTCACATTCTCTTTATTTCATTTTATTCACAGACTGTTTACACCAATTATCAAACCAAAATTCAGATAAAGACACAATAAGGTATTGGTTTTCAATGCAAAATAAATCTTGTGGTTTTTGAGACCAGAAAATCGATGAATGAGCAGTTAGGTTCACTTGAAAATGAGATGATTACAAATCATTGTCTGGATTACTAAAAAGTTCTGACCTAAGTTTTCTTTTAACATGCCCCCGATGATTGAGCAAATATTGCACTTTCTGAGAAGAATTAAGTGTTAAATAACTTCTTACCGGCCAGTGGTAGGTGGCTACCTCATAACATGGAATGAGAGTGATGACAGAATTCATAAAGGACTCTGGGATTGACAAACTCAAGGAAACAGTAAAACAGATTTGTGTGGTATCCAAATGCTAGGAAGAATATCAGAGAGAAATGCTGGATTTTCCATTCCGATTGCACCTCAGGTTGGGCAGTCTTGAAAATGTCAGAAGCGAGAATGATGGAAGTGAATGTGAGTTTTCGAATGGCCCCTGTCACTTAGAGATTTCCAGCAAGGGAACTGATGAATGGTGAACATTGAGGGTGCAAAAAATGCATTAAAAATGGAAATGAATTAACCTGAACACTGTCCTGTGTTCAGGGAGTAAAATGTAAAATCTAAACCAATGTTTTTATACATGTTTTATCAGGTGACTAATCCAGATGAAGGGATAAATTGGTGATTTCACCAAGGTGCTGGCAGCAAATTTCGGAGAAATTTGTGATTTTGAACATCTCTATCAAATATCCTCATTGTCATCTCTGCTCTCAGAACAATCCTAGGTTCCATCCAGAACAATGACTTCCCTCATCCCTCAAATCATTCTGATTAATCTCTTCATCAACCTTCCAAAGACCTGGGCATCTATCCAAAAGTGTGTTGCCCACATTCGAATACAATACATGAGGCCTCACAAATGTTTTAGAAATGTTTGGCATATCTTCCTGCACTTGGAGGAAACCCGTGCAGACACGGGGAGAATGTGCAAACTCCACACATTGCTTGAAGCGGGAATTGAACCCGGGTCTCGGCACTCTGGCGCAGCAGTGCTAACCACTGTGCCACCGTGCTGCCCATATTGCAATGCATCCAGCAATGTTGGGCAATTGGTCAATACATTCATTTCAGTAGTTAGCAACCATTTATTGAAGAGTCTATTATCTTGCTGAGGGGCCACAGGCACCAAACAACCCTAACAACCACTCCTGACTACTCTCGTACTTTATCTACAGCTCATCCACAAACAAAAGACAGAAGGGTAGGTAGTCATTATGCAATAGGATCAGCATGACATTTTAATTTTGAGATAACAAATGAGCAGTCTGGATTCAAGATGGCGGCAGTCTGAGAAGTCTGCTGTGTTGGGCTCTGTGCCATACTCCAGGCAAGGTGGGCTCCTACCCATCCCCCTTTAATCGCCACTGAAGAAATTTTTTTGTCTAAAATAGGTAGACCACCTGGAACCCCTTTAAATTAGGATTTGGAGGTTTTGGAGTTGAAATGATGACATCTAAAGGGAAGGGAGCTGGGGGAGTGCAGTAGGCAGACCACTCCACTACTGTGTTGGGCACACCCGCAGCTGCTGCTTCGATTTCCATAGCAGAGCCTTTACGTTCGGTGTAGCAGCAGCATCTACTCACAGGGTTTGCAAAACTCCATGAAAAATATCGAAACGGTGCTGGAACCGATTATTGCCTTGCTGACAAACCATGAGCAGGAGATCCAAGCTTTGGGTCAGTGCGTGGAAGCGGTGGAACAAAGGACCTTTTCAACGGGACTGGCACCATCAGCCATCACCTCAGATTCTCTGATCTAACCACCTGTCACTGCAGTGCATCTCCTGCCCCTGATTTGTTGGTGAACACAACTTTACAATATATACTGCCTGCCTCCAGGAAGATTGTGCAGGCAAATAAGACCACAGACTCCAATCGATTGGATCCTAAATATGATCCTAATGCTTTAAGAAAGTTTAAAGAACAGAACAGGGGTGACATAGTGTCCCAGTGGTTAGCACTACTGCCTCACCGCACCAGGGACCCGGGTTTGATTCCCGCCTTGAGTGACCGTCTGCGTGGAGTTTGCACATTCTCCCTGTGTCTGTGTGGATTTCCTCCCACAGTCCAAAGATGTGCAGGCCAGGTGAATTGGCCATGCTAAATTGCCCATTGCATTAGTCAGGGGTAAATGTTGAGAAATGAGTCTGGGTGGGTGCTCTTTATTAGCTTACTTACAGTGTTGAAACAGGCCCTTCAGCCTAACAAGTCCACACCGACCCACCGAAGCGCAATCCACCCAGACCCATTCCCCTACATTTACCCCTTCACCTAACACTACGGGCAATTTACCATGGCCAATTGACCTAACCTGCACATTTTTGGATTGTGGGAGGAAACCGGAGCACCCACACAGACACGGGGAGAATGTGCAAACTCCACACAGAGAGGTGCCTGAGGTGAGAATTGAACCCAGGTCTCTGGCACGGTGAGGCAGCAGTGCTAACCACTGTGCCACCGTGCCGTGCCTCTTTGGATGGTCAATGTGGGCTTGTTGGGCTGAAGGGCTTGTTTCCACACTGTTGGGAATCTAATCTAAAAACATTTCACCCTAAGCATCTTCTAATAAATTAAGAAGTCCCATACACTTTATTTAAACAGTCTTCTCAACATGCCCAGTAGCCTTCAAAGACTACATTCATTGTAGTATGGGTTCACAATGCCTCTCCTCATTCTTTCCAACAACAGTATCACTTCACATTTTTCTACATTAAATTTCATCTGTCGTGTATCCTTCATTTCATCAGTCAGTTTACATCCTCCTGAGGTATGTTTCCATTTTTCACAATGTTTACTGTATTAGTTATTGATCATTCTTTCCAGTTGAATTGTTTTTAAAAGACTTTGAGGGCCTTTTCACCTGAAGGATGCAGAACACTGAACGGTAATTATTTTGTTACTGTTTAATACTGGCATTGTCTTCTTTAATTGGCTTGAATATTCAAGGAGTTGAATATTCATTTATCTGGCTTAATTTATTACACTTGAATAAAAGCAAAATAATGCAGATGTTGGAAGTGTGAAATAAACACAGAGAATGCTGGAGAAATTCAGCAGGTCTGGCAGCATCCATAGAGAGAAAGAAAAATTAATGTTTTGAGTCAAGTATGACCCTTTTCCACTAGTGAAAGGCATTAGAAAATCTTCTTTTACACATACTTTTGACAGCGATGGGGAGGAGCAGAAGGGCAGATGATGTTGTGGCACAGTACAAAAGGCAAAAGGTTGTTAATGGTGGAGGAATCAAAAAAAGAAATGTAAAATGAGTATAAAGTACGATATGAAAGAAAGAGAAGGTTTCCTAACGACTAAGAGCAAAGTAGGCAAGACACAAACAAGACAAGGCTATGCGGGTGAGCACAGGGATAGACTAAAAATAAGAATAATGGAGAGCACAGCTAATCCAGTCACTTTCTGAAGTTGTGGAACTCAGTGTTGAGCCCTTGGGACTGTAAAGTGCCTCACTGGAGAATGAGGTGTTTTTTGTTTCTGAAGTTTGTATTGTATTTCATTAGAATATGGCAGTAATCCCCTGACAGAAATGTTAGCATGGTGGTTTATTGGAATTGCAAGCAATTAGGTGGTCAGGGTATTTCATTTAGTGTGGAGGTGCCCTGCAAAGTGGTCACCCAATCTATGTTTGGTCTCACCAATGTAAAGGAGGCCACATTGTAAGCAGCAAATGAAGTAGACTAAATTGAAAGAAGTACAAGGAAAATGCTGCACCAAATGGGAGGAGTGTTTGGGGCCTTGGACAGTGAGAATGGAGGAGGTGAAGAAGGAAAGATATTATATCATCTGCAATTTCATGGGAAGGTGCCATGGAGGAATGAGGAAGAATTGCAGTTATGGAAGAGTACACTAGGGTATTACAGAGGGAATACTCCCTGCAGAATGTTGATAGTGGAATGGAGGGGAATGTATGTTTCATGGTGGCATTCTACAGGCAGAAATGGCTCAGGGTAATCCTTTGAATGTGGAGACTAATGAAGTTAAAATAAGGAGAAAGGGAAACTTATAATTGTTCTGGGGAGAAGACAATTGGGTATGGCTGAAGTGGAGCAATGGGTTAAATGTAGCTAAAGGCCCTGTAATCAGAACAGAGGGGAATCTACAGTTGAGGAAAAAGAAAGTCATGGAGGCAGCTGGTGGAAGATGGCATCATTAGAATGATACAACATGGAGATGGAAAAACTGGGAGAATGGAATGGAATCCCTGCAGGAAGCAGGGTGTAAGGAGGTGGAGTGGAAGTGACTGTGGGAGCAATGGATTTTGGTGGACAGCCTATCCTCAGCAATGGAAACAGTGAAGGCAAAGAGGGGAAGGAAAGAGTCAGAGGTGGACCAGGTGAAGGATGAAAATTGGAAGCAAAACTGTTGAAATTTTCCGGTTCAGATGAGACTGGAAAGCAGCAGCAAAGACATAATTGATATTATGGAAAAGTTGTGTGTGGGGGTGTCCATGCAGGACGAGAACAAAGAATGTTCAACATATTACATAAAGAGTCAGGCATAACTGTAATCCATACAGGTACCAATGGCCACAACTATTGACTTGGAGAAAATTGAATAAGCTGCAGGAGATGTTGTTCAAAGTGAGACAAGCTCAGGCAGATGAAGGAGGATAGTGGTGGATGAGGAATGCTCTGGCCTTGTTTCAAGGACAGTCTTCAGACTATTGTGATGGGGAGATGGACATGTACAGGGATTGGGCGAAAGTGAGGACTGCAGATGCTAGAGATCAGAGTCAAGATTAGAGTGGTGCTGGAAAAGCACAGCAGGTCAGGCAGCATCCAATGAAAATCGACGTTTCGGGCAAAAGTCCTTCATCAGGAATGAGGCTGGGAGCTCCGGGGTGGAGAGATAAATGGGAAGGCGGTGGGGCTGGGGAGGAGGTAGCTGAGAGTGCACTAGGTGGATGGAGGTAGGGGTGAAGGTGATAGGTCGGAGAGGAGGGTGGAGCGGATGGGTGGGAAGGAAGACTGGCAGGTAGGACAGGTCATGAGGATGGTGATGAGCTGGAAGGTTGGAACTGGGGTAAGGTGGGGGGAGGGAAAATGAGAAAACTGGTGAAGTCCACATTGATGTTCTGGGGTTGAAGTGTTCCAATGTGGACGATGAGGTGCCGGTGGTGAGGGAGTGGCAGTGGAGGAGGCCCAGGACCTGCATGTCCTCAGCAGAGTGAGGGGGAGAGTTGAAATATTCGGCCACGGGGCATTGGGGTTGATTGGTGCAGGTGTCCCGGAGATGTTCCCTAAAGAGCTTCATGGTTTGCACATCAATGGAGAAGAGAAGTTGGCTTCGACCAGAAAACTGGAACTTGTGAACTAATATAAAGTGTCAGAAGAATCATTAATGTAAGTGGGAAGGGGTTGAACAAGGGGGTAAAATAGAGTCAAGATACAAAAACTACTTTCAGTGGGGCAGGACAGACTGAAATAATGAGTCTGCCTGGGCAGTTCCATTTATGAATTTTGGGAAGGAGATAGAAGCAGTCTGTGTGGGATTGCAGGACTATGAGATAGGAAGTTGTAGAGGGGAGATGAGGTTTGTGACTGTTCTGGAAACTTCAGCCTGATGATCAATGCTAGGAATGTGATCTGGGGGAGAGAACAGGAAGTGTTTGAGAGTTGGTGCTCAGCCTCTGCCAGGTGGAGATCAGCACACTATGCAACAAAAGCACCACCCTTAGCAGCAGGTTTAATAACAAGGGCAGTACTGGACCTGAGGGGACAAGGTGCAACAAGTTCAGAGTGAGACAGATTAGAGTGAGGTAAGGGGTGCAGAGAGACTAAGGTTCTCAATGAAAAGATCAAGTGTCAATAAATGGCCAGAGAGATAGGTCCAGGTGGTGGGGCGAATATTGGAGACAGTGAAAGGGTCTGTGTGGAATGGAGAGGACTCCTGTCCAAGGCAGTGGGTGCAGAGGCGAAGATGACAGAAGAACTAAGCTTCAGGCTGTGCATGAAATTCATTGAGGTTAGAACATAAAGAGATAAAGCTAAGTTCTTTGCTGAACACAAATGTTTCAACATTAGAGAGGGCAAGGTTACAGGGTGTAGTCTATACACTTGCAAGGGTGCAATTCGATAAGGAAATGGAGTTGAAAGGAAGGCGGGGGAAGAAAGATTCACAGATTCATCAGTGCCCTTAGAACATAAGACCATAAGACATATCTGCTCAATCAGGTCATTCAATCCATCGAGTCTGCTCTACCATTCAATCATGGTTGACATGTAATCCTTGATCTCCTTATAAATCAAGAAACTGCCTACTTCTGTCTTAAGGACACTCAATGAGTTGGTTTCTGCAGCCCTTTGTTGCAATAACATCCACAGATTAACCACCCTCTGATTGAAGAAATTCCTCCTCTACTCTGTTCGAAAGCATCATCCCCTCACTCCAAGGCTGTGCGCTCAGGTCCTAGTGTCTCCTGCTAGTGGAAACATCTTCTAAATGTACACTCTATTGTGACGATGTTGCTTCTTTAACAAGATTATGTTGTTGGTTTTTTTTCAAGAGGAGTTGTAAAAAGCAGAGGTTCTGATTTGTCAGGGATAAGTCGCTTTGCTAATGGCTAACAGATACTGCCCAAGACAACAATCAGGGAAAGATCTTTTAAGTTTTTTTATCAAACACTTGTACAATGAAAGGGAAGTGGCAAGTTCTCCCAGTTCAGGGATGTTTCTAGTCTGGTTTAGCTTTTAGCTGGGGACCTAGGGAAACAGCTGCAGGGTGTGAAAAGAGGTTCTATGCTGATTTACTCTAACATCTCTCCTCAAGAACTTGGGTTTAAATTTACCTTTTTTGTCATGGGGATGTTGCAGGAAATTGAAACAGCATTATTAAGTTGTGATGAGTCGGTTGGGTTTTCAGATAGGTTAAGTTATTCAAATTATGTTCTCTTTGTTCATGTTTCATTTGGTAGTTTGTAAAATAAACTGTTTTGTTTAAAACTGAGTGCTTTGACCTGCTGCATCACTCCTGGAATATACACCTTACATCTGCTTAAAACAACTATAAATGTTAGGGTCTGGGCAATTTTCTTAAAATGTTTGGGGGGTGGGGTCTGGCCTGGTCCAAAGCACTATCCAGGCCTCTCAAAATTCTCTAACTTGCAATCAGATTCCCCCTCATCCTTCTAAATTCCAGAGAGCACAGACCCAAAATCCTCAGGTTCTCCTCATATGGCAAGCCTTCATCCCTATGATAATTCTTGTGATCTTGTCTGGATCCCCCTTCAAGGCCAGCACATCTTTCCTTAGACGTGGGACCCAAAACTGCTCACAATATTTCAAATGTGATCCAAACGGAGCTTATACAACCTCAGCAGCTAAGGTTTTGGAGCTTATGTTCCTTAACACCTGAAAGGAAGAGGAAACATTTCTTATGAAAGCATCAAAAGAGACAAAGAATGAAATGAAAATGAAGCCTGGAACTGCTTTGAGATGGTGTGAGGTGATGCTGCAGGAGAGAAAGATGGACTTATGTGTATGTGGTTGTGTGACGCTGAGTGTGGACAGATGATGTCACAGTAGCAACTGTCTGAGGAGTTTTGTATGTGTCTGAAATTCCTGTATTCCTGGGTGGGTTTGAAACATGAAGGATGGAACTTCAGTCAGAATCCCTGTAGAGTAAGATGGACTATCACTGAAGAGGTGAAAACAAGTTTTAAAAAAACACTTTATCTAACTGTAGGAGGGAGATAGAAAACAATGGAGATGAACAATAGATTAGAATAGAAATCCTGTTGGAGAGACAAGCAGAAGTTTTCAAGGTGGGCATTTCTGAAACAGCAGTAAATTAAATACTCAAATAAAAGCAACATATGGCTGAAATCTGAAACAAACACAGAGAATGCTGGAGAAATGCAGCAGGTCTGGCAGCATCTGCACAGAAAGAAATGGTTAATGTCTCGAGTCCAGTATGATTCTTCTTCAGAACTGGAAGGATCGGAACATATTTTTTCACTTTTGACAGAGGCCAATATATTGATCACATATTTCAAAGGTCAGTTAGCTCAGTTGTCTGGACAACTGGTTGGTGATGCAGAGTGCTGACAACAGCGTTGGCTCAATGGTTGAGGTTACCATGAAGGACCCTCAAGCTAAACAACCACCAGTCATCTCTTTTTAATGAGAGAGCAGCTCCTGGGGAGATAATGGTCTCGTGATATTTTCACTAGACTATTAATCTATGGATCCAGGTAATATTCTGGGGACCTGGACTTGAATCCCACAATGGCAGATGATGGAATTTGAATCCAATAATAACCTAAAATTAAGAATCTAAAGATGACCTTGAAGCTGTTTTCGATTGTTGGAAAAAACATCTGGTTTACTAGGGTCCTTTAGGGAAGGAAGCTGCCATCTTTACCTGGTCAGGTCTACGTGTGACTCCAGGCTCACAGCATTTTTAACTGCCCTCTGGTCAAAATTATTGATGAGCAATAACTGCTTGCCCAGACAGCTTCTGCAGTTCACAACAGGCAGGCTTTTGACTGTAGTCAAGCAGCCTGTTTTTGCAAAACTCAAAGGTCCAACATTTGAAGTGATTCTTCAACTGAGCAGCACTCAATGAATAATATGGAAAATCCCAGAAACTAACAAACAATTTAAGTTTATCATTCAGGCTCACAAAGTGGCTGACAAAGAAGCTACACAAGGCCAAGTTCTCTGCAGCACTACTTGCAAATTAAACAGCATCTGCAGCAAGTGATAGACAGGGTTAAGTAATTTCTAATGGATGAAAGTAAAGAATTGCAGTCTTGCCACATCCAGCCATGCACAGTGGCAGGTAATTAATCAACTCACTGGAGGAAGAGGTTTCACAAGTGTCCCCATCTTCAATCATGGGAAACTCCAGAATATCAGCACACAAGAGAAGGTAGAAACATTTGCAACAATCGTGGTGAGTGGATTCATTAGAGGCTTGACAGGGAAAATGCTGAGAGGATGATTCCCCTCATGGAAGAGTCTAGGATCAGAGGGCACAATCTTCAGATAAAATGGCATCAATTTAGGACTGAGGTGAGGAGGAATTTCTTCCATCGGAGAGTTGTAAATCTTTGGAATTCCTTGTCGCAGACAGCTGTGGGGGCAGGAGTCCTTGAGTATAATTAAGGTTGACATAGATAGATTCTTGATCAGTAGAGAAATCAAGGGTTATGGGGTAAAGGTCGAAAAGTTGACATGAGTTGGATCAGCCGGATCCTATTGAATGGTGGAGCAGGCTTGAGGGGCCGAATAGCCTAACCAAGTTCCTATTTCTTATTGCTATCTTGGCCTCCTTCAGAGGTCTCCAGCAAATTTCTTCAGTCAACTTGATTCACTCCCCATGATAGACAGGAACAGTTGAAGGCACTGGATACTGCAAAGACTTTGGGCCATGACAACATTGCAACAATAATAATGAAGACTTGTGCTCCAAACTTGCTGCACCTTGAGCCAAGCTCTTCCAGTACAGTTACAACATTGACATCTACCTGACAATGTCAAAAATTGCCCAGGATTTTCCTCTGCACAAATGCAGGACAAATCCAAACCAGAGAATTACCATCCCAGCAGTCTACCCTGGAAAATGATGAAACAGGTCATCAACAGAGCAATAACCTGCTCACTGACGCTGAATTCGGTTCTGCCAGGACCACTCAGCTCCTGACCTTTCTACAACCTCAGTTCAAACTTGGGCAATATAACTGAATTCCAGAGGTATGGTGAGTGTCCTTAGCACCAAGATTGCATCAAGGAGCCTGAACACAACTTTGACCTCTTTTTCTCAGTCTGCTTTTAACTTCAGGGCAGAAAACAGCCAAGCAGCTCTAATATTAGCTAAAAGCCGACCTTTTGTCCCAAACTCTCTGAAAACCTGACTTCCAGGATGAATATTGTATTTTCCCTAAAATGCAAACTAATTCCAGCCTACAAGAATCATATTGCTGTGCCTTCAACTGCATCCACCTGCATCCAAATTCCTGTGAAAAGGAATTCTGTCTGACCAGTCAACTGTAAGAATTCACGGAACATTTACTTACTGGCCTCTGCTTTACGAGAATTAATGCCAATACCTTTGATTTTTATGTAATTCATAATTGTACCTTCTTTCCTTTCCGTTTTTCTTTCATACTTCTTTGTAAGCTTATTTGGGAGTGTGTAGTTGTGTTCCTCCTGTCCACTCACACTTTCCTGGGTTTTGAATACATCAGTAATTGCATGGCACATGCATTAGCACTACTGCCTCACAGTGCAAGGGACCTGGGTTCAATTCCACCCTTGAACAATTGTCTTTGCACATTCTCCCTGTGTCGGCATCTGTTTCCTCCCACAATCCAAAGATGGGCAGGTTAGGTGGTTTGCCATGCTAAATTGCCTGTAATGTCTGGGGATTTACATGTTAGGGAGATTGGCCATGGTAAATGCTGGGTTACAGGGATAGGGGGTGGGATGCTCTTCGGAGGGGCAGCGTGGACTCAATGGGCTGAGTAGTCTGCTTCCGGCACGGTTGGAATTCTATGATTCTAAACCTCTTGTATTAAAAAATTGCAGTGCATTGTTTTAAAAGTGATCTTCACAAACAAGATTTGGGATAACAAACCCTGATTTATTTCAAAAGGGAAATACGTTAGAAAAGAAAGTCAAGATCACCTCTGTTAGACACAGAAGTGGAGGATTGTAAAAATCGCTAATTCACCTCTCCTTTATGTCTGTATAAAACACTTCGAAAATTCATTAGTTATAAGTCATTTTGAGATATCATGAGGGTGAGACGTGGTGCTGCATTAATACTTATTATTTCTAATTTTTAAATTCAATGCCCTTACAGTTCTCACAATCCATTTTCTGCTGTCCTTCTGAGGATTTCATTAACAGTCATCAAACATAACACAGGGATATTTCCAGCCGAGGTAATTAGCTTGACTCACTGCGATCACAGTGAATATAGAAAGGCTCTAGTCCAATATTCCGTGACTTGAATGACTGACTTGATGATCAATACTAATCATGCATGGTCTAAAAATTGCTTTTCTGCAGATCAGCAGTTTCCCCTTGAGTGTTTGTGTTCACAAGCTGTTCATGCTTCAGTTGCTGCAACTTTTAACCTTTTGCTACTTAATGAAGAAATTTTATCCTCTAAACCTCTCGTTAATTTTGGCTTGATTTTAGCTCTAGCATTAAGTAGTAATAATCAGATGTAGTGGGGGAGGATAAGACAATTCACCACTACTTTCCTGCTTCAATGGTGCTGAAAACAATTTTCAATCCCAGATGGGAAAACGATAGTATTGAACTAGTCAAAGACCTGTACCATGGGAATTGAGGCGAAAGGAGAATACTGGTCTTGAAACCAGGAACACTGGTCATTGCACCAGTAATACAGGCCATTGTGTCAGTCGTATGGTCAAGGTGCCCATCACGTTGCAGATTATGCCCAGATAGATTCTTTATATTTTACTGGGGTCTAATAAACTAGATATAAAAGTTACATGGATGGGAGTTTGTACTTATGCGCATTTGGCAACATCAATTGTGGCACTCATTTAAGAATTACATCATTTACAGTAGTTATTTAAGAATTTGAAAGATGTTTTATTGAGAATGTAAGTGCAAGTACAAAGTCAATGAAGAAAAAGACAGTGTAAAAAGTACAAAAAAGAGCTACACCACCACCCCCCAAATAAACACTGCTTGCTGGCTTCCCTCCAATGGGCAAAATTAACTAAATGATTCAAAAGAAAACCTTGAGCCTTCCCTGACCTGGCTTACCCTTCTCCAGACCACTCAGGCTTATTCCGTTACTGGGCAGTTACTGGGCTCCAAGCTGAACAAAACGATGCGAGATGCAACTGAGGGCAAGAATTGTTCCTTCATCAGTCATCGCCTTGGGACATAGGTGACAGCCAAGCCGAATCAAACTGCAGACGGGGAGAAAAGAGGGAGAAATAATTAATGGCTGTAAACACAACAAAGTTAACTGAGGAGCACTAAAAGCTGAGATATTGGTCCAACATATTGTAAAAAGGAATCAAAGGCATACAAGTGAACTACAACTGTTTGCAGTAAAGCTTATCTTTAACAGCATTCAGCTTAACAGGAGAAAATGCACATTGGAATTGTCCACCTTGATGACATGGGCACACATTCAGCTATGGATCAATCTATTGCAGAATATGTCTGAGCCCTACACAGCGGGTGCCAGGATCTTGAGCAAGCTTCTGATGAAGACTCACTGCATCTGAAATGTTTAACCCTATTTTCTCCCCACAGATGCTGCCAGACCTGCTGAGTTTCTCCAGCAATTTATGTTTTTGTTTTGTCTTGACAAACATTGTGTTTGTCTTGGAGCCAAGAGCAATATTTTCTTTGGAGTTTTATGATCTCCAAATCACCATGCAGTTCCATCTGTTGGGAAAAAGGGCATACCTGTTTTCTGCCTTGGAAATCTTGGAAGTTTTCAGACTAAAGTATGAATGCTCTGACTACACGGACACAGAGCCAGAGGAACTCTGAGAAAATCCTATCGTCAGCACCCAATCTATATTAGATCTGAACAGATCAAACAGATCTTGGAGCTTAGTGATGCATTTTGTGATATCTTCGTATCCTAGGCCACAGACTACATACCACAAATACTGACTTCTTGTCGAGTCAGATATCTTCAAGTTTGTTAACAAACTGTTTGCAATGCTACAATATTTCAGACTTCGTGATAGTTTTGGTTTATGCTTACTTATGTTTTAACTATGTTACACAACCAGGTGATTTTGATTTGGTTTCATAGAGGTTTCATACTGGGTTTTTCCACTCTAGGATTTATGGCAGATACAAAAGGGGCATCTAAGGGACTTTTAGATAAGCACATGAATCCACAAGAATGGAGGGAAATGGACCAAGGTCAGGCAGAAGGGTTTGGTTCATGTTAAGCTCAACATTGTGGGCCTAAACACCTATTCCTGTGCTGTGCCGTGCTGTTCTATGTTGTGTATTTCTATGACTTCAGGCACTAAATTGGTGGGGACCTCTGTAGTTTGCAAGTCAAGCTCTGATGATCTGAGCTCAATGTTCTGTTTGAACTGGAAATGAGATCTATGTGAGCTTTGATTGTTTCCCTTTTAAACCTACTGAGAGTTAAGACGAGGCGCATAACAGAAGGAATGTTTTCAAAATTAACCAAGTAAGTTGCAAGGAATCCTTGAGCCTTCTCTGACGTGGCTTACACTTCCCATTGGCGTACAGGTCTATTCTATACTGGGCAGTTATTAGGCTCCAGTCAGAACTAAAGAATGCACATACACATTGTTTGCTACAGTCCTGGAAGGAGGTTTTTATTCTACAAACTGGAACTCTGTAAAATCACAAAACAAGTCTGAACAAGCCTGCAACCTGGCTGATGACACACCAGTACTCATGTGACTCATCTCTTAAAGGGACAATGTCATATACCTAACATATACAAACCAGAATACATAACAAGGATATACACCAGTGTCTGTTCTCCTGGTTGCTAGTGGTATTTTTGAATCTTGGCCCATAAACCACATATCACAAATTCTTGCTGAATCAGATATCTTAAAATTTGTTCACAACACTGTTTTGCAATGCTACAATATTTCAGACTTCCAGGTAGTCTTAGTCTATGCTTACTTGTGTTCTAACTATGTTACGTGACTGTAAACACTACACATAACTGGCTGCAATGACTGCACACTGCCATGTATCTATTCTGTGGATCCCATTATGCAGATATGGAATGACTAAAGGTGACGAGGGTTCCTTTATACTGTAACATCAAATATTGTGATATATGACTTATCTGTGAACTAATTTGTGTAAACATATGTCCCTCTTTGCCCTTTAATGAATGGAAACACTTCTCAGAAGTTGCACTGAGTTTTTGAGAACTTTTCACGTGAGGGCAGTTGGGTTTTCTCAGTAACTACATGCCCCATCCCTCATTATCTGTTACATCAAATTCTCGCCACATCTTACCAGATGCTGTTCCCAGAACAACTCACTACTCAGTGAATATCCACCAAAAGATCAGCATCCTTTGCACCCAGCTATCAATATTTACTGTGGAAAAGGACATGGAAGATATAGAATGTAGGGAAATAGATGGTGACATCTTGAAAATGTCCATATTACAAAGGAGGATGTGCTGGATGTCTTGCAAAGCATAAAAGTGGATAAATCCCCAGGACCTGATCAGGTGTACCCTAGAACTCTGTGGGAAGCTAGGGAAATGATTGCTGGGCCACTTACTGAGATATTTGTATCATCAATAGTGACAGGTGAGGTGCTAGAAGACTGGAGGTTGGCTAATGTGGTCCCACTAATTAAGAAAGGAGGTAAGGACAAGCCAGGGAACTATAGACCAATGAGCCTGAGGCAGTGGTGGGCAAGTTGTTGGAGGGAATCCTGAGGGACAGGATGTACATGTATTTGGAAAGGCAAGGACTGATTAGGATAGTCAACGCAGCTTTATGTGTGGGAAATCATGTCTCACAAACTTGATTGTGTTTTTTGAAGAAGTAACAAAAAGGATTGATGAGGGCAAAGTGGTGGACGTGATCTATATGGACTTCAGTAAGGCGTTCGACAACGTTCCCCATGGGAGACTGGTGAGCAAGGTTAGATCTCACTGAATACAGGGAGAACTGGCCGTTTGGATTCAGAACTGGTTTGAAGGTAGAAGACAGAGTGTGGTGGTGGAGGGTTGTTTTTCAGATTGGAGGCCTGTGACCAGTGGAGTGCCACAATGATCGGTGCTGGGTCCACTACTTTTCATCATTTTTATAAGTGATTTGAATGTGAGCATAAGAGGTGTCATTAGTAAGCTTGCAGATGAGGTGTAGTGGACAGCAAAGAAGGTTACCTCAGACTACAACATGATCTTGATCAGATGGGCCAATGGGCTGAGAAGTGGCAGATGGCGTTTAATTCAGATGAATGTGAGGTGCTGCATTTTGGGAAAGCAAATCTTAGCAGGACTTATACACTTAATGGTAAGGTCCTAGGAAGTGTTGCTGAACAAAGAGACCTTGGAGTGTAGGTGCATAGCTCCTTGAAAGTGGAGTCACAGGTTGATAGGATAGTGAAGGAGGAGTTTGGTATGCTTTCCTTTATTGGTCAGAGTATAGAGTACAGGAGTTGGGAGGTCATGTTGCAGCTGTACAGGACATTGGTTAGGCCACTGTTGGAATATTGCGTGCAATTCTGGTCTCCTTCCTATCGGAAAGATGTTGTGAAACTTGAAAGGGTTCAGTAAAGATTTACAAGGATGTTGCCAGGGTTGGAGGAACTGAGCTAGAGGGAGAGGCTGAACAGGCTGGGGCTGTTTTCCCTGGAGCATCGGAGGCTGAGGGGTGACCTTATAGAAGTTTACAAAATCATGAGGGGCATGGACAGGATAAATAGACAATGTCTTTCCCTGGGGTCAGGGAGACCAGAAATAGAGGGCATAGGTTTAGTGTGAGAAGGGAAAGTTATAAAAGAGACCTAAGGGGCAACGTTTTCATGCAGAGTGTGGTACGTATATGGAATGATCTGCCAGAGGAAGTGGTGGAGGTTAATACAATTGCAATATTTAAAAGGCACTTGGTGGGTATGTGAATAGGGAAGGTTTGGAGGGATATGGGCCTTGTGCTGGCAGGTGGGACTAGATTGGGTTGGGATATCTGGTCAGCATGGATGGGTTGGACCGAAGGGTCTGTTTCCGTGCTGTACATCTCTATGACTCTATTTTTAAAAGACGGGAGCACTGGTATTTTGAAACTACCCTGCTTGACCAAGGACAATCCTAGACGATGTTGGAGAAGAGGACAATAACGCTGCAATTCTCCAATACGAACCTGGAGGACGTGGGAGATGGCATATCCTAAAAGACAGGAGTTCTCTTTCCAAAGGACTAGCAGAGGTGGCCAAGCCACCAGACCATGACAGCCTGGTCTGAGGCTTCCAGCCCATGTTGGTATGCTGTCTCTGCAGTGCAGAGCAATGGCCTGCAGGGTCCCAGGAGTAAGTGCCATGCTCTCCTCCCTGCTACCATCTACTCACATGTTCAGTGCTACTGCAAATATCTCCTACCAATGTTCACGCTCTGCCTGCAACATCTTCCTTTACCCTCTCTCAACCTCGGTTCTGACCTCCCATAGCTCTGATCCTGCATGCCCTATTCAGTTGCTTGGAACACCTTAGCACATCAGGTGAATTGGCCATGCTAAATTGTCTGTGGTGTTAGGTGCATTAGGCAGGGGTAGATCTAGGGTTGGGGTGTGTTATGCTTCGGAGGATTGGTGTGGACTTGTTGGGCCAAAACGCCTGTTTCCATACTATAGGGAATCTAATCTAATCTAATCACCTTGTGTCCTCCTGTACCAGGACTAATAGCTGCATCTTATTCAGTTTCTTCAGTGTTGTCATCGCAGGAGTAGACAGTTCATAACAGAGCAGAGATAGCCATGGATGTAGGGGTGCCTGACATTAGTTTCCTCACTCCATACAAGGAGAGAATTTTAGTCCTTGCAAAAGAAGACCGGGATCCCGCCCCCCCCCCCCCCCCCCCACACCACCAATGAGGGTGTTAAAATATCCATGTCCCACCAAGCAATAAGTACCAGACATCATGTTACTGCATCTCTGCCAGTTACCCCACTCTCAGTGTCATTCATTACACATCATTTTGAACCACTGACAGTGACCCCTTCTCTCTCTTTTGTCTTTTAGCTGCTGCCAGCGTGCCCACCAGCTCCATCCTTGATCACTGTGGACAAGGGAACCGTGGTCTCCGAGGGAGCATCAGGAAGGCTGCATCTTGCACCGCCCACCAGCTTACCTCATTGGGAGCGTTCAGCCTCAAAACTGTGGGTATCCGGTGAACTGCCACATCTCTGCAGTTGGCAGAGGGAGAAATGCTCCATGCTGGAATTCAGAGGAATGCTGGAGACCAGGCCCTTGCTCAGCCCCAACTAGGAGAAGAGCTTGTGGTGTGGGCAATCAGGGACACACACAGGGAGGGCCTGGAGCAGCAGAAACATTGGTCCCCATTGCCCAGAGGCTGCGGCAACACAGTGAGTAATGCTGCCTCCATAGAGAGGTTGGCAGAGCCCACTCCAGGTACCCCTTCCACACACAGAGACAGGGTGGTGTCAGGAGGAACCCAGCTGGAAGAGGGACCACAATCAGGCCCCTCAGGAGAATCTTGCCAGGGCATTTCAGGTCCCCCAATCCCACCTTCACCCAGCGTGCCCTCCTGCAATCGTTTGAGGTTCACATCAGGGCAGGCCCACTTGGATCTGGCAAGTCCGCCTTGGCACGTCTGTTTCATCCAGATCTTGGGGTTACCCAACCAAAGCTCCAGGCCCAATGGGTTTCACTGTTATGCAGGCACCCTCCACCCCAGCTATACCCCACAGAGTACGTGACCACACAGTGACAGGGAGAGGAAGAAAAATGATCAAAATCTCTTTGGGTGTACAGGTGGCAGTGCATTGTACATATTTTATAAAAGACAAATTTTTCACCTTATACCTGGTGAGTCTTGTCTCTGTCTACCTCCAAAGAGGGATTAGTTCACTCACTTGGTTGGTTGGCTAGTTTGCGATGCAGAGCACACCAGATAAGATTACCAAGAAGGACTTTCCTTCTCAACTAGTCCCCTCACTTGAGGCGTGGTGACCCTCAGGTTAAACCATCACCAGTCACCTCTGTCTAATGACAGAACAGCCCTATGATCTGATAAGACCATGGCAGCTTGACCTTTATAGCTCCAAATGTAACCATTCCAGCATGAGGCATATTGCTCCATGAATCAGTATCTGTGCTGACAGCCTACTCCGGCATGTGGAAACAAGAGGAACAAAGTGTTCCCAGGGCAAGGGGTTTCAGCTGACACCCTTTTTGCCCTTGTCTTACAACATTATCTCTACATTATCTCTAGACTCTGCATCTAAATAACCTGCTTAGCATATGCTGCTGATGTGAGATTGACAACAGCACACACTGTCATATAGCAAGATGTATGTACTTGACAGAGGGCTGCTAACCAACAAGGCAAGCTTCCTGATTGTGTGACAATGCGAATTGGCTTGGCAAGGCATGGAATGTATGGTGTGAGCTTGCAGGTTGGCAGTGAGAGGGCTGTAAGAGATCCATAAAACAGCCCTAAGATGCAGTCTGGTCCAATTCTTGAGCTGGGTCTCTGATGGTATGCTCAAAGAATCCCAGCTATAGCCTTTCAGTGCTAGTCACTGGTGTGCTCTGCAATGCAAATCTGGGTTTCGGGAGCTGCCTGACAGTGTATTGGAGAAATGCAATGATGGTCCTGAGGGTTTTGCAAATGCCAGATACCATTGTCTGTGGATGAAGTGAGCATGTGGCTAATGCTTGTGGATCGTGCCTGAGATGCTGTTTGTTGCTCAGCAACATAGAGGTCCTTCAGAGCAAGCAATGAGCCTAATTCCACTCTGATTTCTGTGTCAAGTTTTCTCAATGTCTAGTTTGTTTGATGTATTTGCTGAGGTAACATGCTGAATATTTATGTGGAGATGGGCTCCTAATAAGGCATTAAACAAGCAATTATCCCCTTCATTGGGAACTCACCACTGCCTCATGAGAAACTCACTTTGCTCCAAGATAAAAGCACAAAAGATGTAGCGAGATGCTCTTGATGTCGAGAGCGGCCTCATCGGACTCCTGGTCTGATTCTGCCAGAAATCCCACCATAACCCATGCCACTCAGACCCCTATAATATTCAATCTATTCTGCACCTTTATACTTTAAGACAATTTGACAGTGTAACTTCACTCTGCAGAGTACTGTCTGTCATCAAGATGGATGTGCATCATTTGTTGTAGGTGCATAATTATGTTTTCTTTAAGGTATCTTCCAGTATGATGGAAAGTTGGTCGCGTACAACTTAAATGTGTCATTTGTTTTGCTGTAAGATTATTGTTTGTGATCATGTTGAGCATTGAGTTTGGACACAATGACAGTATCTTTGCATGAACCCATATGTTCATCAAAAGTCTTGAATTCTTATACTTCGTCCAGGTTCAATGTAGGATATTTGCTTGTTGATTGTTGTCATGCGGGAGGGAAGGTTTGTGTGGTTTCTGTCCCCCCAGTTATGAGAGAGCAGCCATAGATTTAACATTACTCTCTTAAAAAGCTTGGTTTTAAAGTACAAACAATATATTCTGGAAGACCATTTGACAGAACAAAGTGAGGAGGAGAGATAATGACAATGCCATTCCCAGCACATAGGCCATAAAACAATTAGATATAGGAGCAGAATTAGGCCATTCATCCCATTTAGTCTGCTCTTCCATTTGATTATAGCTAAGTATCTCAATCCTATTATCCTGCCTGCTCTCTGTAACCTGAGATCCCCTTGCTAATCAAGAACCTATCTATCTTTGTCTTAAATGCACTCAATGACTTGGCCTCCATAATCCTCTGCGGCAATGCGTCCAACAGATTCAACACCCTCTCACTAAGGAAAATCTTCCTCATCTCAGTTCCAAATGGTTGTTGTTCACTCTGAGGCTCTGCCCCAGGTTCTGGTCTCTCATATTTGTGGAAACATCGTCTCCATGTCCACTCTATCCAGGCCTCTCAGTATTCTCTAAGTTTCGATCAGATTCCCCTTAGTCTTCTGAATTCCATCAAGTACAAACCCAGAGTCCTCAACTACTCCTTATATGCCAGGCCCTTCATCCCTGGGATCATTCTTGTAAACCTCCCCTGAACCTCTTCCAATGCCAACTCATCTTTCCTTAGATACAGGGCCCAAAACTGCTCACAATATTCCAAATGCAGTGGGACCAGAGCCTTATACAGTTTCAGCAATACACCTTTATTCTTGCATTCTAGCCCTCTTGAAATGAATGTCAACATTGCATTTGACTTCCTAACTGTAAACTGAACCTTCAGGAAATGCTGAACTAAGACTCCCAAGTGCTTTTGCACTTCAGATTTCTGAAACTTTTCCCTGTTTAGGAAATTGTCTATTCTTCCTCCCAAAATGTATAACCTCACACCTTTCCACATTGTATTCCATCTGTTTCTTCTTGGCCTGTACAAATCCTTCTGCAACCCCCTCACCTCTGCAACATTACTCGTCCCTCCACCTATCTTTGTGTCGTCTGCAAATTTAGCAGCAATGCTGTCAGTTCCTTTCTCTAGGTCATTAATGTATAAGGTGAATGGTGTGGGCTCAACTCGGACTCCTGCGGAACTCCACTACTAATGGACTGTCATCCTGTAAAAGTCCCCTTATCCCCATTTTTTGACTTCTGCCAGTCAGCCAACCCTGTATCCAGACCAGTATCTTGCCCTTAACACCATCTTACCTTATTTAGCAGCCTCCTGTGTGGCACTTTATCAAAAGGTGGAAATCCACATAGATTTCATCCACTGGCTCACCTTTGTCTAACTTGCTCATTACCTCCTCAAAGAATTCTAACAGATTTGTCAGGGATGACATCCCCTTGAGGAAACCATGCTGATTCAGCCCTATTTTACCATGTACTTTAAAGTACTCTGCAATTTCATTGTTAATAATGGACTCTAAAACCTTACCAATGACCAAGGTCAGGCTAACCAACCTATAGCTTCCTGCCTTCTGCCTCTCTCCCTTAAACAGAAGTGTTACATTAGCCATTTTCAAGGCCTCTGGATCCCTCCCTGACTCCACTGATTCCTGAATGATCATTGTTAATGGTGATCCTTTACAATTCCTTCAGATATCTCCTTTAGAATCCTCGGATATAGTCCATCTGATCTGGGTGATTTATTTGCCTTCAGATTTTTCAGCTTTCCTAGCACCTTCTCCTTGGTGTAATGATGTAGTCAGGGTGGCATGGTGGCTCAGGGGTTAGCACTGCTGCTTCACAGCACCACTACCTGGGTTTGATTCCTCCCTCAGGTGACTGTCTGTATTGGCACATTCTCCCCATGTCTGTGTGGGTTTCCTCTGGGCACTCTGGTTTCCTCCCACAGTTCAAAGATGCACATATCAGGTGGATTGGCCATGCTAAATTGCCCATAGTGTTCAGGGATGTACAGGCTAGTTAGATTAGTCACGGTAAATGTAGGGTTACAGGGATAGAATGAGGGTGGGCCTGGGTTGGATGCTCTTCAGAAGGTCGGGTGTTGACTTGATGAGCCGAATGGCTTGCTTCCATATTGTAGGGATTCTAAGACAATGTCGCACAAACCCAGGCTGTCTATTATTAATAAGTGCTTTTGCTTCTAAATGCTTATAGACCTTGTGTCTGAGAATCCTTTTTAATAATTTCCCTACCACTGAACTGAGACTCACAGGCCTGTAATTTCCAGGATTATTCCTGCTATGCTTCAGAAACAGTGGGACAACAGCCTTGGGATTCTCCTTAATCCTGTTTGTTAATGACATTTCATGACCCATGGAATACAGGGAGAACTAACCATTTGGATACAGAACTGGCTCAGAGGTAGAAGACAGTGGTGTGGAGGGTTGTTTTTCAGATTGGAGGCCTGTGACCAGTGGAGTACCACAAGGATCGGTGCTGGGTCCTCTACTTTTTGTCATTTACATAAATGATTTGGATGCGAACATAAGAGGTACAGCTAGTAAGTTTGCAGATGACACCAAAATTGGAGGCGTAGTGGACAGTGAAGAGGGTTACCTCAGATTACAACAGGATCTGGACCAGATGGGCCAATGGGCTAAGAAGTGGCAGATGGAGTTTAATTCAGATAAATGTGAGGTGCTGCATTTTGGAAAAGCAAATCTGAGCAGAACTTATACACTTAATGGTAAGGTCCTAGGGAGTGTTGCTGAACAAAAAGACCTTGGAGTACAGGTTCATAGCTCCTTGAAAGTGGAGTTGCAGGTAGATAAGATAGTGAAGAAGGCGTTTGGTATGCTTTCCTTTATTGGTGAGAGTATTGAGTACAGGAGCTGGGAGGTCATGTTGCGGCTGTACAGGACATTGGTTCAGCCGCTGTTGGAATATTACGTGCAATTCTGGTCTCCTTCCTATCGGAAAGATGTTGTGAAACTTGGAAGGGTTCAGAAAAGATTTACTAGGATGTTGCCAGGGTTGGAGGATCTGAGCTACTGGGAGAGGCTGAACAGGCTGGGGCTGTTTTCCCTGGGGCGTCGGAGGCTGAGGGGTGACCTTATAGAGGTTTACAAAATTATAAGGGGCATGGATAGCATTTAAGAAGCATTTGGATGGGTATATGAATAGGAAGGGTTTGGAGGGATATGGGCCGGGTGCTGGCAGGTGGGACTAGATTGGGTTGGGATATCTGGTCGGCATGGACGGGTTGGACCGAAGGGTCTGTTTCCATGCTGTATATCTCTATAACTCTATGACTCTATGACCCCTTTTAGCCCTTCTAATTCCTTGCTTAAGTTCTTTCCTACTTTCTTTATATACTTCAAGGGCTTCATCAGTTCCCATTTTCTTTTCCCTTACGTATGCTTCCTTATTCTTTCTGACTCCAGTTATAACATCCCTGGTCATCCAAGGTTCATGTAATGTGCCAAATGCTGCTCCATCCAAGCCCTGAGTACACAGTGAGTCCCAGTCAATAAAGGGGAAGTTAAAATCGCCCACCACAACAACCATGCTGTTTTTACATTTTTCCACATATTCTCTCCTCTATCTCCTGCTGGCTGTTGGGAGGCCTGTAGTATACCCCCAGCATTGGTCATTTTGTAAATACATTCATGGTAAAAGGATATATAGGTAATGGTAAGACAATTAAAGACCACAGTAGTAATTTGTGGATGAAGCTGGAGAAAGTAGGTAGGGTACTATCAATATTTTAAGACCATAAGACATGGGATCAGAAATTAGGTTATTCAGCCCATTGAGTCTGCTCTGCTTATTTAATCATGGCTGATAGGTTTTTCAATTCCATTTTCCTGCTTTCTCCCTGTAACCTTTGATCCCCTTGGCAATCAAGAACTTATCTATCTTAAATATACTCAATGACCTGGCCTCCACAGCCATTGTGGCAACAAATTCTACAGATTCCCCTCTCTCTAGCTAAAGAAATTTCTCCTTATCTCTGTTCTAAGTGGTCTTCCCTTTATTCTTAGGCTATGCACTCAGGTCCTAGTCTCCCCTACCATTGGAAACATCTTCCCAACATCCACTCTGCCCAGGCTGTTAAGTATTCTGAAAGTTTCAATCAGATCCCCCCTCATCCTTCTAACCTCCATAGGGTATAGTCCCAGAGTCCTCACACGTTCCTCATATGTTAACCCTTTCATTCCTAGGATCATTCTCGTGAACCTCCTCTGGACCCCCCCAGGACCTTCGGTGTGGGACCTAAAGTTGCTCACAATATTTTAAATGTGGTCTGACCAGAGCCTTATAAAGCTTCAGAAGTACATCCCTGCTTTTATATTCTAGTCCTCTCCAAGATGAATGACAGCATTTTATATACTTTCCTAAGTACTGACTCAACCTGAAGTTTATTTTAAGAGAATCCTGAACTAGAACTCCCAAGTCCCTTTGCACTTCAGATTTATGCATTTTCTCCCCAGTTAGAAAACAGTCCATGCCTCTATTCTTTCCACAAGCATAACTTCACACTTTCCCACTTTGTATTCCATCTGCCACATTTTTGCCCACTCTCCTAACCTGTCCAAAACTTTCTGCAGCCTTCCCGCCTCCTCAAAACTACCAGCCACTCCACTTGTCTTTGTATCATCTGCAAACTTGTTCATAATGCCCTCAGTCCCTTCATTCTGATCATTAATGTATAAAGTGAAAATTTGTGGTTCCAACACCGATATTTGAGAACACCACTAGTCACCACCTTCTATCCTGAGAAGGAGCCTTTTCTCTCAACTCTTTGCCTTCTGCCAGACAGCTAAGCTTCTATCTATGCTAGTACCTGGCCTCTAACCTTATCTTACTCAGAAGCCTCCTGTGTGGCACCTTATCAAAGGCCTTCTGGAAGTCTATATAGATAACATCAATTGGATCACCTTGGTCTAACCTATTCATTATCTCCTCAAAGAGTTCTAACAGATTTGTCAGGCATGGCCTCCCCTTGAGGAAACCATGCTGATTTGGCCCTATTTTACCTTGCACTTCCAAGGATACAGAAATCTCATCCTTCACATGGACTCCAAAATTTGACCAATGAGGTCAGGGTAATCAGCCTATAATTTCCTGTCTTTTGCCTTGCTCCCTTCTTAAACAGGGGGTTACATTAACGATTTTCCAGTCCTCTGGAATCCTCCCTGACTCCAGTGATCCCTGAGAAATCACTACTAAAAGCTCAACTATCTCTTCAGTTCTCTCCTTCAGAACTCTCAGGTGTAGCCCATCTGGTCCAGGTGATTTATCTACTTTCAGATCTTTCAGTTTTTCTAGCACCTTCTACTTGGTGATGGTCTCTGTACTCATCTCTGCCCCACGATTCTCTTGAACATTTGGGATATTGCTAGTGTCTTCCACTGTGAAGACTGATGCAAGGTATTAATTCAGTTCCTCAGCTATTTCTTTGTTCCCCATTACTATCTCTCCAGCATCATTTTCCAGCAGCTCAATGTCCACTTTAGCCTCTCTTTTGCCCTTTATATATCTAAAGAAACCCATGCAATCTTTCCTAATAATACTGGCTGGCTTCCCTTCATATTTAATCTTCTCCCTCCTTATTTCTTTCTTCATTGTCCTCTGTTGGTCTTTGTAGCACGGCCCTCCCTCCAATCCGCTGACTTCCAACTACACTTTGCCACATTATATGTTTTTCCTTTGCTTTTCTTCAGTCCCTGACTAGCCCAGTCAGCCGTGGTTGCTTCATCCTCCCTTTACCATACTTCTTTTTCCTCAAGATGAATTTTTGCTGTGTCCCTTAAATTAGTCACAGAAATTCCTGCCATTGGTGTCCCACTGTCTTTCCTGCTTGGTTCTTCTTACAGCCAATTATGGTCAGCTCCTCCCTCTTGCCTCTGTAGTTGCCTTTATTCAATTCTAATACCGTTACATTTGATTCCACCTTCTCCCTCTCAAACTGCACAGTAAATCCCAACATATTATGGTCACTGTCACCTAAGGGTTCCTTCACCTTAAGCTCCTTCATCAAGTCTACTATTTCCCAGGGCAGAAATAGCTAACACGAGGGGTCATAGTTTTAAGCTGGTTGGAGGAAAGTATAGAGGGGATGTTAGAGGCGGTTCTTTACGCAGAGAGTTGTGAGAACATGAAATGCGTTGCCAGCAGCAGTTGTGGAAGCAAAGTCATTGGGGACATTTAAGAGACTGCTGGACATGCATATGGTCACAGAAATTTGAGGGTGCATACATGAGGATCAGTGATCGGCACACAATCGTGGGCTGAAGGGCCTGTTCTGTGCTGTACTGTTCTATGTTCTATGTTCTACCTCGTTGCACAACATTAAATCCAGTTTTTCCTGTTCCCTAGTGGGCTGTACCACAAGCTGCTCCAAACAGCCAGATATAGACATTCCACAAATTCCTTTCCTTGTGATCCACTACCACCTGATTTTCCCAGTCCACCTGCATGTTGAAATCCCCCATGATCACTGTAACCTTGCCTTTCTTGTATGTCTTTTCTATTTCTTTGTGTATGTTATGCCCCAAATCCTGACTTTGTTTGGAGGCCTGTAAATAACCCCCATTATGGTTTTTTACCTTTGCAGTTCCTCACCTCTACCCACACTGATTCTACATCAGCTGACCCTACTTCATTTATTGCTATTGATTTAATTTCAATTTTCATTAGCAAGGCAACCCCACCCCTCTGCCCATCTGCCTGTCTTTTCGATAGGATATCTATCCTTGGATATTTAGCTCCCAGTCCTGATTCCCCTGTAGCCACGCCCCCGTGATGCCCACCACATCATACCTATCAATTTCGATCTGTGCCACAAGCTCATTTACATTAACTTATATACGGTGCACATTCAGATACAACACCTTCAGTCCTGTACTGATCTTTCCTCTTCTCATTGTTATTCATTTATCCAGTGTGTTTAAAGTTTGATTCCTAACCCTTCCCAAACACTTTGTCCTGTTTTGTCTGATGGAGACTTTAATAACCTCTCCTGAGTTCTCCTTTCGTTTAATTTTTTTTTCATATTTTTCAATGCAGTTGAATCCACCCTCACAGATGTTAACCTGCAGCTTTGCTTCCTATTGGAGTTTTATGCTGTGCCCACTACCACCCCTCCCCCTCACTTTCTAGTTTAAAGTCCTAGTGACCACCCTGCTTACCCTTTTCACGAGAACACTTGTCCCAGCTCGGTTCAGGTAGAGACCGTCCCAACGGCAAAGATCCCTCCTGTTCCAATGCTGATGCCAGTGTTATGAAATTGGAGGTGTACTGTACCTTTAAGAGAGTTGAAAGGCTAGCAAGGACTTAGTAAGCATACACAGTACTGGAAATTTTAAAATGTAATATTTGGTCGAACAGCTAGCAGTAGCTGGGTTGCTATGAGACAAAAACAAATTCAAAATCAGCCAACCAGTTTAAATTATGCTTCAAGATACCAAATTCCAATCAGGCTTGAATTTAGTATTTTGATAATATTAAAACCAATGAAACGATCTGAATGTTTCGGAGTATAAATATCAGACATTTTGGACAGTTAGCCAGAGAAGCAAGCCACCAACTAGTACAGATTGCCAGCAGAATGGCTCTCTAAAAGGTACCTTTATCTATCAAAGACCTGTGAAGCAAAATCCTGAAGAAGCAGATGGAAAAATCTATCAAGGAAACTTGGCAAAGCTGACTGGTTTTGAAATGTGTTTCATTTTGTAAATTGTATTCGGGATTTTTTTTAACTAGTATTGTAGAGGGGGAGGTAAAAGATAGGTTTAAAAGAAAGGAATTGTAAATAGTTGTTAGCTAATATTCTCTGTTAGACCTAAAGAATGAAGTTGTTAATTTTTACTTTAAATAGTGACTTTTGGGATAGTTCTTTGCCTCTCAAATTGTAACAGATTGCAGCATGGGTTAAATCTTACCTGTATTGCTGGTTTAAATTAGCAGAGGGGTTAACCCCATCTTGTAACACCGGTGCACCATGAAAAGGAACCCCTCTTTCCCACACTACTCCTTTAGCCATGTGTTGACTTCCCTTATTTTCATGCCCCTATGCCAATATGCACATGGCTCTGGCAGCAATCTGGAGATTATAACCCTTGAGGATCTGTTATATAATTTGATTCCTAGTTCCTGATAGATCCCTAAACAGGTCCTCCTTCCTAGTCTTGCCTATGTTGTTTGTCCTAACGTGGATCACAACAATTGCGTGTTGGTGTTCACTGGTGAGGGGGATGATATGGGTATATAATTCAGGGAGAATGATTGTGATATAATTAAAGAAATTAACAAAGACAGAGAAGAGGCTCTTCATGGTCTATCAGGTTTAAAAGTAGATAAATCTCCAGGGCCAGAAGAAATGGATCCCAGGCTGTTGAGTGAGGCAAGAGAGGAAATACCGAGGATGCTGGCAAAAACTTTCAATTTCTCTCTAGCCACAGGAGAGGTGCAGGGGAGCTGGAGGATAGCCAATATATACGTTATTCAAGAAAGGACAAAGGGATAAACCAGGACACTGCAGGTCAGTCAGTCAGTCTGACCTAGGTAGTGGAGGAACTATTGAAACTATTATGGGCGGCACGGTGGCACAGTGGTTAGCACTGCTGCCTCACAGCGCCAGAGACCCGGGTTCAACTCCCGCCTCAGGCGACTGACTGTGTGGAGTTTGCAAGTTCTCCCCGTGTCTGCGTGGGTTTCCTCCGGGTGCTCTGGTTTCCTCCCACAGTCTAAAGATGTGCAGGTCAGGTGAATTGGCCATGCTAAATTGCCCGTAGTGTTAGGTAAGGGGTAAATGTAGGAGTGTGGGTGGGTTACGCTTCGGCGGGTCAGTGTGGACTTGTTGGGCCGAAGGGCCTGTTTCCACTCTGTAATTAATCTAATCTAATCTAATCTAAAACCAATTCTGTAGGAGAGAATTATTGTGCATTTGGAAAGGCCGGGATTAAACAAGAATCATAGCGTCGCACAGTATGGAAACAGACCCTTCGGTTCAAACAGTCTATTTCAAACATAATCTCGAACTAAACTAGTCCCATCCCACCTGCCTGCTCCTGGTCCATATCCCTCCAAACCTTTCCTATTCATGTGGTTATCCAAATGTTTTTTTTAAATGCTGTAATTGTACCTGTATCCATCACTTCCTCAGGAAGTTCATTCCACACACAAACCACTCCTTTTGTAAAACAATTGCCTCTCATGCCATTTTTAAATCGTCTCCTCTCACCTTTAAATAATATCTCCTAGTCATGAAATCCCACATCCTAGGGAAAAGACAACTATCATTAACTCCTCATTATACCTCTCATTATTTTATAAACTTCTATCAGGTTGCCTCTCAACCTCCTTCACTTCTGTGAAAAACGTCCATTTCCACACTCTACACCAGCATCCCCCACAAGGATGGCATCTTAGCAACAGCCTCAGTACTCAACACCAACAACTGCCAGTCTCCAAACACCATCCTACAACTCATCCGCTTTATCCTCGATCATAATGCCTTCACCTTTGACAACCAATTCTTCATCCAGATACACAGAACTGCCATGGGGACCAAATTTGCACTCCAATATGCCAACATTTTTATGCACAGGTTCGAACAAGATTTCTTCTCTATGCAGGATCTCCAACCGACATTGTACACCAGGTACATTGATGACATTTTCTTCCTCTGGACCCATGGCGAGGAGTCACTGATAAAACTACACAGTGACATCAACAAGTTTCATCCCACCATCAAACTCACCATGGACTACTCTCGACTATCTGTCTCATTCTTGGACACGTGCGTCTCCATCAAGGACGGACACTTCAGCACCACACTCTACCGCAAACCCACAGACAACCTCACAATGCTACACTTCTCCAGCTTCCACCCAAAACATATTAAAACAGCCATTCCCTATGGACAAGCCCTACGCATACACCGGATCTGCTCAGATGAGGAGGAACGTGACAGACACCTGGAAGTACTCAAGGATGCCCTCACAAGAACGGGGTACGATGTTCAACTCATCGACCGCCAGTTCCGACGTGCCACAGCAAGCAACCGTAATGACCTCCTCAGGAGACAGACACGGGCTGCAACCGACAGGGTACCCTTCGTTGTTCAGTACTTCCCAGGGGCTGAAAAATTACGCCATGTTCTTCGTGACCTGCAACACATTATCAATGAGGATGAGCACCTCACCAAGACCTTCCCCACACCTCCACTACTTGTCTTTAAACAACCGCCAAACCTCAAACAGATCATTGTTCGTAGCAAACTGCCCGGCTCTCAGGACAACTCCATACAACCCTATCACGGTGGACGCTGCAAAACGTGTCAGACTGTGAACATAGATACCACTATTACGCGTGGGAACACCTCCCACCGTGTACATGGCAGGTACTCATGTGACTCAGCCAACATTGTCTATCTAATATGTTGCAGGCAGGGATGCCCGGAGGCATGGTACATTGGGGAAACCGAGCAAAGGCTACGGCAACGGATGAATGGGCACCGCACAACAATCAACAGACAGGAGGGCTCCCTCCCAGTTGGGGAACACTTCAGTGGTCCAGGACATTTAGCCTCGGACCTTCGGGTGACCATCCTCCAAGGTGGACTTCGGGACAGGCAGCAGAGGAAAGTGGCCAAGCAGAGGCTGATAGCTAAGTTCGGTACGCATAGGGAGGGCCTCAACCGGAACCTTGGGTTCATGTCACATTACAGGTGATCACCATTGCACTACACACACAGACAGATATTCCTACACACACACACTCTCACATACACATGGACACAGATACACACAGATGTGCACACAGACACCCACACACAGCCTTATAGACACACAGACTCCCACACATGCACCCCCTCACAGACTTAAGACACTCTGCACTCACTACACACACACACACACACACACACACACTTTCTCACACTCACAACCCCCACCCCAGACAGACACACACACACAGACAGACAGGGTATTCTTGTGACTGGAAGCCTGTGTCCAGGGATCAGTGTTATGGCCTTTGCTGTTTCATAGAGTCATAGAATTCCTATAATGTGGAAGCAGGTAATTCGGCCCATCAAATTTACACCAACCCTCCAAAGAGCACCCACCCAGACCTAGCCTCCTACCTTATTCCTGTAACCCTGCATTTCCCATGGCTAATCCACCTAGCCTGCATATCCTTTCACATGATGGGAAATTTAGCATGGCCTGGATTTGTGGTTTATATAAATGATTGAGACTTGAATATTGGAGATCAAACGTGAGTTGAGATTAGATTGGAACGTCTTCCAGTCTTATGGCAAAATCTTGATGTAACCAAGAGTGAAACAAGAAACCTGAACAAATAAAGGATGTAACCTCCCAAGTGCTGCAGAAAGCAATGATGAAAGAATGGCCAGAAACAGTCAAGTGGTATCTATTGCTATAAGTGAATGTTAAATTATAGAGATGAAGTGATTATCCAAGGCAAGATTTTGTGCAAAGCAAGAAGAGCCATTATACCTAAGGAGATGAGAAAAGAGATGGGAAGCATATCCATGCAAGCCATCAATGAACTGAGTCCAGTCTGAGAAAGGCAAAATAAATGCTCTACTTGCTAAACTTGAGCAATGAGATGGATGATCAGCTGAGCCTGTGTACAGTTTGTAATTATTATTCAGACTAGATTGATATCATGACCACCAGTGAGATTGTAAAATCCCAGAAAAGCACACTTCAGACATTACTGCATTCAACTCATTGTGTTGAGTGATATTGATCTTCAATTCAAAGTGATGAATTCAGGTGTGTCGTAAATGATTGGGAAATTCAGTATAATACAGATCTCCACACTATCCCCAACAAATAGAGAGGCTGAGGTGTGAGGAAACCTCACCAAAGGCATCATTAAAAGATTGTATACTTGGCAAAACTACACCGGAGAATGACACCAATTGAAAGCACTGGAAGTAGTTTAATCCAATAACTAATGTCATACTGCATCCAAATGACCCTTCCAATAGAAAAAATGGGTAGCAGTCAGTGTCAAAATCACAGTGGAAAATGACAGAAAGTCAAATTTCACTTTGATTAAATTGCCAAATCATTGCTAGAGCTGAGAGCTATAGATGGA
This sequence comes from Chiloscyllium plagiosum, assembly GCF_037043375.1. Lineage (NCBI taxonomy): Eukaryota > Metazoa > Chordata > Chondrichthyes > Orectolobiformes > Hemiscylliidae > Chiloscyllium > Chiloscyllium plagiosum. The sequence goes on from NW_028270177.1 coordinate 38,646,404, forward strand.
CATTAAATGCTGACCTAGTCAGCAATGCCCTTACCCCTTTAATGAATGAAAAAAAAGAGTTGGAGAGCCAGTCAGAATGCAAATATTCAATGCTATCAACAAAAGTCAGCACACTTGGTAACTTGGGACCTGTGTGAAGTTGTCATCTTGATTATACATGGTGCATGTGAATGACGAGCAATATCAATGCGACTGTGAGAAATACAACAAGCTGAAGAAGCTGCTGCTTCGCTGCAAATAGCTACAATGGAAATGTAATGTCACCAGCTGCACAGAATACATAAATGGCCATCAGTCCCAAAGTTTCCCAACAAGACAATGGGATTGACATCAGCATATATTATAGCAGCAACACTTGCCACTATAATGACATTTTGTGTAGAAATAAAATCATCCCAGAAACAAGCTGATACCAGATTAACAGCCAACAACAAACTATATGCATTCCACTAGAACCACTGAAATCACTTAAAGTTTATGCATGTAATGCACATGGAGGAACATGAGATAGACGAGAATGAACAAAGAACTTTCATTAATAAGTGATCATTCTTCATAGACCATGTTTTTTGAGTAACTTGCACGTGAAAATGACAGTATGTGCAATTTCTTTTGTCTTTTTTACAAATGCATTTGTTATCTGTAGCTTGTACACTGTAGCTTCAATAGTCATCTGACCTCTAATGTAGTTACTTTCTGTAGAAACTATTAAAGCCAGCACATGGAAAACCGATCTTCTCATTGCTTGCAATTTCAATTCTCAAGCCCACATATCTGTCCTTAGCCTGTTGAAATGTTCCAGTGAAGCCTAGCAGTGAAGAACAGCACTTTATCTCCTGATCAGGCATTTTACAGCTTTCTGGTCTCAACAACTTCGTAAAGTGAATTCTATTTTTTTCCCTCAAATGCTGGTTTGAATATTGTTTCCTTTTTTTGCTTTCGCACACAGTTCGCTTTCATTCTGCCATTAACACTTACTCTAACCAATGCTTTGTTTCTTTATTGGCAACCATTGTCATTCCCTTTGCCTTTTATTCCATGATATACTTGTGACTTCATCTCTTCTGCTCTCGCTCCCCATATGACCTGCTTTTTTGATATACCTGACCCTTCCACTTTTCCAGCAACATCAAACACGTCACATTTCTACCTCTTTTTCGGTTCAAATGAAGTCATGTTGGATTTGAAATGTTAACTCTCTCCACAGATTCTGTCAGGCTTGTGGATTATTTCCAGCATTTTCTGACTTTATTTCATGTTTTCAGCATCAATGGTATTTGCTTTTCTAGACTAATTGGTAGCATCACCCAAATACACTTCCACACTTTAAAATGATTTATTTATTAATTCTTGTGATTGCTTTTTCTCCTTTTCCTTACAGTTAAATCTCTGGATAAAATCTGACCTTCCAAACAAATGTAATTGCTTATATTTATTCTACTTTATTTAATGAAAAATGTGTATATTTATCGTCTAGCAATTTGTCTTTGCAATATCCACTTTTTTGCTGCTGAACAGCATCTTAAGGTTTCAATCTGACAGAATTGAATTGTGAGCTCATTATGATCTGGAACTGCACTGTCCACAGTATTGGTAATTGTCAAAATATCATTGTCCAGGTCACGTTGCATTTGCGGTTGTTAAATCATCTTTCTGCAAGATTCACAACGACACAGCAACACAGCTAAAAAGAAAAAAAATAATTATTAGCATAAGCACATCAGTCACTGCGGCTTTCTAATGCGGCTCACCAGAGACAAACTCCAAGCTACATGTAATCCTTGATGTATTACACATTCCTCCTCACTGTGTATCCTGTATCGCGAATCAAGCCCTACGCATTTTGTGCCAGTGGTACATAAATGAATCACTATGTGACTAAGAATAACTAATTAAAAGATAATAAAATCAATTCATTCTTTAGTAGTCTTCAAATCCTGACCTGAATTTATGATTAATTTTATTCTTTGGAGGGAGAAGAGTTTCTTTAGCCATTGGATTAAATTAAATTAAATTTCACTTGTCAACCTAAAGGCCAATAACATTTGAAAAAGATTAATTGTTTAGTCTCATTCAAACCAGGTTATGTTTTGCTTGCCACATTCAGCCAGCGTTACCGGCAGCCCTGGAGTTATCTATAAATAAGATGACAGTCCTGAATATTACAGTCCTGCATCCTGAGGGGGCCCACCAGTGTTGACTCTACTAGAGTTTGTTGGGCAAGAATTAGAGCCAAAGGCTGATTCAGGGCAGAGGGTACAAGCACCATAAAGATTGGGCTTTGATCAGATCGGCTGGCTGGCTGGGCAGTAATCTTGCAGAAGCAATCAGATATGTTTTCTCATCATTGCTCATACATGTAATGAAGGTAGAGGTTTTAGAAATTGTTTAATCATACTGTTCGGTGATGTTATCCCACATCAGTGGAGCAGGTGGAATTTGAAGCTGGGCTTCCTAGCTGAGAAAAACAGAGATTTTGAGCTCAGCTGATGGTTTTTAAAAATCATAGTTGGGACTGAATCAAGGTGGCTTTGGTCACTATTTTTAGGGCTATTTGCCTGACATTCAGTATTTGATGAGCAGACATTTCATCCAAATAAATATTTCAAACATGGAAGCCATTGTCTTCAGATGCTGCGATAATCTCCATCACTGAAATTCCATTTCCTGGATATTGTCTAAGGCTGAATCTGTTTGCTTGCAATCTCTTATTGGACCCTAAGCTTCCATCAGTGAATCCTCTCCATCAACAAAACAGTCTACTTCAGTGCTTTAACATTGTTAATATCTGCCTCAGCTCATTTGCTACTGAAATCCCCATCCATTGAAACATAGAAAATGGAAGGTTTTTCAACCGTTCAGGCTGCTCTACCTTTCAATATTTTCATGGCCAATTACCAAACGCGGTCCCCTGTTTCTGCTTCCAACCCATATCCTTTGATCCGTTTAACACCAAGAACTAAACCCAACTCCTTCTTTAAGACATTCATTGTTTTGGCCTCAAACATCTTCTGTGGCAGAGAATTCCAAAGGTTTTCAACTTGCTTTGCAAAGGAATTTCTCTCCGTCTCAGTCCTAAATGGCCTCCCCTATATTCTTAGACTGTGGTCTTTGGTTCTGGACTTCCTGGTCATCAGGAACATCCTTCCTGTGTTTGCACCATCTTGTTCTGTTACAATTTGATAGGTTTTAATGAGATCCTGCTTCATTCTTCTAAACGCGAATGAATATAGTCCTAACTGATCCAGTCTTTTTCATGCATCATTCCTGCCATCCCAGGAATCAGCCTGGCATTTTGTATTATATCCATCTTTATTACTTCCAGTCTCAGTTCTTTTAATACCATGCTGGTCATGTTCATAAACTAGAGCTCATCCAAAACTCTGCTGTTTGGATTCTAACTCCCACCGGGTCCAGTTCCTCCATCATTGTTATGTTTGTTGACTACATTGGCTCCCAGTACTGGCCTAATTTGATTTTAACATTCTCATCTTTGTTTTCAAATTCACCTACAGTCTCTTACCCTCCCTATCCGCTAACCTCCCCAGTTCCACAACCTTCCAAGAGCTCTGGTTATGGGCTTTGATTTTAATTATTCCACCACTGGTTGCTGTGCCTTCATCTGTCTGAGCCCTAAAATTCAGAATTACTTCTTTAAATCTCCCCACCATTCTCTCCTCCTTCCATTCTCTCCTCCTTCCACTCTCTCCTCCTGCCTTTAAAATCTACTCATTGAGTGAGCTTTGTGCTAATACATCTGTGCTAGTGTGGTTCAGTATCAAATTCTGTTTGTCAGTTGTCTGTAATAGCAAATCAGCCTTTTCCGGTAAGCTGTGGGAAGATTTTTCATTTTCCATTTTCATTTTATGCCCAACTTTTATTATATGTGAGCTTTATGTTTATTAGAACTAAGTCTATCCTTTTTTTGTAACAGAAGGAGGGTATTCTATGATGTCAATGCATTAATTAGGTTCACCTCTATAATCACATCATTGTAGTTACAGAATAGTTAGCGTTTGCATATGCAATAGGCTGTGGATGAGAATGGATAAGATTCAGTTAATTGAAAAATAAATTGCAGTGACAGTCCCCTATAACAGAGAATGAACATGATGTGTCTCAATATTTGAGTTGGGCCTTATACCTATTTTCTTATTGTAGCTTACTAACATCAGAGAATGGATCCAGAAAATTGCTTGATTTTCATTTTGTTTCATCTGAAGTATTAGAGGATATTAATATTTCAAATGGACTAAATCTTTCCATAGACATAACAACCCAATGTCAATATCAGATGTGGATCATGAACTCACACATGGTTTCAGACCAACTTTACAGAGCATTTTTCATTCGTTCGCAGGATGAGGGGTTCACTTGGCTAGGCCAGCATTTATTGCCCAGAGGGCAGTTAAGAGTCAACCACTTTGCTTTGTATCTGGAGTCATGTGTAGGCCAGAAAAGGTAAGGATGGCAGTTTCCTTCCCTAAAGGTCATTAGTAAACCTGACAATTGACAATGGATTCATTGTCATCATTAGACTCTTAATTCCAGACTTTTATTGAATTTAAACTCCACAATCTGCCATGGCAAATCCAGGTCCCCAGAACATTACCATGGTATCCGGATTAACAGTCCAGCAATAATACATTAGGTCATCACCTCCTCCTCCTCCTAATTAGCTACTTGCATGTTCACCATTGAACTGAAGATGGTTGAGACCTTGTGAGGAGACCAGATGAGCAGCGGCCCCACAAGGAGAGGTAGGTGCAACAAAAGGTAAACAGGCATGAAGACACTTCAAAATGGCGGCACTCTAATATGTTTGCTGAACACGTTAAAATAAAAAAGGCCAACAGGAGTTAGAGTCATCAATATGGGGGAAGAAACCCTATCACTGGAATGATTTTCACTGTTTGATAGCCCTCTGATATGCTGTTCCATGCAGTATTCAGGTTTTGTCTGTAATCAGGCGGGGGCACACCAATGGCACAAGTCATAATTGGAGCTATTAGTTACCTAACTTTGAGGAATGGGCTTCTGATCCCATTAGCAGCAGAACAAGTCCACCAGTGGACGAACAGTTTTGGGGAACCTGACCAGATTTTCCCCGACCTTCCTGAGAACTTGATTCCATGGGGCCAGGAAAATGAAGCCCATTGTTAAAACTTACTATAAAGCTTTATTTGTCTCCCTATGACATTGATGTTTCGAGCAAAAGCCCTTCATCAGGAATCTTAATTCCTGATGAAGGGCTTTTGCCCGAAACATCGATTTTCCTGCTTCTCGGATGCTGCCTGACCTGCTGTGCTTTTCCAGCACCACTCTAATCTTGACTCAACAAAAAGTTCATCAGATCAGATGGGATGCATCTGAAGTGGTTGAGGGAAGAGAGGATGAAAATTGTCCAGGCACTGACTGTAATCTTAATTTTTTAAGGTACAGAGATGGTTCTAGAGGACTGGAGAATTGCAAATGTTTCACCACTGTTCAGAAAAGAAAGTAAGGATAAACCCAGCCATTATAGCTCAGTCAGTTTAACCTTGAAGGTGAGTGATATACAGGGTCAAAATTAACAGTCACCTGGACAAACATTAATTAAAGAAATTAACAAGGTGGCATCAGCAAGAGGTTTTCTTGCCAAGTTTGACTTGATGTCATGAGATTTGTTAAAGTTGAGAACTGCCAGAGAGCTCCTTCGTGATCAGTGTGCTGCCTTCTACCTGTGGTGGGATTATGATGGAGGAAGCTGAGGTATGATGCAATGTATATGGCTATGTCAGCTTTTTGCTTGACTGGTCTATGGGTCAAAACTCCCAGTCTTGGCACAAATCTCTAGATGGAAATGTAGAAGGTTTTGCATGGTCAACTGGGCAAGTTGTGCATGGTTGTCATTTCCAAGATTGAGGTCAATTCCAGGTGAACCATTTAGATTTACACTAAATTACCTTTGCTGTCAAAGCTTAGTACAACTGAGTGACTTGCTAAGCCATTGTGGAGAGGAGTTCAATCATGTTGCTGTCCATCTGGAATCACAGCAAGGCCAGACCACATAAGGATAGTACAATTTATAGTATTTTGAAACGTGGGCTGAGATTTCTTTTTTTACACAGTGAGGAGTTAGGATATCTGACAGTGTGTTGGAAGAAGGTTCAATTGAGACATTCAAGACAGAATTAAGTGATAATTTAACTAAAATAATATATGAGGTGATGGAGAAAAGGCAGGAGATTGACAGTAAATTAAAATGCTCAGAGAGGGTGCAGACACAAAGGGCTGAACGGCCTCCTTTTGTATTTTAACAATTCTGTGATTTCAAAAAGGTATGGACAATTGTTAGTTTCAATTGTTAGTGTCAGGAACATCACTGCAGCAAATAACTTCACTCTATTCTCAAGCTGATGCTGAAATATCTTAATGCATAGGTTCCTATGTGAAAGATTTGTCTTCTTGAGAACTGCACATACTTTATAATCCCTGAATCCACACTGAGACATTATACCCACAACCAGATAGATGGTCTCAGTCAGGCCAGTAGTCTTATGCTGCTCACTATTCAGATGCATAATAACAGGAATCTGTCCAAATATATGAAACCATTTTGCATTGAATGGCTACTCTGCAGCTGTATGACCTCAACAAAGTAGCTGTGTCCAAAATACCATCAATCCATAATGAAAGGAATAGTTGCATTTATATCATCCTTTATTTTTCCTTTCATAGTAATGTTCCAAAATGCTTCACAAACACCAGGTGGCTCTGCCATATAGTTGGAATATTTTAAAATTATTTAACTGGCCAATATCTTTGTGTTTAATTTGAAAATGTTATAGCAGTAATAAATTACAGGGAAATCCTAAAGTTGTTTCTATGTTTGAATGAGAAAAAGGATCGTGGTGACTACTTGCCAATAGCCCAGATATTGCAACCCAAAGATTGCCCATTTTTGGGTTTGCGTGGAGAGTGAAAGAAAAAACAGAAGAAATAATAAACAGGGCAAACATCAAAAAGTGTGGCTTCACCAAAAAGTCAAGGTTTTATACATGCAGGTTTGCCCCATTGCCTTACCTTGCACTTTGCCGCTGGACTGGTGCTTCCTGACCTGTATATGGCCAATTGTCTTTTTGTAATGGAAAGATGGCCCTTTCCAGAGTATGGTTAATTACTGACTGAGAATGCAACCAATTTCCCCTTCAGGACAAAGTCTTTCTCTGTGAAGGAGGGCTTCAGCAGCTACTTGATCGTATAGAGGTCTGGAGCTGTTTGATCCACGGATTGGAAACACGTTGTGCTGTTTTCTTAGGTCAAAGCAGGCTCTGAAGGTAGTCAGAGCCTGGGAATCAGGCTGTATTATTTTCATAACACCTTTCCATTTAATATACCTTGGAAAACCATTTCCAGACTGTGTGATTGGCATGAATTAAAGAACATTTATAGATTAGATTAGATTCCCTACAGTGTGGAAACAGGCCCTTCAGCCCAACAAGTCCACACCGACCCTCCGAAGAGTAACCCACCCAGACCCATTTCCCTCTGACTAATGCACCTAACACTAGGGGCAATTTAGAATGGCCAATTTACCTGACCTGCACATTTTTGGACTGTGGGAGGAAACAGGAATACCTGGAGGAAACCCCCGCAGACACGGGGAGAATGTGCAAACTCCACACAGTCGCCCGAGGCTGGAATTGAACCTGGCACCCTGGTGCTGTGAGGCAGCAGTGCTAACCACTGAGCCACCGTGCCACCTTATAAATTATATGCAGCATTATATATAAATTATATATATAAATTATAAATCATAAATTATATAACAGCATTTGTACATAAATTATAAATGCTGTTGTAGCCACTGGGCTTTGTGGCAAAAGTAACCATGCAGAAAAAGTCTGTAAAAGTTGGCAAATATATCATGGGTGGATATGGAAGGTGTTTAGTATCAGCTGAATGTTTGTACCCTTTTGATAGTTTTAATCAAAGGAGGAGCGTGGCCGTAAGACCAAAGATCTTTCTGCTGTTCTCCATTTGAGGAGTTACATTTCTCAGACTTGTCCACACTGCATGGCTGTAGCTTTGCCAGAACCACCTCACATGCACCAATCAGAGTTCTGTCAAATTTAGGGTCAAAGGATGTTAACATCCAACTCAACCGTTGAACAGGCAAATAGAGCCTCTTAAAAATTTATAATCTGGCCATCTCTGGTTTATTACTGTATCTGTAAATCAGAAAAGTGGGGTGGCACAGTGGTTCAATGGTTAGCACTGCTGCCTCACAGCACCAGGGACGCAGGTTCAATTCCACCTTTGAGTGTTTGTCTATATGGAATTTGCACATTCTCCCAATGTCCGCAAATGGTTCCTCTGTATGTCCTCATTTCCACCCACAGCACAAACTCTGATCTTCAAAAAGCTGTTCACATTGTTACAACTGAACCCATTGGTGACGAGAACAAACTGGTTTGATGCAGGAATCCTGGTCATTCTTGTATGATAAACTTGTCAAGAAATGTTTGGCGGAAGAGAATTTCTGTGTGAGCCTTTTAGGATTTTAAACTGAAATGTAAAATTGTGTATTTATTCTATTTGCTGATCTACACTGCCATGAGCCCATTCACTTCTTCATAGCCAGCACATTCTCATCTGTCATCCATAAGCAAGATTCTGCAGTTTACCTGAAGCTTCTCTGATGTTCAAGCATTACAAATCTGACATGCTGCCTGTTAATGGTAACAGTTCCATTTCTGGATATCATACCATGAGCCTCACCAATTCTTTATTCTCTTTGCATGAATTGAAACTGGTGATTTGAGAGCATGTTGTTATGATTGAGCAATTTCATTCTGGATTGCTTCCATGAGTTTTGATGATTTTAAGGTCAAGCTTTGTTGATAACCACAGGGATTCTTGCACAATGACACAAGAACTTGTAGTTTGAGATCAACCCAATATAACATTGGAGATCAAATGTCTTTGTGAAAATTTCAAATCTAAATAGTTCTCACTGTAATTTTGATTTCAGTCTTTTCAGTTTATCAAAGCAATTCAATTTTTTAATGTTCAGGTGCAGCTTTATTAAACAATAGATAGAAACACAGGAATTGCTTAATGAAAAAAAGCCAAGTTCCATTTATTTGCTTTCAACTAACTTGACGGCAGCATGATATAATGATAATTGAGTTCCTGACAAATCATGGCAATTATCTATTCCAATTTGTCTCCAACAGAGAAGTTATGAGCAAAGAAAATCTCAGTGAGATGGAGAGATTAGGAACCATTGGTCGAAAGTCACCTGTTCCTTGCAAGCACAATACCCTCATCATATATGTCTCAATTTGGCTTGTACTTTGTCTCAAAACTTTATTTTCTAAAAGAAAGTAATCTGAATTGTATTTGTAAGAATCAACTCCATTTACTTCCACTCTCTCCCTGGAGTCAATTGTTAATAGTCATATTCAGCAGTGTGTGAATATGGAAAGGGAGGGTAAGTTTTTCTGACCAGTGAAAAATTAATGAAATTGTATAGAGAGTGAGCTAAAGAATGCAATGAGGCTTACATGAAGAAAACATTGCATCGTACTTGAGAGACTTAATGCCTCATTTCTGTCCTGGAACCTTCTAGATTTTCTGATTATTTTGCCAAGGCTATCAAAAAAAATACCAAATGGAAGCAATTTTTTATGTTGGCTGAAAAACATGCTGGATAAACATAAACCTGCTGATCAAAGGATCTGTGTTTAATAAACAGGAAGACAGAGAATGTTGCTATTTTTAAACAACTTGATTCCTGATGCTAAATATTAGAGGAAGTTGTTTGTTTGTCTTACTGTTATGAACAGCAGTTTCTTTACCAATTTGTTATGCTCCATGACATCAAATTAAACTCACAAAAACAAAAATGAACATTACTGTACTAAGCTAATCAAACCTGTGCCTTTTACATGCAGTTGTTGCAATGGCACAGAGGCATAGAGTTAACAGGCAGGGGGGTTATGCTAGAACTGTATTACGTGTTAGTGTAGAGTATTGTGTTCAGTTCTGGAATCCACATTATAGGACGGATGTGATAGCACTGGAGAGAGTACAGAGGAGATTTGACCAGGATGTTTTCTGGGTTAGAGAGTTCTAATTATGAAGAGATTGGATAGACTGGCGTTGTTTTCTTACAGCAGACCAGATTGAGGTGGGTTATAATTGCAATGATGAGAGACATGGGCTGGTTAGACAGAAAAAAACAGTCCCCCTTGGTGGAGGGATCAATGACCAGGGACATTGATTCAAAGTTAAGGGTAGTAAGTTTTGAAGGGAAATTAGGGAAATGGTTTCAACTCAGAAAGTGATGGGAATCTGGATCCCATTACCTAAAAAGGTGGGAGGAATAGAAACCCTTGTAGCATTTAAGTTTTAAATGTGCATTTGTGATGCCAAGGCATACAAGGCTATAGGCCAAGAGCTGGAAATGCGATTAGAATAGATAGAGTGTTGTTTTTGACTGATGCAGACTCGATGGATCGAATGGCCTTTTTCTTTGCTGTAGATCTCTATGACCTTCAATGACAACACCTACAAACAAATCAACAGGACATCCATGGGATCACCAATATCAGGATTCTTAGCAGAAGCAGTAATACAGAGACTAGTATGAACAGCCCTCCCCACGATCCAACCCAAGCTTTGTGTCCACTGTGTGGATGACATCTTTGTCATCACAAAACAGAACAAATTAGATGAAATCTACAGTATCATTAACAACATCCTTACCTGCATAAATTTCAGCAAAGAGGAAGCAAACAACAGACTCCCCTTCCTAGATGTTACAGTGGAAAGAACAGTCAATGGAGAACTGCGGACCAGCATCTACAGGAAAGCAACACACACAGACCAGATAGTTAACTACAGAAGCAATCATCCCAACATCCACAAACAGAGCTCCATCAGGACATTATTTAAATGGGCCACAACACACTGCAGCACCCAGAAACTATGAGCAGCAGAAGAAAAATACCTATACAGCATATTCAAGAACAGCAGATACCCAATAACCACAGTCCCACCAATTCTTAAACAACAAATCCAACAAGAAGACACAACATGCCCAGAGACTCTAGCCATATTACTATAATCAAAGATTTGGAGATGCCGGTGTTGGACTGGGGTGTACAAAGTTAAAAATCACACAACCCTAGGTTATAGTCCAACAGGTTTAACTGGAAGCACTAGCTTTTGGAGCGACGCTCCTTCATCAGGTGATAGTGGAGGGCTCGATCGTAACACAGAATTTATAGCAAAAATTTACAGTGTGATGTAACTGAAATTATACATTGAAAACTTGATTGTCTGTTAAGCCTTTCATCTGTTAGAATACAGTGATAGTTTCACTGCTTTCATGTGTTAATCACAAAACCTTTTTTTTAAAGTTGCATTCTCGGGTTAGCTGTTAACAATGGTGATAGCTAGGCAATGTGTTGAACAATATGTCGCTCCGAAAGCTAGTGTGCTTCCAATTAAACCTGTTGGACTATAACCTGGTGTTGTGTGATTTTTAACTTTATATATCAAAGACATCTTGGAAATGACTACCAGAGTACTCCGATCTCTTGGCGTCATGGTAGCCCACGAACCTACCAACACACTGAAACAGCTACTGATGAACCCAAAGGACCCTATACCAACAACCAGCAGAATGAACGTCATATACAAATACCCTGCAAGGACTGCAACAAGCACTACATCAGACAGACAGGTAAGAAACTAGCCACCAGGATATACGAGCACCAACTAGCCCCCAAAGACATGATCAGCTATCACAAGTATCCTTACATATAGATGAAGAAGGACACTACTTCAACTGGGACAACACATCCATTCTAGGACAAGCCAAACAGAGACACACACAGGAATTCCTGGACCTTAGCGGACTAAGACACGTCAATAGCAAACAGGACAGAACACCAGCGCTTCATCAGAGGCTCACTGACGATGTTACCCAACATAGTGATTAAATGTCTGAGAACAAACCAACCAGCTCAGCGAGTGAACTTACAACCTGATCTTTATGACTCTATATTAGCAAGCAACAAAAGAATTACAGCAAAGGTAATCAAGTTAGTGTATTTTAATTCATGGAACACAGTAACACAAATAAACTATTCAGTGCCTTGATGTTTCACCATTCAATTAGATCATAGTTGATCTATACTTGAACTCCATTTACTTCTCTATTGTTCCCCATCAGTTGATATCTATTGATCTTAGTCACGAAAGTTCCAATTATCTCTGTAAACACAGTGTTTTGTGGGAAAGAATTACAGATTACTACTCCCTTCTCATGAAAAAGCGCTTTCCAATTTCCCTCCGGTATAACCGAGTGTGAATTTTAAGATTCTCGAGTATCCCATCAGAGGATACAGTTTTTCTGCATTGATCATATCAAACACATTTAACATTTTAACCACTGAGATTAGATCAGCCATCAATCTTATAAACTCAAGTGAATACCTGCCAAGCTTATGCAGCTTGTTCTCTCAATTTAATCTTTAAGCTCTTGTACTGATCTGAAGAATTGTTGTGAACGATTCCAGCTCTTTCCCTCATGGCTCCTCAAGGTCAGCTCAGGGTCACATTAAATGTGGTTTACTGTTGCTGAGCCCTGAAATAGCCAGAAAGCCATTCCCATGTCTTGAATGTCTCCTGGCACCATGGTGCTGTGGTCAGTTTGCTCATCCTCCCTACAGATTCCACTGAGAGACCAAGAATCTCAAACCTTTTAGACAAGCTCAAGGGCTGAGGCTCCTTCAGCACTACCTCCTGGATCCCTCTTCTTGCCTCGCTCGTAGTGATACAGTCCTGTCCCTGACAACTGGCTGAATTTGAGGTATTTAAGCGAAGTGATGTGACTGCCTCCTGAAACACAGCATCCAGGTAATTGTCTCCCTCCTTGATGTTTCGCAGTGTTTGAAGCACAGACTCCAGCTCATCAACCCTGAGCCGGAGTTCCTCAAGCAACCAAGATATAGTCACTAGGAACCATAGCTCCCACATCATTCAGGAGCAACACATCACCTGGCCTGGCATCTCTATTTTAAGTACTTAGTTCTTAATCTGATGTTTGAAAATTTCAATATGGTGTTTTAATTTGTAGTCTGTAAATATTTTCCATATTTACTTTCAATTTGAAAGTAACCTTTCATCAAATTAGTAGCTATCATTAATGAATGTGACATCACTCTTTTGTGCTGGGCCCCTCATCCTGACTTTAACTTATCCTGTTTGAAAAAAAAACTTACAAACTATGAGCCAAAACAAAGCTGCTAAAGCGCAAATAGATTGCTAACTTGACCAAACAGCAAGGGATGCTGAGTATATTGGCCAAGTAAGACTCTGAAATCACAAAGACCCACACACCAGAATTGGTGCAAGCCAGCAACTAGGTGCTAATCACATCAGAATAATGTCAAAGGCAGCAGTTATCCTGGACAGTCATAACCCCAACAATTTATCCACAAAACAAAGGACAGATCAGATGGAAAGGCATCTTTGGTACACAAAGAAACTAACAGCAGCATGCCATCTAAATGATTGGCACTACTTCAAACTATTAGGTGTGTCTCCCTGATTGGCCAGAAATATAGAAAGTTCTAGAAAACCATCCAAAAGGTATAAAAACAGGGTTCACCTGCAAACCTCTCGCATGAATCGTCTGAGGCCTTCCAAGGAGACCTGCATGGCAACAGGTAGAGATCAGCTGACCATCCAGAGATAGAGGAAGAAAGCAGCTTTGCAGACCCAGAGACAGAACCAGAAAGAGAGAGTGACTGCATAAATGTGCAAGAGACTCGGGAAGTATTGTAACCTTAATAGGCCAAATAAGATTGGAGATAGTATGTTTAGTATTAAAGGTTGTTGTAACTTTGTTCCTAATAAAGTTGGGACTATTTTGCATTGGCATGGACTTGTGTTTATATTGATTTGACTGCTTCGGTATCGTAGGACACCTGAGCAAATTCATTCATAACATTCTGGTCAGAGTTGTCTAACTTGTTTAAGGATGATCTAGACAACACCACATTGCCTCCAAATTCCCTGAACTATCTACTCACTCGGGCTGTGTCTCACTCTGAATGGGATCTCTCCTTCCCTACCACATGAAGTTTCCTGATTCTATGAGAGTCACAAGCCTTTGGAATTCTCTACCCCGGCAAGTCAGGGTGGTGGGGTGTGGTATCATTGAATAATTTTAAGAAAATGGTAGATCGATTGTGTCACAACGAAATCAAAGAACATGGGGGTTGGCATATTGAGTTGAGTCAGCAATCAAATTAGCTAAGATCTTATCCAATTGCAGAGCAGCCTCAAGGGACATTCTTTGAATTGTATCTAATGTATTTACATCCTTCCTTAAACAAGACGACCAAAGCTGTCCACTGTACTAACCAAACAAAGCTCCGCCACTTTCGTCAGTTACAAGCCAGGGACTCCTATGAGTCATCCGATATGTTTAACCTCCTCAGGGATAATTGAGGACATCCCAAAATCATGTCCACGCTCTCCTGGGAATCTCCTGCCATTGTTGAATTCTGGGTAGAGCTGTTGGGTCAGGAGGCTAGTGCCAGGCATATAGGGAACACACCCCACCCTGTAGAATGCGAGCAATTAGCAGCTTGCTGAGGAATAAGTCGGCTTTGGAAAAGTTAAAAATCACACAACACCAGGTTACAGTACAACAGGTTTAATTGGAAGCACACTAGCTTTCGGAACGTCACTCCTTCATCAGGCAGTAGTGCGACGCTCCGAAAGCTAGTGTGCTTCCAATTAAACCTGTTGGACTACAACCTGGTGTTGTGTGATTTTTAACTTTGTACACCCCAGTACAACACCGGCATCTCCAAATCATGGCTTTGTTATTGAAGTACCTTTACTGCCATGGAATCAGGGCTGGAAGAGGCAGACAGCAAATCCAGTAACTGGAATCAATTGTGGGGCAGCACTATCAAAGGAAATGAATCAGTCAGGCATTTCCCAACTGTTGGATGTGGGCTGCTGTCATCGTGTTGCAGTACAATTGCCAATCACGGTCACAAACAGCTTCCCACATCTCAAATGTTTGTGCAAGTGGCTACGATCAGAATGAACTCTGTTTCAGAATGCAAAGATTGTTCAAGGTACAACCTCTGAAATGAAGATGAACAAAATTATTGATCCGAATCATTCATTCCAGATTTGGTGCATCAAATCAAAATGAACAAGATAATTTATTGTTAGAAACAAACAGATGGCGAGAGGCAGGGTGGCACAGTAGGGAAGATTATTTACTTTTTGTAAATAATGTTTATTTTTGAAGCTGATATTAAGAGAACAAAAGTCTGCACCTTCTGTCAGTTAGAAGCATCCCAAATAAAATTAGTTTGGAAAGTCACATAGCAGTAGGATGTGGGTAAGAGTTTACAAGAATAACTCAGCATTAATTGGCACACAATTTCACACCAGTATCATTGGAGTTCTGCATTTCGAAAAGTGAGGACTACAGATGATGGAGATCAGAGTCAACAAGTGTGGTTCTGGAAAAGCACAGCTGGTCAGGCAGCATCCTAGCAGCAGGAGATTTGATATTTCAAGCATAAGCTCTTCATCATCCTAATGAAGAGCTGATGCACTAAATGTCAACTTTCCTGCTCCTCAGATGCTGCTTCACAGGCTGTACTTTTCCAGCACCATACCTTTTGACTAGGAGAGGCTTTGTCTTGTTGTCAGCCTTTGATGTATAGAACATGGAAGTGTTTAATGATGAAACTGATGACGTGAAATTCAAAAATATTTCTCAAGCTGATTTGTTGCGATACTACATCGAGTAGAGAGATGGTGGGAGGAAAGAATGCAAAATGAAAGGAAATTCCTTGGATTGGAAACGTGAGTGTCGCTCCTTAGAAATTCATGTTGGTCTCATTCTAATTTTCTGAAAATATAAATATTTTGATTTGGAAATCAAGGGTATGGGACTGAAATTTGCAGATGGCATCGTTTGTGAGGTGGTAAGATTTTGTCACAATTATGAAAAACTGCAGAATGGCACAGATCAGATGGCAAGATGGATGGTAATGGAAATCAAAATAGAGACATGCAAAACAATATGTTTTGGAAATAAGAATAGTGACAGGATGATGGTAATATTTTAAAAACTGACCTTGGTGTGCAGATGCATAGGTGATTAAAGTTGACAGCAGAAATGAATAAGGCCACAGATGAAGAAAATAAATATCCAAATCCTTGGTATCCAAACACATGAGATAAGGATGGATAAAAATCCATTCATCAAGCCTGCCCTACTCAGATATGTTGAATCTACACAACTGACTCAGTTCCCTAATTGTACAGTCACCCAGTAAATTAAAATAAGGAAATGAAAAGGCCCACTTTAACAAAATCTCCAGGAAATCATTCCCGAATTCCCTAAGGTGTTCAAGCAGAACTCTTTTGCATCTCACAGTTTACAACTATATGCGTTCTGCTTTTTCAGGAACTAATCTATGTCTTTTTAGAAGCACTGTTGCATGATTCAGTAATCTGTAGGTGTAGGAAACTTTAGTGAAATTTTAAGGAAAGTATTCATAGCCTGACTTTCTAACATCCTACCAATCAACCTAAAACCTGTTTTTCCTCGCTATGGACTTTCCTAAGCATCCTTAAAAACACATCAGTAATCTGAAAGACTGAGGTCAGAAAGTGCACGGGAACACCATCACCTCCACAATCCTCTTGAAGACATTGTTCGGAATTGTCATTGATCGCTCCTTCCACATCACTGTGTTAGAATCCTCGAACTATCTCCTGACAACACAGAGGCAGCAGAGTTGAAGAAGGCAGCTCACCACCACATTCACAAGGGCAATTGGGAATGGACAATCAATGCTGGCCTGGCCAAAAAATGCCTAAATCTTGAGAATGAAGATAAAAAGTACAACATATGCAGCTTCAATAACTAATCAAAAGTATCTACTTCTTGATCTGTAATATTTTTGAGTATTTTGCATGCATGAGCTGATTAGCTTTCTAATTTAATGCAGAAATCTGGATAGGAACGTACAAACAAAAATTAGGAGCAGGGCAGGTCCCTTGAGCTGCTCCGTCGTTTAATAAAACCACAGTCAATCTAATTGTAGCCTCAGCCCCATTTTCTTGCCTGTCTACGTAGCCTTGAACTCTAACCATTTACCTATCTCTGCCATTAAAAAATTCAACTAGCCCATGTGCACCATTTTCTGGGGTAGAGCGATCCACTCTGAGAGTAAGCAGTTCTCTTATCTTACGTTAAATCTGAGACTCCTAATTTTTAAACTGGGATCATCAATTCTAATCTCCCATAAATGAAAATATCCTCCCAGCATCTATCTGGTCAATTACCCCAGAATCATATAGATTTTGAAGTGATCTCTTTCCAATTTCTTCTAATTTCTAATGAATTCAACTGCAACTTGTCTAACATTTCCCCATAAGATAATCCACTCAATGCCGGGATTTAGTTCAATGAACTTTCTCTAAATTGCTCTTAATACAATTATATTATTTTTAAATAAAGTGACCAAAATAGCACACAATACTCTGGAATAAATCAAAAATCTGCAAATGCTGGACTTAAAGAACAGAAATCTCTGGAGAAACTCAGCAGATCTGGCAACATCAATGGAGAGAAAACAGAGTTAATGTTTTGGGTCCAATACCCTTCTTCAGTTCTGTCTGTTCTCCACAGATGCTGCCAGACCTGCTGAGTTTCTCCAGCAATTTCTGTTTTCGTGGCAGTACTCTGGATATGGTCTTACTAATGTGCTGTATAACAGTAGCAGAACATTCCTATTTTATACTCCACTTCCTGTGCAACTTTAAAATCCCTCCAGCACATTTAAAAGAATCAGCCATGTGCTGGAAAGATATTTAGGAAGTAATTGTGCTGCACGGCTTCAGGAAAATGGATAAGAAGCTGAATATGAAACCGGCACTCACTGAGGGGGAGTAAAAGGTAGGTCACCTCAAGGCTCAGGAAAAACTGTTACTAATATGGGTTTTATAATCACTCTATTAAATTCTACAAGACAATCCCAGAAAATACTAAATACCACTACACTCCCAGTTGCTCTTTTACGTCAAGTACATTAGCCCATATCTACCAGGAGAGGATAACCATTGCAGCAGTGTAGCTGGAGCAGCATGTCAGTACCATGCAGATATCCCAATATAACTTTGCTGGAATAGTCTGAGGAGTTTAAACATCCAGTGAATAATTTATTGGCACTTGGAGCCTTTGATATAGCCCCAAATTTGAGTTAAAGTCAGAGACTTTGAAGTGTTCTAACTGATTTACCTGAACAGTTAGCCGGAAAAGGTTCGCAGAATTAAGACTTACTGTAACTCCTGGTCAACCACTAAACTGACTCTTGATTTACCAGTGACCATCACCCCCCACCCTCTTCCCCCCATATCCCACAGACTACCCTTTGACCTCCCTGCATGGTCAACCAAACTCCTACCTTGTCCCTTGATTCAACCCAACACCTCCCACAAAATCGCATGGACACTTAACAATACCCTTTCCCCTCAGGGGGAACATCCTCCTCAATATGACCCTCAACAACCCACTGACCTGATCTCTCTCTGACTACTCTTAACTGCACCCCCCCCCCCCCCCCCCCCCTCCAATTCAGCATCTCTGACTGCTCTCCCAGATCTGAACTGACACCCTCACCCAATCCCATTAACACTCCTCCTGGCTAGACCTAATCTGACAATCCCTACAGCAGTCCCCCTTCCCCCAATATCCCTCCCCAATCCCTATGATACAACGCCTAACTAGACAAGTGATGATAGCCCTGAGTGCCACATCCTCAAACCTAACCTCAGC
The DNA here is from genome assembly GCF_037043375.1 of Chiloscyllium plagiosum. NCBI lineage: Eukaryota > Metazoa > Chordata > Chondrichthyes > Orectolobiformes > Hemiscylliidae > Chiloscyllium > Chiloscyllium plagiosum. The sequence goes on from NW_028270177.1 coordinate 38,665,287, forward strand.
TCTCACTCACTTAAACCTGCCACCATGACTCCACCAAACTGGCACTTGTACCTCCACTCACCTACCCCACCCTATCTTGCCACTTGCCTGTCACCTTTATCTCACCCTCAGCAGTCTGGCAATCTTATCAATTCACTGGGTACTCTTAATCCCTCATGCTCCCGATACTTTATATCTCTCTCATCCACTTGGTACCCTACTGTCTCTCATGCACCTGACACCCTACCTCCCAAAGTCCCACAAACACCCCAATACCCCTATGACCTGATTCACCTCCATCCACCCATGGACCTGACACACTCTCAGCTTCCCCATCCCTTCAACTGCCACCCAGTTCCCAACTGATTCCCCGTAGGCCATATTCCATCCCAGACACCTTACAGATACCCTGCAGGTCCCCAATCTGTCCTGCAATGCCACCTCAACCCAGCCACAGAACCTGTCTGGACTCCACCACTACCACCACTTGACCTGACCTGACATCTCCTGACTTTCCAAGATCCTGACCCACCTCCCCTGCCGATCAGATCTGAACTGACATCCCTCACTCCCTGACTCCCAAGAACCACTAGATCAACGGATCTACCATTTCTCGCTACATACCCTGAACCCTCATCTGATTTCCTCGCACCCTAGCCCCCCCACTCATTGGACACATGCATACTGGACACCCCTCACTATCCGTGTCACGGATGTGACCAGGTTCCAGCTCAAACTCCTTGCTTGCTTACTTACCAGTCACTGACTCTGCACCTGCCTGGAAGCTCTCAACATCTTGGCCTTGCCTTGCTTTGCTGCTTAGCTGGGAAGGCTGTCAAAATTGTCAGCAGTGATCAGTCAAGGCAATGGATATATTACCGTATGGCACCATGCAGTGTCAATCTCATGCCTGCAGCATATCATAACATCTAATGTGGCAAACACATTGTATATGCATCAACCAAATGGCCAAATCTCATAATCCTCAGTCATGTCAAGGGAGACAGCCGAGCCATCCCTGGACACTATGGGTAATTAACATGATCAAACCATCTAATGTGTACATCTTTGGACTGTGGGAGGAAACCCACTCAGACACAGGGAGAATGTGTAAACTCCACACAGACAGTCGTCCGAGGCTGGAATCGAACCCGGGACCTTGGCGCTGAGGCAGCGGTGCTAATCACTGAGCCATGGTGCCTCCTTATGTCCTTTGATATCTCCAGCCACAATTGCTATATTTTAAGATGTCTGTAGTAGTGAATTCCACAGGCTTAGTCACAGCATCCAGCCACAGCAGGGATTACTGTCACTGTTGCTCTGCAATGCAACAATGGTGCAGAGACATTGACAAGAAACAGGTTCGCCGGCAAGGCCAGGACCAATAGCAACTTCCAGCAGATTCCAAACAGCCTTCACTTGAAGAAGTTGCAGCTGAATGTCCCCTCAGGATGTGGAGGAGGTACAAGAGGCCTAGCATCTAATGTCTGCAATGCCATTCCCTCCAGGCATGTTAGGCAGAGTGAAACCACACACTGAGGGTGTACCTGGACACTTTCACAGACTATGCCACCTGCTAGACTGGAACTTGCAACTTTAATATAACTAGCTGCTTTCAAAGATCCACAGGGGCATAAAGTGGGATCTCACAACTTTCAACACCCAAATTTTACAAGGCTGTTACCAATCCAATTTGTGCCAGATCATGTTGTTTCATTTCATTTCCCTGTGATGAGGTCAGTGCTGCAGCCTGGGCAGTGCCTTTTCCAACATAGCTGGTTCCCCAGGTGGCATGGACTGCACACACTTTGCAATGAGAGCACCATATCCCAACATGATGGCTTAATGAACTGAAAAGGATTTCACCTCATCAACGTACAAGTCATCACTGACTATTGAAATCACATCTTAGAAGTCTGTGCCAGGTACCTTGAAAGCTTCCATGATGTCTACCTCCTTGAGAACTCTCATATTCCTGTTTCTTTTCAAGGGCTGGATGCCTTACAAGGTTACTGGGAGCCAAGGGCTATCCTCTGCAACCATTGGTTGATGACTTTCTTATGCATTTCCCTGACTGAAACCAAAGGAGGTAAAATTCAGCCCATTCTTCCATCAGGGCCACCATGGAGCACCTGGTCGACCTGCTGAAGGTGACGTTTCAATGCTTGAATCAGTCTGGGGAGAAGGCAGTTTGGAGTACAGTTCAAAGGGAGTATTCTGCATATTCCTAGCACAATTCGAACAGGCAAAAAGGGAGATGTAATGAGCTCTGAAGAGCTGGGAAAGCAGCAGCAGTCTCTGAGAAGGAAGATGAAGAGATAGAACATAGAACAGTACAGCAAGTACACCCCTTTCGGCCCTCAATGTCCAGCTGGCATTTTATCCTACTCTAAGATCAGACGAACATACATACCCTTAATTTTGCTATCGATCATGTGCCTATCCAAGAGTCGCTTAAATGTCCCTAATGTATCTGACTCTACTACCACTGCTGGCAGTGCATTCCATAAACCCACCACTTTCTGTGTAAAGAACCTACCTCTGACATCTCCCCTAAACTTTCCGCCAGTTACCTTAAAATTGTGCCCCCTCGTGATAAGACATTTTCACCCTGTGAAAAAGTCTCTGGTTATCCACTATTTGTGCCTCTCATCATCTTGTACACCTCGATCAAGCCACCCCTCATCCTTCTTCGCTCCAATGAGAAAACCCCTAGCTCCCACAATCTTTCTTCATGAGACATGCCCTCCAGTCCCAGCAGCATCCGGGTAAATCTCCTCTGTATTCTCTCTAAAGCTTCCACATCCTTCCAATAATGAGTCGACCAGAACAATATTCCAAGTGTGTCTAACCAGGCCTCTATAGAGCTGCAGCATAATCGCCTGGCTCTTAAACTCAGTCCCCCTGCTAATGAAAGCCAACACACCAAATGCCTTCTTAACAACCCTATCAACCGTGGGGGTAACTTTGAGGGATCTATGGACATGGACCCAAGATCCCTCTGTTCCTCCACACTACCAAGAATCCTGCCTTTAACCCTGTATTCTGCATTCAAATTTGACCTTCCAAACTGAATCACTACACACTTTTCCAGGTTGCAACTCCATCTGCCACTTATCAGCCCAGCCCTGCGACCTACAACACTCCTCCGCACTATCTACCTCTCCACTAACCATCGGAAAACTAACTAACCCACCCTTCCACTTCCTCATCCAAGTCATTTCTTCACTTTTTTGGGCGGCAGTTGGAGTGGGAGGAGTGACAGCGAGGACCAGAGGCCCGACAGGAAGGTCAATTTTAAAAGCTATGAAGGTTTACCTCGTGTATAGCCGGAGCGCACACTGAGCAGGAGCGGACACCGGAATGCTGGGTAAGTGAGGCTTTATACTTGAGTGGTTGCTTTACCCGAAACACTACTTGGGTACAGTCTCCCACCCATCCTCCTCCTTTAACCAAAAAAAAGGGTTCTGTGCACTGGATTCTTAAGGTGACTGGTTTCTTTTTGTTTTGGTTTTCCGTTGGAAATTTAGAATAGTGGGAATGGAGGTTAGGGCAGTTGAATGTTCCGCCTGCAGAATGTGGGAGGTAAGGGTCACCACTACTGTTCCTACTGACTGCATCTGTGGGAAGTGCACCCACCTCCAGCTCCTCGAAAACCATGTTAGGGAACTAGAGCTGGAGCTGGATGAAATTTGGATCATTCAGGAGGCAGAGGGGGTTATTGAGAGGAGTTACAGGGAGGTAGTCATGCCTCAGGTAAAAGAAGAAGGGTTACCATCAGGGGACAGAAAGAGAACTGGCAGGCAGTGCAGGGATCCTCTGTGGACGTTCCCCTCGACAAATACTATACCGTTTTGGATACTGTTGGGGGAGGGCAGCATAAGAGTATCAGGGGTAAGCCATGGGGCACAGAGTCTGTCCCTGTTGCTCAGACGGGAAGGTGGAAGAGGAAAAGAGCATTAGTCATAGGGGGACAGAGGGGAGATTCTGTGGGAACGAGAGAGACTCACAGTTGGTGTGTTGTGTCCCAGGTGCCAGGTTTTGTGATGTCTCTGATCGTGTTTTCAGGATCCTTGAAGGGGAGGGGAAGCAGCCCCAAGCCGTGGTCCACATAGGCACCAACGACAGAAGGAGGAAAAAGGATGGGAATTTAAGGCAGATATTCAGGGAGCTAGAGTGGAAGCTTAGAGCTGGGCGAACAGAGTTGTTATCTCTGGTTTGTTACCTGTGCCACGTGCTAGCGAGGTGAGGGTAGGGAGAGAGAGGAGTTGAACACGTGGCTACAGGGATGGTGCAGGAGGGAGGGTTTCGGATACCTGGATAATTGGGGCTCTTTCTGAGGTAGGTGGGACCTCTACAAAAAGGATGGTCTCCACCTGAACCAAAGGGGTACCAATAGCCTGGGGGAGAAATTTGCTAATGCTCTTCGGGTGGGTTTAAACTAATTCAGCAGGGGGATGGGAACTGAAATTGTAGTTAGAGTATACGGGAGGATGAGAGTAGTGAAGTCAGAACTAAGGTTTCAAGAAGGCACTGGCAAGCAAGAAGTTGGTTTGAAGCATGTCGACTTCAATGCCAGGAGCATCCGGAGTAAGGTGAGTGAACATACAGCATGGGTTGGTACCTGAGATTTCGATGTTGTGGCCATTTCAGAGAGATGGAGGAACAGGGACAGGAATGGTCCTGGGATTTAGATGTTTCAGTAACAACAGAGAAAATGGAACAACAGAGGGAGAGGTGTAGCATTGTTAGTCAAGGACAAAATTATGGTGGCAGAAATGACATTTGGGGACTCATCTACTGAGGTAGTATGGGCTGAGATTAGAAACAGGAAAGGAGAGGTTACCCAATTAGGAGTTGTCTATGAGCCTCCGAATAGTTCCAAAGATATAGAGGATAGGATTGGAAAGATGATCCTCGATAGGTGTAAGAGTGACAGGGTAGTTGCTATGGGGATTTAACTTTCCAAATATTGACTGGGAATACTATAGTTCAAATACTTTAGATGGATCAGTTTTTGTCTAATGTGTGCAAGAGGTTTTATCGACAGGCCAACAAGGGGCGAGGCCACATTAGATTTTGCACTGGGTAATGATCCGGGCCAGGTGTTAGATTTGGAGGAAGGTGAGCACTTTGGTGATAGTGACCACAATTTGGTTATATTTATTTTAGTGATGGAAAGGGGTAGGTATATACAGCAGGGCAAGAGTTATAGCTGGGGGAAATGTAATTAGGCAAGATTTAGGATGCATAGGATGGGGAAGGAAACTACTGTGCTTGGGCACAATTGAAATGTGGAGCTTATTCAAGAAGCAGCTACTGTGTTGTCCTTGATATGTTTGTACCTGTCAGGCAGGGAGGAAGTTGTCGAGTGACGGAGCAGTGATTTACTAAGGAGGTTTAATCTCTCTTCAAGAGGAAGAAGAAGGCTTACGTTATGAGGAGATGTGATGGCTCGGTTAGAGCATTTGACAGTTACAAGTTAGCCAGGAAAGACCTAAAGAGAGAGCTAAGAAGAGCCAGAAAGGGACATGAGAAGTCATTGGTGGATAGGATCAATGTAACCCTAAAGCTTTCTACAGTTATATCAGGAATAAAAGAATGATTGGAGTAAGATTAAGGCCAATCAGGGACAGTAGTGGGAAGTTTTGTGTGGAGTCAGAGGAGATAGGGGAAGTGCTAAATGAATACTTTTTGTCAGTATTCACACAGGAAAAAGACAATGTTGTCGAGGAGAATACTGAGATACAGGCTACTAGATTAGACGGGATTGAGGTGCATAAGGAGATGTTAACAATTCTGAAAAGTGTAAAAATAGATAAATCCCCTGGGCCAGATTGGGATTGATCCTTGGATTCTCTGGGAAGCCAGGAAGGAGATTGCTGAGCCTTTGGCTTTGATCTTTAGGTTGTCATTGTCCACAGAAATAGTGCCAGAAGACTGGAAGATAGCAAATGTCGTTCCCTTGTTCAAGAAGGGGAGTAAAGACAACACTGGTAATTATAAAGCACTTTGTTTGTGGATTTATAATCATCTAGAAAGGAATAAGTTGATTATGGATAGTCAGCATGGTTTTGTGAAGGGTAGGTCATGTCTCACAAACATTATTGAGTTCTTTGACAAGGTGACCAAACAGGTAGATGAGGGTAAATTGGTTGATGTGGTGTATATAGATTTCAGTAAGACATTTGATGAGGTTCCCCACAGTAGGCTATTGCACAAAATACAGAGACATGAGATTTAGTGGTTTGGATCAGAGATTGGCCAACTGAAAGGAGACAGAGGGTGGTGGTTGATGGGAAATTTCATGCTGGAGTTCAGTCACTAGTAGGGTACCGCAAGGATCTGATTTGGGTCCACTGTTGTTTGTCATTTATATAAATGACCTGGATGAGGGCATAGAAGGATGGGTTAGTAATTTTGTGGATGACACGAAGGTCAGTGGAGTTGTGGATAGTGACAAAGAATGTTGTAGGTTACAGAGAGACATAGATAAGTTGCAGAGCTGGGCTGAGAGATGGTAAATGGAATTTAATGCAGAAAAATGTGAGGTGATTCAGTTTGGAGTAACAGGAATGCAGAGTACTGGACTAATGGTTTGATTCTTGGTAGAGTAAGTGAGCAAAGAGATCTCAGTGTCCAGGTACATAGTTCCTTGAAAGTTGCCATCCAGGTTATGGTTGTTAAGAAGTCACATGGTGTGTTCACACTTATTGGTAGAGGGATTGAATTTCAGAACCATGAGATCATGCTGCAGCTATACAAAACTCTGATGCGCCCACAGATCTGGTCACCACATTATAGGAATGATGTGAAAGCTTTGGAAAGGGTTGAGAGGAGATTTACTCGAATGCTGTCTGGTATGGAGGGAAGGATGGGAGATGTGAGCCTGTTTTCATTACAGAGAAGAAGGTTGAGAGGCGACTTAATTGAGACATATAAGATAATCGGAGAATTAGATAGGGTGGACAGTGAAGCCTTTTTCCTCGGGTGGCGATGGCTAGCACGAGGGGACATAGTTTTAAATTCAGGGGTGGTAGATATAGGACAGATGTCAGAGATAGTTTTTTAACTCAGAGAGTAGTAGGGACATGGAATGCACTGCCTGCAACAGTAGTAGACTCGTTAATTTTAAGGGCATTTAAATGGTCATTGGATAAACATATGGACGAGAATGGAATAGTGTAGGTTAGATAGGCTTCAGATTGGTTCCACAGGTCGGTGCAACATTGATGGCTGAAGAGCCTGTGCTGTGCTGGAATGCTCTATGCTTTATTTATAAAAATCACAAAGATCAGAGGTCCCAGAACTGACCCTTGTGGAACACTACTGGTCACCAACCTTCAGGCTAAATATTTTCCATCTATCACCACCCTCTGTCTTCTATGGGCCAACCAATTCTGTATCCAGACAGATAGGTTTCCATGCATTCTCATGCCTCCTTACTTTCTAACTGAGTCTACCATGGGGAACCTTATCAAACATATACTCCACATCCACTGCTCTACCTCCATCAATGTGCTCCTCAAAGACTTCAATAAGGTTTGTGAAGCATGACCTGCCCCTCACAAAGCCATGCTGACTATCTCTAATCAAACTATGATTTTCCAAGTAATCATAAATCCTATCTCTCAGAATCCTCTTCACTAATTTGGCCACCATTGACGTAAAACTGACTGGTCTGTAATTCCCAAAATTATCGCTATTCCCTTTCTTAAACAACGGAATAACATTTGCCACCCTCCAATCATCTGCTACTAATCCAGAGGACAATGAGGATGCAAAGATCATTGCCAAAGGTGCAGCAATCTCTTCCCTCATTTCCGGTAGTAACCTTGGGTATATCCCGTCTGGTCCAGGGGGTTTATTTATCTTCATGTTTTTCAAACTTTTCAGCACATCCTCCTTCCAATTCAGAACATCAATCTGGTCTACCATAGCAGCCTGTTTCACACAGTCCTCAGAAACGTCAAGGCACCTCTCAGTAGTGAATACTGAAGCAAAGTATTCATTAAGGACCTCTCCTACTTCCTCCGACTCCAGGCACAAGTTCGCTCCACTATCCCTACTCGGCCCTACCCTCACTCTGGTCATCCTCTTGTCCCTCACATAAGTGTAGAATGTCCTACCTGCTAAAGGTTTTTCATGCCCCCTTCTAGCTCTCCTAAGTCCATTCTTCAGTTCCTTCCTGGTTACCTCGTCACCCTCTAAAGCCCTGTCTGATCGTTGCCTCCTCAATCTTAAGTAAGCTTCCTTGTTCTTCTTGACGAGATGTTCCACATCCTTTGTTACCCAAAGTTCTTTCAACCTACCAATGCTTCCTTGCCTGTGGTATGGACTGTGTTATGGAGACACAGGGCAGTGTGTGCTATGTTATGGAGGCACAGGGCAGTGTGAGCTGTGTGTTGGGGACACAGCAGTGTGAGCTGTGTTATGTGAACACAGGGCAATGTGAGCTGTGTTATGGGGATGCATGCAGAGTGAGCTGTGTTATGGAGACGCAGGGCAGCGTGAGCTGTGTTATGGAGGGGCAGGGCAGTGTGAGCTGTGTGATGGGAATGCAGGGCAGTGTGAGCTGTGTTATGGAGACACAAGGCAGTGTATGCTGTGTTATGGAGACGCAGGGCAGTGTGCGCTGTGTTATGGGGACGCAGGGCAGTGTGAGCTATGTTACAGAGACACAGGGCAGTGTGAGCTGTGTGATGGGAACGCAGGGAAGTGTGAGCTGTGTTATGCGGACGCAGGGCAGTGTGAGCTGCGTCATGAGGACACAGGGCAGTGTGAACCGTGTTATGGGGACGCAGGGCAGTGTGAGCTGTGTTATGGGGACGCAGGGCAGTGTGAGCTGTGTTATGGGGACACAGGGCAGTGTGAGCTGTGTTATGGAGACACAGGGCAGTGTGAGCTGTGTTATGGGGACGCAGGGCAGTGTGAGCTGTGTTATGGGGACACAGGGCAGTGTGAGATGTGTTATGGGGATGCAGGGCAGTGTGAGCTGTGTGATGGGAACGAAGGCCAATGTGAGCTGTGTTATGAGAACGCAGGGAAGTGTGAGCTGTGTCATGCGGATGCAGGGCAGTGTAAGCAGTGTTATGGGGACACAGGGCAGTGTGTGCTGTGTTATGGAGACGCAGGGCAGTGTAAGATGTGTTATGGGGACACTGAGCAGTGTGAGCTGTGTTATGGAGACACAGGGCAGTGAAGGCTGTGTGATGGGTACACTGGGCAGTGTGAGCTGTGTTATGGGGGCGCAGGGCAGCGTGAGCTGTGTTATGCAGACACAGGGCAGTGTGAGTTGTGTTATGGGGACACAGGGTTGTGTGTGCTGTGCTATGGAGACGCACGGCAGTCTGAACTGTGTTTTGGGGACACAGGGCAGTGTGAGCTGTGTTATGGGGACACAGGGCAGTGTGAGCTGTGTTATGGGGACGCAGGGCAGTGTGAGCTGTGTTATGGGGACACAGGGCAGTGTGAGCTGTGTTATGGGAACACAGAGCAGTGTGGGCTGTGTTATGGAGACACAGGGCAGTGTGAGCTGTGTTAAGGGAACACAGAGCAGTGTGAGCTGTGTTATGGGGACACAGTGCAGTGTGAGCTGTGTTATGTGAACGCAAGGCAGTGTGAGCTGTGTTATGGAGACAAAGGGCAGTGTGAGCTGTATTATGGGAACACAGAGCAGTGTGAGCTGTGTTATGGGGACACAGCGCAGTGTGAGCTGTGTTATGGAGACGCAAGGCAGTGTGAGGTTTGTTATGGGGACACAGGGCAGTGTGAGCTGTGTTATGGAGACGCAGGGCAGTGTAAGCAGTGTTATGAGGATGCAGGGCAGTGTAAGCAGTGTTGTGGGGACACAGGGCAATGTGAGCTGTGTTATGCGGAGGCCGATCAGTGTGAGCTGTTTTATGTAGACACAGGGCAGTGTGATCTGTGTTATGGGGACACAGGGCAGTGTGAGCTGTGTTATGGACACACATGGCAGTGTGAGCTTTGTTATGGGGACACCGGGAAGTGTGAGCTGTGTTATGGGGACGCAGGGCAGTGTAGGCTGTGTTATGGGGACACAGGGCAGTGTGAGCTGTGTTATGGGAACACAGGGCAGTGTGAGCTTTGTTATGGGGACACCGGGAAGTGTGAGCTGTGTTATGGGGACGCAGGGCAGTGTAGGCTGTGTTATGGAGACACAGGGCAGTGTGAGCTGTGTTATGTGGACGCAGGGCAGTGTATGCTGTGTTATGGGGACACAGGGCAGTGTGAGCTGTGTTATGTGGACGCAGGGCAGTGTATGCTGTGTTATGGGGACACAGAGCAGTGTGAGCTGTGTGATGGGAACGCAGGGCAGTGTGAGCTGTGTTGTGGGAACACAGGGCAGTGTGAGCTGTGTTATGGGGACGCAGGGCAGTGTGAGCTGTGTTATGGGGACACGGGACAGTGTGAGCTGTATTATGGGGACACAGGGTAGTGTAAGCTGTGTTATGGGGACACAGGGCAGTGTGAGCTGTGTAATGGGGAAGCAGGGCAGTGTGTGCTGTGTTATGCAGACGCAGGGCAGTGTGAGCTGTGTTATGGAGACACTGGGCAGTGTGAGTTTTGTTATGGAGACGCAGGGCAGTGTGAGCTGAGTTATGGGGACACAGGGCAGTGTGAGCTGAGTTATGGGGACGCAGAGAAGTGTGAGCTGTGTTATGGGAGCGCAGGGCAGTGTGAGATGTGTTATGGAGACTCAGGGCAGTGTGAGCTGTGTTATGGGGACACAGGGCAGTGTGAGCTGTGTTATGGGGTTGTAGGGCAGTGTGAGCTGTGTTATGTGAACGCAGGACAGTGTGAGCTGTGTTATGGGGACGTAGGGCAGTGTGAGATGTGTTATGGAGACACAGAGCAGTGTGAGCTACGTTATGGGGACGCAGGGCAATATGAGCTGTGTTGTGGGGATGCAGGGCAGTGTGAGCTGTGTTATGCGAACGCAGGGCAGAGTGAGCTGTGGTATGAAGACACAAGGCAGTGTGAGCTGTGCTATGGGGACACAGGGCAGTGTGAGCTGTGTTATGGGGACGCAGGGCAGTGTGAGCTGTGCTATGGTGACACAGGGCAGTGTGAGCTGTGTGATGAGAATGCAGGGCAGTGTGAGCTGTTTTATGATGATACAGTGCAGTGTGAGCTGAGTTATGTGAACGCAGGGCACTGCGTGCTCTGTTATGTGGATGCAGGGCAGTGTACGCTGTGTTATGGGGACGCACTGCAGTGTGAGCTGTGTTGTGGGGTCACAGGACAGTGTGAGCTGTGGTGTGGGGACACAGGGCAGTGTGAGCTGTGTTATGGGGATGCAGGCCAGTATGAGCTGTGTTTTGGGACACAGAACAGTGTGAAATGTGTTATGGAGACACAGGGTAGTGTAAGCAGTGTTATGGGGATGCAGGGCAGTGTGAGATGTGTTGTGGAGAGACAGGGTTGTGTGAGTTGTGTTATGGGGACACAGGGCAGTGTGAGCTGTGCTATGGGGACACAGCAGTGTGAGCTGTGTTCTGTGAACGCAGGGCAGTGTGAGCTGTGTTATGGGGATGCAGGGCAGTGTGAGCTGTGTTGTGGGGACACAGGGCAGTGTGAGCTGTGTTGTGGGGATGCAGGGCAGTGTGAGCTGTGTGATGAGCATGAAGGGCAATGTGAGCTGTGTTATGGGGATGCAGGGCAGTGTGAGCTGTGTTATGGGGATGCAGGACAGTATTAGCTGTGTTATTGGGACACAGGGCAGTGTGAGCAGTGTTATGGGTTCACAGCAGTGTGAGCTGTGTTATGGGGACGCAGGGCAGTGTGAGCTGTATTATGGAGACACAGGGCAGTGTGAGATGTGTTATGGAGACACAGGGCAGTGTAAGCAGTGTTATGGGGATGGAGGGCAGTGTAAGCTGTGTTGTGGGGACACAGGGCAGTGTGAGTTGTGTTATGGGGACGCAGGGCAGTGTGAGCTGTGTTATGGGAATGCACGGCAGTGTGAGCTGTGTTATGGGGACACAGGGCAGTGTAAGCTGTGTTATGGGGACGCAGGGCAGTGTGAGCTGTGTTATGGGGACGCACTGCAGTGTGAGCTGTGTTGTGGGGTCACAGGACAGTGTGAGCTGTGGTGTGGGGACACAGGGCAGTGTGAGCTGTGTTATGGGGACGCAGGGCAGTGTGAGCTGTGTTGTGGGGACACAGGGCAGTGTGAAATGTGTTATGGAGACACAGGGCAGTGTAAGCAGTGTTATGGGGATGCAGGGCAGTGTGAGATGTGTTATGGGGATGCAGGACAGGGTGAGCTGTGTTATGCGGACACATCAGTGTGAGCTATGTTATGGGGACGCAGGGCAGTGTGAGATGTGTTCTGGAGACACAGGGCAGTGAGTTGTGTTATGGGGACACAGGGCAGTGTGAGCTGTGTTATGGGGACACAGCAGTGTGAGCTGTGTTCTGTGAACGCAGGGCAGTGTGAGCTGTGTTATGGGGACACAGGGCAGTGTGAGCTGTGTTGTGGGGACACAGGGCAGTGTGAGCTGTGTTGTGGGGATGCAGGGCAGTGTGAGCTGTGTGATGAGCATGCAGGGCAGTGTGAGCTGTGTTATGGGGATGCAGGACAGTGTGAGCTTTGTTATGGGAATGCAGGGCAGTGTGAGCTGTGTTATGGGGACACAGCAGTGTGAGCTGTGTTATGGGGACGCAGGGCAGTGTGAGCTGTGTTGTGGAGACACAGGGCAGTGTGAGATGTGTTATGGAGACACAGGGCAGTGTAAGCAGTGTTAAGGGGATGGAGGGCAGTGTAAGCTGTGTTGTGGGGACACAGGGCAGTGTGAGCAGTGTTATGGGGACGCAGAGCAGTGTGAGCTGTGTTATGCGGACACAGCAGTGTGAGCTATGTTATGTGAACGCAGGGCAGTGGGTGCTCTGTTATGGGGACGCAGGGCAGTGTGAGCTGTGTTACTGGTGCGCAGGGCAGTGTGAGCTGTGTTATGGGACGCAGGGCAGTGTGAGATGTGTTATGGAGCCTCAGGGCAGTGTGAGTTGTGTTATGGAGACACAGCGCAGTGTGAGCTGTGTTATGGAGACACAGCGCAGTGTGAGCTGTGTTATGGAGACACAGGGCAGTGTGAGCTTTGTTATGGGGACACAGGGCAGTGTGAGCTGTGTTATGGGAATGCAGGGCAGTGTGAGCTGTGTTATGGGGATGCAGGGCAGTATTAGCTGTGTTATTCGGACGCAGGGCAGTGTGAGCTGTGTTGTGGGGACACAGGGCAGTGTTTGCTGTGTTGTGGGAATGCAGGGCAGTGTGAGCTGTGTTATGGGGATGCAGGGCAGTATTAGCTGTGTTATTCGGACGCAGGGCAGTGTGAGCTGTGTTGTGGGGACGCAGGGCAGTGTGAGCTGTGTGATGAGAATGCAGTGCCGTGTGAGCTGTGTTATGGGGACACAGGGCAGTGTGAGCTGTGTTCTGGGAATGCAGTGCAGTGTGAGCTGTGTTATGGGGACAAAGGGCAGTGTGAGCTGTGTTATGGGCACACAGGGCAGTGTGAGTTGTGTTTTGGGGACGTAGGGCAGTGTGTGCTGTGTTATGGGATGCAGGGCAGTGTGAGCTGTGTTATGGGGACACAGCAGTGTGAGCTGTGTTATGGGGACGCAGGGCAGTGTGAGCTGTGTTATGAGAACGCAGGGCAGTGTGAGGTGTGCTATGGAGACTCAGGGCAGTGTGAGTTGCGTTCTGGAGACTCAGGGCAGTGTGAGCTGTGTTACGGGGACACAGGGCAGTGTGAGCTGTGTTATGGGGACACAGCAGTGTTAGCTGTGTTCTGTGAACGCAGGGCAGTGGGAGCTGTGTTATGGGGTGCAGGGCAGTATTAGCTGTGTTATTGGGACGCAGGGCAGTGTGAACTGTGTTGTGGGGACACAGGGCAGTGTGAGCTGTGTTGTGGGGACGCAGGTCAGTGTGAGCTGTGTGATGAGAATGCAGGGCAGTGTGAGCTGTGTTGTTGGGATGCAGGACAATGTGAGCTGTGTAATGGGGACACAGCAGTGTGAGCTGTGTTATGGGGATGCAGGGCAGTGTGAGCTGTGTTGTGGAGACACAGGGCAGTGTGAGCTGTGTTATGGGGATGGAGGGCAGTGTGAGCTGTGTTATGGGAATGCACAGCAGTGTGAGCTGTGTTATGGGGACACAGGGCAGTGTAAGCTGTGTTATGGGGACGCAGGGCAGTGTGAGCTGTGTTATGGGAGCGCAAGGCAGTGTGAGATGTGTTATGGAGACTCAGGACAGTGTGAGTTGTGTTATGGAGACTCAGGGCAGTGTGAGCTGTGTTATGGGGACACAGGGCAGTGTGAGCTGTGTTATGGGGTTGTAGGGCAGTGTGAGCTGTGTTATGGGAATGCACGGCAGTGTGAGCTGTGTTATGGGGACGTAGGGCAGTGTGAGATGTGTTATGGAGACACAGAGCAGTGTGAGCTATGTTATGGGGACGCAGGGCAATATGAGCTGTGTTGTGGGGATGCAGGGCAGTGTGAGCTGTGTTATGGAGACACAAGGCAGTGTATGCTGTGTTATGGAGACGCAGGGCAGTGTGCGCTGTGTTATGGGGACGCAGGGCAGTGTGAGCTATGTTACAGAGACACAGGGCAGTGTGAGCTGTGTGATGGGAACGCAGGGAAGTGTGAGCTGTGTTATGCGGACGCAGGGCAGTGTGAGCTGCGTCATGAGGACACAGGGCAGTGTGAACCGTGTTATGGGGACGCAGGGCAGTGTGAGCTGTGTTATGGGGACGCAGGGCAGTGTGAGCTGTGTTATGGGGACACAGGGCAGTGTGAGCTGTGTTATGGAGACACAGGGCAGTGTGAGCTGTGTTATGGGGACGCAGGGCAGTGTGAGCTGTGTTATGGGGACACAGGGCAGTGTGAGATGTGTTATGGGGATGCAGGGCAGTGTGAGCTGTGTGATGGGAACGAAGGCCAATGTGAGCTGTGTTATGAGAACGCAGGGAAGTGTGAGCTGTGTCATGCGGATGCAGGGCAGTGTAAGCAGTGTTATGGGGACACAGGGCAGTGTGTGCTGTGTTATGGAGACGCAGGGCAGTGTAAGATGTGTTATGGGGACACTGAGCAGTGTGAGCTGTGTTATGGAGACACAGGGCAGTGAAGGCTGTGTGATGGGTACACTGGGCAGTGTGAGCTGTGTTATGGGGGCGCAGGGCAGCGTGAGCTGTGTTATGCAGACACAGGGCAGTGTGAGTTGTGTTATGGGGACACAGGGTTGTGTGTGCTGTGCTATGGAGACGCACGGCAGTCTGAACTGTGTTTTGGGGACACAGGGCAGTGTGAGCTGTGTTATGGGGACACAGGGCAGTGTGAGCTGTGTTATGGGGACGCAGGGCAGTGTGAGCTGTGTTATGGGGACACAGGGCAGTGTGAGCTGTGTTATGGGAACACAGAGCAGTGTGGGCTGTGTTATGGAGACACAGGGCAGTGTGAGCTGTGTTAAGGGAACACAGAGCAGTGTGAGCTGTGTTATGGGGACACAGTGCAGTGTGAGCTGTGTTATGTGAACGCAAGGCAGTGTGAGCTGTGTTATGGAGACAAAGGGCAGTGTGAGCTGTATTATGGGAACACAGAGCAGTGTGAGCTGTGTTATGGGGACACAGCGCAGTGTGAGCTGTGTTATGGAGACGCAAGGCAGTGTGAGGTTTGTTATGGGGACACAGGGCAGTGTGAGCTGTGTTATGGAGACGCAGGGCAGTGTAAGCAGTGTTATGAGGATGCAGGGCAGTGTAAGCAGTGTTGTGGGGACACAGGGCAATGTGAGCTGTGTTATGCGGAGGCCGATCAGTGTGAGCTGTTTTATGTAGACACAGGGCAGTGTGATCTGTGTTATGGGGACACAGGGCAGTGTGAGCTGTGTTATGGACACACATGGCAGTGTGAGCTTTGTTATGGGGACACCGGGAAGTGTGAGCTGTGTTATGGGGACGCAGGGCAGTGTAGGCTGTGTTATGGGGACACAGGGCAGTGTGAGCTGTGTTATGGGAACACAGGGCAGTGTGAGCTTTGTTATGGGGACACCGGGAAGTGTGAGCTGTGTTATGGGGACGCAGGGCAGTGTAGGCTGTGTTATGGAGACACAGGGCAGTGTGAGCTGTGTTATGTGGACGCAGGGCAGTGTATGCTGTGTTATGGGGACACAGGGCAGTGTGAGCTGTGTTATGTGGACGCAGGGCAGTGTATGCTGTGTTATGGGGACACAGAGCAGTGTGAGCTGTGTGATGGGAACGCAGGGCAGTGTGAGCTGTGTTGTGGGAACACAGGGCAGTGTGAGCTGTGTTATGGGGACGCAGGGCAGTGTGAGCTGTGTTATGGGGACACGGGACAGTGTGAGCTGTATTATGGGGACACAGGGTAGTGTAAGCTGTGTTATGGGGACACAGGGCAGTGTGAGCTGTGTAATGGGGAAGCAGGGCAGTGTGTGCTGTGTTATGCAGACGCAGGGCAGTGTGAGCTGTGTTATGGAGACACTGGGCAGTGTGAGTTTTGTTATGGAGACGCAGGGCAGTGTGAGCTGAGTTATGGGGACACAGGGCAGTGTGAGCTGAGTTATGGGGACGCAGAGAAGTGTGAGCTGTGTTATGGGAGCGCAGGGCAGTGTGAGATGTGTTATGGAGACTCAGGGCAGTGTGAGCTGTGTTATGGGGACACAGGGCAGTGTGAGCTGTGTTATGGGGTTGTAGGGCAGTGTGAGCTGTGTTATGTGAACGCAGGACAGTGTGAGCTGTGTTATGGGGACGTAGGGCAGTGTGAGATGTGTTATGGAGACACAGAGCAGTGTGAGCTACGTTATGGGGACGCAGGGCAATATGAGCTGTGTTGTGGGGATGCAGGGCAGTGTGAGCTGTGTTATGCGAACGCAGGGCAGAGTGAGCTGTGGTATGAAGACACAAGGCAGTGTGAGCTGTGCTATGGGGACACAGGGCAGTGTGAGCTGTGTTATGGGGACGCAGGGCAGTGTGAGCTGTGCTATGGTGACACAGGGCAGTGTGAGCTGTGTGATGAGAATGCAGGGCAGTGTGAGCTGTTTTATGATGATACAGTGCAGTGTGAGCTGAGTTATGTGAACGCAGGGCACTGCGTGCTCTGTTATGTGGATGCAGGGCAGTGTACGCTGTGTTATGGGGACGCACTGCAGTGTGAGCTGTGTTGTGGGGTCACAGGACAGTGTGAGCTGTGGTGTGGGGACACAGGGCAGTGTGAGCTGTGTTATGGGGATGCAGGCCAGTATGAGCTGTGTTTTGGGACACAGAACAGTGTGAAATGTGTTATGGAGACACAGGGTAGTGTAAGCAGTGTTATGGGGATGCAGGGCAGTGTGAGATGTGTTGTGGAGAGACAGGGTTGTGTGAGTTGTGTTATGGGGACACAGGGCAGTGTGAGCTGTGCTATGGGGACACAGCAGTGTGAGCTGTGTTCTGTGAACGCAGGGCAGTGTGAGCTGTGTTATGGGGATGCAGGGCAGTGTGAGCTGTGTTGTGGGGACACAGGGCAGTGTGAGCTGTGTTGTGGGGATGCAGGGCAGTGTGAGCTGTGTGATGAGCATGAAGGGCAATGTGAGCTGTGTTATGGGGATGCAGGGCAGTGTGAGCTGTGTTATGGGGATGCAGGACAGTATTAGCTGTGTTATTGGGACACAGGGCAGTGTGAGCAGTGTTATGGGTTCACAGCAGTGTGAGCTGTGTTATGGGGACGCAGGGCAGTGTGAGCTGTATTATGGAGACACAGGGCAGTGTGAGATGTGTTATGGAGACACAGGGCAGTGTAAGCAGTGTTATGGGGATGGAGGGCAGTGTAAGCTGTGTTGTGGGGACACAGGGCAGTGTGAGTTGTGTTATGGGGACGCAGGGCAGTGTGAGCTGTGTTATGGGAATGCACGGCAGTGTGAGCTGTGTTATGGGGACACAGGGCAGTGTAAGCTGTGTTATGGGGACGCAGGGCAGTGTGAGCTGTGTTATGGGGACGCACTGCAGTGTGAGCTGTGTTGTGGGGTCACAGGACAGTGTGAGCTGTGGTGTGGGGACACAGGGCAGTGTGAGCTGTGTTATGGGGACGCAGGGCAGTGTGAGCTGTGTTGTGGGGACACAGGGCAGTGTGAAATGTGTTATGGAGACACAGGGCAGTGTAAGCAGTGTTATGGGGATGCAGGGCAGTGTGAGATGTGTTATGGGGATGCAGGACAGGGTGAGCTGTGTTATGCGGACACATCAGTGTGAGCTATGTTATGGGGACGCAGGGCAGTGTGAGATGTGTTCTGGAGACACAGGGCAGTGAGTTGTGTTATGGGGACACAGGGCAGTGTGAGCTGTGTTATGGGGACACAGCAGTGTGAGCTGTGTTCTGTGAACGCAGGGCAGTGTGAGCTGTGTTATGGGGACACAGGGCAGTGTGAGCTGTGTTGTGGGGACACAGGGCAGTGTGAGCTGTGTTGTGGGGATGCAGGGCAGTGTGAGCTGTGTGATGAGCATGCAGGGCAGTGTGAGCTGTGTTATGGGGATGCAGGACAGTGTGAGCTTTGTTATGGGAATGCAGGGCAGTGTGAGCTGTGTTATGGGGACACAGCAGTGTGAGCTGTGTTATGGGGACGCAGGGCAGTGTGAGCTGTGTTGTGGAGACACAGGGCAGTGTGAGATGTGTTATGGAGACACAGGGCAGTGTAAGCAGTGTTAAGGGGATGGAGGGCAGTGTAAGCTGTGTTGTGGGGACACAGGGCAGTGTGAGCAGTGTTATGGGGACGCAGAGCAGTGTGAGCTGTGTTATGCGGACACAGCAGTGTGAGCTATGTTATGTGAACGCAGGGCAGTGGGTGCTCTGTTATGGGGACGCAGGGCAGTGTGAGCTGTGTTACTGGTGCGCAGGGCAGTGTGAGCTGTGTTATGGGACGCAGGGCAGTGTGAGATGTGTTATGGAGCCTCAGGGCAGTGTGAGTTGTGTTATGGAGACACAGCGCAGTGTGAGCTGTGTTATGGAGACACAGCGCAGTGTGAGCTGTGTTATGGAGACACAGGGCAGTGTGAGCTTTGTTATGGGGACACAGGGCAGTGTGAGCTGTGTTATGGGAATGCAGGGCAGTGTGAGCTGTGTTATGGGGATGCAGGGCAGTATTAGCTGTGTTATTCGGACGCAGGGCAGTGTGAGCTGTGTTGTGGGGACACAGGGCAGTGTTTGCTGTGTTGTGGGAATGCAGGGCAGTGTGAGCTGTGTTATGGGGATGCAGGGCAGTATTAGCTGTGTTATTCGGACGCAGGGCAGTGTGAGCTGTGTTGTGGGGACGCAGGGCAGTGTGAGCTGTGTGATGAGAATGCAGTGCCGTGTGAGCTGTGTTATGGGGACACAGGGCAGTGTGAGCTGTGTTCTGGGAATGCAGTGCAGTGTGAGCTGTGTTATGGGGACAAAGGGCAGTGTGAGCTGTGTTATGGGCACACAGGGCAGTGTGAGTTGTGTTTTGGGGACGTAGGGCAGTGTGTGCTGTGTTATGGGATGCAGGGCAGTGTGAGCTGTGTTATGGGGACACAGCAGTGTGAGCTGTGTTATGGGGACGCAGGGCAGTGTGAGCTGTGTTATGAGAACGCAGGGCAGTGTGAGGTGTGCTATGGAGACTCAGGGCAGTGTGAGTTGCGTTCTGGAGACTCAGGGCAGTGTGAGCTGTGTTACGGGGACACAGGGCAGTGTGAGCTGTGTTATGGGGACACAGCAGTGTTAGCTGTGTTCTGTGAACGCAGGGCAGTGGGAGCTGTGTTATGGGGTGCAGGGCAGTATTAGCTGTGTTATTGGGACGCAGGGCAGTGTGAACTGTGTTGTGGGGACACAGGGCAGTGTGAGCTGTGTTGTGGGGACGCAGGTCAGTGTGAGCTGTGTGATGAGAATGCAGGGCAGTGTGAGCTGTGTTGTTGGGATGCAGGACAATGTGAGCTGTGTAATGGGGACACAGCAGTGTGAGCTGTGTTATGGGGATGCAGGGCAGTGTGAGCTGTGTTGTGGAGACACAGGGCAGTGTGAGCTGTGTTATGGGGATGGAGGGCAGTGTGAGCTGTGTTATGGGAATGCACAGCAGTGTGAGCTGTGTTATGGGGACACAGGGCAGTGTAAGCTGTGTTATGGGGACGCAGGGCAGTGTGAGCTGTGTTATGGGAGCGCAAGGCAGTGTGAGATGTGTTATGGAGACTCAGGACAGTGTGAGTTGTGTTATGGAGACTCAGGGCAGTGTGAGCTGTGTTATGGGGACACAGGGCAGTGTGAGCTGTGTTATGGGGTTGTAGGGCAGTGTGAGCTGTGTTATGGGAATGCACGGCAGTGTGAGCTGTGTTATGGGGACGTAGGGCAGTGTGAGATGTGTTATGGAGACACAGAGCAGTGTGAGCTATGTTATGGGGACGCAGGGCAATATGAGCTGTGTTGTGGGGATGCAGGGCAGTGTGAGCTGTGTTATGCGAATGCAGGGCAGTGTGAGCTGTGTTATGAAGACACAAGGCAGTGTGAGCTGTGCTATGGGGACACAGGGCAGTGTGAGCTGTGTTATGGGGACGCAGGGCAGTGTGAGCTGTGCTATGGCGACACAGGGCAGTGTGAGCTGTGTGATGAGAATGCAGGACAGTGTGAGCTGTTTTATGGTGATACAGTGAGTGTGAGCTGAGTTATGTGAACGCAGGGCACTGTGTGCTCTGTTATGTGGATGCAGGGCAGTGTACGCTGTGTTATGGGGACGCACTGCAGTGTGAGCTGTGTTGTGGGGTCACAGGACAGTGTGAGCTGTGGTGTGGGGACACAGGGCAGTGTGAGCTGTGTTATGGGGACGCAGGGCAGTGTGAGCTGTGTTTTGGGGACGCAGAGCAGGGTGAAATGTGTTTTGGAGACACAGGGCAGTGTAAGCAGTGTTATGGGGATGCAGGGCAGTGTGAGATGTGTTGTGGGGACACAGGGCAGTGTGAGCTGTGTTATGGGGACACAGGACAGGGTGAACTGAGTTATGCGGACATAGCAGTGTGAGCTATGTTATGTGAACGCAGGGTAGTGTGTGCTCTGTTATGGGGACGCAGGGCAGTGTGAGATGTGTTGTGGAGACACAGGGCAGTGTGAGTTGTGTTATGGGGACGCAGGGCAGTGTGAGCTGTGTTATGGGAATGCACGGCAGTGTGAGCTGTGTTATGGGGACACAGGGCTGTGTGAGCTGTGTTATGGGGACACAGGGCAGTGTGAGTTGTGTTATAGGGACGCAGGGCAGTGTGAGCTCTGTTATGGGAATGCACGGCAGTGTGAGCTGTGTTATGGGGACACAGGGCAGTGTGAGCTGTGTTATGGGGTTGTAGGACAGTGTGAGCTGTGTTATGTGAACACAGGACAGTGTGAGCTGTGTTATGGGGACGTAGGACAGTGTGAGATGTGTTATGGAGACACAGAGCAGTGTGAGCTATGTTATGGGGACGCAGGGCAATTTGAGCTGTGTTGTGGGGATGCAGGGCAGTGTGAGCTGTGTTATGCGAATGCAGGGCAGTGTGAGATGTGTTGTGGAGACACAGGGCAGTGTGAGTTGTGTTATGGGGACGCAGGGCAGTGTGAGCTGTGTTATGGGAATGCACGGCAGTGTGAGCTGTGTTATGGGGACACAGGGCTGTGTGAGCTGTGTTATGGGGACACAGGGCAGTGTGAGTTGTGTTATAGGGACGCAGGGCAGTGTGAGCTCTGTTATGGGAATGCACGGCAGTGTGAGCTGTGTTATGGGGACACAGGGCAGTGTGAGCTGTGTTATGGGGTTGTAGGACAGTGTGAGCTGTGTTATGTGAACACAGGACAGTGTGAGCTGTGTTATGGGGACGTAGGACAGTGTGAGATGTGTTATGGAGACACAGAGCAGTGTGAGCTATGTTATGGGGACGCAGGGCAATTTGAGCTGTGTTGTGGGGATGCAGGGCAGTGTGAGCTGTGTTATGCGAATGCAGGGCAGTGTGAGCTGTGGTATGAAGACACAAGGCAGTGTGAGCTGTGCTATGGGGACACAGGGCAGTGTGAGCTGTGTTATGAGGACGCAGGGCAGTGTGAGCTGTGCTATGGCGACACAGGGCAGTGTGAGCTGCGTGATGAGAATGCAGGGCAGTGTGAGCTGTTTTATGATGATACAGTGCAGTGTGAGCTGAGTTATGTGAACGCAGGGCACTGCGTGCTGTGTTATGCGGATGCAGGGCAGTGTACGCTGTGTTATGGGGACGCAGGGCAGTGTGAGCTGTGTTATGGGGACGCACTGCAGTGTGAGCTGTGTTGTGGGGTCACAGGACAATGTGAGCTGTGGTGTGGGGACACAGGGCAGTGTAAGCTGTGTTATGGGGACACAGGGCAGTGTGAGCTGTGTTATGGGGACACAGGACAGGGTGAGCTGTGTTATGCGGACACAGCAGTGTGAGCTATGTTATGTGAACGCAGGGTAGTGTGTGCTCTGTTATGGGGACGCAGGGCAGTGTGAGATGTGTTTTGGTGACACAGGGCAGTGTGAGTTGTGTTATGGGGACACAGGGCAGTGTGAGCTGTGTTATGGGGACGCAGCAGTGTGAGCTGTGTTCTGTGAACGCAGGGCAGTGTGAGCTGTGTTGTGGGGATGCAGGGCAGTGTGAGCTGTGTGATGAGCATGCAGGGCAGTGTGAGCTGTGTTATGGGGATGCAGGACAGTGTGAGCTGTGTTATGGGAATGCAGGGCAGTGTGAGCTCTGTTATGGGGATGCAGGGCAGTGTGAGCTGTGTGATGAGCATGCAGGGCAGTGTGAGCTGTGTTATGGGGATGCAGGACAGTGTGAGCTGTGTTATGGGAATGCAGGGCAGTGTGAGCTGTGTTATGGGGATGCAGGATAGTATTAGCTGTGTTATTTTGACACAGGGCAGTGTGAGCAGTGTTATGGGGACACAGCAGTGTGAGCTGTGTTATGGGGACGCAGGGCAGTGTGAGCTGTGTTATGGAGACACAGGGCAGTGTGAGATGTGTTATGGAGACACAGGGCAGTGTAAGCAGTGTTATGGGGATGGAGGGCAGTGTAAGCTGTGTTGTGGGGACACAGGGCAGTGTAAGCTGTGTTATGGGGACGCAGGGCAGTGTGAGCTGTGTTATGCGGACACAGCAGTGTGAGCTATGTTATGTGAACGCAGGGCAGTGTGTGCTCTGTTGTGGGGACGCAGGGCAGTGTGAGCTGTGTTACTGGTGCGCAGGGCAGTGTGAGCTGTGTTATGGGACGCAAGGCAGTGTGAGATGTGTTATGGAGCCTCAGGGCAGTGTGAGTTGTGTTATGGAGACACAGCGCAGTGTGAGCTGTGTTATGGAGACACATGGCAGTGTGAGCTGTGTTATGGGGACACAGCAGTGTGAGCTGTGTTCTGTGAACACAGGGCAGTGGGAGCTGTGTTATGGGGATGCAGGGCAGTGTGAGCTGTGTTATGGGAACGCAGGGCAGTGTGAGGTGTGTTATGGGGACACAGGGCAGTGTGAGCTGTGTTATGGGCACACAGGGCAGTGTGAGTTGTGTTATGGGGACGTAGGGCAGTGTGTGCTGTGTTATGGGATGCAGGGCAGTGTGAGCTGTGTTATGGGGACACAGCAGTGTGAGCTGTGTTATGGTGACGCAGTGCTGTGTGAGCTGTGTTATGGGAACGCAGGGCAGTGTGAGGTGTGCTATGGAGACTCAGGGCAGTGTGAGTTGTGTTCTGGAGACTCAGGGCAGTGTGAGCTGTGTTATGGGCACACAGGGCAGTGTGAGTTGTGTTATGGGGACGTAGGGCAGTGTGTGCTGTGTTATGGGTTGCAGGGCAGTGTGAGCTGTGTTTTGGGGATGCAGGGCAGTATTAGCTGTGTTATTCGGACGCAGGGCAGTGTGAGCAGTGTTGTGGGGACACAGGGCAGTGTTTGCTGTGTTGTGGGGACGGAGGGCAGTGTGAGCTGTGTGATGAGAATGCAGTGCCGTGTGAGCTGTGTTATGGGGACACAGGGCAGTGTGAGCTGTGTTATGGGAATGCAGGGCAGTGTGAGCTGTGTTATGGGGACACAGGGCAGTGTGAGCTGTGTTATGGGCACACAGGGCAGTGTGAGTTGTGTTATGGGGACGTAGGGCAGTGTGTGCTGTGTTCTGGGATGCAGGGCAGTGTGAGCTGTGTTATGGGGACACAGCAGTGTGAGCTGTGTTATGGGGACGCAGGGCAGTGTGAGCTGTGTTATGGGAACACAGGGCAGTGTGAGGTGTGCTATGGAGACTCAGGGCAGTGTGAGTTGTGTTCTGGAGACTCAGGGCAGTGTGAGCTGTGTTATGGGGACACAGGGCAGTGTGAGCTGTTTTATGGGGACACAGCAGTGTTAGCTGTGTTCTGTGAACGCAGGGCAGTGGGAGCTGTGTTATGGGGATGCAGGGCAGTATTAGCTGTGTTATTGGGACGCAGGGCAGTGTGAGCTGTGTTGTGTGGACGCAGGTCAGTGTGAGCTGTGTGATGAGAATGCAGGGCAGTGTGAGCTGTGTTATTGGGATGCAGGACAATGTGAGCTGTGTTATGGGGACGCAGCAGTGTGAGCTGTGTTATGGGGACGCAGGGCAGTGTGAGCTGTGTTATGGAGACACAGGGCAGTGTGAGATGTGTTATGGAGACACAGGGCAGTGTAAACAGTGTTATGGGGATGGAGGGCAGTGTAAGCTGTGTTGTGGGGACACAGGGCAGTGTGAGCTGTGTTATGCGGACACAGCAGTGTGAGCTATGTTATGTGAACGCAGGGCAGTGTGTGCTCTGTTGTGGGGACGCAGGGCAGTGTGAGCTGTGTTACTGGTGCGCAGGGCAGTGTGAGCTGTGTTATGGGACGCAAGGCAGTGTGAGATGTGTTATGGAGCCTCAGGGCAGTGTGAGTTGTGTTATGGAGACACAGCGCAGTGTGAGCTGTGTTATGGAGACACATGGCAGTGTGAGCTGTGTTATGGGGACACAGCAGTGTGAGCTGTGTTCTGTGAACACAGGGCAGTGGGAGCTGTGTTATGGGGATGCAGGGCAGTATTAGCTGTGTTATTCGGACGCAGGGCAGTGTGAGCTGTGTTGTGGGGACACAGGGCAGTGTTTGCTGTGTTGTGGTGACGCAGGGCAGTGTGAGCTGTGTGATGAGAATGCAGTGCCGTGTGAGCTGTGTTATGGGGACACAGGGCAGTGTGAGCTGTGTTATGGGAATGCAGGGCAGTGTGAGCTGTGTTATGGGGACACAGGGCAGTGTGAGCTGTGTTATGGGCAGACAGGGCAGTGTGAGTTGTGTTATGGGGACGTAGGGCAGTGTGTGCTGTGTTATGGGATGCAGGGCAGTGTGAGCTGTGTTATGGGAACGCAGGGCAGTGTGAGGTGTGCTATGGAGACTCAGGGCAGTGTGAGTTGTGTTCTGGAGACTCAGGGCAGTGTGAGCTGTGTTATGGGGACACAGGGCAGTGTGAGCTGTGTTATGGGGACACAGCAGTGTTAGCTGTGTTCTGTGAACGCAGGGCAGTGGGAGCTGTGTTATGGGGATGCAGGGCAGTATTAGCTGTGTTATTGGGACGCAGGGCAGTGTGAGCTGTGTTGTGTGGACGCAGGTCAGTGTGAGCTGTGTGATGAGAATGCAGGGCAGTGTGAGCTGTGTTATTGGGATGCAGGACAATGTGAGCTGTGTTATGGGGACGCAGCAGTGTGAGCTGTGTTATGGGGACGCAGGGCAGTGTGAGCTGTGTTATGGAGACAGAGTGCAGTGTGAGATGTGTTATGGAGACACAGGGCAGTGTAAGCAGTGTTATGGGGATGGAGGGCAGTGTAAGCTGTGTTGTGGGGACACAGGGCAGTGTGAGTTGTGTTATGGGGACACAGGGCAGTGTGAGCTGTGTTATGCGGACACAGCAGTGTGAGCTGTGTGATGAGAATGCAGGGCAGTGTGAGCAGTGTTGTGGGGACACAGGGCACTGTTTGCTGTGTTATGGGGACGCAGGGCAGTGTGAGCTGTGTTATGGGAATGCAGGGCAGTGTGAGTTGTGTTATGGGGATGCAGGACAGTATTAGCAGTGTTATTGGGACACAGGGCAGTGTGAGCAGTGTTATGGCGACACAGCAGTGTGAGCTGTGTTATGGGGACGCAGGGCAGTGTGAGCTGTGTTATGGAGACACAGGGCAGTGTGAGATGTGTTATGGAGACACAGGGCAGTGTAAGCAGTGTTATGGGGATGGAGGGCAGTGTAAGCTGTGTTGTGGGGACACTGGGCAGTGTGAGTTGTGTTATGGGTACGCAGGGCAGTGTGAGCTGTGTTATGGGAATGCACGGCAGTGTGAGCTGTGTTATGGGGATGCAGGGCAGTGTGAGCTGTGTTATGGGGACACAGGGCAGTGTGAGCTGTGTTATGGGGACACAGGGCAGTGTGAGTTGTGTTATAGGGACGCAGGGCAGTGTGAGCTGTGTTATGGGAATGCACGGCAGTGTGAGCTGTGTTATGGGGACACAGGGCAGTGTGAGCTGTGTTATGGGGTTGTAGGACAGTGTGATCTGTGTTATGTGAACACAGGACAGTGTGAGCTGTGTTATGGGGACGTAGGGCAGTGTGAGATGTGTTATGGAGACACAGAGCAGTGTGAGCTATGTTATGGGGACGCAGGGCAATATGAGCTGTGTTGTGGGGATGCAGGGCAGTGTGAGCTGTGTTGTGCGAATGCAGGGCAGTGTGAGCTGTGGTATGAAGACACAAGGCAGTGTGAGCTGTGCTATGGAGACACATGGCAGTGTGAGCTGTGTTATGGGGACACAGCAGTGTGAACTGTGTTCTGTGAACACAGGGCAGTGGGAGCTGTGTTATGGGGATGCAGGGCAGTGTGAGCTGTGTTATGGGAACGCGGGGCAGTGTGAGGTGTGTTATGGGGACACAGGGCAGTGTGAGCTGTGTTATGGGCACACAGAGCAGTGTGAGTTGTGTTATGGGGACGTAGGGCAGTGTGTGCTGTGTTATGGGATGCAGGGCAGTGTGAGCTGTGTTATGGGGACACAGCAGTGTGAGCTGTGTTATGGTGACGCAGTGCCGTGTGAGCTGTGTTATGGGAACCCAGGGCAGTGTGAGGTGTGCTATGGAGACTCAGGGCAGTGTGAGTTGTGTTCTGGAGACTCAGGGCAGTGTGAGCTGTGTTATGGGCACACAGGGCAGTGTGAGTTGTGTTATGGGGACGTAGGGCAGTGTGTGCTGTGTTATGGGATGCAGGGCAGTGTGAGCTGTGTTATGGGGACACAGCAGTGTGAGCTGTGTTATGGGGACGCAGGGCAGTGGGAGCTGTGTTATGGGGATGCAGGGCAGTATTAGCTGTGTTATTCGGACGCAGGGCAGTGTGAGCTGTGTTGTGGGGACACAGGGCAGTGTTTGCTGTGTTGTGGGGACGCAGGGCAGTGTGAGCTGTGTGATGAGAATGCAGGGCACTGTGAGCTGTGTTATTGGGATGCAGGACAATGTGAGCTGTGTTATGGGGACGCAGCAGTGTGAGTTGTGTTATGGGGACGCAGGGCAGTGTGAGCTGTGTTATGGGGACGCAGGGCAGTGTGAGCTGTGTTATGGAGACACAGGGCAGTGTGAGATGTGTTATGGAGACACAGGGCAGTGTAAGCAGTGTTATGGGGATGGAGGGCAGTGTAAGCTGTGTTGTGGGGACACAGGGCAGTGTGAGCTGTGTTATGGGGAGACAGGACAGGGTGAGCTGAGTTATGCGGACACAGCAGTGTGAGCTATGTTATGTGAACGCAGGGTAGTGTGTGCTCTGTTATGGGGACGCAGGGCAGTGTGAGATGTGTTGTGGAGACACGGGGCAGTGTGAGTTGTGTTATGGGGACACAGGGCAGTGTGAGCTGTGTTATGCGGACACAGCAGTGTGAGCTGTGTTCTGTGAACGCAGGGCAGTGTGAGCTGTGTTATGGGGATGCAGGGCAGTGTGAGCTGTGTTGTGGGGACACAGGGCAGTGTGAGCTGTGTTGTGGGGATGCAGGACAGTGTGAGCTGTGTTATGGGAATGCAGGGCAGTGTGAGCTGTGTTATGGGAATGCAGGGCAGTGTGAGCTGTGTTATGGGGATGCAGGACAGTATTAGCTGTGTTATTGGGACACAGGGCAGTGTGAGCAGTGTTATGGCGACACAGCAGTGTGAGCTGTGTTATGGGGACGCAGGGCAGTGTGAGCTGTGTTATGGAGACACAGGGCAGTGTGAGATGTGTTATGGAGACACAGGGCAGTGTAAGCAGTGTTATGGGGATGGAGGGCAGTGTAAGCTGTGTTGTGGGGACACTGGGCAGTGTGAGTTGTGTTATGGGTACGCAGGGCAGTGTGAGCTGTGTTATGGGAATGCACGGCAGTGTGAGCTGTGTTATGGGGATGCAGGGCAGTGTGAGCTGTGTTATGGGGACACAGGGCAGTGTGAGCTGTGTTATGGGGACACAGGGCAGTGTGAGTTGTGTTATAGGGACGCAGGGCAGTGTGAGCTGTGTTATGGGAATGCACGGCAGTGTGAGCTGTGTTATGGGGACACAGGGCAGTGTGAGCTGTGTTATGGGGTTGTAGGACAGTGTGAGCTGTGTTATGTGAACACAGGACAGTGTGAGCTGTGTTATGGGGACGTAGGGCAGTGTGAGATGTGTTATGGAGACACAGAGCAGTGTGAGCTATGTTATGGGGACGCAGGGCAATATGAGCTGTGTTGTGGGGATGCAGGGCAGTGTGAGCTGTGTTGTGCGAATGCAGGGCAGTGTGAGCTGTGGTATGAAGACACAAGGCAGTGTGAGCTGTGCTATGGGGACACAGGGCAGTGTGAGCTGTGTTATGAGGACGCAGGGCAGTGTGAGCTGTGCTATGGCGACACAGGGCAGTGTGAGCTGTGTGATGAGAATGCAGGGCAGTGTGAGCTGTTTTATGATGATACAGTGCAGTGTGAGCTGAGTTATGTGAACGCAGGGCACTGCGTGCTGTGTTATGCGGATGCAGGGCAGTGTACGCTGTGTTGTGGGGATGCAGGGCAGTGTGAGCTGTGTTATGAGCATGCAGGGCAGTGTGAGCTGTGTTATGGGGATGCAGGACAGTGTGAGCTGTATTATGGGAATGCAGGGCAGTGTGAGCTGTGTTATGGGGATGCAGGATAGTATTAGCTGTGTTATTTTGACACAGGGCATTGTGAGCAGTGTTATGGGGACACAGCAGTGTGAGCTGTGTTATGGGGACGCAGGGTAGTGTGAGCTGTGTTATGGAGACACAGGGCAGTGTGAGATGTGTTATGGAGACACAGGGCAGTGTAAGCAGTGTTATGGGGATGGAGGGCAGTGTAAGCTGTGTTGTGGGGACACAGGGCAGTGTAAGCTGTGTTATGGGGACGCAGGGCAGTGTGAGCTGTGTTCTGGGCACACAGGGCAGTGTGAGTTGTGTTATGGGGACGTAGGGCAGTGTGTGCTGTGTTATGGGATGCAGGGCAGTGTGAGCTGTGTTATGGGGACACAGCAGTGTGAGCTGTGTTATGGGGACGCAGGGCAGTGGGAGCTGTGTTATGGGGATGCAGGGCAGTATTAGCTGTGTTATTCGGATGCAGGGCAGTGTGAGCTGTGTTGTGGGGACACAGGGCAGTGTTTGCTGTGTTGTGGGGACGCCGGGCAGTGTGAGCTGTGTGATGAGAATGCAGGGCACTGTGAGCTGTGTTATTGGGATGCAGGACAATGTGAGCTGTGTTATGGGGACGCAGCAGTGTGAGTTGTGTTATGGGGACGCAGGGCAGTGTGAGCTGTGTTATGGGGACGCAGGGCAGTGTGAGCTGTGTTATGGAGACACAGGGCAGTGTGAGATGTGTTATGGAGACACAGGGCAGTGTAAGCAGTGTTATGGGGATGGAGGGCAGTGTAAGCTGTGTTGTGGGGACACAGGGCAGTGTGAGCTGTGTTATGGGGAGACAGGACAGGGTGAGCTGAGTTATGCGGACACAGCAGTGTGAGCTATGTTATGTGAACGCAGGGTAGTGTGTGCTCTGTTATGGGGACGCAGGGCAGTGTGAGATGTGTTGTGGAGACACGGGGCAGTGTGAGTTGTGTTATGGGGACACAGGGCAGTGTGAGCTGTGTTATGCGGACACAGCAGTGTGAGCTGTGTTCTGTGAACGCAGGGCAGTGTGAGCTGTGTTATGGGGATGCAGGGCAGTGTGAGCTGTGTTGTGGGGACACAGGGCAGTGTGAGCTGTGTTGTGGGGATGCAGGACAGTGTGAGCTGTGTTATGGGAATGCAGGGCAGTGTGAGCTGTGTTATGGGAATGCAGGGCAGTGTGAGCTGTGTTATGGGGATGCAGGACAGTATTAGCTGTGTTATTGGGACACAGGGCAGTGTGAGCAGTGTTATGGCGACACAGCAGTGTGAGCTGTGTTATGGGGACGCAGGGCAGTGTGAGCTGTGTTATGGAGACACAGGGCAGTGTGAGATGTGTTATGGAGACACAGGGCAGTGTAAGCAGTGTTATGGGGATGGAGGGCAGTGTAAGCTGTGTTGTGGGGACACTGGGCAGTGTGAGTTGTGTTATGGGTACGCAGGGCAGTGTGAGCTGTGTTATGGGAATGCACGGCAGTGTGAGCTGTGTTATGGGGATGCAGGGCAGTGTGAGCTGTGTTATGGGGACACAGGGCAGTGTGAGCTGTGTTATGGGGACACAGGGCAGTGTGAGTTGTGTTATAGGGACGCAGGGCAGTGTGAGCTGTGTTATGGGAATGCACGGCAGTGTGAGCTGTGTTATGGGGACACAGGGCAGTGTGAGCTGTGTTATGGGGTTGTAGGACAGTGTGAGCTGTGTTATGTGAACACAGGACAGTGTGAGCTGTGTTATGGGGACGTAGGGCAGTGTGAGATGTGTTATGGAGACACAGAGCAGTGTGAGCTATGTTATGGGGACGCAGGGCAATATGAGCTGTGTTGTGGGGATGCAGGGCAGTGTGAGCTGTGTTGTGCGAATGCAGGGCAGTGTGAGCTGTGGTATGAAGACACAAGGCAGTGTGAGCTGTGCTATGGGGACACAGGGCAGTGTGAGCTGTGTTATGAGGACGCAGGGCAGTGTGAGCTGTGCTATGGCGACACAGGGCAGTGTGAGCTGTGTGATGAGAATGCAGGGCAGTGTGAGCTGTTTTATGATGATACAGTGCAGTGTGAGCTGAGTTATGTGAACGCAGGGCACTGCGTGCTGTGTTATGCGGATGCAGGGCAGTGTACGCTGTGTTGTGGGGATGCAGGGCAGTGTGAGCTGTGTTATGAGCATGCAGGGCAGTGTGAGCTG
This sequence comes from Chiloscyllium plagiosum, assembly GCF_037043375.1. NCBI lineage: Eukaryota > Metazoa > Chordata > Chondrichthyes > Orectolobiformes > Hemiscylliidae > Chiloscyllium > Chiloscyllium plagiosum. Next base: position 38,696,588 of record NW_028270177.1, read on the forward strand.
TGTTATGGGGATGCAGGACAGTGTGAGCTGTATTATGGGAATGCAGGGCAGTGTGAGCTGTGTTATGGGGATGCAGGATAGTATTAGCTGTGTTATTTTGACACAGGGCATTGTGAGCAGTGTTATGGGGACACAGCAGTGTGAGCTGTGTTATGGGGACGCAGGGTAGTGTGAGCTGTGTTATGGAGACACAGGGCAGTGTGAGATGTGTTATGGAGACACAGGGCAGTGTAAGCAGTGTTATGGGGATGGAGGGCAGTGTAAGCTGTGTTGTGGGGACACAGGGCAGTGTAAGCTGTGTTATGGGGACGCAGGGCAGTGTGAGCTGTGTTCTGGGCACACAGGGCAGTGTGAGTTGTGTTATGGGGACGTAGGGCAGTGTGTGCTGTGTTATGGGATGCAGGGCAGTGTGAGCTGTGTTATGGGGACACAGCAGTGTGAGCTGTGTTATGGGGACGCAGGGCAGTGGGAGCTGTGTTATGGGGATGCAGGGCAGTATTAGCTGTGTTATTCGGACGCAGGGCAGTGTGAGCTGTGTTGTGGGGACACAGGGCAGTGTTTGCTGTGTTGTGGGGACGCAGGGCAGTGTGAGCTGTGTGATGAGAATGCAGGGCACTGTGAGCTGTGTTATTGGGATGCAGGACAATGTGAGCTGTGTTATGGGGACGCAGCAGTGTGAGCTGTGTTATGGGGACGCAGGGCAGTGTGAGCTGTGTTATGGGGACGCAGGGCAGTGTGAGCTGTGTTATGGAGACACAGGGCAGTGTGAGATGTGTTATGGAGACACAGGGCAGTGTAAGCAGTGTTATGGGGATGGAGGGCAGTGTAAGCTGTGTTGTGGGGACACAGGGCAGTGTGAGCTGTGTTATGGGGAGACAGGACAGGGTGAGCTGAGTTATGCGGACACAGCAGTGTGAGCTATGTTATGTGAACGCAGGGTAGTGTGTGCTCTGTTATGGGGACGCAGGGCAGTGTGAGATGTGTTGTGGAGACACAGGGCAGTGTGAGTTGTGTTATGGGGACACAGGGCAGTGTGAGCTGTGTTATGCGGACACAGCAGTGTGAGCTGTGTTCTGTGAACGCAGGGCAGTGTGAGCTGTGTTATGGGGATGCAGGGCAGTGTGAGCTGTGTTGTGGGGACACAGGGCAGTGTGAGCTGTGTTGTGGGGATGCAGGACAGTGTGAGCTGTGTTATGGGAATGCAGGGCAGTGTGAGCTGTGTTATGGGAATGCAGGGCAGTGTGAGCTGTGTTATGGGGATGCAGGACAGTATTAGCTGTGTTATTGGGACACAGGGCAGTGTGAGCAGTGTTATGGCGACACAGCAGTGTGAGCTGTGTTATGGGGACGCAGGGCAGTGTGAGCTGTGTTATGGAGACACAGGGCAGTGTGAGATGTGTTATGGAGACACAGGGCAGTGTAAGCAGTGTTATGGGGATGGAGGGCAGTGTAAGCAGTGTTGTGGGGACAATGGGCAGTGTGAGTTGTGTTATGGGTACGCAGGGCAGTGTGAGCTGTGTTATGGGAATGCACGGCAGTGTGAGCTGTGTTATGGGGATGCAGGGCAGTGTGAGCTGTGTTATGGGGACACAGGGCAGTGTGAGCTGTGTTATGGGGACACAGGGCAGTGTGAGTTGTGTTATAGGGACGCAGGGCAGTGTGAGCTGTGTTATGGGAATGCACGGCAGTGTGAGCTGTGTTATGGGGACACAGGGCAGTGTGAGCTGTGTTATGGGGTTGTAGGGCAGTGTGAGATGTGTTATGGAGACACAGAGCAGTGTGAGCTATGTTATGGGGACGCAGGGCAATATGAGCTGTGTTGTGGGGATGCAGGGCAGTGTGAGCTGTGTTGTGCGAATGCAGGGCAGTGTGAGCTGTGGTATGAAGACACAAGGCAGTGTGAGCTGTGCTATGGGGACACAGGGCAGTGTGAGCTGTGTTATGAGGACGCAGGGCAGTGTGAGCTGTGCTATGGCGACACAGGGCAGTGTGAGCTGTGTGATGAGAATGCAGGGCAGTGTGAGCTGTTTTATGATGATACAGTGCAGTGTGAGCTGAGTTATATGAACGTAGGGCACTGCGTGCTGTGTTATGCGGATGCAGGGCAGTGTACGCTGTGTTGTGGGGATGCAGGGCAGTGTGAGCTGTGTTATGAGCATGCAGGGCAGTGTGAGCTGTGTTATGGGGATGCAGGACAGTGTGAGCTGTGTTATGGGAATGCAGGGCAGTGTGAGCTGTGTTATGGGGATGCAGGATAGTATTAGCTGTGTTATTTTGACACAGGGCAGTGTGAGCAGTGTTATGGGGACACAGCAGTGTGAGCTGTGTTATGCCACGCAGGGTAGTGTGAGCTGTGTTATGGAGACACAGGGCAGTGTGAGATGTGTTATGGAGACACAGGGCAGTGTAAGCAGTGTTATGGGGATGGAGGGCAGTGTAAGCTGTGTTGTGGGGACACAGGGCAGTGTGAGCTGTGTTATGGGGACGCAGGGCAGTGTGAGCTGTGTTATGCGGACACAGCAGTGTGAGCTATGTTATGTGAACGCCGGGCAGTGTGTGCTCTGTTATGGGGACGCAGGGCAGTGTGAGCTGTGTTACTGGTGCGCAGGGCAGTGTGAGCTGTGTTATGGGACGCAGGGCAGTGTGAGATGTGTTATGGAGCCTTAGGGCAGTGTGAGTTGTGTTATGGAGACACAACGCAGTGTGAGCTGTGTTATGGAGACACATGGCAGTGTGAGCTGTGTTATGGGGACACAGCAGTGTGAACTGTGTTCTGTGAACACAGGGCACTGGGAGCTGTGTTATGGGGATGCAGGGCAGTGTGAGCTGTGTTATGGGAACGCGGGGCAGTGTGAGGTGAGTTATGAGGACACAGGGCAGTGTGAGCTGTGTTATGGGCACACAGAGCAGTGTGAGTTGTGTTATGGGGACGTAGGGCAGTGTGTGCTGTGTTATGGGATGCAGGGCAGTGTGAGCTGTGTTATGGGGACACAGCAGTGTGAGCTGTGTTATGGTGACGCAGTGCCGTGTGAGCTGTGTTATGGGAACCCAGGGCAGTGTGAGGTGTGCTATGGAGACTCAGGGCAGTGTGAGTTGTGTTCTGGAGACTCAGGGCAGTGTGAGCTGTGTTATGGGCACACAGGGCAGTGTGAGTTGTGTTATGGGGACGTAGGGCAGTGTGTGCTGTGTTATGGGATGCAGGGCAGTGTGAGCTGTGTTATGGGGACACAGCAGTGTGAGCTGTGTTATGGGGACACAGGGCAGTGGGAGCTGTGTTATGGGGATGCAGGGCAGTATTAGCTGTGTTATTCGGACGCAGGGCAGTGTGAGCTGTGTTGTGGGGACACAGGGCAGTGTTTGCTGTGTTGTGGGGACGCAGGGCAGTGTGAGCTGTGTGATGAGAATGCAGGGCAGTGTGAGTTGTGTTATGGGGACACAGGACAATGTGAGCTGTGTTATGGGCACACAGGGCAGTGTGAGTTGTGTTATGGGGACGTAGGGCAGTGTGTGCTGTGTTATGGGATGCAGGGCAGTGTGAGCTGTGTTATGGGGACACAGCAGTGTGAGCTGTGTTATGGGTACGCAGGGCAGTGTGAGCTGTGTTATGGGAACGCAGGGCAGTGTGAGGTGTGCTATGGAGACTCAAGGCAGTGTGAGTTGTGTTCTGGAGACTCAGGGCAGTGTGAGCTGTGTTATGGGGACACAGGGCAGTGTGAGCTGTGTTATGGGGACACAGCAGTGTGAGCTGTGTTCTGTGAACGCAGGGCAGTGGGAGCTGTGTTATGGGGATGCAGGGCAGTATTAGCTGTGTTATTGGGACGCAGGGCAGTGTGAACTGTGTTGTGGGGACACAGGGCAGTGTGAGCAGTGTTGTGGGGACGCAGGGCAGTGTGAGCTGTGTTATGGAGACACAGGGCAGTGTGAGATGTGTTATGGAGACACAGGGCAGTGTAAGCAGTGTTATGGGGATGGAGGGCAGTGTAAGCTGTGTTGTGGGGACACAGGGCAGTGTGAGCTGTGTTATGGGGACACAGGACAGGGTGAGCTGAGTTATGCGGACACAGCAGTGTGAGCTATGTTATGTGAACGCAGGGTAGTGTGTGCTCTGTTATGGGGACGCAGGGCAGTGTGAGATGTGTTGTGGAGACACAGGGCAGTGTGAGTTGTGTTATGGGGACACAGGGCAGTGTGAGCTGTGTTATGCGGACACAGCAGTGTGAGCTGTGTTCTGTGAACGCAGGGCAGTGTGAGCTGTGTTATGGGGATGCAGGGCAGTGTGAGCTGTGTTGTGGGGACACAGGGCAGTGTGAGCTGTGTTGTGGGGATGCAGGACAGTGTGAGCTGTGTTATGGGAATGCAGGGCAGTGTGAGCTGTGTTATGGGAATGCAGGGCAGTGTGAGCTGTGTTATGGGGATGCAGGACAGTATTAGCTGTGTTATTGGGACACAGGGCAGTGTGAGCAGTGTTATGGCGACACAGCAGTGTGAGCTGTGTTATGGGGACGCAGGGCAGTGTGAGCTGTGTTATGGAGACACAGGGCAGTGTGAGATGTGTTATGGAGACACAGGGCAGTGTAAGCAGTGTTATGGGGATGGAGGGCAGTGTAAGCTGTGTTGTGGGGACACTGGGCAGTGTGAGTTGTGTTATGGGTACGCAGGGCAGTGTGAGCTGTGTTATGGGAATGCACGGCAGTGTGAGCTGTGTTATGGGGATGCAGGGCAGTGTGAGCTGTGTTATGGGGACACAGGGCAGTGTGAGCTGTGTTATGGGGACACAGGGCAGTGTGAGTTGTGTTATAGGGACGCAGGGCAGTGTGAGCTGTGTTATGGGAATGCACGGCAGTGTGAGCTGTGTTATGGGGACACAGGGCAGTGTGAGCTGTGTTATGGGGTTGTAGGACAGTGTGAGCTGTGTTATGTGAACACAGGACAGTGTGAGCTGTGTTATGGGGACGTAGGGCAGTGTGAGATGTGTTATGGAGACACAGAGCAGTGTGAGCTATGTTATGGGGACGCAGGGCAATATGAGCTGTGTTGTGGGGATGCAGGGCAGTGTGAGCTGTGTTGTGCGAATGCAGGGCAGTGTGAGCTGTGGTATGAAGACACAAGGCAGTGTGAGCTGTGCTATGGGGACACAGGGCAGTGTGAGCTGTGTTATGAGGACGCAGGGCAGTGTGAGCTGTGCTATGGCGACACAGGGCAGTGTGAGCTGTGTGATGAGAATGCAGGGCAGTGTGAGCTGTTTTATGATGATACAGTGCAGTGTGAGCTGAGTTATGTGAACGCAGGGCACTGCGTGCTGTGTTATGCGGATGCAGGGCAGTGTACGCTGTGTTGTGGGGATGCAGGGCAGTGTGAGCTGTGTTATGAGCATGCAGGGCAGTGTGAGCTGTGTTATGGGGATGCAGGACAGTGTGAGCTGTGTTATGGGGACGTAGGGCAGTGTGAGATGTGTTATGGAGACACAGAGCAGTGTGAGCTATGTTATGGGGACGCAGGGCAATATGAGCTGTGTTGTGGGGATGCAGGGCAGTGTGAGCTGTGTTGTGCGAATGCAGGGCAGTGTGAGCTGTGGTATGAAGACACAAGGCAGTGTGAGCTGTGCTATGGGGACACAGGGCAGTGTGAGCTGTGTGATGAGAATGCAGGGCAGTGTGAGCTGTTTTATGATGATACAGTGCAGTGTGAGCTGAGTTATGTGAACGCAGGGCACTGCGTGCTGTGTTATGCGGATGCAGGGCAGTGTACGCTGTGTTGTGGGGATGCAGGGCAGTGTGAGCTGTGTTATGAGCATGCAGGGCAGTGTGAGCTGTGTTATGGGGATGCAGGACAGTGTGAGCTGTGTTATGGGAATGCAGGGCAGTGTGAGCTGTGTTATGGGGATGCAGGATAGTATTAGCTGTGTTATTTTGACACAGGGCAGTGTGAGCAGTGTTATGGGGACACAGCAGTGTGAGCTGTGTTATGGGGACGCAGGGCAGTGTGAGCTGTGTTATGGAGACACAGGGCAGTGTGAGATGTGTTATGGAGACACAGGGCAGTGTAAGCAGTGTTATGGGGATGGAGGGCAGTGTAAGCTGTGTTGTGGGGACACAGGGCAGTGTGAGCTGTGTTATGGGGACGCAGGGCAGTGTGAGCTGTGTTATGCGGACACAGCAGTGTGAGCTATGTTATGTGAACGCCGGGCAGTGTGTGCTCTGTTATGGGGACGCAGGGCAGTGTGAGCTGTGTTACTGGTGCGCAGGGCAGTGTGAGCTGTGTTATGGGACGCAGGGCAGTGTGAGATGTGTTATGGAGCCTTAGGGCAGTGTGAGTTGTGTTATGGAGACGCAGCGCAGTGTGAGCTGTGTTATGGAGACACATGGCAGTGTGAGCTGTGTTATGGGGACACAGCAGTGTGAACTGTGTTCTGTGAACACAGGGCAGTGGGAGCTGTGTTATGGGGATGCAGGGCAGTGTGAGCTGTGTTATGGGAACGCGGGGCAGTGTGAGGTGTGTTATGGGGACACAGGGCAGTGTGAGCTGTGTTATGGGCACACAGAGCAGTGTGAGTTGTGTTATGGGGACGTAGGGCAGTGTGTGCTGTGTTATGGGATGCAGGGCAGTGTGAGCTGTGTTATGGGGACACAGCAGTGTGAGCTGTGTTATGGTGACGCAGTGCCGTGTGAGCTGTGTTATGGGAACCCAGGGCAGTGTGAGGTGTGCTATGGAGACTCAGGGCAGTGTGAGTTGTGTTCTGGAGACTCAGGGCAGTGTGAGCTGTGTTATGGGCACACAGGGCAGTGTGAGTTGTGTTATGGGGACGTAGGGCAGTGTGTGCTGTGTTATGGGATGCAGGGCAGTGTGAGCTGTGTTATGGGGACACAGCAGTGTGAGCTGTGTTATGGGGACGCAGGGCAGTGGGAGCTGTGTTATGGGGATGCAGGGCAGTATTAGCTGTGTTATTCGGACGCAGGGCAGTGTGAGCTGTGTTGTGGGGACACAGGGCAGTGTTTGCTGTGTTGTGGGGACGCAGGGCAGTGTGAGCTGTGTGATGAGAATGCAGGGCAGTGTGAGTTGTGTTATGGGGACACAGGACAATGTGAGCTGTGTTATGGGCACACAGGGCAGTGTGAGTTGTGTTATGGGGACGTAGGGCAGTGTGTGCTATGTTATGGGATGCAGGGCAGTGTGAGCTGTGTTATGGGGACACAGCAGTGTGAGCTGTGTTATGGGCACACAGGGCAGTGTGAGCTGTGTTATGGGAACGCAGGGCAGTGTGAGGTGTGCTATGGAGACTCAAGGCAGTGTGAGTTGTGTTCTGGAGACTCAGGGCAGTGTGAGCTGTGTTATGGGGACACAGGGCAGTGTGAGCTGTGTTATGGGGACACAGCAGTGTTAGCTGTGTTCTGTGAACGCAGGGCAGTGGGAGCTGTGTTATGGGGATGCAGGGCAGTATTAGCTGTGTTATTGGGACGCAGGGCAGTGTGAACTGTGTTGTGGGGACACAGGGCAGTGTGAGCAGTGTTGTGGGGACGCAGGTCAGTGTGAGCTGTGTTATTGAGATGCAGGACAACGTGAGCTGTGTTATGGGGACACAGCAGTGTGAGCTATGTTATGGGGACGCAGGGCAGTGTGAGCTGTGTTATGGAGACACAGGGCAGTGTGAGATGTGTATGGAGACACAGGGCAGTGTAATCAGTGTTATGGGGATGCAGAGCAGTGTAAGCTGTGTTGTGGGGTCACAGGGAAGTGTGAGCTGTGTTATGGGGACACAGGACAAGGTGAGCTGTGTTATGCGGACACAGCAGTGTGAGCTATGTTATGTGAAAGCAGGGCAGTGTGTGCTCTGTTGTGGGGATGCAGGGCAGTGTGAGCTGTGTAATGGAGACTCAGGGCAGTGTGAGCTGTGTTATGGGGACACAGGGCAGTGTGAGCTGTGATATGTGAACGCAGGGCAGTGGGAGCTGTGTTATGGGGATGCAGGGCAGTATTAGCTGTGTTATTGGGACACAGAGCAGTGTGAGCTGTGTTATGGAGACTCAGGGCAGTGTGAGCTGTGTTATGGGCACACAGGGCAGTGTGAGTTGTGTTATGGGGACGTAGGGCAGTGTGTGCTGTGTTATGGGATGCAGGGCAGTGTGAGCTGTGTTATGGGGACACAGCAGTGTGAGCTGTGTTATGGGGACGCAGGGCAGTGTGAGCTGTGTTATTGGGGCGCAGGGCAGTGTGAGATGTGTTATGGAGACTCAGGGCAGTGTGAGTTGTGTTATGGAGACTCAGGGCAGTGTGAGCTATGTTATGGGGATACAGGGCAGTGTGAGCTGTGTTATGGGGACTCAGCAGTGTTAGCTGTGTTCTGTGAACGCAGGGCAGTGGGAGCTGTGTTATGGGGATGCAGGGCAGTATTCGCTGTGTTATTGGGACGCAGGGCAGTGTGAACTGTGTTGTGGGGACACAGGGCAGTGTGAGCAGTGTTGTGGGGACGCAGGTCAGTGTGATCTGTGTGATGAGAATGCAGGGCAGTGTGAGCTGTGTTATTGGGATGCAGGACAATGTGAGCTGTGTTATGGGGACACAGCAGTGTGAGCTGTGTTATGGGGACGCAGGGTAGTGTGAGCTGTGTTATGGAGACACAGGGCAGTGTGAGATGTGTTATGGAGACACAGGGCAGTGTAAGCAGTGTTATGGGGATGGAGGGCAGTGTAAGCTGTGTTGTGGGGACACAGGGCAGTGTGAGCTGTGTTATGGGGACGCAGGGCAGTGTGAGCTGTGTTATGCGGACACAGCAGTGTGAGCTATGTTATGTGAACGCAGGGCAGTGTGTGCTCTGTTATGGGGTCGCAGGGCAGTGTGAGATGTGTTATGGAGCCTCAGGGCAGTGTGAGTTGTGTTATGGAGACACAGCGCAGTGTGAGCTGTGTTATGGAGACACATGGCAGTGTGAGCTGTGTTACTGGTGCGCAGGGCAGTGTGAGCTGTGTTATGGGACGCAGGGCAGTGTGAGATGTGTTATGGAGCCTCAGGGCAGTGTGAGTTGTGTTATGGAGACACAGCGCAGTGTGAGCTGTGTTATGGAGACACATGGCAGTGTGAGCTGTGTTATGGGGACGCAGGGCAGTGTGAGCTGTGTTCTGTGAACACAGGGCAGTGGGAGCTGTGTTATGGGGATGCAGGGCAGTGTGAGCTGTGTTATGGGAACGCGGGGCAGTGTGAGGTGTGTTATGGGGACACAGGGCAGTGTGAGCTGTGTTATGGGCACTCAGGGCAGTGTGAGTTGTGTTATGGGGACGTAGGGCAGTGTGTGCTGTGTTATGGGATGCAGGGCAGTGTGAGCTGTGTTATGGGGACACAGCAGTTTGAGCTGTGTTATGGTGACGCAGTGCCGTGTGAGCTGTGTTATGGGAACGCAGGGCAGTGTGAGGTGTGCTATGGAGACTCTGGGCAGTGTGAGTTGTGTTCTGGAGACTCAGGGCAGTGTGAGCTGTGTTATGGGCACACAGGGCAGTGTGAGCTGTGTTATGGGGACACAGCAGTGTGAGCTGTGTTATGGGGACGCAGGGCAGTGTGAGCTGTGTTATGGGGATGCAGGGCAGTATTAGCTGTGTTATTGGGACGCAGGGCAGTGTGAGCTGTGTTGTGGGGATACAGGGCAGTGTTTGCTGTTTTGTGGGGACGCAGGGCAGTGTGAGCTGTGTGATGAGAATGCAGGGCAGTGTGAGTTGTGTTATGGGGACACAGGGCAGTGTGAGCTGTGTTATGGGCACACAGGGCAGTGTGAGCTGTGTTATGGGGACACAGCAGTGTGAGCTGTGTTATGGGGACGCAGGGCAGTGTGAGCTGTGTTATGGGGACACAGAGCAGTGTGAGCTGTGTTATGGGGACGCAGGGCAGTATGAGCTGTGTTTTGGGGACGCAGGGCAGTGTGAGATGCGTTGTAGGAACAGGACAGTGTGAGCTGTGTTATGGGAACGCAGGGCAGTATGAGCTGTGTTATGGGGACACAGAACAGTGTCAGCTGTGTTATGGGGACGCAGGGCAGTGTGAGCTGTGTTATGGGGCACAGGGCAGTGTGAGCTGTGTTATGGGGACACAGCAGTGTGAGCTGTGTTATGGGGACGCAGGGCAGTGGGAGCTGTGTTATGGGGATGCAGGGCAGTATTAGCTGTGTTATTCGGACGCAGGGCAGTGTGAGCTGTGTTGTGGGGACACAGGGCAGTGTTTGCTGTGTTGTGGGGACGCAGGGCAGTGTGAGCTGTGTGATGAGAATGCAGGGCAGTGTGAGTTGTGTTATGGGGACACAGGACAATGTGAGCTGTGTTATGGGCACACAGGGCAGTGTGAGTTGTGTTATGGGGACGTAGGGCAGTGTGTGCTATGTTATGGGATGCAGGGCAGTGTGAGCTGTGTTATGGGGACACAGCAGTGTGAGCTGTGTTATGGGCACACAGGGCAGTGTGAGCTGTGTTATGGGAACGCAGGGCAGTGTGAGGTGTGCTATGGAGACTCAAGGCAGTGTGAGTTGTGTTCTGGAGACTCAGGGCAGTGTGAGCTGTGTTATGGGGACACAGGGCAGTGTGAGCTGTGTTATGGGGACACAGCAGTGTTAGCTGTGTTCTGTGAACGCAGGGCAGTGGGAGCTGTGTTATGGGGATGCAGGGCAGTATTAGCTGTGTTATTGGGACGCAGGGCAGTGTGAACTGTGTTGTGGGGACACAGGGCAGTGTGAGCAGTGTTGTGGGGACGCAGGTCAGTGTGAGCTGTGTTATTGAGATGCAGGACAACGTGAGCTGTGTTATGGGGACACAGCAGTGTGAGCTGTGTTATGGGGACGCAGGGCAGTGTGAGCTGTGTTATGGAGACACAGGGCAGTGTGAGATGTGTATGGAGACACAGGGCAGTGTAATCAGTGTTATGGGGATGCAGAGCAGTGTAAGCTGTGTTGTGGGGTCACAGGGAAGTGTGAGCTGTGTTATGGGGACACAGGACAAGGTGAGCTGTGTTATGCGGACACAGCAGTGTGAGCTATGTTATGTGAAAGCAGGGCAGTGTGTGCTCTGTTGTGGGGATGCAGGGCAGTGTGAGCTGTGTAATGGAGACTCAGGGCAGTGTGAGCTGTGTTATGGGGACACAGGGCAGTGTGAGCTGTGATATGTGAACGCAGGGCAGTGGGAGCTGTGTTATGGGGATGCAGGGCAGTATTAGCTGTGTTATTGGGACACAGAGCAGTGTGAGCTGTGTTATGGAGACTCAGGGCAGTGTGAGCTGTGTTATGGGCACACAGGGCAGTGTGAGTTGTGTTATGGGGACGTAGGGCAGTGTGTGCTGTGTTATGGGATGCAGGGCAGTGTGAGCTGTGTTATGGGGACACAGCAGTGTGAGCTGTGTTATGGGGACGCAGGGCAGTGTGAGCTGTGTTATTGGGGCGCAGGGCAGTGTGAGATGTGTTATGGAGACTCAGGGCAGTGTGAGTTGTGTTATGGAGACTCAGGGCAGTGTGAGCTATGTTATGGGGATACAGGGCAGTGTGAGCTGTGTTATGGGGACTCAGCAGTGTTAGCTGTGTTCTGTGAACGCAGGGCAGTGGGAGCTGTGTTATGGGGATGCAGGGCAGTATTCGCTGTGTTATTGGGACGCAGGGCAGTGTGAACTGTGTTGTGGGGACACAGGGCAGTGTGAGCAGTGTTGTGGGGACGCAGGTCAGTGTGATCTGTGTGATGAGAATGCAGGGCAGTGTGAGCTGTGTTATTGGGATGCAGGACAATGTGAGCTGTGTTATGGGGACACAGCAGTGTGAGCTGTGTTATGGGGACGCAGGGTAGTGTGAGCTGTGTTATGGAGACACAGGGCAGTGTGAGATGTGTTATGGAGACACAGGGCAGTGTAAGCAGTGTTATGGGGATGGAGGGCAGTGTAAGCTGTGTTGTGGGGACACAGGGCAGTGTGAGCTGTGTTATGGGGACGCAGGGCAGTGTGAGCTGTGTTATGCGGACACAGCAGTGTGAGCTATGTTATGTGAACGCAGGGCAGTGTGTGCTCTGTTATGGGGTCGCAGGGCAGTGTGAGATGTGTTATGGAGCCTCAGGGCAGTGTGAGTTGTGTTATGGAGACACAGCGCAGTGTGAGCTGTGTTATGGAGACACATGGCAGTGTGAGCTGTGTTACTGGTGCGCAGGGCAGTGTGAGCTGTGTTATGGGACGCAGGGCAGTGTGAGATGTGTTATGGAGCCTCAGGGCAGTGTGAGTTGTGTTATGGAGACACAGCGCAGTGTGAGCTGTGTTATGGAGACACATGGCAGTGTGAGCTGTGTTATGGGGACGCAGGGCAGTGTGAGCTGTGTTCTGTGAACACAGGGCAGTGGGAGCTGTGTTATGGGGATGCAGGGCAGTGTGAGCTGTGTTATGGGAACGCGGGGCAGTGTGAGGTGTGTTATGGGGACACAGGGCAGTGTGAGCTGTGTTATGGGCACTCAGGGCAGTGTGAGTTGTGTTATGGGGACGTAGGGCAGTGTGTGCTGTGTTATGGGATGCAGGGCAGTGTGAGCTGTGTTATGGGGACACAGCAGTTTGAGCTGTGTTATGGTGACGCAGTGCCGTGTGAGCTGTGTTATGGGAACGCAGGGCAGTGTGAGGTGTGCTATGGAGACTCTGGGCAGTGTGAGTTGTGTTCTGGAGACTCAGGGCAGTGTGAGCTGTGTTATGGGCACACAGGGCAGTGTGAGCTGTGTTATGGGGACACAGCAGTGTGAGCTGTGTTATGGGGACGCAGGGCAGTGTGAGCTGTGTTATGGGGATGCAGGGCAGTATTAGCTGTGTTATTGGGACGCAGGGCAGTGTGAGCTGTGTTGTGGGGATACAGGGCAGTGTTTGCTGTTTTGTGGGGACGCAGGGCAGTGTGAGCTGTGTGATGAGAATGCAGGGCAGTGTGAGTTGTGTTATGGGGACACAGGGCAGTGTGAGCTGTGTTATGGGCACACAGGGCAGTGTGAGCTGTGTTATGGGGACACAGCAGTGTGAGCTGTGTTATGGGGACGCAGGGCAGTGTGAGCTGTGTTATGGGGACACAGAGCAGTGTGAGCTGTGTTATGGGGACGCAGGGCAGTATGAGCTGTGTTTTGGGGACGCAGGGCAGTGTGAGATGCGTTGTAGGAACAGGACAGTGTGAGCTGTGTTATGGGAACGCAGGGCAGTATGAGCTGTGTTATGGGGACACAGAACAGTGTCAGCTGTGTTATGGGGACGCAGGGCAGTGTGAGCTGTGTTATGGGGCACAGGGCAGTGTGAGCTGTGTTATGGGGACACAGGGCAGTATGAGCTGTGTTATGGGGACGCAGGGCAGTGTGAGCTGTGTTATGGGGACACAGGGCAGTGTGAGCTGTGTTGTGGGGACACAGGGCAGTGTGAGCTGTGTTGTGGGAACACGGCAGTGTGAGCTGTGTTATGGGGACGCAGGGCAGTGTGAGCTGTGTTATGGGGACACGGCAGTGTGAGCTGTGTTATGGGGACACAGAGGAGTGTGAGCTGTGATATGGGGACACAGAGCAGTGTGAGCTGTGTTATGGGGACGCAGGGCAGTGTGAGCTGTGTTATGGGGACGCAGAGCAGTGTGAGCTGTGTTATGGGGACACAGAGCAGTGTGAGCTGTGTTATGGGGACGCAGGGCAGTGTGAGCTGTGTTATGGGGACACGGCAGTTTGAGCTGTGTTATGGGGACACAGAGCAGTGTGAGCTGTGTTATGGGGACACAGAGCAGTGTGAGCTGTGTTATTGGGGCGCAGGGCAGTGTGAGCTGTGTTATGGGGACACAGGGCAGTGTGAGCTGTGTTATGGGGACGCAGGGCAGTGTGAGCTGTGTTGTGGGGACACAGGGCATTGTGAGCTGTGTTATGGGGACACAGGGCACTGTGAGCTGTGTTGTGGGAACACGGCAGTGTGAGCTGTGTTATGGGGACACAGAGCAGTGTGAGCTGTGTTTTGGGGATGCAGGGCAGTGTGAGCTGTGTTATGGGGACACAGAGCAGTGTGAGCTGTGTTGTGGGGACACAGGGCATTGTGAGCTGTGTTATGGGGACGCAGGGCACTGTGAGCTGTGTTGTGGGAACACGGCAGTGTGAGCTGTGTTATGGGGACACAGGGCAGTGTGAGCTGTGTTTTGGGGATGCAGGGCAGTGTGAGCTGTGTTATGGGTACACAGAGCAGTGTGAGCTGTGTTATTGGGACGCAGGGCAGTGTGAGCTGTGTTATGGGGACACAGAGCGGTGTGAGCTGTGTTTGGGGACGCAGCGCAGTGTGAGCTGTGTTATGGGGATTCAGGGCAGTGTGAGCTGTGTTATGGGGACGCAGGGCAGTGTGAGCTGTGTTATGGGGACGCAGGGCAGTGTGAGCTGTGTGATGGGGACACGGCTGTGTGAGCTGTGTGATGGGAACACAGGGTAGTGTGAGCTGTGTCATGGTGACACAGGGCAGTATGAGCTGTGTTATGGGGACGCAGGGCAGTATGAGCTGTGTTATGGGGACGCAGGGCAGTGTGAGCTGTGATATGGGTCACAGGGCAGTGTGAGATGTGTTATGGGGACACAACAGTGTGAGCTGTGTTATGGGCCGCAGGGCAGTATGAGCTGTGTTAAGGGGACACAGGGCAGTTTGAGCTGTGTTATGGGGACGCAGGGCAGTGTGAGCTGTGTTTTGGAGGCGCAGGCCAGTGTGAGCTGTGTTATGGGGACACAGGGCAGTCTTAGCTGTGTTATGGGAACGCAGGGCAGTGTGAGCTGTGTTATGGGGACACGGGGCAGTATGAGCTTTGTTATGGTGACACAGGGCAGTGTGAGCTGTGTCATGGGGACACGGGGCAGTATGTTCTGTGTTATGGGGACACAGGCCAGTGTGAGCTGTGTTATGGGGACGCAGGGCAGTGTGAGCTGTGATATGGGGCACAGGGCAGTGTGAGCTGTGTTATGGGGACACGGGGCAGTGTGAGCTGTATTCTGGGGACGCAGGGCAGTATGAGCTGTTTTATGGGGACGCAGGGCAGTGTGAGCTGTGTTATGGGGACACAGGGCAGTGTGATCTGTGTTCTGGGGACGCAGGGCAGTATGAGCTGTGTTTTGAGGACGCAGGGCAGTGTGAGATGTGTTATGGGAAGACGACAGTGTGAGCTGTGTTATGGGGACGCAGGGCAGTATGAGCTGTGTTATGGGGACACAGGACAGTGTCAGCTGTGTTATGGGGACGCAGGGCAGTGTGAGCTGTGTTATGGGGATGCAGGGCAGTGCGAGCTGTGTTGTGGGGACACAGGGCATTGTGAGCTGTGTTATGGGGACGCAGGGCACTGTGAGCTGTGTTGTGGGAACACGGCAGTGTGAGCTGTGTTATGGGGACACAGAGCAGTGTGAGCTGTGTTATGGGGACGCAGGCCAGTGTGAGCTGTGTTATGGGGACACAGAGCAGTGTGAGCTGTGTTATGGGGACACAGAGCAGTGTGAGCTGTGTTATGGGGACGCAGGGCAGTGTGAGCTGTGTTATGGGGACACGGCAGTTTGAGCTGTGTTATGGGGACACAGAGCAGTGTGAGCTGTGTTATGGGGACACAGAGCAGTGTGAGCTGTGTTATTGGGGCGCAGGGCAGTGTGAGCTGTGTTATGGGGACACAGGGCAGTGTGAGCTGTGTTATGGGGACGCAGGGCAGTGTGAGCTGTGTTGTGGGGACACAGGGCATTGTGAGCTGTGTTATGGGGACGCAGGGCACTGTGAGCTGTGTTGTGGGAACACGGCAGTGTGAGCTGTGTTATGGGGACACAGAGCAGTGTGAGCTGTGTTTTGGGGATGCAGGGCAGTATGAGCTGTGTTATGGGGACACAGAGCAGTGTGAGCTGTGTTGTGGGGACACAGGGCATTGTGAGCTGTGTTATGGGGACGCAGGGCACTGTGAGCTGTGTTGTGGGAACACGGCAGTGTGAGCTGTGTTATGGGGACACAGGGCAGTGTGAGCTGTGTTTTGGGGATGCAGGGCAGTGTGGGCTGTGTTATGGGGACACAGAGCAGTGTGAGCTGTGTTATTGGGACGCAGGGCAGTGTGAGCTGTGTTATGGGGACACAGAGCGGTGTGAGCTGTGTTTGGGGACGCAGCGCAGTGTGAGCTGTGTTATGGGGATGCAGGGCAGTGTGAGCTGTGTTATGGGGACGCAGGGCAGTGTGAGCTGTGTTATGGGGACGCAGGGCAGTGTGAGCTGTGTGATGGGGACACGGCTGTGTGAGCTGTGTGATGGGAACACAGGGTAGTGTGAGCTGTGTCATGGTGACACAGGGCAGTATGAGCTGTGTTATGGGGACGCAGGGCAGTATGAGCTGTGTTATGGGGACGCAGGGCAGTGTGAGCTGTGATATGGGTCACAGGGCAGTGTGAGATGTGTTATGGGGACACAACAGTGTGAGCTGTGTTATGGGCCGCAGGGCAGTATGAGCTGTGTTAAGGGGACACAGGGCAGTTTGAGCTGTGTTATGGGGACGCAGGGCAGTGTGAGCTGTGTTTTGGAGGCGCAGGCCAGTGTGAGCTGTGTTATGGGGACACAGGGCAGTCTTAGCTGTGTTATGGGAACGCAGGGCAGTGTGAGCTGTGTTATGGGGACACGGGGCAGTATGAGCTTTGTTATGGTGACACAGGGCAGTGTGAGCAGTGTCATGGGGACACGGGGCAGTATGTTCTGTGTTATGGGGACACAGGCCAGTGTGAGCTGTGTTATGGGGACGCAGGGAGGTGTGAGCTGTGATATGGGGCACAGGGCAGTGTGAGCTGTGTTATGGGGACACGGGGCAGTGTGAGCTGTATTCTGGGGACGCAGGGCAGTATGAGCTGTTTTATGGGGACGCAGGGCAGTGTGAGCTGTGTTATGGGGACACAGGGCAGTGTGATCTGTGTTCTGGGGACGCAGGGCAGTATGAGCTGTGTTTTGAGGACGCAGGGCAGTGTGAGATGTGTTATGGGAAGACGACAGTGTGAGCTGTGTTATGGGGACGCAGGGCAGTATGAGCTGTGTTATGGGGACACAGGACAGTGTCAGCTGTGTTATGGGGACGCAGGGCAGTGTGAGCTGTGTTATGGGGCACAGGGCAGTGTGAGCTGTGTTATGGGGACACAGGGCAGTGTGAGCTGTGTTATGGGGACACGGGGCAGTGTGAGCTGTGTTATGGAGACACGGGGCAGTGTGAGCTGTGTTATGGGGACGCAGGGCAGTGTGAGCTGTGTTATGGGGACGCAGGGCAGTGTGAGCTGTGTTATGGGGCACAGGGCAGTGTGAGCTGTGTTATGGGGACGCAGGGCAGTGTGAGCTGTGTTATAGGGACACGGCAGATGAGCTGTGTTATGGGGACACGGGGCAGTATGATCTGTGTTATGGGGACACGGCAGTGTGAGCTGTGTGTTGGGGACACAGGGCAGTGTGAGCTGTGTTATGGGACACAGGGCAGTAAGAGCTGTGTTATGGGGACGCAGGGCAGTGTGAGCTGTGTTATGGGGACGCAGGGCAGTATGAGCTGTGTTATGGGGCGCAGGGCAGTGTGAGCTGTGTTATGGGGACGCAGGGCAGTGTGAGCTGTGTTATGGGGACACAGGGCAGTGTGAGCTGTGTTATGGGGACGCAGGGCAGTGTGAGCTGTGCTATGGGGACACGGGGCAGTGTGAGCTGTGTTATGGGGACACGGGGCAGTGTGAGCTGTGTTATGGGGACGCAGGGCAGTGTGAGCTGTGTTATGGTGACGCAGGGCAGTGTGAGCTGTGTTATGTGGCACAGGGCAGTGTGAGCTGTGTTATGGGGACGCAGGGCAGTGTGAGCTGTGTTATAGGGACACGGCAGTGTGAGCTGTGTTATGGGGACACGGGGCAGTATTATCTGTGTTATGGGGACACAGGCCAGTGTGAGCTGTGTTATGGGGACGCAGGGCAGTGTGAGCTGTGTGATGGGGACACGGCAGTGTGAGCTGTGTGTTGGGGACACAGGGCAGTGTGAGCTGTGTTATGGGACACAAGGCAGTAAGAGCTGTGTTATATGGACGCAGGGCAGTGTGAGCTGTGTTATGGGGACGCAGGGCAGTATGAGCTGTGTTATTGGGCGCAGGGCAGTGTGAGCTGTGTTATGGGGACACAGGGCAGTGTGAGCTGTGTTATGGGGACACAGGGCAGTGTGAGCTGTGTTATGGGGACACAGGGCAGTATGAGCTGTGTTATGGGGACGCAGGGCAGTGTGAGCTGTGTTATGGGGACACAGGGCAGTGTGAGCTGTGTTATGGGGACGCAGGGCAGTGTGAGCTGTGTTATGGGGACACGTCAGTGTGAGCTGTGTTATGGGGACATAGGGCAGTGTGAGCTGTGTTATGGGGACACAGGGCAGTGTGAGCTGTGTTGTGGGAACACGGCAGTGTGAGCTGTGTTATGGGGACGCAGGGCAGTGTGAGCTGTGTTATGGGGACACGGCAGTGTGAGCTGTGTTATGGGGACACAGAGCAGTGTGAGCTGTGTTATGGGGACACAGAGCAGTGTGAGCTGTGTTATTGGGGCGCAGGGCAGTGTGAGCTGTGTTATGGGGACATAGGGCAGTGTGAGCTGTGTTATGGGGACACAGGGCAGTGTGAGCTGTGTTGTGGGGACACAGGGCAGTGTGAGCTGTGTTATGGGGACGCAGGGCACTGTGAGCTGCGTTGTGGGAACACGGCAGTGTGAGCTGTGTTATGGGGACACAGAGCAGTGTGAGCTGTGTTATGGGGATACAGGGCAGTGTGAGCTGTGTTTTGGGCATGCAGGGCAGTGTGAGCTGTGTTATGGGGACACAGAGCAGTGTAGGCTGTGTTATTGGGGCGCAGGGCAGTATGAGCTGTGTTATGGGGACACAGAGCAGTGTGAGCTGTGTTTGGGGACGCAAAGCAGTGTGAGCTGTGTTATGGGGATGCAGGGCAGTGTGAGCTGTGTTATGGGGACACAGGGCAGTATGAGCTGTGTTATGGGGACGCAGGGCAGTGTGAGCTGTGTTATGGGGACACAGGGCAGTGTGAGCTGCGTTGTGGGGACACAGGGCAGTGTGAGCTGTGTTATGGGGACGCAGGGCACTGTGAGCTGCGTTGTGGGAACACGGCAGTGTGAGCTGTGTTATGGGGACACAGAGCAGTGTGAGCTGTGTTATGGGGACACAGGGCAGTGTGAGCTGTGTTTTGGGCATGCAGGGCAGTGTGAGCTGTGTTATGGGGACACAGAGCAGTGTAGGCTGTGTTATTGGGGCGCAGGGCAGTATGAGCTGTGTTATGGGGACACAGAGCAGTGTGAGCTGTGTTTGGGGACGCAAAGCAGTGTGAGCTGTGTTATGGGGATGCAGGGCAGTGTGAGCTGTGTTATGGGGACACAGGGCAGTATGAGCTGTGTTATGGGGACGCAGGGCAGTGTGAGCTGTGTTATGGGGACACAGGGCAGTGTGAGCTGTGTTTTGGGGACGCAGGGCAGTGTGAGCTGTGTTCTGGGGACGCAGGGCAGTATGAGCTGTGTTATGGGGACGCAGGGCAGTGTGAGCTGTGATATGGGGACACAGGGCAGTGTGAGCTGTGTTATGGGGACGCAGGGCAGTGTGAGCTGTGTGATGGGGACACGGCAGTGTGAGCTGTGTGATGGGAACACAGGGCAGTGTGAGCTGTGTTATGGGACACAGGGCAGTAAAGGCTGTATTATGGGGATGCAGGGCAGTGTGAGCTGTGTTATGGGGACGCAGGGCAGTGTGAGCTGTGTTATGGGGACACAGGGCAGTGTGAGCTGTGTTCTGGGGACACAGGGCAGTATGAGCTGTGTTATGGGGACGCAGGGCAGTGTGAGCTGTGTTATGGGGACACAGGGCAGTGTGAGCTGTGTTATGGGGACACAGGGCAGTGTGAGCTGTGTTATGGGGACACAGGGCAGTATGAGCTGTGTTATGGGGACGCAGGGCAGTGTGAGCTGTGTTATGGGGACACAGGTCAGTGTGAGCTGTGTCATGGGGACACGGGGCAGTATGATCTGTGTTATGGGGACACAGGCCAGTGTGAGCTGTGTTATGGGGACGCAGGGCAGTGTGAGCTGTGATATGGGGCACAGGGCAGTGTGAGCTGTGTTATGGGGACAAGGGTCAGTGTGAGCTGTATTCTTGGGACGCAGGGCAGTATGAGATGTTTTATGGGGACGCAGGGCAGTGTGAGCTGTGTTATGGGGACACGACAGTGTGAGCTGTGTTATGGGGACGCAGAGCAGTATGAGCTGTGTTATGGGGACACAGGACAGTGTCAGCTGTGTTATGGGGACGCAGGGCAGTGTGAGCTGTGTTATGGGGCACAGGACAGTGTGAGCTGTGTTATGGGGACACAGGGCAGTGTGAGCTGTGTTATGGGGACACGGCAGTGTGAGCTGTGTTATGGGGACACGGGGCAGTGTGTGCTGTGTTATGGGGACACGGGGCAGTGTGAGCTGTGTTATGGGGACGCAGGGCAGTGTGAGCTGTGTTATGGGGACGCAGGGCAGTGTGAGCTGTGTTATGGGGCACAGGGCAGTGTGAGCTGTGTTATGGGGACGCAGGGCAGTGTGAGCTGTGTTATAGGGACACGGCAGATGAGCTGTGTTATGGGGACACGGGGCAGTATGATCTGTGTTATGGGGACACAGGCCAGTGTGAGCTGTGTTATGGGGACGCAGGGCAGTGTGAGCTGTGTGATGGGGACACGGCAGTGTGAGCTGTGTGTTGGGGACACAGGGCAGTGTGAGCTGTGTT
This sequence comes from Chiloscyllium plagiosum, assembly GCF_037043375.1. Classification (NCBI taxonomy): domain Eukaryota; kingdom Metazoa; phylum Chordata; class Chondrichthyes; order Orectolobiformes; family Hemiscylliidae; genus Chiloscyllium; species Chiloscyllium plagiosum. The sequence continues at coordinate 38,717,338 of NW_028270177.1, forward strand.
ATGGGACACAGGGCAGTAAGAGCTGTGTTATGGGGACGCAGGGCAGTGTGAGCTGTGTTATGGGGACGCAGGGCAGTGTGAGCTGTGTGATGGGGACACGGCAGTGTGAGCTGTGTGTTGGGGACACAGGGCAGTGTGAGCTGTGTTATGGGGACGCAGGGCACTGTGAGCTGTGTTGTGGGAACACGGCAGTGTGAGCTGTGTTATGGGGACACAGAGCAGTGTGAGCTGTGTTATGGGGACACAGGGCAGTGTGAGCTGTGTTTTGGGCATGCAGGGCAGTGTGAGCTGTGTTATGGGGACACAGAGCAGTGTAGGCTGTGTTATTGGGACACAGGGCAGTAAGAGCTGTGTTATGGGGACGCAGGGCAGTGTGAGCTGTGTTATGGGGACGCAGGGCAGTATGAGCTGTGTTATGGGGCGCAGGGCAGTGTGAGCTGTGTTATGGGGACACAGGGCAGTGTGAGCTGTGTTATGGGGACACAGGGCAGTGTGAGCTGTGTTATGGGGACACAGGGCAGTATGAGCTGTGTTGTGGGAACACGGCAGTGTGAGCTGTGTTATGGGGACGCAGGGCAGTGTGAGCTGTGTTATGGGGACACAGGGCAGTGTGAGCTGTGTTGTGGGAACACGGCAGTGTGAGCTGTGTTATGGGGACACAGGGCAGTGTGAGCTGTGTTGTGGGAACACGGCAGTGTGAGCTGTGTTATGGGGACGCAGGGCAGTGTGAGCTGTGTTATGGGGACACAGAGCAGTGTGAGCTGTGTTATGGGGACACAGAGCAGTGTGAGCTGTGTTATTGGGGCGCAGGGTAGTATGAGCTGTGTTATGGGGACACAGGGCAGTGTGAGCTGTGTTGTGGGGACACAGGGCCGTGTGAGCTGTGTTATGGGGACGCAGGGCAGTGTGAGCTGTGTTATGGGGACACAGGGCAGTGTGAGCTGTGTTGTGGGGACACAGGGCAGTGTGAGCTGTGTTATGGGGACGCAGGGCACTGTGAGCTGTGTTGTGGGAACACGGCAGTGTGAGCTGTGTTATGGGGACACAGAGCAGTGTGAGCTGTGTTATGGCGACACAGGGCAGTGTGAGCTGTGTTTTGGGCATGCAGGGCAGTGTGAGCTGTGTTCTGGGGACACAGAGCAGTGTGAGCTGTGTTATTGGGGCGCAGGGCAGTATGAGCTGTGTTATGGGGACACAGAGCAGTGTGAGCTGTGTTTGGGGACGCAGGGCAGTGTGAGCTGTGTTATGGGGACACAGGGCAGTGTGAGCTGTGTTATGGGGACACAGGGCAGTGTGAGCTGTGTTATGGGGACACAGGGCAGTATGAGCTGTGTTATGGGGACGCAGGGCAGTGTGAGCTGTGTTATGGGGACACAGGTCAGTGTGAGATGTGTCATGGGGACACGGGGCAGTATGATCTGTGTTATGGGGACACAGGGCAGTAAGAGCTGTGTTATGGGGACGCAGGGCAGTGTGAGCTGTGATATGGGGCACAGGGCAGTGTGAGCTGTGTTATGGGGAGAAGGGTCAGTGTGAGCTGTATTCTTGGGACGCAGGGCAGTATGAGATGTTTTATGGGGACGCAGGGCAGTGTGAGCTGTGTTATGGGGACACGACAGTGTGAGCTGTGTTATGGGGACGCAGAGCAGTATGAGCTGTGTTATGGGGACACAGGACAGTGTCAGCTGTGTTATGGGGACGCAGGGCAGTGTGAGCTGTGTTATGGGGCACAGGACAGTGTGAGCTGTGTTATGGGGACACAGGGCAGTGTGAGCTGTGTTATGGGGACACGGCAGTGTGAGCTGTGTTATGGGGACACGGGGCAGTGTGTGCTGTGTTATGGGGACACGGGGCAGTGTGAGCTGTGTTATGGGGACGCAGGGCAGTGTGAGCTGTGTTATGGGGACGCAGGGCAGTGTGAGCTGTGTTATGGGGCACAGGGCAGTGTGAGCTGTGTTATGGGGACGCAGGGCAGTGTGAGCTGTGTTATAGGGACACGCCAATGAGCTGTGTTATGGGGACACGGGGCAGTATGATCTGTGTTATGGGGACACAGGCCAGTGTGAGCTGTGTTATGGGGACGCAGGGCAGTGTGAGCTGTGTGATGGGGACACGGCAGTGTGAGCTGTGTGTTGGGGACACAGGGCAGTGTGAGCTGTGTTATGGGACACAGGGCAGTAAGAGCTGTGTTATGGGGACGCAGGGCAGTGTGAGCTGTGTTATGGGGACGCAGGGCAGTGTGAGCTGTGTGATGGGGACACGGCAGTGTGAGCTGTGTGTTGGGGACACAGGGCAGTGTGAGCTGTGTTATGGGGACGCAGGGCACTGTGAGCTGTGTTGTGGGAACACGGCAGTGTGAGCTGTGTTATGGGGACAAAGAGCAGTGTGAGCTGTGTTATGGGGACACAGGGCAGTGTGAGCTGTGTTTTGGGCATGCAGGGCAGTGTGAGCTGTGTTATGGGGACACAGAGCAGTGTAGGCTGTGTTATTGGGACACAGGGCAGTAAGAGCTGTGTTATGGGGACGCAGGGCAGTGTGAGCTGTGTTATGGGGACGCAGGGCAGTATGAGCTGTGTTATGGGGCGCAGGGCAGTGTGTGCTGTGTTATGGGGACACAGGGCAGTGTGAGCTGTGTTATGGGGACACAGGGCAGTGTGAGCTGTGTTATGGGGACACAGGGCAGTATGAGCTGTGTTGTGGGAACACGGCAGTGTGAGCTGTGTTATGGGGACGCAGGGCAGTGTGAGCTGTGTTATGGGGACACAGGGCAGTGTGAGCTGTGTTGTGGGAACACGGCAGTGTGAGCTGTGTTATGGGGACACAGGGCAGTGTGAGCTGTGTTGTGGGATCACGGCAGTGTGAGCTGTGTTATGGGGACGCAGGGCAGTGTGAGCTGTGTTATGGGGACACAGAGCAGTGTGAGCTGTGTTATGGGGACACAGAGCAGTGTGAGCTGTGTTATTGGGGCGCAGGGTAGTATGAGCTGTGTTATGGGGACACAGGGCAGTGTGAGCTGTGTTGTGGGGACACAGGGCCGTGTGAGCTGTGTTATGGGGACGCAGGGCAGTGTGAGCTGTGTTATGGGGACACAGGGCAGTGTGAGCTGTGTTGTGGGGACACAGGGCAGTGTGAGCTGTGTTATGGGGACGCAGGGCACTGTGAGCTGTGTTGTGGGAACACGGCAGTGTGAGCTGTGTTATGGGGACACAGAGCAGTGTGAGCTGTGTTATGGGGACACAGGGCAGTGTGAGCTGTGTTTTGGGCATGCAGGGCAGTGTGAGCTGTGTTCTGGGGACACAGAGCAGTGTGAGCTGTGTTATTGGGGCGCAGGGCAGTATGAGCTGTGTTATGGGGACACAGAGCAGTGTGAGCTGTGTTTGGGGACGCAGGGCAGTGTGAGCTGTGTTATGGGGATGCAGGGCAGTGTGAGCTGTGTTATGGGGACGCAGGGCAGTGTGAGCTGTGTGATGGGGACACGGCTGTGTGAGCTGTGTGATGGGAACACAGGGCAGTGTGATCTGTGTTAAGGTGACACAGGGCAGTATGAGCTGTGTTATGGGGATGCAGGGCAGTGTGAGCTGTGTTGTGGGGACGCAGGGCAGTATGAGCTATGTTATGGGGACGCAGGGCAGTGTGAGCTGTATTATGGGGACACAGGGCAGTGTGAGCTGTGTTATGGGGACGCAGGGCAGTGTGAGCTGTGTTCTGGGGACTCAGGGCAGTATGAGCTGTGTTATGGGGACGCAGGTCAGTGTGAGCTGTGATATGGGTCACAGGGCAGTGTGAGCTGTGTTATGTGGACGCAGGGCAGTGTGAGCTGTGTTCTGGGGACGCAGGGCAGTATGAGCTGTGTTATGGGGACGCAGGGCAGTGTGAGCTGTGTTATGGGGACGCAGGGCAGTATGAGCTGTGTTATGGGGCGCAGGGCAGTGTGAGCTGTGTTATGGGGACACAGGGCAGTGTGAGCTGTGTTATGGGGACGCAGGGCAGTGTGGGCTGTGTTCTGGGGACGCAGGGCAGTATGAGCTGTGTTATGGGGACACAGGGCAGTGTGAGCTGTGATTTGGGGACACAGGCCAGTGTGAGCTGTGTTATGGGGACGCAGGGCAGTGTGAGCTGTGTGATGGGGACACGGCAGTGTGAGCTGTGTGATGGGGACACAGGGCAGTGTGAGCTGTGTTATGGGACACAGGGCAGTAAGAGCTGTATTATGGGGACGCAGGGCAGTGTGAGCTGTGTTATGGGGACACAGGGCAGTGTGAGCTGTGTTATGGGGACGCAGGGCAGTGTGAGCTGTGTTCTGGGGACTCAGGGCAGTATGAGCTGTGTTATGGGGACGCAGGGCAGTGTGAGCTGTGATATGGGTCACAGAGCAGTGTGAGCTGTGTTATGGGGACGCAGGGCAGTGTGAGCTGTGTTCTGGGGACTCAGGGCAGTATGAGCTGTGTTACAGGGACGCAGGGCAGTGTGAGCTGTGATATGGGTCACAGAGCAGTGTGAGGTGTGTTATGGGGATGCAGGGCAGTGTGAGCTGTGTTATGGGGACACAGGGCTGTGTGAGCTGTGTTATTGGGGCGCAGGGCAGTGTGAGCTGTGTTATGCGGACACAGAGCAGTGTGAGCTGTGTTTGGGGACGCAGGGCAGTATGAGCTATGTTATGGGGACGCAGGGCAGTGTGAGCTGTATTATGGGGACACAGGGCAGTGTGAGCTGTGTTATGGGGACGCAGGGCAGTGTGAGATGTGTTATTGGGACTCAGGGCAGTATGAGCTGTGTTATGGGGACGCAGGGCAGTGTGAGCTGTGATATGGGTCACAGAGCAGTGTGAGCTGTGTTATGGGGACGCAGGGCAGTGTGAGCTGTGATATGGGGACACAGGCCAGTGTGAGCTGTGTTATGGGGACGCAGGGCAGTGTGAGCTGTGTGATGGGGACACGGCAGTGTGAGCTGTGTGATGGGGACACAGGGCAGTGTGAGCTGTGTTATGGGACACAGGGCAGTAAGAGCTGTGTTATGGGGACGCAGGGCAGTATGAGCTGTGTTATGGGAACGCAGGGCAGTGTGAGCTGTGTTATGGGGACACAGGGCAGTATGAGCTGTGTTATGGGAACGCAGGGCAGTGTGAGCTGTGTTATGGGGACACAGGGCAGTGTGAGCTGTGTTATGGGGACACAGGGCAGTGTGAGCTGTGTTATGGGGACACAGGGCAGTATGAGCTGTGTTATGGGGACGCAGGGCAGTGTGAGCTGTGTTATGGGGACACAGGGCAGTGTGAGCTGTGTTGTGGGGACGCAGGGCTGTGTGAGCTGTGTTGTGGGAACACGGCAGTGTGAGCTGTGTTATGGGGACGCAGGGCAGTGTGAGCTGTGTTATAGGGACACGCCAATGAGCTGTGTTATGGGGACACGGGGCAGTATGATCTGTGTTATGGGGACACAGGCCAGTGTGAGCTGTGTTATGGGGACGCAGGGCAGTGTGAGCTGTGTGATGGGGACACGGCAGTGTGAGCTGTGTGTTGGGGACACAGGGCAGTGTGAGCTGTGTTATGGGACACAGGGCAGTAAGAGCTGTGTTATGGGGACGCAGGGCAGTGTGAGCTGTGTTATGGGGACGCAGGGCAGTGTGAGCTGTGTGATGGGGACACGGCAGTGTGAGCTGTGTGTTGGGGACACAGGGCAGTGTGAGCTGTGTTATGGGGACGCAGGGCACTGTGAGCTGTGTTGTGGGAACACGGCAGTGTGAGCTGTGTTATGGGGACAAAGAGCAGTGTGAGCTGTGTTATGGGGACACAGGGCAGTGTGAGCTGTGTTTTGGGCATGCAGGGCAGTGTGAGCTGTGTTATGGGGACACAGAGCAGTGTAGGCTGTGTTATTGGGACACAGGGCAGTAAGAGCTGTGTTATGGGGACGCAGGGCAGTGTGAGCTGTGTTATGGGGACGCAGGGCAGTATGAGCTGTGTTATGGGGCGCAGGGCAGTGTGTGCTGTGTTATGGGGACACAGGGCAGTGTGAGCTGTGTTATGGGGACACAGGGCAGTGTGAGCTGTGTTATGGGGACACAGGGCAGTATGAGCTGTGTTGTGGGAACACGGCAGTGTGAGCTGTGTTATGGGGACGCAGGGCAGTGTGAGCTGTGTTATGGGGACACAGGGCAGTGTGAGCTGTGTTGTGGGAACACGGCAGTGTGAGCTGTGTTATGGGGACACAGGGCAGTGTGAGCTGTGTTGTGGGATCACGGCAGTGTGAGCTGTGTTATGGGGACGCAGGGCAGTGTGAGCTGTGTTATGGGGACACAGAGCAGTGTGAGCTGTGTTATGGGGACACAGAGCAGTGTGAGCTGTGTTATTGGGGCGCAGGGTAGTATGAGCTGTGTTATGGGGACACAGGGCAGTGTGAGCTGTGTTGTGGGGACACAGGGCCGTGTGAGCTGTGTTATGGGGACGCAGGGCAGTGTGAGCTGTGTTATGGGGACACAGGGCAGTGTGAGCTGTGTTATGGGGACACAGAGCAGTGTGAGCTGTGTTATGGGGACGCAGGGCACTGTGAGCTGTGTTGTGGGAACACGGCAGTGTGAGCTGTGTTATGGGGACACAGAGCAGTGTGAGCTGTGTTATGGGGACACAGGGCAGTGTGAGCTGTGTTTTGGGCATGCAGGGCAGTGTGAGCTGTGTTCTGGGGACACAGAGCAGTGTGAGCTGTGTTATTGGGGCGCAGGGCAGTATGAGCTGTGTTATGGGGACACAGAGCAGTGTGAGCTGTGTTTGGGGACGCAGGGCAGTGTGAGCTGTGTTATGGGGATGCAGGGCAGTGTGAGCTGTGTTATGGGGACGCAGGGCAGTGTGAGCTGTGTGATGGGGACACGGCTGTGTGAGCTGTGTGATGGGAACACAGGGCAGTGTGATCTGTGTTAAGGTGACACAGGGCAGTATGAGCTGTGTTATGGGGATGCAGGGCAGTGTGAGCTGTGTTGTGGGGACGCAGGGCAGTATGAGCTATGTTATGGGGACGCAGGGCAGTGTGAGCTGTATTATGGGGACACAGGGCAGTGTGAGCTGTGTTATGGGGACGCAGGGCAGTGTGAGCTGTGTTCTGGGGACTCAGGGCAGTATGAGCTGTGTTATGGGGACGCAGGTCAGTGTGAGCTGTGATATGGGTCACAGGGCAGTGTGAGCTGTGTTATGTGGACGCAGGGCAGTGTGAGCTGTGTTCTGGGGACGCAGGGCAGTATGAGCTGTGTTATGGGGACGCAGGGCAGTGTGAGCTGTGTTATGGGGACGCAGGGCAGTATGAGCTGTGTTATGGGGCGCAGGGCAGTGTGAGCTGTGTTATGGGGACACAGGGCAGTGTGAGCTGTGTTATGGGGACGCAGGGCAGTGTGGGCTGTGTTCTGGGGACGCAGGGCAGTATGAGCTGTGTTATGGGGACACAGGGCAGTGTGAGCTGTGATTTGGGGACACAGGCCAGTGTGAGCTGTGTTATGGGGACGCAGGGCAGTGTGAGCTGTGTGATGGGGACACGGCAGTGTGAGCTGTGTGATGGGGACACAGGGCAGTGTGAGCTGTGTTATGGGACACAGGGCAGTAAGAGCTGTATTATGGGGACGCAGGGCAGTGTGAGCTGTGTTATGGGGACACAGGGCAGTGTGAGCTGTGTTATGGGGACGCAGGGCAGTGTGAGCTGTGTTCTGGGGACTCAGGGCAGTATGAGCTGTGTTATGGGGACGCAGGGCAGTGTGAGCTGTGATATGGGTCACAGAGCAGTGTGAGCTGTGTTATGGGGACGCAGGGCAGTGTGAGCTGTGTTCTGGGGACTCAGGGCAGTATGAGCTGTGTTACAGGGACGCAGGGCAGTGTGAGCTGTGATATGGGTCACAGAGCAGTGTGAGGTGTGTTATGGGGATGCAGGGCAGTGTGAGCTGTGTTATGGGGACACAGGGCTGTGTGAGCTGTGTTATTGGGGCGCAGGGCAGTGTGAGCTGTGTTATGCGGACACAGAGCAGTGTGAGCTGTGTTTGGGGACGCAGGGCAGTATGAGCTATGTTATGGGGACGCAGGGCAGTGTGAGCTGTATTATGGGGACACAGGGCAGTGTGAGCTGTGTTATGGGGACGCAGGGCAGTGTGAGATGTGTTATTGGGACTCAGGGCAGTATGAGCTGTGTTATGGGGACGCAGGGCAGTGTGAGCTGTGATATGGGTCACAGAGCAGTGTGAGCTGTGTTATGGGGACGCAGGGCAGTGTGAGCTGTGATATGGGGACACAGGCCAGTGTGAGCTGTGTTATGGGGACGCAGGGCAGTGTGAGCTGTGTGATGGGGACACGGCAGTGTGAGCTGTGTGATGGGGACACAGGGCAGTGTGAGCTGTGTTATGGGACACAGGGCAGTAAGAGCTGTGTTATGGGGACGCAGGGCAGTATGAGCTGTGTTATGGGAACGCAGGGCAGTGTGAGCTGTGTTATGGGGACACAGGGCAGTATGAGCTGTGTTATGGGAACGCAGGGCAGTGTGAGCTGTGTTATGGGGACACAGGGCAGTGTGAGCTGTGTTATGGGGACACAGGGCAGTGTGAGCTGTGTTATGGGGACACAGGGCAGTATGAGCTGTGTTATGGGGACGCAGGGCAGTGTGAGCTGTGTTATGGGGACACAGGGCAGTGTGAGCTGTGTTGTGGGGACGCAGGGCTGTGTGAGCTGTGTTGTGGGAACACGGCAGTGTGAGCTGTGTTATGGGGACGCAGGGCAGTGTGAGCTGTGTTATGGGGACACGGCAGTGTGAGCTGTGTTATGGGGACACAGAGCAGTGTGAGCTGTGTTATGGGGACACAGAGCAGTGTGAGCTGTGTTATTGGGGCGCAGGGCAGTGTGAGCTGTGTTATGGGGACACAGGGCAGTGTGAGCTGTGTTATGGGGACGCAGGGCAGTGTGAGATGTGTTGTGGGGACACAGGGCAGTGTGAGCTGTGTTATGGGGACACAGGGCACTGTGAGCTGTGTTGTGGGAACACGGCAGTGTGAGCTGTGTTATGGGGACACAGAGCAGTGAGAGCTGTGTTATGGGGACACAGGGCAGTGTGAGCTGTGTTTTGGGGATGCAGGACAGTGTGAGCTGTGTTATGGGGACACAGAGCAGTGTGAGCTGTGTTATTGGGGCGCAGGGCCGTGTGAGCTGTGTTATGGGGACACAGAGCAGTGTGAGCTGTGTTTGGGGACGCAGGGCAGTGTGAGCTGTGTTATGGGGACGCAGGGCAGTGTGAGCTGTGTGATGGGGACACGGCTGTGTGAGCTGTGTGATGGGAACACAGGGCAGTGTGAGCTGTGTATGGTGACACAGGGCAGTATGAGCTGTGTTATGGTGACACAGGGCAGTATGAGCTGTGTTATGGGGACGCAGGGCAGTATGAGCTGTGTTATGGGGACGCAGGGCAGTGTGAGATGTGTTATGGGGACACAACAGTGTGAGCTGTGTTATGGGGATGCAGGGCAGTATGAGCTGTGTTAAGGGGACACAGGGCAGTGTGAGCTGGGTTTTGGAGGCGCAGGCCAGTGTGAACTGTGTTATGGGGACACAGGGCAGTCTTAGCTGTGTTATGGGAACGCAGGGCATTGTGAGCTGTGTTATGGGGACATGGGGCAGTATGAGCTTTGTTATGGTGACACAGGGCAGTGTGAGCTGTGTCATGGGGACACGGGGCAGTATGAACTGTGTTATGGGGACACAGGCCAGTGTGAGCTGTGTTATGGGGCACAGGGCAGTGTGAGCTGTGTTATGGGGACACGGGGCAGTGTGAGCTGTATTCTGGGGACGCAGGGCAGTATGAGCTGTTTTATGGGGACGCAGGGCAGTGTGAGCTGTGTTATGGGGACACAGGGCAGTGTGAGCTGTGTTCTGGGCCGCAGGGCAGTATGAGCTGTGTTTTGGGGATGCAGGGCAGTGTGAGCTGGGTTATGGGGACACAGAGCAGTGTGAGCTGTGTTATGGGGCACAGGGCAGTGTGAGCTGTGTTATGGGGACGCAGGGCAGTGTGAGCTGTGTTATGGGGACACGGGGCAGTGTGAGCTGTGTTATGGGGACACGGGACAGTATGAGCTTTGTTATGGGGACACAGGGCAGTGTGAGCTGTGTTATGGGGACACGGGGCAGTATGATCTGTGTTATGGGGACACAGGCCAGTGTGAGCTGTGTTATCGGGACGCAGGGCGGTGTGAGCTGTGTGATGGGGACACGGCAGTGTGAGCTGTGTTATGGGGACACGGGGCAGTATGATCTGTGTTATGGGGACACAGGCCAGTGTGAGCTGTGTTATGGGGACGCAGGACAGTGTGAGCTGTGTTATGGGGACGCAGGGCAGTATGAGCTGTGTTATGGGGACGCAGGGCAGTGTGAGCTGTGTTATGGGGACACAGAGCAGTGTGAGCTGTGTTATGGGGACACAGGGCAGTGTGAGCTGTGTTATGGGGACACAGGGCAGTATGAGCTGTGTTATGGGGACGCAGGGCAGTGTGAGCTGTGTTATGGGGACACATGGCAGTGTGAGCTGGGTTGTGGGGACACAGAGCAGTGTGAGCTGTGTTATTGGGGCGCAGGGCAGTGTGAGCTGTATTATGGGACACAGGGCAGTGTGAACTGTGTTATGGGGACGCAGGGCAGTGTGAGCTGTGTTATGGGGACACAGAGCATTGTGAGCTGTGTTATTGGGGCGCAGGGCAGTGTGAGCTGTGTTATGGGGACACTGGGCAGTGTGAGCTGTGTTATGGGGACAAAGAGCAGTGTGAGGTGTGTTATGGGGACGCAGGGCAGTGTGAGCTGTGTTTTGGGGACACAGAGCAGTGTGAGCTGTGTTATGGGGACACAGAGCAGTGTGAGCTGTGTTATTGGGGCGCAGGGCAGTGTGAGCTGTGTTATGGGGACACTGGGCAGTGTGAGCTGTGTTATGGGGACACTGGGCAGTGTGAGCTGTGTTATGGGGACACAGAGCAGTGTGAGCTGTGTTATGGGGACGCAGGGCAGTGTGAGCTGTGCTTTGGGGACACAGTGCAGTGTGAGCTGTGTTATGGGGACACAGAGCAGTGTGAGCTGTGTTATGGGGCGCTCGGCAGTGTGAGCTGTGTTGTGGGGACACACGGCAGTGTGAGCTGTGTTATTGGGGCGCAGGGCAGTGTGAGCTGTGTTGTGGGGACACACGGCAGTGTGAGCTGTGTTATGGGGACGCAGGGCAGTGTGAGCTGTGTTATGGGGACATGGCAGTGTGAGCTGTGTTTTGGGGACACAGAGCAGTGTGAGCTGTGTTATGGCGACACAGAGCAGTGTGAGCTGTGTTATTGGGGCGCAGGGCAGTGTGAGCTGTGTTATGGGGACACTGGGCAGTGTGAGCTGTGTTACGGGGACGCACGGCAGTGTGAGCTGTGTTGTGGGGACACAGGGCAGTGTGAGCTGTGTTATGGGGATGCAGGGCAGTGTGAGCTGTGTTGTGGGGACGCAGGGCAGTGTGAGCTGTGTTATGGGGACGCAGGGCACTGTGAGCTGTGTTATGGGGACGCAGGGCAGTGTGAGCTGTGTTATGGGGACACAGAGCAGTGTGAGCTGTGTTATGGGGACACAGGGCAGTATGAGCTGTGTTATGGGGACACAGACCAGTGTGAGCTGTGTTTGGGGACGCAGGGCAGTGTGAGCTGTGTTATGGGGATGCAGGGCAGTGTGAGCTGTGTTATGGGGCACAGGGCAGTGTGAGCTGTGTTATGGGGACACGGGGCAGTGTGAGCTGTATTCTGGGGACGCAGGGCAGTATGAGCTGTTTTATGGGGACACAGACCAGTGTGAGCTGTGTTTGGGGACACAGGGCAGTGTGAGCTGTGTTATGGGGACGCAGGGCAGTATGAGCTGTGTTTTGGGGACGCAGGGCAGTGTGAGCTGTGTTATGGGGACACAGAGCAGTGTGAGCTTTGTTATGAGGACACAGAGCAGTTTGAGCTGTGTTATGGGGACACAGAGCAGTGTGAGCTGTGTTATTGGGGCGCAGAGCAGTGTGAGCTGTGTTATGGGGACACAGGGCAGTGTGAGCTGTGTTATGGGGACGCAGGGCAGTGTGAGATGTGTTGTGGGGACACAGGGCAGTGTGAGCTGTGTTATGGGGACGCAGGGCACTGTGAGCTGTGTTGTGGGAACACGGCAGTGTGAGCTGTGTTATGGGGACACAGAGCAGTGAGAGCTGTGTTATGGGGACGCAGGGCTGTGTGAGCTGTGTTGTGGGAACACGGCAGTGTGAGCTGTGTTATGGGGACGCAGGGCAGTGTGAGCTGTGTTATGGGGACACGGCAGTGTGACCTGTGTTATGGGGACACAGAGCAGTGTGAGCTGTGTTATGGGGACACAGAGCAGTGTGAGCTGTGTTATTGGGGCGCAGGGCAGTGTGAGCTGTGTTTTGGGGACACAGGGCAGTGTGAGCTGTGTTATGGGGACGCAGGGCAGTGTGAGATGTGTTGTGGGGACACAGGGCAGTGTGAGCTGTGTTATGGGGACGCAGGGCACTGTGAGCTGTGTTGTGGGAACACGGCAGTGTGAGCTGTGTTATGGGGACACAGAGCAGTGAGAGCTGTGTTATGGGGACACAGGGCAGTGTGAGCTGTGTTTTGGGGATGCAGGACAGTGTGAGCTGTGTTATGGGGACACAGAGCAGTGTGAGCTGTGTTATTGGGGCGCAGGGCAGTGTGAGCTGTGTTATGGGGACACAGAGCAGTGTGAGCTGTGTTTGGGGACGCAGGGCAGTGTGAGCTGTGTTATGGGGACGAAGGGCAGTGTGAGCTGTGTGATGGGGACACGGCTGTGTGAGCTGTTTGATGGGAACACAGGGCAGTATGAGCTGTGTTATGGGGACGCAGGGCAGTATGAGCTGTGTTATGGGGACGCAGGGCAGTGTGAGATGTGTTATGGGGACACAACAGTGTGAGCTGTGTTATGGGGACGCAGGGCAGTATGAGCTGTGTTAAGGGGACACAGGGCAGTTTGAGCTGTGTTATGGGGACGCAGGGCAGTGTGAGCTGGGTTTTGGAGGCGCAGGCCAGTGTGAACTATGTTATGGGGACACAGGGCAGTCTTAGCTGTGTTATGGGAACGCAGGGCATTGTGAGCTGTGTTATGGGGACATGGGGCAGTATGAGCTTTGTTATGGTGACACAGGGCAGTGTGAGCTGTGTCATGGGGACACGGGGCAGTATGATCTGTGTTATGGGGACACAGGCCAGTGTGAGCTGTGTTATGGTGCACAGGGCAGTGTGAGCTGTGTTATGGGGACACGGGGCAGTGTGAGCTGTATTCTGGGGACGCAGGGCAGTATGAGCTGTTTTATGGGGACGCAGGGCAGTGTGAGCTGTGTTATGGGGACACAGGGCAGTGTGAGCTGTGTTCTGTGGACGCAGGGCAGTATGAGCTGTGTTTTGGGGACGCAGGGCAGTGTGAGCTGTGTTATGGGGCACAGGGCAGTGTGAGCTGTGTTATGGGGACGCAGGGCAGTGTGAGCTGTGTTATGGGGACACGGGGCAGTGTGAGCTGTGTAATGGGGACACGGGACAGTATGAGCTTTGTTATGGGGACACAGGGCAGTGTGAGCTGTGTTATGGGGACACGGGGCAGTATGATCTGTGTTATGGGGACACAGGCCAGTGTGTGCTGTGTTATCGGGACGCAGGGCAGTGTGAGCTGTGTGATGGGGACACGGCAGTGTGAGCTGTGTTATGGGGACACGGGGCAGTATGATCTGTGTTATGGGGACACAGGCCAGTGTGAGCTGTGTGATGGGGACGCAGGGCAGTGTGAGCTGTGTTATGGGGACACAGGGCAGTATGAGCTGTGTTATGGGGACGCAGGGCAGTGTGAGCTGTGTTATGGGGACACAGAGCAGTGTGAGCTGTGTTATGGGGACACAGGGCAGTATGAGCTGTGTTATGGGTCGCAGGGCAGTGTGAGCTGTGTTATGGGGACGCAGGGCAGTGTGAGCTGTGTTGTGGGGACACAGGGCAGTGTGAGCTGTGTCATGGGGACACGGGGCAGTATGATCTGTGTTATGGGGACACAGGCCAGTGTGAGCTGTGTTATGGGGCACAGGGCAGTGTGAGCTGTGTTATGGGGACACGGGGCAGTGTGAGCTGTATTCTGGGGACGCAGGGCAGTATGAGCTGTTTTATGGGGACGCAGGGCAGTGTGAGCTGTGTTATGGGGACACAGGGCAGTGTGAGCTGTGTTCTGGGGACGCAGGGCAGTATGAGCTGTGTTTTGGGGACGCAGGGCAGTGTGAGCTGTGTTATGGGGCACAGGGCAGAGTGAGCTGTGTTATGGGCACACGGGGCAGTGTGAGCTGTGTTATGGGGACACGGGACAGTATGAGTTTTGTTATGGGACACAGGGCAGTAAGAGCTGTGTTATGGGGACGCAGGGCAGTATGAGCTGTGTTATGGGGACGCAGGGCAGTGTGAGCTGTGTTATGGGGACACAGGGCAGTGTGAGCTGTGTTATGGGGACACAGGGCAGTGTGAGCTGTGTTATGGGGACACAGGGCAGTGTGAGCTGCGTTATGGGGACACAGGGCAGTGTGAGCTGTGTTGTGGGGACACAGGGCAGTGTGAGCTGTGTTGTGGGGACACAGAGCAGTGTGAGCTGTGTTATTGGGGCGCAGAACAGTGTGAGCTGTATTATGGGACACAGAGCAGTGTGAGCTGTGTTATGGGGACGCAGGGCAGTGTGAGCTGTGTTATGGGGACACAGGGCAGTGTGAGCTGTGTTATGGGGACGCAGGGCAGTGTGAGCTGTGTTATGGGGACACAGAGCAGTGTGAGCTGTGTTATTGGGGCGCAGGGCAGTGTGAGCTGTGTTATGGGGACACTGGGCAGTGTGAGCTGTGTTATGGGGACACAGAGCAGTGTGAGCTGTGTTATGGGGACACTGGGCAGTGTGAGCTGTGTTTTGGGGACACAGAGCAGTGTGAGCTGTGTTATGGGGACACAGAGCAGTGTGAGCTGTGTTATTGGGGCGCAGGGCAGTGTGAGCTGTGTTATGGGGACACTGGGCAGTGTGAGCTGTGTTACAGGGACGCACGGCAGTGTGAGCTGTGTTGTGGGGACACACGGCAGTGTGAGCTGTGTTATTGGGGCGCAGGGCAGTGTGAGCTGTGTTGTGGGGACACACGGCAGTGTGAGCTGTGTTATGGGGACGCAGGGCAGTGTGAGCTGTGTTATTGGGGCGCAGGGCAGTGTGAGCTGTGATATGGGGACGCACGGCTGCGTGAGCTGTGTTCTGGGGACACAGGGCAGTGTGAGCTGTGTTATGGGGACGCAGGGCACTGTGAGCTGTGTTGTGGGAACACGGCAGTGTGAGCTGTGTTATGGGGACACAGAGCAGTGTGAGCTGTGTTATGGGGACACAGGGCAGTATGAGCTGTGTTATGGGGACACAGACCAGTGTGAGCTGTGTTTGGGGACGCAGGGCAGTGTGAGCTGTGTTATGGGGATGCAGGGCAGTGTGAGCTGTGTTATGGGGCACAGGGCAGTGTGAGCTGTGTTATGGGGACACGGGGCAGTGTGAGCTGTATTCTGGGGACGCAGGGCAGTATGAGCTGTTTTATGGGGACACAGACCAGTGTGAGCTGTGTTTGGGGACACAGGGCAGTGTGAGCTGTGTTCTGGGGACGCAGGGCAGTATGAGCTGTGTTTTGGGGACGCAGGGCAGTGTGAGCTGGGTTATGGGGACACAGAGCAGTGTGAGCTTTGTTATGGGGACACAGAGCAGTGTGAGCTGTGTTATGGGGACACAGAGCAGTGTGAGCTGTGTTATTGGGGCGCAGGGCAGTGTGAGCTGTGGTATGGGGACACTGGGCAGTGTGAGCTGTGTTATAGGGACGCAGGGCAGTGTGAGATGTGTTGTGGGGACACAGGGCAGTGTGAGCTGTGTGATGGGGACGCAGGGCACTGTGAGCTGTGTTGTGGGAACACGGCAGTGTGAGCTGTGTTATGGGGACACAGAGCAGTGAGAGCTGTGTTATGGGGACACAGGGCTGTGTGAGCTGTGTTGTGGGAACACGGCAGTGTGAGCTGTGTTATGGGGACACAGAGCAGTGTGAGCTGTGTTATGGGGACACAGAGCAGTGTGAGCTGTGTTATTGGGGCGCAGGGCAGTGTGAGCTGTGTTATGGGGACACAGGGCAGTGTGAGCTGTGTTATGGGGACGCAGGGCAGTGTGAGATGTGTTGTGGGGACACAGGGCAGTGTGAGCTGTGTTATGGGGACGCAGGGCACTGTGAGCTGTGTTGTGGGGACACGGCAGTGTGAGCTGTGTTATGGGGACACAGTGCAGTGAGAGCTGTGTTATGGGGACACAGGGCAGTGTGAGCTGTGTTTTGGGGATGCAGGACAGTGTGAGCTGTGTTATGGGGACACAGAGCAGTGTGAGCTGTGTTATGGGGACACAGAGCAGTGTGAGCTGTGTTATGGGGACACAGAGCAGTGTGAGCTGTGTTATTGGGGCGCAGGGCAGTGTGAGCTGTGTTATGGGGACACAGAGCAGTGTGAGCTGTGTTTGGGGACGCAGGGCAGTGTGAGCTGTGTTATGGGGACGCAGGGCAGTGTGAGCTGTGTGATGGGGACACGGCTGTGTGAGCTGTGTGATGGGAACACAGGGCAGTGTGAGCTGTGTATGGTGACACAGGGCAGTATGAGCTGTGTTATGGGGACGCAGGGCAGTATGAGCTGTGTTATGGGGACGCAGGGCAGTGTGAGATGTGTTATGGGGACACAACAGTGTGAGCTGTGTTATGGGGACGCAGGGCAGTATGAGCTGTGTTAAGGGGACACAGGGCAGTTTGAGCTGTGTTATGGGGACGCAGGGCAGTGTGAGCTGGGTTTTGGAGGCGCAGGCCAGTGTGAACTGTGTTATGGGGACACAGGGCAGTCTTAGCTGTGTTATGGGAACGCAGGGCATTGTGAGCTGTGTTATGGGGACATGGGGCAGTATGAGCTTTGTTATGGTGACACAGGGCAGTGTGAGCTGTGTCATGGGGACACGGGGCAGTATGATCTGTGTTATGGGGACACAGGCCAGTGTGAGCTGTGTTATGGGGCACAGGGCAGTGTGAGCTGTGTTATGGGGACACGGGGCAGTGTGAGCTGCATTCTGGGGACGCAGGGCAGTATGAGCTGTTTTATGGGGACGCAGGGCAGTGTGAGCTGTGTTATGGGGACACAGTGCAGTGTGAGCTGTGTTCTGGGGACGCAGGGCAGTATGAGCTGTGTTTTGGGGACGCAGGGCAGTGTGAGCTGGGTTATGGGGACACAGAGCAGTGTGAGCTGTGTTATGGGGCACAGGGCAGTGTGAGCTGTGTTATGGGGACGCAGGGCAGTGTGAGCTGTGTTATGGGGACACGGGGCAGTGTGAGCTGTGTTATGGGGACACGGGACAGTATGAGCTTTGTTATGGGGACACAGGGCAGTGTGAGCTGTGTTATGGGGACACGGGGCAGTATGATCTGTGTTATGGGGACACAGGCCAGTGTGAGCTGTGTTGTCGGGACGCAGGGCAGTGTGAGCTGTGTGATGGGGACACGGCAGTGTGAGCTGTGTTATGGGGACACGGGGCAGTATGATCTGTGTTATGGGGACACAGGCCAGTGTGAGCTGTGTTATGGGGACGCAGGGCAGTGTGAGCTGTGTTATGGGGACACTGGGCAGTGTGAGCTGTGTTATGGGGACACAGGGCAGTGTGAGCTGTGTTATGGGGACACAGGGCAGTGTGAGCTGTGTTATGGGGACACAGGGCAGTATGAGCTGTGTTATGGGGACGCAGGGCAGTGTGAGCTGTGTTATGGGGACGCAGGGCAGTGTGAGCTGTGTTGTGGGAACACGGCAGTGTGAGCTGTGTTATGGGGACGCAGGGCAGTGTGAGCTGTGTTATGGGGACATGGCAGTGTGAGCTGTGTTTTGGGGACACAGAGCAGTGTGAGCTGTGTTATGGGGACACAGAGCAGTGTGAGCTGTGTTATTGGGGCGCAGGGCAGTGTGAGCTGTGTTTTGGGGACACTGGGCAGTGTGAGCTGTGTTACGGGGACGCACGGCAGTGTGAGCTGTGTTGTGGGGACACAGGGCAGTGTGAGCTGTGTTATGGGGACGCAGGGCAGTGTGAGCTGTGTTGTGGGAACACGGCAGTGTGAGCTGTGTTATGGGGACACAGAGCAGTGTGAGCTGTGTGATGGGGACACAGGGCAGTGTGAGCTGTGCTATTGGGGCGCAGGGCAGTATGAGCTGTGTGATGGGGACGCAGGGCAGTGTGAGCTGTGTTATGGGGACACAGGGCAGTGTGAGCTGTGTTATGGGGACACAGGGCAGTGTGAGCTGTGTTATGGGGACACAGGGCAGTGTGAGCTGTGTTATGGGGACACAGGGCAGTATGAGCTGTGTTATGGGGACGCAGGGCAGTGTGAGCTGTGTTATGGGGACACAGGGCAGTGTGAGCTGTGTTATGGGGACACAGGGCAGTGTGAGCTGTGTTATGGGGACACAGGGCAGTATGAGCTGTGTTATGGGGACGCAGGGCAGTGTGAGCTGTGTTATGGGGACGCAGGGCAGTGTGAGCTGTGTTGTGGGGACACAGGGCAGTGTGAGCTGTGTTGTGGGAACACGGCAGTGTGAGCTGTGTTATGGGGACACAGGCCAGTGTGAGCTGTGTTATGGGGACGCAGGGCAGTGTGAGCTGTGTTATGGGGACACTGGGCAGTGTGAGCTGTGTTATGGGGACACAGGGCAGTGTGAGCTGTGTTATGGGGACACAGGGCAGTGTGAGCTGTGTTATGGGGACACAGGGCAGTATGAGCTGTGTTATGGGGACGCAGGGCAGTGTGAGCTGTGTTATGGGGACGCAGGGCAGTGTGAGCTGTGTTGTGGGAACACGGCAGTGTGAGCTGTGTTATGGGGACGCAGGGCAGTGTGAGCTGTGTTATGGGGACATGGCAGTGTGAGCTGTGTTTTGGGGACACAGAGCAGTGTGAGCTGTGTTATGGGGACACAGAGCAGTGTGAGCTGTGTTATTGGGGCGCAGGGCAGTGTGAGCTGTGTTTTGGGGACACTGGGCAGTGTGAGCTGTGTTACGGGGACGCACGGCAGTGTGAGCTGTGTTGTGGGGACACAGGGCAGTGTGAGCTGTGTTATGGGGACGCAGGGCAGTGTGAGCTGTGTTGTGGGAACACGGCAGTGTGAGCTGTGTTATGGGGACACAGAGCAGTGTGAGCTGTGTGATGGGGACACAGGGCAGTGTGAGCTGTGCTATTGGGGCGCAGGGCAGTATGAGCTGTGTGATGGGGACGCAGGGCAGTGTGAGCTGTGTTATGGGGACACAGGGCAGTGTGAGCTGTGTTATGGGGACACAGGGCAGTGTGAGCTGTGTTATGGGGACACAGGGCAGTGTGAGCTGTGTTATGGGGACACAGGGCAGTATGAGCTGTGTTATGGGGACGCAGGGCAGTGTGAGCTGTGTTATGGGGACACAGGGCAGTGTGAGCTGTGTTATGGGGACACAGGGCAGTGTGAGCTGTGTTATGGGGACACAGGGCAGTATGAGCTGTGTTATGGGGACGCAGGGCAGTGTGAGCTGTGTTATGGGGACGCAGGGCAGTGTGAGCTGTGTTGTGGGGACACAGGGCAGTGTGAGCTGTGTTGTGGGAACACGGCAGTGTGAGCTGTGTTATGGGGACATGGCAGTGTGAGCTGTGTTTTGGGGACACAGAGCAGTGTGAGCTGTGTTATGGGGACACAGAGCAGTGTGAGCTGTGTTATTGGGGCGCAGGGCAGTGTGAGCTGTGTTATGGGGAAACTGGGCAGTGTGAGCTGTGTTACGGGGACGCACGGCAGTGTGAGCTGTGTTATGGGGACACAGGGCAGTGTGAGCTGTGTTATGGGGACGCAGGGCAGTGTGAGCTGTGTTATGGGGACACAGAGCAGTGTGAGCTATGTTATTGGGGCGCAGGGCAGTGTGAGCTGTGTTATGGGGACACTGGGCAGTGTGAGCTGTGTTACGGGGACGCACGGCAGTGTGAGCTGTGTTATGGGGACACAGACCAGTGTGAGCTGTGTTTGGGGACGCAGGGCAGTGTGAGCTGTGTTATGGGGATGCAGGGCAGTGTGAGCTGTGTTATGGGGACGCAGGGCAGTGTGAGCTGTGTGATGGGGACACGGCTGTGTGAGCTGTGTGATGGGAACAAAGGGCAGTGTGAGCTGTGTTAAGGTGACACAGGGCAGTATGAGCTGTGTTATGGGGATGCAGGGCAGTGTGATCTGTGTTGTGGGGACGCAGGGCAGTGTGAATGTGTTCTGGGGACGCAGGGCAGTATGAGCTGTGTTATGGGGATGCAGGGCAGTGTGAGCTGTGTTATGGGGACGCAGGGCAGTATGAGCTATGTTATGGGGACGCAGGGCAGTGTGAGCTGTATTATAGGGACACAGGGCAGTGTGAGCTGTGTTATGGGGACGCAGGGCAGTGTTAGCTGTGTTATGGGGACGCAGAGCAGTATGAGCTGTGTTATGGGGACGCAGGGCAGTGTGAGCTGTGATATGGGTCACAGGGCAGTGTGAGCTGTGTTATGTGGACGCGGTGCAGTGTGAGCTGTGTTCTGGGGACGCAGGGCAGTATGAGCTGGGTTATGGGGACACAGAGCAGTGTGAGCTGTGTTATCGGGACACAGGGCAGTGTGAGCTGTGTTATGGGGACGCAGGGCAGTGTGAGCTGTGTTCTGTGGACGCACGGCAGTATGAGCTGTGTTATGGGGACACAGGGCAGTATGAGCTCTGTTATGGGGACGCAGGGCAGTGTGAGCTGTGTTATTGGGATGCAGGGCAGTATGAGCTGTGTTATGGGGACGCAGGGCAGTGTGAGCTGTGTTATGGGGACACAGGGCAGTGTGAGCTGTGTGATGGGGACACGGCTGTGTGAGCTGTGTTATGGGGACACGGGACAGTGTGAGCTGTGTTATGGGGACACAGGGCAGTATGAGCTGTGTTATGGGGACGCAGGGCAGTGTGAGCTGTTATGGGGACGCAGGGCAGTATGAGCTGTGTTATGGGGACGCAGGGCAGTGTGAGCTGTGTTATGGGGACACAGGGCAGTGTGAGCTGTGTTATGGGGACACAGGGCAGTGTGAGCTGTGATATGGGGCACAGGGCAGTGTGAGCTGTGTTATGGGGACACAGGGCAGTGTGAGCTGTGTTCTGGGGACGCAGGGCAGTATGAGCTGTTTTATGGGGACACAGGGCAGTGTGAGCTGTGTTACGGGGAGGCACGGCAGTGTGAGCTGTGTTGTGGAGACACAGGGCAGTGTGAGCTGTGTTATGGGGACGCAGGGCACTGTGAGCTGTGTTGTGGGAACACGGCAGTGTGAGCTGTGTTATGGGGACACAGAGCAGTGTGAGCTGTGTTATGCGGACACAGGGCAGTGTGAGCTGTGTTTTGGGGATGCAGGGCAGTGTGAGCTGTGTTATGGCGACACAGAGCAGTGTGAGCTGTGTTATTGGGGCGCAGGGCAGTATGAGCTGTGTTATGGGGACACAGACCAGTGTGAGCTGTGTTTGGGGACGCAGGGCAGTGTGAGCTGTGTTATGGGGTTGCAGGGCAGTGTGAGCTGTGTTATGGGGACGCAGGGCAGTGTGAGCTGTGTGATGGGGACACGGCTGTGTGAGCTGTGTGATGGGAACACAGGGCAGTGTGAGCTGTGTTAAGGTGACACAGGGCAGTATGAGCTATGTTATGGGGACGCAGGGCAGTGTGAGCTGTATTATGGGGACACAGGGCAGTGTGAGCTGTGTTATGGGGACGCAGGGCAATGTTAGCTGTGTTATGGGGACGCAGAGCAGTATGAGCTGTGTTATGGGGACACAGGGCAGTGTGAGCTGTGATATGGGTCACAGGGCAGTGTGAGCTGTGTTATGGGGACGCAGGGCAGTGTGAGCTGTGTTCTGGGGACGCAGGGCAGTATGAGCTGGGTTATGGGGACACAGAGCAGTGTGAGCTGTGTTATGGGGACACAGGGCAGTGTGAGCTGTGTTATGGGGACGCAGGGCAGTATGGGCTGTGTTATGGGGACGCAGGGCAGTGAGAGCTGTGTTATGGGGACACAGGGCAGTGTGAGCTGTGTTATGGGGACACGGCTGTGTGAGCTGTGTGATGGGGCACAGAGCAGTGTGAGCTGTGTTCTGTGGACGCAGGGCAGTATGAGCTGTGTTATGGGGACGCAGGGCAGTGTGAGCTGTGTTATTGGGGCGCAGGGCAGTGTGAGCTGTGTTATGGGGCCACAGAGCAGTGTGAGCTCTGTTATGGGGACGCAGGGCAGTGTGAGCTGTGTTATGGGGATGCAGGGCAGTATGAGCTGTGTTATGGGGACGCAGGGCAGTGTGAGCTGTGTTATGGGGACACAGGGCAGTGTGAGCTGTGTGATGGGGACACGGCTGTGTGAGCTGCGTGATGGGGCACAGAGCAGAGTGAGCTGTGTTATGGGGACACAGGGCAGTATGTGCTGTGTTATGGGGACGCAGGGCAGTGTGAGCTGTGTTATGGGGACGCAGGGCAGTATGAGCTGTGTTATGGGGACGCAGGGCAGTGTGAGCTGTGTTATGGGGACACAGGGCAGTGTGAGCTGTGTTATGGGGACGCAGGGCAGTGTGAGCTGTGTTCTGGGGACGCAAGGCAGTATGAGCTGTGTTATGGGGACGCAGGGCAGTGTGAGCTGTGATATGGGGCACAGGGCAGTGTGAGCTGTGTTATGGGGACACAGGGCAGTGTGAGCTGTGTTCTGGGGACGCAGGGCAGTATGAGCTGTTTTAAGGGGACGCAGGGCAGTGTGAGCTGTGTTATGGGGACACAGGGCAGTGTGAGCTGTGTTCTGGGGACGCAGGGCAGTATGAGCTGTTTTATGGGGACGCAGGGCAGTGTGAGATGTGTTCTGGGAACACGACAGTGTGAGCTGTGGTATGGGGATGCAGGGCACTATGAGCTGTGTTATGGTGACGCAGGGCAGTGTGAGCTGTGTTATGGGGACACAGGGCAGTGTGAGCTGTGTTCTGGGGACGCAGGGCAGTATGAGCTGTGTTATGGGGACGCAGGGCAGTGTGAGCTGTGATATGGGGCACAGGGCAGTGTGAGCTGTGTTATGGGGACACAGGGCAGTGTGAGCTGTGTTCTGGGGACGCAGGGCAGTATGAGCTGTTTTAAGGGGACGCAGGGAAGTGTGAGCTGTGTTATGGGGACACAGGGCAGTGTGAGCTGTGTTCTGGGGACGCAGGGCAGTATGAGCTGTTTTAAGGGGACGCAGGGCAGTGTGAGCTGTGTTATGGGGACACAGGGCAGTGTGAGCTGTGTTCTGGGGACGCAGGGCAGTATGAGCTGTTTTAAGGGGACGCAGGGCAGTGTGAGCTGTGTTATGGGGACACAGGGAAGTGTGAGCTGTGTTCTGGGGACGCAGGGCAGTATGAGCTGTTTTATGGGGACGCAGGGCATTGTGAGATGTGTTATGGGAACACGACAGTGTGAGCTGTGGTATGGGGATGCAGGGCACTATGAGCTGTGTTATGGTGACGCAGGGCAGTATGAGCTGTGTTATGGGGACGCAGGGCTGTATGAGCTGTGTTATGGGGACGCAGGGCAGTGTGAGCTGTGTTGTGGGGACACAGGACAGTGTCAGCTGTGTTATGGGGACACAGGGCAGTGTGAGCTGTGTTATGGGGCACAGGGCAGTGTGAGCTGTGTTATGGGGACGCAGGGCACTGTGAGCTGTATAATGGGGACACAGGGCAGTGTGAGCTGTGTTATGGGGACACGGGGCATTATGAGATTTGTTATGGGGACACAGGGCAGTGTGAGCTGTGTTATGGGGACACAGGGCAGTATGATCTGTGTTATGGGGACACAGGCCAGTGTGAGCTGTGTTATGGGGACGCAGGGCAGTGTGAGCTGTGATATGGGGCACAGGGCAGTGTGAGCTGTGTTATGGGGACACAGGGCAGTGTGAGCTGTGTTCTGGGGACGCAGGGCAGTATGAGCTGTTTTAAGGGGACGCAGGGCAGTGTGAGCTGTGTTATGGGGACAGAGGGCAGTGTGAGCTGTGTTCTGGGGACGCAGGGCAGTATGAGCTGTTTTATGGGGACGCAGGGCAGTGTGAGATGTGTTATGGGAACACGACAGTGTGAGCTGTGTTATGGGGACGCAGGGCACTATGAGCTGTGTTATGGTGACGCAGGGCAGTATGAGCTGTGTTATGGGGACGCAGGGCAGTATGAGCTGTGTTATGGGGACGCAGGGCAGTGTGAGCTGTGTTATGGGGACACAGGACAGTGTCAGCTGTGTTATGGGGACACAGGGCAGTGTGAGCTGTGTTATGGGGCACAGGGCAGTGTGAGCTGTGTTATGTGGACGCAGGGCAGTGTGTGCTGTATTATGTGGACACAGGGCAGTGTGAGCTGTGTTATGGGGACACGGGGCAGTATGAGATTTGTTATGGGGACACAGGGCAGTGTGAGCTGTGTTATGGGGACACAGGGCAGTATGATCTGTGTTATGGGGACGCAGGCCAGTGTGAGCTGTGTTATGGGGACGCAGGGCAGCGTGAGCTGTGTGATGGGGACACGGCAGTGTGAGCTGTGTGATGGGGACACAGGGCAGTGTCATCTGTGTTATGGGACGCAGGGCAGTATGAGCTGTATTATGGGGACGCAGGGCAGTGTGAGCTGTGTTTTGGGGATGCAGGGCAGTGTGAGCTGTGTTATGGGGACACAGGGCAGTGTGAGCTGTGTTATGGGGACACAGGGCAGTGTGAGCTGTGTTATGGGGACACAGGGCAGTGTGAGCTGTGTGATGGGGACACGGCTGTGTGAGCTGTGTGATGGGGACACAGGGCAGTGTCATCTGTGATATGGGACACAGGGCAGTATGAGCTGTGTTATGGGGACGCAGGGCAGTGTGCGCTGTGTTATGGGGACACGGGGCAGTGTGAGCTGTGTTGTGGGGACACAGGGCAGTGTGAGCTGTGTTATGGGGACGCAGGGCAGTGTGAGCTGTGTTATAGGGACACGGCAGTGTGAGCTGTGTTATGGGGACACAGAGCAGTGTGAGCTGTGTTATGGGGACACAGAGCAGTGTGAGCTGTGTTATTGGGGCACAGGGCAGTGTGGGCTGTGTTATGGGGACACAGAGCAGTGTGAGCTGTGTTATGGGGACACAGGGCAGTGTGAGCTGTGTTATGGGGATGCAGGGCAGTGTGAGCTGTGTTCTGGGGACACAGAGCAGTGTGAGCTGTGTTATTGGGGCGCAGGGCAGTGTGAGCTGTGTTATGGGACACAGAGCAGTGTGAGCGGTGTTATGGGGACGCAGGGCAGTGTGAGCTGTGTTATGGGGATGCAGGGCAGTGTGAGCTGTGTTATAGGGACACAGAGCAGTGTGAGCTGTGTTATTGGGGCGCAGGGCAGTGTAAGCTGTGTTATGGGGACACAGGGCAGTGTGAGCTGTGTTCTGGGACACAGAGCAGTGTGAGCTGTGTTATGGGGACGCAGGGCAGTGTGAGCTGTGTTATGGGGACGCAGGGCCGTGTGAGCTGTGTTATGGGGACGCAGAGCAGTGTGAGCTGTGTTATGGGGACGCAGGGCAGTGTCAGCTGTGTGATGGGGACACAGGGCAGTATGAGCTGTGTTATGGGACACAGGGCAGTAAGAGCTGTGTTATGGGGACGCAGGGCAGTGTGAGCTGTGTTATGGGGACACAGGGCAGTATGAGCTGTGTTATGGGACACAGGGCAGTAAGAGCTGTGTTATGGGGACGCAGGGCAGTGTGAGCTGTGTTATGGGGACACAGGGCAGTATGAGCTGTGTTATGGGGCGCAGGGCTGTGTGAGCTGTGTTATGGGGACACAGGGCAGTGTGAGCTGTGTTATGGGGACACAGGGCAGTGTGAGCTGTGTTATGGGGACACAGGGCAGTATGAGCTGTGTTATGGGGACGCAGGGCAGTGTGAGCTGTGTTGTGGGGACACAGGGCAGTGTGAGCTGTGTTGTGGGGACACAGGTCAGTGTGAGCTGTGTTGTGGGAACACGGCAGTGTGAGCTGTGTTATGGGGACGCAGGGCAGTGTGAGCTGTGTTATGGGGACGCAGGGCAGTGTGAGCTGTGTTATGGGGACACAGAGCAGTGTGAGCTGTGTTATGGGGACACAGAGCAGTGTGAGCTGTGTTATTGGGGCGCAGGGCAGTGTGAGCTGTGTTATGGGGACATAGGGCAGTGTGAGCTGTGTTATGGGGACACAGGGCAGTGTGAGCTGTGTTGTGGGGACACAGGGCAGTGTGAGCTGTGTTATGGGGACGCAGGGCACTGTGAGCTGTGTTGTGGGAACATGGCAGTGTGAGCTGTGTTATGGGGACACAGAGCAGTGTGAGCTGTGTTATGGGGACACAGTGCAGTGTGAGTTGTGTTTTGGGCATGCAGGGCAGTGTGAGCTGTGTTATGGGGACACAGAGCAGTGTGAGCTGTGTTATTGGGGCGCAGGGCAGTATGAGCTGTGTTATGGGGACACAGCAATGTGAGCTGTGTTTGGGGACGCAGGGCAGTGTGAGCTGTGTTATGGGGATGCAGGGCAGTGTGAGCTGTGTTATGGGGATGCAGGGCAGTGTGAGCTGTGTGATGGGGACACGGCTGTGTGAGCTGTGTGATGGGAACACAGGGCAGTGTGAGCTGTGTTAAGGTGACACAGGGCAGTATGAGCTGTGTTATGGGGATGCAGGGCAGTGTGAGCTGTGTTGTGGGGACGCAGGGCAGTATGAGCTATGTTATGGGGACGCAGGGCAGTGTGAGCTGTGTTCTGGGGACGCAGGGCAGTATGAGCTGTGTTATGGGGACGCAGGGCTGTGTGAGCTGTGTTATGCGGACGCAGGGCAGTATGAGCTGTGTTATGGGGACGCAGGGCAGTGTGAGCTGTGTTATGGGGACACAGGGCAGTGTGAGCTGTGTTATGGGGACGCAGGGCAGTGTGAGCTGTGTTCTGGGGACGCAGGGCAGTATGAGCTGTGTTATGGGGACGCAGGGCAGTGTGAGCTGTGATATGGGGACACAGGCCAGTGTGAGCTGTGTTATGGGGACGCAGGGCAGTGTGAGCTGTGTGATGGGGACACGGCAGTGTGAGCTGTGTGATGGGGACACAGGGCAGTGTGAGCTGTGTTATGGGACACAGGGCAGTGTGAGCTGTGTTATGGGGACGCAGGGCAGTGTGAGCTGTGTTATGGTGACACAGGGCAGTGTGAGCTGTGTGATGGGGACGCAGGGCAGTGTGAACTGTGTTCTGGGGACTCAGGGCAGTGTGAGCTGTGTTATGGGGACACAGAGCAGTGTGAGCTGTGTTGTGGGAACACGGCAGTGTGAGCTGTGTTATGGGGACACAGAGCAGTGTGAGCTGTTATGGGGACACAGGGCAGTGTGAGCTGTGTAATGGGGACGCAGGGCAGTGTGAGCTGTGTTATTGGGGCGCAGGTCAGTGTGAGCTGTGTTATGGGACACAGAGCAGTGTGAGCTGTGTTATGGGGACGCAGGGCAGTGTGAGCTATCTTATGGGGATGCAGGGCAGTGTGAGCTGTGTTATAGGGACACAGAGCAGTGTGAGCTGTGTTATTGGGGCGCAGGGCAGTGTGAGCTGTGTTATGGGGACACAGGGCAGTGTGAGCTGTGTTATGGGGACACAGAGCAGTGTGAGCTGTGTTATGGGACACAGAGCAGTGTGAGCTGTGTTATGGGGACGCAGGGCAGTGTGAGCTGTGTTATGGGGATGCAGGGCAGTGTGAGCTGTGTTATGGGGACACAGAGCAGTGTGAGCTGTGTTATGGGGACGCAGGGCAGTGTGAGCTGTGTTATGGGGACGCAGGGCAGCGTGAGCTGTGTGATGGGGACACGGCAGTGTGAGCTGTGTGATGGGGACACAGGGCAGTATGAGCTGTGTTATGGGGACGCAGGGCAGTGTGAGCTGTGTTATGGGGACGCAGGGCAGTGTTAGCTGTGTTATGGGGACGCAGAGCAGTGTGAGCTGTGTTCTGGGGACGCAGGGCAGTGTGAGCTGTGTGATGGGGACACGGCAGTGTGAGCTGTGTGTTGGGGACACAGGGCAGAGTGAGCTGTGTTATGGGACACAGGGCAGTAAGAGCTGTGTTATGGGGACGCAGGGCAGTGTGAGCTGTGTTATGGGGACGCAGGGCAGTATGAGCTGTGTTATGGGGCGCAGGGCTGTGTGAGCTGTGTTATGGGGACACAGGGCAGTGTGAGCTGTGTTATGGGGACACAGGGCAGTGTGAGCTGTGTTATGGGGACACAGGGCAGTATGAGCTGTGTTATGGGGACGCAGGGCAGTGTGAGCTGTGTTATGGGGACACAGGGCAGTGTGAGCTGTGTTGTGGGGTCACAGGGCAGTGTGAGCTGTGTTGTGGGAACACGGCAGTGTGAGCTGTGTTATGGGGACGCAGGGCAGTGTGAGCTGTGTTATGGGGACGCAGGGCAGTGTGAGCTGTGTTATGGGGACACAGAGCAGTGTGAGCTGTGTTATGGGGACACAGAGCATTGTGAGCTGTGTTATTGGGGCGCAGGGTAGTGTGAGCTGTGTTATGGGGACATAGAGCAGTGTGAGCTGTGTTATGGGGACGCAGAGAACTGTGAGCTGTGTTGTGGGAACACGGCAGTGTGAGCTGTGTTATGGGGACACAGAGCAGTGTGAGCTGTGTTATGGGGTCACAGGGCAGTGTGAGCTGTGTTGTGGGGACACAGGGCAGTGTGAGCTGTGTTATGGGGACGCAGGGCACTGTGAGCTGTGTTGTGGGAACACGGCAGTGTGAGCTGTGTTATGGGGACACAGAGCAGTGTGAGCTGTGTTATGGGGACACAGGGCAGTGTGAGCTGTGTTTTGGGCATGCAGGGCAGTGTGAGCTGTGTTATGGGGACACAGAGCAGTGTGAGCTGTGTTATTGGGGCGCAGGGCAGTGTGAGCTGTGTTATGGGGACACAGAGCAGTGTGAGCTGTGTTTGGGGACGCAGGGCAGTGTGAGCTGTGTTATGGGGATGCAGGGCAGTGTGAGCTGTGTTATGGGGACGCAGGGCAGTGTGAGCTGTGTGATGGGGACACGGCTGTGTGAGCTGTGTGATGGGAACACAGGGCAGTGTGAGCTGTGTTAAGGTGACACAGGGCAGTATGAGCTGTGTTATGGGGATGCAGGGCAGTGTGAGCTGTGTTGTGGGGACGCAGGGCAGTATGAGCTATGTTATGGGGACGCAGGGCAGTGTGAGCTGTATTATGGGGACACAGGGCAGTGTGAGCTGTGTTATGGGGACGCAGGGCAGTGTGAGCTGTGTTCTGGGGACTCAGGGCAGTATGGGCTGTGTTATGGGGACGCAGGGCAGTGTGAGCTGTGATATGGGTCACAGGGCAGTGTGAGCTGTGTTATGGGGACGCAGGGCAGTGTGAGCTGTGTTCTGGGGACGCAGGGCAGTATGAGCTGTGTTATGGGGACGCAGGGCAGTGTGAGCTGTGTTATGGGGACGCAGGGCAGTATGAGCTGTGTTATGGGGATGCAGGGCAGTGTGAGCTGTATTATGGGGACACAGGGCAGTGTGAGCTGTGTTATGGGGACACAGGGCAGTGTGAGCTGTGTTATGGGGACGCAGGGCAGTGTGAGCTGTGTGATGGGGACACAGGGCAGTGTGAGCTGTATTATGGGGACACAGGGCAGTGTGAGCTGTGTTATGGGGACACAGGTCAGTGTGAGCTGTGTTATGGGGACGCAGGGCAGTGTGAGCTGTGTGATGGGGACACAGGGCAGTATGAGCTGTGTTATGGGGACGCAGGGCAGTGTGAGCTGTGTTATTGGGACGCAGGGCAGTATGAGCTGTGTTATGGGGACGCAGGGCAGTGTGAGCTGTGATATGGGGACACAGGCCAGTGTGAGCTGTGTTATGGGGGCGCAGGGCAGTGTGAGCTGTGTGATGGGGACACGGCAGTGTGAGCTGTGTGATGGGGACACAGGGCAGTGTGAGCTGTGTTATGGGACACAGGGCAGTGTGAGCTGTGTTATGGGGACGCAGGGCAGTGTGAGCTGTGTTATGGGGACACAGGGCAGTGTGAGCTGTGTTCTGGGGACGCAGTGCAGTGTGAGCTGTGTTATGGGGACACAGGACAGTGTGAGCTGTGTGATGGGGACACAGCTGTGTGAGCTGTGTGATGGGGCACAGAGCAGTGTGAGCTGTGTTATGGGGACACATGGCAGTATGAGCTGTGTTATGGGGACGCAGGGCAGTGTGAGCTGTGTTATGGGGACGCAGGGCAGTGTGAGCTGTGTTATGGGGACGCAGGGCAGCGTGAGCTGTGTGATGGGGACACGGCAGTGTGAGCTGTGTGATGGGGACACAGGGCAGTGTGATCTGTGTTATGGGACGCAGGGCAGTATGAGCTGTGTTATGGGGACGCAGGGCAGTGTGAGCTGTGTTATGGGGACACAGGGCAGTGTGAGCTGTGTTATGGGGATGCAGGGCAGTGTGAGCTGTGTTCTGGGGACGCAGGGCAGTATGAGCTGTGTTATGGGGACGCAGGGCAGTGTGAGCTGTGATATGGGGACACAGGCCAGTGTGAGCTGTGTTATGGGGATGCAGGGCAGTGTGAGCTGTGTTATGGGGACGCAGGGCAGTGTGAGCTGTGTGATGGGGACACGGCAGTGTGAGCTGTGTGATGGGGACACAGGGCAGTGTGAGCTGTGTTATGGGACACAGTGCAGTAAGAGCTGTATTATGGGGACGCAGGGCAGTATGAGCTGTTTTATGGGGACGCAGGGCAGTGTGAGCTGTGTGATGGGGACACGGCAGTGTGAGCTGTGTTATGGGGACACAGGGCAGTGTGAGCTGTGTTATGGGGACGCAGGGCAGTGTGAGCTGTGTTATGGGGACACAGGGCAGTGTGAGCTGTGTTATGGGGATGCAGGGCAGTGTGAGCTGTGTTCTGGGGACGCAGGGCAGTATGAGCTGTGTTATGGGGACGCAGGGCAGTGTGAGCTGTGATATGGGGACACAGGCCAGTGTGAGCTGTGTTATGGGGACGCAGGGCAGTGTGAGCTGTGTGATGGGGACACGGCAGTGTGAGCTGTGTGATGGGGACACAGGGCAGTGTGAGCTGTGTTATGGGACACAGTGCAGTAAGAGCTGTATTATGGGGACGCAGGGCTGTATGAGCTGTTTTATGGGGACGCAGGGCAGTGTGAGCTGTGTGATGGGGACACGGCAGTGTGAGCTGTGTTATGGGGACACAGGGCAGTGTGAGCTGTGTTATGGGGACGCAGGGCAGTGTGAGCTGTGTTATGGGGATGCAGGGCAGTATGAGCTGTTTTATGGGGACGCAGGGCAGTATGAGCTGTGTTATGGGGCGCAGGGCTGTGTGAGCTGTGTTATGGGGACACAGGGCAGTGTGAGCTGTGATATGGGGACGCAGGGCAGTGTGAGCTGTGTTATGGGGACACAGGGCAGTGTGAGCTGTGTTATGGGGACACAGGGCAGTATGAGCTGTGTTATGGGGACGCAGGGCAGTGTGAGCTGTGTTATAGGGATGCAGGGCAGTGTGAGCTGTGTGTGGGGACACAGGGCAGTGTGAGCTGTGTTTTGGGGATGCAGGGCAGTGTGAGCTGTGTTATGGGGACACAGAGCAGTGTGAGCTGTGTTTTGGGGATGCAGGGCAGTGTGAGCTGTGTTATGGGGACACAGAGCAGTGTGAGCTGTGTTTTGGGGATGCAGGGCAGTGTGAGCTGTGTTATGGGGACGCAGGGCAGTGTGAGCTGTGTTTTGGGGATGCAGGGCAGTGTGAGCTGTGTTATGGGGACACAGAGCAGTGTGAGCTGTGTTATTGGGGCGCAGGGCAGTGTGAGCTGTGTTATGGGGACACAGGGCAGTGAGAGCTGTGTTATGGGGACGCAGGGCAGTGTGAGATGTGTTGTGGGGACACATGGCAGTGTGAGCTGTGTTATGGGGACGCAGGGCACTGTGAGCTGTGTTGTGGGAACACGGCAGTGTGAGCTGTGTTATGGGGACACAGGGCAGTGTGAGCTGTGTTTTGGGGACACAGGGCAGTGTGAGCTGTGTTATTGGGGCGCAGGGCAGTGTGAGCTGTGTTATGGGGACACAGAGCAGTGTGAGCTGTGTTTGGGGACACAGGGCAGTGTGAGCTGTGTTGTGGGAACACGGCAGTGTGAGCTGTGTTATGGGGACACAGAGCAGTGTGAGCTGTGTTTTGGGGATGCAGGGCAGTGTGAGCTGTGTTATGGGGACACAGAGCAGTGTGAGCTGTGTTGTGGGAACACGGCAGTGTGAGCTGTGTGATGGGGACACAGGGCAGTGTGAGCTGTGTTTTGGGAATGCAGGGCAGTGTGAGCTGTGTTATGGGAATGCAGGGCAGTGTGAGCTGTGTTATGGGGACACAGAGCAATGTGAGCTGTGTTGTGGGAACACGGCAGTGTGAGCTGTGTTATGGGGATGCAGGGCAGTGTGAGCTGTGTTATGGGGACGCAGGGCAGTGTGAGCTGTGTGATGGGGACACGGCTGTGTGAGCTGTGTGATGGGAACACAGGGCAGTGTGAGCTGTGTTAAGGTGACACAGGGCAGTATGAGCTGTGTTATGGGGATGCAGGGCAGTGTGAGCTGTGTTATGGGGACGCAGGGCAGTGTGAGATGTATTATGGGGACACAGGGCAGTGTGAGCTGTGTTATGGGGACGCAGGGCAGTGTGAGCTGTGTTCTGGGGACTCAGGGCAGTATGGGCTGTGTTATGGGGACGCAGGGCAGTGTGAGCTGTGATATGGGTCACAGGGCAGTGTGAGCTGTGTTATGGGGACGCAGGGCAGTGTGAGCTGTGTTCTGGGGACGCAGGGCAGTATGAGCTGTGTTATGGGGACGCAGGGCAGTGTGAGCTGTGTTATGGGGACGCAGGGCAGTATGAGCTGTGTTATGGGGACGCAGGGCAGTGTGAGCTGTGTTATGGGGACACAGGGCAGTGTGAGCTGTGTTATGGGGATGCAGGGCAGTGTGAGCTGTGTTCTGGGGACGCAGGGCAGTATGAGCTGTGTTATGAGGACGCAGGGCAGTGTGAGCTGTGATATGGGGACACAGGCCAATGTGAGCTGTGTTATGGGGACGCAGGGCAGTGTGAGCTGTGTGATGGGGACACGGCAGTGTGAGCTGTGTGATGGGGACACAGGGCAGTGTGAGCTGTGTGATGGGGACACAGGGCAGTGTGAGCTGTATTATGGGGACGCAGGGCAGTATGAGCTGTTTTATGGGGACGCAGGGCAGTGTGAGCTGTGTTATGGGGACACAGGGCAGTGTGAGCTGTGTTATGGGGACACAGGGCAGTGTGAGCTGTGTTATGGGGACACAGGGCAGTATGAGCTGTGTTATGGGGACGCAGGGCAGTGTGAGCTGTGTTATGGGGATGCAGGGCAGTGTGAGCTGTGTGTGGGGACACAGGGCAGTGTGAGCTGTGTTGTGGCAACACGGCAGTGTGAGCTGTGTTATGGGGACGCAGGGCAGTGTGAGCTGTGTTATGGGGACACGGCAGTGTGAGCTGTGTTATGGGGACACAGAGCAGTGTGAGCTGTGTTACTGGGGCGCAGGGCAGTGTGAGCTGTGTTATGGGGACACAGGGCAGTGTGAGCTGTGTTATGGGTACGCAGGGCAGTGTGAGATGTGTTGTGGGGAGACATGGCAGTGTGAGCTGTGTTATGGGGACGCAGGGCACTGTGAGCTGTGTTGTGGGAACACGGCAGTGTGAGCTGTGTTATGGGGACACAGAGCAGTGTGAGCTGTTATGGGGACACAGGGCAGTGTGAGCTGTGTTTTGGGGATGCAGGGCAGTGTGAGCTGTGTTATGGGGACACAGCGCAGTGTGAGCTGTGTTATTGGTGCGCAGGGCAGTGTGAGCTGTGTTATGGGGACACAGAGCAGTGTGAGCTGTGTTTGGGGACGCAGGGCAGTGTGAGCTGTGTTGTGGGAACACAGCAGTGTGAGCTGTGTTATGGGGACACAGGGCAGTGTGAGTTGTGTTTTGGGGATGCAGGGCAGTGTGAGCTGTGTTATGGGGACACAGAGCAGTGTGAGCTGTGTTGTGGGAACACGGCAGTGTGAGATGTGTGATGGGGACACGGCAGTGTTAGATGTGTGATGGGGACACAGGGCAGTGTGAGCTGTGTTTTGGGAATGCAGGGCAGTGTGAGCTGTGTTATGGGGACACAGAGCAATGTGAGCTGTGTTGTGGGAACACGGCAGTGTGAGCTGTGTTATGGGGACACAGAGCAGTGTGAGCTGTGTTATGGGGACACAGAGCAGTGTGAGCTGTGTTATTGGGGCACAGGGCAGTGTGGGCTGTGTTATGGGGACACAGGGCAGTGTGAGCTGTGTTTTGGGAATGCAGGGCAGTGTGAGCTGTGTTATGGGAATGCAGGGCAGTGTGAGCTGTGTTATGGGGACACAGAGCAATGTGAGCTGTGTTGTGGGAACACGGCAGTGTGAGCTGTGTTATGGGGATGCAGGGCAGTGTGAGCTGTGTTATGGGGACGCAGGGCAGTGTGAGCTGTGTGATGGGGACACGGCTGTGTGAGCTGTGTGATGGGAACACAGGGCAGTGTGAGCTGTGTTAAGGTGACACAGGGCAGTATGAGCTGTGTTATGGGGATGCAGGGCAGTGTGAGCTGTGTTATGGGGACGCAGGGCAGTGTGAGATGTATTATGGGGACACAGGGCAGTGTGAGCTGTGTTATGGGGACGCAGGGCAGTGTGAGCTGTGTTCTGGGGACTCAGGGCAGTATGGGCTGTGTTATGGGGACGCAGGGCAGTGTGAGCTGTGATATGGGTCACAGGGCAGTGTGAGCTGTGTTATGGGGACGCAGGGCAGTGTGAGCTGTGTTCTGGGGACGCAGGGCAGTATGAGCTGTGTTATGGGGACGCAGGGCAGTGTGAGC
Organism: Chiloscyllium plagiosum; assembly: GCF_037043375.1. Classification (NCBI taxonomy): domain Eukaryota; kingdom Metazoa; phylum Chordata; class Chondrichthyes; order Orectolobiformes; family Hemiscylliidae; genus Chiloscyllium; species Chiloscyllium plagiosum. The sequence goes on from NW_028270177.1 coordinate 38,752,355, forward strand.
TGTGTTATGGGGACGCAGGGCAGTATGAGCTGTGTTATGGGGACGCAGGGCAGTGTGAGCTGTGTTATGGGGACACAGGGCAGTGTGAGCTGTGTTATGGGGATGCAGGGCAGTGTGAGCTGTGTTCTGGGGACGCAGGGCAGTATGAGCTGTGTTATGGGGACGCAGGGCAGTGTGAGCTGTGATATGGGGACACAGGCCAGTGTGAGCTGTGTTATGGGGACGCAGGGCAGTGTGAGCTGTGTGATGGGGACACGGCAGTGTGAGCTGTGTGATGGGGACACAGGGCAGTGTGAGCTGTGTGATGGGGACACAGGGCAGTGTGAGCTGCATTATGGGGACGCAGGGCAGTATGAGCTGTTTTATGGGGACGCAGGGCAGTGTGAGCTGTGTTATGGGGACACAGGGCAGTGTGAGCTGTGTTATGGGGACACAGGGCAGTGTGAGCTGTGTTATGGGGACACAGGGCAGTATGAGCTGTGTTATGGGGACGCAGGGCAGTGTGAGCTGTGTTATGGGGATGCAGGGCAGTGTGAGCTGTGTGTGGGGACACAGGGCAGTGTGAGCTGTGTTGTGGCAACACGGCAGTGTGAGCTGTGTTATGGGGACGCAGGGCAGTGTGAGCTGTGTTATGGGGACACGGCAGTGTGAGCTGTGTTATGGGGACACAGAGCAGTGTGAGCTGTGTTACTGGGGCGCAGGGCAGTGTGAGCTGTGTTATGGGGACACAGGGCAGTGTGAGCTGTGTTATGGGTACGCAGGGCAGTGTGAGATGTGTTGTGGGGAGACATGGCAGTGTGAGCTGTGTTATGGGGACGCAGGGCACTGTGAGCTGTGTTGTGGGAACACGGCAGTGTGAGCTGTGTTATGGGGACACAGAGCAGTGTGAGCTGTTATGGGGACACAGGGCAGTGTGAGCTGTGTTTTGGGGATGCAGGGCTGTGTGAGCTGTGTTATGGGGACACAGAGCAGTGTGAGCTGTGTTATTGGTGCGCAGGGCAGTGTGAGCTGTGTTATGGTGACACAGAGCAGTGTGAGCTGTGTTTGGGGACGCAGGGCAGTGTGAGCTGTGTTGTGGGAACACGGCAGTGTGAGCTGTGTTATGGGGACACAGGGCAGTGTGAGTTGTGTTTTGGGGATGCAGGGCAGTGTGAGCTGTGTTATGGGGACACAGAGCAGTGTGAGCTGTGTTGTGGGAACACGGCAGTGTGAGATGTGTGATGGGGACACGGCAGTGTGAGATGTGTGATGGGGACACAGGGCAGTGTGAGCTGTGTTTTGGGAATGCAGGGCAGTGTGAGCTGTGTTATGGGGACACAGAGCAATGTGAGCTGTGTTGTGGGAACACGGCAGTGTGAGCTGTGTTATGGGGACACAGAGCAGTGTGAGCTGTGTTATGGGGACACAGAGCAGTGTGAGCTGTGTTATTGGGGCACAGGGCAGTGTGGGCTGTGTTATGGGGACACAGAGCAGTGTGAGCTGTGTTGTGGGGACACAGAGCAGTGTGAGCTGTTATGGGGACACAGGGCAGTGTGAGCTGTGTTATGGGGATGCAGGGCAGTGTGAGCTGTGTTATGGGGACACAGAGCAGTGTGAGCTGTGTTATTGGGGCGCAGGGCAGTGTGAGCTGTATTATGGGACACAGAGCAGTGTGAGCTGTGTTATGGGGAGGCAGGGCAGTGTGAGCTGTGTTATGGGGATGCAGGGCAGTGTGAGCTGTGTTATAGGGACACAGAGCAGTGTGAGCTGTGTTATTGGGGCGCAGGGCAGTGTGAGCTGTGTTATGGGGACACAGGGCAGTGTGAGCTGTGTTATGGGGACACAGAGCAGTGTGAGCTGTGTTATGGGACACAGAGCAGTGTGAGCTGTGTTATGGGGACTCAGGGCAGTGTGAGCTGTGTTATGGGGATGCAGGGCAGTGTGAGCTGTGTTATGGGGACACAGAGCAGTGTGAGCTGTGTTATGGGGACGCAGGGCAGTGTGAGCTGTGTTATGGGGACGCAGGGCAGCGTGAGCTGTGTGATGGGGACACGGCAGTGTGAGCTGTGTGATGGGGACACAGGGCAGTGTGATCTGTGTTATGGGACAAGGGGCATATGAGCTGTGTTATGGGGACGCAGGGCAGTGTGAGCTGTGTTATGGGGACGCAGGGCAGTGTTAGCTGTGTTATGGGGACGCAGAGCAGTGTGAGCTGTGTGATGGGGACACGGCAGTGTGAGCTGTGTGTTGGGGACACAGGGCAGTGTGAGCTGTGTGATGGGACACAGGGCAGTAAGAGCTGTGTTATGGGGACGCAGGGCAGTGTGAGCTGTGTTATGGGGACGCAGGGCAGTATGAGCTGTGTTATGGGGCGGAGGGCTGTGTGAGCTGTCTAATGGGGACACAGGGCAGTGTGAGCTGTGTTATGGGGACACAGGGCAGTGTGAGCTGTGTTATGGGGACACAGGGCAGTGTGAGCTGTGTTCTGGGGACGCAGTGCAGTGTGAGCTGTGTTATGGGGACACAGGACAGTGTGAGCTGTGTGATGGGGACACAGCTGTGTGAGCTGTGTGATGGGGCACAGAGCAGTGTGAGCTGTGTTATGGGGACACATGGCAGTATGAGCTGTGTTATGGGTCGCAGGGCAGTGTGAGCTGTGTTATGGGGACACAGGGCAGTGTGAGCTGTGTTATGGGGATGCAGGGCAGTGTGAGCTGTGTTCTGGGGACGCAGGGCAGTATGAGCTGTGTTATGGGGACGCAGGGCAGTGTGAGCTGTGATATGGGGACACAGGCCAGTGTGAGCTGTGTTATGGGGACGCAGGGCAGTGTGAGCTGTGTGATGGGGACACGGCAGTGTGAGCTGTGTGATGGGGACACAGGGCAGTGTGAGCTGTGTTATGGGAGACAGTGCAGTAAGAGCTGTATTATGGGGACGCAGGGCAGTATGAGCTGTTTTATGGGGACGCAGGGCAGTGTGAGCTGTGTGATGGGGACACGGCAGTGTGAGCTGTGTTATGGTGACACAGGGCAGTGTGAGCTGTGTTATGGGGACGCAGGGCAGTGTGAGCTGTGTTATGGGGATGCAGGGCAGTGTGAGCTGTGTGTGGGGACACAGGGCAGTGTGAGCTGTGTTGTGGCAACACGGCAGTGTGAGCTGTGTTATGGGGACGCAGGGCAGTGTGAGCTGTGTTATGGGGACACGGCAGTGTGAGCTGTGTTATGGGGACACAGAGCAGTGTGAGCTGTGTTATGGGGACACAGGGCAGTGTGAGCTGTGTTATGGGGACACAGGGCAGTGTGAGCTGTGTTATGGGGACACATGGCAGTGTGAGCTGTGTTATGGGGACGCAGGGCACTGTGAGCTGTTATGGGGACACAGGGCAGTGTGAGCTGTGTTTTGGGGATGCAGGGCAGTGTGAGCTGTGTTATGGGGACACAGAGCAGTGTGAGCTGTGTTTGGGGTCGCAGGGCAGTGTGAGCTGTGTTGTGGGAAGACGGCAGTGTGAGCTGTGTTATGGGGACACGGCAGTGTGAGCTGTGTGATGGGGACACAGGGCAGTGTGAGCTGTGTTTTGGGAATGCAGGGCAGTGTGAGCTGTGTTATGGGGACACAGAGCAATGTGAGCTGTGTTATGGGAACACGGCAGTGTGAGCTGTGTTATGGGGACACAGAGCAGTGTGAGCTGTGTTATGGGGACGCAGGGCAGTGTGAGCTGTGTTATGGGGACGCAGGGCAGTATGAGCTGTGTTATGGGGACGCAGGGCAGTGTGAGCTGTGTTATGGGGACGCAGGGCAGTGTTAGCTGTGTTATGGGGACGCAGAGCAGTGTGAGCTGTGTGATGGGGACACGGCAGTGTGAGCTGTGTGTTGGGGACACAGGGCAGTGTGAGCTGTGTGATGGGACACAGGGCAGTAAGAGCTGTGTTATGGGTACGCAGGGCAGTGTGAGCTGTGTTATGGGGACGCAGGGCAGTATGAGCTGTGTTATGGGGCGCAGGGCTGTGTGAGCTGTGTTATGGGGACACAGGGCAGTGTGAGCTGTGTTGTGGGGACACAGGGCAGTGTGAGCTGTGTTATGGGGACGCAGGGCACTGTGAGCTGTGTTGTGGGAACACGGCAGTGTGAGCTGTGTTATGGGGACACAGAGCAGTGTGAGCTGTGTTATGGGGACACAGGGCAGTGTGAGGTGTGTTTTGGGCATGCAGGGCAGTGTGAGCTGTGTTATGGGGACACAGAGCAGTGTGAGCTGTGTTATTGGGGCGCAGGGCAGTATGAGCTGTGTTATGGGGACACAGAGCCGTGTGAGCTGTGTTTGGGGACGCAGGGCAGTGTGAGCTGTGTTCTGGGGATGCAGGGCAGTGTGAGCTGTGTTATGGGGACTCAGGGCAGTGTGAGCTGTGTGATGGGGACACGGCTGTGTGAGCTGTGTGATGGGAACACAGGGCAGTGTGAGCTGTGTTAAGGTGACACAGGGCAGTATGAGCTGTGTTATGGGGATGCAGGGCAGTGTGAGCTGTGTTGTGGGGACGCAGGGCAGTTTGAGCTATGTTATGGGGACGCAGGGCAGTGTGAGCTGTATTATGGGGACACAGGGCAGTGTGAGCTGTGTTATGGGGACGCAGGGCAGTGTGAGCTGTGTTCTGGGGACTCAGGGCAGTATGGGCTGTGTTATGGGGACGCAGGGCTGTGTGAGCTGTGATATGGGGCACAGGGCAGTGTGAGCTGTGTTATGGGGACGCAGGGCAGTGTGAGCTGTGTTCTGGGGACGCAGGGCAGTATGAGCTGTGTTATGGGGACGCAGGGCAGTGTGAGCTGTGTTATGGGGACGCAGGGCAGTGTGAGCTGTGATATGGGTCACAGGGCAGTGTGAGCTGTGTTATGGGGACGCAGGGCAGTATGAGCTGTGTTATGGGGACGCAGGGCAGTGTGAGCTGTGTTATGGGGACACAGGGCAGTGTGAGCTGTGTTATGGGGATGCAGGGCAGTGTGAGCTGTGTTCTGGGGTCGCAGGGCAGTATGAGCTGTGTTATGGGGACGCAGGGCAGTGTGAGCTGTGATATGGGGACACAGGCCAGTGTGAGCTGTGTTATGGGGACGCAGGGCAGTGTGAGCTGTGTGATGGGGACGCAGGGCACTGTGAGCTGTGTTGTGGGAACACGGCAGTGTGAGCTGTGTTATGGGGACACAGAGCAGTGTGAGCTGTGTTATGGGGACACAGGGCAGTGTGAGCTGTGTTTTGGGCATGCAGGGCAGTGTGAGCTGTGTTATGGGGACACAGGGCAGTGTGAGCTGTGTTATGGGGACACAGGGCAGTGTGAGCTGTGTTATGGGGACACAGGGCAGTATGAGCTGTGTTATGGGGACGCAGGGCAGTGTGAGCTGTGTTATAGGGATGCAGGGCAGTGTGAGCTGTGTGTGGGGACACAGGGCAGTGTGAGCTGTGTTGTGGCAACACGGCAGTGTGAGCTGTGTTATGGGGACGCAGGGCAGTGTGAGCTGTGTTATGGGGACACGGCAGTGTGAGCTGTGTTATGGGGACACAGAGCAGTGTGAGCTGTGTTATTGGGGCGCAGGGCAGTGTGAGCTGTGTTATGGGAATGCAGGGCAGTGTGAGCTGTGTTATGGGGACACAGAGCAATGTGAGCTGTGTTATGGGAACACGGCAGTGTGAGCTGTGTTATGGGGACACAGAGCAGTGTGAGCTGTGTTATGGGGACGCAGGGCAGTGTGAGCTGTGTTATGGGGACGCAGGGCAGTATGAGCTGTGTTATGGGGACGCAGGGCAGTGTGAGCTGTGTTATGGGGACGCAGGGCAGTGTTAGCTGTGTTATGGGGACGCAGAGCAGTGTGAGCTGTGTGATGGGGACACGGCAGTGTGAGCTGTGTGTTGGGGACACAGGGCAGTGTGAGCTGTGTGATGGGACACAGGGCAGTAAGAGCTGTGTTATGGGTACGCAGGGCAGTGTGAGCTGTGTTATGGGGACGCAGGGCAGTATGAGCTGTGTTATGGGGCGCAGGGCTGTGTGAGCTGTGTTATGGGGACACAGGGCAGTGTGAGCTGTGTTATGGGGACACAGGGCAGTGTGAGCTGTGTTGTGGGGACACAGGGCAGTGTGAGCTGTGTTATGGGGACGCAGGGCACTGTGAGCTGTGTTGTGGGAACACGGCAGTGTGAGCTGTGTTATGGGGACACAGAGCAGTGTGAGCTGTGTTATGGGGACGCAGGGCAGTGTGAGCTGTGTTATGGGGACGCAGGGCAGTGTGAGCTGTGATATGGGTCACAGGGCAGTGTGAGCTGTGTTATGGGGACGCAGGGCAGTATGAGCTGTGTTATGGGGACGCAGGGCAGTGTGAGCTGTGTTATGGGGACACAGGGCAGTGTGAGCTGTGTTATGGGGATGCAGGGCAGTGTGAGCTGTGTTCTGGGGTCGCAGGGCAGTATGAGCTGTGTTATGGGGACGCAGGGCAGTGTGAGCTGTGATATGGGGACACAGGCCAGTGTGAGCTGTGTTATGGGGACGCAGGGCAGTGTGAGCTGTGTGATGGGGACGCAGGGCACTGTGAGCTGTGTTGTGGGAACACGGCAGTGTGAGCTGTGTTATGGGGACACAGAGCAGTGTGAGCTGTGTTATGGGGACACAGGGCAGTGTGAGCTGTGTTTTGGGCATGCAGGGCAGTGTGAGCTGTGTTATGGGGACACAGGGCAGTGTGAGCTGTGTTATGGGGACACAGGGCAGTGTGAGCTGTGTTATGGGGACACAGGGCAGTATGAGCTGTGTTATGGGGACGCAGGGCAGTGTGAGCTGTGTTATAGGGATGCAGGGCAGTGTGAGCTGTGTGTGGGGACACAGGGCAGTGTGAGCTGTGTTGTGGCAACACGGCAGTGTGAGCTGTGTTATGGGGACGCAGGGCAGTGTGAGCTGTGTTATGGGGACACGGCAGTGTGAGCTGTGTTATGGGGACACAGAGCAGTGTGAGCTGTGTTATTGGGGCGCAGGGCAGTGTGAGCTGTGTTATGGGACACAGGGCAGTGTGAGCTGTGTTATGGGGACGCAGGGCAGTGTGAGATGTGTTGTGGGGACACATGGCAGTGTGAGCTGTGTTATGGGGACGCAGGGCACTGTGAGCTGTGTTGTGGGAACACGGCAGTGTGAGCTGTGTTATGGGGACACAGGGCAGTGTGAGCTGTGTTTTGGGGACACAGGGCAGTGTGAGCTGTGTTATTGGGGCGCAGGGCAGTGTGAGCTGTGTTATGGGGACACAGAGCAGTGTGAGCTGTGTTTGGGGACGCAGGGCAGTGTGAGCTGTGTTGTGGGAACACGGCAGTGTGAGCTGTGTTATGGGGACACAGAGCAGTGTGAGCTGTGTTTTGGGGATGCAGGGCAGTGTGAGCTGTGTTATGGGGACACAGAGCAGTGTGAGCTGTGTTGTGGGAACACGGCAGTGTGAGCTGTGTGATGGGGACACAGGGCAGTGTGAGCTGTGTTTTGGGAATGCAGGGCAGTGTGAGCTGTGTTATGGGGACACGGCAGTGTGAGCTGTGTGATGGGGACACAGGGCAGTGTGAGCTGTGTTTTGGGAATGCAGGGCAGTGTGAGCTGTGTTATGGGAATGCAGGGCAGTGTGAGCTGTGTTATGGGGACTCAGGGCAGTGTGAGCTGTGTTATGGGGATGCAGGGCAGTGTGAGCTGTGTTATGGGGACACAGAGCAGTGTGAGCTGTGTTATGGGGACGCAGGGCAGTGTGAGCTGTGTTATGGGGACGCAGGGCAGCGTGAGCTGTGTGATGGGGACACGGCAGTGTGAGCTGTGTGATGGGGACACAGGGCGGTGTGATCTGTGTTATGGGACAAGGGGCAGTATGAGCTGTGTTATGGGGACGCAGGGCAGTGTGAGCTGTGTTATGGGGACGCAGGGCAGTGTTAGCTGTGTTATGGGGACGCAGAGCAGTGTGAGCTGTGTGATGGGGACACGGCAGTGTGAGCTGTGTGTTGGGGACACAGGGCAGTGTGAGCTGTGTGATGGGACACAGGGCAGTAAGAGCTGTGTTATGGGGACGCAGGGCAGTGTGAGCTGTGTTATGGGGACGCAGGGCAGTATGAGCTGTGTTATGGGGCGGAGGGCTGTGTGAGCTGTCTAATGGGGACACAGGGCAGTGTGAGCTGTGTTATGGGGACACAGGGCAGTGTGAGCTGTGTTATGGGGACACAGGGCAGTGTGAGCTGTGTTCTGGGGACGCAGTGCAGTGTGAGCTGTGTTATGGGGACACAGGACAGTGTGAGCTGAGTGATGGGGACACAGCTGTGTGAGCTGTGTGATGGGGCACAGAGCAGTGTGAGCTGTGTTATGGGGACACATGGCAGTATGAGCTGTGTTATGGGGACGCAGGGCAGTGTGAGCTGTGTTATGGGGACGCAGGGCAGTGTGAGCTGTGTTATGGGGACGCAGGGCAGCGTGAGCTGTGTGATGGGGACACGGCAGTGTGAGCTGTGTGATGGGGACACAGGGCAGTGTGATCTGTGATATGGGACGCAGGGCAGTATGAGCTGTGTTATGGGGACGCAGGGCAGTGTGAGCTGTGTTATGGGGACACAGGGCAGTGTGAGCTGTGTTATGGGGATGCAGGGCAGTGTGAGCTGTGTTCTGGGGACGCAGGGCAGTATGAGCTGTGTTATGGGGACGCAGGGCAGTGTGAGCTGTGATATGGGGACACAGGCCAGTGTGAGCTGTGTTATGGGGATGCAGGGCAGTGTGAGCTGTGTTATGGGGACGCAGGGCAGTGTGAGCTGTGTGATGGGGACACGGCAGTGTGAGCTGTGTGATGGGGACACAGGGCAGTGTGAGCTGTGTTCTGGGGACGCAGTGCAGTGTGAGCTGTGTTATGGGGACACAGGGCAGTATGACCTGTTTTATGGGGACGCAGGGCAGTGTGAGCTGTGATATAGGGACACAGGGCAGTGTGAGCAGTGATATGAGGACACAGGCCAGTGTGAGCTGTGTTATGGGGACGCAGGGCAGTGTGACCTGTTTTATGGGGACGCAGGGCAGTGTGAGCTGTGTTCTGGGGACGCAGTGCAGTGTGAGCTGTGTTATGGGGACACAGGGCAGTGTGAGCTGTGTTATGGGGACGCAGGGCAGTGTGAGCTGTGTTGTGGGGACACAGGGCAGTGTGAGCTGTGTTATGGGGATGCAGGGCAGTGTGAGCTGTGTTCTGGGGACGCAGGGCAGTATGAGCTGTGTTATGGGGACGCAGGGCAGTGTGAGCTGTGATATGGGGACACAGGCCAGTGTGAGCTGTGTTATGGGGACGCAGGGCAGTGTGAGCTGTGTGATGGGGACACGGCAGTGTGAGCTGTGTGATGGGGACACAGGGCAGTGTGAGCTGTGTTATGGGACACAGTGCAGTAAGAGCTGTATTATGGGGACGCAGGGCAGTGTGAGCTGTGATATGGGGACACAGGCCAGTGTGAGCTGTGTTATGGGGACGCAGGGCAGTGTGAGCTGTGTGATGGGGACACGGCAGTGTGAGCTGTGTGATGGGGACACAGGGCAGTGTGAGCTGTGTTATGGGACACAGTGCAGTAAGAGCTGTTTTATGGGGACGCAGGGCAGTGTGAGCTGTGTGATGGGGACACGGCAGTGTGAGCTGTGTTATGGGGACACAGGGCAGTGTGAGCTGTGTTATGGGGACACAGGGCAGTATGAGCTGTGTTATGGGGACGCAGGGCAGTGTGAGCTGTGTTATGGGGACGCAGGGCAGTGTGAGCTGTGTTATGGGGACACGGCAGTGTGAGCTGTGTTATGGGGACACAGAGCAGTGTGAGCTGTGTTATTGGGGCGCAGGGCTGTGTGAGCTGTGTTATGGGGACACAGGGCAGTGTGAGCTGTGTTATGGGGACACATGGCAGTGTGAGCTGTGTTATGGGGACGCAGGGCACTGTGAGCTGTTATGGGGACACAGGGCAGTGTGAGCTGTGTTTTGGGGATGCAGGGCAGTGTGAGCTGTGTTATGGGGACACAGAGCAGTGTGAGCTGTGTTTGGGGACGCAGGGCAGTGTGAGCTGTGTTGTGGGAACACGGCAGTGTGAGCTGTGTTATGGGGACACGGCAGTGTGAGCTGTGTGATGGGGACACAGGGCAGTGTGAGCTGTGTTTTGGGAATGCAGGGCAGTGTGAGCTGTGTTATGGGGACACAGAGCAATGTGAGCTGTGTTATGGGAACACGGCAGTGTGAGCTGTGTTATGGGGACACAGAGCAGTGTGAGCTGTGTTATGGGGACGCAGGGCAGTGTGAGCTGTGTTATGGGGACGCAGGGCAGTATGAGCTGTGTTATGGGTACGCAGGGCAGTGTGAGCTGTGTTATGGGGACGCAGGGCAGTGTTAGCTGTGTTATGGGGACGCAGAGCAGTGTGAGCTGTGTGATGGGGACACGGCAGTGTGAGCTGTGTGTTGGGGACACAGGGCAGTGTGAGCTGTGTGATGGGACACAGGGCAGTAAGAGCTGTGTTATGGGGACGCAGGGCAGTGTGAGCTGTGTTATGGGGAACTAGGGCAGTATGAGCTGTGTTATGGGGCGCAGGGCTGTGTGAGCTGTGTTATGGGGACACAGGGCAGTGTGAGCTGTGTTATGGGGACGCAGGGCAGTGTGAGCTGTGTTATGGGGACACAGAGCAGTGTGAGCTGTGTTATGGGGACGCAGGGCAGTGTGAGCTGTGTTATGGGGACGCAGGGCAGCGTGAGCTGTGTGATGGGGACACAGGGCAGTGTGATCTGTGTTATGGGACACAGGGCAGTTTGAGCTGTGTTATGGGGACGCAGGGCAGTGTGAGCTGTGTTATGGGGACGCAGGGCAGTGTTAGCTGTGTTATGGGGACGCAGAGCAGTGTGAGCTGTGTTATGGGGACGCAGGGCAGTGTGAGCTGTGTGATGGGGACACGGCAGTGTGAGCTGTGTGTTGGGGACACAGGGCAGTGTGAGCTGTGTTATGGGACACAGGGCAGTACGAGCTGTGTTATGGGGACGCAGGGCAGTGTGAGCTGTGTTATGGGGACGCAGGGCAGTATGAGCTGTGTTATGGGGCGCAGGGCAGTGTGAGATGTGTTATGGGGACACAGGGCAGTGTGAGCTGTTTTATGGGGACACAGGGCAGTGTGAGCTGTGTTATGGGGACACAGGGCAGTTTGAGCTGTGTTATGGGGACGCAGGGCAGTGTGAGCTGTGTTATGGGGACACAGGGCAGTGTGAGCTGTGTTATGGGGACACAGGGCAGTGTGAGCTGTGTTATGGGGACGCAGGGCAGTGTGAGCTGTGTTATGGGGACGCAGGGCAGTGTGAGCTGTGTTATGGGGACACTGAGCAGTGTGAGCTGTGTTAAGGTGACACAGGGCAGTATGAGCTGTGTTATGGGGATGCAGGGCAGTGTGAGCTGTGTTGTGGGGACGCAGGGCAGTATGAGCTATGTTATGGGGACGCAGAGCAGTGTGAGCTGTATTATGGGGACACAGGGCAGTGTGAGCTGTGTTATGGGGACGCAGGGCAGTGTGAGCTGTGTTCTGGGGACTCAGGGCAGTATGGGCTGTGTTATGGGGACCCAGGACAGTGTGAGCTATGATATGGGGCACAGGGCAGTGTGAGCTGTGTTATGGGGACGCAGGGCAGTGTGAGCTGTGTTCTGGGGACGCAGGGCAGTATGAGCTGTGTTATGGGGACGCAGGGCAGTGTGAGCTGTGTTATGGGGACGCAGGGCAGTGTGAGCTGTGATATGGGTCACAGGGCAGTGTGAGCTGTGTTATGGGGACGCAGGGCAGTATGAGCTGTGTTATGGGGACGCAGGGCAGTGTGAGCTGTGTTATGGGGACACAGGGCAGTGTGAGCTGTGTTATGGGGATGCAGGGCAGTGTGAGCTGTGTTCTGGGGACGCAGGGCAGTATGAGCTGTGTTATGGGGACGCAGGGCAGTGTGAGCTGTGATATGGGGACACAGGCCAGTGTGAGCTGTGTTATGGGGACGCAGGGCAGTGTGAGCTGTGTGATGGGGACACGGCAGTGTGAGCTGTGTGATGGGGACACAGGGCAGTGTGAGCTGTGTTATGGGAGACAGTGCAGTAAGAGCTGTATTATGGGGACGCAGGGCAGTATGAGCTGTTTTATGGGGACGCAGGGCAGTGTGAGCTGTGTTATGGGGACACAGGGCAGTGTGAGCTGTGTTATGGGGACACAGGGCAGTGTGAGCTGTGTTATGGGGACACAGGGCAGTATGAGCTGTGTTATGGGGACGCAGGGCTGTGTGAGCTGTGTTATAGGGATGCAGGGCAGTGTGAGCTGTGTGTGGGGACACAGGGCAGTGTGAGTTGTGTTGTGGCAACACGGCAGTGTGAGCTGTGTTATGGGGACGCAGGGCAGTGTGAGCTGTGTTATGGGGACACGGCAGTGTGAGCTGTGTTATGGGGACACAGGGCAGTTTGAGCTGTGTTATGGGGACGCAGGGCAGTGTGAGCTGTATTATGGGGACGCAGGGCAGTGTTAGCTGTGTTATGGGGACGCAGAGTAGTGTGAGCTGTGTTATGGGGACGCAGGGCAGTGTGAGCTGTGTGATGGGGACACGGCAGTGTGAGCTGTGTGTTGGGGACACAGGGCAGTGTGAGCTGTGTTATGGGACACAGGGCAGTAAGAGCTGTGTTATGGGGACGCAGGGCAGTGTGAGCTGTGTTATGGGGACGCAGGGCAGTATGAGATGTGTTATGGGGACACAGGGCAGTGTGAGCTGTTTTATGGGGACACAGGGCAGTGTGAGCTGTGTTATGGGGCGCAGGGCAGTGTGAGATGTGTTATGGGGACACAGGGCAGTGTGAGCTGTTTTATGGGGACACAGGGCAGTGTGAGCTGTGTTATGGGGACACAGGGCAGTTTGAGCTGTGTTATGGGGACGCAGGGCAGTGTGAGCTGTGTTATGGGGACACAGGGCAGTGTGAGCTGTGTTGTGGCAACTCGGCAGTGTGAGCTGTGTTATGGGGACGCAGGGCAGTGTGAGCTGTGTTATGGGGACGCAGGGCAGTGTGAGCTGTGTTATGGGGACACTGAGCAGTGTGAGGTGTGTTATGGGGACACAGGGCAGTGTGAGCTGTGTTATGGGGACACAGGGAAGTGTGAGCTGTGTTGTTGAGGCGCAGGGCAGTATGAGCTGTGTTATGGGGACACAGAGCAGTGTGAGCTGTGTTTGGGGACGCAGGGCAGTGTGAGCTGTGTTATGGGGATGCAGGGCAGTGTGAGCTGTGTTATGGGGACTCAGGGCAGTGTGAGCTGTGTGATGGGGACACGGCTGTGTGAGCTGTGTGATGGGAACACAGGGCAGTGTGAGCTGTGTTAAGGTGACACAGGGTAGTATGAGCTGTGTTATGGGGATGCAGGGCAGTGTGAGCTGTGTTGTGGGGACGCAGGGCAGTATGAGCTATGTTATGGGGACGCAGGGCAGTGTGAGCTGTATTATGGGGACACAGGGCAGTGTGAGCTGTGTTATGGGGACGCAGGGCAGTGTGAGCTGTGTTCTGGGGACTCAGGGCAGTATGGGCTGTGTTATGGGGACCCAGGGCAGTGTGAGCTATGATATGGGGCACAGGGCAGTGTGAGCTGTGTTATGGGGACGCAGGGCAGTGTGAGCTGTGTTCTGGGGACGCAGGGCAGTATGAGCTGTGTTATGGGGACGCAGGGCAGTGTGAGCTGTGTTATGGGGACGCAGGGCAGTGTGAGCTGTGATATGGGTCACAGGGCAGTGTGAGCTGTGTTATGGGGACGCAGGGCAGTGTGAGCTGTGTTATGGGGACACAGGGCAGTGTGAGCTGTGTTATGGGGACGCAGGGCAGTGTGAGCTGTGTTCTGGGGACGCAGGGCAGTATGAGCTGTGTTATGGGGACGCAGGGCAGTGTGAGCTGTGTTATGGGGACGCAGGGCAGTGTGAGCTGTGATATGGGTCACAGGGCAGTGTGAGCTGTGTTATGGGGACGCAGGGCAGTGTGAGCTGTGTTATGGGGACACAGGGCAGTGTGAGCTGTGTTATGGGGATGCAGGGCAGTGTGAGCTGTGTTCTGGGGACGCAGGGCAGTATGAGCTGTGTTATGGGGACGCAGGGCAGTGTGAGCTGTGATATGGGGACACAGGCCAGTGTGAGCTGTGTTATGGGGACGCAGGGCAGTGTGAGCTGTGTGATGGGGACACGGCAGTGTGAGCTGTGTGATGCGGACACAGGGCAGTGTGAGCTGTGTTATGGGATACAGTGCAGTAAGAGCTGTATTATGGGGACGCAGGGCAGTATGAGCTGTTTTATGGGGACGCAGGGCAGTGTGAGCTGTGTTATGGGGACACAGGGCAGTGTGAGCTGTGTTATGGGGACACAGGGCAGTGTGAGCTGTGTTATGGGGACACAGGGCAGTATGAGCTGTGTTATGGGGACGCAGGGCTGTGTGAGCTGTGTTATAGGGATGCAGGGCAGTGTGAGCTGTGTTATGGGGACACGGCAGTGTGAGCTGTGTTATGGGGACACAGAGCAGTGTGAGCTGTGTTATGGGGACACGGCAGTGTGAGCTGTGTTATGGGGACACAGAGCAGTGTGAGCTGTGTTATTGGGGCGCAGGGCAGTGTGAGCTGTGTTGTGGGAACACGGCAGTGTGAGCTGTGTTATGGGGACGCAGGGCAGTGTGAGCTGTGTTATGGGGACACGGCAGTGTGAGCTGTGTTATGGGGACACAGAGCAGTGTGAGCTGTGTTATTGGGGCGCAGGGCAGTGTGAGCTGTGTTATGGGGACACAGGGCAGTGTGAGCTGTGTTATGGGGACGCAGGGCAGTGTGAGATGTGTTGTGGGGACACATGGCAGTGTGAGCTGTGTTATGGGGACGCAGGGCACTGTGAGCTGTGTTGTGGGAACACGGCAGTGTGAGCTGTGTTATGGGGACACAGGGCAGTGTGAGCTGTGTTTTGGGGACACAGGGCAGTGTGAGCTGTGTTATTGGGGCGCAGGGCAGTGTGAGCTGTGTTATGGGGACACAGAGCAGTGTGAGCTGTGTTTGGGGACGCAGGGCAGTGTGAGCTGTGTTGTGGGAACACGGCAGTGTGAGCTGTGTTATGGGGACACAGAGCAGTGTGAGCTGTGTTTTGGGGTTGCAGGGCAGAGTGAGCTGTGTTATGGGGACACAGAGCAGTGTGAGCTGTGTTGTGGGAACACGGCAGTGTGAGCTGTGTGATGGGGACACAGGGCAGTGTGAGCTGTGTTTTGGGAATGCAGGGCAGTGTGAGCTGTGTTATGGGGACACGGCAGTGTGAGCTGTGTGATGGGGACACAGGGCAGTGTGAGCTGTGTTTTGGGAATGCAGGGCAGTGTGAGCTGTGTTATGGGAATGCAGGGCAGTGTGAGCTGTGTTATGGGGACACAGAGCAATGTGAGCTGTGTGATAGGAACACGGCTGTGTGAGCTGTGTGATGGGAACACAGGGCAGTGTGAGCTGTGTTAAGGTGACACAGGGCAGTATGAGCTGTGTTATGGGGATGCAGGGCAGTGTGAGCTGTGTTGTGGGGACGCAGGGCAGTATGAGCTATGTTATGGGGACGCAGGGCAGTGTGAGCTGTATTATGGGGACACAGGGCAGTGTGAGCTGTGTTATGGGGACGCAGGGCAGTGTGAGCTGTGTTCTAGGGACTCAGGGCAGTATGAGCTGTGTTATGGGGACGCAGGGCAGTGTGAGCTGTGTTATGGGGACACAGGGCAGTGTGAGCTGTGTTATGGGGATGCAGGGCAGTGTGAGCTGTGTTCTGGGGACGCAGGGCAGGATGAGTTGTGTTATGGGGACGCAGGGCAGTGTGAGCTGTGATATGGGGACACAGGCCAGTGTGAGCTGTGTTATGGGGACGCAGGGCAGTGTGAGCTGTGTGATGGGGACACGGCAGTGTGAGCTGTGTGATGGGGACACAGGGCAGTGTGAGCTGTGTGATGGGGACACAGGGCAGTGTGAGCTGTATTATGGGGACGCAGGGCAGTATGAGCTGTTTTATGGGGACGCAGGGCAGTGTGAGCTGTGTTATGAGAATGCAGGGCAGTGTGAGCTGTGTTATGGGGACACAGAGCAATGTGAGCTGTGTTGTGGGAACACGGCAGTGTGAGCTGTGTTATGGGGATGCAGGGCAGTGTGAGCTGTGTTATGGGGACGCAGGGCAGTGTGAGCTGTGTGATGGGGACACGGCTGTGTGAGCTGTGTGATGGGAACACAGGGCAGTGTGAGCTGTGTTAAGGTGACACAGGGCAGTATGAGCTGTGTTATGGGGATGCAGGGCAGTGTGAGCTGTGTTATGGGGACGCAGGGCAGTGTGAGATGTATTATGGGGACACAGGGCAGTGTGAGCTCTGTTATGGGGACGCAGGGCAGTGTGAGCTGTGTTCTGGGGACTCAGGGCAGTATGGGCTGTGTTATGGGGATGCAGGGCAGTGTGAGCTGTGTTGTGGGGACGCAGGGCAGTATGAGCTATGTTATGGGGACGCAGGGCAGTGTGAGCTGTATTATGGGGACACAGGGCAGGGTGAGCTGTGTTATGGGGACGCAGGGCAGTGTGAGCTGTGTTATGGGGACGCAGGGCAGTGTGAGCTGTGTTTGGGGACGCAGGGCAGTGTGAGCTGTGTTGTGGGAACACGGCAGTGTGAGCTGTGTTATGGGGACACAGAGCAGTGTGAGCTGTGTTTTGGGGATGCAGGGCAGTGTGAGCTGTGTTATGGGGACACAGAGCAGTGTGAGCTGTGTTGTGGGAACACGGCAGTGTGAGCTGTGTTATGGGGACACGGCAGTGTGAGCTGTGTGATGGGGACACAGGGCAGTGTGAGCTGTGTGATGGGACACAGGGCAGTAAGAGCTGTGTTATGGGGACGCAGGGCAGTGTGAGCTGTGTTATGGGGACGCAGGGCAGTATGAGCTGTGTTATGGGGCGCAGGGCTGTGTGAGCTGTGTTATGGGGACACAGGGCAGTGTGAGCTGTGTTATGGGGACGCAGGGCAGTGTGAGCTGTGTTATGGGGACACAGAGCAGTGTGAGCTGTGTTATGGGGACGCAGGGCAGTGTGAGCTGTGTTATGGGGACGCAGGGCAGCGTGAGCTGTGTGATGGGGACACAGGGCAGTGTGATCTGTGTTATGGGACACAGGGCAGTTTGAGCTGTGTTATGGGGACGCAGGGCAGTGTGAGCTGTGTTATGGGGACGCAGGGCAGTGTTAGCTGTGTTATGGGGACGCAGAGCAGTGTGAGCTGTGTTATGGGGACGCAGGGCAGTGTGAGCTGTGTGATGGGGACACGGCAGTGTGAGCTGTGTGTTGGGGACACAGGGCAGTGTGAGCTGTGTTATGGGACACAGGGCAGTAAGAGCTGTGTTATGGGGACGCAGGGCAGTGTGAGCTGTGTTATGGGGACGCAGGGCAGTATGAGCTGTGTTATGTGGCGCAGGGCAGTGTGAGATGTGTTATGGGGACACAGGGCAGTGTGAGCTGTGTTATGGGGACACAGGGCAGTGTGAGCTGTGTTCTGGGGACACAGGGCAGTTTGAGCTGTGTTATGGGGACGCAGGGCAGTGTGAGCTGTGTTATGGGGACACAGGGCAGTGTGAGCTGTGTTGTGGGGACACAGGGCAGTGTGAGCTGTGTTGTGGGAACACGGCAGTGTGAGCTGTGTTATGGGGACGCAGGGCAGTGTGAGCTGTGTTATGGGGACGCAGGGCAGTGTGAGCTGTGTTATGGGGACACTGAGCAGTGTGAGCTGTGTTATGGGGACACAGGGCAGTGTGAGCTGTGTTATGGGGACACAGGGCAGTGTGAGCTGTGTTGTGGGGACACAGGGCAGTGTGAGCTGTGTTATGGGGACGCAGGGCACTGTGAGCTGTGTTGTGGGAACACGGCAGTGTGAGCTGTGTTATGGGGACACAGAGCAGTGTGAGCTGTGTTATGGGGACACAGGGCAGTGTGAGCTGTGTTTTGGGCATGCAGGGCAGTGTGAGCTGTGTTATGGGGACACAGAGCAGTGTGAGCTGTGTTATTGGGGCGCAGGGCAGTATGAGCTGTGTTATGGGGACACAGAGCAGTGTGAGCTGTGTTTGGGGACGCAGGGCAGTGTGAGCTGTGTTATGGGGATGCAGGGCAGTGTGAGCTGTGTTATGGGGACTCAGGGCAGTGTGAGCTGTGTTATGGGGACACAGGGCAGTATGAGCTGTGTTATGGGGACGCAGGGCTGTGTGAGCTGTGTTATAGGGATGCAGGGCAGTGTGAGCTGTGTGTGGGGACACAGAGCAGTGTGAGCTGTGTTTGGGGACGCAGGGCAGTGTGAGCTGTGTTATGGGGATGCAGGGCAGTGTGAGCTGTGTTATGGGGACACAGGGCAGTGTGAGCTGTGTGTGGGGACACAGGGCAGTGTGAGCTGTGTTGTGGCAACACGGCAGTGTGAGCTGTGTTATGGGGACGCAGGGCAGTGTGAGCTGTGTTATGGGGACACGGCAGTGTGAGCTGTGTTATGGGGACACAGAGCAGTGTGAGCTGTGTTATTGGGGCGCAGGGCAGTGTGAGCTGTGTTATGGGGACACAGGGCAGTGTGAGCTGTGTTATGGGGACGCAGGGCAGTGTGAGATGTGTTGTGGGGACACATGGCAGTGTGAGCTGTGTTATGGGGACGCAGGGCACTGTGAGCTGTGTTGTGGGAACACGGCAGTGTGAGCTGTGTTATGGGGACACAGGGCAGTGTGAGCTGTGTTTTGGGGACACAGGGCAGTGTGAGCTGTGTTATTGGGGCGCAGGGCAGTGTGAGCTGTGTTATGGGGACACAGAGCAGTGTGAGCTGTGTTTGGGGACGCAGGGCAGTGTGAGCTGTGTTGTGGGAACACGGCAGTGTGAGCTGTGTTATGGGGACACAGAGCAGTGTGAGCTGTGTTTTGGGGATGCAGGGCAGAGTGAGCTGTGTTATGGGGACACAGAGCAGTGTGAGCTGTGTTGTGGGAACACGGCAGTGTGAGCTGTGTGATGGGGACACAGGGCAGTGTGAGCTGTGTTTTGGGAATGCAGGGCAGTGTGAGCTGTGTTATGGGGACACGGCAGTGTGAGCTGTGTGATGGGGACACAGGGCAGTGTGAGCTGTGTTTTGGGAATGCAGGGCAGTGTGAGCTGTGTTATGGGAATGCAGGGCAGTGTGAGCTGTGTTATGGGGACACAGAGCAATGTGAGCTGTGTGATAGGAACACGGCTGTGTGAGCTGTGTGATGGGAACACAGGGCAGTGTGAGCTGTGTTAAGGTGACACAGGGCAGTATGAGCTGTGTTATGGGGATGCAGGGCAGTGTGAGCTGTGTTGTGGGGACGCAGGGCAGTATGAGCTATGTTATGGGGACGCAGGGCAGTGTGAGCTGTATTATGGGGACACAGGGCAGTGTGAGCTGTGTTATGGGGACGCAGGGCAGTGTGAGCTGTGTTCTAGGGATTCAGGGCAGTATGAGCTGTGTTATGGGGACGCAGGGCAGTGTGAGCTGTGTTATGGGGACACAGGGCAGTGTGAGCTGTGTTATGGGGATGCAGGGCAGTGTGAGCTGTGTTCTGGGGACGCAGGGCAGGATGAGTTGTGTTATGGGGACGCAGGGCAGTGTGAGCTGTGATATGGGGACACAGGCCAGTGTGAGCTGTGTTATGGGGACGCAGGGCAGTGTGAGCTGTGTGATGGGGACACGGCAGTGTGAGCTGTGTGATGGGGACACAGGGCAGTGTGAGCTGTGTGATGGGGACACAGGGCAGTGTGAGCTGTATTATGGGGACGCAGGGCAGTATGAGCTGTTTTATGGGGACGCAGGGCAGTGTGAGCTGTGTTATGAGAATGCAGGGCAGTGTGAGCTGTGTTATGGGGACACAGAGCAATGTGAGCTGTGTTGTGGGAACACGGCAGTGTGAGCTGTGTTATGGGGATGCAGGGCAGTGTGAGCTGTGTTATGGGGACGCAGGGCAGTGTGAGCTGTGTGATGGGGACACGGCTGTGTGAGCTGTGTGATGGGAACACAGGGCAGTGTGAGCTGTGTTAAGGTGACACAGGGCAGTATGAGCTGTGTTATGGGGATGCAGGGCAGTGTGAGCTGTGTTATGGGGACGCAGGGCAGTGTGAGATGTATTATGGGGACACAGGGCAGTGTGAGCTCTGTTATGGGGACGCAGGGCAGTGTGAGCTGTGTTCTGGGGACTCAGGGCAGTATGGGCTGTGTTATGGGGATGCAGGGCAGTGTGAGCTGTGTTGTGGGGACGCAGGGCAGTATGAGCTATGTTATGGGGACGCAGGGCAGTGTGAGCTGTATTATGGGGACACAGGGCAGGGTGAGCTGTGTTATGGGGACGCAGGGCAGTGTGAGCTGTGTTATGGGGACGCAGGGCAGTGTGAGCTGTGTTTGGGGACGCAGGGCAGTGTGAGCTGTGTTGTGGGAACACGGCAGTGTGAGCTGTGTTATGGGGACACAGAGCAGTGTGAGCTGTGTTTTGGGGATGCAGGGCAGTGTGAGCTGTGTTATGGGGACACAGAGCAGTGTGAGCTGTGTTGTGGGAACACGGCAGTGTGAGCTGTGTTATGGGGAAACGGCAGTGTGAGCTGTGTGATGGGGACACAGGGCAGTGTGAGCTGTGTGATGGGACACAGGGCAGTAAGAGCTGTGTTATGGGGACGCAGGGCAGTGTGAGCTGTGTTATGGGGACGCAGGGCAGTATGAGCTGTGTTATGGGGCGCAGGGCTGTGTGAGCTGTGTTATGGGGACACAGGGCAGTGTGAGCTGTGTTATGGGGACGCAGGGCAGTGTGAGCTGTGTTATGGGGACACAGAGCAGTGTGAGCTGTGTTATGGGGACGCAGGGCAGTGTGAGCTGTGTTATGGGGACGCAGGGCAGCGTGAGCTGTGTGATGGGGACACAGGGCAGTGTGATCTGTGTTATGGGACACAGGGCAGTTTGAGCTGTGTTATGGGGACGCAGGGCAGTGTGAGCTGTGTTATGGGGACGCAGGGCAGTGTTAGCTGTGTTATGGGGACGCAGAGCAGTGTGAGCTGTGTTATGGGGACGCAGGGCAGTGTGAGCTGTGTGATGGGGACACGGCAGTGTGAGCTGTGTGTTGGGGACACAGGGCAGTGTGAGCTGTGTTATGGGACACAGGGCAGTAAGAGCTG
Organism: Chiloscyllium plagiosum; assembly: GCF_037043375.1. Lineage (NCBI taxonomy): Eukaryota > Metazoa > Chordata > Chondrichthyes > Orectolobiformes > Hemiscylliidae > Chiloscyllium > Chiloscyllium plagiosum. Next base: position 38,773,529 of record NW_028270177.1, read on the forward strand.
TGTTATGGGGACGCAGGGCAGTGTGAGCTGTGTTATGGGGACGCAGGGCAGTATGAGCTGTGTTATGGGGCGCAGGGCAGTGTGAGATGTGTTATGGGGACACAGGGCAGTGTGAGCTGTGTTATGGGGACACAGGGCAGTGTGAGCTGTGTTCTGGGGACACAGGGCAGTTTGAGCTGTGTTATGGGGACGCAGGGCAGTGTGAGCTGTGTTATGGGGACACAGGGCAGTGTGAGCTGTGTTGTGGGGACACAGGGCAGTGTGAGCTGCGTTGTGGGAACACGGCAGTGTGAGCTGTGTTATGGGGACGCAGGGCAGTGTGAGCTGTGTTATGGGGACGCAGGGCAGTGTGAGCTGTGTTATGGGGACACTGAGCAGTGTGAGCTGTGTTATGGGGACACAGGGCAGTGTGAGATGTGTTATGGGGACACAGGGCAGTGTGAGCTGTGTTGTGGGGACACAGGGCAGTGTGAGCTGTGTTATGGGGACGCAGGGCACTGTGAGCTGTGTTGTGGGAACACGGCAGTGTGAGCTGTGTTATGGGGACACAGAGCAGTGTGAGCTGTGTTATGGGGACACAGGGCAGTGTGAGCTGTGTTTTGGGCATGCAGGGCAGTGTGAGCTGTGTTATGGGGACACAGAGCAGTGTGAGCTGTGTTATTGGGGCGCAGGGCAGTATGAGCTGTGTTATGGGGACACAGAGCAGTGTGAGCTGTGTTTGGGGACGCAGGGCAGTGTGAGCTGTGTTATGGGGATGCAGGGCAGTGTGAGCTGTGTTATGGGGACTCAGGGCAGTGTGAGCTGTGTGATGGGGACACGGCTGTGTGAGCTGTGTGATGGGAACACAGGGCAGTGTGAGCTGTGTTAAGGTGACACAGGGCAGTATGAGCTGTGTTATGGGGATGCAGGGCAGTGTGAGCTGTGTTGTGGGGACGCAGGGCAGTATGAGCTATGTTATGGGGACGCAGGGCAGTGTGAGCTGTATTATGGGGACACAGGGCAGTGTGAGCTGTGTTATGGGGACGCAGGGCAGTGTGAGCTGTGTTCTGGGGACTCAGGGCAGTATGGGCTGTGTTATGGGGACGCAGGGCAGTGTGAGCTGTGATATGGGGCACAGGGCAGTGTGAGCTGTGTTATGGGGACGCAGGGCAGTGTGAGCTGTGTTCTGGGGACGCAGGGCAGTATGAGCTGTGTTATGGGGACGCAGGGCAGTGTGAGCTGTGTTATGGGGACGCAGGGCAGTGTGAGCTGTGATATGGGTCACAGGGCAGTGTGAGCTGTGTTATGGGGACGCAGGGCAGTATGAGCTGTGTTATGGGGACGCAGGGCAGTGTGAGCTGTGTTATGGGGACACAGGGCAGTGTGAGCTGTGTTATGGGGATGCAGGGCAGTGTGAGCTGTGTTCTGGGGACGCAGGGCAGTATGAGCTGTGTTATGGGGACGCAGGGCAGTGTGAGCTGTGATATGGGGACACAGGCCAGTGTGAGCTGTGTTATGGGGACGCAGGGCAGTGTGAGCTGTGTGATGGGGACACGGCAGTGTGAGCTGTGTGATGGGGACACAGGGCAGTGTGAGCTGTGTTATGGGATACAGTGCAGTAAGAGCTGTATTATGGGGACGCAGGGCAGTATGAGCTGTTTTATGGGGACGCAGGGCAGTGTGAGCTGTGTTATGGGGACACAGGGCAGTGTGAGCTGTGTTGTGGGAACACGGCAGTGTGAGCTGTGTGATGGGGACACAGGGCAGTGTGAGCTGTGTTTTGGGAATGCAGGGCAGTGTGAGCTGTGTTATGGGGACACGGCAGTGTGAGCTGTGTGATGGGGACACAGGGCAGTGTGAGCTGTGTTATGGGGATGCAGGGCAGTGTGAGCTGTGTTATGGGAATGCAGGGCAGTGTGAGCTGTGTTATGGGGACACAGAGCAATGTGAGCTGTGTTGTGGGAACACGGCAGTGTGAGCTGTGTGATGGGGACACAGGGCAGTGTGAGCTGTGTTTTGGGAATGCAGGGCAGTGTGAGCTGTGTTATGGGGACACGGCAGTGTGAGCTGTGTGATGGGGACACAGGGCAGTGTGAGCTGTGTTATGGGGATGCAGGGCAGTGTGAGCTGTGTTATGGGGACGCAGGGCAGTGTGAGCTGTGTGATGGGGACACGGCTGTGTGAGCTGTGTGATGGGAACACAGGGCAGTGTGAGCTGTGTTAAGGTGACACAGGGCAGTATGAGCTGTGTTATGGGGATGCAGGGCAGTGTGAGCTGTGTTATGGGGACGCAGGGCAGTGTGAGATGTATTATGGGGACACAGGGCAGTGTGAGCTGTGTTATGGGGACGCAGGGCAGTGTGAGCTGTGTTCTGGGGACTCAGGGCAGTATGGGCTGTGTTATGGGGACGCAGGGCAGTGTGAGCTGTGATATGGGTCACAGGGCAGTGTGAGCTGTGTTATGGGGACGCAGGGCAGTGTGAGCTGTGTTCTGGGGACGCAGGGCAGTATGAGCTGTGTTATGGGGACGCAGGGCAGTGTGAGCTGTGTTATGGGGACGCAGGGCAGTATGAGCTGTGTTATGGGGACGCAGGGCAGTGTGAGCTGTGTTATGGGGACACAGGGCAGTGTGAGCTGTGTTATGGGGATGCAGGGCAGTGTGAGCTGTGTTCTGGGGACGCAGGGCAGTATGAGCTGTGTTATGGGGACGCAGGGCAGTGTGAGCTGTGATATGGGGACACAGGCCAGTGTGAGCTGTGTTATGGGGACGCAGGGCAGTGTGAGCAGTGTGATGGGGACACGGCAGTGTGAGCTGTGTGATGGGGACACAGGGCAGTGTGAGCTGTGTGATGGGGACACAGGGCAGTGTGAGCTGTATTATGGGGACGCAGGGCAGTATGAGCTGTTTTATGGGGACGCAGGTCAGTGTGAGCTGTGTTATGGGGACACAGGGCAGTGTGAGCTGTGTTATGGGGACACAGGGCTGTGTGAGCTGTGTTATGGGGACACAGGGCAGTATGAGCTGTGTTATGGGGACGCAGGGCAGTGTGAGCTGTGTTATGGGGATGCAGGGCAGTGTGAGCTGTGTTGTGGCAACACGGCAGTGTGAGCTGTGTTACTGGGGCGCAGGGCAGTGTGAGCTGTGTTATGGGGACACAGGGCAGTGTGAGATGTGTTATGGGTACGCAGGGCAGTGTGAGATGTGTTGTGGGAACACGGCAGTGTGAGCTGTGTTATGGGGACACAGAGCAGTGTGAGCTGTTATGGGGACACAGGGCAGTGTGAGCTGTGTTTTGGGCATGCAGGGCAGTGTGAGCTGTGTTATGGGGACACAGAGCAGTGTGAGCTGTGTTTGGGGACGCAGGGCAGTGTGAGCTGTGTTATGGGGACTCAGGGCAGTGTGAGCTGTGTGATGGGGACACGGCTGTGTGAGCTGTGTGATGGGAACACAGGGCAGTGTGAGCTGTGTTAAGGTGACACAGGGCAGTATGAGCTGTGTTATGGGGATGCAGGGCAGTGTGAGCTGTGTTGTGGGGACGCAGGGCAGTATGAGCTATGTTATGGGGACGCAGGGCAGTGTGAGCTGTATTATGGGGACACAGGGCAGTGTGAGCTGTGTTATGGGGACGCAGGGCAGTGTGAGCTGTGTTCTGGGGACTCAGGGCAGTATGGGCTGTGTTATGGGGACGCAGGGCAGTGTGAGCTGTGATATGGGGCACAGGGCAGTGTGAGCTGTGTTATGGGGACGCAGGGCAGTGTGAGCTGTGTTCTGGGGACGCAGGGCAGTATGAGCTGTTTTATGGGGACGCAGGGCAGTGTGAGCTGTGTTATGGGGACGCAGGGCAGTGTGAGCTGTGATATGGGTCACAGGGCAGTGTGAGCTGTGTTATGGGGACGCAGGGCAGTATGAGCTGTGTTATGGGGACGCAGGGCAGTGTGAGCTGTGTTATGGGGACACAGGGCAGTGTGAGCTGTGTTATGGGAATGCAGGGCAGTGTGAGCTGTGTTCTGGGGACGCAGGGCAGTATGAGCTGTGTTATGGGGACGCAGGGCAGTGTGAGCTGTGATATGGGGACACAGGCCAGTATGAGCTGTGTTATGGGGACGCAGGGCAGTGTGAGCTGTGTGATGGGGACACAGGGCAGTGTGAGCTGTGTTATGGGGACACAGGGCAGTGTGAGCTGTGTTATGGGATACAGTGCAGTAAGAGCTGTATTATGGGGACGCAGGGCAGTATGAGCTGTTTTATGGGGACGCAGGGCAGTGTGAGCTGTGTTATGGGGACACAGGGCAGTGTGAGCTGTGTTATGGGGACACAGGGCAGTGTGAGCTGTGTTATGGGGACACAGGGCAGTATGAGCTGTGTTATGGGGACGCAGGGCAGTGTGAGCTGTGTTATAGGGATGCAGGGCAGTGTGAGCTGTGTGTGGGGACACAGGGCAGTGTGAGCTGTGTTGTGGCAACACGGCAGTGTGAGCTGTGTTATGGGGACGCAGGGCAGTGTGAGCTGTGTTATGGGGACACGGCAGTGTGAGCTGTGTTATGGGGACACAGAGCAGTGTGAGCTGTGTTATTGGGGCGCAGGGCAGTGTGAGCTGTGTTATGGGGACACAGGGCAGTGTGAGCTGTGTTATGGGGACGCAGGGCAGTGTGAGATGTGTTGTGGGGACACATGGCAGTGTGAGCTGTGTTATGGGGACGCAGGGCACTGTGAGCTGTGTTGTGGGAACACGGCAGTGTGAGCTGTGTTATGGGGACACAGGGCAGTGTGAGCTGTGTTTTGGGTACACAGGGCAGTGTGAGCTGTGTTCTGGGGACGCAGGGCAGTATGAGCTGTGTTTTGGGGGCGCGGGGCAGTGTGAGCTGTGTTATGGGGACGCAGGGCAGTATGAGCTGTGTTATGGGGACGCAGGGCAGTGTGAGCTGTGTTATGGGGACACAGGGCAGTGTGAGCTGTGTTATGGGGATGCAGGGCAGTGTGAGCTGTGTTCTGGGGACGCAGGGCAGTATGAGCTGTGTTATGGGGACGCAGGGCAGTGTGAGCTGTGATATGGGGACACAGGCCAGTGTGAGCTGTGTTATGGGGACGCAGGGCAGTGTGAGCAGTGTGATGGGGACACGGCAGTGTGAGCTGTGTGATGGGGACACAGGGCAGTGTGAGCTGTGTGATGGGGACACAGGGCAGTGTGAGCTGTATTATGGGGACGCAGGGCAGTATGAGCTGTTTTATGGGGACGCAGGGCAGTGTGAGCTGTGTTATGGGGACACAGGGCAGTGTGATCTGTGTTATGGGGACACAGGGCAGTGTGAGCTGTGTTATGGGGACACAGGGCAGTATGAGCTGTGTTATGGGGACGCAGGGCAGTGTGAGCTGTGTTATGGGGATGCAGGGCAGTGTGAGCTGTGTTGTGGCAACACGGCAGTGTGAGCTGTGTTATGGGGACACAGGGCAGTGTGAGCTGTGTTATGGGGATGCAGGGCAGTGTGAGCTGTGTTATGGGGACGCAGGGCAGTGTGAGCTGTGTTATGTTGACACGGCAGTGTGAGCTGTGTTATGGGGACACAGAGCAGTGTGAGCTGTGTTACTGGGGCGCAGGGCAGTGTGAGCTGTGTTATGGGGACACAGGGCAGTGTGAGCTGTGTTATGGGTACGCAGGGCAGTGTGAGATGTGTTGTGGGGAGACATGGCAGTGTGAGCTGTGTTATGGAGACGCAGGGCACTGTGAGCTGTGTTATGGGGACGCAGGGCAGTGTGAGCTGTGTTATGGGGACACAGGGCAGTATGAGCTGTGTTATGGGGACGCAGGGCTGTGTGAGCTGTGTTATAGGGATGCAGGGCAGTGTGAGCTGTGTGTGGGGACACAGGGCAGTGTGAGTTGTGTTGTGGCAACACGGCAGTGTGAGCTGTGTTATGGGGACGCAGGGCAGTGTGAGCTGTGTTATGGGGACACGGCAGTGTGAGCTGTGTTATGGGGACACAGGGCAGTTTGAGCTGTGTTATGGGGACGCAGGGCAGTGTGAGCTGTATTATGGGGACGCAGGGCAGTGTTAGCTGTGTTATGGGGACGCAGAGTAGTGTGAGCTGTGTTATGGGGACGCAGGGCAGTGTGAGCTGTGTGATGGGGACACGGCAGTGTGAGCTGTGTGTTGGGGACACAGGGCAGTGTGAGCTGTGTTATGGGACACAGGGCAGTAAGAGCTGTGTTATGGGGACGCAGGGCAGTGTGAGCTGTGTTATGGGGACGCAGGGCAGTATGAGCTGTGTTATGGGGCGCAGGGCAGTGTGAGATGTGTTATGGGGACACAGGGCAGTGTGAGCTGTTTTATGGGGACACAGGGCAGTGTGAGCTGTGTTCTGGGGACACAGGGCAGTTTGAGCTGTGTTATGGGGACGCAGGGCAGTGTGAGCTGTGTTATGGGGACACAGGGCAGTGTGAGCTGTGTTGTGGCAACTCGGCAGTGTGAGCTGTGTTATGGGGACGCAGGGCAGTGTGAGCTGTGTTATGGGGACGCAGGGCAGTGTGAGCTGTGTTATGGGGACACTGAGCAGTGTGAGGTGTGTTATGGGGACACAGGGCAGTGTGAGCTGTGTTATGGGGACACAGGGAAGTGTGAGCTGTGTTGTTGGGACACAGGGCAGTGTGAGCTGTGTTATGGGGATGCAGGGCACTGTGAGCTGTGTTGTGGGAACACGGCAGTGTGAGCTGTGTTATGGGGACACAGAGCAGTGTGAGCTGTGTTATGGGGACACAGGGCAGTGTGAGCTGTGTTTTGGGCATGCAGGGCAGTGTGAGCTGTGTTATGGGGACACAGAGCAGTGTGAGCTGTGTTATTGGGGCGCAGGGCAGTATGAGCTGTGTTATGGGGACACAGAGCAGTGTGAGCTGTGTTTGGGGACGCAGGGCAGTGTGAGCTGTGTTATGGGGATGCAGGGCAGTGTGAGCTGTGTTATGGGGACTCAGGGCAGTGTGAGCTGTGTGATGGGGACACGGCTGTGTGAGCTGTGTGATGGGAACACAGGGCAGTGTGAGCTGTGTTAAGGTGACACAGGGCAGTATGAGCTGTGTTATGGGGATGCAGGGCAGTGTGAGCTGTGTTGTGGGGACGCAGGGCAGTATGAGCTATGTTATGGGGACGCAGGGCAGTGTGAGCTGTATTATGGGGACACAGGGCAGTGTGAGCTGTGTTATGGGGACGCAGGGCAGTGTGAGCTGTGTTCTGGGGACTCAGGGCAGTATGGGCTGTGTTATGGGGACCCAGGGCAGTGTGAGCTATGATATGGGGCACAGGGCAGTGTGAGCTGTGTTATGGGGACGCAGGGCAGTGTGAGCTGTGTTCTGGGGACGCAGGGCAGTATGAGCTGTGTTATGGGGACGCAGGGCAGTGTGAGCTGTGTTATGGGGACGCAGGGCAGTGTGAGCTGTGATATGGGTCACAGGGCAGTGTGAGCTGTGTTATGGGGACGCAGGGCAGTATGAGCTGTGTTATGGGGACGCAGGGCAGTGTGAGCTGTGTTATGGGGACACAGGGCAGTGTGAGCTGTGTTATGGGGATGCAGGGCAGTGTGAGCTGTGTTCTGGGGACGCAGGGCAGTATGAGCTGTGTTATGGGGACGCAGGGCAGTGTGAGCTGTGATATGGGGACACAGGCCAGTGTGAGCTGTGTTATGGGGACGCAGGGCAGTGTGAGCTGTGTGATGGGGACACGGCAGTGTGAGCTGTGTGATGCGGACACAGGGCAGTGTGAGCTGTGTTATGGGATACAGTGCAGTAAGAGCTGTATTATGGGGACGCAGGGCAGTATGAGCTGTTTTATGGGGACGCAGGGCAGTGTGAGCTGTGTTATGGGGACACAGGGCAGTGTGAGCTGTGTTATGGGGACACAGGGCAGTGTGAGCTGTGTTATGGGGACACAGGGCAGTATGAGCTGTGTTATGGGGACGCAGGGCTGTGTGAGCTGTGTTATAGGGATGCAGGGCAGTGTGAGCTGTGTTATGGGGACACGGCAGTGTGAGCTGTGTTATGGGGACACAGAGCAGTGTGAGCTGTGTTATGGGGACACGGCAGTGTGAGCTGTGTTATGGGGACACAGAGCAGTGTGAGCTGTGTTATTGGGGCGCAGGGCAGTGTGAGCTGTGTTGTGGGAACACGGCAGTGTGAGCTGTGTTATGGGGACACAGGGCAGTGTGAGCTGTGTTGTGGCAACACGGCAGTGTGAGCTGTGTTATGGGGACGCAGGGCAGTGTGAGCTGTGTTATGGGGACACGGCAGTGTGAGCTGTGTTATGGGGACACAGAGCAGTGTGAGCTGTGTTATTGGGGCGCAGGGCAGTGTGAGCTGTGTTATGGGGACACAGGGCAGTGTGAGCTGTGTTATGGGGACGCAGGGCAGTGTGAGATGTGTTGTGGGGACACATGGCAGTGTGAGCTGTGTTATGGGGACGCAGGGCACTTTGAGCTGTGTTGTGGGAACACGGCAGTGTGAGCTGTGTTATGGGGACACAGGGCAGTGTGAGCTGTGTTTTGGGGACACAGGGCAGTGTGAGCTGTGTTATTGGGGCGCAGGGCAGTGTGAGCTGTGTTATGGGGACACAGAGCAGTGTGAGCTGTGTTTGGGGACGCAGGGCAGTGTGAGCTGTGTTGTGGGAACACGGCAGTGTGAGCTGTGTTATGGGGACACAGAGCAGTGTGAGCTGTGTTTTGGGGTTGCAGGGCAGAGTGAGCTGTGTTATGGGGACACAGAGCAGTGTGAGCTGTGTTGTGGGAACACGGCAGTGTGAGCTGTGTGATGGGGACACAGGGCAGTGTGAGCTGTGTTTTGGGAATGCAGGGCAGTGTGAGCTGTGTTATGGGGACACGGCAGTGTGAGCTGTGTGATGGGGACACAGGGCAGTGTGAGCTGTGTTTTGGGAATGCAGGGCAGTGTGAGCTGTGTTATGGGAATGCAGGGCAGTGTGAGCTGTGTTATGGGGACACAGAGCAATGTGAGCTGTGTGATAGGAACACGGCTGTGTGAGCTGTGTGATGGGAACACAGGGCAGTGTGAGCTGTGTTAAGGTGACACAGGGCAGTATGAGCTGTGTTATGGGGATGCAGGGCAGTGTGAGCTGTGTTGTGGGGACGCAGGGCAGTATGAGCTATGTTATGGGGACGCAGGGCAGTGTGAGCTGTATTATGGGGACACAGGGCAGTGTGAGCTGTGTTATGGGGACGCAGGGCAGTGTGAGCTGTGTTCTAGGGACTCAGGGCAGTATGAGCTGTGTTATGGGGACGCAGGGCAGTGTGAGCTGTGTTATGGGGACACAGGGCAGTGTGAGCTGTGTTATGGGGATGCAGGGCAGTGTGAGCTGTGTTCTGGGGACGCAGGGCAGGATGAGTTGTGTTATGGGGACGCAGGGCAGTGTGAGCTGTGATATGGGGACACAGGCCAGTGTGAGCTGTGTTATGGGGACGCAGGGCAGTGTGAGCTGTGTGATGGGGACACGGCAGTGTGAGCTGTGTGATGGGGACACAGGGCAGTGTGAGCTGTGTGATGGGGACACAGGGCAGTGTGAGCTGTATTATGGGGACGCAGGGCAGTATGAGCTGTTTTATGGGGACGCAGGGCAGTGTGAGCTGTGTTATGAGAATGCAGGGCAGTGTGAGCTGTGTTATGGGGACACAGAGCAATGTGAGCTGTGTTGTGGGAACACGGCAGTGTGAGCTGTGTTATGGGGATGCAGGGCAGTGTGAGCTGTGTTATGGGGACGCAGGGCAGTGTGAGCTGTGTGATGGGGACACGGCTGTGTGAGCTGTGTGATGGGAACACAGGGCAGTGTGAGCTGTGTTAAGGTGACACAGGGCAGTATGAGCTGTGTTATGGGGATGCAGGGCAGTGTGAGCTGTGTTATGGGGACGCAGGGCAGTGTGAGATGTATTATGGGGACACAGGGCAGTGTGAGCTCTGTTATGGGGACGCAGGGCAGTGTGAGCTGTGTTCTGGGGACTCAGGGCAGTATGGGCTGTGTTATGGGGATGCAGGGCAGTGTGAGCTGTGTTGTGGGGACGCAGGGCAGTATGAGCTATGTTATGGGGACGCAGGGCAGTGTGAGCTGTATTATGGGGACACAGGGCAGGGTGAGCTGTGTTATGGGGACGCAGGGCAGTGTGAGCTGTGTTATGGGGACGCAGGGCAGTGTGAGCTGTGTTTGGGGACGCAGGGCAGTGTGAGCTGTGTTGTGGGAACACGGCAGTGTGAGCTGTGTTATGGGGACACAGAGCAGTGTGAGCTGTGTTTTGGGGATGCAGGGCAGTGTGAGCTGTGTTATGGGGACACAGAGCAGTGTGAGCTGTGTTGTGGGAACACGGCAGTGTGAGCTGTGTTATGGGGACACGGCAGTGTGAGCTGTGTGATGGGGACACAGGGCAGTGTGAGCTGTGTGATGGGACACAGGGCAGTAAGAGCTGTGTTATGGGGACGCAGGGCAGTGTGAGCTGTGTTATGGGGACGCAGGGCAGTATGAGCTGTGTTATGGGGCGCAGGGCTGTGTGAGCTGTGTTATGGGGACACAGGGCAGTGTGAGCTGTGTTATGGGGACGCAGGGCAGTGTGAGCTGTGTTATGGGGACACAGAGCAGTGTGAGCTGTGTTATGGGGACGCAGGGCAGTGTGAGCTGTGTTATGGGGACGCAGGGCAGCGTGAGCTGTGTGATGGGGACACAGGGCAGTGTGATCTGTGTTATGGGACACAGGGCAGTTTGAGCTGTGTTATGGGGACGCAGGGCAGTGTGAGCTGTGTTATGGGGACGCAGGGCAGTGTGAGATGTGTTATGGGGACGCAGAGCAGTGTGAGCTGTGTTATGGGGACACAGGGCAGTGTGAGCTGTGTTATGGGACACAGGGCAGTAAGAGCTGTGTTATGGGGACGCAGGGCAGTGTGAGCTGTGTTATGGGGACGCAGGGCAGTATGAGCTGTGTTATGGGGCGCAGGGCAGTGTGAGATGTGTTATGGGGACACAGGGCAGTGTGAGCTGTTTTATGGGGACACAGGGCAGTGTGAGCTGTGTTCTGGGGACACAGGGCAGTTTGAGCTGTGTTATGGGGACGCAGGGCAGTGTGAGCTGTGTTATGGGGACGCAGGGCAGTGTGAGCTGTGTTATGGGGACACTGAGCAGTGTGAGGTGTGTTATGGGGACACAGGGCAGTGTGAGCTGTGTTATGGGGACACAGGGAAGTGTGAGCTGTGTTGTTGGGACACAGGGCAGTGTGAGCTGTGTTATGGGGATGCAGGGCACTGTGAGCTGTGTTGTGGGAACACGGCAGTGTGAGCTGTGTTATGGGGACACAGAGCAGTGTGAGCTGTGTTATGGGGACACAGGGCAGTGTGAGCTGTGTTTTGGGCATGCAGGGCAGTGTGAGCTGTGTTATGGGGACACAGAGCAGTGTGAGCTGTGTTATTGGGGCGCAGGGCAGTATGAGCTGTGTTATGGGGACACAGAGCAGTGTGAGCTGTGTTTGGGGACGCAGGGCAGTGTGAGCTGTGTTATGGGGATGCAGGGCAGTGTGAGCTGTGTTATGGGGACTCAGGGCAGTGTGAGCTGTGTGATGGGGACACGGCTGTGTGAGCTGTGTGATGGGAACACAGGGCAGTGTGAGCTGTGTTAAGGTGACACAGGGCAGTATGAGCTGTGTTATGGGGATGCAGGGCAGTGTGAGCTGTGTTGTGGGGACGCAGGGCAGTATGAGCTATGTTATGGGGACGCAGGGCAGTGTGAGCTGTATTATGGGGACACAGGGCAGTGTGAGCTGTGTTATGGGGACGCAGGGCAGTGTGAGCTGTGTTCTGGGGACTCAGGGCAGTATGGGCTGTGTTATGGGGACCCAGGGCAGTGTGAGCTATGATATGGGGCACAGGGCAGTGTGAGCTGTGTTATGGGGACGCAGGGCAGTGTGAGCTGTGTTCTGGGGACGCAGGGCAGTATGAGCTGTGTTATGGGGACGCAGGGCAGTGTGAGCTGTGTTATGGGGACGCAGGGCAGTGTGAGCTGTGATATGGGTCACAGGGCAGTGTGAGCTGTGTTATGGGGACGCAGGGCAGTATGAGCTGTGTTATGGGGACGCAGGGCAGTGTGAGCTGTGTTATGGGGACACAGGGCAGTGTGAGCTGTGTTATGGGGATGCAGGGCAGTGTGAGCTGTGTTCTGGGGACGCAGGGCAGTATGAGCTGTGTTATGGGGACGCAGGGCAGTGTGAGCTGTGATATGGGGACACAGGCCAGTGTGAGCTGTGTTATGGGGACGCAGGGCAGTGTGAGCTGTGTGATGGGGACACGGCAGTGTGAGCTGTGTGATGCGGACACAGGGCAGTGTGAGCTGTGTTATGGGATACAGTGCAGTAAGAGCTGTATTATGGGGACGCAGGGCAGTATGAGCTGTTTTATGGGGACGCAGGGCAGTGTGAGCTGTGTTATGGGGACACAGGGCAGTGTGAGCTGTGTTATGGGGACACAGGGCAGTGTGAGCTGTGTTATGGGGACACAGGGCAGTATGAGCTGTGTTATGGGGACGCAGGGCTGTGTGAGCTGTGTTATAGGGATGCAGGGCAGTGTGAGCTGTGTTATGGGGACACGGCAGTGTGAGCTGTGTTATGGGGACACAGAGCAGTGTGAGCTGTGTTATGGGGACACGGCAGTGTGAGCTGTGTTATGGGGACACAGAGCAGTGTGAGCTGTGTTATTGGGGACGCAGGGCAGTGTGAGCTGTGTTATGGGGACACAGGGCAGTGTGAGCTGTGTTGTGGGGACGCAGGGCAGTGTGAGATGTGTTGTGGGGACACATGGCAGTGTGAGCTGTGTTATGGGGACGCAGGGCACTGTGAGCTGTGTTGTGGGAACACGGCAGTGTGAGCTGTGTTATGGGGACACAGGGCAGTGTGAGCTGTGTTTTGGGGACACAGGGCAGTGTGAGCTGTGTTATTGGGGCGCAGGGCAGTGTGAGCTGTGTTATGGGGACACAGAGCAGTGTGAGCTGTGTTTGGGGACGCAGGGCAGTGTGAGCTGTGTTGTGGGAACACGGCAGTGTGAGCTGTGTTATGGGGACACAGAGCAGTGTGAGCTGTGTTTTGGGGTTGCAGGGCAGAGTGAGCTGTGTTATGGGGACACAGAGCAGTGTGAGCTGTGTTGTGGGAACACGGCAGTGTGAGCTGTGTGATGGGGACACAGGGCAGTGTGAGCTGTGTTTTGGGAATGCAGGGCAGTGTGAGCTGTGTTATGGGGACACGGCAGTGTGAGCTGTGTGATGGGGACACAGGGCAGTGTGAGCTGTGTTTTGGGAATGCAGGGCAGTGTGAGCTGTGTTATGGGAATGCAGGGCAGTGTGAGCTGTGTTATGGGGACACAGAGCAATGTGAGCTGTGTGATAGGAACACGGCTGTGTGAGCTGTGTGATGGGAACACAGGGCAGTGTGAGCTGTGTTAAGGTGACACAGGGCAGTATGAGCTGTGTTATGGGGATGCAGGGCAGTGTGAGCTGTGTTGTGGGGACGCAGGGCAGTATGAGCTATGTTATGGGGACGCAGGGCAGTGTGAGCTGTATTATGGGGACACAGGGCAGTGTGAGCTGTGTTATGGGGACGCAGGGCAGTGTGAGCTGTGTTCTAGGGACTCAGGGCAGTATGAGCTGTGTTATGGGGACGCAGGGCAGTGTGAGCTGTGTTATGGGGACACAGGGCAGTGTGAGCTGTGTTATGGGGATGCAGGGCAGTGTGAGCTGTGTTCTGGGGACGCAGGGCAGGATGAGTTGTGTTATGGGGACGCAGGGCAGTGTGAGCTGTGATATGGGGACACAGGCCAGTGTGAGCTGTGTTATGGGGACGCAGGGCAGTGTGAGCTGTGTGATGGGGACACGGCAGTGTGAGCTGTGTGATGGGGACACAGGGCAGTGTGAGCTGTGTGATGGGGACACAGGGCAGTGTGAGCTGTATTATGGGGACGCAGGGCAGTATGAGCTGTTTTATGGGGAAGCAGGGCAGTGTGAGCTGTGTTATGAGAATGCAGGGCAGTGTGAGCTGTGTTATGGGGACACAGAGCAATGTGAGCTGTGTTGTGGGAACACGGCAGTGTGAGCTGTGTTATGGGGATGCAGGGCAGTGTGAGCTGTGTTATGGGGACGCAGGGCAGTGTGAGCTGTGTGATGGGGACACGGCTGTGTGAGCTGTGTGATGGGAACACAGGGCAGTGTGAGCTGTGTTAAGGTGACACAGGGCAGTATGAGCTGTGTTATGGGGATGCAGGGCAGTGTGAGCTGTGTTATGGGGACGCAGGGCAGTGTGAGATGTATTATGGGGACACAGGGCAGTGTGAGCTCTGTTATGGGGACGCAGGGCAGTGTGAGCTGTGTTCTGGGGACTCAGGGCAGTATGGGCTGTGTTATGGGGATGCAGGGCAGTGTGAGCTGTGTTGTGGGGACGCAGGGCAGTATGAGCTATGTTATGGGGACGCAGGGCAGTGTGAGCTGTATTATGGGGACACAGGGCAGGGTGAGCTGTGTTATGGGGACGCAGGGCAGTGTGAGCTGTGTTATGGGGACGCAGGGCAGTGTGAGCTGTGTTTGGGGACGCAGGGCAGTGTGAGCTGTGTTGTGGGAACACGGCAGTGTGAGCTGTGTTATGGGGACACAGAGCAGTGTGAGCTGTGTTTTGGGGATGCAGGGCAGTGTGAGCTGTGTTATGGGGACACAGAGCAGTGTGAGCTGTGTTGTGGGAACACGGCAGTGTGAGCTGTGTTATGGGGACACGGCAGTGTGAGCTGTGTGATGGGGACACAGGGCAGTGTGAGCTGTGTGATGGGACACAGGGCAGTAAGAGCTGTGTTATGGGGACGCAGGGCAGTGTGAGCTGTGTTATGGGGACGCAGGGCAGTATGAGCTGTGTTATGGGGCGCAGGGCTGTGTGAGCTGTGTTATGGGGACACAGGGCAGTGTGAGCTGTGTTATGGGGACGCAGGGCAGTGTGAGCTGTGTTATGGGGACACAGAGCAGTGTGAGCTGTGTTATGGGGACGCAGGGCAGTGTGAGCTGTGTTATGGGGACGCAGGGCAGCGTGAGCTGTGTGATGGGGACACAGGGCAGTGTGATCTGTGTTATGGGACACAGGGCAGTTTGAGCTGTGTTATGGGGACGCAGGGCAGTGTGAGCTGTGTTATGGGGACGCAGGGCAGTGTTAGCTGTGTTATGGGGACGCAGAGCAGTGTGAGCTGTGTTATGGGGACGTAGGGCAGTGTGAGCTGTGTGATGGGGACACGGCAGTGTGAGCTGTGTGTTGGGGACACAGGGCAGTGTGAGCTGTGTTATGGGACACAGGGCAGTAAGAGCTGTGTTATGGGGACGCAGGGCAGTGTGAGCTGTGTTATGGGGACGCAGGGCAGTATGAGCTGTGTTATGGGGCGCAGGGCAGTGTGAGATGTGTTATGGGGACACAGGGCAGTGTGAGCTGTGTTATGGGGACACAGGGCAGTGTGAGCTGTGTTCTGGGGACACAGGGCAGTTTGAGCTGTGTTATGGGGACGCAGGGCAGTGTGAGCTGTGTTATGGGGACACAGGGCAGTGTGAGCTGTGTTGTGGGGAAACAGGGCAGTGTGAGCTGTGTTGTGGGAACACGGCAGTGTGAGCTGTGTTATGGGGACGCAGGGCAGTGTGAGCTGTGTTATGGGGACGCAGGGCAGTGTGAGCTGTGTTATGGGGACACTGAGCAGTGTGAGCTGTGTTATGGGGACACAGGGCAGTGTGAGCTGTGTTATGGGGACACAGGGCAGTGTGAGCTGTGTTGTGGGGACACAGGGCAGTGTGAGCTGTGTTATGGGGACGCAGGGCACTGTGAGCTGTGTTGTGGGAACACGGCAGTGTGAGCTGTGTTATGGGGACACAGAGCAGTGTGAGCTGTGTTATGGGGACACAGGGCAGTGTGAGCTGTGTTTTGGGCATGCAGGGCAGTGTGAGCTGTGTTATGGGGACACAGAGCAGTGTGAGCTGTGTTATTGGGGCGCAGGGCAGTATGAGCTGTGTTATGGGGACACAGAGCAGTGTGAGCTGTGTTTGGGGACGCAGGGCAGTGTGAGCTGTGTTATGGGGATGCAGGGCAGTGTGAGCTGTGTTATGGGGACTCAGGGCAGTGTGAGCTGTGTTATGGGGACACAGGGCAGTATGAGCTGTGTTATGGGGACGCAGGGCTGTGTGAGCTGTGTTATAGGGATGCAGGGCAGTGTGAGCTGTGTGTGGGGACACAGAGCAGTGTGAGCTGTGTTTGGGGACGCAGGGCAGTGTGAGCTGTGTTATGGGGATGCAGGGCAGTGTGAGCTGTGTTATGGGGACACAGGGCAGTGTGAGCTGTGTTATGGGGACACAGGGCAGTATGAGCTGTGTTATGGGGACGCAGGGCTGTGTGAGCTGTGTTATAGGGATGCAGGGCAGTGTGAGCTGTGTGTGGGGACACAGGGCAGTGTGAGCTGTGTTGTGGCAACACGGCAGTGTGAGCTGTGTTATGGGGACGCAGGGCAGTGTGAGCTGTGTTATGGGGACACGGCAGTGTGAGCTGTGTTATGGGGACACAGAGCAGTGTGAGCTGTGTTATTGGGGCGCAGGGCAGTGTGAGCTGTGTTATGGGGACACAGGGCAGTGTGAGCTGTGTTATGGGGACGCAGGGCAGTGTGAGATGTGTTGTGGGGACACATGGCAGTGTGAGCTGTGTTATGGGGACGCAGGGCACTGTGAGCTGTGTTGTGGGAACACGGCAGTGTGAGCTGTGTTATGGGGACACAGGGCAGTGTGAGCTGTGTTTTGGGGACACAGGGCAGTGTGAGCTGTGTTATTGGGGCGCAGGGCAGTGTGAGCTGTGTTATGGGGACACAGAGCAGTGTGAGCTGTGTTTGGGGACGCAGGGCAGTGTGAGCTGTGTTGTGGGAACACGGCAGTGTGAGCTGTGTTATGGGGACACAGAGCAGTGTGAGCTGTGTTTTGGGGATGCAGGGCAGAGTGAGCTGTGTTATGGGGACACAGAGCAGTGTAAGCTGTGTTGTGGGAACACGGCAGTGTGAGCTGTGTGATGGGGACACAGGGCAGTGTGAGCTGTGTTTTGGGAATGCAGGGCAGTGTGAGCTGTGTTATGGGGACACGGCAGTGTGAGCTGTGTGATGGGGACACAGGGCAGTGTGAGCTGTGTTTTGGGAATGCAGGGCAGTGTGAGCTGTGTTATGGGAATGCAGGGCAGTGTGAGCTGTGTTATGGGGACACAGAGCAATGTGAGCTGTGTGATAGGAACACGGCTGTGTGAGCTGTGTGATGGGAACACAGGGCAGTGTGAGCTGTGTTAAGGTGACACAGGGCAGTATGAGCTGTGTTATGGGGATGCAGGGCAGTGTGAGCTGTGTTGTGGGGACGCAGGGCAGTATGAGCTATGTTATGGGGACGCAGGGCAGTGTGAGCTGTATTATGGGGACACAGGGCAGTGTGAGCTGTGTTATGGGGACGCAGGGCAGTGTGAGCTGTGTTCTAGGGATTCAGGGCAGTATGAGCTGTGTTATGGGGACGCAGGGCAGTGTGAGCTGTGTTATGGGGACACAGGGCAGTGTGAGCTGTGTTATGGGGATGCAGGGCAGTGTGAGCTGTGTTCTGGGGACGCAGGGCAGGATGAGTTGTGTTATGGGGACGCAGGGCAGTGTGAGCTGTGATATGGGGACACAGGCCAGTGTGAGCTGTGTTATGGGGACGCAGGGCAGTGTGAGCTGTGTGATGGGGACACGGCAGTGTGAGCTGTGTGATGGGGACACAGGGCAGTGTGAGCTGTGTGATGGGGACACAGGGCAGTGTGAGCTGTATTATGGGGACGCAGGGCAGTATGAGCTGTTTTATGGGGACGCAGGGCAGTGTGAGCTGTGTTATGAGAATGCAGGGCAGTGTGAGCTGTGTTATGGGGACACAGAGCAATGTGAGCTGTGTTGTGGGAACACGGCAGTGTGAGCTGTGTTATGGGGATGCAGGGCAGTGTGAGCTGTGTTATGGGGACGCAGGGCAGTGTGAGCTGTGTGATGGGGACACGGCTGTGTGAGCTGTGTGATGGGAACACAGGGCAGTGTGAGCTGTGTTAAGGTGACACAGGGCAGTATGAGCTGTGTTATGGGGATGCAGGGCAGTGTGAGCTGTGTTATGGGGACGCAGGGCAGTGTGAGATGTATTATGGGGACACAGGGCAGTGTGAGCTGTGTTATGGGGACGCAGGGCAGTGTGAGCTGTGTTCTGGGGACTCAGGGCAGTATGGGCTGTGTTATGGGGATGCAGGGCAGTGTGAGCTGTGTTGTGGGGACGCAGGGCAGTATGAGCTATGTTATGGGGACGCAGGGCAGTGTGAGCTGTATTATGGGGACACAGGGCAGGGTGAGCTGTGTTATGGGGACGCAGGGCAGTGTGAGCTGTGTTATGGGGACGCAGGGCAGTGTGAGCTGTGTTTGGGGACGCAGGGCAGTGTGAGCTGTGTTGTGGGAACACGGCAGTGTGAGCTGTGTTATGGGGACACAGAGCAGTGTGAGCTGTGTTTTGGGGATGCAGGGCAGTGTGAGCT
This sequence comes from Chiloscyllium plagiosum, assembly GCF_037043375.1. Lineage (NCBI taxonomy): Eukaryota > Metazoa > Chordata > Chondrichthyes > Orectolobiformes > Hemiscylliidae > Chiloscyllium > Chiloscyllium plagiosum. Next base: position 38,792,091 of record NW_028270177.1, read on the forward strand.
GTGTTATGGGGACACAGAGCAGTGTGAGCTGTGTTGTGGGAACACGGCAGTGTGAGCTGTGTTATGGGGAAACGGCAGTGTGAGCTGTGTGATGGGGACACAGGGCAGTGTGAGCTGTGTGATGGGACACAGGGCAGTAAGAGCTGTGTTATGGGGACGCAGGGCAGTGTGAGCTGTGTTATGGGGACGCAGGGCAGTATGAGCTGTGTTATGGGGCGCAGGGCTGTATGAGCTGTGTTATGGGGACACAGGGCAGTGTGAGCTGTGTTATGGGGACGCAGGGCAGTGTGAGCTGTGTTATGGGGACACAGAGCAGTGTGAGCTGTGTTATGGGGACGCAGGGCAGTGTGAGCTGTGTTATGGGGACGCAGGGCAGCGTGAGCTGTGTGATGGGGACACAGGGCAGTGTGATCTGTGTTATGGGACACAGGGCAGTTTGAGCTGTGTTATGGGGACGCAGGGCAGTGTGAGCTGTGTTATGGGGACGCAGGGCAGTGTTAGCTGTGTTATGGGGACGCAGAGCAGTGTGAGCTGTGTTATGGGGACGCAGGGCAGTGTGAGCTGTGTGATGGGGACACGGCAGTGTGAGCTGTGTGTTGGGGACACAGGGCAGTGTGAGCTGTGTTATGGGACACAGGGCAGTAAGAGCTGTGTTATGGGGACGCAGGGCAGTGTGAGCTGTGTTATGGGGACGCAGGGCAGTATGAGCTGTGTTATGGGGCGCAGGGCAGTGTGAGATGTGTTATGGGGACACAGGGCAGTGTGAGCTGTGTTATGGGGACACAGGGCAGTGTGAGCTGTGTTCTGGGGACACAGGGCAGTTTGAGCTGTGTTATGGGGACGCAGGGCAGTGTGAGCTGTGTTATGGGGACACAGGGCAGTGTGAGCTGTGTTGTGGGGACACAGGGCAGTGTGAGCTGTGTTGTGGGAACACGGCAGTGTGAGCTGTGTTATGGGGACGCAGGGCAGTGTGAGCTGTGTTATGGGGACGCAGGGCAGTGTGAGCTGTGTTATGGGGACACTGAGCAGTGTGAGCTGTGTTATGGGGACACAGGGCAGTGTGAGATGTGTTATGGGGACACAGGGCAGTGTGAGCTGTGTTGTGGGGACACAGGGCAGTGTGAGCTGTGTTATGGGGACGCAGGGCACTGTGAGCTGTGTTGTGGGAACACGGCAGTGTGAGCTGTGTTATGGGGACACAGAGCAGTGTGAGCTGTGTTATGGGGACACAGGGCAGTGTGAGCTGTGTTTTGGGCATGCAGGGCAGTGTGAGCTGTGTTATGGGGACACAGAGCAGTGTGAGCTGTGTTATTGGGGCGCAGGGCAGTATGAGCTGTGTTATGGGGACACAGAGCAGTGTGAGCTGTGTTTGGGGACGCAGGGCAGTGTGAGCTGTGTTATGGGGATGCAGGGCAGTGTGAGCTGTGTTATGGGGACTCAGGGCAGTGTGAGCTGTGTGATGGGGACACGGCTGTGTGAGCTGTGTGATGGGAACACAGGGCAGTGTGAGCTGTGTTAAGGTGACACAGGGCAGTATGAGCTGTGTTATGGGGATGCAGGGCAGTGTGAGCTGTGTTGTGGGGACGCAGGGCAGTATGAGCTATGTTATGGGGACGCAGGGCAGTGTGAGCTGTATTATGGGGACACAGGGCAGTGTGAGCTGTGTTATGGGGACGCAGGGCAGTGTGAGCTGTGTTCTGGGGACTCAGGGCAGTATGGGCTGTGTTATGGGGACGCAGGGCAGTGTGAGCTGTGATATGGGGCACAGGGCAGTGTGAGCTGTGTTATGGGGACGCAGGGCAGTGTGAGCTGTGTTCTGGGGACGCAGGGCAGTATGAGCTGTGTTATGGGGACGCAGGGCAGTGTGAGCTGTGTTATGGGGACGCAGGGCAGTGTGAGCTGTGATATGGGTCACAGGGCAGTGTGAGCTGTGTTATGGGGACGCAGGGCAGTATGAGCTGTGTTATGGGGACGCAGGGCAGTGTGAGCTGTGTTATGGGGACACAGGGCAGTGTGAGCTGTGTTATGGGGATGCAGGGCAGTGTGAGCTGTGTTCTGGGGACGCAGGGCAGTATGAGCTGTGTTATGGGGACGCAGGGCAGTGTGAGCTGTGATATGGGGACACAGGCCAGTGTGAGCTGTGTTATGGGGACGCAGGGCAGTGTGAGCTGTGTGATGGGGACACGGCAGTGTGAGCTGTGTGATGGGGACACAGGGCAGTGTGAGCTGTGTTATGGGATACAGTGCAGTAAGAGCTGTATTATGGGGACGCAGGGCAGTATGAGCTGTTTTATGGGGACGCAGGGCAGTGTGAGCTGTGTTATGGGGACACAGGGCAGTGTGAGCTGTGTTGTGGGAACACGGCAGTGTGAGCTGTGTGATGGGGACACAGGGCAGTGTGAGCTGTGTTTTGGGAATGCAGGGCAGTGTGAGCTGTGTTATGGGGACACGGCAGTGTGAGCTGTGTGATGGGGACACAGGGCAGTGTGAGCTGTGTTATGGGGATGCAGGGCAGTGTGAGCTGTGTTATGGGAATGCAGGGCAGTGTGAGCTGTGTTATGGGGACACAGAGCAATGTGAGCTGTGTTGTGGGAACACGGCAGTGTGAGCTGTGTGATGGGGACACAGGGCAGTGTGAGCTGTGTTTTGGGAATGCAGGGCAGTGTGAGCTGTGTTATGGGGACACGGCAGTGTGAGCTGTGTGATGGGGACACAGGGCAGTGTGAGCTGTGTTATGGGGATGCAGGGCAGTGTGAGCTGTGTTATGGGGACGCAGGGCAGTGTGAGCTGTGTGATGGGGACACGGCTGTGTGAGCTGTGTGATGGGAACACAGGGCAGTGTGAGCTGTGTTAAGGTGACACAGGGCAGTATGAGCTGTGTTATGGGGATGCAGGGCAGTGTGAGCTGTGTTATGGGGACGCAGGGCAGTGTGAGATGTATTATGGGGACACAGGGCAGTGTGAGCTGTGTTATGGGGACGCAGGGCAGTGTGAGCTGTGTTCTGGGGACTCAGGGCAGTATGGGCTGTGTTATGGGGACGCAGGGCAGTGTGAGCTGTGATATGGGTCACAGGGCAGTGTGAGCTGTGTTATGGGGACGCAGGGCAGTGTGAGCTGTGTTCTGGGGACGCAGGGCAGTATGAGCTGTGTTATGGGGACGCAGGGCAGTGTGAGCTGTGTTATGGGGACGCAGGGCAGTATGAGCTGTGTTATGGGGACGCAGGGCAGTGTGAGCTGTGTTATGGGGACACAGGGCAGTGTGAGCTGTGTTATGGGGATGCAGGGCAGTGTGAGCTGTGTTCTGGGGACGCAGGGCAGTATGAGCTGTGTTATGGGGACGCAGGGCAGTGTGAGCTGTGATATGGGGACACAGGCCAGTGTGAGCTGTGTTATGGGGACGCAGGGCAGTGTGAGCAGTGTGATGGGGACACGGCAGTGTGAGCTGTGTGATGGGGACACAGGGCAGTGTGAGCTGTGTGATGGGGACACAGGGCAGTGTGAGCTGTATTATGGGGACGCAGGGCAGTATGAGCTGTTTTATGGGGACGCAGGTCAGTGTGAGCTGTGTTATGGGGACACAGGGCAGTGTGAGCTGTGTTATGGGGACACAGGGCTGTGTGAGCTGTGTTATGGGGACACAGGGCAGTATGAGCTGTGTTATGGGGACGCAGGGCAGTGTGAGCTGATTTATGGGGACGCAGGGCAGTGTGAGCTGTGTTATGGGGACACGGCAGTGTGAGCTGTGTTATGGGGACACAGAGCAGTGTGAGCTGTGTTACTGGGGCGCAGGGCAGTGTGAGCTGTGTTATGGGGACACAGGGCAGTGTGAGATGTGTTATGGGTACGCAGGGCAGTGTGAGATGTGTTGTGGGGAGACATGGCAGTGTGAGCTGTGTTATGGAGACGCAGGGCACTGTGATCTGTGTTGTGGGAACACGGCAGTGTGAGCTGTGTTATGGGGACACAGAGCAGTGTGAGCTGTTATGGGGACACAGGGCAGTGTGAGCTGTGTTTTGGGCATGCAGGGCAGTGTGAGCTGTGTTATGGGGACACAGAGCAGTGTGAGCTGTGTTATTGGGGCGCAGGGCAGTATGAGCTGTGTTATGGGGACACAGAGCAGTGTGAGCTGTGTTTGGGGACGCAGGGCAGTGTGAGCTGTGTTATGGGGACTCAGGGCAGTGTGAGCTGTGTGATGGGGACACGGCTGTGTGAGCTGTGTGATGGGAACACAGGGCAGTGTGAGCTGTGTTAAGGTGACACAGGGCAGTATGAGCTGTGTTATGGGGATGCAGGGCAGTGTGAGCTGTGTTGTGGGGACGCAGGGCAGTATGAGCTATGTTATGGGGACGCAGGGCAGTGTGAGCTGTATTATGGGGACACAGGGCAGTGTGAGCTGTGTTATGGGGACGCAGGGCAGTGTGAGCTGTGTTCTGGGGACTCAGGGCAGTATGGGCTGTGTTATGGGGACGCAGGGCAGTGTGAGCTGTGATATGGGGCACAGGGCAGTGTGAGCTGTGTTATGGGGACGCAGGGCAGTGTGAGCTGTGTTCTGGGGACGCAGGGCAGTATGAGCTGTTTTATGGGGACGCAGGGCAGTGTGAGCTGTGTTATGGGGACGCAGGGCAGTGTGAGCTGTGATATGGGTCACAGGGCAGTGTGAGCTGTGTTATGGGGACGCAGGGCAGTATGAGCTGTGTTATGGGGACGCAGGGCAGTGTGAGCTGTGTTATGGGGACACAGGGCAGTGTGAGCTGTGTTATGGGGATGCAGGGCAGTGTGAGCTGTGTTCTGGGGACGCAGGGCAGTATGAGCTGTGTTATGGGGACGCAGGGCAGTGTGAGCTGTGATATGGGGACACAGGCCAGTATGAGCTGTGTTATGGGGACGCAGGGCAGTGTGAGCTGTGTGATGGGGACACAGGGCAGTGTGAGCTGTGTTATGGGGACACAGGGCAGTGTGAGCTGTGTTATGGGGACACGGCAGTGTGAGCTGTGTTATGGGGACACAGAGCAGTGTGAGCTGTGTTACTGGGGCGCAGGGCAGTGTGAGCTGTGTTATGGGGACACAGGGCAGTGTGAGATGTGTTATGGGTACGCAGGGCAGTGTGAGATGTGTTGTGGGGAGACATGGCAGTGTGAGCTGTGTTATGGAGACGCAGGGCACTGTGATCTGTGTTGTGGGAACACGGCAGTGTGAGCTGTGTTATGGGGACACAGAGCAGTGTGAGCTGTTATGGGGACACAGGGCAGTGTGAGCTGTGTTTTGGGCATGCAGGGCAGTGTGAGCTGTGTTATGGGGACACAGAGCAGTGTGAGCTGTGTTATTGGGGCGCAGGGCAGTATGAGCTGTGTTATGGGGACACAGAGCAGTGTGAGCTGTGTTTGGGGACGCAGGGCAGTGTGAGCTGTGTTATGGGGACTCAGGGCAGTGTGAGCTGTGTGATGGGGACACGGCTGTGTGAGCTGTGTGATGGGAACACAGGGCAGTGTGAGCTGTGTTAAGGTGACACAGGGCAGTATGAGCTGTGTTATGGGGATGCAGGGCAGTGTGAGCTGTGTTGTGGGGACGCAGGGCAGTATGAGCTATGTTATGGGGACGCAGGGCAGTGTGAGCTGTATTATGGGGACACAGGGCAGTGTGAGCTGTGTTATGGGGACGCAGGGCAGTGTGAGCTGTGTTCTGGGGACTCAGGGCAGTATGGGCTGTGTTATGGGGACGCAGGGCAGTGTGAGCTGTGATATGGGGCACAGGGCAGTGTGAGCTGTGTTATGGGGACGCAGGGCAGTGTGAGCTGTGTTCTGGGGACGCAGGGCAGTATGAGCTGTTTTATGGGGACGCAGGGCAGTGTGAGCTGTGTTATGGGGACGCAGGGCAGTGTGAGCTGTGATATGGGTCACAGGGCAGTGTGAGCTGTGTTATGGGGACGCAGGGCAGTATGAGCTGTGTTATGGGGACGCAGGGCAGTGTGAGCTGTGTTATGGGGACACAGGGCAGTGTGAGCTGTGTTATGGGGATGCAGGGCAGTGTGAGCTGTGTTCTGGGGACGCAGGGCAGTATGAGCTGTGTTATGGGGACGCAGGGCAGTGTGAGCTGTGATATGGGGACACAGGCCAGTATGAGCTGTGTTATGGGGACGCAGGGCAGTGTGAGCTGTGTGATGGGGACACAGGGCAGTGTGAGCTGTGTTATGGGGACACAGGGCAGTGTGAGCTGTGTTATGGGATACAGTGCAGTAAGAGCTGTATTATGGGGACGCAGGGCAGTATGAGCTGTTTTATGGGGACGCAGGGCAGTGTGAGCTGTGTTATGGGGACACAGGGCAGTGTGAGCTGTGTTATGGGGACACAGGGCAGTGTGAGCTGTGTTATGGGGACACAGGGCAGTATGAGCTGTGTTATGGGGACGCAGGGCAGTGTGAGCTGTGTTATAGGGATGCAGGGCAGTGTGAGCTGTGTGTGGGGACACAGGGCAGTGTGAGCTGTGTTGTGGCAACACGGCAGTGTGAGCTGTGTTATGGGGACGCAGGGCAGTGTGAGCTGTGTTATGGGGACACGGCAGTGTGAGCTGTGTTATGGGGACACAGAGCAGTGTGAGCTGTGTTATTGGGGCGCAGGGCAGTGTGAGCTGTGTTATGGGGACACAGGGCAGTGTGAGCTGTGTTATGGGGACGCAGGGCAGTGTGAGATGTGTTGTGGGGACACATGGCAGTGTGAGCTGTGTTATGGGGACGCAGGGCACTGTGAGCTGTGTTGTGGGAACACGGCAGTGTGAGCTGTGTTATGGGGACACAGGGCAGTGTGAGCTGTGTTTTGGGGACACAGGGCAGTGTGAGCTGTGTTCTGGGGACGCAGGGCAGTATGAGCTGTGTTTTGGGGGCGCGGGGCAGTGTGAGCTGTGTTATGGGGACGCAGGGCCGTATGAGCTGTGTTATGGGGACGCAGGGCAGTGTGAGCTGTGTTATGGGGACACAGGGCAGTGTGAGCTGTGTTATGGGGATGCAGGGCAGTGTGAGCTGTGTTCTGGGGACGCAGGGCAGTATGAGCTGTGTTATGGGGACGCAGGGCAGTGTGAGCTGTGATATGGGGACACAGGCCAGTGTGAGCTGTGTTATGGGGACGCAGGGCAGTGTGAGCAGTGTGATGGGGACACGGCAGTGTGAGCTGTGTGATGGGGACACAGGGCAGTGTGAGCTGTGTGATGGGGACACAGGGCAGTGTGAGCTGTATTATGGGGACGCAGGGCAGTATGAGCTGTTTTATGGGGACGCAGGGCAGTGTGAGCTGTGTTATGGGGACACAGGGCAGTGTGATCTGTGTTATGGGGACACAGGGCAGTGTGAGCTGTGTTATGGGGACACAGGGCAGTATGAGCTGTGTTATGGGGACGCAGGGCAGTGTGAGCTGTGTTATGGGGATGCAGGGCAGTGTGAGCTGTGTGTGGGGACACAGGGCAGTGTGAGCTGTGTTGTGGCAACACGGCAGTGTGAGCTGTGTTATGGGGACGCAGGGCAGTGTGAGCTGTGTTATGGGGACACGGCAGTGTGAGCTGTGTTATGGGGACACAGAGCAGTGTGAGCTGTGTTACTGGGGCGCAGGGCAGTGTGAGCTGTGTTATGGGGACACAGGGCAGTGTGAGCTGTGTTATGGGTACGCAGGGCAGTGTGAGATGTGTTGTGGGGAGACATGGCAGTGTGAGCTGTGTTATGGAGACGCAGGGCACTGTGAGCTGTGTTGTGGGAACACGGCAGTGTGAGCTGTGTGATGGGGACACAGAGCAGTGTGAGCTGTTATGGGGACACAGGGCAGTGTGAGCTGTGTTTTGGGCATGCAGGGCAGTGTGAGCTGTGTTATGGGGACACAGAGCAGTGTGAGCTGTGTTATTGGGGCGCAGGGCAGTATGAGCTGTGTTATGGGGACACAGAGCAGTGTGAGCTGTGTTTGGGGACGCAGGGCAGTGTGAGCTGTGTTATGGGGATGCAGGGCAGTGTGAGCTGTGTTATGGGGACTCAGGGCAGTGTGAGCTGTGTGATGGGGACACGGCTGTGTGAGCTGTGTGATGGGAACACAGGGCAGTGTGAGCTGTGTTAAGGTGACACAGGGCAGTATGAGCTGTGTTATGGGGATGCAGGGCAGTGTGAGCTGTGTTGTGGGGACGCAGGGCAGTATGAGCTATGTTATGGGGACGCAGGGCAGTGTGAGCTGTATTATGGGGACACAGGGCAGTGTGAGCTGTGTTATGGGGACGCAGGGCAGTGTGAGCTGTGTTCTGGGGACTCAGGGCAGTATGGGCTGTGTTATGGGGACTCAGGGCAGTGTGAGCTGTGATATGGGGCACAGGGCAGTGTGAGCTGTGTTATGGGGACGCAGGGCAGTGTGAGCTGTGTTCTGGGGACGCAGGGCAGTATGAGCTGTGTTATGGGGACGCAGGGCAGTGTGAGCTGTGTTATGGGGACGCAGGGCAGTGTGAGCTGTGATATGGGTCACAGGGCAGTGTGAGCTGTGTTATGGGGACGCAGGGCAGTATGAGCTGTGTTATGGGGACGCAGGGCAGTGTGAGCTGTGTTATGGGGACACAGGGCAGTGTGAGCTGTGTTATGGGGATGCAGGGCAGTGTGAGCTGTGTTCTGGGGACGCAGGGCAGTATGAGCTGTGTTATGGGGACGCAGGGCAGTGTGAGCTGTGATATGGGGACACAGGCCAGTGTGAGCTGTGTTATGGGGACGCAGGGCAGTGTGAGCTGTGTGATGGGGACACGGCAGTGTGAGCTGTGTGATGGGGACACAGGGCAGTGTGAGCTGTGTTATGGGATACAGTGCAGTAAGAGCTGTATTATGGGGACGCAGGGCAGTATGAGCTGTTTTATGGGGACGCAGGGCAGTGTGAGCTGTGTTATGGGGACACAGGGCAGTGTGAGCTGTGTTATGGGGACACAGGGCAGTGTGAGCTGTGTTATGGGGACACAGGGCAGTATGAGCTGTGTTATGGGGACGCAGGGCAGTGTGAGCTGTGTTATAGGGATGCAGGGCAGTGTGAGCTGTGTGTGGGGACACAGGGCAGTGTGAGCTGTGTTGTGGCAACACGGCAGTGTGAGCTGTGTTATGGGGACGCAGGGCAGTGTGAGCTGTGTTATGGGGACACGGCAGTGTGAGCTGTGTTATGGGGACACAGAGCAGTGTGAGCTGTGTTATTGGGGCGCAGGGCAGTGTGAGCTGTGTTATGGGGACACAGGGCAGTGTGAGCTGTGTTATGGGGACGCAGGGCAGTGTGAGATGTGTTGTGGGGACACATGGCAGTGTGAGCTGTATTATAGGGACACAGGGCAGTGTGAGCTGTGTTATGGGGACACAGGGCAGTGTGAGCTGTGTTATGGGGACGCAGGGCAGTGTGAGATGTGTTGTGGGGACACATGGCAGTGTGAGCTGTGTTATGGGGACGCAGGGCACTGTGAGCTGTGTTGTGGGAACACGGCAGTGTGAGCTGTGTTATGGGGACACAGGGCAGTGTGAGCTGTGTTTTGGGGACACAGGGCAGTGTGAGCTGTGTTATTGGCGCGCAGGGCAGTGTGAGCTGTGTTATGGGGACACAGAGCAGTGTGAGCTGTGTTTGGGGACGCAGGGCAGTGTGAGCTGTGTTGTGGGAACACGGCAGTGTGAGCTGTGTTATGGGGACACAGAGCAGTGTGAGCTGTGTTTTGGGGATGCAGGGCAGTGTGAGCTGTGTTATGGGGACACAGAGCAGTGTGAGCTGTGTTGTGGGAACACGGCAGTGTGAGCTGTGTGATGGGGACACAGGGCAGTGTGAGCTGTGTTTTGGGAATGCAGGGCAGTGTGAGCTGTGTTATGGGGACACGGCAGTGTGAGCTGTGTGATGGGGACACAGGGCAGTGTGAGCTGTGTTTTGGGAATGCAGGGCAGTGTGAGCTGTGTTATGGGAATGCAGGGCAGTGTGAGCTGTGTTATGGGGACACAGAGCAATGTGAGCTGTGTTGTGGGAACACGGCAGTGTGAGCTGTGTTATGGGGATGCAGGGCAGTGTGAGCTGTGTTATGGGGACGCAGGGCAGTGTGAGCTGTGTGATGGGGACACGGCTGTGTGAGCTGTGTGATGGGAACACAGGGCAGTGTGAGCTGTGTTAAGGTGACACAGGGCAGTATGAGCTGTGTTATGGGGATGCAGGGCAGTGTGAGCTGTGTTATGGGGACGCAGGGCAGTGTGAGATGTATTATTGGGACACAGGGCAGTGTGAGCTGTGTTATGGGGACGCAGGGCAGTGTGAGCTGTGTTCTGGGGACTCAGGGCAGTATGGGCTGTGTTATGGGGATGCAGGGCAGTGTGAGCTGTGATATGGGTCACAGGGCAGTGTGAGCTGTGTTATGGGGACGCAGGGCAGTGTGAGCTGTGTTCTGGTGACGCAGGGCAGTATGAGCTGTGTTATGGGGACGCAGGGCAGTGTGAGCTGTGTTATGGGGACGCAGGGCAGTATGAGCTGTGTTATGGGGACGCAGGGCAGTGTGAGCTGTGTTATGGGGACACAGGGCAGTGTGAGCTGTGTTATGGGGATGCAGGGCAGTGTGAGCTGTGTTCTGGGGACGCAGGGCAGTATGAGCTGTGTTATGGGGACGCAGGGCAGTGTGAGCTGTGATATGGGGACACAGGCCAGTGTGAGCTGTGTTATGGGGACGCAGGGCAGTGTGAGCAGTGTGATGCGGACACGGCAGTGTGAGCTGTGTGATGGGGACACAGGGCAGTGTGAGCTGTGTGATGGGGACACAGGGCAGTGTGAGCTGTATTATGGGGACGCAGGGCAGTATGAGCTGTTTTATGGGGACGCAGGGCAGTGTGAACTGTGTTATGGGGACACAGGGCAGTGTGAGCTGTGTTATGCGGACACAGGGCAGTGTGAGCTGTGTTATGGGGACACAGGGCAGTATGAGCTGTGTTATGGGGACGCAGGGCAGTGTGAGCTGTGTTATGGGGATGCAGGGCAGTGTGAGCTGTGTGTGGGGACACAGGGCAGTGTGAGCTGTGTTGTGGCAACACGGCAGTGTGAGCTGTGTTATGGGGACGCAGGGCAGTGTGAGCTGTGTTATGGGGACACGGCAGTGTGAGCTGTGTTATGGGGACACAGAGCAGTGTGAGCTGTGTTACTGGGGCGCAGGGCAGTGTGAGCTGTGTTATGGGGACACAGGGCAGTGTGAGCTGTGTTATGGGTACGCAGGGCAGTGTGAGATGTGTTGTGGGGAGACATGGCAGTGTGAGCTGTGTTATGGGGACGCAGGGCACTGTGAGCTGTGTTGTGGGAACACGGCAGTGTGAGCTGTGTTATGGGGACACAGAGCAGTGTGAGCTGTTATGGGGACACAGGGCAGTGTGAGCTGTGTTTTGGGGATGCAGGGCAGTGTGAGCTGTGTTATGGGGACACAGAGCAGTGTGAGCTGTGTTATTGGTGCGCAGGGCAGTGTGAGCTGTGTTATGGGGACACAGAGCAGTGTGAGCTGTGTTTGGGGACGCAGGGCAGTGTGAGCTGTGTTGTGGGAACACGGCAGTGTGAGCTGTGTTATGGGGACACAGGGCAGTGTGAGTTGTGTTTTGGGGATGCAGGGCAGTGTGAGCTGTGTTATGGGGACACAGAGCAGTGTGAGCTGTGTTGTGGGAACACGGCAGTGTGAGATGTGTGATGGGGACACGGCAGTGTGAGATGTGTGATGGGGACACAGGGCAGTGTGAGCTGTGTTTTGGGAATGCAGGGCAGTGTGAGCTGTGTTATGGGGACACAGAGCAATGTGAGCTGTGTTGTGGGAACACGGCAGTGTGAGCTGTGTTATGGGGACACAGAGCAGTGTGAGCTGTGTTATGGGGACACAGAGCAGTGTGAGCTGTGTTATTGGGGCACAGGGCAGTGTGGGCTGTGTTATGGGGACACAGAGCAGTGTGAGCTGTGTTGTGGGGACACAGAGCAGTGTGAGCTGTTATGGGGACACAGGGCAGTGTGAGCTGTGTTGTGGGAACACGGCAGTGTGAGCTGTGTTATGGGGACACAGAGCAGTGTGAGCTGTGTTTTGGGGATGCAGGGCAGTGTGAGCTGTGTTATGGGGACACAGAGCAGTGTGAGCTGTGTTGTGGGAACACGGCAGTGTGAGCTGTGTGATGGGGACACAGGGCAGTGTGAGCTGTGTTTTGGGAATGCAGGGCAGTGTGAGCTGTGTTATGGGGACACGGCAGTGTGAGCTGTGTGATGGGGACACAGGGCAGTGTGAGCTGTGTTTTGGGAATGCAGGGCAGTGTGAGCTGTGTTATGGGAATGCAGGGCAGTGTGAGCTGTGTTATGGGGACACAGAGCAATGTGAGCTGTGTTGTGGGAACACGGCAGTGTGAGCTGTGTTATGGGGATGCAGGGCAGTGTGAGCTGTGTTATGGGGACGCAGGGCAGTGTGAGCTGTGTGATGGGGACACGGCTGTGTGAGCTGTGTGATGGGAACACAGGGCAGTGTGAGCTGTGTTAAGGTGACACAGGGCAGTATGAGCTGTGTTATGGGGATGCAGGGCAGTGTGAGCTGTGTTATGGGGACGCAGGGCAGTGTGAGATGTATTATTGGGACACAGGGCAGTGTGAGCTGTGTTATGGGGACGCAGGGCAGTGTGAGCTGTGTTCTGGGGACTCAGGGCAGTATGGGCTGTGTTATGGGGATGCAGGGCAGTGTGAGCTGTGATATGGGTCACAGGGCAGTGTGAGCTGTGTTATGGGGACGCAGGGCAGTGTGAGCTGTGTTCTGGTGACGCAGGGCAGTATGAGCTGTGTTATGGGGACGCAGGGCAGTGTGAGCTGTGTTATGGGGACGCAGGGCAGTATGAGCTGTGTTATGGGGACACAGAGCAGTGTGAGCTGTTATGGGGACACAGGGCAGTGTGAGCTGTGTTGTGGGAACACGGCAGTGTGAGCTGTGTTATGGGGACACAGAGCAGTGTGAGCTGTGTTTTGGGGATGCAGGGCAGTGTGAGCTGTGTTATGGGGACACAGAGCAGTGTGAGCTGTGTTGTGGGAACACGGCAGTGTGAGCTGTGTGATGGGGACACAGGGCAGTGTGAGCTGTGTTTTGGGAATGCAGGGCAGTGTGAGCTGTGTTATGGGGACACGGCAGTGTGAGCTGTGTGATGGGGACACAGGGCAGTGTGAGCTGTGTTTTGGGAATGCAGGGCAGTGTGAGCTGTGTTATGGGAATGCAGGGCAGTGTGAGCTGTGTTATGGGGACACAGAGCAATGTGAGCTGTGTTGTGGGAACACGGCAGTGTGAGCTGTGTTATGGGGATGCAGGGCAGTGTGAGCTGTGTTATGGGGACGCAGGGCAGTGTGAGCTGTGTGATGGGGACACGGCTGTGTGAGCTGTGTGATGGGAACACAGGGCAGTGTGAGCTGTGTTAAGGTGACACAGGGCAGTATGAGCTGTGTTATGGGGATGCAGGGCAGTGTGAGCTGTGTTATGGGGACGCAGGGCAGTGTGAGATGTATTATTGGGACACAGGGCAGTGTGAGCTGTGTTATGGGGACGCAGGGCAGTGTGAGCTGTGTTCTGGGGACTCAGGGCAGTATGGGCTGTGTTATGGGGATGCAGGGCAGTGTGAGCTGTGATATGGGTCACAGGGCAGTGTGAGCTGTGTTATGGGGACGCAGGGCAGTGTGAGCTGTGTTCTGGTGACGCAGGGCAGTATGAGCTGTGTTATGGGGACGCAGGGCAGTGTGAGCTGTGTTATGGGGACGCAGGGCAGTATGAGCTGTGTTATGGGGACGCAGGGCAGTGTGAGCTTTGTTATGGGGACACAGGGCAGTGTGAGCTGTGTTATGGGGATGCAGGGCAGTGTGAGCTGTGTTCTGGGGACGCAGGGCAGTATGAGCTGTGTTATGGGGACGCAGGGCAGTGTGAGCTGTGATATGGGGACACAGGCCAGTGTGAGCTGTGTTATGGGGACGCAGGGCAGTGTGAGCAGTGTGATGGGGACACGGCAGTGTGAGCTGTGTGATGGGGACACAGGGCAGTGTGAGCTGTGTGATGGGGACACAGGGCAGTGTGAGCTGTATTATGGGGACGCAGGGCAGTATGAGCTGTTTTATGGGGACGCAGGGCAGTGTGAACTGTGTTATGGGGACACAGGGCAGTGTGAGCTGTGTTATGGGGACACAGGGCAGTGTGAGCTGTGTTATGGGGACACAGGGCAGTATGAGCTGTGTTATGGGGACGCAGGGCAGTGTGAGCTGTGTTATGGGGATGCAGGGCAGTGTGAGCTGTGTGTGGGGACACAGGGCAGTGTGAGCTGTGTTGTGGCAACACGGCAGTGTGAGCTGTGTTATGGGGACGCAGGGCAGTGTGAGCTGTGTTATGGGGACACGGCAGTGTGAGCTGTGTTATGGGGACACAGAGCAGTGTGAGCTGTGTTACTGGGGCGCAGGGCAGTGTGAGCTGTGTTATGGGGACACAGGGCAGTGTGAGCTGTGTTATGGGTACGCAGGGCAGTGTGAGATGTGTTGTGGGGAGACATGGTAGTGTGAGCTGTGTTATGGGGACGCAGGGCACTGTGAGCTGTGTTGTGGGAACACGGCAGTGTTAGCTGTGTTATGGGGACACAGAGCAGTGTGAGCTGTTATGGGGACACAGGGCAGTGTGAGCTGTGTTTTGGGGATGCAGGGCAGTGTGAGCTGTGTTATGGGGACACAGAGCAGTGTGAGCTGTGTTATTGGTGCGCAGGGCAGTGTGAGCTGTGTTATGGGGACACAGAGCAGTGTGAGCTGTGTTTGGGGATGCAGGGCAGTGTGAGCTGTGTTGTGGGAACACGGCAGTGTGAGCTGTGTTATGGGGACACAGGGCAGTGTGAGTTGTGTTTTGGGGATGCAGGGCAGTGTGAGCTGTGTTATGGGGACACAGAGCAGTGTGAGCTGTGTTGTGGGAACACGGCAGTGTGAGATGTGTGATGGGGACACGGCAGTGTGAGATGTGTGATGGGGACACAGGGCAGTGTGAGCTGTGTTTTGGAAATGCAGGGCAGTGTGAGCTGTGTTATGGGGACACAGAGCAATGTGAGCTGTGTTGTGGGAACACGGCAGTGTGAGCTGTGTTATGGGGACACAGAGCAGTGTGAGCTGTGTTATGGGGACACAGAGCAGTGTGAGCTGTGTTATTGGGGCACAGGGCAGTGTGGGCTGTGTTATGGGGACACAGAGCAGTGTGAGCTGTGTTGTGGGGACACAGAGCAGTGTGAGCTGTTATGGGGACACAGGGCAGTGTGAGCTGTGTTATGGGGATGCAGGGCAGTGTGAGCTGTGTTATGGGGACACAGAGCAGTGTGAGCTGTGTTATTGGGGCGCAGGGCAGTGTGAGCTGTATTATGGGACACAGAGCAGTGTGAGCTGTGTTATGGGGAGGCAGGGCAGTGTGAGCTGTGTTATGGGGATGCAGGGCAGTGTGAGCTGTGTTATAGGGACACAGAGCAGTGTGAGCTGTGTTATTGGGGCGCAGGGCAGTGTGAGCTGTGTTATGGGGACACAGGGCAGTGTGAGCTGTGTTATGGGGACACAGAGCAGTGTGAGCTGTGTTATGGGACACAGAGCAGTGTGAGCTGTGTTATGGGGACTCAGGGCAGTGTGAGCTGTGTTATGGGGATGCAGGGCAGTGTGAGCTGTGTTATGGGGACACAGAGCAGTGTGAGCTGTGTTATGGGGACGCAGGGCAGTGTGAGCTGTGTTATGGGGACGCAGGGCAGCGTGAGCTGTGTGATGGGGACACGGCAGTGTGAGCTGTGTGATGGGGACACAGGGCAGTGTGATCTGTGTTATGGGACAAGGGGCAGTATGAGCTGTGTTATGGGGACGCAGGGCAGTGTTAGCTGTGTTATGGGGACGCAGAGCAGTGTGAGCTGTGTGATGGGGACACGGCAGTGTGAG
This sequence comes from Chiloscyllium plagiosum, assembly GCF_037043375.1. Classification (NCBI taxonomy): domain Eukaryota; kingdom Metazoa; phylum Chordata; class Chondrichthyes; order Orectolobiformes; family Hemiscylliidae; genus Chiloscyllium; species Chiloscyllium plagiosum. Next base: position 38,808,020 of record NW_028270177.1, read on the forward strand.
CTGTGTGTTGGGGACACAGGGCAGTGTGAGCTGTGTGATGGGACACAGGGCAGTAAGAGCTGTGTTATGGGGACGCAGGGCAGTGTGAGCTGTGTTATGGGGACGCAGGGCAGTATGAGCTGTGTTATGGGGCGGAGGGCTGTGTGAGCTGTCTAATGGGGACACAGGGCAGTGTGAGCTGTGTTATGGGGACACAGGGCAGTGTGAGCTGTGTTATGGGGACACAGGGCAGTGTGAGCTGTGTTCTGGGGACGCAGTGCAGTGTGAGCTGTGTTATGGGGACACAGGACAGTGTGAGCTGTGTGATGGGGACACAGCTGTGTGAGCTGTGTGATGGGGCACAGAGCAGTGTGAGCTGTGTTATGGGGACACATGGCAGTATGAGCTGTGTTATGGGGACGCAGGGCAGTGTGAGCTGTGTTATGGGGACGCAGGGCAGTGTGAGCTGTGTTCTGGGGACGCAGGGCAGCGTGAGCTGTGTGATGGGGACACGGCAGTGTGAGCTGTGTGATGGGGACACAGGGCAGTGTGATCTGTGTTATGGGACGCAGGGCAGTATGAGCTGTGTTATGGGGACGCAGGGCAGTGTGAGCTGTGTTATGGGGACACAGGGCAGTGTGAGCTGTGTTATGGGGATGCAGGGCAGTGTGAGCTGTGTTCTGGGGACGCAGGGCAGTATGAGCTGTGTTATGGGGACGCAGGGCAGTGTGAGCTGTGATATGGGGACACAGGCCAGTGTGAGCTGTGTTATGGGGATGCAGGGCAGTGTGAGCTGTGTTATGGGGACGCAGGGCAGTGTGAGCTGTGTGATGGGGACACGGCAGTGTGAGCTGTGTGATGGGGACACAGGGCAGTGTGAGCTGTGTTATGGGACACAGTGCAGTAAGAGCTGTATTATGGGGACGCAGGGCAGTATGAGCTGTTTTATGGGGACGCAGGGCAGTGTGAGCTGTGTGATGGGGACACGGCAGTGTGAGCTGTGTTATGGGGACACAGGGCAGTGTGAGCTGTGTTATGGGGACACAGGGCAGTGTGAGCTGTGTTATGGGGATGCAGGGCAGTGTGAGCTGTGTTCTGGGGACGCAGGGCAGTATGAGCTGTGTTATGGGGACGCAGGGCAGTGTGAGCTGTGATATGGGGACACAGGCAAGTGTGAGCTGTGTTATGGGGACGCAGGGCAGTGTGAGCTGTGTGATGGGGACACGGCAGTGTGAGCTGTGTGATGGGGACACAGGGCAGTGTGAGCTGTGTTATGGGACACAGTGCAGTAAGAGCTGTATTATGGGGACGCAGGGCAGTATGAGCTGTTTTATGGGGACGCAGGGCAGTGTGAGCTGTGTGATGGGGACACGGCAGTGTGAGCTGTGTTATGGGGACACAGGGCAGTGTGAGCTGTGTTATGGGGACACAGGGCAGTATGAGCTGTGTTATGGGGACGCAGGGCAGTGTGAGCTGTGTTATGGGGATGCAGGGCAGTGTGAGCTGTGTGTGGGGACACAGGGCAGTGTGAGCTGTGTTGTGGCAACACGGCAGTGTGAGCTGTGTTATGGGGACGCAGGGCAGTGTGAGCTGTGTTATGGGGACACGGCAGTGTGAGCTGTGTTATGGGGACACAGAGCAGTGTGAGCTGTGTTATTGGGGCGCAGGGCAGTGTGAGCTGTGTTATGGGGACACAGGGCAGTGTGAGCTGTGTTATGGGGACACATGGCAGTGTGAGCTGTGTTATGGGGACGCAGGGCACTGTGAGCTGTTATGGGGACACAGGGCAGTGTGAGCTGTGTTTTGGGGATGCAGGGCAGTGTGAGCTCTGTTATGGGGACACAGAGCAGTGTGAGCTGTGTTTGGGGACGCAGGGCAGTGTGAGCTGTGTTGTGGGAACACGGCAGTGTGAGCTGTGTTATGGGGACACGGCAGTGTGAGCTGTGTGATGGGGACACAGGGCAGTGTGAGCTGTGTTTTGGGAATGCAGGGCAGTGTGAGCTGTGTTAAGGGGACACAGAGCAATGTGAGCTGTGTTATGGGAACACGGCAGTGTGAGCTGTGTTATGGGGACACAGAGCAGTGTGAGCTGTGTTCTGGGGACGCAGGGCAGTGTGAGCTGTGTTTGGGGACGCAGGGCAGTATGAGCTGTGTTATGGGGACGCAGGGCAGTGTGAGCTGTGTTATGGGGACGCAGGGCAGTGTTAGCTGTGTTATGGGGACGCAGAGCAGTGTGAGCTGTGTGATGGGGACACGGCAGTGTGAGCTGTGTGTTGGGGACACAGGGCAGTGTGAGCTGTGTGATGGGACACAGGGCAGTAAGAGCTGTGTTATGGGGACGCAGGGCAGTGTGAGCTGTGTTATGGGGACGCAGGGCAGTATGAGCTGTGTTATGGGGCGCAGGGCTGTGTGAGCTGTGTTATGGGGACACAGGGCAGTGTGAGCTGTGTTATGGGGACGCAGGGCAGTGTGAGCTGTGTTATGGGGACACAGAGCAGTGTGAGCTGTGTTATGGGGACGCAGGGCAGTGTGAGCTGTGTTATGGGGACGCAGGGCAGCGTGAGCTGTGTGATGGGGACACGGCAGTGTGAGCTGTGTGATGGGGACACAGGGCAGTGTGATCTGTGTTATGGGACACAGGGCAGTTTGAGCTGTGTTATGGGGACGCAGGGCAGTGTGAGCTGTGTTATGGGGACGCAGGGCAGTGTTAGCTGTGTTATGGGGACGCAGAGCAGTGTGAGCTGTGTTATGGGGACGCAGGGCAGTGTGAGCTGTGTGATGGGGACACGGCAGTGTGAGCTGTGTGTTGGGGACACAGGGCATTGTGAGCTGTGTTATGGGACACAGGGCAGTAAGAGCTGTGTTATGGGGACTCAGGGCAGTGTGAGCTGTGTTATGGGGACGCAGGGCAGTATGAGCTGTGTTATGGGGCGCAGGGCAGTGTGAGATGTGTTATGGGGACACAGGGCAGTGTGAGCTGTGTTATGGGGACACAGGGCAGTGTGAGCTGTGTTATGGGGACACAGGGCAGTGTGAGCTGTGTTATGGGGACACAGGGCAGTGTGAGCTGTGTTGTGGGGACACAGGGCAGTGTGAGCTGTGTTGTGGGAACACGGCAGTGTGAGCTGTGTTATGGGGACGCAGGGCAGTGTGAGCTGTGTTATGGGGACGCAGGGCAGTGTGAGCTGTGTTATGGGGACACTGAGCAGTGTGAGCTGTGTTATGGGGACACAGGGCAGTGTGAGCTGTGTTATGGGGACACAGGGCAGTGTGAGCTGTGTTGTGGGGACACAGGGCAGTGTGAGCTGTGTTATGGGGACGCAGGGCACTGTGAGCTGTGTTGTGGGAACACGGCAGTGTGAGCTGTGTTATGGGGACACAGAGCAGTGTGAGCTGTGTTATGGGGACACAGGGCAGTGTGAGCTGTGTTTTGGGCATGCAGGGCAGTGTGAGCTGTGTTATGGGGACACAGAGCAGTGTGAGCTGTGTTATTGGGGCGCAGGGCAGTATGAGCTGTGTTATGGGGACACAGAGCAGTGTGAGCTGTGTTTGGGGATGCAGGGCAGTGTGAGCTGTGTTATGGGGATGCAGGGCAGTGTGAGCTGTGTGATGGGGACACGGCTGTGTGAGCTGTGTGATGGGAACACAGGGCAGTGTGAGCTGTGTTAAGGTGACACAGGGCAGTATGAGCTGTGTTATGGGGATGCAGGGCAGTGTGAGCTGTGTTGTGGGGACGCAGGGCAGTATGAGCTATGTTATGGGGACGCAGGGCAGTGTGAGCTGTATTATGGGGACACAGGGCAGTGTGAGCTGTGTTATGGGGACGCAGGGCAGTGTGAGCTGTGTTCTGGGGACTCAGGGCAGTATGGGCTGTGTTATGGGGACGCAGGGCAGTGTGAGCTGTGATATGGGGCACAGGGCAGTGTGAGCTGTGTTATGGGGACGCAGGGCAGTGTGAGCTGTTTTCTGGGGACGCAGGGCAGTATGAGCTGTGTTATGGGGACGCAGGGCAGTGTGAGCTGTGTTATGGGGACGCAGGGCAGTGTGAGCTGTGATATGGGTCACAGGGCAGTGTGAGCTGTGTTATGGGGACGCAGGGCAGTATGAGCTGTGTTATGGGGACGCAGGACAGAGTGAGCTGTGTTATGGGGACACAGGGCAGTGTGAGCTGTGTTATGGGGATGCAGGGCAGTGTGAGCTGTGTTCTGGGGACGCAGGGCAGTATGAGCTGTGTTATGGGGACGCAGGGCAGTGTGAGCTGTGATATGGGGACACAGGCCAGTGTGAGCTGTGTTATGGGGACGCAGGGCAGTGTGAGCTGTGTGATGGGGACACGGCAGTGTGAGCTGTGTGATGGGGACACAGAGCAGTGTGAGCTGTGTTATGGGATACAGTGCAGTAAGAGCTGTATTATGGGGACGCAGGGCAGTATGAGCTGTTTTATGGGGACGCAGGGCAGTGTGAGCTGTGTTATGGGGACACAGGGCAGTGTGAGCTGTGTTATGGGGACACAGGACAGTGTGAGCTGTGTTATGGGGACACAGGGCAGTATGAGCTGTGTTATGGGGACGCAGGGCAGTGTGAGCTGTGTTATGGGGATGCAGGGCAGTGTGAGCTGTGTGTGGGGACACAGGGCAGTGTGAGCTGTGTTGTGGCAACACGGCAGTGTGAGCTGTGTTATGGGGACGCAGGGCAGTGTGAGCTGTGTTATGGGGACACGGCAGTGTGAGCTGTGTTATGGGGACACAGAGCAGTGTGAGCTGTGTTATTGGGGCGCAGGGCAGTGTGAGCTGTGTTATGGGGACACAGGGCAGTGTGAGCTGTGTTATGGGGACGCAGGGCAGTGTGAGATGTGTTGTGGGGACACATGGCAGTGTGAGCTGTGTTATGGGGACGCAGGGCACTGTGAGCTGTGTTGTGGGAACACGGCAGTGTGAGCTGTGTTATGGGGACACAGGGCAGTGTGAGCTGTGTTTTGGGGACACAGGGCAGTGTGAGCTGTGTTATTGGGGCGCAGGGCAGTGTGAGCTGTGTTATGGGGACACAGAGCAGTGTGAGCTGTGTTTGGGGACGCAGGGCAGTGTGAGCTGTGTTGTGGGAACACGGCAGTGTGAGCTGTGTTATGGGGACACAGAGCAGTGTGAGCTGTGTTTTGGGGATGCAGGGCAGTGTGAGCTGTGTTATGGGGACACAGAGCAGTGTGAGCTGTGTTGTGGGAACACGGCAGTGTGAGCTGTGTGATGGGGACACAGGGCAGTGTGAGCTGTGTTTTGGGAATGCAGGGCAGTGTGAGCTGTGTTATGGGGACACGGCAGTGTGAGCTGTGTGATGGGGACACAGGGCAGTGTGAGCTGTGTTTTGGGAATGCAGGGCAGTGTGAGCTGTGTTATGGGAATGCAGGGCAGTGTGAGCTGTGTTATGGGGACACAGAGCAATGTGAGCTGTGTTGTGGGAACACGGCAGTGTGAGCTGTGTTATGGGGATGCAGGGCAGTGTGAGCTGTGTTATGGGGACGCAGGGCAGTGTGAGCTGTGTGATGGGGACACGGCTGTGTGAGCTGTGTGATGGGAACACAGGGCAGTGTGAGCTGTGTTAAGGTGACACAGGGCAGTATGAGCTGTGTTATGGGGATGCAGGGCAGTGTGAGCTGTGTTATGGGGACGCAGGGCAGTGTGAGATGTATTATGGGGACACAGGGCAGTGTGAGCTGTGTTATGGGGACGCAGGGCAGTGTGAGCTGTGTTCTGGGGACTCAGGGCAGTATGGGCTGTGTTATGGGGACGCAGGGCAATGTGAGCTGTGATATGGGTCACAGGGCAGTGTGAGCTGTGTTATGGGGACGCAGGGCAGTGTGAGCTGTGTTCTGGGGACGCAGGGCAGTATGAGCTGTGTTATGGGGACGCAGGACAGTGTGAGCTGTGTTATGGGGACGCAGGGCAGTATGAGCTGTGTTATGGGGACGCAGGGCAGTGTGAGCTGTGTTATGGGGACACAGGGCAGTGTGAGCTGTGTTATGGGGATGCAGGGCAGTGTGAGCTGTGTTCTGGGGACGCAGGGCAGTATGAGCTGTGTTATGGGGACGCAGGGCAGTGTGAGCTGTGATATGGGGACAGAGGCCAGTGTGAGCTGTGTTATGGGGACGCAGGGCAGTGTGAGCTGTGTGATGGGGACACGGCAGTGTGAGCTGTGTGATGGGGACACAGGGCAGTGTGAGCTGTGTGATGGGTACACAGGGCAGTGTGAGCTGTATTATGGGGACGCAGGGCAGTATGAGCTGTTTTATGGGGACGCAGGGCAGTGTGAGCTGTGTTATTGGGACACAGGGCAGTGTGAGCTGTGTTATGGGGACACAGGGCAGTGTGAGCTGTGTTATGGGGACGCAGGGCAGTGTGAGCTGTGTTATGGGGATGCAGGGCAGTGTGAGCTGTGTGTGGGGACACAGGGCAGTGTGAGCTGTGTTGTGGCAACACGGCAGTGTGAGCTGTGTTATGGGGACGCAGGGCAGTGTGAGCTGTGTTATGGAGACACAGGGCAGTGTGAGCTGTGTTATGGGGACGCAGGGCAGTATGAGCTGTGTTATGGGGACGCAGGGCAGTGTGAGCTGTGTTATGGGGACTCGGCAGTGTGAGCTGTGTTATGGGGACACAGAGCAGTGTGAGCTGTGTTACTGGGGCGCAGGGCAGTGTGAGCTGTGTTATGGGGACACAGGGCAGTGTGAGCTGTGTTATGGGTACGCAGGGCAGTGTGAGATGTGTTGTGGGGAGACATGGCAGTGTGAGCTGTGTTATGGGGACGCAGGGCACTGTGAGCTGTGTTGTGGGAACACGGCAGTGTGAGCTGTGTTATGGGGACACAGAGCAGTGTGAGCTGTTATGGGGACACAGGGCAGTGTGAGCTGTGTTTTGGGGATGCAGGGCAGTGTGAGGTGTGTTATGGGGACACAGAGCAGTGTGCCTGTGTTATTGGTGCGCAGGGCAGTGTGAGCTGTGTTATGGGGACACAGAGCAGTGTGAGCTGTGTTTGGGGACGCAGGGCAGTGTGAGCTGTGTTGTGGGAACACGGCAGTGTGAGCTGTGTTATGGGGACACAGGGCAGTGTGAGTTGTGTTTTGGGGATGCAGGGCAGTGTGAGCTGTGTTATGGGGACACAGAGCAGTGTGAGCAGTGTTGTGGGAACACGGCAGTGTGAGATGTGTGATGGGGACACGGCAGTGTGAGATGTGTGATGGGGACACGGCAGTGTGAGCTGTGTGTTGGGGACACAGGGCAGTGTGAGCTGTGTGATGGGACACAGGGCAGTAAGAGCTGTGTTATGGGGACGCAGGGCAGTGTGAGCTGTGTTATGGGGCGCAGGGCTGTGTGAGCTGTGTTATGGGGACACAGGGCAGTGTGAGCTGTGTTATGGGGACACAGGGCAGTGTGAGCTGTGTTATGGGGACACAGGGCAGTATGAGCTGTGTTATGGGGACGCAGGGCAGTGTGAGCTGTGTTATGGGGACACAGGGCAGTGTGAGCTGTGTTGTGGGGACACAGGGCAGTGTGAGCTGTGTTGTGGGAACACGGCAGTGTGAGCTGTGTTATGGGGACGCAGGGCAGTGTGAGCTGTGTTATGGGGACGCAGGGCAGTGTGAGCTGTGTTATGGGGACACAGAGCAGTGTGAGCTGTGTTATGGGGACACAGAGCAGTGTGAGCTGTGTTATGGGGACACAGGGCAGTGTGAGCTGTGTTGTGGGGACACAGGGCAGTGTGAGCTGTGTTGTGGGAACACGGCAGTGTGAGCTGTGTTATGGGGACGCAGGGCAGTGTGAGCTGTGTTATGGGGACGCAGGGCAGTGTGAGCTGTGTTATGGGGACACAGAGCAGTGTGAGCTGTGTTATGGGGACACAGAGCAGTGTGAGCTCTGTTATTGGGGCGCAGGGCAGTGTGAGCTGTGTTACGGGGACATAGGGCAGTGTGAGCTGTGTTATGGGGACACAGGGCAGTGTGAGCTGTGTTGTGGGGACACAGGGCAGTGTGAGCTGTGTTATGGGGACGCAGGGCACTGTGAGCTGTGTTGTGGGAACACGGCAGTGTGAGCTGTGTTATGGGGACACAGAGCAGTGTGAGCTGTGTTATGGGGACACAGGGCAGTGTGAGCTAGATTTTGGGCATGCAGGGCAGTGTGAGCTGTGTTATGGGGACACAGAGCAGTGTGAGCTGTGTTTGGGGACGCAGGGCAGTGTGAGCTGTGTTATGGGGATGCAGGGCAGTGTGAGCTGTGTTAAGGTGACACAGGGCAGTATGAGCTGTGTTATGGGGACGCAGGGCAGTGTGAGCTGTATTATGGGGACACAGGGCAGTGCGAGCTGTGTTATGGGGACGCAGGGCAGTGTGAGCTGTGTTCTGGGGACGCAGGGCAGTGTGAGCTGTGATATGGGTCACAGGGCAGTGTGAGCTGTGTTATGGGGACGCAGAGCAGTGTGAGCTGTGTTCTGGGGACGCAGGGCAGTATGAGCTGTGTTATGGGGACGCAGGGCAGTGTGAGCTGTGTCATGGGGACGCAGGGAAGTATGAGCTGTGTTATGGGGCGCAGGGCAGTGTGAGCTGTGTTATGGGGACACAGGGCAGTGTGAGCTGTGTTATGGGGACGCAGGGCAGTGTGAGCTGTGTTCTGGGGACGCAGTGCAGTATGAGCTGTGTTTTGGGAACGCAGGGCAGTGTGAGCTGTGATATGGGGACACAGGCCAGTGTGAGCTGTGTTATGGGGACGCAGGGCAGTGTGAGCTGTGATATGGGGACACGGCAGTGTGAGCTGTGTGGTGGGGACACAGGGCAGTGTGAGCTGTGTTATGGGACACAGGGCAGTAAGAGCTGTGTTATGGGGACGCAGGGCAGTGTGAGCTGTGTTATGGGGACGCAGGGCAGTATGAGCTGTGTTATGGGGACGCAGGGCAGTGTGAGCTGTGTTATGGGGACACAGGGCAGTGTGAGCTGTGTTATGGGGACACAGGGCAGTGTGAGCTGTGTTATGGGGACACAGGGCAGTGTGAGCTGTGTTGTGGGGACACAGGGTAGTGTGAGCTGTGTTGTGGGAACACGGCAGTGTGAGCTGTGTTATGGGGACGCAGGGCAGTGTGAGCTGTGTTATGGGGACATGGCAGTGTGAGCTGTGTTATGGGGACACAGAGCAGTGTGAGCTGTGTTATGGGGACACAGAGCAGTGTGAGCTGTGTTATTGGGGCGCAGGGCAGTGTGAGCTGTGTTATGGGGACACAGGGCAGTGTGAGCTGTGTTATGGGGACGCAGGGCAGTGTGAGATGTGTTGTGGGGACACATGGCAGTGTGAGCTGTTTTATGGGGACGCAGGGCACTGTTAGCTGTGTTGTGGGAACACGGCAGTGTGAGCTGTGTTATGGGGACACAGAGCAGTGAGAGCTGTGTTATGGGGACACAGGGCAGTGTGAGCTGTGTTTGGGGACGCAGGGCAGTGTGAGCTGTGTTATGGGGATGCAGGGCAGTGTGAGCTGTGTTATGGGGACGCAGGGCAGTGTGAGCTGTGTTTTGGAGGCGCAGGCCAGTGTGAGCTGTGTTATGGGGACACAGGGCAGTCTTAGCTGTGTTATGGGAACGCAGGGCAGTGTGAGCTGTGTTATGGGGACACGGGGCAGTATGAGCTTTGTTAAGGGGACACAGGGCAGTTTGAGCTGTGTTATGGGGACGCAGGGCAGTGTGAGCTGTGTTTTGGAGGCGCAGGCCAGTGTGAGCTGTGTTATGGGGACACAGGGCAGTCTTAGCTGTGTTATGGTGACACAGGGCAGTGTGATCTGTGTCATGGGGACACGGGGCAGTATGATCTGTGTTATGGGGACACAGGGCAGTGTGAGCTGTGTTATGGGGACGCAGGGCAGTGTGAGCTGTGATATGGGGCACAGGGCAGTGTGAGCTGTGTTCTGGGGACACGGGGCAGTGTGAGCTGTATTCTGGGGACGCAGGGCAGTATGAGCTGTTTTATGGGGACGCAGGGCAGTGTGAGATGTGTTATGGGGACACAGGGCAGTGTGAGCTGTGTTCTGGGTACGCAGGGCAGTATGAGCTGTGTTTTGGGGACGCAGGGCAGTGTGAGCTGTGTTATGGGGCACAGGGCAGTGTGAGCTGTGTTATGGGGACGCAGGGCAGTGTGAGCTGTGTTATGGGGACACGGGGCAGTGTGAGCTGTGTTATGGGGACACGGGACAGTATGAGCTTTGTTATGGGGACACAGGGCAGTGTGAGCTGTGTTATGGGGACACGGGGCAGTATGATCTGTGTTATGGGGACACAGGCCAGTGTGAGCTGTGTTATGGGGACGCAGGGCAGTGTGAGCTGTGTGATGGGGACATGGCAGTGTGAGCTGTGTTATGGGGACACGGGGCAGTATGATCTGTGTTATGTGGACACAGGGCAGTGTGAGCTGTGTTATGGGGACACAGGGCAGTGTGAGCTGTGTTATGGGGACACAGGGCAGTGTGAGCTGTGTTATGGGGACACAGGGCAGTATGAGCCGTGTTATGGGGACGCAGGGCAGTGTGAGCTGTGTTATGGGGACGCAGGGCAGTATGAGCTGTGTTATGGAAACGCAGGGCAGCGTGAGCTGTGTTATGGGGACACAGGGCAGTGTGAGCTGTGTTATGGGGACACAGGGCAGTGTGAGCTGTGTTATGGGGACACAGGGCAGTATGAGCTGTGTTATGGGGACGCAGGGCAGTGTGAGCTGTGTTATGGGGATGCAGGGCAGTGTGAGCTGTGTTGTGGGGACACAGGGCAGTGTGAGCTGTGTTATGGGGACACAGAGCAGTGTGAGCTGTGTTCTGGGGACACAGAGCAGTGTGAGCTGTGTTTTGGGGACACAGAGCAGTGTGAGCTGGGTTATGGGGACACAGAGCAGTGTGAGCTGTGTTATTGGGGTGCAGGGCAGTGTGAGCTGTGTTATGGGGACACAGAGCAGTGTGAGCTGTGTTATGGGGACACAGAGCAGTGTGAGCTGTGTTATGGGGGCGCAGGGCAGTGTGAGCTGTGTTATGGGGACACAGGGCAGTGTGAGCTGTGTTTTGGGGATGCAGGGCAGTGTGAGCTGTGTTATGGGGACACAGAGCAGTGTGAGCTGTGTTATTGGGGCGCAGGGCAGTATGAGCTGTGTTATGGGAACACAGAGCAGTGTGAGCTGTGTTTGGGGACGCAGGGCAGTGTGAGCTGTGTTATGGGGATGCAGGGCAGTGTGAGCTGTGTTATGGGGACGCAGCGCAGTGTGAGCTGTGTGATGGGGACACGGCTGTGTGAGCTGTGTGATGGGAACACAGGGCAGTGTGAGCTGTGTTAAGGTGACACAGGGCAGTATGAGCTGTGTTATGGGGATGCAGGGCAGTGTGAGCTGTGTTATGGGGACGCAGGGCAGTATGAGCTATGTTGTGGGGACGCAGGGCAGTGTGAGCTGTATTATGGGGACACAGGGCAGTGTGAGCTGTGTTATGGGGATGCAGGGCAGTATGAGCTGTGTTATGGGGACACAGAGCAGTGTGAGCTGTGTTATGGGGACACAGGGCAGTGTGAGCTGTGTTATGGGGACGCAGGGCAGTGTGAGCTGTGTTCTGTGGACGTACGGCAGTATGAGCTGTGTTATGGGGACACAGAGCAGTGTGAGCTGTGTTATTGGGGCGCAGGGCAGTGTGAGCTGTGTTATGGGTAACAGAGCAGTGTGAGCTGTGTTATCGGGATGCAAGGCAGTATGAGCTGTGTTATGGGGACGCAGGGCAGTGTGAGCTGTGTTATGGGGACACAGGACAGTATGAGCTGTGTTATAGGGACGCAGAGCAGTGTGAGCTGTGTTATCGGGATGCAAGGCAGTATGAGCTGTGTTATGGGGACGCAGGGCAGTGTGAGCTGTGTTATGGGGACACAGGACAGTATGAGCTGTGTTATGGGGACGCAGGGCAGTGTGAGCTGTGTTATGGGGACGCAGGGCAGTATGAGCTGTGTGATGGGGACGCAGGGCAGTGTGAGCTGTGTTATGGGGACACAGGGCAGTGTGAGCTGTGTTATGGGGACGCAGGGCAGTGTGAGCTGTGTTCTGGGGACGCAGGGCAGTATGAGCTGTGTTATGGGGACGCAGGACAGTGTGAGCTGTGATATGGGGCACAGGGCAGTGTGAGCTGTGTTATGGGGACACAGGGCAATGTGAGCTGTGTTCTGGGGACGCAGGGCAGTATGAGCTGTTTTAAGGGGACGCAGGGCAGTGTGAGCTGTGTTATGGGGACACAGGGCAGTGTGAGCTGTGTTCTGGGGACGCAGGGCAGTATGAGCTGTTTTATGGGGACGCAGGGCAGTGTGAGATGTGTTATGGGAACACGACAGTGTGAGCTGTGTTATGGGGACGCCGGGCAGTATGAGCTGTGTTATGGTGACGCAGGGCAGTATGAGCTGTGTTATGGGGACGCAGGGCAGTATGAGCTGTGTTATGGGGACGCAGGGCAGTGTGAGCTGTGTTATGGGGACACAGGACAGTGTCAGCTGTGTTATGGGGACACAGGGCAGTGTGAGCTGTGTTATGGGGATGCAGGGCAGTGTGAGCTGTGTTATGGGGACGCAGGGCAGTGTGAGCTGTGTTATGGGGACACAGGGCAGTGTGAGCTGTGTTATGGGGACACGGGGCAGTATGAGCTTTGTTATGGGGACACAGGGCAGTGTGAGCTGTGTTATGGGGACACAGGGCAGTATGATCTGTGTTATGGGGACACAGGCCAGTGTGAGCTGTGTTATGGGGACGCAGGGCAGCGTGAGCTGTGTGATGGGGACACGGCAGTGTGAGCTGTGTGATGGGGACACAGGGCAGTGTGAGCTGTGTTATGGGACACAGGGCAGTATGAGCTGTGTTATGGGGACGCAGGGCAGTGTGAGCTGTGTTATGGGGATGCAGGGCAGTGTGAGCTGTGTTATGGGGACACAGGGCAGTGTGAGCTGTGTTATGGGGACGCAGGGCAGTGTGAGCTGTGTTATGGGGATGCAGGGCAGTGTGAGCTGTGTTATGGGGACACAGGGCAGTGTGAGCTGTGTTATGGGGATGCAGGGCAGTGTGAGCTGTGTTATGGGGACACAGGGCAGTGTGAGCTGTGTTATGGGGACGCAGGGCAGTGTGAGCTGTGTTATGGGGACACAGGGCAGTGTGAGCTGTGTTCTGGGGACACGGCTGTGTGCGCTGTGTGATGGGGCACAGAGCAGTGTGAGCTGTGTTATGGGGACACAGGGCAGTATGAGCTGTGTTATGGGGACGCAGGGCAGTGTGAGCTGTGTTATGGGGACACAGGGCAGTGTGAGCTGTGTTATGGGGACGCAGGGCAGTGTGAGCTGTGTTATGTGGACACAGGGCAGTGTGAGCTGTGTTATGGGGACACAGGGCAGTATGAGCTGTGTTATGGGGACGCAGGGCAGTGTGAGCTGTGTTATGGGGACACGGGGCAGTGTGAGCTGTGTTGTGGGGACACAGGGCAGTGTGAGCTGTGTTATGGGGACACAGAGCAGTGTGAGCTGTGTTATGGGGACACAGAGCAGTGTGAGCTGTGTTATTGGGGCACAGGGCAGTGTTGGCTGTGTTATGGGGACACAGAGCAGTGTGAGCTGTGTTGTGGGAACACGGCAGTGTGAGCTGTGTTATGGGGACACGGGGCAGTGTCATCTGTGTTATGGGACACAGGGCAGTATGAGCTGTGTTATGCGGACGCAGGGCAGTGTGAGCTGTGTTATTGGGATGCAGGTCAGTGTGACCTGTGTTATGGGGACACAGGGCAGTGTGAGCTGTGTTATGGGGCGCAGGGCAGTGTGAGCTGTGTTATGGGGACACAGGGCAGTGTGAGCTGTGTTATGGGGACACAGGGCAGTATGAGCTGTGTTATGGGGACGCAGGGCAGTGTGAGCTGTGTTATGGGGACACGGGGCAGTGTGAGCTGTGTTGTGGGGACACAGGGCAGTGTGAGCTGTGTTATGGGGACACAGAGCAGTGTGAGCTGTGTTATGGGGACGCAGGGCAGTGTGAGCTGTGATATGGGGACACAGGGCAGTGTGAGCTGTGTTATGGGGACACAGGGCAGTGTGAGCTGTGTTATGGGGACACAGGGCAGTGTGAGCTGTGTTATGGGGCACAGGGCAGTGTGAGCTGTGTTATGGGGACGCAGGGCAGTGTGAGCTGTGTTATGGGGACGCAGGGCAGTGTGAGCTGTGTTCTGTGGACGTACGGCAGTGTGAGCTGTGTTATGGGGACACTGAGCAGTGTGAGCTGTGTTATTGGGGCGCAGGGCAGTGTGAGCTGTGTTATGGGTCACAGAGCAGTGTGAGCTCTGTTATGGGGACGCAGGGCAGTGTGAGCTGTGTTATGGGGATGCAAGGCAGTATGAGCTGTGTTATGGGGACGCAGGGCAGTGTGAGCTGTGTTATGGGGACACAGGGCAGTGTGAGCTGTGTGATGGGGACACAGCTGTGTGAGCTGTGTGATGGGGCACAGAGCAGTGTGAGCTGTGTTATGGGGACACAGGGCAGTATGAGCTGTGTTATGGGGACGCAGGGCAGTGTGAGCTGTGTTATGGGGACGCAGGGCAGTATGAGCTGTGTGATGGGGACGCAGGGCAGTGTGAGCTGTGTTATGGGGACACAGGGCAGTGTGAGCTGTGTTATGGGGACGCAGGGCAGTGTGAGCTGTGTTCTGGGGACGCAGGGCAGTATGAGCTGTGTTATGGGGACGCAGGACAGTGTGAGCTGTGATATGGGGCACAGGGCAGTGTGACCTGTGTTATGGGGACACAGGGCAGTGTGAGCTGTGTTCTGGGGACGCAGGGCAGTATGAGCTGTTTTAAGGGGACGCAGGGCAGTGTGAGCTGTGTTATGGGGACACAGGGCAGTGTGAGCTGTGTTCTGGGGACGCAGGGCAGTATGAGCTGTTTTATGGGGACGCAGGGCAGTGTGAGATGTGTTATGGGAACACGACAGTGTGAGCTGTGTTATGGGGACGCCGGGCAGTATGAGCTGTGTTATGGTGACGCAGGGCAGTATGAGCTGTGTTATGGGGACGCAGGGCAGTATGAGCTGTGTTATGGGGACGCAGGGCAGTGTGAGCTGTGTTATGGGAACACAGGACAGTGTCAGCTGTGTTATGGGGACACAGGGCAGTGTGAGCTGTGTTATGGGGCACAGGGCAGTGTGAGCTGTGTTATGGGGACACAGGGCAGTGTGAGCTGTGTTATGGGGACGCAGGGCAGTGTGAGCTGTGTTATGGGGACACAGGGCAGTGTGAGCTGTGTTATGGGGACACAGGGCAGTGTGAGCTGTGTTATGGGGACACGGGGCAGTATGAGCTTTGTTATGGGGACACAGGGCAGTGTGAGCTGTGTTATGGGGACACAAGGCAGTATGATCTGTGTTATGGGGACACAGGCCAGTGTGAGCTGTGTTATGGGGACGCAGGGCAGCGTGAGCTGTGTGATGGGGACACGGCAGTGTCAGCTGTGTGATGGGTACACAGGGCAGTGTCATCTGTGTTATGGGACACAGGGCAGTATGAGCTGTGTTATGGGGACGCAGGGCAGTGTGAGCTGTATTATGGGGATGCAGGGCAGTGTGAGCTGTGTTATGGGGACACAGGGCAGTGTGAGCTGTGTTATGGGGACGCAGGGCAGTGTGAGCTGTGTGATGGGGACACGGCTGTGTGAGCTGTGTGATGGGGCACAGAGCAGTGTGAGCTGTGTTATGGGGACACAGGGCAGTATGAACTGTGTTATGGGGACGCAGGGCAGTGTGAGCTGTGTTATGGGGACACAGGGCAGTGTGAGCTGTGTTATGGGGACACAGGGCAGTGTGAGCTGTGTTATGGGGACACAGGGCAGTGTGAGCTGTGTTATGGGGACACAGGGCAGTATGAGCTCTGTTATGGGGACGCAGGGCAGTGTGAGCTGTGTTATGGGGACACAGGGCAGTGTGAGCTGTGTTATTGGGGCACAGGGCAGTGTTGGCTGTGTTATGGGGACACAGAGCAGTGTGAGCTGTGTTGTGGGGACACAGGGCAGTGTGAGCTGTGTTATGCGGACACAGAGCAGTGTGAGCTGTGTTATGTGGACACAGAGCAGTGTGAGCTGTGTTATGGGGACACAGAGCAGTGTGAGCTGTGTTGTGGGAACACGGCAGTGTGAGCTGTGTGATGGGGACACAGGGCAGTGTCATCTTTGTTATGGGACACAGGGCAGTATGAGCTGTGTTATGGGGACGCAGGGCAGTGTGAGCTGTGTTATTGGGATGCAGGTCAGTGTGAGCTGTGTTATGGGGACACAGGGCAGTGTGAGCTGTGTTATGGGGCGCAGGGCAGTGTGAGCTGTGTTATGGGGACACAGGGCTGTGTGAGCTGTGTTATGGGGACACAGGGCAGTATGAGCTGTGTTATGGGGACGCAGGGCAGTGTGAGCTGTGTTATGGGGACACGGGGCAGTGTGAGCTGTGTTGTGGGGACACAGGGCAGTGTGAGCTGTGTTATGGGGATGCAGGGCAGTGTGAGCTGTGTTGTGGGAACACGGCAGCGTGAGCTGTGTTATGGGGACGCAGGGAAGTGTGAGCTGTGATATAGGGACACGGCAGTGTGAGCTGTGTTATGGGGACACAGAGCAGTGTGAGCTGTGTTATGGGGACCCAGAGCAGTGTGAGCTGTGTTATTGGGGCACAGGGCAGTGTGGGCTGTGTTATGGGGACACAGAGCAGTGTGAGCTGTGTTGTGGGAACACGGCAGTGTGAGCTGTGTTGAGAAAGTGAGGTCTGCAGATGCTGGAGATCAAAGTTGAAACTTTATTGCTGGAACAGCACAGCAGGTCAGGCAGCATCCAGGGAACAGGAGATTCGACGTTTCGGGCACAGGCCCTTCTTCAGGAACGAGCAGAGAGTGTTCAGCAGGAGAAGATAAAAGGTAGGGAGGAGGGACTTGGAGGAGGGGCGTTGGAAATGTGATAGGTGGAAAGAGGTCAAGGTGAGGGTGATAGGTCGGAGTAGGATGGAGGCGGAGAGGTCAAGAAGAAGACTGCAGGTCAGGAAGGCGGTGCCGGGCTGGAGGGATCCGGCTGAGACAAGGTGGGGGGAGGGGAGATGAAGAAACTGGTGAAGTCCAAGTTCATCCCCTGCGGTTGGAGGGTTCCCAGTCGGAAGATAAGACGCTCCTCCTCCGACCGTCGGGTTGTTGTGGTTTGGCGGTGGATGAGTCCAATGACCTGCATATCCTCGGTGGAGTGGGAGGGGGAGTTGAAATGCTATGCTACAGGTTGGTTGGGTTGGAGTTGAAATGCTGTGCTACATGTTGGTTGGACATGGGGACACAGAGCAGTGTGAGCTGTTTTGGGGACACAGTGCAGTGTGAGCTGTGTTATGGGGATGCAGGGCAGTGTGAGCTGTGTTATAGGGACACAGAGCAGTGTGAGCTGTGTTATTGGGGCGCAGGGCAGTGTGAGCTGTGTTATGGGGACACAGGGCAGTGTGAGCTGTGTTATGGGGACACAGAGCATTGTGAGCTGTGTTATGGGGACGCAGGGCAGTGTGAGCTGTGTTATGGGGATGCAGGGCAGTGTGAGCTGTGTTATGGGGACACAGAGCAGTGTGAGCTGTGTTATGGGGACGCAGGGCAGTGTGAGCTGTGTTATGGGGACGCAGGGCAGCGTGAGCTGTGTGATGGGGACACGGCAGTGT
Source organism: Chiloscyllium plagiosum (assembly GCF_037043375.1). Taxonomy (NCBI): domain Eukaryota; kingdom Metazoa; phylum Chordata; class Chondrichthyes; order Orectolobiformes; family Hemiscylliidae; genus Chiloscyllium; species Chiloscyllium plagiosum. The sequence goes on from NW_028270177.1 coordinate 38,825,715, forward strand.
GAGCTGTGTGATGGGGACACAGGGCAGTGTGATCTGTGTTATGGGACACAGGGCAGTATGAGCTGTGTTATGGGGACGCAGGGCAGTGTGAGCTGTGTTATGGGGACGCAGGGCAGTGTTAGCTGTGTTATGGGGACGCAGAACAGTGTGAGCTGTGTTATGGGGACGCAGGGCAGTGTGAGCTGTGTTATGGGGCACAGGACAGTGTGAGCTGTGTTATGGGGACACAGGGCAGTGTGAGCTGTGTTCTGGGGATGCAGGGCAGTGTGAGCTGTGTTATGGGGACGCAGGGCAGTGTGAGCTGTGTTATGGAGACGCAGGGCAGTGTTAGCTGTGTTATGGGGACGCAGAGCAGTGTGAGCTGTGTTATGGGGACGCAGGGCAGTGTGAGCTGTGTTATGGGGACGCAGAGCAGTGTGAGCTGTGTTATGGGGACGCAGGGCAGTGTGAGCTGTGTTATGGGGACGCAGAGCAGTGTGAGCTGTGTTATGGGGACGCAGGGCAGTGTGAACTGTGTTATGGGGCACAGGACAGTGTGAGCTGTGTTATGGGGACACAGGGCAGTGTGAGCTGTGTTCTGGGGATGCAGGGCAGTGTGAGCTGTGTTATGGGGACGCAGGGCAGTGTGAGCTGTGTTATGGAGACGCAGGGCAGTGTTAGCTGTGTTATGGGGACACAGAGCAGTGTGAGCTGTGTTCTGGGGATGCAGGGCAGTGTGAGCTGTGTTATGGGGACGCAGGGCAGTGTGAGCTGTGTTATGGAGACGCAGGGCAGTGTGAGCTGTGTTATGGGGACACAGAGCAGTGTGAGCTGTGTTCTGGGGATGCAGGGCAGTGTGAGCTGTGTTATGGGGATGCAGGGCAGTGTGAGCTGTGTTATTGGGGCGCAGGGCAGTGTGAGCTGTGTTATTGGGGCTCAGGGCAGTGTGAGCTGTGTTATGGGGACGCAGGGCAGTGTGAGCTGTGTTATGGAGACGCAGGGCAGTGTGAGCTGTGTTATGGGGACACAGAGCAGTGTGAGCTGTGTTCTGGGGATGCAGGGCAGTGTGAGCTGTGTTATGGGGATGCAGGGCAGTGTGAGCTGTGTTATTGGGGCGCAGGGCAGTGTGAGCTGTGTTATGGGGACGCAGGGCAGTGTGAGCTGTGTTATGGGGACGCAGGGCAGTGTGAGCTGTGTTATGGGGACACAGGGCAGTGTGAGCTGTGTTATGGGGACACTGGTCACAATTGCTAATAACGTGTATTCGGATCACGGGAGCGTCCATAACAACTACAGGCTGTGCCCCCTTCCCGGCTTGGCGCTGGGAAACCCCACCTCAGGCCTGTCTCGGCCCTGGTTGAATCTCCGGGGGGGGTATGGGTGGGGGGAGGTGGGAATCGCAGAGGAACTGTGTTGACCAATCGCTGGTGAAAGCAGCCGCTCAGTGGATCCCTGGAGCGTTCCAAACTGTCAGCAGTCCCTCAGGGCTCCCGGAAACCTCGGTCCTGATGTGTTGGCCAGCTGCTAGTGCCTTCTGCCTTTAACCATTCAGAAACCGCACATCGCTCCAAGCTTTCAACACCAGCCGCCCCTCTGACTCTGGACAGCTTACAGACGGTAAGCGCGCTGTCTTGTTAACTCTCTGATCTCGATGCTTTTCAAACATCATTCCTTTCTGTGTTTTTTCTTTGCTTTCTGCAGAAACAGCTGAAAATGACATTCTCTGAGCGGAGCCTCCTTATTCCCTTTTCTTGTTCCAGTGTTTCCCAGCGCCAGCAGCTATGGAGAGCTCAGTGTGGAGCTGGAGCTGCAGCCGGCAGCAGCAGCAGTGAGCTAGCAGGTGCTGAATGAGTGAACGGCCTCGGGATGTGGGGCTGGGAGCGGCGGTTACTGCGGAGTGCACCGAGCAGCCAATGCAGTAAGTGGCAAGCCGGGTTTTAACTGAGTTACTGAAAGCGGGTGGACCCACCAGGGGAGGAGTTACACCCTGTCACTGCTGTCCTTCTGCTGTCCGTGACTTGGAAATGAGTGAGGCAGTTTCTGCAAATAAAGACTGATCTTTTCAGTTGCAGAGAAACTTTCCCCAGACGGGTCAGCCGCTTTTTGTTTTAAATCTGTATATGTTTTCTTTAGTTAGTTGGGACAGATTGTTTGGAGATGGAATCCGGCTTGTAGGAATGATGAACATTTAAGATGTGCATCATCAAAGTGTCCTGCTGTATTTTGGAGCTACCGCAGTCATTAGTTTCTGGGAAGAAACACTGGCTCGTCCTCCAGTTTGAAAGTTGTCTGGTAAGTCTGAATTTTCAGCTCTGAATCCGCCGCTCTCTGCTTCAAGTTAAATAATTTTTTGTAAGAACTGGTGGTGGATCTTGTTTGGAATTTTGCCATGTGTCCGTGTGTCTGAGTGTGTGTCTGTATGTCTTAGTGTGAATGTGTGTCTCCATGTGTGTCTTCTGTATACTACTGTGCGTCTGTTTCTGAATGTGTATATGTGAGTCTGAATGTGTCTCTGTGTGTATATCTATCTGTGTGTATGTCTGTGTATCTGTATCGCTGTATATATGTGATATATATCTGTATATCTGTCTGTGTATGTTTCTGTGTATGTGTATATATCTGTGTGTGTGCCTGTATGTGTGTGTATGTGTTTCTATGTGTGTCTCTGTGTGTGCATATCTGTCTATGTGTCTCTGTCTGGTATATCTCTGTGTCTGTGTGTGTAAATATGTGTGTGTATGTCTCTCTGAGTGTTTGTGTGTATATCTGTCTGTGTATGCATCTCTGTGTATCTGTATGAGTGTATATCTGTTTGTGTATGTCTGTGTGTGTATGTATCTGTCTGTATATGTCTCTCTGTGTATCTGTGTGTGCATCTGTCTGTCTGTGTATATCTGTGTATGTTTCGCTGTGTGTGTGTATATCTGTCTGTGTATATGTCCGTGTATGTCTGTCTGTGTGTATCTGTCTGTGTATGTCTCTGTGTGCATATCTGTGTGTATGTGTGTATATATGTCAGTGTATGTTTCTGTGTGTGTAGATCTATCTGTGTATGCCTGTGTGTGTGCCTGTATGTGTGTGAGGGTCTGTGTGTGTATAACTGTATGTCTGTGTGTATGTGTGAAGCAATTGCTGCCGCCTGTTCCTCAGTCTGCTGGATCCTAAGAATGAAACAGACCAAGCCGATATGCGTCACTTGGCAAACAATTGGAAAGGAGTTCGGGTTCTAAGTTCTGAAAGCTGAAACGTCCCAGCGTCTTGGAGGATTGATTTTTGTTATAAAATCCTGTTGCTGTCCCAGACCAGGGTGAGGGTTTGTGTGAGACATAGAGATATGAATAGATGTGAATCCTATTCCCCCCAAATCGCTGATCCCCTCAGGACACACTCGGCACACAAACTCAGTATGGTCTCAGCATCGATTTCAATTTTGTCGAGGGTTAGAGGGCCACTGGCCCATAAACAGTTAATAGGGACATATTTATTAAGTGGCCGCTTGGTGGATGTTGTAGTTTATAAAATGCACCTCGGGGGGAAATTAAACGAAGCGCTAACCATAGACTTTAGACTTTGTTCTCCTTTGGGTTAACGCACAGCTCATCAGAGACCTTCACACATATGACAAACAGCATGTTTCTTTCAGTTTAATCAATATCAAATGTGCATTCATTTCTGATTGGAAAATGGAAATTGAGAGATTATTTAAAGTGGTGAGGCTTTCACAGAATCATGTTTTGCCTAAATACTTAGTCTCTGCTGTAAAAAGGGGTGTCTTGCGCTGGGAAGTCCCTAGCCCAAGGTACTGGTCCTGTTTGAAGCTCCTACAAGCCGCTTCTTGTTTCCTGAAAGTGTCGTGGCAGCCTCAGTCTGTCTCCGAGTTAAGTGGGCGATGGTGGGCATGTCCTGCCTGAAACCAGCCGGGGTGGGATTGTTGCCAGGGAGGTGGGAATCGAAGGTCTTTCCTGAAGGCCGGAAATATTGTCAGTGCCTGAGGTCTGTCACAATGTTTCAAGATGGTGGCTCACCATCACCACCATTTAGTTGGATGAAAGTTCTGTTTTGGTTCTTCTCATAGAATTGCAGGAAAATACAGCATGAAAGTAGGCCATTTGGTCCCTTGAGTCTTTTTTGATTCCTTATCCATCTGTTGATCCATCTATCTACTTTGGAAACTCAATGGATGGACACGGAGTGAGAAGCAGGATCTGTGGAATTATCTTCAACAGTAAGCAGTGATGGCTCAGCATTGGATTTATTCAAAACGGACTTTTTGATGGACAAAGGGTTGTGGGAACAGGCAATTCAGACATGATCATGCTGGTTTGCAGAGCAGGCTTCTGGGGTCAAAAGACCCTACTCCTATGTCCTGGATTCAGTTGCCCTTCCATTTTCAGGACTATCAGACTAGTGGATTAAAACTGTTCCATCAGCCAAGATAGATCTGATAAAAAGTGTGCTTAAAGGTTTAAAACTTCAACAGAACGTTGTCAAAAGACGATTAGTTTCTCAATGATCTGTTGCAGCACTCTGGTTGTGACATTGAAAGAACGTGACAGATTATGCAGAAACAGATGGGCTCATTTGGACTGTAAACCTAGTAAGTATAAAATAACATTCTCTGATATATATTGATTAGCCCAACTGCAACTATCAGACTACCTGAGCAACTGCACCTACCTGAGCACACCATTGCTGTTCAATCCCCAATCTCACTGACATCTCCATTCTTACATCCTTCACTGTTCAAGTACTGCTTCTCATGTACCTGACACACAAAATACTAAATGGTCTGTTCTCTCTCCAAGTTAGATATTAGTTTTACTTTTACATTTTGAAAACACAAGTTTTCAACTTGAGTGCTGTTTGATACAAAGTGCTGGGAATGTCAGTAAAGGTGGGGCTGGGGGTGATGGGTTTTGGACTTCAGCTGATTATGTCTTCCTGCAATCTGCTGCTATCCTGCTATCCTCTGTTGTCAAATTTTGTAGCATTTGTAAGCTTCACAACTGTACATTCTGAAATGCAAATCCATGTTATCAATCACACAAAAAGCAATGCTCCCTGGGTAACTCTGCTGCAGGCTCCCATTCATCCAAAGAAACATTTGTTCAGCCTCCTAACTCTAAGACAGTTTTATATGTAGTTATTACTGTTCCTTTTGTCCCATGTGCTTAAATGATTCTGATATATGACAATCTACTAAACATCTTTTCCTATCTGCCACATCCACAGTTCTACCTTTGTTAACATTGAATCATGGAATCTCTACAGTGTGGAAATAGGCAGTTCGGCCCATCAACTCTCTGAAGAGCATCCCACTCTGGCACAGACTCCACCACCCTATCCCCATAGCCACACATTTCCCATGGCTAATCCACCTAACTTGCACATCCCTAGACACCACAGAGCAATTTAGCAATCCACCTAAGCTGCACGTCTTTGGAATGTGGAAGGAACTCAGAGCATCTGGAGGGAACCCAGACAGACACAGGGAGAATGTGCAAACCCCACGCTGACAGTTGCCCAAGTCTCTGACACTGTTAAGGCAGTAATGCTAACCACTGAGCCACCACACCACCTGTTAAATAGACTGTGTTCTTTCAACAAAGTCCAGCACTAACTCAGCCATTTACACCTACTCAATGTCTCTTAAATGCTGTAACTTCTTGCATGATATTTCTTTTATTGTAATATCATTTAATCATCTCCTGCTTTACATTTAAAATTTTACAAGCCATTCTGCTTCAATTTCTTCTGTTCCTGTTTAAGTGCTGGTTTTCTCTAATCTCCTCCCGTCCTGAGGCAAGATCCATAGCTAAAACCTCAGCTTTTTTTTGTCCTTTTTAAATGTTGAATGATCTGCTGAGTGTTTGTGTATCTGTTTTGTGATAGCCTTACTGTAATAATTTGTCGATGTCATGGCCAAGAACACTGGCTGAAACTGAAGGATATTTAGGGATTGTCAATGTGAGTTGATGAATGTAGTTTTGTAGCCACTGTTCCAACACTTTGAGAATAAAATATAAATTAAGATAAATTTCCCATACTAGCATTTGTTCAACTGTTGGAAATTTGGAAGCAATTAGTTTGCATTGATGGTGAAACATTGGATGTACATTTGTATTAGAAATGAGCTACATTTATACAGTGCTATCCACATTCTACAGATGTGCCTTTGTACTTTATAATTATACTGCAGAGTCAGTGTTGTAATTGTAGATGAAACAGCAGCTACATGTGCACAAGAAGATCTCACCAGTAGCAGGTTAAATACATGACTGATTAACCAATTTTAAATATTGGTTCGGTCACTTTTGGAATATTGTGTGCAATTCTGGTCCTCCTCCTATTGGAAGGATGTTGTAAAACTTTAAAGGGTTCAGAAAAGATTTACAAGCATGTTGCCGGGGTTGGAGGGTTTGAGCTATAGGGAGAGGTTGAATATGCTTGGACTGTTTTCCCTGGAGCATCAGAGGCTGAGGGGGGAACCTTTCAGAGGTTTATAAAATCATGAGGAGCAAGGATAGGGTAAATAGACAAGGTTTTTTCCCTGGGTGGAGCAAAAGTTGCCCCTTAGGTCCCTTTTAATTTTTTTCCCTCTCACTCCAAACCTATGCCCTCTATTTCTGGAAGGTATAAGTTTGGAGTGAAAGGGAAAAAAATTAAAAGGGTCCTAAGGGGCAACATTTTCACACAGAGGGTGGTGCATATATGGAATGAGCTGCCAGAGGAAGTGGAGGAGGCTGGTACAATGCTGTCTGTCAGACGTTTGTGCGTTCAAGCCCCATCCTAGAGCCTTCACTATATAATCCAAATTATTATGCAGTGCAGCACTAAGAAAGTGCTGCATAACTACAGGTGCTATCTTTCTGATGATGAAATGGCCTATCTACATGTTCAGCTTGATATAACAAGACATGCAGCTATCCCTCAACCAACATCACTAGAGTCATCGAGATGGACAGCACGGAACCAAACCCTTTGGTCCAACTCGTCCATGCCAACCAGATATCCTAACCTAATCTATGCCCATATCCCTCTAAACCCTTCCTATTCATATACCCATCCAGATGCCTTTTAAATGTTGCAACTGTACCAGCCTCCACCACTTCCTCTGGCAGCTCATTCCATGCATGCATCACCTGTTGCGTGAAAAAGTTGCCCCCTAGGTCCCTTTTATATCTTTTTCCTCTCACCCTAAACCTATGCCCTCTAGTTCTGAACTCCCCCACCTTCTTCTGAAGATGGCAAACCATTTGAGAATTTCAACATGTATTGAAGTGCACTTGGCTGTTGATAAAGGTAATTTTGTGACTGAGGAGTGAAATCAATATTTATTGCAATAGTTCTGATCTAAGAACATTTCTAATAAAAACATTCAGGGTGACGGGCTATTGTTAATGGATACTTCTGGCTGAGAGAAACTCTGGGAGTTAACAGATTATTCTCTGCAACGTCTGGTCAACACAATGCCTGCAGTTCATTTGGGAATATTTTCAAAGTTCCAGCTGAGGCTACAACCCAATAAGGGCCTGAAAAACAAGTAGGTGCAATCTCAGTGTTGGAGATAAGCAGCTATTATTCATGCACTGAAGCAAATCTGTGAACAGGCAAATTGTCACAATTTCAATTAATGCTTAGACAGGCTGAGGGCAGAGCCAGTGTAACATTCCAGAAAGTATGATGCTGCCACTGTTCAAAAAGCTCTAACTCAGCATAGTGTTTGACAGCCTATAAAGGACATGTCCTTTAATAAAGGAGACATCACAACCTTCAAATCTAATCTAACTCCACTCGCTGAGCACAGTTCCTTCAAAACGCCTTCCCATCCAGGAATTTCATTTCACTTTGTTCCAACAGAGGGTATAAGGAGAAATTGTTCCATCTGGTAGAAGGATTGGCAGCCTCTGGCACAGAATTTACATCATTGGTAAAATAAACCAAGAAAGGAAATAAGATTTGGTTTTGCACAGTGAATTATTATGATCTGGAATGTGCAGATTAAAAAGATTAATTTATAACTTTTAAAAGGAAATTAAATGTGTCCACGGAAATGAAAAATTCTCAGGCTGGTGGAAATGAGCAGAGGGGCTGAGCTTCGATAGCTCATTCAAAGAATTAGAAGAGGCATAATGGTCCAGTGGTCTCCTTCTACTCTGTGAGACTCAGCAAATCCATGATCAAGTGATTTTGTTTTTGTTTCACAGTTTATTTGCTTGTTTTTTGCCTTTCCTGAAAATACTGACTCTGTAATCTGGCTGTACATTCCTCTGCGACCTTACCCAGGTGTTGAAACGTCATATAAACACATTGAACAAAGGGAGCCAATTTGCACAATCCCCTCCTGAACCTCAGACTCGTGGCTATTGGTAGTTAATGAGAAAGTGTAAGTACATGCTGGCTTTCTTTTCCTCCAGTCAGTCAGGGCGAGTATACGCAAGTTACTGCCCTCAGTGAGATCAGCTCAATCAGGAGTTGGACCTGGGCCTTTCTTCTCTAAATTGGCTCATAAAGCCATTTTGGGAGACTGTAAAAGTTTTGAAAAACTACCATTACATTATTCATTTCTTATCTTTCTTTTGGATTCCTCCGTTCCTTTCTTTCAACCCACATTACTACATTACAACTGTGACTACTCTTCATGAGTACTTCATTGGCTATAAAGTGTTTTGGCATGTCAGGGAGTCACCAAAGGTGTTATATAAAGGCAAGATTTTCTCTCATCCGCAATGCTGTACAGATCTAAAATTTCTGTAACTAAGGCCTAAAAGTTTGTTCTACAGTTATGAGTGCATTGTCAGGACAAGTCCAACTCAGTGCAAGCTCCATACAGACTATTGCCGAAGAGTGGAATCGATCTCTGGTGCCTGTAAGGCAATAGTGCTAACTACTGAGCCACTAGAAACAGATCAGAAATGGTACCTTATCAGTGAACCCATCTGCCAAATCTGAATGACCAGGAGTATAAACTTCATTATTTGTGATTTTGTATGGATGAAATAAATTAATGGGTTAGGAGATGAGGGGTTCTGGTAACATTCCAGGGAGACTGCTCCCTGATGCAGCCCACTGCTGGGAAAGTGTCCGTGTGGCTGGAATGACATTGGCTCAGCTACACACTGCATAGAGGCAGGCAGCCATTTTGAGAACTGAAAGGCCCAAATAGTTTCTCTTCTGCAGCCATTTTGCTGTTACCACCAGCCCCACTGCATCAGTGGGCTATTTGATGCAAGGATGATGCTTCCCTGCTGTATCGGGGCTGTGGTGGGGTAGAGACCATCAGAGTCAAATGTACTGTAGCTCAAGGAGGCCTCTGCAGCCACAGATCCACCATTTCTCTCCAATTGCCACACCCTTCCTGATTAGCTGCACTTGCTGGTATTGTGGGAAGGTCCTGCCAGCCAACACCCTCCCCCCTCACCCACAGCATACCTCTCCCTCTCCCCAATGAGCTGAGGTGCCAGCCTCCCAAAATACTCCCGAATATCAGAATTTTCCAATCCTCACTCTTGGGAAGATCCTTCTCAATGTTTCTTGAGCATTTCAATATTATTTTCTAGGCATTTTTTTTTGTACCTATAGCTAGCGTTTTGCTGTGAAATATATTTCACTGTGTGGACCTCTGGTCACCTCTGATTCCTCATACCTGAGGTGAACAATGACAAGAATTGCATAAAGTTTAAGCAAATATCCAATTGAAATGGCCAATGAAGCAGCTTTGCACAAAATGTGAAGCAAGTCCAACAAAAACAATTCCCGCCTGTATGGAGTTTCTACATTCTCCCCGTATCTGCGTGGGTTTCCTCTGGGTGCTCCAGCTTCCTCCCACAGTCCAAAAATGTGTAGGTTAGATGAATTGGCCATGCTAAATTGCCCATAGTATTTGGTGAAAGGGTAAATGTAGGGTAATGGGTCTGGATGGGTTGCGCTTCGGCGGGTCGATGTGGACTTGTGGGGCCGAAGGGCCTGTTTCCACACTGTAAGTATTTTAATCTAATCTAAAAAAAACAGAAATATCTGGAGAAATGTGAATTTGGAAATATTTGCAAGTCATCTTGAAGTATTTTGTGCCAAAGTCCATGTAATAAAGAAACTCACGCAAGGGTCGGAGAGATGATGTAATTTACAAAACAGTAAGACTTAGGCCTAGGCTGTTGATCTTGTCTCTATTGAATGGACAAATAGTGCAGGATACCTCTGATTGTAACTTGTACAGGATATTGATAGAAATGTAACTTCCATTGCAAATGTAGTCTTCAGGGTGTGCTGCATAGCAGGAGGCACAGTCATTTGCATGGCTGAATCTGGAATCACTTTGCTGTTTGTGGGCTCTTGTGGTGCGCATGCTGACTGTTGTGTTTCCCTCTGTTACAGCAGTGACTACACGTCAAAGATGCTTCACTTGACTGTGAAGTGATTTGAAATGCTCCAAAATCATGAGAGTCTCTTCGCTTAGATCGTCAATAATATGGAACATCAATCAAATTCAAATTATACCGGGAGCTATTTAATGGAAGCTTAAATTTGAAAAAAATATTTCAACATTTTGGGTTATGAAATATAATAAAGTTTCCTGAATTTCTTGGCCAGAGATTCTCATTCCTATTGCCTGTGAGTCAGAGGGAGAGACATAGTGAATCAGGTTATTTCTGATTCTAATTTAATTTCTTTTTATAAATAAAGCAAATTGAACTTTGAAAGGTAACAAGGTGCCTTTGAGGAAGCAAGAAAAAAATTGAATTGAAAATACTGGGGCTCTGGTCTTTCATCCCCTTGCTATTGGGAATTGTGAATGGGGGATTGACTGCAGGATTCGAGGTGAAGTAATAGGGGAGTAGATGGGAGTGGATTGGTAAAGAGTTTAGCAGGTAGTTGGTAGGGGCATCTGAACAGTGGTGATAGTTACGAGGGTACAGAGGAATGATTAGTTAGAAAGTTTGAAAAAATAAAGGTGCCAAGTCAAGAAAGAGTGATTGGGGAGGGTATAAGACGTAAGACCATAGTTTTAGTGAAATCTCTATTAAAACTGCAGCCATTAGGGATCTCCCCCATTTGCCACATTTTGCCTCACTTCAGGCCTGAATAAACAAAAGGAAAAACTTTTCTTACAATTCTTCGCATGTATGTTTAATTATTAATTGATTAATTCTTCTGCAATAAATGCAAATAAGATAAAGGTTCTGAAAAGGTTAATGTTGGAGACTGCATTAAGCGAAATCCCAGTCTGATGATGTCATAATATCTTGGGTGGTAATAATGCAAAATTGCTTAGAATAATGCAGAGTGAAGACCTACATCCTAGGTCTACAAAGTTAAAAATCACACAATACCAGATTATAGTCCAACAGGTTTAATAGGAAGCACACTAGCTTTCGGAGCGACGCTCCTTCATCAGGTGATAATCTTAGGTCTTGTGATAGTCTCAGTAACAATATCAATCTGAGCTATACAACTTGTAGCTGATTGCTTATGTGCAAAATAAACTGCATTGTGCTGAATACAAAAGCCTCTTCTCATTAAGATTCATTTAGTGACAGCAAACTATCCATAAGACCATAAGACCATAAGACATAGGAGTGGAAGTAAGGCCATTCGGCTCATCGAGTCCACTCCGCCATTCAATCATGGCTGATGCGCATTTCAGCTCCACTTACCAGCGTTCTCCCCGTAGCCCTTAATTCCTCTAGACAACAAGAATCTATCAATCTCGGCCTTGAAGACATTTAGCGTCCCGGCTTCCACTGCACTCCGTGGCAATGAATTCCACAGGCCCACCACTCTCTGGCTGAAGAAATGTACCCCAACCATAATCTGCCAGTGGTTGACATTTGAGGATCAGACTTCGATTCAGTTGTATCATACAACAAGTTAACAACAGTGACAATTCCAGTCAACCCAAGAGCACTGAGTTCCAGTGGACCCAGGAGCAGTACTGGACATTTACAACTTAAAATACTTTATGCCTTTCAGAACTACTTGCAGTTGGTAGATGTTACTAAACAGTGAAAAAGCCTACAGAGCACCTTGTGAAAAGATCAGCAAGGAGGAGAAACAGCACTTAATATTAAAAACCCTTTACTTCAGAGCTGGTAAGGAGCTCTGAGGTAAATAAAAGCTAAAACCTAGTCCCACCTGACCATTACAGATTTCATCGGGAAGTTGGAGCAATAGGAGTGGTACCATGTAGAAGTTTCAGGTGGGAAGTGAACTGGTTTCAGAGCTCTGTGAGTCAAGTTAAAAATTCCCTGGTCAGCAAGTCAAAGCTTTAGGTTAATAGCATGTAATAGTCTGAATGCATATAAGTTAAAAAGGAGTACTTACAGCTCACAACAAGCACTGCACCATTGTCTGAAGAGACTATGAGACATGGCTACAGGAGGCAAATTGTTTAAATCAAGGTTGCAACACAAATAATGTTCAGAGCTTAAAAATGTGTTGCTGGAAAAGCGCAGCAGGTCAGGCAGCATCAAAGGAGCAGGAGAATCGACATTTCGGGCATAAGCCCTTCTTCAGGAAAGAAAGCTCATGCCTGAAATGTCGATTCTCCTGTTCCTTTGATGCTGCCTGACCTGCTGCGCTTTTCCAGCAACACATTTTTAAGCTCTGATCTCCAGCATCTGCAGTCCTCACTTTCTCCTAAATAATGTTCATAGCCAAAATAAAAGTGACAAACAGGTAATTTAGAAGCAGACGTAAATTGAGTCTAATAGAAAAATGGTAATATGAATATGTTTGAGGCTACAAGCAGAGTGGGAGACCCATGACTTAAACTTCTGTTCCAATGAGAAGAAATTATTAAAGCCAAAGAACCAGCTTTTATGTGGGAAAGTTGTGGAAAATTAGACTATGAAAGGCAGGAAATAGTGTATTTTACCCATGAAAATGTGGGTAACCTCCATCTTAGCTATGCATGATGGGAGAAGTACAAAATTATGTCACAGAATGAAATTGCCTTTAAAACTAGGAACATTAAACAATATTACTGAAATGAAGGAAGAATCTTTTTGGGAAAGAGAGTAGTGCTGCATTTAGATATTTTAGAATTAAAAGCCTTCAGAGTAAGAAAAATACATATCACAATAGAAAAATGGCAGGAGAAATAATACTGCCTATCAGATATAGTTTCCAAGAAGGGCCAAATAGAACAAAAGATTGGACATCTTGTAGAAAACAGTTGCTAAGGTACGGAATTACTTCCAAGCTGCACACTAAATTATGAGCTGAACAAATAAATACAATGATATATTTTGTCAAGGCATAAAAGAAGGCTTAGATATTATGACAATTGTATACTTGCAGAGCTTTGTAAACAGAAGAACTTTAAAAAGAAACATTGCTGTTTGAACTACTGATGCAGCTCCACCAGATTTATTGTAGTCTAAAGACAATTTGACTTTGAAGAAAGCTATAGAAGAATCACAGCCAAATCCTAGCTTAGTGAATAATTCGGCTAGACTTATAATTCAGAACCCCAGGCCCTAATGTACTGGGAACGTGGGTTCAACTCCCACCACGGAAAAATATGGGATTTGAACTCAATAAACATCTGGGAATTAAAAAGGCTGCTAATGGTAACCAGGTAACCACTGTTGACTGTCAAAAAAAGGCTGGTTCACTAATGTCCTTTAGGGAAGAAAATCAGCTAACCTTACCTGCTCAGTCCTTCATGTGACTCCAGATACACACCAACATGGTTGACTCTGAACAGCCTTGAAATGACCCAGAAAGCCACTCACATCCAGTGCAGTTAGGAAAAGGCAAAATATGCTGCTCTGACCAACAATAGCCACATAGATGAGTTGATGTTTCCAATTTTGTCTTTCTTTCTAACTGCAAGGAATGTAACTGAACAGCATTTATAACAAGGGTGGAAGGAGCGGGATGCAGGTGGAGTCAGGACAGTGAAGGAGGTTATCCAATACCTGACTTCTCTGCAGAAGGACAACTTTCTTATCATGGCAGTTACAGGGTAGCTTCCTGTTGAGTGTTTGATATATTTGCTGTTATTCTCCTGCTGTACTCTGGACCCAATGAGCCTGCTCCACCTCAGGACCTGGCTGCCCACACCTCCAGGAACCATCAGTAACCCCTCCCCACCCCTACTGGACCTGATATCTCAGTCTGACTCCAACTAATCCTAAACAATGTATAATTTAGCTGGCTCTCTCATGATATTGCCCACTTGGCACCATACCCATTTGGTACCTTCCCCTTCCAGCACCCTCACACTTATGTACTTGCTAATGTGTAGTAACTTTCAAAGTGGCTGTCAGTGATGCTGGCTCTTTAACTTTCAGAACTTGGCAACTGACTGCTGTGAAAAGGGGCATGGTTTGCCTTCCTCTGCCTGTTCTACTTTGTGAATGATCTGTCAGAATGGAAGTACAGCTTCTTACTTCTGAAGGAGCCCTGATCCCCAGGATCTCCTGTCCGAAAAATGCAGTTCTTTAGTTGTGGAAACATGAAGCAGAGTGACAGTCTGCATGAGAATGTCACTGTTCAGAATATTAAGAGTTGCAAATTTGATATTTCTACCAGAAAATATAAGTATAACTGGGTCAAGTAACACTCATCCCCCAGAATACAATCTTCAGGTTTCAATGAAGACATTAACAATCTGAGTTTGTAGTGATATTTTCCCGGAGACCTGTACCATCAGATTGGTGTATGTGCATCATGCAGCGTGACCATAAAAGCCCCAGGAAGCAATAGTCAATGAGGTCATGGTCTGATAATATCTCTCCAATCTTCATTCCACTTATTGGCACAATCAATATTTTGATCTTTTAAACACTTAGACCCGATGAGATAAGGAGCTTAAAAAGGTAGCTTGGGAGTTTATTCATGACAACATCAAATCTTTGCATAAAATGCTTCAGTTAAAAGAAGGAATGGTCTGGAGTTTATTTTTATTTGTTTTTAGGGAGTTAGGAAATGAGTTATTCACTACAGAATTCCCTACTCTCTAACTTGCTTTTATTGCCACAGTATTTATATTAGTTGTTCATTTCAGTTTCTGGTCAATGGTAAACCTAGGATTTCGATAGTGGAGGATTCAGCGTGAAATTGCCATTAAATGTCAGATAGGTGGCTAGATTCTATCTTATTGGAGATGGTTATTGCCTGGAACTTGTGCAGCATGAATGATAACAGTCACCTAGCAGCCCAAGCCTTGCTGTGTAATGACACAGACTGCTTTAGTATCCAAGAAGTCTTGTAAGGAACTTAACACTGTCATCATCAGCAAACATCTGATCTTTTGTTTCATGATAAAGCAGCTGAAGATAGTTGAGCCTGTGTTTGAGGAATTCCTGTTGTGTTGTCCTGGGACTGAAATGATTGACTGCTAACAATCACAACATCTTTCTTTGAATTGGGTATGACTCCAACCAGCGGAAAGCTGCCCCCCCCCCCCCGGTTCTTACTGACTCCAGTTTTGCGAGGGCTTCTTGATACTACTTTTGGTCAAATGTAGCCCTTAATATCAAGAACAGTCACTCTCACCTCACTTCGGGAATTCAGCTCTTCTGTCCATGTTAGGACCAAGTCTACAATGAGATCAGGAGCTGGACCTGGCAGAACTCACACTGAATGTCAATAAGCAGATATTACTGAGCAAATTCCACTTGATAGCATGGCTGGAGGCACTTTCCATCTCTCTGCTGATGATTGAGGGAGTGATCTGATAGGGCAGTAATTAACCAGGTTGGATTTGTCTTGCTTTTTATAAATTGAACATGTCTGGCAATATTCCACATTGTCAGATAGATTGCAGTGTTGTAGCTGAGGCAGCTTGGCCAGTTCAGAGATACAAGCCTTCAACAATAGAATCAAGATGCTCTCAGGACTCATAATCTTTAATGTATTCAGTATCTTCAGCCATTTCTTGATATCACATGGTAAATCAAATTGGTTAAAGTCTGAAACAAACTGAGAAAATGCTGGAGAAACACAGAGGTCTGGCAACATCTGTGGAGAGAGGAACAGAGATAATGTTTTCAGTCTGAAAAAACTCTTATCCAGAACTCAAAAATTCTTCAGAACTACAGTTCTAAGAAAAGTCAAATTGGATTTGAAACATTGACTCTGTTTCTCTTTCCACTAATGCTGGCACTGAGTTTTTCCAGCACTTTCTGTATTTCTTTTCAGATCTCCAATATCTGCATTATTTTGATTTATTTAAAGTCAAACATGCTGTAGATCTCAGTAAAAGGCTGAGACAGATATTCCACTTGGTATTTCTGGCTGAGGACAATTGCAGGTGCATTCGGCTTATCTTTGGCATTGGATGTGCTGAGTTTTCTCATCATTGAGGAAGGGGATATGTGTGGAACTCCCTTCTCTAGTTAGTTATTCTTCCCTGCTGCTATCAGACGTTTGAATGAACATCTCAAATGTTAATGTTGATCTCACTCTCTCTCCTCTCTCTCTCTGTTCCTTCTCTGCAGTTGGAAAGCTGTATTCCACCCTCTGTTCTGCGACCATGATGCACTTTGTATGGTATGATCTGCCTATAGAACATGCAAAACAACATTTTCACTGGTTCTCAGTGCATATGATCACAATGAATAAAATCAGATTGAATAATTGTTCACCACCATTGTGGATGGACTGCACAGCTTTGATCTGATCCATCAATTGTGAGATCCTTATTGCTGTCGATGCTGCTTCTCTGCTAAGTATTCAGATGTTGAAGCTTCACCAGGTTGGCATGGCACTGTTATATACATAGGGCAGAAGTTGGAAATAATATGCTTGCCTACACTTTTCATTAAACTAGGACTCATCCCCTACCTTGATGATAATGATAGAGTGACAGTTATGATATGTAGTTGTGGACAATTGTGCTGCTTCTGCTGACCCTCAGCATCCCTCAGAAGCCCAGTTTAAATCTGGTAGCTGTCTTCTGATTCTATCCCATTTTGTGTTAGTGTCAAATAACACAGTGGAAAGTGTGCTCAGCCTAAAACGGTATTTCGTTTCCACAAAGACTTCGCTCCTATCAATACTGTCATGACAGGCATACTGGTGACAGGTGAGGACTGGGACAAGTGAGTTTTATCCCCCTTGCTACCTCTCACCACCTGCAGATAATGTATTTTAAGTTTCCATCAGCTCTGTGATATTGACCTGGTCTTGGTGCTTGGCAATGAAATCCCACAGTGAGAGCACATTCTATGCTTTTAGTGCTTCTTCCAATGTGCAATATGGAGAAGTACTGATTCATCAGCTGCATGAGCCTGGTATGTAGTGATGAGCAGGGGTTCTCCTCTATTTTGACCGGATGCCACGCGATATCATGGTGTTCACAGTCAATGTTGCGGACCCTCAGGGTAATTCCCTCCTGTCTCTACATCACTCTCAATCACTGCAGATACTTTGTGCCACTATTTCAAAGTGAAAGGACATTTTTAATAATGGTGAATTATGTTGTTACAATGCCACTTTATCTGAAAGCCCAGAAAGCAAGCAACTGGAATTGAATTTTGAAATATTGTTCTTACTTTTCCTTTGTCTCCTTTCTGAATCCAACTGTCCTTTTCTCTCTCCCTTAGTTATGTTTCTGTACTTGCTAATTGACCTTTCCCCCTCGGTTATGTAAGTGTGAGGTGCTGCACTTTGGGAGATCAAATGCTGAGGAAAAGTGAATGGTTAATGACAGGACCCTGAACAGCATTGATGTGCAGACGCATCTTGGGGTTCGAGTCCTTGGCTCCCTGATACGGTGGTAAAGAAGGTGTATGGCATGCTAACCTTTATTGGTCAGGTTATTGAGTACAAAAGTCAGGATGCCATGTTGCAATTTTAAAAGACATTGGTTTGGCCACATTTAGAGGATTGTATTCAGTTCTGGTCACCATATTACAGGAAGAATGTGAAGGCTTTGGAGAAAGTGCAGAAGACATTTACCAGGAAGCTGACTGGATTAGAAGATATGAGCTATAAGGGGAGAGTAGAAAAACTTGGGTTGTTTTCTCTGGAGGGGTGGAGGCTGAGGGGAGACTTGACAGAAGTCTATAAAATTATAAAATGCATTGAATCGTTTTTGCAGAGTTGAAATCTCTAAAACTAGGGGGCATGCATTTAAGGTGGGGGGGAGTTCAAAGGACATGTGAGGAGCAAGTCTTTTACACAGAGAGTGGTAGGAGTTTGGAACGTGTAGCCAGGGTTGGTGGTGAAGTCAGGTATGATGGGGGGGAGGTGGTTAAAGGGACTTTTAGATAAGCACATGAATATGCAAGGAATGGACAGATATGGACCAAAAGCAGGCAGAAGGGATTAGTTTAATTTGGCATTTTGTTTGGCACAACACCATGGGCTGTGCTGTACAATTCTATGTTCTATCTTCTATCCTCTATTTATTTCTCGATGCTAAATCTCATTAAACAGTTGGATGATTAGTCCCACCATACCCCAGATTTAGGATGTCTCATTGTCCATTCCACATCATTATTTACAAGTGTTTCCAGAAGTTTAATAGAGAAAAAATTGTTCACAGTGAAGTATGCAGGAAAATACCAAATAGGTACGTTATAGAATGGACCACTGTATCAAATTCTGAGGCAATCTTTCTGAAGTAGTGACTGGCCTTGACACCTAAGTCCATGTGATAGGACATCTCTCTGATAATTGGTTCGGTCTTTCCAATTCTCCAGTGCAGTGTGTTTTAATTAGAAACACAGGAAAATGTGAAATCAGTTTTGAAAGATGGAATCCGAAAAAATTTGGGTGTACTTCGCAGGTCTTTCTGTTACAGGAAAATCTGGGACACTATCCTAACTGTAAACTTAACTTAAACTTCAGGACTATGACCTTAGATCTGCAACGGATTGGGGAAAGTAAGATTACAGGTCATTGCAGTTTAAACGATTTTCCGCTTAATTTAGCATCTTCAAAAAATAAATGAGCTTTCAATTTGCCAAATTATCATCAAAATATTAACTTGAGGTCTGTGCATATTCATAACACAGTGACACGGAGCTTCAGAAGCATTTTATCTGATCATGGCTAATATGTGTCAAATATAACTTTCCATTAAAATGCTAATGAGGTTGCCGTGACTACAGTCTCTAAGAGACCATAATAGCATTCCAGTGATTACTGCAGCTGTAAACTAACAGCCAGGGACGTCACAGACTTAAAGAAGAAAAGAATTCAGGAGAAAGTGCTGAATGGTTTTATAAAATCATAGAATTTTGCAGCGCAAAAGGAGGCCATTGTGTCTGTAGCGAGTCCTGAAAGAGCTACCTATCTCGTCCCACTCTCCAGCCTTATCGCTGCAGCCCTTTAAATTCTTCTCTTTCAAATATACATCCAGCTTTCTTTTAAAACCTCCTATGGAATCTGCCTCCACTACTTTCCTAGGCTGTGGATTCCAAATCCTAATAACTCTCTGCGTAAAGAAGTTTCTCCTCATCTCATCTTGCTAACAATCTGGAAATCATGACCCCTAGTTACTGACATAACAACAAGTAGAAACAGAATAGCCTTCTCTATCCTTCCAAAATTGTTCATAATTTTGAACATCCTTAACAAGGTCACCTCTAATTTTCTCTGCTCCAAGGGGAACATGCCCAACCTCTTTAATCTTTCCTTGTATTTAAAATCCTTCATTCCTGGTATCATTCTAGTAAATCTCTTTTGAACTCTCCAGGGCTTTAACTTCTTTTCTTAAATAAGACTGAACACAATACTTCAAATGTAGTCTGACCAATGATTTGGAAAGGTGTAGCATCACTTCCTTGTTTTTGTACAAAGTCAGAAGTCACACGACACCAGTTATAGTCCAACAGGTTTATTTGAAACCACAAGCTTTCAGAGTGTTGCTCCCTCTTTGGCTGAACTTCACCCGACAAAGGGAGCAGCACTCCGAAAGTGTGTGATTTCAAATATACATGTTAGACTATAACCTGATGTCATGTGACTTCTGACTTTAAACAAAGGGATCACATTTGCAATCCTCCAGTCCCCTGGTCTAAGCCTGGATTCAGAGAGGCCTGGAAATTTTCTGTCAATAGCCCCATAGCTGGCTCCCTTAACTCTCCCAGCAATCTAGGACGCATCCCATATGGGCCTGGCAACTTCTTTGTTTGATCAGCTTGAAGTTTTAATAAACTGTTGATATAAACAAAGTTGTCAGGAATGGTTTCATGGAATCTTGATTCACTGTTCAGAAAACACTGCAGAAATCCAACAAAAGGAACATTCTAGCAAACACTTGTAAATCCCTCTCTGCATTGCTCATTAAGACAGTACCTTCAAAACCTACAACCAGTACCTTTTAGAAGGACAAGAGCAGCACACATATTGGGAACACCACAATCTGCAAGTTCCACAACAAGCCACTCATCATCCTGACTTGGAAATATATTGCTGATGCTTCAGTGTTGCTTCATTAAAATCCGGGAATTCCCTACCGAAAGGCATTGTGGGTTTACATGTGGAAAAGTAACAGCAGCAGTGAAAGGAAGTTGCTCAACATCATCTTCTCAAGGGCAACCAGCAATGGGCAGTATACAGTAGCCCAGCCAGTGATGCCCATGTCCCAAAAATAAATTAAAAACTATTGTATCTTCTATTTCACGTGGAGCATCTTCCTATAAAGAGATGATCTAATTTTAGTTATATTGCTAGCCTGGTGTCATGGTGTAATGTGTTTGACCTAATTCTAGAGGTAATTTGAGACTCGCCCTCAGCCTGAAAGATGCTTCTCAAACTGTTTGACTCTTACATAGCATGGGGCACAACCCATGAATCAGCTTTAATATGTTAGCATTTTCTCATTTCACACGAGCTCTTTCAAATACATTCAGAAAATAAGTAGTGTACTACACATCCTTAAACAATAAGCTGTTTTGAAGTATGGATGTAAAGTCGTGGTCCACATTGGCACCAACGACATAGGTAGGAGGAGGGCTGAGGATGTTAGGCAGGCTTTCAGGGAGCTAGGTTGGAAGCTCAGAGTTAGAACAAACAGAGTTGTTGTCTCTGGTTTGTTACCGGTGCCACGTGATAGAGAGTCGAGGAATAGGGAGAGAGAACAGTTAAATGCGTGGCTACAGGGGTGGTGCAGGAGGGAGGGATTCCGGTATCTGGATAACTGGGATTCTTTCTGGGGAAGGTGGGACCTCTATAAACAGGATGGTCTACACCTGAACCTGAGGGGCACCAGTATCCTTGGGGGGAGGTTTGCTAGTGCTCTTGGGGGGGGTTTAAACTAACTCTGCAGGGGCATGGGAACCTAGACTGTAGCTTTAGGGTGCAGGACCTGGAGTGTAGGGAGGTTAGGAACATGGCATCAATCTCAAAGGAGGGTGCCTGTAAACAGGAAAGTGTCTTGAAGTGTGTATACTTCAATGCAAGAAGTATACGAAATAAGGTAGGTGAACTTGCAGCGTGGGTTGGTACCTGGGACTTCGATGTTGTGGCTATTACGGAGACATGGGTAGAACAGGGACAGGATTGGCTGTTGCAGGTTCCAGGGTTTAAATGTTTTAGTATGGTCAGAGGTGGGGATAAAAGAGGGGGAGGTGTGGCATTGCTTGTCAAAGCTAGTATTACAGCAGTGGAAAGGACGATGGATGAAGACTCGCCAGCTGAGGTAGTTTGGGCTGAGGTTAGGAATAGGGAAGGTGAGGTCACCCTGTTAGGAGTTTTCTACAGGCCTCCTAATAGCCCTAGAGACGTAGAAGAAAGGATTGCGAGGATGATTCAGGAGAAGAGTGAAAGTAATAGGATGGTTGTTATGGGGGACTTTAATTTTCCAGATATTGACTGGGAAAGCTATAGCTTGAGTTCGTTAGATGGGTCGGTGTTTGTCCAATGTGTGCAGGAGGGTTTCCTGACACAATATGTAGACAGGCCAACAAGAGGTGAGGCCATACTGGATTTGGTTCTGGGTAACGAACCAGGCCAGGTGTTAGAATTGGAGGTAGGTGAGCACTTTGGGGACAGTGACCACAATTCGGTGACTTTTACTCTAGTGAAGGAGAGGGATAAGTGTGCACTGCAGGGCAAGAGTTATAGCTGGGGGCAGGGAAATTATGATGCGGTGAGGCACGACGTAGGATGCGTGGCTTGGAAAAGTAGGCTTCAAGGCATGGGCACAATTGATATGTGGAGCTTGTTCAAGGAGCAACTATTGAGTGTCCTTGATAAGTATGTACCTGTCAGGCAGGGAGGAAAGAGTCGTGTGAGGGAGCCGTGGTTTAATAAGGAATTGGAATCCCTTGTTAAATGGAAGAGGGTGGCCTATGTAAAGATGAGGCATGAAGGTTCAATTGGGGTGATTGAGAGTTATAAGGTAGCCAGGAAGGATCTGAAGAGAGAGCTAAGAGCAGCAAGGAGGGGACATGAAAAGTCCTTAGTTAGTAGGATTAGGGAAAACCCTAAGGCTTTCTGTAGGTATGTCAGGAATAAAAGAATGACTAGGGTAGGAATAGATCCAGTCAAGGTAGTAGTGGGAAGTTGCGTGTGGAAGCTGAAGAGATTGGGGAGACACTGAATGAATACTTTTCATCAGTATTCACTCAGGAACAGGACATTGTTGCCGATGTGAATATTGAGTCACAATTAATTAGAATGGACGGCTTTGAGGTATGTAGGGAAGAGGTGTTGGAAATTCTGGAAGGGGTGAAAATAGATAAGTCCCCTGGGCCTGATGGCATTTATCCTAGACTTCTCTGGGAAGCAAGGGAGGAGATTGCAGAGCCATTGGCCTTGATTTTTATGTCCTCGTTGTCTACAGGAATAGTGCCAGTAGACTGGAGGATAGCAAATGTGGTTCCCTTGTTCAAGAAGGGGAGTAGGGATAACCCGAGTAACTATAGGCCGGTGAGTCTCACTTCTGTTGTGGGCAAAGTCTTAGAGAGAATTGTAAGGGATAGGATTTATGAACATCTGGATAGGAATAATGTGATTAAGGATAGTCAGCATGGTTTTGTGAAGGGCAGGTCGTGCCTCACAAACCTTATTGAATTCTTTGAGAAGGTGACTAAGGATGTAGATGAGGGTAAAGTGGTAGATGTGGTGTATATGGATTTTAGTAAGGCATTTGATAAGGTTCCCCATGGTAGGCTACTGCAAAGAATTCGGAGGTATGGCATTGAGGGTGAGTTGGAGGTTTGGATTAGGAATTGGCTGGCTGGAAGAAGCCAGTCAATTTAGTTGATGGTAAAGGTTCATCTTGGAGTGCAGTTACTAGCGGTGTTCTGCAAGGATCTGTTTTGGGACCATTGCTGTTTGTCATTTTTATAAATGACCTGGAGGAGGGGCTAGAAGGCTGGGTGAGCAAGTTTGCGGATGATACGAAAGTCGGTGGAGTTGTTGACAGTGAGGAAGGATGTGTCAGGTTACAGCGGGATATAGATAAGTTGTAGAGCTGGGCAGAAAGGTGGCAAATGGAGTTCAATGTAGGTAAGTGTGAGGTGATTCACTTTGGTAAGAGAAATAAAAAGATGGGGTACTGGGCTAATGGTCAGATAATTGGTACTGTGGATGAGCAGAGGGATCTTGGTGTCCATGTACACAGATCTCTGAAAGTTGCCACCCAGGAAAATAGTGCAGTGAAGAAGGCATATGGCGTACTGGCTTTTATTGGTAGAGGAATTGAGTTCCAGAGCCCTGAGGTCATGTTGCAGTTGTATAAGACTCTGGTGCGGCCGTATCTGGAGTATTGTGTGCAGTTTTGGTCGCCATACTGTAGGAAGGATGTGGAGGCACTGGAACGGGTGCAGAGGAGGTTTACCAGGATGTTGCCTGGTATGGTAGGAAGATCGTATGAGGAAAGGCTGAGGGACTTGAGGCTGTTTTCATTGGAGAAAAGAAGGTTTAGGGGTGACTTGATAGAGGTGTACAAGATGATTAGGGGTTGAGATAGGGTTGACCATGAGAACCTTTTTCCACGTATGGAGTCAGCTATTACGAGGGGGCATAGCTTTAAATTAAGGGGTGGTAGGTATAGGACAGATGTTAGGGGTAGATTCTTTACTCAGTGAGTCGTGAGTTCATGGAATGCCCTGCCAGTAGCAGTGGTGGACTCTCCCTCTTTATGGGCATTTAAACAGGCATTGGATAGGCATATGGAGGATAGTGGGCTAGTGTAGGTTAGGTGGGCTTGGATCGGCGCAACATCGAGGGCCAAAGGGCCTGTACTGCGCTGTATTTTTCTGTGTTCTATGTTCTATGTAAACCTCTCCTGATTGGAAGAGTTTAATATGAAAGTAGGGCCAATCAAGGATAGCAGAGGGAACTTGTGCGTGGAGTCTGAGCAGATAGGGGAAGCCCTAAATGAGTTTTTTGCTTCAGTTTTCACCAAGGAAAGGGAACTTGTTGTAAATGAAAACTTAGAGGAGCTGGGATACAGTCTTGACCAGATCAAGATTGATGAAGATGATGTGCTCGAAATTTTGGAAAACATTAAGATTGATAAGTCCCCAGGCCCAGACCAGATTTATCCTAGGCTGCTCCGGGAAGCAAGAAAGGAGGTTGCTAAGCCGCTGGCGAGGATATTTGCCTCCTCACTCTCCACGGGAGTCGTATCGGAGGATTGGAAGGAGGCGAATGTTGTTCCTCTTTTCAAGAAGGGGAATAGGGAAATCCCTGGCAATTACAGACCAGTCAGTCTTACGACTGTGGTCAGCAAAGTTGTGGAAAGAATTCTGAGGGATAGGATATATGACTATTTGGCAAAGCAAAGTGTGATTAAAGGCAGTCAACATGGCTTTGTGAGGGGCAGGTCATGCCTCACAAATCTTATTGAGTTCTTTGAGGAGGTGTCAAGCCAGGTCGACGACAGTCGAGCAGTGGATGTGGTGTATATGGATACAGCAAGGCATTTCATAGGGTTCCCCATTGTAGGCTCATTCATAAAGTCAGGAAGTATGGGATACAGGGAGATTTGGCTATCTGGATTAAGAATTCTAGCTGACAGAAGACAGAGAGTGGTTGTAGATGAAAAGTATTCTGCCTGGAGGTCAGTGTGGAGTGGGGTCCCACAAGGCTCTGTTCTTGGGCCTCTGCTCTTTGTAGTTTTTATAAATGACTTGGATGAGGAGGTTGAGGAGTGGGTTAGTAAATTTGCAGATGACACAAAGGTTGGAGGTGTCATCGATAGTATAGAGGGCTACTGCAGGCTGCAGCGCGACATCGACAGGATGCAGAGCTGGGCTGAGAAATGGCAGATGGAGTTCAACCTGGATAAATGCGAAGTGATGCACTTTGGAAGGTTGAACTCGAATGCTGAATATAGGATTAAAGACAGGATTCTTGGCAGTGTGGGGGAACAGAGGGATCTGGGTGTGAAAGTACATAGATCCCTCAAAGTTGCCACCCAATTGGGTTGTTAAGAAAGCAAATGGGGTTTTGGCTTTCATTAACAGTGGTATCGAATTTAAGAGCCATGAGGTTTTGCTGCAGCTCTACAAGTCCCTGGTGAGACTTGGAATATTGTGTCCAGTTCTGGTCGCCCTACTATAGGAAAGATACAGAGGTTTTGGAAAGGGTGCAAAGAAGGTTTACCAGGATGCTGCCTGGACTGGAGGGCTTGCCTTATGAAGAAAGGTTGAATAAGCTCGGACTTTTCTCTCTGGAGAGAAGGAGGAAGAGAGGATACATGATCGAGGTGTACAAAATAATAAGAGGAATAGATAGCGTCAATAGCCAGAGACTTTTCCCCAGGGCAGGATTGACTGGTACGAGAAGTCATAGTTTGAAGATATTAGGAGGAAGGTATAAAGGAGATGTCAGAGGTCGGTTCTTTACGCAGAGAGTTGTGAATGTATTGGGGACATTTAAGCGACTGCTGGACATGCACTTGAATAGCAGTGAGTTGAGGAGTGCGTAGGTTAAGTTACTATATATTACATTAGGATTAAGTCTCGGCACAACATCATGGGCCTCAGGGCTTGTTCTGTGCTGTACTGTTCTATGTTCTATGTTCTAAGTAGGAAAGACCAATACATTTCTAAACTGGCCAACCTCTGTGGCTCCCCACCCAGCATCCTTAAATCTTCTCTCTGCCCACACTGTGCTGCATCTATAAGATGCCATGCAGGAATCTGGGGAAGCTCGTTCACCAGCACCTTTAACTGTCACCAGCTAGAAGGACAAGGCCAGTAGGTGCATGAGAACACCACCATCTCTCAGTCACATATTGTCCCATATTAGACACATACCACTGTATTTTTATTGTCATTGGGTCAAAACTCTGGAATTTTCCAAACAGCATTATGAGAGTACTTTCACTGCACGGACTGCAGTGGTTAAAGGAACCAGCTCACCATCACCTTGTCAAGTGCAATGTGGTTGGCTCCAACTTGCCCTTGAATATGGGTAATAAATACCAGAGCAGCCAGCCACACCCTCATCCCATGAATGAAAAAAAAAGGAAAGGCAATAATTGTCAATCTTATGAGTGACCCCCACCTTCAAGAATAAATCTTAAACATAAGATGCTCAGAGTAAAACCTATATGTACCTCTAATTTAAAGTAGAAAATGTAATTGCCCACTCCACATTTTCCTGAGATTTAAGTCATAACATCACAACAACTGGTAGATTTCAGTGATTTCTACAGTTCTGTCATTGTTTCAAATATCCTTAATTCATCCAGTTTGATGAATTTCGCATTTGAATTCTGTGTAATTTCTAAATGGAAACTACTGTTGAAGTAAACTCAATAATTTGGAATTTCAAGAAAAGTGATTATTTTAAGACCTGATGTCTGTTCATCAAGATTTAAATAATCAGATGACTTTAGTTATAAAACAGGGAAGGAACATTCACCATCTCCTTTGCCAAACACTGCTACTGAAAGGCACTGAACCTTAGACCCTATATGATTCTTCGTTCTTGCCTATGACTGATCAATGCATTAATTTATTAGTTATCACTTCATTGCTACCCCTCTACATAGCTTACAGGCTTTCCAAAGTTTAGCTTTAAACCATTGGGCAGCTGTTTCTGACAGGAGGATGTATTGGGAATTCGGACAGAGGTCAGTCATTCTGATTCTCTTGATATTCTGTCTACCCAGTTGTTAGAAATTGGAGTCACTCATCTTCATTTCAAAGTTCAACAAGTTTACATCTAAAATTTAAAAATAAAATAATATCTGGACGTGGAAATTATTAACAAGACCAACAACAATTGTACATTCTTACGGCTGAATCTTAGTTATTTTACTAAATGCAAGTTGTGTCAAGGTTTTTTGAGAGATTTCCACTGTGAGACTTGAAGGATTTTCTTGCCGTATTTTACTGACTGTGCCTCACACCCTCCCCCACCCCTAAGGCATCCCTAGCATCCAATTCCGTCTTCAACTTACAATGCAACATTCCCAGAACTACTTGCCATTCAGCAGATATCTGCCAAAGACTGACACTCCTTATAGACATGTCATCTTTTAAGTGGCCACTGTAAACCTGGATGAGCACTGGCTTCTGCAGCTGCTCAATTAAGGGCATTTAGTGAAATGACTAAGCTGGTGCTGCAACTCTCTGACAGGAACCTGGAAGTCCTGGTCAAGGGGATGATGAAAAGGAGAGGAGTCCTCTTCCCACAGGACCAGCAGAGGAGGCCATGCCACCAGACTTTGACAGTCTGGTCTAAGATTGCAGCCCGGGTCAATACCATCTCCACAGTCTGGAGAAACGATTAGCAGTGCTTAAAGATGTTAATGAACCTCCCCACTGTGCGAGGGTAAGTGCCACCCTCTTCTGTTACCTTACATCTCTGGTACTGTACTCTCCTGGCACGAATACTAATGCTCTCTGACTGTCACTGTTGACTTCAAGAACTTGCCTCACTCACACTCTCCCTCTCTTAACCTCCCACAACATTAACCCTGCCTCTATACTGACTCCTCATTACCACAGAATATCTCACTAACTTTCACTCACCTGTACTAGCAAGTGTGCACCCACTTCCATCTCACTCAGTCTTTCCTTTCCTCTCATTACAGGAGAAACAGTCCACAGAGAGAGACCACATATTAGGCTCCTCACCCAAAAAAGAACAGAATCTAGGAACAGCTCCTGCAGGGATGCTGAGATATAAATGGCACTATTTCCATCTTACATCTAGGTATTTGTATCTCTGTGGAGTCCTAAAGGTAACCACTCTAGCATGAGGCTAACCTCACGGCCTTACAATCTGCCCCATGGATCAGTGTCTGTGTTGAGAGCTTATTGCACCATGCTCCAAGAGGAACAAAGCGTTTACAGGGTGAGGATTCCAGCTGACACCTTTTGACCCCCTCCCACAACATCCCTATTTTTTCACTAGCCTCTGTATTCAAACATATTGGAATGAATGAGTTGGTTCATGATGTCTGTGGCAGGGAGATGCACAGGCAGCCAATACATTAGGGTGGCCAGGCGTTAGGAACCTGGCAGGTCTGTGTCCTGTACAGAGCATGTCTCTGTGTGTATAATGTTGTTTCTCTTTAAAAGTACTCACATTGTTGGGTCCTGCAACTCCCATCACTCACAGGTTGTCATTAACCTCACCTATTCTGACTATTGTTGCTGTGATCTTCTTTTCTAGTGGCTCCTCCCTAATATCTTCAAGTTTCTTCCCCTAAGTATCAGTGAGTATCCAGCAATTTAAATCCCCTTCCTGTAAAACCCACCTGATTCACACATCTCTGGGTCCCCAACCCATCTATGTGAGCCGCTCACCCATCCCCCTTTCCCAGATGCCAATTCCAGGTGATCAAACCATGTTGGACATTCACTGATGTCCCCATTTGGAACCTCACCATGAACCCTCCAGTCCTGCATGATACCCCTTCCTACCCATGGTTTACTGTAGCTTTGCACCCCCTTCATAATTGTATTCCCTCGTTCCCCTATAAGAATAGCTTGCTGAGTTTCCTTCCTGCGACATGACCTCTTACTCCCCCTCTTTGTCCTTAGACAGACCCAACGGACTGTCCATTGCCCCCCCCCCTTGAGTGGCTTAGCTTGAGAGCCCCAGATGAGAAGTGCATGGACCCCTGACTACAGTCCTGGCTGTATACTTTCCTAGCCACATTAGTTCCACGCCCTGGACACAAGGCTGACTGTGACACTCTGCCTGGTATGTAAAGGCATGGACCCTCCTGACCAACAGCACTCAGAATGTTGGCTGACTGGAGTGATATGGGACACTTCCCTTGACTTACTGTGACAGGACCCCCTGACTAATGGACTCTGGTGTAAACTATTCCCTAAGACTTGAAATTCTAGTTGCCTGCTTGCTGCCCATGCTGTGTGTTTACTGTGTAAGGTGCTGGGATATGGTGCTGGTGTGAGATTGACATTATACATTTCTGTCCAGCAAGAGATGTGGCCCCTTGACTACAGGCTGCTGAGCAGCTGCCTGGTTGTGTGACTGTGCCAGTTGGTAAGCCAGGGTAGAGCATGCACGTTGCGAGTAAGCAAGTGGCACTAAATGAGGGAATATTGAGAGATCAAGCAAGTACCCCCGAGATGTAGCGTGGTCCATTCCATGAGCTGTGTGCAAAGTGTTCCGACTGTAGCCTTTCAATGCTAGTAGCTGATACTCTCTGCAAAGTGAGTCTGTGGTTCTGTCCTGCCAGTCTACTGGAGAGGTGCCATTTGGATTGTGAAGAGTTGGCCAATTCTGATTGCCAATGTCCATGGATGAGACATGTGTGCAGCTGGTGCCTGTGGATCCTGTCTGGTCCTGAGCAACATGGAGATCCGTCAGAGCTGATACACACACAGATATCCATGTCGGGTTTTTCAACCTCTACCGCATTTGTTAAGATGTGTGGTTCAATATCAATGAAGCAACTTGGGCCATTAAATTTAACAAGCAATAATCCTCCTAAATTAACAACCTGCAATTGCCCAGCAGGAAACATGCCTTGAAATTCATGGAAAACATAAAAGGTGGACTGAGATGGACTGAAGTATGCTCCCAACTCCATGGGAGGCCTTGGCAGACCTCTCGCCTGATTCTGCTATAAATTTTACCCAGCTCATGTTGTTCAGTCCCCTGTAGCATTTCATCCATGGTGATGGTGAAATGGAGCAGACTCTGTGGTGAAGGTCCACCCACAGTGCTGTTTAGGGAAGAAATTCTTTGATTTTGGCCCAGCAATGATGACGATACAGTGACTTAGAATAGTGTGCGCATACTGCCCCTGTCTTCCTGGGTGGTAGAGGATGTAAGTTTAAGAAGGATTGTGGAACAATGCATCTGTGAAATTCTGTACTGACATCACAGTATACACCTTGTACAAGTAAAAAAAAATGGTTAAGACTAAATCATTTTAAAGGCAATATCTTCTCCTTAATAGTCCAAGAACATTAATTCTTCGACATTATACAATGTAATTAATGAGAAGTGGGAGTATTTATCACAGGAAATTTGTTACAGAAATGTATATAAAATACAAAGATGCACTTGATATTTGTTCCCAGCAGGAGCATATGTTCATAAGTGTAGCTCTGATTCTACTTTTGTTATGAGGCACAGTGAGCTGAAGAGGATAATTAAAACCGTAGACTTTTAGATACACAACACTTGTTGGTATTGTACTTAATTCCGTTTGTACACAATTTTCAATTAAACTAGTCAGCAACTGCATAAAAATAGTATACAGGAACATTTCATGTTGTTCTTGACTAGATGAAACTAAAGCTTTATAGTATTGATTAGCTTTCCTCCACTAGCTTGACTCTGGACCCTTAGCTGAAACATTCTATAAATCTCAAACGAAGAGTTCCTGATGAAGGGCTTATGCCCGAAACATCGATTCTCCTGCTCCTCGGATGCTGCAGCACCACACTCTCGACTATAAATCTCAAATACCAAGTGTACCCTCTAACTGAAAAAATATATTTCTATTATCATGATACTTGTTTGTGCACTTCTATCAATGTACAGCATTGAAAATTGCCTTGTAAACATTCTCCATTCTGTTTTCCTGTATCAGATTGGCTTTGGCTTCAGATTGGTTTCATGGATCAGCGCAACACTGAGGGCCGAAAGGCCTGTAATGTTCTATGTTTTATGTTCAGTAGTCACATTGTAGCTGTACCTTTCAGCACGAGATTACTTCTGAAGTGACTTTCTCGAGTATGTCTCCAACTTCTATCTTGAGACAAAAATTGTTGTTCATTAATTGACCATACCCCATGTTGGAAGCAAATCACTTGTAACTTGTATCTGTGAAGATTCTGCAAAAAAATAGTCAGTTGTTGCTCAGCTTTTCATTCAAAGCTCAATCAGTTTCCAATTCCTCAAAGAGATCCAGTCTGCCCCCACCTATCAACCTATTACTCTATGCTACTTTTTCTGTCAGGATGCTTCGTGTTATCTGAACAGTCCATTACAAAAAGGACATTAAAATCATAGAATGTTCAACCTAGCTTCACAAGGGTGATGTGAGAGATTGGAGTTTGGAATTACTAGGGGCAATGACTTCCACCGAAGCACAGAAGGCTAAGAGGAGATTAAATTGAGGTTTCAAAAGACAATTGATAATGTCAATAGACTATTTCCTCTGGCTGATTAAGCGGAGGGAAGTGGTCATCAATTCAGAGTTGTCACTGAAAAGAATGAGAAAATTATTTCTTTACGGAGAGATTTATTAGAGCAAGGAATGCTTTGCCAAAGTAAATAGATGTGACATTGTGCTTTAGAATCAAAAGTTGGGTAGAACTATGGCTAGTGACACTATAGACAATATATGTACTTGCTGAGCACTGTTAGAGAGACTCAGGGTGAAGCTGAAATAAGTTAAAGAATAGATTTGAGGCTAAACATGTCAAACCTATACAGAACAGCAATCAACAAAATAACCAAAAAATGCTAAATTACAATTCTAAGACGTTGCATTTAAATAGCAGTCTTAATGTCATAAAATGTTAAAAGGCTTTTCAGAATTCAACACCAAACCATTCAAAACATGAGAAAAAGCTCCACCAAAGAGGTAGATCTTTAGAACTGCCTTAAGAATCAAAGTGAGGTAGACAGGTAACAAATTTGATGGAGGGAATTACAGAGTTTATGGTACGGCTGTTGAGGGCGCAGCTGTTAGTGATTAAGCAATTAATTTCAAGTCAGGAGGGACGTGGCGGTGAAGTGGTAATGTCACTGGCCTGGTAATCTAGTCATAAAGTGGGAACATAATTGATAGATTAATCAAATTTGGAGACAAAACCATTAGTCTGAATGGTTATCTGCTCACCATACTAAAGTTTAGGGCAGAGATAGCACAGGCACTAGTTTAGTTATGCAATTACACCAAGTCCATACAATTCTATGCATATCACTGGTGAGATAGACAATGAGAAGCTGTATGAGGCAAGGCAGTAGATATTGCTTAGTCATAGAAGACAGAAAGTAGTGGTGGTATAGTGTTTTTTGATAGGAGATCTGTGACCAATGGTGTTTCGCAGGGATCAGTGCTGGGACCAATGGATTAGTGAAAGTTGGACAGTAAGTTGTGAATATTTGTGTTTAAGTATGCATCTCTCACTTCTGAATTGTTGTATTCTTTATAGGTTATTAACTGTGAGCACCATTAGCCTTGCAGACAACAAAACCTTCCTGTAATTTTGACATGTAGCAAAATCTAATACTCAATGGCTTAAATAAAAAATAGTCATTACTAAATCCTATATTCAGGTGAAACCTCTCATAAAGAAGTTGAGTATGAAACCTGTTACCACATAAAGTAACTGAAGTGACTAGCACAGATGCTCTTAAGGGGAGACTAGTTGAGTGGATAAGGGAGAAAGGAATAACAGAATATGCTGATTCAGTTAGTAAAATAGATTAAAGAGATTATTGTGGCATATAACACCACCAAGTTGTTCTGTTTTTGTGATGTAAAGACTCTAGAATGAAGTTTGAACCTACAAGCCTCTGAGTCAAAAAGTGTGGTGCTAGAAAAGCACAGCCGGGCAGGCAGCATCTGGTCAGGCAACATAATGCTCGAAACATCAACCCACCTGCTCCTCGGATGCTGCCTGATCGTCTGTGGCTTTCCCAGTACCTCACTTTTTGACTCTGATCTCCAGCATCTGCAGTCCTCACTTTCTCCTACAAGCTTCTGGCTCAGGTAAGAGTGACATAAGATGTCTTCCAGTGACATAAGATTAAGTAAGCATCTAATAGAACATTTATAGACCATTGTATAGACAGTTTGAAACAGAAGTGGATAACTGCTTGAAAAGTGAGAACATGAAAGGATATGGGATAGGAAAGGAGAATGAGACTGGAATGGTAAGTGTTAATTGAGCCACCATAGGTAGAGGCAATATGGAGGGAAGGGCTTCCTATGACAGTGCAAGTTTTATAATTTATCTTCAGTTTTGAATGCTTGGGTTTGCTGCCAAACAACTGCTCTGGGAAAAAGATCCTGACTATCCATTCTATCCATGCCTCTCATAATTTTGCAAACTTTTATCAGGTTGCCCCTCAGCTTTCGATGTTCAAGTGAAAACAAATTAAATTTGTCCAATCTCTCCTTATAGCTAATACCCTCCAAACCAGGCAACATCCTGGTAAAGTGTTTCTGTACCCTCTCCAAGATCTCCATGTCTTTCTGAGCTACATGCAATGTTCCAAATATAGCATAATTAAAGTTCTATGTCTGCAATCAGCCCACCTACATTCCCCTCCATATCATTTTTATATATATATATATATATATATATATTATAAATAACAAGGGTCCCAGCACTGATCCCTGCGAAACACCATTGGTCACAGATCTCCTATCAAAAAATACTATACCACCACTACTTTCTGTCTTCTATGACTAAGCCAGATCTGTATCCAATTTACCAGCTCACTGCGTGTGAATTCATCTTTTCTTTCAACCTGCCACGAGGGATCTTGTCAAAGATCTTTCTAAAAGCTGTGTAGACAATATCTACTGCCTTGCCTCATCAATCATCTTTGTCACTTCTTCAAAACATCAATCAAGTTTTTGAGACATGATCTCCCCTGCACAAAGCCATGCTGCCTATTGCTAACAAGTTTATTTTCTTCCAAATGTGAGTCAATCCTATCCCTGAGAATCTTCTCCAATAATTTCCCTACCACTGGCATTTGCTACACTGGCCTATAATTTCCTGGATTATCCCTGTTGCCCTTCTGAAGCAAAGGAACATCATTGGTTATTGCCCAGATCTCTGGGACTTCTCCTGTGACTAAAGAGACATTCACTTTCTTCTTTACAATGGAACTGGTTAACATTTTACATCAACTCCAATTTAAAGCCTTGTCCTCTCGCATAAAGTCTTGGGTTTTCTATTCCTTTGAGTTTAGTAGAACTAATCTTCAAGTTGATTTAATAAACTTGGAGGTTCATTGAACCAAACCTGTCTTGTTGGCCATCTCAATGTCCCATTCCCAACTATTGACCCATCGTTGGACAGTGATCAAAGCAGCAATGAGGAGTGGAGGATTGTGGAGGGCCAGTGAGTGAGGGGAGTACACCATCAACCTCCTGTCCCAGTGTGTTCCAGAAGAACAGTGGCTAATATGGGATTAAATTGATAAATAATTCAGGGTTATTGCCAATGGTTGATGAATCATTCTCCAAATTACGTAAATTTAATATTCCCATTGAATGCATATCTTTTTGCAAATCATTTCTGCAATGTTTAATGTTTCACCACTGGAGACAATTAACATAAATCAATTCAGGTATCCAAAATTTGAAAAGCTCCAAAATCCTAAGCTTTCTTTGTGAAGTTTTTATCTCATTAACAAGGTTGTTTGACGTGCAAACAGTTAACCCAACTCCGTACCCACTCAATACATGTCACTCAGATGAGAAGTGGGAGGCAGGGGGGAGTGTGACCCAGCACTGGCAAGCCTCAATTCTGTCTCATGGCCCATAATACTCATTGTGAGTCTGCTGTCCAGTAAGATTTTTAAAAATTTCACCGTCAAACTGTCACTTATCCCAAAATTCGAAACATTTTGAGTTCCAAAAGCTGAGTATTTCGGATAAAGGATTGTGTACTTGTACAACATTTAAAAGGAAATTTCTTTAAGAAATTGAAGGAAAATATTAATGCACAGATAGAAGAGCTGTATTTTCACGTATGTTGTAGACCACAAAGGCACGACATATAGTATTCCAATATATACCTTCAGACACTCTATCTTTGTCATGGAGTAAGTATAGTGTTGTCATTCAGTCAGCTATGTGTACATGATGTATAGTAACATCAATAAGCACAGAACCCAGACAGTGTGTACATCTGTGATATTGTAGCCCTGTAAGTAATTAATGTTGTTAATAAACTCATAGACACCTGACTCAACAAGATTTGATTCTGTGTTATATGCTTCTGTGGGTTAACATATGGAAAAGCCATGAAGTGCATCAGAAAGAGCCAGTGAATAGGATTAATGTAGTTTCTCGCAATGGCACTGTTTTAGTAGACCAAAAGACTCCAAGACAGAGAGTGGTTAAATCAATTTTTTAAAGTTCTTCAGGGGGCCTAGGTAAGCATTGAGCAAGTAAGGGATAAAAGGTTGTGATGATAGGTTTATATGCACAATGATTGGAGGAGGCTTGGGAGGAGAAGAATGCATGTTTCTTTGCTGTATATCCAAAGCAATCCTCATTCGTGTGTTGATATTTCTGTGATACTGAATTGTAATCATCATTGGTTGTTTGCTTCTTGACCTGCACAGATGACCCTGAATTATAGTTGCTGTTTTGAGAGCTGTAGCTTTAGGCCTTGTTTGACCTGTGCCTGTTTTATTATTTAAGACCATAAGACCATTCATCATAGGAGCAGAATTAGGCCATTTGGGCCATCAGATCTGCTCTGCCATTCAGTCATGGCTGATATGTTTCTCAACCCCATTCTCCTGCCTTGTCTCCGTAACCTTTGATCCCCTTACTAATCAAGGAGCTATCTGTCTCTGTCTTAAATATACTCAATGTCTTGACCTCTGTAGCCTTTCACGGCAATGAGTTCCACAGATTCACCACCCCCTGAAGAAATCTCTCCTCATCTCAGCTCTAAAGGGTTGTCCCTTCACGCTGAGGCTGTGCCCTCGAATTTTAATCTGTTCTATTAGTGGGAACATTTTCTCCACTCTATCCAGGCCTCTCACTATTCTGTAAGTTTCAATAAGCTCCCCCTTCATCTTCCTAAATTCCTTTGATTACAGACCCAGAGTTCCCAAACCGCTCCTCCTTTTACAAGCCCTTAATTCCTGGGATCATTTTTATGAAGCTCCTCTGGACACCCTCTAATGCCAGCATATCCTTCCTTAGATACGGGGCAAAAAGCAGCTCACAATATTTCAACTGCGATCTGACCCAAGCCTTATACAGCCTCAGCAGTATATCTCAGCTGTTGTATTCTAACATAGAATTATGTAAATATTTTTATGTAATTAGCCAATCCATTTCCATAAAAACAGAAAATGTTGGAAACACTCAGCAAAGCAGACAGCTTCTAGCGAGAGATACAGTTAATATTACAAGCCAGTTTGACCTATGTTTATGGTCTCCTGGGGTTCTTTCACTCAAAGGTTCTTTCCTTCAGTTGTTGTTGAAGACCAGCCATTGGGATGGGCAATATTGGAAGCCATCCCTCTGTCTTTGCAAGTAAATATCGTAAACACCCCTCCCTTTAATGTGCAAAAATCTTGCGAGCATTACTTTAGATTGCTCTGCAATCCCAGACCTGTGTTGGATGCAATTCAAGAAGCAGCCAGTGCCTCCCTGTGGGCGCTCCTGAGCAATTGAGCTACTGGCCTTTGATTGGCTTGTATCTTTCAGTGGGTAGGGCCTGTCACCCCTTCACCTTCACATGCTCCAGTCCATTGTGACTGTACTCTGAGGCAACTCATGGGCCTCTTGCCCTTCTTTAAAGAACAATTGCTGCTTAATCCTCTCTATTCACTGTTTTAAAGGTCTGCTGATTTCAGACAAACTGACATGTTAATTAAGCATCTTTCATGCTTTTAGATTAGATTACATTACATTAGATTAGATTACATTACAGTGTGGAAACAGGCCCTTCGGCCCAACAAGTCCATACCGACCCGCCGAAGCACAACCCACCCATACCCCTACATTTACCCCTTACCTAACACTACGGGCAATTTAGCATGGCCAATTCACCTGACCTCCACATCTTTGGACTGTGGGAGGAAACCGGAGCACCCGGAGGAAACCCACGCAGACACGGGGAGAACGTGCAAACTCCACACAGTCAGTCGCCTGAGGTGGGAATTGAACCCAGGTCTCTGGCGCAGTGCTAACCACTGTGCCACCGTGCCTCCCTTCAGACTGTATCCTCAGTATTGCAGTGTATGTTGGATGTAACTGAGCAATGGGATCCGCTCATTGTAGTTTATTGTTCTGATTCTCTACTGCAGGGTCTTGATGGCTGTGGATGTTGCTGATGGTCTTTTGGGACAGCCAGTCGAGCGTGACTGACACTGCTTTCATTCTGCATTCTCTTCTTCATGTCATTGCTGCAGATGGCACAAGCAGTTTTCACTTCCAATGCAGGGTCAGGAACCGAGCTCAGGGATTTCACCAGGCTGCATCTCACAGGGCTGCTCACTCTCTAAACACTAAATCACTTTTCACATATCTGGATGCCCTTTGCTTTTTGGTATTTTACCCCCTCAGCCACACCTTTATAGCTCACAGTATTTCTGCCTTGAGGGGTCTCTCAGGTCAGACACAAAGTCCAGCAGTTCGGCATGTTTGTCAGCAGCGATCAGTCAAAGGGTGGACATGTTGCTGTGCAACATCATTGTTACCCCATACCATGTGCCAGTTCTGTACATCAAGCAAATAGCGAAGTCGCAGACTCTAAGTCCCCAAAACACAGTCAGGGAGCTGCATAGATATCAGGAAAGGGACTGGTAACTCTTCGCTCAGTACTGTTAACTAAATCCAGGTCTGGACGGTGGTCAATCCAGTAAAAGACAAACGATGGGGGTTATTAGGAGCCGCATGCTGTGGGTGGGAAGCAGGGGAATTTAATTGTGGGTTGCAGAAGGTTTTTTCTTTATATACTGTCGCTGGGAAAAAGTGAGGACTGCAGATACTGGAGAGTTGGTTGATGAAGTGTGGCGCTGGAAAGGCACAGCAGGTCAGGTTGCATCTGAGAAGCAGGAGAGTCAACATTTTGGATATAACCCTTCTTCAGGACTGCAGAGGGGGAAGGGGGCTGAGAAATAAATGGGGGGACAGGGTTATGGGAAAGGAATGTGGAATGGTGATAGGTGGGGTAAGGTAGGAGGTGATGGTGATAGGTGGGGTAAGGTAGGAGGTGATGGTGATAGGTTGGTGGGAAGTGTGGAGCGGATAGGTGGAAGGAAGATGGGCAGATAGGTCAGATCAAGGGGGCAGATCTGAGTCAGGGGGTTGGATCTGGGATGGGGAGGGGAGATTTGGAAATTGGTGAATTCAGTGCTCATGCCGTGTGGTGGTAGGCTCCTGAGGCAGAAGAAGAAATGTTTCTCTTCCAGTTTGAGGGTGACCTTGTGCCTAATTGAACCACTGCAAACTGTCTTCTCAGGGGCGGCTAAGGATGGACAATAAATGCTGGACCAGCCAGCAATGCCTACATCCGGGAATGAATAAAAAAAATGGGGAAGGGGCAGCTCAATGTACATATAAAGTGGGGAGACAATAATTCATTAAAGGGAAAATGGTAAGGTGTGAGGGGAGGCTATTGACTTTAAGCAGCTCCCAGCTTCAATGGAGGACAGTGCACCACAGGAGCTGGTATGTTTATTCAAGGTATCTCGGGCTGAGGGGGAAAGGGGACAGATAAAGATTTAGATAGACTGGTGGGGTGGGAACTTGGGAAGGTTCACAGCCAGTTGTGTTGACAGGAATTACTACCGAGAAGAGAGCGTGTACCTTTGTGGGTTGACCCCAGGATGGAGGGCTGAGCCTGAGACTCACTGTTTGAGGAATGGTCACTGTCACCTTCCATCATGCTGTAAATAAGAAGGGTCCAATGGAGATGGAAATGGCAATGACCACACCCAGAGTTAACGGGGTGAGGGTTTCATTCAGCAACAATGCACAGATCCCCATTCACTGAAACTGAAACCCACCCAGAACCACCTCATGCTGAATGTGAACCGACTGTGTACAGGACAAATCCTCAGCCCAGGTCCTCTCAGCCACAGCATGTCACATTATCAATCAATCAATCCCACTAATGGCTCAGACACATTAGTAATGATTTGCTTCCTAGAAAGATTGGTGCTGGTTGTGAAAGTAGCAAAATTACCTGCCGTTTCCCCAGAGGCAGCGCATGGTGCAGGAGCTGCTCCCTTCATACCTTGAGGCATGAAACATGCTCAGGATGGCTGGGCTCATTGGAACTGGTTGGACATCGCACACTCACAGTTGGTGCAGAATGGGACATTTTGCCAAATATGATAATGTATTTACAGTGCCCTGTCATTGTGCCACCTCTGTGCCCTCAGTAGGTTTTCTCCTTTCTGTCCTACCCACCACGCCTTGGTGCATTTCCGGCTCTGCCACTGGAGTGGACAGATTCAGCTCGACAATGGAACCCGTTGGCCTTGGAAGGTTCACTGGGTGACCCCGGGAGGGCACTGGTCTTTCGAGGGTGCAGACGTGATGTGTGTGTCCTATCCAGAGACAGGTACAACCTCTTCAGCTTGAACTTTGACAGGGCAGAGGTGGGTGTGGGCAGGGTAGAGATGGAGGGCTCAGCCACCTCTGGAGTGTATGGAAAGCCCGGGTGTGGTTCCTCCTCTGACTGGTGCCCACAG
This sequence comes from Chiloscyllium plagiosum, assembly GCF_037043375.1. Lineage (NCBI taxonomy): Eukaryota > Metazoa > Chordata > Chondrichthyes > Orectolobiformes > Hemiscylliidae > Chiloscyllium > Chiloscyllium plagiosum. The sequence goes on from NW_028270177.1 coordinate 38,865,468, forward strand.
GTACCATCCTGCCTCCTTGTGAGGACGGAGGGGGACACCTGGAGTGAGGTGAAAACCCCATGTCATCCTGTCATCTCACCATCGGTGGTGGCTAGGTCAATGAAGTGCAGGCCTGAAGCGTGTGTATTGATATCCAGCAGACCCTGAGACTACTGGACCTAGGTCTCCATGGCAGGTGACAAACTGTCCATAGAGGCAGCCAGACACTCGCATGCCTGAGGCAGCAGCGTCCCAACTGTTTTGCTGCATTCCTGCTATCTCTGTACCCAGTGTCACTGATAAACCCGCCTGCTGCGCTTGTGTCTGTTTGTGCACGTCAGTGGGCTCTCTGAGCAGGTGCATGGTCTCTAGCAATCCCATGAGTGTCAGTGACCTGGGGTGATTCTTCCTCAGCCAGCTGTGGAGATGTGGCCTAGCTGCTCCTGACTCGGAGCTAAAAAATATACCCTTCGAGGTGTCAGGGGAGCAGCCTCTTCCTTAGAGCTGGACGAGGGGACATGTTACAGTGTCGGTCCCTCGACCAGGAGATTGCAGACATCCCGATGGTACCTGCAGGAGACAAGCAAGAGAATATGTCATGTTCAGTGGGTAGAGGCAGCGTTGTGTTAAATGTATAGTGGGGGTAATAGGACAACAGCAAGACAATGGGCAATGCTTCTTCCTTGGTTACAGGGTGATGGAGGTTTTGACATCTTCACATGAATGGTGTTGGTTTTCAATGACCAGTACCAAGATCCTCACCTCATAGAGGGTAAGGAACTGAATGTCTGACCCTGTTAGAATCTGTTTTTTTCCTGAAATGAGAGAAAGGTAGAGATTAAGTGAGATGAAAGAGGGTTTCACAGCTATTTAATGTTGGTGCTGATTGGAGAAAAGAGGTGAGGTGTCCTGGGTGAGTGAATAGACAGCATACAGGCCAGGCAGGGTTAGTCATGTGGAGTTTTAGTGGAGGGTTAGAATAAGTGAGGGGAGGTATTACAGGCAAGCATGGTAGAAGATAGAATGTTGAACATTACAGCCCAGTACAGGCCCTTCGGCCCTCAATGTTGCACCAACCTGTGGAACTGATCTGAAGCCTATCTAACCTACACTATTCTATTCTCATCCATATATCTATCCAATGACCATTTAAATGCCCTTAAAGTTGGCGAATCTGCCACTGTTGCAGGCAGAGCATTCCATACCCCTACTGCTGCCTGGCCTGCTGCACTTTTCCAGCACCACACTTTTGGTCTCCAGCATCTGCTGTCCTCACTTACATCCCTACTACTCTCTGAATAAAGAAACTAACGCTGACATCTGTCCTATATCTATCACCCCTCAATTTAAAGCTATGTCCTCTCGTGTTAGCCATCACCATCCAGGAAAAAGGTTCTCACTGTCCACCCTATCTAACCCTCTGATTATGTTATATGTTTTAAATAAGTCACCTCTCAACCTTCTCTTTAATGAAAAAAGCCTTAAGTCCCTCAGCCTTTCTTCATAAGCTCCATGGAAAAAGTGAGGACCAAAGATGCTGGAGATCAGAGCTGAAAATGTGTTGCTGGAAAAGCGCAGCAGGTCAGGCAGCATCCAAGGAGTAGGAGAATCGACGTTTCAGGCATAAGCCCTTCTTCAGGAATCATCTTCATAAGCTCCATACCAGGCAACATCCAGGTAAATCTCCTCTGAACCATTTCGAAAGCTTCCACATCCTTCCTATAATGTGGTGACCAGAACTGTACACAATACTCCAGATGCGGCTGCATGGCCGCAATTCAATTCCCTCTACCAATAAAAGCTAACACACCCGTATGCCTTCTTAACAACCCTCTCGTTCTGGTGGCAACTTTCAGGGATCTATGTACATGGACACGGAGATCTCTCTGCTCATCCACTTTACCAAGAATCTTACCATTAGCCCAGCACTCTTTATTGCTGTTGCTCCTTCTACACACTCATCTAGGGCATTTATGAAAATGACAAACAACAGTGGACCCAAAACAGATCCTTCAAGTAACTGAGCTCCAGGGTGAACATTTCCCATCAACAATCACCCTCTGTCTACTTTCAGCTGGACAATTTCTGATGCAAACCGCTAAATCACCCTCAATCCCATGCCTCCGTATTTTGTGCAATAGCCTACTGTGGGGAACCTTATCAAACGCCTTACTGAAATCCATATACATCACATCAACCACTTTACCCTCATCCACCTGTTTGGTCATCTTCTCAAAGAACTCAATAAGGCTACCAAGGTATGACCAACCCTTCACAAAACCGTGTTGACTATCTCTAATCAACTTTTTAGATTAGATTAGATTACTTACAGTGTGGAAACAGGCCCTTCGGCCCAACAAGTCCACACCGACCCGCCGAAACGCAACCCACCCATACCTCTACATTTACCCCTTACCTAACACTACGGGCAATTTAGCATGGCCAATTCACCTGACCTGCACATCTTTGGACTGTGGGAGGAAACCAGAGCACCTGGAGGAAACCCACGCAGACACGGGGAGAATGTGCAAACTCCACACAGTCAGTCGCCCTGAGGCGGGAATTGAACCCGGATCTCTGGCGCTGTGAGGCAGCAGTGCTAACCACTGTGCCACCATGCCGCCCACAACAAAACTTATTCCTCTTTAAATGATTATAACTCCCATCTCTTATAATCTCTTCCAGCACTTTGCCCACAACCAAAGTAAGGCTCACTGGTCTATAAATACAGGGCTGTCTTTACTCCCCTTCTTGAAAAAGGGGACAACATTTGCTATCCTCCAGTCTTCTGGCACTATTCCTGTGGACAATGACGACATAAAGATCAAAGCCAAAGGTTCAGCAATTTCCTCCCTGGCTTCCCAGAGTATCCTAGGCTAAATCCCATCCGGCCCAGGGGACTTATCTGTTTTCACACTTTCCAGAATTGTTTAAAACCTCCTCCTTGTGAACCTCAATCCCGTCTAGTCTAGTAGCCTGTATCTCAGTATTCTCCTCGACAACATTGTCTTTTTCCAATGTGAATACTGATGATAAGTATTCATTTAGCGCTCCTCCTATCTCCTCAGACTCCACACAAAACCTCCCACTACTGTCCTTGACTGGCCCTAATCCTACTCTAGTCATTCCTTTATTCCTGATATACCTATAGAAAGCTTTAGGATTTTCCTTGATCCTATCTGCCAATGACTTCTCATGTCCCCTCCTGGCTCTTCTTAGTTCTCTCTTTAGGTCTTTCCTGGCTAACTTGTAACTCTCAAGCATCCTAACTGAGCCTTCATGTCTCATTCAAACGTAAGCCTTCTTCTTCCCCTTGACAAGAGATTCAACTTCTTTAGTAACCATGGCTTCCTGGCTCGACAACTTCCTCCCTGCCTAGCAGGTACATACTTATCAAGGATCCGCAGTAGCTGTTCCTTGAATAAGCTTCACGTTTCATTTGTGCCCATCCCCTGCAGTTTCCTTCCCCATCCTATTTCTTGCCCAATCACATCATGATTTCCTTTCCCCCAGCTCTAACTCTAGCCCTGCAGTACATACCTATCCCTTTCCATCGCTAAAGTAAGCATAACCGAATTGTGGTCACTATCACCAAAGTGCTCACCTACCTCCAAATCTAACACCGGGCTGGGTTCATTACCCAGTACCAAATCCAATGTGGCCTCGCACCTTTTTGGCCTGTCTACATACTGTGTCAGGAAACCCTCATGCACACATTGGACAAAAGCTGACCCATCGAAAGTACTCAAACTATAGTATTTCCAATCAATATTTGGAAAGTCAAAGTCCCCCATAACAACTACCCGGTTATTCTTGTTCCTATCCTGAATCATTTTTGCTATACTTTCCTCTACATCTCTGGAACTATTTGGAGGCCTTTAGAAAACTCCCAGCAGAGTGACCTCTCCTTTCCTGATTCTAACCTCAGCCCATACTACCTCAGTAGATGGGTCTTCAAATGTCCTTTCTGCCACCGTAATACTGTCCTTGACTAACAGTGCCACGCCTCCTCCTCTTTTACCATGTTCCCTATTCTTACTGAAACATCTAAATCCCAGAATCTACAATTCCTGTCCCTGCTGTATCCATGTCTCAACATTGAAGTCTCAGGTACCAACCCATGCTGCAAGTTCACTCACCTTATTCCGGATGCTCCTGGTGTTGAGATAGACACACTTCAAACCACCTTGCGACCTTGAAACCATATTTCTGACCTTACTACTCTCAACCTCCTGGACACTGGAACTACAACTTGGGTTCCCATCCCCCTGCTGAATTAGTTTAAACCCTCCCAAAGAACATTAGCAAATCTCCCCCCTCCAGGATATTGGTATTTCTCTGGTTCAGGTGATGACCATCTTGTTTGTAGAGGATCCACCTACCCCAGAATGAGCCTCAATTATCCAGGTATCCAAACCCTCCCTCCTGCACCATCCCTGTAGCCACGTGTTCAACTCCTCTCTCTCCCTATTCGTTGTCTCGCTAGCACGTGGATGTTTCTTGGTGGGAGGTGTTTGCAATGCTGGAGATAGTGAATGTGTGAGGTCGCAGTGAAGATTGGGGTACTTACCTGGAAAAGTGGAGTATGTCACTGATCTTTTTGTGGCAATGCTGAACACTTCTGCAATATTTGAGGTCATAGTGTCCTGGGCAGTAACCTTGACTGGGACTGGGAGGGTCTGGTGTTACGACCTCCTCTCTGATCCTGGGGGATGAGCATGTGCCACCTTGTCCAGCAGGACACCCCTGCAAAGTGGGCACCAATTTCCCCTTGTCTGCCATGTCCAGGCAAATGTTCCCAACTATGCAGGCAACTCTGGGTCCTAATGCTTGACTGGGTGCACAATAGACTTTGACACATGGCGTCAGTGCCAGTGATCCCAGAATTTCTCAATAGTGGTGAGTACTTCCACCTCCTGCAAGTGGGAGAATCGAGCTAGCATCGGACAAGTGGGCTGCCATTGGGCATGGACCTAGTAAATGAGGCAAGCTTGGGACAACCACATGAGAAGGCTCACAAAGGATGCACAATGGCTCAGTGGTTAGCACTGCTGCCTCACAGATCCAGGGACCCTGGTTTGATTCCACCCTTGAACAACTGTCTGTGTGAAGTTTGCACATTCTCCCCATGTCTGTGTGGGTTTCCTCTGGATGCTCTGGTTTCCTTACACAGTCCAAAGATGTGCAAGTTAGGTGAATTGGCTGTGCTAAACTGACTGAAGGGCTTTTGCCCAAAACGTTGATTTTGCTGCTCCTTGGATGCTGCCTGAACTGCTGTGCTCTTCCAGCACCACTAATCCAGAATCTGGTTTCCAGCATCTGTAGTCATTGTTTTTACCTCCTAAACTGACTGAAGGGCCCAGGGATGTGGAGGTCAGGAGAATTAGCTGTGGTAAATGAGGGGATACAGTAGTGGGTTGGATCAGTAGAAGGTTGATGTGGGCTGAATGGCCTCTTTCCACATTGTAGTGATTCCACAGAGAGAAACCCTCCATGAAACTCATTAGTTAACTGATTGCTGGTAAGATTCAGCCCTTAGAAATGAGTATACTAAAGCTCCATTTTGAAGTTTGTAAGAGGAATTGGACAAGTATGTTACATTTGCCAGTTTCATTGTTTATTTTCCATTTGGGAAGTGGAATTCAAACCCATGACCCCAGAGATTTATTAATCCAGTGACATTACTACTGCACCATCACCTCCCTTGGCCAAGCGTAGAGAAGCGAGCTGGACAAAAAAAAAATCACACACACATTATGGACATTCAAGAGTTTCAACTTGAATTCCTGCTTTGAGTTCAGCTGAAGCCCGAAATATGCTTCCCATACAGATATACCATGTGCAGTATTTTCAGATTCAGGAGGAAAACTTGTAAATGAAATAGTGTAGTGGATCCGGATGAAAAGAAGAAGTTAGGGAAGCAATGCAGCTGGAAGATGTGACAATGGTTCGATTCCCACCTTGGGCGACTGTCTGGGTGGAGTTTGTACATTCTCCCCGTGTCTGTCTGGGTTTTCTCCCGATGCTCCGGTTTCCTCCCACAATCCAAAGATGTGCAGGTTATATGAATTGGCCATGCTAAATTGTCCACAGTGATCAGGGATGTGTAGATTAGGTGCATTAGTCAGGGATAAATGTAGGGGAATGGGTCTGGGTGGGCTAATGTTCAGAGGGTCGGTGTGGACTTGTTGGGCCAAATGGCCTATTCTCGTACTGTAGGGATTCTATGAAATAGAAGATTAATATTTCAAATCAGGATCCATCAGTGGGCATTGGAGAGTTTTTAAAAGTGATTATGAATCCATAAAAGTTTCTGAATGTACCAAAATATATTCAATTCAGATTGTTTTCCTTTACAGTGGAAGGTCAAGAAGCTATGATTCACTGGATTCAACTTGGCTTGGTTCACAAAGTCTTTGTGCCAGTAATGATCCAATGAGGTTGAGATGATGACACTGTAACAGGCTGGAACTTGGCACAGTCCATCCTTTAATGTAATGTTGTCGTGTCGTGGAGAATTTGATGGGTTTTACTGTTAATTATTCTGAAACTGTTTGGCTCTGACTCCTCCATAACTTGCAGAAAACCATCATGCTCTTTAGCACTAGAGAGCACTTATGTTTTGGCTGAGTGGTATACATAGACAGCCTCCCCACTAGTAACAATGCAACTCCTGCCCAGGGATGAGGCTAGGATTCTTCATTACTCCACAGCCATCATCCCCAGTCTGTGAAGCTCTAACAGAAACACTGATGTGGGTTCAAGGCTTTAAATGCTGAAATGGATGTAAACTTGAGAGTTTGATATGGAAGAGGGTGGGAGTGAGGTGCTCCTTTTCCTAATGTTGTCGACAAACAGAGTGTGGGAGTTAAAAACAAGAGGGTACAGAAAACCAGCAGGAAATCAGTTCCATAAACATCCAAACTGAATTCGGTTGAAAATGAAATTGCTTGTTTGGTATGTATTTTCCTCATTTGCCTTATCTTTTAAACCTCAGGAAATGTATTGGTAATTGTCAGGTTTCATTAGTATTAGTAAAGTTTATGAACAGTAGTGGATATTATTGGTAGTAGTGTACTTTATTAATTATAAATTAGTTAATAAAAATTAAATTGATTAAAACATAATACAGATGATAGGGGAGGTGATGTATAGCAACTGCAAAGTATGGGAACTTCTGGATGCCACTGTGATCCAAGGCAAATGTGTCTGTGGTAAGTGCCTATAGCTCGAGGAACTGAAGCTCATAATTTATAGCAGATATTGTGATGCATCAGAGTGCGCGGGGAGTGCTGTCTCGATACTTTATTCCCAGAGGTGATTGTACCCCTGCAGATAGGCTGTTCTACTTTGATCAGTGGTCAGGTTCAGAAAAGTGTGACTGTGAGTGAGGTACCTGAAATTCTGACTGTATTTAGTCCTGGTAGCTCTGACTTGATGGAGTAGACAGTGAGGAATGTAAATCTAGGACACATGGACACAGCATCAGGACAAGGTGGCAGCACAGTGGTATGGTGATTAACAATGCTGTCTCTGCACCAGGGACTGTTTCGATTCCAGCATTGGGTGATTCTCTTCTCCCTACGTAGGTTTCTGCCAGGTGCTCCAGTTTCCTCCCACAATCCAAAGAAGTGGTTAGGTGGATTGGCCATGCTGAACTGTCCCATAGTGTGCAGGCTCGGTGGGTTCCCCATGGGAAATGTAGGGTTACAGGGATAGAACTAGGTCTGGGCTGGATGCTCTTTGGAAGATCGCTTCAGATTCAGTGGGGCAAAAGGCCTGTTTCTGCACTGTGGGGATTCTATTTACCATGGAGATAAGGAGAATTTTCTTCACTCAGAGAGTTGTGAATCTTTGGAATTCTGGCCCCCAGAGTGTGATAAATGCTTTATTACTGAATATACTGAGTTGGCAAATGTGCTCTTTCAAAGAATTAAGGGATATGGGTGTGTGGGCGTATTAAGGCAGAAGATCACTAACAGGTCAATAATGAGGGGCATAATTTTAAGGTGAAAGGCAGGAGGCTTAGAGGGGATTTGAGGAAAATTATGTTCACCCAGAGGGTGGTAGGAATCTAGAATGGGGAAGGTAGTTGAGGCAGGAAACCTCACAACCTTTAAAAGGTAATTGGATAAGCATTTGAAATGTCATGACATTCAAGGCTACGGGTTCAATTCCAGCCTTGGCCAACTGTTTGTGTGGAGTTTGCACATTCTCCATGTCTGTGTGGGTTTCCTCCAGGTGCCTTGGTTTCCTCCTACAAACTAAAGATGAGCAGATTAGGTGAATTGGCCATGCTGAATTGCCGATAGTGTTCAGGGATATGTAGGCTAGGTGCGTTGGTCAGGGGTAAACGTAAAGTAATAGGGTAGGGGATTGGGTCTGGGTGGGTTACTCTTTGGAGGGTCAGTGTGGACTTGTTGGACCAAATGGTGTCTTTCTACACTGTAGGGATTCTATTATTCAAATGCTGGGAAGTGAGATTAGTGTAGATTTCAAGTAGTTTAGTCAGTGCAAACTCAATGGACCAAAGGCCCTTTTCTGTACTGTATAATTTGGTGATCAGTGATGATTGTTTTGAGTGGTGGGACAGGATCAAGGTGAGGTTTCCTGTTCTTATTTCTTGTATTCTTAAGGATACAGCTACTTTATGAATGCTTCTGTGTTTAATATTGACTAAGGCATTCAAGAGGGATGATTATTTAAATAGAAACAATATTCAAGTTTATAGAGAAAGCACAAAGGTTTGGCACACGCTTAAAATGCCAGAGAGCTGGTGCAGACACAAAGGGCTGAGTGGAGAAAGTGAGGACTGCAGATGCTGGAGATCAGAGCTGAAAATGTGTTGCTGGAAAAGCGCAGCATCCAAGGAGCAGGAGAATCGACGTTTCGGGCATGAGTACTTCTTCCTGTGTATTCTAATACAAAGGGCTAAGTGGCATCCTCTGCCCCATGACAAATTGTGTGATTCTGTGAAATTTGCCTCCTTCTGGAACTACAGGCTAATTGATTTACCTCTGAGATTATGTGGTTAAGAATATTCAAATTAGTTTTGATCTGGTTGATTTCTAATATTTTTTTAAATTCCATTTAAGCTAACCTTTAATAACCTCATCCCATGCGAGGTAACAACTCAAATATTAAGAGCAGCTGTAACAACAAATATTTCAATTTTTTAAGGTGAGAGGAGAATAATTTAAAAGGGACATGAGGGCAAGTGTTTTTGCACAGAGAGTGGTTAGTGTGTGGAATGAACTGCCAGAGAAAGTGATGGATGCAGATATGGTTACAATATTTAAAAGACATTTGGATAAGTTCATGAATAGGGAAAGCTTGTAGGGATATGGGCAAAATGCAGCCAAGTGGGACTGGTTTAGTTTGGGTACGAGGTTGGTGTGACTAGTTGGACCAAAGGGCTGTTTTCAGGCGGTGTGACTCTAATACACAGTTGTGGCCTTCAGTTCCTTCCTCTTTTTCCATCCTTTCTTGAATTCCATCCTTTTTCGGAATTTGTCAATTTTTAATCCCTTAAGTTCCTTCAATACATTTTCTCTTTAGATATTAATTGCTTTAATTTCTTCAGTTTTATTAGCCCCTTGTGTTCCTTCTACTGTGAAACACATGCAAAATATTACATAGAATCCATAAAACCCTTCAGCCCACTGAGTCCATACTGACCCTTTGAAGAGCGTCCCACCCAGATTCACCCATAACCCTGCAATCCCCATGACTAGCCCACCTAACATACACATTTCTGGATGCTATGGGGCAATTTAACATGGCCAATCCACCTAACCTGCACAGTGGGAGGAGACCAGAACATCCAAAGGAAACCCATGCAGACATGGGGAGAATGTGCAAACCCCACACAGACAGTCACTTAAGGCTGGAATCAAACCCGGGTCACTGGTGCTGTGAATCTGCAGAGCTAACCATTGAGTCACCATGCCACCTTTTTGTCCAACTTTTTTACCATTTCCTAATTTATCATAATAATTTCTCCTGTCTTTACCCCTGATAAGCGATAACTCCTCCAGCTACTCTCTTCCTTTTCTTATAAAAGCTTTTAATATAATTTTTTATATTCCTGGCTCATGTATTCTCTTCTCCTAGGTTTTCCTTTTAGCAACATTTTGAATCACCCTTTGCTGGTTCCTAAAACTCTCTGTCTTTAGGCTTACTACTGTTCTTCACAACATGATTAACTTCTATTTCTTTCCCAATAAGGAACTGATGCACTTTTCTCATTGATTATTTTTCTGATTTTTAATGGTACATATTTTTGATAAACATATTTTGAATAAATTCTTTAAATGTTTTACATTGATTATTTATGGCCATCCTTTTAGTGTTTTTTAATCAATCAACCTTAGTTAGCTTTCGCATCACACCTATATAATTAGCATTGTGTACGTTGAAGAATCTGGTTTGGGAAAAGAGTGTGTTACTTTCAAAATTGATATAGTATAAAAGGAAAAATATTACTTTTTCCAGCACAGCTGTACTATACAATACTAGATCTAAAAGAACTTTGTCCTTAGTTGGTTCCACAACACATCTGTATTTTTCCAGTGAGTAGTTGCAAAAGCATTCTATAAGTTCACCATTCTGTCTATCTTTGCCAAACTAACTTTTCTATTCTATAAAAAGATTAGAAATACCATGATCATTATGTTGCATTTGTTACAAGCTCTGATTATTTCGTACTTAATGCTCTGTTCAGTGGGATAATGACTACCTGGGGGGGGGCCTTATAAACTGCATATGCCAGCAATTTCTGACCCTTGTTATTCCTGTTCTCCACCCTCTGAACCAAGATCCTATTTTATTCTTGTCTTTTTGTCATGCTGTATTATCAGGTGTTCCCCTCCTCCCTTTTCCATTCCATATGTTCATTTAAATAGCTGTGCATCTTGCCATATTTTTCACTCTTGGTCACCTGTAACCAGCTGGTTTAGTAATAGTTGTTCAGGATGAATATTGATTCTCTAGCTGTTCTTCAAATAGTAGCAACAGATATTTCTCATCCACTGAGAAACAAAAGCAGTTCTTTGATTTAGTAACTCATCTAAAAGATGACATTTTTGACACTGTAGTTTCCCCTCAAGTACCACGATATACAAGTGACAGGAGTGGAGTATATATACGTGACAATTTGTATCAGAGGTAGACTAATTTTCAACAGTTCAAAACATTTCTAGAATACTATGAACCTTTCTTAATTCCCCACAGAAGAGTACCATGATAAATGTTGTGATGATTATATGTGATGTGTCGGTTTGAAGCATCTTCTAATCCATTTAAAGTTAAGCTCCTTTAAGAGTAGAAGGTATCTTATCTTTATGAATAGAATTTAATCAGTGAGGAATCCAGGTGACCAGCATCAACCAACCATAGGCAACAAATGCTAGATATAGATTTCAATCCAATGCTTTAAGTAATGATGCCTGCAGTCTTTGTAAAATATAATTCACTTGGCTCTTTCGACAGACACCAGATATGATTGATTAAATTGGTTTGAGATCACAACAAATGTGCTTTGAAGAATGCAATGAATCATATCCCAAACCTTTTCCCTAGAAGTTCAGTGCTTCATTAAAATGTAATTATAAAGTTATCTTCAGCTCAAAGTGTTTGAATAAATCCCTTTGAGCATTGTCTTCTGAAATTTTGTTTGGAGTAGAAAGGATTACTGAAGTACTGATAACTAATTGATTTTGACTGCTTGCCAAATGATAAAGAAAACTCAATCTTCTCTGGATAAACCAACTAATGCAACAGGGGAAATATGAATGTGAACTGCTCTTGTGTAAAACTGTGTAGATTTTGCTGCTGTGTCTTCAGTTGAAGTCATCGATAGCTGCATACATTCATTACCACTACCCAGTCCTGAACTGGGGAGAATGCACAGTCAATATTGGAAAAAGATAATTCCTTTGTTTCTAATAATTGGTTAAATGTGGGATAGCAGAACACAATTCGTGAACATGCCTATCTTTCTCTTTCTCTCATCTCTGAGTACAACCAGCAAGATGTCATATTTTGGAAATCAGTATGGTCTCCATCTTGATCCCTGATTGAATGGAGAAATGAACATTCAAGGACATGTTTCCAGATGGTGGCCTTCCATGTTGTGAGAAGTCTAGACTTCCTGCAGCGAAAGGAAGAAGCCAGCCAGGTTCCAAACTCCATGGGAGGTGCTGTCTCACCTTATGGTACAATCTGCACACTAGTTTAAGGCCAGCTTCCTTCCAATGGCAATTGGAGCTGGGGAAATGACATTAATGACTGCGAGAAAGACTCAGCATTTGCAGATGGTACTAGGACTTGCTGTTAGTAAGACCCACCCACTGTTCCTTTTTCTGTGATTAGTAGTATGAACTAGGAACCTCAAGCAATGTAAACTAGGTTCAATTAATAACAAGTTTTTGGCACAGAATCATATATTGATTTTTAGGGGGTCTGTGATCACAGTTAGGCAGTCAATGATTCGTGGCAATGTTTTGATAATTTATTGAGTTTGTTAAGAAGCAGCAGTTTAGATATGATACATTTATTAATTAGACAAAGGACTAATATGATATGACTATGATAATTGCAGATGGTCTACTGATACCAGAGGGCAAACAGACTGTTGGTACAGAGATTGTTGTTCTCACTAAACTTGTAGGGACAACATTCTGTTCTCTAACCACGGTGTTAGGGAACTCTTCCATGGATCTTGCTCCTCTTCTTCTGGTCTCTCACCATCTGGAGACAACAACTCTCTGAAGATTGTCTGATGAGGCTCTACTCAATGAAGAGTGACCTCTTCCCCTGAGCACTTGCTGATATCCCATATTTCTAGGGGCACATAACTGCCACTGTCAGTCAATTGTCTGAATCCTCTTGACCAATGGCCATAAGACAACTAGCCATGACATCAGTCATTTTACCCACCTCCATTTGAAGGTTCATTTTCATTTCTTCTCAGAACAAGACCCTTCATATTTCAAAAATATTGCACTCATAATTGGGTAGTGTAATGCCTGATAAATCATTTGTTTATGCTGGCAGGAGGCTTGTCACGACTGTAACACAGTTAAGTGAGGTTTCATGCTACATAGGAAGTACTAAATATTGAATACTAAGAGCACAGCAATTTCCAATACATCAAAACAAAGTTAGAACATTATTTGAAGTAACAGGTTTGTGCACAATCAGCTCCAAGAAACAGCAGTTAGATAATGACAAGATAATTGTAGAGGAATATCAGAGCAGAATTAGACCATTCACCCCTTCTAGTCTGCACTGCCACTCGAGATTGTGGCTGGTCATCTACCTCAATATTCCCACACTAACCTTGGAACCCTTAACGTCATTAGAAGTTGGGAAACGATCAATCTTTGTCCTGGACTTTATGACTGAGCCTCCACAATCCTCTGAGGCAGAGAAGTGCAAAGATTCACCAAGTTGGCTTCTGTGTTTACTACTTTGCAAAAGTACAAAAAGGTATTATTAAGCTGGAGAGGGTTCAGATGACATTTACCAGGATGTTGCCAAGAATGGATAGGCTGGTACATTTTTCACTGGAGTGTAGGAGGTTGAGGGTTGACCTGATAGAGGTTTATAAAATTATGAGGGGCATAGATAAGGTGAATGGCGTTTTTCCCCTAGGGTGGGAGATTTCAAGACTAGAGGGCATATTTTTAAGATGAGAGGAGAAAGATTTAAATAAGACATGAGGACCAACTTTTTTACTCAGGGCGTAGTTCCTGTGTGGAATGAACTTCCAGAGGAAGTGTTGGATGTGGGTCCAGTTACAACGTTTAGAAGACATTTGAATAAGTACATGAATAGGAAAGGTTTGGAGGGATATGGGCCAATCACAGACAGGTGGGACTAGTTTAATTTGGGATTATGGTCAGCATAGACTGTTTGGCCGAAGGGTCTGTTTCCATGCTGCATGACTCTCTGACTCCAAAGTTCAAAAGAGAATCACTTCATTAGCTTTGGGAATTCCCAAAGATCATGAAATATGCAAAACAAAAGCACACCTTTATTTTTGTTCAAGATTATTTCAATTTTTTTGCAATTTTTTGTCAGGACTTTCAGGATGGTAGCAGTGATGAGAGAGGCTGATGCAGAAAGTCCAAAGCAATGGAGAATGCCACACCTGAACCAATGTACGTTGACGTGGACAAAGGATTGACATTGGCCTGCTTTGTTCTCCTGTGCCTCTTCCTGATTATGATGATTATCCGCTGTGCCAAAGTGATCATGGATCCATACAGTGCCATCCCCACATCAACCTGGGAGGAGCAGCATCTGGATGACTGAACGAAATGCAAGCACAGGGGCATGTTTAAAAGATTCCTCATGCTGCCACGAGATAAAGATGCCCAACTGACATGTCTGCTTGTGCAAACAGCACTCATTACAAATACTGAACTTAGTTGTCAAATCTCGTGAACGTCTTTACTGGAAGTTGCATGTGTATAAGTGCCTCAGCAAAGATTATGTTTGTCTTAAATGACCTTTTATGTTTATATCATACAGTTGCACTGGTTCAATAGAACTGTATATCTTACACATATCAACAGTAGTCTTAGGGTAGCATAGGATAAATATGAATCAATTATCTGCTATTAGATATTAAGGCATATGACAATGTCTCAGCCTTTGCCTGCTAAATCCTATGTCTTAAATCCCTAATTCTCTTTAAGCAATATATAAATGGTATCAGTTTGAAAGGCATTGTGAAAATATCTGTTTTCTGAAAATTGTTTACAATTGCTGGTGCTTTCCTTGACCTGTAACCTTGCGATCTCTCATTACAGCTTCAATCGCTAATGTCCTTTAAAAACAACTTATGGTTTGTGTTTACACCAGACGAGTTTTTGATTGACATGTCTGCTTCATTCCACAGAGTGGCACCCAGTGTTTTCTCACAGTTTGGCTCCGTTAAATCAACCGGTGATGGTACGATTATCATTTGTTTGCACCCTGGACCAAAACACATCAACTGAGAGTAATACGCTGTGTATCAATTGTCAGTTATGCATCCTCAGTCTTAATGTCATGTCTACAAGGTTTCTGCCTCCTGACCCCAATAGCAGCTTATAGCAACTGTGAGGAAGAGGAGCTAATGGCCATATCCATATAGAACAAACTTAAAAATAAAGTTCCATTTTTAAAAACTTCAACATGATTCACTCATTTTATGGGATAATAGGTCAGGAATACTGACTGCATTTCTCTAGGTGTCCAAGGATTCCTCTGAACTTGTCCTTTGCATTTTTTAATGGGCTTGTTCTCCAGGATGAATATAAAGAATCCAGGATCTAGTTCTCGGTTCCCTCTCTGAATCCATCCAGTCAATTCCCCTCAGGATCTTATATGTTTCAATAAGCTCACCTCTCATTCTTCCAAACCATGCAACGGGCAAATACCAAACGTCCATCATAAGATAACACCCTCTGTTAGAGACCTCTCCCAAAATATTTTACGGAGATAGCCTAGATCCTAACTTTTATTTTGTTTTGAAGGCAAATGTAAGGCGCTGTGTTCCAGATAAGATTCAATCAGTCTACAAATAAGTTTTAAACAAATATAACTTTATTCACATACATAAGAAAACAATATATTATTTAACCACTAATCATCAACTGTTCTAATAAAGGGCAGCTTTTGTAATGCAGAAATATAGTTATGATTCTCATGTCCTGTCTCTCTGCAATCCAGTAGAGAAAAGCATTAAAATAAACAATGTGCTTCTTCTGATTTCTAAAAAGAAAATTCTCTATCTGAGTCCTCAGTCGAGCAGCAAACAGAACTGTAGCTATCTGCTCTAGCAGATAACAAAAGTATCCGCTAAAACAAAACCAAAATCCTCAGGGTCTGTCTGAGCCTGACCCAACTCACTCATGATTCTTTGACTCATTCTGAAAAAAAACCCAGGGAGAAACCCAAAGCTATTTGCAAACTGCCTGCCTGGTGCCACTGTGACAAAACCCCTCTGTAAGAGAAACAGGATAGAACACATCCCTTAAAGGTACAGTATTGTCACATCTCAATATCCCACATTTCTATAGGCAGCTTCCTCGGCCAAATATGCACAAGTGATCAGGCCCCATAAAACTGCTCGATGTTGTTTACAGCTCCTCAGCCATTTTCACATTGAGGGAGATGCTTTCCATCATTGGAAAAACCAGCACTAATATTTTATAAATATACAATGAATAGGAGAAAAGAATAATGCCAATTAGAAAACAAAATGGCAGAAGACACAAGGTTAGTTCTGATTGAATATTTTAAATGTTTTTCACAAAACAGTGGGACAACACAGATATCCTAGTTAAGGAGGAGAAGTATCTAAGGCTACACCCACAATACTGACAGGAAGAGAGTTGCAGATTTCTCACCCACTGATAGTGAAAGAACACTGATATAATTCAAAATCAGAATAAGAAGTGACTTAAATACAGGCAATATACTGTGGATGCTGGAAATCTGAAGCATACACAGAAAATGCTGGAGAAACTCAGCAGGTCTGGCAGCACCTGAAGAAGTCAGACTAGATTTGACTCTTTGGTCCAATTTGTCCATGACAACCAGGTATCCTAAATTAATCTGGTCCAATTTGCCATCACTTGGCCCATATCCCTGTAGACCGTTCCTATTAATATACCTTTTAAATGTAATTGTACCAACCTCACCACTTCCTCTGGCCGCTCATTCCATACGCTCACCACCCTCTGCATGAAAAGGTTTCGCATTAGGTCCCTATTATATCTTTCCCGTCTCACCTTAAACTTATGCCCTGTACTTTTGGACTTCCCCACCCTGTGAAAAAGACCTTGATTTTTTCACCCTATCCATTCCCCTCATGATTTTGTAAACCTCTGTAAGGTCACTCCTTGGCCTCCGACGCTCCAGGGAAAATAGCCCTGGAAGCAATCATCCCAACACCCACAAACAAAGCTGCATCAGAACATTGTTTCAATGAGCCAACACACACTGCAGCACAGAGGAACTATGTAGAGCAGAGGAAAATCACCTATACCATATATTCAAAAAGAATAGATACCCAATGAACACAGTCCGCTGATTTCTCAGCAACAAACCCAAACAAGCAGACAAAACATGTCCAGAAACCCTAGCCACTCTCCCCTACATCAAAGACATCTCAGAAACCTTCCAGCTCAGCGAGCAAACCTACATCCAAAACCTCAGCCTGAGCTACAAATCTTCTCAAAACTCACTGAAAATAGCCTCAGCCTATACAGCCTCTCCGTTTGGCTCAAACCCTCCAGCCCCAACAACATCCTTGTAAATCTTTTCTGAATTCTTTCAAGTTCAACAAATGTTTCCTATAGCAAGGAGACGAGAATTACAAACAGAATTCCTAAAGTGTCCTAACCAATGTCCTGTACAGTTGCAGTATGACCTCCCAACCCCATACTCAATGCATTGACCAATAAAGGCAAGCATACCAAACACCATCTTCACCACCTTGTCTACTTGTGACTCCACTTTCAAGGGACTATGGACCTGCACCACAAGGTCTCTTTGCTTGACAACAGTCCCCAGGACCCTACCATTGTAAGTCCTGCCCTGATTAGTCTTCGCAAAATGTAACACCACACATTTACTTAAATTAAATTCCTTCTGCCATGCCTCAGCCCATCATCCCATCTGAACAAAGTTCCATTGTACTCTGAAATGAACTTCTTCACTGTCCACTATACCACCAATCAGGAAACACACTACCCACCTATGGTGGAAATCTTTTGTCCCACAAATATGTATTATTCATAAAATACATAGACATGCATTTCAGAACATTAAATAAAGTACAAGCCAAATCAATTTATTTCAAAGCTGTTATTTACTGCATTTACAATTACAGTTAATATTTATAATGTTCACCCTCAATGGAAGTGGATGTGTGAAGTTCACAAATACAGTTTTACAAAGCCATTAGTTCCATTGTGGTTATTGTATCTACTTTACATGCAGAAGGTCCTGGGTTTAGGCAGGTTCAGACCAGTGGATCCAATGTTCAAGGCTCTCTTGGCACAGTCCTGGCACATTCTGACATCTAGGCTAGGAAGTCCCGGTTAAAATATTACTTGCCATGCAGATGTGCCATAACATGTCTGAACATAATGATCTAAAATATTATTCCACAAGCAATAAGCTATTTTGTGCTTTCAGCCGAGGTCAGGTTATGGTAATCAGCAATGAACCCCACCCACCACCCAAATTACTATTAAAACCATACCTTCAAACAGGATGAGAAAAGCAGAATATTGCAGAACTTAAAAGTCTGAATTAAAAAAAGCTGGAAATGCTCCACAGATTATGGCAGCAAAAATGTCTTATTAGGACAACACCTGCTTATAATACTTTCATCAAAACAAAAATTGCAGTTACTCCAGGGAATGCAGGTTTAAAATGAGATTTCATTCCCTTCATTTATTCTTGTGAATGAATTTGAAAGCATCCTAGCTCTCTTCAATTGTCACCAGGATACTACACATAATACTTACATTTTCATAAAGAAATACAAATTAAACTCCTGCATCTTGTTCCCATGGGAGATAGAATTCATCCATAATTCATCATCTGTAAATTGCATTTTTGTTGTTGAACATAATGCATAGTCCTGAGAAACAGCAAAGGATTCATTCTGAATTCCATGAGCACTCCCATTAATTGTTTCCCCCAGCATCAATCACTTTAACATCTTGCAAGTATGATGCTGGTGTAAGAATGCAGCAGTTATATTAGCAGAGTGCTACTTCAAGAACTGAACTGAAATTGCCTCAGAGTTCTTGAATAGTGAAACCAACTATAATTTCGCCATGGGTTGTGAAGGTGTCACATAGACCACCTGGATATAAGTGTATCTCGTCCATCAGAGCCTGTTTAGTCAATCCGTCACCTCATTATTTTGCTTTCAGATTTCCCGAGTAATCAGTGAAAGTGAACGTGATGTGGATCCTCAAGATGTGGTCAGGGGTCACCCCAAAGATGCGAGTTGGAGAGTTTTGGAGGAGCAAAATGGAGTCAATGGAAAGGCAAAGACTTCCCCTTGTTCCTTAGCATTTTTGCTTCTGGCAAGACCAGCATTCATTACCTTTGAGAAGGAGATGATTATCTGCCTCTTTGAATGGTTCCAGTCCTTGGGGTATATGGACATCCTCAGTGCTGTGAGGGAGGGAGATCCAGGATTCAGCAGCACAATTGTACTCCAGCACTATCTGCAATGTCATGGCCTGACATCTCCCCCACTCAACCATTACCATCAAGACAGGGGATCAACTCTGCTCCAATGGAGAGTGCAAGAGGGCATGTCAGGGACTGCACTAAGCATATCTAAAAAAAAGGCTTCAACCAGATATAACAAACAAACAGGACTACTTCATGCCAAACAGCATAAGCAGTCAGTGATGGACAGAGCTAAGTGATCCCACAACCTATGGCTAAGATATGAGCTCTGTAGTCCTGCTACATCCAGTCGTGAATGGTAGTGGACAATTAAACAACTCACTGGAAGAGGAGGCTCAACAAATATTCCCATCCTCAATGATGGAAGAGCTCAACACATCACTGCAAAAGACAAGGCTAAAGCATTTGCAGCAATCTTCAGCCAGAAGTGCCGAGTTGATAATCTATCTCAGCCTCCTCCAATGATTTCCAGAGTTACAGGTACCAGTCTTCAGTCACTTTGATTAATTCCACATGATATCAAGAATCTTTTGGAGGTATTCGATACTGTGAAGGCTATGAACCCTGACAATATTCTGGCAATAGTACTGAAGACTTGTACTCCAGAATTTGCCGGTCCCCTAGCCAAGCTCTTCCAGTACAGTTACAACACTGATATCTTACCTGATAATATGGCACATTGCCCAGGTGTGTCCTGTACAGCAAAAGCAGGACAAATCTAACTCAACCAGTTATTGTCCCATCAGTCTACTGTCAATCATCAGTTAAGTGATGGAAGGTGTCATCAACACTGCCATTAAGCAGCAGCTCTCAGCAATAACCTGTTCAGGGATGCCAAGGTTGGTTTCACCAGGGCCTCTCAGTTGTAGCCTTGGTTCAAACATAGACAAAACAAACTGAATTCCGGAGGTGAGGTGAGAGTGACAGCACTTGACATCAAAGTTACATTCAACTGAGTGTGACATCAAAGAGCCCTAGCCAAACTGGAATCAATAGGTGTCAGGGGTCAAACCTCTGATGGTTGGAGTCATACCTGGCACATAGGAAGATGATATTAGTTATTAAAGGTTAGTCAACAGGAGTTCCTCAGGGTAACGTCCTCGGCTCAACTATCTCCAGCTGCTTCATCAATGACATTCCCTCTAACATAAGGTTAGAAATGGGGATGTTTGCACAATGTTCAGCATCATTTGTGACTCCTCAGATACTGAAGCAGCCCATGTTCAAATGCAACAAGATCTGGCTTGGGCTGACATGTGGCAAGTAACACTTGGCCACACAAATGCCAGAGTATGACTATCATCAATAGGAGACAATCTAACCACCACCGTCTCACATTCAATGGTGTTACCATCACTGAATCCCCTACTATCAACATCCTCAGGATTACCATTGACTAAAAATTTAACTGGATGAACTACATAAAGACAGTGCTGTAAAAGCAGGTCAGGGGCTAGGCACACTGCAGCGATTAACTCTCCTCCTGACTCCCCAAAGTCTGTCCACCATCTACAAGACACAAGTCAAGAGTGTGATGGAATACTCCCCACTTGTCTAAATGGGTGCAGCTCCAACAACACTTTCGAATCGTGACACCTTCCAGTACAAAGCAGTCCTCTTGATTGACATCACATCCACAAGCATCCACTCCTGCTACCACCAATGCTCAGTTGTGGCAGTGTGAACTATCTACAAGATGCACTGCAGAAATTTACCAAAGATCCTTAGGCAGCTCCGTCCAAACCCACAACCACTTCCATCCAGAAGGAAATGGACAGCAGATGCATGGGAACATCAGACCCTGCAAGTTACTCTTCAAACTGTTCACCAAGTTGACCTGGAAATATAAAAGAAATGAAAATGATGAAAACAATTTGATTGTCACATATATCTAGGGAGATACAAGAAAAAGTGTTTTGACGTCACAATTTAACTCCATTGCTGTTCCTTCACTCTTGCTCGGTCAAAATCCTGGACCTCCCTCCCGAACAGCATAATGGGTCTACCTACAGCACACGGACTGCAGTGGTTCAAAAAGGCAGTTCACCACCACCTTCTCAAAGGCAACTAGGGACAGACAATAAATGCTAGCCAGCCAGGGACACACACCTCCCATGAGTGAATAAAATAAAAAATTTGGACCTAGTGATATTGACGTAATGGTGATAAGCATCCAAGGCACAATAGTTAGGGATTGTGAGGTGACCTGGAGGGAAACTTGCAGGGATTGGTGTTCCTGTGCTGTTGTCCTTGCTCTTCCAGATGGTTGAGGCCATGGGTTTGGAAGGTGCTGTTGCAGGAGCTGGATGCGTTAGCATCATACCCAATGCTAAGAAAGATGGTTATAGTTGTTAAAAGCTGATCATGTCAGTCTAGGATATTGAGACTGAGTGTATAAGATTATGAGGGGCACGGACAGGGTGAATAGAATGCAGCTGTTCCCTTTAATCGGAGGGTTTTGAAGTGACAGGCAGGAGGTGTAGTGGTGATTTGAGGAAAGATCTTTAACATTCAAGGTTATGGGTCTAGTATCAGAGTGTGGGACTAGAGTAGATTTAGTGTGGCTTTGGCAGTTCAGGTCATACAGCTATAACGTGCATTTTGTCAAAGCGCTTTGGCTGTAACACGTTTGGTGAATTGGGGCATGATTTTTTTAAAAATGTGAACTTCCATTAGCTATTACATGGTTCCATCCCTGGTTACCTTTAGTAACTCTAGGCATTTATTTCAGGTCAAGCAAAAGTGGTTGGATTACATGGCAAATTTTTTTCTGACCTTATTGTTGATGTTTTCGAGGATAATTTTAGAAATTATTGCAGGAAAAAACATTTGGATTTCAAAATTCTCCCCATTCTGGACAATGCACCAAACCAGCCCAACCAGCATTGGGGAGCTTTCTGAAAACATCAAAGGGCTATTTCTACTTCTATACACAACCTCTCTCATTCAACCCCTGGACCAGGGTGCAATAGCAGATTTTAAAGCTTATTTTTTAAGGCACATTCAGGAAACTGATTGCAGCTCCTGAGGGGAATAATGAGGACAGCTCTTCCAATTTTGGAAGAGCTTTAACATTAGGAATACTATTGGCATCATTGTGGAGGCCTGAGGTGATGTCAGTAAGGACTGCTTGCATGTTGTTTGGCAGAAACTGCTCCCAGATTTTCTTCATGATTTTAAAGGCATTGAACCATCAAAGGAGCTTCCAGCAATCAAAGAACATTGTGTTGTTCTTGCAAAGCCAGTGGATTTGAAGAAGTGGAGACTGATCTACAACAACTTGTTGCTGGGGTTGGGGGAGTCAAAGCTTGAGATGAAGATGATGGAGTCCAGGATGCAGCACCACGAGTGCTTTCTTCTTGTCTTTTGTCTTCTATCCCGAGGGAAGTTGAGAAGCCATTGTAGCTCTTAGAAGGCAATGGCTACAATGCAGAACACAGCAGGATAGCAGCTCATGGCGTACAATCTTATCTGGCCCCCTCTGAACAGGTTCTTCATGAAAGAAGAAAGATGGCGAAGCAGCAAAAAAGAGATGCCAACACCCAAGAAACAGTCTGAGGACAATGAACCACAGCCATCAATTCCTGGATTGAATATTTTCTTTTGTTGTAAACCTACACCCAGAACTGTACCTGAAAGTAACGATGGTGCTGATGATGACCCTCAGCCCCTGTCTTAATACAGTGCAGTCACTCAGCCAACTCAGAAACTCCTTAAAGTGTTACATTTATTACATTATTTCATTAAAGGATATGATTTTAACATTTACTTACACTGTGTTCGGCTAACTACTACTTTTGTTTCAATTTTTACTGATGTTTGTCTCAACTCTGTTTTTCCCATAGGCCCCATTGCATGATTTACTATCAACATGAGGTTGCATGACAACACAACTGCCGTTTTACACCAAGTGTAGACTTGATTGGTTGAAGGGCGTAAGCCCTGATGAAGGGCTTATTTCTAAAAGGTCAACTCTCCAACTCCTCGGATGCTGCGTGACCTGCTGTGTTTTGCCAGACTCCGAAGGGCCTCTCTGTATTGTATGATTCTATGGTATTATTGCAGGAGTTCCTCAGGGTAGTGTCCTTGGTCAGGCCATCATCAATGACCTTCCCTCCATCATAAGATCAGAAATGGGGACTTTTGCTGATGATTACACAATGTTCATCATCATTCACAACTCCTCTGAGAGTTACTGAAGTAGTCTATATCCATATGCAGCAGAACCTGGAAAACATTTAGATTTGGTCTGATAAATGCAATGATTATTTTATCTATCTGCAACACACAGTAAATAGATTCTGTTTACTTGCTGATCTCTAAAGGATTTGTTTACAGTTAAAGCTGGTATACAAAGTACACATCCTTGGTCTCAGGTGCCTCGGTGTAGACTGACCATAGTTCCTGGACATGTGATGACATCTGGGTACTTGGCTCACCTGCACGTTAAATTTCTTAAAGGGATGTTAATCTTAACATGATAACTCAGCAATAGAGGCAATTAATGTTCACACCACAGAAGGACTAGGCAATGCCTCCTCTAAAAAACAGAGAATCTAGCCATTTCCCGGAATATTCTATTACTTAAAATCCCCAAAACAACAGCTGATGGAGACTGAGATGACTTGGAAGGAGATAAGGTCCCTGTTGACAGGAGGTAGATGACTTTGGGGGTAACCATGAAGATTAGATTGGAGGTATGAAGGAAATCAGCAGCAGGAGCACATGGCCACACACCTGGGTTCAGTGCAGAAAGGAAGTTTAGAGAGTGAGCAGGTTAGATAGTTAAATGACACATTCACATGCATCCTGCATAACATCCTATTCCTTCACAGTGCTTTCTCAAGCCCACTCCTCCACATCATTCCCTATACTCTGTATGCCTCCTTAATTAAAATGGCAGATACCTGAGTTTTCTCAGTCTCCATCAGCTGTTCTCATAGAACATAGAACATAGAAAAGTACAGCACAGAACAGGCTCTTTGGCCTATGATGTTGTGTTGAGGATCAATCCTAATGTAAAATAAAATAACTTAACTTACGCACCCTTCAACTCACTGCTATCCATGTGCATGGTCAGCAGTCGCTTAAATGTCCCTAAAGACTCTGCTTCCACCACCACCACTGGCATTGCATTCCATGCATTCACAACTCTCTGTGTAAAAAACCTACCTCTGACGTCCCCTCTATACCTTCCTCCTAATATCTTAAAACTATGACCCCTCATGCTAGTCAATCCTGGCCTGGAGAAAAATCTCTGACTATTGACTCTATCCATTCCTGGCATTCCTGAAGAAGGGCTTATGCCCGAAACGTCGATTCTCCTGTTCCTTGGATGCTGCCTGACCTGCTGCGCTTTTCCAGCAACACATTTTCAGCTCTGATCTCCAGCATCTGCAGTCCTCACTTTCTCCTATTATCTTGTATACGTCAATCAGGTCACCTCGCTTCCTCCTTCTCTCCAGACAGAAAAGTCCAAGCTTAGTCAACCTCTCTTCATAAGGCAAGCCCCCCCTATCCTCCAGTCCAGGCAGCATCCTGGTAAACCTTCTTTGCACCCTCTCCAAAGCCTCTGTACCTTTCCTATAGTAGATCGACCAGAACTGGACACAATATTCCAAGTGTGGTCTCACCAGGGACTTGTAGAGCTGTAGCAAAACCTCATGGCTCTTAAACTCTATCCCCCTGTTAATGAAAGCCAAAACCCCATATGCTTTCTCTACAACTGTATCCACTTGGGTGGCAACTTTGAGGGATCTATGTACTTGAACACCAAGATCCTTCTGTTCCTCCACACTGCCAAGAATCCTGTCTTTAATCCCATCTTCAGCACTCAAATTCGACCTTCCAAAATGCATCACTTTGCATTTATCCAGGTTGAACTCCCTCTGCCATTTCTCAGCCCAGCTCTGCATCCTGTCTATGTCGCGCTGCAGCCTGCAATACCCCTCTATATTATCGGCGACACCTCCAACCTTTATGCCATCTGCAAATTTACTAACCCATCCCTCAACCTCCTCATCCAAGTCATTTATGAAAACTACAAAGAGCAGAGGTCCAAGAACAGAGCCCTGTGGGACCCCACTCAACACTGACCTCCAGGCAGAATACTTTCTTTCTACAACCACTCTCTGCTTTCTGTCAGCCAACCAATTCTGAATCCAGATAGCCAAATCTCCCTGTATCCTATACCTCCTGACTTTATGAATGAGACTATCATGAGGAACCTTATCAAATACCTTGCTGAAGTCCATATACACCACATCCACTGCTCAACCTTCATCAACCTGTCTTGTCACCTCCTGAAAGAACTCAATAAGATTTGTGAGCAAGACCTGCCCCTCACAAAGCCATGCTGGCTGCTTTTAATCACGCTATGCTTTTCCAAATAGTCATATATCCTATCCCTCAGAATTCTTTCTAAAACTTTGCTGACCACAGACCACTGACTGGTCTGTAATTGCCAGCGATTTCCCTATTACCCTTCTTGAAAAGTGGAACAACATCCGCATCCTTCCAATCCTCCGTATGACTCCAGTGGAGAGTGAGGAGGCAAAGATCTTCACCAGCGGCTTAGCAACCTCCTTTCTCACTTCCCGGAGCAGCCTGAGATAAATCCGGTCTGGCCCTGGGGACTTATCAATCTTGATGTTTGCCAAATTTCCAGTACATCAACTTCATCAATCTTGATCTGTTCAATCCTGTATCCCAGCTCCTCAAAGTTCTCATTCACAACCAGGTCCCTTTCCTTCGTGAAAACCGAAGCAAAAAACTCATTTAGGGCTTCCCCTATCTGCTCAGACTCCACGCACAAGTTCCCTCTGCTATCCCTGATCGGCTCTAACTTCTCCCTGATCTATCTCTTATTCCTCATGTATGAATAAAATGCTTTTGGTCTCTCCCTAATCCTTCTTGCCAAGCTATTTTCGTGCCCCTTCTTGGCTCTTCTCAATCCATTTCTGAGCTCCTTTCTAGCAAGCCTGTAATCCTGTAAAGCTGTGCTAGGTCCTGGCTTACGTAAATGGCCTTCTTCCTTGTGACAAGAAGCTCCTCTGTTCTCATCATCCAAGCTTCCTGAATCTTACCCCTTCTTACCTGTCTCAGAGGAACAAATTCGTCCATCACTCGCAACAACTGCTCCTTAAACAGTCTCCACATGTCTGCTGTCCCCTTTCTGTGGAACAATTCCTCCCAGTCTGTACTTCCCAACTCCTGTCTGATAGCGATATAATTTCCTTTTCCCCAATTTCCTTTGCCCCAATTAAATATGCTCCTTTCCCTCTCCAAGGCTATGGTAAATGTGAGGCAGTTGTGGTCACTGTCACCAAAGTGCTCTCCCACCACGAGATCTGACACCTGTCCTGGCTCATTGCCGAGCACCAAATCCAAAATGACTTCTCCCCTCGTCAGTCTGTCTACATACTGAGTAAGGAAACCCTCCTGAACACACCTGACAAAAATGGCTCCATCTAAACCATCTGCACTAAGGAGGTTCCAGTGGATATTAGAAAAGTTGAAATCCCCCATAACAACAACCCTGCTACATCTGCATTTTTGCAAAATCTGCCCGCCTATGAGTTCTTCATTAATCTTCATTCACTTCTCTGTCGTAAAATGTTCTCCAGTCTAGCGGTGCCAGTGAAGTGCATTTGGACAGTGAGAGGAACAATGATGACAGTTAATGGGGTCTTCAATCAAAGTGTTTGCAGTTGTCCCCTACAGCCTCACCTCTTCGCCAGTACCTAACATGCTCCCTCACCTCTGTCCCAATTGTCAGCTTAATTGTTGCACAGGTTCTACTTTAGCACAATTAGTTGGGAATGTGGATCTCAAAATCCAACACAACAGTGAATATTGCAATTTATTTTTCTTCTTTGGAGCAGCAAATCGTCACTTGGCCTCTGAAGTGTGCTTTTCTATTCAGTCAGAGTTCATCTCACCTTAATCTCATTTACCTGCTTTTGCACCATACCCCAAGAATCTATCAATTCTAATCCTCAAAGCTACGACTGGCCTTTGGAAACCACTTGGGATGAAAGGGCTCTCTGTGGCCGTGACTGTGTTACATGAAGATCTCTCTGCAGACACCACTGAGAGATTTTGAACTCATAGAATCCCTAGAATGCAACAAGTCTACATCGACCCTCCGAAGAGTAACCCACCCAGACTCATTCCCCCCAACTAATGCACCTAACCTACACATCCCTGAACACTATGGGCAATTCACCTAACATGCACATCTTTGGACTATGGGAGAAAGCCCACACAGACACAGGGAGAATGTGCAAACTCCACACAGACAGTCACCCGAGGCTGGAATCGAACCCAGATCCCTGGCGCTGTGAGGCAGCAGTGCTAACCACTGAGCCACCATGCTTTGTCTAATGTTCAGGGTCTGCCCCTTCTTCTAGACTGTCCCTAAGAAGTGAAATTATGTTTTCTCTCTTTCTACACTACCAAATCCTAGATCACCTCTTAATTGTCTGTACTGTAAGGCAGACAAACCAGATTTATGCAACCTAGTTTTTTGATTTAACCCTTTTAGCCCCAGCACCAATCTGGTGAGTCTAAGCTGTATTCCCCCTGAAGTCAACACATTCTTCTTGAGCTGTTGTGCCCAGAATTGCAGTTTACGCTAGACCTGCAGGGGGTGCAATTGCTTCTTCTGTTTCCAAGCACAGGCTGAACCTTATTCAAATCATGTGGAGGTAGCTAAGGCCTCAAACTACCCCCTCCCCCAAACAAATAAATCAAAGAGGATTGCAATGTCCAATTTATACAGGGACAGATCTCAATGGGTGGATTGAGTGAGTAAGGGTAGGGTGTGATGGGATGTATGGTGTGGGATGGCAAATGCTAATATTAAAATTATTAAAATCAGACAACAGCAATTGTCTTTGTTATGGCCAGACGCCATGTAAGGTTTCCAGATTAATACCCCGGAGAGGGTATCCCAAATCATTAAGATCCCAACTGAGGAGGGATGAGCCCTCTCCTTCATTCACACAGCCTCTCAGTCAGTCACAAGGTTCATTTAAAATGATTAGCTTCCTTTGAGAACAACTTTCTCCTGGACCCAAATGAACTTCTGTTTGAAAATGACCCAATTTAACCAGACTTTCTTGAGTTAACAAAAGAGTGAGTTTATTAATTACTAAATTAACTACTGTTAATTACACTCATTACTAAATGTGAGAAAAATTAGTCACATCACGCACACACACACACATACACACACACTCTCTCCCTCAAGGAATGAAAGGTGCTCTAACAAAGATAAAAGTGTAAAGAAACAGACCAGTCTCTGAATTGCTCACACAGAGTGGATAGTTGTATTTTGCAGTTGTTGCAGACGGGTTACTCATAGAATCCCTGCAGCGTGAAAAGAGGCCATTTGGCCCATCAATTCTGCACCAACCCTCTGAATTGCATCGCACCCTATCCTTAGAACCCATGCATTTACCATGGCTAATCTATCTAGCCTGCACGTCCCTGGATGCTGCTTTGGATTGTAGGACAAAACGAGAGCACTCAGCAGAAACTCATGTAGACACAGGGAGAACGTGCAAACTCCACACAGACAGTTACCCAAGGCTGGAATCAAACTGGGATCCCTGGCACTGTCAGGCAGCAATGCTAACTATTGAGCATTCATACCACCCAGTTACTGGCAGTGATAGAATTTAAAATTGAACATCAGTTTTATGACACTTAGTTTTGCAAATCGGTTGAAGTTCTGTTCTGATTCCTTTTTTTAAAATGGGTTTGCAAGATTCAGAATGACAGAGGCTCTTTCCTTTGTCTGATTGCTAAGTGGCTGACCCCTATCACTCAGAAAAAGAGTGAGTGTTTACTTGTAAAACTGGGATAATTAGAGAACAATTCTTCAATTGTGGCCTTTATGACATGCTAATACTTAAACCAAGGCTGGTACACAAGAGTGTTCAGTCCCACTTGTAACCTTCAGTAGAGTTGAGAGTGGCTTTTAGCTTCTATTCTTGTCTATTCTTCAAAGGGAAAAACACAAAATATGTCTGCGGTTTCAGTCATAGAGCCAGATTTTGTGATTGTCATGCGGATTGCTACTCTAGCCTTTCTTTAATGTGGAAGAAGAGACCTCCACATTTCTGAAATGGAGAGCTGTACTTCCATTCTGATAGTTCTCTCATAGCATAAAACTGATGAAAGAAGACTCCCTTTCACTACAATCAGCTGCCACATTCTGAAATATAAAGGTCCTGAGAGATACTTTGACAACTGCTATCAAACAATAGATTCAGAAGTTAAGTGTGAGGTTAAGGAAAGAGTAGGGTATTGTGTACTAACATACAAATGAGGAACAAGAGTAGGATGCTCAGCCCTTCAAGCATGTTCTACCATGTCAAGAATATCAGGCCTGATCTGCCTTTAACCTTAATCCCTTCAATCCTGCATGTCTCTGATAATCTTTCATTCCCTCGGTAACTATTTTTGCCTTAAAAGTATTCAAAGCTTCTGCATCTGCTGACAGGTAGGTAAGGACACCAGCTGCGGAGGGGTGAAGATGCCATATGTGGCGGGTTTAGGGTGCCAGGTGTGGAAGGGTGTATGGTGCCAGGTGTGGAAGCAGGTAAGGTCACTGGTGGGGAGGGGTATGGGTGCCAGGTGTGGAAGGAAGAAAGGCCACTGGTGGGGAGGGGTTAGAGTTCCAGGTGGGGTGAGGATAGGGTGCCAGATGTGGAAGGGGGTAGAGTGCTATGTAGCAAGGTAGGGGTCAGGTAACTGTTTAGGGCTGGGCAGGGTGGGTATTGGGTCTGGGAAGTGAGGAGATCAGGTCTGGTCCAGCAGAGGCAGGAGGCAGGGTGGGTGTGCGCAAGTTGGGATAAGAGTGGAAGCTCCTGGTGACTGGTGTCTGTTTACAATGGGGAGGAGTGTGAGGGAACGGAGCAGGAAGTGGCTTTCTTCTTCTACACTAACACTAAACCAAGTAACTCATTGGATCACTCCACCTTCAGTGGTTCATTCTTCTAAGATTGATCAGTCACTGCTTTTTCTGTTTGCTCAGTGGGACCCGGACTGGTTTATCGATGGTATGATAATGTGAGCTGACACACATTAAGTCATTAGCAGAGTGGTCTCCATTACAACAAAAGACTTAATTAGTTTCAAAGACAGATCAAAATAAAGAATCTCCATGACTATATGAAGCAATGATTAATCAAGATTACACTATCAGATTTTGTCAAGATCTTTACCTAATTTATTACTCAATCAAATCCCAGAGTTGAGATGCTTTCGTTTTCTACAGCACTCTGTACCCATCAGATGAAACCAACCAGTGATGCTGTTAAAAAATAAGCCCCTTTTGTTTTGTTTGAGTGGAGCTGTCATTTGAGGCTCAGGACTCTAGATGTTAACATTGGCTCATGGCTATGGGGCTCGAGTGATGCGAGAGTCTGAGCGTTGGTGAAAAGGTAAAGTCCATGTGAGCTCTGTTCTCAGTGTACCCCAAGGCTTCTGGGCCGACAATATGTGCAAAATATGAATCCTCATTCATTTTACTGACCGAAACATAATATCCCTGTTTCCTAAGATGAGTTGAGTTTATTGAGTTAAGGAAAATAAATTCATAATAATTAGTGAAACAGATTTGAATAATAGGAATCACAATGCCTGCTCAATCAGTGGATGTAATATCCCAATCCTTCTGCTTCGAATCCTCCTCTTGCAAAAATCCAACCCAAATCTAGCTCCAACCAGAGAGTCCCAGCTGGCCAAAGATTAATCGGATGATATGGCATACTGCCCGAAAAATGTCAGTTTGTGAAAGGAGACAAATTGCTCCTGGAAACTCTGGAGAATAAATCACAGAAAGTTGAATATTTAAGAGATGATTAGATTTATTCTGCACCGTGGCAATTATCCAAACAAAGCATCAAAAGCATGTACATTTGTTCCACTAAAGATCAATGAATGAAGATGCATGACACGTGCCATCTGGCTCTGAATTTGTGTTATTTTTAAAAAAAGTGATAATGTTTACAAGATGTTGCACAGCGCAAATATTTACAGCCACATTGTTTTCCAAACTACCAGTCATAAGAAATCTGTGTCAATGAAATCCATTAGTCTTACATCTTTTAATGAATTAATTTCCTTAGAAACAACATGAGAGACTTAGAGTCATAGAAATGTACAGTATGGATACAGACCCTTTGGTCCTACTCGTCCATGCCGACCAGATATCCCAACCCGATCTAATCCCACCTGGCCCATATCCCTCCAAACCCTTCCTATTCAGATATCCATCCAGATGCCTTTTAAATTCTGCAATTGTACCAGCCTCCACCACTTCCTCTGGCAGCTCATTCCTTACACATATCACCCTCTGCATGAAAAAGTTGCCTCTTTGGTCTCTCTTATATCTTGCCCCTCTCATCCTAAACCTATGCCCTCTAGTTCTGGACTCCCTGATCCTAAGGAAAAGACTTTGTCTATTTATCCTATCCATATCCCTCATGATTTTATAAACCTCTATAAGGTCACCCATCAGCCTCCTATGCTCCAGGCAAAACAGCCCCAGCCTATTCAATCTCTCCCTAAAGCTCACATCCTTCAACCCTGGCAACATCCTTGTAAATCTTTTCTGAACCCTTTCAAGTTTCACAACATCTTTCCGGTAGGAAGGAGACCAGAATTGGACGCAATATTCCAACTTCCCTTTGTGTCTGGGAGTAAGCAGTCTGGATGCTTCACTAAGATGGACATGAAATTGTCTGTTGGTAAAGGCAACAACACACATTTGAGGGAGGTAACTGGTGCTGGTTTACCCTGAGGGGCACCACAGCTCAGGTGAGGGGAGAGGTTGTGTAGGAGAGTCCTTAGGATAGCCTCACTTGTGCAGGAATTGAACCCATGCTGTTAGCATTACTTTGCATTATAAATGAGATCTCTATCCAGATGAGCTAACTAGCCCCCTTCAGAACTGTCTTCAATTGTCCATCAGTTAAAGATACATCTCTAAACACTACGTGAACATCCTGGGCACTGTCAATTATAAAACATTTAGAGTGAAAGCTATTGGAATGGAAATGCTCGACAGGTTTGAGATGGTTTCAATTTGGTGTTCACCGCCCAGCTGTGTCAGAAGTCACAGTGGAACTCTTTGGTGAAGGCACAAGCCGGGTAGCAGGAAGATGCCAGTGTGGACAGAGTCTCGGGACTGGCAAGGGTGAATCAGTGGTGAGGGGAGTTTGTGGATTGGAGTTAGTGGCAAGGGAGTAGGATCAGGAGGAGCACATAGGGTGGGGTTAGGGGGCTGGAGGAGCAAAGTGAGAAGGGTCTGGTTTCATGGTTGGGGAGGGGGAGGGAGGGCTTCGTGGGGTCAGTGATGAGAAGAAAATAAGCAACTTATGTGTCAGTTCAGTCGACACATGGGTCTATCTCAGGATGTTGGCTAACATTGTCATTTCAGGGAGTGGATATTTCCACAATATTTTAATTACTACAATACCCATTATTTCAATACCCACAATATTTCAATTGCTCCTGGTGAGACAGCATTTAGACAGTGTCCTTTATGATGCTCTAAAATGTTGAACACAACACGGGACACTACCGTGAACATTCAAGAAAAAGTGACCAAAGGAGTTTCTTTCATGAGCTGCCTGGAGGTGCAGCAATGTCAGCTGATGGCCGGTTTTACCAAGGAGCAGCTTCCCCCCACTTCGCACTCACATTTTACCGGCCCCACGATGCAGGCAATTTGAATTTGAAACATAATCAGCAGGGAAAGATGAGAAGAGGGTAAGTGGAAGAGATACACAATTCCAATTCAGACAAAGGGATAACACAATGTCCTGGCCAGGGTTGATTTTTCAACGCAGAACTCCCTCAGGACTAAGAGCAGCAGCAGGACAAATTACTATAGAGTCTAACAAAATCAAACTGGCATTATGAAACGGAATAACAACAGTAATTGTTGGAAAATCTCAGCAGGTCTGGCAGCATCTATGGAGAGAAAGCAGAGTTAACATTGTGTTTGACAAATTTATCTGAGGATGTAAGAAGAAAAGTAAATCAAAGAGGTCCTGTTTTTATTTAAAAGAAATAGGATTTCCAAAAGGGACATGAGTGGTTCTTATACCAGAGAAATTGCGTTGGGGATAACTGTTTTGGTATGAAAGGAGCATTGGTTAATGAGCAAGAGAAACAGAGAATCCAGATGAACAGGCCATTTTGAGGTTGGAAAATGGTAAAGAAGGCAGTGGGACACGGATCAGAGATGGGGTCCTTCTGTTTCTAACCTACATTAATGGTGTGGTTGAAGGGACTAGTTGAAGGGCTCTTGTGACACAGTGGTAGTGGGTTAGGGGATCTGGGTTCAGGTCCTACCCACTCCAGAGGAGTTTAATGTCAATATGAAAAATTCACATCTCTGAACAGGTTGGTTAGGAAACTGTCTAGATGAAGGGGCTGATTGTATTTTTGATGATAAAAGGAAAAGCAAAGAGTCTGTAAATGCATTATGAGAAGTTAAGTAATGGCAAAAACCTGGCAGATGAAACATAATGTTGGAAAATTGTGAACTATCCACTTTGGCAAGAAAATAAGAGAACCAAAATATTATTTAAACAGACAAAAATAACACAATATGTTGTAGGGATCAGTCCTTTTACATAAAACAGAAAAGGTTAGCTTGCAGAAAGCAATGAGGAAAGCAAATCCAATAATGGCTTTTGATGCAAGGAGGAATGCAGAATAAGAATAAGCAAATCTCACTCTAACTGCTTCAGGGCACGTTTGTGATCAATCTGGGTGCATACCATTTGTTCTCCTTATTTAACAAGGGACATACTTAGATTGAAGAGAGTTTAGAGAAGTTTCCCGTAACATGGGGTGGTCTTATGAGGAAAGTTTAAGCAGGTTGGGCTATATTCACTGGAATGCAGAAGAATGAAAGTTAATCTTACTGAAATATTTAAGACTCTGAGGAGGTTTTGATGAGTGGGCTTTGTTCCTCAGGATTCAATGGAAGGAGAAATCAAGAACAGGGGAGTGGATATACTTTCAAAACAAACATTTAAGATGGAGATAAGGAGGATTTTTCTTCTCTCAAAGGTCAAAAATCACATGGCAACAGGTTATAGTCCAACAGGTTTATTTGAAAACACTAGCTATCGAAGTGCTGCTACTTCATCAGATTTAGTGAGACAGGAAGACCTTTGACATTCTCTCAGAGGGTGGTCAGTGTTCAGAATTCTCTACCCTAGAATCAGTGGAGGCTGCAACATTGAATTAGATTGATTTTCGATCATCATGGCTAATGGAGAACAGACAGAAAAGTGAGGTTGAGAGTGCAATCAGATCAGTTATGATTTTATTGAAAGACAGAATGGGCTCCGGGAAGTGGGTAGAAACAAACATGAAACTTTATTGCTGGAACAGCACAGCAGGTCAGGCAGCATCCAGGGAACAGGAGATTCGACGTTTCGGGCACAGGCCCTTCTTCAGGAATCAGGGCCTGTGCCCGAAACGTCGAATCTCCTGTTCCCTGGATGCTGCCTGACCTGCTGTGCTGTTCCAGCAATAAAGTTTCAACTTTGATCTCCAGCATCTGCAGACCTCACTTTCTCCTAGAAACAAACAGCCTCTTGTAGCAATTTCTTATGTTGCAATCAGAGCTGAAAATGCTTTCTTTTTTGAGGACTCTTTTTTGAGATATTATCGACTTATTGATTGTCCAAGGGCTACTTTTTCATTTGTAATAGTCCCTTTCTCGTGCTCATTAATTCCTTTCTTAGATTAACATCTAAGTAGCAAGAACATTTACTTCTGTGTTAGTGTTGAAATAATTTGTGAGTTTTCTTCTTTAGATAAAAAATGTAACCATAATCATTAAACATTACTAAGCCTTTGAACTGAATCTCAAATTAATAAAAGCATCATATTTAATGGTAAATAAAGCTTCCAAATTCTATTTCTATACTGAGATTATGGAAGACTGATCCAGTTGACATTGAATGGATCAATTTAGTAAATAATGAACTGTGCCAGGAGTTTCCGATTGAAAATCTGACAACTAAATAAGAATGGAATCAATTTCAATCCATTTCTCAAGTTCAAATAAATGTTATTCATTAGTTTTCATGCAGAGCACAAAACTCAACCCTTCATCCCCACAAGTCCCTCTTCTAATCCTCGCTATCTCTCTCATTCTGCAGAGACAGGATCCATTGTCGCCCCCTCCAATGGCCAACTGTTGCTAAACAAAGATAATCAAGATTTTATTGGACATTGGACTCCACCATATATTGATTCTGCTATGGAACGTCATTGAAGCACAGTGTTCTGAATGGGTTAAATATTCTGAAATCACAGTCACCTAGCCATAATTGCAGCACAGTGTTCTGAAAGGATTAGATATTCTGAAATCACAGTCACTTAGCTACAAGTTCCACTCTTGGTACAACAGAGAATCAATCCTTTTTGATCTCACCGCTGGTCACAGAACTGGTGAATATTTCTATTCTTTAAAGTAAAAATCAGGTCTTCAGTTTGTGTTTTAGGTCTCCAGTGTTTTCTTCTTTCTTTTCTCAGAAGTAACTACTTAAGGATTAAATTAATACCTGTGAGTTTTTATTTTCTACAAATGAAATATTACTATAGTAAAATGTAAAGGGCAAGGAATTGAGAGTAATTAATATATAAATGGCAGGACAGGTGATGTGTTGCTGCTACAGCATGTGGAAGCTCCTGGACACCAATGTGATCCGGTGTAAACACACCTGTAGTAAGTTTCTCAATCTCAAGAAACTTCTGCTCCAAGTTATGGAGCTGCAGTCTGAGCTTCAGATGTTGCGCCACATCAGGGAGGGGGAAAGATATCAGCACACTTGTTCCAGAGTGGATCACACCCCCTTCAGATTGAGTTATTCAAACTTGGTCTGTGGTCAGGGACGGGAGAGTATGACTGCAGGTGAAGCGGGTATGGAGACCCAACAGATTAATTTGGAGGAGCCTTGGCCACTAATACAGGTTTTTCTTTAGATTACTTACCGTGTGGAAACAGGTCCTTCGGCCCAACAAGCCCATACCAACCCTCCAAAGAGCGACCCACCCAGACCCATTCCCCTACATTTACCCCTTCACCTAACACTACAGGCAATTTAGCATGGCCAATTCACCTAACCTGCACATTTTTGGACAGTGGGAGGAAACCCACGCAGACACGGGGAGAATGTGTAAACTCCACACAGACAGTTGCCTGGGGCAGGAATTGAACCCGGGTCTCTGGCGCTGTGAGGCAGCAGTGCTAACCACTGTGCCACCTGGGGGTCAAAGACTGTACTCTGTATCATGTGGGTGAGTCCCAGAGGATGTGCTGGCTTCCTGATGCCAGGGTTAAGGACATCTCCTCAGTGCTGGAGAAGGGCGTAGAGAGAGAGGAGATGGACCCAGTTGTCCGCACTGATACCAGCCATATTGGTCAGTCTGAAAAAGGTGGTTTTGCTGAAAGGTTTTGAACAGTCAGGACAGAAATTAAAAATCAGAACTTCCAAGTTAATAATCTCAGGAATACTAGCTGAGCCACGGGCAAACTGGTAAAAGATAAATAAAGTCAAGGAGCTAAAAGTTAAAGATTAATGTGGGGAGATCTAAGATGGCGGCGTTCTGAGAAGATCACACTGCAGAGCTTCGCATCGCAGCAGGAGCAGGACGGTCCTTTAACCCGCCCAACCCAGGTCATCAGGATTTCTTCGGGCGTTGTAAAGATTGTGGAGCCCCACGAAACATTTAAAAATTGACTCCTGTATTTTCAGCTGTCCAGAAATGCCTAAAAAGGGAGGAGGAGCATCCGAGGTCGAGTCTGCAGCTCAGTCTGCAGCAGTCTCGGAGCCGATTACACTCCAGGACCTGGTGAACCAGCTCCCGAAATCTCGCGAGATGTTGGGGAAACAGATTGAAGAGAAGCTGGCTCCAGTCTATCTCATGCTGCAGAAGCATGAGCAGCAGTTGGGAGACCTGGAGAAGAGGACGGATGAGGTGGAGCAGACGGTCACAGTGGTGGAAGCTGATGCCAGTTCATTCAAGGAAGAGATCCAAACCCTGAAGACGCAGATTCATAATTTGCGTGACCAAGTGGATGATCTTGAAAACAGGGGCAGAAGAAAAAACATTTGGATCATCGATCTGCCTGAGGGTAAGGAAGGTGAGTGACCTGTGGAATTTGTTGAAGATTGGCTTCCGAAATTCCTTGACTTGGAGACTGGCATGAGAGGATTGAAGATAGAGAGGGCTCACCGGGTCGCGGCGTGGAGGTCGGGTCAGGGTCAATGCCCTCGTCCTTTCCTGGTGCGGTTCCATCATTACCGGGATAAGGAGAGAGTCATGGAGGCTTCCAGACTCAGGGGAAGGATCCAAAGGCCCTAATTTATGAGGGGTCTAAGATCATGTTTTTTCAGGACTTTTCAGCGGCGGTGATCCAGAAATGAAAATCGTATGATGGTGTTAAGAGGAGATTGAAGGAGCTTGGGATTCAGTACTCCCTGAGATATCTGGCAGTGCTTCGGATCACCTTAGATGGATCCATGCATCTCTTTGACACATCGGAGAAGGCAAGAGACTTTGTGGACAAACTAACCTAATTTAAACAATTGCAGCATGTATAAATATTGTTGCTTGAGTATGCATTTATCATTCTGTAAAAGAAATGGAGGAAATCCGGTTGGAGCTTTGTTTTTCTCCTTTTTTTTCCTCTATTGATAATTTGGTTCAAACTATGTCTGGCGGGGGTTAAGATGTACATTTTAAATTTCTAAGTTAGGACATACCAAAGGATAGATGGGGTATTTATTCCCTTTTTTTTTATAAAAGAATGCTTTTTTATTCATATTGATATTCTATGGGGTGTTTATTCTTTTTAGCTTGTGCTTGCGATGCGGCTCTAGCTGGGAGAAGTGAAGGTGGTTGAGATGGTTAGATGCCTATTTATGGGCAGTTTGGGACGGGTAGTTGCCCCCTCCAGGCAGGGGGTGAGTTCCCCTACTCAGCGCTTTTGGCGCTTTATATGTTGGTTTGTTTTCTGGTTTTTGTTGTTTTTTATTCTTAATAATTTTGTATGTTTGTTCAATGTAGTGGTTTTACTTTACGTAGTTTTTATATTTGGTGGACCATGTGACACTAAGGCTCAGCAATTTGTGGTTTGGGTTCCTCCTCTCTGGAATTTAAATGTAATTGCAGAAGATTATGGCTAATGATTTGATTAAATGATGTACCTGGAATATCAAGGGAAGTCACTCACCAATTAAGAGGAAGAAGATACTCTTGAATCTTAGAAAGGAGAAGGTAGATATTGCTTTGTTACAGGAGATACATTTGGATGACAAGAAGCATCTGAAATTACAGCAGAATGGCTTTGACCGAGTTTATTTTTCATCATTTAATACCAGAGGTAGGGGAGTGGCTATGTTGGTAAGGAAAAATCTCTCATTTAAATTGTTGGAATGTGTTAAAGACACATATGGGAGGTTTGTAATTCTTAAAGCCTTGATAAATGGGGAAGAATATGGTATTTTAAATGTTTATTGTCCCCCAGCTCATCCTCTTAAATTCTTGGTAGATGTTTTTTCTAAATTGATAAGTCTCAAATCTCAGCACATTATTATAGGGGGAGATTTTAACTGCCTCACGGACCCCACAGTAGACAGGTTGCCTAAAGGTCCCTCGATACCTCTGCACAAACTAAACAGTTGTTGGGTTTGTGTGGGGAATTGGGGTTGGTGGACGTCTGGAGGTGTCTCCACCCTACAGGTAGGCATTTCACATTTTTCTCCAATCCGCATCGATGTCACACGAGGATTGATTTTTTTCTGACCCCTGCGGTAACCCTGGATCTGGTGGCATCCTGCACGATTGGTAGTATTGCCATGTCTGATCATGCTCCAGTGTACCTCATGGTTAAGATTAAGGATGTTACAGTGGATTCAAGGTACTGGCGAATGGACCCCTTTATTCTCATGGACAGTAAGTTTGTGAAGTATTTCCCTAGGGAATTTCAGGCATTCCCAGACATCAACATAGGCTCGGTAGATAGCTCATCTGTTCTCTGGAAAACTGCCAAAGCTTATGCCAGGGGGTTAGTTATTTCATATTCCACAAGTAGGAAGTGACAGAAGGGTGAGCAGCAACATCTCCTTGGAGCACGGTTGAAGGCAGCCGAGAAGGCCTATTTTGACAGACCCTCGTTGGTCAAACTACAGAGGATTACGGCACTGCGGTCTGCACTAAATTCCGTGCTCATGCAGACGGCAAAGAAGGAGCTGACTTTTACAAAGCAAAGGTTATACGAGCATGGTGACAAGCCAGGCAAATACTTAGCATACCTTGCCAGAAAGAGAAGTGCCCCACAAACCATTACAGCGATTAGGGAAGGGTCTGGGAACCTAACATGTGATTCTAAAAAGATTAATGTGGCGTTCCAGAGATTCTACTCTAAGTTATATCAGTCTGAGAATTGTGAGGAGGAGTAGGCCAAAATGGAATCCTTTTTTTAGAGATCTGAAGCTCCCGGGTGTGACTCCTGAACAACAGTCCTTTCTCAATGCCCCATTATCAGAGCAAGAATTGCAGGAAGCTGTGAGGCAGCTTCAGCGTGGAAAGGCGCCCGGTCCTGATGGACTTCCCAGTAAATTCTATAAGGAATTTATAAGTATACTGCCAGGCCCGATGCTGAATATGTTTAATGATTCATACAGTCATGTTTGTCTCCCACCACCTCGGAGAGGCCAATATTTCACTTATCCTTAAAAAAGGGAAGGATCCAGAAGACTGTGCTTCATACAGGCCCATCTCGCTCTTAAATGTGGACTTTAAGATCCTCTCTAAGACTCTTGCGTTAAGGCTGGAGACTGTGTTACCCTCTATTATTAAAGAGGATCAGACGGGCTTCATAAAGGGTTGCAGATCCTCCAATAATGTTAGGAGGCTGCTTAACATAATTCAAGCATGCCAACAGCAGTCAATACAGAGATTGGTGATTTCTTTAGATGCAGAGAAGGCATTTGACCAAGTTGAATGGCAGTTCCTTTTCTATACTCTAGACCGGTTTGGTCTGGGCGAAGTTCCCATAAGATGGGTAAAGGTTCTCTACAGTGTACCTCTCACGGCGGTCATTACCAACGGGGTACGATCAAGCAATTTTAATATTTCTAGGGGCAGCCAGCAGGGCTGTCCCCTTTCACCATTACTTTTTACGTTGGTGATTGAACTGTTGGCAGAGGCCATTCGTGAAGATCTCAGTATATCAGCTCCAGAAGTGGGGTCAAAATTACATAAGATCTCGCTGTATGCAGACGATGTTCTAATTTTCTTGACAAATCCAGCAGTTTCAGTGCCTTGCCTGATACAATGCATTCATGCGTTTGGCGCTTTTTCGGGGTATAAGATTAATTTTGCTAAATCAGAGGCTATGCCTATGGGTGGTCTTACGAAAGAGTTGGCTCTTGAGAGTGACTATAGATTCCCATTTAGGTGGTCACAGAGGGGCTTTGTGTATTTGGGCATATTCATTACTCCAGTTCTGGATTGGCTGTTCAAAGCCAATTTTACTCAATTATTTGAAAAAATTAAACAAGACCTCCAAAGATGGGAGGCACTTCCAGTCTCATGGTTGGGTTGGATAGCGCTTATTAAGATGAATATTCTCCCTCGTTTGCTGTACCCTATACGGATGTTCCCCTGATTTTCAACAAACAAACACTCAGGAGACTGAACAGTTGGTTCAGCTCCTTTATCTGGCATCGTAAACGGCCCTTCATTAAATTAGCCAAACTGCAGTTGCCTCACAGATTGGGGGGAGTAGACCTTCTGAACATTAAAAATTACCAATTACGCTCGCTTTTGACCTAAGTAAGTGATTGGGTTTGTGGGGACCCTCTTTCAATATGGCTAGATATCGAAGCCTCCCAGGCAAGGTGCCCCCTTACCAGTTTGCTATTTTTGGACAAGGTGAGGACAGTTAGGGAATATTGTCATAACCCAATAGTCATCAATACTGTTAAAGCATGGAGGGCAATTCGGCAGAGGGAAGGTAATATTGGCAAAACATCTTTATTTACACCTTTAGTGGGTATGCCGGGTTTTCAACCGGGTATGATAGATTCAGGATTTAAACGTTGGGCAGCTAGGGTATATCTTGCCTGGGTGATTTATTTGAGGGAGATGTAATGACGTCCTTCGATCAGTTAGTACTGAAGTACGAGTTACCTAATAGAGACCTCTTTCGTTTTTTTCAAGTTAGCGATTTTATTTAAAAAAAGACCACACTTTTGACTGATCCTTACGAATCTGACATAGAAAGAGGGGTACTAAGGGCTAAGAGTACACTCTCTGTCAGTACTTTATATCACCAATTGGGGAGTTCCACCTCAGATGAGACTGATCGACTCTGCAAGATGTGGGGGAGAGAGCTGGGTGTTGAAGTTTCTTCAGAGTCAGGGGAGGATATTTGGGAGAATGCAAGGAAAATATTAATTTGCAAAGGACCCATGCTTTACAGCTGAAGATTCTCCACAGGGTCCACTTAGCCCCAGACCGTTTGTCAAAACTTAAACCAGGGGTATCTTCATCAAGTCCCAAGTGCAAGGTCTGCACGGGCACTCTTACCCATTGTCTTTGGTCTTGTGACAGGCTTCAAACATATTGGAGCACTGTGGTGGGTGCAATGGAAAGGATTTTAGGTGTAGGGGTGGAGAAGGACCCTATTTCTCTCCTTTTGGGCCTACCCATTGTATTTCCTGCAAACGTGCATAAGAAAAACTTTTCAATATTCTTACGTTCTGTGCAAGGAAGAATATCTTGTTAGGTTGGATATCAGAAAACCCCCCCAGGCCTGTCGGGTTGGCGGAAGATTGTTATGGAGCATATTCTCCTGGATTTTCTCACAAATATGGTACACCACAAAACTGAGAATTTTTACAAGACATGGCAACCATTTTTGAAATACCTGGACACAGATTTATCTGCAACACAAACAAGGGCTTTTATATAGCTGTAACGATTGTGTTTCATGAGTCCAATATCCAGGGAGGAGGAACTGTGAATGTATAAGTGTTTTGTTTGGCTGGGCTGAGTTATTATTATTTATTTGTTTGTTGTTAGGTATTTATTTATTTTGTTGAATAGCTAGTTTAGGTTTTTTTTGTAATTTTATACTTTCTATATTGATACATTCGTATAGGAGGGTGGGTTGGGGCATTTTTTTTATTATTTGGGTTTAGTTTTGTACTATTTTTGTACTGTTTTGAATTGCATTGTTTTGTATTTATTGTAATATTTAAAAATCTATTTTTTCTGAATAAAAATATATTATAAAAAAAAGATTGATGTGGGTTAATGGATTACAGTTCATGGGCACTGGCACTGGTACTGGGGAAGAAGGGAGCTGTTCCAATGGGATGGGATGACAGATTCATATCGTTGGGGGGGGAGGAGGATAATCATACTGAGCGATCAGAACCCTAATTACTTACGAACATATTAAAATTTTAATTCCAATATGTTTTTTTTTCTTAACAGAATGCAGCTGCTGCCAAAAT
Source organism: Chiloscyllium plagiosum (assembly GCF_037043375.1). NCBI lineage: Eukaryota > Metazoa > Chordata > Chondrichthyes > Orectolobiformes > Hemiscylliidae > Chiloscyllium > Chiloscyllium plagiosum. Next base: position 38,908,238 of record NW_028270177.1, read on the forward strand.
AAAACATTGGGGGATGTAAATGCATTGACTATCTGGCAGAGTCTTCTGTGCACCCATGGGATGTCAGGCCAGTACTGACTCAGGAATATTTCAAAGACAGACACTAAAATGGAATAATGAGAGGCTGATTACCCACCTGCCTCTCAGCAGGAAGTCCTCTCCTACAGACAACTGCAGTAGTTTAACTTTAACTTTTGTGTGGGTTAGCTGTGATACAGTTCAATTCCAGTCTCGGGTGACTGTCTGTGGGGAGTTTGCACATGCTCCCTGAGTCTGCAGGGGTTTCCTCCTGGTGCTCCAGTTTCCTCCCACAGTCCAAAGGTGGGCAGGTTAAGTGGATTGTCCTTGGGAAATGCAGGGTTACAGGATATTGTAGAGGGGAGTGCGTCTGAGTCTGGATGGGATAGTGTTTGGAGGGTCAGTGCAGAGTCAATGGGCTGAATGGCCTCTTTCTGCACTGTAGAGATTCTATGATTCTTGAAAACGGAACACTGTCAATTACTCTGTGGCTAATTGACAAAAGTGATTCTCGGTGTAGATCATATAACCAATGAAATTTCAACAACATTTGAACTTACTTACAACTTTTGGAAGCAATGTGATGCAAAAACTCAACTGCCTGCTCACTCATGTGTAAAAATATTCCCAGCACTATATCGATGAAGAGCAGGGAATCTCTGTCCTGCACAACATGAAATCCAAAGCCAACCTCACTGAAACAGGTTGTCATTACTATTTGTGGGAGATTCCTGTGTGCAAAATTAAATGACACTGTTCCTACATTGTGATAGTGACTGCACTGCATAAGTACTCACAGACTTGGCATCTCTGAACAGGTTGGTTCAAAAATCTCTTGAACACAAACAATCCACATACAGATTGGGAACTGATTTGGGTTGTCTGTTTCTAAATGCAATTCCTTATCATTATTTTTCCCTGGTGTGACATCCAAGCAAATGAACAGGTGACTGACTTTTCTGAAATAACTCCATTATTTCCCATCACCAAGTTACCCTTTATTGACACATGCTTAGTACATGACACTGACCCAGCTAGCTCAGAGCCAGCTCCCAAAGGGAGCAGAACCCTTAACATTCCTGTTTACTTTTTTTTCCTCTATCATTCCTGCTTTTTTTTATTCCACCCACACTACCGCCTAACTGCGGTAGTGCTTATTTTTTCCCCCCAACACCCAAGTTGTGTGTGTGCAGGTGTGAGACACAGTGAAAGACACAAGGTGTACGAATCTTTATTCAATTTCCACCACCAGGAAACATTCCTTTTTATTATTTTTTTAACTGCTAACCCCCACTCTACCGCCTAACTGTGGTAGTGCTTATTTTTTCCCCAGCTCCCATGTTGTGTGTGTTCAGGTGTGAGACACAGTGAGAGACACAAGGTGCGTGAATCTTTATTCAATTTCCACCACCAGGAAGATAGGAAAACACCCGAGTGGCCTGTGACAAGCAGTGCCCTTCACAAAAGGCAATGCTGTGTGATCAAACAGTGAAGGGGAGGGCAGGGATTAAATCAAAATAGAGTTGGAAACACCCCTTTTTATTTTTTTTTAAATAGGAAAACACCCAGGTGGCCAGTGACAGAAACTCCTGTTTGTTTTTTTTTCCAAGGTGTTAATTCTCTGTTTTTTTTTGTTTAAGCAGTGCCCTCCCTCCCCCCTTTTTCTTTTTTTTTTCTCTTTCACACTACCGCCTAACAGCGGTAGTGCTTATTTATTCCCCAGCACCCATGGTGTGTGTGTAGGTGTGAGACACAGTGAGAGACACAAGGTGTACGAATCTTTATTCAATTTCCACCACCAGGAAGATAGGAAAACACCCAAGTGTCCAGTGAAACACTCCTTTTTATATCTGTCAGCCAGGACACCCTGATTGGACCAGATCAACAGCTCCAATCAGGGAACTCATATCAGGGCTCTCCCCCTCTACCTGGCTGACCTCGTTCCAATCACCCCTTTAAATCCTGAGATATCGGCCCATTCTTTTTGCTGTAACTTCTCCTGGGGTGTTTTCACAACAGGTCTGCTTCCTCTGACTTTGCCTCAGATACTGCTGACGTGTACCGGATGTGTAGCCCACTTCTTGTGTCCGAAGCATCTAGGCCGAATTTCATCTGATGGTAACATCATTGAGACTGTAACATTTGTCAGGTCCATCTTGTCCTCAGAGATTTCTTCAATGCAAGGTGGAGGGGGAGAACCCGCAGGTTCTGACAACCTTGCCCAATGTTCTGAGGGGTTGGGTATGTTTTGCTCCTGTCCTGTTTGTGAGGTTTCAGCTTTCTTGTGGTCCACTTGCTTGTTGAGGCCCACCTCTCTGACCTGAACTTTGTTCATCATGGGACCTGACTTCACGTCGACCATGCCTCTTCTCAGGCAGGGCCATTCCTGTGGTTTTGGCATCAAACTTCCTGAAGTAAACTGCCTCTCTCATTTGAAGGAGTCTAGTGTCTGGTATTGGTGTTCCTGATGCCGTTTCACCCTCCCCTCCAAGACCTGGGAAGATCAGGTTTAATTTGATGCGGAGTCTTCTCCCCATTAGAACTCTGCTAGAGCTGAACCCATAGCTGTGTGAGGGGTGGTCCCGTAATCAAACAGGAATTGGGACAGTTTGGTACTGAATGTGCTCTCAGCTATTTCTTTAAGGCTGCCTTCTACATTTGTGCTGCTCTTTCTGCCAGATCATTGGATGATGGATGGAATGGACCTGTTCTTACATGCCAGATGCCATTCGACTTTAGGAAATACTTGAATTCCTTGCTGGTAAATGAGGGCCTGTTGTCTGTGACCAACGACTCTGATGGTCCGTGTATTGCAAAAGATGCTCACCACTTTTCAATCATCATCTCCGTGTTTGATGAATGAACTCTCTGTACATCCAACCACTTTGAATGGATATTCACAATGACTAAAAACATTAAGCCCATGAAAGGACCTGCACAGTCGATGTGTAACTGACTGTTCCCACGAATTTGGGGGAGCCGCTTGTGGTATTTTTTGTCCTTATTGGTACTCTGGGCACTGACCCACTAAGCTGCTATATCAGCATCTAAGCCTGGCCAACAGGCATAACTTCTTACCCACATCATCATTTTGGAAATCTTGGATGACTCTGGTAGAGTACTGCAGTGACCTTTGCTCAGGATAATCACTCTTGTTCCCATATTAATATGCCTATGGTGATCTGGTCTCACCAGGTCCAAAAAGGTTTCAGTTCTGGTTGTGATGGCAAATTAGTTTCCACCATCACCACCAGCTGTTTCAGTTTTGCCAGGACAGGATCTTTTTGAATCCATGGTCCGATATTGTCAGCCATGACTGGAAGAGAGGAGAACGGTGGTGGTGGTCTCCTAGTGGTAGCACCACCGGTAGTGTATCCACCAGCAGGAGGTGGATCAAGGTATTTGTATTTGCCACTTGGCCTCCCTGCACTGACAATAAGAGCCCACTGCTGTATTTGACCTGAAGCTATGAGTGGCACGGCCCTGTCCTCTTTAAGTAGACCTGGCAGGGGTTTGCAGTCCATGACTATTCCAAATTTACATCAATAAAGGTATTGGTGGAACTTTCTCACACCTTAAATGACCACCGAACCTTCCTTCTCTATCTGGGCATATCTTCGTCTGACATCAGCCAAAGTTTGGGAAGCCTATGCAATCCGGCGTTCCTCTCCACTGGGCCACTGATGAGCCAACACCACCCTGATACCATAGGGGAGGCATCGAGTGTCTGCACATTTCGCTTGGGATTGTAGTGTGCCAACACTCCATTTCCCTAAAGGCTACATCTTGGCAACGAGATGGCAATTTCCAAGGCTGATCCTTTTTCAGTAGCAGATGTCAGGGTGCCAGGATGGAGGCTACGTAATGAATAATTCGCCAACTCAAGGACAGACCTAAGCTCTGGTACAGACTTGGGAGCCAGGGCACCTGTGATCACCTCCTCACCTTTTCTTCCAACAAGTCTAACTAGGTCTTGCTGATTCTGCAGCCCAAGTAAGTCATTTGGTGTGCCTGGAACACAAAGTTTTTTCTCCTGAGAAACACTTAAGCATTATGTCCAAGTTCTCTAAATGCTCTTTATTGGTCCTCCCAATAAATGGTGATCTGGAGCAGACTTGGTAAAACGTTCTCCATCATCTGCTGGAAAATGGCACAGGCTGATGATACCTCAAAAGGCAGTCTTGTATCTTGGTACAAACCCTTATGGGTATTAATTGTAGCATACTTCTGGGAATTCTCATCTAACCGCAATTGCAGGTCTACATGGCTCATGGCCAGCTTCATGAAGGACTGCTCCCCTGGCCAGTTTGATATATATGTACTTTGTGTGAGGGACTGGGTATTTATCCAGCTGCGAGAGGTGGTTTACTGTTGGTTAGAAATCCCCACAAAAGCAAACCGACCTGTTGGGCCTCACAATGGTACAAACGGTGCTGCCCATTCCGCAAACTGGACTGATTTGGTGATTCCTTCACTTTCCAGCCTTCTGATTTCTGCCTCTACTTTCGCATGTCAGGCAAACAGCACAGGGCGGGCCATACAGAATCATGGGATTTCTTCCTGAAAAATGTCTAGGTTTTTAATTAGGACCTCACTCAGGCAACCATTTCTAATCCAAAAATGTTAAGCCAATCAAATTGATTCTTTCGCAACCAATTTCACCCTATCAGGCTTGGGCCCAAGCCTTTTACTACAATCAATGTTAACTAAACCAGCTGCACCTCATACAACACTGGAACCAACATTGTACCCTTAATCTGTAAAGGTTCCCCAGTATAGATTCTCAACCTGGTTAAGGGCTTACACAAATGTAAGAGTTGAAGTACAGAGCAAATTTTCGTAAAGACTGGTTATACAATCACTGTCTGGTATCGACCTCCATTAGAACAGGGTGACCATTTAACCAGACATTTATTTTGATCAGTAACATCCAAATCTGAACCAAACAGTCTAACTGTTCCAAACCAGCTGTAAGTGGACTTTCCCAGGTATGTACCCTCCTCGATACTGGCCTATGAATTCACTTACTCGATTCAGACCAAATGGAAACCTTTTATTGTCTCGGGTCCACATACCAACAGCAACTACAATGGCCTGCCAGCCCAGACCCATGACAAAATTTTAACCATTTGGTCAAGGCTTAGCTTTGTTTTGGGGTTTTGCTGTGAGCTGACCTCGAGGACTTCTGATCAGAATATGTCCTGAGTGAGGCTATGCAATTGCCATCACTCAAGTGGTGTGCCCCAAGCTCAGTCAGCCTGGTGAGGGTGCCCACTTCCATCAGTGTACCCTACAACTCATACGCACTACTTGCTGCATTTTGTAATGACAAAGGTAGTTGTAGTGTCTGTCTGAAATCCAGTTGGGCTTCAGTTAGTAGGTGCTTTTGCATGGTCACATAATTAATTTCACATTCCAAGTGGTCTCTCAGATCTCAATTTTGGTTAAAAAACCAAATAATAACTGGTGCCTCAAAGAAAGTTTGGCCTCACATAACCAATAAAGATACAGCTTCCACAAGTTGCCAGGAGAATTACTTTTTGCTTTTCATCTGCCCCACTATCATTTGCCCAGAAAATGTAATACATTCCTTCCACACACTGGGCCGGTCTTCAACAGCAGGATCAAATGAGTCAAATTTCCCAAATAGCAGCATGATGCCAGAAATGCTTACCCCAATTCAAAGATGAATGTTGCAAGCAAATCTCTTCAGGGGCATGTTTTTCTGTTGTCACCACTGAAATGACTCCACAAAGGCCAGTATCCTGTTACCAAGTCAACCCTTTAATTACATGTGCATTGTACATGACACTACCTCAGCTAGCTCAGGGTCAGTTCCTAGAGTGAACTGCTGTCACTCCTGTCAGCTCGGGCTCCCTGATTGGACCAGGTTAGCGGCCACAATCAGGGAACTCATACTCTATAAAGTCTACCTGGCTGACTTTGTTCCAATCATTGCACTTTCAGCGGCAGTTATTATTGAAATGGTATATTTTCATACAAATTAATCTGGTAAAAAATACTTTGAACATCTTACAGAGTCAGCAGTGAGAAAATTAATGTTGACTAGTAAATTAACTATTATTATAAACCACTAAAAATCAATGGGATTCGGAGTAAATTGGTGAGATGGAAACAAAATTGACTTGATTGGAGAAGACAGAGGTTAGTGGTGGATGAGTAGTTTTCAGAATGGAGACCAGTAACTAGTGGTTTTCCACAGAGATCAGTCTTAGGTCCTCTGTTGTTTGTATGATATATAAATGATCTGGAGGAAAATGTGGGTGATCTGATTAGTAAATTTGTAGATGACATGAAGATTGGTGGAGTTGCTGATAGTGCAGGTGGCCAAGGTGATTAAGAAGGGATATGGCATGCTTACCTTCGTCGGCTGGGGCATGGAGTACAAGAGTTAGCAAACCATGTTGCAGCTATACAAAACTCTTGTTAGGCCGCATTTGGAGAATTGTGTACAGTTTTGGTTGCCACATTACCAGAAAGACGCGGAAGCTTTGGAGAGAGTGCAGAGAAGGTTGACCAGGATGTTGCCTGGTTTCGAGGGCACTGGCTATGAGGAAAGGTTAAAAAGACTGGGATTGTTTTCACTGGAAAGATGGAAGCTGAGAGGAGAGCAGGTCTACAAAATTATGAGAGGCATAGATATGATGGATAGTCAGAGGCTTTTTCCCAGGGTTGAAGTTTCAAATACAAGGGGATACAGGTTCAAGGTGAGAGGGGGAAAGTTTAAGGGAAATGTGCAAGGGAAGTTTTTTATGCAGAGAGTAGTAGGAGTCTGGAACACACTGTCAGAAGAGGTGGTGGAAGCAGGCATGTTGGTGATATTAAAAGAAGCATCTGGATGGTTACCTGAATAGGGAGGGAGTAGAGGGATATGGACTGAATAAGGGCAAAAGGTTTGTCTTTTAGTTTAGTTAGGGCATGATGATCAGCACAGTCTAGGAGGGCTGAAAGGCCTCTTCCTGTGCTGGACTTCCCTTTGTGCTTTGTATTATTAAATGCAATAGTGACAAGAATTAAGTTGTGAACGAACTTGGAAGTCCTCCACTGATTAGTGTAAAATTTCTAATTGGAGATGGGATGAGGGGAATATTTGATTGCAATCAGTTCCACTAAATGGTTAAAGCAGGAGAAATATGATGACATTCTGTATTTCCCATCCAGAACATACTCAGTGCATTACAAATTCGCTGGAAGCACTTTTCCGGTACATTCCCCAAAGCCAATTCGATAGCCATTGCCCTGGCAATAACCTACAATAAAAAGAAGAAATTAGCGTTCATGCAGTTAAAAATCAGATTAAAGCTTACGGTAAATCCCACTTAAATACTCTCACATCGATGATATCTGTTTTATTCACCATTCTATTTGATCCCCATTCTGCTCTCCCTGTCTCTATTCATGTCCCTTGGACACCCAGTGCTGAAGTCAGCTATAACACATGTAGCTTGTTAATACTTCACGTCAATATTTCACATTCCATTGACTGCAAATGGCATAAATGGAAAACATCAGTTTCAACAGTGCTGTGCCACTTGTACTGTGTGCTTCCCTGGCCCCTGGTGTTGCTTTGCTGCTTCTTATTGTATCTCAACATCAGGAACTGGTGCCCTGGCAGTCAGCCAGGACAAAGGAACAGCTCCCAGGTACGGAGCCAGGTACCAACCTGTAAGTGACCTGAATGCAGGTGAGCAGCATTTGCCTGCCGTAACCATTAGTTTGGAAGTTGCTGCGTATTCAGTGCTGAGAGAGTGCTCTCAAACCATAGCATCCTTACTGCGTGGAAGCAGACCATTCAGCCCGAGTCTGTACCAACCCTCCAGACAGAATCCCACCCTGACCCATCCCATCTTTGCAACCCTGCATTTCCCATGGCCAATCCACCTGACCTGCACATCTTTGGACTATGGGAGGAAACCAGAGCACCCAGAGGAAACCCACACAGACAGAGGGAGAATGTGCAAACTCAACACAGGCCAAGGGTGGGATCAAACCTGGAATCCTGGTGCTGTGAGGCAGCAGTGCCAAACCATTGAGCTACTGTGCCGCACTTTCAGATGAGGTGATAAAACAGAGTCTGCTGGAAATGTGAAAGACGCCTCATGCTATCTTGAATAAGAAAAGCGGTCTCACAAAAATTGTCCTTCAACACCAAACAACAGATTCCTGTTCCTAATTATGCTACTGTTCTGAGGAGCATGCTGTTCACAAATTGGTTACTATATTGACCACATTAAACCAGTGACTAAACTTCAAAAGTATAACAAAGGACATGAAAATACATGTAAATCACACTGGGGCACCATGTGGCTGTATAATACATTATGGCACAGTCTCTTAGTCTTTAAAATGTCGGGGTAAGTGTGTCAGGTGGTGACTGATGTACTGTCTCTACCAATGAGATAACTTACCAATCAGCTCATGAAGAGCTGAGAGGTTTTTGAAGATGGGCACCACCCCCATTATAGGTTCCAACTGGCATCCTATGATAATATCGTGCAGAACGGGATTCCTGTTCCTCTATGGGTGCCAGTAGACACCAATCAGTTGGGTCAGCAGCTTTAGGCAGAGCTGAAGCTCAGTCCCAGGACAAACAGTCCAATGACAAACAGACCCAGGCAATGGAAGGGCATTGGATGGGGAGGGTTGGGAATCTCAGAAAGGGGAGGACAAGGAGATCGGAGGTGGAGATTACATTCTGCGTGAGATGGAAGGAAGGCAGGTATTGTTTTGTGTTAGTCTTCCCAATGCACAAAGAGCACCATTCAACGATAGAAAGACTCCTCGTTCCTGGATTTCTAAACGTTTGTAAAAATAAAATGAGCTGCCCACTCCTGCCTCCCTGCTCATGCCAACTATTGTATGGTGTGGGCAGGATAACTCTGGGGTGACATAAGCATTTAAAAAACTCAATTGACCCTTAGTTATTGATTTACACATGATGGACAGCAACCAATCTAGGCAGCCAACCACCTTCTGTATTAAGAGGATGAGCGCAGGAGTGATGTGCAAACGAAGCAAGGGTAATGTGAGTAAAACATTTTTCACACAGTGCTTGGTTACAATTTGGAATATACTGCCATGTAATATCTAGCCCTTTGTCCTCTCTCTCCACAGATGCTGTCAGTATTGCTGTGCATTTTCAATTTTATTTCCAAATTCCCGTATCCGTTGTATTTTGTTTTTATTTTATAGTTAAGTCTTTACATACCACAAGTGTCTGCGCAGCCCCAGAGAACTCTTTGTTAGTCAAGACTCTGATTCAGTTAACCATACAAGGACCTGCACCACTGGATCTCATTCAGATAGAAGGGGACTTACCAGTCAAGGTAACTTCATCACCATCCTGAAGGAATTTGCGGGTATTCTCATTCCCAAGGTTGATAACTTTTGTTCCCTTCCATGACAACTCCAACATTGAGCCAAAACTCTCTGGGGTCTGGAAAGCATAACCATAAATAATCTATTACACAAATGCCCTTTTAAACTTACACAACTGGACAGCCAATAAGCTAACAAAACAATCGAAGGTTGAAAAATATTCATGTTAAAATGTACTCATAACACGACCTATAGCATTGTTTCATAATCAATTATTGAATTGGATATTTTGCATAGGAATTTGCAGGACCCATTCAGCTTGCATAATGCAATTTGCACCAACTCTCTACAGGACTAGTAAGCTCCCAGCTGCTTCAGTCCCTTTGAGTATTTCTGAAAGTGTTCTGTTTTGTGTATGATCTCCAGCAATACTACATAGAAGCTTGTTTGCAGTTATCAGAATAGTACTAGGGCTGACAAATTCTGAGATATATTGCATTGTCTATGCTTTAATTCCTTTGAATGTAGAAAACTGCTACTTTAGTTTGGAATCTGGATTTGTATCTTCTCGGCTGCCTTCTGGTGAGGAACCTAGAGTATCCACATTCAGAGCAGGAACAGGCCATTCAACCCATTGAGCCTGCTCCACATTTTATTAAGATTATAACTGATCTGATTAGGCTCTCAACTCCACCTTCCTATCATCCCACTATTATCTTTGACTCCTTTGTCATGTAAGATCCACCTAAATATGAGAAAATATTTAATAGAGTCATTCAACATGAAAAGAGACCCTTCGGTCCAATTAGTCCACATTGACCATGTTCCCAAACTAAACTAGTCCGACCTACCTGTATTTTGCCCACATCCCTATAAACCTTTCCTATTCACATACTTATCCAATTGCCTTTTAGATATTGTAACTGTACCTGCATCCACCATTTCCTCTGGCCGTTCATTCCACACATGAATCCCTCTCTATGTGAAAGAGTTACCCCTTATGTCCTTTTCAAAAGTTTCTTGTCTCACCTTAAAAATATGCCCCCCCTGTTTTTAACTCCCCCTCATCTATGCCCCTCATGATTTTATAAACCTCTATAAGGTCACCCTTCAACCTCCTATGCACTAGTGAAAAAAGTCCTGGTCCATCCAGCCTATTTTTATAACTCAAACCCTCCATTCTCAGCAACATTCTGGACAACCTTTTCTGAACCCTCTCCAATTTAATAATATCCTTCCTATCGCAGGGCGAACAAAACTGCATACAGTACTCTAGCAGAGGCCTCAATAATGATCTGAACAACCTCAACAGGATGTCTGAACTCCTACACTCAAAGGTCTGAGCAACGAAGGCAAGCATGCTCAATGTCTTCTTAACTACCCTGTCAAACTGTGATGCAAATTTCAAAAAAATTATGCACCTGAACCCCAGGTCTCTCTGTTCAATAACACTACCCAGGGCCCTACTATATAAGTCCTACCCTTGTTCGTTTTACCAAAATGCAGCAAGTTGCATTTATCTAAATTAAACTCCATCTACCACTCCTTAGCCCATTGACCCAATTGATCAAGATTTCTTTGTAACCTTAGATAACCTTCTTCACTATCGTAGTTGTGGCTTTGTTCACTGAGCTGGAAAGTTGATTTGCAAATGTTTTGTCCCCTGTCTAGTTCACATCTTCAATGCTTTGGAGCCTCCAGCGAAGCACTGCTGTACTGTGCTTCTGGAATTGATTTGGTTCTGTTCCTGCTGGTTCTGGTTCCTAGTTCCAGTTGGTTATTGTAGTGGTCGGTATATTGGGTCTAGGTCAATGTGCTTGCTGATGGAGTCTGTGGATGAGTGCCACGTTTCTAGAAATTCTCTGGCTATCCTATATTTAACTCGACCTATGATTGTTGTGTTGTCCCAGTCGAATTTGTGATCCTTGTCATGTGTGTGTGTGTGTGGCTACCAGGGACAGCTGGTAGTGGCTTCACAGGAGTCTCCAAAACGCTGAAGATGTCACCTAGACAGGGGGCAAAATGTCTGCAAATCAGCTTCTTCCCAGCTCAACGAGTGCGCCCACAACTATGACAACCAACACCGGAGCTACAAATCTTTATGCAAACTTTGAACCTTCTTCACTGTCCACTATTTTGTTGTTATCTGCAGATTTAATAACCATACATCCTATATTCACATCCTTCTGGTAATGTCAGTTTGAGTGCCGCTGAAGTTAATGAGTCACACCAGTTTTGGAAATCTCTCAAAAGGTGGGGACAGCAGAGCTTTTCTTGCTTTTTAAGGCAGAGGTAGAGAGATTTGTGGTAAGCTGAGGGTGAAAGATTATCGGAGGGAGTAATCTGATGAGCTGTGATCTTAGTGAGTTGTGGAGCAGGTTCAATGGGCCAAGTGGCTGACTCCTACTGCTAATTTGTATGTTTATACATTTACTTTGGAAATGCAAACAATAGGCATGGTACCAATAATGATCTAATCATGCCTTATTATAGAAATACAGATTTCTATTAAACATACATATCTGAACATAAACTCAATTTTAAATACAGAAATAAATGTAAAAGGTGGTTACTTATCACTGAACAAAGAAAATGTCAGCACAGGGACAGGCCCTTCGGCCCTCCAAGCCTGCACCGATCTGGATCCTCTATCTAAATCTGCTGCCTATTTTCTAAGGATCTGTATCCCTCTGTTCCCTGCCCATTCATGTATCTGTCTAGATACATCTTAAATAATGCTCTTGTGCCCACTTCTACCACCTCCGCTGGCAACACATTCCAGGCCCCCACCACCCTCTGCATAAAGAACTTTCCATGCATATCTCCTCTAAACTTTTCCCCTCTCACCTTGAACTCATGACCCCTAGTAACTGAGCCATCATTCTGGGGAAAAGCTTGTTGCTAACTACCCTGTCTATATATGTCATGATTTTGTAGATCTCAATCAGGTTCCCCCTTCAACCTCTGTCTTTCTAATGAAAATAATCCTAATCTACTCAACCTGAAATTAAAATAATTATCATTTAGATGATGCCAAGTTTGATACATGTCACGAAATGAAAGGAAAAGTTAACTTACAGGGCCACTGATCGTTCCAGAAGCCAGCAAATCTCCAGGTCTCACATTGCACCCATTAACAGTGTGGTGAGCTAACTGTTGCTTCATGGTCCAGTACATATGCTGAAGAGAAGTGAAAAAGCAGTGAATGAAGATGTATTTATTGTAAAACAGCAAGTTGTATTTAAATATCATCTTTAATGTAGTAAAATTAGCTTCACAAGACAAGCTCAACACTTCAGATCAAGCCACATGAAGAAATATTAAGACAAGTCAACTGAAACTGTGAATGACTTGAAGAAAACAGAGACAGAGAGGCGGGGGGGGGGGGGGGTTGGGGGCGGGGTGGTGGTGGAGAACAGAGGGACAGAGGTGGGAACGTTTAGGGAGCTGTTTAGGAGCTTGTCAGCTGAATGTTGCAGTGGTAATTATCTGACATGATCAAGAGGGCAGAATTGGGGGAGGCCATCTTGAGGGTTTGCAGGACTGGAGGAGAAATTCTCAGTGTAATCCAGTCCATGGATAACCTGGGCCAAAGTGTAAGTTGTTTCAGTTGTCTATGCAGTGACATCCTCTCCTCTGTCAGCATGGTATATGTGTGGTCACGTTGGGTCAAACCATATGAGATGCCTTGGGTAGATTCGCTGCCATCAATTCTCTTACTGGTATTGTTACACATAGCAAGTGGGAGGATACCTACAAGTCTACTGACTGCCTTAAAACATTCACCACAGCTGAGACAATATAAGAGAACAGCCCAGTATTCCTCATGACCACCATCGCTTGCGTGGCATTATATAAGCAGACTGGCTCCTACATGCCTGACAGAAGGTGAGCACCAGAAAAGTTGTTCTGTTGGCAGGTATTAAGCTCTAGTTGATTTTATTTCATTAGAAGAGATGTAAGACAAGTACTGTATCAGTTTCAGGTACAAAGATTGCTATGATGCTCTTACAACATATTAGAATATTTCAAATAAACATGATTTGGAGACGCCTGTGTTGGACTGGGGTGTAACAAAGTTAAAAATCACACAACATCAGGTTTTGCTCCAAAAGCTAGTGCTTCCAAATAAACCTGTTGAACTATAACCTGGTGTTGCATGATTTTTAATCAAATCAATATGTTCTCTTGTAGAAGTGATGTCAGATGAAAATTCCGACACTTTCTGTTCAGCATGAATTTGTGATTAACTTATGATATTTATTTTTAAATTGTTATGCTTACTAGTAAAATTTGGTGAAATGTTTATACCTTCCATAAGTTCCCGTTAATTCTGATACTTTTTTGCTGCCCCAAGTGGTGGTGAGTGGGGTAATATCAATTGGTGCACAGTGGGGTCTTGTACAAAACAAAACTGGCAACCATTGGGATTACGATAAGGAGGGAGGAGTCATTGAAGGATTTGAAACTAAAGATCAAAATGTTAAAATCAACATTGCAAATGTAGAAAACTCTTCTGATAAGTGGGGAAAAAAATCCACTGATGGATAAAAAAGTACAATATATTTCATTCTATTGAAGGTATCCTAGTATGATAACAAAGTGTAAATGTTTAACCTTTTCCCATGTCTTATTCATAACTGCAGTTAGAAATAACAGTTCTGAGGTCAGTTTCTTTAAGTGGAGAGTTTTGTGGGCTCTTCGCTGTAAACCAAACATTTCACAAATGCTTGAAGAGTCAGAAGAGATATGGGCTATTCAATGGCTTCCAAATGTTATAATAGGTCTTGTGAACTCTGTTCATCAAGTGGACAATTGGTGCAAGGGATAAGAGTTAGTTTGACCAGAAGATTTACTTTTCTATAGATTGTGAGGCCTTTCCAATACAATGCAACTCTGTCAATGATTACATTACATTAGAAAAAACAGGCTGATATTTGTTGGGAACAGAACCTGGTCCAGAATCATCCCACTTCTAGTGACAGGCCCATCTCCAGATGAAAAAGTCTGCAGTAGTGAGTTGAGTGGATTCTTTCTTGATTATATGTTTTTGATTAAACTTAAAATATAAGCCATAACTATTAATTTAACCTGGGACAGTGTTTGTAGAAGAATAAGACAGTGTTATTTTCTGGGTCTGTAGATTGTGAAGAAGCAAAAATGGCCTTTAGTAGAGTGATATGTGCTTCTTGTCAGATGTGGGAGTTTAAAGAGAGTTTAAGGGTTACGGCGGATTATATCTGCCATAAATGCTGTTGGTTGAGAATCTTGCCAGATTGAATTGGAGAGATAATTAGAAGCAATGAAGAATTTGCAACAACAACAGAATGTGATGGATGGCAGTTATAGGAAGGGAGAAAAGTCACAGATACAGCCACATAGATGGGTTAACTCCAGGAAAGATAAGAGAGGTAGGCAGATAGTGCAGGAGTCTTCAGTGGCTATGCCCATTTCAAACAAGTATGCTGTTTTGGAAAATGTAGTGGCAGGGGGGAGGAATGGATTCTCAGGGGAACGTAGCATGAACAGCCAGGTTTCTGGTATTGAGACTGACTCTAATGCAATGAGGGGTACATCGGGTTCCAAGAGATCAATTGTGTTAGGGGACTCTCTAGTCTGAGGTACAGACAGACGTTTCTGTGGCCAGCAGCGAAAAATCAGAATGGTGTGTTGTTTCCCTGGTGCCAGGATCAAGGATGTCTCAGAGAGGGTGCAGAATGATCTCACAGGGAAGAGGGGCCAGCAGGAGGTCATTGTCCACATTGGAACCAATGACATAGGAAGGGAAAAGGTTGAGAGTCTGAAGGGAGATTACAGAGTTAGGCAGGAATTTAAAAAGGAGCTCCTCAAGGGTAGTAATATCTGGATTACTCCCAGTGCTACTAGCTAGTAAGGGCAGGAATAAGAGGATAGAGCAGATGAATGCATGGCTGAGGAGCTGGTGTATGGGAGAAGGATTCACATTTTTGGATCATTGGAATCTCGTTTGGGGTAGAAGTGACCTATACAAGAAGGATGGATTGCACCGAAATTGGAAAGGGACTAATATACTGGCAGGGAGATTTGCTAGAGCTGCTCAGGAGGATTTAAACTAGTAAGGTGGGGGGAGCGGGACCCAGAAAGATAGTAAGGAAAGAGGTCAATCTGAGACTGCTACAGTTGAGAACAGAAGCGAGTCAAACAGTCAGGGCAGGCAGGGACAAGGTAGGACTAATAAATTAAACTGCATTTATTTCAATGCAAAGGGCCTAACAGGGAAGGCAGATGAACTCAGGGCATGGTTAGGAACATGGGACTGGGATATCATAGCAATTACAGAAACATGGCTCAGGGATGGGCAGGACTGGCAGCTTAATGTTCCAGGATACAAATGCTACAGGAAGGATAGAAAAGGAGGCAAGAGAGGAGGGGGAGTGGCGTTTTTGATAAGGGATAGCATTACAGCTGTGCTAAGGGAGGATATTCCTGGAAATACATCCAGGAAAGTTATTTGAGTGGAACTGAGGAATAAGAAAGGGATGATCACCTTATTGGGATTGTATTATTGACCCCCTAATAGTCAGAGGGAAATTGAGAAACAAACTTGTAAGGAGATCTCAGCTATTTGTAACAATAATAGGGTGGTTATGGTAGGGGATTTTAACTTTGCAAACATAGACTGGGACTGCCGTAGTGTTAAAGGTTTAGATGGAGAGGAATTTGTTAAGTGTGTATAAGACATTTTCTGATTCAGTATGTGGATGTACCTACTAGAGAAGATGCAAAACTTGATCTGCTCTTGGGAAATATGGCCGGACAGGTGACTGAGGTGTCAGTGGGGGAGCACTTTAGGGCCAGCGACCATAATTTTATTAGATTTTAAATAGTGATGGAAAAGGATAGACCAGATCTAAAAGTTGAAGTTCTAAATTGGAGAAAGGCCAATTTTGACGGTATTAGGCAAGAACTTTCGAAAGCTAACTGGGGGCCGATGTTCGCAGGTAAAGGGATGGCTGGAAAATGGGAAGCCTTCAGAAATGAGATAACGAGAATCCAGAGAAAGTATATTCCTGTGAGGGTGAAAGGAAAGGCTAGTAGGTATAGGGAATGCTGGATGACTAAAGAAATTGAGGATTTGGTTAAGAAAAAGAAGGAAGCATATGTCAGGTATAGACAGGATAGATCGAGTGAATCCTTTGAAGAGTATAAAGGCAGTAGGAGTATTCTTAAGAGGGAAATCAGGAGGGCAAAAAAGGGACATGAGATAGCTTTGGCAAATAGAATTAAGGAGTATCCAAAGGGTTTTACAAATACGTAAAGGACAAAAGGGTAACTAGGGAGAAAATATGGCCCCTCAAAGATCAGCAAGGTGGCCTTTGTGTGGAGCCGCAGAAAATGGGGGCGATACTAAACGAGTATTTTGCATCAGTATTTAAGGTGGAAAAGGATATGGAAGATATAAACTGGAGGGAAGTAGATGGTGACGCCTTGCAAAATGTCCAAATTACAGAGCAAGAAGTGCTGGATGTCTTGAAACACATAAAGGTGGATAAATCCCCAGGACCTGATCAGGTGTACCTTAAAACTCTGTGGGAAACTAGAGAAGTGATTGCTGGGCCTCTTGCTGAGATATTTGTATCATCAATAGTCACAGGTGAGGTGCTGGAAAACTGGAGGTTGGCTAACGTGGTGCCACTGTTTAAGAAGGGTGGTAAGGACAAGCCAGGGAACTATAGACCAGTGAGCCTGACGTTGGTGGTGGGCCAAGTTGTTGGAGGGAATCCTGAATGACAGGATATACATGTATTTGGAAAGGCAAGGACTGATTAGGGATAGTCAACATGGCTTTGTGCATGGGAAATCATGTCTCACAAACTTGATTGAGTTTTTGAGGAAGTAACAGAGAGGATTGATGAAGGTAGAGCGGTAGGTGTGATCTATATGGACTTCAGTAAGGCGTTTGACAAGATTCCCCATGGGAGACTGATTAGCAAGGTTAGATCTCACGGAATACAGGGAGTACTAGCCATTTGGATATAGAACTGGCTCAAAGGTAGAAGACAGAGAGTGGTGGTGGAGGGTTGTTTTTCAGACTGGAGGTCTGTGACCAGTGGAGTGCCACAAGGATCGGTGCTGGATCCTCTATTTTTTGTCATTTGCATAAATGATTTGGATGCGAGCGTGGAGGTGTAGTGGACAGCGAAAAGGGTGACCTCAGATTACAACAAGATCTTGACCAGACGAGCCAATGGGCAGAGAAATGGTAGATGGAGTTTAATTCAGATAAATGCGAGGTGCTGCATTTTGGGAAAGCAAATCTTAGCAGGACTTATACACTTAATGGTAAGGTCCTAGGAAGTGTTGCTGAACAAATAGACCTTGGAGTGCAGGTTCATAGCTCCTTGAAAGTGGAGTCGCAGGTAGATAGGATAGTGAAGAAGGCGTTTGGTATACTTTCGTTTATTGGTCAGAGTATTGAGTACAGGAGTTGGGAGGTCATGTTGTGGCTGTACAGGACATTGGTTAGGCCACTGTTGGAATATTGCGTGCAATTCTGCTCTCCTTCCTATCAGAAAGATGTTGTGGAACTTGAAAGGGTTCAGCAAAGATTTACAAGGATGTTGCCAGGGTTGGAGGATTTGAGCTATAGGGAGAGGCCGAATAGGCTGTTTTCCCTGGAGCGTTGGATGCTGTGGTGTGATCTTATAGCGGTTTACAAAATTATGAGGGGCATGGATAGGGTAAATAGACAAAGTCTTTTCCCTGGGGTTGGGGAGTCCAGAACTAGAGGGCATATGTTTAGGGTGAGAGGGGAAAGATATAAAAGGGTGCTAAGGGGCAACTTTTACACCCAGAGGGTGGTACGTGTATGGAATGAGCTGCCAGAGGAAGTGGTGGAGGCTGGTACAATTGCAACATTTAAGAGGCATTTGGATGGGTATATGAATAGGAAGGGTTTGGAGGGATATGGGCCAGGTGCTGGCAGGTGGGATTAGATTGGGTTGGGATATCTGGTCGGCATGGACAGGTTGGGCTAAAGGGTCTGTTTCCGTGCTGTACATCTCTATGACTCTATAATTAAAGCCTCCAATGCCAGAAGATTCATTGCCCCCCAAATTGAAGTCAGTATTAACGCCAAATCTGACCTGCAGCACAAAATCACGCCCTGGGTTTTTGTGTGTTTGCTTGTTCTGCTAAATTTCCCACCAATGATGCAATGGGAGATTAGGGGAATCTGTGGAGAATTTCAGAGCTTATTTGTCCGACCTGTTGAGGAACCATTTTCTTTCAAACTAGAAGTATCCTTTGGCTGTTAATTTGAATAGGTTATTTAGAATATGACAGGAAGCGCTTGAAGAGGGTGTACAGGGGATTTCTTGAAAGGTGCAAGGGATAAAATGCATCAGGTAACTTGGGGGATTGGAGAAACTAGGGTTGTTGGCTTTTGAGCAAAGAAAGTTGAGGAAGGATTTAATAGAAATGTTCAAGATCATGAAAACGTTTGAAAATAAACTGGCAGGATGGATGGCAACTAAAGGACAGATAATTGGCAAAAGAATTACAGTAGCAAAAACAGGAATTTATTTTTTAGTCCATAGCAAATGATGATGTGGATCACACAGCCTGGAAAGATAGTGGGGAAGCAAATTCAATTGTAGACTTCCAAAAGGAATTGGAAAATTACTTGAAAAGAAAGTTTTATAGGGTGATCGGATGAAAGATGGATAAATGGATAGTTCACGCAAAGAGACATGAAGGACTGAATGGCCTCCTTCGGCAGATTGAAGATCTGTGATTGTAACTTATTTTAGAAAAAAGGCATCATTGGACACTGAGCTCACCTTGAAGTTGGACCGACAGATTGTCGCCTTTTCAGTCATTGCCTCACCTGCCATGAAACACACAAAGAAAATTCTTGAACCATAACAAAGTCAACATTTTAAGCAAATTTGAAATGGTAACAGGGGAGGCAGTTTATTGCTGACGAATAATCCCAGAGACCCAGGTAATGTTCTTGGGAGCCAGGTATAAATCCCACCATGACAATCATGTGGGTATTATAGTGGCTCAGGGTTAGCACTGCTGCCTCACAGTGCCAGTGACCTGGGTTGGATTCCATCCTCAGATGATTGTGTGTGGAGTTTGCACGTTCTAGTATTTTTAGGACAGAAATTGACTGCTGCACAAAACCACGAGATGCACATTACATCTGACCTTCCTCTTCCTTTTCACCAAGAGCATCCAATGAAACAACACTCAACATGCTTTTGTTAAATCCAATGAGGTTCAAGTGCTACTGGATGCATGTTAATGCAGATCCATAACTGAATCAAAGATATTACAGCAGAAAATGATGCTATTCATCCCAATGTTTCTGGGCTAGGTTCGCAACAGTGACAGAAATAACTAAATTAATAGCTGTATCTGAATGGCCATAGTATTTGTAATAAAACAGCTGAACTATCATCTCAAATAGGAATTCAAATATATGGCTTGACAGCCAGTACAATTCCTGATAAAGGGCTTTTGCCCAAAAAGTCAATTTTCCTGCTCCTCGAATGCTGCCTGACCTGCTGTGCTTTTTCAGCACCGCCTTCTCCACTCCAGCCAGTACAATGGCATGGTTACAAGAAAGCTAAAGCTGGGGCCCTTTAATTCCAAAGTGACAATCTGGAAGGACAAGGTGCTAGGGAAAAGGCGATGAGGTGGTTCTCTTAACCATTGTACTGCAGTGAGAGAGGACCATTATTCTAAATTTCAAAATGTAGAATCAGTTTTGGGTTGAAGTAAACAGCAAAGGGCAGGCAGCTCAGGTGAGAAATATGTACAGGACACTAAATAACAGAGCTGAAAATGTGTTGCTGGAAAAGCACAGCAGGTCAGGCAGCATCCAAGGAGCAGGAGAATCGACGTTTCGGGCATGAGCCCTTCTTCTGATCTCCAGCATCTGCAGTCCTCACTTTCTCCACTAAATAACAGAGGTCAAAAATCATAGCATAAATCAGGAAATTAGAGATGTGAGTGATAAGGGTGATAATATAATTATGAGAGGTTTCAATCTATGTATAAACACAATAAATTAGTACTAATGTTGTGGATGGATGGCTTCATGGAAAGTAAGTAAAATGATTTTCTAAAGCAGTACATTGACCAACTAACTAGGGATTGGGTTATTTTAGATCTAGCGTTGTGCAATGATAAAGGGCTAATTAACAATCTTGTTTTAGAGAAAAGTGAGCATAACATGATAATATTTTACATTAAGTTTAAAAGTGATGTAGTTCAATCAGAAACTAGAGTCTTTAACCTAATCAAAGTAAACTATGAAGCCACGTGCGACAAATTGGCCTAGGTAGCTTGAGAAACTGTGTCAAAAGTTATGACTATAGGCAGATAATGGCTAACATTTAAAGAATGAATATGTAGTTTACAACAAAAATACACTGCTTTAATACATAAAAATCGAGGAAGAAAATTTTTCTAACTGTGGCTACCAGGAGAAATCAAGATCCTGTTAGATCAAAGGTTGTCCAAAAAATAACAATCCTGAGACTGGAACCATTTTAGAATTTTGCAAAGGAGGACCAAGAAAAAGAAAAGAGAAAGAAGGAACATTAGAGTAAACGGATGAGAATTTTTAAAATGAATGGTTAAAGCTTCTCTGGGCATGTAAAAAGCAAAAATAAATGTGATTCCATTTCCGAAGTCAGAAGAATTTACAATGGGAATAATGAAATGGCACAGAAACTAAACAAATATTTGTCTGTCTTCACAAAGAAAAGTACTAAAAACCTCCCAGAAATAAATGGAGAATCTAGTGACTAGTGTCAACAAGAAACTGCAAGGCATTAACATTAATAGAAGAACAGTACTGGAGAAAATAATGAGTTTTGAAGAAGCTAAATCCTCTGGAGCCTGATGATCCACCTCCTCGAGTGTTTAAAAAGATGGCTGTACAGACAGTAGATGCATTTGGAAATTCTATAGAATTTAGAATAGTCCCTTCAGATTCGAAGACACCAGATGTAACTCCACATTTAAGAAAAGAGGGAGAGAGAAAGTGGGGAATACCTGTTAGGCTAACATCAGACATAGGAGAAATGGTAGAATCTGTCTTAAAGGATGTTATATAAAGACAGTTAGAGAATAATGATAGGATTAGACCATCCACTGACTCCATCTACACTTCTCATTGTCTCAGGAAGACAGCCAACATAATCAAAGACACTTCCCAGCCCAGTTATAATCTCTTCCAGCCCCTTCTGTTGGGCAGAAGGTACAAAAGCTTAAATACACATAACAAATTTGAGAACAGCTTCTTCCCCACTGTTATTAGACTTCTGAATGGACCTCTCAAATTTAAAATTTAATGCTGATGTCGCTCTTTGTACACTTTCTCTGCAGCCAGAACATTGTATTCCTTGCTCTGTTCTATTACCCTGATGCACTTTGTACGGTATGATCTGCCTGTACTGCACACAAAACAAAACTTGAATTGAATTGAATTGAATTTATTGTCACGTGTACCAAGGCACAGTGAAAAGCTTTGTCTTGCGAGCAATACAGGCAGAATACAGGCACATAGGTACATGTGACAATAATAAATCAAATCAAATCAAATAGGCAGAGCCAATATGGATTTATAAAAAGAAGTCATTTTTCACAAGCCTATTTTCTGAGTTTTTGAGGATGTAACGAGCAGAATTGATGAGGAAAAACTAGTAGATGCTTTATTGTTTTAACCAATAGATATTTAGATTTTCAAATACTTTCGGTAAGGTTCCACATAACAGGATTGAAAGTAAAGTTCCAGAGCATGAGATTTGGGGAGTATGTACTGGCAAGGGTTGATATCTGGTAATTTGACACAAAACAGAGGGCAAACTCTTATAGGGGTCCGAACAAAATGGGTTATGTTGGAATTTGTGGCAGAATCAGATGCAAAGTCTAACGAGGCCTGGCTTGATGCCATTGCACGTCCAATGCTTTTGCCAAGTGGTATGATGAATTTCTCACCAGGTACTCAGGAATTGTCGTTAAAGGAAGATTAGCACTTGTTAAACACTTCATTAATAACAAAATAATCTCATTAGTATTCAGCTTCCTATCTTACCAAATACATCAAACAGGCTGGACATCAAGAACTCTCAGCATGGAAGTCAGAGCAGGTACCTGGCAACTTCAACTTACTAGTGGCTGGAAAGTGGCTTCATATTGGACACTGGGCACCAAACTCTCCAGGACAAACTCCATGGGCATTTGCCACATGGTGCCCATGTCTACAGACACTGGTATTTGGCATGTGCCATGCACTAAGAATCCTCAAGGTACATCTCCGATCCACTTACAGGACACATCTGCACTTCAATGCTGCACCAGGGCTACAGAAGGAACGCTCATTGTAATGCTGCAGCAAGGACATTGCGTACCCAGGGACACATACCCAGCTCATGGACTGGCACCAGTCTGTAAGCCATGACTCTTCTCTCACTCTCATTGACTCTGAGCCGACCTGGATGTTCACAGTCTCTCTGCCTTGCATTGCCTTGCCTTTTAGTGCAGACACAAATCCCAGAAGCTTGTCCTGGTTGTCAGCAGCAGGCCTCAATCGAGTCAAAGAGGATAGCTTTGCTCAGGGGCTCCTTGTGCAATAAAGAGTAGCCTCTGATACCAATCCAGGAGATTGGACATGGTCAGTCACTTCGGGTGATCAGATTTAGGACCCTCTTCACACAAGGGGTGAGGATCTGAATACCAGGCAGCTCCCCCAACTATCTTGACTCTTTTAAAAAAAAAAGATGTCTATTAATTGGTCTGCATTCTCCACACTATGTAAGAAAAAGGGGCGGCACGGTGGCACAGTGGTTAGCACTGCTGCCTCACAGCGCCAGAGACCCGGGTTCAATTCCCTCCTCAGGCGACTGACTGTGTGGAGTTTGCACGTTCTCCCTGTGTCTGCGTGGGTTTCCTCCGGGTGCTCCGGTTTCCTCCCACAGTCAAAGATGTGCAGGTCAGGTGAATTGGCCATGCTAAATTGTCCGTAGTGTTAGGTAAGGGGTAAATGTAGGGGTACAGGTGGTTTGCGCTTTGGCGAGTCGGTGTGGACTTGTTGGGCCGAAGGGCCTGTTTCCACGCTGTAAAGTAATCTAAAAAAAAAAATCTTTACCAGGCAGCTCCCCCAACCATCTTGACTCTTTTACCAGGCAGCTCCCCCAACCATCTTGACTCTTTTACCAGGCAGCTCCCCCAACCATCTTGACTCTTTTACCAAGCAGCTCCCCCAACCATCTTGACTCTTTCTATCATATCCTTCCCCGCCCCCCAAGAATGAGAGGCAGCTTACTCCCTGTAAGCTGCTCAGCTCCACGCATGTGCAGCCACTCCATGTTCCGTGTGTGCTCAGCACGTCTGTTTCAGTTCTGGAAGGTGCTGGGACCTCGGAGCACACACAGCCGGGACGGGAATGACAGGGAATGCTGCAGGCAGGCATCATGAGATATGGAAGCAGGTGGCACAGCTGTTATTGTTGGAGGGAAGGTGCCCCGAGTCAGCGAGTTGGCAGTGATAGGGCATGCAGGGTTAGTGATGTTGGGGATTGGGTTGAGTGGTAGGCAAAACTGAGGATTGCAGATGCTTGAAACCAGAGTCTAGATTAAAGTGGTGCTGGAAAAGCACAGCAGGTCAGGCAGCATCCGAGGAGCAGGAAAATCTATGTTTCGGGCAAAAGCCCTTCATCGGGCTAGTCATAGTGAGTGATAGTGAGTGGTACTCAAGCAATCCAATTGGGAAGATGAATCTCACCATGCTGAAAGACTTAAATGCAACACTCTATCAAAGTTAAAATGGCTGCAGTGAATGTGGGGGAGTGAAGTTTTGTCTTGAGAGAAGGAATTTCTTCACCTAGATCAGAGAATCACAGAATCATAGAATCCCTACAGTGTGAAAAGAGGATATTTGGTCCATCAAGTCTGCATCAACTCTCCAAAGAGTGTCCTACCCAGACACAGTCTTTCCCAAGAAGCTATCCCTGTGACCCCACATTTACTGTGGCTAATCCACTGATCCTACATATTCCTGTGGATGGTGGTGAATCTTTGCCTCAGAGGTAATGGAGGCCTCAGTCATTGAGTGTGCTCAAGAAACAGGCCGATTGATTTCAAGGGATATTATAGGGATAGTGTAGGGAAAAGGTGTTGAAGTAGAATGTCAGCCAAGATCTTACTGAGTAGTTGGGTGGACTTGAAGGGCTGAATGGTCTCTTCCTGCTCCTATTTCTTAACTGAATCTGTCTACCCAGAGCAGAAAATTGGTACAGAACAGAAAGAATCCATTGTGTCTGTGCTAGCTTTCTGAATAACACATCTAGAGCCATTCCTCTCTCTTCCTATTCTGGCCCTGGCAGAGTTTCCCTGTGCTCTGTTTCCAAATGACACCCGAGAAATGGAGCACAATTCCAGGGGAGGAAACAAGACCCAAACTTTTCAGATTGTGAGCGGGGAGCAGTAAATCTTTCCTCATTGCTTTTTCCAGAGACAGCACTTGACTCTTCCTGAAGAAGGGAACAAGGCAACATGTTTGTAAACTATCTGCAGGGTATATTCCAGTCTAGAGCAGATAGGTCTGCATATGGATTGGTCCCTTTAACCACATGGGTGAGGCTAACATTTAGTGAATTTCACCAGAATTTTACTGATTTCCTGTCGGTTACAGCCACTGATCAGACAAATCAGAAGGAAATTCAAGGCCATTGTGGAAATGAGCATTCAGAATAAACACACTTCATCAGAGACCCAAAGGATTCGTCAGTCACCCAGGACACTGAATGCATTTATAAAATAAAAGGCACAAGGCCATCGTTTTAAAGAACTGCCTTTAAACGTTCTTCTCATGAATTTATGAAGGAGTACACAGACGTGTCAGCAGTCACTAGGTATAACTCACCTTTAATAGAAACAGAAAGGTTGATGTCGAAAGTGTACGGGTCATCACTGCACAGATACGGCAGGGGCTTGGGATTCTGCACAATCAAAAGAATATGGATTTAAGTGTAACTAAAGGCATTCTGACAACCCAAGGCCCATTCTATTTTCTGTACTCAACATTTACTCTTCCAGAATCAGGAGGGAGAAAGTGAGGATGGCAGATACTGGAGATCAGAGCCAAGAGTGTGGTGCTAGAAAAGCACAGCAGGTCAGGCAGCATCAGAGGAGCAGGAGAATCGACGTTTCAGACATGAGCTCATTCCTGATGAAGGGCTTATGCCTGAAATGTTGATTCCCCTGTTCCTTGGATGCTGCCTGACCCGCTGTGCTTTTCCAGCACCACACTCTCTTCCAGAATCAGTCACATTCCCACAAACTGACCAGAGATGATTTATATAACTGGGCTTGCTGAAATTAGGAGAATAAGCTACCTGAGTGCAGCCAAAAGGGAACAGATTATAAAGAACTGTTCTGTCCCCCTTTCTTTCAGCACATTTCAATGACAGAGCTTGAATTTAAAAACATTTTAATAAAGACAAGAGGCCAGTTTTCAATCAATAGTATTGAAATAGGACTGCTCAACAATGACAATGCTTTAAGCAGTTTGAAACACAATTAAACAAACTGAATGTTGGAGAGTTGTGTTCTCCGACCAGATCGCAGTAAATCAACTCTCAGTTAAAATGTCCATTCTTGTCACTGTAGCTGCAAATTCAACTTCAGTGGTGACTGGAGCGACCCACATCTGCACTTTTCTCTCTCTCTCAACCAGAACCTGCTTTCATGACTACTAAGCTGCCTGAGGGAACACAGTCTGGGCACAGAGTGAACAGCAGCAGTCTGTAACCTGGCCTCATCACCAGCACCTCATCCCAACAAGAACAACCTCTTCCTCCACCTCCACTCTGCCCTAGCTAGGGAAACACCTCAGTCATAGAGATTGGCACCTTGTTCTCAGAATGGCCACATGACCTCAACAGCTGGGTGTGAAATGAATGAAAGAGATTTGCTTGGATTGTGATTGTGATTAACCACATCAAGCAATTCCGCTTATCGTGCGGTTTATAGAAACTTGTGAATCTGTCTGGCCCAAATGATACTGATATGACGAAAGGGGTTGAACATTCCTTGATAGACAATAAGAAAATTGCATCTCTTGAGTGCAGAGGTCATGTTTCTACCCCCATGGACCAGGATGCCCAGGTTCAAGTCTCACCTGCTCCAGAGGTGTGTAATAACATCTCTGTACAGACTGATTAGCAAAATAGGTTAAATTTTTTTAAAAAAGGAAATTAGAAAGAATGTCATGATGGTATTTAGCAGCAGAGTTACTGTAGGTTTTCAGTGCAGGAAAATGAGCAGGGTCCAGAAAGACTGAACAATTAATCATTCCTCATATCTCTGCGTATAAGCAGTAAAGGTTCTCTCTCCTTGATGATTCCTCATCAGCTTCTTAATTCTTCTTGTCTAATCATCCAACAATCTTTCTTGTCCGAGCATGTTTATTGAGACTTGGCTGAGAGCCCAGCCAGCTATTAGGCTTCTGAAACAGCTTTGTGCAAGGGAACGTTGCTTGACAGCGTTTTGCCTTGGACCTAATTTGTTCACACACGGTGCTTACTTACACAAGATAAAGAGCTCTAGGGTGCTTGTAGTCTCTGCCCTGAGACTTTAAAGGCCTGGCTGATTGAGATTTTATAGGGCTGTAGTAAAAGCAGCTTTTAAAAAGAAATTAGAAATGAATAACTTATTAAAACATTCTACGCATGCTACTTTTACTGTAGGTTTCTTTGGTACAGGGTGCAGATTGGATGATCAGACATGAAAGTGGCACAAACTGGCACGGGGGCATGAGAAGCTTTGAATTTACCTTTCAAAATATTTCTTTATCCAGCCTATGGTTCACAGCATCTCTGAAAGACCATGAACCATGTATCCAGGTTCATAGGAACTGCAGGGAGCTAGGAGGTGCCTATTCTCACAACAGAGGCCGGCTGGTTAGAGGGCAGAAGTTGAGCTGGCAAACCCCAACAGCTGCACCTTGAACGTACCTTGGTGAAAACTGGAATTGCTGGGAATGGAGCTGAGAATCCTGGACTCAGGTGCTATCCACCATCTTTAAATTTCAGGGGGTCTCCCCAAATCCAGAAAAATCCAGTCCAATGCTTTACACCTGAGACCCATCACCACAATTCTGATGAAAGGTCACGAATCAGAAATGTTAACTCTGTTTCTCTCTCCGCACATGCTGCTGGAGTTAAAAGAGTCACTCTTTAATCAGCAGGGTGTACTGCAACACATTGATGTTTGTAATGGAATGGAAAAATGAAGTCATAGAGAGCTGGGTTAGCAAAGCAAAAACACTGGGGAATCATAGAGCAAAATAAGGAAGAACCTATATCAAGCTGTTTCATTGAGATACTAAATATTAATATAATTAGTATTTCAGATATTACCTACACTGAGTACAGCAGTTTGTTGTTGAATCCGAATAACATTTAGACTTTTACTTTTGGAATGGTTGAGACCGTTGCATCTTTTAAGGTAAAAGAGGTAAAAACAGGACTATGAAGACAGCACACCAAAGAGCGAGCAGTTCTGGCCAATTTTAATTCTTCAGTCAACATTACTAAAACAGTTTACCTTGTTACTTCACTCAGTGCTGTTTGTGGAAGTTTGCTGGGTTTGAATTGACTGCCACTGCAAAGATCTGACTTTCTAAGGTGCAGTGATCTCTGTAAGATTGCCATTCTGCTCCTATTCCTTTTCCACTGTGACCGAGCTCAAAATGCTTTGGCTACAGTTTCCAGTGGACACGCAGAAAAGTAGGAACATGAATAGGCCATTGGGCCCAGTGACTCTGCTCAGCTATTCACCATGGTTATGGCTGATCCTCCAATTCATTGCCATACATTCACTGACTCTCCACACCCCTTGATGCCGTTAACATCTATTTCTTTTTTTAAATGTATTCAGTGATTTTACTGTCACAGCCTCCTGTGAATTCCACAGGTTCACCACTCTGAACAAAGACATTTCTCCAAAACTCAATCCAAAATGGCTGATTATATATCCCAAGACTGTGATAATTTGTTCTGGGCTCCCACCTCAACCCCCAACAAGAGAAACATTATTTCTGTATCCAGTCTGTCCAGCCCTTGTTCAATGAGATTCTCTCTGATTTTTCTAAACTCCAGGCAATCTAATCCTTGCTCAGATGATAAACCTGTCATCTCAGGAACCAGTCTGGTGAACCTTCACTGCATTCCCTCTATGGTAAGTATATCTTTTCTTAGTTTGAGGGGTAGGGAACCAAAACTGCACACAATATTCCAGGTATGGTCTTACCAAGACCCTGTACAAACCATAAGACAATAAGATATAGGAGCGGAAATTAGGCCATTCAGCCCATTGAATCTGCTCTGCCATTCAATCATGGCTGATAAGTTTCTCAACCCCATTCTCCATGTAACCTTTGATTTCCTTAACAATCATGAACCTATCTATCTCAGTCTTAAATTTACTCAATGACCTGGTCTCCACAGCCTTTGGTGACAATGAAATTCCATAGATTAACCATTCTCTGGCTGAACAAGTGTCTCTTCATTTCCGTTCTAAACGGTTTTACCTTTTCCCCTAATGCTGTGCTCTCAGGTCTTAGTCTCCTGCTAATGGAAACATCTTCCCAACACCCACTCTATCCAGGCCATTCATTTTTCTGTAAGTTTCAGTTGGATCCCCCCCACATCCTTCTAAACTCTGTCGAGTATAGACCCAGTGTCCTCAAATGTTCCTCATATGTTAAGCCTTTCATTTCTGGGATCATTCTCGTGAACCTCTTCTGGACCTGCTCCAGGGCCATGATGTCCTTCCTGAGATATGGGGCCCAGAACTGCTCACAATATCTAAATGTGGTCTGACCACAGCCTTATAAAGTCTCAGAAATACATCCCTGCTTTTATATTCTCGTCCTCTCGATATAAATATCAACATTGTATTTGCTTTCTTAATTACCCACTCAACCTGCAAGTTAGCCTTAAGAGAATCCTGGATTAGGACTCCCAAGTCCTATTTTCTGAATTTTCTCCCCATTTAGAAAATAGTCCATGCCTCTATTCTTCCTACCAAAGTACACAACCTCACATTTTATCACATTATATTCCACCTGCCACTTCTCTGCCTACTCTCCTAACCTGGACAAATCCTTCTACAGCCTCCCTGCCTCCTCACCTATCTTTGTATCACCTGCAAACTTAGACAGAATGCCCTCAGTTCCTTCATCTGGATTGTTAATGTATAAAGTGAAAAGTTGTGGTCCCAACACTCACCCTTGCAGAACACCACTGGTCACCATCTTCCATCCTGAGAAGGACCCTTTTATCCACACTCTCTGCCTTCTGACAGACAGCCAATTTTCTATCCATGCTACTGCCTGGCCTCTAACACCATTGGCCCTTATCTTACTCAGCAGCCTCCTGTGCAGCACCTTACAGCTTCTGGAAGTCCAAGTAGATAATATCCATTGGCACTCCTTTGTCTAACCTGCTTGTTATCTCCTCAAATAATTCTTACAGAGTTGTCTGGCATGACCTCCCCTTGATGAAACCATGCTGACTTTGCCCTATTGTACCATGTTGTTCCAAGTATTCAGAAATCTCAGCCTTCACATTGGCTCCAAAGTTTTACCCATGACCGAGGTCAGGCTAATCAGCCTGTAATATCCCATCTCTTGCATGGTCCCTTCTTAAATAGTGGGGTTACAGTAGCAATTTTCCAGTCCTCTGGGCCCTCCCTGACTCCAGTGATTCCTGAAAGGTCACTACTAATTCTCCAATATCTCTTCAGCCATCTCCTTCAGAACTCTGGGGTTTAGACCATCATGGATTCTTCAGGTGGGTGAGGGAAGTGGGCAGGGTGGTCGGTGGGTTGATTTGGATGAAGCTGTAAGGTTGTGTCATGAGGGGCAGTCAAGGGACTGTTGGTGGAGTCTGGGTCCTGGTATGTTGGAATTCTCCAAAAGAGTTGGAGATTGTTTTTGAGGGTCTTGGAGTGGGGAAGCATGGAATGCTTGATAAAAGTTATAACTTCCTGGGCAATTCCAACCAAGTGAGTGCATCTGGATTTTTCATGGGACCCTGATAACACCTTTCTGATTTACCATAAATTCTGTGCCCTTATGATCCTGCCCAACTAGATACCTGATGAATGAGCAGCGCTCCGAAAGTTAGCATTTCCAAAAAAAACCTGATGGACTATAACCTCGTGTTGTGTGATTTTTAACCTCTCTGATTGTACATCCAGTCTCTAATATTCCATTGAATGGAAGATCTGGACCAATCTCACAATTTTAACAATACCTTAATCCTGCGTTATTTGCTGTAGAGCTTGTGGGGATTAGATTAGACTCCCTACAGTGTGGAAGCAGGCCCTTTGGCCCAACAAATCCACACCGACCCTCCGAAGAGTAACCCACGCAGTCCCATTCCCCTCTGACTAATGCACCTAACACTATGGACATTTTAACATGGCCAATTCACCTGACCTGCACATCTTTGGACTGTGGGGGGAAATCGGAGCACCTGGAGGAAACCCACTCAGACACGGGGAGAATGTGCAAACTCCACACAGTCGCCCGAGGCTGGAATCGAACCTGGGACCCTGGTGCTGTGAGGCAGCAGTGCTAACCACTGAGCCACCGTGCCGCCCTTAAAGTTGCAGGGATGTCCTGCAACTTAAAAAAGCACAAAAGACATGATTCTCATTCCATTGAGCCAATGGCATCAGATGTCATGGTGCACAGTCAAAGGCTGTAATTCTTTGCCCCAGTTGTCACACCCACCAGGAGTGGGCTGGCAAAGGGTGTTCAAATTGGTTCAGATGGCCGGGAGTACTGTGTGCCACACCCACCCTTCTACTCTACCAGTGGCTGGATAGAGTAGCCAGGAGTTACCCATCCTCAGACTCACTGAAGATGGTCTGGCCCTCTGCTCTCACCAGGGCCTGCCTGACTGGGCCTGGAAATCTTGTCATTCACCTCCTTCTCTGGCCTCTATCACTGGTGTCAGACCCAGGATCTGCTGCAAGTGGCCTGTACTTCCTGGCTTTGAGGGGGAGGGGGGGGTCAGTGAAACTGGGTTCGATTCCCTCGCCCCTCCAGCACACTCCAACCCCCAACCATCCCCCTTCCCCTCCCCACCACCCGATTTACTAGCCAGTAGGGTGTGCTCCTTCCACTTTACATTCTGAACAATTATTTCAGCTTTACATTTAACATCCACATGGAACACATCGGGTGAGTCTGTCACCTGCCAAGTTACCTGGATAGGATTGGCCACAATGAATGGCGACAGAGCTTCCATCGATACAACCCAAGGTGAAATTGTCGTTCCAAAACTCTTCCCTAGGAATGGTCCCAGTGGAACATATTCCCATTTCTGAATATCACGAGCTGCAAGCACACCAAAAGTGATGTCAGTCTCAAGCCAGATTGTCAATGCTTACCTCTGAAATGATATAATGAGTCAGATGCACCAACAACACTCTCTTCTACTTTTTCCTTCTAATGGCTAATGAAGCTTCAACATCGAAACTGTTCACAACAAAATATATTTGGTGCTGAATTGGAGCTTTCCTTAAAGGGATGTTTCAGTTGAGACTGGAAACTGATGGACGAAATAGATGTTATATAACAGGCAACGTTACCAGTATTTCAGACATACATTGAGTACAGATGCACAGCTAAGACTATAGATTGGGCAAGTATAGTACCCAAATTGATATTTTCTAACAAACCTATTCAGAGATGTTATTGCACACCTCTGGATCAGATAGGGCATGAACCGAGGCCTCCTGGCTCAGAGGTAGGGACATTGCCACCGTACTACAAGAATCATAATAAATGCTCAATCTCTTGCAGTAATGGCTTATAAAAAGAAAACAGATTTAATCCAGGTGATTACAGTTCAATTTTCTTCACATTTGTCACAGGAACATTTGACAGTCTCTAGTTGAGAGTGGAATGTCCCCTCCTGCAAAGAGAAAATAGTTAGAAATGGCCAGTTCTTGTTTGAAAAGATAAAACCATGATCGAAAATCTCACAGGATTCTCTTTGAGGAGGTAACAGATTTTCCAGAAAGGAGAGTCCGAGCACTGTGACGAGGCAATATGAAGGAAAGAGGACCATGGGCATGGAAATAGTGGGAGAATAATTGACTGGATTGGACAGGGAAGAGGCAGCAGGTTTCCAACATTGCTGGAAGAGGGAGGTGAGGCTGCACAGGGTTCAGTTCTGTATTCAGTGTAAATCCATGATGTTGAAAGACTTGAAGGAGTGGTTTGCAGCTGGTACAAAAATAGGAAGAAAAATACCTTCCAAAGGAAGATGCAATGGGATAATAGTGAGGTTAGGGAATGGGCTAAATGTGACAGAGTAAATCACTGCCAGTAAATGTGTAGTAATAAAAGAATTAAAGCTGTAATTATGCTCTGACTGATGTAGACTCAGCGCTGTGGACAAATAGTGGGAGTGGGGAGAGGGGACAGATTAACGGAATAGTAAAGACAGCACACCGCCCTGAACCCTAGCCCCCATCTCCACCCCAGCAGACTGGTAAGGCTGTAAAACAGTCTCGAATTCCAGATTATGTCATAATGCGTAGAATACAAAGCCCCAAGATAATGATTGTTGAAATACACAACAATTACTCCTACCTCCTCTTCATAATGAATAGAAAATTGTTTGTTCAATTATGTATAGTGTCAAGGATAAGGAGCCACAGATACAAGATTTCTTGTCATGGATTTCCGAAAGAGCAGAAACTGCTTCCTGAAGAAGGCTCATGGCTGTCTGATTCACTTGCTGGACCAATGGTTAAAGCAGAAATGATCCAGAAATTGGAGAGGCAGATGAAGTTAAGGGAGATGGATAAATGTGATTGGACTAAGCAACATTTAACAAAGCAACCTGTTTTCATTCTGTTTTCCTACTTACAACCAGATGAGGGAAACAATCACTAGGTCTTTTTCTCAAGCAGCATGCTCTGGGATTTTTCCACATTTTCTGTTTGTGTTTTCTGGAACATTAAGTCCTTGGTCAGCAACCTGGGCTTGATTTTTATGGGAAAGTGGAAACGCCATTTAAAGCAGGACTGTCAAAGAGATAATAGGCGAAACAGACAGATACTGGCCCATACAGTTACCAATAACAGGTACCATACCCGATTTCACAGCAAGCACACCCACGGCAAATTGTTCTAGAGTATAGAAAACTTTGTCACTTTCCACTTTGAGCCAAATAGCAGTGTGCAGCTTTGGTGATTCCTAATTTGAAAATCACCTCCTTGGCCATCTCCAACCATGAACAAACTCCTTGAGGAGCTTTACATAAAGTTAATTGCAAGTGACTAGAATCTAGGATCCCCCCCCCCACCCAACAGTACCACCAGCCTTCCTTTGAAAATTGTGTCGCATTGTGGAGATTTTGGGAATCTCCAGAAATTGAAGTTTTACTGCTGACTCCTCCTGTAAGTGAATGTTAATCTATTGTGTTTAAGTTCTTTGTCCTGTTTGAGGATAGTGACCTTTGCCCAACTTGATATCAACCTTGAGTGACGGGCAAGTTAAAAATAAAATGTCAGTCTTACCACTCCAGTCATTCATAAGAACCATCCCAAAGATATGTTCGTGCGCCCGGGATATATCGATTCTCTCTCCTAACTTGGTGCCTGGTGCCACAAAAAAAGCCTAGTTTAAGAAGAAAGGTGCAATGAAAGTTAGAATGCAGTTTATCTTCCAGATCATTCCCAGCACAGAGTGTTCTCGTTTGCGCAGCTCCTGTCGACGTAAAGTGGGAGGCACAGCAAGGTATTGTTTGGAGTAAGGCTGGATTCATGCGTTCTCCAGGGTCCAAGCTTTTAAGATAACTGCTTTGGAAAGAAATTCTAAATGAGATTGCTTCCCAGAGTTGACCTGTACACAGAGGAGTTTGAATGAACTTACAAAAAGAATTCCCCTGCCTATCAGCAGACAGGGCTTCTTCACAAAGAGTATGGACAGGCCCTTGTTTTACCGTTCATTCACAAGATGACACCTCTGACGGTGCAGCACTTAGACTCATCGAGTTGGACAGCACAGAAACAAACCCTTCGGTCTAACTTGTCCATGCTGACCAGATATCCTAAACTAATCTAGTCCCATTTGCCAGCACTTGGCCCATATCCCTCTAAATCCTTTTTATTCATTTATCCATCCAGATGTCTTTTCAATAGTGTAATTGTGCCAGCCTCTCCCACTTCCACTAGGCAGTTCTTTCCATACACGCAACAAGCAATCCGTGCGGGCGGCACGGTGGCTAGCACTGCTGCCTCACAGCGCCAGACTACCGGGTTCAATTCCCGCCTCAGGTGACTGACTGTGTGGAGTTTGCACGTTCTCCCCATGTCTGCGTGGGTTTCCTCCGGGTGCTCCGGTTTCCTCCCACAGTCCAAAGATGTGCAGGTTAGGTGAATTGGCCATGCTAAATTGCCCATAGTGTTAGGTAAGGGGTAAATGTATGGGTGGGTTACGCTTCGGCGGGTCGGTGTGGACTTGTTGGGCCGAAGGGCCTGTTTCCACACTGTAATGTAATCTAATCTAACCCTCTGTGTAAATTTTTTCCCCTCTCACCTTAAATCATTTTATAAACCTCTATAAGATCACCCCTCAGCCTCTGACGCTCTGGGAAAAATGCCTCAACCTATTCAGCCTCTCCCTACAACACAAATCCTAAAATCACAGCAATAGCCTTCCTCAGTATCACACTGGTTGGGGGTGGGGGGCTGGATTAGAAACCCAAATCACTGAAGAGGTATCAAACCTTAGACCTTCTGTCTCCCAGGTCTGACCATTGGGTTCAGAGGAGCCATATCCCTTCCAATTAATTTGAGGTTGTCCAATCTTCAAAGTCAGGTATCAAACCTTACTGGAAATAATATACTTTCTCATATTAATCTGGAAATCCTGGTTATAGGGATGGCAGAGTCTTGGGATGAGCTGTTCTCCGAACTGTATTGGCAAACATTCTAAACAACTTTGTGGCTAATTGCTGGTAATTTATTTTAGAACCTTTGATTTGGCCCCTTAGTGACCGGAAAGGTCAGACAGCACAGTGCTCACTATCCTACAACAGGAAAGGTTAGTGTGCACGATGGACGCTTTACCCCTTTATATCTGAAAATAAAGCAGTGTAGGACACTGATTCGCAGAGTAGACCCAGTTCTTTCTGTTTAACTTGTGGAGGCTGCAAATGATAGCTGCCCACACTGAGGTCTGCTCCATTGTAATCACACAAGGTGGGTCTTGGGCATATGACACTGTCGCCATTTCTCTGCCCTTTGCACCCAGACATTGGTGCAGGCAGTGGGTGAAAATTGTTATCATTGACTTGTATTCCTCCTGTCTCTGAGAGAACACCATTAGACTCTGCCCATTGCGAAACATGCAGATGGATTGGGAACACATTGCCATATGGAACTGGGTCCCAAGTCACACACCATTCTGACTTGGGCATACTGTCACTATCTGTTCATTATCACTGCATCAAAATCCTGGAAATCCCTTCTTTACAGCATCATGAATGAATGGACACCATATCGACCACAGCTCACTCACCACCACCTCAAGGGGCAGTTATAGATGAGGAACAAATGCTGGTTATTTAGACTTGAACTAGAACAGAAATGCTTAGTTTCATGTCAATCATGTCCAGAGCCCACACTATTGTAAATGATTTGGACTTATTAACAGATATCAATTGTATCAATACCTTTGTCTTACTCTGTATTAATCAGTTTGCCTAGATTAGGAGAATGTATGGTAGTTTACAGTAACATTCATTTGACGTAAGTCATAGATTCTCCCTTTTAAATAAACATGATAAACTCTAATAGTGCACTATTTACATAGACTCTGTAGACTGTAGAAGTGCACTGTTTATATATACTGTGTAGACTCTGTAAGCTGGAGTATGGGAGAGATGGTGGTGTGGTGGTAATGTCACTGGGCTACTAATCCAGAGGTGTAGGTTAACGCTGTGGGGACAAGGTGCAAATCCCATATGGTAGCTAGATAAGTGATGTCCAATTGTGCCACCATTAGAACGGTAAGATCCATCCCATTCCTCAAGGTAGTTGCTAGACAGGAAAACACAGGGTAAACTCTTTAACTCATAGACTGTACTGGAGAACTGTTTAAACTTGGTTTGCTTCGTTATGTGCTGAGTAAATAGATCTTCCTTGGTGTAATATCAACCATTGTGAATCCTGCCATAAGACCCACCCTGTGTTCATGTTTTCTCATTAACCTGTTCAGCGAAATTGTTACACAGTTCTAAAGCACTTGAACCTGTGACCTCTTGACTCAGAAGTGGGGACACTGTTACAAGTCCCACAACTGCCTTCCCCGGATATTCAATTTATTGGTTGAAATATTGGTGTGAACAGACACTGATAACTATAAGGCTTCGTAGTGATGTGTAACCCAAGTTTAAACAAAATAAAATAAACATACCATTTCCAGCTCAAAGTCTAGAAGTTTGCTGGGTCCAAACACAGGCGGTTTCGCTGTAATGAGAATGTTTGTAGCAATCAGTTGAACATTTAAGATTATGGAAAACCAAGAATTTGGTTAAGAGGGGAAAATAGAATATGTTAGTAAATGTGTAAGCAACATAAAATTGGACTGTAAAAGTTTCTATTGGTATTCAGAAAGAAGAAGATCATGGATGAAAAGGTAGGTTCCTTTTAGTCCAAAATGTGAGAATCAATAACAGAAAACAAATACATGACACAGAAATTAAACAACTGCCTTATATTTGTCTTCATGGAAGAAGACACATAACTTTCCCGAAGTGCTGAGGAGCCACAAGTCCAGTGAGAAGGAGTCTGGAGAAAGATGAAAAATCCCCAGAGACCAACAGATCTGTTGACTGGGAGTGTTGCAGGTACTACCCTCACCTGAGACTTAGGATCAGTGCTGGATCCAGGGCCACAGGGAATGATAGTAATGGGGATCTGGTGGGGAGCTTCCAACATCATAATCATTCCAACACCAAGACTGCCTATTTTAGCCAAAGTAACAGCACCTCAGATTCCACTCCCGATTCAGTTCATCTCCTGCTGAAATCCTAACCCATAAGCTAACTGTAGAGATGCCTACTCCAATGTTGACCTGGCTCATTTCCTACCTTTTACACTGCGATAAACCTGAACTCACCCAAACCTCTGCTGCCTGTATGCTAACCCACACCATGCCATTCACCCATTCCACCTGCTTAGACATATTGTATCTCTGAATAGTAACACCTCAACTTTAATTTTCTTAGAATGGTTTTCAACTCCTGCTTTGTTTCCTATGACTGTAACCTCCTCTTGTCTTACAACCCTTCAATATCTTTGCAATCCTCCCATTCTGGTCTTGTGAGCCTCTGCAGTTTTCAATATTGTTGGCTGTACCTTTAGGTTATCAAGATCCTAACCTCTGGATCCCAGGCCACACATCCTCTCCTTGTTTAAGAAATTCCTTAAAACTTACTTCTTTGACAAAACATTTGGTCACCTGATTTACAATCACCTAATGCTAATTTTGTTTGAAACATTCCTGTGAAATGCCTGGGATGTTTTATTACACAAAAGATCCTAATTGAATACAATGTATTGTTGCATACATACCAAATAAAGAATTTTACTAAGGGCATGATCCCTTTGAAGAAGTGTCACCTCCTCACCAACTGCTTACAATCATTGTAATGGATTTGATTAAATGGTGTCAGTCAGCCACTGTCACTATCTCACATGCTCCTGAGCTGCTGCAGAGCTTACAGGAAAATCAATAGGATAATATCATTCAGATCTCAAAACTATGACATCAACAGAGTTTCAATCTCTTCAGTAACATTAATGCATTACAGCTTTTGAATGGAATTTTTCTGATGTCAGTATTTTGAAGAATTATTGGAGAATAAACAATTTCTACCCAATTTGTTTAGACTAACATTTTGAACTTCAAACTATTTCTCACCATTCAGCATTTAAGTCAGCCAAGTAATTCCACACGGCCTCATACTTACCTTCATCTGAGTTTGTCTGTCCCATGGGCCTTCTGATGGGAGTCCCAGACACAACGACAGATGACGCACGGCCATTGTAAGCAACAGGTAAGTGCAACCTAGGAGTGGTACATAGAAATATAGTTTAAACTCTGCCCATCTCCACATTGCAAGACTTTATTTTGCGTCCATGGATGTTGCTCTATTAATCTTAACTAATCTCTGGCATGTGTATGTCCTGAATAAGATGGGTCCCTCACAAGTTGATTTATGTTGGAGAGGTTGCTCAGCTCAACTGGAAAAACAGCCAATAGCAAATTTCGACTGGTCTCAGTTGGTTTCACCCAGAGGTAACTGGTCCAGCTAGTTCCTATTGTGTGGCTACGCCAGCTCACTGTGCTGTGTAAGGCTGCTGCCTGCGATGAAGATTGGTGTCATCATCCATTTAAAATAGATTACACTCCAGGGTCTGCTTGGTCAAGTGGGGGGGGGGGGGGGGGTGGGGGAAACCACATTAAACAAATAGAGAAGACTGAAGAAACTCAGCAAGTCTGGCAGTATCTGTCAAGAGAAATGCAGTTAACATTTTGAGTCCAGTATGGCCCTTCTTCAGAGGAAAACCACTTATTGATTTAACCCAAAGCTATTTTTGTTGTTAACAAGATATAGTGTGTTGCACGTTAATGGTTAGTTACAGGTTATAGTGATTTCATGACAGAGACTTTGATGAGAACTAGATGTTAGGTCTCATTCCTTTGAGATCATGAGCTGTTTGCTCTCAAGTCCATATAGAGCCATATGGCATGGAAACAGACCCTTCGGAACAACTTGTCTATGCTGATCAGGTTTCCCAAACTAAACTAGTCCCACTTGCCTGTGTTTGGCTCATTTCTCTCTAAACCTTTCCTATTCATATATCCATCCAAATGTCTTTTAAATGCTGGAACTGTACCTGCATCTACGACTCCCTCTGGCAGTTCAATGCAAATATGCACCATCCTCAGTGTGAATGTTGTCCTGCAGGTCCCTTTTAAATCTTTCCCCTTTCATCTTAAACCTATACCCTCTAGTTTTAAATTATCTCATTATAGTAGGTAATGCTTAATGTACACCTCACAATGAATCCCTTCAGACCAATGTGCAACAGCTTCAACTGGATCCATGAGGAATGACTGTAACTGTGCTGAAAGCCTAGTTGGAACTCCCAACATATTCAGTTGACACTGGTATTTGATCCCCCAGACTTTAACTAGAAACAACTGACTTGTTAATTGGCTCGACTGAAACTAGTAATCTTATCTGCTGGGTGCAATGGATCGAGTTGATACACTGAGCGATTTAACTGCAGCATCTTCACTCCTGTGGACATCTTTTCCATGTGCATATCTCTCTGGGTGAATAAACATTCTCATATTAGCCTGAAATTTGCCATTTGTTTACTAAAGTCTGTGTCCCCATGTCCAATTTTCTTCTTGTAGTTTGAGCTACATTTCCAGAAATATCTCATCTTATTACTTTATAAATCTTTACCAGAATACCTTCCATCTTCTCCTTCCATGGTCAATATCACAAATTTCTTCAGCTTCTCTTTCTAAATTCTTGATCATTTCTGAATTGCCTTCATTATTGGGCATAACACTGGACACAAATAGACCAAGGTTCTTAACTACGTATCTCAATCATTAGAACATAACAGTTGAGGCTAATTTTATTTTCTATCAAGGATAAACACCCCAATCCACGTCAACTCCTTGGGCAACATGGTGATTTGTTAATTAGAAATAATCTATCCATCTTTATACATTTCAGTTAGAAGCTTTTAATACCAGATTTTTATGAAGCCAAGTCTCACTATTGGCCATTGATGGGATTCAAACTCATGTCCACAGAGCATGAGTCTGGAATACTGGATTCAGTGCATTAGTTCAGGAACAATTCCATTGTGCCACTGCTTCCCCCTACAGTCAGTTGTTGGGATTCACATTAGCACAGGCATCAAAGAGGCATCACAGGCTGCCACGGATAAGATTCGGGAGCTGACTGACCACTTACACCCAACACTGACACTGAAACATCCCAGAGTTAGCAATCGAAAATCCAGCTTTTGTGTGAATATGGAATTGCCAACACTGTAGGAATATCCTGGAATCTCCAAGATTGAAAATTAATCTTGAGGATATTGCTGAGAAAAATCAGAGGTTTTTAGAAGTAATGTATACCTCTCATCCTTTGAAAACCTTTTTGTGAATTTGTTCCACAAACAATTATGTTTGGGGATGGCAGGTCTTCAGGAATACGTCTGACCAGACTTGGCAACCTTTACTTGGAAACCTTCAACCAGGCACCAGAGTCCCCCAAATAGCCACAGCAGAGCTTTTTTATTATTCATCTGGGGTATGTGAGTGTCATCATTTATTGCCATCCCTAGTTGCCATTGAGAAGGTGAGGGTGAGTTGCTTTCTTGAATCAATGTGCTGTACGTAGACCCACGATGCCATTACGGTGAGAATTCCAGGAGTTTGATCCAGCAACAGTGAAGGAATGGCAAGATATTTCCAAGTCAGAATGGTGAAGAACTTGGAGGAGAACTTGCAGGTGCTGGTGTTCCCATATGTCTACTGCCCTTATCCTTCTACTTCGAAGTGCCTGTGGATTTGGACCCACGGGAGGATTACAGAATCATCACTCACCAGTTAGGCATGAGAGCATTGTCCTTTCCTCGAAACATGATTCCAACATTTGTTGCATGATGAAGGGATGAATAAAAATCTGTGTAATCCCCTGAAAATAAAACATATTAGCAAAATACAAAACAACTGTCCACTTAATTTAGTTGATATTTTACTTCTCTGTTGGTCTTTGATTAACAGTGCATTAATAAACACCTCTATTTCCTTCCCACAAGCTGCACACTGCTATGTTTGGAGCAAAATAGCCTGGAACCCTGCCCTACCTTGCTTGACTGACGGTTCAGGGCACATTCATCTGCTCTCTGCTGCCCCTCACTGGACAACATGAAAAGCAATTTCCAATCCTACATATGCTCCAGAGAAACAAAAGGCTGACAATAGCCAATAGCCCAGAGGGTCTACATGATTCCAACAGCAACCGTCATGAAAAATATCTGAAGTGTTGAATTTGTCAAATTAGTGGCATTAACGTTAATAAGACACAACCTGACCAGTAATACCTTGTGTGGGAGAGCATGGAGACATGTCTCTAGGGGCAACAAGTTGGTGGGGGGTGCAGAACATTGTCTTTCGCAAAGATGTGCGTGATGTCTGTGCTCTAGGCTGAGGCGAGGGCAATAGAAGGTCAGAGGAGTGGGTACAAGGAGCTGCTGGGATGATGAACAAGGCCTGGGAAAGACGGTGTCCTGCTTTAGTGGGTCCAGACTCAGGCAGCACTGCCACTCATTCTCAATGACCTTGCAAACATGGTTGCAGAGGGCATTCCATTCCGGATGAGATTGCAGTTCTTGAGAGCCGGTTTACACAGAGTGGGACCGATGTCCGTGTGGCTATTGATTTGGCAACCAAATCCATTCTGGGTGATGTTGCCCACCTGATGGAGACTTGGGGAGTCTTGGTGTCGTTCAGTGTGTTCTCACTTGGCCACATACCCTCCCATTCAGGGTTAGACTCACTAGAATCATAGAAACCCTACTGTGTGGAAACAGGCCATTCAGCCCAACCGTCTGAACACCTAAACCCATTCCCCTACCCAATTACTCTACATTTCCCCTGACTAATGCACCTAACCTACACATCCCTAAATACTATGGGCAGTTCAGCATGTTCACCTAACCTGCACATCTTTGGATTGTGGGAGGAAACCGGAGCACCCGGATGAAACCCAAATAGACACGGGGAGAATGTGCAAACTCCACACAGATTGTCACCTGAGGCAGGAATTGAACCTGGGTCCCTGGTGCTGTGAGGCAGCAGTGCTAACCACTGAGCCACCGTGACACCCAGTAGGAACATCAAGCGTCACTAAGGATCAGAATCCCCACAGGTCCCCAAACCAGGACCCAGGAACATCTGAGCACAAGGTGACCAACAATCTCATCATAAATAGCAGCAAACAGGTTCGGTGGTGAGCCTTATCAGCAGCAAGCACAGGACAGAAAGACTCTGTGATTGGACAGGAGCAAATAGTGAGGGAGTTCCTGCTAACTTTGAGTTAGTCAGCAAATGTGGAGTAAAGAAAACTTGTTATTATTAAGAAAACGGATTTCGAGCAAATTAATGTGAAACCTCTAGCTTTCGGCTGATATGGTCTGAGGCTAGTTTCTGGGGAACGTTTAATGGATGCACCAGTAATGAACACTGTCAAACTTATTAAGGCTAAATCGGAGATGCAGTAACAATAGTAACAAACTGTTCAAAATCTTCCAGTTTTGCAATGGAAATTAATAAATCATGACCTCACCAATCTGCAGAAGGTATGTTTAAGGTGATGGCATTTTATATTTAGAAGTGTGTCAGTTACTTTGGGGAAAAAAACTTTTGTTACTCATTTAAGCCTGTTGTGTTGTACTAATGTAAATACTGGAGTGCCTAGGAATTCTAAGGTTTTCCTTGTGTGTTGTAGTTTCAAATTTAATAGAGTGGTGGTGATTATCGAAGATATTTCTGAATTCTTCTAATTCTGCTTCTGTGAGAGCCGTAATGTATCACATACCAACAAAGTGCAGATGGCAATGTTACCATATGACTGTATCATCTGATAAGTGGGTTATTGAGAATGAAAAGGGACCCCCTGGAAATCAAACTGTGCCCCATTTCCAGCATCTGCAGTATTTTGCCCTCCTGTTATTTTCCTGTATGTCTTGCAATTATTAAGTATGACTGGTTACAATTTAAAATAAGAAAATACTTATCATTCAGTGACAACTTTTTTTTTGTTATCAAAGCTAATTGTGCAGACAAAAATAGCACATTCTTGCATGCGAATGGGTTGATTCTAATTCCCTGGAAGCTTTTTTGCCATTTTTGAAATTTGAAGTGAAACCAGGAATTGCAATCATAGAATATGCCACGACTAGTTCAAGACGTAATCATTGAACATGGGATTATTATTTATGCTCCTTGTTGTGACATACAAATCTGTTACGAGCTGTTGCTGCCTGGACACTACATCAGGCCAAGTTAAAGGAGTAGAGCAGGTTGCACAGTGCGAACAATTAAGTTGTGTGTAATTGTCTGATGAAGTCTTGGTTGTCCAGTGTATGATACAAAACTGTGTTTTCTATGGACTTTATAAATAGAGGCATAGAGCATAAAGAAGAGGATTTGCTAACAGAAACAAAGTGCTTGAGAAGTTCAGCAAATCTGGCTTCATCTGCTAAAAAGGAAAATGAAGGAACGTTTTGAGTCCAATTATGACTGCGTTTGAACTGGCTTTGCTCAACCAGTATAAAAAGTTTGATAGAAAGTGAGGGCTGCAGATGCTGGAGATCAGAGCTGGAAATGTGTTGCTGGAAAAGCGCAGCAGGTCAGGCAGCATCCAGGGAACAGGAGAATCGACGTTTCGGGCATAAGCCCTTCTTCAGGAAAGTTTGATACCATAGTGACTATGGTTCCTGATTCAGGGCACCTGTAGGATATGAAGAGGAAGATTAAATATGAGGGGGGAGGTCAATAAGGGGCCCTAGTACAGGGAAAGAATAAAAGCCCATGATTTCTCTCTCGATGAGCTATTACTGTAATGGGTGGAACAGTAGGTCAGCAGTTAGTAGGGGAAGTGGGTCTGGGTGGGATGCAGTTTGGAGGGTCAACATAGACTC
Source organism: Chiloscyllium plagiosum (assembly GCF_037043375.1). Lineage (NCBI taxonomy): Eukaryota > Metazoa > Chordata > Chondrichthyes > Orectolobiformes > Hemiscylliidae > Chiloscyllium > Chiloscyllium plagiosum. The sequence continues at coordinate 38,952,430 of NW_028270177.1, forward strand.
GATGAGCCGAATGGCCTGCTTCCACACTGTAGGAATTCTAATATGATGTATAATGTAAGAAGTTTCTGTGTGCGGCAGAATGAGGGGGAGGGGATGTTTAAACATCCCTGTTTAAAAGAATGTGGTGAGAACAGTAGAGTGATAAGGAATTCTACAATTACCTTTCCAATGTGCAGTGTTCCCAAGGTTCAAATCTTTTAGATGTGCTTGTTGTTGGTCAGTTACTGCATTGGGCAGAAACATTGAACTTGAGGCATCAGGAGTCTATATGTTCCAGTGACACTGGGCAAGGCAGAGAGTGACTCTGCTGTTACCCTGTCTCCAGCCTATCAACTGAGGCTCCATGCTGGGACTGCTGGGTTGATGAGACCACAGGCTTTGGGAATTCTCAGATTAGGCCCATTAAGATAACCTTGAAGGTAATGCTTCCTCAAGATCTACTTTCATGATATTGCGGCCGAGTTAGAGGAGGAAAACAATCCCACCTGGTGGAAACTTCAAGGGGCTGGTTGGGACAGGCTGAAAGAGTCATTCTTTTTCCCTGCATTTCTGTAAGTTTCAGTTCAGGAAAATTCATTACATGGGATTTAGAACATTGGCCATTTGACCTATCAGAGACTAAATAGATCTCCTCTCTGTCAGTTGAAATGTATTTCTAGATTTAACATACCGATCTGCGCAGGGAGATGCATGGTGGCTGAAGCCTGGGGTACAAATGCTCTGTAAAACAATAAAGCAAACGTTTGTATATACACATACGTAGACCCAATGAGAGCAAGAGGTGACATGAAAGGCTTTGTTTTTACACAAAGCCTCTAACTCTTCAATCAAGGTCAGAATTCATCATCAATCCCATTTCAATTCCTGCATTTAAATAATACGTTGAACAGTACAGCACAGTACAGGCCCTTTGGCCCTCGATGTTGTGCCAGCCTTTTATCCTACTCTAAGATTACACTAACCTACATACCCTTCATTGTACTAACTTCCATCCAAGAGTGACTTAAATGATCCTAATGTATCTGACTCTACTACCACTGCTGGCAGTGCATTCCACACCCCCACCACTCTCTGTGTAAAGAACCTATCTCTGGCATCTCCCCTAAACCTTCCTCCAATCACCTTAAAATTATGCCCCATAATGCTGCTTTCTCCCATCCTCTCTCCCAGGGTTTGCTGGTGCAGGGCAGAGAAGAAAAGTATAGTGGGACTTGGGGCTTTCATGGATTTGTGTTTCATTTCTATTTCTAGAGGTTTCTTAAGAGAGTGTGGAGACCCCATCCCTCAGGAACAGACAGCAGTGTTCAAATGACATGGTAACAAGGAGAGTGTAGTCTCCTGGATACAGTAACACCATCAAGATATGAGATGTGTGGTCAGCCACCGAGGAATGGGGAATCTGAGGGGAAGGCAGACAGAAACCTGACGGAGGCTTGAAGTGATGTATTTCTCTCCCAAGTCAAAAACCTTTCCAAGGAGATTTCACACCCAAGAGAGCACTGGGATCACTACTGACCTAAATACTAATCAACGGTTAATTGTACGAACTTTGGATAGGGCATATCTTGGTAGCAGCTTCACCCATGTTCAAACATTGTATTTCTTTCAGAAGTTGCAGATTATTAGATTACATTACAGTGTGGAAACAGGTCCTTCAGCCCAACAAGTCCACACCGACCCGCCGAAGCGTAACCCACCCATACCCCTACATTTATCCCTTGCCTAACACTACGGGCAATTTAGCATGGCCAATTCACCTGACATGCACATCTTTGGACTGTGGGAGGAAACCGGAGCACCCGGAGGAAACCCACGCAGACACGGGGAGAACATGCAAACTCCACACAGTCAGTCGCCTGAGGCGGGAATTGAACCCGGGTCTCTGGCGCTGTGAGGCAGCAGTGCTAACCACTGTGCCACCGTGCCGCCCACCATATGGGGCATATTGTGACCCTTCTGTATTTCTGCAATCTCCTACAGTATTATAACCATCCAAAACTTCAGCCCTCTTCCAATTCTGGCCTCTCCGGCATTACTGCTCCACCATTCGTGAACATGCGTTCATTTGTGCGGGTCCTCAGCTCCAGAAATTGCTCCTTAAGTATTTTCATTTCTCTTTTATCCTTTAAGGCACACCTTAAAATCTACCTCTTTGACCAAGGTTTGGGTCACTTGCCCTGAAGTGGCTCAGTGTAAACTGTTGTGTGATAATGTTCCTTTGATGCTTTGCCCTGTTAAAGACACTATCTAAATGGAGCTTGTTGTTGTAAGGAGTTATGCAGAAAATGCAGAATTTGTTATTTGGACCCAGAGCAACCTACCAACCAGCCCCTGGACACTCAACACACATCAGGCACCCAGCATTCATCCAAGCACACAAGATTTAAAAGATTAATTTTAACAGCATTCAGTAAAAACTTATTGTGGCCAGGTCGAGGTAATGATTCCTTACCTTTGCCTCAGTTCTTTGTTATCCCGCAGTGTTGCTTCACCAGCCGACAGGAGCTGCTGCAGAAAAGCTCGAGCTTCCCTCCAGGCTTCATGGCCAAGAGCCATGAAAGAGTTAAGGGTCGGCTGCAACACAGACATAGACAACGTTTGACAGCCATTGGTTTCTTACAAGTGCAGGAATATAATACAGGCGTGGTGGGCAAACAGTCTCCTTCTCTAGCAGATCATCCCATGTTTCTAACTCATTATCATTGCTGGTAACTAAGTCACTGGAAATGTTCTGATGTACAGAAGAAATCTCCACACATTTGCAATCATTTGGGAGATTTGGTAGACCTTTAGACTGTATTTATATTGTTGGGTGTGCACCATTGCAAGTCAGGTTGAGACCATGCGCTGGGTTTTTAGAAGTGCGTGTGGTCCCTCAGATTGAGCGTAGCACTTGCTCATAGCAGGAAACTGCACAAAGAACAAAGAACAGAGAACATTACAGCACAGGAACAGGCCCTTCGGCTCCCCAAGCCTGCACCGATCCAGGTCCTCTACCTAAACCTACTGCCTATTTTCTAAGGATCTGTATCCCTTTGCTCCCTGCCCATTCATGTATCTGTCTAGATACATCATAAATGACACTATCGTGCCCATCTCTACCACCTCCACTGGCAACGCGTTCCAGGCCCCCACCACCCTCTGCGTAAAGAACTTTTGACGCATATCTCCCTTAAACCTTTCCCCTCTCACTTTGAACTCATGACCCCTAATAATTGAATCCCCTACTCTGGTGAAAAAGCTCCTTGCTATCTATCCACCCTGTCTATACCTCTCATGATTTTGTAGACCTCAATCAGGTCCCCCCTCAACCTCTGTGACTCTCTCTGTATGTCAATTTTCTCCAGGACTTTTCCATTTACTGTATAGTTTGCTCTTGATTAGAATCTTCCAAATGCATCACTTCACATTTGCCTGGATTGAACTCCATCTGCCATTTCTCTGGCCAACTCTCCAAACTATCTGTATTCTGCTATATTCTCTGACAGTGTGCTCAGTGGTTAGCACTGCTGCCTCACAGCACCAGGGTCCCAGGTTCAATTCCAGCCTTGGGCAACTGTCTGTGTGGAGTTTGCACATTCTCCCCGTGTCTGCGTGGGTTTCCTCTGGGTGCTCCGTTTCCTCCCATAGTCCAAAGATGTGCAGGTTAAGTGAATTGGCCATGCTAAATTGTCTGTAGTGTTAGGAGCATTAGTCAGAGGGAAATGGGTCTGGGTGGGTTACTCTTCAGAGAGTTGGTGAGGACTGGTTGGGCCGAAGGGCCTGTTTCCACACTGTAGGGAATCTAATCTAATCTTCACTATCTGCAACTTCGCCAATCTTAGTGTCATCTGCAAACTTGCTCATCGGGCAACTGATACCTTCCTCCAAATCATTTATGTATATCACAAACAACAGTGGTCCCAGCATGATCCCTGTGGCACACCATTGGTCACAGGTCTCCTTCCACCACTACTCTCCATCTCCAGTTCTCTATCCATTTAGCTAGAACACCGTGGACCCCAAGTGACTTCACCTTCTCCATCAGCCTACCATGGGGAACCTTATCAAAAGCCTTACTAAGGTCCATGTGTATGGCATATACAGCCTTTTTCCCATCAATCAATTTTGTCACCTCCTCAAAGAATTCTATTAGGTTTGTTAGACATGCCCTTCCCTGCACAAAACCATGCTGCCCATTACTGATAAGCCCATTTTCTTCCAAATGAGAATAGATCCTATCCCTCAGTATCTTCTCCAGCAGCTTTCCTACCACTGACATCAGGCTCACTGGTCTATAATTACCTGGAGTATTCCTGCTTAAACAAGAGGACAACATTAGCAATTCTCTAGCTCTCCGGGAACTCATCCTTGTTCAAGGATGCTGAAAAGGTATCTGTTAAAGCCCCAGCTATTCCCTCTCTCACTTCCCTCAGTAACCTGGGGTAGATCCCATCCAGACCTGGGGACTTGTCTACCTTAATGCCTTTTAGAATACCCAAGTCTTCCGCCCTCCTTATGCTAACTTGACCTAGAGTACTCAAAGATCTATTCCTAACTTCAACATCCTCCATTTCCCTCTCCTCGGTGAATACCAATGTAAAGTATTTGTTAAGAATACGCATAACTTCCCTCCTTTGTCCTTGAGTGGGCCAACCCTTTCTCTAGTTGCCCTCTTGTTCCTTATATATGAATAAAAGGCTTTAGGATTTTCCTTAACACTGTTTGCTAAAGATATCTCATGACCCTTTTTAACCCTCTTAATTCCTTGTTTCAGATTGGTCCTACATTCCCAGTATTCTTCCAAAGCTTTGTCTGTCCTCAGTCGCCCAAACCTTATGCATGCTTCCTTTTCCCTCTTAGCTAGTCTCACAATTTCACTGGTCATCCATGGTTGCCTAACCTTGCCATTCCTATCCCTCATTTTCATAGAAGCATGTCTGCCCTGCACTCTAATCAACCTCTCTTTAAAAGCCTCCCACATAACAAATGTGGATTTGCCTTCAAACAGCTACTCCCAATCACATTCCCCAGCTCCTGCTGAACTTTGCTATAGTTGGCCTTCCCCCAGTTCAGCACTCTTTCTTTAAGACCACTCACATCTTTGTCCATGAGTATTCTAAAATTAATGGACAAGTGCACCTGGAGTCTTTTAATGCTGGGAGCTTGCAGCTACCACACAGCCCTGCCTGACTGTGGTCAGCCACACCGTGTGGTGTGTTGCCTGGCCAGTGCCAGGGGGCAGGACATCTCCGACCAGCTTGAAAGGATATTGGAGCGGGAGGGAGAGGATCCAGTTATTGTGGTCTACGTTGGCACAAACAACATAGGCAAGGCTAGGAAGGAGGACTTGTTTGGGAAGTATGAAGCACTAGGAAGGAAATTGAAGAACAGGTCTTCGAGGGTCATAATCTCTGGATTACTGCCTGAGCCGTGTGCTGATTGACATAGGGATAAGAAAATTAGGGAAGTAAACATGTGGCTGAGAGATTGGTGCGGGGAAAGAGGGATTCCATTTCATGGGACATTGGCATCAGTTTTGGAACCGGAGGTATCTGTACCAATGGGACAGTCTCCACCTGAACCGATCTGGAACCAGTGTTCTGGCTAAAAGGATAAATAGGTTGGTGAGTCGAGGGGAGGGAATGAGAAAGCAACAGGGAGTATGGAGTCAACTAGAAAGATAAGCAGCAGGTTAGCATGTGTGCAGGGTTTAAGTTCGAAGCAGACTAGGAATGAAGAAAAGAGGAAGGATAACTTAGGACATATCACTAGAGGCGATGGAAATCCTGAGGATATGAAAATTAACATCAAGGTGCTTTACTTGAATGCTCGTAGTATTTGTAACAAAGTAGATGAATTAACAGCACAAATCATTGTGAATTATTATAATGTGTTAGGCATCACAGAAACATGGTTACAGGGGGTTAAGGACTGGCAATTAATCATCCAAGGATTTACAATTTATTGAAAAGACAGGGAGGTGGGCAGAGGGGGCAGGGTTGCCTTGTTAGTTAGGAATGAAATGAAATGAAATCTATGGCTCTGAATGACATAGGGTCAGATGATGTGGAGTCCGTGTGGGTGGAGTTGAGGAACTACAATGCCAAAAAAGCCATACAGAGTTACGTACAGATCTCCCAGCAGTGATCAGGACCCAGGGGCGCAAGATGTACCAGGAAATAGATAGGCATGTCAGAAAGGCAAGGTCATGGTGATCATGGGGAACTTCAATATGCAAATGGACTGGGTGAATAATATTGCCGGTGGATCCAAAGAAAAGGAATTCATGAAATGCTTACAGGATGGCTTTTTGGAACAGCTTGTGATGGAGCCCACAAGGAAGCAGGCTATTCTGGACATAGTGCTATGTAATGAGCCAGACTTTATAAAAGATCTTAAAGTAAGGGAACACTTAGGAGGCAGCGATCATAATATGGTAGAGTTCAGTCTGCAGTTTGAAATAGAGAAGGCAAAATCAGATGTAATGGCGTTACAGTTAAATAAAGGTAATTACAAGGGCATGAGAGGAACTGACGAAAATCGACTGGAAGCAGAGCCTTGTGGGGAAGACAGCACTGCAACAATGAGTTTCTGGGTATAATCAAGGACATAGTACAGAGGTTCATCCCAAAGAAAAGAAATATTATCCGGGGGAGGATTAGACAGCCATGGCTGACAAAGGAAGTCATGAAATATATCATAGAAAAAGAGAGAGCCGATAAGGTGGCCAAGAGCACTGTGAAATCAGAAGATTGGGCAGACTACAAAAACAAACAGAGGATAACAAAGAGAGAAGGAAGGAGAGGATCAAATATGAAGGTGAGCTAGCCAGTAATATTAGAAATGATAGTAAAAGTTTCTTTCAATATAAAAGAAACAAATGAGAGGCAAAAGTAGAAATTGGGCCACTCCAAATTGATGCAGGAAGGCTAGTGATGGGAGATAAGGAAATAGCTGAAGAACATAATAAGTACTTTGCGTCAGTCTTTACAGTGGAAGACATGGGTAATATCCCAACAATTAAGGACAGTCAAGGGGCAGAGTTGAGTATGATATCACCCTCACCTTAACCTCCTTCCACCTATCGCATTCCCAATGCCCCTCCCCCAAGTCCCTCCTCCCTACCTTTTATCTTAGCCTGCTGGACACACTTTCCTCATTCCTGAAGAAGGGCTTATGCCCGAAACGTCGATTCTCCTGTTCCTTGGATGCTGCCTGACCTGCTGCGCTTTTCCAGCAATCATTTTCAGCTATGGTAGCCATTACAAAACAGGAAGTGCTAGAAAAGCTAAAAGGTCTAAAAATTGATAAATCTCCTGGCCTGGATGGGCTACATCCTAGAGTTCTGAGGGAGGTGGCTGAAGAAATAGTGGAGGTGTTGGTTGGAATCTTTCAAAAATCACTGGAGTCAGGGAAAATCCCAGATGATTGGAAAAATCGCTGTTGTAACCCCCTTGTTCAAGAAAGGATCAAGACAAAAGATGGAAAATTATAGGCCGATTAGCCTAACCTCGGTTGTAGGTAAAATTCTAGAATCCATCGTTAAGGATGAGATTTCTAAATTCTTGGAAGTGCAGAGTCGGATTAGAACAAGTCAGCATGGATTTAGTAAGGGGAGATCATGCCTGACAAACCTGTTAGAATTCTTTGAAGTGGTAATAAGTAGGTTAGACCAGGGAAACCCACTGGATGTTATCTATCTAGACTTCCAAAAGGCCTTTGATAAGCCTTATGGGAGGCTGCTGAGTATGATGAGGGCCCATGGTGTTTGAGGTGAGCTACTGGCATGGATTGAGGATTGGCTGTCTGACAGAAGGCAGAGAGTTGGGGTAAAAGGTTCTTTTTCGGAATGGCAGAGAGTGACAAGAGGTGTCCCGCAGGGATCAGTGTTGGGGCTGCACTTTATATATTAATGATCTGGATGAAGGGACTGGGGGCATTCTGGCGAACCCTCCAACCCTGGCAACATCCTTGTAAATCTTTTCTGAACCCATTCAAATTTCACAACATCCTTCTGATAGGAAGGAGACCAGAATTGCATGCAATATTCCAAAAGTGGCCTAACCAATATCCTGTACAGCCGCAACATGACCTCCCAACTCCTGTACTCAATATTCTGACCAATAAAAGAAAGCATACCAAATGCCTTCTTCACTCTCTTATCTCCCTTTGACTCCAGCTTCAAGGAGCTATGAACCTGCACTCCAAGGTCTCTTTGTTCAGCAACACTCCCTAGGACCTTACCATTAAGTGTATAAGTCCTGCTCTGATTTGCTTTTTCACAATGCAGCACTTCGTATTTATGTAAATTAAACTCCATCTGCCACTTCTCAGCACATTGGCCCACCTGATCAAGATCCCATTGTACTCTGAGCTAATCTTCTTCACTGTCCACTATGCTTCCTATTTTTGTGTCATCTGAAAACTTAATAACTATGCCTCCTTTGTTCACATCCAAATCATTTATATAATGACGAAAAGTAGTGGACCCAGCACCGATCCTTGTGGCACTCCACTGGTCACAGGCCTCCAGTCTGAAAAATACCATCCTCGATCTTCTACGTTCGAGCCAGTTCTGTACCCAAATGGCTAGTTCTCCCTGTATTCCATGAGATCTAACCTTACTAACCAGTCTCCCATGAGGAACCGTGTCGAATGCCTTACTGAAGTCCATTTAGATCACATCTACTGGTCTGCCCTCATCAATCCCTTTGTTACTTCAAAAACTCAATCAAGTTTGTGTGACATGATTTCCCATGCACAAAGTCATGTTGACTATCCCTAATCAGTCCTTGCCTTTCCAAATACATGTACATCCTGTCCCTCAGGATTCCCTCCAACAACTTGCCCACCATCGATGTCAGGCTCACCGGTCTATAGTTCCCCTGCTTGTCCTTACCACCCTTCTTAAACAGTGGCACCACATTAGCCAACCTCCAGTTTTTCGGCACGTCACCTGTGACTATCGATGGTACAAATATCTCAGCAAAGAGGCCCAGCAATCACTTTCCTAGCTTCCCACAGATTTCACGGGAACATCTCATCAGGTCCTGGGAATTTATCCATTTTTATGCATGTTTTGAGAAGATATGCAGCTCAAGTTGAGGTTCTGGATGTAGGTTTGCTCGCTGAGCTGGAAGATTCATTTCCAGACGTTTCATCACCCTACTAGGTAACATCTTCAGTGGGCCTCAGGCGAAGCACTGCTGATAATTCCTGCTTTCTATTTCTATGTTTGGGTTTCTTTGAGTTGGTTATGTCATTTCCTGTGGTGAAGTCACTTCCTGTTCTTTTTCTCAAGGGGTGGTAGACGAGATCTAACTCAATGTGTTTGTTAATAGAGTTCCGGTTGGGATGCCATTCTTCTAGGAATTCTCATGTGTGTCTCTGTTTGGCTTGTCCTAGGATGGATGTGTTGCCCCAGTCGAAATGGTGTCCTTCCTTATCTGTATGTAAGGATATTAGTGAGAGAGGGTCATGTCGTTTTGTGGTTAGTTGGTGTTCATGTATCCTGGGGGCTAGTTTTCTGCCTGTTTGTCCGATATAGTGTTTGTTACAGTTCTTGCACAGTATTTTGTAAATGACATTAGTTTTGCTTGTTGTCTGTGTTGGGTCTTTCAAGTTGTTATGCTGCTGTTTTAGTGTGTTGGTGGGTTTGTGGGCTACCATGATGCCAAGGGGTCTGAGTAGTCTGGCAGTCATTTCCAAGGTGTCTTTGATGTAGGGGAGAGTGGCTAGGGTTTCTGGACATGTTTTGTCTGCTTGTTTGGGTTTGTTGCTGAGAAATCGGTGGACTGTGTTCATTGGGTACCCATTCTTTTTGAATACATGGTATGGGTGATTTTCATCTGCTCTGCGTAGTTCCTCTGTGCTGCAGTGTGTGTTGGCTCATTGAAATAATGTTCTGATGCAGCTTCGTTTGCGGATGTTGGGAAGATTGCTTCTGTAGTTCAATATTTGGTCTGTATGTGCTGTTTTCCTGTTGCCGCTGGTTTGAAGATCCCCATTGGCTGTTCGCTGTATTGTGGCATCTAGAAATGGCAGTTTGTTGTTGTTTTCCTCCTCTTTAGTGAATTTTATGCCAGGAAGGGTATTATTGATGGTCTTGAAGGTTTCCTCTAATTTTTTTCGTTTAGTGATGACAAACGTGTCATCCACGTAGCAGCCCCAGAGTTTGGGTTGGATGGTTGGCAGAGCTGTTTGTTTGAGTCTCTGCATTACTACTTCTGTTAAGAACCCTGATATCGGAGATCCCATAGGTGCTCCATTGGTCTGTTTGTAGATTTTATTGTTGAAGGTGAAGTGTGTGGTAAGGCATAGGTCCACTAGCTTGATAATATTCTCCATGTTGATGAAGTTAGTGGTGTTTGGTGTATGTGTTTTTAGGTCTTCTAATAGTGTAGTCAGTGTTTCCTTGGCCAGGTTAATGTTGATTGATGTAAACAGGGCTGTTACATCAAAGGAGACTATTATTTCATCCTCTCCTATCTTGGTATCTTTGATGGTCTTCAAGAATCCTTAGGTGGAGTGAGTGGAGTGGTGTGAGTCTTCTATTAAGTGTTTTAGTCTTTGGTGTAGCTCCTTGGTCAATCTATAAGTTGGTGTTCCAGCTAGTGAGACTATGGGTCTGAGGGGGGCTCCTGGTTTGTGAATTTGGGGTAATGTGTAGAAGCGTGGTGTGTTGGATCCATCTGGTTTCATTTTTTGGAAGTCGGTCTTATTTACTTCTCCAGATTTCTGAAGTTTTTTGAGTAGGGCTGTGATTGATTCTCTAGTTGTGGGGTCAGGTCTATCACCACTTGTTGGTAAGTGTTGGTATCTGTAAGTAGTGTGTTCGCTTTTTCAATGTAGTCTCTTCGATTTAGAATGATTGTCAAACGTCCTTTGTCTGCAGGTAGGATAACAATGTCTTTATCTTTTTTTAGTCTTTCCAGTGCTTTTCTTTCTTGTGTCCTGAGTGTATTTCCTTCCTTTTTTCTGCTTAATGTTGGTGTGACTATCTGTCTGATAGTTTGCTGGGTGACGAAACATCTGGAAATGAACCTTCCAGCTCAGCAAGCAAACCTACATCCAGAACTTTTATGCATTTCAAGACATCCAGCACCTCCTCCTCTGTAATATGGACATTTTTTAAGATGTCACCATCTATTTCCCCACATTCTATATCTTCCATATCCTTTGATACAGTAAACAATGATGCAAAATACTCGTTTAATATCTCCCCCATTTCCTCCGGCTCTATACATCGGCAGCCTTGCTAATCTTTCAGGGGTCCTATTCTCTCCCTAATGTCCTTAATGTATTTTTTTACATTACATTACAGTGTGGAAACAGGCCCTTCGGCCCAACAAGTCCACACCGCCCCGCCGAAGCGCCAACCCACCCATACTCCTACATCTACCCCTTACCTAACACTACGGGCAATTTAGCATGGCCAATTCACCTGACCTGCACATCTTTGGACTGTGGGAGGAAACCGGAGCACCCGGAGGAAACCCACGCAGACACGGGGAGAATGTGCAAACTCCACACAGTCAGTCGCCTGAGGCGGGAATTGAACCCGGGTCTCTGGCGCTGTGAGGCAGCAGTGCTAACCACTGTGCCACCGTGCCGCCCACAAACGATTTGTAAAATCGTTTTGGATTCTCCTTAACCCTATTTGCCAAAGATATCTCACGTCCCCTTTTTGCCCTCCTGATTCCCTCTTAAGTATATTCCTACTGCCTTTATACTCTTCTAAGGATTCACTCGATTTCTCCTGTCTATACCTGTGACCAGCCTTAGTTGCCCTTGAACTGAATGGCTTGTTAGACCTTTTCAGAGGGCTTCTGAGAATCAACCACATTGCTGTGGGTCTGGACTCACAAGTAGGCCTGAATAGGTAAGCATGGAAGATTTCCTTTCCTGAAAACATTAATGAGTTCGGTGGGTTTTCCAACAATCAGCAGTGGTCATCAGTAGATTCTAAGTTTTAAAACTGTATTCAAATTCCACCATCTGCTGTGGCGGGATTTGAACCTATGAATACCAGTAGACCATCACCTGTGTCTATATCCTAATCAGCAGTTCCCATCTCATTGTATGATAGGTGGTTCCCATTGATGAGTGAGTGCTGGAGGGCCTTCCATTGGCTGTCCAGTGCCATTGCCTGATCTCACTCGCTGGGCTTTAATTGGCACGAGGCATTGAAGATTGTGTTAGCCTGCCCATATCAGGATCAGAATCCAGATGGAGCATCCACTTCCAGTTCCCAGCCCTTGATTGAAAATCCAGCTCCTTATCTCGCTGCTTGTAATTTTTAAATGACATGCAGAGTCAGGAAAGAGAATTTGATATTGCTCATTGCAGGAAAAGGTGAGGCACACATGACTCCAAGTTAATATAGCTTGTGTTCATGAGCAAAACCACAACAGGTGCCGGTCTCAAGAAGTAAAAAAAACCTCCTCTCCAGGCACATTGTGTCTTGAAAATTACCCAAATTATCTTTAAAGGAAGCTTTCATTTTGGTATCTTCTGTTGTGTGGTCTGCCCTCTAAACACAGAGTGATCTTATGAGCCATACAGTCAGATTCTGACAAAGGTGACTCCTTCCCCACTAGATTTCACCTCTCACTGATTTAAAATGAGAGGGTGAATTACTGATTGACTGTGTTTATTCATCCTTGGATGAGTAGGGCACTCCAAGTCAATATTACAAGTTGGAATGATAACCTGAATTTCAGACTCTATGGGTTAGTTTCCAAACTCCTTCCTGTCATTACACAGTGTCAGATGTTGTGTCAAGCATGCTTTCCAAAACCAGTTTGTGAATAACAAGGAATCACTATGATACATAAAGAGTGACAAGCATGACGAATTGAATGACCACAGTGCTGAGTCACGAGACTGCATGGCATCTAATCTAATCTAATCTAATCTAATCTAACAGAGTGTTGCAATAATTTGCATTGAACAAACACCAGCAAAGGCAAGAGAGGGATGGCACAATCTGATGGAGAGTCCCTGTGTGAGCATTGTCATCCATCATTTCAAAGCATATCGAGGGGCTTTCCAAGTGTGTGTTTCGTTTCTTCTGACTAGCTCTATCTGAAGATTGTACGTTGCTCAAGGATCCCAATATACTGTAGCATGATATGGCAACAGGTATGTCACCCAGCTGATGCACCTGAATAGGTGGAATTTATTTAAAACATTTGGAAAGGATGTTGGCCAACTAACCCACAGTATTGCTGATAAATCCAAACAGCGGATATGTGGTCAAAGCTCCTTACTTATTTTCACAACCTACTTTAATGTTAATTTGAATTAAATAATCATTTACTGAAACTCTCCACAAGTCCATACCAGGTAATAATCTAAATCGATATGTACTTTCTTTTAAGATGTTAGCCTGGCTCAGTGTTAGCATTCTTATCTCTGAGAATTATCAGCTCAAGACTCTTTTTAGATTTGATTACTTACAGTGTGGAAACAGGCCCTTCGGCCCAACAAGTCCACACCGACCCTCCGAAGAGTAACCCACCCAGACCCATTCCCCTACTCCCTACTAATGCACCTACCACTATGGGCAATTTAGCATGGCCAATTAACCTGACTTGCACATCTTTAGACTATGGGAGGAAACCGGAGCACCCGGAGGAAACCCACTCAGATACGGGGAGAATGTGCAAACTCCACACAGACAGTCGCCTAAAGCTGAAATTGAACCTAGGTCCCTGATGCTGCGAGTAGCAGTGCTAACCACTGAGCCATCATGCCGCTCATGTTTTTAACCATTCCAATATGCTAGCTTTTACATATAAGCTTTTGTTTTCCATAATGCAATACATCAGCAAATACCTTTTCGAAACAAGTACAGTATATCCAACAGTTTCCAGTTACCCACAGCAAGAGCCATCTTTTCAAAGGACTGCAATAGACTGATCAAACATGATTGCATTTTCTTAAAACCATGTTGTTACCCAATTACCAAGTGCTCTAAACTAATCTCTTCAATAACAGTTTTATTGCATATTCCCTATTACAGATGTTAAGCTAACCGGCATGTATCAACAACAATATATCTGGCACTGATTGAAAGAACTGTTAGACTATAAGTTTTTTTGAATTTTAGCCTTAATGAAGAAGTGGCTTCTATTTGACAATCCAATTAAGAAAATGAGACTAATTTTCTCACACCAAGCCTACAACATCACCCTTCAACAGACTTAAAACTTTGAAGCTGTTCTTCCAATACTTTTATAAGGATACTTGGCAATCTATTCCTAAGAACTACATCTTATTCAAAGTTGCACTGCTGTCACAATGACATGATCACATGGTTTCTCTAATGAAGATCAGAAGCAATAGATCTTGGACATGATTGCTGCCAGGTTAGCCATCACCAGCCATAAACAGGTTAACTCCAAAAATCTATAAATGAGTGCTCAGGTCCTTGCTCAACATTTCTGAAAATAGTACATCCACAATAAACAGAATGCATCAAATTAATTGTTCCACTTTAGTCTGACTCCATATACCACCAAAGTTAATTGCACATGGATGCTTTCATATGGGGTGAAGTTCGTCACTGATTACTACAAAATCAGTAACATAACATGAAAAGCCCACTTATGTAGAAAATGGTGAAAAAGCCCAAAGTCTGCTGATAACTCTTTGTACAGAATTAAACACGAATCCTAGGTGGTGGAGATACCTGTCAGTTGAGACATTGAACTGAGATTCAGTTGCTGAATGATTCTACACTGCAATTTAAAGATTCCCCCCAATATTTAACCCTCAATCCCTAAAGGGATTGTCACAATCCCATTGCTACTCACTGTTCTGCAATACTTATATTGACTACACTTTGGAAAAGCATTTCACAAGCGGCAAAGGACATTATATAGTGCCAGTGATTGTGAATGACACTATAAATACGAGGAGCAGCTTGATAATTACCCAGCCTTTATATGGGCTTGAAGGGAGTAGAAATTACTTCACAGAAGACTAGCCACTAATTCCAGCTCGTGGTACACCTTACCTGGCTGAAGACATGTTGATGTTTAGAGAGAGCTGAGCCAGTGAAGAAATGTTTAACAACATTGAGATCTAAGATCTGGTCTCCAATAGCAACACCGATTCTATGGGTTGGCTGAAAGGAAAAATGAAAGCAGAGATAACCAAAATGAAACTAGATACATACTCAAAGCAGGTAGAAAGTTCCATTTTGAGGACTAGCTCTGGAACAGATACAACTGAGAGTATGATCTGTCTGTGTACAGTATTGTCATTTCTACTATCCTCAATTATTCAAATGTCTGTAGCTGAACATTTCACACAGTCACAGAGAGGCTAGTTAACTATTCATGAGGGTCCCCATGCTGAGCTGGTCAGTAGCAACACACATAGCCCACAATAACTTAGAAATAAACAGAGTGGAACCCAGAAACTCTTGCTCACAGTCCAATATTCCTGCTCAGAAAGTACTATCTTGAGTCATTTCACACATCTCCTTGAAACTCATGATGTTGTACAAAGTACCAGTACCTATCTGATACATCACGTTCACTTGATGCTGTTCTTCTGCAGTCATCATTCTAACAGTCATAAACGATAAGTACCTTTACACCTGACAACGGCAACCTATTGAAAGATACATAAGAAACATTGTCTGACGTATCTTCAGCATCTGACTCTCCCTGTGGGCTTCCTTTGCTTCTTTCCACCTAAACACATACAGTTTCTTGCAGTTAGAGCAGTGTTTCCCCACACTCAACATGCTTCCTTTATGTGATGCCCCCCACAACATTTACATCCTGCTCTGGTTTTAATCGTTCTGCCCACTTTTCTGCAAATATTTACTTTTTTCCCCAGTTTATTATTCTCATTCAGCCTAGAAAGTCTCTCAGTATAAGACAATATCTCACCTCTTCTCCCATGAATACATTTGAGCTAATGACTGACAACCACAGAGCTTCTGCACATGTTGAAATAAACATGCCTACATCTTCTAACTTTGTACTTTTGGTCTTTCCTTAAGGGTTATCGTTCTGCTGTTCATGTATTTTTGAATTTTCTTTTTAGTTTGCTTGCCAATATCTTTTCATGCAACCTCTTTGTTTTCCTAATGTGATTGCAAATGTCACCCTGCATGTTTTATACTGCTCTAGATTTTCTGCAGTACAGGGACGAGCTTCCCCTTTTTGAACCTTGTCCTATTCTACATGCTCTTTAATATCTGAAAACCTTTCCTTATTCTTTCTGTGATTACATTTGTTTTGAGCACTCTCTTTCTACTTGAATTCTTCCCACTGCTCACTGTTTTCACTACTCATTGATCTCCAATAAGATATGATCGAACCACTGCCCTTGACATTTAATGCTACCACCATTGAATCCCACACCATCTACATCCTGGAGGTTACCATTGACCAGAAACTCAACTACACTCACCATATAAATACAGTAGCTCCAAGGACAAGAGGCTGGGAATACTGCAGCAAGTAAATCACCTCCTGACTCCCCAAGGAATAGTTAGGAGTGTGATGGAACATTTTCCACTTTCCTGGATGAATGCAGCTCCATGGACACTCAAGAAGCTTGATACAATCCAGGGCAAAGCAGCCCATTTGATTGGCAACACATTAACAAGCATCCACGCCCTCCACCACCAAAGCTCAGCTGCAGCAGTGTGTACTATTTACAAGATACACTGAAGAAATTCACCAAAGCACCTTCCAAACCCACAACCACTTCCATCTAGAAGGAAAAGAGCACAGATATAGTAGAAATACGATCACCTGCAAGTTCCCCTCCAAGCCACTCACCATCTTGATTTGGAAATATATCATCATTACTTCACTGTGGCTGGGTCAAAATTCTGGATTTCCCTCCCTAAGAGCATTGTGGATCTACCTACAGCACGTGGACTGCAGTGGTTCAAAACGGCAGCTTGTCACTACCATCTCAAGGGCAACTTGTGGGCGGCACGGTGGCACAGTGGTTAGCACTGCTGCCTCACAGCGCCAGAGACCCGGGTTCAATTCCCGACTCAGGCGACTGACTGTGTGGAGTTTGCACGTTCTCCCCGTGTCTGCGTGGGTTTCCTCCGGGTGCTCCGGTTTCCTCCCACAATGTGCGGGTCAGGTGAATTGGCCATGCTAAATTGCCCGTAGTGTTAGGCTAAAGGGGTAAATGTAGGGGTATGGGTGGGTTGCGCTTCGGCGGGTCAGTGTGGACTTGTTGGGCCGAAGGGCCTGTTTCCACACTGTAAGTAATCTAATCTGTAAGTAATCTAATCTAAACTAGGGATGGGTTATAAATGCTTGCCAGCCAATGATGCCCATTGCCCACTTAATGAATTTTTTTAAATATAAATTATCTACAACACCTACAATTGTTTCCAGGCTACTTTTGTCAATCACATCTCAGTTTAGTAACATTGTTTTTGGTCTACTGTGCACTTTTCTGTAACTATTTCAAATCAACTGAATTGTGATAGTGACCATCATTATATTCCCCTTCCAATATCTCTTCTATCTACCCAGCTTCATTTCCTAAAACTAAATCCCTTTCTTCCTGGCCTTGTTATCTTCTGACATAAAATATTTTTCCTGATTGCATGGTCTCTGGTGTTCTGCATTCTCTGTATCTGCTCCACTGAAATATTCCCGGTTAATTTTCAGGTGGAATATTAGCCCCATCGGCCCCACTGTTACTGTCCAATTGCATCATCACTTCTCAGCAATTTGCTGACAGATTTGCTTTTTTCTGTCCCTCTAACTGTTTGGCGGTCTATTGAATACTATTGGCAGTGTGATTTCCCCTTTTTTTTAATTCCTTGGTTCAATTTGTGTGAACTGACGTGATCTTCTCAACTGTCATTCTAGCCATGATTGTTTCTTTAGCCAATACTCTGAGCCCCATGCCCCCATTTTCTCTGTCTCAAAGCAAGGTAGACAAATACAGAGCGGTCATTCCTGGCTTTACTTGAGCCACATTTCACATAAAAGTTGTAAATCATTAACATATTTTCAGCAGTAGTCTTTATTTCCTATAATTTTAAAGATCTTGTTGACTTTTCTGACAATGATTGGTGAAGAAATTTGTCTCCTGATTGCAATCCAAGGTCATCATAACTCTGCTGATAGAGGTCTCTGATCCAGGGCCGGTGAAGGTCAGTGTAGTGTTGGCAGGAACTGCTGGTTCATGACACTGCTTGACTGTGACCCTTGACTTAACTGACAAGTGGATGCCCTTGATCTATGCAATTGTATCATTCTTTAAATAATGTAAATTTCTTCAAACACGCTCTTTTGACCACATTGCTAAACTGTTTTTCGCATGTTTCTGATACTGATTATGGTTTATTTACAATCTTGTGAAATCTCTGGCCAATTGTTATCGCATTTTGAACATCAGGTTCCTGCAGTGGACCTGTTTTGCATCTTCTCGAAAACAGACACTGAGATTTTTCTTCACTGGTTAGAACATGCTCACGATATATTGTCTGCAGTTATGTAGCTTTCCCTTGAGTGCATGTTCACCCTCTCCATAACCTAGCCTTATCCTTGCTCAACCCCTCCGTGTCACGTCCAAAGGAAGTCTATTGTACCATGATGACACTGGCTATGGATCTGTAAACCAGAGGGTCTACGCTGGATAAGCTTTGCAGTATTCTCTCTCCTAGGCCTACACCTCCCACATAGTACTGAGGTGAACTGTCATTTGGCCCCGTTTTTGCGTTGGATGTTAAATCAAGGCATTATTTGTCCTCTCAAGTGGACATCCAAAGATTACATACGACATGGAATCTCATACAATGAAGTTTTCCCTGATTTTCTGCTCAATATTTATCCTGAAATCAATATCATTAAAAACACATGATCATTTACCTCATTGCTGTGCCTGAGGAATGTTCTGACTAATACAATGAGACATTGCTACAATGAGTACCTTTGGGAAATATTTCACTCCGGACTGTGCTGAGACTGAAAGGCGCTATGTAAACACTGTTGAGGAAACTGCATATTATGGTAGACACTTCATCAAATATATCCCCAAACTAAACACACTGATTAGAAAGTGACAAAAACACTGGGGTGTAATCCAGGCACCTTCTGAGAATTTTTACTGCTCAGTGTCACGGGAAAAAAATTACATTAGAAAGCAGTGCTGTACTGCGTGTGTGGTTCACAGCCCAGACGTCAACACTAATGCAAAATACTGCATAAGCGACTCTGTGTTGGAGATCTTAAACAGGGAGTACTGTACTGGCAAGCTCAGCATCTCTATGAAGAGACAGAAACAGAGTTGATGTTTGGAATCCGAGACAGTAGCTGCTGAGGTTCCCTGTCACTTTGAGTTTCTAGGCCACGTATCCACTTCAAACTGAAACTGATACCGCTCCTTCCAAAACTCATCCCCTTCCCCCGCCCCTTTGCGTGAAGTAACTTACGTTATCCGGAGTGGAAAACACACCGAACGGGAGGTTCTGGATCGGAAAATCGGAATGTGCTCCCACTTTCAGGAAGGACATGTTTCGAGTAGACAGGCTGACAGGATGACTGGGAGGGCGCCTCCTTGCCCATGTTTAGCACACAGCTGAACCAATACCAGAGTCAGATAGAGATTCACCGCCCAGATGGAGCTGGTCAATTGACAAGATACAAAGTCCAACCAGACACCAGAACACTCCGCAGTATTTTTAACACGAAATTCTGCTATTCAATCCATTCTGTATTTCTATAATATCGGCACAATCACACTTCCGGATTGAATTTACTTTCCATTAGTTCCATGCGCCATGCAGTTTTCTAAATATTACATCACGGAAACAGGCCACTCGGCCCAAACAGTTCATGCCTCACCCTCTCGAGACTGTTAACATATTCTCTCCTGCACCCTGAGTCCCTCCTTCTACCCAGCTTCAGCGGTGGCGAGTTGCACATTCTCTCCACTCCCTGGGTAAACAGGTTTCTCCCAACTTCCCTATTGGGTTCATTAGTGATTGTCTGTGGCCCCTAGTTTATCACCCTTCAAATAGAAACATCATACTTTCACCAGATTGAGCCCTTTCTTAAAGTGTTGGCTGGACCCAGGCACTTAGGCGGGCAGTGTACGTTACTTGTGCGTATTCTCTCCCCCATCCGTCTTAAACTAAACAACTAGGTTGTGAATGCATTGTGCTGGCATTCTGGTGGCCTCAGGCAGTGTCTGTATTTGCTCTGCTGTCTCTCTCCATATTGTGGTCTGGCGGCCATCTTATGTGTCAAGTGGCCAATTGATGGCTCAGCGGCCATCTTGTATGTCCGTGTGCCTAGTGTCACCTTGCCCCGTGCCATCTCCCACTTCAACAGTAATCTTGGTTTGTTGAATACGTCACCTCAGTTGAATGACACTTTGATCTTTTACTGTACATTCTGTGTCCTATGAACCTTCCCCACTAGCTACCTAACGAAGCAGCAGCACTCCAAAAGCTTGTACTTCCAAATAAACCTGTTGGACTGTAACCTGATGTTGTGTGATTTTAACTCAATCGAAGATCCTCCCAAAAGGGCACGAAGACTTCTAAGTACAAGAGTCACCAAAACACCACCCTCAGGAATGTTAACTCAAGACCAACCACCGTGAAGAGAAGACACCCCAGGACCACTGGGAGAAGAAGACCAGATGATCATCACCACGTGGATCAAGATCTACTGTGATGGTATATGATCATCCAGAGTTAATTTGAAGCACAAGATAGTTGATTAGATTTGTAAGGTAAATTGTTATATTGCAGTGTATTTTGTTATTATAGTATTAATTCTGTTAAATAAATAAATATTATTGTTGTGGTTCTGTTCGCCGAGCTGGGAATTTGTGTTGCAGACGTTTCGTCCCCTGTCTAGGTGACATCCTCAGTGTTTGGTAGCCTCCTGTGAAGCGCTTCTGTGATGTTTCCTCTGGCATTTATAGTGGTTTGAATTTGCCGCTTCTGGTTGTCAGTTCCAGCTGTCCGTTGCAGTGGTCGGTATATTGGGTCCAGGTCGATGTGCTTATTGATTGAATCTGTGGATGAGTGCCATGCCTCTAGGAATTCCCTGGCTGTTCTCTGTTTGGCTTGTCCTATAATAGTAGTGTTGTCCCAGTCGAATTCATGTTGATCTACGTGTGTGGCTACTAAGGATAGCTGGTCGTGTCGTTTCGTGGCTAGTTGGTGTTCATGGATGCGGATCCGCATCCGTGAACACCAACTAGCCACGAAACGACACGACCAGCTATCCTTAGTAGCCATACATGCAGATGACAAGCAACATGAATTCGACTGAGACAACACTACTATTATAGGACAAGCCAAACAGAGAACAGCCAGGGAATTCCTAGAGGCATGGCACTCATCCACAGATTCAATCAATAAGCACATCGACCTGGACCCAATATACCGACCACTGCAACGGACAGCTGGAACTGACAACCAGAAGCGGCAAATTCAAACCACTATAAATGCCAGAGGAAACATCACAGAAGCGCTTCACAGGAGGCTACCAAACACTGAGGATGTCACCTAGACAGGGGACGAAACGTCTGCAACACAAATTCCCAGCTCGGCGAACAGAACCACAACAACGAGCACCCGAGCTACAAATCTTCTCACAAATATTATTATTTATTACTATTAAGAGCCGACTCACCGTTTCTTTGCTAGATATGCGTTAAAACACACTGTGTGGCAGGTACAACAACATCATCTGATATGAGCATTTTATAAATCATTTTTGATACTTTTACCAAATTGTTGAGCTAAATCGTGATATTTCCAGGTGAGGTGGGGTGATTTACTCTCCTCGTTTTACCGCCACGGTCAACAGCAACAAATACTGTTATATCCTTTCCACATGTAGTTATCACACTTCAATTAAACTCAGTTGATCAGATGAAAAATGAAAGTCAGGCAGTTGTAAGATTTGCAGAAGTGAAAGAAAGCAGCATTTTATTACTTATTAAACCTGAGAAAAATAAGAAGATGCAGGATTGCAAAGACCAAAGTCCAACCTACCTTGAGTGATCTCTGATCTTTTAGTTTGACAAAAAACTTTATTCGCAAATTATCTACAAATATACTATAAACAGTTCAAGTTGGTCATTACAGAAAATAAAGTAACAGTATCACATTTGGTACCGTACAGTACAGTCCAACTGCTTAGAGCATTTGCAGCAATGTGACCAGGCACATGGTTTATAACACTGGAGACAGGTAGAACCTGATCACATAGTGACACTTGGTGTTTGTGTACTGAGGGTCTACGCACATCAGAGTGACAGTCAGGTTGAGGATAACATTGGTTACATTCTTCCTGCCTCTATCCAGAGATTTGTGTATAGCTTCCCTGTGGGAACGATCCAGTTTTGACGTCAGGTGAAGTAGAAGCTGGTTTGGGTGACCTCTGTAGCACAGGGAAATGGGCCAGAGCCAGGCTACATATACTAAAACGTGGTGACCAGGTTTACATCTGCCGTGGAGATGGTGCAGCACTCCCACACAGCCAGTTCCTGCATTACCTCAGTGATATGCTCCTGCTAAGTTATAGCACATGGACCCAACCCTTCTGAACCCGAAATGAAGCACATTCAGGCAACATGACCTGATGGCGAAAGGAAGAAAGGATCAGTCAGCCCAGTTCTCAAAGAACATGGCCTCGCTCTTGCCTCAATTTACCTTGACTCCAGAGGCCAGTTCAAACTGGTTGCACATGCTCATGAGTCAGAGCACAGACAGTGGGTCCCAGCAGAAAACAGCTATATCATCCGTGTAGAAGGAGGCTTTGAGCTGCAAGCCTTACCCTCTCAGGCTCGCATCCTTCCTGATAGTCTCAGCAAAAGACTTTATACAACACACAAACAAGGCAGGAGAAAGTGAGTAGCCCTGCCTGACTCCGGATCTGATCGGGAAGCTTTCTCATTCCCACCGATTGAGACTGCCTGACTGATGGCAGTGTAGAATAGTCGGATGTAATTGTAGATTTCCTGCCCAAAGCCCATTTTAGAGAGCACATCCTTCATGTAGGTATGCAATATCCTGCTAAAGGCTTTCTCCTGGTCCAATGACCATTTAAGTGCCCTTAAAGCTGGCATGTCTACTACTGTTGCAGGCAATGCGTTCCACGCCCTTACTAATCTCTGAGTAAAGAAACTTCCTCTGACCTCTGTCCGATATCTATCATCCTGCAACTTAAAGTTATGTTCCCTTGTGCTAGCTATCACCATCTGAGGAAAAAGACTCTCACTGTCCACCCTATCTATTCCTCTGATTATCTTATGTCTCAATTAAGTCACCTCTCAACCTTCTTCTCTCTAACGAAAACAGCCTCAAGCCCCTCAGCCTTTCCTCAAAAGACCTCCCCTCCATACCAGGCAACATCCTAGTAAACCTCCTCTAAACCCTTTTCAAAGCTTCCACGCCCTTCCTATAATGCGGTGACCAGAACTGTACGCAATGCTCCAAGTGTGGCCGAACCAGAGTTTAGTACAGCTGCAGCATGACCTTGTGGCTTCGAAACTCAAACTCTTTACCAATAAAAGCTAACACACCGTACGCCTTCTTAACAATCCTATCAACCTGGGTGGCAACTTTCAGGAATCTATGTACATGGACACCAATATCTCTCTGCTCATCTATACTACCAAGAATCTTACTATTAACCTAGTACTCTTTATTCCTGTTGCTCCTTCCAAAGTGAACTACCTCATACTTTTCAGTATTAAACTCCATTTGCCACCTCTCAGCCCAGCTCTGCAGCTTATCTATGTCCCACTGTAACCTGCATCATCATTCTGCATTGTCCTCAACTCCACATTTATTGTGATCTCCCTCATTCTTCAAAACTTCAGTAAATACTGTCCTACCCGATCCAATCTCTCTTCATTGGTCAGTCCTGCTATCCCAGGATTCAGTGTGGTAAACCTATGTTCCATTTCCTCCATAGCCAGCACATCCTCCTTGGTGAGGAGCCAAAACTGCACACAGTACCCCATGGTTTACACATACATCTGGTCAGGATGGGAGACCCCAGAGCAGACTTGACCTGTGAGTGATAGCCTCAGACAAACGTTTGTGTTCAACATTCAGCAGTGAGATTGGTTGCCAATTCTTTACATTCTCCCAGTGCTCCTCCTGTTTGTAGATAGATTCACACATGCTACTGGCCAGAAGCAAACTCTAGCTCTTCCAGAGAGAGAGGTTTGTCCAGATTCTCCCACTCACTGTTATCTAAGACCTCCGTGATAGATGATAGGAAAAACTCGGAGACTCTCCGTGGGTTTCACGTCATTCAGCCTGATATAAAAAGCTCCTTGTTTCCTCTGTACTGGCAAAGTTGCAGTGTCCTGGAGCTCTCAGTGAATGGTTGTTGTTGTTCCAACTTACTTTTCATCAGCTAGGTTTTGAGCTTGAGAACTAGAGAGCAAGAGATTTGTTATTATTGCAAAAATATGCATCGTTCATAAAAGAGTTATAACTACTACAAAAAGTTTCTTATTCTGTTCTGTAGAATCTTTCTATTGAGGAATAGAAACACAAACAATAGATTGTAATTTTATATCCTACAGAGCTATCGTGCAGTTGCAATAACAAGGACATTTTTAATTCATGCAGGAAGAAAATATTTGCATTGTGAGGCAAAGAGGGGGGTCTGACAACTGAATGGACCCCTATTGTACTTTGGCAGAAAGACTTTAGGTGGTGGTTTTTCCCACTGTGCCTTGGCAGCAGTTGCTCAAAGCTTCAATGTGTCTCTTCACACATAGTCCTCGACCTTGAAATGTGCCAGTCTACAACATTTGGTTGAGAGCAATTCTTTACACTGGAGGACAAACAAGCTTTGTCCAAAGATGAAAGAGCATCTTTCACCGAGTTGATGGTGCTTCAGGCGCAGTTGATGTTTATCTTGATGTGTGCCCCAGGGAACAGACTAAAGAACATAGAGTCCTGTGTCACAAAACTGCTCAGGGTGAATCTTGACAAAAAGCATTGCAACTCTCTCCAAGACTTCTTTGAAAGGTACATTCCAGAAATAGATGCATGACAGTCACTTGCACCTCGCAGCTGTTGAGGGCAGCATGTGATGTTGCACAGAATCTCAGCAAGCCTGAAGGAGCAGACGGGGTACCCTTCTCGCCACCAGTCAAGTTACATCTAGGTGCTTGTTGCAAATTTCGGGCACTGAGGCTTTCTGTCAAAAAGCTTTGACAGTCTGCTTAGGGATGACAGGATCCATCCTCTCCTTTTCCTGCAGGGTCCTGAAAACATTACTTGCTCATCACGGCCTGATGGACTTGTGGTCAAATGTGTTTGCTTTAGCAAACTTCTCTGTGAGGAGCAGGTGAAATGGAATGGTCCAACTACTTGCAAGAGCAACAAGTCCTGCAAGAGATGTTGCAAAGTTCACGGTTATCAGGGCATGCTGCTTTCTCTCTTTGCTTTAAGTTAAAAGTCACATAACACCAGATTATAGTCCAACAGGTTTATTTGGAAGCATTAGCTTTTGGACCACTACTCCTTCATCAGGTAGCAAAACAGCAGGATTATAAGACACAGAACTTATAGCAAAAGATTAGTGTCATGCAACTGAAATGATGTAGTTACACGTGGTGGTGAGCCCCTCTGTTAATTAAACTAAAAAGCTCACGTCGCCTCCTAATCTGTTAAAATATGAGTGACAGAGAACTCCCAAATTTCATTATTTAAAGAAAATAATATCAATATATTCTTTAACTCAAAAAAGTGAACATAAAACAATTATTCATAACTCTAAGCCCCCCCATCTCTTAACTGTTTATTACTTGCCTCCAACTCAATAACAATATTCTGTTTCAATAAAATACTTATTAAAATTACATCAACTTAATTTCAAAACCATACAACGGCTGTTGTCTTCAGTGTCTTTCTTCTTTTGGCTGAAGATCTCCCTGGGGCATCTTCTTTCTTCTTACTGTGAAGATGATTCATATGAATAGGTACCTTTCATAGAGAGTGTTTCAATGTCTTGGGTCTCTGTCTCTCAATGGCAGTTGCTTCATTTGACTTTCAAAATGCTTGCCTTTTTTACATCCCCAACATCAGTTTGTTTCATTGGTTCAATGTTGGCAAAACAATAAGTTCAATCTTGATTGGGTTTTAGTATCTGGGGCATAATTTAAACTGATTGGTCAAATTTGAATTGTTGTCAAAACAACAATCAACTCAGGTATCTATTTCACAGCCAAAATTTACATTTCATGTTACATATTCTCTGGAAATAAAATTCTGCAAAAGCAAATTCATCCTATAGATGTGTGTGTGTGTGTCATATCCATTCATCCATTGTCATAGTGTCTGCTTTGTCTCACCAATGTAGCATGCCTAGGGGCATCCTTGCTTGCAGTGTATGAGATAGACAACGTTGGCTGAGCCACATGAGTACCTGCTGCATACATGTTGGGTGTTGTCTACACGTGTAATGGTGGTATCCATGTCAATACTCTGACACATCTTGCAGTGGTTGCCATGACAGGGTTGTACAGTATTGTGGTTGATGTTGTCCTGAAAGCTAGGCAGTTTGCTGCAAACAATGGTCTGTTTAAGGTTTGGTGGTTGTTTAAAAGGTGAGGAGTGGAGGTGTAGGGAAGGTCTTGTCGAGGTGCTCAACCTCATCGATAATGTGTTGCAGACTGCAAAGAACATGGTCCAGTTTCTCTGCTCCTGGGAAGTACTGGGCAACAAACGTTATCCTATGGTTGCATCCCGTCTCTGTCTCCTGAGTAGGTCATTACGGTTTCTAGCTGTGGCACATTGAAAGTGGCGATCAATGAGTTGAGCATGATACCTTGTTCTTATGAGGGCATCCTTGAGCACTTTCAGGTGTCCATCGCGTTCTTCCTCATCTGAATAGATCCTGTGTATCCTGTGTTTATTATGTTTTAAGTGGAAGTTAGAGAAGTGTAGCATCATGAGGTTATCCATGGGTTTGCGGTAGAGTAAGGTACTGAGGTGCCCATCCTTGATGGAGATGTCAGTGTCCAAGAATGAGACAGATACTGAAGAGTAGTCCATGATAAGTCTGGTGGTGGGATAAAACTTGTTGATATATCACAGTATAGTTGTTTTAGTGATTCTTTGCCATGGGTTCAGAGGAAGAAAATGCCGTCAATATATCTGGTGTATTGTGCTGGTTAGAGGTCCTGTGCAGCAAAGAAGTCTTGCTCGAAACCTGTGTATGAAAATGTTTGGCATATTGGGCTGCAAATCTGGTCCCCATTGCTGTTACATGTGTCTGGATGAAGAACTGGTTGTCAAAGGTGAAAACTTTGTGGTCGAGAATGAAGCAGATGAGTTGTAGCACGGTGCTCGGCAGTTATTGGTATTGAGGACTGAATCTGTTGCAGCGATGCCATCATTGTGGGGAATGCTGGTGTATGATGCTCAACTCTGAGCTGAAAATGTGTTGCTGGAAAAGCGCAGCAGGTCAGGCAGGATCCAAGGAACAGGAGAATCGACGTTTCGGGCATAAGCCCTTCTTCAGGAGAGCCTGGAGAAGGGCTTATGCCCGAAACGTCGATTCTCCTGTTCCTTGGATGCTGCCTGACCTGCTGCGCTTTTCCAGCAACACATTTTCAGCTCTGATCTCCAGCATCTGCAGCCCTCACTTTCTTATGATGCTCAACTCACCAATCACCAGTTCTGATGTGCCACAGCAAGAAACCCTAATGAATCCTCAGGAGACAGAAACGGGATGCAACCAATAGGGTACGCTTCATTGTCCAGTACTTCCCGGGATCAGAGACACTATGCAGTGTTCTCTGCAGCCTGCAACACATTATCGATGAGTATGAGCACCTTGTCAAGACCTTCACTTTGCCTCCACTTCTCACCTTTAAACAGACCATTGTTCACAGTACATTCCCTGTGGCCCTCAATATCACGCGGACCTGAACTCTTTGCTTTAAGGCTGTTGTTGACATACCATCCCTTTGTGGATTCTAGTGTCTGTCACTATTTCATTCCAGGCTGTAGTTGTAGACACCTTTCATCTCTTAACGGGTGCAGTAATCATGCAAGTGTGAGTAGAACAAGAAATGCAAATTTCTTGACACTTTAGAGTTTCAGTGCCTCTTGATTATAATGGCATTTCTACTGTAGCTGTCTTTTTATATTCTATGAATAGAGCAGAGCTGGGCATTTTACGGCCCGCAGGCCATATCCGGCCCTTTGGTCGTTCCTGTCCGGCCCGCATGAGGTCAATCTTAAATTAGAACATAAATGAAAAAGTATTTACACCATGCATGCAATATAACTGTGTTGCTTTTGTTTTGAAAAGGTTGCTTTTTTTATTTATGTATGGATGCACATGCACGTATATGTGCACGTATATGTGCGTGCGTGAACAATTAAAAGTGATGCTTGCTGGCTGCCCTCAAAATGTCAGCTCACGCCAAGACAAGTTACGTCATATCCCACAAAATCGCCAGAAACAGTAAACCGTTTTCTGCTGGAGAGTTTATTAAGGAGTGCTTGTTGGACTCTGCAGAACTAATATGCCTGGAGAAAAAGGAAGCATTTGAGAACATCCCCCTCTCCCGACGTACTGTAACGAGAAGGATTGGGGACATCGCAAGAAATCTGGAGCTTCAGCTGCAGCACAGAGTGATCAACTTTGACTTTTATTCCTTGGCTTTGGATGAGAGCTGCGACGTATGTGACTCAACACAGGTGTCAGGTGGCTCATCCTGGGCAAAATGCTGAAAACTGTATGGGACCTGAGAGAAGAGATTCAAGATTTCTGTGTGAAGAGGGGGAATGGCATTCCACAGCTTTCAGATGCAGACTGGATTGCAGACCTTGGTGTTGCTGTTGATGTGACTGCACTTATGAATGAACTAAATGTGAAACTGCAGTGAAAGGGCCTTTTTGTGCATGAAATGTACAACTTGGTGAGGGCTTTTATGAGAAATTTGCAGCTTCTCTCAAGCCAAATGTACATTCTCACCCACTTGCCAACACTGAAGGAAGCCGCACCTTCAGTTGATCACCTCCACAGGTACTCATCTATGTTAGAAGCACTGCATGGTGAATTTTCAAGGCAATTTCAAGACTTTAAAAAGGTTGAGAATGAAATGCACATGATTTTTTCCCCCATTTACATGCAATGTGGAGAATGCACCTAGTGATGTTCAGCTTGAACTCATTGACCTGCAGTCTAACACACTTCTGGCAGAGTACTTAGGTCAGTCTCACTGCTTGATTTTTACTCTTCCCTCAAAGAAGAGAACTTTCCACACATGAGGAGGCATGCTCAGAAGATTCTAGTCCTCTTTGGATCTACCTATATAGGCGAACAGACGTTCTCAGTGATGAAGTTCAACAAATCCAAATACAGATCCTCTATCACTGATGATCACCTCTCAGCTGTCCTTCACATATCCACTTAGACATTCAAGCAGAAATGAACTGAAAAACATCAAAAGCACTTATTGCTTTTTGTATAGATTTGTTTGATGTTTGTAATACTGAACAATAATGAAACAACTTTTCATTATTGGTTTGTGAGATTAACATGTTAAAAATAAAATGAAATACTGAAATTATTGTTTTTACTGTTTATTTCTTCTATATTTGACCTACTCCACAATTTCATATCTTTATTGTAACAGAATATCCTTATTCTTTTGATTATAAGTTTCAGTGCAAAATGATATAATTTAGCATTTTTTACAATGGGAGAAAATGAATACTGAACAGAATTATGTTCAACTTATTGTTGGTTCTGTCCTCCAACACAACTCAGTTTTCTCATGTGGCCCCTTGAAAAAATTAATTGCCCACCCCTGATATAGAGGGTGGCATGGTGGCTCAGTGGTTAGCACTGCTGCCTCACAATGCCAGGGACCCAGGTTTGATTCCAGCCTTGGGTGACTGTCTGTGTGGAGCTTGCACATTCTCCCTGTATCTGAGTGGGTTTCCTCCCACAAACCGAAGATCTGCAGATTAGGTAAATTTGCCATGCCAAATTGCCCATAGTGTTCAGAGATGCGTAGTCTGAAGTAAATGTAGAGTAATAGGGTAAGGGAATAGGTCTGGAAAAGCACAGCTGGTCAAGCAGCATCTGAGGAGCAGGAGAATCGACATTTCAGGCATAAACTCTTTATAAGGAATTTAAGCCTTCAACAACGATTCTCTTTCTGGATCCTCCACTCCACACTAGCAACCATGCATTGTCACCTACTCTACCTGCAGTCAGCCTTGCCTCAGCTCAGGGCCACTCTCCACGAGACCTGCAACAGACCTCTGCTGTTCTACATCCTCAGAGGATTTTATACGCTCAACAAACAGTTCTGCCCCACCATATCAGACATAAAAGAACAAACTTTCACATACTTACCTCGATACATGGATTTCTTTGACCATTTCAGAGCCTTCTCCTGGCTTCTGGAACTGATCAGATGCCATTAGCCACGCGGCCACTCCTTCCACAATCGCCGCAGCGAATGATGACATCACTTCCACCCCACCACCCCACAGACCATAGCCACTGCCAACCACACCACCTCCGCGATTGCTGTCCAGACAACCACCTCTGCGATTGCTGGGAAGATAACTGCCTCCGTGACCACCACAGGATCCACCACCGCTGTTAGATTCACTGTCTCCAGCACAGACTTGATCCTACACTGCACGTCACTTCCACGCCACTTCATTTTGGGCGGCACGGTGGCACAGTGGTTAGCACTGCTGCCTCACAGTGCCAGAGACCCGGGTTCAACTCCGGCCTCAGGCGACTGACTGTGTGGAGTTTACATGTTCTCCCCGTGTCTGCGTGGGTTTCCTCCGGGTGCTCTGGTTTCCTCCCACAGTCTAAAGATGTGCAGGTTAGGTGAATTGGCTATGCTAAATTGCCCGTAGTGTTAGGTAAGGGGTAAATGTAGGGGTATGGGTGTGTTGCGCTTCGGCGGGTCGGTGTGGACTTGTTGGGCCGAAGGGCCTCTTTCCACACTGTAATGTAATGTAATCTAATCTTAAACCTCCATTAATCACCCCCAAGTTGCCGCCGCAGTTACTTCCACCCCCAAAGATATCCCTCACCAGGACCCGGATGGCTCCATCGCCTACATCACTTCCACCACCAGTGACGTTAATCATTGGGAACCAGTCCGCAACGTCACTGCCATCACGTGATGTAACTTCCGCCCCCACGGACACTGTTATAGGCCTCACATCCACCCACATGGTGAGTATCACTTGCACTAGTGATATCACTCCTGACCTTATAATCTTGCCCACTTAAGTGACTATCTCCACCCCCACACCTAGCTCCAGCCCCATTGAAGGTCCTACCTCCCCACCCTGCCGTGTCTTTACTAATCTCCCAGATCTTCCTCTCACTGAAGATGAATGTTTAGTCCTCAGCGAAGGCCTCAATTTCATCCCACTATGCTCATGGATTAATGAGTTGGGCACACGTCACAACCTTGAACATTTCTTCCGCAGCCTCCACCTCTGGGCCCACTTTTTCAATCAAAACACCCACCCACTAAGGACCCCGTTGCCTGCCTCCAACACACCCCATCCAGGCTTGCTACCCACCCTCGATCTCTTCATTTCTAATTGCCACCGTGACATCAACCGCTTCAACCTGTCAACCCTCCTCACCCAGTCCAACCTCCTGCCCTCACAACATGCAGCCCTCCACTCCCACCCCAACCTCACCATCAAACCCACCGACAAAGGGGGTGCAATGGTAGTAAAAGCTCATTCTTGATGAAGGGTGTATGCCCGAAACGGTGATTCTCCTGTCCCTCAGATGCTGCCTGACCTGCTGTACTTTTCCAGCACCACACTCTCAACTCTGATTTCCAGCACTTGCAGTCCTCACTTTCTCTTAGGGGAACAGGTCTGGGTGGGATTCTCTTTGGATGGTTGGCGTGTACTTGTTGGGCCAAATGGCCTGTTTCCACGTATAGGAATTCTACGTGGGTTACATGGGCTTATCAGATGATTACAGCAGCCATTTTAACAAAGCAGTGCCCTTGTTAAAAGCATTTTTTAGTCCATGGAAGTCTTAGGTATAAATGTCAAATGAGGAACTTTGAATATGGATAGTGATCGCCACAATGGAAACCAACAACAATCTTGCTATCAATCCCTGTGGAACACTACTTCCTGTCTTTTGTTAGTCTAACTATAGGTAACTCTTGTTCCCTGCTTTCTATTTTTTTTCTCTTTTTTTACCCGAGTGGCCAGTGACAAGCAGTGCCCTTCACAAAAAAGGGCAATGCTGTGTGAAATCTCCTGTTCATTTTTTTTTTCCTTTAACCCCCACACTACCACCTAAGTGCGGTAGTGCTTATTTTTTTTCCCCAGCACCCATGGTGTGTGTGTGTGCAGGTGTGAGACACAGTGAAAGACACAAGGTGCACAAATCTTTATTCAAATTCCACCACCAGGAAGATAGGAAAACACCCGGGTGGCCAGTGACAAACACTGCCCTTCACATCAAAGGGCAGTGCTGTGTGATCAAAACAGTGAGGGGGAGGGTAGGGACTAAATCAAAATAGAGTTGGAGGGAGAAATTATGTACTCCACTCCCTGCGGCACCCACCTCTCCCTGAACAACTCCAGGGTGTTGGTCGACACCGCGTGCTCCTTCTCCAAGGACACCCGGGCTCTAACGTAACCGCGGAAGAGGGGCAGGCAGTCGGCCCTAACGACCCTCTCCACAGCCCGCTGCCTGGACCTGTTGTTGCAGTAAGCTTATTATTGATCTATTTGATCTCTGAATTCTAAATATCTCAATCACCTGACGAAGGAGCATCGCTCCGAAAGCTAGTGTGCTTCCAATTAAACCGGTTGGATTATAACCTGGTGTTGTGCGATTTTTAACTTTGTGCAGGAACTGGTTTGGCTGCTATAGCCACTATAGTTATTAACTGACCGCGTAATACTTATTTACTGCTAAATGATGTTCCTATGCCGATGCTGCCCTTGTTCAAGGTGACAATTCTCACGGGCACCAGTGTATGGTAGTTTTTATAGGTTTAACAACGTATGACAATCGTAGGTGCAATATATCATGCAGCCATCAGTTACTAGTTATTATCACATCTTGGAATGCTTATTGCACTCCAGAGATTCCACACACAAGTGCTCATTAGTTTCCTGTTGTCCTCTACTACTACTGCAGACAGTGAGAATGTGGAACCACCTAACACAAGGCATGGTTGAAATGAATAGTAGCAACATTCAGAACAAGCTAGATAAGAATTTAATGGGAGGGATTATTGCAAGGGAAGATTTAAGTGAGGTGTAAACACTGAAATAGACTGTGTCGTAAATACTATTGTAAACTTCCCAGACTTAATTTATTAGCACTTTCATAAATGGCTAATAAGTTAATATCACAAATATATTGTATACACATGGCAGAATGATCATTTATATGGACCTACCTTAAAAGCTGATGGTCAACTCTATCTTGTTCACTTTTAAGTTAAAGCAAATCACAAAATTTTACATTACCAATTTGAATTTTATTCATACATTTTTAATAAAAATCATGTCTGGATAATGCACATTTACATCATGTATTATACAGTATAGCTGGGCCAGCCTGGATTAATAAACTTTTTAAAATTTAAACAACCCAGGTTTTCATAATCATTCTTCATTTAAATTCCTCCAGCTAATACAGTGCAATTTGAATTCCTACCTCTAGAGCATTTGATCTGGCTTTTACATGACTACTTCAGTAACATTACATTACTACTTTTCATGAATTCATGCAGTATCTTAAACATAAAATAGCCCAGGATACTTTATAGGAATGTTGTGTGTGACATGGTAACAGGACTTACAGCAGATTAAAAGATGGGTAGAGATTTACCCGATTTCAAGTTTACATTTCTTTCCTGACAGTCATCAGTTCTTCCAAGTCAGGTCCTGCACGTTGCATCTATGCTTATCATAAAAGCAACCAATCTGTAGAATTACCTAGTGCTATACAAGTGCTGAATACAAAAAGTAATAGGGGATCCAAACACTTATTAATGCTGGAGAATGGCAGCAAAAGTATTACAAAAGCTTTACTTTGGAGGCATAAGCTGACAAATGGTGTAAAGACAGTTGAGAAACTAAACAGTGAAAAAAAGATCTGTATTTAATTAGCATCCTTCAAAAGGATATCCTAAAGCACTTTTTACAAGCAAATACATTTGAAATGCAGCCACTGTAACACAGTAGGCACTGCAGTAGCCAATTTCTGCACAAGATGCCACAAACAGAAATTAAATCTGTTTGTAAACATAATATCTAAACAAAATAATGCTGGAAGAGTATACATTTGGTAGGTCAGAGGTAAGATGTACTCTGCCATTAAAATAGGTACATTTACATGCTATCAAAAAAAAAAGCAGTTTAAATTTCCTTACAGGAAAATAGCAAATTCCACAAGTCTTTTCAGCAAAATTTGCATGTTTATGGTAGAAGTGACATACGACAAAACTGACAATTACTTGCAAGTCCTGACTGAGGTTAGTTGGAATTCTTACTGTCTATTTCAATGCCAGTAAAGCCACCATACCAGACCAAATATAAGACTAAAACTAAAATCAAAAGTTTATTTACAAGTATTATACAGAAGCAAAAATACACAAAAAACTAATACAATATTTGTCTTATGCAAAAAGAATGCTTGCAAAGCCCAAATTCCTTGTTTGTTTCAGTAGCTTTCAGAGTATCGATTATTGGAAATTGAGAATCATTCACCAACTCTCCTCAAGGCAATGTCCAACTTAATTGATTCTTCTCAATGATCCATTGATATCAACTATTAGCTACTTCTTGCAAACAGCATGTCAACAGTCAATCTCAACCAATCCTAATTGGATGTTCAACTTATTTTTATACTCTTAAATTGGCTTAAAGAAAAAATAATAGCAGAGCTGTTTAGAGGGAAACAGGTCAATAAATTTTATATTTTGCCAGGAATGGGAACAATTCCTCAATTGAAATGTCAACTCCAAATTTGGCAGATACCTAATGCCTTTTGAAATGAGCAATACTTTGATAAGCTGCTAAAACCTAGCTTCTGTACAGTACTCTGTAAGCAGCTGGGCTCTGGACTGCAATTTGAAGTTCAGTAGGAAGACTGTGACCTTAATAGTAATTTCTAAAATACATTAACCTTGGCTATCTACAGTTATATAAAAATATAATACAGAAATCACATTTTCGGAAAGTGAAATTTTACAAAATACATAATCACACTCATGCTTGCCTTCAAGTTGAAACTGACTGCAGAGTAATCAGATACATTCGAAAGATGGCTGCTTAGACAATGAAAATCCTTTCAAGACTTGATATTCAGATCAAATGATATCCAAGTGAATTCCCATGAAATGTACTTATTGTTATTTGTGGAAGCACCGATTGGTATGCCAGAAAATAAATCAAATAAAAAACATATAATTTGAGAAATTGTTTAATGGTGGGTAATGCTGTTGCTTTGGAAACATGTTAAAATCAGGTTCATGTCAATGACCTTAGCAAGAGTTTGACATAGTGCTTCAGTTTTCACATCAAACATGATGTGCTTGGATAAGGGGGACCTGTCAGATCGGAATGCTAAAACAAAACAGAACCGATTTTAAGGAAGTTTTGAGAACCTGAATGCAGAGTGCTTTTAAATAGACAGGCAGACAAAATGCTCTTCTGGTCTTCAGAGCTGGATTTGTGACCACATGGCTAGAGATTACAAATCACAGTGGTGATTTACTGATCTGAGACTTTATTCCCTATACTGAAGTAAAATGTTAGAATAACCTAATAATTTGATACTACTGCTCAGAAAATGGCAAAACAAAACCTTGTTGCTATCGTGTTGTTCCACAGGTTATGATACAATACACCTGTTTTTTCTTAATATTGTTCTAAAGATTTTACTTCAGGATGGCATAGGCTGAATTGCTAAATGCTCCTAAGTCATTCAACATTATTTCTGGAGATGCTAGAATCAGAATAAGTATTCAATTTAGGGAGGAACGAAAGAGTGGGTTGAGGTTCCTGCTCATTATTCCAGCTGCAAAATATACATAGATGCAGCAAACAAGAATGGGCTTGGCTGTTATATACTTGACTAGGTCACTGTATCTAAACCTCCAGAGTCATAAGACAGACAGCCAGCCATTGCTGACTACAGAATCATGCTTAAACATTACTGATCACTTACAGGACTGTGTCAGTGGGAAATAAAGAAAAGACGCCTGCTGCTTTCAACTTGCTATTTAAGTTGTTTTACTTTGTTGCTACTTCAAATCAACATTATCACCTGAAATAAAAACTCCCACCATCATTACTTCTTTCCAACATTGCACATGTTTAGTTCATATTTTTATTCAGTCCCCTCGAAACAAGTGTGACATAGCCAAGTGCTCAATGTCAAGATTTCCAGGAAGAACATCATAAGGCTCTATTTTTGACCATAATTGTTTAAATCAACAAGCCATAAAATGCATTATAAAGAATTAGGGAGTTAAACCCTAGTGCTTAAACCAAATCCCCCTATAAGCACCAAACCAAAAAAATTGGCAAAGAATATTGTTTCAGAGTAACTAACATGAACACTTTAAAATACAATCCTCTTTGAATATGTATCCACATGAAATACACTTCATTGTTGGTTTAGTAGCATTATGAACTGGTCCACATTTGCAAAGCTTAGTTACACAAGTCAAAAACTACATATAATGGTTTCTATACTGGATACAATCTGTAGGGTTTAGTAACTAGTGAATTTACTCACATACAAAAATAATTAGAAACGTCATCATGAAAATGGATGATGGCAGGGTGTATGAAAGGAATATTTCGACCAAAGTCCCATATGCATATATTGCTGAGAAAAGACATGCTGTTCAGACATTTGTCTCATCAGGACAATTGCAAGAATGTCAAATTGTCAAAACAATTCAGACAGCAGGAGAAACATATGTTGATTGACTGACAAATTGACTCTGATTGGCTGAGAAAGCAATGATAGGGTCTCCAAGCCCCTAGATAATTTAAAATGGGCAAGGCTTGAACATGTATTCCTTTTCTTTTCCCCTGTGCAACATGGCTCCCTGAGGACTGCTATAAGTAACATACATTATGCATTGGGACCATTTCTCTGCAGAGAAAGGGAATATTCCCAAGCCTTGCTTTGAATTACCCATGAGTCTGGGACACCTACAGTCATGGCCAGGAATGACTTGCCAAATAAAGCAACATCCTTTTTGCCTGGAATACAAGTTGACATTCATATGGATATAGGTTTGCTTGCTGAGCCGCAAGGTTCATTTTCGGATGTTTCGTCACCATACTAGGTAACATCTTCAGTGAGCTTCCAGACGAAGCACTGCTAATGATTCTTGCTTTCTATTTGTGTTTGGGTTTCTTTGGGTTGGTGATGTGATTTTCTCTGGTGATGTCATAGGAAATGACTTCACCATAGAAAATCACATCACCAACCAGAAGAAACCCAAACACAGAAAGCAGGAATCAACAGCAGTGCTTTGTCTGGAGGCTCACTGAAGATGTTACTAGTATGGTGATGAAATGTCTGAAAATGAACCTTCCAGCTCAGTGAGCAAAACTACATTCAGAACCTCAATCTGAGCTACAAATCTTCTCAAAACTTACTGACATTCATATGTTTGTCCTGATGTGTGAAATAAAAAGCTTTGACAATATGTCTCTCTTTGCAGCAATATTTAAAATTCTGTACTACCAAACAACAGGCCTATATTTATTTCAAGGCACAGATTGGAATTTGCGACTGCAGATTTTCTTTTTTTGTTGTTTTGCCAAACAATCAGTAGTTTTCCTTTATAACTTTATTTAATCAAAATTAAGACAGTGAATAAACTAAAACACAGCACTATTATCAACTGGTATTTGATTTATGTTTAGGGTTAAGCCTTATTGTATTTTCTGACCAAATGTATGGTGCAGCATTGATGCATATATTCAGGGCAAAATTCATAAACCATAATAATTTATGTACATAAATATGTAATGAGATGGAGCAGCAAACAAGCTATGATGCTAACACACGGGCCCTTTTCATGACTGGAACAAATCAGTGATTAGAGTAGTTACTGATAGGCCCATTTGGGACACTGTCTTGAAAGAAGGTTATGCTACTGAGAAAGGCCACATTCACAAAAGGAGGAAAAGGCAAATTTGAAACATGCATAATATGGAAAAACCCTGCCCTTCAACACCTACTTTCTTTTAAAAATGAGCTCAATAATTAACTAAGATTAAAATGGCTGCAAATGGACTTGTTCTTAAACAGCAATTTTCCAAACACAATATTTAAAGAAAAGTGAAAAGAACATTTCACTCTGTTCTCAAATTCTATTGTTCGTGGCATGCATGATTTAAAGTTCTAAGTAAGTACAATGCTCCAAATTCCCAAAATGAACTACAAAGCTCAGCTTATCTTCTCCGCTGTTTAATTAGGTTCACGTGGTTTAAAAGAAAAAATTTAATGTAAGTAGCAGTTCAAATCTTCTGGATCTTCTCTCCAACTACAACAGGATTTTCTTTCCTTATCTTTTCAGCAGCGTCAGCTTTGTAATCATAAGGACAACTGTGTTTATCAGAATAACGATGTAATCCACAGAACAAATTTCCACATCTGCAATCAAATCCTGCAAACAAAAACAGAGTTAGAACATGTATCCACTTTAAATTTAAGAGTTGGAAAAGCAAATCCTTATGTCTGACACTGTTACTTCACGGATACTGTAAGATTATAAGGTCTATATTGCCTCTCTCCCTCACTACATTTTATTCTTCAAGTTTCTTAATTTTAAAAATGTTAATTGTATTTATGAAATGTCCTGGGTCATGCTAAGTGCTACACAAAAATTAATAGGAACAGAAGTAGGTAATTTGGGTGCCTTGGTCCTGTTCTGCTAAATCGATAACATCATCTCTGATTGATTGTGGCCTTCATTCCATTTTCTATCTGCACCTCCTTGCCCCACAAAAGCCTTTGACTCCTTTGTCGATAAAACATCTATCTAACTCATTATTGAATATGCTAAATGCTCCAGTCTCCACCGTTCTCTCAAGAGAACTGCATAAATAACTAAGAAATTCTTTCCAAGCTCCAGCTGAAATGGGAGACCTCCTATTTTAAACTGTGCCTCCTAGCTCTAAACACATCAAGGAGAGGAAACACACTCCCAGAATCTAGAGTCGAGTCCTTTCAGGATGTTGTACTTATCAATCAGATAGCACCATTTTCTCTAAGCTCTAATAAGCAAACGTTCAACCTTTTCAAATAAAGGCAAATCCTTCACATCAAGGAGTCGTCGACTGAACATGCTCCCAATGCAAATATATCCCGGCTTAAATAATGTGTACTGTGATCACTTGGCCTCAATGCCTTATATAGCTGTAACAAAACTTTCCTACTTTTATACTCTACTTCTTTGTAATTAATAGCAGCACTCAGATGCCTTCCTAAATACTGCATTTGCATTCTGGCATCTTGCGAATAATGTACAAGGATACCCAAATATACTGAGTTCTGCACTCTTTTTCTATTCATCCCACCAAATGCAAAGCCTCACATTTTCACATCTTATAATTCATTCAACCTGTCTATATATCTTTGCTAATGTTTGTCTTCAAAACAATAGTTTCCAACCTATCTTAGTATCATCAGCAAATTTAGCAACAATACATTCAGCTCCTTCATCGAAGTCATTGATATATTCCTTTACTGTCTGTCTCTTTGTATCCTCCTCACAACTTACTTCCTTAGTTATGTATCATCAGAAGATTTGGCTGCAAGATAGCCCCTTCATTCATGTCATTTTTATACAGATTCTAATTAGATGAGGTCCCTCTAATACTCCACTAGTTAGTTAAAAGTCTGCCAACTCAAAATGGCCTTTTTATCCTTACTATTTCCTATTAGCCAGGCCTCAATCCATGCTAATAGATCACCTGCAACATGTGTTTACATCCATAGGAAATTTTCACAATACCAAACAAATTTAAGAATAACAAAAAGATGGGGTACTGGGCTAATGGTCGGATACTTGGTAGTGTGGATGAGCAGAGGGATCTTGGTGTCCATGTACACAGATCTCTGAAAGTTGCCACCCAGGTAAATAGTGCGGTGAGGAAGGCATATGGCGTACTGGCTTTTATTGGTAGAGGAATTGAGTTCCGGAGTCCTGAGGTCATGATGCAGTTGTATAAGACTCTGGTACGGCCGCATCTGGAATATTGTGTGCAGTTTTGGTCGCCATACTATAGGAAGGATGTGGAGGCATTGGAACGGGTGCAGAGGAGGTTTACCAGGATGTTGCCTGGTATGAAAGGAAAATCGTATGAGGAAAGACTGAGGCACTTGGGGCTGTTTTCACTAGAGAAAAGAAGGTTTAGGGGTGACTTGATTGAGGTGTACAAGATGATTAGGGGGTTAGATAGGGTCGACAGTATGAACCTTTTCCCGCGTATTGAGTCGGGTATTACAAGGGGGCATAGCTTTAAATTAAGGGGGGGTAGATATAGGACTGATGTTAGGGGTAGGTTCTTCACTCAGCGAGTCGTTAGTTCATGGAATGCCCTGCCAGTAACAGTGGTGGACTCTCCCTCTTTATGGGCATTTAAGAGGGCATTGGATAGGTATATGGAGGATAGTGGGTTAGTGTAGTTTAGGTGGGCTTGGATCGGCGCAACATCGAGGGCCCAAGGGCCTGTACTGCGCTGTATTCTTCTATGTTCTATGTTCTATAAATATAGCATCAACCCACTCCACTTAAAAAAACCCAACTTGTTATAGTCTCAAAAAATATAACTCCAAAACTTCTGTCAAGCATAAATTCCATATTACAAAACTATGTTGATGCTGCCTGATCAAAATGCCTTATCTCAAATAAGGTATTCTAGTATCTCCTAGTGACAGATATTGTACAAACCTGCCTGCAGAGTTATACAACACAGAAATGGACTCTTCAGCCCAATTTGTCCAAGCCAACTAGGTTTCCTAAACTGAACTCATTCCATTTGCCTGCATTTGGCCCACATCCTGCTAAATCTTTCCTACCCATATAACTGTACAAACACATTTTAAAATGTCACAACTTTACTCGTCTCTACCACTTCTTCCAGCAGCTCATTTCAAACACACACCACAGAGAAAGTTGTCCCTTTGATCCCTTTTACAGCTTTCCCCTCTCAGCTTAAACATATGCCCTCTAGTTTTGGACTCCCCTGTTCCAGAGAAAAGACCTTGGCTATTCATCTTATCTCATGATTTTATAAATTTCTGAAGGTCACTCCTCAGGTTCCTATGCTTCAGGGAAAAAAAAAATCCCAGCCTATCCAGCCTCTCCTTACAACTCAAGCCTTCCAATCTCAATAATATCCTTGTAAATCTTTTCTACATCCTTTCCAGTTTAGTAACATTCTTCCCATATAAAAAGGTAACCAGAAGAATTATATGCAGTACTCCAAATGTGGCCTTACCAATATCTTGTACAGCCATATCATGTAGTCCCAACTCCTATACTTCGTGCTCTGACGTACGAAGGCCAACAGGCCAAATGCCTTTTTCTCCACCCAGTCTACCTGTGATGTTAGTTTCAAAGTTCTGTGTATTGTGATTGGTAGGTGGTCAGCTAGGTGAATCTCAGAAAATGATTGGACCAGGTTAACAGCCCCAGAGTTCTGGCTGACAGATAAACAGGAGTGTCATCGCAGTTAGGCGGTAATGTGGGGGAGAAAAGAAAAAGGAAAAAAGAAAAAAACAAGAAAAAATTAAAAATAAAATAAACAGGAGTGTCACAGGTTCTGTTCACACACTGAGCCAGATCTGGGCTAACTGGATCATGTCACGTACTACGCAAGTTTAAATTAAGGGTGACTTGGTGCTGGTGAAATAGCTCCATGAAGGTCGGCATCCCATGTGCCTGCACCCCTAGGTCTCTGTATGAAAATGACATGAATGATGGGACTATCTTGCAGCTATATCTTTTGATGATACATAACTAAGTGAGGAAGTAAGTTGTGAGGAGGATACAAAGAGACAGTAAAGGGATATATCAGTGACTTAGATGAAGGAGTTGAATGTATTGTTGCTAAATTTGCTGATGATATAAAGATAGGTTGGAACTTTCCAGGGCTCTATCATTAACTGCACAAGCGCTGCCCTGGTTTGTCTTATGAAAATGCAATACCTCATATTTATCTATTAAATTCTGTCATTCCTCAGCTCACTGGCCCAGTTGGTCAAGATCCCATCGCACTCTTAGATAACCTTCTTCACTGTCCACTACACCAATTTTCATGTCATCTGCAAATTACTAACCATGCCTCCTATATTCTCACCCAAATCATTTATTTAAATGACAAACAATAAAGGACTATGATTTCCTGTTTTCTGCCTCCCTCCTTTCTTGAGGAGGCATTTGTCAGTCTTTAGCTCTAGCTTTCCCATGACATTCCCTCCAATGATATTGATTGTGTCAAGTTTCTCTTTTGCCTCATTTTCACTTGTTCAAAGCCCCCGACAGTCTCTCATATTACACGATTTCCTCATTTCTCGCCTTCTAAGGGACAATTGCTTGCTTTAGCAAATTTTCCTTTTCTAAATAAGTATGCAGGCTTTATTGTCTGTTTTTATATTTCTTGATTTTTTTTCACTCACTAATTTCTCCCCGGTCATCTTTCTTTGGATCCTCAAACTAAGTAATTTGAAGTACAGAGAAAACCACATCATCAAATATTCCCAGGGCAGTTATAACACAAATTACATACAGAATTATACACCCTCAACATTGTTGTAAAAGCTCCCCTCAAGAATTACCAACTCTCTTGGAACATGCAAGAATAAAAATCAAGATAGGGTGGAGACAATATTGAACCAAAAGAGTTATAATACAGACAACTATGAAGCCATGGCAGGCAAGGTGCAACAATGCATAGCAGCAGTCATACAGCAGTATGCACTTTGACTAGGGTCACCTGAATTTTGTAGGTCAGAAAAGAGAAATAATCTGCCCAAAACAGACAGACATTGGGGCAT
Source organism: Chiloscyllium plagiosum (assembly GCF_037043375.1). Classification (NCBI taxonomy): domain Eukaryota; kingdom Metazoa; phylum Chordata; class Chondrichthyes; order Orectolobiformes; family Hemiscylliidae; genus Chiloscyllium; species Chiloscyllium plagiosum. The sequence continues at coordinate 38,995,494 of NW_028270177.1, forward strand.
CAGAAACATTGTGCTAGGAGATTGCAAGTAAGAAAAGTTGAGGGGGCAGACATAGATCTTCATAAAAAGTCTCTGGATAAAAGTGAAGATAGACAAGGAAGCAGGCAGGGATAGCTGTATGGACAACCTCAATATTACAAAGGAAATTGATGAGCCCTTCTCTTATGCTGGAGAAGAGGTTGTGGTTTTCTTTGATTTCCTTGTTAACACTGGAGTGTAAAACAGTCAAGAAATGACAATTAAATAACTTCATGTAATACAGTATTATTTCCATGCAAGTTCACAGTGCACATATCCAAACACATTGTTTATCAAGTCATTCTACAACTTCAAGGTTATAGTATGCCAAACAGAATTGGTGCATCAACAAACAGAGCCATGGATTGATAGCAAATGTATAATTTTAAGAAACTCAATTCACGCAAGGATCAGCCAGTGGGGATGACAGAACATTAGGCTATTCCATTACCTGGTCAAATGCTATCAGTAGCATTAACAAAGTAACAAATTCCTATCTTGCTCCACTGGCTGACACACAGGCCACAATTAATCACCATGACAGAAGTTTAAAAAAATTCTAAATAAAGTTATAGCCGAGGTAGTGACTTAATGCCAACTTAAAGTAGACATATAACAGTAAGTTAATAAGATGGTAAATTAGACCAATGAAAATTTCAAATCAGCAGTAAAGCAATCAGCATTCCAGCACCAAAACATGCCCAATCAGATACTCTTATCTATTCTACATGTACACATCCTACACACTGAATCCAGTCCAGCAGACAATACTGACCTGTCAGTCCTACTTTTTTCCGGCAAGTAAAACAACGATTCTTCTTCTGCTTGGGTTTTTCAGGAGACTTGTCCTGCCCATCAGAGGACGTTTGTGCAATTTCTTCAGATAAGGAAGCTTTAACATAATTAATTATGAACTTAGTTATCAAACATCCAATTTCTGATTGTTACTTAAGCCACAAACAAATTGTCAAAGAAAGACAAGACTGAAGGCTCAAAAAAGGAGAGCTGTACTATTGCTGGGGTAGTGTTTTGTCAAGCTTATACAATCAGCGTGGCAGGGAGGTCATTAAAACCAAAAAGGTGTGGGGGCATGGGAGATCACAGGAGATAGGATATAGTAAAGGGGAAAAAGAAATAATACAAAGGGCAATAATTTAAATGACGATTACCAGAGTGTGACAGTGAGTGAGAAAACTGACAGTCCTTTGGAGTGCATCAGCAGAAAGGACTAGAAATTGCAAAAATTTTTCTTCAAACCATTTAAGGCCCTGGATCTGAATGCATACAAGTATTTTTAATAAAAAAAAAGGGATGCATTCCTGTTGCACACACAGATATTATGGAGACATGGTTGAATGGTGACCAAGAATGGGATCTTAATATTGAAGGACATTTAACCTATTGGAAAGGCAGAAAGCTAGAAAAAAGGTGCCAGAGTAGCTCTGTTAATTAAGAACGGTGTTACTTTAATACCGAGGATGACCTTAGTCTGGTTACAGATAGAAAATAATAAGAGGTAAGAAACCACCTTTGGGTATAATTTATAGATCCCTAACACTTACACATAGGAAGGGGCATACAGGAAGTAAATCAGGCACATAAAAAAGGGTCATGCAGACAAAGTCACCTTGCCTTTAGATTGGTAGAAGTGAAAAGAGTTGCAAAATGTTTCTTAGGACAGCATGTTACATTGCCTGCTTCCTGGTTTTGGCTATTTTAGACTTGGTAATATGCAAGGAGACAAGATCAATCAATAACTTCACATGAAAGGAGCTTCTTGGTGACAATCACAAACACAATAGAATTGAATGTTTAGTTTGAATAGAAAAGTGGAGGGCCAAAACTGGTGTTTTAGAACTAAATGAAGATGACCATTAAGGTATGAAAGCAGAGCTGGCTAAGATGAACTGAGAAACTAGATTATAAAGGTAGGATAGTACAGTGGCAGACTTTCAAAGAGTTGTTTGAGAACATGCATTATCCATGGCTAAACAAGGAACTTAAAGTCTGTAGATTAAATTTTCAATGTAATACTGAAAGCATTAGAAGATCAGAGGACTGGATTAACTTCAAGAATCACAAAAAGTGGGCAGCACGGTGGCACAGTGGTTAGCACTGCTGCCTCACAGCGCCAGAGACCTGGGTTCAATTCCCACCTCAGGCGACTGACTGTGTGGAGTTTGCACATTCTCCCCGTGTCTGCGTGGGTTTCCTCCGGGTGCTCTGGTTTCCTCCCACAGTCCAAATATGTGCAGGTTAGGTGAGTTGGCCATGCTAAATTGCCTGTAGTATTATGTGAAGGAGTAAATGTAGGGGAATGGGTCTGGTGGGTTGCGCTTCGGGTCGGTGTGGACTTGTTGGGCCGAAGGGCCTGTTTCCACACTAAGTAATCTAATCTAAAAAAGAGAATAGAGGCAGATATTAGAAAAAGCTTGTCAGCAATATAAAATGGATACTCTTTTTATAGGTATTTAGATAGGAAAAAAATAATTTGATAATGGAAATAGAGGTTTTTAAATAGGAATTTTCCGTCTTCATGATGATGACTTTGTAAACTTCCTAAAGATAACTGAAAATCAAGACAACATAAGGAAGAATGAACATAAAACAAAACATGGACCCAAAGGCTGACAAGACGGCCAGCATCTCAGGATCTTAAAAAGACAGAACAATTAACACTAGAAACATCGGTTATAATCATCCAAAATTTATCCAAATTTTGGAAAGATCCTAGTATTTGGAAAATAGCAAATGCAACACCTTTATTCAAGATGGAGGCAAAAATGCAGAAAACTATAGGCCATTTGGTCTATCATACAGTAAGTGCTAGAATCCATTATTGAGTATGTGCAGGTTACTCAGAAATCCACGATGTCATCAAGCAAAGCTAACAAGCAGTTATGAAAGGGAAGAAGTGTGTTAACTAATGCAATAGATTTTTTCTAAGAAACCCTACGCTGTGGAGGCAGGCCATTCAGCCCATCGAATCCACACTGACCCTCTGAAGAACGCTCACCCAGACCGAGCCCCTACATTCCATCTGGCTAACCCCACCTAGCCTACACACTATAGTCAATTTAGTTTGGCCAATTGACCTAACCTGCACATCTTTGGACTGTGGGAGGAAATCAAAGCACTCAGCAGATACCCATGCAGACATGGGAATATGTGCAAACTCCACACTGAGTGGCCAGCAGTTGGTATCGAACCAGGGTCTCTGGAGCTGTGAGGCAGCAGTGGTAACCATTGAGCCACCGCACCACCCTTTTGACAAGTTATATTCACAACTGACAAAGGAGAACTAGTGGGAGTACTTCGATTTCCAGAATGAACCTGGTAAAGGTGCCACAAAGATTAGTACACCCATTGAAACCAAACGGCTAAGGGTGGGGGAGAGGGAGCTTGGTTTGGATTAACTGGCTAACAGAAAGCAGAGAAGGAATACATGGGTATTTTCAGGATAGGCAAGCTGTAACCTCAAGACTGCCACAGAAATCAATGCTGAATCCTCAACTATTACAATACATATCAATGACTTGGATGAATGCAAGTAAGGTGACTAAATTTGCCAATGACACTAAGATAGGTAAAAAGTCTTAAACTGCCAAGAGGTAAAGGGGTTATAGACAGGTTAAATGAGTGGGCAAAAACATGACAGATGGAGCACAACATGGACAAAGATGAACTCATTGTCAGGAAGAGGAGAAAAACAGTACATTATTCAAATACAAAGAGATTGCAGAATCGAGATAGAGGGATCAGAGTGTCCAAAAGGTTAGTAAAAGGTACAGTATGTGATCAGGAATGCAAGTTGAAAATGGACTTTTATTACAAGGGATTTGGAATTTAAAAAAGTGGAAAATTTTTGCAATGCTTTGGTGAGACCACATTCATATAACTGTCGTGCTTATTTTCCTTATTTGAAAAAGATATAATTGCTTCAGATGCTAATTAGAGAAGGCTAACATAACCCATTTCGGGAATGCAAAGCCTGCAAAGAGGGGCCAAACAGTTTGAGGCTATATCTAATGGAGTTTAAAATGAGAGATGATCTTATCAAAACAGAAGATGATCTAAGGGGGTTGTACAGGGTAGTTACCAGGAGGAAATGTGTGGGGAGACTAAACCTAGGGAAAAAGAGCAAGCGCGCGTAAGACAGTCATCTGAACGTCAAATTCTCTTCTCCAGAAGGTAGCAGGCTGATCATTCAATTTATTCAAGGCCGTGTTAGGTTGATTTTTGGCAAAAAGTTGAGGGTTATGGGTACTGACAGATGAAAGGAGCTTAGATCATAACCAAATCAGCCACGATCTTATTCAATGGCAGACTACACTAGAACGACCAAAAAGCCTACTCCTACTTCCAAAAGTACTATGCTCCAAAAAGTTGCACATGGATCACGTGCAACATTTCTACAGGAAATGGTGGGAGAAAGAGGGGAAGGGAGAACTGCCACAGTATTATTAGTGCATAGTATAACCTCAAAAAGAAAGTTTTACCTAGGTCTGTATATGCCTCCTCTATTTTTCTCTTAGTCCTCCGTGAAACCTCCTCCAGCGGTATGTAGTCATCTGCCTCACTCTCTGTGCTAGCATCATAGCTGTACCCTGTGTCTGTGTTCTTGGATGAGCTGGAGTAATCTGAACAGTCTTCGCCATTATTTCCCACTAATGATCTGTCACAACTGTCCAGCGTTGCTCTCTCTAACTGCTGATTCCCACCCAAATCTGCCACAAGAATCAGATCAGTTGAAATTTCAAGCTTTTGTCTCCAACTCCACTCTACTATTTTAATCTGGAGTTTTTTTAAAAAAAAATGGTACTTTGCTATTATTTCTTAACAAGCTTGTAATCTCTTAATACTATTTGATCAAATTTCAGAGTTCACCTAAAACTTACCAAAAATACTTTTTGTTCCATTTTATTCCCCTCCTGAAGATGTCAGCTCTTCAACTTACCAAACCATTATTCTACACGAGGCTGGTTTTAGCAGGCACTGGAACCATAAAGGGTATCGCAGCCATACAGGATTCACCCAGCCTTCTCATTACATGCCCATAGGGGACACATTTCCTGAAGAAGGGCTTATGCCCGAAACGTCGATTCTCCTGCTCCTTGGATGCTGCCTGACCTGCTGCGCTTTTCCAGCAACACATTTTTCAGCACATTTCCATAGGTGTAAAACATCATTATACCAGAATAGAACTCAATGAATTTCCTCTCTGCTATTCAGGGATGGCAAGGCCAACTATGATTGTTAGCTTGTTACAACCACTGCACTAAAAGAGCAGGTACTTGATACTTACACTATATACATGGACATCAGGAAAGGTGTAGGGAGATTGATTGAGAGCGCTAATGGGAGAGAAGAGAAAGGCAAGTGGAGAAAGAAAAAGGAGGGTAAGAAACAGAGTTAATAGATCTTTTAATGAGTTAGAGGTGCTCTGAATTAATTTCAAATTGGAGGTGAAGATCGAGATTTTGCTCAATTTAATACACAAACACATTGCAAGTGCTCCACACGCAATGTGAGTAAGAAACAATTCAGACAACATTAACCACCCTACATTACTTACTCTCCCTATCTAAAAGTATTTAGAATGAATACTGATCATACATGTTTTCTACTAAAAATACCTAATTTGCATGTTATGTTTTGTGTTCAAGTAGATTTAAAGTTGAATTTTTAATCATATGGCACGGAAATTATATCTGAAAGCAAAATTACCCTGCAACTCTTTTTTAGTCATTGCTTGGTTATCTTCTGTGTGGTCCCCATCAGTTTGAGGATTTGTTACCGATTCACGGGATAGTAGCAGCAGCTGGTTGGACACTGATCTGTAAAAGAAAGCAGAAAAAATACATAAAGGTAAAATTGAAAGTATTAGAAAGCAGGTCTAGCCTAACGTTTACAAGTGCTAAGAATATTCTATACATCACTCAATAACCAAGAGGATTTTTTGTATAGCCCTTTTTTTTGCTTTGTCATTCACACTATTTTCCCCCACTCATTCATCCATACCTCCACAAATGCCGTTATGGGCTCAGCACCCGCAACACTGCCTGAAAAGAAGGCTGAATTCCTCTATTATTCTGTTTTGGCACAACTTAAAGGCAAAGCGAGCAGTTGGATTAGATGCCTTTTCCCATTTTACAACAAGAACAACTGTGGTAACTGCAGAACCAATGTTGAGTATAACATGACAAAAGGAAAATAGCAATGAGGATTAGGAGTGCTTTAAAATCAAAGGTCACTAAAATGCTAAAAAAGGGAGAAAATAGAATAAGTAAACTAACCATAAAAGTAAATTTTCTTAAAAAAGGAAATACAAAGGAAACATTTGAAACAGGGACAGGAGAAATCATTATGGGGTGTGATGGTATAGCAGAGATGGTGAAGAAATGTTGTCTTTACATTTTTTTTGTACGTTAACCAGACAATTCATACCTTACACAAGTACATTAGAATAATGGAAAAGAATGCAGATTACAATGTTACAGGAACAGAGAAGGTGATTAATTAGAAGCTCCAAAGTATTGGACAAACAAAAGGAGCTAGAAAAAGGAAATCTCTGGGCCTGATGGAATCTGAAAACCAAATAATGGAGACATCAACTACGATTCTCCAAAAAGATTCAGGAATGGTTTGATCAGGTTGGCAACTGGCAAATGTAACTCTGCTTTTCAACAAAGGAAGAGGAGAGGGGAAAAAAAACCACATGCAACTGCCAGCCAGTTTTAGCCTGACATCAGTTGTCACAGAAAAACTTGGACTCTAATAAGAAAACTATAACAACAAACTTGTTTAAAAACAGTAGAAACCGGGTCAATAAAATGTAAAAAGGCTGGAGGTTGTGCAATTAAAAGATTACAGCATAGCTACGAAACATCAGGTAGAGAATATCGATACATGACCTAACTGAAAACAGAAACTGAAAATGAAAACTAGAAAGAGAAAAACTGCAATGAAATTGACCCACCCTGCTTCTCAGGAAACAAAGTGAACCAGAGATTTGGATATCAAACCTGGTGGGCAGATAGAAACAGACTGAGGCTACATGAAAGGACACCAAGCCAGCCATGAAGCAGGTGAAGTTTCGAACCAATGAGTGCAGTTTGATTGAAGGTTTGTTCTTATTTGGAAACTTAGGTTTGAATGTGGATGGGACCACATGTGGCTTTAAGGTTGTTTTGTGCTTCTATATCGATTGGAGAGTTCTGAAAGTAAGAGAGAAAGTGAGGGCCGCAGATGCTGGAGACATGCCTGAAACGTCGACTTTTCTGCTGCTCGGATTCTGCCTGATCTGCTGTGCTTTACCAGCACCACATTTTTCAATTCGAGTTCAGAAAGTAGTCTGTGCTGTCTTGAAAGGTATTCAAATGCATTTAAATAAGGCTTTTAACAGAATCTTTTAGGCAAATTGTTCAGTACTTTAGAAAAAAAAGAGACAAACAGAAGGTTGTGGAAGAGGAGATTAAGTTTCAGGGATCCATGTTCAGAAGTGAGTGAGTTGCTTTAGCAGTTCAAGGGTCTCAAAAAGAAACATTAACTAGTGAATGAGTGAATTCAGAGGTGTTCCTGAAATAAACAAAGTACACTGCGCAAGTGAACAAGGTAGTTTAAAGTGGAAACAGGGTAGCCCTTCATTAAGGTTTGCACATCTCCAAGGCTGTTGAGTCTAAAAGGGTTGAATTTTTCTCGTGTCGCATAAAGTAGATTTTTTTCCTTTTCGAAAAGTCTCTTGTGAATATGTTCAGTGCATAACAACAACAGTAACCAAGTTGCAAAATAAAATTTATGGTCTGTCAGGCTTACACTCTGGACTCCAACTTGTCTGGCACAATTATCAGCTGGGTTCATAAGTTTGCAGTTAATTAGACATGCACCAAATTCTAATAGTGATTAAAATAATTCAAAATGGTTTTACAAAAAAGGGAAATCTAGTTTTGACAAATGGAGAATGGTTTGATGCAATTATCAAGGTTGATGCAGGAACTAGATGTTGTTGTGTGCCTGGATTTCCAAAAAAAGCCATTAAAAGGTACAGAACCTTAATAGGCAAGGTAATGGAGTTCAGTGTAATAATATTAGGCTGAACAGAGGATTGGTGGAGTAGGCATAAACAGAACATTGAGGAGAAAGTGAGGTCTGCAGATGCTGGAGATCAGAGCTGAAAACGTGTTGCTGGAAAAGCACAGCAGGTCAGGCAGCATCCAGGGAACAGGAGAATCGACGTTTCGGGCATATGCCCTTCTTCCTGAAGAAGGGCTTATGCCCGAAACGTCGATTCTCCTGTTCCCTGGATGCTGCCTGACCTGCTACACTTTTCCAGCAACACATAAACAGAACATTTTCAAGCTGGCAGGCTATGACTTCTAGAGTGCTTCAAGAATCAGTGTTTAGACCTCAGTTATTTAAGACTTCTATTAATGACGGTGGAAAAAAGTCATGTAATTAATTTCCTTATATTTAAACTAGCTAGAAGCTGCAAGGATAATTCAGAGGGGTTGCAAAGATATGTAGACAAGTTAGAGAGGTGGGCATTTTGAGTAATCATGTGGCAAAGTGTGAAGTATTCACTTTGATCGGTGAATAGAAATGCATATATGTCAGATTAGATTAGGTTAGACTAGATTCCCTACAGTATGGAAACAGGCCCGTCAGCCCAACAAGCCCACAGCGACCCTCCGAACAGTAACCCACCCAGCCCAATTCCCCTACCCTGAATTTACCCCTGGTTAATGCACCTAACACTATAGGCAATTTAACATGGCCAATTCACCTAACCTGCACGTCTTTGGACTGTGGGAGGAAACCAGAGCACCTGGAGGAAACCCACGCAGACATGGGGGGGGAACATGCAAACTCTATCCAAAGATATGCAGACATAGCAAGCAATTGGGGAAAACAAATAGTTTGTTGACCTTTATTGTATGGAGACTAGAAGTTTTGGTATAACTGTGCAGAGTTTCGGTGAGACCACACTGGAATGCATAAATAAGGCAGGCAATATTGGCACTGGAGGCAGTACAGCAAACATTCACCAGGTATCCCAGTCTCAAAGGTTGTGTGAACAGGTATTGTCTTTGTAAATCAATTTAAAGCTTTATTCTCTCATTCTTATCCTTTTGCATGTGGCGTCAGCTTCTCCTCATTTATTTTATCCAGACCCTCAGAATTTTGAGCATTTCTATCAAATCTCCACTTTTACTCTCTCCAAGAAGAACTTTCCAAACACCTTCAATCTGTTCTCATAGCTGAAATTTCTCATCCCTGGAATCATTGTTATAAATGATTTCTGAACTGTCTCCAATGCATTCACATCCTTTCCATACTGTGGCACCCAGAATTGCACACAATGATCAAGCTGAGGTCTAACAAGTGTCTTACACAAGTTCAACATGACCTCCTTGCTCTTGTGTTCTATGTCCCTATTAATAAACGTGAATACGGTTTGATTTTATCATCAACTGTCCATATCCCTCTGCACCTGCACACCTTTAAAACTGCATCCCATATTTTATATTGTCAATTTATTTCTTCCTACCAAAATGCATCACCTCACACAATCAAAAAAGTCTACAGCTTAGAAAAATGTCCTTTGGCCCATTGAGACTGTGTCAGTCAAAAGCAACAACCCAACTATTCTAATCCCATCTTGGACCATTTGTCCGATAGCCTTGTATGCCCTAGTGTCACAAGTGCTCATCTAAATATTATTTAAATGGTATAAGATTTCTGACTCTACTACATTTACAGGCAATCAGTTCCAGGTCCCCTACGGCCTCATGGTAAATAAAAAAATCCTCACATCCCTTCTAAATCTCCTGTTCCTTACCTTAAAGGTATGCTAATTGGTCATTGATCTCTCCACAAAAGGAAAAAGCTCCTTCTCATCTATGCTGTGCCCCTCAAGTTTTATATATCTCATCATTAAATGGTCAGTCAGACATCTCTGCATTGAACTTTATCTGCCCACTCCTCCAACCTGAAGTTGTATACTTCTCTCAGTTCACAATGCTTCTACATTTTGTATCATCTAGATGAAATGGAAATGGTCCACCTCACAAGAAGATATAGCAAAGTTCCTAATATGGACCTACGGAATTCCGCTACAAACCTTCCACCAGCAGGAAAATTATTCATTGTCCATTATGGTTTGCTAATACTCTGCCAAGTTTGTATCCGCAAGAGAAAACACCAATATTTACATTGATCAACTCTCAAGACATTCCCCTAAATTATCATATGAATCTACTCTGTACTGCCTAGGACAGCTATGATTCGTCTTTGAATTGAGGAGATTTGAGCTCCAAAGCTTTCAAAAAATGGTCTAACTGTAATTTTGTAATCATAAACTGGCCCATATTCTCAATTCAAACTCAAAAATATCTTCACAGAAATTCATCACAATTTAAGAATTTATGTGCTTGCAGAAAATGAATAATTTCTACTGGCTCTAGACTCATTTTGCACCTCACCCAACACAATCAACACCAGCCGCTGATGATTTTTAAAGCTTTAAGACATTGAGTACCATATTGACTGCCCTCCTCAGCTTCTGGCCAACGCAGGTTTTGCTTTACTGTTGCTCAAGTCTGGCACACTCTCAGGTTGGTATAGAAAAACAGTATATTCCTTAAACCACTTTTCCATTTCCTTAACTATGATAATTACTTAGATTTAGAAAACATTGTGTCGACAGACATATCAGGGAGACAAATCAGATGCTTCCAGCAACTTTCTGTAGCAACCTTCCTTAGGACAGGTCACTAGCCTGAAGCCAGAGGCTATAGCTTGACATGTGTCACTCTATCAAAAACATCTTTCCTGCTCTGCCTACTCAAGTCCCAATCTCAGGTTCAGACTAGAACTGTGAGTTTCTCTCTCAACGGTGAGAACATTGGTGACTACCCTACAGAGGCCTATTATCAATAAATCACACCACAAACACATTCTGCTTTCATCTCTCCAGATGACATGTACATCGATACCTCTGGCTAGAAATTCCAGAATCTTTGACCTAGGTAAATGCTGCTGAGAGGAGTCTGTCAACCAGATCATCTTCCAGTTGTGCAATGGAGTTCTCAGTCAGGGACAGGTATCTGTGTCTTTAACACCATTACTGGGCCACCAGTCTGCAGAGCCAACAGAAGTCTGGAGTTTCAAACTTTCACCAAAGTTTCTCCCCTTGTATGCCGATAAGACACAATAGCAGATCAGTTGCTATTTGAATGTAGCTTCCTGGGGCTAACTCTTGATCTTTACATAATGAAAACCAACAGGTGAATACTGTAAAGGCTGCATTTTTAAAAATTCTTCTGTATTTTTCATCGACTGAAATAGGAAACAACTTTTAATATCCAGGAGCTGCGAAAGGAACTGTTGCACATCTTTAAAAAAAGCTACAGGAACTCATTATGAGCCATATCAGGAGACTTGTTTAAGCAGTGGAAGAGGACAGACAGCAAAACTTTGGGGTTCGTGAGCAATGATTGCCAGCTGGCAATAGATTACTCAGCAGGTCGTGACCCCCTTTAGAGCTGGACCCAAAACGTTAACTGTTTTCTCTCCACTGATGATACCAAACCTGCTGAGTTTTTCCAGCAATTTTTGTTTGATTTTGATTTCCAGCATCCACAGTTCTTTGTTTAGAGTGCGACCAGTTGTGGATGCCATCAACCTGACAACAGCTCTTTCACCAGTTCCTGGATAGTGAAGTGCTTGGGTGTTTAAGAGTTACAGAGGCATAGAGTCATACAGCATGGAAACAGACCCTTCAGTTCAACTCATCCATGCCGACCAGATATCTTAAACAAATCTAGTCTCAGTTGCCAACATTTAGCCCATATCCCTCTCAACCCTTCCTATTCATATACCCATCCAGGTGCCTTTTAAATGTTGTAACTGTACCAACCTCCACCAGTTCCTCTGGTAGCTCACTCCATACATGCACTACTCTCGGTGTGAAAAGGTTGCCCTTATATCCTTCCCCTCAGCCTATTCTGTCTCTCCCTAAAGCTCAAACCCTCTAACCTTGGCAAAATCCTTATAAATCTTTTCTGAATCCTTTCAAGTTTCACAATCTCCTTCCTTTGGAGGGAGACCAGAATTTCACACATTATTCCAAAAGTGGCCTAACCAATGTCTTGTACAGCCACAACTCCCAACTCCTGTACTCAATACTCTAAAAGGAAAGCATACCAAAATCCTTCTTCACTATCCTTTCTACCTGCGATTCTACTTGGAAGGAATTATGAACCTGTACTCCAAAGTCTCTTGGTTCATTAACACTCGCCAGGACCTTCCCATTAAGTGTATACACTCTACCCTGATTTGCCTTTCCAAAATGCAGCACCTCACATTTATTAAACTCCATCTGCCACTCCTAGGCCCATTAACTGATTTGATCTAGATCCCTTGCACTTTGAGGCAACCTTCTTTGCTGTCCACTACACCTCCAATTTTGGTGGCATCTGCAAACTTACTAATCATACCTCTTACGGTCACATTCAAATCATTTGTACAAATGATGAAAAGCTGTGAACCCGGCACCAATCCTTGCACCACACTGTTGTTCATACGACTAGTCTGAAAAACAACCCTCCACTACCATCCTGTTTTCTACCTTTGAGCCAGTTCTGTATTCAAATGATTATTCACCTTGTATTCCATATGATCTAACGTTGCGAACCAGATCATAAGTAATCTTGTTGAACTCCTTATGAAGTCCATACAGATCACTTCCACCTCTCTGCCCTCAATCTTCTTTGTTACTTTTTCAAAAACCTCAATCAAGTTCATGAAACACGACTTCCCACACACAAATCCATGTTAACTATCCCTCATCAGTCCTTGCTTTTCCAAAGTTACAGACCAGGCCAAACCCCCTCAAAACATTTCAAAGTAGCCCAGACCCTAACTTTGCCCGTTGTTTTAGGCAGGTGTAACGCGGATATTCCAAGAGGGATACAGTTGATCAAACCACTTTCTTTTAAACAAAACAATTTATTTACAGATTACCGAATGAAATATAAATGAGAACAGAATACAGAATAACTTAATCTCTGCAAAAACCCAACAGATCATCCCAATTTAATGATGCTGTTCCAAATACCTGCAACAATCCCCATACACACCCTTTGGCACAAAAAGGTCAAATCAACAGGGTCTTGCAAAAGAGTGCATGAGAGACACAGAGTTCCAGCCTGGACCTGCTTCTTTGGGTCCACCAGCTTTGAAAGACTACTGTACCAAAACTCAACCAAGCTAAAGTAAAGCTGAACCGGGAGAACTGGCCACTCCTCTTTCATTGTACAACTGTTTTTTTAAAAACTTAAACGAAATACATGTTAATCCTACCTCTCAGGATTCAACAAATTGCCCACTACTGATGTCAAGCTCATTAATCTATAGTTCCCCGATTTTTCCTTACCACCTTTCTTAAATAATGGCATCATGTTAGCCAACCTTCATCTTCCGGCACCTCAACTGTGAATATCAATGATACAAAGGAGTCCAGCAATCACTTCCCTAGCTTCCCACAGAGTTCTATGGTACACCTGATCAGGTCCTGGGGATTTAGAGTCAGAGATGTACAGCACGGAAACAGACCCTTCAGTCCAACCCATCCATGCCGACCAGATATCCCAACCCAATCTAGTCCCACGTGCCACACCCGGCCCATATCCCTCCAAACCCTTCCTATTCATAGACCCATCCAAATGCCTTCTAAATGTTGCAATTGTATCAGCCTCCACCACTTCCTCTGTCAGCTCATTCCATATACGTACCACCCTCTGCATGAAAAAGTTGCCCCTTAGGTATCTTTCCCCTCTCACCCTAAACCTATGCCATCTAGTTCTGGACTCACCGACTCCAGGGAAAAGACTTTGTCTATTTACCCTATCCATGCCCTTCATAATTTTGTAAACCTCTATAAGGTCACCCCTCAGCCTCTGATGCTCCAGGGAAAACAGTCCCAGCCTGTTCAGCCTTTCCTTATAGCTCAAATCCTACAACGCTGGCAACTTCCTTGTAAATCTTTTCTGAACCCTCTCAAGTTTCACAACATCTTTATGATAGGAAGGAGGAGACCAGAATTGCACGCAATATTCCAACAGTGGCCTAACCAATGTCCTGTACAGCCGCAACATGACCTCCCAACTCCTGTACTCAATACTTTGACCAATAAAGGAAAGCATACCAAATGCCTTCTTCACTATCCTATCTGCCTGCGACTCCACTTTCAAGGAGCTATGAACCTGCACTCCAAGGTCTCTTTGTTCAGCAACACTCCCTAGGACCTTACCATTAAGGTGTATAAGTCCTGCTAAGACTCGCTTTCCCAAAATGCAGCACATCGCATTTATCTGAATTAAACTCTATCTGCCACTTCTCTGCCCATTGGCCCATCTGGTCAAGATCCTGTTGAAATCTTAGGTAACCTTCTTCACTGTCCACTACACCTCCAATTTTGGCGTCATCTGCAAACTTACTAAATGTACCTCTGATGCTCGCATCCAAATCATTTATGTAAATGACAAAAAGTAGAGGACCCAGCACCAATCCTTGTGGCACTCCATTGGTCATAGGCCTCCAGTCTGAAAAACAACCCTCCACCACCACCCTCTGTCTTCTGTATCCAAATGGCTAGTTCTTCCTGTATTCCATGAGACCTAATCTTGCTAATCAGTCTACCATGGGGAACCTTGTCGAACGCCTTACTGAAGTCCACATAGATCACATCTACCGCTCTGCCCTCTTTGTTACTTCTTCAAAAATTCAATCAAATATGAGAGACATGATTTCCCATGCACAAAACCATGTTGACTATCCCTAATCAGTCCTTGTCTTTCCAAATAGATGTACATCCAGTCCCTCAGGATTCCCTCCAACAACTTGCCAACCACTGATGTCAGGCTCACTGTTCTATAGTTCCCTGGCTTGTCCCTACCACCCTTCTTAAAAAGTGGCACCACGTTAGGCAACATCAAGTCTTCCAGCACCTCACCTGCGACTATTGATGATACAAATATCTCAGCAAGAGGCCCAGCAATCATTTCTCTAGCTTCCCACAGAGTTCTAGGGCGGCACGGTGGGACAGTGGTTAGCACTGCTGCCTCACAGCGCCAGAGACCCGGGTTCAATTCCCGACTCAGGCGACTGACTGCGTGGAGTTTGCACATTCTCCCCGTGTCTGCGTGGGTTTTTCCGGGTGCTCCGGTTTCCTCCCACAGTCCAAAGATGTGCAGGTCAGGTGAATCGGCCATGCTAAATTGCCCGCAGTGTTAGGTAAAGGGGTAAATGTAAGGTTTACGCTTCGGCGGGTCGGTGTGGACTTGTTGGGCCGAAGGGCCTGTTTCCACACTGGAAGTAATCTAATCTAATCTGATCAGGTCCTGGGGATTTATCTACCTTTATGCATTTTACAACATCCAGCAACACCACCTGTGTAATATGGACATTTTTCAAGATGCCACTACCTATTTCCCTGCATTCCGTATCTTCCATGCTCTTCTCCACAGTAAACACTCATGTAAAATATTTGTTTAGTATCTCACCCATTTCTTCACTTCCACACATAGGCTGCCCTTGCAGATCTTTGAAGGGCCGTATTTTTTCAATAATGTATTTGTAAAATCCCTTTGGATTCTCCTTAATTGTATTTGCCAAAGCTATTTCATGTCCCCTTTTTGCACTCCTGATTTCCCTCTTAAGTATACTCCTACTGCCCTTATACTCCGCCAGGGATTCACTCAATCTCTGCTGTCTACACCTTCCTCCTTTTCCTGAACCAAAATCTTAATTTCTCTCGTCATCCACCTTTCCCTGCACCTACCAGCTTTGCTTTTCACCCTAAGAGGTGCACAATGTCTTTGGACTCTCATTTTTGAAGGCTTCCCATTTTCCAGCCGTCTTGTTACGAGCGAACATACACCCCCCCAATCAACTTCTTTCCCGATACTGTCACAATTGTCAAATTTAAGTCTTCAACTTTTAGATCCAGGCTATCCTTTCCCATCATTATTTTAAAACTAATAGAATTATGGTCACTTGCTCCAAAGTGCTCCCCCACTGACACCTCATTCACTTGCCCTGCCTGGTTTCCCCAAGAGTAGGTCACGTTTTGCACCTTCCTCTAATAGATACATTCATATGCCGATTCAGAAAATTTTCTTGTACACACTTAAATTTCTCTCCATCTAAATTCTTTACACTATGGCAGTCCCAGACTCTGGTCATCCCTTTCTTATTTCTCAGTTGCATCCAAATAACTTCCCTGGATGTATTCCCAGGAATATTTTCCCTAAATACAGCCATGTTATCCCGAATCTAAAAAAACACCATTTCCCTCTCCTCTCTCGTCCCCTTTCTATCCTCCCTATAGCATCTGTATCCTGGAACACTAAGCTGTCAGTTCCGTCCATCCCTGAGCCACATCTGTCATAATTATGATATCACAGTCCCATGTTCCTAACCATGCCCAGAGTCCATCTGCCTTACTTGTTAGGCCTTTTGCATTGAAATAAATGCAATTTAATTTATTCGCCTTACTTCGTTCTCTACTTTGTTCCTGTATGCCCTGTTTGACTTACTGTTTCCCAACCACTGATCACTTTCCTCACTATTTCCCTGCATGCCGCTTTATTATTTAAATCCTCTCACGCAGCTCTAGCTGATATATTGGTCCCTTTCCAATTCCAGTGCACTCGTTCTCCTTATACAGGTCACTTCTACCCAGAAGAGATTTCAATGATCCAAAAATGTGAATCCTTCTTCCCTGCACCAACTCCTCAGCCATGCCTTCATCTGCTCGATCCTCCCATTCCTACTCACTAATTTGCGGCACTGGACGTAATCTAGATATTACTACCCTCAAGGACCTACTTTTTAAAATTCTTGTCTATCTTCCCATACTCTCTCATCAGAAACTCATTCTTTTCAGTTCCTATGTCGTTAGTTCCAAAGTGTACAATGACCTTCTGCTGGTCCCACTCTCCTTTGGAGAATATACTATCTCTGAAATATCCTTGATCCTGGCTCCAGACAGGCAACACACCATTCTGTCATCTTGCAGTCGGCTGCAGAATAGTCTGTCCGTGCCTCTAATTAGTGTCCCCTATCACAATCGATCTCTTGGAACCTGGCACATCCCTCATTACATTAGAGCCAGTCTCCGTACCAGAAACCTAGCTGCCAGTGCTACATCCCCAGAGCATCCATTACCCCCTTCTTCTCCAAACAGCATACTTGAGAGATGGGAATAGCCACCATAGACTCCTGCACTACCTGTCTCCCTTTCCTAACTTTCCTGGAGGTTACCCATCTACCTAACTGTAACTTCAGTTTATTTCTGTCCCTGCAACTGTCATCCATCACAACCTACAAATTCCTAATTGCTCCTAGCTATTGCTCCAACTGATCCATGCGATCCAATAGGATTTGCAACCAAACACTTACTGCAGACATCATGGGTAACGTGGAAACTCTCCCAATTCCAACTGAAAGAGCACATCACAGTACTAAAGGCATCTTTGCACCTTAACCAAAGACCCAGAAAATAGCAGTCTTACTGCTCTAAAAAACTGTTCCAGAATAGCTTACCAGCTGTGTTTAATCATGAGACAGACCTCAATAACCACATATAATGAATAAACCCACTCTATTCATTGTAGATTTACAAAAGAAAACCTGTAAGGTTACACGTTAAAAAGCCACTTAGGGGTTCCCCTGCTGAGAGATCCCAGAGGTCAGCTGTGAATTTCACTTTTATCTCCCAGAGAAGAACTCCAAATGTCCAGATACGGGAAAGCAGACAGCAACTGTACAGGTTACAGAGAGAAAGTGTGAAGCCGCTGGAATACTGGAAGAGCAGGCTTTGCATCTGTCTCGTGTGTCTGGAGAAAGCCAATTATTTTCCCCCACTAGCTGCTGTAATCTGTCACCAGTAACTAATAAATTTTGTCATTTAGTGTACTAGTCTCTGCAAAAATGTAAAAACATCTGAAGAAAGGAGACCAACTATTGCTCCAGATTTTATTTCCTCCACCTAAAACGCCAAAAAGTTATTTTGTTTGTCTGTCAGTCTGTGCGCGCGCACATGGGCTGTAATTTCAACTCAGTTAAAAGATAATAGTTTATAGTTTTGTCCATTTGCATTAAATAGTTCTTACCAAGTACACGATCCTGATCAGTGCTCACTGTTAGACTGATTGCATTTTGAATGCTTTGATTAAAATCAATAACTTTCTGGTCACCTCAAAAGTAGTAGAGCTCAAGTATCAGTGCACTTTGAGTCTTAACTGTATCTTGATCATAATTCATATTTTAACAATTTAAAACCTAATTCCTAAACTACGCAACTGCTGAAAATGGAGCATATGATTGAGAAATTGATAAACTACCCTGAAATAAACGCAACTCAAAAACCAGATTGGGGGGCCTAAGAGGTCAGAGCAGACAATTCTGGGAAAGGAGGTCATAAAGCTACATTAGAGATTATTCAAATGGATTACTGATATAAGGAACAAGTTTGAAAGTAAAAGGTAATTCATCTGCATTTCTGGTTCAATCATTCCAAAACATGCCACACTGCCATGGAAATGATAATCTAGAGTGAATAAAATTATTTTATTTAATTTAGCTGTATGTGTTTGCTGACAGAAGTCTGGGGACAGACAAAGGCAGCAATAGCTTTGCTATGGTGAGACTGCATCTCACTAATTGGAAGAACCCACAAGAGACAATGCTTGAACTTACTAACTTCACCAAATGGAATGCAAGTGAGACTCACTCTCCATTTAAATTTCATGAGGGAATGGTTTGCATTTATTTACAGCTAGTAAGAGCAATCTGTAAATGGTCTTCACAGAACCTTGCAGCAGAAAGTATCAGCGGAGTTGGTTTGGGAAGCTCTGACAAGACAGTAGAATATCTGCTGACATCCCAAACACAGAGCTGAGGCATCCACAATCAAAGTTGTCAAAGGAAAAGATGAAAGTTACCTAGTCAAAACGTTAATGGAAGGATACCTTAGAATCTTACTTTGGGAGGGCAGCTGGAATACTAAAGAGAATTAAAGCAAATGCCAGATGGATGTGTGTGTGTCTGTGTTTGGAATGGGGTAGGGAGCTGAAGTAAAAAGTAGAACTGCCTTTATAGCACAATTTCCTACAAGCTTGAAAAACATCAGTTAGGAGAAAGGGAGGACTGCAGATGCTGGAGATCAGCGTCGAGACAGTGTTGCTGGAAAAGCACAGCAGGTTAAGCAGCATCCGAGAAGGAGAATTGACATTTCGGGCATAAGCCCTTCATCAGGAATCAATCATTCCAGCAACACACACTCAACAGATGTCTCACTTATTCCCCTACATCCTGTCCCCTGCCACTTTCAAGTTGAACTGTCCTAGTTCTTCCTTTGGAACCAAACCCCATTTGCTCCTTTCCTTTTCGCGTACTACAAGCGAAAGCAGTGTTGAATGCATTCAGTAAGTCTCACCCATTTAACCCAAGAACAATTAAAACCCTCCAATCTTACCAACCCATTTCTACACAACTGTCTGCTTTGACCTCTTCCAAAAAATTAAATCTGTAAAGTCTTGGGATTACATAGAACATATAGAACATAACAGCGCAGTACAGGCCCTTCAGCCCTCGATGTTGCGCTGACCTGTCATACCAATCTGAAGCCCATCTAACCTATACTATTCCATGTACGTCCATATGTTTGTCCAATGACGACTTAAATGGACTTAAAGTTGGCGAATCTACTACTGCTGCAGACAAAGCATTTCATATCCTTACTATTCTCTGAATAAAGAAACTACCTCTGACATCTGTCCTATATCTATCACACCTCAATTTAAAGCTATGCCCCCTTGTGCTCGCCGTCACCATACTTGGAAAAAGGCTCTCCCTATCCATCCTATCTAACCCTCTGATTATCTTATATGTCTCTATTAAGTCACCTCTCAACCTTCTTCTCTCTAACAAAAACAGCCTCAAGTCCCTCAGCCTTTCCTTGGAAGACGTTCCCTCCATACCAACCAACATCCTAGTAAATCTCCTCTGCACCCTTTCCAAAGCTTCCACATCCTTCTTATAATGTGGTGACCAGAATTGTACACAATACTCCAAGTGCGGCCGCACCAGAGTTTTGTACAGCTGCAGCATAACCTCATGGTTCCGGAACTCGATCCCTCTATTAATAAAAGCTAAAACACTGTATGCCTTCTTAACAATCCTGTCAACCTAGGTGGCAACTTTCAAGGATCTGTGTACATGGACACCGAGATCTCTCTGCTCATCTACACTACCAAGAATCTTACCATTAGCCCAGTACTTTGCATTCCGGTTACTCCAACCGGAGTGAATCACCTCACACTTGTCCGCATTAAACTCTATTCGCCACCTCTTAGCTCAGCTCTGCAGCTTATCTATGTCTCTCTGTAACCTACAACATCTTTCCTCACTATCCACAACTCCACTGACCTTAGTGTTATCTGCAAATTTACCAACCCACCCTTTTACGCCCTCATCCAGGTAATTTATAAAAATAATGAACAGCAGTGGACCCAAAACCAACCCTTGTGGTACACCACTGGTAACTGGACTCCAGGATGAACATTTCCCATCAACCACCACCCTCTGGTCTTCTTTCAGCAAGCCAATTACTGATCCAAACTGCTATATCTCCCACAATCCCATTCCTCCGCATTTTGTACAATAGCCTACTGTGGGGAATCTTATCTAACACCTTGCTGAAATCCACATACATCAACCGGTTTACTCTCATCTACCTGTTTGGTCACCTTCTCAAAGAACTCAATAAGGTTTGTGAGGCACGACCTATCCTTTACAAAACCGTGCTGACTATCCCTAATCAAATTATCATTTTCTAAATGATCATCTCTTATAATCTTTTCCAACACTTTACCAACAACTGAAGTAAGGCTCACTGGTCTATAATTACCAGGGTTGTCTCTACTCCCCTTCTTGAACAGTGGAATCACATTTGCTATCCTCCAGTCTTCTGGCACTATTCCTGTAGACAATGACTATTTAAAGATCAATGCCAAAGGCTCAGCAATCTCCTCCCTGGCTTCCCAGAGGATCCTAGGATAAATCCCATCCAGCCCAGGGGATTTATCTATTTCACACTCTGCAGAATTTCTAATACTTCTTCCTTGTGAACCTCAACCCCACCTAGTCTAGTAGCCTGTATCTCAGTATTCTCCTTGACAACATTGACAGTATTCACTCTAGAAAACGACAAAAAATATTCATTTAGTGCTTCCCCTATCTCCTCCGACTCCACACACAACTTCCCACTACTATCTTTGATTGGCCCTAATCTTACTCTCGTCATTCTTTTATTCCTTAAATACCTATAGAAAGCCTTAGGGTTTACCCTGATCCTATCTGCCAACAACTTCTCACGTCTTCTCCTGGCTCTTCTGAGCTCTCTTTAGGTCTTTCCTGGCTGCCTTGTAACCCTCAAGTGCCCTAACTGAGCTTCACATCTCATCCCATCCTAACATAAGCCTTCTTCTTCCTCTTGACCAGAGATTCCACTTCCTTTGTGAACCAAGGCTCCTGCGCTCTACAGTTTCTTCCTGCCTGACAGGTAAATACTTATCTAGAACACACAGCTTTTCTTTGAATAAGCTCCACATCCCCTGCAGTTTCCTTCCCCATCCCATGTTTCCTAAATCTTGCCTAATCGCATCGTAATTGCCTTTCCCCCAGCTGTAACTTTTGCCCAGTGGTATACACCTATCCCTTTCTATCACTAAAGTAAACATAACAGAATTGTGAACGCTATCACCAAAGTGCTCACCTACTTCCAAGTCTAACACCTGGCCGGGCTCATTACCCAGTACCAAATCTAATGTGGCTTTGCCCTTTGTTGGCCTGTCTACATACTGTGTCAGGAAGCCCTCCTGCACACACTGGATAAAAACTGACCCATCTATTGTACTCACACTAGTATTCCCAGTCAATATTTGGAAAGTTGAAGTCCCCCATGACAACTACCCTGTCTCTCTCACACCTATCGAGAATCATCTTTACAGTGGATTCCTTTCAATTAAGGGACCAGTTATAAATCAAATTTAATGTTTCCTTTCAGATGCTGAAATCTATTCCACAGCAAGTATTGCCATAACCCATCACTTAGTGTGCTCTTGATTTTAAAAAAATTATTAGCAGCTTGGATGTTTCTGAAACAAAGCTTCAGTTAAAATAACATAATTGTCTCTTCTTCCACAATGGCAACTATTTCTCATTCTCCAAGTTTATTCTTTACATGTTAGTGTACATATACAAATCCTTTCCCCCCCCATTACTTTGTTACGGTCCTCCTCCATAGCTATCATTAATTCTCAGTGTCCTCCATTTTCACTCCTCTTTATCCTCATTTAATATTTGGTGCCGTTCACCATAACCACTGTTCTGTTAGCTTCGCCTGCCACTAGAAACATAACCCCCACCTCTCAATGTTTTAATCCTACCCCATAATCAAATTAACTTCTGTATTGCTTAAGCTAACTTAAGCGTGGTGTGTAGACTGTAATGTGGGTGAGTACAAGGCCAAAAGCAGTTAAGTTCAAATAATTTCAATTTGAGTCATGTAGAGCATTTCAGCCTTAAGTTTCATAGATCCTCTATTGCCCTGACAAGCAATTTGTGGAATTCACAGTCCGTTGTAGATTAAGAACTGCAATTTATGCTTTACATGTGGAGAGAAAAGAAGCATAATTTGATGAAAAGAAAGGGAAGGCAGATCAAAACAGGGAAGAAATATTCAATTAAATTGGGAGAGAAAAATAGTGACAAAATAATTTCAGGAACTGCTGTCCAAAGAACAGGGGAGAGATAAATGACACCCATCAGATTTGTGGAGCAGTTAATATTTTAAATGAAAATGAAAATTCCTCGCAAATACATTTCTAACAATTTTAATAAACTGAGTAAAGTGAAAACATAAAATTAAAATGTAACATAATGGGAGGTTTGGAAAAGTTCTACTTGGAACACAGGGTTGAAACTGAGTACTTTAAGCATTAAGCCACTTTTTTCTTTGTTACAAACAGTTAAAGATAAACAACAGGCAGTTTCTAACATTTTGAAATTTAAAAATATTGAGAACACATTCATTGTCCAAAAACCATAACAACAATTGCTGTTAAAATGGATAAAAGGAACCTAATGATGTGGTTTTTAAAAAAAAACTACAAGTCCAAAATAATACTAAAGTGCAATAATAACTGGAGAAACCTATGTTTAAAATATTCATCATTAATGTTGTTGCATAAAAGCTAAAAGTTGTTTACTACACAAATTATCAGGACTAGATACACAGGATTATAAAATTCTTAATTTTAAATCAACTCTGATTCCAGACAATAAATTTCTGCTACAATCTTAACAACATAAGGAAACAAAAAGGTTGAAATTAAACTTCCCTTGGTCTTCATTTTCAGCTTTACAAACCAAAATTTATTAACCATTTTTCCACCCTCTCCAATATAATTTAAACTATTTTTTAAAGTCTATGATAAAATATGGAAAATAAGTGCACTCCAATCTGTGGCCAACAGAAAGAAACGTAAGTGGATTATGATGTTACAATTCAAAGAGTCCTTATTTTCCACATCGAAATCGAAAAGAATTCGTTTAGAGTAATTATTCCATCAATTGCTTTACTGTGCACACTAATGAGATATTATTTTGTTACTAATCTAACCAAGCAGCCCAAGTGGGCATTTATTTTGCCAAGTGGGCAAAAACAATTCCCAACTTACACACAGTTCTCTTCAGTCCAGTTAGGAATCCTAAAACCTCTTTCTGTACCATATGATTCTATTTCTATGTTGCCCTCTAAACTTTATTTGCAAGTCACTAACCAAATAAAATCTTAACTGCTGACTAAATTGAATTCTCATGCCATTTCTATATAGGCATAGTCAATTATGGTCACTTGTATTGAGGATTTGCTATAAAGGGCCACCTTCATGTCTACGTAAAAGCATCATGTGAAGTAACCTTTAATATTTGTTGTTTAATACACAATTCAGTTTTAAATCTGTCAATTAAATTTATTCAATTAAGTTGCACATTTCACCTATAGAGCTCTTGCAAAGGAAAGCAACTGACACTACATAAACCCCGTGCAGAGAAAATACAGCAAAAACAATAGCCAAAAGAATGTGAAACTTGCAGCAAATTACATCAGGAAATATGCCTTAATCACCTCTTCACCATTATAGTTCTGCTGTTAAAAGATCATATTTAATCAGAGATTAACTTTTCACTGTGGAAAAGATCCACATAGAGCTTAATAGAGAAACGATGAACCATTCACAGAATTTAATATCATGAACTGGTTTTGACGCGCAATAGTTATTTTCTCATATTCCCAAATCTTCTAACTTCCTCCTGTATTTTGCTTATTCTTCCTTAAATTTATGTTCCCTTCTAATCCTTTTTCTTACCTCTTCCTTCCCTTTCTTCCCTCTCTTTTAATAGATCTTCCCTTCTTCTCTCTTTGCTTTCTTCCCCTTTTCCCTCTTCCCATTATTGGTTGTGGACTGAAGGTTGAGTAAACATACAACAGTTCATACATCTTTCTCCATTTATAACCTTACCATATTAAACTAATTTATTTTAAAATCAAATCGATAAAAAAACGCAACAGCAAAAACAAACAAGTTACAACAGCTCTTAATTAAAATTAATGACCTTAACAATAGTGTCCTATAACTGAGATTTTCACAGGCAAAGGATCTTTTTAAAAGCCCTTTCCTTACTATTTACATTAATTGATCAAGGAGCTGAGAAACAATGATCAGATGTAGAATTCCCAACTCTATTTTTAGCGATTGCCATGTGGCCAGATTGACCAGTGGCCATAAGGTAACACTCAGGGCACTGATCTATGAACATGTTAGCAAGAAATACTTTACTCTGCTTTTTTATTTAAAAAAAAGCGATGACATGTTCAAGAGATCCAACACCTTCACCAAAATCTAGAATAAAGAATTTCAACTCGCACACATCTGTTTGTAAACACTCTATGGTGTTTAAACTGATGAGAACCACAGATAAGGACACACAAACTAATGCAAATAAAACTTAATTTGTTCACAAGAGAAAAGTACTTGATAACAAAAACGTTTGGCTCTTGAAATGATTTCAGAGAGGCAAAAATGTGTGTTGTCATTGTATCGGCTGAATTTTATTTTTAAACCTCCTGCAGAGTTCTGGAATAAGGGACAATTTTAGTAGAACTGACTGATGTGGCAACGTTCAATGACCACAGAATAGCACAAGAACCTGTCCTCTTAAAGACAAAGCTCTAAACCGGCAGTATCTTTTTATAATACAATTGAATGCCAACAAGCATGATTGTTAAAATACCAATTCAGCTGCAGGAAGACTCTTTGGATCTCAAGGACAGAAGACAAATGAAAGAAAATTACTTTAAAACCACCTACTTAATATTAGTCATTAATTAACCTTAGAGGTTTATGAATACTTATGGTAAATTTCTTCTTTGTAAACTATTTTTCCCAGATTTCCTTTAACACCAAATTTAAATATGTCAACGCATTGTGCATTTACCATTCCAAAATCACTTAAGAACATGTGGCCCATACACAATCATCCACTGAACATAAATGTTACTGGTTTCTATTTGTCCACTGTTCCAATTAATCCATTAATTCTAGAACATTTCATGTGTGTTGAATTGAGCAATGTCTATTCCTCTCCCTTGCAATCAAACCCAGGCACTATTTAAAAAAAAAAATCACAAATACAAACTAACATAGATACTAGATATTTGAAACAATCATAAATTTTCCCACAGGTCTGGCAGAGTTCTGAAGATATAGTTAGAGCTAATGCTTCGGTTTCATCAGAACCTACCCAGACAATGGTCAGCATCAATAGCCTTTAGGGGAGTTGAAGTGTTTGCTCGTACGGTTTGGAAGGGCTTAAACTAGAATGGCAAAGGGGTGGGAACCTGAGCAGGGACAGGAGCAACAGAAACAAGGATAAAAATAAAAGGCAAGGAGACAGAATGGTCAAGAACCAAAGTTGAAGGCAAAAAAACAAAAAAGAGTGATAAACAAAGAGGGCCATATCGTGTACGATAATGCTAAGATGACTAATTAGACAAATCTAGAGGCTTGCATTTTAATGCATGGAGTGCTTGTAATTAGGTAGATAAATTAATAGCATAAATAGATATAAATGATTATGACATAGTTGTGATTTCAAAAGATATGGCTGCAGGGTGATCAAGGGTGGGAATTATTTGGGAAGGGCAGACAAAAGGAAAGCATGTCGGGTGGCATTGCAAGTGATGGAGGATATCAATGCCACACCAAGGAAAGATATTGGCTCAGAACATCATGATGTTGAATCTGTTTTGGGAGATAAACATTAGGAGCATTAAGTGTGGTTAGGACTGTCTTCATCCCCCCAAACAGTAGTGAAGATGTAGAGAAAGGCATTAAACAACAAATCAGAGATACATGCAATAAAATAAATCACGAGTGACTTGAATTTACATACAGATTGGGCAAACCAAACTTGCAACAGTATTGTGGAGGAAGATTTCTTGGACTCTATATGCGATCATTCTTTTTCTAAACCCAATACAGTATACGGAGGGACTACAGAACAGACTATTCTAGACTAGACATTATGCAATGAGAAAATATTAATCAACAATATTATGTGGGGTCTCAAACAGATTCATTTAAAACACTGGTTTAGTAATCCAATAAATTAAAAGTTGTCAACCTAGTGTATGCAGTGCGCATCATGCTCTCAGTTATCAAGAAAGGTCACTGTATCTGAAACATTAATTCTGCTTTCTCTCTATAACTGCCACCAGACCTGCTGCTTTCCAATAATTTACTTTTTTGTTTCGGATTTCAACCATCCACAATTCTTGATTTTTTTCACTGCACTCATAACGAGTCCAGAACTGTGTGGTTTTTTTTGGGCGGGGGGGGTAAGAAGGTGGCGGGAGAAACGTCTCAGACTAAAGATCAGGGTATGTCATTTAGGACTGAGAGCACGAGAAATTCCTTCACCTAGAGAGTGTTCAGCCTGAGAATTCTCTGTCACATAAAGCAGTTTAGGCTATAACACAAATGTTTTCAGCAATGAGATATAGTTCCTAGGGCTAAGTGGATCAAACTGGATGTGGCAAAAGCAGGAACAAAGACAAATGCCTTCTACTGGAAATAGATTTTAGAAATCCACACAGCAAAACCTCCAAAAAGATTTCTGAATTGCATTCTGTTCCTGCAATTTGAGCTTATATTTTTTCTTGTTTTCAGCAAATCTGATCTTGTGCCCATATAGCCAACTTGCAAGTGTTATCTTCTCAACTTTGCTTTCCAAACTGGAGTGCCAGTGCTCTTGTTTTCCTTTACTATTCTCAATTACCCTAGTTGGCGAGATGATGGATACAGTATTAAAAGTTATATACAGCCTGGGAAACTACAACTTACAGATTGGTTGTATCAAACAACTCTTGAGACTAGGAGGTATAATGACATAGAAACAGGCCTTTTGGCCCAACAGGTTGATGCCAAGATTTATGATTCATTTTCATCTAATTCTACAGTTATAACCACTGAATCTTCTGCCTTGCTTACCAAGCTGTCCTAAATGTACTTAGACTATACATTTCAATCTCTCAACGTTATAGTGAATTCCACTTTCTTGCCATTCTTTAGGTAAAGATTATTCTGGAATCCCGTATTGGAATATTTGATGACCACCTGATATTGATAACCTATAGCTATGCTCCTTCCACAGAATTAACATAGACCAAGACTGTTCATACATTCCCAACATGTATTATTCTTATAAATCTCCTATCCAGCCTGCATACCTTATTTCTAATAGGGCAACCAGAACTGCAAACAGTAATCAGAGTTAGGTCAAACCAAGGCTTGATAGGTTTAGCACAAGTTCCTTAATCTCCTATCTTTCTAGAAATAAACTCTTGCATTTGATATTTCTTTTTAAATGACACTGCTAATCTGTGGCACAGGTCTTCGTAACAATAAACTTAAGTATTCCTTAGGAATATGTGATTAATTTAAAATTAGTCATATTTATCAAAATGTTGATTAATTACAATGGATCAACAACTTTTTTGTCATTCAATTTTTGATCAAGACATCAAACATATGCCAAAAAAAGGTTTGTACCATTATACAGAACATACAATAATCTTCACAGAAATAGAAATTGTATTTAAAGTCATATTATTGAAATGTGATTTGTGCACTGAACTAGGGAAACATTTTCGAAAGCATTCAATTTGAATGCAAAATGCTTTAAACTATACAAAATAATTCCAGAGACTATGCCACTTAACAGGTTGTATTATGACATTAACTTTATTACTTGCAAGGCTACATCAATCCTTCTGTCACACTCGTTGCCTGTAACTGAATACAAAAATCAACTACAAATGTCTGCTTTATTCAACTAAAAAAAAGAATAGGACCGATAGAAACCAGTAATTGTACACAGAAATCTTTGTTTGAGTCAAATAATTAAGCCTTTGCTAATTTTTAGAATAAAATCAACATTTTAAGGTTGTTAACAGGTACATCTGCTAGTTATGAAAGTATATGATTGGTCATTAATAAATATACTTGATTGTTATAGTTTTATATTATTTATATTATTTACAAAAACAGTTCAGTTCTAACATTTCTTATTATGCCTAAAATAGCTTTAAATTTGACATCAATTTCCCAGGATAGAAGTTGTTTACATACCTTGATTGGCCTGACGTGGAGGAGGAGGAGGAGGAAAATGATGGTATTGCTGGGAGATTATCTTGTGTACATTGAACAGGATACACTTCAGATAAACTGTTCAAATTGGGAGACACTGCATGAAGAAAAAATGAATTATACAACATACTCTAAAATATGTATTTTATGAAGGCTGTTAATTTAACATTGCTCCGGGAGTTTCTAGTCTTCACACTAATTGGAAATAAGGGCAGTTGGAAGGTTACATGATTAGTGCCACCTTGGTTCAGTTACTGAATTCTGCACGTCTGAATCAGAAGGCTACACATTACTCGAGGTTTGAACATAAAATCCAGGCGACACTTCCATTATGTTACAGAAGGAGTTTTGCGCTGTCTGAAGTGCTTACTTATGGATGTGCCTTAACTCAATTTTCCTCTCAAGTGGATGCAAAGATCTCACAGCTTTGCATCAACATTTATTCATTAAGCCAGATCACAAAAACCAGTTGTCAGGTCATTATTAGATTTTTTTAAGGGACCTTGTTGGGTGCAAATTAGCAGTTTTTATTTAAAAACATTACACCAGAAGTATTTCATTGGTCATAAAACACTTGGGACATCAGGAATTTTGTGAAAGAGTTTATAAATTCAACTTTTACTTCAAATTTACTCTTATTCTTACTTCTAAGCAAATGTACCTTACCTCTTGTATGTACCTACTGCTAGTTCAGTTAAAATAGGGTAGCTTCATGACAAATTCAACTGTGGATACCAATTTTCTAAAAATGTATTTTAAAATTAGTTGATGCAATTACAAAATACTTGAAGGATTAGGTAGCAAAGAAGTGGATGCTCAAGCTCCATCATGTTAAACATTATCGTTTAGTAAACAGAAAACACCATGTAGATTCTCCCACAGGAATTGAGAGGGGGGGTAGGTAGAAAAGACACAAAATTGATGTCTTTAAATGCACAACCCAATGTTCAGCCATCGAATTAATCTGCTAAAGCCCCATTCATAGGTCATTCACCCTCAGAATAAGGCAAGATAAATAGCAATTGAATCTCAAACTGGACAATATTCTGAGAAAATAATTTAGTTTATTTTAAAAAACTTTGTTATTAATACAAACTAGAGAAGCTAGATTTTTATATCTTTAACAAATATCAGAAAGTTAACATCATGGTAGAGCCAACAAATAACAGAACAAGTTGGTTCATAAGTGGAATGAACCGCCAGAGGAAGTGGGAGATGCAGGTTGAATGGGAACGGTTTAGAGGGATGTGGACCAAAAGCAGGCAAGTGAGACTAGTTTAGTTTGGGAAACCTTGTCAGCATAGGCGAGTTGGACCGAAAAGTTTGTTTCCGTGCTGTATGACTTTGAATCTATAAATATCTTAAGTAAAATTATATAGCAAGATATTTGAAAAAATAAAGTTTAAGAGCTGAAACAGTTAGTGGGAATATAAATAAATGTTTGAGGATACTGCAGGGACATACATGGCATCTAAAAAAGCTGCTCACTGAATACAAAAGTAGAAGTAATATGGTAGTTTCACTATTGCCGTCGGAATGATTCCTGTGGAATTGTAAACAGTTTTCCTCCAATATACTGAAGGCACATTGCAAGTTGTGATGAACTTGATCCCACATGTGGAGATTGAACATGGATCTCAATCTCAAAGTATGGCTTTACAATTTACTAGTGACATTCATAATTTAAAGTATGATTCAAACTGGAGTACACAAAGTAAGTGAACAACTGAGTTAATGGATTCAATTTTATTTTAAGTGTAGGGTTTCTTTCACAATGAAAGCGTTTAACATTCAGCAAAAATAGAGTCATACTGGCATAACGTGGGGAGGATAATATGAGTCTGGGTGGGATGCTCTTCAGAGGGTGGTGTGGACTTGATGGGCAACTGACTTCCTTCCACGGTGTAGGGAAACTATGAAAGAGGCTCCATGTGCGCAACTATGGACATAAGCTTTCCAACAAATTTTGTCTCAAATCAATGAGGTGTCAATTTTTCAAACTTTTTTTGGGAGAAACTCTAGGCCCGTCATTTGTTATCCGAAGTGTGCCTCAGAATGCACGGAACTGAAAAAATGTGGAATTACCAACAGTCATTTCTGGATTTCTGCATGCTGTGCAGTTTTGCTTTTAGTTTTGGAAGAGTAATAACAGTAATTACCAAGTTTCACTGCCAGTTTCTGCTAGGGCAGAAGAGCAAAACTAAAAAATTCTTCACTTGGAATTTCTATAACATTCAAAACAAAATTGATAAACGGAAAACAGAAATGGAAATAAATAAGTATGATCTGATCAGGTGGTCATTACAGACATGGCTGAAAAGTAGATTGGGAATTCAACATTGAAGGTTACATGCCATTTAGGAAACAGAGGAAGCTAGGAAAGGTGGCTGTGTTAATCATTGGTATCCCTATAATAAGGAGAGATGTAGCAAATCAGGAGCTAAGAAGGTTACCTCAGAGTACAATGGGATTTGATCAGGTAGGGCAATGGGTTGAGGAGTGGCAGTTGGAGTTTAATTTAGATAAATGCGAGGTGCTGCATCTTGGAAAGGCAAATCAGGGCAGGACTTAGACACATAATGGTAACGTGCTGGGGAGTGCTGCTGAACAGAGACCTTGGAGTGCAGGTTGATAGTTCATTGAAAGTGGAGTCACAGGTAGATAAAATAGTGAAGGCAGCATTTCGTGTGCTTGCTTTCATTGTTCACAGTATTGAATATAGGAGTTGGGAGGTCATGTTGCGGCGATACAGGCCTTTGGTTAGACCACTTTTGGAATACTGCATGCAATTCTGTTCTCCCTGGTATAGAATGGATGTTGTGAAACTTGAAAGGATTCAGAAAAGATTTAAGAGAATGTTGCCATGATTGGACGGTTTCAGCTACAGAGAGGGGCTGGGGCTATTTTCCCTGGATCATTGAGATCATGGATAGGGTAAATAGACAAGGTCTTTTCCCCTGGTGGGGAGAGTCCAAAACTCGAGGGCACAGGTTTAAGGTGAGAGAGGAAAAGACTGAAGAGGGACTTAGGGGAAACATTTTCCACACATAGTGGTGCACATATGGAAAGAGCTGCCACTGGAAGTGATGGAGGCTGGTATAATTAGAACATTTAAAAGGCATCTGGATGGGCATATGAATAGGAAGGGTTGACAGGGATATGGGCCAAATGCTGGCAAATGGGACCAGATTTATTTAGGATACCTGGTCAGCGTGGAGGAGTTGGAGTGAAGGGTCTGTTTCCACGCTGTACATTTCGTAACTTTATGACTAATTCCAAAACACTTGAGGCGCAGAACAAAACGTGAAATAAAATTATAAACCACTTGATGACTTAGTCACCAATATCCTGGTTGGCTGATTATTAGCTTCTCTTTTCCAATTAAGCCTAAGCCCATCAGGGTAATTACCACCAAACCACTGGCACATGGAAGAAGTCATAAGACAGACCCAGAACACAAGCAAGAGGCCCAAATCACAACAGCAGAGAGAAACCTGGTAACAGCAATGTCCTTCATGGATAAAAAGTTGACACACCATGATTTTGCACTTATAATAATGCAGCAACATGAACATACAGGAAGTCTTAAATACAGTAAAGAAAATGAAAAACGTTTTCAATTTCATACAACTCATTAGGACTTATAGAAATTATGCAAAAACATTAGCAGGATACTTAAAGACATGTACCTTCTTAAAAGCAATTCAAAACAAAGACGAGGGTTTTAAAAGGGAAAGATACCCTTCATTCCACAAAATTCCCCACTTTCCTACACTTGCCTAAATGCAACTGACCAGGAAGTTCCATAAGTTCAACCTATCCTCTCAGAACAGCCTGAAGAGCAGGACAATCTAGTCATCTCTAGG
This sequence comes from Chiloscyllium plagiosum, assembly GCF_037043375.1. Taxonomy (NCBI): domain Eukaryota; kingdom Metazoa; phylum Chordata; class Chondrichthyes; order Orectolobiformes; family Hemiscylliidae; genus Chiloscyllium; species Chiloscyllium plagiosum. The sequence goes on from NW_028270177.1 coordinate 39,028,216, forward strand.
CAAATATCAACATGTTAACTGGGGAGTTGGAATTTATTTATAAACTATCAGCTGATGAGAGTGTAAATATTTAAAACTATTCCAGTTTCATATGTAGAGGGGTTGGGGTCTTTTGTTCTCTGCTAGGAAAATTATACTTTCTTTTGATAAGACTACATAGTTACAACATATTGCAAGAGATACAAAATCATACAACAATAAAATGCTTTTCACAGGCTAGCTGCACCATATTCTGATGGCATCCAGTATTTTTAAATGCAATGAAAAAAATTCAATTTGAAAGCAATGTAGATTACTTGCACATTAATTAAGCAGAGGCCAATCAGATCACTCCCTGAAAGGGGGGACTGCGCAAAATAATCAAGTAAAAACGTGTTGCTTTGAGACTCTAATTAGTCTTGCATGACTACTTAGATATCTTCATATCACAATCTGAAGATATTGAAAATCAAGAGTCAGCACCTCAAGAGGATACTGAATTCTATGTAGTGGCATTATTTTTCAAACTCATAACAAAATCTCACCCTCACTCCCAGTGTGGCTTTAAGCAGAAAATAAATTTATGGCCAGGTAAAAAAAAAACAATTTCAATTATTGGTTGCATGTTTTTTGAGTAAGATATTTACCAGGACTGATTCGACCGTTATTGTTTTGCCTTTGAAGAAAATCCTTATAGCAAACTGAACACATGCCATTCGTTCGTGGGTTCCCATAAAATCCACAGCCAGTGGTACACAGCATAGGCACTTGAGTCTGATTGGTTTCTTGAGCCATGTTCCTCCAACAGGTCTTGCAAGAGAAAGTTAGAAAATTTCAAGAGTCACGGTCACAAGATAAGACAGATGCAAAACCAGAAACGCAATATAGTTTTGTAAGCTGTACTGACCTCTACGCAAAATACAGCTTGGAAAGAATATTAGGAAAAAAACAACTTTCAAATCAGCGTTTGCAGAATAATTTATTGGCAGATTGCAATTATAATCCTTCTTGTCTGTCAAGATCTTAACTCAATGCAGAGTACTAAGCACTCTAGAACATTGATGATTTGCTGACATTGCAGATATAGCTAAATGCATTTCAAATTAGTAACAGTAATACACTTAATCATAATACACTAGGTTCACACTCAAAATTCACTGCATGACAGTATGCATATATATTTTGGTAAAATTATTCTTATCATCAAGAGCTTTACTTCCATGGAAATTATATGTAGACATTTGTACACAAGCGAGATACATTTAGCTACAGTGTGCCTGTGAATTATTTTCCACAATGATGTGGCTAGAGCACTATGCCTGTCATTTCTGCTGGACTTGATCGATCATAGAAAGGAACCAAACTTTCATCATTCGTTGTCCACAGTTTCATTGTTCTGAACAACTGGGATGACACTGCCTTGTTACCTTTAATTCATAATTTTTAAACAGTTATAAAAAACAAATTTTAATGTAAAAACAGGGTATGGATAATAAAGGGAGTAGTGACTAAGATAACTAAGGTACTTAACGTCACAAAACAGGCACAGTACATTTAAGTCTTGCTCTGGAAGTGGGAGAAATGGCATGAAGAGAATCAAAGAAGGGACAGATTTCCAGAAAATAATGCACAATTACAGTGATACGGTGTTCATACATTTATGAATTTACAAATTTACAAATTAGGGATAGTAGAGAGCAAGGGGTAGAATTAAACTTTAAAAATTTAGAAGCTTGCAGGTTTCACTGCAGGAGCAAAAAGTAAATGAAAACATTCAACTGATTACACAGTTATACAATCAGTGTCAAACAGTACAGCTAGCAAATGTGGACCAGCAACTCAAATGGGCATCTTTCCACAGCTTCAATGCAAAGATAGTTTAGTGATGTCAATTAGTGTGATGCAGCCACCAGACTGTAGCTAGGATACTTTTCCGCCACCTTTCTATTTTCTTTGCTGGTTTAAGGGGCTACAGTGGCAGAGGTCAGTGAATTAACTAACTAAAAGAGCGTCTTTTCATTACAGCCTGTTTGGACACCTCACATCTTTTTCTGGTTAAGAGGTAGGGACATAACCATTGCACGACAACACCCAATGAAGTGTATTGCCTCATGTACAAGGAACATTAGCAAGTTAGACATATGAAGGGATTCAAACTATTTTCACTCAACAGATTCTAAGCTGTTCTGCCTTTTCTTCACCTAAGTCTTGATGACCCCAAGTCTTTGTACAGTCACCAACATCAACCTTTTCAGAACCATTATCTCATACAACAATTTTAAAGCTTAGAAATATAAATTTATAATTTCTGAACTTGGTACTTATCTACGCTACAGTGTGAGGGACCACATTTTTTCCTTTTTAGACTATAAACTGGAATGGAAGTTGTACACCATCGTACACTCAAAATACTAGGAGAGTTTTGCAACTTGGAAAAAAAATCAGGTAGTGCACATTTTTACCTGTGCAACATAATACTGCTTTTTGGAGTAGTCAAGTCGTTACTTTGAGATGGAGTGGCACTAAGAGTTATTGAGTTAAGGAAAGACAGCCTGACAACAGCCCTCAGATTAGCTGAGTTGAAGTTTGTTACAAATCTGTACATACAGGCAAATAGAGAATCTGAACTGAACATCTCTCTCCCCCGATTAAAAAGCAAAAATACCAAGAAGCTGAAAAGAAAGAATCCTAACAAGGAAAGAATTAGGTCCAGTGGATTAATTATCAAAGTAAAGAACAATCCCATTTCTTGAGAACCATCATTATATCAAAAACTGTGGAGACCATTTTACCAATCCTTGACATCTGGACTCACTTTAAGCACACGTCACCTACTAAATCACTGCATAATAATTCAATGTTAAATACGTTCAAAGAAAGAGGAAAATAAGTTACTCTGTTCACTGAAGATTTCAGGTATGCTAGATTAATTATAGAAGACCGTAGCAGAATTTTAGGCTAGAAATTCATCCTTGGATTAAAAATTTTCTACTAACCAACTCGCTCATTAAAATGACTTTAAAGATCAGCATATACCTCAATTTCTTGATTTTTGCATAATTTGTATCCCTGACTGGATACAGGTTTCCCCCACCCCCAGGTTTACCGTAATACTTATTGTTTCGTCAGCACAAGATCAGCTGTCAGTCAATGTGATGTCACTTCAGCAAGCCACACCCACTGCAACACCTTACCCAATGGGGAGGAAACCGGTGAAAATACCAGATACAGTTAATTAACTCAGCTACTTCAAGCAATTTCCTACATATAGGCTTACTTCATCCAAATCTTCTCTCAGAACCACCAACTATTTTGAACACAAAATACTGCAGGAGGGAGAAATACAGAATAGATGCACAAGTACTTCTCTACAAGCACAAATAGAGCAATCACAAGCTGCAATTTGAGTGAGGTGATGATTTAAAACATAAATCAGGCTTTAGTTGTAGCGAAATAACATTGCAAAGGAAAGAAGTTATGCTCAATCTGTACCGAACCTTGTTTAGATCAAATTTATATGGTACTGTATTATACTTCTACTTGACGCTATGAAAAGGTATGGAGACACTAGAAAAGATGCAGAAAAGTTTAAAAGTGACACCACAAATGCATTGATATACAGATCAGGCAAAGATCTGTATATCAATGCAGTCTCTTACTTTGAAAAAAAACAGAACTGCAGATGACCTATTAGAGACCTTTAATACTGAAATGTTTTGAAAGAGGGGATAGAGAGAGATTGTTTCCTCTAATTTGGGGCTACCAAAATGAAGTTATTCAGCAAGAAATAAAATAAGGAATTCAGAAGAAACTTTTTTGTTGCGAAACTCATTGCCAGCGGAGTGGTTAAACTGAATAGTTTGAAAGCATTTAAGGAGCGGTTAGACAAGCAACTGAGGGAGAAGGGATTAGAGGATTACAATGGGAGATATAGATGAAGAAAGGGAGGACGCTAACCTAGAGCACTACACCAGCATGGGCTTGTTGATTAGGCCAGCCTGTTTATGTCATTCATTGATGCTATGCAATCCTCTGCATTAACAAGATCGCCGAGCGCGGCTATCTCACACAACTCATCTGTAACCGTGTCAAGTTTCACAAACAGGGCTTCCTTAAAGAGCAAAGAGAGGTTCATTACATCGAAATGCATGGGTTGTCCCCAGCAGTAGCAAAATAGATAGCTGGATAACAATATTTTCCCAAATGATTGAAGTAAAACACTGTTGATGCTGGACATACTCAGCAGGTTAAGTAGCGACTATAGAAAAAGCATCAAAAATAACATTTCAAATCAATGGTCACATAATTTGGCTTCTTGCACATTCCCAATTTGAATTGTACCAGCATGGATGACTGTGCCTTCAACTCCACAGTCTCAATGCTCTGGAATTCCCTCCCTAAAACTTCTTTACTATTCACTTATCCCAAACTCTCATGTGGCTAAAGGAATGGCACAAGTGCTTAACCCTTTTGCTGTATGAATATTTTTAACCTTTCAAAAAAAAAACACAGTAGAATAGCTACCCCACTACAAAGTTCAAATATCAATGTCCCAAGAATGACCAGATCATCACTATTTCTGGGAACTGATATAGAGTCAGATGTACAGCACGGAAACAGACCCTTCGGTCCAATTCGACCATGCCAACCAGATATCTTAACCTAATCTAGTCCTGTTTGCCAGCACTTTGCCCATATTCCCCCTAAACCCTTTCTATTCATATACCCATCCAGATGCCTTTTAAATGTTTAATTGTACCAGTGTCCACCACTCCCTCTGGCAGCTCATTCCATACAGGCACCACCTTCTCTGTGAAAAGTTGTCCCTTAGGTCCCTTTTATATCTTCCCCCTCTCAGTTAAACCTACGTCCTCATTTTCAATTCCCCCATCCCAGGGAAAAGACCTTGTCAATTTACTCTATCCATGCCCCTCATAATTTTGGTAAACCACTACAAGGTCACCCCTCAGCCTCCAATGCTGCAGGAAAAACAGCCCCAGCCTATTCAGCCTCTCCCTACAGCTCCAACCCTGGCAACATCTTTGTAAATCTTTTCTGATCCCTTTCAAGTTTACCAACATCCTTCCTATAGGAGGGAGACCAGAATTGCACGCAATATTCCAAAAGTGGCCTAACCAACGTCTTGTATAGCTGCAACATGACCTCGGAACTCCTATACTCAATGCTCTGACTAAAAAGGAAAGCATACCAAATGCTTTCTTCATTATCCTATCTACTTGTGCCTAGTATGGATCAAGACTGTCAAATTAAACGGGGCTGTTCCTGGCTCCAAGGCTGGTCCAGTATATTTAGAAACAGAACACTTCCCTTATGCAATCACTGTTTTCATAAAACAGTGGATAGCACGGTGGCTCAGTAGTTAGCATTGCAGCCTCACAGCACCAGTGCCAAGCTGGGTTCAATTCCAGCCTCGGTCAACTGTCTGTGTGGAGTTTGCACATTTTCCCCATGTCTGCCTGGGTTTCGTCCTAGTGCTCCGGTTTCCTCCCACAATCCAAAGATGTGCAGGTCAGGTAGATTGACCATGCTAAATTGCCCAGTATTAGATACAATCAATCAGTCAGAGGAAAATGGGTCTGGGTGGGTTAATCTTTGGAGGGTCGGTGTGCACTTGTTGGGCCAAATGGCCTGTTTCCAGATTGTATGGGGATCTAATCCACTTTCAAGGAACTATGAACCTGTTCAGTAACAGTCCCCAGGTCCTTACCATTAAGTGTATAAGTCCTGCTCTGATATGGCTTTCCAAAATGCAGCACCTCATATTTATCTAAATTAAACTCCATCTGCCACTCCTCAGCCCACTAGTTCATCTGATCAAGATCTCATTGTAATCTGAAGTAATCTTCTTCACTGGAGGAGAAAGTGAGGACTGCAGATCAGATCTGAAAATGTGTTGCTGGAAAGGTGCAGCAGGTCAGGCAGCATCCAAGGAACAGGAGAATCGACGTTTCGGGCATAAGCCCTTCTTCAGGACTTATGCCCGAAACGTCGAATCTCCGGTTCCTTGGATGCTGCCTGACCTGCTGCGCTTTTCCAGCAACACATTTTCAGATCTAACTTTCTTCACTGTCCGCTACACCTCAAATTTTGGTGTCATCTGCAAACTTACCAACTATACCCTCTATGTTCACATCCAAATCATTTATATAAATGACAAAAAGCAGTTGGCCCAGGCATAAAATGAGCTGAATCTCCCATCACAACCCACTACACCTGGTCTGTTGCCAAGTCCCATAGCTTTACTGGATTTAGTGCACTCAGCCATTATTTGACATTATTTACAGTATATTCAACTGGCTGAAGACTAGCATTTGTGATATGAGGGTCTCAGGATGAGTAAATGGCTAAATCACTCAGCATTTCTGGATGAAGTTAGTTGCCAACAGTTCGCTTGGTCTTTGCATTCACACGTCAGGCTCTATCAAAGTTAGGTGCTCATGCAGCCTCCTTCTCTCAACAGTTAGTCAACTAGCCATCAAACATTGACTGGATACTGCAGAGCCTTATCAACCATTGGTTGTAGGATCACACACTGCTTCTGGAGTAAACCAACTATTCCAATCTATTCTTGCTCTATGGTATTTATTTCTTGCTTTATCAAACTTTTTTCGTCCCTTAATCTTCCCTCTTCTGATGCAAATCCACAACTTACCCAATGCTCCATTCTTCCAAATTTTCTCTCATATTTGTCTGACTTCAGTGTTTCTGACTTCATCTTTTTTCACTCAACCAAGGACACCCCCTCCAGGATGAAGCCCTCAAAACTTATAATTCCATTGCCTACATGTCAGCTTTCTCCCCTTCCCAACTCATCAGTTGCCAAACTGAATAAACATGCACTTCCAGCACAGTACCCTCTTCAGAAGTGCAAAGGTACTGTTCCCTCTGTAGCACCTGAATCCACTCGTGATCAATCGTCAATATGAACTGCCTACCCCATGGCACCCACACACGAGCCTTTCCACCTCCAACCTGCCCACCCCCTCTACACCCCACAGGGCCACGGGCATACCATTCGGGTGAAGCATTAATTTACAGAGCAGAGTGATGTCACTGGTTACAACTGGCAGGGTTATATGCCTGGGTGTTTTGAGAATATGATGTTAATGGACATTCTCTTAGGTTTCCTTGCCCAGGTTTGAGCTATTGCAATGATACATCAATGTTGAGAATTCCCAGGGCAGCATGATCTTGATTATATACCCTTCCTAATGGATAAGAGTATAATCAGGAATGAGTTAATCTTACAAATTGAATGCTATCTTACTGACAGTCTGTGAGAATGATGTGGTTTGACCAGTTTCTGGGACAGCTCTCCCAAATCTGGCACCATTGGGCAGATATTAGTAAGGAGAATATTGCAGGGCAGACTGAGCTAGGCAGGCCTTTGTCATGTCAGCTTCTGATGCCTTGGCAATCCATCCGGTATCAGTCTTACAGGCTTTAACACTATATTAGACTACCATGTGCATCCAGCCTTTTGGAGGAGAAAGTGAGGTCTGCCGATGCTGGAGATCAAAGTTGAAACTTTATTGCTGGAACAGCACAGCAGGTCAGGCAGCATCCAGGGAACAGGAGATTCAACGTTTCGGGCACAGGCCTTTCCTGAGGAAGGGCCTGTGCCCGAAACGTTGAATCTCTTGTTCCCTGGATGCTGCCTGACCTGCTGTGCTGTTCCAGCAATAAAGCATCCAGCCTTTTGGCCTGAGAAAATGGGAACTAACTTTCATGATTTGGAGACAAAAAGAAACACATTTAAAGATACTTTAATCGAGAAGAGACATGTAAAACTGAGGTCATTGACTTGCTTGCTGACCTGTTAAGTTTGTTTGCAGCCGTTTCATCACCATACTAGGTAACACCATTAGTGCACCTCCAGTGAAGCACTGGGTGTTCTGACCCACTTGCTATTTGTATGTCACAGTTTGCTGTGGTGGCTGATATCTTTTCCGGTTTTGTTTCTTAGTGGTTGGTATAGGGGGTCTAAATCTACATGTTAGCTAACAGAGTTCCAGATCGAGTGTCAGGCCCCCAAGAATTCCTGTGGATGTCTTAGTTTGACTTGCCCTAGGATAGATACATTGTTCAGGTTGAATTGGTGTCTTTCTTTGTCCGTGTGTGGACACAAGTGATAGATGATCCTGTCTCTTGGTACAGCATTCCTAGGACAAGCCAAACAGAGACATGCACAGAAATTCTTGGAGGCCTGGCACCCAACCCAGAATTGCATTAACAAACATGTAGAGTTAGACCCCATATACCAACTGCTAAGGAACAAAACCGGAAACATCACCGATCTCAGCAAACCGGGACAGAACGCCAATGCTTCACCGGAGGCTCGCTGATGACGTTACCTCGCATGGTCATGAAACGTCTGCAAGCACATTTACCAGCTGAGTAAGTCAACAACCTCATTCGTAACCTGACCTACAAATCTTCTCAAGAACTTCAAAAAGCGACGTTGTTTACAAAATGTAAAGTAGCAAAATGTAGAAAGTAAGTGTTTTGCTTACAGAATGTCATCGTTTCGATGCAGCCACTCATTTCTTGAGAGTTTTAAAAAATATTAAAAACTCTATACCTGCTTTATGTTGTTTTCAAAAAAAAAGTTTGAATATTTTTACTTACAATGTACTAATGACAAGGCTCAGGGACTGTGCGTCACCACCCAGCAGCAGGTTCCGGGGCGAAGGGGACCGTTTAGCCCCACCCACCCGCGCCTTCTCACCATGGCAACTGCCAGGCCCCAAAAGTCACCGACAAACTCAGCGCCTCCTGAGTCATGTTTTACAAGTTCGCTGAATGAACAGAATATCCCTCGATATGAAACCGGGCCATTCCACCCTACCCCGCGTCCCCCTTACACCGGGCAATAAGTCATCAACTCCCGGCGGCGTTTTTCCGCTCCAGAATCTCCCGTGCCCCTGGCAGCAAACACTGCCAAACCGGAGACCAGATCCCGACATCACCGAGCTCCTCCCCACGGTTCAAACAGACAGCCGGAAATCCCGCCCACTACTTCCAACCTGAGTGGCCACAGACTCCCCGCGACGTTGTCAATCACGGTGCCAAAACCGGATTCACCCACTTCCCATTGGCTTACGGCGACGTCAGTCAGATCGATCCAGGCCCCGCCCCCTTGGCTAGCCGCGTCCCCTCTTGGCGCTTCCTCTGTCGGTTCGGGTTTCAGGTGGAGGGCGTGCAAGGCCTGAGTGGTAGGGGAGCGAGAATAATAGTTATAAAATAAAGCAAGAGTAGGTAGAACACAAAAATCAATCCCTTCAGCCGTGGGTGGGACGAAGGAAATTAGCTGACCAGGCCGCAAGCCCGCGGTGGCCGGTATATTAAACCGCAAGTGCGAGGTGAAAAGAAAATACTGATTGGGCAGGACTCGCCTGAAATCTCGCGGCGGTGGTAACCTACCTGCGAAATTAAAATAACGCGAAAACGAACTGGCAAAGAGCGAGCCCCCTGTGTCCACCGGCTTGGCTGGGCTAGGCCTGGCCTCCCCAGGCCTGTTTACACGGACAAAGCGGCCCGCTCAGCCTACCCCTGACGTCACACACGGCGTGGTGCTTCCCATTGGCTGTTGGGAGGGGCCGCCGCGTCATCACCGGCACGAGAAACCTTGCTCCTGCCAATCAAAGTCCCTGGGAAGCTAAGGTCAGTGCAAGTCTGCTGCAGCAGGCAAGGTGCCCAAGGTATTATTTCATACTTTTTGACTGTAATCTTCTCCTGTTGCTTAAATTATTAGAATCTCACAGGCTGTCACTGTGCCATCTCTGATATGACGCGGCTAAATCGTCTGGGATGCCTTGACCAGATTGACTTGCCCCGAGTTTTTTTTTGGTCTTAAATGAAACTACTGATGCCTTACAGAATTGTTACGTAGCAAATAAAGCCGTTTAGGCCATTGCGTCAGCCCTGACTCTGCGAATGAGGATCTTGATTTGCTGCCATTCTCCTGCCGTTTTACCTTAACTGCACCTTATGATGTGGAGGTGCCGGTGTTGGCTTGGTGTTGGCAAGGTCGTAAGGCACACAATAACAGGTTATACTCCAACAGGTTTATTTGAAACCACAAGCTTTTTGGAGCAGCACTCTGCAAGCTTGATTTTAAATAAACCTGTTGGACTATAACGTGATGTTGTGTGACTTATGGCCTTCTGCACCTTATAAGCAAGGATGCTTGTACGAAGTACTTGTCACAAGTATGGTTCCATCTTCATAAGCATTAAACACGTATTACTTGTTACAAATGGCTACTCAAAATGTTCGGCAATTGCCCTTCGCTTGGAGACTTCCCGCTGCTTTCACATACATGTTGTCGTTTGGAGAAATGGATAGAAACGGAAAAGGCTTTAATTTTCTTTGTGTTACTTGGCCAATCAGGAAATAGATCTAATGAGTTACTGGAGCCGAAACGTTAACTCTGCCTCCTCTCCACAGACACTGTCAGATTGGTGAGTTTTCCAAGAAATTTCTGCTTTTGTTTCACAAATTAGTTTGACAGTTATGAATGCAACTTCCTTGACCAATCAAGTCCTGCATTGGGACTGTGAGGCAAGGGCAGTGCGTCACCATACCTGACTTTAAGTAGATAATTTCAAAGATAATTAGGATCCAAAAATCTAAATCACTATTCAAATGAAATTTGTGTCGCCGACCTGGGGCATCAGAGGACACATGCTATAAGCATCGCATATGGACTCGTTGAAAATACATTAAGAGAAAGTTTATCTCTAGTTAGTCATTAGGTGTATTATTGTATTACAACTTATCTGCACTAACACAACACTATGAATCATTGTTCTGTAACAACGTTCGAAGGTATTTGCATTTGACAGCTGGATGCCAGTGATCTGTTAGAGATAGTGCAAAAGGCCAAGTTGGATTTGTGACTTGACTGTTGCAGATTTCCAGCTCTGACCCGCATGTTATGGTAGTGAAGATACTATCTAGGATACATTGTGGGTTCAGAATCTCCCCTAACCAGAATTTTGTACATTTGTAAAATTATAAATTTATGTATAAACTAGGTTGGCATGGTGGCTCAGTTGTTAGCGCTGCTGCAAGGGACCCAAGTTCGATTCCAGCCTGGGGCAGCTAACTGTGGAGTTTGCACATTCTCCCCATGTCTGATTTCTCTTCACAGGTGTTGGCAGACCTGCTGAGTTTTTTCAGCAATTTCTGTTTTTGTCTCCCTATGTCTGGATGGCTTTGCTCCGGGTTCTTCAGTTTCCTCCCACAATCCAAAGATATGCAAGTTAGGTGGATTGGCCATGCCAATTTGCCCATAGTGTCCAGGGGATTGTGAGTTAGCCATGGGAAATACAGGGTTGGAGAGATAGGATGGGGATAATACAAACATTAAAAGATAGTGGCTCAACAAGAAGAATCCAACATTGACTGCTTTCATGGGACAAAGGTACAGAGAAATGCCATTATTTGCCATTGCCAGGTACAATCAAGAATTTGATAACCCAATACTATTGGAATCTGGTCATTGTTATAATGATGAGTTTCCAGTTAGGAGGAAAACGAATAGTTCAAACCTTTGTACACTTTGGGAGTGGTGCTGATGCTATTCATCTCCAAACAGCAGGACAGATGTTTTGGACAAGAATGAACTGATCATATCGTCTGAACTGGGTTTTTCCCTGAAAAAAGGACTGCAGGGATTTCATTGATCCTATTTATCTGGACTGTGTGTGTAATGCACTGAAGAGGATTAGCATTGCCAATCCTAAACAACATAGAAAATGTTTGGTGTGCTGATGATATGTTTGATATTAATCTTTATAAAACCAGAAAAAAATCAATGGAACTTTAAGGCAGTTTGAAGTGTCAGGACTGATCACGTAACTGAGGCCTACAATCAGCACTGGATGCACGAGCTGTATTGGGATTGATTCTAGCCAAATTGTAGCGATCTTTGTCTGAAGGGATCTGCAGTCGAGAAGGATCAGAAACAATCAACCTGGCTCATAGAACTACACTTCTCACTGGAAGGATCATCTGTGTGGAGGATTGTAAGTCATCAGCCAAATCTGAGGGACTGAGAGGTTGAAGTAATTTAAGGGTAACAACCATATTCAGGAGATTTTAATTTTTGGAGGAGAAATGTTGGATTTTGCTTGTGGTTTTTTTCAGTAAAGGTTTTTCTAATAGAAAAAAACTGAATGTTGGAAATTTGAAATAAAAGCAGAAGTAGCTGGAGAAACTTAACAGATCTGGCAGCATTGGTGGACAGAAAGCAGAGTCAATGTTTCAGATCCAGTGATCCTTCATCAGAACTGATTGTAGTTAGGAAAAGCTTGGTACACTCCTTTTCCACTCCCAACATCTCCCCACACGCCTACGGTACGTTCCTATGCAATTGCAGCAGATATAACCCCTGCCTGTTTTCTTCCTCTATCTAAGGCCCCAGACATACCTTCCAGGTGAAGTACTGCTTTACCTGATCTTCACTCAATCTAGTATGTGTATTCACTGCTCACAATGTGGTCTGCCCCACACTGGGGAAACAGAAGGCAGGCTGGATAACCACTTTGAAGAACACCTATGTTCTGTCTGCAAAAGTGACCTCAAGCTTCCTGCCAGTCCAACACACCACTGAGTTCCCTTGCCAATTCTCTGTGTTGGGCTTGCTGCAGTGTTCCACTGAAGCCCAGTGCAAGCTGGAAGAACAGCATCTCAAATTCTCATGGGGACCCAGCCTTCAGGACTCAATATTGAGTTTAATAATTTTAGGGCCAGAGCCCTTTGTTCCCCAACACCAGACCTTGCCACATGGGCCACTTTCACCACAAAATTTCACCCACTGACTCTCTGCATTAGCAGCTTTTCTTTCTCCCATGCTCACCATTATCCATTCCTTTGTCTGTCCAACTGCCGTTCGTTCTCTTTTTTTCCCCATCTCCACCTATCATTTATACCTTCCTCCTCCCCCCACCTCTTCTCTATCATATATAGCAACCTTTCCCTAGCTACAATCAATTCTGTAGAAGGGTCACTGGACCTGAAATGTTAACTCTACTTTCTCTCCACAGATGCTGCCAGACCTGCTGAGTTTCTCCAGCTTTTTCTATTTATTTTCTAATAGGTCTTGGCGACTGTGTTTTGGGTGAGTGCAGAGGTTAAATCATGGAGGGGTTTAAAGCAGATGAAGCAATCTAGGTCTGTCTTTTAGGCTAGCTTAGATTTTAGAGGTTATCTAGAAGGACATTTTGAGGGTTATTTGAAGAAACAAGAATTTTGTGGTTGATCCAGGCTCTGTGGTTGTGATTTTGTTCTTTATAAAAACTGTAAGTTTAAGAACCATTGCAAGCAGTGGAACAGGAACTGTTTACAAAATCTGGTGATCAGAGGAGGACTTTATGGTTGACAACAAAATCCTGAACAAGGTCAATGGCAAGTAGTATATGCAGGTAATGAGTTAAAGGTTTTTGCATTGTGGATGCAACTCCTAACATGCACTAGCTATTCGGTGGAGAAGATGGGGAAGGGGCAGATGGTAGCACATCTGTATACACAGAGGCAATTCATATTCTGACAGAGAAACTTAAACCAGTTTTGGAAAGAAGTAAAGTAGTTGGAAGACAGGGCTGTCTGTCTTCCTAGTGAATCTGCTGGTGGCAGAATTAAATAGTGAAAGGTAGGAGAGGATGCACGGGAAGAGAATTCAAACATTGGGGTGTACACTATTTACAGTATCTGGTTATGGAGAAACTTAAAAATCACACGACACTAGGTTAAATGTTCAACAGGTTTATTTGGAAGCACTAGTTTTTGGAGTGCTTACTCCTTCTGTGGAGCAGGACCATAAGACACAGAATTTATAGCAAAAGTTTATAGGGTAATGCAACTGAAATGAAATATTGAACAAACCTATCCTGTTCCACTGCTACCTGATGAAGGAGCAGTGTTCCAAAAGCTAGTGCTTCCAAATAAACCCATTGGACTGTAACCTGGTGCTGTATGATTTTTAACGTTGTCCACCCCGATCCAACACCAGTCCCTCCATGTTATGGTTATGGAGAGTATGAATGAGTTCCACCCTTGATGTGAACAAGACCTGGAGAGGGCTGACAAGGCTGAGAGACAAGTGAATGATGTTAAGGTGACTAACAGGATACCTCAGAGTTGGGTACATATAGAAATTGACCATGTATCCTGTGGAAAAGCAACCTGAAAATTGACCAGGGGCTGGGGTATGGTTTGTTTCATTGCATTAGCGAAGGTGGCAGCAACTACAATGAAGATAGGAAAGAGCCCACTGGGATCCAGTACAGTGAAATGGTGGTAAGATTCCGAAAGCCTGGGTCCATCGAAATCAGTGTGGCCTTTGTATCAGCAAATGTTTGTCCACAGCACCATTGCAAGTTGGTGCCCTATGTGAAGTGCTACAGAAATACTAGCTGGTGTTTTGAAGCTGATGCGTCAAAGAGATGCTTCAGATTGCTTTGCCAGTATTGAGCTGACAGGGAAGATTAACAACTGTGAGGTGATGAGATGAAAAAACTGAACTTGTTCTCAGTAGACAGGAAGGTGTACCACAGGTTATCTGTGGTCACTAAGATGGAAGGGGGCTATACCATAGAGATGTACAGCAGGGAAACAGACCCTTCGGTCCAACCCATCCATGCCGACCAGATTTCCCAACCCAATCTAGTCCCACCTGCCAGCTCCTGGCCCATATCCCTCCAAACCCTTCCTATTCATATACCCATCCAAATGCCTTTTAAATGTTGCAATTGTCCCAGCCTCCACCACTTCCTCTGGCAGCTCATTCCATACACGTACCACCTTCTGTGTGAAAATGTTCCCCCTTAGGTTCCTTTTATATCTTTCCCCTCTCACCCTAAACCTATGCCCTCTCGTTCTGGACTCCCCCTACCCCAGGAAAAAGACTTTGTCTATTTATCCTATCCATGCCCCTCATAATTTTGTAAATCTCTATAAGGTCATCCCTCAGCCTCTGATGCTCCAGGGAAAACAGCCCCATTCTGTTCAGCCTCTCCCTATAGCTCAAATCCTCCAACCCTGGCGACATCCTTGTAAGTCTTTTCTGAATCCTGTCAAGTTTCACAACATCTTTCTGATAGGAAGGAGAGCAGAATTGCACGCAATATTCCAACAGTGGCCTAACCAATGACCTGTACAGCCGCAACATAACCTCCCAACTCCTGTACTCAATACTCTGACCAATAAAGGAAAGCATATCAAACGCCGCCTTCATTATCCTATCTACCTGCGACTCACTTTCAAGGAGCTATGAACCTGCACTCCAAGGTCTCTTTGTTCAGCAACACTCCCTAGGACCTTACCATTAAGTGTATAAGTCCTGCTAAGATTTCCCAAAATGTAGCACCTCGCATTTAAACTCCATCTGCCACTTAGAACATAGAACATAGAAGAATACAGCGCAGTACAGGCCCTTTGGCCCTCGATGTTGCGCCGATCCAAGCCCACCTAACCTATACTAACCCACTATCCTCCATATACCTATCCAATGCCCGCTTAAATGCCCATAAAGAGGGAGAGTCCACCATTGCTACTGGCAGGGCATTCCATGAACTTACGACTCGCTGAGTGAAGAACCTACCCCTAACTTCAGTCCTATATCTACCCCCCCCTTAATTTAAAGCTATGCCCCCTTGTAATACCCGACTCCATACGCGGGAAAAGGTTCACACTGTCAACCCTATCTAACCCCCTAATCATCTTGTACACCTCAATCAAGTCACCCCTAAACCTTCTTTTCTCTAATGAAAACAGCCCCAAGTGTCTCAGTCTTTCCTCATACGATCTTCCTTCCATACCAGGCAACATCCTGGTAAACCTCCTCTGCACCCGTTCCAGTGCCTCCACATCCTTCCTATAGTATGGCGACCAAAACTGCACACAATATTCCAGATGCGGCCGCACCAGAGTTTTATACAACTGCATCATGACCTCAGGACTCCGGAACTCAATTCCTCTACCAATAAAAGCCAGTACGCCATATGCCTTCCTCACCGCACTATTTACCTGGGTGGCAACTTTCAGAGATCTGTGTACATGGACACCAAGATCCCTCTGCTCATCCACACTACCAAGTATCCGACCATTAGCCCAGTACCCCATCTTTTTGTTATTCTTCCCAAAGTGAATCACCTCACACTTAGCTACATTGAATTCCATTTGCCACCTTTCTGCCCAGCTCTGCAGCTTCTCTATATCCTGCTGTAACCTGCCACATCCTTCCTCACTGTCAACAACTCCTCCGACTTTCGTATCATCCGCAAACTTGCTCACCCAACCTTCTAACCCCTCTTCCAGGTCATTTATAAAAATGACAAACAGCAATGGTCCCAAAACAGATCCTTGCGGAACACCGCTAGTGACGGCACTCCATGAAGAAACTTTGCCATCAACTACTACCCTCTGTCTTCTTCCATTCAGCCAATTCCTAATCCAAACCTCCAACTCACCCTCAATGCCATATCTCCGTATTTTCTGCAGTAGCCTACCATGGGGAACCTTATCAAACGCCTTACTAAAATCCATATATACCACATCTACCGCTTTCCCCTCATCAACCTCCTTCGTCACCTTTTCAAAGAATTCAACAAGGTTTGTGAGGCACGACCTGCCCTTCACAAAACCATGCTGACTATCCTTGATCACATTATTCCTATCCAGATGTGCATAAATCCTATCCCTTACAATTCTCTCTAAGACTTTGCCCACAACAGAAGTGAGACTCACCGGCCTATAGTTACTAGGGTTATCCCTACTCCCCTTTTTGAACAAGGGAACCACATTTGCTATCCTCCAGTCTTCTGGCTCTACTCCTGTAGACAAAGAGGACATAAAAATCAAGGCCAATGGCTCTGCAATCTCCTCCCTTGCTTCCCAGAGAATCCTAGGATAAATGCCATCAGGCCCAGGGGACTTATCTATTTTCACCTTTTCCAGGATTTCCAACACCTCTTCTCTATATACCTCAAAGCCATCCATTCTACTTATTTGTGTCTCAGTATTCACATCGACGACAATGCCCTGTTCCTGAGTAAATACTGAAGAAAAGTATTCATTCAGTGTCTCCCCAATCTCTTCCGCCTCCACACGCAACTTCCCACTACTATCCTTGACTGGACCTATTCCTACCCTAGTCATTCTTTTATTCCTAACATACCTATAGAAAGCCTTAGGGTTTTCCCTAATCCTACCGACTAAGGACCTTTCATGTCCCCTCCTTGCTGCTCTTAGCTCTCTCTTCAGGTCCTTCCTGGCTACCCTATAACTCTCAATCGCCCCAATTGAACCTTCACGTCTCATCTTGAGATAGGCCGCCCTCTTCCATTTAACAAGGGATTCCAATTCCTTATTAAACCACGGCTCCCTCGCACGACCCTTTCCTCCCTGCCTGACAGGTACATAATTATCAAGGACACTCAATAGTTGCTCCTTGAACAAGCTCCACATATCATTTACACTCTTGCCTTGGAGTCTACTTTTCCAAGCCACACATCCTAAGTCATGCCTCACCGCATCATAATTTCCCTGACCCCAGCTATAACTCTTGCCCTGTAGTACACACTTATCCCTCTCCATCACGAGAGTAAAAATCACCGAATTATGGTCACTATCCCCAAAGTGCTCACCTACCTCTAATTCTAACACCTGGCCTGGTTCGTTACCCAGAACCAAATCCAGTATGGCCTCACCTCTTGTTGGCCTGTCTACATATTGTGTCAGGAAACTCTCCTGCACACATTGGACAAACACTGACCCATCTAACGAACTTGAGCTATAGCTTTCCCAATCAATATCAGGAAAGTTAAAGTCCCCCATAACAACCACCCTATTACTGTCACTCATCTCCTGAATCACCTTCCCTATCCTTTCTTCAATGATTCTAGGACTATTAGGAGGCCTGTAAAAGACTCCTAACAGGGTGACCTCACCTTTCCTATTCCTAACCTCAGCCCAAACTACCTCAGATGGCAAGTCCTCAGCCCATTGGCCCATCTGGTCAAGATCCTGTTGTAATCTGAGGTAACCCTCTTCTCTGTCCACTACACCTCCAATTCTGGTGTCATCTGCAAACTTACTAACTGTACCTCTTATGCTCACATCCAAATCATTTATATAAATGATGAAAAGTAGAGGACCCAGCACCGATCCTTGTGGTACTCCAATGGTAACAGGCCTCCAGTCTGAAAAACAACTCTCCACCACCACCCTCTGTCTTCTACCTTTGAGCCAGTTCTGTATACCAATGATCTGAAAGATGAGATTTTTGGCTGCATTAGGGCAGCCTATTCTTTCACTTACAGCAGACCCACCAGCCAGCAGTGTGGCATCAGATGTATTTGTAGACAAGTCTCTAAAGATTACTGGGAAGTGGGGATGATTGCAATTGGTAGGATCTGCTGGAAATCATTGGTTGAGGACTTTGATAGACCACAGCCTGCCATACATTTGAATGATAGTGGAATCGTGCTTCAACCATGAGGACCTGACAAATTCCAGGGCAGGAGTACGGAGGAGGCTGACTCTCACATTAAAGCTGTCTGGGGAGAGAAACTCACATAGAACAGAAAGGTAGACAAGATGAAAGGTTGTATATTGGTTCCCTGTTGCCACATTACACCATTTCAAAACGTAACCTAATCAACTATAATTGGGTTTGGAATGCAAATCTTTTATGTCAGATGTCCATGACCATCCTGATAATCACGTCATCTTACTGGCTATGTTTGTTCTGTTAATTGTTTGCTTAATCATCAGAGCATAATGCTAACATTTCTGTCTGTTACAGAAAAAAGAAAAATTTTACATGTTCATAGAACCACTGATTCACAGTGTTTGTGGAAAGTGGACAGAATTACAAATCCTAGAGTATTGCATTATTTTGACAGCAATTGGGCTAATGAAGAGCTTATTTAGAGTCTGTGAGGAAGCAAAGAAATCTTGAACTGGAACACTGTTTAAAATAAAGAGTCTCCCATTCAAGATATCAATTTATTCTCTGAGAGAGTTTTGACATTTGGAATTTTCTTTCTCAGAAAGGAGAGAAGACTAGGTCATTGAATATGAGTTAGGTAGGAGTACTTGAGTGGTAATCTTTATGAAATAGTTAAGTCAATTTGCCATAGTCTTACCAGACCATAGGGCTGCTCTCTCATTAGAGAGAGACGACTGGCGGTGATTTAACCTGAGGGCCACCTCACCTCAGGTGTGTGGGGAGAGATTGAGAAGGAGAGTCCTTTATGGTAGCCTCAACTGGTGCAGGAATTAAACAAAGATTAATGCAGCACAGGAACAGGCCCTTCGACCCTCCAAGCCTGCGCCGACACATTTTACCCTCCCATACTAAAACTATGTTCTCTTACAGGATCTGTATCCCTCTACTCCCTTCCTATTCATGTATTTGTCAAAGTGCTTCTTGATTGCTGTTATTGTGTCTACAATCGCCACCTCCTCTGGCAGTGTGTTTCAGGCACTCACCATCCTTTCTGTGAAAAACATGCCTTTCACATCTCTTTTAAGTTCTTCCCCTCACCACACCTTGAACCTGTGACCCTTAGTAATTGACTCCTCCACCCTGGGAAAAAGCTTCATACTTTCCACTCTATCCTTGCCATTCACAATCTTATACACTTCTATTTTATCTAATCTAATCTAATCTAATCTAGCAGGTCACCCCTCAAACTCCAGTAAAAATAAACCCAATCTATCCAAACTTTATTCATAGCTAAAATTCCTATATGAGGCAACATCCTGATAAACTTTTACTGTACCTTTACTGGAATTCAATAAAACTGCAGCATAACTTCCCTATTCTTATACTCAGTGCCCCTTCCAATGAAGGAAAGCATGCCATAAGCATTTTTATCTACCTACGCTGCCACCTTCAGTGTACACCCAGATCCCTCTGCATATCAGTACTCAGAAGGGTTCTGCCATTCAATGTAAAATTTCCACCTGTACTTCTCCTTCCAAAATGCATCACCTCAGATTTGTCACATCAACCCACGCTGTTGGTATTACATTGCTTCGCAAACCAACCATCTGAGTGGTCTGACTGGAGATTTTTACTACAACAAAATTAAGATAATATTCGATTTGTTATTGACTCATCAGCTGCCAGTTCGAAAAGGGACAGAATATTTTAGATTAGATTACTTACAGTGTGGAAACAGGCCCTTCGGCCCAACAAGTCCACACCGACCTGCCGAAGCGCAACCCACCCAGGTCCATTCCCCTACATTTATCCCTTCACTTAATACTACGGGCAATTTAGCATAGCCAATTCACCTCATCTGCACGTTTTTGGACTGTGGGAGGAAACTGGAACAAACCCACGCAGCCATGGGGAGAATGTGCAAACTCCACACAGTCAGTCGCCTGAGGCGGGAATTGAACCCGGGTCTCTGGCGCTGTGAGGCAGCAGTGCTAACCACTGTGCCACCGTGCCGCCCACTGAAGTCATAAGGAGGGTTTGTGAAAGCAAGAAAGCTCTATTAATGGGAGATTTCCATCCTTAAATATAAACCAGGAAGTGACTTAGAATCAAAATTAGTAAACGTAATGCATGAAAACTCGTGACCCAGCGTGTCATGGAGAATCGAGAAGATACACAGAAACTACAGAAAAGGACATTTCTCATTCTGTAGCTAAAGTTAAACTGTATATTCAAATAACATCACGTAGGGTTCATTGAAAAAACTTAGAAGTGAAATGAGGAAGATTAATTGGTGCCAAAACACCCACAGAAAGGAGGGGGTGGGGAATGGACTCTTGGTAGACAAGGGAAATTTCAGAAACATCATTAAAAGGAAGTGAAAGTAAATAAAGCTACAGATGCTAAACAACAGCAAGAAATTTATTCTTCATTTAATATA
Organism: Chiloscyllium plagiosum; assembly: GCF_037043375.1. Classification (NCBI taxonomy): domain Eukaryota; kingdom Metazoa; phylum Chordata; class Chondrichthyes; order Orectolobiformes; family Hemiscylliidae; genus Chiloscyllium; species Chiloscyllium plagiosum. The sequence continues at coordinate 39,049,113 of NW_028270177.1, forward strand.
TAGAAGGTAGTCAGGGAAGAGATGAGAATCCTAAAAGTTGCCAATAAAAATTAAGATAAAAAGAGAATGGCCTGGATTTTCCAACAGCTAGATAATCATTTCTGAACCATAGATGACAGTTGCACCTGGGAACCCTGCAAAATCCCCAGCTTAGCAGATCCTGTTTAAATTTCCCAGGCATTTTCAAAATTCTGCTTGGAATTCCCCTGTTAAGAGACAAAAAAAAACTGCAGATGCTTGAATCCAAAGTAGAGAGCGCATTTTGAGAAGATTTGCAGCTCAGGTTGAGGTACTGGCCTTCATCCAGAGGCTCACTGAAGATGTTCCCTAGTATGGTGATGAAACGTCTGAAAATGAACCTTCTAGCTCAGCAAGCAAATCTACATCCAAAGTAGACAGGCAGGAGGCTGGAAGAACACAGGGCAGCATCAGGAGGTGGAGACATTGACGTTTTGGGTGTAACCCTTCTTCAGGTGGGTATGGGAGGAACTGAAGCTAAAGTGAGTGGTGGGGGCAGGATGGTAAAGTAGGGATGGTTGGCAGGGAGGAATGAAAGGGAGGGGGAGGGGCCAGTAAGGGAGTTGGGGGTTGGGAAGGGAGGTTATTTGAAATTGGAGAACTCAATGTTGAGTACTCTGGGTACCAATCAACCTCACCGCCCCGTGGCCGAACATTTCAACTCCTCTTCCCACTCTGCCGAGGACATGCAGGTCCTGGGCCTCCTCCATCACCACTTCCTCACCACCCGATGCCTGAAGGAATAATGCCTCATCTTCCCCCTCGGGATCCTTTAACCCCATGACATCAATGTGGATTTCACCAATTTCCTCATTCACCCCCCCCCCACCTACCTTATCCCAGTTCCTACCTTCCAGCTAGCACTGTCCTCATGATCTGTTAGTCTTACTTCCCACCTATCCTCTCCACCCTCCTCTCTGACCTATCACCTTCACCAACATATTGCACTCTCAGCTACCTTCTCCCCAGCTCCACCCCCCTCCCATTTATCTCTCCACCCCTGAGGTTCCCAGCCTCATTCCTGATGAAGGGCTTTTGCCTGAAACATCGATTTTCCTGCTCTTCAGATGCTGCCTGACCTGCTGTGCTTTTGCAGCACCACTCTAATCTTTACTCTGGACTGTAGGCTGTCCAGGCGGAAGATGTCGTTTGGTTCATTGTCACAATGAAGGAGACCAAGGATGGTCATGTCGGAAGGGGAGTGTGAAGGGGAATTAAAATGGGCAGTGACTGGGAGGTCCAATTGGCCCCTGTGGGCCCAGCTGAGATGCTCAGCGAACCGTTTCCCAAATTTACGTTTGGTTCCCCGCTGTAGAGAAAACCACATCAGGAGCACCTGATGCAGTCAACTAGGTCGGAGGAGAGGCAGGTGAACTTCTGTCTCATCTGAAAGGACTGTTTGGAGCCCTGGATGGAGGTGAGGAGGATGGTGTACTGGCAGGTTTTGCATCTATTACTGTTACAAGGGAAGGTATTTGGGGGTTGGTGGGGAGAGTGGTGCAAACCATGGACTGTTGAATGGAACAGCCCTTGCGGAAGGCAGAGAAGGGTGGGGAGGGTAAGATGTTCTTGGTGGTGGGGTCTCGTTGGAGTTGGCAGACGTGTTTAATGATGATGCGTTGAATGTGGAGACTGGTGGGGTGGTAAGTGAGGACAAGGGGGACTCTGTCTTTTTGCATTGGGAGTGCGGATTTAGAGCAGTGGAATAGCGAATGGAGGTGGTGCGGTGGAGGGCTGACTGGATGGCAAAGGAAGGAAAACCACATTCGAAATAGGTGGACATCTGGAATGCCCTCTGAACCCAATAACCACCGTTCATCTTGACATACCCTAAATACCCCTTCACTTACCTGAACCCCTGATACCTAATGCCCTGAAACCCTACCCACCAGGCCACCTATTCCCCAACCCACTTCGAGGTATCCTATCTGGCACCCTATCCCTTCCCATTTGGCACTTTATCTACCTGGTATCTTATCCAGCTACTTTCCTACTTATCTGGCACCCTACCTTCCCAGCACCTTATCTCACACTTAACTTGCATGCTTATCCTTTCTCAATAACTGACAAAAGCATGTGTTTGTGATGCTAGATCTTTAAAATATAGAATATAACAATGGTCTGCTGTGAAAAGGCATATCATTTGCTAAGTGCTGTGAAATTCGAGAAGCCTGTCTGAATGGAAGTATGACTCCATATTTCTGAAGGAGAACTGACTGGAAATACCCTTTTAGAAATATGAAGCCATTTGTTTAATTAAAAAAAAGAGCAGAGAGATAGTCTATGTGAGATTGCCACTCCTTGGAAAATCTGGCCTAACATTTGTAATATTCAATGAAAGCTTACTTGGACAGATCATTCAGCTTAAAGACTACATCACCTCCAAATCCAAGTTCTAGCTAGACTCCGAGAAGAACTCAAAACAACCAAAGCCGCTAATTCCCACTCCCACCCCTAAGCGAATAGAAAATGTGATCATGCTTCTGAAGAGCTAATAATTATCCTGAGATAATCACCGTAATATACAAACAAGCTAACATAGCTTTAATAAAACATAAGAAATAGGATCAAGAGTAGACCATCCATCTCCTCCAGTCTGCACTAATAATCAGTATGATCATACTTGAACTTCTGCCTCAACTTTACTTTTCTATCTGTTCCCCATATACCTGGTAGGAACAAATTACTGCAGATGCTGGAATCTGTACTGAAAAAAACAAATGCTGGAGGTTAGACAGCATCCACGGAGATAGAGCAAACTCATGTTTCGAGTCTGGATGACTCTTCATTCGAACATTAGCTTGTTCACTCTCCATGGATGATGTCTGAAACGTTATCATCTCTAGCATTTGTTGTTTTCTCCATATCCCTTGATATCCCAACAGACCAATAATCTGTCTATCTCAGTCTTAAAAATATCCAAGAACGGAGCATCTGGAACCTGAAGGGTAGGACTCAGTGGTTAGCACTACTGCCACACAGTACCAGGGACCTGTGTTTGATTCCTGCCTCGGGCGACTGTCTATGTGGAGTTAGTACATTCTCTCCGTGTCTGCGTGGGCTTCTTCTGGGTGCTCCGGTTTCAGAGGATGAAGTTTGGGGCTATCGAAGAGGGTGCAAGGAAAGCAAGGCTTTGGTTGTGCAGCCCAGATACAAGGCTGTGCTGACTCTTATGTTGACTAACGTGTAATTATTGTCATGGACTACAATACTTTTTCAAACCAAAATCGCCATAATAAACTAATGTCCTATCAGGCCCTGTTGTCAAATTTTGTGCTGTGATTTCAAATGATTAACAGCAGGCTGTTAAGTTTAGTCTAAACTTGAATAACAAATTTCAGCATCTTCTCCCATCAATTGACTGATTGACACTCTGTCTCTTTCAGACAATGTTCTGCCTCTTCCAGACAATGTAAGATTCTATTTTCATAAAAGGTCTACAGCAGTACAGAGAGAGGCAATTTTGGTCTATTGAGTCTGCACTGACCGTCCAAAGAGGGTCCTATCCCCATAACTCCATATTCCCTATGTCTAACCCACCTAACCTGTACACCCCTAGACACTACAGGCAATTTAACATGGCCAATCCACCTAACCGACACATCTTTGGACTGCGAAAGAAAATAAGAGCACCCAGAAAAAAACACACACAGACACAGGGAGAACATGCAAACTCCACAACATCAGTTACCCAAGGCTAGAATCTCATTGAGGTCCTTGGTGCTGTGAGGAAGCAGTGGTAATCCCTGAGCCATCAATGCTGCCCTTTTGTTATGAAAGTTGTAGCGGTTATGAATACTTGACAGTGTTTCATAATACTGTGCTCAAACGACACCCACAAATCCCAAAAATGCCTTAGAAAATGCAATCACATGGATAACAAATGGGAGAAAAGTCACCTCCCTCCATCTCCATGAATGAGTGAAAAGGAAGTCAAAGTTGTTACTCTAACTAAAACTAGTGCCAAAAGCTGATATGTGAATAAGGCAATTGCCCAAGAAGAAATAATTTGTTTTGGGAATTAAACTCCTAGCTCGAATGTCCAGGGAATGGTGTGAAATCACTTCTGTTTTCAATCTGTGCTCATGAAACTAATGCAACTGGTCTGCACCACAAATGATACTAAACCAGGATTATTGTGTTTCATGAACTGTAGCCTACCGTACTTCACCCACTTGTTACCACATGAGGGGATTTTGTGCTGGCAGGCTACTCAAACCCTGCTTCTTCCTTGCTAAAAATTAGTATTTTTTAAAAACTTAATGCAATGAACATTAAACTTGCTATTACTTGCCCAGCAAATTCTCAACTTTTTAAAATTTGTACTTTGATATTTTATTTGTTCTTTCCAATTGCATTTTGTGTTTCTGATATTTCAGAAAGAGCTTTGCTTTTATTTAAAAGTGTGGTGACATTGTTTTTTACGCTAATAATTGAACCACTAGCAGAAGCTATACGAGCTGATCCTAATATAGTGGCCCCAAGGATTGGTACAGGTAAACATAAAATTACCCTTTATGCAGATGATGTTCTTCTATTCCTCAGTAACCCTCTGATGTCCCCATCTCGCCTAATCCAAGTTATCAATACGTTTAGTGCATTCTTAGGCTATAAAATTAATTTATCAAAATCGGAGGCTATGCCAATGGGTGGTCTTGCTATGATACCCCGCTTAGCGGACGGATCCCTTTTTCCCTTTCGTTGGTCCCTGGAGGGCTTCTTATATTTAGGCATTTTTATTACTCCAGTATTTGGTCAGTTGTATAAGGCTAATTTTGTGTATTTACTGGAAAGGATAAGGCAGGACCTCCAGCGATGGGGAGACCTACCAATTTCCTGGTTGGGTAGAATAGCATTAATCAAAATGAATGTCCTGCCCCGTCTCCTATATCCTATGAGAATGCTTCCGGTGATGCTGCCGAGGACGGCTTTATGTAAATTATATGGCTGGCTGGGTTCCTTTATTTGCAATCATAGGCAGCCCCTCATTAAGCTGAAGAAGCTACAGCTTCCACAGGCAAGGGGAGGATTGGACTTCCCAGACTTTAGCAAATATCAGTTAAGTTCCCTATTAAGTTACATAGCTGATTGGGTCTTTTCTGATCCACAATCAATCTGGTTGGACATCGAGGCCTCTCAAGTAAAATACCCACTTATTAACCTTTTATTCTCAGACAAGAGGAAAATCATTACAGATCACTGTAAAAACCCTATAATACTAAATACAATCAAGGCTTGGAATATAATGCGGCAAAATGAGGGCAATTCACATAAAACATCCCCCTATGCACCGATAGTGGGAGCATGGGGATTCCAACCGGGGTTAACAGATGCCACTTTTAAACTTTGGAGATCCAGGGGTATCTCATGTTTAGGGGATCTATTTAAAGATGGGGTCCTGATGTCTTTTGAACAGCAGCGTCAGAAATTCGGATTACCTAATGGAGACCTCTTTCGATACTTCCAAATTCGAGATTATATACAGAAGAAGACTACGTTATTAGATAGTCTTTATAAATCCGATAGAGAATGTAGTGTCCTACGACCAGTGGGGGTATCTTCCGTCAGTACTATTTATCATTTACTACATGATGAAGTATCGGGAGATATGGATAATCTGCTTAAAACATGGGATCAGGATTTGGGACTAGAAGTCTCAATAGAAACTTGGAATGATATTTGGGAAAATGCTAGAAGAATTACTATCTGTAACAGAACCCAGGCTATCCAGCTGAAGATACTTCATAGGGCCCATATAGCACCGGTTCGACTGGCAAACTTTAAGGCAGGAGCATCTCCAATGTGTCCCAAATGCAAAATAGAGGTAGGCACTCTTGTACATTGCTTATGGACCTGTCATAAGATCCGTAGATATTGGATTAAAGTAGCAAGTACCCTGACAGAAATTTTAGGAACGGAAATTAAAGTGGACCCTGTATCTCTCCTCTTGGGCTTTTCGAACTTTCCCTCCCTGGACACGTACGGGAAGAGACTATTTTCTATTCTTTCTTTCTGTGCAAGGAAAAATATTTTGGTGAACTGGGCGGCTGAGGGCCCCCCTGGACTTTCAAATTGGCACAGATTAATTATGGAATGTATTCCCCTTGACTTCCTTACAAATATGGTGCACCGAAAGACTGAATTATTTTATAAAATATGGCAGCCCTTCTTGAATTACATAAATACAGATATTTCGGCTATCCTAACAAGGGCTTTTATTTAATTGAGATTACAAACCTGGCTGGTCCGGGGCCCCTCGGGGGAGGAATCCCGCACGCATACGGGTTTTATTACATCTGATGTTAACACATTCCAAGCATGTAAGAGACTTAAATATACACTCTGGTTAGTTGTAGGTTAGATTAGTAGATAGTTGAGTTTTGTTTGTTTTTTTTTCTTCTTTTTCGGTTTTTTTTTTGTTTGTTGTTTTTTTTGTTAAATTTTGGCTATTGTATATTTGAGCTAATTGTATTTCAATGTTTATATCTGAGAGTTTTGTTTATTTTTGTAAACTTGTAAAAATGTTAAATTTCTAATAAAAATATCTATAAAAAAAAAATGTGGTGAATCCAAAACCAAAACCAGAGTGTAAATGTCTACACCCAACAACAGAGTAACTGGCTTGGGATTTTGCAAAACTAATTTTGGGGCGGTACGGTGGCTCAGTGGTTAGCACTGCTGTCTCACAGCGCCAGGGATCCAGGTTCAAATCTACCTCAGGCGACTATCTGTGTGGAGTTTGCACATTCTCCCTGTGTCTGTGTGGGTTTTCTCCGGGTGCTCGGGTTTCTTCCCACATTCCAGAAAAGATGTGCAGGATAAGTGAATTGGCCATGCTAAATTGCCCATAGTGTTAGGTGCATTAGTCAGGGGTAAATGTAGGGAAATGTGTCTGAGTAGATTACTCTTTGGAGGGTTGGTGTGGACTTGTTGGGCCAAAGGGCCTGTTTCCACACTGTAGGGAATCTAATCAAATCAAACTGGCTGGAATACTGGTTCTTTAGTTCCACTTTCCTTGCCTGAGGTCATTTTCCCAAAGGCTGCCCTAAGTGGCAGATAATCAGTTCATTTTTTTCAGTTGCCTTATAATGGACAGAGGGTGACTTGAATTTTGGCCTCCAAATCCCTGCAAATGCAATGGCAGTGCAACGACCTGGTCTCTTGGTTGTACATGGGTGATGAGTTGTCCATGCAGGTTTAGAGGCTATTGCTGTGGCCTTCTCCTTTAGCTGAAAGTCATCTTATGGAGGGAATTGCCTCCACAGTGGAAACCTGACTTCTGAATCTGATTTCAAAATCTTGAGCCAGGTTTACACACAAAAGTGTCACATCATATCTTTAGGGGCATAGTGGTTAGCAGTGCTGCCTCACAGTGCTGGAGACCTGGGTCTGATTTCACCCTCAGATGTCTGTGTGGAGCTTATATGTTCTCCCCGTGTCTGCATGGGTTTCTGCCCATGCTCCGGTTTCCTCCCACACTCCAAAGATATGCAACTTAGGTGGATTGGCAGTGCTAAAGTGTCCAGGGATCTACAGGTTAGATGGATTAGCTCTGGAAAAAGCAGCGTTACAGGGGTAGGGTCGGGGGTGGGATGCTCTTGATGTGGACTCAATGGGCTGAATCGCCTGCTTCCGTACTGTAGGGATTCTATAATCATTATAAGGATAGAACAAAGAAGTGAATTTTCTATGAGCATTTACTGTGACGTTCATGACTAAGTTCTGCACAAGACAAAAGGATAGACCGTTTTGCAGAAATATTGTGGAGGTAAAACATAGGCAAAATTTTGTGGATCAAAAATCCAAACCACAAAGGTGGAATCAGGAGACTTTCTTATAGCTCTTTCACTTCCTAGTGATGATATCATGATGTTGTCGACCATGGTGATCCTCAGTTCAGTAGCTGGTCCATTGGACTTAAGGTTGGACTGAGATACAAGTGCTTCTTTTCAGAACTTTGTGTTAATTGTTTTCAGTTCACAAACGGAGAAAGAGAGAGACCTGTCTTGACTTTCAGACTTTTTGAAGGTCTATGTGTCACTGCTATCTTTCAATTCTGTAACAATGTCCAAAAGCTGTTGCTAGGACATTTGTTTTCAAATCAAAGGGCACTGGGAGCCAGAATGTCTCACAAAAGTATCAAATTCAGATTTTCCAAAACCCACATGCCTGTACATAACCAGTAAGGGCACGACACACAGTTGTGAAAAAACTCTGCAATACAGCAATGTATAAATCTCCATTCCAAAGTATGATATCCAGTGTAGAATTCATGAAATAGCATCTAGTCACTTGATAATACAAAATGTTAATATTGTTGAGAAGAAAGCATCTTGTCGAAGCTATTGGTCTTGCACTCATCCATCCAGTATTTACGACTGAGAGGGACCTTGATACAGAAGAAAACAACATTTGCAGTGTATAAGAGAAGATGCTGATCGGTTGGCAAACTCACCTATTCTGAGATTTATCTGTAGAACTGATTATAAGGAATTTTAGATTTTGTACAGACCTTATTGGCTTTAAGGGATCCCTGTGGCTGTTCCCCTCAATAATAAGTATACTGCTTTGGATGCTGATGGGGTGGACGACCTACCAGAGGAAAACCACTGCGTCCTGGCTCTGAGTCTGGCTCTGTGGCTCAGAAGGCAATGAGGCAGAATAGGACAGCGATAGTGATAAGAGATTCATGATTAGAGGAACAGACACTGTGGTCACGAACAAGACTCCCAGATGGTATGTTGCCTCCCGAATGGATATCACAGGGGCAGGAATGGTTGTTGGATGTTCCAGGGTTTAGATGTTTCAAAAGGAATATGGGGCAGGTAAAAGTGGTGGGGGACTTACATTGCTAATCAGGGATATTATAACAGGTGCAAAAAGGGAGGTCATCGAGGTGGGTTTGTCTACCGAGTCAGTATGGGTTGAAGTCAGAAAGAAGAAAAGAACAGTCACTTTATTGGGAGTTTTCTGTAGACTCCCAAACAGCAACAGAGACATGGAGGAGCATATTGGGAGGGAGATTTTGGAAAGGTGCGGAAGGAACAGGGTTGTTGTCGTGGGTGACTTTAACTTGCTTAATATTGATTGGAAACTCCTTAGTGCAAATAGTTTGGATGGAGCAGACTTTGTCAGGTGTGTCCAGGAGGAATTCCTGACTTGATATGGAGATATGCCAACTAATGAGGAGGCCATATTGAATTTGGTGCTTGGCAATGAACCAGGTCAAGTGTCAGATCTCTCGATGGGAGAGCATTTCATTGATAGTGATCACAACTCCCTGACTTTTACAATAGTCATGGAGAGGGATGGGAACAGGTGATATGGGCAAATATTTAATTGGGGGAGGGGGAGTTATAATGCTATTAGGCAGGAACTGTGGAGCATAAATTGGGAACAAATATTCTCAGGGAAATGCATGACAGAAATGTGGAGGTTGTTTAGGGAGCACTTGCGTGTGGTGGATAGGTTTGTCCCACAGAGGTAAGGAAGGGATAGTTGGGTGAAGGAACTTCGGATGACAAGAGATGTGGAACATCTAGTCAGGAGGAAGAAGGAAGCTGACTTAAGATTGAGGAAGCAAGGATCAGACAAGGCTCTAGAGGGTTACAAGGTAGTCAGAAAGGAACTGAAGAATGAACTTAGAAAAGGTAGAAGTGGACATGAAAAAGCCTTAAGATTAAAGAAACTCCCAAGGCGTTCTACACTTATGTGAGGAACAAGAGGATGGTCAGAGTGAGGGTAGGGTCAATCAGGGATAGTGGAGGGAATTTGTGCCTGGAGAAAGAGGAGTTAGGGGAGATCCTTAATGAATAATTTGCTTCAGTATTTACTACTGAGAGGGACCTTGTCATTTGTGCAGACAGTGTGAAACAGGCTGATACGCTCAAACAGGTTGATATCTAGAAGGAGGAAATTTTGGAAAACGTGAGGATGTATAAGTCCCTGGGCCAGACGGGATATAGTTGAAACTTTATTGCTGGAACAGCACAGCAGGTCAGGCAGCATCCAGGGAACAGGAGATTCGACGTTTCGGGCACAGGCCCTTCTTCAGGAATATACCCAGACGGGATATACCCAAGGTTACTACAGGAAGCGAGGGAGAGATTGCTGCACCTTTGGCAATGATCTTTGCACCCTCACTGTCCACTGGAGTAGTACCAGATGATTGGAGGGTGGAAAATTTTATTCCCCTGTTTAAGAAAGGGAATAGGGATAACCCTGGGAATTAAAGACTAGTCAGCCTTACGTTAGTGGTGGGCAAATTATTAGAGAAGATTCTGAGAAATAGGATTTATGATTATTTAGAAAAAACATAGCTCAATTAAAGATAGTCAGCATGGCTAGCAAGCCTTACTGAATTCTTTGAGGATGTGACAAAACATCCTCAAAGTGGGCGGCACGGTGGCACAGTGGTTAGCACTACTGCCTCACAGCGCCAGAGACCCGGGTTCAATTCCCGCCTCAGGCGACTCTCTGTGTGGAGTTTGCACATTCTCCCTGTGTCTGCGTGGGTTTCCTCCGGGTGGTCTGGTTTCCTCCCACAGTCCAAAACATGTGCAGGTCAGGTGAATTGGCCATGCTAAATTGCCCGTAGTGTTAGGTGCAGGGGTAAATATAGGGGAATGGGACTGGGTGGATGCGCTTCAGCGGGTCGGTGTGGACTTGTTGGGCCGAAGGGCCAGTTTCCACACTGTAAGTAACCTAATCTAATCTAATCTAATATTGATGAAAATAGAGGAGTGGATGTGGTGTACATGGATTTTAGCAAGGCGTTTGTAAGGTTCCCAGTGGTAGGCTCATTCAGAAAGTAAGGAAGCATATGACAGAGGGAAATTTGGTTGTCTGGATATAGCATTGGCTGGCCCATAGAAGACAGAGGGTGTAGTTGATTGAAAATATTCATTCTGCATCTCAATGACCAGTGGTGTTCTGCCAGGATCTGTTCTCCCACCTCTGCTCTTTGTGATTTTTACAAATTACTTAAATGAGAAAGTGAAAGGTTGGTTAGTAAGTTTGCCGATGGCACGTAGGTTGGTGGAGTTGTTGATAGTGTGGAGGGCTATTATGGGTTGCAACAAGACATTGACAGGATGCAGACCAGGGCTGAGAAATGGCAGATGGAGTTCAGCCTGAAAAGTGTGAACTGGTTCATTTTGGAAAATCAAATTTGAATGCAGATTACAGGGTTAAAGGCAGGATTATTGGCAGTGTGGAGGAGCAGAGGGATCTTGCTGTCCGTGTCCATAGATCCCTCAAAGTTGCCACCCAAGTTGATAGGGTTGTTAAGAAGGCATATGGTGTCATAGTCATCGAGATGTGCAGCATGGAAACAGACCCTTCGGTCCAACTCGTCCATATCCACCAGATATCCCAACCCAATCTAGTCCCACCTGCCAGCACACAACCCATATCCCTCCAAACACTTCCTATTCATATACCCATCCAAATGCCTTTTAAATGTTGCAATTGTACCATCCGCCACTGCTTCCTCTGCAGATCATTCCATACACGCACCACCCTCTGTGTGAAAAAGTTGCCCTGTAGATCTATTTTATATCTTTCCCCTCTCACCCTAAACCTATGCCCTCTAGTTCTGGAATTCCCCACCCCAGGAAAAATACTTTGTCTCTTTATCCTATTCATGCCCCTCATGATTTTATGAACCTCTATAAGGTCACTCCTCAGCCTCCGACACTCCATGAAAAACAGCCTCAGCCTATTCAACCTCTCCCTATAGCTCAAATCCTCAAACCCTGGCAACATCCTTGTAAATCGTTTCTGAACCCATTCAAGTTTCACAAATTCTTTCTGATAGGAAGGAGACAAGAATTGCATGCAATATTCCAAAAGTGGCCCAACCAGTGTCCTGTACAGCCACAACATGACCTCCCAACTCCTGTACTCAACACTCTGACCAATAAAGAAAAGCATACCTAATGCCTTCTTCACGATCCTATCCACCTGCAACTCCACTTTCAAGGGGCAATGAACCTGCACTCCAAGGTCTCTTTATTCAGCAACACTCCCTAGGACCTTACCATTAAGTGTATAAGTCCTGCTAAGATTAGCTTTACCAAAATGTGGCACCTTACATTTTTCTGAATTAAACTCCATCTACCACTTCAGCCCATTGGCCCATCTGATCAAGATCCTGTTGTAATCTGAGGTTACCTTCTTCGCTGTCCACTACACCTCCAATTTTGGTGTCATCTGCAAACTTACTAACTGTACCTCTTATAGAGTCATAGAGATGTACAGCATGGAAACAGACAATTCGGTCCAAACCGTCTATGCCAACCAGATATCCCAACCCAATCTACTCCCACCTGCCAGCACCTGGCCCATATCCCTCCAAACCCTTCCTTTTCATATACCCATCCAAATGCCTTTTAATAGTTGCAATTGTATCAGCCTCCACCACTTCCTCCGGCAGCTCATTCCATACACATACCACCCTCTGCGTAAAAAAGTTGTCCCTTAGGTCTCTTTTATATCGTTCCCCTCTCACCCTAAACCTATGCCCTCTAGTTCTGGACTCCCCCACCCCAGGAAAAAGACTTTGTCTATTTATCCTATTCATGCCCCTGATAATTATGTAAACCTCTATAAGGTCACCCCTCAGCCTCCGATGCTCCAGGGAAAACAACCCCAGCCTGTTCAACCTCTCCATATAGCTCAAATCCTCCAACCCCGGCAACATCCTTGTAAATCTTTTCTGAACTCTTTCAAGTTTCACAACATCTTTCTGATAGGAGGGAGACCAGAATTGCATGCAATATTCCAACAGTGGCCTAACCAATGTCCTGTACAGCTGCAACATGACCTCCCAACTCCTGTACTAAATACTCTGACTAATAAAAGAAAGCATACCAAACGGCTTCTTCACTATCCTATCTACCTGCGACTCCACTTTCAAGGAGCTATGAACCAGCACTCCAAGGTCTCTTTGTTCAGCAACACTCTCTAGGACCTTACCATTAAGTGTATAAGTCCTGCTAAGATTTGCCTTTCCCAAAATGCAGTCTCTCCCGTTTCTCTGAATTAAACTTCATCTGCCACTTCTCAGCCCATTGGCCCATCTGATCAAGATCCTGTTGTAATCTGAGATAACCCTCTTTGCTGTCAGATTACATTACAGTGTGGAAACAGGCCCTTCGGCCCAACAAGTCCACACTGACCCGCCGAAGCGCAACCCACCCATACCCCTACATTTACCCCTTACCTAACACTACGGGCAATTTAGCATGGCCAATTAACCTAACCTGCACATCTTTGGACTGTGGGAGGAAACTGGAGCACCCGGAGGAAACCCACGCAGACACGGGGAGAATGTGCAAACTCCACACAGTCAGTCGCCTGAGGCAGGAATTGAACCCAAGTCTCTGGCGCTGTGAGGCAGCAGTGCTAACCACTGTGCCACCGTGCCGTCCACTACACCTCCAATTTTGGTGCCATCTGCAAACTTACGAACTGTACCTCTTATGCTCGCATCCAAATCATTATGTAAATTACAATAAGTAGTGGGCCCAGCACCGATCCTTGTGACACTCCACTGGTCACAGGCCTCCAGTCTGAAAAACAACCCTCCACCACCACCCTCTGTCTTCTACCTTTGAGCCAGTTCTGTATCCAAATGGCTAGTTCTCCCTGTATTCTGTGAGATCTAACTTTGCTAATCAGTCTCCCATGGAGAACCTTATCGAACCCCTTACGGATTTCCCATGCACAAAACCATGTTGACTATCCCTAATCAGTCCTTGCCTTTCCAAATACATGAACATCCTGTCCCTCAGGATTCCCTCCAACAACTTGCCCACCACCGATGTCAGGCTCACTGGTCTATTGTCCTCTGGCTTGTCCTTACTACCGTTCTTAAACAGTGGCACCACGTTAGCCAACCTCCAGTCTTCCGGCACCTCACCTGTGACTATTGATGATACAAATATCTCAGCAAGAGGCCCAGCAATCACTTCTCTAGCTTCCCACAGAGTTCTAGGGTACACCTGATCAGATTCTGGGGATCCTGCGTTTCAAGACATCCAGCACTTCCTCCTCTGTAATTTGTACATTTTGCAAGATATTTCCCTACAGTTTACATCTTCCATATCCTTTTCCACAGTGAATACTGATGAAAAATACTTGTTTAGTATCTCCCCCATTTTCTCCGCCTCCACACAAAGGCCACCTTGCTGATCTTTGAGAGGTTCTATTTTCTCCCTACTTATCCTTTGCTCCTTAATGTATTTGTAAAAACCCTTTGGATTCTCCTTAATTCTATTTGCCAAAGCTATCTCATGTCCCCTTTTTGCCCTCCTGATTTCCCTCTTAAGTATACTCCTACTGCCTTTATACTCTTCTAAGGATTCACTCGGTCTATCCTGTCTATACCTTACAAATGCTTTCTTTTTTTTCTCAACCAAACCCTCAATTTCTTTAGTCATCCAGCATTCCCTGTACCTACCAGCTTTTCCTTTCACCCTAACACGAATATACTTTCTCTGGATTCTCGTTATCTCATTTCTGAAGGCTTCCCATTTTCCAGCCGTCCCTTTACCTGCGAACATCTACTCCCAATCAGTTCTTGCCTAATACCGTCAAAATTGGCCTTTCTCCAATTTAGAACTTCAACTTTTAGATCTGGTCTATCCTTTTCCATCACTATTTTAAATCTAATGAATTATGGTCACCGTCCCCAAAGTGCTCCCCCACTGACACCTCAGTCACCTGCCTTGCCTTATTTCCCAAGTGTACGTCAAGTTTTGCACCTTCTCTAGTAGGTATGTCCATATACTGAATCAGAACATTTTCTTGTACGCACTTAACAAATTCCTCTCTATCTAAACCCTTAACACAATGGCAATTCCAGTCTATGTTTGGAAAGTTAAAATCCCCTACCATAACCACCCTATTACTCTTACAGATAGCTGAGATCTCCCTACAAGTTTGTTTCTCAATTTCCTTCTGACTATTAGGGGGTCAATAATAAAATCCCAATAAGGTGATCATCCCTTTCTTATTTCTCAGTTCCACCCAAATAACTTTCCTGGATATATTTCCAGGAATATCCTCCCTTAGCACAGCTGTAATGCTATCCCTTATCAAAAATGCCACTCCCCCTCCTCTCTTTCCTCCCTTTCTATCCTTCCTGTAGCATTTGTCTCCTGAAACATTAAGCTGCCAGTCCTGCCCATCCCTGAGCCATGTTTCTGTAATTGATATCCCAGTGACATGTTCCTAACCATGCCCTGAGTTTATCTGCCTTCCCTGTTAGGCCCCTTGCATTGAAATAAATGCAGTTTAATTTATTAGTTGTACCTTATCCCTGCCTGCCCTGACTGGTTGACTCGCTTCTGTTCTCAACTCTACCAGTCTCAGATTGATCTCTTTCCTCTCTATCTCCCTGGGTCCCATCCCCCCACCTTACTAGTTTAAATCCTCCCGAGCAGTCCTAGCAAATTTCTCTGCCAGTATATTAGTCCCCTTCCAATTTAGGTGCAAACCGTCCTTCTTGTACAGGTCACTACTACCCCAGAAGCGATTCCAATGGTCCAAAAATGTGAATCCTTCTCCTATACACCAGCTCTCGGCCATGCATTCATCTGCTCTATCCTCCTATTCCTGCCCTCAGATTCAATCACATAGATGGGTTAACTCCAGGAAAGGTAAGAGAGGTAGGCAGCTAGTGCAGGAGCCTTCTGTGGCTATACCCATTTCAAACAGGTAGCTGTTTTGGAAAATGTAGGGGTGACGGATTCTCAGGGGAACGTAGCACAAATAGCCAAGTTTCTGGTATTGAGACTGGCTCCAATGCAATGAGGGGTACATCGGGGTCCAAGAGATAAATTGTGTTAGGGAACTCTCTAGTCCGAGGTACAGTCAGATGTTTCTGTGGCCAGCAGCGAGAAATCAGAATGGTGTGTTGCTTCCCTGGTGCCAGGATCAAGGATGTCTCAGAGAGGGTGCAGAATGTTCTCACGGGGGAGAGACATCATTGTCCACATTGGAACTGGGAGTAATCCAGATATTACAACTCTTGAGGACCTCCTTTTTAAATTCCTGCCTAACTCTCTGTAATCTCCCTTCAAAATCTCAACCTTTTCCCTTCCTATGTCATCGGTTGACCCAGCACCGATCCTTGTGGCACTCCACTGGTCACAGGCTTCCGGTCTGAAAAATAACCCTCCATCACCATCCTCTGTCTTCTACCTTTGAGCCAGTTTTGTATCCAAGTGGCTAGTTCTGCTTGTATGAGATCTAACCTTGCTAACCAGTCTTCCATGGGGAACCTTGTGGAATGCCATACTGAAGTCCATATAGTTCACATCTATATGGCCTCATCAATCCTCTTTGTTACTTCTTCACAAAACTCAATCAAGTTTGTGAGACATGATTTCCCACGCACAAAAGCATGTTGACTATCCCTAAACAGTCCTTGCCTTTCCAAATACATGTACGTCCTGTCCCTCAGGATTCCCTCCAACAACTTGCCCACCACCAACGACTAGCCCACTGGTCTATAGTTCCCTGGCTTGTCCTTACCACCTTTTGTAAACAGTGGTACCACGTTAGCCAGCCTCCAGCCTTCCTTTCATTAGCAGGGGGATTGATTTTAAGAGTCTCAATCTTATTCTGCAGTTCTGTAAAGCCCTGTTTAGATCACACTTGGAATATTGTGTTCAGTTCTGGTCATCTCATTATAGGAAGGATGTGGAAGCTTTAGAGAGGGTGCAGAGGAGATTTACCAGGATGGTGCCTGGACTGGAGAGCATATCTTATGAAGAAAGGTTGAGGGAGCTAGAGCTTTTCTTATTGGATTGGAGAAGGATAACAGGTGACTTGATAGTGGTGTACAAGATGTTCAGTAGCATAGATAGAGTGGATAGCCAGAGACATTTTTCCCAGGGAGGAAATGTCTATCATGAAAGCGTATAATTTTAAGGTGATTGGAGGAAGGTTTAGGAGAGATGTCAGAGGTAGGCTCTTTACACAGAGAGTGTGGGCGCGTGGAATGCACTGCCAGCGGTGATAGTAGAGTTAGGGACATTAGGGACATTAAGCGTCTCTTGGATAGGTACATGGATGATAGTAAAATGTGAAGTATGTCGGTTAGTTTGATCTTCAAGTCAGATAAAAGGTTGGCACAACATTGAGGGCTGAAGGGCCTGTACTGTACTGTACAGTTTTATGTAAGTAGAATTAAGAGATAGAGAATTGAATGAAGATTGTTTTTTGATTGCCTGAGTGCAGTTTCAGAGACAGGAACCTTTTTTTTTAAAGGATTAATGAGGTGCTCTTGGTTTCCCCTTGGGTTTTTGTTGATGGCAGATCATAGGGTGGTGTTAGTGGGCTGCTGCGTTGTTTAGAAGGAATTGGTTCTTGGCCAGTCAATATTAGCTTGGGATTTTCATTCCAAGTTAGCAAAATCATCAGAAAACAAACCAAAGACCAAGCTGTATTTCTAGGGGAATAGAATTGAGAAGTAGGGAAGTTATACAAAACTTGCATTGAACTTTGCTAGACCACATTCAGAGTATTCTGTGCAATCTAGTCACCATGTTATTAAAAGTAGACATTGAAAGGGGTGCAGAGAAGTTGTTACCAGGAATAATTGTGTGTCCATATCAAAAAATGATGGACAAGCTAGTTTTTCTTTATTTCCTGAAAAAAAGTCTGGTGGGAGAAATCATAGAGATCCTTACAATCAGAGAGATTGTTACAATCATAGAAATCATTACAATCAGAGAGATCGTTACAATCAGAGAGATCATTACAATCAGAGAGATCGTTACAATCAGTCAGGTTTCTGGTAGAATGAATAAGGAGAAAATGTTTCTCATCTCAAAGAGACCATCAATACAAGATAGTCATGAAGAAATTGAATAGGAAATTCAGAAATATATATCTTTATCAAAGGATAGTGAGAGTATGGAACTTGCTACCAATGTAAGTAGTAGACAGACATGGGGTGGCACAGTGGCTCAGTGGTTAGATTCCAGTCTCAGGTGACTGTCTGTGTGGAGTTTGCGTGGGTTTCCTCCGGGTGCTTTGGTTTCCTCCCACTGTCCAAAGATGTGCAGGTTAGGTGAATTGACCATGTTAAATTGCCCATACTGTGTAGAGGGGTGTGTAGGTTAGGTGCATTGGTCACGGGTAAATATGGGATAATAGGCTCGGAGCAGTTCCAGCACTACTCTCATCTAGACTCTGGTTTCCAGCATCTGCAGTCATTGTTTTTACCTAATAGAGTTGGAGAATGGGTCTGGGTGGGTTATTGCTTAAAAATGCGTTGCTGGAAAAGCGCAGCAGGTCAGGCACATCAAAGGAAAAGGAGAATTGACGTTTCGGGCATAAGCCCTTCAATTCCTGAAGAATGGCTTATGCCCGAAACGTGGATTCTCCTTCTCCTTTGATGCTGCCTGACCTGCTGCGCTTTTCCAGCAACACATTTTTAAGCTCTGGTCCCCAGCATCTGCAGTCCTCACTTTCTCCTGGGTGGGTTATTGTTTGGAGGGTTGGTGTTGGGCTGAAGGGCCTGTTTCCACACTGTAAGGATTCTATTAAAAATGTGAAGGGAAGAGAGGGTCTACTGACAGTTTTGTAGAGAGAAGAAAGGAGAATGCTGACTTGCAGCATAAACATCAAAATGGACTGGTTATTCTGAATTGCCTTGTTCTGTGTCACATGTTGTTGCTGAGTGATCATATTATAAAGTTTAGCTTAGTAATGGAGCCTTTTGTGTAGGAAAGGTTTTGAAAGGATTAATGTTGGGGACTGCATTAAGTTCCATCCAATCTGAAGACATCATGTAGTTTTGGGTTGTAACAAAGGAGTCCAGCTTGACATCCTGATGAGATCAGATGTGCCAACTCCAGATCTTGATAGTCATAGCAAATATACCTAACTAGTCAATGTACCTGAAGATTGAAAAAATACCAATGTGACATCCTTACTGAAAAAGAGGGAGGCAAGAAGTGGGTAACTATTAGCCAAACATCCATTGTTGGAAAAATGTTGGATTAATTATTAAGGAAAAGATAGCAGTACCTTTGGAAAACTCATAATCTACTCAAGCAGTCAGCCAGAGAAATCATGTCTGACTAATTTACAGGTATTAGAGTTTTTCGAGAAAGTTTCAACCAGAGTGAATACAGGGGAACCCAGTAGAAGGGTTATATTTAAACTTCCAGAAGGCATTCGACAAGGTACCTTACAAAAGTGTAAGTCAAAAGCTAAGAGCCCATGGTGTTGGAGGTCATATATTGGCATGGGTAGAGGATTGGCTAATGGGCAGGAAAAGCAAGTGGGTTCTTTTTCAGGTTGGCAATCTATGAACAATGGGGTTCCATGGGGATCAGTGCTGGGACTGTAAACTGTTTAAAATATATATTAATGACTTGGAGGAAGGAAGTAAATAGCCAAATTTGCAGATAGCACAAAAATAGGTAGAAGGATACAGAAGGATACAGGTGCAAGAGGATACAGTTTACAGAGAGATAGTGATCAGTTAAGAATCATAGAATCATACAGTGCACACAGTATTCAGCCCACTGAATCTAAACTGTCAAGTAAGAGAGCAAAAAGTTGGCAATGGGGTATGTTGTAAAAAATGGGCAAGTTTTCATTTTGGAAAGGAGAACAAAAGCTAAGTATTATTTAAGTCGAGAAAAACTGCAGAAAACTGCAACACAAAGGGACTTGAAGGTATGTTTGCACAAAACACACAGGTACAGCAGGTAGCCAGGAAGCCTAATGGAGAACTGGCCTTTATTTCAAGGGGGTTAGAGTATAAGAGTAGGGAACTCTTACTACAACTATATAAGGCACCTGTGAGACAACATCTGGAGTACTGTGAACAATTTTGATGCACCTATTTAAGGAAAGATACTATTTTATTGGAGGCAGTTCAGAGATGGTTCACTGGGATGATACTGGTATGGAGGGATTGTCTTATGATCAAAGACCAAAGGGGTTGGGACTCTACACACTGAAGTTCAGATGAATGAGAGATGATCTTACTGAAACGCACAGGATTCTTAAGCACCTTGACAGAGTAAATGCGGTCGTTCATGGGAGAGTCTAAGACCAGAGGGCATAGTTTCAGAACAAAAGGGTCCCCAACTTAAAACTAAGGTGAAGAGGAATTTCTTCTCTCAAAGTTTTTGGAACTATTTGTCATAGAGAGCTGTGGGGACAGAGTTCTTGTGTATATTTAAGGCTGAAATAAATAGATTATCAATCAGTAGGAGAAAAAGCAGGAAAGTGATGTGAAGAATGTCGGAACAACCATGAATCGCAGACCAGGCTCAAAGGGGCTAAATGGCCAACACCTAGAGTCAGAGTCATAGTGATTTACAGCATGGAAACAGACCCTTTGGTCCAAATCGTCTATGCCAACCAGATATCCCAACCCAATCTACTCCCACCAGCCAGCACCCGGCCCATATCCCTCCAAACCCTTCCTATCCATATACACATCCAAATGCCTCTTAAATGTTGCAATTGTACCAGCCTCCACCACTTCCTCTGGCAGCTCATTCCATACACGCACCACCCTCTGTGTGAAAAAGTTGCCCTGTAGATCTATTTTATATCTTTCCCCTCTCACCCTAAACCTATGCCCTCTAGTTCTGGAATTCCCCACCCCAGGGAAAAGACCTTGCCTATTAACCCTATCAATGTCCCTCATAATTTTGTAAACCTATATAAGGTCACCCCTCAGCCTCCAATGCTCCAGAGAAAACAGCCCAAGCCTGTTCAACCTCTCCCTATAGCTCAAATTCTCCAACCCTGGCAACAACCTTGTAAATCTTTTCTGAACCCTTTCAAGTTTCACAACATCTTTCCGATAGGAACGAGACCAGAATTGCACGCAATATGCCAACAGTGGCCTAACCAATATCCTGTACAGCCGCAACATGACCTCCCAACTCCTGTACTCAATACCCTGACCAATAAAATAAAGCATACCAAATGCCGCCTTCACTATCCTATCTACCTGCGACTCCACTTTCAAGGAGCTATGAACCTGCACTCCAAGGTCTCTATGTTCAGCAACACTCCCGAGGACCTTACCATTAAGTGTATAAGTCCTACTAAGATTTGCTTTCACAAAATGCATCACCTCACAAATATCTGAATTAAACTCCAACTGCCACTCCTCAGCTCATTGGCCCATCTGGTCCAGATCCTGTTGTAATCTGAGGTAACCCTCTTTGCTGTCCACTACACCTCCAATTTTGGTGCCAGCTGCAAACTTACTAACTGTACCTCTTATGCTCGCATCCAAATCATTTATGTAAATGACAAAAACGTAGAGGACCCAGCACCGATCCTTGTGACACTCCACTGGTCACAGGCCTCCAGTCTGAAAAACAACCCTCCACTACCACCCTCTGTCTTCTACCTTTGAGCCAGTTCTGTATCCAAATGGCTAGTTCTCCCTGTATTCCATGAGATCTAACCAGTTTGTATAAATTAAAACAACTTTAATTTCCTATTTCTTATAGTCTTATGGTAATTCATACTTATTGCAATCACGCAATAAAAGACATCATGTTGTTAAGACAATTTCCTGTTCTTAAGACTAACCAACACTTCCTATGACTCAGTATAGAATGGAGGAACCCATCAGGGACTATTTAACCTGATTAATGTTTACTTCAGAAGGATAGAAAGGAGAATTGATAGCAGCACTCTACCCTGCCTACCATCTGATAGTGATTAGTTTCATGACACATATGCTAAAAACAAATAAGAACAATCTAAAGTCTAAGGTGGAAGAATACTAATTACAATTAACTGAGAAGGGGTCGAGACAGAGTAAATTGGAAACAAAAACAAACAGGAAAAATGTCATGGAGTCATGGGTGATTTTAACAAATAGACGTTTTTGGGTTTTGGGATGATAAGGGAGATAGAGAAAATGATTAAATGAAAGAAAACAAATAGATGATGCACATCAAGCGAACTCTTCAACAGAGATCCAGGCAATATACGATGAGTTGAGAGGAAAATAGAATAGAGAAATAAGGCTGGCAAAGAAAATATGAGAATAGAATAACAGTCAATATAAAAAGTCAAAAACAGAAATTGCTACAGAAACTCAGCAGGTGTGTTTTTTTTTTGTTTTTCAGTGGAAGCAGCAACTCGAAGGGTGGGAGCTTGGTCCAGGGGCCTGCTGGGAGTGGTGAGTCACTGATTTGAGCTTTTATATTTGAAATCAGAGAGCATAGGTTTCTGGGAAAGGAGGGACTTCTTTTAATTTCTGTCCAGCTATGTAAGTCAGTGTTTTCTAAACCCGAGACCCTATCTTTGTAGGGCCTCCCATCTAACCACATCAGGTAAGCGTGTCTTCTTTTTTACTTTGTGATAAGGGGACTAGCAGGGATGGCAGTGCAGGGAGAGGAATGTTCCTCCTGCATGATATTTGAGGTGAGGGTCGCCATTAGTGTCCCATCCAAGTACATCTTCAGGAAGTGGACCCAACTCTTGATCCTCCAAGACCTTAGGGAACTGGAGTGGGAGCTGGATAAACTTTGGATCATTCAGGAGGCAGAGGCTGTGATAGATAAGAGTTACAGGGAGGTAGTTACTCCTAGGCATGAAGAAAGCTGGGTAACTGTTCAAAGGGGTAAAAGCAGTCAATGGAGGGATCTCCTTTGGTCGTTCCCCTGAAAAACATGCATATCGTTTTGGATACTGTTGGGGGGGGGACTTACCAGGGATATGCAGTAAAGCCCAGGTCTCTGGCACAGAGTCTGTCCCTGTTGCACAGAAGGGAAGGAGGGAGAGGAGGAGAGTGTTAGTCATTGGGGACTCAATAGTTAGAGGGTCAGATAGAAGTTTGTTGGGAACGAACGAGACACACGGTTGGTGTGTTGCCTCCCAGGTGCCAGGGTCCGTGATATCTCGGATCGTTTCTTTGGGGTCCTGAAGGGAGAGGGTGACCAGTCTCAAGTCGTGGTCCATGTAGGTACCAGCGATATAGGTAGAAAGAGGGATAGGGATGTAAGGCAGGATTTCAGGGAGCGAGGGTGGAAGCTGAGAGCTCGAACAAAGAGTTGTTATCTCTGGTTTGTTACACGTGCCACGTGATAGCGAGGTGAGGACCAGGGAGTGATATCAGCTGCAAGGATGGTGCAGAAGGCAGGGTTTCAGGTACTTGAATAATTGGGGCTCATTCTGGGGAAGGTGGGACCTGTACAAACAGGACGGTCTTCACATGAACTGTAGGGGTACTAATATCCTGGTGGGAAATTTGCTGGTGCTATTCAGGTCGGTTTAAACTAGCTCAGCAGGGGGATGGGAGCCTGACGTGTAGCTGCAGTGCACAGGAGGATGAGAGTAGGGAGGACGTGGACAGGATTTCACGGTCAGAGGAAATGTGCTGACAAACAGCAAGCTGGTTTGAAGTGTGTCTACTTCAACACCAGAAGTATCCGAAATAAAGTAGGTGAGCTTGCAGCATGGATAGGTACCTGGGACTTCGATGTTGTGGCCATTTCAGAGACATGGATAGAGCAGGGACAGGAATGGATGTTGCAGGTTCCAGGGTTTAGATCTTTCATTAAGAACAGGAGAGATGGTAAAAGAGGGGGAGGTATGGCCTTGTTAGTCAAGGATAGTATAATGATGGCTGAAATAACTTTTGATGAGAACTCGTCTACTGAGGTAGTGTGGGCTGAGGCTAGAAACAGGAGAGGAGAGATCACACTGCTGGGAGTTTTTTATAGGCCTCCGCAGAGTTCGATGGAGGTGAGAGAGGATTGGCAAAATGATTCTGGGTAGGAGTGAAAGGAATAGGGTGGTCCCCAACATTGACTGGAAATGCTATAACTCTAGTACGTCGGATGGATCAGTTTTTGTCCAATGTGTACAAGAGGGTTTCCTGACACAGTATATTGAAGGGCTGACAAGAGGAGAGGCCACACTAGATCTGGTGCTTGGTAATGAACCAGGCCAGATGTTTGATTTAGTTGTAGGTGAGCACTTTGGAGAGAGTGAGCATAACGCAATGGAAAGGGATAGGTACCTGACACAGGTCAAGAGTTATCGATGGGGCAAGGGCAATTATAATGCAATTTGGCAAGAATTAGGATGCATAGAACGGGGTAGCAAAATGCAGGGGATGCAGACAATGGAAATGTGGAGCTGGTTTAAGGAACAGATATTGCGTGTCCTTGATAGGTTTGTCCCTGGCAGGCAGGGAGGAAGTGATAAGGTAAGGGAACCGTGGTTTACTACAGAAATTGCATCTCTTGTTAAGCAGAAGAAGGAGGCTTATGTGTTGATGAGGCAAGATGGTTCAGATGAGGTGATGGAGAGTTACAGATCAGCTAGGAAGGATTTAAAAAGAGAGTTAAGAAGAACAAAGAGAGGACACAAGCAGTCTTTAGCAAATAGAATAAAGGAGAACCCTAAAGCTTTCTATAGGTATGTGAGGAATAAAAGGATGACTAGGATAGAAATAGGGCCAGTCAAAGACAGAAGTGGGAAGTTGAGTGTGGACCCTGTGGAAATCCGAGAGATGCTAAATGAACATTTCTCATCAGTTTTCACTCAGGAAAAGGAGAATATTGTGGAGGAGAAGAATGAGGTACGAGATATTAGACTAGAAAGAATCGAGGTTAGTTAGACCAGGTATTATCAATTCTAGAAGGAGTGAAAGTAGACAAGTTCCCTGGGCCGGATGGGATTTATCCTAGAATTCTCTGGGAAGCTAGGGAGGAGATAGCAGAGCTTTTGGCTTTGATATTTGAGTTGTCATTGTCTACAGGTTTAGCACCAGAGGATTGGAGGATTGCAAATGTTGTATGCCTGTTCAAGAAGGGCAGTAGAGATGACCCAGGTAATTACAGACCAGTGAGTCTTACTTCTGTTGTAGGAAAGGTTTTGGAAAGGGTTATAAGAGATAAGATTTATAATCATCTAGCAAGCAATAATTTGATTTCAGATAATCAACATGGTTTCGTCAAGGGCAGGTCGTGTCTCACAAACCTCATTGAGTTTTTTCAGAAGGTGACCAAGCATGTGGATGAGGGTAGGGCAGTTGATGTGGTATACATGGACTTCAGTAAAGCCTTTGGTAAGGTTTCACAAGGTAGGCTGTTGGAGAAAATGCAGAGCCGAAAATGTGTTGCTGGAAAAGCGCAGCAGGTCAGGCAGCATCCAGGGAACAGGAGAATCGACGTTTCGGGCATAAGCCCTTCTTCAGGAATGAAATGCCCGAAACGTCGATTCTCCTGTTCCCTGGATGCTGCCTGACCTGCTGCGCTTTTCCAGCAACACATTTTCGGCTCTGATCTCCAGCATCTGCAGACCTCACTTTCTCCTCGGAGAAAATGCAGAGGCATGGGATTGAGGGTGATTTAGCAGTTTGGATTAGAAACTGGATTTCTGTAAGAAGGCAGAGTGGTGGTTGATGGAAAATATTCAGCCTAGAGTCCGGTTACTAGTGGTGTGCCACAAGGATCTGTTTTGGGACCACTGCTGTTTGTCATTTTTATAAATGACCTAGACGCAAGCATAGGTGGATGGATTAGCAAATTTGCAGATGACACAAAAGTCGGTGGAGTAGTGGACAGTGTGGAAGAATGTTACAGGGGGACTTGGATAAACTGCAGAATTAGGCTGAGAGGTGGTAAATGGAGTTCAATGCAGCTAAATGTGAGGTGATGCACTTTAGGAAGAATAACAGGAAGGCAGAATACTGGGTCAATGGAAAGATTCTTGGTTGTGTGGATGTGCAGAGGGATCTTGGAATCCATGTACATAGATCCCTGAAAGTTGACACCCAGGTGGATAGTGCTGTTAAGAAGGCATATGGTGTGTTAAGTTTCATTGGTAGAGGGATTGAGTTCCGGAGCCGCAATATCATGCTTCAACTATACAAAATGCTAGTCTGGCCACACTTGGAATATTGTGTACAGTTCTGGTCGCCATATTTCGGGAAGGATGTGGAAGCATTGGAAAAGGTGCAGAGGAGATTTACCAGGATGTTGCCTGGTCTGGAGAGACAGTCTTATGAGGAAAGGCTGAGAGACCTGGATCTGTTCTCATTGGAAAGAGGAAGGCTAAGAAAGGATTTGATAGAGACATACAAGATGATCAGAGGATTAGATAGGGGACAGTGAAAGTCTTTTTCCTAGGATGATGATGTCAGCTTGTACGAGGGGGCATAACTACAAATTGAAGGGTGATAGATTTAAGACAGAGGTCAGAGACAGGTTCTTTACTCAGAGAGTGGTAAGGGCATGGAATGCCCTTCCTGCCAATGTAGTTAACTCAGCCACATTAGGGAGATTTAAACAGTCCTTGGATAAACACTTGGGTGATAATGGGATAGTGTAGGGGGACGAGCTGAGAATAGTTCACAGATCGACGCAATATCGAGGGCCGAAGGGCCTGTTCTGCGCTGTATTGTTCTATGTTCTATCTGTGGAGAGACAACAGAGTCAGCACTTAAAGTCAAGTGACCCTTGTTCAGAACTGATAGCAGCTAAGAAAAAGTGGTAGCGATTTTTGAAAACATTTGTAGCTCAGGTTGATGGTAAGTCTGTAAGTTAGCTCACTGAGTTTGAAGATTTGTTTTCAGACGTTTCATCACCATACTAGGTAACATCATCAGTGAGAGTCTCCGGTGGGCACTGGTGTTATGTCCTGTCTCTCTATTTATAGGTCTTGGTTTGTGTCATTCCCGGTTCTTTTTTCAAGGGAAGGTAGATCGGATCTAAATTGATGTGTTTAGTGATGGAGTTCTGGTTAGAATGCCATGCCTCTAAGAATTCTCATGCTTGTCTTTGTTTTGCCTGTCCTAGGATGTGTGTGTTGTCCCAGTCAAAGTGGTGTCCTTCTTTGTCTGTATGTATAGAAACTAGTGATAGTGGGTCATGTCTTTTGGTGGTCAGTTGGTGTTCATTTATCCTGGTGGCAAGTTTCCTGCTAGTTTGTCCGATGTAGTGTTTTTCACATTTCTTGCATGGTATCATCTTTTACAAAAGCTGTAAAAACCCTGCACGTTTACCTTGAGAGAATCCTGGACTAGAACTCTCAAGTTTCTTTGCACTTCAGACATCTGAATTTTCTCCCCATTTAGAAACTAGTCCATGCCTCTATTCTTCTTACTAAAGTGCATGACCTGACACTTTCCCACATTTTGGGCGGCACGGTGGCACAGTGGTTAGCACTGCTGCCTCATAGCGCTAGAGACCCGGGTTCAATACTCGCCTCAGGCGACTGACTGTGTGGAGTTTGCACGTTCTCCCCGTGTCTGCGTGGGTTTCCTCCGGGTGCTCCGGTTTCCTCCCACAGTCCAAAGATGTGCAGGTCAGGTGAATTGGCCATGCTAAATTGTCCGTAGTGTTAGGTAAGGGGTAAATGTAGGGGTATGGGTGGGTTGCACTTCGGCGGGGCGGTGTGGACTTGTTGGGCCGAAGGGCCTGTTTCCACACTGTAAGTAATCTAATCTAATCTAATTATACTCCATTTGCCACTTCTTTGCCCACTCTTCTAACCTGTCCAAATCCTTCTGCAGCCTCCTCACCTCCTCAATACTACTCGTCCCTCTATCTATCTTTGTATCACCTGCAAACCTAGTCAGAATGCCCTCAGTTTCTTCATCGAGATGGTTAATGTATAAAGTGAAAAGTTGTCCCAATGCTGAGCCTTGGTGAGAAGAAGGCTGAGAGGAGATTTGATAAATGTTTTCAAAATCATGAGCAGCTTGGACAGAGTGGACAGGGAGAAGCTGTCCCTGCTTGTAACAGAAAAAAGAATTAAACGGTGTAGATTTGAAGCACCTGCAAATGAAGCAAGGGAGATGTGAGAAAAAAACTGTCACAGAGTAAGTAGTTAGGATATGGAATGCACTGTTTAGAAATGTGGTGGTTGCAGGTTAAATTGAGACATTCAAGACGGGCATTGGTTAGATGTTTGGATATAAATAGTGTGCTGGGATATGGGGGAAAGGCATGAAATTAACACTAGGTAACAGAACATCATGGGCCGAATACCCTCTTCACGTTCTGTAACAATTCTGTGGATAGAAAAATGGGGGATATAAGGGTAGTTCTGTATGTTATCACACACGAATGGTACATTGTTGGAAGGAGAAAATACATAGCGATATAGTTTGGCTGGAGATTTTTAATGCAGCCAAATTAAGTCACTCAATTTGTTATTGAACATCAATTCCTAATTTGAGGAAGGACAAAATACTTCCTGAAGCAATAGAGAAAACAAAGAGGCAATTGTCGTGGAAATTAAATTGACTCGATTCAGCTATTAGCAAGAGCAACCAAAAAGCTTTATTAATTTTTTTTTAACCTCTGCATTGCAGAGGGACCACATGCACTTGACAAAAATGTCTTGTGCAAGGGCCCTGAACATAATTCAGGTTTTCGTCTTATACAGTTTCTTATCACGCTCTCAAGGACAAAGACTGTGAAGATTTGAGTTGTTATTCTTTTCATTCCCTTGTTGTGGACGTATTGTTCTTATATTTTTCTCTTGTTGAATGTTAACAAAGTTCTGCAGAGACAAACTGTCCCTCGACGGCAGACTTCAGCAAAGTTGCAAAGTGTCAGAAAGTTTTAAATTTAATAAAGCATTGTCTTTCAGATTTCAGAGTAAATGTTAATTTTGTTAATTTTCCATTACATTTTCCCCCTTTTTGTCATTTTATGACAACCAGGACAACAAAAAATAGAGCCAGATTAAAAAAAACTTTTACAGAGCCAGATAGCTAAAAATCAGCGATCTTAACAGCTGTCTGTTTTGTAAGGAGCATTTTAAATGGTCCCAGCCACCTCTTCGCTTTCCAGTTTTTCCTCCTAAAGTCTTTCACCACTATCTAGTTTCCAGGTTCTAGATCGTGCAGCTTCCCTCCTGCTGGTTGGGGTAGTGCTGTTTTCACTTGATTCTGATTTGAGACAAACGTGCAGAGAGTTTTATGCAGTAACACAACATCTCATCCTCACAGTGGCCTGTTATTTGTCTTACCTTAGGTCTTGGGTCAATTCCTGCATTAGGCGGCCTACCAAACAAACTTTCAAACGGGCCAAGATTAGCTCTTCCTCTCCTCCTAGATCTCATACACTATAGCACAATCGGAAGTGCCTTTGTCTATGCCACCCCTAGTTCCTCACAACATTTTGTCAATTTATTTTTTAAGGTATAATTTTCTATTTCCACTGCCCCACCGCTCGCTGGGTGATAGGCACAATGTTGTCTCATGTTTATTCCCAAATAATCACTGATCTTGCTGTAAGGCATTATTGACAAATGGTGTCCCATTGTCACTACTAAGCCTTTCAGGGATGCCCCTGTATCTACCAGAAAAGGTAACTGGGGTACCTTCCACATATAACATAGAGATAGGCATTGACTTATACGCATCATCATTGTACTGAATATATGGTCCACGCTGTGCAATCTCAGCGCTCAATTTAGGGGTGGGACTTGTTTCAGTGCCCGTAAGGTTAGTAGAAAAGATTAGCATATGCGAGTCTTCATTGCCAAGCATAAGGGAAAGAGGCTGACCTGTACCTTGTGGGCTGCCCACCTCCACCTCAGCCTTCCCCTATCAGACACCCTGCTGTCCAGCCTCCAGGGCCAGTTGAGGCTGTCTGTGCGGGCACTGCCTGGCCCAGTGGGCCATTGCTCCGCAAACAAAGCACCCGCCAGATCTACCTCTGCCAGCGCCTCTTCTGCCCTCATTTCCTGCAGCACCTCCCTCCAATGGCTGGGCGACCATTTGCATCAAAGTAAACTGAGCTTTATGTGCTTTCTGTTCTATCTTCAATTTCCCTTTATCCTTCAGCATGTATCGCATGCTGTTCTATCAAATTGAGCTTTCCCATGTCCCAGGTAATATTTGTGTCTTTTACCTTTTTCGCTATTTCATCTTTCATTCCATTGATGAAGCTGTTCCTCAGGTGTGCTTCATACGGCATGATTTCTGCTGCCGTTATGTCTTCAGGTGATCTCAGTCCACTATGGACATTATGGACTTCACTGAGGTGTGTAAGGTACTGGGACACTGTCTCACCTTCCCGTAGTTTAGACATTGCTATTTTGGTCATGTCTATTCACACTGGAAATGCCTCTCTCCAGGCGGTCGCCAGCACTGCAGCAAAAGCATTAAAGTCTCTGTTCTCTTCCACTATCGGGTTGGCTGCTCTGACATGGACGTTTGCAGCTGGCCATTTATACTTCTCTTGGGCTTCTTGTTTCAATCTGTTGCGGGTATGAGATGCTACCAGTGATCCAGCAGACCCTGAGGCAGCGGCCGCTGACATGGAACCTTCGCCAGGCAGATCTTGTAGGGGAGGCTGTAGGTTTTGGAGGGCAGTCATCAATGTCAGGATCTGAAACAGACTTAAGACACTATACAGCTTTGTTAGGTTGTTTGCCGTGCGCGTCTGCATGTGTGCTGGTGTTTGTACACGTACTTGATCTATCTTTTACTTGAGATTTCCTTTCCCTGATATCAGCCTCAGCCTTCCACATGTTACAAGCACTCCAATTCACAGGTTCTATTTTTCCCTTGCATTTCTCCTTCTCTCTCTCCTCCAACCTCGACCTCAATATTTCCAACTGTCTTTTACTAAAACTTCCTCCCTCCAGAAAACCACATTCCTTAATCCACAATTCTAACTGCTTTATACACTCTGGGCCGTAATTATTTTGCATGTACTGTATTTTTGGTTGACCATTTCAAGTCCTCTGTGGACCCTCTTTTTGTTTGCTCTTGCCGGAGCCCATTTTCAGTGTTACTGGAAAAGTGTTCAGCTCTCTCTCTCTCTCTCGCTCTCTCTCAGTACCGTTATCTTTTCCCTTTTAGTTGCTTTTACCTCCAGAGTTCCCCCCTCGCATTGGGCGCATCCGCCTCAATGCCTTGGTTTTCGTAAACCAAGAAACCACGTACCCGGTATGTTTTTGGCAAGTTCAACTCAGCCAATGGTGGCTCCAAGTCTAAAACCACCCTTAAACTGGCTGTCTCTCAAACACTCTAGAGACAGCAATCCCCTTCCCTTGGGTTTTGCTCAAATACCACGCACGAGTTTACTGAACCCTTTTCCTGCTTCTTTTATTCTCTTAGAATGAGTCTCTATACAGGATTACTTAAGTCACGACTCTTACCCCAACTCTATTTGATTCAAACCCCCTGCGCTGAGGCGATCCACAGATTCCCAGCCCTCTTATGCAAAGGGGCCAATTCAGCGCTCGAGATGAAGTGAAAGACCTTCAAGGCACTGGCACCTGCACCTCCTGGGAATCATCAGAATCTCATCCAGTCGTGGGGTGCCGGGACGAACTCCCATGTTTACTGTCATGGAAATTAAATTGACTCAACTCGACTATTAGCAAGAGCAACCAAAAAGCTTTATTAATTTTTTTTAACCTCTGCATTGCAGACGGACCACATGCACTTGACAAAAATGCCTTGTGCAAGGGCACTGAGCATATTTCGGATATTCATCTTATACTGTTTCTTATCACACTATCAAGGGAAAAGACTGTGAAGATTTGAGTTGTTATTCTTTTCATTCCCTTGTTGTGGACGTACTGGTCTTATATTTTTCTCTTGTTGAATGTTTACAAAGTTCCGCAGAGACAAGCTGTCCCTCGACTACAGACTCCAGCAAAGTTGCAAAGTGTCAGAAAGTTTTAAATTTAGTAAAGCATTGTCTTTCAGATTTCAGAGTACATGTTAATTTTGTTAATTTTCCATTGCAGCAATATAATTTGGAGATTTTAATCTGCCAAATTTTAAACAGGACGTGAATAAAAATCAAAATTAGTAAATGGATAGCGTGAAAACTCATGACCAAACAAGTCATCAAGGTTCGGGAAAGTACAGAGAAACTACAGAAAAGGATATCTCTTATTATCAAGGCAAAGTTAAACTGAACATTCAAATAGCATCATACACATGGTTCATTGAGAAAATCAGAAGTGAAATGAGGAAGAAAAATTGGTGCCAAAAACCCAGCAGGAAGTAGCAGGTAGGAGAGGACAAGCTCTTGGTTTACAACAGAAATTTCAGAAGCACATAAAAAGTGTCATTAAAAGGAAGTGGAAATGAATAAACTGCAGATGCTAAACAACACGAAATATTTCTCTGCTAATGTAATATTATGAAGGCAATCAGAATGCCAAAGGAAATGAGGTTGAAGATCAGTTAATTGTATTGTTTAACGCAGATTTATTTGAACTCATGAAAACAGTCAGTAACTGTCTCCTGGAGGCAGGATTGATGATTGTGATGAATCTTGGCTTAAAACCTTGATTCTAGCCAAGCTAAGAGGATGGCTCAGAGCAACCCTATTCCTGATCGTATTTGATGAAGGAATATATATAACATTTGAGCGGAGTTAAGAGCTGGCGAATTAACAGATACAGATTTAGTATGAAATCACGCTGACATAGTTTGCACAAAAAAGTGGACAAATTTCAACCAGACAGCGAAAGACCGACCAGAGTAACACACCAATACTTTGTAAAATATTGTAATTTTGCTATTTGAATGTTCAGGGGCAACACAGTGGCTCAGTGGTTAGCACTGCTGCCTCACAGCTCCAGGGTCCCAGGTTCAATTGTAGCCTTGGGCAACTGTCTGTGTGGAGTTTGCACATTCTCCCTGTGTCTGCGTGGGTTTCCTCCGGGTGCTCCGGTTTCCTCCCACAGTCCAAAGATGTGCAGGTCAGGGTGAATTGGCCATGCTAAATTGCCTATAGTGTTAGGTGCATTAGTCCGAGGGAAATGGGTCTGGGTGGGTTATTCTTCGGAGGGTCGGTGTGGAAGGTTGGGCCGAAAGGCCTGTTTCCACACTGTAGGAATCTAATCTAATCTACAAAGGTTGTGCATATTGAAATAAATAATGGCTGGTAAAGTGGAAAATTCTGTACAGCTGAACATCCATTTCTTGAAAAAGTTGGCAGTGGTAGAGTTAACAAGGCTGCTGCAGAAATTGAAAACAATAAGAAAATCTTACTGTTAAAGGTGGTTAAAGTAGTGGTGCTGAAGCTCTACTGACTTGATCTGTGCTCACGTACTCAATGCAAACTGATTAACGCCACAGATGATACTAAACTAGGAAGCGTTATGGAGATGGAGATAGTGCATGGGGTTTGATAATTGTGAGTTAAATATAACCTGTAATTGGATACGTTAGATTAGATTACTTACATTAGAGTACTTACAGTGCGGAAACAGGCCCTTCAGCCCAACAAGTCCACGCTGACCCTTTGAAGAGCAACCCACCCAAACCCATTCCCCTACACCTAACACTATGGGCAATTTTGCATGGCCAATTCACCCACCCTGCACATTTTTGGACTGTGGGAGGAAACCGGAGCACCCGGAGGAAACCCACACAAACACAGACAGTTGCCTGAGGCAGGAATTGAACCTGGGTCTCTGGCAGATTTCTAACAGATGAAATTGAATCTGTGCAAATGGAAGACACAAGTAATGAGAAGGTGAAACAAATGCAACCAGAATATCATGGAGAAGATAGATTGATATAACTCATCGTTAAGAGAAAGAGTTATTACTTGATTTGATTTATTATTGTCACATAATAACGAGTATTTTGCATCAGTGCTTACTGTGGAGAAAGCCATGGAAGATATAGAATGTGGGGGAAATAAATGATGACATCTTAAAAAATGTCCAACTTACAGCGGAGGAGGTGTTGGTTGTCATAAACACGTAAAGGTATAAAAGGCAACAAATCCCTCTGAGTTAATCTGGTGTACCTTAGAACTCTGTGGGAAACTAGGAAAGTGATTAGTGGGCCCCTCGCTGAGATATTTGTATCATCAATAGTCACAGAGAGGTGGCAAAGACTGGAGGTTGGCGAACATGGTGCCACTATTTAGGAAGGGTGGTAAGGAAAAGCCAGGGAACTATAGACCAGTGAGCCTGATGTTGGTGGGGGGAGTCCTAAGGGACAGCATTTATATATATGGAAAGGCAAGGACTGATTAGGGGTAGTCTACATGGCTTTGTGCGTGGGAAATCATGTCTCACTAACTTGATTGAGTTTTTTGAAGAAGCAGCGAAGACAATTAATGAGGGCAGAGTGGTGGACATGATCTACAGGGACTTCAGTAAGGCATTGGTCAAGGTTCCTCATGGTAGACTGGTTAGCAAGTTTAGCTCACGTGGAATACAGGGAGAACTGGCTCAAATATAGAAGACAGAGGGTGCTGGTGACAAGCTGCCTTTCAGACTGGAGGCCTGTGACCAGTGGTGTGCCACAAAGATCGGTGTTTGGTCCACTGATTTTTATCATTTATATAAATGATTTGGATGTGAACATAGCAAGTTTGCAGAATACACCAAAATTGGAGGTGTAGCAGACAGCAAAGACAGTTACCTCAGAGTACAACAGGATCTTGATCAGAGGGCCAATGGCCAAATACCTTTTAAATGTTGTTAATATACCCACCATAACCACTTCTGATGGCAGCTCATCACATCTGCGTATCACCCTCTGTGTAAAAAGGTTGCCCCTCAGGTTCCCTTTTATTCTTTCCTTTCTGATGCCCTCTAGTCCTTCATTCCCCAACCTTGGGAAAAAGAATGAGTACATTCACCCTGTTTGTACCTCTCATGATTTTATACATTTGTATAAGATTCCCCCCCTCCCCCCATCTCTTTGCTCTAAAAAAAACCTCCTAGCTTTTCCAGCCTCTCCCTATAGCTCAGACTGTTGAGTCCTGGCAACATTCTTGTAAATTTCTTCTGCACTCTTTCTAGCTTAATAACATCCTTCCTCCCAAGGTAACCAAAACCTGAACACAACAGGGCAGCCTCACCAATGTCCTATACAACTGCAGCATAACTTACCAACTTTTTTACTCAATGACCTGACTGATGAAGGCCAGTGTGCCAAAAGCCTTCCTCATTGTCCTGTCTACCTTTTACTCCAGTGTCGGAGAACCGTGTGCCTGAACTCCAAGGTCCCTCCGTTCCTGTAGCCCTACCATTCATCATGAAACTATTATTTTGATTTGATTTTCCAAAATGCAAGACCTCATACATCTGTATTAAACTACATTTGCCATTTCCCAGCCCACTTCCCCACTTCTGGTAGCCTTCCTCATATCCATGATACCGCCTATTTTGGTGTCATCTGCAAACTTACTAATTATACCTTGTACATTCTCATCCAAATCATTGATCGCGATAACAAACAGTAATGAGCCCAGCACAGACCCCTGAGGCACTTCACTAGTCACAGGCCTCCAGTCTGACAAACATCCTTCCACTATTACCCTCTGCTTCCTACCATCAAGTCAATTGTGCATCTAATTTGCCGGCTCCCCCGGATTCCATGCGATCTAACCTTCCAGAGAAGCCGACAATGTAGAACCTTGTCAAAGGCCTTACTGAAATATCTGGAATTAAGAGTCTAATGATGACCATAATTCCATTACTGATTGTCATAAAACCCATCTGGTTCACTAATCTCCTTTAGGAAAGGAAAGTTCTATCCTTACTTGGTATGGTTTACATGTGACTCCAGATCTACAGCAGTGTGCTTGACTCTTCAATGCAGGGGAACCTTGGTTATCCGAATGAGATGGGTGGGCACTATTTTGTTCGGATAATCGATTATTTGGTTAATCAAGTAAATGCCTTTCCTCTGGGGTTCAGAGTTTTTAAAGTCTGCTCCCCATTCAGGAGACTGTAGCAGCACACCGTGTGCGAGCCGCCGCCCCTCCATCAGTGCCCTGCTTCCCGCTCCCCAACCACATCCAACACTGCCCTCCAAACAGAAGACACAATCACTGTTGGAAACACATCTTTGATGTAATGTTTCTATCAGGACCGCGAGATCTCCTTCAGATAACCCAATTTTCGAATAATTGGTATTCGGATAATCGAGGTTCCTCTGTACTCTCTGGGCAATTAGGGAGTGGCAATAAGTGTTAGTCTAGGCAGCAACACTCTGATCCTGCGAATGAATTTTTAAAAAACCCAGGGTAGGAGGGGCCTTTGATAATGTTGGCTCCCTTTCCACAGCAACGAGAAGTGTAGATTGTTACGACAAGAGGTAAACCCTTTTGTATTTTAACATACAGACATACAGAAAAGCTCACCTAACCTCATAACCTATTAAAGTATGAGTGACAATTGTTTCTTTAAATATTGAGATTTGGGTAGTCTTTTTGTTACTTTTATTAAACAATTTATTCAAACAATTTATTTCAACAATTTATTCTTTAACTCCAAGGAAAGAGAACATTAAACAACAACCATCTACACTGTAAGCCTCTTTTGTCTGATCGACTTATCTATCTCCCACTCTACAACAACATACTGATCGAATAAAACCCCGATTAAGACTTGCAAAACAAAAATCAAATTTCAAATCTAGCTAGCTGTTGGAATTCCCTTTATATCTTCCTCTGTAGGTTTTCCTGGGTCATCTGCTGCAGATTTCATATGAAAAGGTACCTTTCAGAGAGAGGGTCTGCAAGCAGTATGATGCTCTTTGTCTCTCTGGCTAACTGTCCATAATGCTTGATTTTACACCCCAAAACATTGCATCATCTCATTGGTTGAATGTCTTCAAAACAGTAAAATTTAAATTTGATTGGGTTTTAAACTGATTGGCCAAATTTGAATTTGTTGTGTAACATAGCATCCCAATGCAGTGATTTGTTTCTCAGTCAAATATTACATTTTAAATGTTTTCAGCACACTCTGTGCTTTTCTAGGTCCGTGCCAGCTTTTACTCTATCTTAAAGGTAACAAGATGAAGTCAATGGATGAAAGGCATGCTTGCATGATGAACTGGGCTGTGTTCACAACTGTCTGTAGTTTCTTGCGGTTCTGGGCAGAGCAGTTGCTGTACTAAGCCTTAATGCCTCTGGATAGAATGTTTTCTATCGTACATCTGCAAAGGTTGGTGAGCATCTTTGTGGCCATGCCGAATTTCTCTTAGCATTCTGAGGAAGAAGAGGCATTGTTGAGCCTTCTTGACCATTGCATCAACATGGTAAAAACAATGACTGCAGATGCTGGAAACCAACATGACTGGTCTAGCACAGATTGTTGGTGATCATCACTTCTAGGAACTTGAAGTTTTTGAATATCTCCACCTCAGCTTCATTGATGTAGATCGGGGTATGTCCTCCTTTTCCTGAAGTCAATGATCAGCTTTTTAGTTTTGCTGACATTGAGAGAGAGATTGTTATCTTTGCCCTATGTCACCAAGTATTCTACCTCTTTCCTGTATTCTGTCTTGTTGTTATTTGATATCCGACCTACAACAATAATGTTGTCAGTGAACATGTGGATGGAATTTGGGAGAAATTTGGCCACACAGTCATGAGTGTACAGGAAGTGCAATAAAGGGGTAAGTCTGCATCCTTGTGGGGCATCGGTTTTGACGATGGTCTGAGAGAGCTGCTGTTGTCTATCTTCACTGATTGCTGTCTGTGGGTCAGGAAGTCGAGGATCCAGTTGCAGAGGACAGTCTAGAGGCCGAGGTTAGTTTTGTTGTGATTATTGTGTTGAAGCAGAGCTGTAGTCAATAGGTAAAAGCCTATGCATCCTTATTATCCAGATGTTCCAGAGATGAGAGTAGGGCTAGGGAAATGGAGTCTGCCATGGACCTGTTGCACGAGTAAGCAAATTTCAATGGATTGAGGTAGGCTGGGAGGCTAAGATTGATGTGAGCCATGACTATGTAGATTTGTCATATACTCAACCGTAAACAACACAAGAAGCATTCTGAATTATAACGTGACATCACTTGAGTATAAACTGAAAGGTGTCATCTTTAAAAATAATATAATTAGAAAGGGCAAAGGCATTCAATAAAGAACAAAACTGAGCTAACCACATACAGGGTGAGCACTATTTCATTCGGATAATTGATTACTCAGTTAATCCATTAAATACGTTTCCTCTCTGGGGCTTGAAGTTTTTAAAGTCTGCTCCCCGTTCAGGAAATGAGGCAGCAGCACACAGCGCACGAGCCCCCGCCCGCCCCCAACCCATCCAACACCACCCCCCCACCCCCAACACAGCCTCCCACCCACACCCAACACTGCCCCACCCCCCAACCCCATACAACACTGTCCCCTACCCGTCCCCAACCCCATCCAACACTGACCCTCGTCCTCCCCCAAACCATACACTGCCCCCACCCCGCCCACCCCCAACTCTGTACAACACAGCACCCCGACCCCCAACTCTGTCTGAAACTGTGCCCCGCCCACCCCCAACCCTGTCCAACATCGTGCCCCGCCTGCCCCCAACGCCGTCCAACACCGCACCCTGCCCGCCCCAACCCCGTCCAACACGTGCCACGCCTACCACCAACCCCGTCCAACACCACACCTGGCCCGTCTCCAACCCCGTCCAACACCGCGCCCCGCCTGCCCCCAACCCCGTCCAACACCGCACCCTGCCCACCTCCAACCCCGTCCAACACCGCCCCCCAGCAGCCCCCAAACCTGTTCAACACCGCCCCCCACCTGCCCCAAACCTGTTCAACACCGTCACCCGTCCGCTCCCAAACTCCAACACACACACACACACACACGTACAGGAGATTATGTTAGAGAGATTATCTGGGGAATGGGGTTTAGGGTACACCTCTCTGTAGAACTCAAGGGAAAGTGTGGGGAGAGAGAGGGCAGGAGATCAGCCATTTGAGATGGTGCCTCTTTAATCACTAAACAAAAGACGCGATCACTGTTGGAAACACGTCTTTGATGTAATGTTTCTCTCGGGACTTTGACATCTCCTTTGGATAATCCAATTTTTGGATAATTGGTATTCGGATAGTTGAAGTTCCTCTGTAATTTCACCACCCAAGAAAATTCCTGTTGCCCCATGACATTGCCTGTCAGTAGCCTGCCTCAGTCTGTTTGGTAGAAAGTGCCAGACTGGGTGATTTCAATGCTCTAATGCCATTCTCCAGCCTCTTTTTTTTAATTTAAAAAATATACTTTATTCATAAAAAAAATCTTTGTATATATAGTCACAAATGCAGTTCGGTTCTAGTAGTGTATCAATGAAACAAACAAACAAACATTGGAATTTTACACCATCCAAACAAAACAAAGACATTTCTTACACATGCAAGACTATATTTACATGCATTTGAGGCAGTGGAGGGTTGGATACTCCCATTTAACATCAACAGAAAGATCTCAGT
Source organism: Chiloscyllium plagiosum (assembly GCF_037043375.1). NCBI lineage: Eukaryota > Metazoa > Chordata > Chondrichthyes > Orectolobiformes > Hemiscylliidae > Chiloscyllium > Chiloscyllium plagiosum. The sequence goes on from NW_028270177.1 coordinate 39,088,321, forward strand.
GGTCTTTCTCCACTGCTCCTTAGCAGCAGCTGTCCCAAGCTTTAGTGAGTCTGTTAGCACATAGTCCTGGACCTTAGAATGTACCAGTCTGCAACACTCAGTCAAGGTTAGAGTGGTGCTGGAAAAGCACAGCAGGTCAGGCAGCATCCGAGGAGCAGGAAAATCAACGTTTTGGGCAGGAGCCCTTCAAGGTCGCCTCCTTGCTCTGGAAGACCAACAAGTTTTGGTCAGACCAAAGAGTGTCCTTCACTGAGTTGATGGTGTGCCAGGTGCAGTTGATGTTTGTCTCATTGTGTGTCATGGGGAATAGGCCGTAGAACTAGAGTCCTGTGTCACGGAGCTACTCGGGACAAATCGTGACAAAACTGCTGTATCTTTCTCCAGACTTCCTTTGCCAAAGCATATTCCAGAAGATTGTGTAATAGTCTCTACCACGGCCCCACCCCTACCAGCCGCTTTGAGAGCAGCGTAGACTGACCAGGTCTACATGAAGGGTCTCACAGGTAATACCCTTCTCACCACCAGCCAAGTAATGCCATTCAGCCTCCATTAACTTCAACTTTCCCAAACCTCTGCAGCCTGTATTTTCACAGCATATGTTGGTCTATTTGCTTTGTGTTTTGCTGTTTTACTTAGTTACAATTGCAGTTATAAAAAAAAACATGTCAATTTCAGTTTTAGAAAGTGCTGATTTTGTTTTTCTTCACTTTTAAAACAGCTAAATCCCAAACCTGATGACAGGATCAGTTAGGAGTAAGCAAATTAAAAGAAACATTATCTAGGTGGCCCATCAGGATAATAAATAATCATGGCATCCAGATTTTGTTTATTTAGCAACAGAGAATACTCACCACAAATGTATTTGATATTTGAATAAAAATGTTAAATCTAAGAATCAATCCATCATTCACAGCAAATAAGGACCCCTCACATTCATGTTAATCATCTACGTAAGAGCAGATTGCTGCACCTTGGGAGTGCAGGCTACAGGTGTGTCCTGACCTGAAGAACATCAATTAATGCTGCACGATCCTAGCTACTTCTTCTGAAAGAAAGTAAAATGTTTTCCTCAGTGTACTGTAGACCAAGTTATTTCACAGATTTTAATTTGACTTTTTTGTGCTATTGTGATCAAATACACAGTAAATGATTCGCACGGAAATGTACTGTGTGTGGATAGGTGAGTTCTAATGGTGTAGGAAGTGTTTGGGTTCTGACCTTTTCAATGATCATAATTTCTGTTTTTATAATTTGAATGATGAAGTTCTTGTCCTTAAGTAAACTGTTTTTGTCACTCAATGAATTAAAATATTCTGCCCAATTTGTTTCAGAATCAATTTCCAAGCAACAATCTGATGTACAAAAAATAACTGGGATTGGTCATTCATATTTGAAAGAGTAAGTTTGTATTTATATAGCACCTTTGACAATCTCAAAATATCTTAAAACACTGCACACTCATGAATTATTTTAATTATTATCATTGTTATGTTGGAAAATATGGTGGACAAGCTGCAATAAGCAGCAATGAGGTAAGTGACCTGTATTGGTGACCTTGATTGAGGGAGACAATTTGTTTAGAATACAAGGAAAACTCTCCACCTGTTTTTATTTTCACAAAGTGCCATCTGAACAGTGGCTTCTGCAATATTCCCACACTGGAATGTCAGCCTAGATTTTGTACTGATGTAGATTTCACTTGGGAAATTAAACTAAGACTTTTTTATAGATGTACCACAGAAATCATCCTATTGGGATGTGTCACAGCTTGGTATGGTAACTGCACTGCCCAAGACTGCAAGAAATTACAGAGAGTTGTGAATGTAACACAGTCCATCACGCAAACCAGCCTTCCATCCATTGCCTCTGTCTCAGGATTCCACTGCCTCAGGAAAGCAGCCAACATGATCAAAGACCCCTCCCACCCAAATTATATTCTCTTCCACCTTCTTAAATCAAGCAAAAAATACAGAAGTTTGAAAACATGTATCAACAGCGTGTTCCCCGCTGTTATCAGATTTTTGAATGGACCTCTCTTATATTAGTGTTGCTGTTTTTCTGCACCTTATCTGTAGCTGTAACTTTATATCCTGCATTCTATTCTATATCTTAGTGTACTTGTGTAAGGTACGATTTGTCTGAATAGCACGCAAAACAATACTTTTCACTCAATCTCAGTACGTGACGATAATAAATCAAATCAAAATGAATGTAGCAGATAGTGTGGCATGGGTCAATGAGCTGAGGTAATCTCCCTGATATTCTCAAGGTTAACTATCCTCGAACCCACATCAATAGAAATGGGGAATGAGACATAGTGGAGAGTGTGGTGCTGGAAAAGCACAGCCAGTAATGCAGCATCCAAGGAGCAGGAGAATTGACGTTTCGGGCATAAGCCTGAAAAGTCGACTGTCCTGCTCCTGGGATGCTGCCTGGCCTGCTGTGTTTTTCCAGTACCACACTCTTTGACTCTGATTCTCCAGTATCTGCACTCCTCACTTTCTCCCAGTGAGACATACTGGTCTGTCTTGTCTTTATCCTTCAAAATGGAGGCCAAGTGCGACTTCCAAGTCAGACTCTTTAAAGTAGCTTTTTTTTTCCACGGGTTATCTAGTCATGACCACATTTCATATTTTGGGATCTTGCCGTGCTCAAATTAGCTGACTCCTACATTGGAATAGTAACTATACTTCAGCGGTACCTAATTGGCTGTGTAGCCTTTTGGGATGGCCTGAGATTCCGAGAGTGGCTCCAGATTAACAATATTTATTCATGGATCAGTGGTGCTGGAAGAGCACAGCAGTTCAGGCAGCATCCGAGGAGCAGTTTGATTTTCCTGCTCTTTGGATGCTGTCTGAACTGCTGTGCTCTTCCAACACCACTAATCCAGAATCTGGTTTCCAGCATCTGCAGTCATTGTTTTTACCTAATATGGTACGCGCCTTCAGCCGATTACAGAATCGATTCGAAAACGTATGTAAATAGGCGCAGAGCAGTTACAAACATGTTTTGAACGTTTGATTTTCCTTTCGGCTGAGACAAGGTTCCGGCAATTGGGCGATTTCCACTTTCCCCTTTGAGGAGAGTAACTCGAACAAAATTGTTCCGGTTAATTACCGAGGGGAAATTTGCCTCGGTCAGAGATGGGTGGGCGGATCTCAGTAACACATCAATTCAGCAAAATGGAAAGTCCGGGTCAGGTTGCTGCTAATAAAACCAAGGTCGGTGTGTTCATTGCTGAATGACACTGGGCTGAGACTGAGCGAGCAACTGAGAAAGACCAGCACTGATCATGAACCACGATTCACACTCGAGGCAGTTTGTCTACTTGTTGATAAAGGATTATCTGAAGTTTGCATTGGAAGGACCTCAGTCAGCTCCTGCGAGCAGCAGCGCGGCTGAAACACTGCGTAAGGCGGCCTCCCTCTTCCAGGGAGTCAGGGAGCAGGAGTTTGAACTCTACATCAAACAACTCAACATCACTTCCACAGAGGACGTGAAGCGGGCGTTTCCCATTCTAATGAGCGAGATCTCCTCAGATGGGAAGGATAACTGGAGCAGACTTGTGGCTTTGTATGCTTTTTGTGGAGAGTTAGTGAGGCACTTGAAAAGGAGAGGCATTCCAGAAGAAGAACTGGTTGAGGACGTGGCTCAGTGTATGGCTCATCACACGTGGACCTTCAAAGCTGCGTGGATCAAGGAGAACGGTAGCTGGGTAGGGAATTACTTCCTAACACTCACCGCCAGATTGCCCATTGTTCTGCTGTTTGAGATCACAGATGTTTGCGTCACGGTGTTGCATTCATTCATAAAGTTTACTTTTGTTTTTTTTTAACTAGGAGAAGGGGTTCGTAGAATACTTTAAACAGGAAGACACCGGATTTGTGGATTTTTTCCGGCAGAAAAGTCCCCTATTTTCATATGCAAAGTTAGCAGTTGTCACGGGGATTATTGCTGCATTCTCCTTTGTGATTTACCAACACTGAAAACAGGGAAATGGCTGAGCTCTTTACACAGCGTAACAGCTCAGCGGAAGAACATTGGCTCCTGACGGGAGAATCTGCATTTGGGTTTTATGAACCTTTTGTAAAGTTTGTTGCATCTCATTCGAATACATAACGTTAAATACAGTAAGCTCTGATTTGTAATAAAATGTATATTTTTTATTTAAATAAATATTGCAATGAGAAGGTTTGCATTTGTGTAGAGCCTGTCATAATCCCAGGATGCCTGAAAACACTACAGCCAAATCTACCATTTCACTGTTGTAATTGGAGAAGGTGAGGAGTGCAGATGCTGGAGATCAGAGTAGAAGAGTGTGGTGCTGGAAAAGCACAGCTGGTCAGGCAGCATCGGAGGAACAGGAGAATTGATATTTCAAGCATAAGGTGTTCATCGGGAATGGTGGGGGTGGCCCAAGGGGGCTGAGTGATAAATGGGAAGGGGTTGGGGCTGGGAAGAAGGTAGCTGGGAATGTGAAAGGTAGATGAAGGTGGAGGTGAAGTGGATAGGTGGGAAGGAAGATGGACAGGTCAAGAGGGTGATGCGGAGTTGGAACGTTGGGACTGGGATAACATAGGGGGAGGGGAAATTAGGAAACTGGTGAAATCGACATTGATCCCATGTGGTTGGAGGGTCCCTAGGCGGAAGATGAGGCGTTCTTCCTCCAGGCGTTGAATGGTTGGAGTTTGGCAGTGGAGGAGGCCCAGCACTTGCATGTCCTTGGCGGAGTGGGAGGGGGAGTTAACGTGTTCAGCCACAGGGTGGTGGGGTTGGTTAATGCCTGTGTCCCAGAGATGTTCCCTGAAATGTTCCGCAAGTTGGCGTCCTGTCTCCCCAATATAGAGGAGACCACATCGAGAGCAATGAGCATAGTAGGTGATGTGTGTGGAAGTACAGGTAAATCTCTGTCGGATGTGGAAGGATCCTTTGGGGCCTTGGACAGTGGTGATAGGGGAGGTGTGTATGCAGCATTTGCACTTCTTGTAGTGGAGGGGAAGATGCCAGGAGTGGAGGGTAACTGTTGTAACATCACTGTCGTAACATTGGATAATCATTAAAGGACAATATGGTAATAACCATGTCATTTGTTCTAGTGAAGTTAGATAAAAGATAAACCTTGGCTAGGACCCCAAGATACTTCCCTGTCAAAGTAGAGTTGTGGTATCCTTTACATTTATATGAGAGAACAGCTAGGAGCCTTTAAATGTTTGGGAGAGGCAAAGAACATTAGAGTAGGAAATAATACATTTTGTGAATAGGAAATTGTGTTTGATGAACTTGTTGAGGCTTTTTGAAGCTGTTACAAACAAAATTGATCAAGGAGAGTTGATGGACACAGTACACTTAGGTTGGTTAAAAAGACTAAAGCATATGTGATAGTTGGTATTGTGGAATTAATGATTGACTAACAGACAGAAAACAGACTTTTGGAGTAAATGGATAAATTGTGACTTGGTAGGCAATGGCTCGGGAATTCCACGAAGACCTATACACTTAATGGTAAGGTTCTGAGGAGTGTTGCTAAACCAAGAGACCTTGGAGTACAGGTTCATAGTTCCTTGAAAGTGGAGTTGCAGGTAGATAGGATAGTGAACATTTTGTATGTTTGCATTTACTGGTCAGTGCATTGAGTACAGGAGTTGGGAGGTCACGTAGCGGCTGCACACGACATCGGTTGGGCCACTTTTGGAATATTGTGTGCAATTCTGGTCTCCCTCCTACAGGAAAGATATTGTGAAAGTTGAAAGGGTTCAGAAAAGATTTACAAGGATGTTTCCAGAGTTGGAGGATTTGAGCTATAAGGAGAGGCTGAACAGGCTGGGGCTGTTTTCCCTGGAGCGTCAGAGGTTGAGAGATGACCTTATGGAGGTTTATAAAATCATGAGGGTTATGGATAGGGTAAATAGATAAGGTCTTTTCTCTGGAGTGGGGAGTCCAAAACTAGAGGGCATACGTTTAGGGTGAAGGGAAAAGATTTAAAAGGGACCTAAGGGGCAACCTTTTCACGCAAAGGGTGAATGTATGGAATGGGCTGCCATAGGAAGTGGTGGAGACTGGTACAATTACAAGATTTAAAAGGCATCTGATGGGTATATGAATAAGAAGGGTTTCGAGGGATATGGGCCAAGTGCTGGCAAATAGGACTAGATTACATAGAACAGTACAGCACAGTACAGGCCCTTCAGCCTGGATGTAGTGCCAGCCTTTTATCCTACTCTAAGACCAGACTAAATTATGTACCTTTCATTGTACTATCTTACATGTGCCTAGCCAAGAGTCACTTAAATATCCCTAATGTATCTGAATCTACTATCACTGCTGGCAGTGCATTCCACACACCCCCATCCCCACTCTTTAAGATAGAGTAAGTAAGGATATCCTGATCATTGACAATTTGGACCAAAGGGTCCTTGGGCTCTAACTGATCACATTACATATCAATGATTTGAAGTTGGGGACCAAAGGTGATTTTCCAAAGCTAAGTAGGATTAATTAATAATTCTGAAGAACAGTCGTATTGGACTTGAAACATTAACTTTGTTCCTCTCTCCACAAGTACTGTCAGACCTGCTGAGTTTTTCTGGCACTTTGGTTTTTGATTTCAGATTTCCAGCATCAGCTGTATTTTGCCTTTATTTAGAGTCATGGAGTTATAGAAATGTACAGCACGGAAACAGACCCTTCAGTCCAACCCGTCCATGCCGACCAGATATCCCAACTCAATCTAGTCCCACCTGCCAGCACCCGGTTCATTTCCGTCCAAACCTTTCCTATTCATATAACCATCCAAATGCCTTTTAAATGTTGCAATTGTACTAGCTACCACCACTTCCTCTGGCAGCTCATTCCATACACGTACCACCCTCTGCATGAAAAAGTTGCCCCTTGGGTCTCTTTTATATCTTTCCCCTATAACCCTAAACATATGCCCTCTAGTTTTGGACTCCTCCACCCCAGGGAAAAGAGTTTGAGTATTTGTCTTATCCATGCCCCTCATAATTTTGTAAACCTCTATAAGGTCACCCCTCAGCCTCCGATGCTCCAGGGAAATCAGCCCAAGCCAGTTCAGCCTCTCCTTATAGCTCAAATCCTCCAACCCTGGCAACGTCCTTGTAAATCTTTTCTGAACGCATTCAAGTTTCACAACATCTTTCTGATAGGATGGAGACCAGAATTGCATGCATATTTCAACAGTGGCCTAACCAATGTCCTGTACAGCCGCAACATGACTTCCCAACTCCTGTACTCAATTAGACTAATGAAAGAAAGCATACCAAACACCTTCTTCACTATCCTATCTACCTGCGACTCCACTTTCAAGGAACTATGAACCTGTACTCCAAGGTCTCTTTGTTCAGCAGCACTCCCTAGGACCTTACCATTAAGTGTATAAGTCCTGCTTTGATTTGCTTTCCCAAAATGCAGCTCCTCGCATTTATCTGAATTAAACTCCATCTGCCACTCCTCAGCTCATTGGCCCATCTGATCAAGATCCTGTTGTAATCTGAGGTAACCTTCTTCGCTGTCCACTACACCTCCAATTTTGGTGCAATCTGCAAACTTAATAACTGTACCTCTTATGCTCACATCCAAATCATTTATATAAATGACAAAAAGAACCAATCCTTGTGGCATTCCACTAGTCACAGGCCTATAGTCTGAAAAGTCTTTCCGATAGGAGGAAGACCAGAATTATACGCAATATTCCAAAAGTGGCCTCAACATTGGCAAATGACCTTCCAAATCCTATACCTAATGCTCTGACCTATAAAGGAAAGCATACCAAATACCTTCTTTACTATCCTATCCAGCTGCAACTCTACTTTCATGGAATTATGATCATCAAAGAACTCCAACAGATTTGTGAGGTTTGATCTCCCATGCACAAAGCCATGCTGACTATTTCTAATCAAACCCTGACTTTCCAAATGCATGTATATCTTATCTCTAAGAATCTTCTCAAGTAACTTACTTATCACAGATGTTAGGCATACTGGTATATTGCTCCCAGTTTGTCTTCGCAGCCCTTCTTGAAGAAGGGCACAATATTAACTACTAGGATCTCACCAGTGGCTAACGGTGATACAAAAATATCAGCCAGGGCCCCACAATTTCTTCTCTAGCCTCTTGCTGTGTTCTTGGGTATATCTCGTCAGGATGAGGAGATTTATCCACCTTTATACATTCTAATACATCCAACACCACTTCTACTGTGATATGGACTGTCCCTAAGATATGACCACTAACTTCCCCAAGTTCTTAAGTCTTCATGTATTTCCCCACGGTAAACACAGGAGAAATAATCATTGAGAACCTTGCCCATCATCTGTGGTTCTACACATACATGTCCACCTTGGTCCTTGAGGGACCCTATTATCTCTTGAGTTATTCTTTTTCCTTTAATATACTTAAAGTACCTCTTTGGATTCACCCTAATCTTCTCAGCTAAGGCTATCTGATGTCCTCTTTATTTCCTTCTTCAGTAAACTCCCGTATTCCCTGATGAAGGGCTTTTGACCGAAACGTCAATTTTCCTGCTCCTCGGATGCTGCCTGACCTGCTGTGCTTTTCCAGCACCACACTCTTGACTCTAATCTCTAGCATCTGCAGTCCTCACTTTCGCCTCCTGTATTCCCTGTATACTTCCAGGGATTCCCTTGATCCCAGCTACTTGTACCTGAGGTTTTTGGTCAACGCCTCAATATCTCTTGTCATCCAGGATTCCGTATTCCTGCCAACTTTGCCTTTCACCCTCACAGAAACATATAGACCTTGAACTCTAACTAACTCACTTTTTAAATGCCTCCAACTTGCTGAAGGACCCTTCACCTGCAAATAAACTACTCCAATCAAGATCCTGTCTAATTCCATCAAAATTCACCTTGCACCAATTTAGAAATTGAACCCGTAGACCAGTTTTGTCCCTGTCCATAGCTGTTTTAAAATTAATAGGGAGTGGATCTTCTGGTTCATCCATGGTTTCCATGGGGAACACTGGGATTAATTTCTTTAGCATGCTATCCTCTACACACTTACTCATTGAATTGAATTGAATTTATTGTCATGTGTCCGAGTTACAGTGAAAAGCTTTGCCTTGCAAGCAATACAGGCAAATCACATTGTTAAGTAGCATGAAGTTTAGGACAGCAGGAGTTCTTGAACATGGACCAGTCCACCAACTCCAAGCAGTCATGTAGGAGCTCATCCATTACTTCAGACCAGCATTATATGAATTATGATTGGCAGTAAATGTATTGAATGGGTTGGTGTCAGTTTGGTGCAGCTAGTTCTGTAAGAATATGATGTGTCATTAGGACCACATTTAGGAGACAGTGACAACTATAACATTTAAGTTGGCTCTAGCAATCCAGAGCAAAATACATCAATCAGAAGACCAGTGAGAATGAGTCTGGCTCTGGTAAATTGAAATGAAAGATTAACAGACAATTGGATTAACCAAACCGGAAATGTAGCTACAACAACAAATTCATAGAGAGCATTTGGGATAGCTTCTTAGAGCAATATGTCATGGAGTTGTGGGATCGTGTCCAAATAATGACCTAAATCAGTGAGTGGTGAAAGTAGCCTCTTTTATTCAGCAACCACAGCGCAAGTTCGAGGCAGCAATACAATCCCGAGTTACAGGACCTACAAGAGCTCCTTTGCACACTGTTCTTACATGTATTAAAATGCCATTACTATGGTGTTACATTGTTTTATTTATTGAACACAAAGGTTTTAAGGGCTTCTGTCCTGGGAGATAGGAGATGGGTTAAAACGTGCTAAGTGCTGGCTGCTACTGATGGGATGTCTGTCTGGTCTACTTGCATAATTTGTCGTTTAAATTAGAGTCATAGAGATGTGCTGCATGGAAACAGACTCTTCGGTCTAACCCGTCCATGCTGACCAGATATCCCAACCCAATCTAGTCCCACCTGCCAGCACCTGGCCCATATCCCTCCAAACCCTTCCTATTCATGTACCCATTCAAATGCCTTTTAAATGTTGCAATTGTATCAGCTTCCACCACTTCCTCTGTCAGCTCATTCCATACACATACCACTCTCTGTGTGAAACAGTTGCCCCTTAGGTCTCTTTTATATCTTTCCCCAATCACTCTAAACCTATGCCCTCTAGTTCTGGACTCCCCAACCCCAGGGAAAATACTTTGTCTATTTACCCTATCCATGCCCCTCATAATTTTGTAAACCTCTATAAGGTCACCCCTCAGCCTCTGATGCTCCAGGGAAAACAGCCCCAGCCTGTTCAGCCTCTCCTTATAGCTCAAATCCTCCAACCCTGGCAACATCCTTGTAAATCTTTTCTGAACGTATTCAAGTTTCACAACATCTTTCTGATAGGAAGGAGACCAGAATTGCACGCAATATTCCAACAGTGGCCTAACCAATGTCCTGTACAGCTGCAACATGACCTCCCAACTCCTGTACTCAATACTATGACCAATAAAAGAAAGCATACCAAATGCCTTCTTCACTATCCTATCTACCTGCGACTCCACTTTCAAGGAGCTTTGAACCTGCACTCCAAGGTCTCTTTGTTCAGCAGCACTCCCTCGGACCTTACCATTAAGTGTATAAGTCCTGCTAAGATTTGCTTTCCCAAAATGCAGCACCACGCATTTATCTGAATTAAACTCCATCTGCCATTGACCCATCTGATCAAGATCCCATTGTAATCTGAGGTAACCTTCTTCACTGTCCACTACACCTCCAATTTTGGTGCAATCTGCAAACTTAATAACTGTGCCTCTTATGCTCACATCCAAATCATTTATGTAAATGACAAAAAGTAGAGGACCCAGCACTGATCCTTGTGGCACTCCACTGGTTACAGGCCTCCGGTCTGAAAAATAACCCTCACCACCAGCCTCTGTCTTCTACCTTTGAGCCAGTTCTGTATCCAAATGGCTAATTCTTGTTGTATTCTGTGAGATCTAACCTTGCTAACCAGTCTGCCGTGGGAAACCTTGTCGAACGCCTTACTGAAGTCTATATAGATCACATCTATCCCTCTGCCCTTATCAATCTTCTTTGTTACTCAATCAAGTTTGTGAGACATGATTTCCTACACACAAAGCCATGTTGACTGTCCCTAACCAGTCCTTGCCTTTCCAAATACATGTACATCCTGTCCCTCAGGATTCCCTCCAACAACTTGCCCACCACCAACGTCAGGCTCACTGATCGATAGTTCCCTGGCTTGTCCTTACCACCCTTCTTAAAGAGTGGTACCACGTTAGCCAACCTCCAGTCTTTCAGCACCTCACCTGTGACTATCGATGATACAAATGTCTCAGCAAGAGGCCCAGCAATCACTTCTCTAGCTTCCCACAGAGTTAGAGGGTACACCTGATCAGGTCCTGGGGATTTATCAACCTTTATGCGTTTCAAGACATCCAGCACTTCCTTTTCTGTAATATGGACATTTTGCAAGGTGTCACCATCTATTTCCCTACATTCCATATCCTTTTCCACAGTAAATACTAATGCAAAATACTCATTTAGTAATGCTATCCCCCATTTTCTGCGGCTCCACACAAAGGCTGCCTTGCTGATTTTTGAGGGTCCCCATTCTCTCCCTAATTACCCTTTTGTCCTTAATGTATTTGTAAAAACCCTTTGGATTCTCCTTAATTCTATTTGCCAAAGGTATCTCATGTCCCCTTTTTGCCTTCCTGATTTCCCTCTTAAGTATACTCCTACTGCCTTTATACTCTTCTGAGGATTCACTCGATCTATCCTGTCTATATATTATATATGCTTCCTTCTTTTTCTTAACCAAACCCTCAATTTCTCTTGTCATCCAGCATTCCCTACACCTACCAGCCTTTCCTTTCACCCTGACAGGAATATACTGTCTCTGGATTCTTGTTATCTCATTTCTGAAGGCTTCCCATTTTCCAGCTGTCCCTTTACCTGCGAACATCTGCCCCCAATCAGCTTTCAAAAGTTTTTTTTTTAGATTACATTACAGTGTGGAAACAGGCCCTTCGGCCCAACAAGTCCACACCGACCCGCCGAAGCGAAACCCACCCATACCCCTACATTTACCCCTTACCTAACACTGCGGGCAATTTAGCATGGCCAATTCACCTGACCCTGCACATCTTTTGGACTGTGGGAGGAAACCGGAGCACCCGGAGGAAACCCACGCAGACACGGGGAGAACGTGCAAACTCCACACAGTCAGTCGCCTGAGGCGGGAATTGAACCCGGGTCTCAGGCGCTGTGAGGCAGCAGTGCTAACCACTGTGCCACTGTGCCGCCCACGTTCTTGCCTAATACTGTCAAAATTGGCCTTTCTCCAACTTAGAACTTCAACTTTTAGATCTGGTCTATCCTTTTCCATCACTATTTTAAATCTAATATAATTATGGTCGCTGGCCCCAATGTGCTCCCCTATTGACACCTCAGTCACCTGCCCTGCCTTACTTCCCAAGAGTATGTCAAATTTTGCAATGTAGTAAAAAATAGTAGGCCTCTATGCTCTAAATATTTTAGAAATTGTACCTGTACATAATAAAAAGAATAAAGGATATTAAACTGATCACTGCAGCTGGGTTGTTAGATTTATTAACTGTTTGCCAGTATGAGTTTCATTCATTCATGCAATTTCGTGGAAACGCTGTTTTGTCAGTTAGTTTCTTAAAGGGATAATGACCCAGTTAAAAGCTATTTAACAGGTACTTACTAATTGGGGAATCTATTCGTGTCCAGAAGATGGTTGGTAAGGGCTGATTAATATTATAATGTTTCATGGAGACTTGATGAGGATGGTATTGTTCTGCATGCTACACTTATTCTGAGGTAAACACTGCTTGTAGCAAGGGCTGACAAGGTTTGAAAATGCAGTAATGCGTTTGAAAGGGTTGTTTTTAAATTTGGATAGTAAAATATATTACAGAACTGTGGTTTTATGAATGAATGAAATTATGTTATAGTAACTAACGGATTAGTAAAGGATTATGAATGACCCCATTATTAATGAATATAGCAAGCTGGTGAGTGAGTTAATAAAGATAACCTGTAACACAATAATATCTCACAGAGCCAGCCAAGGAGCCGGCTACTTGGGATCTGGTAATGGATAATGAGGCATGTTTAAGAAATGACCTCCAAATAAAAGATCCTTTAGGAAGTACAAAGTTAAAAATCACACAACACCAGGTTATAGTCCAACAGGTTTATTTGGAAGCACTAGCTTTCAGAGTGCTGATGAAGGAGCTGTGCTCCGAAAGCTAGTGCTTCCAAATAAACCTGTTGGATTATAGCCTGGTATTGTGTGATTTTTAACTGTGTACAGTCCAACATTGGCATCTCCAAATCATGACTGTAGGAAGTAGTGATCATGACATGATAGCATTTAATATTAAGTTTGAGAGTGAGAAATATAAGTTGTAAATAATTGCATTTAACTTAAATAAAGGGAATTACAATGAAATGAGAACAGGATTACCTTTAAAGTGAACTGGGCAAATAGATCAATGGGAATGACAGTGAGCAAGCAGCAGCACACATTTAAGGAGGTAAGTCATGGCTCTCAGCAAAAATATATCCCCAGTCAGGAGGAAAGTTTCCAAGAGAGGGATAAACCACACATGGCTAACTAAGGAAGTTAGGGAGAGTATTAAGTTGAAAGAAAAGCATACTGGAGGCAAATGTCAGTGATAGCTTCAAAGGTTGGGATAAATTCAGAATCCAGCAAAGGAGGACTAAAAAGATAATAACACAGAGAAGATAAACTACCAGGACAAAAAGGAAGAGGGAGGTAATAATGAACACAGGTCTCTTAGAAAATTAAACTGGGGAGCAGTTATTGGAAAGAAGGAAATGGCAGAAGAGTTAAACAGATATTTTATATCAATCTTTATGGTGAAAGATACTTCAAACATCTCATTAATACTAAAGAATACAGAGGTCGGGGGCAGGTGCAGAATTAAGTACCATCAACATTGCTGGAGAAATAGCAATAGGAAAACTAATGGGGTTAAATGTTGATAAATCCCCTGGCCCTGATGGCGTGCAAAGTAGGATCCTAAGAGAGGTAGTTAAAGAGATGGTGGATGCATTAGTTTTAATTTTCCAAAAATACTTGGATTCTGGAGAAGTATCAGAGCATTGGAAAACTGCCAGTATGACATCCCTATTCAAAAAGGGAGGGCGACAACTAGCCTAACTTCTTTTTAATTCATTCATGGGAGATAGACCTTGCTGGCTAGGAAAGCAAATGTTGCCTATCCCGATTTGCCCAGAGGGCAGTTAAAAGTCAACTGCATTCTTTGGGTCTGGAATCAAATGTAGGCTGGACCAGGTAAGGATAACAGGTTTCCTTTCTTAAAGATTGTTAGATTAGATTCCCCGTAGTATGGAAACAGGCCCTTGTGCCCAACAAGTCCACACCGATCCTCTGAAGAGTAATCCACTCAGACCCATTCCCCTACTCTATATTTACCCCTGACTAATGGTGGGAGGAAACTCACGCTGAAACGGGGAGAGTGTGCAAATTCCACACAGACAGTCACCCGAGGTGAGAATCAACTCCAGGTCCCTGGTGCTGTGAGGCAGCAGTGCTAACCACTGAGCCACCGTGCCACCCACGTGAACCAGATGGGTTTTTCCTGACAATTGACAAGAGTTTTGTGGTCAGCGTTAGACACTTAATTCTACATTTTTAAAATTAAATTCAAATACCACTATTCTCCATGGCAGGATTTGAAACCATGACCCCAGAACATTACCCGAGTCTCTGGATGAATAGTCAAGTGATAATACCATTATACCATCCCCTCCCCTGTTGTTGGAAAAGTATTAGAATCAATTGTTAAGGAAGTAGTAGCAGAACATTTGGAAAATTATAATTTAATCAAGCATAGAGTCCTGAGTAACCTGAGTACATAGAAGGGAAGGAATAGAAATGTTGTACTTGGACTTCCAGAAGGAATTCGTCAAGTTACCTCGCAAAAGGTTAAGTCATAGGATGAATGCACCATGTTGGAGGTAGTATATTGACGTGGATAGAGAATTGGGTCATGGAGATGAAACTGGGAATGGGGATAAGGAGGATACTTTCAGAATGGAACTTGTAAGTAGTGTTGTGCCATGAGAATGTGTTCTAGGGCAATAATTGTTTACAAAATACACTATTGACTTGGAGAAAGGAAGTGAGTTTTGGTCACTTTGAGCAGTTTTGGTCCCCTTATTTAAGAAAGTACATTATTTCATTGGAGGCAGTTGAGACAAGGTTCATTAGGATGATCCCTGATTTGGTGGAATTCTCTTATGAGCAAGAATTAAGCAGTTTGGGATTCTGGTCATTGGAACTTAGAAGAATGAAAGGTGATCGCATTGAAACAAAATAATTCTTACAGGGCTTTATAGGGTAAACGCTATCATTGTACAGTCTATTACCAGAAGACATGGTCTCAGAATTAAGAAGTGCTAATTTAAGACAGAGATGAGAAGGAATTTCTTCTCTCAGAAGATTGTGAGTCTTTGGAACTCCAAACCACAGAGAGCTATGGGGTCACAGAGTTTGTGCAGAGACTTTGTGAATGTTTAACACTGAGATAGTTAGATTCTTGATCTTTTGGAGAATCAAGGTGTGTGGGAGAAAGGCAGGAAAGTGGATGCGAGGAATGTCAGATCAGCCACAATCCTATTGCATGGTTGGACAGGCTTGAGGGGTTGAATGGCTTACCTCTGTTCCTAATTCTTATAGTTTTACAGTCTAAAACTGTAAAGGAGAAATGGGCTACTTTTAAAAAGGAGATTGTTAGGGATAGTCGGAGTATATGGTCACAAGGAGGAATGACAAACAAAGCTATCAGGGTACCCGATTGATTATGAATAAAACAAAGCAAAGTGCGTAAGCACTTCCTTCTGAGTGGAAGAAAAATCCATTATCCCCTCTAAACCTCCTGCCCTTTATTTTAAATCTATACCCTTTGGTATTAAATTCTCTACTCAGGGAAAGATTTGCTCCTATCTACCCTGTCAATGTCCCTTATAACTTTTTACATATCAATAAGGCTCCCCCCTTAGCCTTCTCTGCTCTAAGGAAATCCAAGCCAATCTAATTTCTCTTCAGAGTTGAATCATTACAGCCCAGGTAACATCTTGGTGAATCTTCTTTGCACCTTCTCTACTGCAATTACATTCTTCCAGTATATTGACCATAACTGCACACAGTACTCCAGTTGTTGCCCAATCTAATACAGCTCCATCATAACCTCCTTGATCTTGTGTTCAGTACTCTGACTAACAAAGCAAGTATCATCCCGACCTTCTTAACTACCCTATCTACTGTCCTGCTGCCTTCAAGAAACTGGACATGAACACCAAGGTCCCCCGATCCTCTGTACTTCTTAGAGTCCTACCATTCATTAAGTACTCCCACGCTTTAGTAGTCATCCAAATTTATCACCTCACACTTTTCCAGATTAAATTCTATTTACCATTGTTTTGCCCATCTGACCAGACAGTCATCAAGTCAAAGGCTTTCCTCCTCACTTTTCACCACACCATCAGCTCTCGTGTTATTTGCAAACTTACTGATCAAACCTCCTGCAATTCTGTGCAGTTCTTTAATGTAGACTACAGACATCAAAAGGCCACAGTACATCACTGGACACATGTTTCTAGTTACAAAAACAACGTTTGACCATCAACCTTTGTCTCTCGTTACTGAGCTTATTTGCAACCAAATTATTAAATGGCCCAGGATTCCATGGCCTCTTCCTTCCTTGAGCAGTCTCTCTCTTGACACCTTGTCAAAAACCCTACTGGAGGAGATCCAAGATGGCGGTGACTCAGCAAGTCTGAGTCTATAGTGCTCCTCATAAGACCTAGGCAAAGTGGGCCACCCTCCTCCACCACACTCACCAAATAAATTAAAAATAGTTTTTACTTAATGTAATTAGTGGTTTAGTACTAAATTTAAACAGTTCAGTCTCCTGTAAAAATGACTAGAGGGAAAGGAGCCCGCAGATCTCAGCAGGCAGGAGCCCCTCCACCACCCTCCCCAGCTGCAGCAGAGGTGTCCGAGCCGCCCCAGGGGGCTTACCTACGGTGGCGAACCTCGTGGAAATAATCTCCAAACTCAATTCAAAGATCGATGCTTTCAAAGAAGAGTCCCGAAGTCAATGGAATTGATTCTCAGCCGCGCTACAAAAGCACGACCGAGACATCGAAGAAATTGAATGCCGAGTCGGAGGGGCGGAGCTAAAGGCCGCAACCTCCGATGCCATTGCAGAATCAGCCGTGGATCGGGTCCGGACTCTCGAGCAGCAAGTTCGGACCTTAGAGAATCACATTGACGACCTCGAGAATCGAGGTCGTCAAAAAAATATTCGTTTGCTGGGCCTTCCCGAACGGGAAGGCGGCGGCCAGCTTACAGGGTTCCTTGAACAGTGGCTTCCGCAGTTGTTGAATCTGGAGGATGGATCAGGCCAGGTAAGGGTGGAATGGGCCTACCGGGTTGCAATACGCGGGCCTGGCTCGAACCAGCGCCCCGCTCGGTCCTTTTCCGGCTGCAGAGCTACAAGGAGAGGCAGATGCTCTTGGAAGCCTCCAGAAATCTTGGGAAAGATCCCCAAGCCATGACTTATAAAAGATCCAAGATTATGTTATTTCGGGACTTTTCCCCAGCTTTGGTCTGAAAGAGGAAGGCGTTTGATGAAGCGAAGAAGCATTTAAGGGATTTAAACATTCAATACTCCTTGCGCTACCCAGCTATACTACGCTTCAGCCATGAAGGGTCTGTGTATAACTTCAGATCACCGGAGAAGGCCAAGGAACTTTTGGACTCTCTTAGACAAATTATAAGAGTTATTTGATGTTGTTTTTCCCAACCCCACCCCGGTTTACCCCCTTGTTTTTTTCCATTCATTTCCTTACTGTTTAATATTATCTCCGTGGGGTGGGAAGAAGGGTTTATTTATTCATCCTTTACTTAGCGATTTTCTTGACCCTTTTTTTTATATATATATAGGCCAGGGGGTCTAGCTGATGTAGATTGGGGGAAGGTGGCTACCTTATCTTATTTTATCTTTGTCCTTGGGA
The DNA here is from genome assembly GCF_037043375.1 of Chiloscyllium plagiosum. Taxonomy (NCBI): domain Eukaryota; kingdom Metazoa; phylum Chordata; class Chondrichthyes; order Orectolobiformes; family Hemiscylliidae; genus Chiloscyllium; species Chiloscyllium plagiosum. Next base: position 39,106,404 of record NW_028270177.1, read on the forward strand.
GCGGGGTTGATTTCTCCTGTTATTTTGTATTAACATATTTAATTATTATTTGCTGAGACAGTAATTTTATAGGAATATATGTTCATATATGGTATTAACATTACCAAATATATCCAGGAGTCGGTGTGGGTGGGTGGGGGATAGGGTACTCACTGTTAGTTCTAGTTCAGTAGTATACTTGAATTTTCTTTATCCTACCGTGGGGTGCCTGGGTCAAGGGTAGGGCATTGGTTGGGAGAGGTTATGATGGGTTTTTTTGGAAAGGAAGTGATGCCCCCTGGGAATAAGGGGGAAGATCTCCGTTTAAATACATTTTATACTTTTTTTTACTATTTAGAAATAGTTTTTTTATTATATTGATCTGAATGTAGTAAAGAGCTTTTATTTTTGTGAATTTTATATGGTCTATGCTCAGGATGTTTTGGATAAATACGGGTTTTGTTGTGATCTGATGTTAACACATTCCGTGCATGTGTATCACTGCTTAATTTATGTGTTATCTGTTGGGGTTTTTTTTCCCTCTTGAATAATGTAAGAATTTTAATGATACACTCTAGTTAGTTGTAAGTTAGATGAGTAGTTAGTTGAGTTTTGTCTTTTTTTTCTCTTGGTATTTCTGTTTTCTTGTTTGATAGATTTTGGTGATCGAAAAGCGCAGCAGGTCAGGCAGCATCTAGGGAACAGGAGAATCGACGTTTCGGGCATTAGCCCTTCTTCAGGAACCCGAATGCCCGAAACGTCGATTCTCCTGTTCCCTAGATGCTGCCTGACCTGCGCTTTTCCAGCAACACATTTCCATCTCTGATCTCCAGCATCTGCAGACCTCACTTTCTCCTCAAAGAATTAAATAAGCCACACCTAGAATACTGTGAACAGTTTTGGTCCCCTTATTTAAGGAAAGATGTACTGGCACTGAAGGTAATCCAGTCAAGGTTCACAAGGTGGATCCTAAGCATGGGGAGATTTTCCATCAGGAGAGGTTGAGTAGTTTGGGCTTATATTCATTGAAGTTCACAAGAATGAGAGGTGACCACATTGAAACATATCAGAGTCTTTGCAGGCTTGACAGGACAGTGCCTGAGAGGTTGTATCTCTTTGACGGAGAATCTGGGACCAGAAGACGTCATCTCAGAGTAATGGGGTCTCCCAGGTAAGACAGAGGTGAGGAGAATTTGTGTTGAGAAATAGTAAGGGTCAGGTTGTAAGTTTGCTCGCTGAGCTGGTAGATTTGTTCTCAGATGTTTCATCACCTTGCTAGATAACATCATCAGCGAGCCTCCGATGAAGCGCTGGTATTCTGTCCTGCTTGTTATTTATCTGTCTTGGTTGAGACTGTAGTGCTGGAAAGGCACTACACTCTCAACTCTGATCTCCAGCATCTGCAGTCCTCATTTTCTCCTAGTTGATTTATCTGTCCTGGTCTGTTGTGGTGGGTGATATCACTTCTGAGTGATAGTAAGGGATTTGCTACAATATTAGAATTCCTATTTGGATCTGGTTCTATGAGAAGAGTCTGCAAATATCAACTACCATGGAAATAAATCAGATAAAGGAACTGCTGGACATGTAGAATCATAGAAACCCTACAGTGTGGAATTAGGCTCTTTGGCCCAACAAGTACACACCAAACCTCCAAAGAGTATCCCACCCAGACCCATTGCCCTATTACTCTACATTTACCCCTGACTAATGCACCTAACCTACACATTCCTGAACACGATGGAGAAAGTAAGGACTGCAGATGCTGGACATCAGAGTCGAGAGTGTGGTGCTGGAAAAGCAAAGCAGGTGAGTAAGCATCCGAGGAGCAGGAGAATCGACATTTTGGGCAAAAGTCCATCATCAGGAATGAGGCTTGAGAGCCGAGGGGGTGGACAGAAAATTGGGAGGTGGGTGGGGTTGGGGGGTTTGGGGGGGAAGGTAGCTGAGAGTGTGATAGGGGGACGAAGACGGGGGTAATGGTGATAGGTCAGAGAGGAGGGAGGAACGGATAGGTGGGAAGGAAGATGGACAGGTGGAACAGGTCATGAGGGCACTGCCGAGTTGGAAGGTTGGAATTGGGATAAGGGTGGGGGGAGGGGAAATGAGGAAACTGGTGAAGTCCATATTGATGTTGTGTGGTTGAAAGGTCCCAAGGCAGAAGATGAGGTGTTCTTCCTCCAAGCGTCGGGTGGTTAGGATGTGGCGCTGGACGAGGCCCAAGACCTGCATGTCCTTGGTGGAGTGGGAGGGAGAGTTGAAGTGGTTGGCCACAGGGTGATGGGGTTGGTTGGTAAAGGTGTCTCGGAGATGTTCTCTGAAGCGCTCTGTAAGTAGGCGTCCTGTCTCCCCAGTGTAGAGGAGGCCACATTAGGAGCAACAGATACAATAAATGACATGTTTGGAAGTGAGGTAAAACTCTGATGGATGTGGAAGGCTCCTTTGTGGCCTTGGATGGAGGCGAGGGCGCAGGTTTTTGCAATTTATGCAGTGGGAGGGAAAGGTGCCAGGAGGGGAGGGCGCAGATATTCTCAAAGGGAAGTGGGACCAGCAGAAGGTTGTTGTACACATTGGTACCAATGATATGGAAAGAGAAAGGAATGAGGTTCTGAGGAGAGAATGTAGGAAATTAGACAGGAGTTTAAAAAGTGGATCCTCAAGGATAGCAATATCTCGATTACACCTGGGGCCATGTGCTAGTGAGAATAGGAGTAGGAGGATTGAGCAGATAAATGTGTGGCTGAGGAAATGCTGCAGGGGGCACAGTTTTGGATCATTGGAATCTCTTCTGGGATAGGAGTGACCTGTATAAGCATGGTGTGCACCTGAATTGGAAGGAGACCAATATCTTGGTGATGAGATTTGCTCAGTGCTACTCAGGAGGCTTCAAAGCAATAAGAGAAGATGGGGGAGTAGGGGTACTGTAAAAGATATAAGTCTGAGACTGGTACGGTTGAAAACTGAAGCAAGTTGAATGGTCAAAGCAGGCAAGAGCAAGGCAGAGAACGAGGTAAGATGGATAAATTAACCTGCATTTATTTCAATGCAAGAAGCCAGACAGGCAAGGCAGATAAGCTCAGGGTTAGAGTGGTGCTGGAAAAGCACAGCAGGTCAGGTAGATGGAGGTAGGACGTAATTGTGATTGGTCAGTGGGGAAGGTGGAGCAGATAAGTGGAAAAAAAGATGGATAGGTAGGACAGGTTAAATCAGGGATGAAGTGAGGGGAAGGAAGATTTGGAAACTAGTGAAGTCGATATTGATGCCATTTGGTTGAAGGGTTCCAAGGCAGAAGATGAGGCGATCTTCCTTCAGTTAGTGGGTGGACTTGATTTGGCGGTGGAGGAGCTCCATGACAAGTGGAGATGGATCCCAGAGAGAGTGAAAACAACACTTGGGTAGAAAAGAAATAGGCACAGGTCATCCGAGAAAAAGAATAGTTGCTAATGGGGACCTTTAGTGGATGACAACTGGTTGTTTGTGATAGCAGGCCATGTGATGACAAGGTTTGGTGTGTAGGGATTGGGGTAAGATTTAGGAGAAGGTGTTCAAGCCCTAAAATTGTTGAACTCGATATTAAGTTCGGAAGGCTGCAGGGTTCCCAAGTGGAAAATGAGGTACTGTTCTTTCAGCTTGCACTGTGCTTCGCTGGAACACTGTAACAAACCCGAGACAACCATGTTGGCCAAGGAACACAGTGGTGTGTTCAAGTGGCAGGCAACCAGAAGCTTAGGGTCATTTCTGCTGACAGAACATAGGTGATGCTTCATTTAATACAATCGATTGTTTCTGATCCCGAAAGCTGCTTTTTCTAACTGAAAAAGAAAAATCATCTGCTTCTCAAAATTTCCTAAATAGCAAAGAACCTATCTCACTCTTAGTTTGACCAGCCTCACATTCTGGTTGACCCCATTCAAGACATGCCACATTGTTAGTCACTATTATTTAAAAAGAAACATCAGTTTTAGTATCATGTTAGGTGTTAACTGTAGAAATTGTTATTTTGAGAATGTTGGCAGTGGTTATGCTTGCCAAGGGTCAGTGTAGGATTTGCATGAAGATGAGGTTATAATGCAACGGGTTTATTTGGATGGATGCTCAGAAAGCTTGTACTTCGAAATAAGTCTGTTGGATTACAGCCTGGTGTAGTATGATTTTTAACCATGTCCACCGCAGCCCAACACTATGGTTAAGATCAGGGGCAGGGTTATTGCTGAGGTTATATTCGGTTAGGCTCAGGTACAGGTTCCAGGCCAGCGCGGTTCATGTCATGGTCAGGTCGGACCGATGGGCGGGGCTATGATGCCATGGGCGTGGTTAGACTGACGGGCGGAGCCTCCGGGGTCAAGGTACAGTCCGGCTCCTGGTCAACACGCGCTCCCGTTGTTGATGGAAGCCGGTGGCGCGCCGCTCGCTCCCAGCCCAGGGAACATGGCCGCGCTGAGAGCCGCGAAAAAGGCTCTGCGACTGGAAATGAAGCGGAAGGTGGCGGCGCTGAGTGACGCCGAGAAACGGAGGCAGACGGAAGCCGTCAGCCGGCGGGTGAGTGACAGCGGGGAGACACCCGCCCACCGCCATCTCCCGCCGTTTGGAGCAGACCCAACCCCCGCAGGAGGGTTTCCAGCAACTTCAATCAGACAACCTAGGCCCCGCCTCCTCCCACAACCCCCCTCTCCCTCCTCACCCCCCCCGACCCCCCTCCCCCCCCTGACCCCCTCTCCTCCTGCTCCGCTCCTCTCCCCCTCCCCCCTGACCCCCTCCCCCCTAAACCTTCTCTCCCTCCCCCCTCGCCCCCCCACCACTCCCCCCCTCTCCCCCCTCCACTCCCCTCTCCCCCCCTCCACTCCCCTCTCCCCCCCTCCACTCCCCTCCCCTCCCCCTCCCCTCTTCCCCCCTCCCTTCTCCCCTCTCCCCCCTCTCCCCCCTCTCCCTCCTCCCCCCCTCACCCCCTCTCCCCCCTCTCCCTCCTCCCCCCCTCCCCCTCACCCCCCTCCCCCCCTCCCCCTCACCCCCCTCCCCCCTCCCCCTCACCCCCCTCCCCCCTCCCCCTCACCCCCCTCCCCCTCCCCCTCCCCCCCCTCCCCTCCCCCCTCCTCCCCCTCTCCCCCCCCTCCCCCCCCCCCCCCCTGCCCCCCCCTCCCCTCCCCCCCCCTGCCCCCCCCTCCCCTCCCCTCCCCTCCCCCTCCCCTCCCCTCCCCTCCCCTCCCCCCTCCCCTCCCCTCCCCTCCCCTCCCCTCCCCCCCCCCTCCCCTCCCCCCCCCCTCCCCCCCCTCCCCCCCTCCCTCCACCCTGGTTGTACCACACAGATGTGCATTTGTGGGCACCGCACCTTGTAAAGCATATATTGGCCTTAAATTGTATTATCTGGAGTTTAGAAGGTTGAGTGGTTATTTTAATCACTGTTTTCAAGATATTAAGATGAACAAATAAAATATATAGTAACAATTTCTGCTTGTTGGCGAGTCTAGAACTAAGACATTGTCTAAATATTAGAATGAGATATGTTGGGAGTGACCGTTACAGAAAGTGGCAGATGTTTGCAGTGTTTTTCCATAAATTGTACCTGAGAGCTCGATCAATTATTAACTTTAACTCTGCGATTGATAGCTTTTTATTAAACAAAAGTATTAAGGGATATGGTGTGTGTTTATGGAATTAGGTTACAGAACAGCTGTGATCTCATTGGAAGAATAGGCACAAAGTGCTAAATAGCTTCCTACTTTTCCAATGTTCTTAGGATTCCTACTGACCACATCTGTCATTCTGTTTCAGCTGATCGCTCACCCCAAGTACAAGAATTGCCAAAGAATTGCGGTCTTTTTGAGCATGTCTGATGAAATACAGACTGAAGATATTATAAAAGATGTTTTCCAGTGTGGGAAGGAATGTTTCATTCCTCGATACAAATCTGGAACCAACCATATGGATATGGTGAAACTGGGCTCTGCTGAAGAAATCCTCCACCTTTCTCTGACATCTTGGAACATTCGCCAGCCTGCTGAAGATGGTTTGCAGGAAGAAGCTTTAACCTCAGGTTGGTACTGAATATTTAGGATTTTAATCACTAAAATAACTGGATCAAAGGTAGAAGACAGAGGGTGGTGGTGGAGGATTGTTTTTCAGACTGGAGGCCTGTGACCAGTGGAATGCCACAAGGATCGGTGCTGGGTCCACTACTTTTCATCATTTATATAAATAATTTGGATGCGAGCATAGGAGGTATAGTTAGTAAGTTTGCAGAGTGTCGGAGGCTGAAGTGTGACCTTATAGAGGTTTATAAAATCATGAGGGGCATGGATAGGATAAATAGACAAAGTGTTTTCCCTAGGGTGGGGGAGTCCAGAACTAGAAGGCATAGGTTTAGAGTGAGAGGGGAAAGATATAAAAGAGACGGGAGCATCTTTTTCATGCAGAGGGTGGTACGTGTATGGAATGAGCTGCCAGAGGAAGTAGTGGAGGCTAGTATAATTGCCACATTTAAACGGCATTTGGATGGGTATATGAATAGGAAGGGTTTAGAGGGATATGGGCCAGGTGCTGGCAGGTGGGACTAGATTGGGCTGGGATATCTGGTTGGCATGGACGGGTTGGACCTAAGGGTCTGTTTCTCCGCTGTACATCTCTATGACTCTAAAATCTTTGGTATTCTACTTGACTCTGAATTTTTTTTAATAGATATTTTTATTAGAAATTTAACATTTTTACAAGTTTACAAAAATAAACAAAACTCTCAGATATAAACATTGATATACAATTAGCTCAAATATACAATAGCCAAAATTTAACAAAAAAAACAAAAAAAACCAAAGAAAAGAAAAAAAAACCCAACAAAACTCAACTATCTACTAATCTAACCTACAACTAACCAGAGTGTATATTTAAGTCTCTTACATGCTCGGAATGTGTTAGCATCAGATGTAATAAAACCCGTATTCGTGCGGGATTCCTCCCCCGAGGGGCCCCGGACCAGCCAGGTTTGTAATCTCAATTAAATAAAAGCCCTTTTTAGGATAGCCGAAATATCTGTATTTATGTAATTCAAGAAGGGCTGCCATATTTTATAAAATAATTCGGTCTTTCGGTGCACCATATTTGTAAGGAAGTCAAGGGGAATACATTCCATAATTAATCTGTGCCAATTTGAAAGTCCAGGGGGGCCCTCAGCCGCCCAGTTCACCAAAATATTTTTCCTTGCACAGAAAGAAAGAATAGAAAATAGTCTCTTCCCGTACGTGTCTAGGGAGGGAAAGTTCGAAAAGCCCAAGAGGAGAGATACAGGGTCCACTTTAATTTCTGTTCCTAAAATTTCTGTCAGGGTACTTGCTACTTTAGTCCAATATCTACGGATCTTATGACAGGTCCATAAGCAATGTACAAGAGTGCCCACCTCTATTTTGCATTTAGGACACATTGGAGATCCTCCTGCCTTAAATTTTGCCAATCGAACCGGTGCTATATGGGCCCTATGAAGTATCTTCAGCTGGATAGCCTGGGTTCTGTTACAAATAGTAATTCTTCTAGCATTTTCCCAAATATCATTCCACGTTTCTGTAGAGATTTCTAGTCCCAAATCCTGATCCCATGTTTTAAGCAGATTATCCATATCTCCCGATACTTCATCATGTAGTAAATGATAAATAGTACTGATGGAAGATACCCTCACTGGTCGTAGGACACTACATTCTCTATCGGATTTATAAAGACTATCTAATAACGTAGTCTTCTTCTGTATATAATCCCGAATTTGGAAGTATCAAAAGAGGTCTCCATTGGGTAATCCGAATTTCTGACGCTGTTCAAAAGACATCAGGACCTCATCTTTAAATAGATCCCCTAGACATGAGATACCCCTGGATCTCCAGAGTTTAAAAGTGGCATCTGTTAACCCCGGTTGGAATCCCCATGCTCCCACTATCGGTGCATAGGGGGATGTTTTATGTGAATTGCCCTCATTTTGCCGCATTATATTCCAAGCCTTGATTGTATTTAGTATTATAGGGTTTTTACAGTGATCTGTAATGATTTTCCTCTTGTCTGAGAATAAAAGGTTAATAAGTGGGTATTTTACTTGAGAAGCCTCGATGTCCAACCAGATTGATTGTGGATCAGACAAGACCCAATCAGCTATGTAACTTAATAGGGAACTTAACTGATATTTGCTAAAGTCTGGGAAGTCCAATCCACCTCTTGCCTGTGGAAGCTGTAGCTTCTTCAGCTTAATGAGGGGCCGCCTATGATTCCAGATAAAGGAACTCAGCCAGCCATATAATTTACATAAAGCCATCCTCGGCAGCATCACCGGAAGCATTCTCATAGGATATAGGAGACGGGGCAGGACATTCATTTTGATTAGTGCTATTCTACCCAACCAGGAAATTGGTAGGTCTCCCCATCGCTGGATGTCCTGCCTTATCCTTTCCAATAAATACACAAAATTAGCCTTATACAACTGACCAAATACTGGAGTAATAAAAATGCCTAAATATAAGAAGCCCTCCAGGGACCAGCGAAAGGGAAAAAGGGATCCATCCGCTAAGCGGGGTATCATAGCAAGTCCACCCATTGGCATAGCCTCCGATTTTGAAAAATTAATTTTATAGCCTGAGAATGCACTAAATGTATTGATAACTTGGATTAGGCGAGGTAAGGACATCAGAGGGTTACTGAGGAATAGAAGAACATCTGCATAAAGGGTAATTTTATGTTTACCTGTACCAATCCTTGGGGCCACCATATTAGGATCAGCTCGTATAGCTTCTGCTAGTGGTTCAATTATTAGCGTGAATAACAATGGCGAGAGGGGACATCCCTGACAGCAGCCCCTACCCACACTGAAGCTATCCGAACCTAATCCATTGGTAACCACAACTGCTTTGGGATCACTATACAATGTTGAGACCCATTTGGTAAACACCTGTCCAACGCCAAACCTCTCCTATGTGTAAAACAAATATGACCATTCGACCCTATCAAATGCCTTTTCCGCGTCTAATGAAACCACTACTCCTGGTATCTTTCCCTGATGACAGGCTTGAATCATATTCAGAGCCCTTCTAACATTATTGGATGATCTACGGCCCTTAATAAACCCCGTCTGATCCTCCTTTATAATATGTGGCAGTATCCTTTCTAGTCTCAGTGCTAACGTTTTAGAGAGGATTTTAAAATCTACATTTAGCAAGGATATTGGTCTGTATGATGTACAATCTTCTGGGTCCTTTCCTTTTTTAAGGATAAGAGAGATATTTGCCTCTTTCAGCGAAGGCGGGAGACAGCCCTGACTATATGCATAGTTATACATGTCCATAAGTGGACCAGCCAGTATTTCTGTAAATTCTTTATAGAATTCAGCTTGAAAACCATCTGGGGCCGGTGCCTTACCATTCTGAAGTTGCCTAATTGCATCAAGTATTTCTTGGAGTGTAAGAGGAGCACTTAGGACCGATACTTGTTCCGGAGTTAGGCCTGGAAAAGTCAAATTTAAAAAAAAATGACTGCATCCTCTTCGTCCTATCTTCACAATCCTGTGATTTATATAACTCAGAATAAAATTCTCTGAAGATCGCATTAATCTTTTTGTGATCATGAGTCAAAATACCCGTACTTTCCTTGATAGATGTAATAGTCTGAGGGGCTTTTTTTTCTTTGCAAGAAATGCTAAGTATCTACCCGGTTTGTTGCCATATTCATATAACCTTTGCTTTGCAAATAATATTTCCCTCTTAGCCGTTTGAGTAATCGTAGTGTTTAGAGCTGTCCTAAGAGCTGTAATCCTTTGCAATTTAATAATAGAAGGTCTATCAGTGTATGCTGTTTCAGCCGCTTTTAAGCGGGCTTCAAGACAGACGCTGTTGTTCTCCCTTTAATTTCTTCTGGGTCGCTGAGTAGGAGATGATCAAGCCTCGCGTGTAAGCTTTGATGGTCTCCCACATCATTGACGGGTTGCTAGTTGTACCTGAATTAATTTCTAAAAAAGTTTTAAATTCTTGAGAGAAGTACTTTACAAATTTACTATCTTTCATTAGGAAGGGGTCCATACGCCAATGCCGAGGGGATACCCCATTGTTCCTCGCCTTAGTTTCCATATATACAGCAGCGTGGTCGGAAATTGCTATACTACCTATTTTACAGGATGATATGGAATTTTAAAAAATCGAGGGGGCAAAAAACATATCAATTCTGGTATAACATTTATGTGGATTAGAGTAGAAAGAAAAATCTCTGCCCTGTGGATGAAGACATCTCCATACATCTACTAATCCTAATTCTTTGTTCAGATCCATCAATTGTCTAGATCTGGGAGATACTCCTGCAGTACTCTTGGGAATCCTATCTATTTCGGGATCCATAATACAATTAAAGTCTCCCCCTATAATTATATGACGGGCATCAAAAGCCATCAATTTTGAAAAGGCTTCCGTTATAAATTTAAAGGGGTGTGCCGGGGGGGGCAGTACAAATTTAAAATCCCATATTCCTCTCCATTTATGAGTGCTTTAATCAAGATATATCATTCAGATTCGTCTTTTATCTGCTTTAGGATTTTGAAAGGGAAATTCTTCCGAACAAGAATAACAACTCCCCTGCTTTTTGAGCTAAAAGAAGAAAAAAAGGCCTGATCAAATCCGCCCTGTCGTAATTTCAAGTGTTCTTTATCTGACAGGTGTGTCTCCTGTAGGAGAGCTATATCAACTCTTTCCTTCTTAAGATTTGATAATATTTTCTTCCTTTTGACTGGCGAATTACTCCCCTTGACATTCCACCACTTAACCGACTGATCAACCATAATCATCTGGGCCAATCCGAGACCCCTCGGGAGGGGGAACTCTATCCAGAACATCCCGAGCGTAGAGCATATAAAATTTACAAAAATAAAACCTCTTTAATACACCCACAACAATACAATAAAAACCTATTTCTAAATAAAAAAATATAAAACGTATCTCAGTGGAGACTTTCCCCCTTGTTCCCAGGGGATGTCACTTCCTCTCCAAAAGTCCATCATATCCTCTCCCAACCAATGCCCCACCCTTGACACAGGCACTCCTCAATAAAATGAGGAGAATTCAAATATAATACAAAGCTAGACTTAACAGTGAGCATCCTACCCCCCCTCCCCCCCCATACCAACACCTGGATATATTTGGTAATGTTAATACCATATATAAACATATAACTATAAAATTACCACCTCAACAAATAATAATTAAATATAATAATACAAAATAATAAGGGGAAAACAACCCCGCTCCTAGAGACAGAGGTAAAATTGAATAAGGTAACCACCTCCCCCCCACCAACATTAACCAAACCCCCCAGCTTTTATATATATATATACACACACATATATACATACATCCCTCATATATACATAAAATAATAACAGAAAACAACCCCAAGGGGGGGGGGGGGGAGAAAATCAAATCCCTCTCCCCACCCCCCATGATAATATTAAACAGTAAGGTAAGAGAAAAAAAAAGGGGGGGATATAAACCAAGGCGGGGGGAAAGGCAGACCAACATCCATTATGTCTTACAGTTTATCTAAGAGAGTCCAAGAATTCCTTAGCCTTTTCTGGTGATCCAAAGATATATACGGAGTACTGAATATTTAAGTCCCTTAAAAGCTTCTTCGCCTCGTCGAATGCCTTCCTCTTTCGAACCAGAGCCGGGGAAAAGTCCTGAAATAACATGATCTTGGATCCTTTATAGATCATAGCTTGGGGGTCTTTTCCGAGATTTCTAGAAGCTTCTAGGAGTATCTGCCTCTCCCTGTAGCTCTGCAGCCGGAACAGGACCGGGCGCGGGCGCTGGTTCGAGCCGGGCCCACGTATTGCTACCCGGTAGGCCCATTCTACCCTTACCTGGCCTGATCCAGCTTGCAGATTTAAAAGCTGTGGCAGCCACTGCTCCAGGAATGCTGTAAGCTGGCCTTCCTCTTCCCGTTCGGGAAGGCCCAGCAAACGAATGTTTTTTCGACGACCTCGATTATCGAGGTCGTCAATATGATTTTCCAAGGTCCGGACTCACTGCTCGAGAGTCTGGACCTGATCCACGGCCGATTGAGCGGTATTTTCGGAGGTTGCGGCCTTTAACTCCGCCCCTCCGACTCGGCGTTCAATTTCTTGGATTTCTCGGTCGTGCTTCTGCAGCGCGGCCGAGAGCGACTCCCAACGATTTCTGGATTCTGCAATAAAGGCATCGATCTTTGAATCCAGCTTGGAAATCATTTCTGCAAGGCTTGTTACTGTAAGTAAGTCCCCCGGGGTGGCTGTGGACGCCTCTGCTGCAGCAGGAGAGGGTGGGGGAGGGGTTCCTGCTTGCTGAGAGCTGCCGGCTCCCTTCCCTTTAGTCATTTTTACTTAGGATTAAATTGTTTAAATGTAATATTACACAACTAATTAAATTACACAACTATTATAAATGATTTGGTGAGCGTGGTAGGGGGTGGGTGACCCACTGTACCCAAGTCTTGGGAGGAGCACTATAGACTCAGTCTTGCTGGGTTGCCGCCATCTTGGATCCCCCGAATGTTTTTTTTAACACCATATACACTCAATGTTTTGTGGTCCTAAAACCTTCACCTGTGCCTTTATTGGCATCTCCTAAAACCTTCACCTGTGCCTTTATTGGCCTTCAAATCTGAGTATTTCAGCGTTTTCCACCCTCCATAAATGCAACTCTTCAGAGATCCAAAATTCTGCCGCCTGTGTGCTAACTTGCACCAAGCTCCATTCATCCCTTCATACTTGTGCACACTAGTCCATGTTGGCTCCCAGCACCTCAATTTATATCTTTTATCCTTGTGTTCAAAATACGCTGCTCAACCTTTGTGACTTCCTCCAACTATGTAAAACTGTATGTTCCTTCAGGATTTGGATTCTGATGTTAAAAGCTCCAAGTTAAAAGTGTGATTTCCTCTCATGTCTGGACTACTTACCTCCTCAACAGTGGGAACATTGGCTTCATAAACATACTATGGAAAAAAGTTAAGGAAAATAAATGACTCTTGGTTTGTTGTAACATTTGTTCCTTTTTATTGGTGTGTCTGCAGTGAATTTTGTGATCGTAGGTCGAATGTTACCTTAGGGAATCTAATTTTTCACCAAGTTCAATTTGGATGGAATTTTAACAAGCTTGACAAATTGGCTTCGGAGTTGAGAGTGTGTTATTGGGAAAGCACAACAGGTCAGGCAGCATCCAAGGAGCAGAAGAATCGATGTTTTGAGCATAAGCCCTTCATCTGAGATTGTTTTGTGTGCATCATTAACACTATCTCATGATGCTAAAAACTGTAAGCATTATGTCAGTAGATTCTAAGCTAGCTAATGAAATAGAAGGCAAGACACAACCTTTTTTAGTGAATAGAGCGCATTGACTTACTCAGCCTCACAGGTTTCTTCCCACTGACACTATTATGGTTTTTTATTATTTAAATGCAAATATTTTTGAATAAATTGTTCAGAAATATTATTACATATCTCTGGAGCAGGTGGGACTTCAACCAGGACTTTCTGTTCAGAGGTGAGGTCAATACTACTGAGCCACAAGCCACTGTCTATGTGAATGTAGATATTTTCTAATAAACCTGGTCGGAGATATTGTTGCAAACCTCTGGAGCAGGTTGAATTCAAACACTGGTCTCCTGGCTGAGAGGTAGGGATATTAGCACTGCAGCACAAGAGCTGCCACCTAGTTAAATGAACTAGAAAAAGAAAATTAACACCCGACACCTGTTTCCTTTAATCATAAGAATGACATTGACAAATATTAACAATATGATTGTGATGGCATTAACAATTTTATGAATAAAATGTATTATTTATGATCATATTTGCAAGAGCCACTTGCGTTCCATTGTGATTGTTTTCTGGAAGGAAGCTGGTGATGTTCCTAGCCAGAGAGAGGTGCTTCTTTCCTAGTAGTGTTTTCCTTCTGACACAAACACTGCCTCCATACAGTGCTTGTTCTACCCTGCAACAAAACTGGATACTGGGTGCTTGCAGACCCCAAGACTGAAGCTGTAAACCATACTGTAACATATTTGTTTAATGTCCACTTTTTCATTCATTTGCTTTTAAAGCTACTTTAAGGTTTTCTGTACAATAGATACTAATTTGATTGCATTTTTAACTGAATAATTAAATGAACAATTTCCATAAAACCTCACAATATATATTTTTCATCCTTAACAGTACAAACTGCAGAGAGTTAATGAGAGTTGAACTCTTTGCGTTTAGAGGTAGGTGGAATTGACAATGCTAGGTCAAGGAGCTGTATTTCTTAACTTTGTTAACTGAATGGAGAAGTACATATAATAATGGACCTAGGCTAAATGATACCAATTTATTGATTCATTTCTAGGTCTACTTCCAAAAGTGAGTGAATGTTTTAATACTTAAGATTATTTAATACTTAAGGAAATTGGCTTCAGTTTACTTTCTTATACACTTTTCAGCTGTGTTTCTATAAAGACATAGACAAGGAATTCAAAGTTGATGGGGGAAGTGGATCAGCCCATGATCTCATTGAATGATGGGGAAGGCTCGAAGGGATGAATGGCCTAATCTTGGTCCGAAGTTCCTATGGAAGGTTCATTTTCAGATGTTTTGTCACCCATACTAGTAAATTTGAATATTGACTTAAATTATCTATAATCTTTCATATTCTTGACCTTATGATAAAATTTAAAATTCTATTAATTCTTTTAGTCTGATCAGCCTTGGGTGCTGCTTTTAATATCCAGTGAATATGGCCCCCACATTCCCTCTGTGGTTTCATTCAGAGTTTAATTACTACTATGATTTATCTTGCCTTACATTTACTGTAGTATGTTCTGTCTTGCATTTTAGCCAATTCACACAGCTATTTTTGTAGCATTTTCAAGTTCCAACACTACTAGAAGCAACGTTCTTAATTAAGGACAATAAAATTATCCCTGGCACAAATGTCAAATTAACAGTCCTGTAATAGTTATTGTCTTTCTTTAAAAAGACGTTGTACATTGGCCATTCTCCTGTCTGCAGGTCATATTGACATTGAGCATGTCCTGAAATATAATTTGAGGTCTTAGCAATTTCCTCTTTTGTATCCTTCCTCTACTTCACATCTGTACTCTCCTTCATTTTCTGCAAATCTACCCTAGTCTAATCCAGAACTTTGTTTTGTTTTTATCTCTTTATAATTGGGCTACCTTATCCGTTAAACACTCTCATCCTGAAATTTTTGCACTCCAACAATTCTTGTCTCTTGAGAATCTCTTGGCACTAGCTCTCAAATTTCCCTCCCCCAATCCCAAACTTCACTGCCTCTTCACTTCCCTTTCTTGACCTGGTCTATCTGATTGTTCTGAAGATCCAACAGTGCCTTCAAACTGGTTGAGGAGGCGCCTTGCATATGTTTTGATTACAACATCATCTGTTAATCCCTTAATTTATCTAAATGTCATATTTTGTGTGCAACAGCTACTTTTCTTTACCTGTAACCTAACCTCTGGACAAGGATTTCTCCTTGCCCCCTCCCATGTCTCAACTACAAGCTGCCACTTAGCAACTGAAACAACAAATGCTGGAGATCACAGCAGGTCAGGCAATATCCATGGAGAGAGAGCAAGTTCATCAGAGTCACCTAGACTCAAAATGTTAGCTTGCTCTTTCTCAATGAATGCTGACTGACCTGCTGTGATCTCTAGCATTTATAATTTTCAGTTCAGATGCCAGCATCTGCAGTAATTTGTTCCTGCCCCTTAGCAACATCTGTGTCTTAGTGGTTCTCAAACTGAGCTTCTAATTATAGCATCGCCAAGACTAATCACTAATTCCTCCTCTTCAACATCACTTGACTTCACTTCTGTCTGAGCTCAGCTACTGGTGACACCCTCATTCATGTATTTAGTACTATTAATTCTGGCTGCTTGCCCACATTCTACCTTCTTGAGTGTGTGCCTCAACTAATTTGAATCTAATTTATCTCAATGATTCACGTTGATTACTGATCAAGAAACATATTGATTTTAAAATTCTCATCTTGTTCTCAAATTTCAGCAGGCCAAGTTTCTAACTCTAATTACCTGCAATCACACTACCCTCTCAGCTGTCTGTACTTGTCTAATTCTGGCCTCCTGCAATTTTGATTTTACTCACTCAACATAAGTAGCTGTGCCAAGATTGATGTGTTCTGGAATTATTATCCTGCACATTTCTTTACCCCTCTACCTTGCTTTCCTTGTTTTTTGATGCATCTTAAAACCCACATCTCTGATCCAGATTCTGAATATCTATCCTAATGCTTGCTGATGTTGCACAGTATGATTTTGAAATTCCTCAGGATGTACTATAATGTAAAGGAACTATGTAAACATATGTTGTTAACCATTGGTGAATCCCCTACCATCAACATTCTCAGGGTTACTGTTGACTAAACTGGACCATTCACTTAACTACTAGGGTTAACAAAAGCAGATCAGAGTTTGGGAATTCTGCAGCAAGTAATGTATCTCCAGATTTCTCCAGGCCTGTTCACCACCTGCAAGTCAAAAGTCAGGAGTGTGGTGGAATACTCTCCACTCGCATTGAGTGCAGCTTCCAGCTGACAATGACTAACATTTAGAAGGACAATGATGGTAGACCTATTAGAGTACCATCACCTGTAGGTTCATCTCTGTTAGACACCATTCTGAATCGGAGCGGCATGGTGGCTCAGTGATTAGCAAAGCTCCTCACAGCACTAGGGTCCCAGGTTCAATTCCAGCCTCTGGTAACTGTCTGTGTGGAGTTTGCACATTCTCCCTGTGTCTGTGTGAGTTTCCTCCAGATGCTCCAGTTTTCTCCCACAGTCCAAAGATGTGCAGGTCAGGTGAATTGGCCATGCTAAATTGCCCATAGTGCTAGGTGCATTAGTCAGAGGGAAATGGGTCTGGGTGGGTTACTCTTCGGAGGGTCAGTGTGGACTGGTTGGGCCGAAGGGCCTGTTTCCACACTGTAGGGAATCTAATCATAACTTTTCCTTCACTGTCGCTGGGTCAAAATCCTTGAACTTTCTCTTGAATGGCATTGTGGGGGTATCTACATCCCATACTGTGTTATTGTTCATGAAGGCAGCTCACCTGCACCTTTTACTGATAATTAGGGATGGACAATAAATGGTAGTTTTGCCTGTGATGCTTGCGTCTCATGAACAAAGAAAAGATCCCAAGATGTATTTCCTCCCCTGCACGCAGTCTACATAAAAAACCTGCAGCCTAAAAACCCTTAGTGCATTCGGCATTACTGATAGTATAAGTTCATAATAAAAAGGTATTTGTTCAAGTTTATTTTGCTTATTGTTCTAATTCTTTTGGTGTCATTGTCATTATAAATAATTTCCCCACCAGGTGTCAGTGTATTAAGAAATTTAGAAAGTTGGCTAGGACGCCTCCTCATAGAGCTCTTTAGGGAACATCTCCGGGACACCCGCACCAATCAACCCCACCGCCCCGTAGCCCAATATTTCAACTCCTCCTCCCACTTGGCCGAGGACATGCAGGTCCTGGGCCTCCTCCACCGCCGCTCCCTCACCACCCGACACCTGGAGGAAGAATGCCTCACCTTCCACCTTGGAACACTTCAACCCCAGGGCATCAATGTAGACTTCACCAGTTTCCTCATTTCCCCTCCCCCCATCTTACTCCAATTCCTAACTTCCAGCTCAGCACCGTCCCCATGACCTGTCCTACCTGCCAATCTCCCTTCCCATCTATCCACTCCAACCTCCCCTCTCACCTCCATCCACCTATTGTACTCTTTGCTACCTTCTCCCCAGCTCCACCCCTCTCCTCCCCCATTTATTTCTCCACACTGGAGGTTCCCTGCCACCATTCCTGATGAAGGACCTTTGCCCGAAACATCGATTTTCCTGCTCCTCGGATGCTACCTGACCTGCTGTGCTCTTCTAGCATCACTCTAATCTAGACCCAAGGTGAGCCATATTCTCATACATCAAAATGATTTAAAGTTAAAGCAACTGGCAATGAAGGGATACTAATGCACAGTGGGGCACTACACAGTCATCAATCAGTTCCTCAGAGGATATCTTGCTGCAATCAACCAATGCCATGTGAACTTCAGCAATCTGGAACTAATTGGAATAATTAATTTTATTGGCATGAAACCGGTCACAGATGAAGTAATGCAGAGATGAATTCCAAACTCCTCTTGAGAATCTTGCATTACTGTATATTCACATGTTCACGAACTAAAGTTCTTGGTGGCTGGAATTTACTTAGAGGTGCTACTACTCTGCACCTCTAACTGTAATAGGGCTTCAGTCTTAGTTCCAGGGAGGATTCCGTGATGGTGCAGAAAGTACTCTGAAGAAAATCTTGGTCAACTGTACATTTTGCTGTTGTTTGCAACAGTGCACCCATGAGTGCAAAAGGTAAGGATGAAGCTTTCACAGCCATCTTCAGCCAGAAGTGTCAAGTCATTGATCTGTCTTGGCCTCCTCCAGTGGTCCCCAGCATTACCGCTGCTGGCCTTCAGCCAATTCAATTCACCCCACATGGTATTAAGAAACAGTTGGAGGCACTGCATACTGCAAAGGCTATGGGCCCTCACAACATTCCAACAATGATACTGAAGACTTGCGCTCCAGAATGTGCTGCTCCCCTAGCCAAGCTGTTCCAGTACAGTTGCAACATTGTCATCTACCTGACAATGTGGAACATTGACTAAGAACATCCTGGACATAAAAAACAGGACAAATCCAACCTGGCCAATTACTGCCCCATCAGTCTACTGTTAAACTTCAGTAAAGTGAGGGAAGGTGTCAGCAATAGAGTTATCTAGCAGCACCTGCTCAACAATAACCTGCTCAGTGAATCCAATTTGGGTTCTGCCAGGGCCAATCAGCTCCTGACCTCATTACAGCCTTGATTCAAATATGGACAAAAGAGTTGAATTCCAGAAGTGAGGAGAGAGTGACAGCCCTTGACATCAAGGCTGCATTTGATCAAGTGTGCATCAAGGAGCCCTGGCAAATCTGGGATGAGTGGATATTGGGGGCAAACTTTCCACTGGTTAGAGTCATACCTGAAACATATGAAGATGGTCATGGTTGTTGGACATCAGTCATCTCAGCTCAAGGACAACTCTGCAAGAGGTCATCAGGGTAGTGTCCTAGACCCAATCATCATCAGCTGTTTCATCAATGACTTACCCTCCGTCGCAAGGTCAAAAATGGGGACGTTTGCTGATGGTTGCATAATCTTCAGCACCATTCGCAACTCCTCAGACACTGAAGTAGCCCATGTCCGAATGCAACAAATCTGGACAATATCCAGGCTTGGGCTGACAAGTGCCAAATAATGTTTGTGCCACACAAATGCCAGGGTATGACCATCACTAATAAGAGACAATCTAACCACTGCCCCATGACATTGAATGGTGTTACCAGAACTGAATGCATAGAAAGTAACAACTTGCATTTATGCAGCACTTCTGTTGATTTTGGGCCATTACAAAGCATTTTACATTTAATTGGTCTCTTCTAAAGTGTGGTCGTGATTGCAATATACAAAGCATAGCAGCCGGTTTACCCACTATCGGTTCCTACAATCAGCAACATGACAATTGTGATGAAATCCATTTCTAGCATTCTGTGAGAATATAACCTTCAGCGGGAGGGAATGAGTTCTGGAGTGCAGTTTGGGAGTCCAGAGGTGGATACATCTAAGAAACTAGAGTGATTGACTGAAATGGGAGCAGTCATAGAATCATAGAGATGTACAGCACGGAAACAGACCCTTCTGTCCAACTCGTCCATGCTAACCAGATATCCCAATCTAATCTAACCCCATTTGCCAGCATTTGGCCTATATCCCTCTAAACTCTTCCTATTCCTATACCCATCCAAATGCCTTTTAAATGTTGCAGTTGTACCAGCCTCCACCATTTCCTCTAGCAGCTCATTTCCAAATGTGCACCACCCTCTGCGTGAAAAAGTTGCCTGCTATAGTATTCCTAGCCTCTGACCTACTCTCACTCTAAACCTATGCCGTCTAGTTCTGGACTCCTCACGACAGGCAAAATACTTAGTGTATCCGTGCCCCTCATCATTTTATAAACCTCAATAAGGTCACCCCTCAGCTCCCGACACTCCAGGGAAAACAGCCCCAGCCTATTTAGCCTCTCCCTATATCCTCCAACCCCAATCTTTCCTGAACCCTTTCAAGTTTCACAGCATCCTTCCGATAGGAAGGAGACCAGAATTGCACAAAATATTCCAAACGTAGCCTAACCCATGTCCTGTACAGCCCCAAAATGACCTCCTAACTGCTATACTCAATGCTCTGACCAATAAAGGAAAGCATACCAAACACCTTCTTCACTATCCTATCTACCTGCGACCCTAATCAGTCCTTGCCTTTCCAAATATGTGTAAATCCTGTCCCTCAGAAGTGAGTACTGATCTCTTCTAAAGTTAACCGAGATTTGTGTCACCAACTGTGTCACCAATATCTGAATGGAGTTACTGTGAAATGATTGTTTTTAAAGATTCTTGTACAGTGTCTTTTTGTGTTCCTCAAGCAGACTGATATTCATGTCAAGTCCAGACTGGAAATTACTTGGGGTATGGGGCTTTCTACATTTTGGAGTCAGTCTGGACCATTTCCACTCATCCTTAAATCTACCAGAACCCATTTCCAATCATATGCTAGTCCTGCTCCTTGTCTACAGGAATTATCCACTAGAATCTTTAGCTGCTTCTGCTGGGCATTTAGAACCTTCAGTATTTATGGAAAAAAATAGTTCCATCCAATAATTGATCTCATTTAAGATAACCAATGATCCATCCTGTTTGAGAGATTACAGGTCTTCTGACTTTATTGTGTACGGTTCTGGTTGCCATACTACCAGAATGATGTGGATGCTTTGGAGAGGGTACAGAAAAGGTTTACCAGGATGTTGCCTAGTATGGAGAATTTTCACTATAAAGAAAGGTTGGATTGACTGGGTTTGATTTCACTGGAACACAGGAGGTTGAGGGGTCACCTGATAGAAGTTTATAAGATTGTGAATGGCATGCATATAGTGGAAAGTACGATGCTTTTTCCCAGGGTGAAAGGATCAATTTCTAGGGGACACAAGTTCTAGATGCGAGTTTAAAAGAGATGTGTGAAGCAAGTTTTTCAAACAAAGGATGCTAAGTGCCTGGAACATGCTGCCAAAGGCGCTGGTAGAAGCAGACACACCTGGACGAATACATGAATAGAAAGGGAATAGAGGGATCCTATACGTGAAAAACAAATTCGTATGGAAGCCAAAATGTATCGGTGCAGGCTCAGAGGGTTGAAGGGCTTGTTCCTGTGTTGTATTGTTTGTTCTTAGTTTTTGATATGTTATTGTAACTCTTTCACTCCTGGTGCAATTTGACAAAATGTGTTCTGTAACTGTTTCTGGAATTGAATCTACATTGCTATTACAATTTGTAGAATAATGTCAACTACCCTTTATCATACTTGCTGAAATTCAGAAATGATTCAAATTAGTTACTCTGTGGTGACCTCAATCAACCTCCAGTGGCCTCCTGATGCTGCGAGGGTTCATGTTCTGTATGATACCAAATGTATTCTGACCACATATGTCTCTGTTGATCAAAGCGTGTGGAGCTGAACTTAACTCAATCATTATCTTTCTATCGTTTGAATGGAGCAATTATCAACAATCTGTGTATTCCCAAATTGAGTTAAGCTTTCTCGACTGTGGGCTTTCTGCACTCAGCCACATGGCAATCTGTAATGTTTGAGTGTTAATGCTTTCGCACCTGGTTATTATGTCTCAATTATAGTGACATATGCATTTCTGGAAAATTTTAACCAACATCCTCTCGCATTTATTTTATTGTCAGCCTATATAACACAGCAAGCTTTATTTCCCTTTTTGAACTGCTTGAGCCTGTGTGGTGCAGATAGCTCTTTTCAAAACTTTATGTTGTGCTCTGATCATTTGGTTTACTTTGCACTTTTCAGACTCATTTGCACAATGAAGATCCACCGGTTTTCGTGTGCCAATTTTCAGTTGCTTTTTCCTAGAGAGGACCACAAAACTGATTAGATATACATTTCAGCATGTTGATGGCATTACAAAGCTTCATAGTTATACAGAATATGTAGATTTGTTTTTATATTCTAGGGAGAGGGAGACGCGCGCGAGTGTGTGCGGGGGAGGGAGAGGGAGACGCGCGCGAGTGTGTGCGGGGGAGGGAGAGGGAGACGCGCGTGAGTGTGTGCGGGGGGAGAGAGAGGGAGACGCGCGTGAGTGTGTGCGGGGGGAGAGAGAGGGAGACGCGCGCGAGTGTGTGCGGGGGGGAGAGGGAGATGCGCGCGAGTGTGTAGGGGGAGAGAGGGAGACGCGCGCGAGTGTGTAGGGAGAGAGAGGGAGACGTGCGCGAGTCCGTAGGGGGAGAGAGGGAGACACACGCGAGTGTGTGCGGGGGGAGAGAGAGGGAGACGCGCGCGAGTGTGTGCGGGGGGAGAGAGAGGGAGACGCGTGCGAGTGTGTGCGAGGGGAGAGAGAGGGAGACGCGCGCGAGTGTGTGCGGGGGGAGAGAGAGGGAGACGCGTGCGGGGGGAGAGAGAGGGAGACGCGCGCGAGTGTGTGGGGGGGGGGAGAAGAGAGGAAGACGTGCGCGTCTGTTTCGGGGGGGGAGAAGAGAGGGAGACGTGCGCGTCTGTTTCGGGGGGGGGGAGAAGAGAGGGAGATGCGCGCGAGTGTGTGGGGACGTGGGAGAGAAGTGAGGGCGACGCGCGAGTGTGTGTGTGTGTGTGTGTGTGTGTGTGTGGGGGGGGGGTGGAGAAGAGAGGGAGACGCGCGCGAGTGTGTGGGCGGGAGAGAGGGAGACGCGCGTGAGTGTGTGGGTGGGAAAGAGGGAGACCCACGCGAGTCCGTAGGGGGAGAGAGGGAGACGCGCGCGAGTGTGTGCGGGGCGGAGAGAGAGGGAGACGCGCGCGAGTGTGTGCGGGGTGAAGAGAGAGGGAGACGCGCGCGAGTGTGTGCGGGGGAGAGAGGGAGACGCGCACGAGTGTGTGCGGGGGGAGGGAGAGGGATACGCGCACGAGTGTGTGCGGGGGAAGAGAGAGGGAGACGCGCGCGAGTGTGTGCGGGGGAGAGAGAGGGAGACGCGCGCGAGTGTGTGCGGGGGGAGAGAGAGGGAGACGCGCGCGAGTGTGTGCGGGGGGAGAGGGAGACGCGCGCGAGTGTGTGCGGGGGGGGGAAGAGGGAGACGCGCGCGAGTGTGTAGGGGGAGAGAGAGAGGGAGACGTGCGCGAGTCCGTGGGGGGAGAGAGAGGGAGACGCGCGCGAGTGTGTGCGGGGGGAGAGAGAGGGAGATGCGTGCGGGGGGAGGGAGAGGGAGACGCGCGCGAGTGTGTGGGGGGGGGGGGGGGGGAGAAGAGAGGAAGACGTGCGCGTCTGTTTCGGGGGGGGGGGAGAAGAGAGGGAGACGCGCGCGTCTGTTTCGGGGGGGGGGAGAAGAGAGGGAGATGCGCGCGAGTGTGTGGGGAGGTGGGAGAGAAGTGAGGGCGACGCGCGCGCGAGTGTGTGGGGAGGTGGGAGAGAAGTGAGGGCGACGCGCGCGCGAGTGTGTGTGTGTGGGGGGGGGTGGAGAAGAGAGGGAGACGCGCGCGAGTGTGTAGTGGGGGGAGACAGGGAGACGCGCGCGAGTGTGTGGGGGGTGAGAGAGGGAGATGCGCTCGAGTGTGGGGAGGGAGAGAGGGAGACGCGTTCGAGTGTGTGCGGGGGGAGAGAGGGAGACGCGCGCGAGTGTGTTCCGGGGAGAGAGGGAGACGCGCGCGAGTGTGTGCGGGGGGAGAGAGGGAGACGCACGCGAGTGTGTAGGAGGGAGAGAGACGCGCACGAGTGTGTGCGGGTGTGTGGGGGGGGGAGCGAGAGGGAGAAGCGCGTGAGTGTGTGGGGAGAGAGAGGGAGAAGCGCGTGAGTGTGTGGGGAGAGAGAGGGAGAAGCGCGTGAGTGTGTGGGGAGAGAGAGGGAGACGCGCGCGAGTGTGTGCGGGGGGAGAGAGGGAGACGTGCGCGAGTGTGTGCGGGGGGAGAGAGAGGGAGACGTGCGCGAGTGTGTGCGGGGGGAGAGAGGGAGACCCGCGCGAGTGTGTGCGGGGGGAGGGAGAGGGAGACGCGCGCGAGTGTGTGCGGGGGGAGAGGGAGACGCGCGCGAGTGTGTGGGGTGGGAAGAGAGGGAGACGCGCGCGAGTGTGTGGAGTGGGAAGAGAGGGAGACGCGCGCGAGTGTGGGGGTGAGAGAGGGAGACGCGCGCGAGTGTGTGGGAGGGAGAGAGGGAGACACGCATGAGTGTGTGGGGTGGGAAGATAGGGAGACGCGCACGAGTATGTAGGGTGGAGAGAGGGAGATGCGCGCGAGTGTGTAGGGGAGAGAAGGGAGGCGCACGAGTGTGTGGGTGGGAGAGAGGAAGATGCGTGCGAGTGTGTGGGGGGGAGAAAAGGAGACGCGCGCGAGTGTGGTGGGGGGGGGAAGAGAGGGAGACGCGCACGAGTGTGTGGAGGGGGAAGAGAGGGAGACGCGCGCGAGTGTGTAGGGTGGAGAGAGGGAGGCGCGCGCGCGTGAGTGTGTAGGGTGGAGAGAGGGAGGCGCGCGCGTGTGTAGGGTGTAGGGTGGAGAGAGGGAGACGCGCACGAGTGCGTATGGTGGAGAGAGGGAGGCGCACGCGAGTGTGTAGGGTGGAGAGAGGGAGGCGCGCGCGAGTGTAGGGTGGAGAGAGGGAGGCGCACGCGAGTGTGTAGGGTGGAGAGAGGGAGACGCTCACGAGTGTATGGGGGGAAGAGATGCATGCAAGTGTGCGCATGGTGAGGGGAGAAGTGTGCGAGTTGTAAGGGGTGGAGAGACATGTTAGTGTGCACGTTTTGGAGGGTGAAGAGTTGCATGAGTGTGTGTGCGTTGGGGGGTGGGGGAAGAGAGCCATGCGAGTGTGTGCGCATTGGAGGAGAAGAGAGAGATGTGCGAGTGTTGCATGCTGGGAGGACCAGAGATGCACGCAGATGTGTGTGTGTGTGTTGGGGAAGAGAGACGCGCGCGACTGTGCGCGTGTTGGGGAGGGGAAGAGAGACATGCACGCGTGAATGTGTGTACCTTGGGGAGGGGAAGGGAGACCCGCGTGCGCGGGAATGTGCATTGGTGGGGAGAAGAGAGACACGTGCGCGTTGTTGGGGATGTAAGAGAGATGAGTGCGAGTATGCGTGCGTTGAGTGGGAGAAGAGAGGCGCGCACTAGTGTGTGTGTAGTGACAGTGGAGGAAAGAGACGTGTGCGAGTGTATGTGTGCATTGGTGCGGGGGTGGAGAGAGAGAGACAAACAGACAGACGTGCACATTCATTGATGGGGATCGAGAGAGAGATGCGCGCAAATGCGTGTGGACGCATGGGGGGGCGTGAGGTGGAAGAGAGACCCGTGTGAACATGTGCTCGTTCTGGGGGAGAGGGAGAGAGATGCTTACGAATGTGTGTGTTGGTGGGAGCACGGAGAGAGAGACGCCTGCAGGTGTGTGGGCATTGGTTGGGGGGAAAGAGAGAGAGACGTGCTTGAATTTGTGCGTGCATTGGAGGGGAAGAGACGCGCGCGCATTGTGGTGTGGGGGAGAGACGCGTGTGTTGGGGGGGTGAAAGATGCATGTGACTATATGGGGGGGTGAAAGATGCATGTGACTATATGTGTGTTGGGAGGGCAGTGGAGACATGCGTGACGGTGCGGGTGATGTTGGGGGGGAGATGTGCGCAAGCGTGTTTGAGGGACGTGTGTGTAATCGGATGTGTTTGAACGATGTGCATGTTTGAGACGTACGTATGTTTGAGGGACATGCTTGAGCATGCGAACATGTATCTTTGTGGACCATGTGCCCATGCGTGTGTTTTTGAGGGGCCTGTGCTCTCCACGTGTGTGTGTTTGAGGGACAGATTGGCACTTGTGTGTTTATGGGATGTGCGTGTACCACGCATGTGTGTGTGTTTGAAGGATTATGCCAAGTTTGTGTGTGTGTTTGAGGGACATGCACATATCTGAGTGTCATGAAGGGCACACATGTGAGCATGTATGTTCGTGTAATGTGCCTGTGCATGTCTGTGTTTGAGGGACGCCCGTGAACTTGTGTATATGAGGGGTGTGCACGTGTTTGTGGGACATGTACCACGTATGTATTTGAGGGACGCACGTGTGTTTGAGGGATGTGCGTGTGTTTTTGACACGCGTGTGCGTGTGCTTGCTTATGTGTCTTTTGAGGGACGTATGTCTGTGGGCTGTGTGCCTATGTGTGTTTAAGGGACATGCGTGTTCGTGCAAGAATATGGTTTTGAGGCACCCATGTGCTCCATGTGTGTGTTTGAGGGATGTGTTGGCACCTGGTAATTATGTCTCAATTATAGTGACATATGTGAGTGTGTGCGCGTTGAGGGGGGGAGAAGAGAGACGTGTGCGTGTTGCTGGGGGTAGGAGAGACACATGCGACTAAGTATCCTTTGGGGAGTTGAAGAGAGACGTGCACGAGTGTGTGCGCTTACCGGGAGGGAAGAGAGACGCGCGAGTGTGTGCGCTTGGGAGGAGAGATGCATGCGAGTGTGTGCACATTTGGGGGGTGAAGAGAGACGCGCGCGAGTGTGCGCGCGCTTGCGGGGGGAGGAGAGATGTGCGCAAGTGTGTGCAGGTTTGGGGTGTGAAGACGTGCACGAATGTGCACTTGCCGGGGGGAGGAGAGACGCGTACGAGTGTGTGCAGGTTGGGGGGGCGAAGAGAGACGTGTGCGAGTGTGCACGCATTTGGAGGGTGAAGACAGACGTGCACAAGTGTGCACTTGCGGGGGGGGAGGAGAGACGCGTGTGAGTGTGTGCACATTTAGAGGGTGAAGATAGACGTGCGCAAGTTGTGCGCGTTTGGGAGTGAAGAGAGACGTGCACGAGTGTGCGCGTTGGGTGGGGAGAGACACGCGAGTGTGTGCGCGTGGTGGGGGAAGAGAGAGCTGCATGAGTGTGTGTGTGCTGGGGCAGGGTGTAGAGAGATGTGCACGAGTGTGAGCGTATTGGGGAAGGGAAAAGAGACACATGCAAGTCTGTGCACGAGTGTGTGTGCGCGTTGGGGTAAGAGAGACGCACGCAAGTGTGCACGTTTTGGGGGGTAAGAGAGACGCGCGTGAGTGTGTGCGCTTTGGTGGTGGGGGAGAGAGAAGTGCTCGAGTGTGTGTGTGCGTTGGTGGGAGGGGTAGAGAGAGAGAGGAGAGACAGACAGACTGACATGAGCACGTGCATTGGTGGGGCTCGAGAGAGAAACGGAGGGAGAGTGAGAGACGCGTGCATGGAGCATTGGAAGAAAGATGTGCGCGCATGGGAAGGTGGAAGAGAGGTGCGTATGAACATGTGCCTGTTGTGTGGGGGTGAGAGATATGCGCGAGTGTGTGGGCATTGCTGGGAGAATGTGTATGTGTTTGAGGGACGTGTGTTTGTGAGGGACGTGTGGCACGTGTGTGTGTGTTTGAGGGACGTGCACATGTTGAGGGACATATCCACGTGTGTGCATTTTAGTGTCATGCGCACCCATGTATGTGTGTTTGAGGGACACGCACATGAACTTGTGTGTTTCAATGATGTGCTGACTCGTGTGTGTTTGAGGAACGTGCTTGTGTGTTGGAGGGACGCGCTGAGTGTGTGTGTTTGAGGGTTGTGTGCACGTGTGTGTGGGTTTAAGGGACACACATGCATCTGTGATTTTGAGGGAAAACAGCCCCAGTGTATTCAACCTCTCCCTATAGTTCAAATCCTCCAATCCTGGCTACATTGTTGTAAATCTGTGTGTTGAGGGTGAGAGGCATGTGTGTGTTGAGGGGTGAGAGACACGTGCATATGTATGTCTGGGCATGTATGTCAGGAGGGCGCATCTGCATGCGCATATGTGTCAGAGGTGCATGTGGGCGCATGTATGTTGAGGCAACGCTTGCATACACGTGTGCCTTTTCGTGTGTATGTCTGTTTGAGCATGTGTCATAGGGGATGTCTGCATGGACGTGAGTCGGGGGGCCTATCTGCATGGCGCGTGTTGTGGGAGAGCACGTCTACGTTGGGCTGTGTGTCGGTAACATGCCTACTTGGGTGTGTGTGTCGGGGGCATGTCTGCAAGACCACGTCTGCGTGGGTGTGTGTCTTTTTGAGGGATGTAAGCGCGCCACACATATTTGTGGGATGCATGCCACACGTGTGTGTTTGAAGAATGTGCGCATGTGTTGAGGGCGAGACGCATGCGTGTATTGGGGGCTAGAGACACGTGCACGTGTATGTCTGTGCTTGTGCGTCAGGAGGACGCATCTGCGTGTGTGTATGTATCAGGGGCAAGTATGTATTTGTATATCGGTAGTTGAGTGTGTGTCTCTCTCTCTCTCTCTCTCTCTCAAGTGGATGCGTTTGTGTGTGAAAGAAGCTTTACTGAAAAGCTTTATTGAAATGCTGAAAGAAGCTTTATTGAAAGATCTGATTCACAGAACTACTTGCGTTATTCTAAATTGTCATATCCATACAGACAGGCGTGAGAATCATTAGGCAAACACCAAACCTTTGACCTGGCCCTTTAAATGGGAGAATTCAATATGTGAAAGCTGCTGTTTACATATAAATGTGTCTTTGTTGTGAACAGATTTTGACACCACGTGCGAATGTAGATTCGCCATAAGCTTTACCAGCATGGTGTCAATTCTACAACTTTCTCTCTTGGTATAGCTCCCACATGGAGAACTTACTTTCAAAGCTTTTCATTGTGATATATTTTTTGCATTGGGATCTGCATCTCCACCATCTCAAAACTGAGTTCGCTTCAACTAATTGAACAGATTTAAAACCGAAGAGGAGAAATCATTTCTATGAAAGGATCATGAATCTGTGGAATTGACTACCTCAGAGCGTGGTGGATGCTGGGACATTGAGGAAATTTAAGGTGGTGATAGATAGCTAATTAATAATGGGTGGCGGTTTATGGAGAGTGGGCAGGCAAGTTGAGGCTGAGATGTGATCAGCCATGGTTGTATCAAATAGTGGAGCAGGTTCTGGGGCTGAATTGCCTCCTCCTGCTTCTAGTTCTTATGTCCTTATATCCTTCCCTCGATCTGACCTTCTTTCTTAGTCCCTGTCTCTCAGTGTCTCCCTTATTGTCTGTGCCATTATCTGAAGAGATATTTGTTAACAGGGTAAGTTCCTGAAGCATACTGTATAGCAGATATTAAGCATTTGTTAATTCATAAGCTCTCTTGGAATCAAATGTGATTCTCAGAGATAAACAGGTTAAATTTTCCACTTTGGTGATGGTGAGCTTGTTATAAGTGAGCTGTTATGGTAAGGTTTGGCAGGGTGGTCAGAAAATATTGACCAATTTGTGGCAAAAACTTCTGACCCACCAACACAGAAGTGAAGAATTTATCTCAATCTTTTCAATCCACTACTGAGCAGAACGAGTCAGGAGAAACCCCTGGAAGCTGAGTGATCCATCGCGACTCCAGAGATTCCCAGAAACTAGCTTGACCCACACTTGGTCTCCTTGGTGAAGATTCAGGATCACAGTTTTCGCTGAGAGCTGTGAACTGCCATTTGGAAGCACGCTATGGATTACACTGACTGTCTTATTGTTCTTGGCCAGGTTCACATCTGTCTTCAGCCCCTTCCCTGGCAGTGAAGAGTAACTGAAAAAGTACAGACCACACTTGGGACTTGTGAACTTTCCAGTCTTGTTACTGTACCCCTGTCCGAGATTCACATTGACGACATCATACACGATCGGATCCACAGGAGTCAGCACATGATTCATTGTGGAGCGCTGCACATCAAAAACCACATCCAATTCTGATAAAATAGAAAATGGACATTTAAAGTCATTACTGAAAGCATTTTTCAAACTCCAAATTGAGAGAATTTGTTATTAAAATGTCAGGATGCATTAAAGTTAAGCACAGGCACAATGAACATTGAGGAGGTGGAGGTGAAAGACAGTCACCTGAACTTCAGCATTGTCATGGCTTTTATAATAAACTGTTTTTCTTCACTTGGAAAGTTAAGATGACCTGGGGATTTTCTGAAACTTTCTGATGCTGTGGATTGTGATAATGTCAGTATGATTCCTCTCACCTTCCCTTCTCACACCTGAAGACGTTGTGCCTTAATAGGGGACAGATGTATGAGCAGGAGACCTTGCCTCCACCCAATTAGCCCACCTTATTGAAGACATTGTGTTGAATAATTAAATGGTACCTCGTCCAGGTGGCCAGGATGAATAAAAAGAGATCATCCACTCTTCCCTCCACCATGCCCACTCTTTGAAATAAGCAGACTCCTCTGCCTCCATCTCTCTGAGACATCGTGTGTACCTGCTTAGTGTTAAGTTTCTTTTGCCATCAGCCACACTCTTCTGAGCAATGTTAGTTTTGTATTGTAGGCCCAGTTCATTTGGAACTGACTGAGGCTATTCCAACTTATTTCACAGTTCATCCCATCTTGTCTGGATGAGATGTGAACCCAGAGCAATGTTATTTCCCATTTCCCTATTCAGATGGGTTCAGGTACAGGTCGTTCCCCTGTGACGCCTTACATTTTTTACATTACATTACAGTGTGGAAACAGGCCCTTCGGCCCAACAAGTCCATGCCGACCCGCCGAAGCGCAACCCACCCATACCCCTACATTTACATTTTACCCCTTACCTAACACTACAGGCAATCTAGTATGGCCAATGTGGGAGGAAACCGGAGGAAACCCACGCAGACACGGGGAGAACGTGCAAACTCCACACAGTCAGTCGCCTGAGGCGGGAATTGAACCCGGGTCTCTGGCGCTGTGAGGCAGCAGTGCTAACCACTGTGCCACCCATTAGTTACATTCCAGCAAAGCCTTGTTAAATAGAAAATCGCTTCATATAAATGATGGGGTAAATGAGAAAAATGGGATTGGGATAGACCAGCAAAAAATATCACTCACAGTCACTCAAAAATCACCCAAAAGTCTAACACAATGTATAGCATAGCCTGAATGAAGGTATAATTCATATTTATCAATGGAACAAAAGGAAATTTAGCACAGTACGGTGAAAATGTGTTGTTAATACAGGGACGGTGTGTAAGGTATGCTCCCTCATTCCTGTTGAGCGAGCTATATCACACATTCTCTCCTTCAGCTCAAAAAGCTTTATAACATTTAGCTTCTCTTCCAGTGTTATAGCCTTTCCTTTGTGTTCACTGCCTGCAGTTTTATCACCAGGATGCTTCTTGCTAACATTCTTGTCACTGTGCCCCTCCGTTTATTTCAAAGAAAGGGATAATCTAGGAGTAACATACCCTTCACAGAGAGCTGAGTACCTCTCACAGAAAGCTACTGTGTCTGCAGCTGACACCAGCGCATGTGCAGAACGGGGCAGAGACTTCAGCACAGCCATCGGCGCATGGGCAGAACGAAGTGCATAAAACGATCACTGCTCGATTTGTGGTATTGTGTTCTTGAAACTCCTGTTCCTTAATTCCTCAGCGATGTTATAAACAAATCCCGCTGCTGAAACATGAGTTATCTGAGAATGACTAGTACTCGGTTACATTTGGAAAGGACAGTCAGCCCTGAATGTGTCCTTGCTGAGCATCTGCATCGTCAGCAGTGGTTGGTGATCAGAGTTGGGGACTCTGGCTAATTTTCTTTTGTCAAATGCAATCTAGAGGTTCTGAACCCAGTTTTAGGAGCCCTCATTGGCATTGCTACCAGGTTTGTATGTTTCATCACTTCCATGTTGTGCATGTAGCCACTGAGTCACACTGAGTCTTCACAGCACACCATCCAGCATATCCTCACACTGTGTTTTTAGTTAAGAATGGCTTTTTCCTCTATCTGGGAAATGTCCTGCTTTTATGAGCCCTTAAAACCATAAGATATAGGAGCAGAATTAGACCATTTGGCCCATCGAGTCTGGAATCAAACCTGGTGCTGTGAGGCAGCAGTGCTAACCATTGATCCACTGTGATGCCCCCTGTCCCGCACAGCCGTCTGCAGCAATGAGTTCCACAGAGTAACCTCTGGCTGAAGAAATTCCCCCTCATCTTAGATGGAAAGGGTCATACCTTCACGAGGCTGTGCCCTTAGCTGTCAGACTCTCCTAACAATGGAAACATCTTCTCCATGTCGATTCTATTCAGGCCTTTTTGTATTTCTGTAAATTTCAATCAGATCCCCACTCATCCTAAATTCCCTTGTGTACAGACCCAGAGTTCTGAACCGCTCCTAATTTATCAAACCCTACATTCCCAGGATTGTTCTTGTGCACCTCCTCTAGAAATCCTCCTCAGCCAGCACATCTTTCGCTGGATAAGGGGCACAAAACTGCTCACAGTGTTTCAAACGAGGTCAGACAAGAGCTTTATAAGCATCAGCAGTACATCTCTGCTCTTATATTCTAGGCCTCTCAAAGGATTGCATTGCCTTCCTAACTGCCAACTGAACCTGCATATTAAGCTTAAGAGAATCCTGAACTTGGATTACTAAGCTCTTTTGTGCTTCAGATTTCTGAAGCTTTCCCCATTTGGAAGATAGTCTATGCCTGTATTCTTCCTACCAAAGTGCATAACCTCTCAATATCGCACATTGTCTTCCATCTGCCAGTTCTTTGTCCACTCTCCGTGCTTGTCCAAGTTCTTCTGCAGATTCCCTGTCTCGTCAACATAACCTGACCCTCCACCCATCTTTGTGTCATCTACAAGCTTAGCAGCAACGCACTCAGTTCCTCGTCTCGATCGTTAATGTATAATGGGAATAGCTGCCCCTGCAGAACTCCACTACTCATGGATGTCATCCTGAAAAAGACCCCTTTAATCCCATTCCCTGTTTTCTACCAGCTAACCAATCCTGTATTCATGTCATTACTTTTCCCCAAACACCCATGGGCTATTGTCTTATCTAGCAGCCTCCTGTGTGGCACCTTGTCAAAAGCTTTTTGGGACTCCACGTAAATCGCATCACTGGTTGTCCTTTGTTTAACTAGCTCATTACCTCCTCAAAGAATTTGAACAGAATTGTCAGGCATTACAGAGGTATTTGACAAAACTGTGCTGACTCAGTCCTATTTTACAATGTAGTTCTAAGAACTCCACAGTCTCATCCTTAATAACTTACCAACAACAGAGGTCAGGCTATAATTTCCTGTCATTTGTCTCCCTCTCTTTATAAAGTGAAGTGTTACGTTAGCCATTTTCTGGTCGTCTGGGACCTTCCAGTGATTTTTTTCTGAATGATCTCCTCAGCTGTTCCCTTCAGACCCTGAGCTGTAGTCCATCCAGTCCAGGTGATCTATCTACCTTCAGACATTTCAACTTCCCTAGCCCCTTTCTCCTTAGTGATGGCCACTGCACTCATCTCTGCTCCCTGACTCTCTTGAAGTTCTGGTCTGCTGCTGGTGTCTTCCACTGTGAAGACTAATGCAAAGTATGTATTCAGTTCCTCTGTACTTTCTTTGTTCCCCATTACTACTACTCCAGCTCATTTTCCAGTAATCCAGTGTCCACTCTTGCCTCTCTCTCTTACATTTATATATCTAAAAAATCTCTTGCAATTTTTTTTTTATTACTAGAAAACTTACTTTAATATTTCAGTTTCTCTCCCATTCTTGCTTTTTTTTAGTTAGCATCTGCTGGTTTTAAAGTCTTCCCAATCCTCTGGCTCCCCACTAATCTTCACCACATGATGTACTTTTTCATGGTGTTCCTGCCTTCCCTTGTCAGCCATGGTCAGCTTGTCCTCCCTTTAGTCTGATTCTTCTTCCTTGGGATGAATTTCCGCTGTGCCTCCCAAATTATCCTATAAACTCCTGCCCTTGCTGCTCTACTGTCTTCCCTGCTTGACTTCCTTCCAATCAACTCTGGCCAGATCCTGCCTCATGTGATTGTTGTGACATTAACTCTGTTGTAATAGTATTACATGCAATTCAAACTTTTCTCTCTCGAGCTCTCTACTGATTTATGTTCTACCCCACAGACTGACTATTGCTTGGAGGTCTGTACATAACTCCCATCAGTGTTGTTCTTTTCCTTTGCAGTTACAAACATGTTCTCTGCCTTCCATCTGTCCTCTCCCATATCACTTCTTGCTATTGATTTAATCTCAATTTTGACTAACAAGGAAATCCTGCTACCTCCACCCATCTGCCTGTTCTTTTAATAGGATGCATATCCTACGAGTTTTATTTCCCAGCCCTGAGTCTCTCGCAGCCATGTCTTTGTAATGGCCACAATGTAGTGCCTACTAACTGTGGGAAGCAAGGGAAGTGATTGCTGGGCCCCTTGCT
Source organism: Chiloscyllium plagiosum (assembly GCF_037043375.1). Taxonomy (NCBI): domain Eukaryota; kingdom Metazoa; phylum Chordata; class Chondrichthyes; order Orectolobiformes; family Hemiscylliidae; genus Chiloscyllium; species Chiloscyllium plagiosum. The sequence continues at coordinate 39,140,718 of NW_028270177.1, forward strand.
GACATATTTGTATCATTGATACTCACAAGTGAGGTGCTGGAGGTTTGAAGGTTGACTAACATAGTATCATTTAAGAAAGGTGATAAAGACAAGCCAGGGAACTATAGCCCTGTGAGCCTGACATTGGTGTGGGCAAGTTGTTGGAGGGAATTCTGAGGGACAGGACTTGCATGTATTTGGAAAGGCAAGGACTGATAAGGGAAAGTCAACATGCCTTTGTCCGTGTCAAATCATCTCTCACGAACTTGATTCAGTTCTTTGAAGAAGTAACAAAGAGGATTGATGGGGGCAGATTGGTAGATGTGATCTATATGGACTTCAGTAAGGCATTCTACAAGTTTCCCCATGGGAAACTGGTTAGTAAGGTTAGATCTCATGGAATACAGGGAGAACTAACCATTTGGGTACAGAACTGGCTAAAGATAGAAGGCAGAGGGTAGTGGTGGAGGGTTGTTTTTCAGACTGGAGAACTGTGAGCAGTGGAGTGCCACAAGGATTGGTGTGGGTCCACTATTTTCGTCATTTATATAAATGCTTTGGATGTGAATGTAGGAGGTATAGTTAGTAAGTTTGCAGATGACGCCAAAATTGGAGGTGTAGTGGACAGCGAAGAAGTTTATCTCCGATTACAACAGGATCTTGATCAGATGGGCCAATGGGCTGAGGAGTGGCAGATGGAGTTTAATTTAGATAAATACAAGGTGCTGCATTTTGGGAAAGCAAATCTTAACAGGACTGATACACTTAATGGTAAAGCCCTAGGGAGTGTTGCTGAACAAAGAGACTTTGGAGTGCAGGTTCTTGAAAGTTGAGTCGTAGGCTTTCCTTTATTGGTCAGAGTATTGAGTACAGGAGTTGGGAAGTCATGTTGCAGCTTTACAGGACATTGGTTAGGTCACTTTTGGAATATTGTGTGTAACTCTGGCCTCCTTCCTATCGAAAGAATTTTGTGAAACTTGAAGGGGTTCAGGAAAGATTTACAAAGATGTTGCCAGGTTTGGAGGATTTGAGCTGTAGGGAAAGACTGAGGTGGCTGGAGCTGTTTTCCCTGGAGCGTCGGAGGCTGATGGGTGACCTCATAGAAGTTTATTAAATCATGAGGGGTATGGATAGGATAAATAGGCAAAGTCTTTTCCCTGGGATGGGGTGTCCAGAACTAGAGGACATAGGTATCGGTTGAGAGCGGGAAGATATAAAGAGACCTCAGGGGCAACTTTTTCACACTCAGGGTGGTACATGCATGGAATGAGCTGGCATAGGAAGTGGTGGAGGCTGGTACAAATGCAATATTTAAAATGCATCTGGATGGGTACATGAATAGGAAGGGTTTGGAGGGATATGAGGTGCTCCAGCCTGAAATGTCGATTTTCCTGCTCCTCGGATGCTGCCTGACCTGCTGTGCTTTTCCAGCACCACACTCTCAACTTTAGAGAGATATGGGCCAAGTGCTGGCAAATGGGATGAGATGAGGTTGGGATATCTGGTTGGCATTGGACAAGTAGGACCGAAGGGTCTATTTCCATGCTGTACAGCTCTATGACTCTAATTCTATCCGTGCTGCAAGCTCATTTCCCTCGTTCTTGTACTGTGTACATTTAAGGATAAATGTCCCCTTGGTCCTGTGTTGACTGCTCCAATCCCCAAAGTTGTCATCTCATCTGATGTGCCTGAGGTCAGATCCCTGACCCTTTCTGTACTCTGTCTTATGACTTGTTGCTGAAACTTGTTGGAAATGTTGCATGAACTCACTTTTATTCCAAGCATAAGTAGGTCCGAGCCTGGCTTTTGCTTCTGTGATCAATTTCAGTGGATTATTTAGTTTCATTTCTTCATTTGCAACTCCCTGGAACAAATTGAAAAACTGAAGTAAATGTTTGTGCGTTCTCTGGTATGCACAGCTGAACATCAGTGTTTGCAGGATGCTAAATAAAAGCAGAAAATACTGGAGGAATATAGCAAGTCAAGGCAGCATTTATTGGACAGAGACACAGTTAGCATTTCAAGTCAGACATGTCGCTTCAGAACTGAAAGGGGTTGGAAAGTGATGGTTTTTATGCTGTTGACAGAGGGAGAGAAGGAGCAAGAGGAACGTACTGTGAGGGTGCCCAGAGCAGAAGACAATGGGGGTTTCAAAAAGTATAAAAGTGAGATTGAAGTGTCAAATACTGTTCATGATCAGTTTGAATAGGAGAAAATAGGTCAGCTGTGCTGGGCGCAAAGCCAACAAGACAGGAAGGGAGGTATAATGTGTGTTCATAGTTTGTAATTGTTGAATTCCATGTTGGGTTCTGAAGGCTGTAATGCATCTATTGAAGTAGAAAACGAGCTGGTGTTGAGTTTTGTTGAAACAATATAGCAGGCCCAGGACAGTCACATTAGCATGAAAGCAAGATGGTTTATTGAAATGACAAGGAATTAGAAGGTCAGAATCATTCTTACAGACAAAGCAAAGGTGTTCAGCAAAGTAGTCACCCTGCCTGCTTTTGCTCTCACCAATATCACGGGGAGAGTAGGGATGAGGAATTGGTAGGAAATTTGGAAGAGTGAACCAAGGAGGGAATGATCCCTTGGAATGCTCATTGTGGAGAAGAGGGAATGATGTTGCTGGTAGCATCTTGCGAGAGGTACAGGAAATAGCTGAGGATGGTCCTTTGAATGCAGGAGACTGGTGGAGTAGAAACTGAGGACAAAGGAAGGTCCTGGGGAGTGTTGCTGAACAATGAGACCTTGGAGTGCAAGTTCATAGCTCCTTGAAAGTAGAGTCATAGGTAGATAAGATGGTGAAGAAAGCGTTTGGTATGCTTTCTTTTATTGGTCAGAACATCAGACGTAGGAGTTGGAAGGTCATGTTGTGGCTGTACAGGACATTGATTAGGCCACTTCGCAATACTCTGTGCAATTCTGGTCTCTCTTGTTTTGGAAAAATGTTGTGAAACTTGAAAGGGTTCAAAACAGATTTACAAGGAGTTAGCCAGGGTTGGAGGGTTTGAGCTAAAGGAAGAGGCTGAATAGGCTGGGGATGTTTTCCCTGGAGCGATAGAGGCTGAGGGATGACCTTATAGAGGTTCTATGTTTATAAAATCATGTAGGGCATGGATAGGGTAAATAGACAAGGTCTTTTCCCTGGGAGGGGAGTCCAGAACTAGAGGGCATAGGTTTAGGGTGAGAGGGGAATGATTTAAAAGGGACGTTCGAGGCAACGTTTTCACACAGAAGGTGGTACATATATGGAATGAGGAAATGGTGGAGGCTGGTATAATTACAACGTTTAAAAGGCATCTGGATTGGTATGTGAATAAGAAGAGTTTCGAGGGATGTGGACTAAGTGCTGGCAGTTGGGACTAGATTAGTTTAGGATATCTGGGTGGTATGGATGCGTTTGATTGAAGCGTCTGCACAGCTCTATGACTGTATGAATATCATTATTCTGGGAAGATGGAGAAGAAGTGGAGGTAGAATTATGGGAAATGGATTGGACCTGACTGAGAACCCTGTCCCCCCCATAGTAGTGAGGAATCTTTGGTTGAGGATAAAGGAGTGCACGCTGCTGGCACCCCTGTGGAAGGTGGCATTCTGAGAACAGATGCTGCAGACGAACAGGGCAAATGGAATGGAATCCTTTCAATAGCAGGGTATGAGGAGATGTTAACTGTAGGGGGTTGGGGAGGTTATAGTGGGTATTGGTGGACAACCTCTGATCAAGAAATAGAAACATCAAAATTGTTCAGGCCTCCATTCAAGAAAGAAGCAGAGTCCCTTTAGACCATTCTGATGGAGGATGGATGTGTTGAGGGATTGCACATCCATGGTGAAGAGGAAGCAGCTCAGTCCAGGAAACTGGAAATTGTGGGACTAATGTAAAATATCAGAAGAACCATAAATGTAAGTGTGAAGAGACTGACCAAGAGAGAAAAAGTATAATCAAAATATGAAGACTTGATTTTAGAGGAGCAGGAGCAGGGTGAAAAGTGGGTCAATCCTGTTTGTGAAGTTTGGGAAGAAGATAGAAGCAGGCTTTGAGGCCCTGAAAGATATTTCATCTCCTGAGGGAATCTACAAGTAGGGGGCTCGGTTTAAAACTAAAGGTTTCCCATTGAAGATCGATCAAGGAGAATTTATTCTCTTGATGATTGTAGGTGTTTTTGGTGATTGTTGCATTCTCTCCCCAGTGAGCAATGGAGGCACACTTATTAAATATATACCAGGCTGAGTTAGACAATGACAGAAATTGCTGGAGAAACTCAGCAGGTCTGGCAGCATCTGTGAAGAGAGAAAAAGCTAATGTTTCGCAACCAGTGACCTTTCCTGAGCTATTCGTAAATCAACATGTCACTAGTACCTCAGTACCAATGCTGTATTGGGTGGAGGAAGAATATATTTTCTTAATGAACACATTTTGCTGTTTCTCCCATAAATTTACTTACGTTCATTCAGGTACTTACACTCTGCTTCTGTGATAAATTATATATTTTTTGTGGGCAAGATAACTGGATTAGGAAGGGATATGTTGTTACAAGATAATAAATTATTGATGAGTGTTTTAAATTGGTGGTGTTGCGATGGTTGGAGCTGGATTGGTAAGTTAGGACAGGATTGGTGAGTGATTGGCGTGCTGATAGAGGTGGGAGGAGGCCAATTTGGAACAACAGCACCCTACATTGAAATGTCATTCTCTTTAAAGTAAAGGCCAGCATTCCGTTTGTCTTCCTTATTTCCCACTGAACTTGAAAATATTTGTGATTTATGGAAGAGGACTCCTGAATCCCTCTGTTCTGTAGCTTTCTGCAGACTTGCCCGATTTAAGTATTCAGCTCCTTTATTCTTCCTGTCAAAGTACATAATCTCACATTTTCCACCTGCCAAGTGTTTGCCCACTCACGTAACCTGTCTGTATCCCTCTCCAAATTGTGTCATCCACACTGATTGCCTTCCGACTTATTTTTAGCCCCATTTGCAAATTTGGCTTTTCATCCAAGTCTTTAAGAAGCACGGTAAATAATTGTGGTGCCAACACTGATCTCTGTGGCAGACCATTAGTTATAGGTTGCCACCCTGCAAATGCCCCCTCATGCCAAATTTGTCTATAAGCTGGCCAGTCCTACATTTATGCTAATATACTAACTCCAACACCATATGCTGTTATGTAATAAAGTCAAAAATCTCACGACACTGGGTTATAGTTCAACAGATTTGTTTTTGAAAAGACAAGCTTTCGGAACCTCGCTCCCCATTCAGGAAGTAGTGAGGGAGGATATATCGGACACAGAATTTATAAGTAAAAGACCAAGGGGTCATACAACTGATATGAATGTATTGAATAAACCTAGGTGGCTGTTCAGTCTTTAATCAGTTGTCCATGTCCTTTCCCTTGACCTGGAGAGTGAGATGAATTAAAGGATACCTTATTTAAAGTGAGAACAAACTCAGCCAGATGATGGAGTGTGGTGCATGATGGGGACTGTTCCGGCCTTCTTTCAAGAAAGAAGCAGAGTGCCTTCAGACCACCCTGATGGAGGATTGATGTGCCGAGTGATTGTCAAGGAAGCAGCTCAATTCAGGCCAGGAAACTGGAAATTGTGGAACTAATGTAAAGTATTAGAAGAATCAGAAATGTAAATGCGAAGTTAGAGATGCAGGTTTCGATTGTAAATCCCAAAATTTCTTTCACGTCCCTGCCCTGAGATAACTTAAGGTTTGATCAGTAAAGAAGAGGTGACGTCACAGGTCAGACAATGTATTTTTGGTGTGAGGTCTTGTTTAGAGTCTGTCTGTGTCCTAACCTGGAGTCAGACTGGTTTTATTTCCAATGTAGGAATTTATAAAATGACACATTGACTGACCGTCTACAAAGTATGTGCTTTTTGAAAAAAATAGAAAGTATCTGCAAATGCCAAACTGCAAATTCACCACATTGATTTATTTGTGTCATCGTGGTGGTGGGGTTGGGGGAGGGTGGTGGAGGTGGAGGTGGAGGTGGAGAGTGTGGACTGTGTGTGAGAGAGCGAGAAGGTGCACTTCCATTCTAACTGATTAAAACCTGCATCTCCATTCTAACTGATTAAAGACTTAAAAGTCATCTAGGTTTACTTAGTACATTTGCATCAGTTGTATGACTGACTTTTTGTTTATAAATTCTGTGTCTGATATATCATCCCTCACCAGCACCTGAAGAAGGGGCAAGGCTCTGAAAGCTTGTCTTTTCAAACAAACCTATTGGATTATAACCAGGTGTCGTGTGCTTTTCAACTTTGTCCACCTCAGTCTCACACCAGCACCTTCACATCATGGCTTATGTTGTAAAGTAGTGTAATGTGTGATACCTCATTAAACACCTCCTGAAAATCCAATTGTATAACATCCACTGCTTCTCCTTTATCTGTCCTGCTTGTTGCCTCAAAGAATTCTAGTAAAATTGTGAGGCACAATTTCCCCTTTGTGTGGCCATGCTACCTCTGCTTGAGCTGTTCTGCATTTTGAAATGGTCTGCTATTACATCCTTTATATTGCAGCAATATTTCTCCAGGAGCAATATCAGTTCAACTAACTGGTCTATAATTATCTGTTTTTTTTTTTGTTTACCCCCTTCCCTTTTTAAATAAAGGTGTCACATTGACAGTTTCCTAATCCTCTGGGACTTTTTCAGACTTGAAGAATTCCTGGAAGATTCCTACCAGTGTGTCCACTATCTCTGTAGCTGCTGTCTTTAATGTCTTGAGAAGCATTCCATTAGGCCTATGGACTTTATTGGTCTTTAGCCCTGGTAGTTTCTCCAGCTCCTCTTCTCTTGATAATTCTAATATTTCAGAGTCACTGAATCAAACGGCACGGAAATAGACCCTTTGGTACAATTCTTCCGTGCCATCCAGTTTAGCAAACTACATTAGTCCTATTTCCTCTCCTGCTTTTGTCTGGTGAACACTTAGTAATTTTGGAATGATATGAATGTCTTTTACTATGAAAACAGGTGCAAAGTAATTATTCAACTCCTCTACTTTTCCTGGTTCCCAGTTATTATTTCCCCAACCTTATTCTCTAAGGGGCTTATGATCTCTTTGGTTCATAAAGGAGCTTTAGCTGGCGATCTTGATAGTGCTTGCAGGTTTGCCTATGAAGTTTATTTCCTCCTTCTTCATTTTTTTGATGGTTGGTGTGAGGCTGAGTTGAGCCAAATGATCAGCTAGGTTTCTGATTTTGGAGAAATGTAGGTGTGTGGACATTGGGTAGATCTGTCTCTTGCTTCCTGAGCTCTGCATTCAGCCCCTTTAGGATAGAATGCAAGTAATCTCACATGTTCCTAGAATTATAGAATTTGGTCAGTGCCAAAGGAGACCATTTGGACGATTCAGTTTTGTGTCAGCTCTCTGAATGAATGTCTTACTGGTGCCATTTTCCTAGCTTCGCCCCATAACTTCACATTTTTTATTGGACATTTTTCTTGCACACATCACAGGTACATATGATGAAAATTGAGTAAAGTTAATTTAATTATTTTTGATATGTAGTAAATCATATGGGAACACTTAGGGGAGTGTAATAGGAGGACATAGAAAACGGAGGGGGCAGCTGGAAGGGGAGATAGGAAATACAAAATGGCAAAGTGAACAGGCAACAGGGAGAGGGCACAAAGATTTGCAGAAGAAAAGATACAGAGGGAGAAAGGAAATGGAGAGAATTGAAGGTCCAGCAAGAGGTAGGTGAAGACTTGGCCACCAATGGTGAATCAATTAAAATGAGGGTTAGGGTTTGGCCAAAGAGGCCAGTATTAAATGGGCACAGATATCTTAGAACATTGTGGGCTGGAGGATATTACAGAAATAGGAAGGAACAAAGTCATGGAAGGATTTGAAAACAGGAATGAGAATTTATAAATGAATGTGTTCCTTAACTTGGAACCAGAGGAGGTGAGCAAGCATGTGGATATCTGATCAGATATTCAACTCAAAAGTCATATTTAAAAACTATATTTTCATGGGATGTGTATATCACTGGCAAGGCCAACATTTGTTGCCCATCCGTAACTGAGCTTGAAGTAAGTGGCTTGTTTCCCCATTTCAGAGGGCAGTTCAGAGTCAGAGTTGATGTGAGTCTGGAGTCACATGTTCCTCAGCACAGGAGATTGTCCGAGAAGGCATTAGTTTCCCCAGAGCTTGAGATGAGGGGTATCAACAGAGTTAGTGGGAGTTGTCTTTTCCCGAGAATGGGGGATTTCAAGACGAGGAGGCACATTTTTAAGGTGAGAGGAGAAAGATTTTTAAAAGGCATGGGTGGATGCAATTTCTTTTGCACAGAGGTTGGTTCATGTGTGGAATGAACTTCCTGAAGAAGTGGTGGATATGGGTACAATTAGAATGTTTAAAAGACATTTAGATAAGTACATGAATAGGAAAGTTAAAAATCTCACAACACCAGGTTATAGTCCAACAGATTTAATTGGAAACACTAGCTTTTGGAGCCCCAGTCCAACACACTTTTTATTGCTGCTCAGGTGCTGCCAAACCTGCTGAGTTTTTTCCTGCACTTTCTGTTTACGATTTGGAAAATGAATCACAAAAAGCTTGCATCCAGGTTCAGTGGGTAATAGAGAAGGCAAATGGAATATTAGCCTTTGTTTCAAAGGGAATGGTGTACAAAAGTAGGGAGGTTTATGCTAAAACTATACAAGGCATTAGCCAGACCACAACTGGAATATTGTATATTGCTTTGAGCCCCTTATCTTTGGGAGTTATACTGGGATTGGAGACAGTGTTAAAAAGATTCACTCAGCTGATACCGGGTGTGGAGGAACTGTCATATGAGGAGACGTTGAATAGTTCAGGCTGTACTTGACATAAAGAAGGATGAAAGATGGACTTATTATGAAAAATTCTCAGAGGACTTGACGGGCTAGATGTGGAAAGGTTTCTTCCTCTTGTGTGAGAGTCATAAAGTCATAGAGATGTACAGCATGGAAACAGACCCTTTGGTCCAACCCGTCCACGCTGGCCAGATATCCCAACCCAATCGAGTCCCACCTACCAGCACCCAGCCCATATTCCTTCCTATTCATATACCCATCCAAATGCGTCTTAAATGTTACAATTGTACCAGCCTCCACCACATCCTCTGGCAGCTCATTCCATACACGTACCACCCTCTGTGTGAAAAAGTTGCCCCTTAGGTCTCTTTTATATCTTTCCCCTCTCACTCTAAACCTATGTCCTCTAGTTCTGGACTCCACGACTCCCCGACTCCCCGACCCCAGGGAAAAGACTTTGTCTATTTATCCTATCCATGCCCCTCATAATTTTGTAAACCTCCATAAGGTCACCCCTCAGCCTCCGACGCTCCAGGGAAAACAGCCCCAGCCTGTTCAGGCTCTCCCTGTAGCTCAGATCCTCCAACCCTGGCAACATCCTTGTAAATCTTTTCGGAACACTTTCAAGTTTTACAACATCTTTCCGATAGGAAGGAGACCAGAATTGCACGCAATATTCCAACAGCAGCTGAACCAATGTCCTGTACAGCCGCAACATGATCTCCCAACTCCTGTACTCAATACTCTGACCAATAAAAGAAAGCATACCAAATGCCTTCTTCACTGTCCTATCTACCTGCGACTCCACTTTCAAGAAGCGAGTCAAGTCAAGTGGCAGAGGCATAATCTCAGCGGCCACACACTTAAGACAGAGGTGAAGAGCATTCTTTTTCTCTGAGGGGAGGGGATCTGTGGAATTCTTAACTACATAAGGCTGATGAGGCTGGTGTATTAAAAATGTATCTCCATTCTGAATATGATTAATCAGGGAATTCAGGGTTATGGGAAAAACGCAGAAATGTTGAATTCAGGGTTATCAGATCCACTACTATCTCCTTGAATGCTGGAGCAGACTCTGTGGGCTGAATGGTCTATTTCTACTCCTATGGTTTATAGTCTCCAACATCGACAGTATTTAACTTTTATACAGCTAATGTGGAATTGTGTTGATGGAGTGAGAGGTCTCATGAATAAATTATATTCAGAGTCAGCATAAAGGGAGTTAGAGGAGTAAATAGAGAAATAAACGAGTTCACGGTTATGGCAGGATGGAACCTGAGACGAATTTTGGCCAAAGGGAAAGGAATAAAGTAATGGAGTCAGCAAACTGGACAATCAACGTCTGACTGTCTAACAGACCATGAGTTTCTTGAGCATGTTGAACATGGAAGTGATAGAAACAAGACAGAGAGATTTAAGAAGAATTGCAGCAGAGAAAAGAGCTGGGTGTTCTCTTTGGATGCCAGTCCATTCCTAGAATAATATGTAGCTGTGGCACATGTGAGCAGAACTGAAAACACTTTGTGATCTAACATGGTCTGGCATTAAATCACTAAGCAAGTCCAGAGAAGTATCTATACAGCCGAGTGAATCAAGGGGAAATATGTAAAAAGGAACAGGGAAACATAACAGTCAGGCAAAGGAAACACAAATGGGGAGGAAAAAAGGGATATAAACATGCAAGATAAAGGGAGAATAGGACAGACATATTCAATTAGTATGTTATCCTTACCTGAATATCTTCCTGTATATTTTCCAAGGCATAAATCCGATAGATACAGTGAAACAGGATTAAACACAGGTTTCCCTGAAACAAAGGAAATGTTCTGTTAATTTATGGTAGAAAGAACCTAGTATGCAAACCATCAACAGTCATTGCTACTTGAACTTACCAATCCAAAGGAATTCATTCTTATTGAATTTGAGACCAAGGTGCCTTCCCTTCAACTTGTTCTGAATCTAATGATGTTCAGCCTCTGCTAGATCTCCAGATTTTACAGACCTTAGCTCTTTGTCCCCTTTCTCTTTCTGCAGTTTCCTGTTCCTTCCTTCAGATTTTATAAAGAATAGTGCCCATAGCTGCAACCCGTCATTTAATGACATTCAAATCTTGATAAACATGCAGGTGTTAAAACCAAAACACCCACATACATGGCCTGCAAATTCCAATAACTTAAGGTGTTGTCTCCAGTAGCAACCAAGTGCTATTCAGTTAGAGGATTCTTCTGTCAAGTGTACCATTTAGTTTCTCTTGACAGTGTTTTTGTCCTTGTAGTATTTTTCAATACATGAACATGATCTTTGCTGCCATGAATCCTCTCCAACTGTTCCTCCAATCAAATACCATACACCATATACTGTTTATCCTCCTGCATCTCTATTGTGCTGACAATTTAGATTCATTGCTCCAATTCCCAGTCAAACTCATTTTTCCAGAATGTGGTCAGGAGAAGAGTACAGCACTCAATCAGGAAAAGTCAGGAATTTGGAAGAATGGGAATTTGGTACAGGGGAGGGAGGAAATAGTGCAATGTATGTCAAAGAAGAACTAGCTCCCAAGTGCAGCAGGTGTTAGGGAAGGTGAATGGAATGTTGGTTTTATCTCAAACGGAATGGAGTATAAAAATCATGACGTCTTACTCAAACTGTGCAACGCAGTAGCTAAACCTCTCCTAGAATAGAAATACTTCAGAATAAACCTGTTGGACTGTAACTCGGTGTTGTGTGATTTTTAATTTTGTCCACCCCAGTCCAACACCAACTTGTCATAGAATATTGTGAACAGTTTTGTCCCCTTATCTAAGGAAAGATATGCTGGCATTAGAAACAGACCAGTGAGGGTTCAACAGGTTTATTCTGGGCGTGGAGGAATTTTCTTATGAGGTGAGGTTGAGTAGATTGGGCCTGGACTGATAAAAGCTTCTTGGGAGCTTGACAGTGTAGATGCTAAAAGGTTGTCTCCCCTTGTGGGACAATATAAGGGCAGAATTTCAGAGTAAGGCTTTGCTCGCTTCAAACGGTGATGAGGAATAACCTCTGTCAGTACTTGGAACTCTTTACTACATCGAGGTTTGGATGCTGTGTCGTTAGGTATATATTCAAGGCTGAATTTTTCATCAGCCAGGGAATGGAGCATTAATCGGGAGAATGCAGGAATGTGGAGTCGAGAATTCCATTCTGAAGATGGGTCACTGGACCCGAAATGTTAACTCTCTCTCTTCACAGATGCTGCCAGACTATTGAGTTTCTTCAGCTGTTTCTGCTTTTCTTTCTGATTTCGAGCATCTGCAGTTTTTAGTTCTGAACTCCAAAGAAAAATCATTCAGATCAGCCATGATCTCACTGAGTGGTGGAGTTGGCTTAATGGGCCAATTGAGCAACTTCAATTGTTGTCCGGGAGGCTTGACTGTAACACCCAAGGACATCTCTGCAGGAATTCCTCAGGGTGCTGGTCACTGCTGCTTCATCAGTGACCTTCATGCAGCCATACGGTCAGAACTTGGATGGTCACAAATGATTGCACAGTGTTCTCTTCCATTTGTGATTGCTAAAATACTGACACAGTCCGTGTTCATATGCAGTAATTCCTGGACAATCTTCTGGCTTGGGCTGATAAGTGGCAAATGACATTTTTGTGACACTAGTATCAGGTAGCTAATCATATCCATGAAGTTCAATGGCAATATCATTTCAGAATACCCGACTCTTACCAGCCTTGAGATTATCATTGACTAGAACCTGAACTGTGCCAGCCATATAAATATTGTGACTACAAGAGCACGTCAGAGGCTGGGAACTCTTAGTGAAGAACTGATTTGGCTTCACAAAGCCTAACAGCCATCTTATGGCATAGATCAGGCCTATGATGGAATGTCCCACCTTGCCTGGATGAGTATGGCTCGAACAAGGATCAAGAAGCTCATGTGACATTAGTATGGCTCCAAGAGGTTATTTTGTCTTCATTCTCTTTTTAAAAGGAGAGGTTTTAAGACAGATGTGCCAAGCTGTCTATTGTGAAATTGAATAAAGTTAACAGGTTGTGAGGCCATGGTTTTTTTTTAAAGCGGAACAACAGAAGCAGCCCGAAGGGGTGTGGTCAGTCTCTCATAGAACCAGGATTTTTAGTTTCTTTGTTTCTCAGTAGAAGTTGTTGCTGGGTCAGTTGCTGCAGTATATCTCTCCCTGTTATACTCTCTCTGAATTCTCTTGATGTTTTTCCTCCTGAGGTGCTAGAGCTGTATTGAGACAATCTATTTTATTTATTTTGCCTTTTGCCAAGGATATGCTTATGGGATGTTACTGTATTGGAATAGTTAATTCATAATTGTTACCTAATCTATTACTTTGTTAAAGCATTTCAAAGGAGTTCCAGCTCAGCCAATTCTGTTATTTTTTTCTTTTGTTGTGTTCTCAAGCATATAAATAAATTGTTTTGTACTTATCGTGGAGGAGTAATTTGACCAACTGAATTGCATCTGGAACGCAGCACCTTTATTTCTAAAATAAGAAAAAGTTAGAGTTGAGACTATGTTCTTAATATATTTAAAGGGGGTCAAGTCTGGACCATAAGAATCAACACTGTCAGCACAATACAGCATACTAGATTGGCCCTCCCTCCCTTTCAGTTTTGTCGTGTGCAATAATATGAAAGATGGTTTGTCAGCAGTTTCTCCAGAGGAATGAGAGATAAATAAAGCATGGTGGTCTGGCTTCTGAGTCCATGTTCCTTGAATTAATGGATGTAGGTTTGCTCACTGAGCTGGAAGGTTCATTTCCAGACGGTTCATCACCCTACGAGGTAACATCTTCAGTGGGCCTCTGGGCGAAGCACTGCTGATGATTCCTGCTTTCTATTTTTATTTTCAGGTTTCTTTGGGTTGATGATGTAATTTCCTGTGTGATGTCATTCCCAGATGTCATTTCCTGTGTGATGTCATTTCCGGTTCTTTTTCTCAGGGGTGGCAGATGGCGTCTAACTTGATGTGTTTGTTGATAGAGTTCCATTTGGAATGCCATGCTTCTAGGAATTCTCGTGCATGTCTCTGTTTGGCTTCGCCTAGGGTGGATGTGTTTTCCCAGTCGAAGTCAGGAATTCCAAGAAGCCTGGCATTTCAACCAGAACTCCATCAACAAACACATCAAGTTAGACCCTATCTGCCACCCCCTGAGAAAAAGAACTACAAATGACATCCCCACAGGAAATGACATCACCAACCCAAAAATACACAAACATATAAACAGAAAGCAGGAATAATCAGCAATGCTTCACTGGAGGCCCACTGAAGATGTTACCTAGTAAAGTGACAAAACGTCTGGAAATTCCAGCTCAGCAAGCAAACCTACATCCAGTACCTCAAACCGAGCTGCAAATCTTCTCAAAACTCCTTGAATTAATGTTTTCTGAAGGGAAATGTACTTAATACTTGAGTAGCTCAAGCTATAGAGTGGAAGGATAGCCAGAATATGGACCAGAGCACCTTGGATCAGGAGCGTGCCCAAAATGGAGGAGAAGAGCTTGTTGTGGTAGTGATTGACGATGGAATAATTATGCGGATAGATCACGTCTTTGTAAGCAGTATCGAGAGTCCCACATGGTATGTTGTTATCCTGATGCCAGGAGCAGGGATACCTGCAATCAGTTTGAAAGGATAATGGAGTTAGACTTGGAGGATTCTTGTTGAGAGCAGAAACATAGGGAGGTATAGCGATGAGGCAGGAAGGAGTCCTGTTTGAAGAGCATTTTAACTTGAGCTAAATTATGGAACAGATCTTCAAAGTTTATAATCTCTGGATTTTTACTGAAGCAATATGCAAATTGGCATCAGAATAAACATTAGTTTTATCTGACTGAAAGACAGGTACAGGGAAGAAGGATTCTGTTCCCTGGGACACTGGCATCAGTGTGGGACATGAAGGAAGTATTGGGATAGGCTTCATCTGAACCAGGTCGGGTCCACGGTCCTATCAGAAAGAATAAACAGTGAAGTCACAAGGACTTTAACTGGCAAGTAGATCATCAAATGGAAGGATAATGTAAATAAGTATTTAAAGCAAACAGAAAGAAAGACTGCATGGAATCGTCCAGAAATTGTTATTTTAGCACTGCAGGAAAAGCAAGAAGCAACCGATGTAACAGAAACAGGTAAGAGGAAGATGCTGATGCAGTAATCAGTGGAACTCAGAGTGTCAGGTGAACAGCAGATCCTGATACAAGCAGTCACAACATCTAGAGTAACAGGCGAGTGGAGGACTCTGAGATAGACAGGCAACAGCACCTAGAGGAGAAGGTGAGAGGTGGACTTCATGCTGGCAATTGGATGGTAGGAGGATCCACATTTTTTTTGTACAAATCTAGTTTTATTTTTAGTTGATGTCTGACTGAAACCTATGTACGCTAATGATGAAGCGTGGAGAGGGGCAAGGAGTAATTGATAGGTGGAGATGGAGACCAGAGGAGAGAAAAACAAGTGGGCAGACTAAGGAATGGGTAAATGTCAGCCTGAGAGAATGAATAGCTGCTCCTGGGGACTGTTAATGGCTGAAAATGGGTGCATTGTGGTAGCAGCCTTTGTGACGACCAGGTTTGGTGCATGGGGGTTGGGTTGAAGTCATGGGAGAAGGTGCTCAGGCCCTAAAATTATTAAAAGTGATATTGAGTCCACAAGGTTGCATGATTCCCAAGTGAAAAATTCAGTGTTCTGGTTTTCACCGAGCTTCCCTGGGGCACTGTAGAAAGCCCAAGACAGAGATGTTGGTCAGGTAATATGATGCTGTGCTGTGTTGAAATGGCCAATTAGATTGATGGAAGTGGAGGCAACTTGCTGCTTCACTTGGAAGGTATGTCGAGGATCTTCGATACTGAGGAGAGAGAAAGTAAATAGGCAAGTATTAAATATTCTGCGATGGCATAGGAAGGTGCCCTTGAGATGTGGGGAGAATGATCCCTGCGGAAAGCTGATAAGAAAGGAGAGGGAAATATGTGTCTGATGGTGACTTCTTGGAGGACTTGGTGGAAATGGCAGCTAATGATCCTCTGGATGTGAATGTTGGTGGAATGGCAGGTGGGAACAAGGGAAACCCTATCGTTTTTGTGGGAGGGAAGAAAGGAGGTGAGGGCTCATGCCGGGTAATAATATTCTCCTGTGCAAGTTGGAACATTCTACAATAAATGCACTGCTTATTTCTAACACAGAATTAACATGTGCCAAATATGGGTAACAGACTGCAGTAGAGCATCTCAGAGTGCACATCAAGACCAATCAAGTTGCAATCAAGACCAATTCCACAAGTTTCCTAGCCATCCGTCCGGACATTAAGAAACTTTGATCATGAAATTTCATTCAGCTTTACAAGGATCACGGTTCTTCACATTTGCTGATTGGACTTTGAAATCCTCCCTGAAGAACTGTTCATGCATGATCTGCCTCAATGTCAGCTCCCTATCTGGTCAATCAGTATCCTTTCATGTATCCCTGTTCCCTGGATTTTGAAAGTGCACTCCAGTACTCATCTACCAACATAACACCAGCTCTTCAAAGGTTGCTAGCCCCATCAGCCATGGACTTTTCACAAAACTCCTATCTTGCTCAGTTGCACCAAGCTCATACTGCTTGTGAGGTTTTCAATCCAACTCTCAGCTGCACTGAGGTATTAATGCTAGCAGGCCTTTTCCTAGACTTTCTCGGGTTTTCCCAACACAAAGCCAATGATTTTTTCATTTTCTTAGTTTTCTATAAATCTTCAATACTTAGTTACCTGTTAATTCCAGGAACTGTCTATTAATTCTTCGAACTTCTTCCTGAGTTCTAACAGCACAGAACCATCAACTACTCTTAATTCCTCACCACTCCTCACACAGAATCTGTGCAGTTCAGCTGCCTACCCAGCAGATAACTGAAGCTCATCTATGGTGGGTCTGCTTCTATCTCTTTTACACCTAATATATTATGAATGCCTTAACTTTTGCATGATGTGGAGATTGAAAAGTGTGGCAATGGAAAAGCACAGCAGATGAGGCAGCATCTGAGGAGGAGGAAAGTTGACATTTTGGGCATAAGCCTTTCATCAGGAGTGTGGGGGGATATGAGTGGCGAAACGGAACTGAGAAATAAATTGGAGGATGGGGCTGGGGCTGGGAAGGCGATAGATGGATGCAGGTGGGAGGTGATTATGATAGATTGGTGGGGAGTGGGGAGTGGATAGGTGGGAAAGAAGAAGGAAAGGTCAGGAGGGCAGTACCAAGTTGGCAGTTTGGATCTGGGATGAGATTTGGAAACTAGTGAAGTCAATGTTGATGCCATGTGGTTTAAGGGTCCCAAGGCAGAAGATGAGGCGTTCTTTCTCCAGTTGTTGGGTGGATTGGAATTGGCGGTGGAAGAGGCTCACAGCTTGCATGTCCTTGGTGGAGTGGGAGGGGTAATTGAAGTGGTCAGCCACAGGGCTGTGGAGTTGTTAGGTGTGTCCTGGAGATGTTCCCTGAAATGCACCATGATTTGGCATTCTGTCTCCCCGAAGTGGAGGAAACCACATTGGCAGCAACGGACACAGTAGATGAAGTTGGTGAATATATAGGAAAATCTCTGTCGGATGTGAAAAGATCCTTTGAGACCTTGGATTGTGGTGAGGTGGGGTGGTGTAGGTGCAGGTATTTTGCCTTCCCAGCTACTTTCGCTCCCCCCCCCCCACAAGCCCCACCCTCCTATTTATCTCTCAGTGCACACATCTCCATCAAGGACAGCCCCCTCAGTAACTTACTCTACTACAAGCCCATGGATAACCTCACAATGCTGCACTTCTCAATCTTCCACCCTGAATATATTTTAAAAAGCCTTCCTCTACAGACAAGCCGTATGCATACACAGGATCTATTCAGATGAGGAGGAACACGATGGACACCTGAAGGTCTTGAGGGATGCCCTCATAAAAATGGGATATGATGCTCACCTCACGATTGCCAGTTCCAACATGCGAAAAACCATATTGACCTTCTCAGAAGACACACATGGGAAATGACTGGTACGATACCGTTCATTGTCCAATACTTCCTGTGAATGGAGAGACTGCACCATGTTCTTCACAGCCCGCAATACATCATAGATGATGAGCCTGGACCAAAAGATTTATTTGCATGCTATACATCTCTGTGACTCTTTGACTCGATGCCTCCACGTCTTGCCTTTAAACAACTGCTAAATCTTCAACAGACAGGGCAGCCTCTGTAAATCATGTCAGAGCATTGACATGGATACTACCATTTCAGATTTGGACCATGTGCACAGCAGACCATGTACTCACGTGACTCAGCCAACATTGTATATCTCATATGCTTCAAGCAAGGATACCCCGAAGCATGGTGTATTGGCAAAACCATGCAGATGTACTACAATGGATGAATGGACACAGCACAACAAATGCCAGACAGGAATATTCCCTCCCAGTGGGGAGCATTTCAGCGAGCCAGGACTTTCTGCCTCCGATCTTCAGGGCAAATCCTCCAAGGCAGACGTTAAGGTATGCAACAATGCATAATCGCTGAGCAGAGGCTGAAAACTAAGTTCTATACCACTGAGGACAGTATCAACCCTGATCTTGGGTTCATATCACAGGGCAGGTAACCTCTTGACACTATATACTCTGTCTGTCTGTCTCTCTCTCTCTCTCTCTCTCTCACACACTCACACACACACACACACTCACTCACTCATTCTCACACACCTCTCCTTTCTCTCTCATGCACATACACACCATACACATCCACACACATGTGCACATATAAATCTGTGAGGTGAATTTGCATTTGCAGATGCATTCTATTTTGTTCAAAAAGCAAACAATTCGCAGACAGGCAGTCAATGTGCCATTTTATAATCTCCTACTTTGGAAATAAAAGATACAGATAGACTCCAAACAAGACCTCATGCTTAAAATACATTATCTGCCTGGAGTTATCTCGGAGCAGTGATTTGAAAGAAAGTCTGGAATTTGCATATTAATCAATTTAAATCTGCATATCCATTCAAACTGATTAAAGATTTAAGAAACGTTTTAGGTGTGTTCAGTTAGTTTGCATGAGTTGTATGACCCTTTGACCTTTTCCTTATAAATTCTGTGTCCAAAGTCTTCATCTCTCACTAACACCTGATGAAGGAGCAATGTTTTCAAAGCTCGTGTTTTCAAATAAACCAGTTTCAAATAATCTGGTGTTGTGATCTTTGACTTTGTTTTCAGCAGTCAGGAGCAGAAACTGTAGCCTCTGGCATTTGTTTTCTACCCAGCACTTAGTGTTGCATTCAGGGAGGCCAAACTTCAAACCAAATGAATTCACACCTAGCTCCAAGGCTGAGGGGCACTCTAACTTTCACTTTGAGTAGCTCGTCTCAGTATTCTATTTTTCACATCTGATGTTCACACTTGGTATCTGTTGATTAATTGTGTGAATGTGTGAACCTGCATTATATGGTGCTAGGGCTCTGGGCAATCGACTTTAATTTACCACCTCGCAAGCCAACAGTAGCAGGAAACCACAGGCACCATTGCACTAATTTTAAGCATGTAGCCCGGTTACATCCATTCTCAACATGTGAACAGCTATCAAAGACAAAAATAACTTTTAACTGTTGGTTATTTCAGACTGACTATTTCAACATTGTATGGGATTTATCAACATTTTATGCTCAACGAGGTAGTGGATAATAGAGGATTCAGTCGCGCAAATCAACATCACATTTTCCTAATTCAGATTAAAGCTGTTTGTCAAGCGTTCTCAGTCAGATGAGACAAAACATGGTTAAGTATAGAATAAAACGCTTCTATATTCTATCAAACACACTATATCATTGACTAGATATAGTGCAAAGCTGTTTATCATGGATCTCAAATGCAAAATGGTTTAAATATAGATCACTTGCAGTCTGCACAGGGCAATGACAATAACGAGACCAGGGAAGTGCAACATCTGCCCTTTGCTTTAATTTATCTGTAAGATACGACAATTGCAATTACAGACTAAGTTGGGAGAGCTGATTAAAAAGCAACTTCCAGCACAAACTGGCTACAGAACAGCACAGGAACGGGAGTATTCTCAGGAACTTTATAAACTAGGTTTTCCATAATTAGGAAAAAATTATGATTCTTCAAAATCGTGTCTCTTTGCTTCTTGATGAAAATGTGTACTCAGTGTCATACAAATCCTTGTTTTATACACGATTCCCATGTCACCTCTGTGCCATATTGTTTAAGACTGCTTTTCTGTCTATCTGATTGGTTAGGGGAGAAAGTGAGGACTGCAGATGCTGGAGATCAGAGCTGAAAATGTGTTGCTGGAAAAGTGCAGCAGGTCAGGCAGCATCCAAGGAACAGGAGAATCGACGTTTCGGGCATAAGCCCTTCTTCAGGAATGAGGAAAGTGTGCCCAGCAGGCTAAGATAAAAGGTAGGGAGGAACGCCCCTCCCACAAGTCCCTCCTCCCTACCTTTTATCTTAGCCAGCTGGGCACACTTTCCTCATTCCTGAAGAAGGGCTTATGCCCGAAACGTCAATTCTCCTGTTCCTTGGATGCTGCCTGACCTGCTGCGCTTTTACAGCAACACATTTTCATATCTGATTGGTTAGTCAGACTTAACTGTATTTGCATGATGGAACCATGAGTTAAGTTTAGGTCATTGCCATTGTTATGTAGGGGATCCAAATAGAGTTAGTGCTTCTTTGCTGTTTATTATCAAAAGTGACCATTTAATGATATTGATATGTGTTTGTCTCATTCCGCAATTATTTGACCAGTCCTTATTAGTTCAAAATCTTAAGTCTCACTAAGCTTATCCACATTTTAGTGACTTTCCAACAGAGGATAGTTACATGATGTGAGTTAGTCCTTTACATTTCTTCTTAACATGTCATGACTTCCACAGAATTCTAACTTTCAATTGGTAATCCAAGATGGAAGAAAGTGTGGCTGTCAGAGCTGCTCCTATAGGTACAAAGTCAGCCTGGAGCAGTGTTTTTTAGAGCAGTAAGGTGGTGCTATTTTCTGGGTGTGTAGATTGTTAAGGTGCAAAGTGATATGCTCTTCCTATTGAATAGAATAAAAGAACAACAAAGAACAAAGAAAATTACAGCACAGGAACAGGCCCTTCAGCCCTCCAGGCCTGCATTGATCCAGATTCTCTACTTTCTAAGGGTCTGTATCCCTTTGCTCCTTGCCCATTCATTTATTTGTTAGATACATCTTAAATGATGCTATTGTGCCTGCCTCGACCACCTCCACTGGCAACACATTCCAGGCACCCACCACTCTCTACGTAAAGAACTTTCCACGCATATCTCCCCTAAACATTTCCCCTCTCACTTTGAACTCGTGACCCCTAGTAATTGAGTCCCCCACTCTCAGTAAAAAGCTTCTTTCCATCCAGCCTGTACAACTTCTCATGATTTTGTAGACCTCAATCAGGTCCCCTCTCAAACTCCGTCTTTCTAATGAAAATAATCCTAATCTACTCAAGCTCTCTTCATAGCTAGCACCCTCCAAACCAGGCAATATCCTAGTGAGCCTACTCTGCACCCGCTCCAAAGCATCCACATCCTTTTGGTAAAGTAGTGACCATAAATGTATGCAGTATTCCAAATGTGGCCAAACCAAAGTCTTATACAACTGTAACATGACCTGCCAACTCGTGTACTCAATACCCTGTCCGATGAAGGAAAGCCTGCTGTGTGACTTCTTGACCACTCTATTGACCTGTGATGCCACCTTCAGGGAACAATGGATCTGAACACCCACATCTCTCTGTACATCAATTTTTCCCAGGACTTTTCTATTTGCTGCATAGTTCACTCTTGAATTAGATCTTCCAAAACGTATCACGCCACGTTTGCCCAGAAGTGAACTTCATCTGCCAGTTCTCTGCCCAACTCTCCAATCTATCTATATTCTGCTGTATTCTCTGACAGCCCCTTCAATATCTGCTACTCCACCAATCTTAGTGTCATCTGCAAACATGCTAATCAGACCACCTGTACCTTCCTCTAAATCATTTATATATATCACAAAAAACATGGTCCCAGTATAGATCCCTGTAGAACACTGGTCACAGATTTCCATTTTGTGAAACTCCCTTCCACTACTATTCTCTGTCTCCTGCTGCTCAGCCAGTTGTTTACCATCTAGCTAGTACACCCTGGACCCCATGTGATTTTCCCTTCTCGATCAGCCTACCATGGGGAACCTTATCAAATGCCTTACTGAAGTCCATGTATGTGACATCTACTGCCCTACCCTCATCAATCAACTTTGTCACTTCTTCAAAAAATTCTATGAAGCTGGTAAGACATAAACGTCCCTGTACAAAACCATGTTGCCTGTCACTGATAAGCTCATAGATCCTAATCCTCACTATTTTCTCCAGCAGCTTCCCTACCCCTGAAGTCAGACTCACCGGTCAATAGTTACTTGGATTATCCCTTCTACCTTTCTTAGACAAGGGGACAACACGAGCAATTCTCCAGAGCTCCGGGACCTCACCCGTGTTTAAGGATGTGCAAAGATATCTGTTAAGGCCCCAACTGTTTCCTCTCTCATGTCCCTCTAACCTGGGATAGATCCCATCTGGACCTGGGGTCTTGTTCACCTTAATGCCTTTTAGAATACCCAATACTTCCTTTCCTCCTTGTGCTGACTTGACCTGGAGTAATCAAACATCTATCCCTAACCTCAACATTCTTCATGTCTCTCTCCTCGGTGAATACCCATGCAAAGTACTCATTAAGAATCTCACCCATTTTCTCTGACTCCATGCATAACTTTCCTCCTTTGTCCTTGAGTGGGCCAACCCTTTCTGTAGTTACCCTCTTGCTCCTTAAATGTGAATAAAAGGCTTTGGGACTTTCCTTAACCCTGTTTGCTAAAGATATCTCTTTACCCCTTTTCACCCTCTTAATTCCTCATTTCAGATTGGTCCTCCATTCCCGATATTCTTCCAAAGCTTTGTCTGTCTTCAGTTGCCTCGACCATATGTATGCTTCCTTTTTCCTCTTACCTAGTCTCACAATTTCACCTGTTAACCATGGTTCCATAATCTTGCCATTTCTATCCTTCATTTTCACAGGAAGATGTCTGTCCTGCGCTCGAATCAACCTCTCTTTAAAAGCGTTCCACATATCAAATGTGGTTTACCTTCAAACAAATGTTCTTAACCTACATTCCCCAGCTCCTGTAAAATTTTGCTGCAGTTGGCATTCCCCAATTTAGCACTCTTCCTTTCGGATCACTCTCATCTTCGTCCATGAATATTCCAAAAATTATGGAATTGTGATCACTATTCCCACTGTAGTCCCCTACTGAAACTTCAACCACCTGGCCGGGCTCATTCCCCAGCACCAGGTCCAGTATGGCCCCTTCCCGAGTTAGACTATTTATATACTGCTCTCGAAAACTCTCTTGGTTGCTCCTTACAAAGTCTGCTCCAAATAGACCTCTAACTCTAAGTGAATCCCAGTCAATGTTGGGAAAATTAAAATCTCCTACCACCACCACCTTGTTACTCCTACATCTTTCCGTAATCTGTTTACATATTTGTACCTCTATCTCATGCTCACTGTTGGGATATGGGAGATTAGGGAGAATTTCCATGTTACTGATGATTATGTCTGTAGGAAGTATGTTTGGTTACAAATCCAATCAGATGACATGGATCAGTTACGGTGACAGTTAGAGGCAATGGGGAGTTTACAGGAGCTAGGGGGTGTGATGGATGGCAGTTATAGGAAATTAGAAAAACTGCAGATGCAGTCAGATAGTACTGAGTCTCCTGTGGCTATCCCCATCTCAAACAAGTACGCTGTTTTGGAAAGTTTAGGGGGTGATGGACTCTCAAGGGAACGTAGCACGAACAGCCATGTTTCTGGTACCGAGGCTGGCTCTGACATAACGAAGGGTACGTCAGGTTCCAACCGATCGGTTGTGATCTGGGAACCTTTAGTCAGATGCACAGACAGATGTTTCTGCATGTGACAGTGAGAAATCAGAATGGCGTGTTACCTCCCTGGTGCCAGTATCAAGTGCAGGAGAGAGTGCAGAATATTCTCGAAGGGGAGTGGGACCAGCGGGTGGTTGTTGTACACATTGGAAATAACAACAGAGGAAGGCAAAGGATGAGATTCTGAAGGGAGAATATAGAAAGTTCGACAGGAATTTAAAAAGGAGGTCCTCGAGGGTAGTAGTATCTGGATTACTCCCGATGCTACAAGCTATTGAGGGTAGAAATAGGAGGATAGAGCAGATGAATGCATGGCTGAGGAGCTGGTGCAGGGGAGAAGGATTTACATTTTTGGATGATTGGAACCTCTTCTGGGGTAGAAGTGACCTGAATTGGAAGGGGACTAAATACTGTCAGGGAGATGTGCTGGAGCTGCTTGGGAGGATTTAAATAAGTAAGGTGGTGGGGTGGGACCCAGGGAGATAGTGAGGAAAGAGATCAGTCTGAGATTGGTACAGTTGGGACAAGGAGCAAGTCAATAGTCAGGACAGGTGGGAACAAAGCAGAGAACAAGGTAGGACTGATAAATTAAATTGCATTTATTTCAATGCAAGAGGCCTAACAGGGAAGGCGGATGAACTCAGGGTATGGTTAGGAACATGGGACTGGTATTTCATGGCAATTGCAGAGATGTGGTTCAGGGATGGACAGGACTGGCAGCTTAATGTTTCAGGATACAAATGTTATAGGAAGGATAGAAAGGGAGGCAACAGAAGAGGGGGAGTGCAGTTTTTGACATCACAGCAGTATTTTGGTAGGAAATTTCTGGGAATCTATCCAGGGAAGTTATTTGGGTGGAAGTGAGAAATAGGAAAGAGATGATCTTGTTTTTGGGATTGTACTATAGACTTTCCCAGTAGTCAGCGTGAAATTGAGAAGCAAATTTCAAAAGAGATCTCAGTTACCTGTAAGAATTCTTTGAGGAAGTAGCGAGCAGGTTAAACCAAGGAGAGGCAATGGATGTTTTCTGTCTGGATTTCAAGAAGGCCTTTGACAAGGTGCCACACAGGAGGCTACTGAGTAAGCCCATGGTGTTAGAGGCAAGGTGCTAGCATGGACAGAAGCTTGGCTGTCTGGCAGAAAGTAGAGAGTGGGGATTAAAAAATCCATGTTCCGCAAGGTTCAGTGTTGGGACCACAGCTTTTCACCCTATACATTAATAGTCCAGAAGAAGGAACTGAGGGCATTTCTGGCTAAGATTGCAGATGCTACAAAGATAGGTAGAGGGACAGGTAGCTTTGGGGAGTTGGCGAGGCTGCAGAAGGATTTGGAGGAGTTTGGAGAATGAGCAAAAAATGGCAGATGGTGTACAACGTGGGAAAGTGTGAGGTCATGTACTTTGGGAGGAAGAATAGAGGCATGGACTATTTTCTAAATGGGGAGAAAAATTCAGAAGTCTGAAGTGCAAAGAAACTAAAGAGATGCTGCCTGAACTGCTGTGCTCTTCCAGCACCACTAATCCAGAATCTGGTTTCCAGCATCTGCAGTCATTGTTTTTACCTAAAGAAACTAAAGAGTTCTAGTTCAGGATTCTCTCGAGGCAAACTTGCAGGTTGAATCCGTAGCTAAGAAGGCAAATGCAGTGTTGGCATTTATTTTGAGAGTACTTGAATATAAAAGCAGGGATGTATTTCTCAGGCTGTATAATGCTCTGGTCAGACCACATTTGGAGTATTGTGCACAGATTTGCGCCCCATACCTCAGGAAGGATGTACTGTCCCTGGCGCATGTTCAGAGGAGGTTCACGAGAATGGTCCCAGGAATGAAAAGCTTAACATATGAGGAACATTTGAGGACTCTGGGTTTTTACTCAGTGGAGTTTAGAACGATGAAGGGGATCTAATTGAAACTTACAGAATACTGAATGACCTGGACAGGGTAGAAGTTGGAAAGTTGTTTCCATTGGTAGGAGAGACTAGGACCTGAGTGCATAGCCTTAGAGTAAAGGGAAGACCTTTGTGGGCGGCACGGTGGCACAGTGGTTAGCACTGCTGCCTCACAGCGCCAGAGACCTGGGTTCAATTCCCGCCTCAGGCAACTGACTGTGTGGAATTTGCACATTCTCCCCGTGTCTGCGTCGGTTTCCTCTGGGTGCTCTGGTTTCCTCCCACAGTCCAAAAATGTGCAGGTCAGGTGAATTGGCCATGCTAAATCCATAGTGTTAGGTGAAGAGGTAAATGTAGGGGAATGGGTCTGGGTGGATTGCGTTTCGGCGGGTCGGTGTGGACTTGTTGGGCCGAAGGGCCTGTTTCCACACTAAGTAATCTAATCTAATCTTTTAGAATAGAGATAAGGGGAATTTGTTTCAGCCAGAGAGTGGTGAATCTGTGGAATTCATTGCCACTGAAGGCTATGGAGGCCAGGTCATTGAATATATTTAAGATCAAGATAGATAGGTTCTTGAGTATCAAGGGGATCAAGGGTTATGGGGAGGATGGGGTTGAGAAACTTATCAGCCATGATTGAATGGCGGAGCAGACTCAATGGGCTGAATGGTGTAATTTCTGCTCCTATGTCTTATGGTAATATAATAAGGGGTTATAGTAGGGGATTTTAACTTTCTAAAGATAAACTGGGATTGCAATAATGCAAAGGGTTTAGGTGAAGAGGAATTTGTGTGTGTACAAGAAAATTTTCTTGTACCTACTAGGGAAGATGCAAAGCTTGACTGATGCTTGAGAAATAAGGCAAGGCAAGTGACCAAGGTGTCAGTGGGAGAGCACTTTGGGGCCAGCAACCATAATTCTGTTCATTTGAAAGTAGTGATGGAAAAGGATAGATCGCATCTAAACGTTAAAGTTCTAAATTGGTGAAGGACCAATTTTGACATTATTTGGCAAGTACTTTCAAAAGCTGATTGGGGCAGATGTTCACAGGGAAAGGGATGGCTGGAAAATGGGAAGCCTTCAGAAGTGAGAGAATGAGGGTCCAGAAACAGTATATACCTGTTTGGGTGAAAGGCAAGGCTGCTAGGTATAGGGAATGCTGGATGATGCGAGAAATTGGGATTCTGATCAAGAAAAAGAAGGAAGCATATGTCAGATATAGACAGCAGAGATCAAGTGATTTTTTAGAAGAGTATAAATGCAGTAGGAGTATACTTAAGAGAAAAATCAGGAGGGCAAAAAGGGGACATGAGATAGCTTTGGCAAACAGGGCTAAGGAGAATCCCAAGGGATTTTATAAATATGTTAAGGACAAAAGGCAATTTGGGACAGAATAGGGCCCCTCAAAGATTAGCAAGGCATCCTATGTGTGGAACCACAGGAGATAGGGGAGATACCAAATGAGTATTTTGCATCAGTGTTTATTATGGAGAAGGATATGGGAGATACAGAATGTGGGGAAATAGATGGCGATATCTTGAAAAATTGTCCAGATTACAGAGGAGGAGATGCTGAATGTCTTAAAATGCATGAAGGTGGATAAATCCCCAGGACCTGAGGGGTGTACCCTGGAAATCTGTGGGAAGCCAGGGAAGAAATTGCTGTGCTCCTTGCTGAGATATTTGTGTCATCGATAATCACAGGTGAGGCGCTGGTAGACTGGAGGTAGGCTAACATGGTGCCACTATTTAAGAAAGGTGGTAAGGAAAGCCAGAAAACCATAGACCGATGAGCATGACATCAGTGGTGGGCAAGTGTTGGAGGAACTCCTGAGGGACAGGATTTATATGTGTTTGGAAAGGCAAGGACTGATTAGAGATAGTCAGCTTTGTGCTTGGAAAATTATGTCTCACTAACTTGATTGAGTTTTTGGAAGGCGTAACAAAGGAATTTGATGAGGGCAGAGCGGTGGACATGAGACCTTGGAGTCAAGAGTGTGTTGCTGAGAAAGCACAGCAGGTCAGGCAGCATCCGATGAATAGGAGAATCGATGTTTCGGCATAAGCACTTCATCAGGAATACCTAATAAAGGGCTTATATCCGAATCATCGATTCTGCTGTGGATGCTGCCCTACCCGCTGTGCTTTTCCAGCACCACACTCTTGACTCTGATCTCCAGCATCTGTAGTTCTCACTTTCTTCTATGCTACCTGGGAGTGCAGGTTCGTAGTTTCTTGAAAGTGGAGTTGCAGGTAGATAGGATAGTGAATAAGATGCTTAGTGTGCTTTCGTTTAATTTTCAGAGCATCAAATATAGATTTTGGGAGGTCATATTGTGGCTGTAGAGGATATTGGTTAGGCCACTTTTGGAATATTGTGTGAAATTCTGGTCTCCCTCCTATCCGAAGGATGTTGTGAAAGTTGAATGGGTTCAGAAAAGATTTACAAGATATTGCTAGGTTTGGAAGCTTTGTGCTGTAGCGAGAGGCTGAATAGGCTGGGGCTGTTTTCCCTGGAGTGTCGGAGGCTGAGGGGTGACCTTATAGAGATTTATAAAATCATGAGGGGCATGGATAGGGTAAATCAACAAGGTTTTTTCTCTGGGTTGGTGGAGTCCAGAACTAGAGGATGTAGGTTTAAGGCGAGAGGGGAAAGATTTAAAAGAGGCCTCGGGCAACTTTTTTTTATGCAAAGGGTGGTGCGTATATGGAATGAACTGCCAGAGGGAGTGGTGAAAGCTGGTACAATTAATCCATCTAAAAGACATCTGGACGGGTATATGAATATGAAGGGTTTAAAGGGCCAAGTGCTGGTAAATGAGACCAGATTAATTTATGATATCAGGTCGGCATGGATGAGTTGGACTGAGGGGTCTGTGTCCATGCTGTGTATCTCAGTGACTGTATGACTGATCTATCATATGTTTGTAGTTAGTTTCCGAAAATTATAATTTTAATCACTGCATAAATGGACATGGTATTTAATTCTAACAGTACTACAATGAAATAAGTGCAATCATACAGAAGTATTTAGGATGAGAGCCAGTATAGGTTAGTTCGTGAACAGAATTGTAAACAAGATTTGGTGTGGATATGTATGCGGATAGAAGAATATGTAGGAGCTCAGGTTAAGGGAGTGCAAGATGGGATGCTGACCTGGGGACTCTTAGAATAATCAAGTTTCATGTAGTGAAAGCATGGATGACGGTTTCAGCAGGTGAGCTGAAGCTTAACCTGAGATGGACAATGTCACCATTGTGGAGGTAAGGATGATTGAGACAATTATTTTGTCAGAGGCTTAGCTCAGGGAAAGAAAAGGTGGCAAATGTTCAAACTCACTGGGTCAGTGTTATACAATTGCATAGGAGAGGAACAGAGTCCTTGATTGGGAACAGAAATAATGGTTTCTGAATATTTAATTGGAGGAAGATCTGCTTATCTAGTGCTGGATGACAGGCAAGCAGCTTGATAAAATCGAGGCAAGGACTGAGATGAAAATGTTCTTGTACTGTCCAGTAACAGACAGAAAAAAGCCACTTTACTTGGAATAAACTTTGTGTTGGAAATAGGAACACCAAATTTCTTGGCACTCTTTATGTAAAAGTCTTTCACAGACTTGCCATGCTTCTGTTAAGTATTGCTTGTATTTTCTTGCAATTTATTTTCATTGCAAATTCTTGTGCTTGTGTAATAAAAACTGCCTGTGCAAATGTGTTCATTTGCGTAGCTAAACTCTCCACCAGCTAAGCATGATGTTATAGCACTTTAGTTTTACAGTTCTTAGCACCTCAGTCTGTGGTGCAGAGAAATTGCCTAAATCTGCTTCAGAGTTTTGATACTTAATGATATGAGTAATAATGCTATGACATTGTACTGTTTAATAAGAACAAAATGCATAACTTTAAAATGAGAACTGAGTTGCATCAGAAAGCTTTGACCTGTACTTTGTCTTGACTGAAGATCTGCAATAATATTATTAAAAATCATTTCCATCCTCTACATATTGGTCATGCTCTCATTGAACATTTAGTTCTGGTAAAATTTGGAATCAGAATTCTATGTCAAAATGGTTGCCACAATTTAAATTCCTACATTATAACAGTGTCTAAACTTTTCAAAATACTTCATTGCTTGTAAATCTTTTTGGATTGTCCTGAGGCTGCTCAAGAGGGTTGACACCATCCAGGACAAAGCGAGCCACTTGTTTGTCACCACGTCCTTCATCTTCAACATTCACTCCCTGCACCACTGTACCATCTGCAAATTGCAGTTCGACAAATTAGCAAGAGTCCTTATGCAGCACTTTCCAGTCTCATGACCTGTACTACCTAGAGGTCAAAGGTAGCAGATATATTGGAACATCACCATCTCCAAGTTCCCCTCCAAGTCTCCCATCACCCAGAACTGGAACAATATCGTTGTTCCTTCTTATCACTGAGTCAAAATCCTGGACTCCCTCCTAACAGCATTGTGTCTGCACCCACACCTAAGGACAGACACGTTTCAAGAAGATAGCTCCCCACCATCACCTTGAGGGCAATTGGGTGGGCAGTAAATGCTGACCTAGACAGCAACACCTTCATCTGTGAATAGATGATCAAAAACATATTCTGAGGAAATATTTCTTCATTTGAAATAAGATATACACAGAACAGAATGATTGTATATGATAATCAGAGGAGACAATGGCGAGTGTTGTATGTACATCTGCAAACCACCTCTGCAGATCATTGTCATAAATATTTAAGACTACCATGTAGTTGTAGCTTCAATGTAGGGAGTGCAGTGGCCAACTTAAATATAGAAATATCTTACAAGCAGCATAATGATAATGACCTGTACTACATAGAAGTTTATTATCATTATTTATTTTAAGAGTATTGGTTGAGAAATATTTTTAGTTTCATGATTCCCCTGTTCCTTGTCAATAGTGCTGTGTTGTCTTTTGTATCCATTTGAGAGGGCATTTCCGGCCTCAGAATAAAGGACCAAACATTGTGGGGCTGGTATTTACATAATGCCCTCATTGTTGAAGGGTATTATTTGCGGTTGTGTAAGATATACCTATGTTTTATCAACAATTTACATTTTTATTTGAAATGTTTATTTATTAATTTGTGTTGATTGTGAGTGATGTTAAAGTAAATGCTACAGAAGGTGGAAACTTATTGCAATTTCTACATTTCAGTGACTTAGTAAATCTGATTATAGTTGGTTTACGGTTCTCCAACAGGGATTGTAATACAATTCCATCTTTCTGTTTAAAAGCTGTGTTATATCTTTTTTTTAGAATAAATAAAGTGATAAAAATACAACATTAGCGGGTACTAAACAAGACTTGAAATAGAAAGTTAGGATATGTTTGGGTATAATCTGTCACTGCAAAGTTGTTGTTTTGCATTTTGTTTCAGCTTTTACTGTACAATGATGAACTTACCATTATTTATCTTTTAAACAGGAGGGCTTGATCTGATCCTGATGCCTGGCCTGGGATTTGACAAATTTGGGAACAGATTGGGCAGAGGGAAGGGTTATTATGATACTTACCTGGAACGTTGCTGGCAGCACCCAAAGGGCAGACCCTACACCATTGCCCTGGCCTTCAAGGAGCAGATCTGTGACCATGTCCCAGTGGTTGAAACTGATAAGCAAATTGATGAGGTATTGTATGACTCCTCATAGTTGTGTTCATAAAAAGTGCAGAGGAGCGGAGCTGGCATTCATTCTAAATATCACACAGCAATTGATCATGTAAAAGAAGAGAATCAGTATCATCTGCATATGAAGAGTAAAATGATTTATATTTTAAAAGACTGATTTTTTTCTGATAATTATTTGTAGCAAATATTAATGATGAGTAAAACTGATGAACGCTTTGTTTCAGAAAGCAGTCAAAAGCAGTGATAATGTCTCTACTTTTATCCAACTGTAATCCATTTTTAATTAATTTTGTGATTTAATAAAAACGTTTGCTTCTTGTATGTGGGCACATGCCATACTGTGTTTGAACTGGTCTAATTATTTTTTGTTTCTGGAGGAATTGAGCGGAAAACATCTCAGTAACTCTAGCACCAATCTGCAATATTTTTGTCACTTGCCTGCTCATCTTCAACACTTTGTTCCACATCCTCCTCCATCTTATTTTGGCAAATGAGTCATTGATTGATAGATCGTGACCAAAACTGAGCTGGGTCTAATGGAATTAAAATAAAGCAAAAAATTTGAAACAAAAATGGATATTGCTGGAGGAACTCAGCAGATCTGGCAACATTTGCAGAGAGAAAGCAAAGTTAATGTTTCAAATCTATCATACACTCTGGTTTTATGCCAATCAATGATTGTTTTATTGTGATCATTACTGCAACTAGCTTTCAATGCATTATTTTTCTCTTCAAATAGATTGATTTAAATTCCACTAGTTGCAATGGAGTGATTTGAATGTTGAACCTTAGAGCATTAGGCTTGGTCTCTGAATTACTGGTCTAATGACGTTAACACTATGCTGACATCTTCCTAGACTGGAATGTTGATGCACAAAATATTGAAGGTGGCAGGACAAATTGATAAAGCAGTTAAAATAACATTAGAAATTTTAGATTTGATAAAGCATAGAGGTTAGGATGTGTCTCTATAAAAGATTGATATCATATCCTCTTCTGGGCACACATGAAAACATGCAAATAGGCTTGTGAGAAAAGGACCAACTTCAGGAATAATTAATCTAGCTTTAAAGAGATGGTGCTCTCACCTTTTAGTGATTGGAACAAGGTTGGTCAGGTGGATTGCATTGAGTATGAATTCCCTGATTGCGGCTGTTAACTTAGGCCAATTAGGGAGTCCTAAGTAAACAGAGTCATACAGTCATAGAAATGTACAGCACGGAAACGGACCCTTTGGACCAACCTGTCCATGCCGACCAGATATCCCAACCCAATCTAATCCCATCTGCCAGCACCTGGCCCATATCCCTCTAAACCCTTCCTTTTCATATACCTATCCAGATACCCTTTAAATGTTGCAATTGTACGAGGCTCCACCACTTCCTCTGGCAGCTCATTCCATACACTTACCACCCTCTGTGTGAAAAAGTTGCCCCGAAGGTCTCTCTTATATCTTTCTCCTCTCACTCTAAACCTATACTTTCTAGTTCTGGACTCCCCCACCTCAGGGAAAAAACTTTGTCTATTTACCCTATCCATGCTCCTCATGATTTTATAAACCTCTATAAGGTCACCCCTCAGCCTCTGATGCTCCAGGAAAAATATCCCTAGCCTGTTTAGCCTCTCCCTATAGCTCAAATCCTCCAATCCTGGCAACATCCTTGTAAATCTTTTCTGAACCCTTTCAAATTTTACAACATCTTTCTGATAGGAAAGAGACCAGAATTGTGTGCAATATTCCAACAGTGGCCTAACCAATGTCCTGTACAGCCACAACATACCGCCCAACTCCTGTACTTAATACTCTGACCAATAAAAGATAGCATACCAAACGCTTTCTTCACTATCCTATCTACCTGCGACTCCACTTTCAAGGAGCTATGAACCTGCACTCCAAGGTCTCTTTATTCAGCAACACTGCCTCGGAACTTACTATTAAATGTGTAAGTTCTGCTCAGACTTACTTTCCCAAAATGCAGCACCTCTCATTTATCTGAATTAAACTACATCTACCACACCACCCAGGTTGACAGGGTTGTTAAGAAGGCAGACAGTGTTTTAGCTTTTATTAATAGAGGGATCAAGTTCCGGAACCAGGAGGTTATGCTGCAGCTGTACAAAACTCTGGTGCAGCTGCACTTTGGAGTATTGTGTACAGTTCTGGTCATTGCATTATAAGAAGGATGTGGAAACTTTGGAAAGGGTGCAGAGGAGATTTACTAGGATGTTGCCTGGTATGCAGGGAAGGTCTTACGAGGAAAGGCTGAGGGACTTGAGGCTGTTTTCGTTAGAGAGAAGAAGGTTGAGAGGTGACTTAATAGAGGCATATAAGATAATCAGAGGGTTAGATAGGGTGGACAGGGAGAGCCTTTTTCCAAGTATGGTGACGGCGAGCACGAGGTGGCATAGCTTTAAATTGAGGGGTGACAGATATAGGACAGATGTCAGAGGTAGTTTCTTTACTCAGACAATAGTAAGGATATGGAATACTTTGCCTGCAATGGTAGTAGATTCGCCAACTTTAAGTACATTTAAGTTGTCATTGGACAAGATTGGTATGACAGGTCGGCGCAACATCGAGGGCTGAAGGGTCTGTACTGCACTGTAATGTTCTATGTTCTCAGTGCATTGGCCCATCTGATCAAGATTGTTGTAATCTGAGATTAGATTACATTACAGTGTGGAAACAGGCCCTTCGGCCCAACAAGTCCACACCGACCCGCCGAAGCGTAACCCACCCATACCCCTACATTTACCCCTTACCTAACACTACAGGCAATTTAGCATGGCCAATTCACCTAACCTGCACATCTTTGGACTGTGGGAGGAAACCAGAGCACCCAGAGGAAACCCACGCAGACACGGGGAGAACGTGCAAACTCCACACAGTCAGTCGGCTGAGGCGGGAATTGAACCCGGGTCTCAGGCGCTGTGAGGCAGCAGTGCTAACCACTGTGCCACCGTGCCGCCCACTAAGGTAACCTTCTTTACTGTCCACTACACCTCTAATATTGGTGTCATCTGCAAACCTCCTAATTTTGCCTCTTATGCTCACATCCAAATCATTTATATAAATGATGAAAAGGAGTGGATCCAGTATCGATCCTTGTGGCACTCCACTGGTCACAGGCCTCCAGTCTGAAAAACAACCTTCCATCACCAACCTCTGTCTTCTACCTTTGAGCCTGTTGTATATCCAAATGGCTAGTTCTCCCTATATTCCATGAGATCTAAACTTGCTAACCAGTCTCCCATGGGGAATCTTGTCAAACACTTACTGAAGTCTATATAGATCACATCTACCGCTCTGCTCTCGTCAGTCCTCTTTGTTACATTTTCAAAAAACTCAATCAAGTTCGTAAGACACGATTTCTCACACATAAAGCCATGTTGACTGTCCTTAATCAGTCCTTGCCTTTCCAAATACATGTACATCCTGTCCCTCAGGATTCCCTCCAACAACTTGCCCACCACCAACATCAGGCTCACTGGTTTATTGTACACTGGCTTGTCCTTACCACCTTTCTTAAACAGTGACACTATGTTAGCCAACCTCCAGTCTTCTGACACCTCACCTGTGACTATCGATGATACAACTGTCTCAGTAAGAGGCCCAGCAATCTCTTCCCTAGCTTCCCACTGAGTTCTGGGATGCACCTGATCAGGTCCTGGGGATTTATCCATTTTTATGCGTCTCCAGACATCCAGCACTTGCTCCTCCGTAATATGGACATTTTTCAAGATGTCACCATCTATTTCCCTACATTCTATACCTTCCATGTTCTTTTCCACAGTAAATACTGATGTAAGATACTTGTTTAGCATCTTCCCCCATCTCCTGCGGCTTCACACAAAGGCTGCCTTGCTGATCTTTGAGGGGCCCTATTCTATCCCTAGTTACCCTTTTGTCCTTAATGTATTTGTAAAAACTCTTTGGATTCTCCTTAACTCTGTTGCCAAAGGTATCTCATGTCCCCTTTATGCCCTCCTGATTTCTCTCTTAAGTATTGTCATGGAAATTAAATCGACTTGACTCAATAATTAGAAAGAGCAAAGCAAGAGTCTTTATTAAAAATCTTGCAAGATTGACTCATTACACCAAGTCAGATGCCTTAATGCAATGAGTACCGAAAAATTACACAGATGCCTGCCTCATAGCGTTCCTTATCACGCTCTCAAGGGCAGAGACTGGGGAAACTCAAGTTGTTATCCTCTCATCCCCTGGTCCTAGACATAACAGTTATTCAGCTTTCACTGAGTTCGACTATCACAAGGTCAAGTTGAATGTTTATAGAATTCAAACAGAGATAAGCTAACTGCAAACCTTCATCAAAGCATCGTTTACAAAGCTCAGCACAGCATTGATTTAAACAAAACATTCTCTTTAAATTTCACAGTAAATGGATAATTAATTTCCCAGTAAATGGATAATTTTCCATTACAGTATACTCCTACTGCCTTTATACTCTTCTAAGGATTCACTCGAACTATCCTGTCTCTACCTGACATATGCTTCATTCTTTTTCTTTTTTTTTTGTAAATATATTTATGAACAAATTTTTTTAACTTTACAAACATATAAAATTATTGAAAAATACATTCAATAATAAATATCCGTACAATATAAAGAAAAAACCCACAAATTACAATACAACTACTGTCTACTAACTACTAATCTACCCTATAATACAAAACAAACTCTCACCCTGTGCAAAGCAACACCAGTAAATAAATAAATTACTAATAGATCAAAACAAGAAGGAAGAAAAGCAAAGAAAACCCAAAAAACGACACAGAATGCAGAACAGCTATGCTCGGCACAAAGCTCCCAAACAAAGGAACGGGAGCATTGTATATATACCCGTATTAACTCAGGAGACGCCCTCCAAGGCCCAGGGCTCAACAAACCTAACCATCCTGGTTAAACAAACGCCCTAGTTACGATAACTGACAAATTTATATCCAAATAACTGAAGTCGGGCTGCCATGTCTTATAAAAATTGTCTGTTGTGTGGTGCACTATGTTTGTAAAAAAAGTCCAAGGGAGTGTGCTCCATAATTAATTTCTGCCATCCCAGCAAGCCCAACAGGTTCTCAGACACCCAGTTCATTAGAATATTCTTCTGTGCACTGTATGCAAGAATCGTTTCTTCTCATGTCCTTCTAAAGATAGTAAATTCGGTGGACCTAAGAGGAGAGATATCGGGTCCAATTTGTCTTCAGTCCTCAATACCCTCTCTATCTCTCCTGCCAAAGCGCTCCAATAAACACGGAGCCTGTGGCATATCCAGAAGCAATGGGTAAGAGTACCTTCACTTATTTTACATTTGGGGCAGACTGAAGTTGCCCCATTTTTAAACTTCACCAGATGGTCCCATGCCAGATGAACGCTGTGCAGAACTTTTAACTGTGTAGCCCATGTTGTATTACAGATTGAGATCTTTCGAGCATTCTCCCAGGTTTCCGAAGAGATTTCCTCTCCGAGCTCTTGTTCCCACTCCTCACATAACCGGTTAATATCCTGTCAGGCCCTGCCATCCAGCAGGCGATAGAGGGCACTAACTGAAAGGGTGCTTGTGGAACGTCGCAACAGCCTCTCTGTATTGGGCTTAGAGGGCTAAGTAAGAAGCGTAGTCTTCTTCTGGATGAAATTCCTAACCTGAAAAAAAAACCGAAAACATCTCTGCTGGGCAACCCGTATTTGCGGCTCAGTTGCTCAAAAAACATCATAACCTCCCCCTAAACAAGTCTCCCAAACTAGAAACTCCTCTCGCTGCCCATAGATTGAACCCTGAGTCCATCATCCCTGGTTCGGAACCCTGGCATGCCAACTATAGGCAATAGTGGCAAAGTCTTGGAGAAGCAACCCTCACTCTGACGCATCGCCCTCCGTGCCTTGACTGTACTAATGCCAATAGGGTTCCAGCAGTTGTCCATAACTGTCCTCATCTTTTCCATGAACAACAGGTTAATAAGAGGGCACTTTGCTTGGGAGGCCTCAATATCCAGCCATATTGAGTTCAGATTGTTACCTACCCAATCGCAGACAAAGGACAGCAGGGAACTCAACTGATACCTCCTGATGTCTGGGAAATCAACTCCTCCCCCCTCCTATAAGTTTGAGGAGGGGCTGCCCATGATGCCAGAAAAAAGAACCAAACCACCCCATAAGCTTCCGCAGCGTTGACCTGGGAAACATTATAGGCAGCATACGCGTGGGATAAAGCAAACAAGGAAGAACATTCACCTTAACGAGAGATATTCGGCCCAGCCATGAAATTAGAAGAGCCTCCCATCTCTGGAGGTCTCACCTAATATTGTCGAGCAAGTGAGCAAAGTTAGTCTGAAATAACAGATCAAACTTGGGGGTAATAAAAATGCCTAGGTATTGGAACCTTGCCCGTGATCACTTAAAAGGGAACTTAGGGCCACCTTCACTTCTGGCACATCCTTGATGTTCCCCAAAAGCATAGCCCCAGTTTTGCAAAGTTAATCTTATATCCTGAAATAGCTCCAAATGAATCGATACATTGTATCAAATGGGGTACGGAGGTTTGGTTTGCTAAAAACAGAATGGGGTTTGCTAAAAACAGAAGGACATCATCCGCTTACAGTATAATCTTGTGTGCCCTCGATCCCACTTCCGGAGCGGTTATGTGGACGTTCTGACAAATGGCCTCTACCAGCGGCTCTATCACCAATGTAAACAACAACAGTGAGAGAAGGCAGCCTTGCCGACTACCCCTACCAATCCTAAAATTCCCAAACTTCACCCCGTTGGTGATGACTGCGGCTAGAGGGTGGCGATATAAAACCTCCACCCACCGAGCAAAGACCCCACCCAACCCAAACTGTTCTAAAACGTAAAAAAGATACGGCCATTCCGTATCTTAGACAGTATCTTAGACAGAATCTTGAAATCTGAATTTAATAGAGAGATGGGCCTGTATGAGGCACAATCCTCAGGAACCTTCCCCTTCTCAAGAATTAAGGAAATATTAACTTCTCTCAAAGATGGTGGTAGGCATTCATGCATATCGGAGTAATTGTACATCTCCAGCATCGGCCCTTACAGAATCCCTATAAACTCCT
The DNA here is from genome assembly GCF_037043375.1 of Chiloscyllium plagiosum. NCBI lineage: Eukaryota > Metazoa > Chordata > Chondrichthyes > Orectolobiformes > Hemiscylliidae > Chiloscyllium > Chiloscyllium plagiosum. The sequence continues at coordinate 39,179,118 of NW_028270177.1, forward strand.
TCTAAAACTCACCCGGGAGATCATCAGGGCCAGATGCTTTCCCACTCTGAAGTTGCCTAGCTGCCTCCTGTATTCCCTGAACTGTCAAGGGGTCATTAAGGAGAGAGGCCTGTTCCAAGGTTACCCCTGGGAGGTGCAGGTTCTTGAAAAAGTTCTCCATTTTAGCCCTCCTGTCCTCGCAACCTTCAGTCCGATACAATTCAGAGTAAAAACTCCGAAAAGCCTCATTAATGTTTCTGATGCTGTCTCTGATTGCAGTACTGGATTGGGGAGCACGCATTTTCTTAGGTATGCTAAATACTTCCGTGGCCTATCCCCACATTCAAACACCATACTCAAACTTGCAAAAGCAAGTTCTTTTTTTGCATTTTGTGTCACAGCCTGGAGGGCCGTGATCTCCTGTAGCTTAGTCACCGAAGGCCGCACAAAATATGCCACCTCGGTAGCTTTCAACCGCGTCTCAAGTAGATGCTGCGTCTCAAGTAGACCTTAGCAGTCTCCCATAGCATAGATGGACTACTAGCCGTGCCTGAGTTGATAGTCAAGAATTCCTGAAACTCCTTCAAAATGTGTTCCACAAATTTGGAATCCTGAAGGAGAAAAGGGTTCAACGCCAGTGCCGCAAACCGAGCCCCTCACTCTTGGCCTTAACTTCCAAATATACTGCCATGTGATCAGAGATAGCTATATTCCCAATTTTACAGCCCATAATCGAATCCAGAAGAGCCGAGGCAGCCAGAAAGAGATCAATCCTCATGTGACATTTATGTGGGTTCAGAAAAAAGGTGAAGCCCCTGCTGGTAGGGTGAAGACATCTCCAAATATCCACCAACCTCAACTCTTGCAAAAGTCAGCTACCTGCTTGGCCTGCGAAGAAATAGTTGGGGGCCCACAAGGCATTCTGTCCACTGTCGGATCCAAAAGACAATTAAAATCCCCCCCTATAATAATGTGCCGTGTTCCAAAGGCACTCAGCTTAGAGAAAGCACTAATCAAAAATTCGAGGGGATGTGCCGGAGGACAGTAGGCATTTAAAATACCATATTCCTCCCCATGTATCAGGGTTTTATGTATCAATCCTCATGTGACATTTATGTGTGTTCAGAAAAAAGGTGAAGCCCCTGCTGGTAGGGTGAAGACATCTTCAAATATCCACCAACCTCAACTCTTGCAAAAGTCAGCTACCTGCTTGGCCTGCGAAGAAATAGTTGGGGGCCCCCCAAGGCATTCTGTCCACTGTCGGATCCAAAAGACAATTAAAATCCCCCCCTATAATAATGTGCCGTGTTCCAAAGGCACTCAGCTTAGAGAAAGCACTAATCAAAAATTCGAGGGGATGTGCCGGAGGACAGTAGGCATTTAAAATACCATATTCCTCCCCATGTATCAGGGTTTTATGTATCAAAAACTGTCCTTGCTCATCTTTCACCTGCTCTAATAATGTGAATGGAAGATTTTTCTGGATAAGTACTCCCCTATTTTTAGTAGTAAAGGATGAAAAGAATGCTCGGTTATAAGCCCCTTGTTGTAACTTCAGGTGTTCCCCACCATCAAGATGGGTTTCCTGCAACAAAGCGATATCAACCCTTTCCCTCTTAAGGCTAGAAAGTACTTTTCTCCTTTTAACAGGCGAATGACTTCCCTTGATGTTCCAGGTATGCCATTTAATAAGACACTTAGCCATATTCCCTTTCAGAGACCCTTGGGCCTCTGGGAGGGACCCCTGCTTACAAAGTGCTGAGCACAAACAAATAAAGACTCACAGAGTCGAATAATTATGTATACAAAAACTACTCTATCATAACTACAAACAACTATTACTACCAAAAAACTACAAAGAAAACCAACTATAAAACCTTGAATGGAAGACTCTTCCCCCTGTCCATAGGGGCCACTCACCCTGCCTATCCCCTCCTTCACAGCTCCTTCAAACCTGGACTGTGCCCCAGCCTTAGGCCAGAAAAAAAAACAAGGAGATGATCCTTAAATCAACAGAAAAAGACAAAGTCAGGGTGAGCACTCCTCCCATCCCTAGCTTCATGTCAACCCTACTTGTGACTAAAAGAGAAACAGAACAAACAAAAAAAGGGAGACAACAAAGATTAAAAAAAAGGAACAACTTATTCCAAACATTTTCCCCCTTTCAAAAAAAGAAATTATTAGAGAGAAAGAAAGGAATAAAAAAAGGAAGGGAAAATATAGGGAAAGAAGGGAGAGAGAACAAACATTAACTGTATTCCTCAGGCCAGTCTGTCTATTTTAAAGCGTCTACAAAGTTTTTAGCTTTATCTGCTGAATCAAATATATAAACTGAGTCCTCGTGGCTGAAACGGAGCACTGTGGGGTATCTCATGGAGTACCGAATGCCCAAGTTCCTCTGCTTCTTTTTAACTTAATCGAAGGACTTCCTCTTTCGAATTAAAGCTGCTGAGAAATCCTGGAATAACATGATTTTTGACCCCTTGTACAGCAGTGCCTGCGGATCATTTCCCAGTAATCTAGAAGCTCTATTACTTTTTGCTTGTCCTTATATGAGTGGAAGTGCACTAGGACTGGGCAGAGGGGCTGCACTAGCCCTGACCTGTGCACTGTAACCCAATAAGCCCTTTCAATCTACAGCCTGCTGGACTCAATATGAAGGCCCAAAAACTTCGGCAGCCAGCTTTCAAAGAAGCTGACTGGCTGCTCACCTTCCTCACCTTCAAAGAGCCCGACAATTCGGAGATTTCGAAAATTGAGGTCATCGATATGGTCTCGCAAGGCCTGCACTTCTTGCACCAGCACCTGGATCCGACTGGATGAGGACTCAATTGCAACTTCCGAAGCCTTAGTTCGACCCTCCACCTCCACCAGCCTCTCCCTGAGGCTCTGGATCTCCTGCTCATGCTTCTGAGCCTGAATGGAATAGGTTGGACCTGGGCACGAATCTCCCCACGGATCTCCTCAATTGCAGCCCTAACTTTCAAGGTAAGTCTCTCCATCACTGCAACCAATTCCTGTGAGTCCATCAGGTCCCCAGGGTGGGTGGGGGGTGTGGTCAGGAGAGGCTGCTCCTGCTGCAGTCTCTGGTATGTCTGGTGCTACAGGGGAGTGTGCTCCCTGCTGCTGTTTCCTTGCTCCTTTTCCCTTTGGCATCCTTCCCACTCCCAAATATTAACAAATATGTGTTCTGTAAGGTTTTAAACTAATACTTTCACCAGATAAGTTGGCCAGGGATGGCAAAAAAATACACCAGTATGCCTTGGCTGTTAGGCAGGGCTGTCCACAGCAGTTCTACAGAATCGCCGCCATCTTGCCGAGTCCTCTTTCTTTTTCTTAACTAAACCCTCAATTTCTTTCGTTAGCCAGCTTTCCCTATACCTAACCAGCCTTTCCTTTCACCCTAACATGAATATACTTTCTCTGGACTCCTGTTATCTCATTTCTGAAGGCTTCCCATTTTCCACCAGTCCCTTTATCTGAGAACATCTGCACCCAATCAGCTTTCGAAAGTTCTTACCTAATACCGTCAAAATTGGCCTTTCTCCAATTTAGAACTTCAACTTTTAGATCTGGTCTATCCTTTTCTATCACTATTTTAAAACAAATAGAATTATGGTCGCTGGCCCCAAAGTGCTCCTCCACTGAAACCTCAGTCACCTGTCCTGCCTTATTTCCCAAGAGTACATCAAAGTTTGCACCTTCTCTAGTAGGTACATCCATATACTGAGTCAGAAAGTTTTCTTGTACACACTTAACAAATTCCTCTCCATCTAAACCCTTAACACTATGGCAGTCCCAGTCTATGTTTGGAAAGTTAAAATCCTCTACCATAACCACCCTATTATTCTTACAGATAACTGAAATTTCCTTATAAATTTGTTTCTCAATTTCCCTCTGACCATTAGGGGGTCTATAATACAATCCCAATAAGGTGATCATCCCTTTCTTATTTCTCACTTCCACCAAATAACTTCCCTGGATGTATTTCCAGGAATATCCTCTCTCAGTACAGCTGTAATGCTATCCCTTATCAACAATACCACTCGTCCACCTCTCTTGCCTCCTTTTCTGTCCTTCCTGTAGCATTTGTATCCTGGAACATTAAGCTACCAGTCCTGTCCATTCCTGAGCCATGTTTCTGTAATTGTTATGATATCTCAGTCAAATGTTCCTAACTATGCCCTGAGTTCATCTGCCTTCCCTGTTGGGCCTTTTGCATTGAAATAAATGCAGTTTAATTTCTCAGTCCTACCTTGTTCTTTGCTTTGTTCTTGCCTGCCCTGACTGTTTGACTCACCTTTGTTCTCAACTGTACCAGTCTCAGATTGATCTCTTTCCTCACTATCTCCCTGGGACCCACTCCCCCACCTTACTAGTTTAAATCCTCCTGAGCAGCTCTAGCAAATCTCCCTGCCAGTATATTAGTGCCCTTCCAATTTAGGTGCAATCTGTCCTTCTTGTACAGGTCACTTCTACTCCAAATGATCCAAAAATGTGAATCCTTCTCCCATACACCAGCTCCTCAGCCATGCATTCATCTGCTTTATCCTCCTATTCCTGCCCTCACTAGCTCGTAGCACTGGGAGTAATCCAGATATTATTATTCTTGAGGAACTCCTTTTTAAATTCCTGCCTAACTCTCTGTAATCTCCCTTCAGAATCTCAACCTTTTCCCTTCCTACGTCATTGTTTCCAATTTTGAACAATGACCTCCTACTGGCCCCTCTCCCTCTTGAGAACATTCTGCACCCTCTCTCAGACATCTTTGATCCTCGCACCAGGGAAGCAACACACCATTCTGCTTTTTCGCTACTGGCCACAGAAACGTCTGTCTGTACCTCGGACTAAGGAATACCCTAACACAATCGATCGCTTGGAACCTGACATACCTCTCATTATATTAGAGTCAGTCTCAATACCAGAAATTTGGCTGTTCATGCTACATTACCCTGAGAATCCATCACCCCCTACATTTTCCAAAACAGCACACTTGTTTGAAATGGGCATAGCCACAGAAGACTCCTGCACTACCTGCTTACCTCTCTTACCTTTCCTGGGGTTAACCCAGCTATGAGACTGTATCTGAGCCTTTCCCTTTTCTATAACTGCCATTCATCACATCCCCTTGCTCTTGTAAATTCCTCATTGTCTCTAACTGCCTCTACAATCAATCCATTCGATCTGATAGGATTCGCAACCAATGGCATTTATTGCAGATGTAATCCTCAATAAACTCCCCCTAAACTCCTACATCTGACAAGAAGTGCATATCACTCTACTTAGGGCCATCTTTCAGTCTACAGACCCAAAAAATAGCACTGTCTTATTCCTTTGCAAAACACTGCTCCAGGTTAAATTAATACTTGTGGTTTATATTTTAAGTTTAATCAAGAGACATAGCAGATTCCAGGATTCAGATGTTTCAGTAAGAACAGAGAAGATGGTAAAAGAGGGGGTGGTGTGGCATTGTTGATCAGGGACAATATTACAATTGTAGAAAGGATGTTTGGGGACTCGTTAACTGAGGTAGTATGGGTTGAGGTTAGAAACAGGAAAGGAGAAGTCACCATGCTGGGAGTTTTCTGGGAATAGTCCCAGAGATGTAGAGGAAAGGATAGCAAAGATGATTCTCGATAGGAGTGAGAGAGGCATGGTAGTTGTCATGGGGGACTTCAACTATCCAAATATTGACTGGGATCACTACAGTGGGTCAGTGGGTACTATAGATGGGTCAGTTTTTGTCTAGTGTGTGCAGGAGGGCTTCCTGACACAGTATGTCGACAGGCCTACAAGGGGTGAAGCCATTTTAGATTTAGTACTGGGTAACGAGCCTGGCCAGGTGTTAGATTTGGAAGTAGGTGAGCACTTTGGAGACAGCGATCACAATTCTGTCAAGTTTACTTTAGTGATGGAAAGGGATAGGTGTATTCCACCGAGCAAGAGTTACAGCTGGGGGAAGGGAAATTTCATTGCAATTAGGAAAGATTTAGGAAGCGTAGAATGGGGAAGGAAACTGCAGGGGATGAGCACATTGAAAATGTGGAGCTTATCCAAGGAAAAGCTCCTGTGTGTCCTAGATAAGTATGTACCTGTCAGGCAGGGAGGAAGATATAGAACGCGTGAGCCGTGGTTTACTAAGGAAGTGAAATCTCTGGTCAAGAAGAAGAATAAGGCTTATGTTAGGACAAAATGTGAAAACTCAGTTAGGGCACTTGAGGGTTACAAGGAAGTCAGGAAAGACCTAAAAAGAGAGCTCAGAAGAGCCAGGAGGAGACATGAGAAGTTGTTGGCAGATAGGATTAACCCTAAGGCTTTCCATAGGTATGACAGGAATAAAAGAATGATGAAAGTTAAATTAGGGCCAATCAAGGATAATAGTGATAAGTTGTGTGTGGAGTCAGACGAGATAGGGGAAGCACTAAATAAATACTTTTCGACAGTGTTCACTATAGAAAATGAAAATGTTGGCGAGGAAGATACAGAGATACTTGCATCTAGACTAGAAGAGATTGAGGTTCACAAGGAAGAGGTATTAGAAATACTCGAGAGAAAGTGAGGGCTGCAGATGCTGGAGATCAGAGCTGAAAATGTGTTGCTGGAAAAGCGCAGCAGGTCAGGCAGCATCCAAGGAACAGGAGAATCGACGTTTCGGGCATAAGCCCTTCTTCAGGAATGAGGAAAGTGTGTCCAGCAGGCTAAGATAAAAGGTAGGGAGGAGGGACTTGGGGGAGGGGCTTTGGAAATGCGATAGGTGGAGGGAGGTCAAGGTGAGGGTGATAGGCTGGAGTGGGGTGGGGCGGAGAGGGCAGGAAGATGATTGCAGGTTAGGAAGGCGGTGCTGAGTTCGAGGGATTTGACTGAGACAAGGTGGGGGGAGGGGAAATGAGGAAACTGGAGAAATCTGAGTTCATCCCTTGTGGTTGGAGGGTTCCCAGGCAGAAGATGAGGCGCTCTTCCTCCAACCGTCGTGTTGCCATGGTCTGGAGATGAAGGAGTCCAAGGACCTGCATGTCCTTGGTGGAGTGGGAGGAGGAGTTAAAGTGTTGGGCTACGGGGTGGTTGGGTTGGTTGGTCCGGGTGTCCCAGAGGTGTTCTCTGAAACGTTCCGCAAGTAGGCGGCCTGTCTCCCCAATATAGAGGAGGCCACATCGGGTGCAGCGGATGCAATAGATGATGTGTGTGGAGGTGCAGGTGAATTTGTGGCGGATATGGAAGGATCCCTTGGGGCCTTGGAGGGAAGTAAGGGGGGAGGTGTGGGCGCAAGTTTTGCATTTCTTGCGGTTGCAGGGGAAGGTGCCGGGAGTGGAGGTTGGGTTGGTGGGGGATGTGGACCTGACGAGGGAGTCACGGAGGGAGTGGTCTTTTCGGAACGCTGATAGGGGAGGGGAGGGAAATATATCACTGGTGGTGGGGTCCGTTTGGAGGTGGCGGAAATGGCGGCGGATGATACGTTGTACATGGAGGTTGGTGGGGTGGTAGGTGAGGACCAGTGGGGTTCTGTCCTGGTGGCGGTTGGAGGGGCGGGGCTCAAGGGCGGAGAAGCGGGAAATGGAAGAGATGCGGTGGAGGGCATCGTCGACTACGTCTGGCGGGAAATTGCAGTTCCAAAAACCGTTCCAAAACCATACAACCCAGATGGCCTCCTTCTTCAAGGACCGCAATTTCCCGCCAGATGTAGTCGACGATGCCCTCCACCGCATCTCTTCCACTTCCCGCTTCTCCGCCCTTGAGCCCCGCCCCTCCAACCGCCACCAGGACAGAACCCCACTGGTCCTCACCTACCACCCTACCAACTTCCATGTACAACATATCATCCGCCCCCCATTTCCGCCACCTCCAAACGGACCCCACCACCCGTGATATATTTCCCTCCCCTCCCCTATCAGCGTTCCGAAAAGACCACTCCCTCCGTGACTCCCTCGTCAGGTCCACACCCCCCACCAACCCAACCTCCACTCCCGGCACCTTCCCCTGCAACCGCAAGAAATGCAAAACTTGCGCCCACACCTCCCCCCTTACTTCCCTCCAAGGCCCCAAGGGACACTTCCATATCCGCCACAAATTCACCTGCACCTCCACACACATCATCTATTGCATCCGCTGCACCCGATGTGGCCTCCTCTATATTGGGGAGACAGGCCGCCTACTTGCGGAACGTTTCAGAGAACACCTCTGGGACACCCGGACCAACCAACCCAACCACCCCGTAGCCCAACACTTTAACTCCCCCTCCCACTCCACCAAAGACATGCAGGTCTTTGGACTCCTCCATCGCCAGACCATGGCAACACGACGGTTGGAGAAAGAGCGCCTCATCTTCTGCCTGGGAACCCTCCAACCACAAGGGATGAACTCAGATTTCTCCAGTTTCCTCATTTCCCCTCCCCCCACCTTGTCTCAGTCAAACCCCTCGAACTCAGTACCGCCTTCCTAACCTGCAATCATCTTCCTGCCCTCTCCGCCCCCACCCCACTCCGGCCTATCACCCTCACCTTGACCTCCCTCCACCTATCGCATTTCCAAAGCCCCTCCCCCAAGTCCCTCCTCCCTACCTTTTATCTTAGCCTGCTGGACACACTTTCCTCATTCCTGAAGAAGGGCTTATGCCCGAAACGTCGATTCTCCTGTTCCTTGGATGCTGCCTGACCTGCTGCGCTTTTTCAGCAACACATTTTCAGTATTAGAAATACTGCAGAGTGTGAAAATAGACAAGTCCCCTGGGCCGGATGGGATCTATCTTAGGATCCTCTGGGAAGCAAGGAAAGAGCTTGCCGAGCCTTTGGCATTGATCTTCAAATCATCATTGTCTACAGGAATAGTGCCTGAGGACTGGAGGATAGCAAACGTGGTTCCCTTGTTCAAAAAGGGTAGTAGCGACAACCCTGGTAATTACAGACCAGTGAGTCTCATTTCAGTTGTTTGTAAAGTGTTGGAAAAGGTTATAAGAGATAGGATTTATAACCATCTAGAAAAGAATAATTTGATCAGGGACATTCAGCACGGTTTTGTGAAGGGTAGGTTGTGCCTAACGAATCTTATTGAGTTTTTTGACAAAGTGACCAAACAGGTAGATGAGGTAAACCAATTGACGTGGTGTATATGGATTTCAGCAAGGCTTTCGACAAGGTTCCCCACAATATACAAAATGTGGAGGAATGGGATTGTGGGAGACGTAGCAGTTTGGATCAGTAATTGGCTTGCTGAAAGAAAACAGAGAGTTGTAGTTGATGGAACATGTTCATCTTGGTGTCCAGTTACTAGCGGCGTACCACAAGGGTCGGTGTTGGGTCCACTGCTGTTCGTCATTTTTTTAAATGACCTGGATGAGGGTTTAGAAGGGTGGGTTAGTAAATTTGCGGATGACACTAAGGTTGGTGGAGTTGTGGATAGTGACAAAGGATGTAGCAGGTTGCAGAGAGACATAGATAGGATGCAGAGCTGGGTGAGAGGTGGCAAATGGAGTTTAATGTGGACAAGTGTGAGGTGATTCACTTTGGATGGAATAATCGGAATGCAAAGTACTGGGCTAATGGTAAGATTCTTGGGAGTGCAGATGAGCAGAGAGATCTCGATGTCCATGTACACAGATCCCTGAAAGTTGCCACCCAGATTGACACAGTTATTAAGAAGGCATACAGTTATTAATAGAGGGATTGAGTTCCGGAACCAGGAGGTTATGCTGCAACTGTACAAAGCTCTGGTACGGCCACACTTGGAGTATTGTGTACAGTTCTGGTCACCGCATTATAAGAAGGATGTGGAAGCTTTGGAAAGGGTGCAGAGGAGATTTACTAGGATGTTGCCTGGTATGGAAGGAATGTCTTACGAGGAAAGGCCGAGGGCCTTGAGGCTGTTCTCATTAGAGAGAAGAAGGTTGAGAGGTGACTTAATAGAGACATACAAGATAATCAGAGGGTTAGATAGGGTGGACAGGGAGAGCCTTTTTCCAAGTATGGGGATGACAAACACGAGGGGTCACAACTTTAAAGTGAGGGGAGATAGGTATAAGACAGATGTCAGAGGTAGTTTCTTTACTCAGAGAGTAGTAAGGATATGGAATGCTTTGCCTGCAATGGTAGTAGATTCGCCAAGTTTAAGTGTATTTAAGTCGTCATTGGACAGGCATATGGACGTACATGGAATAGTGTAGGTGGGAAGGGCTTCAGATTAGTATGACAAGGCGGCGCAACATCAAGGGCTGAAGGGCCTGTACTGCGCTGTAATGTTCTATGTTCTATAGCTCAATAAAACATATAATCCAGAAAGAACTCACTCTTCTCACTACTGCAAACTTATTTTAAGCCCATGTTTAAAAGTTTCTGTGCTGTGACCTCTCCCAAACAGGTTCCTCCAAGATCAGTTGTGAATTTCACTGTTTCTTTAATTTTCCCAGACACACTCCGATGTCCAGTGATACATAAATTCAACAGCAAAGGCAGTAACTGCAAAGGTTCACTGCTTTGTCAGTTAGCAATGTGGGTTTCTTTCTCTCTGTCTCTCCTGCACTCACCTCACCATGTGCTTCCTTTGTCTGTTCTTCTCCCTTTTAAAAATGCAGTTGTTTTGACTTTTTTTTCTCCAAAATTCCAAAACAATGCAACAGCGTATAAAACAGTAATTGCTGCTTTTGGAATTCGAGGAAATCACTTCCAACATCTAAAATACCTCAAAACAGGAGCAGCTGTTACAGCCAGAAATTTTTCCCGTCCTCCATCTTGGATTACCCAGAAGTCAGGAGGCTGGAAGAACAGAGCAAGCCAGGCAGTATCAGAAGGTGGAGAAGTTCGGTGTTTTGGGTGTAACCTTTCTTCAGGATGCTGCCTGGTTTGCTGTGTTTTTCCAGCCTCCTGCTTGTCTACTTTATATTCCAGAATCTGCAGTTTCTTTTGTCTCTAATCAGGGAGTCCTGGCTGACAGATGTAAACAACAGACTAACTGGAACTATCATTCATTGCAGATTGCATTAACTCGCTAAGTAATCACTGAGGTGCGCCAGAATTTAATTGTCTGATGAGGGAAATTTGCATGTTGCCAAGACCTTGGCTCCTGATTATGTGAAAGCATTGATTTTGATTTCTTTGACTGTGGCACTTGTTATGTGCAGTGTAAACTTTTAAGTAAACTGCTAAATTTGCTGTGCAATGACCTCCATCAAGTTGGATGTTTTGTGGCTGAATGTTAATCAGATAGATTAGAGGGTAAGCATTTCAGGCCCTGTGCCTTTTACTTGGGAAGCTTGGATCGTTGAAGACTGGGCCCAATATGTGTAAAGAATGCTTCATTTTTTCTGGGAGAATGAAAAGTAATGAGGAATGTTTATGCCTGTCTGTGGACTCGCAGCACCTTCAGCTGTTGGAGCCGAATTTCCCCTGAGGCACCAGATACTAAGGTCTTTCGAGAGTTGACAGATTTAGTTAAGGAATATCAATCCCAGGACTCCTCTAATTCTGAGATGCTGTTGGGTTTATGCAGTAGTTTGAGATTGGGGAATCCATATCGGAGTTTTTGATTAGGTTAAAATGACTGGCTAAGGCATGTGATTTTCGGTTAACCCTGAACAAGGTGCTGAGATGGTATGTGGGATTAGATTAGATTAGATTAGATTAGATTAGATTAGATTAGATTAGATTTGATTCTCTATAGTAAGGAAACAAGCCATTTGGTCCAACAAGTCCACACCGACCCTCTGAAGAGTGACCCACCCCGACCTAATGTACCTAACACTATGAGCAATTTAGCATGACCAATTCACCTGACCTGCACATCTTTGGATTGTGGGAGGAATTGCGGGTCTTGTCTGACTTTACATTCCTAACCCTTATAAATGCTTCTTTTTTTCCTTTTGACTCGATTCACAACCTCCCTCGTTGTTCAAGGGTCCTTTACCTTGCCACCCTTTTCTTTCTGCCTGATTGGAACCTGTTGCTCTTGAACTCTTCCAAACAGGTCTTTAAACAGTTCCCACATGTCAAATGTTGATTTGCCTGATAACAGCATCTCCCAATTAAAACTCCTTAGGTCCTGCCTAATACTGATGTAATTTGCCCACCCCCAGTTTTGTACCTTCCTGCAAGGTCCTGACTTATCCTTGCTCATAACACCTTAAGTTTTAAGTTAGCTGTGATCACTGTTTCCAAAATGCTCTCCCACTGAAAGATCAGTCACCTGGCTAGACCTTTTAGGTAATAAAAGGTCCAGTATGGCCCCCTCCTCCAGTTCAACCATCTACATATGTTTCAAGAAACCCTCTTGGATGCACTTAGCAAATTCCACCCCATCTAAGTCTCTTCTGTAAGGGAGTCCCAGTCAATACTGAGGAAGTTACCCATCATGACAACTCTGGTTTTACTGCACCTTTCCATAATCTGCCTACATATTTGTTCTTTAATGTCTCACTGGCTACTGGAGTGGGGGGCTATAGTATAGTCCTATCTGAGTGTTTGCACCCATCTTATTTTTGAGCTCTACCCATATTGCCTCAGTGAATGAGCCCTCTAGCATGTTGTCTCTGAGTGCAGGTGGAACATTCTCCCTGATTAGTAATGCAACTCCTCCACCTCTTCCATCTTCTTCTCTATCTGTTTTACAATAATGAAACTCCAGAATGTTGAGCAGCCAGTCCTATCCCTCTCTCAACCAAGTCTCTCTAACGGCCACAACATCACAGTTCCATGTACTGATCCAGGCTCTAAGCTCATCTCACTTACCTATAATACCCCTTGCAATGAAATAGCCCATCAGTCTCATCGTGGTCATTTTCCTGCCTCTGTCTGTCCTTTCTTTCTGATTTACTGGTCTTAACATTGACCTTCTCGTCAACCCTCCTCTTGCTGACTTGCTAATCTGGTCCTCAGCCCCCTGCCACTCTAGTTTATACCCTCCCGAGTAGCACTAATGAACCTATGAGGATATTGGTCCCCCTCTAGTTTAGATGCAACACATCCCTCTTGTAAGGGTCACCTCAGCTGCAGAAGAAGCGCAATGATCCAAGAACTTGAAACACTACCTCGTGCAGCAGCTCCTTAGCCACATATTTATATCATAGAATTATAGAATGTCTACAGTGTGGAAACAGGACATTTGGCCAACAAGTCCACGATGACCCTTTGAAGTGTCACCCACCCAGCTGCATTCTCCTACCCTACATTTACCCCTAGCTAATGCACCTAACCTATACATCCCTGAAAACTGTGGGCAATTTAGCATGGTCAATGCACTTAACCTGCACATCTTTGGGATTGTGGGAGGAAACCAGATCACCCAGAGGAAGTCCACACAGACATGGGGAGAATGTGCAAACTCCACACAGACAGTCGCCCAAGGCTGGAATCAAATCTGGGTCCCTGGTGCTGTGAGGCAGCAGTGCTAACCACTGAGCTACCGTGCCATGATCCGTCCTATCTTTCTATTCTTGCCTCAATGGCAAATGGCACTAGCAGTAACACAGAGATTAATACCCTCGAGATTCTTCTGTTCAGCCTCTTTCCTCACTCCCTGTATTCATTCTGCGGGGCCTCATCCCTCTTTCTACTGATGTCGCTTGTACCAATATGCACCATGACCTCTGTCTGCTGACCCTCACCCTTAAGAATTTTGTGCAACCACTCAGACACACCTTTGACCCTGGCACCAGGGAGGCAACACATCATCCTGGAGTCTCGAATGTGGGTACTGAAACGCCTGTCTGTGCCCCTAACTAGTGAGACCACTATGGCTCGCTTGGACCCAACCCTGCTCTACTGCAGAGCCTGTTGTGGTGCCTCAGACCTGGCTGTTGCTGTTATACTCCCCTGAGAGGCTCTCCCTCCCCCTAATACTATTCAAAATGGTATATTTGTTAGAGAGGTGAATAGCCACAGGAGAGTCCTGCCCTAACTGACTGCCTTTCCAGGCCGGCACTCATCTACCTGGCTGGCCCTTGGTGTGACCACCTCCCTGTAAATCATGTCTATCACACTCTCTGCCCCCCTCTATGCTCCTCAGTGTGTCCAACTGCTACTCCAATCGAACAACGCAGTCGGTGAGGAGCTGCAGCTGGTCATACATCCTGTAGACACAGTCAGGGACACAAGACTGCTCCCTGATCTCCCACATCTACAGGAGGAGCACATCACTGCCCTAACTGCCAACTCTGCCACTTTACACTCAGAAAGATAAAAGAATCATAACTTGCTTGCCTTACTGAAGTCCAGTACTCAGCTAAGCCTGCACTTATTACCAACTAGCAACAATCTTTACAAGCAGACCAAATACCCTCTGGGCGACAACAAATGTCCTAACAGTATCTCTCAATCTTACCTTTTTTATTCTTAGCTGGAGAAAGATTGGATGGAAACACGACAGAAATGTGGTATTTGGGGCTTACTGTTCCATAGAACACAGAACAGTACAGGCCCTTCGGCCCTCGATGTTGTGCCAGGCTTTTATCTTACTCTAAGATCAGACTCTTCATTTACTATCTTCCATGTGCCTATTCAAGATTCACTTAAATGACCCTAATGAATCTGACTCGACTACCACTGCTGGAAGTGCATTTCACACACCCACCACTCTCTGTGCAAAGAACCTACCTCTGACATCTCCCCTAAACCTTCCTCTAATTACCTTAAAATTATGCCCCCTCATCACAGATATTTCCGCCATGGGAAAATATCTCTGGCTATCCACTCCATCTATGTCTCTCAACATCTTATACGCCTCAATCAAGCCACCTCTCATCCTTCTTCGCTCCAGTGAGAAAAGCCCTAGCTCCCTCAACCTTTCTTCAGAAGACATGCCCTCCAGTCCAGGCAGTACCGTGGTAAATCTCCTCTGCATCCTCTCTACAGCTTCCACATCTTTCCTATAATGAGCCAACCAGAACGGAACACAATATTCCAAGTGTGGACTAACCAGGGCTCTATAGAGTTGCAGCATAACTTCGCAGTTCTTAAACTCAATCCCCCTGCTAATGAAAGCCAACACCCCACAAGCCTTCTTAACAATACTATCAACTTGAGTAGCAACTTTGAGGGATCTATGAACCGTGGACCCCAAGATCCCTCTATTCCTCCACACTGCCAAGAATCCTGCCTTTCACCCTGTATTCTGCATTCAAATTCAGTCTTCCAAAGTGAATGACTTTGCACTTTTCCAGGTTGAATCCGTCCACCACTTAGCACAGTTCTGCATTTTGTCAATGTCCCATTGCAAACTACAACAGACCTGCACCAACCTTTGTGTCACTGGGGGTGGGGGTTCTTCCTCACTTCACTGATCAGTTGTGATGACTGCACTGATTTCTCCCAGAATGCTCAGTGAAGTCTGTCTGCCATCCTCGATTGGATGATAAATTATTTGGAGAGTGGACATCAGGCTAACGCTGTTTGGCATTCATGACTGATCAAAATTGCACAAACCAATGATAAAACTGAACCATTTCATTTTTTGCTTTAAATAAAGTTTAAAGTCCCTTTGTTATGAACTGCAGAAGTTTAAAACACAAGTCAGATAAATCTGAAAACATAAACAGCAGGTGAGGATTACATGTCCTTTAAATAAAATGTCAGGCTAACTTTGGTGAAATCCTTTATATTCTCCTCCTCAGCTGAGCACCCTTCACAAGATCTTTGACAATACGTCTTCTTGATTATTTGGTTTCAGGCCCCAATCATTTTAACTTTTGAGCCTCATTAGGATTTGAAGGGCAGAATTGGCTATTTTAACCAACATTATTTCTGATACACTTCCTAAGAAAGACTTACAGCAATCCTGTCTCTCCTGCTTATATTTCTCAAAACATCTCTAAAAGAACACTTGTCTGCAAATAACTTTGCTGCCGCCCCACCATCATCTACTGAATACCCTGACCAATGCCCTTTCCCTTTATTCTCAACATAAAACTCTGTGTTTGTCTTCACGTTTTTGTAAAACAAGGCAAGACAGAATACCAGGGAAAGCAACAGGGCAGGTGCAGGAGACCCAACTATGTCAATTTTATCAGGGTAGGAGAAAAAGCCCACAGCAGAGGGTTTGACAAAATAGATGCTGTAAGTATAGAATTTGGGAGCATAATTATAAAATGTTTCCACATAAGATTTAGATTTAGATTACATTACAGTGTGGAAACAGGCCTTTTGGCCCAACAAGTCCACACCGACCCGCCGAAGCGAAACCCACCCATACCCCTACATTTACCCCTTACCTAACACTCCGGGCAATTTAGTATGGCCAATTCACCTGACCCTGCACACCTTTGGACTGTGGGAGGAAATCGGAGCACCCGGAGGAAACCCATGCAGACACGGGGAGAACGTGCAAACTCCACACAGTCGCGTGAGGCGGGAATTGAACCCGGGTCTCTGGCGCTGTGAGGCAGCAGTGCTAACCACTGTGCCATCGTTGATGGGGAACAATTTCTTCAATCAAAAGCTTGCAGATCATTGAAAGTCCAGACTCCAGAAATTGGAGATGCTCAGACATTGAGTATACTCAAGGCTGAGATTAAGAATGTTTGGATTCAGGGGATATCAAAAGATAAAGAGATTAGCTAAGAAAGTGAGTTGAGGTCAAGGATAAGTCATGATCCTACTGAATGGCATAAAATGGCTCAATGAGGTAGTTTAGCTTATCCATGCTTCTATTGCTTAAACTCTTCCAGGATAGCCCCGAGCCCAGATAGCATTACCGAAGTAATACTGAAATTTATTTACCCCTTCATCAACTCAAAAAAATGTATTTATTACTTGCATATTTAACATTGTAAAACATCCAAAATAATCAAAATCAAGACAGTAATTGACACCAAGTCAAAGAGGAAAATGTGAGGTCAGAGGACTAAAAGTTCAAACAAGAGGAAAGTTTTCAGGAGGAGAAAGAGATTGAGAGAGATTGAAGTATGGCATTCCATAATTTAGGGCTTAGGCAGCGACATCTAAGGCTGCTAAGGAATTGGGAATGCAAATGTCCAGAATTGGGAAAATCTAAAATTCTTAAAGAGGGTTTAGGACTGGAGCTAGTTACCGAGACAGGAGGGAGTGAGGACGTGGAGGGATTTGGACACAAGGAAGAGAATTTTAATATTAAGAAGTTGCTAGGCTAGGATCTAACACATCAGTGAGCACAGGCCAATGGAACTTGATGTAAGTTAGATTATGGACAATAGAAATTGAACTGATCTGAAGATCCCATCAGTGCTGGCAGCATCTTTGGGCATCTGAGTATTAAATGCTGAAGTCCCTACATTAAATCTTTCTTAAAATCTATCCCTTTTACTGCACATCTAAGCACCCCTCGTAAAATATCCTTGTCTGCTTACACAGGTGAGAAATACCATGAGATACTTTCCAACATTGAAGGCACTATGTAAAAGCTTTTGTTTTGAGGTATGTTGAAAGTTAATTAGCAGCTCTGAATTTGATGCCAGAATTATGTTTGTTTATTCTGAATGACTGAACTACAAATGACTGACATGGTGGAAAGTTTAAGGGACACCTCTGAGGTCAGTCCCACTACTGTATTCAGTAACTGTCTGCACATAACTCTGGTGCTCCGGTTTCCTCCCACAGTCCAAAGCACAGGTTAGGTGAATTGGCCATGCTAACTTGCCCACAGTTTTCAGGGATGTGGAGGTTAGTTGCATTAGTCAGGGGAAATATAGATCCGGGAGTGGATCTGGGTGGGTTACTCTTTGGATGGTTGAAGTGGAATGGTTGCGCCAAATGGCGTGTTTCCACACTGTAGAGATTCTATGATACTATGATATTGTAAATGTTTAACCTAAGGTTGGTGCTTTATTTAGAGAAAGCCACCTCTAAAATATTTCCTCGAAACTGCTCCCAACCATCAGAGTGTAGCAGAAACTGTTTATGTTTCTTCAACCAAAGATATCCCTCTACTTTGACTGAAATACTCCTTGAGTGACTCTGGTTCATTACCGATATATTTTCATCCTCAACCACTTGCCAGAACCAACATAGCTCCGCTTGTCTTCACCTTTCATCCTGTCAATCTAGGCACTTGACATGTTACACATCACTTCTGACCCATTCCAGAAACACATCTCCTCCTCCACCCACTTTCATAGACACTCAGTCTATTCTCTAATCGCTTCCAATATCTTCTCTTCTCCCATTGATATCTAACCATGAGATGCTATTCATCTCCTCCCATATCATTATCCAAGGTCACAATCATTCCTTGTACGACAATACTATACTTTGACCACTTCTATTCATTGCTGATGATATAGATTTAGAGCTCAAAGCATTAAAGTAGAGAATGGGCATGTTCAGCAGTGGCCAACATGAAAACTCTGTGGATTGAGCTCCAATCAGTGGTTGGAGAATCAACTGCCAAGCTTCTCAGTAAATTGCAGATCTTCATATTGAAGTCCCACCTCAACAGAAGCAGCCAGCTGATTGGTGGCCAGCAGCTTCTGGATCCTCCAGGTCATTGTTAGCAAGGGTCCAATACCAAAGGGTAGGCTATTTACTTTCTGGTCTTATAGGGTGAGGCTGCAGGGAGAGAAGGATCAAAGTCAAAGGAAGGCGTTGGCTTTTAGTGGCCATCCTCATGACCCTATCACTAGACCCACTTGGTCTGAGATTGGGGCAAATGAAAATTTCATCCTGACACCCCAAACCCAGCAGGAAGGTCAACCACCTTTCTCTCCTGCCAGTGAATTGGCCATAATAAATTGCCTATAGTGTTCAGGGATGTGTCGGCTAGGTACATTAGTGTGCACAGAATAATAGTGCAGGGGAATGGGTCTGGGTGGGCTACTCTTTGGAGGGTTGGTGTGGACTTGTTGGGCCAAAAGGCCTGTTTCCACACTGTAAGGATTCTAATTCTGATTCTAAGTGACTGAGGTGTCAGTGAGGGAGCACTTTGGAGCCATCGATCATAACTCTATTAGTTTTAAAAAAAAGCGATGGAAAAGTATAGACTGGATCTAAAAGTTAAAGTTGTGAATTTGGGGTAGGCCAATTTTGACGATATTAGGCAAGAACTTTCAAAAGCACATGGACGACAGTTAATTGCGGAGTGTGTCGGTTAGGTTGATCTTAGATTAAGGTTAATGCTTGGCACAACATTGTGGGCCGAAGAGCCTGTACTGTGCTGTACTGTTCTGTGTTCTATATTCTAAAAGTTGATTGAGGGCCGATGTTCACAGGTAAAGGGATGGCTAGAAAATGGGAGGCCTTCAAAACTGAGATAATGAGAGTCCAGAGAAAGTATATTCCTGGCATGGTGAAAGGAAAGGCTGGTAGGTACAAGGAATGGTGGATGACTAAAGAAATTGAGATTTTGGTTAAGAAAAAGAAGGAAGCATATGTCAGGTATAGAAGGATAGTAAGAGTGAATCTTAAGAAGAGTATAAAGGCAATAGGAGTATACTTAAGAGGGAAATCAGAAGGGCATGAAGGGGACATGAGAAAGCTTTGGCAAATAAAGTGAAGGAGAATCCAACGGTTTTTACAAATACATTAAGGACAAAAGGGGTAGGAGAGAATAGGGCCCCTCAAAGATCAGCAAGGCAGCCTTTGTGTGAAGCCGCAGGAGATGGGGGAAGATGCTAAACCAGTATTTTGCATCAGTATTTGCTGTGGAAAAGAACATGGAAGGTATAGAATGTAGGGAAATAGATGGTGACATCTTGAAAAATGTTCATATTACAGAGGAGGAAGTGCTGGATGTCTTGAAATGCATGAAAGTGGATACATCCCCAGGACCTGATGAGGTGTACCCAAGAACTCTGTGGGAAGCTAGGGGCATGATTGCTGGGCCTGTTGCTGAGGTATTTGTATCATCAATAGTCACAGGTGAGGTGCTGGAAGACTGAAGGTTGGCTAATGAGATGCCTTAGTGCAGCAAATATCTAGCTCTGCCTATCAGTTTAGTCTGAATTAGCATTAACCATAAATCCTTGGACCACCCCGTCTGCCTAGCCAATTTTTCAAAAGAAATAAAGAAGGCTTTGACATCTTTCTCATCAAAATGTGGCAGAGATTTGACATATATGCCTTCTCTTTTAATCTTCATCCTGTTAACTTGACTTTGCTGACTAAGTTGCAATTTCTCAAGTTCAAATTCTCTCTTAAAGGTACAGTACTGTACTCACCTACATCTTCGTAACAATAGTGAAGAGAGAGGAAGTAAGTGGGCAGATGTTACATCTTCAATGATTGCTTGGGAAGGTGCTGTGGGGATGTGGGGTGGTGTTGGGAGAGGAGGAGGAGTGGACCAAGGTGTCCCAGAGAGACCAAGGTGGACAAGGGAGGAGGGGGAACTATGTTAATGGTGGCGGCATCCCGTTGGCCAATGATGCTTTGGATGTGGATGTTAGTGGAATGGTAGGTGAGGCTGAATGGGATCTTATCGATGTTCTGGGAGGGAAGAAAGGGGGTGAAAATGGGTAATAATATTTTACTATGCAAATTGGAATTGTAATACAATCTCCAATAAATGTACAACTTATTTATTATGTACAGAATGAACAAGTGGTATAGGTGGATAATGAACTGCATTGAACAGCTCACAGAACACATCAGATAGCAAATTGCAATCAAGCCAGATTCCACAAATTTGGTAGCAATCCCTACAGATCTTAGGACATGATGATGATCAAATTTCATTCAACTTCACAAGGTTCATGGCTCTTCAGTTGACCAATTAGGCCTTGAAACGACGCCCCATCCCCCACCCGCCCCAAAACCCGATCACAGGCTTTTTCCTAGCCTCTCACAGGTTTTCACAACACAAAGCCAATGAGCTTCCCATGTTCTTTGCTCTCTGGAACTTGTTTTGAGTCTCCACTTCAGCACTTAGTTACCTATTAATTCCAAGAACTCCATATTCATTCTTAGAATTCCTTTCGGCGTTCCAGCAGCACAGAGCCATCAACTCCTCTGAACTCCACTCCACTCCTCACATGGAATCTGTGTAGTTTAGCTGCCTACTCAGCAGATAACTGAAGCTCTCCTCTGGAGGGTCTGCTCCTATCTCTGTTACACAGAGTTTGTTAGGAGGGTATTGATTTGTGAAGTACAGCATGTTGCAGTCAGCATATTGCCCTTACACTGTCTACAACCAATAATAATTGCACCTCTTAATTTTCTCCAGTAGAAAGACTTGCATTTAGATCATGGCTTACATTGAATTTTAATCACTGGTGTATAGGTAAGTATATTAGACAGTTTTTACACAGCAAAACCTCTCAAACATCAAATGAGATGAATGACCAATTGACAACAGTGACTCAACATCAAAGCTACTTTGGTTGCAAAGAGTTGGGACATCCTTAAGTTGTTTCATAAGGTGTAACTTTGAAAATGGTCTTTATTTCGAGGGGTCAGGAGCAGGAAATGTAGCCTCTGACCCTTAATAGTGTTTCATTCAGGGAGGAAGTGAGGACTGCAGATGCTGGAGATCAGAGCTGAAAATGTGTTGCTGGAAAAGCTCTTTGGATGCTGCCTGACCTGCTGCGCATTTCCAGCAACACATTTTCAGCTTTCACTCAGGGAGGGCAAACTTCATACCAAATGCATTCATTTCTAGTTTCAAGCCTGAGGGGCACTCTGCCCTTCACTTTGAGTGGTTAGTTGGGATTCACACGAGGGATATCTGTTGATTAATTGTGTGAATCTGCACCATGAGGTGCTTGGGCTTGGTTCAATCGCCTTTCACTCTCAAACAACAGCAGCAGCAAACCACAGACACTGTTCCACTAATTCTAAGCAAGTAGCAAAGTCACACCCATATTCAACAAGTGAACAGCTATCAAAGACAAATATAACTCCACTTTTCACTGTTGGTCATTTCAGATTGACTATTTCAACATTGTATGCGGTTTATCAAAATTTTGTACTCAACAAGGCAGTGGATAACAGAGGATTCAATCTCACAAATCAACATCATATTCTCCCGAGTGGGGTAAATTCAGACTAAAGCTGCTTGTCAAGATAAAACTTGGTTAAATATAGAATAAATGCCTTGTATATTGTATCAAACACACCATCTCATCAGTCAGATATGGTGCAAAGCTGTTTATCACACCTCACAAATACAAAAGGGGGTTATATTGGGCGGCACGGTGGCACAGTGGTTAGCACTGCTGCCTCACAGCGCCTGAGACCCGGGTTCAATTCCCGCCTCAGGCGACTGACTGTGTGGAGTTTGCACGTTCTCCCCGTGTCTGCGTGGGTTTCCTCCGGGTGCTCCGGTTTCCTCCCACAGTCCGAAAGATGTGCAGGGTCAGGTGAATTGGCCATGCTAAATTGCCCGTAGTGTTAGGTAAGGGGTAAATGTAGGGGCATGGGTGGGTTTCGCTTCGGCGGGTCGGTGTGGACTTGTTGGGCCGAAGGGCCTGTTTCTACACTGTAATGTAATCTAATCTAATCTATATGTAAAGTCACTTGCGATCTGCACGAACCCAGGGTAGTAACAACAACTTGCATTTGTAGGACATGGTGGTGAGACCATGGAAGCAAACACCATCTGCTGTTTGCTTCAATGTATTTGTACGATATGTCAATTGCAGTAACAATCTAAATTGGAAAAGCTGATTGTGAGGAAATTTCCAGCTCAATCTGGCTACAGAATAGCTCGGCAATGAGAGTATTCTCCCGAACTTCACAAACTTTACGTTATCCCCCAAAAGCACAAAATCATGATTCTTCAAAATCGTGTCTTTTTGCTTCTTGATGAAAATGTACACTTAGTGTCTTCCAAATCTTTGTTTTACACACCATTCCTATGTTGACTCTGTACCATATTAGGTAAGACCCTGTTTTCTGTCCATCTGGTTGGTTAGTCAAACCTATTTGCCTTTCCACGATGGTACCTTGAGTCAAGTTTGGGTCATTGCTGTCAGTTGAGGCATGTGAGTAAAACTTGAGAACATAAATTCAGGTTGGGGTGTTTGACCAAAATAAATATTCTTCTGAGAAGGACATGGAGGTCAAGGCACACCTGGAATTAATTGCAAACGGCAATTTAACTGAGAAGGTCCGATTGGGGAAGATATTATTGAGATATAGCTGCAAGTTGATCAGAAACATGAAACACATATACTAAATTAAAATAGAATTGATGATGGAAATGGTGGAGTGGTGAAGGAGCATTAGTCATTAAAAATAAAATCAGTGATAAGCAAGAATTCCACTTGAGGCAAACAGGTAGAGAAGGTTTTATGGATAAAATGAAGAAACACAACAGGATTTAGTTACTTTTAATCAACATATTCAGAAATGTTATTGCACACCCCTGGAACAGATGAGAGTTGAAACATGACCTCCTGGCTCAGAGACAGTGACACTGCCACTGCACCCCAAGAGCCCCTTACAGCAGGATGCTTTTTGTTTTTGCTTAATCCATTTTTTGATTCGACCTTGACAGTGATGTTATTACATACGCCTGGAGCAGGGCAGACTTGAATGTAGGTCTGCTGGTACAGGGGTAGGGACACTACCACTGTACCACACATGCTGCTTAGAACAGGATTTAAAACTGTAATGGGAGTTGGTAGCAGCTGTGAAGTAGTAGATTGTATAAGTACAGAGAAAAGGTAATGATGTAGCAAAGGGGATTATTCTCAAAGGGAATTTTGACTTCTGTTTAGATTGGGATAACCAGATTAGCATGTCAGGAAGGTAAGAATTTAGATTAGATTAGATTACTTACAGTGTGGAAACAGGCTCTTCAGCCCAACAAGTCCACACCGACCCACCGAAGCGCAACCCACCCATTCCCATCCCCTACATTTACCCCTGCATCTAACACTAAGGGCAATTTAGCATGGCCAATTCACCTAACCTGCACATTTTTGGACTGTGGGAGGAAACCGGAGCACCTGGAGGAAACCCATGCAGACATGGGGAGAATGTGCAAACTCCACACAGTCAGTCGCCTGAGGCAGGAATTGAACCCAGGTCTCTGGCGCTGTGAGGCAGAAGTGCTAACCACTGTGCCACCGTGCCGCCTTGGATAATTTGCTTCAGCAATCTGTACTGAGCCAACCAAATTACCGGGAGAGTGCACAAAGCAAGATAGAATTCCCTGGAATTTAGAAAGTTCAGTGTGTTCTGTGAAGTTTTTCTTTAATGGGAGCAGATAGAGTAGATAGAGAAAACTATTCTGTTAGTTGGTGAATTTAGATTCTAAAATCAGAGACTTAAATAGACAATGAAGAGTGAAATTTGAAAGTACTTATACAGTCAAATGTCATAGAAATGGAAAGACCATATCATTTCATTTTTGTATTTTTGATTGTGGATGAAATGGGAAAAAAAATCTTACAACCAAGTGCAGACAGAGTTGTTGCACTTTCAAGAGTTACTGGAACTCATTGTGAATTGTGTTTACACTGCTGCTTTATTCAAGCAGTGGGGAGAAAGGTCTATAGAAAATGTGGCCCCAGGGAATTTATTCAGAGAGAGTTTTGGGTGATAACAAGTAGCCAATTGGATTGGGCAATTGTGACCAGTCATGGATGCCAAGGTTCATCAGCTGATGTCCACTCTCTGATTAGATCCTGGTCAGGCGAATAACTTCAGGTGATTGCTGTAAGGTGTGTTGTGTGTGTGTGTGTGGTGCGTCACAAAATATCTGGATAAGTTGATCAAAATAACTCTTCAAATGGGGGGTGGGGGGGGGCAGGTGTGGAGAGATGGTGTTCATAGAATTATAGAAGTGTACAAAACAGAAAAAGGTCCTTCTATCCGTTGATCCTGTGTGAGTAATGTGAGACTGATGTCGTGCTAATTTCACTGGGTTACCAATAGAGGAATTATAAAAACTGGGTGGGGAGTGTCATGGTGCAGAAGTAGTTTCCCTTGTTTTGTGACAAATCCTGAGTTCAAGACCCATCTGCATCTGGTATGTCCTAACACAACAGAACAGACTGATTGAAAATGTCTCTGAAGTAAATGGGGAGTAGCCTGGATGGTTGCAGGGTCTGTTGCTGTACAGCATATGTTAGTATCAGGAAGAACTTGAGCAGAGAGAGAACTGG
Organism: Chiloscyllium plagiosum; assembly: GCF_037043375.1. Taxonomy (NCBI): domain Eukaryota; kingdom Metazoa; phylum Chordata; class Chondrichthyes; order Orectolobiformes; family Hemiscylliidae; genus Chiloscyllium; species Chiloscyllium plagiosum. The sequence goes on from NW_028270177.1 coordinate 39,204,091, forward strand.
GAGCAGACAGAACACAGCTCACCTGAACAACAGAAGACAGTCCTGGGAAGTTCTTGGAAAATGTTTCAGTAAAGGTCTTGATATAATTTTTTGGATGGTGTCATTGTATAATGTATACAACGCCAATCCTGTTCACTGTATTGGTAGGTTCCTTGAGGTTTATCATTCGTACCCTTCCTGCACCGGGTATTGCTGCTCCTATGCAGAGGCCTCTTTACAGAATAAAACTATGAGGCATGCAGCAAGCAACAGGTGACCTGCTTGTTCTGAGAGCTAATACTGAAGGTTAACTATTCTTGCTGCTTCTCTACACTAACCATAGCTCGATCAGTCAGCATCCTGTACTCAGGCTGTACAAACCAAAGTTCCTTTTCTCAAGTCGGTATCATGTGTCCCAGTGCTGATGATTGCAAGGCAAAAGATTTTGACTTTTATAAATGTTTCCCTGTTAATAGTTGATCATATTCTGTAGTTGCAGATGCTTATTGTATCTGCATCCTGTGTATCTCTGTCGGTGCTGTTAAACACCAAAACAAGAGGTGGCTATTTCACTCCTCAAACTGGTTTTATAGTATAATGAGATTCTGGCAAATCTGTGATCTAAATCATATACCCATCTTTATCCAATATCCCTTAATGTACCTGGGTAACTGAAAACAACTATTTCAGACTGAAGATAGACAACTGATGTAACATCTGTTTTCATTTGTGGAAGAGTTCCAAACTTCTACCACCCTCAAGGAATGTGAAGGTGTTTCTAATTTCAGTCCTTTAAGATCTGGCTCTATTTTTTACCCAAATACCCTCCAGTTCTTGACTCCCCATCCATCATGGATAGTCAATCTCAATCTACCATATCTATAGCCCTTGGTATCTTGAAAACTTCAATTTGATCCTTGGAGATGGGACATTGTTCTGATTATCTGTGTGTTAAGGGATGAATAATGCCAGGGAAAAAAGCACTTCCTTTCTGTTTTTGACTATTGCCAAAGAATCATTTTCATCCATTTCAAGTCAGGATGGTGAGTGACTTGGAGGGGAACTTGAAGGTGGTGGTGTTCCCATTTATCTGCTGCCTTCGTTCCATGTGGTCATAGGTTTGGAAGGAGCTGTCCGAGGAACTTTGGTCAATTTCTGCAGTGCATCCTGTAGACAGTAATACACTGCTGTTACTGAGGGATGGTGGTGGAGGGAGTGGATGCTTGTGGATGTGGCGCAAATCAAACAGGTTGCTTTGTCCTGGAAGGTGTCAAGCTTCTTAAGTGTTATTTCAGAGTATTCCATGATACTCCTGACTTGTGCCTCACAGATGGTGGATAAGCTTTTGGGAGTTAGGAGGTGAGTTACTTGTTTCAGGATTCTGAGCCTCTGACCTGGTCTTGTAACCACTGCATTTATATGGCTATTCCAGTTCAGTTTTTGTCAATGGTAATCTCCAGGATGTTAGATTCTCTCTTATTGGAGAAAGTCAGTGCCTGCCATTTGTGTGGCATGATTATTCCTTGGAGAAAGTGAGGACTGCAGATGCTGGAGACCAGAGTTGAGAATGTGTTGCTGGAAAAACACAGCAGGTCAGGCAGCAGAAGAATCGCTGTTTCAGGTGTAAGCCCTTCATCATGAATATTACTTTCCATTTTTCAGGTCAATCTCAATATTATCCAGGTCTTGCTACATTTGAGTATGGACTGTGTCTGTTACTGAGGAGTCATGCATGATGCTGAACATTGTGCAGTCATCAATGAACATTCCCACTTCTGACCTTACGATAGGTGAAAGGTTATTGATGGTTGGACCGAGGAGAATATTAGATTAGATTACATTACAGTGTGGAAACAGGCCCTTCGGCCCAACAAGTCCACACCGACCCGCCGAAGCGCAACCCACCCATACCCCTACATTTACCCCTTACCTAACACTACGGGCAATTTAGCATGGCCAATTCACCTGACCTGCACACCTTTGGATTGTGGGAGGAAACCGGAGCACCCGGAGGAAACCCACGCAGACACAGGGAGAACGTGCAAACTCCACACAGTCAGTCGCCTGAGGCGGGAATTGAACCCGGGTCTCTGGCGCTGCGAGGCAGCAGTGCTAACCACTGTGCCGCCCATTCTGGAAGATATAATCGCATACAAAGATTTAATTCATTTTCTTTCAATGCTTTCCTTAGATGAACTTTCTGGGGAAATCATTTTTTTCTAAAACTCAGGCACTGTTTGGAAAATGTTTTTAGAACACGCAAATTGTCTTTTTTCTTCTGTGCTTTGTATAGTTAAGGTGAATTAAGAGAGAGGGAGACATTTTGCAATGTGAGTTGTGTTCAGGTTTTCTGCAGTGATGTAGATGGTATTAGGATATGAACAGATTGACATTTCCACATTGGTTTCCCAGTTTCACAAGGAGGAATAGCCATTTAGTGCCACACAGTGGAAACTGAAGCTTATTTCAGGGATTATAGAGATCAATCTGTGTTATTGACTTTGTCCAATTTACATTGCTTTTGAAGACTGAATCAATTTGGAACTGCTGTACAAGAAGCCAAGTGGAGATTGACATTCATTCCAATTATATTTGTGATTGGTGCCACGGAAAGTGACCTCAGGAACATTTTGCAGATATCAGCAAAATAATTGTGACCAGCTTCCAACTCCATCCCAATCAATTGCTCATGTCTCATTGTATACCACAGTAATCAAGTTACTAAAATCCCTCTGGCAATTGGAGAGGCCAAGGATTTTGGTTGATTATATATTATTTTCGGATCCCACCTCTGGACTCACTCAGAAGGTGTATTTATACATTGCTCACATCAACTGTATTTATCCACTTGACCACTGCAAACACCATGGTCTCCTCCCTCTGAATCCATCCATTACATCATATCCTGTATCCAGCAGCAGTAATGTTATCAAGCAGGTATGAGCCAATCATGTTGGAGGATTTTCACAGGCAGCAAACCAGAGTGTTGAAAAGCACCTCGAGGGAATTTCTTACAATTGTCAGAAAAAAAAAGAAGCATTAAGATCGAAGTTATAAGGGCAGGCTAACTTGTTAATGTTTTTATAATTCGGTGAAATCTCTAATCAATATGGACAAATTTGACATTTCACAACTGTTTAATTTCTTGGAGCTTTCAAACCTCTGAAAGTCTTCATGTCTTCAAATCTAATGCATACAAGAAACACTGCAACAACTCCCTCAGGTTTCTTCAATGACACCATCCATACGCACTACCTCCAACACTGAGATGGACAAGGGCGGGGGTGGGAGCATCACTCACTGTAAGTTCCTCTCCAAGACATTGTCCATTCTGACTTGAAACTATATCATTGTTCTTTTAAAGACCAAAGAACAATATGGCAGAGGAACAGGCCCTTCAGCCCTTCAAGCATGTGCCAACACAACTGCTCTTCCACATGAAAACTGTATTCGCTCCCAGGATCTGTATCCCGTTATTCCCTTTCTATTCATGTATTTGTTCAGGTGTTTCTTGAATTTGCTATTTCATCTTCTCCCACCACCTCCTCTGGCAGCGTGTTCCAGACACTCTCCACCCTTTGTGTGAAAAATGTGCCTTGCACATCTTTTTTTAAACATTCCTCACCCACCCCCACCCTTGCACCTTGAACCTGAGTACCCGAGTAATTGACCCTCCACCCTGGGAAAAGGCCTCATTCATTCCACTCTATCCATGCCTTTCACAATCTTATAAACTTCTATCAGGTCACCCCTCAACCTCCTGTGTTCCAAAGTAAACAAACCCAGTCTATCCAACCTTTCTTCGTAGCTAAAATCCTCCACACTGGGCAACATCCTGGTAAATCTTTTTGGTACCCTTTCCAAAGCATCCACATCTTTCTGGTACTGTGGTAACCAGAACTCTATGCAATATTCCAAGTGTGGCCTAAGTAAAGTTCTATTAAGCTGCAGCATAACTTGCCTATCCTGACACTCAATGCCCTTTCCAAAGAAGGCAAGCACGCAATAAGCCTTTTTTACTGTCTATTGACCTGACTACCATGTTCAGTAATCTGTGGACCTGCACACCCAGCCCCCTACACCTTGTTCATTGAGGTGAACTTTACAACTTGCTCTGGAAGGAATAACAGTAATACAGAATAATACATCTTCTTAATACCCTTGTTCCAGTAGGAAGGTCATAGGTAATGAGAAACAACAGCACAAATGGAGTGTTGGTCACATCCAAACATTCCAGTCTGAATGTAATTCCTAACCCTGAATTTGTTACATGGAGCTGGCTGTACAGTTTTAAACTATTACTTTAATTAAAGAACAGGTTTAGTTATTACCCTGCACTGAACAATAATTTCCGTTTAAAAGCTGAGGTGCAAACAATCAGTCTTTGTGCGAATCAGAAATACCAAGTGATATTTAGGGACTGCATTGTACGAATGTAACAAGAAGAAGTCACATATAGATATAAGACGCATGTCTTTTTATTGAAACTATCTTCACTTAAAAACTACAGGGGGGGATCCAAGATGGCGGCGACCCAGCAAGTCTGAGTCTATAATGCTCTTCCCAAGACTTGGGTAAAATGGGCCACCCACCCCCATCACACTCACCAAATCATTCATAATAGCTGTTTAATTTAATTAGTTGCTTAGTATTACATTTAAACAGTCTAATATTTAGTAAAAATGACCAAAGGGAAGGGAGCCCGCAGCTCTCAGCAAGCAGGAACCCCTCCCCCACCCTCTCCAGCTGCAGCAGAGGCGTCCACAGCCGCCCCGGGGGACTTACCTACAGTAACAAGCCTGTGGAGATGATCCCCAAGCTGGATATGAAGATCGACGCTTTTATCGAAGAGTCCCGAAATCGATGGGACTCACTCTCGGCCGCGCTGCAGAAGCACGATCGAGACATTAAAGAAATCAAGCGCCGAGTCGGAGGGGCGGAGCTAAAGGCCGCGACCTCCGAAACTACAGCACAATCGGCCGTGGATCGGGTCCAGACTCTCGAACAGCGAGTTCGTCGAAAAAATATTCGTTTGCTGGGCCTTCCCGAACGGGAAGAGGAAGGCCAGCTTACAGCATTCCTCCAGCAGTGGCTGCCACAGCTCTTAAATCTGGAAGCTGGATCAGGCCAGGTAAGGGTAGAATGGGCCTACCGGGTCGCAATACGCGGGCCCGGCTCGAACCAGCGCCCACGCCCGGTCCTGTTCCGGCTGCAGAGCTACAAGGAGAGGCAGATACTCTTAGAAGCCTCTCAGAAATCTCAGAAAAGACCCCCAAGCTATGATCTATAAAGGATCCAAGATCATGTTATTCCAGGACTTTTCCCCAGCTCTGGTGAGAAAGAGGAAGGCATTCGACGAGGCGAAGAAGCATTTAAGGGACTTAAATATTCAGTACTCCTTACGCTACCCAGCGACGTTACGCTTTAACAATGAAGGATCTGTATATAACTTTGGATCGCCAGAAAAGGCTAAGGAATTCTTGGACTCTCTTAGATAAACTGTAAGACGTAATGGATGTTGGTTTGCCTTTCCCCTCGCTTTGGTTTATATCCCCCTTTTTTTTTTCTCTTCGTACCTTACTGTTTAATATTATTATGGGGGCTGGGGAGAGGGATTTGATTTTCTCCCCCCCCTTGGGGTTGTTTTTTGATTAGATTACTTACAGTGTGGAAACAGGCCCTTCAGCCCAACAAGTCCACACCGCCCCGCCGAAGAGCAACCCACCCATACCCCTACATTTACCCCTTACCTAACGTTACGGGCAATTTAGCATGGCCAATTCACCTGACCTGCACATCTTTGGACTGTGGGAGGAAACTGGAGCACCCGGAGGAAACCCACGCAGACACGGGGAGAACGTGCAAACTCCACACAGTCTGTCGCCAGAGGCGGGAATTGAACCCGGGTCTCTGGTGCTGCGAGGCAGCAGTGCTAACCACTGTGCCACCGTGCCACCCACAAATGCCCCACCCTTGACTCAGGCGCTCCTCAATAAAATGAGGAGAATTCAAATATAATACAAAGCTAGAGTTAACAGTGAGCACCCTACCCCCACCCATACCAACACCTGGATATATTTGGTAATGTTAATACCATATATAAACATATAACTATAAAATTACAACCTCAACAAATAATAATTAAATTTTCTTTTATTATTTTATGTATATATGGGGGATGTAGGTATATGTGTGTGTATGTGTATATATATGTATGTATGTATGTATATATGTATATATATATAAGCTGGGGAGTTTGGTTAATGTTGGTGGGGGGAGGTGGTTACCTTATTCAATTTTACCTCTGTCTTTAGGAGCAGGGTTGTTTCTCCCTTGTTATTTTGTATTAGTATATTTAATTATTATTTGTTGAGGTTGTAATTTTATAGTTATATGTTTATATATGGTATTAACATTACCAAATATATCCAGGTGTTGGTATGGGTGGGGGTAGGGTGCTCACTGTTAACTCTAGCTTTGTATTATATTTGAATTCTCCTCATTTTATTGAGGAGTGCCTGAGTCAAGGGTGGGGCATTGGTTGGGAGAGGATATGATGGACTTTTGGAGAGGAAGTGACACCCCCTGGGAACAAGGGGGAAAATCTCCACTTAGACACGTTTTATATTTTTTTTATTTAGAAATAGTTTTTTATTGTTTTGTTGTGAGTGTATTAGAAAGGCTTTATTTTTGTAAATTTTATATGCTCTATGCACGGGATGTTCTGGATAGGGTTCCCCCTCCCGAGGGGTCTCGGATTTGCCCAGATGATTATGGTTGATCAGTCGGTTAAGTGGTGCACCTGGAATGTCAAGGGGAGTAATTCGCCAGTCAAAAGGAAGAAAATGTTATCAAATCTTAAGAAGGAGAGAGTTGATATAGCTCTCCTACAGGAGACACACCTGTCGGATAAAGAACACTTGAAATTACGACAGGGTGGATTTGATCAGGCCTTTTTTTCTTCTTTTAGCTCAAAAAGCAGGGGAGTTGTTATTCTTGTTCGGAAGAATTTCCCTTTCAAAATCCTAAAACAGATAAAAGATGAATCTGGACGATATATTTTGATTAAAGCCCTCATAAATGGAGAGGAATATGGGATTTCAAATTAGTACTGCCCCCCGGCAAACCCCTTTAAATTTATAACGGAAGCCTTTTCAAAATTGGTGGCTTTTGGTGCCCGTCATACAATTATAGGAGGAGACTTTAATTGTATTATGGATCCGGAAATAGATAGGATTCCCAAGAGTACTGCAGGAGTATCTCCCAGATCTAGACAATTGATGGATCTGAACAAAGAATTAGGATTAGTAGATGTATGGAGATGTCTTCATCCACAGGGCAGAGATTTCTCTTTCTATTCCAATCCACATAAATGCCATACTAGAATTGATATGTTTTTTGCCCCCTCGATTTTTTTAAATTCCATATCATCCTGTAAAATAGGTAGTATAGCAATTTCCGACCACGCTGCTGTATATATGGAAACTAAGGCGAGGAACAATGGGACATCCCCTCGGCATTGGCGTATGGACCCCTTCCTAATGAAAGATAGTAAATTTGTAAAGTACTTCTCTCAAGAATTTAAAACTTTTTTAGAAATTAATTCAGGTACAGCTAGCAACCCATCAATGATGTGGGAGACCATTAAAGCTTACACGCGAGGTTTGATCATCTCCTACTCAGCGACCCAGAAGAAATTGAAGGGAGAACAACAGCGTCTGCTTGAAGCCCGCTTAAAAGCGGCTGAAACAGCATACACTGATAGACCTTCTATTATTAAATTGCAAAGGATTACGGCTCTTAGGACAGCTCTAAACACTACGATTACTCAAACGGCTAAGAGGGAAATATTATTTGCAAAACAAAGGTTATATGAATATGGCGACAAACAAGGTAGATACTTAGCATTTCTTGCAAAGAAAAAAAAGGCCCCTCAGACTATTACGTCTATCAAAGAAAGTACGGGTATTTTGACTCATGATCATAAAAAGATTAATGCGATCTTTAGAGAATTTTATTCTGAGTTATATAAATCGCAGGATTGTGAAGATAGGACGAGAAGGATGCAGTCATTTTTTAAAAATTTGACCTTTCCAGGCCTAACTCCGGAACAGGTATCGGTCCTAAATGCTCCTCTGACACTCCAAGAAATACTTGATGCAATTAGGCAACTTCAGAGTGGTAAGGCACCGGGCCCAGATGGTTTTCAAGCTGAATTCTATAAAGAATTTACAGAAATATTGGCTGGTCCACTTATGGACATGTATAACTATGCATATGGTCAGGGCTGTATCCCGCCTTCGCTGAAAGAGGTAAATATCTCTCTTATCCTTAAAAAAGGAAAGGATCCAGAAGATTGTACATCATATAGACCAATATCCTTGCTAAATGTAGATTTTAAAATCCTTTCTAAAACGTTAGCACTGAGACTAGAAAGGGTACTGCCACATATTATAAAGGAGGATCAGACGGGGTTTATTAAGGGCCGTAGATCATCCAATAATATTAGAAGGGTTTTGAATATGATTCAAGCCTGCCATCAGGGAAAGATACCAGGAGTAGTCGTTTCATTAGGCGCGGAAAAGGCATTTGATAGGGTCGAATGGTCATATTTGTTTTACACATTGGAAAGGTTTGGCGTTGGACAGGTGTTTACCAAATGGGTCTCAACATTGTATAGTGATACCAAAGTAGTTGTGGTTACCAATGGATTAGGTTCGGATAGCTTCAGTGTAGATAGGGGCTGCCGTCAGGGATGTCCCCTCTCGCCATTGTTATTCACGCTAATAATTGAACCACTAGCAGAAGCTATACGAGCTGATCCTAATATACCGGCCCTGAGGATTGGTACAGGTAAACATAAAATTACCCTTTATGCAGATGATGTTCTTCTATTCCTCAGTAATCCTCTGATGTCCGTACCTCGCCTAATCCAAGTCATTAATACATTTCGCGCATTCTCAGGCTATAAAATTAATTTTTCAAAATCAGAGGCTATGCCAATGGGTGGCCTTGCTATGACACCCCACTTAGTGGACAGATCCCTTTTTCCCTTTCGTTGGTCCCTGGAGGCTTCTTATATTTAGGCATTTTTATTACTCCAGTATTTGGTCAGTTGTCTCAGGCTAATTTTGTGTATTTACTGGAAAGGATAAGGCAGGACCTCCAGCGATGGGGAGACCTTCCAGTTTCCTGGTTGGGTAGAATAGCACTAATCAAAATGAATGTCCTGCCCCGTCTCCTATATCCTATGAGAATGCTTCCGGTGATGCTGCCGAGGACGGCTCTACGTAAATTATATGGCTGGCTGAGTTCCTTTATCTAGAATCATAGACGGCCCCTCATTAAGCTGGAGAAGCAACAGCTTCCACAGACAAGGGGAGGATTGGACTTCCCAGACTTTAGGAAATATCAGTTAAGTTCCCTATTAAGTTATATAGCTGATTGGATCTTGTCTGATCCACAATCAATCTGGTTGGACATCGAGGCCTCTCAAGTAAAATATCCATTTATTAACCTTTTATTTTCAGACAAGAGGAAAATCATTACAGATTGCTGTAAAAACCCTATAATACTAAACACAATTAAGGCTTGGAATATAATGCGGCAAAATGAAGGCAACTCACATAAAACATCCCCCTATGCACCGATAGTGGGAGCATGGGGATTCCAACCGGGGTTTACAGATGCCACTTTTAAACTCTGGAGATCCAGGGGTATCTCATGTCACGGGGATCTATTTAAAGATGGGGTCCTGATGTCTTTTGAACAGCTGCGTCAGAAATTCGGATTACCCAATGGAGACCTCTTTCGATACTTCCAAATTCGAGATTATATACAGAAGAAGACTACGTTATTAGATGGTTTTTATAAATCAGATAGAGAATGTAGTGTCCTACGACCAGTGGGGGTATCTTCCCTCAGTACTATTTATCACTTACTACATGATGAAGTATCGGGAGATATGGATAATCTGCTTAAAACATGGGATCAGGATTTGGGCCTAGAAATCTCTATAGAAACGTGGAATGATATTTGGGAAAACGCTAGAAGAATTACTATCTGTAACAGAAACCAAGCTATCCAGCTGAAGATACTTCATAGGGCCCATATAGCACCGGTTCAACTGGCAAAATTTAAGGCAGGAGCATCTCCAATGTGTCCCAAATGCAAAATGGAGGTGGGCACTCTTGTACATTGCTTATGGACCTGTCATAAGATCCGTAGATATTGGACTAAAGTAGCAAGTACCCTGACAGAAATTTTAGGAACGGAAATTAAAGTGGACCCTGTATCTCTCCTTTTGGGCTTTTCGAACTTTCCCTCCCTGGACATGTACAGGAAGAGACTATTTTCTATTCTTTCTTTCTGTGCAAGGAAAAATATTTTGGTGGACTGGGTGGCTGAGGGCCCCCCTGGACTTTCAAATTGGCACATTATTTATGGAATGTATTCCCCTTGACTTCCTTACAAATGTGGTGCACCGAAAGACCGAATTATTTTATAAAATATGGCAGCCCTTCTTGAATTACATAAATACAGATATTTCGGCTCTCCTAACAAGGGCTTTTATTTAATTGAGATTACAAACCTGGCTGGTCCGGGGCCCCTCGGGGGAGGAATCCCGCACGAATACGGGTTTTATTACATCTGATGTTAATACATTCCGAGCATGTAAGAGACTTAAATATACACTCTGGTTAGTTGTAGGTTAGATTAGTAGATAGTTGAGTTTTGTTTTTTTTTTCTTTTTCGGTATTTTTTTTCTTTTCTCTTGTTAAGTTTTGGCTATTGTATATTTGATTTAATTGTATATCAATGTTTATATTTGAGAGTTTTGTTTATTTTTGTAAACTTGTAAAAATGTTAAATTTCTAATAAAAATATCTATAAAAAAAACTACAGGAATATCAGTGAAAAGAGAGAAGGTTGATGATACCAAGTGTTGAATGAAGCTGACTGATTCTATGACGCTTTAAGATTTTCATGAAGATCTGTAGCTCGGGTTGTGGATGAGGTATTTGGTTAGCTCACCGAATTGCTGGGTTATCATGCAGATGTTTCATTACCATGCTGGGTAACATCATCAGTGTGATTTCTGTGTAGCGCTGTTGTTCTGTCCCGTTTGGTTTTTCTGTGGTGGAGTCTTTTGGAGTGAGTGTCATTTCTGGCTCTTCTCTGTAGCGGTTTGTTCTCTGGGCCTGTGTGTTTGTTGATGGCCTTTTTGGTAGAAAACCAGACTTCCAAGAACTCACTTGGGTATCTCTGGTTGGCTCGTCCTAGAATGGTTACTTTGTCATAGTCATGTAAAGACTTGAAAACACAGCCCTTCCCCGATCCAACTGAAACTGTGGATATGAGTTTTGTGGGCGACCTATTTGTTATCATCAATGGTCAAGACTAGAGGAAACACACCACCTCATGAACAGTATACTCACAGGGATTACATTTACCAAGGAGGAAGTTAATGACAGCCAACTCCCTTTCCTCGGTGTCATTGTAGAACGGATGGCCAATGGCGGATTTACAACCAAAGTATCCAGGAAACCCACCCACACAGACTGGATCCTCAACTATAACAGGAACCACCCCAACATCTATAAACTGAGCTATGCCGGGTCACTATGTAACTGAGACGTGACACACTGCAACACACCAGAACTGCGCAAGGAAGAGGAAGATCACTTCCACAAAGTCTTTGCTCACAATGGATACTCCATCAGCTTCATTTGCTGCTGCCTGTCCAACAGTCAATGCCAAGATGTCATGGTAGAACGGATGGCCAATGGGGGATTTACAACCAAAGTATCCAGGAAACCCACCCACACAGACTGGATCCTCAACTACAACAGGAACCACCCCAACATCTACAAACGGAGCTATGCCGGGTCACTATCTAACTGAGACGTGACACACTGCAACACACCAGAACTGCGCAAGGAAGAGGAAGATCACTTCCACAAAGTCTTTGCTCACAAAGACACTGTGCCTATCAACATACTGGCCACCTTACCCTATGGGAAGAGCATATCAAAATTATCTGTGAGGCTGTTACGACCACTGGGTATTATGTAGCACAGCAACCAACAGCCACACCATTCCAACTACTTACAGACTTGCAAAGGACCCCATACCCACAACATGTCGGACCAATGTGGTATACAAAATCTCTTGCAACAAGCAGTACATTGGAAAAACAGGAAGTAGGAGAAAGTGAGGTCTGCAGATGCTGGAGATCAAAGTTGAAACTTTATTGCTGGAACAGTACAGCAGGTCAGGCAGCATCCAGGGAACAGGAGATTCGACGTTTCGGGCACAGGCCCTTCTTCAGGAAAACAGGAAGTAAACTAGCCAGGAACACCAAGTGCCAACTACACAATATGATCCATTCTCCCGCATCTCTGTGCACACAGACCACTTAGGCTGTCAATTTGCCTCTGACAAAGTAACCATTCGAGGACAAGCCAAACAGAGACACGCAAGAGAGTTTCCTGATTCTGTGATTTTGCTGAAGTCTTGCATCAATCTCACCCACCCCTGCGGTGCTGAGTTGCAAATAACAATGGCAAAGGGAGACGAAACCTTGCCTCAGTTTTGTTAATACCATGAACAGTCCGGCTGGAACCGTTTGTGTGCAACAGTTGGTGATTTGCTTGTGAGAATCAATGTGGAAAAGACAACCTTCTCTGTCGTCAGTTTTTGAACAAAAGTTTGAAAGCTAAATTTGGATACACAAGGACAGAACAGCAATGCTGTTTGTGTGCAGTGAAGTGTTCTACAAATGGCGATTGCTGGCATTTTATTAAATGGATGAGGAAGGTGTGAGCTTGGAAAGAAAGACCTAAATTTACACAACGCAGTCTCTGAGCTTCCCAATGATCTCACTGCTAATTCAGCACCTTTTGAAATCACTTGTAATATAGAAAACATGGGAGGCAATTTGCACACAGCAACCTCACACAAACAGAGTTAAAAATCACACAACACAAGGTTATAGTCTAACAGGGCTAATTGGAAGCACTAACTTTTGGAGTGCTGCTCCTTCATCATATAGACGTGGAGTACACAATTGTAAGACACAGAATTTATAGCAAAAGTTTACAATGTGATGTAACTGAAATTATACATTGAAAAATACCTTGATTGTTTGTTAAGTCTCTCATCTGTTAGAATGACCATGATAGTTTCACTTCTTTCATATGTAAATCACAAAACTTGTTTTGAAAAGTTACATTCTCAGGTTAACCGTAACAATTGGTGTCAGCCCAAATAAGATGTTAAATGTTGAAGATTTAGCCCCCTGTGTTCTGTTGTCTGTTCCATAATGTTTAGACTGATTTTAATCTAAAAAGTGAGTTAACAGAGTCTTACATGGATTCATGCAGTTTTTGAGCAAAGTACAATGTAACTCTGCAAATACAAATTCACCACACAAACATACCTGTGTATGTGTGCGTGTGTGCATGTGTGTCTGGGGTTGGGGTTGTGAGTGTCTGTGAGAGAGAGTGTATATGTGTGTGAGTGAGAGAGTGTCAGGGGGTCTCAGTCTGTGAGAGGGTGCATGTGTGAATGTGGGAATGTGTGTGTGTGTGTGTATGTGTGGGTGTGTGTGTAGTGCAATGGTGGTCACCTGTAGTGTGACATGAACCCAAGGTCCCGGTTGAGGCCCTCCCTGTGGGTACTGAACTTAGCTATCAGCCTCTTCTTGGCCACTTATTGCAGCTGCCTGTCCCAAAGTCCGCCTTGGAGGATGGTCACCCGAAGTTCCGAGGTCGAATATCGTGGACCGCTGAAGCGTTCTCCAACTGGGAGGGAACACACCTGTCTGTTGATTGTTGTGCGGTGCCCATTCATCCATTTCCATAGTCTCTGCTTGATCTCCCCAATGCACCATGCCTCAGGGCATCCTTGTCTGCAGCGTATGAGATAGATAACGTTGGCTGAGTCACATGAGTACCTGCCACGTACATGGTGAGAGGTGTCCCCATGCGTAATAGTGGGATCCATGCACACACACCCCATATGCACACATACACATACATGTTTGTGGAGTGAATTTGTACTTGCAGAGTTACATTGTATTTTGCTCAAAAACTGCATGAATCCATGTAAGACTCTGTTAGATTAGAAGACACTTTTAGATTAGAATCAGTCTAAACATTATGGAACAGACAACAGAACACAGGGAGCTAACACCTTCAACATCTTGACAGCTTATCTGGGCTGACACCAGTTGTTATGGTTAACCTGAGAATGTAACTTTTAAAACAAGTTTTGTGATTTACATATGAAAGAAGTGAAACTACCATGGTCATTCTAACAGATGAGAGACTTAACAAACAATCAAGGTATTTTTCAATGTATAATTTCAGTTATGCTATAAATTCTGTATCTTACAATTGTGTATTCCACAACCACCTGATGAAGGAGCGTCGCTCCGAAAGCTAGTGCTTCCAATTAAACCTGTTGGACTATAACCTGGTGTTGTGTGATTTTTAACTTTCTACACCCCAGTCCAACAGTGGTGTTTCCAAATCATCACACAAACAGCAATGTAACAATCATCAGGTAATTTTCACTTTCTCGTGATTAGACTGAGGGATATTTCTGCTGCTTTGTGGTGTGTCATGGGATTTTCTATATCCCCCTGAGAGGGCAGATTAAGTTTTGTTCTAAAGTCTTATCCAAAAGATCATATTTCCAGTGGCATAGCACTTCCTCAGTGCCACATCATAGTGTCTGCTCAGATCTTTGTGCTGACACCCTGGGATGGAATTGGAACCTCTAAACCTTTGACCTAAAGGCAAGAGTGTTCCAAACAAGAGCATTATTAACTGGGCCATGCCAATATGTAAGCTGCTCATGCCGCGGTCTCTGCTCCATTGGAGACACCATACCAAGATCGAATAACACCTCGACCAAACTCACAAGCATGACCCTGAGCTTCTTGTCGCCTGTCACTTTAAGACTCCATTCCACTCCCACTCTGACTTCTACCCTCCACACTGTTCTAATAAAGCTGAAGGAATGGTCCCTCATTTTTTGGTTCGGCACATTACGACGTTTTGTACTCAATGTCGAGTTTAACAATTTCAGATCACGACCGCTTTCATTTTTCCCTCCCCCTTTTAAATATATTAGAGTTGTACAGCATAGAAACAGAGCCTTTGGTCCAACTCATCCA
Organism: Chiloscyllium plagiosum; assembly: GCF_037043375.1. Taxonomy (NCBI): domain Eukaryota; kingdom Metazoa; phylum Chordata; class Chondrichthyes; order Orectolobiformes; family Hemiscylliidae; genus Chiloscyllium; species Chiloscyllium plagiosum. The sequence goes on from NW_028270177.1 coordinate 39,219,254, forward strand.
TGTCGACTAGATATCCTCAGTTAACCTGCTCCCATTTGCCAGCATTTGGCCCATCTTCCTCTAAACCCTTTCTATTTATATACCTATCCAGATTCCTTTTAAATGTTGTAATTTTTCCAGCCTCCACCATGTCCTTTGGCAGCTCTTTCCATACATGTACCACCCTCTGCATGAAAAAGTTGCCCCTTCGGTCCCTTTCAAATCTTTCCCCTCTCACCTTAAATCTATGCCTTCCAGTGTTGGACTCCCCCACCCTGGGAAAAACATTTTGTATATTTACTCTATCCATGCCCCTCATGATTTTATAAACTGCTATAAGGCCATCCTTCAACCTCTGATGTTCCAGGGAAAATAGCCCTCTCTCTATAGCTCAAGCTCTCCAACCCTGGCAACATCCTTGTAAAGGTTTTTTTGTGCTCTTTCAAGTTTCACAACACCTTTACTAAAGCAGGGAGATCAGAATTGAACATAGCATTTCAATAATGTCCTAAATGACGTCCTGTACAGCCACAACATGACACCGCAATATGGGTTTCCTCTGGGTGCTCCGGTTCTCTCCTGCAGTCAAAAGATGTGCAGGTTAGTTGGCCATGCTAAATTGCCCATTGTGTTCAGGGATGCGTAGGTGAGATGCATTAGTCAGGGGTAATACAGGATAATAGGGTAGGGAAATGGGTCTGGGTGGGTTACTCTTCGGAGGGTCGGTGTGGTCTTGTTGGGCCGAAGGGCCTGTTTCCACACTGTCGGGATTCTATGATTCTATGCTCAATGCACTGACCAATAAAGGCGAACGTACCAAATGCCTTCTTCACTATCCTGCCGACCTGTGACTCCACCTTTTCTTTGAACAACAGCTTTTGGCACTAATTCTGCTTTTCCCAGTCGTGAAACCATTGGGTTTTTTATGAATCTCAATGAGATCTACAATCTTTCAATTTCACAAGTTCAGTTTAAAGTCCATTTGTTACACCACCATCGACTCTAACATAATCATAGAATTCCTACAAGCATTCCACACATTCCCAGCCCATCCCCGTAACACTGCGTTTCCCACAGCCAATCCACGTAACCCGCACAACTTTGGACTGTGAGAGGAAACTGAAGTACCTGGAGGAAAGAGCTGAAAATGTGTTGCTGAAAAGCGCAGCAGGTCTGGCAGCATCCAGTACCTGGAGGAAACCCAGGCAGACACCGGGAGAATGTGCAAACTCCACACAGACAGTTTCCCGAGAGTAGAATAGAATCCGAGTCCTGGTGTCGTGAGGCTGCAGTGCTAACCACTTAGCCACCTTGCCATCCAGTGTGTAGTGGAAGGTTACAAATAGTAATTTGGACAGACAGAACATGGGTGTTGCTGAGAAAAGAGACATTGCACTTAAGCTTTTTTCTTTATTCATTTGTGGGATGTGGGCGTTGCTGGCTGACCAGCAATAAGTGCCCGTCCTTAGTTGTCCTCAAGAAGGTGACGGTGAGCTGCCTTCATGAACTGCTGCAGTTCACCTGCTGTGGGTTGATCTACATTGCCCTTGGGGAGAGAATTCCAGGATTTTGACCCAGTGACACTGAAGGAATGGCAATATATTTCCAAGTCAGGATGGTGAGTGGGTTGAAGGGGAACTTGAAGGTAGTGGTGTTCCCATGTATCTGCTGCCCTTGTCCTTCCAGATGGAAGTGGCTGTGGGTTTGGAAGGTGCTGTCTGAGGATATTTGATGAATTTCTGCAGTGTATCTTGTAGGCAGTACCCACTGCTGCTACTGTGCACTGTGGTGGGGGAAATGGATGTTTGTGGCTGTGATGCCCACCAAGCAGCCTACTTTGGCCTGGATGCTGTCAAGCTTCTTGAGTGCTGTTGGAGCTGCACCCATTTAGGCAGGTGGGGAGTATTCCATGACACTCCGACTTGTGGCTTGTAGATGGTGGATGGGCTTTGGGAAGTCAGGAGGGGAGTTACTGACTGCAGTATTCCTATCATCTGACTGCTCTTGCAGCCATTATGTTTATGTGGTGAGTCCAGCTGAGCTTCTGGTCAATTGTAACCCCCAGGATGTTGATGGTTGGGGATTTAGTGATGGAATATCAAGGCGTGGTCATCAGATTGTCTCTCGTTGGTGATAGTCATGGACTGGCATTTGTGTGGCGCGAATGTTACTTTCCACTTGTTAGCCCAAGCCAGAATATTGTCCCAATCCTGTTGCATTTGGACATGGACTGCTTCGGTATCTGAGGAATCACAAATAGTTCTGAATATTGAGTAAACCTCAGCAAACATCCCCACTTCTCACCTTATGATGGAGGGCAGGTCATTGATGAAGCAGCTGAAGATGGTTGGGCCGGGGACACTACCCTGAGGAACCCCTGCAGAGATGTCTTGGAGCTGAGATGATTGACCTCCAACAACCCCGACCATCTTTCTGTGATGGGTGTGAATCCAACCACCGGAGAGTTTACCTCCTGATACCCATTGATTCCAGTTTTGCTCGGGCTGCTTGATGACACACTCAGTCGAATGCAGCCTTGATGTCAAGGGCTGTCACTCTCACTTCACCGCTGGAGTTCACCTCCTTTGTTCAGGTTTGAATCAAGGTCAGGATCTGAGTGGCCCTGGAGGAACCCAAACTGAGCGTCGCTGAGCAGGTTATTACTGAGCAGGTGTTGCGTGATAGCACTGTTGTTGACCCCTTCCATCACACTAATGATGATCGAGAGTAGACTGATGGGGCGATAATTGACCGTGTTGGATTTGTCCTGTTTTTTATGGACACTGCATACCTGGGCCATTTTCCACAATGTTGGGTGGATGCCAGTGTTCAGGGGACTACTGGAGTAGGAAAAGATTTTTATCTTGCACTCATTGGGCATTTTTGCAAGACAGCTGATTTAAGGGGAAAACCAATATTTATACTGCATAAAGGAGAATGCTGATTGGATGACATGTAGATTGTGATAGTTGGAGGTGTCACCTTCGAGAATGCACCAGCGAGTGATGATCGACAGTTAACTGCTAAGCTTTGTTTAAATTTCAGAGGAAGTAGACTGACTCACTGCGAGCCCAACTGACAATCATACATTGGTAGTCTCTGTAATTGTTTGCACACAGGATTACCAAATAAATATACTCCAATTGCAGAATCATATCTAATGTTGAATAGTTTGTTGTGTGTTTTGTAAGCTCAGGCTGGTTGGGTATGGTTGGTGTCGAGAGTGTAGTGCTGGAAAAGCACAGCAGGTCAGGCAGCATCCAAGGAGCAGGGTAATTGAAGTTTCACAAGAGCCCTTCCTCAGGAACCCTGGGTACGTTTGGTGCCTTGCTTCCTGTGATTGGCTGAAGGACATACTGTTTGATACAATGTGCCAATGTTTGAGATGTGCAGCCTACATTTCTGGCATCACACTGGGGCTGGAGCTCATGTGTGACATTGTTGAGGAGTGTGATTGGCAGAATTTGCTTTGGTTTGATGGCAGCATTCTGTTAGTGGTGAACACCCCAATGTTGCTGCTACATAATAGCAGTGTGAAACAAGTAGCTTCACTCATTGCTCAATTCTTTGAGATACCTTATTCTTCCAGGGTAAGCAGGGGTAGACTGGGCATGATTCAGGACCCAGGACCTGTCATCAGTGTGTGCAATATGCAGCAAGAAATGATCTGATCAGAGCAGCCACTCACTCTCCTGTAGAATGGCTTTGATGTGCTTTATTTCAGCATCAAAATGTCACGGTGAGCAAACAGCTTGGGCCTTAGTTACAAGGTTGCTGGTAAGGCCAATCTTATAGTGGGCTCAGTGTAAAATGTTTAGATGCTGCTGTCTGTTCAAATATAACAAATGCACCATCTATACATCAGAAACATGCAAGATGGAGAAAGTTATGCATCATTCCATCAAAGACACATTTCTCATGGAATCTAACAAAGTTATCCAGGGGAGCTGGGCCCAGCAGGATCCCACAGCAATACCATGGATTTTGACAAACTTGGTATCTTTAAAACAGAACTCAATTGCACAAGTGGCCCCTCTTTCCATGCCTTGGCATCTGTTCTGGTGAAATAAAGTCTCTTCACATTCACTCACAAAGTGTAAGCCTCTGATTGCCAAGTGAATACTTCAGTTTTCCTAACATTGAATTGGAGGAAGGTAGTTCAATTGGTGTGAAACAATTGGTGTACCATGGGAGAATGGATATTGCTAGATCAATGACAATTAATTTTTATATAAATTGATAAACTAATCAACTAAAATAATAAGCCAATACTTGCTCACACTTACTTAAGAAATGGTGTTCTATCCTGATTATCCCACTGTTCTCCCTTTAGCTTTAGTCTGCAGTGAGCCCACACAATATACTGAAAGTCTCAATACAGCAGATTGTTGCTGTAACTTTAAAGCTGACTTGTTGTAACACTCTCAGCTGCACAGATTGTCAGAGACACACAGAATCCCTACAGTGTGGAAGAACGCCATTCGGCCCATCGAGTACACACTGACCTGTGAAGTGCGTCCCGCCCGTAACCATCCCCCAATCCTATCCCTGTAAACCTGCAGAGCCCATGGTTAATCCACCTAACCTGCACATCTGTAGACTGTGGGAGGAAACTGGAGCACCTGAAGGAAATCCACGCAGACACAAGGAGAATGTGCAAACTCCACGCAGTCACCCGAGGGAGGAATCAAACCCTGGTTCCTGGTGCTGTGAGGTAGCAGTGCAAACCACTGAGCAACCATGCTGCCCCTTGTCATTCTTTTAAACAAATGTATTCTTTCCATCCCCATCTACAAGACAGGTGTGTGTTTAACTCTTTCAGGTTATGAAGAAGGCCTATCATTGCTGCTTTGTGCACAATCAGTCACCAAAAGTGAATTTCCCTTTCGTGCAGCCAGCCGGAATGGCTGGTTTAGATTGTAAACAATGCATCTGTCAGCTGTCACTTCACTGCTCTTTGAAAGATTTGACAGAAATCTCCTGACAGGGCCACCCACGTTCTCAATGCAACTTGAAGCTCTGACTGCGGAACACTGTACAGTCAGTTTTGCTATAAAACATAGTTCCAATCTCGTGCAATCCTGTGTTAAAAGAAAATTGCATAATAGCAGCACCATTTAAACTAATGGGGCTGGAATTGTGTTATAAACAATACATGCTTTAGAAGTTCACGTTATAGAAACAGTATCCCCAGTTCATCAATCGCGTTATAATGAATTTGCATTAACGAAACACACATTATCACAGAACGACTAGTATGGTGATGACGATCCATATCGATGGGTAGTTGTATATAAACATGGGATACCTATCAGGAGGCTTCAATGTGTTAGAGCTCTTTCCTCTGGAAAATAGAAAACTGAGCGATAACCAAATAGAGGCCCTCAAGATTTTGATGGGTAAATATAGAAAGATATCTCAATGTAGCAACTTTTTAGAAAATTTGCAGCTCAGGTTGATGATAAGTCTATAAGTTATCTCACTGAGCTTGAAGGTTTGATTTCAGATGTTTCATCACCATACTAGGTAACATCATCAGTGAGAGTCTCCAGTGAAACGCTGGTGGTATGTCCCGTCTCTCTATTTATAGGTCTTGGTTTCTTAAGGTGGGTGATGTCATTTCTGGTTCTTTTTTTAAAGAGAAGGTAGATAGGGTCTAAATTGATGTGTTTATTGATGGAGTACTGGTTAGAATGCCATGCCTCTAAGAATTCTCATGTGTGTCTTTGTTTTGCCTGTCCAAGAATGTGTGTGTTGTCCCAGTCAAAGTGGTATCCTATTGAAACTAGTGATAATGGGTTGTGTCTTTTGGTGGCCAGTTGGTGTTCATGCATCCTGATGGCAAGTTTCCTGCAAGTTTGTCCGATGTAGTGTTTTTTTTAACCAGTGCTTGTATGGCATCTTGTAAATGACGTTAGTTTTGCTAGTGGTATCTACTGGATCCTTTAGGTTCATTAGTCGCAGTTTAAAGGAGTTGGTAGGTTTGTGGGCTACCATGATGCAAAGGGGTCTGAGTAGTCTGGAAGTCATCTCTGATATGTTTTTGATGTAAGGTAATGTGGCTATAGTTTTTGGTAGTGTTTTGTCTGCTTGTTTGGATTTGCTTCTGAGGAATCGGCGGATTGTGTTTATTGGATACCTGTTTTTCTTGAAAACATTGCATAGATATTTTCCTTCTGTGGGAGGAAACTGGAGCACCTGGAGGAAACCCACGCAGACACGGGGAGAATGTGCAAACTCCATACAGAGAGTCGCCTGAGGCAGGAATTGAACCCGGGTCTCTGGCTCTGTGAGGCAGCAGTGCTAACCACTGTGCCACCGTGCCGCCCCCAAGCTTGCTTTATGCTTTAACCCTTCCATGCTTTCATGCTCTTTATTTTCCTAGATGCAGCATCAATATGGGCATGTTGGGCCGAATGGTCCGTTTTAACATTGCAGATGTGTGCAATACTTGTTCTGTCCAATATAATTCCCTTGGGTTCCGCAGATAACTGGATAAATATAGTCCTTGAAATCTCCATGCTACTCCACTTGATCCTCCAGCTGATGGGGACTGTGAAGGAGGATACCAGGCAGGAGAGCCAAGTCATCCAAAGGATATTCCCAGACGGTCTTTGGCAGGCTGGAAGCAGACTGAGAGGCTTTGTGCACAGATGTCAAAGGCTTTCTCAACCAAGTTGTACAAATAAAGGCTTAATCCAATGTCAGACTGATATTCTCCTGCCTTTAGCCTAAATGTTTGCAAAGACAATATGTCAGTGAAATAGAGAATCCCTGCTTCATAATCTGTGGCTGTTTGTGTGCTTAAATCCCATGTTATTTCTAACTGGAAGAGTAGACTTTGCATGTCATTAATAGGTGTCACTGAGTCTCTGACTGGTTAGTATTACATTCATTATCTGCGTCGATGACCCAATATGCCTGAATGTTTTATATGAGTGCCGATGTCATTGAACACTGATAGATATTAATGAATCTTCTGAGCTGTGGTGAAACCAGAACATACCCATTGCCCAGTTCATTGATCCTACAGGGATCCAAGTCCTATCCAAGTCATAGTAGGCATTGGGCACTACAGTCACAGCAGACATTAACCAATGTGCTATGGGGTGTATCAGTCTCAGTGTTTCAGGTTTCATGGTTGTTTATTACTGAACATTAACATTCACAGAGGAGTGGGGCAGTTGCAAGAGGGAGGAGAGGTGGTGCAAGGTGCTGAAGACTCATTGACAGTAGCTGAGGGTGGGAATCTGGTACAGGGAGGCCTGAAAGTGGCTGAAATATTGTTTTTCATCATTTTCCATTTTTTATTTTCCATTTATTATCAAACAGGCTGCGCATTTTCCCATTTCTAAACAGATAACTTCTCAAATAGACAACTTGACCTCAATTGGTTGACAGATGGAGCTTCCTTTCGAAGGGATGGGTTTATGTTTGTTCTGTTCTGGCTGATGCCTGAACATACTGTCTCCGTGTACACAGTGTGGCCTCGTGTTCCCAAAGGGAACCAGCTTTACATTCTCCCTTGTTCCAAAACCTCTGGGTTCACAAGGTCCTGTCTGTACCATTATACTGCTGCATATTATATGGCTATTTCAGACGTTTACAAAAGGCTATCAAAACCAAAGGCACAAACAGAATGACATGCAGATGGAAACTTAGAATTATGATAAAGGACTCAAAATACTCAGGTGATTTTCACAAAAACAGTATTTGGTGGAGAGTTTTTAATATCGTGTGCCTTTGGTAAAAGTCAAAAATCAACAGAACGTTCTGTGACTGAGACTTAGTTTCAAAGGGTCATCAAAAACAAAATTGCTTGACAAAGCGTGGAGGGAAGTTTGTGAACGTTTATTTACTCAGGGTTGCCAAAGCATGGACTGTATTTCAATTGGATTTCGATGAGGTCAGGAACATTGCACTTTGCAAGAAAATAGTTATAATATACAGGGCACTGAGAAGAGAACAGGTACTCTGATCATTTTGGATTGCTTTAATGCAAAGTATAATGGGCCAAATGGCCACCTCTTCAACTGTAATTCTTAATGGTTCCAGAAGACGTACCTGTTGCTCGTCAGTGCCTCAATAAATCAATTGAATCAGTGATCCAAAACCATCCATCAATCAGATATATTATAAAAGACCACATTATGAAATCACTCATGAGAATGATAACAAACAGTTTGTGATACTTCACTTCCTCATTTTATGCTACAAGGAATATAATTTTAAGTGCATCACAAATACAAGGAAATACAAACCCAGAAATGCCTTTTGCCAGTACCATCTCTAATGTTGTGTAACATGCAGAGTGAAGGTCACCATCCACTCAGAGTTAAAAAAAAAGAAACAATTGACCTTTTCCGACAGATGCCTACACTTTGAAAATCTCCCTATGCTGTTTTGAGGTTGTAATATGTGAATGCCCTACAGCTGGCATTTAGAATCAATTTGATTTTACCAAATTCTTGATGTTACCCAGTTCTGAGGAAGAGTCACTCAACCTGAAACGTTAACCCTGATTTCTCTCCATGGATGCAGCCAGACCTGCTGAGCTTTTCCAGCAATTTCGATTTTTGTCTCTGATTTTACAGCATCTACCATTCTTTCAGTTTTGATGTTACGAACACAGACAGTGACTGAATTACTCCCACCATAACCTAGACTTGAGTTCTTCATTACACACTGTGAATCTCACTGTGAAAGCAATATAAAAGCTGCCTGGTGAGATCTGAAGGACTATCTGTCAATAAGTTATTCATGTTACATTACATCAGACTGAACTGTCAATGAGCTCCAATCAAGTTCCTTTCTTTAACTAGCTTCTTTGACCTGTATCCAACTGTTAATGCATTCACGGGTTTTGATAGCAATGATAAGGTTCATTGGCTGTTAAAGGCAAATTCCATAGAATGCATAAATCCCTTCTCAATGATTGCGAGCCCTCTGCCAAACGAGAAAATGACTGTGGCTGTTCAGTTTTGTTCTCATTCCCTTGAATGGATGAAGACTGAGAGCTGAGCAGCAGGTCCCTGTGACGGAAATGCCAAAGGTTAGGAGATGTGTAAAAGAATGAATTTTCTGGGACTGTGCTTTGTTAAGAGGTGGGAAATGACATGCTGTGCCAGCCACAATGTATTACCAGTTGGAAAGGTTCCTTGCATGAGGTATGAATCTCAGAAAGCTACATGCAATATCTCTGAGTGAATACTAACAAATCGAATAAACCGTGGCTGTCCATTGTGTTCCCAGCCTCAGATAAAGGCATAGATGAATTGCTCCTTCAGAGGCCATTATAGATATGATGGGCCAAATGGCCATGTCACCACGTACAGAAACCATTCGATGATTCCATCACTGTTCCTTCTCTGTCACTGGGTCAGATTCCTATAACATGGCATTTATTGCTGATCCAATGGAAACAAGGTGGAAACTTGAGATGACTTTAGATAGAGTGAGAGTGATGATAGCGTCAGGACATTCGGATGTTCAATAACCTGGGCAGCAAAAGTCCCACTGATCCACATTGCCTGTCCCATGGTATTGTGATTATTTTGTACTTCGCATCTGGCTGTTTAATTGAGTGGAAGATTATACTGAAGCCTTTGCTAAGAAGTAGTCAAACTCTGCAATAATAAGGAGGACTGGAGATGTGATTTACCGATCTCATTCGACCAAACATCTTGACATTACCCTCCATGTGAGCAGTGCAGTCTGCTGGCTGCATCAGATTAAAGGTTCATCTCATGGATTCACACAAGGCAACTGCTCAATTGCTTATAAACAACTTGCATTGAGCTCTGTTTACCCATCTCCCACTTGTTCGCTTCCATTGTCTCAGTGTCTGGTGATGCCTGATCTTACAATGTTCATCATTGTTTTCAAATCGTTCCATGGTGTCTGTAATCTTTTCCAACTCTACAACTGTCCGGGATCTCTGCACTCCTCCTATCCTGGCTACTTTTCCATCCACAATGTCCATCATTCCACTAATGGTGGCCATACCATCCGTCACCAAATCCCAAAATCTTTGGAATTCTTATTTTCCTGGTTCATGGGATTGTGTGTATTGATGGCTTGGATTGCATCTATTGTCCATCCCAAATTGTCTTTGAGAAGGGAAGGTATCCCGCCTCGTGGTATTATCACTAGACTGTTAATCCAGAAACCTAAGTAATGTTCTGGAGACCCTTGTTCAAATCTCACTGTAACAAATTGTGGAATTTGAATTCATTGAAAATTTGGAATTAATAGTCTCATGATAACCATGAATCCCTGTTGATTGTTGGAAAAACCCATCTGGTTCACTAATGTCCTCTAGAAAGGGAAACTGCCATATTACATGGTCTGGCCTCCATGTGACTCCAGACCCAGGCAACTGTTAACTGCCTTCTGGGCAATACACAATGTCCTCATCCTGTTGATGACTACAAAAACTGTGGTGGGAAATCATCTTCTTGAACTACACCAGTCCAGGTTGTATTGGGACACACACAAATGTTTTTTGGGAATGAGTTCCAGGATTCTGACCCAGTGACAGAGAAGGAACAGTGATGGAATCATCGAATGGCTTCTGTACGTGGTGACATGGCCATTTGGCCCATCATATCTATAATGGCCTCTGAAGGAGCAATTCATCTATGCCTTTATCTGAGGCTGCAGATGGATAAAGAGCAGTTAGAGAAAATATATATAAGTTGAGCCTGCCAGATGGAGTAAAATGTGTGAAAATGTGAAGTTATTCATCTTGACAAGAAGAATAAAAAAAGCCAAGGTTTGAATGAAATGGAGAAGATCTGTGACACTCTGAGGCGTGGAAGGTTTAGATGTCCTACTGCATCAGTCACAATGGTAATGCACAGGTATAGCGCATAATTAAGAAGACTCATGGGATGCTGCTCTTACAAGAAGAATTAAGCATTCAAAGGTGAGAAGATATTAAAGAGTTTACCATCGGGCACTTGGATAAATTCAAGGTAAAGAGGCAGAGACAACATGGTTTTGTCAAAGTGAAACTATGTTTAACTCATTTATTAGAGTTCTTTGAAGAAGTATCTTGCGCTCTGGATAAAGGGGAATCTTTGGATGTATTGTACTTTGATTCCCAGAATGCATTTAATAACAATGACACGTTTAAGATTATTGCACAATATAAAACCTCAGCATAGAGGCTAACATGCTTGCATTGATTGAGGAAATTTTAGGGGCCCTGCCCCAAATGTTTAATTCCTCTCTTGCCACAGGGGAGGTGCCGGGGACTGGACGACAGCTAATGTTGTTCCACTTTACAAGCAGGGTGCTAGAGATAGACTGGGGGATGACAGACCAGTGAGTCTAACATAAGTGCTGGGAACAACTGGAGAAAATTCTGAGGGAGAGAATTAATCTCCTTTTAGAGAAACAAGTTTCGATCAGGGATTGTCAGCATGGTTTGTCAGAGGGAGGTCATGCCTCATAACCTCAGTTGAAATTCTCAAAGAGGTGACAATTGCGAAGATGGTTTATATAGATTTCAGTAAAGGCTTTGGCAAGTTTGGACAGGGGACACTGATGAGGACAGTAAAAACTCAGGATCTGGGGTAACACGGAAAGTTGAATCCAAAGATGATCTAGTGATAGGAGACAGAGGGTGATTGGAGAAGGCAGTTGTATGATTACAGGCTGGATCAGAGCTGGGTCCCTTATTGTTTGTGATATACATTAGGGATAGAGTAGGGGTATAGGTCTGTGTGGGAGGTTTTTTGGAGAGTAGGTATGAGATTTATGGGCTGAATGGCTTGCTTCTGCATTGTAGGGATTCTATGATTGCATGATGTTGATGAGAAGGTGGGGGATGATAGGTTTTGGGATGATACAAAGATTGGCCAGGTGGTTGATAAACCTAAAGTTAGGTTACAGGAAGATATACACGGATTGGGCAGATAGGAAGATTCATGGCAGATGGAACTTAATCCTGATAAATCTGAGGTGATGTACTTTGGAAGAAAGAACAAGAAAAGGGAGTACTCAATGACAGGCAGGACATAAGGAAGCTCAGAGGAATAGAAGGATGTTGGGTGTTTGTCCACAGATCCCGGTAGATGGCAGGACAAGTCAATGGGTTCGTTAGGAAGATATATGGGACACATGTCTTTATCAATTGTGTATGGATTATAAAAGCAGGGAGATTATGTTGGAGCGATGGAGAAGTTTGGTTAGCTGGAGTACTCTGTGTAGTTCTGGTCACCACACTGTGGGGAGGATATGATTGCACTGGAGTGGATGCAGTGGAGATTTACCAGGATGTTGCCTGGATGGAACACTTCAGTTATGAAGTGAGGCTGGATAAGCTCGGGTTGTTTTCTTTGGCGCAGAGAAGGTTGAGGGGCGACCTGATAGAGATGTGTAGAGATTATGAGGGGCATGGACAAGGTAAATAGAAATCAACTGTTTTCCGGAGTTTAAGGTGCAAGAATGAGGAAGCACAATGTTAAAGTGAATGGCAGGAGGTTTAGAGTGGATTTGAGGAAAAGACTCTTCACCAAGAGGACAGTAGTGGTCTGGAGGGGAGCTGAGGTGGGAAAGCTCATATCCTTTCAAAAGTACTTGGATGAGCACTCGAAATGTCATAACAGCCTAGGCTATGGGCCTATTGCTGGAAGGTGGAACTAATATAGAATCCATGTAGCTTTGGCAGTTCAGACTTGATGAGCTGTGTTATGGACCAGGCCAGACCTCCTCAAAATATTTTAAGAAGGCAGCCTAGACCCTAACTTTTTCTTATTTTACAGGAAGATGTGAAGTGGATATTCCAGGTGTGAGGCAGCTGGTCAAACCTCTCAGCTTTAAGCAAAACAGAATTTATTTAAACATTACAGTTAAAACACTAACAAAAGAAAATGTGATTTATAATAACTATTGGAAAATTTAACCAACCCAATACAGCTACTTTTGCCAATACATCCCATAAACACACCCCTTGGCAAAAAGGTAAATTGAAACACAGATTGATACAAGCAGGAAGGAACAGCATCCAAAGAAATTGCTGAGAGAAAGTCAGTCAGGAATCATTACTGAAGCTTACAACCTTTCCTGGACTTCAGCATCGTGGGACTGCTATAGCTATACCAAACGAGAAAACAACCTGAACTGAGAGAACTGGCCACTCCCCTGCCATTGTTCAATTCAGCTCTTTCTCGACCTCCCGGCACCTCTGCCTTTATGACCTCTCCCTGTCCTGGGACAAAACAAGCTTGTTCAAGTGACAGCATCGTCACAGGTTGAAAGGCCTTTTCTGGACTCTATGATTCTATATATCTATGATTCTATGATTGATTGGCTAAGAAAAAGCAGAGAGTTGGAAAAGTGGTGATTTTTCAGGCTGGCAGGATGTCACAAGTGGTATTACAACAGGGATCTGTGCTGGGACCTCAACTCTTTCCAAGTTATATCAATGATTTGGATGAAGGGACCAAAGGGATGGTATCTAAATTTGCTGATGTCAACAAAAGTGAGTTGTGAAAAGGGCATAAGGAACTTACAAAGGGTATTTTAATTAATTATAATTATAAGGCTGGCCTCACTAATGGTGATAGTGGCCATCTGATTTACTGAATCATTTGGGAAGGAAACTGCTGCCTTTACTTGGTCTGGCCTACAGGACTCCAGACCCACAGTTTGCTGGTTGACTCTTAAGTGTTCTCTGGGGCAATAGGAACGGGCAGTAATTGCTGGCCTATTCAACAATTCCAACACACCATAAATGAATCATTTAAAAGTTTAGAACAGGAAACGGCCAAATGGTATTATAACTGGTCTGTTAATCCAGAGACCCAGATAACGTTCTCGGGATCAGGGTTTGATTTGCCACAGCAGGTGGTAGAATTTGAATTCAATAAAAATCTGAATTTGAAACCGTTGCTGATTGTTGTAAAAACCCATCTGGTTCATGAATGTCCTTCAGGGACGGAAACTGCCATCCTTACCTGGTCTGGTCTCCACATAACTCCAGACCCACAGTAATGTGGTTGGTACTGAACTGCCCTCTGGGAAATTAGGGATGGACAATAAATGCTGGACTAGCCATCAACTCATTAAATTAATTAAAATAAAAAGATGAATGTGGGCCTGAGAGGGCACAGCTTCAGATTATAGCATCGCAGAGGCTGCTGGGACAGTGTGGCCAACCTTACTTTGTTATAACTAAGTTGGGAGGAAGGCACTGTCCCTCTTTTTCTTTCTCTCTCTCTCTCTCTCTTTTGTTCCATTACTGCACGGGTTACAACATAAATGTTTTCTCTCATTCCCAGTGTGGTCATTCGTTTGATCTCTCTGTATTAGCTTTAGAATAAAAGGATCAGGCTGCTTCAATAAACAAAAAGGATTATGAAAAGTTTACCTTTCCAGACATCCCGCATTGACTGGTAAATCTTTGTTCTCGAAGGCAAAGATAAACAACATATGAGATGGTCAGCTGACTGTCATGCTGACATTCTGGTGCACAAACCTGTCTGTTCCTTAACACATACGGTTCTCACTTGGGAACATCATTAATGTGATTGTTCAGGAACTATCAATGAACTCTTTCTGAGGCTTCTCAATGAGAGTGCAGCCGGCCAGGGCTCCAGGTACCACACTGGTCCCAAAAACAAGCCTTCATTTCAGGAAGCAGGAGCTTGGAGCTGGGAAGCTTTATCCCGTTAATGGAGCTTCTAGGTTTCTTCCCAATTGACAATCCAAATAATGTCCAAGCAGAACGAACTCTCATTCAGTTGGAAAACACTCTAGAGTGAGTTTAAGCAAACAAGACCAGCAATTATTTGCAACCATCTAATTTCTAAGAAATGTTAAATGCAAATTCCAATGGGCAGAATCTTATCAGAGTTTGAGTGATGTGGGCTGTGGTGAAATTTGTGGTGAATCAGACAAGGAGTTCAGCAAGGCCTGTCTTGATGCCTGAGTCAACTCGCTCCATCTTTCATACTTTCATAAGCAGCAAAGTGAGTTTCTTACCAGGCAGCTGTGGTTCTGAACTATCCAACTCACCTTATTAATAATCAGATTTCTGTCTTACCAAACATCCCAAAGGAGCTACAAAATTTGAGAAGGACCTCTACGCTGTCTATGACCAAGCTGCATCGCACATCATGATCCCTGGACACCAGCCGCACACACCCAGTGTCACTGGGCATTGTGATCCAGCCTTTGCCACCCCTCACCACCTTCATGGCACCTCCCTGACCCAACTACAGGCAGCTCAGGAGGCACAGGTTCACTGCAGGGTGCACAAGCAGGTAGTTTTGAAAAGCTGCTGGAGGGACACATTGTGCAGGGCCAGGCTCCAGTTCAGGACAGCTCTCTTACTGTCTGAGTGCACAATGAGAACCTCTCTGCAGACACACACCATCCAGTGCCTGTTAGTGCACTGGTGCTTCAGCCAGAGTCAAAAATTATCATTGCTGCCGATCTGAGGTGCTGTTTAACACAGACACACAGCTTGTCAGCAGGTATCTGTCCTGGGGGAGGGGGAGGGAACCTTGGTCCATGGCTCAGACCGAGATATAATGCTGACAGGTATAACATGCGCCAGCATCCTGTGTGGCAAACATATTGCCACCGCATTCGAACATAGAACAGAGCACAGCACAGGAACGGGCTCTTCGACCCACAATGTTGTGCCGAACACAACGTCAAATTAAACTAACCCCTTCTGCCTGCCCTTGATCCATATCCCTCCATTCCTCGCATATTTATGTGTTTGTCTAAAAGCCCCTAAACATATCTGTCTCCACCACCCCTGACAGCGTGTTCCAGACTCCTACCAATCTGTGTAAAGACATTTGTCCCTTACATCTCCTTTGAACCTTCCCTGTTTTTCTTTAAATGCATGCCCCCTGGTATTAGAGCTTTTAGCTCTGGGAGAAAGATTCTGACCATCATCCCTATGTATGCATCTCCTAATTTCATAGACTTCTGTCAAGTCTCCCCTCAGCTCCACCTCTCCAGAGAAAACAGTCTTAGTTCTTCTAGTCTGTCCATGTAGCTCATACCCTATAGTGCAGGCAGGGGATCCTGGTAAATCTCTGCTTCACCCTCTCCAAAGCCTCCAATATTCTTTTTGTAATGTGCTGACCACAATACCGTACGTGCAGTCTAACCAAAGACTTAAAAAGCTGCAACATGACATTCCGACTCTTGGACGCAATGTCCTGACCAATAGACAAGCATGCCATGTGCATTCATTGCCACCCTATCTAATTGTGTGGCCACTTTCAGGGAGCTATGGACTTGACCCCAAGATTTCTTTAGACATCAATGCCTTGGGACTCTCCAACCACATGGGATCAATGTTGGTTTCACCAGTTTCCTTATTTCCCCCTACCTCCCCCCCCACCTTATCCCAAATCCAACCCCCAACCTAGCACTGCCCTGTTGAACTGTCCTACCTGTCCATCTGCCTTCCCACCTACCTGCTCCACCCTCCACTCTGACCAATCACCATCACCCCTCACCTTCATCTACCCATTGCATTCCCAGCTAGCTTCCCCCCAGCCCCAACCCCCTCCCATTTATTTCCCAGCCTCCTTGCACCCCCCCCCCCTCCCCCCTCCCCCCCCCCCCCCACACACACACCCATTCCTGATGAAGAGCTCATGCTCAAAACATTGACTCTCCTGCTCCTCGGATGCTGCCTGACCTGTTGTGCCTTTCCAGCACCACACTCTTCAACTCTGATCTTCAGCATCTGCAGGCCTCACTTTCTCCCTTGGCTGAGAGAGAGACAGGACTGGCTCTCTCAGCGTTTCAGGGTTTCATTGTTGTAGGTGAGATCGAGAAGAAGGTAAAAGAGGTGGAGAAGTACTGGTTGGGTTGGCGGGAGAGGACGAAACTGAGGGCTTGGGAGCCTTCATCATGGTGGATGGATGTTTACAGGAACTGGATGTTCATGGTGAAGGTGAGGCATTGGGAGCCGTGGAAATGAAAGTCTCGGAGGAGTTGGAGGGTGTGGGTGGTGACCCGTACACATGTGTGTGTGTGTGTGTGTGTGTGCGTGTTTTGGGGAACCCACACATACGTTTGTGTGTGTGTGTTGGGGGGTCACGTGTGTGTGTTTTGTGGGGCACATGTGCTTGTGGGATGCATGGCATGCGTGTGTGTGTTTGAGGGTCACGCACATACGTGTGTGTGTTTGATGGACATGTGCATGTCTGAGGTACGTGTGCGTGTTTGAGGGATGTGCGTATGTTTGAGGGATGCGCAAACATCCTCTTGATCCTCAAACACACACATAGGTGCCATGTGTCCCATAAGTACATGTCCCCCAGAAAACACACACATGTGAGTCCCCCCCAACACACACATACACACACACGTATGTGTGGGTGCCCCAAAACACGCGCGCGCGCACACGCACACACATACGGGGCACCATCCACATCCTCCAACTCCTCCGTGACTTTCATTTCCCTGGCCGTGTGCATTTGAGAGACTTGCGCGCGTGTGCACGTGTGTTTGAGGGACCTGCATGCCTCTGTTTTTGAGGGGTGTGTGCAGGGGTGTATGTGTTTGAGGGAGATGTACGCATGCATGTTTTTGAGGGATACACGGACACCATGCATGTGTGTTTGAGGGACATGCGTACTTGTGTGTGTGTTTGAAAAATATGTGTGTATGTTTAAGCGACACCCATGTGCGTGTTTGAGGGATGTATACACATGCATTCGTGTGTGTGTTTGAGGGACACACATGCATGCGTGTTTTTGAGGGATACATGCATGGCATGTGTGTGCGTTTGAGGGACATATTTGTGTGTTTGGGGGTTGCGTGTACCCATGCATGTGTGTTTGAGGGACATATGTGCGTGTTTGAGCGATGTGTGCATGTTTGAGGGATGTGCTGTCAAGAACGTGTACATGTTTTTGAGGAACACAGAAGTGTGTGTGGCTGAGGATAGTGTGCATGTGTGTGTCTCTGTGTTTGAGGGATGCGTGTGTGTATGTTTGAGGTGTATATGTGTGTTTGAGGGACATGCATGTACTTGTTAGTATTTGAGGGACGCACCCACACCCATATGTGTGTGTTTGAGGGATGCACATGTTTGTGTGTGTTTAGGGATGTGCACACGCGTTTGTGTTTGTGGGATGTGTGTGTGTGTTTGAGGGACATGCATGCGTGTGTTTGAGGGACACTCGTGAGCATATGTGTGTGTTGGGAACACACTGTTTGTTGGGGGATCTGTACGTGTGTGTTTATTGGGGGACATGTATATGTGTGTGTTTTTTTGGACACGTACATGTGTGTTTGAGGGTCACAAGTACATGTGTATGTTGGGTGACGTATGTTTGTGTGTGTTGAGGGGGGCACACGTACAACTGTGTGTGTTGCAGTGGACACACTGTTGGGGAAGTCACATGTACGTGTGTGTGTTGGGGGACATGTACATTTGTGTGTGTTTTGGGGGACACGTGTGAGTGCGTGTTGGGGGGACACATGCATGTTGGGAGGATGAACGTAAGTGTGTTGGGGGATGCACATTCATGAGTTTTTGTTTGGCAGACACATGCATGAATGTGTGTTGGGGGAACGCACGTGCCTATGTATGTGTTATAGGAGATGTGCATTGTTTGGGGGGATGTGTGTGTATTCTGGGGACATGTGTGTTGCAGGGGGCGCATGTACATGTGTACTGGAGCGGACTCACGTGTGTATGTGTGTGTTGGGGAATGTACGTGTGTGTGTTGGAGTTGCATGCTTGTGAGTGCGTGTGGGACACGTGTTTGTTGGGGTGCACGAGTGTGTATGTGTGTTGGGGTATACATGTGTGTGTATAGGGATATGTGTGTGTTGGAGGACACATGAGTGTGTGTTAGCAGAACCTGTGTATGATGTGTGTTGGGGCAGATGTGTATATGTGTATGTGTGTTGAGGGACACGTGAGTGTGTTGCAGGGGTGCAAATGCATGTTTGCTGCGGGGAACACACATGCGTGTGTGTGTTTGTTGGGGCGTATGCATGTGTTGGCAGACACACGTCAGAGTTATAGAGTCAGACATGTACAGCATGCAAAAAGACCCTTTGGTCCAACTTGTCCGTGTGTGTGTGTGTGTGTGTCTGTTCGCGCACGTGTTTGTGGAGCCACATGAGCATGTGTGTGCATGTTGTGAAAGAAACATGGATGTGTGTTGGGGGTACACATTGTGTGACTGTGTGTGTCAGGGACATGTCTGCATGGGTGTGTGTCAAGGGTTTTTTTGCAATGGTGCATGTGTATTGGTGGTAAGTCTGCATAGGTGTGTGTCGGGGGAGAGTCTGTGTGGGCATGTGTGTCAGGGGAGCGTATGCAGCGTGTGTCTATCAGGGGCACGTCGCGTGGCCGTGTGTGTTAAGGGCATGTATGTGTGCGTAGGTCTGTCTGGGGCGCGTCTCCGTGGGAGTGTGTGTCGGGGAGCGCATCTGCATGGGCATGTGTGTCTGTGTATGAGGGTGATGTGGTTGCATGCATACATGCATGTTAGAGGGGGACACATGGGTGTACGTGTATTGGGGTCACGTGCGCTCGCGTGTGTTTAGGAGCACTGTGTGTAGGGCGGGTGCGTCTGTGTGACAGAGGGGTGTATCTGAAAGTGTGTGCATAATGGGCACATGTGCATGCGTTGGAGGGACAAGTTTACATGTGTGTTTGTCAGGGGGTGTCATCAGCATGTGCTTGTGTGTATGTAGAGGGAGAGAGGCACATATGTGGGAGGGGGAGAGACCTTGTGTGTTTGTGCGTGTGTTAGGGGAGCGTCACATCAGCATGTATGACTGTGTATGGTGTGTCAGGAGGACGTGTCTGTGTGCATGGGTGTGTTGGGGGTGTGTGTACCTGTGCGTGTTGTGGGAATACGTGCAGGCACATGTGTTTGTGTGTCAGGGATTTGTCTGCGTGGGCATCTTCTGTCGGGGGGCACATCTGTTGTAGGCATGTGTGTGTCAGGATCACATCTGCGTGGCCATGTGCGTGTCAGTGGGTGCGTCTGCCTGGGAATGTGTGTGTCGGGGATGCACCTACATCTACATATATGTGTCAGGGATGTGTCTGCGTGTGCAAGGTATCTGAGTTCGCACATGTATGTGTCTGGGGTCACATCGTGTGCGCATGTGTGTCAGGGGGCATGTCTACATGCATGTGTCGAGGGAACGTACGTGTGTTTGCATGTTGGAGGGTGGTGCTGGCGCATGCGTTTGTTCGGGGTAGGTGTGTGTGTGTGTCTGGGGGTGCATCTGCATTGTGTGTTTTGGTTGCATGTGTGTGTGTGTGTTGTGGGGCGCATTTGTGTGTGATGGGAGTGTTACAACACGGGTAAACCCCGCTGATTAATTTAAAGCAGCAACACAGAAAAGCTTTATCCCGTCCATTAATCTGTGAAAATTTGAGAGGCCAATAATTATCCCAAAGGTCACTATTTGAAGGAAAAATTAACAACTTTATTTCTTAACGTACAACAGAGAATAATTAACTAACAACTATTTACAACTCCTTCCTCTAACCTATCTTTTACTCTCCCTCCTATAATATTGGTCCAGTAAAACCCCTGATTAAGATTGATCAAAAATTCAAATTTCAAACCAACCAGCTGTTGAATCTTCTTTTCGTATCTTCCTCTGTCTTCTTTACTTCTTCAGGATTACGTTTCACAGGTCACCGATCAATAAAGGTACCTTTAAGAGAGCTGTTTTTCGGGCAGCCTGCATCTGTTGGTCTTTTGGCAGTTCTCCTCTGAACTGTTCAATTTTGCATAGCAGATATTAAGCATTTGTTAATTCATAAGCTCTCTTGGAATCAAATGTGATTCTTAGAGATAAACAGTGTAGATTTTCCACTTTGATGTCGGTGAGCTTGTTATAAGTGAGCTGTTATGGTAAGGTTTGGGAAGGTGGTCAGAAAATATTGACCAATTTGTGGCAAAAGCTTCTGACCCACCAACACAGAAGTGAAGAATTTATCTCAATGTTTCCCATCCATTATTGAACAGAATGAGCCATTATAAACCCCTGGAAGCTGAGTGATCCATTGCGACTCCAGAGATTCCCAGAAACTAGCTTGACCCACACTTGGTCTCCTTTCTGAAGATTCAGGAGCTCGGTTTTGGCTGACAGCTATGAATTGCTACTTGGAAGCATGCTTGGGATTACAACATGCTATTAGCCTTCTTCACTACCTGCTGTACCTGCATGCTTGCCTTCATTGACTGGTGTATAAGAACACCCAGATCTCTCTGTACTGCCGCTTTACATAAATTGATTCCATTGAGGTAGTAGTCTGCCTTCCTGTTCTTGCTACCAAAGTGGATAACCATACATTTATCCACATTAAACTGCATCTGCCATGCATTTGCCCACTCACCTAACTTGTCCAGGTCACCCTGTAATCTCCTAACATCCTCATCACTTTTCACCCTGCCACCCAGCTTTGTATGATCAGCAAATTTGCTAATGTTATTGCTGATACCATCTTCTATATCATTAACATATATTGTAAAAAGCTGTGGTCCCAGCACGGATCCCTGTGGTACCCCACTGGTCACTGCCTGCCATTCCGAAATGGAGCCGTTTATCACTACCCTTTATTTCCTATTAGCCAACCAATTTTCAATCCAATCTAGTACTTTGCCCCCAATACCATGCACCCTAATTTTACTCACTAACCTCCTGTGTGGGACTTTATCAAAAGCTTTCTGAAAGTCCAGGTACACTACATCTACTGGATTTGTATGATCAGCAAATTTGCTAATGTTATTGCTGATACCATCTTCTATATCATTAACATATATTGTAAAAAGCTGTGGTCCCAGCACGGATCCCTGCGGTACCCCACTGGTCACTGCCTGCCATTCCGAAATGGAGCCGTTTATCACTACCCTTTATTTCCTATTAGCCAACCAATTTTCAATCCAATCTAGTACTTTGCCCCCAATACCATGCACCCTAATTTTACTCACTAACCTCCTGTGTGGGACTTTATCAAAAGCTTTCTGAAAGTCCAGGTACACTACATCTACTGGATTTGTATGATCAGCAAATTTGCTAATGTTATTGCTGATACCATCTTCTATATCATTAACATATATTGTAAAAAGCTGTGGTCCCAGCACGGATCCCTGCGGTACCCCACTGGTCACTGCCTGCCATTCCGAAATGGAGCCGTTTATCACTACCCTTTATTTCCTATTAGCCAACCAATTTTCAATCCAATCTAGTACTTTGCCCCCAATACCATGCACCCTAATTTTACTCACTAACCTCCTGTGTGGGACTTTATCAAAAGCTTTCTGAAAGTCCAGGTACACTACATCTACTGGATTTCCCTCGTCCAACTTCATAGTTACATCCTCAAAAAATTCAAGAAGATTAGTCAAGCATGATTTCCCCTTCATAAATCCATGCTGACTCTGTCCTATCCTGTTACTACTATCCAGATGTGCAGTAATTTCATCCTTTATAATAGACTCCAGCATCCTTCCCACCACTGAGGTCAGACTAACTGGTCTATAATTACCTGCTTTCTCTCGCCCACCTTTCTTAAAAAGTGGTATAACATTAGCCACCCTCCAATCCTCAGGAACCGACCCCGAATCTATTGAACTCTGGAAAATAATCACCAATGCATCCAAGATTTCCCGAGCCACCTCCTTCAGTACCCTGGAATGCAGACCATCAGGTCCCGGAGACTTATCAACCTTCAGACCTAACAGCCTCTCCAACACCAAATCCTGGCAAATATAAATTCCCTTAAGTTCAGGTCCTTCAGCCACTGTTACCTCAGGGAGATTGCTTGTGTCTTCCCAAGTGAACACAGATCTGAAGTACCCATTTAATTCCTCTGCCATTTCTTTGTTCCTAGTAATATATTCCCCTGTTTCTGTCTTCAAGGGCCCAATTTTTGTCCTAACCATTTTTTTGCCTTGCACATACCTAAAAAAGCTTTTACTATCCTCCTTAATATTCTTGGCCAGTTTACCTTCGTACCTCATTTTTCCTCTGCGTATTTCCTTCTTAGTAATCCTCTGTTGCTTTTTAAAAGCTTCCCAGTCCTCAGTTTTCCCACTTATCTTAGCTTTGTTATACTTTTTCTCTTTTAACTTTATAAGCAGACCCCTCTGCCTCCATCTCTCAGAGACATCGTGTGTACCTGCTTAGTGTTAAATTTCTTTTGCCATCAGCTACACTCTGTTGGGCAATGCTAGTTTTGTATTGTAGACCCAGTTCATTTGGAACTGACTGAGGCTATTCCAACTTATTTCACAGTTCATCCCATCTTGTCTGGATGAGATGTGAACCCAGAGCAATGTTATTTCCCATTTCCCTATCTAGTTCCCTATTCAGATGGGTTCAGGTACAGGTCGTTCCCCTGTGACACCTTAGTTACACGCCAGCAAAACCTTGTTAAATAGAAAATCGCTTCATATAAATGATGGGGCAAATGAGAAAAATGGGATTGGGATAGACCAGCAAAAAAATCACTCACAGTCACTCAAAAATCACCCAAAAGTCTAACACAATGTATAGTACAGCCTGAATGAAGGTATAAATCATATTTATCAATGAAACAAAAGGAAATTTAGCACAGTACGGTGAAAAAGTATTGTTAATGCAGGGACAGATGGTCATGGTGCGTAAGGTATGCTCCCTCCTCATTCCTGTTGAGCGAGCTATATCACACATTCTCTCCTTCAGCTCAAAAAGGTTTATAATATTTAGCTTCTCTTCCAGTGTTATAGCCTTTCCTTTGTGTTCACTGCCTGCAGTTTTATCACCAGGATGCTTCTTGCTAACATTCTTGTCACTGTGCCCCTCCGTTTATTTCAAAGAAAGGGATAATCTAGGAGTAGCGTACCCTTCACAGAATGCTGATCAATGTAACTGTCAGAAAGCTGCTCTCTGTATAGTACCTCTCACAGAAAGCTACTGTGTCTGCAGCTGACACCAGCGCATGCACAGAACGGGGCAGAGACTTCAGCACAGCCATCGGCGCATGGGCAGAACGGGGCAGAGACTTCAGCACAGCCATCGGCGCATGGGCAGAACGGGGCAGAGACTTCAGCACAGCCATCGGCGCATGTGCAGGATGGGGCAGAGACTTCAGCACAGACATCGGCGCATGTGCAGGATAGGGCAGAGACTTCGGCAAAGACACCGGCGCATGGGCAGAACGAAGTGCACAAAACGATCACTGCTCGATTTGTGGTATTGTGTTCTTGAAAACCTGTTCCTTAATTCGTCAGCGATGTTATAAACAAATCCCGCTGCTGAAACATGAGTTATCTGAGAATGACTAGTACTCGGTTACATTTGGAAAGGACAGTCAGCCCTGAATGTGTCCTTGCTGAGCATCTGCATCTTCAGCAGTGGATGGTGATCAGAGATGGGGACTCTGGCTAATTTTCTTTTGTCAAATGCCAATCTAGAGGTTCTGAGCCCAGTTTTAGGAGCCCTCATTGACATTGCTACCGGGTTTGTATGTTTTATCACCTCCATGTTATGCATGCAGCCACTGAGCCACACTGAGTCTTCACAGCACCCCATCCAGCATATCCTCACACTGTGTTTTTAGTTAATAATGGCTATTTCATCGATCTGGGAAATGTCCTGCTTTTATAAGCCCTTAAAACCATAAGATATAGGAGCAGAATTAGACCCTTTGGCCCATCGAGTTTCGTCCACCATTCGATCATGATTGATGTGTTTTAAATCCTATTCTCCCTCACCTTTGATTCCCTTACTAATCAGGAACTTATTTATCTCTGTCTTAAATGCACTGAGGGACTGATAGAATCTTAGAATCCTGACAGTATAGGGACAGGCTGTTTGGCCCAACCAGTCCACACCAACCCTCCAAAGAGTATTCTAGCCAGACCCATTCCCCTACCCTATTACTCTTCACTTCCCCGGACTAATGCATCTCGTCTGCTCATCTTTCGATTATGGGAGGAAACTGGAGCACCCAGAGAAAATCCATGCAGACACGGGGAGAATGTGCCAACTCCACACAGACAATTGTCTGAGGCTGGAATCAAACCTGTGGGCGGCATGGTGGCACAGTGGTTAGCACTGCTGCCTCACAGCGCCAGAGACCCGGGTTCAATTCCCGCCTCAGGCGACTGACTGTGTGGAGTTTGCACGTTCTCCCCGTGTCTACGTGGGTTTCCTCTGGGTGCTCCGGTTTCCTCCCACCATCCAAAGATGTGCAGGGTCAGGTGAATTGGCCATACTAAATTGCCCGTAGTGTTAGGTAAGGGGTAAATGTAGGGGGTATGGAGGGGTTTCGCTTCGGCGGGTCGGTGTGGACTTGTTGGGCGACACTGTAATCTAATCTAATCTAATCAAACCCGTGCCCCTGGCGCTGTGAGGTAGCAGTGCTAACCACTGTGCTGCCCCTTGTCCTGCACAGCCCTCTGCAGCAATGTGTTCCACAGAGTAACCTCCTCATCTTAGATGTAAATGGGGCATACCTTCACGAGGCTGTGCCCTTGGCTGTCAGACTCTCCTAATAATGGAAACATCTTGTCCATGTCCACTCTATTCAGGCCTTTCTGTATTCTGTAAATTACAATCAGATCCCCACTCATCCTAAATTCCCTTGTGTACCCTTCATTCCCAGGATCGTTCTTGTGCACCTCCTCTAGAAACCTCCTCCGCCAGCATATCCTTCCCTGGATAAGGAGCACAAAACTGCTCACAGTGTTCAAATGAGGTCAGACCAGAGCCTTATGAGCTTCCGCAGTACATCTTTGCTCTTATACTCCTGCCCTCTCAAAAGGAATGCTAACATTCTTAACTATGTGAGAAACAAAAGCTCACTTACATCAATAATTTCAGTCCGAGACCAAAAATCTGAAACAGTGTCATTTATCTGTACACTTGCAAGTGGGTGCAATGTCTAATGCCAGGTAAGGCAATGACAAATGCACATCAAATCCAACAAACTCTCGAAATTTATACAGTTTGAATCCCCATATTTTTTTCTTATTTCATTGTTTCCCCCCTCCGCTTACGTCACTCATTTCCTTAAGACTGATCCCACAACTTCTGTTTATCCGGCCTTGTCCGTGACAAATGCCTATCTCTGGCTCCCATAAGGTTGTTTGACGTCATCCCATCCTTTGCTTACCATTATCTACTCCCTCCATCTGTGCTGCCCCTCACAGCATCTTATCACTAAGCCCTTTTAATTGGGGTTTGTTCCTGTGTCTCTGTACAAGTGGAAACCTACTGTTTACAAAGGCCTCTTTTCACAGCATTTTATCTAGTGCCTGTATTTCTACCATTGTTCTGTAATCACATCTCATGCTGACATATCATTTTTAACGGATTATATACTTCCTCTATGTAGTTCCCATTCTTGTTAACTTAGCTCTTAGCTGAGAAACAATCATAGACTAATGTGAATTCATTTACTCTGTATCAGAACTTATAATTTGCAGAAATAACATTAATTCACCTATATCCCACAATTTTCCCTTTTTCTTTTGATTACCATTTGTTATCTTCTGCATTTTTGTCTCTTTTTTTTCTTTAAACATCATTCCCAAAATTCGCAAGCATCATTTCAGAGATTTCATCCATCTTGGTTTCACCCATCTCCTCATTATTTAGCCGATAAACTTCCTCTGTCTGATTCCCTCTTAGGGGCATTTGTTTCATCAAGGCTGTTTCAGTCAGTCTTTGGGTGAGCCCTCATATACAGAGTATGACACAACAGCCAATGGCCACCAATACCCCGACTACTACTATCAGGGAAGTAAGGATAGAAATTACCACCCCCTTCCATTTTCCAAACCAGGATTCAAGCCATCCCGTGAGGGATGTGTCTACTCCTGAATTCTCAGCCAGTTCCTCTGCTAAAGTAGTCAATCCCCGTAAGGCCCGAGTAATTGAACCATCAGGCGCAGTATTATTCGGAATAAAGGTACAACAGCTTCCTCCTAACATCACACACACACCCCTTTTTCTGCTAATATCATATCAAGGGCTATTCTGTTCTCCCATGCCATCCTACTTGTCACATCAAGCTGTTCTGATATTCCTTTAACCGCATCTCTTGTATAATTGATAAATTGCTGTTGATTATAGAAAATGTAATTTATCCAATCTACATTTGTATTAATTGTTACCCACCAAAAGAGGGCTGACTCAAAGCCTGCTGCAATCTGGTTACGAGCCTTGAATTCATCAGGTACTCCCCTAGGGACTCCTACCGAGTCGAGATAAATCCTGTCATCAAAAGAAGTATCTAACAGTAATCTCTTACCCCTTCCCTTTTTCCCTACGATCTTTTCCTTCTCAAATGCCAAGGTAAATGGAATTGCCAATTGTACAATTGCACATATCCCTCTCCAATCCGGAGGTAGCGTGGGTCTCAATATTTTGCCTCCACAGTACCACCACAGATCCACTCAGGGAACCTTTAGTGCTGAGTAGTTCCCTCCCTTCTCCATTTCGATAACATTCTTAATCTCTGTACATAATTTCAGCTCCCCCAAATCTCTCGACCGACTTGTACCTTGCCTGCACACACACGACGTGTGATTTCCAACTGCGGCGGAAAATGTTGGGGGAGCTTTTGCATCTTTCTTCTCCAAGGGAGGGAACATCAGAGATAGGGAGGTACAATTCCTATCATTCCATGCAGTCTCATCCTGGTACAGGGCTATCATACATTTCATGCCCTTCCTGTCTCGCTTCCACCCAAGCGGAAAGGGAACCACCTGGGCCACTGGCCTACCGGAGGCATATGCATAGCAATTGCTTTTGTTCAGACTTTTTACAGTATACTTTACCCATTCAACCCAGGCATTTGCATCCCCGTACCCAGTTTCTATTTCGATGGTCTGTTTCAAGTCGTTTACCTCTATAATTTTTACTACTTTAGGATCATCGGGAGGGGTGAAGGGTTGTATCTTATTACGCAGTAATTCTACCCGTTTTCCCTGTCCTACGCTAATTCGAAAACAACAGCCCACGAACTCCTTCCCATTTGTTTTCATTTCAATCCCAAATGTTTCATTTAATTGTATCTCATTAGTGCCTCCCCCCCCAGAATTGCATCGTACCATGTGGTTTTCGTTATCATTAAGTATATTGGGTTACACTTCTTATCGAGACAATCGCGAGCTGGTCGGAAGGGGGCCCGGTGTACTGTGACGAGACCATTATACCAGGTACCATCCCCAAGGCCATCCCCATAGGACTTAAGATGTATCTCAGAGCTGCGGTACTGTCTTTGATTAGCTACATCCCCACAATTTACTAAGCTGCATGCATCAGTGTCTATTACTTGTGGATTATCAGACTCAGGAACCGTTAATAATACATATGAAAATGATATATGACAAAATCCCAATACAAAGAGGGCTAGCATCATAACTCTAAACATTCCTAGTATTCTAATCATCATGCTGAAGCAGAAAAAGGCTTAATACACAATCTTACTGAAATAATCCCGCGCTCGCGCCGCCACTGTATAGTCAGTTACTCAAAGTCTGTTTAGTCTGAGTTTTAGCGGGTCTCGCGTTGATTCGGCTGTACAGACTTCTTCCTCAACTGGAGGGTTCACAGGCCCTTTGATCTGAGTGTAATGAGTCCAGCCTTTTTCCGCCGTCCTTATTGCCGTTTCGGTAGTCAAAAGAGCCTGGTACGGCCCTTCCCAGTCCGGCTGCAATTTAGTCTCCGTCCATGATTTTACTAAGACCCAATCTCCTGGCCGGATGGGGTGAACAGTGAATTCAAGGGGCGGAGTCTGTGCCAATAAACCCTGTTTCCTGAGGAAAGATAAAGAGGAGGACAAGCCCAGTATATACTTCTTTAAAAACAAATCTTTAGTTTCGGGGATTGGCAATTCTCCATTCATTCCCAGATAAGGTAGTCCAAATAAGATTTCATAGGGGGATAGTCCCAAATCTTTCCTCTGCCAGGGGACAAGCCCAAAAGGCATCCTTTAAATCTATCACACTAAACCATCTGTGGTCATGAGGGATCTTACTTAATAGCGTGTAGGGGTTTGGCACCACTGGGTGCCTGATCTGTACTATTTGATTCAATGTTCTCAAATCCTGCACCAATCGATAAGTTCCATCAGATTTCCGCACTGGTAGAATTGGGGTATTATAAGGAGACATACATGGCTCCAACAGTCCATCTCTAATCAGTCCTGTAATTACTGGCTGCAGTCCTCGTGTACGTTCTATGGAAATGGGATATTGTCGTTCACAGACAACGTCTCCTTCCCATTTTAAATTTATTAAAAGGGGAGGGATCTGTAGTTTTCCACGATTCCCTTCTCTAGCCCATACAATAGGGTCTATCTCTCTCTCTGCATCCTCTGTCAACATCACCAGTTGTACAACTAATTCTTTTTCCTGAATTCCAATCTCCAGTCCTAAGAGGATAATTAAGTCTCTCCCTAGTAAGTTACTTCCTATATCAGGGATATACAGCAGTCCCCCTGTGACCCTATCCTTAGGACCTTCTATCATCATAGGTTCAAATACCAGAATAGTAAATCCTTCCCCTTTTACCCCCGAAACAGTAATTGATCGTGTTGACATTTCTGCTTTCTTTGGTTTAAAATTCAGCGATGACCGTGCCGCCCCCGTATCTACTAGGAAGACTGCCTCTTCCCTACAGGGTCCCACCTTCAAGTTTATCAAGGGTTCCTGGTGGGCCCCCAAGGGCAGGAACCCCTGACACCCCTATTCTTCATCAAAATTCATAATCGGAATTGCCCTTTCTTCCCTTTGTAGATCAGGACACTCCCGCTTAAAATGCCCTATCTTTCCGCAATAAAAGCATCCTGCCTGTGGAGACTTCCATCTCTGCCCCTGTTGCCCAAACCCTCTATCAAATGCTCCCCCTTGTCCTCTCCCTCTCCCTCTTCCTCTCTGTCCTACATGCTGCCACCCGCTGCTCCGGTTGCTCACTATTGGTTCCATTCTCCTCTTAACTACCTCATCAACCGTAGCTACCATCATTTTCGCCTTCTGTTTTTGTCTCTCATCCTCCCTCTTTACAAACACTTTCTGTGCCTCTCTCAACAATTCATCAAATGGTTTTTCACCCCACCCGTCTATCTTCTGTATCTTTCTCTGTATGTCTGGCCATGCTTTTGTCACAAAATGTACTTTCAAAAGACCCTGTGCCACTGGGTCCTCAGGATTCATTCCAGAATATTTCCGCATTGAGTCCCTTAATCTTTGCAAGAAAGCTGAGGGTGTCTCATCTTTCTCCTGTCTAACTTCAAAGGCTTTAGTCAAATTCTGTGACTTCGGAACTGCCTCTGTTATTCCTTTTAGAATCAGGTCTTTCAATTCCCTCATTTCTTCTCTATGCTCCGGGTTTTGGTTTTCCCACTGGGGGTCTTTGAGGGGAAACTTCACCTCTCCCTGTCCAGCATCCCCATCTCCAATCGGGTGTTCCCTGTCCCATAATTTAATAGCAGCTCCCCGTATAAGTCCCCTTTCCTCCCTCTATATTCAAAATAGACATTAACTCAGCCCAGGTATACAGACTGGGCCCCAGAAATTGATCAATTTGTTCAGACAACCCCACCGGATCCTCAACCAGGACATTCATTTCCTTTTTAAATGTTCTGACCTCCCCACTGGTGAGGGGGGCACTTACAAACCCAATCTCTTTGTCCCCTATGGGTACCTCCCGAAGGGGATAAGTCATTACGTTCTTCCCTTTTGTTCTTTTAAAAGAAATATTGCAATATTTCTAGCTCCCCATAACTTCAAACACCAATTCATCAATTCATGCTTGACTAACCTTTAAAGCCTGTTCCTAACTTATAAATATATTTATATATTTACGTTCATTTCTTCAGTATTTAATAGTTAAAATGCAAAATGCATACAGTTCCCAATTTTGCAATTCACTGTAATTACCCAGCTTTAGTCCTTTAATTTAAATCCAAAATTAGTTTTCTTAAATAGTCCTGACCAGTCATTGCTCAATTACAATACTATAGGTCATAAAATAATCAGAGCTGCCTTAAAAGAAGTTGTCTACTCAAGTTTTTAAAAAAACTTCTAATGCATGAACAATGGCTGAATCCAAGGTCACACACATTAACCATAGAATTTTGTTTTTACTACAATCTAATGTTGAACTGAAACTTCAACTGTCCTCCATAAATCACTTTCATGTAAAGATAAAAGAGATTAGTTAGAAACTGATAGTAAGGCAGTCATGATCTGTAAAAAGAACAGGAGTTATCATTTTTTTTTTCTTCATAATCTCAATAGAATCCTTAACCTTAAAAGAAATCATGTTAAGTTTCCATAATAAAAATCAGATTCAAAACAGTCCTGGAACTCAAGCTCCAGGGAATAAAACACAAACATTCAATCACCAACAAACAAATGTTCACTCAAACCAAATCACAAAGGGTTAAACTTCCTACCAGCTGTACAGCTCTTTTCATTCTCTCTCTCTCGCACATTGACATACAAATTCAGATATTTACAAACCCAGTCTTCGTCCGATCTGTACTTTGGCCAGAAGACAGCGGGACGAAGAATGGATTCCTTAGTCCATACAAAGCAACAATATTTAATCATCTTTCTCCCTTGTACAAGTATTATTTTGCCAATTCCACAACATCCTGCCCAAAGGAGTTTCTGGAGGTATATTGTAAGGGGCCCCGCCTCCATTTCCATTGCCTTTTCCTTACTTTGTTTTCCCGGAGGCTTTTCCCTCACCCACAGCACAATCCATATTGAGTTCCTTCGTTAGTCCCTTATTAACTACTAAAACTCAATCACGGCCACCAAGGCAATACTTAAAAGTCAATTTTCTTACCCTGGTCTGTGCACAGAGTTGCCTGGCCCCTTTTTTCCGTATTGTCTATCAACCTCCTATCACTGTCTGATTCAGATGTCTCTCTTGTAGGATTCACACCAGTCACCCAAGGGAGCAGACCAAACCGGGACACGAGACCGCTCCTCAATGGGGAACGGGACGCGTCTTCCCAGTGTCCAAGGCCAGCCACTCCCCCTGGTGATGGAAGAAAATCCCGGACAGCTCCCAATTGTGAGAAACAAAAGCTCACTTACTTCAATAATTTCAGTCCGAGACCAAAAATCTGAAACAGTGTCATTTATTTGTACACTTGCAAGTGGGTGCAATGTCTAATGCCAGGTAAGGCAATGACAAATGCACATCAAATCCAACAAACTCTCGAAATTTATACAGTTTGAATCCCCATATTTTTTTCTTATTTCATTGTTTGCCCCCTCCTCCGCTTACGTCACTCATTTCCTTAAGACTGATCCCACAACTTCTGTTTATCCGGCCTTGTCCATGACAAATGCCTATCTCTGGCTCCCATAAGGTTGTTTGACGTCATCCCATCCTTTGCTTACCATTATCTACTCCCTCCATCTGCGCTGCCCCTAACAGCATCTTATCACTAAGCCC
This sequence comes from Chiloscyllium plagiosum, assembly GCF_037043375.1. Classification (NCBI taxonomy): domain Eukaryota; kingdom Metazoa; phylum Chordata; class Chondrichthyes; order Orectolobiformes; family Hemiscylliidae; genus Chiloscyllium; species Chiloscyllium plagiosum. Next base: position 39,251,669 of record NW_028270177.1, read on the forward strand.
TTTTAATTGGGGTTTATTCCTGTGTCTCTGTACAGGTGGAAACCTACTGTTTACAAAGGCCTCTTTTCACAGCATTTTATCTAGTGCCTGTATTTCTACCATTGTTCTGTAATCACGTCTCATGCTGACATATCATTTTTAACGGATTATATACTTCCTCTATGTAGTTCCCATTCTTGTTAACTCAGCTCTTAGCTGAGAAACAATCGTAGACTAATGTGAATTCATTTACTCTGTATCAGAACTTATAATTTGCAGAAATAACATTAATTCACCCATATCCCACAACTATCAACTGAACCTGCATGTTAAGCTTAAGCGAATCCTGAACTTGGACTATTAAGTCCCTTTGTGCTTCAGATTTCGGAAGCCTTTTCCCATTTGGAAGATAGTCTGTGCCTGTATTCTTCCTACCAAAGTGCATAACCTCTCAATATCGCATGTTGTCTTCCATCTGCCAGTTCTTTGTCCACTCTCCATGCTTGTCCAAGTCCTTCTGCAGATTCCCTGTCTCATCAACATAACCTGACCCTCCACCCATCTTTGTGTCATCTACAAGCTTAGCAGCAATGCACTCAGTTCCTCGTCTCGATCGTTAATGTATAATGGGAATAGCTGCCCCTGCAGAACTCCACTACTCACGGATGTCATCCTGAAAAAGACCCCTTTAATCCCATTCCCTGATTTCTACCTGTCAGCCAATCCTGTATCCATGCCATTACCTTGCTCCTAACACTCATGGGCTGTTGTCTTCTCTCGCAGCCTCCTGTGTGGCACCTTGTCAAAAGCTTTCTGCGCATCCACGTTGGTTATCCTTTTAAAAACTAGCGCATTACCTCCTCAAAGAATTTAAGCAGATTTATCAGGTATGATTTGACAAAGCCATGCTGACTCAGTCCTATTTTACAATGTAGTTCTCAGTACTCCACAGTCTCATCCTTAATAACTTACCAACGACAGAGGTCAGGCTATAATTTTCTGTCTTCCCTCTCTCTCTCTGTGAAGTGTTACATTAGCCATTTTCTGGTCTTCTGGGACCTTCTAGTGATTTTTTAATGAAAGATCTCCTCAGCTGTTTCCTTCAGACCCTGAGCTGCAGTCCATCCAGTCCAGTTGATCTATCTCCCTTCAGACATTTCAACTTCCCTAGCCCCTTCTCGTTAGTGATGGCCACTGCACTCATCTCTGCTTCCTGACTCTCTTTAAGTTCTGTCTGCTACTGGTGTCTTCCACAGTGAAGACTAATGCAAAGTATCTCTTCAGTTTCTCTGTAATTTCTTTGCTCCCCATTACTACTTCTCCAGCTCATTTTCCAGTAGTCCAGTGTCCATTCTTGCCTCTCTCTTACCTTTTACATATCTAAAAAAGCTCTTGCAATCTTCTTTTATATTACTAGCTAGCTTGCTTTAATGTTTCAGCATCTCTCCCCTTATTGCTTTTTTTTAGTTAGCATCTGCTGGTTTTAAAGTCTTCCCAATCCTCTGGCTCCCCACTAATCTTCACCACATGATGTACTTTTTCTTTTGTTTTCATGGTGTTCCCTTGTCAGCCATGGTCAGCTTGTCCTCCCTTTAGTCTGATTCTTCTTCCTAGGGATGAATTTCTGCTGTGCCTCCCAAATACCCCATAAACCCCTGCCCTTGCTGTTCTACTGTCTTCCCTGCTTGACTCCCTTCCAATCAACTCTGGCCTGATCCTCCCGCATGTCATTGTCATTGATTTAGTGGTAGGTGAGCATTTTGGAGAGAGTGACCATAATTTGGTTATGTTTAGCTTAGCGATGGAAAAGGTTAGGTACATGCCACAGGTCAAGAGTTATCGATGGGGCAAGAGCAATTATAATGGGATTATGCAAAAATTAGGATGCATAGAATGGGGTAGCAAAGTGCAGGAGATGCAGACAATGGAAATGTGGAGCTGGTTTAAGGAACAGATATTGAGTGTCCTCGATAAGTATGTCCCTGTCAGGCAGGGAGGAAGTGATAAGGTAAGGGAACCATGGTTTGCAACGAAAATTGCATCTCTTGTTACGAAGAAGAAGGAGGCTTATGTGTTGATGAGGCAAGATGGTTCAGATGAGGCGTTGGAGAGTTACACATCAGCTCGGAAGGATTTAAAGATAAGAAGAGCAAAGAGAGCTCACAAGCAGTCTTTAGCAAATAGAATAAAAGAGAACCCTAAAGCTTTCTAAAGGTATGTGAGGATCAAAAGGATGATTAGACTTGGAATAGGGCCAATCAAAGACAGAAGTGGGAAGTTGAGTGTGGACCCTGTGGAGATCGAAGTGCTAAACGAACATTTCTCATCGGTTTTCACTCAGGAAAAGAAGAATATTGTAGAGGAGAAGAATGAAGTACGAGATATTATACTGGAAAGGATCGAGGTTAGTTACGAACAGGTATTATCAATTCTAGAAGGATTGAAAATCAACAAGTCCCCTGGGCCGGATGGGATTTATCCGAGGATTCTCTGGAAAGCTAGGGAGGAGATAGCAGAGTCTTTGGCTTTGATATTTGAGTTGTCATTGTCTACAGGTTTAGTACCAGAGGACTGGAGGATTGCAAATGTTGTGCCCTTGTTCAAGAAGGGCAGTAGAGATGATCCAGGTAATTATAGACCAGTGAGCCTTACTTCTGTTGTAGGAAAGGTTTTGGGAAGGATTATAAGAGATAAGATTTATAATCATCTAGCAAGCAACAATTTGATTTCAGATAGTCAACATGGTTTCGTCAAGGGTAGGTCATGTCTCACAAACCTCATTGAGTGTTTTGAGAAGCTGACCAAGCATGTAGATGAGGGTAGGGCAGTTGACGTGGTATACATGGACTTCAGTAAAGCCTTTGATAAGGTTCCACAAGGTAGGCTGTTGAAGAAAATGCAGAGGCATGGAATTGAGGGTGATTTAGCAGTTTGGATTAGAAAATCACTTTCTGTAAGAAGGCAGAGAGTGGTGGTTGATGGAAAATATTCAGCCTTGAGTCAGGTTACTAGTGGTGTGCCACAAGGATCTGTTTTGGGACCACTGCTGTTTGCCATTTTTATAAATGGCTTAGACGCAGGCATAGGTGGATGGATTAGTAAATTTGCAGACAACACTAAAGTCGGTGGAGTAGTGGACAGTGTGGGAGAATGTTACAGGTTGCAGGGAACTTGGATAAACTGCAGAATTGGGCTGAGAGGTGGCAAATGGAGTTCAATGCAGCTAAATGTGAGATGATGCAATTTGGGAAGAATAACAGGAAGGCAGAGTACTAGGTCGATGGAAAGATTCTTGGTTGTGTGGCTGTGCAGAGGGATCTTGGAGTCCGTGTACATAGATCCCTGAAAGTTCCCACCCAGGTGGATAGTGCTGTTAAGAAGGCATACAGTACGTTAGGTTTCATTCGTAGAGGGATTGAGTTCCGGAGCTGCAATATCATGCTGCAACTATACAAAACGTTAGTGTGGCCATTCTTGTAATATTGTGTACAGTTCTGGTCGCCATATTTTGGGAAGGATGTGAAAGCATTGGAAAATGTGCAGAGAAGATGTACCACGATGTTACCTGGTCTGGAGGGAAGGTCTTATGAGGAAAGGCTGAGAGACTTGAACCTGTTCTCATTGGAAAGAAAAAGGCTAAGAGGGGATTTGACAGAGGCATACAAGATGATCAGAGGATTACATATGGTAGACAGTGAAAGTCTTTTTCCTAGGATGATGACATCAGCGTGTACGAGGGGGCATAACTACAAATTGAGGGGTGATAGATTTATGACAGATGTCTGAGGCAGGTTCTTTACTCAGAGAGTGATAAAGGCGTTGAATGCCCTACCTGCCAATGTAGTCAACTCAGCCACATTAGGGAGATTTAAACAATCCTTGGATAAGCACATGGATGATTTTAGGATAGTGTAGGGGGACGAGCTGAGAATAGTTCACAGGTCGGCGCAACATCGAGGGCCGAAGGCCTGTTCTGCGCTGTATTGTTCTATGTTACCTTCACTCCGTTATAATACCATTACGTCTAATTCAAGCCTTTTCCTCTCAAACTATCTCCTGATTTATTTTCTACCCCACAAACTGACTATTGCTCAGAGGTCTGTACATAACTCCCAATGGGGTCCTTTTTAAATTTTGTGGTTCCTCAATTCTATACAAAGACATTCTCTGCCTTCCACCCGCACCCTCCCATATCACTTCTTGCTATCGATTTAATCTCAATTTTGACTAACAAGGAAATCCTGCTCCCTCCACCCACCTGCCTGTTCTTTCAATAGGATCCATATCCTTTGATATTTAGTTCCCAGCCCTGATCCCCTTGCAGCCATTCCTTTGTAATGGCCACAACATCGTACCCACTGACTGTGGGAAGGTAGGGAAGTGATTGCTGGGCCTCTTGCTGACATATTTGTATCATCGGTACTCACAGATGAGGTGCCGGAAGAATGGAGGTTGGCTAACGTGGTACTACTGTTTAAGAAAGGTGGTATGGACAAGCCAGGGAACTATAGACCTGTGAGCCTGATGTTGGTGGGGGGCAAGGCGTTGGAGGGAATCTTAAGGAACAGGATTTACAGGAAAGGCAAGGACTGATTAAGGATAGGTAAAAACAATGACTGCAGATGCTGAAAACAAGATTCTGGATTAGTGGTGCTGGAAGAGCACAGCAGTTCAGGCAGCATCCGAGGAGCAGTAAAATCGACGTTTCAGGCAAAAGCTCTTCATCAGGAATAAAGGCAGAGAGCCTGAAGCATGGAGAGTTAAGCTAGAGGAGGGTGGGGGTGGGGAGAAAGTAGCATAGAGTACAATAGGTGAGTGGGGGAGGGGATGAAGGTGATAGGTCAGGGAGGATTAAGGATAGTCAGCATGACTTTGTGTCTGGAAATCATGTCTCACAAATTTGATTGACTTTTGTAAAGAAGTAACGAAGAAGATTGATTAAGGGAGAATGGTGGACATGGTCTGTATGGACTTTAGTACGGTGTTGAACAAGGTTCCCCATGGGAGGCTGGTTAGTAAGGATCGATCACATGTAATACAGGAAGAAATAGCCATTTGGATCCAGGATTGGCTCAAAAATAGAAGACAGAGTGGTGGTGGAGGGTTGTTTTTCAGACTGGTGGCCTGTGACCAGTGGAGTACCACAAGGATCGGTGGTGGGTCCACTATTTTTCATCATTTATATAAATGACTTGGATGTGAACGTAGGAGGTACAGTTAGTAAGTTTGCAGATGACACCAAAGTTGGAGGTGTAGTGGACAGAGAAGAAGGTTACCTCAGATTACAACAGGATCTTGATCAGATGGCCAATGGGCTGAGAAGTGGCAGACTGAGTTGAAATTAGAGAAATGCGAGAAGCTGCATTTTGGGAAAGCAAATCTTAGCAGGACTTATACACTTAATGGTAAGGTCCTGGTGAGTGTTGCTGAACAAAGAGACCTTGGAGTGCAAGTTCATAATTCCTTGAAAGTAGAGGTCATGTTGCGACTGTATAGGACATTGGTTAGGCCACGTTTGAATATTGCGTGGATTTCTGGTCTCCTTGCTGTCTGAAGGATGTTGTGAAAAGATTTACAAGGATGTTGCCAGGGTTGGAGGGTTTGAGCTATAGGGAAAGACTTAGTAGGCTGGAGCTGTTTTCCCAGGAGTGTTGGAGGCTGAGGGGTGACCTCATAGAGGTTTATAAATCATGAGGAGCATGGATAGGGTAAATAGACAAAGTCTTTTCCCTGAAGTGGGGAGTCCAGAACTAGAGGACGTAGGTTTCGGGTGAGAGGGGAAAGATTAAAAAAGGACCTAAGGGGCAACTTTTTCACTCAGAGGATGATGCATGTATGGAATGAGCTGCCAAAGGAAGTGGTGGAGGCTGGTCCAATTACAACATTTCAAAGGCATCTGAATGGGTATATGAATCGGAAGGGTTTAGAGGGATATGGGCCAAGTGCTGGTAAATGGGACTAGATTGGGTTGGGATATCTAGTCAGCTTGGACGAGTTGGACCGAAGGGTCTGTTTCTATGCTGTACACCTCTATGGCTCTATTTCAATGTGTGCGACAAGCTCATTACTCGCGTTCATGTACTGTGTGCATTTAAGGATAAATGTCCCCTTGGTCCTGCGTTGACTACTCCAATCCTCACAGTTGTCTTCTCATCTGATGTGCCTGAAGTCAGATTCCTGACCCTTACTTATTTTTAGAGTGCTGCTGGAAAAGCACAGCAGGTCAGGCAGCATTCAAGAAGCAGAAAAAAATCAACGTTTCGGGCAAAAGCCCTTCATTAGGAAAGCTCTGATGAAGGGATTTTGCCTGAAACGTTGATTTTTCCTGTTTGTTGGATGCTGCCTAACCTGCTATGCTTTTCCAACACCACAGTAATCTTGACTCTAATCTCCAGCATCTGCAACACCCACTTCTGTCTTCTCTGTCTTATGACTTGTTGTTAAAACTTGTTGGAAATGTTGCATGAACTCACCTTCATTCCAAGTATAAGCAGGTCCGAACCTAGGTTTTGCTTCTTTGATCAATACCAGTGGACTACTTGGTTTCATTTCTTCATTTGCAACTCCCTGGAACAAAATGAAAAACTGAAGTAAACGTTTGTTCATTCTCTGATATGCATCAGTGTTTGCAGGATGTTAAATAAACATCAGGGTCGCGCAGTGGTTAGCACTGCTGCCTCACAGCAACAGGGTCCCAGGTTCGATTCCAGCCTCGGGCGACTGTCTGTGTGAGGTTTGCACATCCTCCCCGTGTCTGCGTGGCTTTCCTCCGGGTGCTCCGGTTTCCTCCCACAGTCCAAAGATGTGCAGGTGAGGTGAATTAGCCGTGCAAAATTGTCCATAGTGTTGGTGGGAAATGGGTCTGGGTGGTTACTCTTCGGAGGATCGTTGTGGACTTGTGGACAAAGGGCCTGTTTCCACACTGTAGGGAATCTCATAAAAAACAGAAAATACCGGAGAAATATAGCAGGTCAGGTCGCATTTATTGGAGAGACACAGAGTTAGCATTTCAAGTCAGACATGGCCCTTCAGAACTGAAAAGTGTTGGAAAGTGATGGTTTTTATGCTGATGACAGAGGGAGAGAAGGAGCAAGAGGAACATACTGTGAGGGTGCCCAGAGCAGAAGACAATGGGGGTTTCAATAATTGTAAAAGAGAGACTGAAATGTCAAATAGTGTTCATGATCAGTTTGAACAGGAGAAAATAGGTCAGCTGTACTGGGCACAAAGCCAACAAGACAGGGAGGGGGGTATTATGTGTGTTCACAGTTTGTAATTGTTGAATTCCATGTTGGGTCCTGAAGGCAGTAACGTATCTATCGAGGTAGAAAATGAGATACTGTTCCTCCAGGTTGTGTTGAGTTTTGTTGAAACAATATAGCAGGCCCAGGACAGTCACATGAGCATGGGAGCAAGATGGTTTATTGAAATGACAAGGAACTAGAAGGTCAGAATCATTCTTACAGACAAAGCAAAGGTGTTCAGCAAAGTAGTCACCCTGTCTGCTTTTGGTCTCATCAATATCACGGGGAGAGTGGGGATGAGGAATTGGTAGGAATGATGGAAGAGTGAACCAGGGAGGGAGTGATCCCTGGGAATGCTCATCGTGGAGAGGAAGGAATGATGTTGCTGGTAGCATCTTGTGAGAGGTTCAGGAAATGGTCCTTTGAATGCAGGAGACTGGTGGAGTGGAAAGTGAGGACAAAGGAAGGTCCTGAGGAACGTTGCTGAACAAAGAGACCTTGGAGTGCAAATTCATAGCTCCTTGAAAGTGGAGTCGTAGGTAGATAGGATGGTGAAGAAGGTGTTTGGTATGCTTTCTTTATCGGTCAGAGCATCAAGTATAGGGTTTGGGAGGTCATGTTGTGGCTGTACAGGACAGTGGTTCGGCCACTTCGCAATATTGTGTGCAATTCTGGTCTCTCTTGTATGGGAAACATGTTGTGAAACTTGAAAGGATTCAGAAAAGATTTACAAGGATGTAGCCTGGGTTGGAGGGTATGAACTATAGGGAGAGGCTGAATAGGCTCAGGGTGTTTTCCCTAGAGCGTTGGAGGCTGAGGGATGACCTTACAGAGGTTCTATGTTAATAAAATCATGAGGGGCATGGATAGGGTAAATAGACAAGGGTTTTTTCCCTGGGGTTGGGCAGTCCAGAACTAGACGGCAAAGATTTATGGTGAGGGGGGAAGATTTAAATGGGACCTTTGGGGCAACTTTTTCACGCAGAAGGTGGTGCATGTATGGAATGAGGAAGTGGTAGAGGCTGGTATAATTACAACATTTAAAAGGCATCTGGATGGGTATGTGAATAAGAAGAGTTGAGGGATGTGGACCAAGTGCTGGCAGTTGGGACTAGATTAGTTTAGGATATCTGGTTGGCATTAAGGGGTTGGACCGAAGGGTCTGTTTCCATACTGCACAGGTCTATGACTCTGTGACTATCGTTATTCTGGGAAGAAGCAGAAGAGGTGGAGGTAGAATAATGGGAAATGGATTGGACTTGACTGAGAACCCTGTCCCCCCCCATGGTGGTAAGGAATCTTTGCTTGAGGATAAAGGAGTGCACGCTGTGGAAGGTACCATTATGAGAACAGGTGCTGCAGAGGAACAGGGCAAATGGAATGGAGTCCTTTCAACAGCAGGGTATGAGGAGGTGTTAACTGTAGGGGTTTGGGGAGTTTATTGTGGGTATTGGTGTACAGCCCATTATCAAGAAATGGAAACATCAAAATTGAGGAAGGGAAGGGGAGTGTCAGAGATAGACCAGGCAAAGGTGAAAGAAATATGGAAGTTCGAGTCAAAACTGATATTTGTTTCCAATTCCAGATGAGAGCATTAATGATCATCAGTGTAAAGAGTTGTGAGAGGGGGCCTGAGTAGGACTGGAACAAGAAGTGTTTCACAGACGTAGCAAAGGGACAGGCAGAACGAAGATTCATGCAGGTGTCCATATCCACTCCCTTGACCTGGAGAGTGAGATGAGTTAAAGGATACCTTATTTAAAGTGAGTACAAACTCAGCCAGATGAAAACTGTTGAGGCCTCCTTTCAAGAAAGAAGCAGAGTGCCTTTAGACCATCCTGATGGAGGATGGATGTGTCGAGGGATTGCACATCCATGGTGACGAGGAAGCAGCTCAGTCCAGGAAACAGGAAATTGTGGGACTAATGTAAAGTATCAGAAGAATCATAAATGTAAGTGTTAAGAGACTGACTAAGGGAGAAAAAGTAGAGTCAAAATATGAAGACCTGATTTCAGAGGGGCAGGAGCAGGGTGAGAAATGGGTCAATCCTGTTTGTGAAGTTTGGGTAGAAGCAGGCTTTGAGGCCCTGAAAGATATTTCATCTCCTGAGGGAATCTACCAGTCGGGAGCTCTGTTTAAAAGTAAAGGTTTCCCACTGAAGATCAATCAAGGAGAATTTATTCTCTTGAGGATTGTAGGTGATTGTTGCATTCTCTCCCCAGTGAGCTATAGAGGCTCAGTTATTAAATATATACCAGGCTGAGTTAGACAATGACAGAAATTGCTGGATAAACTCAGCAGGTCTGGCAGCATCGTGTAGAGAGAAAAAGTTAATGTTCAAGTCCAGTGACCCTTCCTCAGCTACTCATGTCACTAGTACCTCTGTACCTATGCTGTATTGGATGGAGGGAGAAATATATTTTTTTGATGAACACATTTTACTGTTACTTCCACAAAATTTCGTATGTTCATCCAGATACTTATGCTCTGCCTGTGTGATAAATTATATATTTTCTGTGGGTAAGATAACTGGATGAGGAAGGGGTATTTCATTTCTGTTTTCAGCAGCAGGAAGAGCATGAGCTTGCATCGGAGGACTGCGGGGAAAGGTGAGTCGCTGTTTGAATCTTTAAAACTTTACCTCAAGGGTTGTAACCCTCCATTTCTGTTTTTAGCAGCGGGAAGAGTGGAAACTTGGACCAGGGACCTGCTGGGAAAGGTGAGTCACTAATTTAAATCTTTACATCTGACATAGGAGAGCAGAGGTTTCTGGAAAAGAAGGGACTTTTTTTCCCCTCAGCTATGTAAGTGAGTGTTTTCTATACCCAAAGACCCTACCCATGTAGGCCCTCCTACCCATCCATCTCCTCTAACCTGAAACACCAGGGACACAACAGGTAAGCATCTCTTCTTTTTTACTTTCTGATAAGGGGACTAACAGGGATGGCAGTGCAGGGAGAGGAATGTTCCTCCTGCATGATGTTTGAGGTGAGGGATGCCATTAGTGTCCCATCCAAGTACCTCTACAGGAAGTGGACCCAACTCTTGCTTCTCCAAGACCGCGTTAGGGAACTGGTGCGCAAGCCGGATGAACATCAGATCATTCAGGAGGCATAGTCTGTGATAGATAAGAGCTACAGGGAAGTAGTTACTCCTGGGCATGAAGAAAGTTGTGTAACTGTTAGAAGGGGGAAGAAACAATCAGTGGCGAGGATCCCTTGTGGTCGTTCCCCTGAAAAACAAGTGTCCCGTTTTTGATACTATTGTGGGGAGAACGACTTGCTAGGGACATGCATGGTGATGCAGGTCTTCAGCACAGAGCCTGTCCCTGTTGCACAGAAGGGAAGGTGGGGGGAGTGGGGCGGGGAGGAGGAGGAGAGTGTTAATCCTAGGGGACTCAATAATTAGTCAGATGGAGAGTTTGTTGGGAGTGAAAGAGACTCACGGTTGGTGGGTTGCCTTCCCAGTGCCAGGGTCTCTGATCATGTCTTTGGTGACCAGGCCCATGTCATGGTCCATATAGGTACCAATGACATAGGTAGAAAGAGGGATAGGGATGTAAGGCAGGATTTCAGGGAGCTAGGGTGGAAGCTGAGAGCTAGAACAAACAGAGTTGTTATCTCTGGTTTGTTACACGTGCCACGTGATAGCGAGGCGAGGAACAGGGAGTGATATTAGATGAACACATGGCTGCTGGGATGGTGCAGGAGGGACGGTTTCAGGTATATGGATAATTGGGGCTTATTCTGGGGAAGGTGGGACCTCTAATAACAGGACGGTCTTCACTCGAACCAGAGGGGTACAAATATCCTGGATAGTAAATTTGTTGGTGCTGTTCAGGTGGGTTTAAACTAGCTCAGCAGGGGTATAGTAACCTGAGGTGTAGTTCCAGTGCACAGGAGGATGAGAGTAGGGAGGACATGGACAGGATTTCACGGTCACAGGAGTGTGCTGGCAGACAGCAAGCTGGTTTGAAGTGTATATCCACTTCAACGCCAGATGTATCTGAAATAAGGTAGGTAGTGCAGGTCAGGTGAATTGACCATGGTAAATTGCCTGTAGTGTTAGGTGTAGGGGAATGGGTCTGGGTGGGTTGCTCTTCGGAGGGTCGGTGTGGACTTGTTGGGCCGGAGGGCCTGTTTCCACACTGTAAGTAATCTAATCTAATCTAAAAAAAAGCTTGCAGCATGGATAGGTACCTGGGACTTCGATGTTGTGGCCATTTCGGAGACATGGATAGAACAGGGTCAGGAATGGATGTTGCAGGTTCCAGGATTTAGATCAGGGAAGATGGTAAAAGAAGGGGATCTTTTGCTTTGTTTGTCAAGGACTCATCTACTGTAGTGGAATGGGCTGAGGTTAGAAACAGAAGATAAGACGTTATACTGCTGGGAGTTTTTTATAGGCCTCTGCAAAGTTCCAGGGATGCGGAGGAGAGGATTGGCAAAATGATTCTGGGTAAGAGTGAAAGGAACAGGGTGGTCATTATGGGGGACCTTAACTTCCCCAACATTGACTGGAAATGTTATAACTCTAGTTCGTCGGATGGATCAGCTTTTGTCTAATGTGTACATGAGGGTTTCCTGACACAGTATGTCGAAGGGTTGATAAGAGGGGAGGCCACACTGGATCTGGTGCTTGGTAATGAACCAAGCCAGGTGTTTGATTTAGTTGTAGGTGAGCACTTTGGAGAGAGTGACCATAATTTGGTTATGTTTAGCTTAGCGATGGAAAAGGATAGGTACATGCCACAGGTCAAGAGTTATCGATGGGGCAAGGGCAATTATAATGCAATTTGGCAAGACTTAGGAGGCATAGAACGGGGTAGCAAAATGCAGGGGATGCAGAACAGTGGAAATGTGGAGCTGATTTAAGGAACAGATATTGCATGTCCTTGATCGGCATGTACCTGTCAGGCAGGGGGGAAATAATAAGGTAAGGGAAATGTGGTTTACTAAAGAAATTATATCTCTTGATAAGTGGAAGAGGGAGGTTTATGTGACGTTGAGACAAGATGGTTCAGAAGAGGCGTTGGAGAGTCACAGATCAGCTAGGAAGGATTTAAAGGGAGAGTTAAGAAGAGCAAGGCGGGGTCATGAGCAGTCTTTAGCAGGTAGAACAAAGGAGAACCCTAAAGCTTTGTATAGATGTGTGAGGAATAAAAGGATGACTAGGGTAGGAATAGAGCCAGTCAAAGACAGGAGTGGTAAATTGTGTGTGGACCGTCTGGAGATCGGAGTGGTGCTAAACGATTATTTCTCATCCGTTTTCACTCAGGAAAAGGAGAATATTATCAAGGAGAAGACTGAGATATGGGCTTTGAGACTAGAAAGGATTGGGGTCAGTAAGGAGGAGATGTTATCAATTCTAGAAGGTGTGAATGTAGATAAGTCCCCTGGGCCAGATGGGATTTATCTGAGGATTTCTGTGAAGCTAGGGAGGAGATGGCGGAGTCTTTGGCCTTCATCTTTGAGTTGTCATTGCCTACATGTTTAGTACCAGAGCATCTTGATCAGATGGGACAATGGGCTGAGAAGTGGCAGATGGAATTTAATTCACATAAATGCGAGGTGCTGCAGGACTTATATATTGAATGGTAAGGCCCTAGGGAGTGTTGCTGAACAAGGAGACCTTGCAGCGCAGATTCATAGCTCCTTGAAAGTGGAGTTGCAAGTGGATAGGATAGTGAAGAAGGCATTTGGTATGCTTTCCTTTATTGGTCAGAGTATTGAGTACTGGAGTTGGGAGGTCATGTCGCAGCTGTACAGGACATTGGTTAGGCCACTGTTGGAATATTGCGTGCAATTCTGGTCTCCTTCCTATTGGAAAGATCTTGTGAAACTTGAAAGAGTTGAGAAAAGATTTACAAGGATTTTGCCAGGGTTGGAGGATTTGAGCTGTTGGGAGAGGCTGAGCATGTTGGGGCTGTTTTCCCTGGAGTGTCGGAGGCAGAGGGGTGCCCTTACAGAGGTTTACACAATCATGAGGGGCATGGATAGGATAAATAGGCAAAGTCTTTTCCCTGGGGTGGGGGAATCCAGAACTAGAGAACATAGGTTTACAGTGAGAGGGGAAAGATATAAAAGAGACCAAAGGGGCAGCTATTTCACGCAGGGGATGGAACGTGTATGGGATGAGCTGCCAGAGGAACTGGTGGATGCTAGTACAATTGCAACACTTAAAAGGCATTTGGATGGGTATATGAATATGAAGGGTTTGGAGGGATATGGGCCGGGTGCTGGCAGGTGGGACTAGATTGGGTTGGGATATGTGGTTGGCATGGACGAGTTGGACTGAAGGGTCTGTTTTCGTGCTGTACATCTCCATGACTGTATGATTCTGTGACTGGTGGGTTGCAAATGTTGTGCACTTGTTCAAGAAGGGCAGTAGAGATGACCCAGGTAATTATAGACCCGTGAACCTTACATCTGTTATAGGAAAAGTTTTGGAAAGGATTCTAAGAGATAGGACTTATAATCATCTAGCAAGCACCAATTTCATTGGAGATAGTCAACATGGGTTTTGTCAAGGGCAGGTCATGTCTCACAAACCTCATTGAGTTTTTTGAGAAGATGACCAAACATGTAGATGAGGGTAGGGCAGTTGGTGTGGTGTGCATGCACTTCAGTAAAGCCTTTGATGAGGTTCCACATGGCAGGCTTTTGGAGAAAATGCAGGGGCATGGGATTGAGGGTGATTTAGCAGTTTGGATTAGAAACTGGCTTTCTGTAAGGAGGCAGCGAGTGGTGGTTTATGGAAAATATTTAGCCTGGAGTCCGGTTACTAGTGATGTGCCACAAGGATCTGTTTTGGGACCACTGCTGTTTGTCATTTCTATAAATGACTTGGACACAGGCATAGGTGGATGGATTAGTAAATTTGCAGATGACACAAAAGTCGGTGGAGTAGTGGACAGTTTGGAAGAATGTTGCAGGGGTCTTGGATAAATTGCAGAATTGGGCTGAGAGGTGGCAAATGGAATTGAATGCCGATAAATATGAGGTGATTCACTTTGGGAAGAATAACAGGAAGGCATGGAAAGATTCTTGGTAGTGTGGATGTGCAGAGGGATCTTGGTGTCCATGTAAATAGATCCCTGAAAGTTGCCACCCAGGTTGATAGTGCTGTTAAGAAGGCATATGATGTGTTAGGTTTTATTGGTAGAGGGATTGAATTCCAGCGCTATGATGTCATGCTGCAACTGTACAAAATGCTAGTGCGGCCTCACTTGGAATATTGTGTACAGTTTTGGTAGCCATATCACAAGAAGCATGTGGAAGCATTGGTAAAGGTGCAGAGGAGATTTACCAGGATGTTGCCTGGTTTGGAGGGAAGATCTTATGAGGAAAGGCTGAGGGACTTGGGTCTGTTCTCATTGGAGAGAAGAAGGCTAAGAGGTGATTTAATAGATACATAAAAGATGATCAGAGCATTAAATAGGGTGGACAGTGAGAGTATTTTTCCTAGGATGATGACATCAGCTTATATGGGGGGGGGGGCATAGCTGCAAATTGAGGAGTAATAGATTTAAGACGCACGTCAGAGACAGTATCTTTACTCAGCGAGTGGTCAGAGCGTGGAATGCCCTGCCTGCCAATGTAGTTAACTCAGCCATGCTAGGGCATTTAAACAGTCCTTGATTAATCGTTTGGATGATGATGAGATAGTGTACGGGATGGGCTGAGATTAGTTCACAGGTCGGCAAAACATTGAGGTCTGAAGAGCCTGTTCTGCCCTTGATCTATGTCCTGTATGTTGTTGCAAGATAATAAATTATTGATGAGTGTTTTAAATTGGTGGTGTTGCGGTGCTTGGAGCTGGATTGGTAAGTTAGGACAGGATTGGTGAGTGATTGGTGTGCTGATAGAGGTGGGAGGAGGCCAGTTTGGAACAATAGCACCCTACATTGAAATGTCATTCTCTTTGAAGTAAAGGCCAACATTCCATTCGCCTTCCTTATTTCTCACTGAACTTGGATATATTTGTGATTTATGGACGAGGACTCCTGAATCCCTCTGTTCTGTAGCTTTCTGCAGTCTTTCCCGATTTAAGTATTCAGCTCCTTTATTCTTCCTATCAAAGTGCATAACCTGTCTGTATCAAATTATGTCCATGTCCATTCCCTTGACCTGGAGAGTGAGATGAGTTAAAGGATAACTTACTTAAAGTGAGAACAAACTCAGCCCGATGATGGAGAGAGGTGCACAATGAGGACTGTGGAGGCCTCCTTTCAAGAGTGGCCTGAAGCAGAGTGTCTTCAGACCATCCTGATGGAGGATGGATGTGCCGAGAGATTGTCAAGGAAGCAGCTCAGTCCAGGAAACAGGAAATTGTGGAACTAATGTATTAGAAGAATCAGAAATGTAAATGCAAAGTTAGAGTGGATATGCAGGTTTCGATTGATTAATGTGTAAATCCCAAAATTTCTTTCATGTCACTGCTCTGAGATAACTTAAGGTTTGATCAATATAAAAGAGGTGACATCTCAGGTTGGACAATGTATTTTAGGTGTGAGGTCTTATTTTGAGTCTGTCTGCATCCTAATCTGGAGTCAGACTGGTTTTATTTCCAATGTAGGAATTTTTAAAATGCCACATTGACTAACTGTTGTATGACAGAGTATGTGCTGTTTGAAAAAAATAGAATGTATTTGCAAATGCCAATCTGCAAATTCACCCCATAGATTTAATTATATGGTGGTGGAGGGGGTGAGTGTGTGTGTGAGACGGGGAGAGAGAGAGTGTGTGTAAGAGAGAGGGTGCACTTCCATTCGAACTGATTAAAACTTGTTTCTCAAGCATCTCTTCTCTTTTGATAATTATCATGTTCATTTCTAGACATTTCATCACCATACTAGGTAACATCTTCAGTGGACTACCAGGTGAAGCACTGCTAATAATTCCTGCTTTTTATTTATATGTTTGGGTGGTTAGCACCTTGGGTGGCTCAGTGGTTAGCACTGTTGCCTCACAGCACCAGGGACCCAGGTTCAATTCCAGCCTCGGGTGACTGTACGGAGTTTGCACATTCTCCCCATGTCTGCGTGGGTTTCCTCCGGGTGCTCCAGTTTCCTCCCACAGTCCAAAGATGTGCAGGTTAGGTGAATTGGCCATGTGAAATTACCCATCGAGTTAGGTGCATTAGTTAGAGGCAAATAGATCTGGGTGGGTTACTCTTCGGAGGGTCGGTGTGGACTTGTTGGGCCGAAGGGCCAGTTTCCACACTGTAGGGAATCTAATCTAATCTACTTGCAAGTTTACCCACAAAGTTTATTTCCTCCCTCTTCATTTTGTTTTTTTGATTGGTATCAGGCTGAGCTGGGCACGGGCAGGAGAGCCAAATGATCAGCCAGTTTTCTGATTTTGGGAAAATGTAGGTGTATGGACATTGGGTAGACTGATAATGGCCTGTCACTTGCTTCTTGAGCTCTGCGTTCAGCCCCTTTAAGATAGAATGCAAGTCCTTTCACATGTTCCTAGAATTATAGAATTTGTTCATTGCCAAAGGAGACCATTTGGACTATTCCTTTTTGTGTCTGCTCTCTGAATGAATGTCTTACTGGTGCCATTTTCCTAGGTTCGCCCCCATAACTTCACATATTTTATTGGACAGTTTTCTTGCACACATCATGGGTACATATGATGAAAATCCAGTTAAGTTAATTCATTTTGCTATCTAGGGGAATGTAATAGGAGGACATGGGAAATGGAGGGTGCAACTGGAAGGAGAGATGGGAAATGGATATAGGTTTGCTCACTGACTTGGAAGGTTCATTTCCAGACGTTTCCTCACCATCCTAGGTAACATTTTCAGTGGGCCTCTGGGCGAAGCACTGCTGATAACCCCTACTTTCTATTTATATGTTTGGGTTTCTTTGGGTTGGTGATGTCATTTCCTATGGTGATGTCATTTCCTGTTCTTTTTCTCAGGTGGCGAAAGGGGTCTAACTTAATGTGTTTGTTAATAGAGTTCTGGTTGGAATGCCATGCTTCTGGAATTCTCGTGTGTGTCTCTGTTTGGCTTGTCCTAGGATGGATGTGTTGGCCCAGTCGAAGTAGTGTCCTTCCTTACCTGTATGTAAAGGATACCAGTGAGAGAGAGTCATGTTGTTTTGTGGCTAGTTGATGTTCATGTATCCTGGTGGCTAGTTTTCTGACTTCTTGTCCAATGTTGTGTTTGTTACAGCTCTTGCACAGTATTTTGTAAATGATATTAGTTTTTCTTGTTGTCTTGTTGTCTTTCAAGTTCATTAGCTGCTGTTTTAGTGTGTTGGTGGATTTGTGGGCTACCATGATGCCAAGGGGTCTGAGTAGTCTGGCAGTCATTTCTGAGATGTCTTTGATATAGGGGAGAGTGGTTCGGGTTTCTGGACATGTTTTGTCTGTTTGTTTGGGTTTGTTGAGATATTAGTGGACTTGGTTCATTCGGTACTCGTTCTTTTTGAATTCACGGTGTAGGTGATTTTCCTGTGATCTGCACAGTTCCTCTGTGCTGCAGTGTGTGTCGGCTCATTGAAATAATGTTCTGATGCAGCTTTGTTTGTGGATGTTGGGATGATTGCTTCTGTAGTTCAGTATTTGGTCTTTATGTGTTATTTTCCTGTAGACGCTGGTTTGAAGTTCCCCATTGGCTGTTTGCTGTACTGTGGCATCTAGGAATGGCAATTTGTTGTTGTTTTCCTCCTCTTTAGTGAATTTTATGCCAGTAAGGGTATTATTGATGGTCTTGAAGGTTACCTCTAATTGGTTTGGCAAAAGCATGGAATTCTGACTGGAACTCTATCAACAAACACATCGAGTTAGACCCCATCTACCACCCCCTGAGAAAAAGAACTGGAAATTACATCACCATAGGAAATGACATCGCTGCAGGAAATGACATAACCAACCCAAAGAAAACCAAACATATAAATGGAAAGCAGAATGATCAGCAGTGCTTTACCCAGAGGCTCATTGAAGATATTACCTGGTATGGTGACAAAGCATCTGGAAACAAACCTTCCAGCTCAGTGAGCAAACCTACATCCAGAACCTCAACCTGAGCTGCAAATCTTCTCAAAACTTGCAAAGATTGGAAATAAAAGGGCCAAAGTGAATAAACAACATATGGAGATGGCACAAAGATTTACAGAAGAAACTATGCAGAAGGAGAAAGGAAATGGAGACTGTGGCTGAGAGTTTCAACAGCAAATGAGCAGGGAATGTTGGTGGTGAAATGATGGAGGTGGAAATAAATAATCTTGATAAGTGTGTGGATATCTGATCAGATATTCAACTCAAAAATCATATTTTAAAAAATGTGGAGATCACTGGCAAGGCCAACATTTGTTGCCTATCTGAGCTTGAAGTAAGTGGCTTGTTTCCCCATTTCAGAGGGCAGTTCAGAGTCAGAGTTGAGGTGAGTTTGGAGTCACATGTTCCTCAGAACAGGAGATTGTCCGAGAAGGCATGAGTGAGCCAAATGTGTTCTTTTCATGATAATGACTGTGGTTTTCCCAGAGCTGAGGTGAGGGGTATTGATAGAGTTAGTGGGAGTTGTCGTTTCCCGAGGATGGGGGATTTCAAGACTAGGAGGCACATTTTTAAGGTGAGAGGAGAAATATGTTTAAAAGGCATGAGTGGATGCTTTTTCTTTACCACAGAGGGTGGCTCATGTGTGGAATGAACTTCCTGAAGAAGTGGTGGATATAGGTACCATTAGAATATTTAAAAGACATTTGGATAAGTACATGAATAGGAAAGGTTTGGAGGGATATGAGCCAGGAGCAGCAGGTGGGATGAGTTTAGTTTGGGATTATGTTTGGCAAGGACTGGTTGGATCGAAGGGTCTGCTTCTGTGCTGTATGGCTCTATGACGCAATATAGAAATTGAATTCAAATTCCACCTTCTGCTATGGTGGGATTTGAACCGTGATCCTGAGAACATTAGCTTGGACCTCTGGATTACCAGTTCAATAACATATAACCATCTCCTCCCTAAACATACATGTGTAGCTGGTACCCAGGCTGTGAACAGGGTAGTTCAGCCTCAAACAGCTACCAGACAGAAGAATGGAGCTGGTAAGTCAACACTAAAGTTTGTCACAAGGATTAAAAGATAGGAGCTTTTGATTCCTGTCATTTAGTTGGAAGCAATATTTGCTGATATGGTACTGGATATCAGACAGTCTGACAGTTTAGAAGTGATGAGGGTATCGAGAGGTGATGATGGGGTGGAGCTGGGAGTTGTCGGTGTGGAGATTGATGTGTTTTCAGATGAAATTTAGAAACATCAGGTAGATATGAAAGAGCCCATAGAGCCCGTGGTGTTAGAGGTAAGGTACGAGTATGGATAGAAGATCTCTTTCTGCCTGACAACCAGAGAGTGGGGATAAAAGGGTCGTTCTCAGGATGGAAGCTGGTGACTAGTGGAATTCTGCAAAGGTCAGTGTTGGGACGACAACTTTTCATGTTTTACATTAATGGTCTGGATACAGGAACTGAGAGCATTCTGGCTAAATTAGCAGATGATACAAAGATAGATGGAGGGACAGGTAGTGTGGAGGAGGCTGGGAGTCTGCAGAAAGATTTCGACAGGTTAGGAGAGTGGGCAAAGAAGCGGCAGATAGAAGATAATGTGGGAAAGTGTGAGGTCATGCACTTTTGCAGAAAGGGCTGAGGCATAGACTAATTTCTAAATGGGGAGAGAATTCAGAAATCTGAAGTGTAAATGGACTTGGAAGTCCTAATCCAGAATTATGTTAAGGTTAACTTGCAGGTTGAGTCGGTAGTTAGGAAGGCAAATGCAATCTTGGTTTTTATTTCAAGAGTACAAACATAAAAGCAGGGATGTACTTCAGAGGCTTTCTAAGGCTGTGGTCAGACCATATTTAGAATATTGTGTGCGGTGTTGGGTCCCATATCTCAGAAGTGTGTACTAGTTTGGGAGTGGGGCCAAATGAAGTTCATGAGATTGATCCCAGGAATGAAAAGCTTAACATAGGTTTATACAGCCCGTAAATAAGCCCTTTGGTCCAACCCATCCATCCCACATGAGGAACGTTTGAGACTCTGGGAGTCATGATAGAGTTTAGAAGGATGGGGGATCAAATTGAAATTTACAGAATACTGAAAGGCCTGGCTAGAGTGGGTGTTTCCACTGGCATTTGAGACTGTGGCCCGAGGGCACAGCCTTAGAATAATGGGAAGGCACTTCAGAACAGAGATGATTAGATTAGATTCCCTACAGTGTGGAAACAGGCCCTTTGGCCCAACAGGTACACACCAACCCTCTGAAGAGTAACCCACCCAAACCCCTATTCCCCTCTGACTAATACACCTAATTGATGATTTAAGCATGGCCAATTCACCTGACCTGCACATCTTTGGGAGGGAACCGAAGCACCCAGAGGAAACCCACGCAGACATGGGGAGAACGTGCAAACTCCACACAGACAATCACTCGAGGTTGGAATCGAACCCGGGACCCTGGTTCTGTGAGGCAACAGTGCTAACCACTGAGCCATCATGCTGCCATGAAACATCTTCAGTCAGAGAGTGGTGAATCGATGGAATTCATTGCCAAAGAGAGCTGTGGCAGCTAGGTCATTGAGTATATTAAAGACAGAGAGAGAGAGAGGTTCTTGATTGTTAAGGGGATAAAAGGTTATGGGGAGAAGGTGGGAAAATAGGGCTGAGAAACTTCTCAGCCATGATTGAATGGTGGAGCACACCCGAATGGCCTAATTTCTGCTCCTGTGTCTTATGGTCTGATGGAAATAGGAGTTTTTGATTAAGAGTTCTTTTGAGCCTGTGACAGGAACAGATACTGATTGGAAAAATTAAATATTAATTTGAGTGTAAGATGGGCCACAAATTTGTTTGGCAAAATATAATCAAAGACGTAAAAATTATTGGAGATGGGAGTGAAAGCTTACAATGACAATGGGATGAAGGATTATCTTTTAGAGTTGGAGTGATGATGTTAGACTTGAAAGAGAAAGGTACAGAACCTGATGGGAGGGAACTGTTAACAATATCAGCTCATGGAGAAGTTCAGAAGACATCATATTGGACTCAAAACATTCGCACCTTTTATTGCTCCTCAGATGCTGCCAAACCTGCTGAGTTTTTTTCCTGCACTTTCTGTTTGTGATTTGGAACATGAATCACAAAAAAGCTTTCATCCAGGTTCAGTGGGTAATAGAAAAGGCAGATGGAATATTGGCCTTTATTTCAAAGGGAATGGTGTGCAAAAGTAGGGAGGTTTATGTAAAACTATACAAGGCATTAGCCAGACCACAACTGGAATATTGTGTATTGCTTTGAGCCCCTTATCTTGGGAAGATATACTGGGATTGGAGGCAGTGCAAAGAAGATTCACTCAGCTGATACCGGGTGTGGAGGAACTGTCATATGAGGAGAGGTTGAATAGTTCAGGCTGTACTTGGCAGAAAGAAGGATGAAAGATGTCCTTATTGAAACATGCAAGATTCTCAGAGGACTTAACAGGTTAGATGTGGAAAGGTTTCTTCCCCTTGTGTGAGAGTCAAGGAGCAGAAAGACAATCTCAGGGGCCACACATTTAAGACAGAGGTGAAGGGGAGTCTTTTTCTCTGAGGGGAGGGGATCTGTGGAATTCTTTCCCACATAAGGCTCTTGTCATCACAATACTTACATGTCTGGCCCAGTTCAGGTTCTAGCCAATGATAATCTCAAGGCTGCTAAGAGTGGGTTATTCTGAAATGATAATGCCATTGAACTTCATGGATATGATTAGCTACCTGGTACTAGTGTCGCAAAATGTCATTTAATACATTATTATTATTATTATTACTATTAATACATTTAATACATTTTAATACATTATTAAAAATGTATCTCTGTCCTGAATATGATTAATCAGTAATGGAATCAAGGGTTATGGGAAAAAGGTGGAAATGTTGAATTGAGGATTATCAGATCCACTACTATCTCCTTGAATGCTGGAGCAGACTCTGTGGGCTGAATGGCCTATTTCTACTCCTATGGCTTATGGTCTCCAACATCCACAGTATTTAACTTTTATACAGCTAATCAGGAATTGTGTTGATGGAGTGAGAGGTCTCATTAATACATTCTGTTCAGAATCAGCATAAAGGGAGTTAGAGGAGTAAAGAAAGAAAGAAATGAGTTCAGGGTTACGGCAGGATGGAATAGTTTAGAGGGATTTTGGACAAAGGGAAAGGAATAAAGTAATGGAGACATCAAACTGGACAATCAATGTCTGACTGTCTAATGGACCATGAATTCCTTGAGCATGTTGAACATGAAAGTGATAGAGACAAGACAGAGAGATTTAAGAAGAATTGCAGCAGAGAAAAAGAGCTGGGTGTTCTCTTTGGATGCCAGTCCATTCCTAGAATAATATGTAGCTGCGGCACATGTGAGCAGAAATGAAACAGTTTATGTGATTGAACAAGCTGTAGCATTAAATCACTAAGCAAGTCCAAACAAGCATCTATACAGCCGTGTGAATCAAGGGGAAATATGTAAAAAGGAACAGGGAAATATAACAGTCAGGCAAAGGAAACACAAATGGGAAGGACAAACAGGGAAATAAACATGCAAGATAAAGGGAGAATATATATATCAAAAAAGAACTAGCTCCCAAGTGCAGCAGGTGTTAGGGAAGGTGAATGGAATGTTGGTTTTTATTTCAAAGGGAATTTAAAAATCGTGACGTCTTACTCAAATTGTGCAAAGCAGTAGCTAGACCTCTCCAAATAGAAATACTTCCAAATAAACCTGTTGGACTGTAACCTGGTGTTAGGTGATATTTAATTTTGCCCACCATAGTCCAACACCATCTTGCCATAGAATACTGTGGACAGTTTTGTTCCCTTATCTAAGGAAAGATATGCTGGCATTAGAGATGGAACGGTGAGTATTCAACAGGTTTATTGTGGGCATGGAGGAATGTTCTTATGAGGAGAGGTTGAGTAGATTGGGCCTGTACTGATAAATGGTTCTTGGGGGGGCTTGACAGGGTAGATGCTGAAAGGTTGTCTCCCCTTGTGGGACAATATAAGACCAGAGGGCAGAATTTCAGAGTAAGGCTTTGCTCGCTTCAGATAGTGATGAGGAATAACCTCTGTCAGTACTTGGAATTCTTTACTACATACAGGTTTGGATGCTGTGTCGTTAGCTCTATATTCAAGGCTGAGATCTTTCATCAGTTAGGGATGCGAGGAATAATGGGGA
Organism: Chiloscyllium plagiosum; assembly: GCF_037043375.1. Lineage (NCBI taxonomy): Eukaryota > Metazoa > Chordata > Chondrichthyes > Orectolobiformes > Hemiscylliidae > Chiloscyllium > Chiloscyllium plagiosum. The sequence continues at coordinate 39,275,113 of NW_028270177.1, forward strand.
AAAGGCAGGGACATGGAATCGAGAATTCTATTCTGAAGATGGGTCACTGGACCTGAAATGTTGACTCTCCTTTCTCTCCACAGATGCTGCCAGACTACTGAGTTTCTGCAGCTATATCTGTTTTCCTTTCCGATTTCCAGCATCTGCAGTTTGTGGTTCTGAACTCCAATGGAAAAACAATCCGATCAGCCACAATCTCACTGAGTGGTGGAGTTGGCTTAATGGGCCAAATGAGCAACTTCAGCTTCTCCATTTTCTGGTCTTTTGGTCCACTGGTTGGAATTGTATCGAGCACACACAGGGAGGGAGTTGTTGTTCCGGGAGGTTTGACAGCATCACCCAAGGAGATCTCTGCAGGAATTCCTCAGGGTGCTGGTCCCACTGCTGCTTCTTCAGTGACCTTCATGCAGCCATATGGTCAGAACTTGGATGGTCACAAATGATTGCACAGTGTTCTCTTCCATTTGTGATTGCTAAAATATTGACACAGTCCGTGTTCATATGCAGTAATTCCTGGACAATCTTCTGGCTTGGGCTGATAAGTGGCAAATGACATTTTGCGACACTAGTACCAGGTAGCTAATCATATCCATGAAGTTCAATGGCATTATCATTTCAGAATAACCCACTCTTAGCAGCCTTGAGATTATCATTGACTAGAACCTGAACTGGGCCAGACATATAAGTATTGTGACGGCAAGAGCACGTCAGAGGCTGGGAACACTTAGTGAAGAACTGATTTGGCTTCACAAAGCCTAACAGCCATCTTATGGCACAGATAAGGCCTATGATGGAATGTCCCACCTTGCCTGGATGAGTATGGCTCGAACAAGGATCAAGAAACTCATGTGATAATACTATGGCTCCAAGAGGTTATTTTGTCCTTGTTTTCTTTTTAAAAGGAGGTTTTAAGACAGATGTGCCGAGCTGTCTATTGTGAAAGTGAATAAAGTTAACAGCTTGTGAGGCCATGGGTTTTTTTTAAAGTGGAACAATACAAGCAGCCTGAATGGGTGTGGTCAGGCTCTCGTAGAACCAGGATTTTTAATTTTTTTGTTTTTCAGTAGAAGTTGTTGTTGGGTAATTTGCTGCAGTATATCTTTCCCTGTTATACTCTCTCTGAATTCTCTTGATGTGTTTCCTCCTAAGCTGCTGGAGTTGTATTGAGACAATCTATTTTATTTACTTCGTCTTTTGGCAAGGATGTGTTTATGGGATGTTACTGTATTGGAATAGTTAATTCAGAATCATTACCTTATCATCATTTTGTTAAAACATTTCAGAAGAGTTCAAGCTCAGCAAATTCTGTTATTTTTTTCTTTTGTTGCATTCTAAAGCATATAAATAAATTGTTTTGTGCTTATCGTGGAGTAACTTGACCAATTGAATCTGGAACGCAGCACCTTACTTTATCTCTCAAATAAGAAAACGTTAGAGGTGAGGTTATTTTCTTAATATATTTGAAGGGGGTCAAGTCTGATCCATAAGAATTCAACACTGTCAGCACAATACAGCGTACTAGATTGGCCCTCCCTCCCTTTCAGTTTTGTCGTGTGCAATAATGTGAAAGATGGTTTGTCAGCACTTTCTCAAGAGGAATGAGAGATAAACAAAGCATGGTGGTCTGGCCTCTGATGTTCCTTGAATTCTGTTTACCAAAGGGAAATGTACTTAATACTTGAGTAGCTAAAGCTATAGAGTGGAAGGATAGCTAGAATGTGGACCAGAGCACCTTGGATCAGGAGCTTGCCTAAAGTGGAGGAGAAGAACCTGTTGTGGTAGTTATAGACAATGGAATAATAATGCGAATAGATCATATCTTTGTAAGCAGTATCGAGAGCCCCACATGGTATATTGTCATCCTGATGCCAGGAGCAGGGATACCTGAAATCAGTTTAAAAGGATAATGGAGAAAGATTTGGAGGATTCTTGTTGAGAGCAGAGACATAGGGAGGAATAGCGATGAGACAGGAAGGACTCCTGTTTGAAGGGCATTTTAACTCGAGTTAAATTATGGAACAGATCTTGAAAGCTCAAAAAAGATTTTTACCGAAGCAATATATAAATTTGCATCAGAATAAACAGATTAGTTTTATCTGACTGAAAGACAGGTGCAGGAAAGAGGGATTCTGTTTCCTGGCACCAGTGTGGGACATGAAGGAAGTATTGGGATAGGCTTCATCTGAACCAGGCCGGGACCACGGTCCTATCAGAAAGAATAAACAGTGAAGTCACAAGGACTTTAACTGGCAAGTGGGTCATCAAATGGAAGTATAATGTAAATAATTATTGAAGGCAAACAAAAAGAAAGACTGCATAGAATCATCTAGAAATTGCTATTTTAGCACTGCAGGTAAACCAAGAAATAACCGATGTAATTGGAACAGGTAAGAGGAAGATGCTGATGCAGTAATCAGTAGCACCCAGAGTGTCAGGTGAATAGCAGACCCTGATACAAGCAGTCACAACATCTCGAGTAACAGGCGAGTGGAGGAGGACTCTGAGATAGGCAGGCAACAGCACCTAGAGGAGACTGATGATGATGAGTAAGTTTGCGAATGACACAAAGACTGGCCGTGTGGTCAACACTGAGGAGGAATATGTTAACACAGAGGTGGAATATAAACTGATTGGGCAGATGAATGGCAGATTAAATTTGATCCTGAGAAATGTGAAGTGATGGCCTTTGGTAAAAATAACAAGACACGGGAGTACTCAATGAGGAAACTCAGGAACAGAGGGATCTTGGGGTGTTCGTCCTCAGATCCCCGACGGGGTTAGGGCAAGTTAATAGTTGAATGAAAGCATATAGGATGTTTACCTTTATCATTCAAGGCATAGATTATAATAGCAGAGGGATTACATTGGAACCGTAAAAGACTTAGGTTAGGCCACAGCTGGGTTACATGTGCATTTCTGAACACCACACTATAGAAAGGATGTGATTGCACTGAAGGGAGTGTAAAGGAAATTCACCAGAATGTTGTTTGGGTTACAGCATTTCAACTATGAAGAGAGACTGGGGTCGCTTGGGTTGTTTACTTTGGAGCAGAGGTGGTTGAGGGGGATCTGATAGAGGTCTGAGTTGGACATTTCCAAAGATTCCTAAGTTTTGGAGTGATGTAAACTTTTCTCCTATCAGTCCTAAATGATTTCCCTCTTACCCCAAGTCTCTCGTTGTGATTTAGATTCTTCAGCCCGGGGAAACCAATTTTCAATGCTTATCCTGTCAATCCATTTCAGAATCTTGAATGTTTCAAAGAGATCCCCTCTCATTCTTCTAAACTTAGAGTCATAGAGATGTACAGGTTGGAAACAGACCCTTCACAGGGTGTTTAGAACCAGTTTACTTAACCTCTAATCACAGGTAGACCCACTCAGCCCAGAAACCAATGGGAGATCAACTGCATACAGTCCTGTGAACATGGTCTCACCAAAGCCTTACCATCCTTTCTCTTGTACTCCGTTCTCCTTGCAATGAAGGTGAGGAGGGTGAATTCCTCCCTATCCACATGCTAGTTTTGTGTTCCTTGTACAAGTACACTAAAGTTTCTCTGAAGATCAAGACAAAATAGTTTCTGGCCCTTTAAAAATAGGCTGCTTTTCAATTCTCACTGTCAAAGTGAATAACCTCAGACTGTTCCATCTGAGTTACTTACAGCAACTTGTTTGGATATATTATGATACTCCTCTGGGCAGGTATGAGCTGAACCCAGGCATCTGGCCCAGAGGAAGGGACACTACCACTGTGTGACAACACCCCTGCTGCACATTATACTCCCTCCTTGTTAGTTATACTCCTTGTTAGTCTGGCAATGAGTGTGTCTATGATCTTTTTACAGCCTCTTTGTGCCTTCCTCACAGTTTACACCTCCATTTAAAGTCACGATTTTAATGATCTCAGCTAGCTGAATCTCATAGAACATGAGTTCTCTGACTGGGACGTGAACCAGAACTACTGACCCTCTGATGGCTGATACTATATGAGGCAGTACTATAGTCATGGACTGTTCATGTGTAAATGAAGGGTGACTTGGTTTCAGGAGACTGACCTCTGGAGTGAACATAGAACGTTGCAGTGCAGTACAGGCCCTTTAGCTCTCGACGTTGCACCAACCTATGAAAATAATTTGAAGCCCATCTAATCTACACTGTTCCATTATTATCCATAAGAATGTCCAATGTGCATTTAAATACCCTTAACATCGTTGAGGCAATTACTGTTGCAGGTAGGCCATTCCATGCCCCTACTACTCTGAGTGAAGAAACTACCCCTAATATCTGTCCTAAATCTCAATTTAAAGCCCTCAATTTAAAGTTGTATTCCCTTGTGTTAGCATTCACATCTGAGGAAAAAGGCTCTCACTGTCCACCCTATCTAACCCTCCGATTATCTTATATGTCTCAATTAAATCACCTCTCAACCTACTTCTCTCTAATAAAAACAGTCTCAGTTCCCTCAACGTTTCCTTGTAAGACATTCCCTCCATACCATGCAACATTATAGTAAATCTCCTCTGAACCATTACTGAAGCTTCTACATTCTTCCTATGATACAGTGACCAGAACTGCACGTAATGGTGCAGGTGCAGCCTTACCAGTGTCTTGTACAGCTGAAACATGACCTTGTGGTTCCGAAACGCAATCTCCCTCCCATTAAACGCGAATGCACCATATGCCTTCTTAACAACTCTGTCAACCTGGCTGGCAACTTTCAGGAATTTATGGACCAGGAGACCGAGAGCTCTCTGTTCTTGGATGGAGGTGAGGGAGGAGGTGTGGGCACAGGTTTTGCAATTCCTGCGGTGGCAGGGTAGGGTATCAGTAATGGAGGGTGGGTGGTTGGGGCCTGCCTTGAAGACATTTTCCTCCTCTCTCTACAAGAATCTCAGTGAGTCTCTCTCTCACTGCAACCCTCAGGTCATCTCCTCTGCCCTGAAGCTCTTCAAGCATGTCCTGAAACAAACTCGCCTTCATTCCCCTCTGCCCATGCATCAATGAATTTAAGACACGCCGTGACGTCGAACACTTCTTCCACCACCTCCGCCTCTTGCTTACTTTTACAATCAGGACCCCCGCCCACCTTCCGAGGACCCCTTTGCACCTCCAGCACACTGCATCCACCTGGACACCCCGTGCTGGCCTATTACCCGTCCTTGACCTCTTCATTTCCAACTGCCGCTGAGACATTAACCGCCTCAACCTGTCTACCCCCCTCCCCCACTCCAACCTCTCACCCTCACAACGCGCAGCCCTCCACTCCCTCTGCTCCAATCCCAACCTCACCATCAAACCAGCGGATAAAGGGCTGACCTCTACACTGCTGAAGCCAGACGCCAACTCGAAGATACCTCCTCCTACCACCCCCTCGACCATGACCCCACACCCCCGTCACCAAACCATCATCTTCCAGACCATACAGAACCTCATCACCTCAGGAGGAGATCTCCCACCCACAGCTTCCAACCTGATAGTCCGTGAACCCCGCACCACCCGATTCTACCTCCTTCCCAAGATCCGCAAGCCTGACCACCCTTGCCAACCCATTGTCTCAGCCTGCTCCAGCCCCACCGAACACATCTCTACCTACCTCGACACTGTCCTATCTCCCCAATCCAGGAACTCCCCACATACGTTCAAGACACCACCCACGCCCTCCACCTCCTCCAAGACATCCGTTTCCCTGGCCCCCAATGCCTCATCTTCACCATGGATATCCAATCCCTCTGCACCTCCATCCGCCATGACCAGCGCCTCCAAGCCCTCTGTTTCTTCCTATCCCGACATCCCCAATAGTACCCTTCCACTGGCACTCTCATTCGTTTGGCTGAACTGGTCTTCACCCTTAACAATTCCTCCTTCGAATCCTCTCACTTCCTCCAGACCAAAGTGGTATCCATGGGCACCTGTATGGGCCCCAGCTATGCCTGTCTCTTTGTTGGCTACATAGAACAGTCCATCTTCAGTAGTTACACCGGCACCACTTCCCACCTATTCCTCCGCCACATTGATGACTGAATTGGCGCCACCTCATGCTCCCGCGATGAGGTTGAGCAATTCATCAACTTCACCAACATATTCCACCCGACCTTAAATTCCTCTGGACCATCTCTGACACCTCCCTCCCCTTCCTGGACCTCTCCATCTCCATTAATGACAAACCCACCAACTCCCACAGCTACCTGGATTACACCTCTTCCCACCCTACCTCCTGCAAAAATACCATCCCATATCCCCAATTCTTCTGCCTCTGCCATGTCTGCTCCCAGGAGGACCAGTTCCATCACAGAACACACCAGATGGCCTCCTTCTTTAGAGACCGCAAATTCCCTTCCCACCTGGTTGAAGATGCCCTCCAATGCATCTCGTCCACATCCTGACCCTCTGCCCTCAAACCCCACCCCTCCAACTGTAACAAAGACAGAACCCCCCTGGTGTTCACCTTCCACCCTACCAATCTTCGCATAAACCACGCCATCCAACTACATCTCCGCCACCTCCAAATGGATCCCACCTCCAGGGATATATTTCCCTCCCCACCCATTTCCACTTTCCGCAAAGGCCGTTCCCTCCGTGACTACCTGGTCAGGTCCATGTCCCCCAACAACCCACCCTCCCATCCTGGCACCTTCCCCTGCCACCGCAGGAATTGCAAAACCTGCGCCCACACCTCCTCCCTCGCCTCCATCCAAGGCCCCAAAGGAGCCTTCCACATCCACTAAAGTTTTACCTGCACATCCACCAATATCATTTATTGTATCCATTGCTCCCGATGCGGTCTCCTCTACATTGGGGAGACTGGATGTCTCCTAGCAGAGCACTTTAGGGAACATCTCCGGGACACCCGCACCAATAAACCCCACCGCCCCGTGGCCGAACATTTCAACTCCCCCTCCCACTCTGCCCAGGGCATGGAGGTTCTGGGCCTCCTCCACTGCCACTCCCTCACCACCTCATGCCTGGAGGAAGAACGCCTCATCTTCCGTCTCGGAACACTTCAACCTCAGGGCATCAATGTTGGCTTCACCAGTTTCCTCATTTCCCCTTCCCCCACCTCACCCCAACTCCAGCCTTCCAGCTCAGCACTGTCCTCATGACCTGTCTTACCTGCCTATCTTCCTTTCCACCTATCCACTCCACCCTCCTCTCTGACCTATCACCTTCATCTCCACCCCCATTCACGCTTTGTACTCTTTGCCACCTTCCCCCACCCTCCTCTATTACCTATCACCTCCATCCCCACCCCAATTCACCTATTGTACTCTATGCTACTTTCTCCCCACCCCCACCCCCTTCTCATTTATGTCTCCACTCTGAAGGCACCCTGCCTCTATTCCTGATGAAGGGTTTTTGCCTGAAACGTCAATTTTCCTGCTCCTCGGATGCTGCCTGACCTGCTGTGCTTTTCCAGCACCACTTTTATCTCTGTTACACAGAGTTTGTTAGGAGGGTATTGATTTGTGAAATGCAGCATGTTGCAGTCAGCATATTGTCCTTACACTGTCTACAACCAATAATAATTGCACTTCTTACTTTTCTCCAGTAGAAAGACTTGCATTTACATCATGGCTTACATTGAATTGTAGTCACTGGTGTATAGGTAAGTATATGAGACAGTTTTTACACAGCAAAACCTCTTAAACATCAAATGAGATGAATGACCAATTGACAACAGTGACTCGACATCAAAGTTACTTTGGCTGCGAAGAGTTGAGACATTCTAAAGTTGTTTCATGAGGTGTAACTTCTATAATTGTTTTAATTTCCAGGAGAAAGTGAGGACTGCAGAAGCTGGAAATTAGAGTCAAGAGTGTGCTGCTGGAACAGCACAGCAGGTCAGGCAGCATCTGAGGAGCAGGGGAATTGACATTTCGGGCAAAAGTCCTTTATCAGGAATGAGGAGTCAGGAGCAGAAACTATAGCCTCTGGCATTCGTTCTCAGCAAAGCCCTGAATAGTATTTCATTCAAGGAGGACAAACTTCAAACCAAATGCATTTATGTCTAGTTCCAAGCCTGAGGGGCACTCTGCCCTTCACTTTGAGTAGTTAGTAGGGATTCACACGAGGGGTATCTGTTGATTAATTGTGTGAATCTGCACCATGAGGTGCTTGGGCTTGGTGCAGTCGCCTTTCACTCTCACACAGCAGCAGCAGCAAACCACAGACACTGTTCCACTAATTCGAAGCAAGTAGCAAAGTCACACCCATACTCAACAAGTGAACAGCTATCAAAGACAAAAATAACTCCACTTTTCCCTGATGGTCATTTCAGACTGACTATTTCACATTGTGTGGGATTTGTCAAAATTTTGTGCTCAACAATTTATTGCCAGGGAGCGCAGTGGAGGCCGGGAAGTTAAATGTCTTCAAGTCAGTGATTGATAAATTCTTAATCTCGCAAGGAATTAAGGGATATGAAAAGAGTGTGGGTAAGCGGCTTTGAAATGCCCATCAGCCATGATTGAATGGTGATGTGGACTCGATGGGCCGAATGGCCTTACTTCCACTCCTATGTCTTATGGTCTGATAGTAACAACAACTTAGCTTTGTAGGACATGGTGGTGAGATCAGGGAAATGTTAGATCTGCTGTTTGCTTTAATTTACTTGCAAGATTTCTCAGTTGCAGTTACAATCGAAATTGGGAAAGTCGATTGAAAAGAAATTTCCAGTTCAGTCTGTCTACAGAACAGCATGGCAATGAGAGTATTCTTCCGAACGTCACAAACTTTAAGCTTTCCCCAAAAAGCACAAAATTTTGATTCTTCAAAATCATGTCTCTTTGCCTCTTGATGAAAATGTACACTTAGTGTCTTCCAAATCCTTGTTTTAAACACCATTCCCATGTTGGCTCTGTACCATATGAGGTAAGACCCTGTTTTCTATCCATCTGCTTGGTTAGTCAAACCTATTTGCCTTTCCATGATGGTACCTTGAGTCAAGTTTGGGTCATTGCTGTCAGCTGAGGCACCATTACTGACCCTTGTGACACTCCACGAGTTATAACCTGCCAATGTGAAAATGCCTCCTTCACCCTTACTCTCTGCTTCGTCAGTTACCGTTCCTTGATCCATGCTGACGTATTACCCTTTAACTCTGCAAACCCTAACGCCGTTAAAACAGGAAAGAGAAATAGGAAGCATGTGAGTAAAATTTGAGAGCATAAATTCAGGTTGGGGTGTTTGACCAAAATAAATATTCTTCTGAGAAGGACATGGAGGTCAAGGCACACCTGGAATGAATTGCAGCCGCAAATTTAACTGAGAAGGTCCGATTGGGGAAGATATTATTGAGATATAGCTGCAAGTCGATCAGAAACATGAACCACATATACTAAATTAAAACAGAATTGATGATGGAAATGGTGGAGTGGTGAAGGAGCATTAGTCATTAAAAATAAAATCAGTGATAAGCAAGAATTCCACTCGAGGCAAACAGGTAGAGAAGGTTTTATGGATAGAATGATGGAACACAACAGGAATTAGTTACTTTTAATCAACATATTCAGAAATGTTATTGCACACCTCTGGAGCAGATGAGAGTTGAAACATGACCTCCTGGCTCAGAGGCAGCGACATTGCCACTGTGCCCCAAGAGCCCCTTACAGCAGGATGCTTTTTTTTGTTTAATCTATTTTTTGATTCGACCTTGACAGTGATATTATTACACACATCTGGAGCAGGGCAGACATGGATGCAGGTCTGCTGGTACAGGGGTAGGGACACTACCACTGTACCACACATGCTGCTTAGAACAGGATTTAAAACTGTAATGGGAGTTGGTAGCAGCTGTGAAGTAGTAGATTGTATAAGTACAGAGAAAAGGTAATGATGCAGCAAAGGGGATTATTCTCAAAGGGAATTTTGACTTCTGTTTAGATTGGGATAACCAGCTTAGCATGTCAGGAAGGTAAGAATTTATTGAGTGTCTCTTGGATAATTTGCTTCAACAATCTGTACTGGGCCAACCAAATTACCGGGAGAGTGCACAAAGCAAGTTAGAATTCCCTGAAATTTAGGAAGTTCAGGATGTTTTGTTTGAAGTTTTCACCATATTACAGGAGCAGATAGAGTAGGTTGGATGGTGAATTTATATTTTAAAAACAGATACTTAAATAGACAATGAAGAGTGAAATTGTCGCAGAAATGGAAAGACCATATCATTTCATTTGTGTATTTTTGATTGTGGATGGAAAAAACAATTTTCTAACCAAGGATTGCAGACAGAGTTGCTGCTCTTTCAAGAGTAACTGGAACTCATTGTGAATGGTGTTTACACTGCTGCTTTATTCAAGCCGTGGGGAGAAAGGTCTATAGAATATGTGGCCCTAGGGAATTTATTCAGGGAGAATTTTGGGTGATAACAAGTAGCCAATTGGATTGTGCAATTGTGATCAGTCATGGATGCCAAGGTTCATCAGCTGATGTCCACTCTCTGATTAGATCCTGGTTAGGTGGTCATAGAATCATAGAAGTGTACAAAACTGAAAAAGGCCATTCAGTCTATTGAACCTGTGTAGGTAACATGAGACTGATGTCGTGCTAATTTCACTGGGTTACCTGTGGAGGAATTTTAAAAATTGAATGGGTGTGGGGTCTCTCATGGTGTAGAGGTAGTTTCCCTAGTTTTGAGACAGAAATCCTGAGTTGAAGACCCAACTCCATCTGGTATGTCCTAACAGAGCAGAACAGATTGATTAAAAATGTCTCTGAAGTAAATGGGGAGTAGCCTGAATGGTTGCAGGGTCTGTTGCTGTACAGCATATGTTACTACTAGGGAGAACTTGAGCAGAGAGAGAACTGGGAGCAGACAGAACACAGCTCACCTGAACAACAGAAGACAGTCCTGGGAAGTTCTTGGAAAATGTTTCAGTAAAGGTCTTGATAGAAGTTTTTTGGATATTGTCATTGAATTAATGTATATAATACCAATCCTGCTCACTGTATTGGTAGGTTCCTGGAGGTTTATCATTCTGACCCTTCTTGCTCTTCAGGTTGGTGGGTTTTGCTGCTCCTATGTAGAGGCCTTTTAACAGAATAAAGCGATGAGGCATGCAGTAAGCAACAGTTGACCTGCTTGTTCTGAGAACTAATACTGAAGGTTAACTATTCTTGCTGCTTCTCTGCATCAACCATGGCTCAATCAATCAGCGCCCTGTACTCAGGCTGTACAAACCAATGTTCCTTTTCTCAACTCGATATGTTGTGTCCCAGTGCCGATGATTGCAAGGCAAAGGTTTTGACTTCTATAAATGTTTCCCTGTTAATATTTGATCATATTCTGTAGTTGCAGATGCTAATTGTATCTACATCCTGTGTATTTCTGTCAGTACTGTTAAACACCGAAACAAGAGGTGGCTATTTCACTCCTCAAACTGGTTCTATAATGTAATGAGATTCTGGCAAATCTGTGATCTAAGTTATATACCCATCTTTATCCCATATCCCTTAATCTACCTGGGTAACTGAAAACAACTATTTCAGACTGAAGATGGACAACTGGTAGAGTTCCAACCACCCTCAAGGTATGTCAATGTGTTTCTAATTTCACTCCTTAAAGATCTGGCTCTATATTTATCAAATACCCTCCAGTTTTTGACTCCCCATCCATCACGGATAGTCAATCTCAATCTACCATGTCTATAGCCCTTGGAGTCTTGAAAACTTCAATGTAATCCTTGGAGGTGGAACATTGTTCTGATTATCTGTTTGTTAAGGGATGAATATCACCAGGAAAGAAAAAAAAACTCCCTTTCATTTTTGACTATTGCCAAAGAATCATTTAATCCTTTTTAAGTCAGGATGCTGAGTGACTTGGAGGGGAACTTGAAGGTGCTGCCCTTGTCCCACGTGGTCATGGGTTTGAAAGGAGCTGCTGAGGAAGTTTGGCCAATTTCTGCAGTGCATCCTGTAGACAGTAATACACTGCTGTTACTGAGGGATGGTGGTGGAAGGAGTGGATGCTTGTGGATGTGGTGCAAATCAAACAGGTTGCTTTGTCCTGGAAGGTGTCAAGCTTCTTAAGTGTTATTTCAGAGTATTCCATGATACTCCTGACTTGTACCTCACAGATGGTAGATAAGCTTTGGGGAGTTAGGAGGTGAGTTACTTGTTTCAGGATTCTGAATCTCTGACCTGTTCTTGTAACCACTACATTTATATGGCTATTCCAGTTCAGTGTTTGTCAATGGTAATCTCCAGGATGTTAGATTCTCTCTTATTGGAGAAAGTCATTTGTGTGGCATGATTATTACTTGGAGAAAGTGAGAACTGTAGATGCTGGAGACCAGAGTTGAGAATGTGTTGCTGGCAAAGCTCAGCAGGTCAGGTAGCATCCGAGAAGCAGGAGAATCGACTTTTCAGGTATAAGCCCTTCATCTGAAATATTACTTGCCACCTTTCAGCTCAATCTCAATATTATCCAGGTCTTGCTATATTTGAGTATGGACTGTGTCTGTTACTGAGGAGTCATGAATGATGCTGAACGTGGGCGGCACGGTGGCACAGTGGTTAGCACTGCTGCCTCACAGCGCCAGAGACCCGGGTTCAGTTCCCGCCTCAGGCGACCCACTGTGTGGAGTTTGCACATTCTCCCCGTGTCTGCGTGGGTTTCCTCCGGGTGCTCCGGTTTCCTCCCACAATCCAAAAAAAATGTGCAGGTCAGGTGAATTGGCCACGCTAAATTGCCTGTATTGTTAGGTGCAGGAGTAAATGTAGGGGAATGGGTCTGGGTGGGTGTGCTTCGGCGGGTCGGTGTGGACTTGTTGGGCCGAAGGGCCTGTATCCACACTGTAAGTAATCTAATCTAAACATTGTGCAGTCATCAGTGAATGTTCCCACTTCTGACCTTATGATAGATGAAAGGTTATTGATGGTTGGGCTGAGGAGACTACAATACATTCTGGAAGATATAATTGCATGCAAAGATTTAATTCATTTCCTTTTAATGGCTTCTTTTGATGAACTTTCTGGGGAAACCATTTTTTTCTAAAACAATGGCTCAGGCAATATTTGGAAAATGTTTTTTGAACACCTGAATTGTCTTTTTTCTTATGTGCTTTGTATAGTTGAGGTGAATTAAGGGAGAGGGAGACATTTTGCAATGTGAGTTGTGTTCAGGTTTTCTGCAGTGATGTAGATGGTACTAGGATATGAACAGATTGACATTTCCACATTGGTTTCCCAGTTTCACAAGGAGGAATAGCCATTTAGTGCCACACAGTGGAAACTGAAGCTTATTTCAGGGATTATAGAGATCAATCTGTGTTATTGACTTTGTCCAATCTACACTGCTTTTGAAGACTGAATCAATGTGGAACTACTGTACAAGAAGCCAAGTGGAGATTGACATTCATTCCAGTTATATTTGCGATTGGTGCCACGGAAAGTGACCTCAGGAACATTTTGCAGATATCAGCAAAATATTTGTGACCAGCTTCCAACTCCATCCCAATCAATTGCTCACATCTCATTGTATACCACAGTAATCAAGTTACTAAAATCCCTCTGGCAATTGAAGAGGCCAAAGATATTGGTTGATTATACATTATCTTTGTTTCCCATCTCTGGACCCATTCAGAAGGTGTATTTATACATTGCTCAACATCAACTGTATTAATCCACTTGACCATTAAAAACACCACGGTCTCCTCTCTCTGTATCCATCCATTATGTCATATCCTGTATCCAGCAGCAGTAATGTCATCAAGCAGGTATGAGCCAATCATGCTGGAGGATTTTCACAGGTAGCTAACCAGAGTGTTGAAAAGCACCTCGAGGGAATTGGTTTCTTACAATTGTCAGTTTTTTAAAAAATGGCAGCATTAAGATCGAAGTTAAAATAAGGACAGACTAACTTTTTCATGTTTTTAAAACTGGGTGAAATCTTTAATCATATGGACAAATTTGAAGTTACTTGTAATATGGGAAAGACGGGAGGCAATTTGCACACAGCAACCTCACACAAACAGTAATCTGACAATCATCAAATAATTTTCTCTTCCTTGTGATTAGGTTGAGGGATATTTCTGTTGCTTTATGGAGTCTCATGGGATTTTCTGTGTACACCTGAGAGGGCAGATTAGGTTTTGTTCTGAAGTCTAATCCACATTTCCAGTGGTGTAGCACTTTCTCAGTGCCACATCATAGTGTCTGCTCAGATCTTTGTGCTGATGCTCTAAACCTTTGATCTAAAGGCAAGAGTGTTCCAAACAAGAGCATTATTAACTGGGCCATGCCAATATGTAAGCTGCTCATGCCGCGGTCTCTGCTCCATTGGAGACACCATACCAAGATCAAATAACACTTCGACCAAACTCACATGCATGACCATGAGCTTCTTGTCGCCTGTCGCTTTAAGATTCCATCCACTCCCACTCTGACTTCCACCCTCCACACTGTTCTAATGAAGCTGAAGGAATGGTCCCTCATCTTTTGGTTCGGCTCATTATGACTTTTTGTACTCAACGTCGAGTTCAACAATTTCAGATCACAACCGCTTTCATTTTCTCCCTCCCCCTTTTAAGTATCTTAGAGTTGTACAGCATAGAAACAGAGCCTTTGGTCCAACTCATCCATGTCGACCAGATATTCTCAGTTAATCTGGTCCCATTTGCCAGCATTTACCCCATATCCCTCTAAACCCTTCCTATTTATATACCTACCCAGATTCCTTTTAATTGTACAATTGTTCCAGCCTCCACCATATCCTTTGGCAGCTCTTTCCATACACACACCGACCTCTGCATGAAAGGGTTGCCCCTTAGGTCCCTTTTAAATCTTTCCCCTCTCACCTTAAATCTATGTCTTCCAGTTTTAGACTTCCCCAGCCTGGGAAAAACACTTTTTTTCACTCTATCCATGCCCCTCATGATTTTATAAACCTTTATAAGGTCATCCTTCAACCTCCGATGTTCCTGGGAAAATAGTCACAGTGTACCCACCCTCTCCCTATAGCTCAAACACTCCAACCGTGCTAACATCCTTGGAAATCTGTTCTGTGCACTTTCAAGTATCACAACATCCTTACTATCGCAGGGAGACCAGAATTGAACATAGCATTTCAAAAGTAGCCGAACCACGTCCTGTACAGCCGCAACATGATACCACAATGTGGGTTTCCTCTGGGTGCTCCAGTTCCCTCCCACAGTTGAAAGATGTTCAGGTTAGGTGAATTGGCCATGCTAAATTGCCCATAGTGTTCAGGGATGTGTAGGTGAGGTGCATTAGTCAGGGGTAAATATAGGATAATAGGGTGGGGAAATGGGTCTGGGTGGGTTACTCTTTGGAGGGTTGGTGTAGACTTGTTGGGCTGAAGGGCCTGTTTCCACAATGCAGGGACTCTATGATTCTATACTCGATGCACTGACCAATAAAGGCAAGCGTACCAAAAGCCATCTTCACTATCCTGCCAACCTGTGACTCCATCTTTTCTTTGATCAACAGCTTTTGGCACAAATTTTGCTTTCCCAGTTGTGAAACCAATGGGTTTTTATGAGATCTACAATCTTTCAATTTCACAAATTCAGTTTAAAGTGCGTTAGTTACAACACCATCACCCCTAATAGAATCATAGAATCCCTACAAGTGAAACAATTGGTGTATCATGGGAGAATGGATATTGCTAGACCAATGAAAATTAAGTTTTAAGTGAATTGATAAACTAATCAACTAAAACAATAAACCAGAATCTGCAACTCGGCAAGATGGCGTCGATTCTGTAGGACTGCTGTGGACAGCTCTGCCTAACAGCCAAGGCAAAATGGTGTTTTTTGCCATCCCTAGCCAACTTTTGTGGTGGAAGTATTAGTTTAAAACCGTACAGAACACATATTTGTTAATATTTGGGAGTGGGAAGGATGCCAAAGTGAAAAGGAGCAAGGAAACAGCAGCAGGGAGCACACTCCCCTGTAGCACCAGACATACCAGAGACTGCAGCAGGAGAAGCCTCTCCTGACCACACCCCCCACCCACCCCGGGGACCTGATGGACTCACAGGAATTGGCTGCGGTGATGGAGAGACTTACCTTGAAAGTTGGGGCTGTGATTGAGGAGATTCGTGACCAGGTCCAACCTATCGCATCCATGCTGCAGAAGCATGAGCAGGAGATCCAGAGCCTCAGAGAGAGGCTGGTGGATGTGGAGGGTCAAACTAAGGCCTCGGAAGCTGCGATGGAGTCCTCATCCAGTCGGATCCAGGTGCTGGTGTGAGAGGTGCGGGCCTTGCGGGACCATATCAATGACCCCGAAAATCGAGGTCAGAGGATAAATCTCCGAATTGTCGGGCTCCAACAAAGTGAGGAAGGTGAGCAGCCAGTCAGCTTCTTTGAAAGCTGGCTGCTGAAGTTTTTAGGCCTTCATATCGAGTCCAGCAGGCTGCAGATTGAAAGGGCTTATCGGGTTACAGTGCACAGGTCAGGGCTGGTGCAGCGTCCCCGCCTGGTCCTTGTGCACTTTCACTCATATAAGGACAAGTAAAAAGTCATAGAAGCTTCCAGATCCCTGGAAAAAGATCTGCAGGCACTGCTGTACAAGGGGCCAAAAATCATGTTTTTCCAGGATTTCTCAGCAACTGTAATTCGAAAGAGGAGGTCCTTCAATGAAGTTCAAAAGAGGCTGAGGAACGTGGGCATTCAGTACTCCATGAGATACCCCACAGTTCTCTGTTTCAGCCACAACGACTTAGTTTATACATTTGACTCAGCAGATAAACCTAAAAACTTTGTAGACACTTTAAAATAGACGGATTGGCCTGAACAGTACGGTTAGTGTTTGTTCTCTTTTCTATCTTTCCCCATGTTTTCCCTTCCTTTTTTTATTCCTTTCTTTCTCCCTAATAATTTCCTTTTTGGAAAGGGGGGAAAAGACCTTGGAATAAGTTGTTCGTTTTTTTAATAATTGGATTTTCTGATGGGAAATTTTGTGGATGTTCTTTGTTGTCTCTCCCCCTTTATTTATTTTTTGTTCTGTTTCTCTTTTAGACACAAGTAGGGATGACATGAAGCCACGGATGGGTGGAGTGCTCATCCTATGGGCAGGGGGAAGAGTCTTCCATTCAAGGTTTTATAGTTGGTTTTCTTTGTAGTTTTTTGGTAGTAACAGTTGTTTGTAGTTATGATAGAGTAGTTTTTGTATATGTAGTTCTTCGACTCTATGAGTCTTTATTTACTTATGCTCAGCACTTTGTCAGCAGGGTTCTCCCTCTGAGGGGTTCAAGGGTCTCTGAAAGTGGATATGGCTAAGTATCTTATTAAATGGTGCACCTGGAACATTAAGGGAAGCCATTTGCCTGTTAAAAGGAAAAAAAGTGCTTTCTCGCCTTAAGAGGGAAAGGGTTGATATCGCTCTGTTGCAGGAAACCCATCTTGATGATAGGGAACACTTGAAATTACAACAGGGGGGTTATGACTGGGTATTCTAAAAATAGGGGAGTGGCAGTACTTATCCAGAAAAATCTTCCATTCACATTATTAGAGCAGGTGAAAGATGAGCAGGGACAGTTTGTGATACTAAAGCCCTGATACATGGTGAGGAACATGGCATTTTAAATGTCTACTGTCCTCTGGCGCATCCCTTCAAATTTTTGATTAGTGCTTTCTCTAAGCTGAGTGCTTTTGGAACATGGCACATTATTATAGGGGGGGATTTTAATTGTCTTTTGGATCCGACAGTGGACAGGATGCCTTGTGGGCCCCCAACTATTTCTTCGCAGGCCAAGCAGGTGGTTGACTTGTGCGAGGAGTTGGGGCTGGTGGATATTTGGAGATGTGTTCACCCTACCGGCAGGGGCTTCACCTTTTTTTTAAGCCCACATAAATGTCACACAAGGATTGATCTCTTTCTGGCTCCTTCAGTCCTTCTAGATTTGATTATGGGCTGTAAAATTAGGAATGTAGCTATCTCTGATCACGCGGCAGTATATTTGGACGTTAAGGCCAAGAGTGAGGAGCTAGGTTTGCGGCACTGGCATTTGGGCCCTTTTCTCCTTAAGGATTCCAAATTTGTGGAATACGTTTTGAAGGAGTTTCTGAAATTGTTGACTATCAACTCAGGCATGGCTAGTAGTCCATCTATGCTATGGGAAACTGCTAAGGCCTTAGCTATTTTCTATTCAGCTAACCGGAAATGACAGAAGGAGTAACAGCAGCGTCTACTTGAGACGCGGTTGAAAGCCGCCGAGGCGGCATATTTTGCGCGGCCTTCGGTGACTAAGCTACAGAAGATCATGGCCCTCAGGGCTGCCTTGAATTCAATACTGACACAAAACGCAAAGAAAGAACTTGCTTTTGCTAGACAAAGGCTGTTAAATATGGGGATAGACCAGGGAATTATTTAGCATACCTGACTGGGAAAAAGCGTGCTCCTCAATCCATTACTGCAATCAGAGACAGCACCGGGGTCCTTACATACGAGGCTAAAAAGATTAATGAGGATTTTCGGAACTTTTACTCTGAATTGTATCAGTCTGAAGGTTGCGAGGACAGGAGGCTAAAATGGAGACCTTTTTTAAGAACTTGGACCTCTCAGGAGTAACCTTGGAACAGGTCTCTCTCCTTAATGCCCCCTTAACAGTTCAGGAAATACAGCTAGGCAATTTCAGATTGGGAAATTGCCTTGCCCTGATGGTCTCCCGGGTGAGTTTTAGAAGGAGTTTATAGGGATTCTGTCAGGGTCGATGTTGGATATATACAATTACTCCTATATGCATGAATGCCTACCACCATCTTTGAGAGAAGCTAATATTTCCTTATTTTTTTAAGAAGGGGCAGGTTCCTGAGGATTGTGCCTCATACAGGCCGATTTCTCTATTAAATTCAGATTTCAAGATTCTGTCCAAGATCCTGGCGCTCAGGTTGGAAAGGGTGTTGCCCCATATTATTAAAGAGGACTAGATAGGCTTTATAAGGGGCCATAGGTACTCTAATAATATTAGAAGGTTGCTGAATATGGTCCAGGTTTGTCAGCAACAATCGATTCAGGGGTTGGTGATTTCCTTAGATGCAGAGAAAGCATTTGACCGAGTGAAATGGCCGTATCTTTTTTATGTTTTAGAACAGTTTGGATTGGGTGAAGTCTTTGCTCGGTGGGTGGAGGTTTTATATCGCCACCCTTTGGCCGCGGTCATCACCAACGGGGTGAAGTCTGGGAATTTTACGATTGGTAGGGGTAGTTGGCAAGGCTGCCCTCTCTCACTGTTGTTGTTTACATTGGTGATAGAGCCGCTGATAGAGGCCATTTGTCAGAACGTCCTCATAACCACTCCGGAAGTAGGATTGAGGGCACACAAGATTATACTGTAAGCGGATGATGTCCTTCTGTTTTTAGCAAACCCGATGACCTCCGTACTCCACTTGATACAATGTATCGATTCATTTGGGGCTATTTCAGGATATAAGATTAACTTTGCAAAACTGGGGCTATGCTTTTGGGGAACCTCAAGGATGTGCCAGAAGTGAAGGTGGCCCTAAGTTCCCTTTTAAGTGATCACGGGCAGGATTCCGATACCTAGGCATTTTTATTACCCCCAAGTTTGATCTGTTATTTCAGACTAACTTTGCTCACTTGCTCAACAATATTAAGTGAGATCTCCAGAGATGGTAGGCTCTTCCAATTTCATGGCTGGGCCGAATATCTCTCATTAGAGTGAATGTTCTTCCTCGTTTGCTTTATCCCACGCGTATGCTGCCTATAATGTTTCCCAGGTCAATGCTGCGGAAGCTTATGGGACGGTTTGGTTCCTTTTTCTGGCATCATGGGCGGCCCCTCCTCAAACTTATTTAATTGCAGTTGCCTCATGGAGGGGGAGGAGTTGATCTCCCAGACATCAGGAGGTATCAATTGAGTTCCTTGCTGTCCTTTGTCTGCAATTGGGTAGGTAACAATCTGAACTCAATATGGCTGGATATTGAGGCCTCCCAGCAAAGTACCCTCTTATTAACCTGTTCATGGAAAAGATGAGGACAGTTATGGACAATTGCTGGAACCCTATTGTCATTAGTACAGTCAAGGCGATGCGTCAGAGTGAGTCCAAGACTTTGCCTCTTATGCCTATAGTTGGCATCCCAGGGTTCCGACCAGGGATGATGGATTCAGGGTTCAATCTATTGAAAGCGAGAGGAGTTTCTAGTTTAGGAGACTGTTTGAGGGGGAGGTTATGGTGTTTTTTGAGCAACTGAGCCGCAAATACGGGTTGCCCAGCAGAGATATTTTCAGTTTTTTTTCAGGTTAGGGATTTCATCCAGAAGAAGACTACGCTTCTTACTTAGCCCTTTAAGCCCAATACAGAGAGGCTGTTGCAACGTTCCACAAGCACCCTTTCAGTTAGTGCCCTCTATCGCCTGCTGGATGACAGGGCCTGACAGGATATTAACCGGTTATGTGAGGTGTGGGAGCAAGAGCGAGGAGAGGAGATCTCTTCTGAAACCTGGGAGAATGTATGGGAGAATACTCGAAAGATCTCAATCTGTAGTAGGACATGCGCTACGCAGTTAAACTTCTGCACAGGGCTCATCTGGCACCAGACCATCTGGTGAAGTTTAAAAAAGTATGGGGCATCTTCAGTCCGCCCCAAATGTAAAATAAGTGAAGGTACTCTTATCCATTGTTTCTGGACATGCCACAGGCTCCGTGTTTATTGGAGTGCTTTGGTGGGAGATATAGGGAGGGTATTGAGGACTGAAGTCAAAGTAGACCTGATATCTCTCCTCTTAGGTCCACCGAATTTACTATCTTTAGACGGGCATGGGAAGAAAGAATTTAATATTCTTGCATACAGTGCACAGAAGAATATTCTGATGAACTCAGTATCTGAGAACCTGTTGGGCTTGCTGGGATGGCAGAAATTAATTATGGAGCACATTCCCTTGGACTTTTTTTTACAAACATAGTGCACCACACAACAGACCATTTTTATAAGACATGGCAGCCCGACTTGAGTCACTTGGATGTAGATTTGTCAGTTAACTAGGGCGTTTGTTTAACCAAGATGGTTAGGTTTGTTAAGCCCTGGGCCCTGGAGGACGTCTCCTGAGTTAATACGGGTATATATACAATGCTGTCGTTCCTTTGTTTGGGAGCATTGTACCGAGCATAGCTGTTCTGTATTCTGTGTTTTTCTTTGTTTTTTTTTGCTTTTCTTTTTTGTTGGTGTTGCTTTGCACAGTGTTAGGGTTGTCTTGTATTATAGGGTAAGTTAGTAGTTAGTAGACAGTAGTATTGTAACTTGTGCTTTTTTTTCTTTTTATTATACTGATATTTGTTATTGATTGTATTTTTCAATAATTTTATATGTTTGTAAAGTTAAAAAAATTTGCTAATAAATATATTTCCAGAAAAAAACAGTATCTGCTCACTCTTACTTAAGAATTGGTGTTCCATCCTGATTATCCCATTGTTTTCAGTTCAGCTTTAGTCTGCAGTGAGCTCACAAAATATACTGAAAATCTCAATGCAGCAGGTCGTTGCTGTAATTTTAAAGCCGACTTGTTGAAACACTCTCAGCAGCACAGATTGTCATCATCATACTAGGTAATACCATCAGTGAGAGTCTCTGGTGAAGT
Source organism: Chiloscyllium plagiosum (assembly GCF_037043375.1). Lineage (NCBI taxonomy): Eukaryota > Metazoa > Chordata > Chondrichthyes > Orectolobiformes > Hemiscylliidae > Chiloscyllium > Chiloscyllium plagiosum. The sequence goes on from NW_028270177.1 coordinate 39,296,667, forward strand.
GCTGGTGGTATGTCCCGCCTCTCTATTTATAGGGCTTGGTTTCTTAAGGCGGGTGATGTCATTTCCGATTCTTTTTTTCAGGGGAAGGTAGATAGGGTCTAAATAAATTTGTTTACTGATGGATTTCGAATGTAGAACATAGAAGAACATAGAAAAGTACAGCACAGAACAGGCCCTTTGGCCCACGATGTTATGCCGAGATTTAATCCTAATGTAAAATATAGTAACAGCCTACGCACCCCTCAATTCACTGCTATCCATGTGCATGTCCAGCAGTTGCTTAAATGTCCCCAATGACTCTGCTTCCACCACCAACGCTGGTAACGCATTCCATGCATTCACAACTCTCTGCGTAAAGAACCTACCTCTGACGTCTCCTTTATACCTTCCTCCTAATATCTTCAAACTATGACTTCTCGTACCAGTCAATCCTGTCCTGGGGAAATGTCTCTGGCTATTGACTCTATCTATTCCTCTTATTATTTTGTACACCTTGATCATGTATCCTCTCTTCCTCCTTCTCTCCAGAGAAAAAAGTCCGAGCCTATTCAACCTCTCTTCATAAGGCAAACCCTCCAGTCCAGGCAGCATCCTGGTAAACCTTCTTTGCACCCTCTCCAAAACCTCTGTATCTTTCCTATAGTAGGGCGACCAGAACTGGACACAATATTCCAAGTGTCGCCTAACCAGGGACTTGTAGAGCTGCAGCAAAACCTCAAGGCTCTTAAACTCTATCCCCCTGTTCAGGAAAGCCAAAACACCATATGCTTTCTTAACAACCCTATCCACTTGGGTAGCAACTTTGAGGGATCTATGTAGTTTCACACCCAGATCCCTCTGTTCCTCCACGCTGTCAAGAATCCGGTCTTTAATCCTATATTCAGCATTCGAGTTCCACCTTCCAAAGTGCATCACTTCGCATTTATCCAGGTTGAACTCCATCTGCTATTTCTCAGCCCAGCTCTGCATCCTGTCGATGTCGCGCTGCAGCCTGCAGTAGTCCTCTATACTATCGACGACACCTCCAACCTTTGTGCCATCTGCAAATTTACTAACCCACTCCTCAACCTCTTCATCCAAGTCATTTATAAAAACTACAAAGAGCAGAGGCCCAAGTACAGAGCCCTGCGGGACCCCACTCAACACTGTCCTCCAGGGAGAATACTTTCCATCTACAACCACTCTCTGCTTTCTGTCAGCCAGCCAATTCTGAATCCAGATAGTCAAATCTCCCTGTATCCCATACTTCCTGACTTTATGAATGAGCCTACCGTCGGGAACCATATGCCTTGCTGAAGTCCATATACACCACATCCACTGCTCAACCGTCGTCGACCTGGCTTGACACCTCCTCAAAGAACTCAATAAAATTTGCGAGGCATGACCTGCCCCTCACAAAGCCATGTTGTCTGCCTTTAATCATGCTATGCTTTGCCAAATAGACATAAATCCTATCCCTCAGAATTCTTTCCAAAACTTTGCTGACCACAGTCGTAAGACTGACTGGTCTGTAATTGCCAGGGATTTCCCTATTCCCCTTCTTGAAAAGGTGAACAACATTCCAATCCTCTGGTACGACTCCTGTGGAGAGTGAGGAGGCAAATATCCTCGCCAGCGGCTTAGCAACCTCCTTTCTTGCTTCCCAGAGCAGCCTCTGATGGATCTGGCCCTGGGGACTTATCAATCTTAATGTTTTCCAAAATTTCGAGCACATCATCTTCATCAATCTTGATCTGGTCAAGACTGTATCCCAGCTCCTTTAAGTTTTCATTTACAACAAGTTCCCTTTCCTTGGTGAAAACCGATGCAAAAAACTCATTTAGGGCTTCCCCTATCTGCTTAGACTCCATGCACAAATTCCCTCCGCTATCCCTGATTGGCCCTACCTTCTCCCTGATCATTTTCTTATTCCTCGTGTGTGAGTAAAATGCAATTGGGCTCTCCCTAATCCTTCTTGCCAAGCCTTTTTCGTGCCCCCTCCTGGCTCTCCTCAATCCATTTCTGAGCTCCTTTCTAGTAAGCCTGTAACCTTCTAAAGCTGTGCTAGATCCTTGCTTCCTCCACTTTACGTAAGCTGCCTTCTTCCTTTTGACAAGAAGTTCCTCTGTTCTCGTCATCCAAGGTTCCTTAATCTTACGTCTTCTTACCTGCCTCAGAGGAACAAATTTGTGCATCACTCACAACAACTGCTCCTTAAATAGCCTCCACATGTCTGCTGTGCCCTTTCTGTGGAACATTTGCTCCCAGTCTGTACTTCCCAACTCCTGTCTGGTAGCGTCATAATTTCCTTTTCCCCAATTAAATATCTTCCCTCGGTAATTGCTCCTTTCTCTTTCCAAGGCTATGGTAAATGTGAGGCAGTTGTGATCACTGTCACCAAAGTGCTCTCCCACCACGAGATCTGACACCTGCCTTGGCTCGTTGCTGAGCACCAAATCCAAAATGGCCTCTCTCCTTGTCGGTCTGTCAACATACTGAGTAGGTCTGCTCCTTGGATGCTGCCTGAAATGCTGTGCTTTTCCAGCACCTCTCTAATCTAGACTCTGGTTTCCAGCATCTGCAGTCATTGTTTTTACCTGTTTTTAACATACTGAGCAAGGAAACCCTCCTGAACACACCTGACAAAATTGGCTCCATCCAAACCATCTACACTTAGGAGGTTCCAGTCGATATTGGGAAAGTTGAAATCACCCATAACAACAACTCTGCTACTTTTGCATTTTTCTAAAATCTGCCCACCTATGAGATCTTCAATCCCTCTACTGCTATTAGGTGGTCTGTAGAAAACCCCCAATGCGGTGGCTGTTCCTAACTTCCACCCATACTGACTCAGTGGACAAACCTTCCTCAACAACTTTCATTTCTGTAGCTGTGATGCACTCTCTGATTAGCAATGCTCCATCCCCTCCTCTTTTTCCACCCTCCCTGTTCTTTTTAAACGTTCTAAACCCTGGAACATCAAGCAACCATTCCTGCCTCAGTGAAACCCATGTCTCCGAGTTCTGGTTAGAATGTCATGTCTCTAAGAATTCTCGTGCTTGTCTTTGTTTCGCTTGTCCTAGGATGTGTGTGTTGTCCCAGTCAAAGTGGTGTGCTTCTTTGTCTGTATGTATAGAAACTAGTGATAGTGGGTCATGTCTTTTGGGGGCCAGTTGGTGTTCATGTATCCTGGTGGCCAGTTTCCTGTTGGTATTTCCGATGTTGTGTTTTTTTCCAGTTCTTGCATGGCAGCTTGTAAATGATGTTAGTTTTGCTGGTGGGATCTATTGGATCCTTTAGGTTTATTTAACGCTGTTTAAGTGTGTTGGTAGGTTTGTGGGCTACCATGATGCCAAGGGTTCTGAGTAGTCTGGAAGTCATTTCTGATATGTCTTTGATGTCGGGTAATGTGGCTATAGTTTTTGGTTGAGCTGTGTCTGCTTATTTGGGTTTGTTTCTGAGGAATCGGCAGACTGTGTTTATTAGGTATCTGTTTTTCTTGAAAACGTTGTATCGATATTTTTCTTCTGCTTTTTGTAGTTCTTGGGTGCTGCAGTGTGATGTAGCTCGTTGAATAATGTCTTGATGCAGCTCCATTTGTGGGTGTTGGGATGATTGCTGCTGAAGTTAAGTGTTTGTTGTTTCTCTGTAGATGCTGGTTTGAAGCTCTCCATGAACTGTCCGTTCAACTGTCACATCTGGGAATGGGAGTCTGATGTCGTTCTCCTCCTCTTTTGTGAATTTTGTGCCTGTCAGGATATTGTTGATGGTGTTGTATGTTTCCTCTAATTTGTTCCGTTTTGTGATGACAAAGATGTCATCGATGTAGTGGACCCAAAGTTTGGGTTGGATAGATGGGAGGGCAGCTTGTTCATGTTTTTCTTGAAAACGTTGTATCGTTATTTTTCTTCTGCTTTTTGTAGTTCTTGGGTGCTGCAGTGTGATGTAGCTCATTGGATCCATCCTGATGTTTTAAGTGCAGTGAGAAAGGATGAGATTGTGTTCAGCAGTTCAGTGGGGGTCGGATCTATCGCCACCTGCTGGTAACTGTAGGTATCTGCAACCAGAGCGTTTGCCTTTTTGAGATCTCCGGATTTTTAAAAAATAACGGTCATGCTCCCTTGGTGTGAAATCTCCCGATTGTATTGATGGAGCTGGTTGTGAGCATCGTTTATCATTTCTTTAAACATTCTGCGGCCATTTTGTTCTGCTATTTTTTGGCCTGTGGGGTTCTGGGCGTGGGGACTGGGTTTGGATTTTAGACATTTAGGGATTATGTTGTTCAGCCAGAAATTCAGGATGAGAAAGTTGAAACTCACCAGAGGCAATAGTTGAGGTGAACAGCATATTTAACTTCCAAGGGAGAGTAAATAGCAATGAGAGAGAAGATTGAGATGTTGATGGGGTTGGATGCAGCATCAATATGGGCATGTTGGGCCGAATGGCCTGTTTTAACACGGCAGATGTGTGCAATACTTCTTCTGTCCAATACAATTCCCTTGGGTTCTGCAGATAAGTAGATAAATATCGTCTTTGAAATCCCATAAACACAAAGGGGTACAGGGAAAAATATCAGCTAGGCAAGCATTAGGGAAATGTATCTTTATCTTTAATGTATAATTGTGGATAATTGAATACTAACTTTAGTGCAGAATTATTAAAGCAAATAATTTCTTTCATCATAATGTTTTAAATAATTTAGTCTCAGCAAAATAGTTGAGATAGCTGAAACGCATAAACTTGGCAAGAAAAGATACATTGTCAAAACGTATGCTCAGGAATGGAATGTACCTATGAACAACGGAAGATGTTACAAGCAAAGTAAAAGAACATCAAGATATGAGTTTAGCCTTATGTCAGCACTTACAGGGGGAAAGTTTGCCAACTTGGAGAAAAGGGGGCAATAAGGGCGGAGCACAGCTGGGTAGTGGTAGAATACAATAAGATTGGGTAATGTAAGAGTCGGGAGCGGTGACCTCACGCAGCTCAAAAGTATAACTGTGTACTAGTTTGAATGTTCATTGCTCATTTGCTTCTGCATTTGATGCCCTTTCTTGTAAGATCGTAGAATAAATTGTCTTGTTTCCAGTTTTGGTGGTCTTGTCTAAATTTTATTAAATTTGTTTCTAACAGATTTGGGGGCTCGTTCCAGGATCCCAAGCTCCGGTCGCTCGGCATTTTTGGGAAAACGGAGAAGGTGCACCTCACTGATTTCGGCGGTCTCTAGTTTCCCTCCTTGCCGCGGCGGCTTGGGCGAGCGTGATCCAGACTGGGAGACCCTGGAAACAATACGGGCAGACGTGGTGGGTTCGGTCGGGTGACTCTTGTGTGCACAAGACCCGGGTAAGAAAGGTCTTAAAAGATTTATCCAGGCGACCGGGATAGGCAGCGGTATTTGCTGCCAGTTGGATATATCCGGGGAACCAGGGTTCTGGGCGACTGGATTAGGCGAATCCGCTCAACCAGGGTAGGCAGCGGTTGTTACTGCTGCCAGTTGGATATATCCGGGTGACCGACAGCGGTATTTGCTGCCAGGTGGATATATCCAGGAATCAGTGTTCTGGGCGACTGGATTAGGCGAATCCGGTCAACCAGGGTAGGCAGCGGTTGTTACTGCTGCCAGTTGAATATATCCGGGTGACCGACAGCGGTATTTGCTGCCAGGTGGATATATCCGGGAACTAGGGTTCTGGGCGACTGGTTAGGCGAACCCGGTCGACCAGGGTAGGCAGCGGTTGTTACTGCTGCCAGTTGGATATATCCGGGTGACCGACAGCGGTATTTGCTGCCAGGTGGATATATCCGGGAATCAGGGTTCTGGGCGACTGGATTAGGTGAATCTGGTCAACCAGGGTAGGCAGCGGTTGTTACTGCTGCCAGTTGAATATATCCGGGTGACCGACAGCGGTATTTGCTGCCAGGTGGATATATCCAGGAATCAGTGTTCTGGGCGACTGGATTAGGCGAATCCGGTCAACCAGGGTAGGCAGCGGTTGTTACTGCTGCCAGTTGAATATATCCGGGTGACCGACAGCGGTATTTGCTGCCAGGTGGATATATCCGGGAACTAGGGTTCTGGGCGACTGGTTAGGCGAACCCGGTCGACCAGGGTAGGCAGCGGTTGTTACTGCTGCCAGTTGGATATATCCGGGTGACCGACAGCGGTATTTGCTGCCAGGTGGATATATCCGGGAATCAGGGTTCTGGGCGACTGGATTAGGTGAATCTGGTCAACCAGGGTAGGCAGCGGTTGTTACTGCTGCCAGTTGAATATATCCGGGTGACCGACAGCGGTATTTGCTGCCAGGTGGATATATCCGGGAATCAGGGTTCTGGGCGACTGGTTAGGCGAACCCGGTCGACCAGGGTAGGCAGCGGTTGTTACTGCTGCCAGTTGGCTATATCCAGGAATTGCCGTGGGACGAGGCGCGCTGAAATGACCAGGTAACTCTGTGCACAGACCAAGGTAAAGAAAATGGACCTTTAAGTATTGCGTTGGTGGTCGGGGACATATGAGAAGTACGGGGAATTGGCAACATATAAAATAAAGTATTTAATTGGCTAGATTAATCTGATGAGTAAGGTGTCTACCTGATTCGACCACCCAGCCTTAGACCGGTTGTTAAGAGGGGAAATCCCCCAAGCGAAGGTCAGGACCCTGAAGTGGGTGTGGAAGAAGGTGACACCGGACCTCAGTAAGGTTAATTAAATTACATAAAGAAATGGCCATGTATTAAAATGGGAAATAAAAATAGTTGTTTAAGTGTCGAAGGGGACATGAGAGGGATATCCGAGGACCACATCCCAACGGACAGTCCTTTAGGAAAAAATGTTAAGAGATTGGAAGTACAATCCTTGGACGTGAGGAAAGGATAAAAACAAATGATAAAATGTCAATGAAAAACAGCCTTACAGTCAGGAGGAATCAGATTATGCTTTGTGTCAGAAGGGCTAGTAGCTGAAGGGCTACTGAGGGTACACTTCGTAACTAACTTATAGCCAGACATCCAGAAAAATATTCAAAAGCTAGACGAGTCGTTGCGGGAAGCTCAAAGTGTCTGTGAGATACGATGTGTGTGTGTGAGTGTGTGTGAAAAAAGCTGTACAGCTAACACAAAGTTTAATCCTTTGTGATTCGGTTTGAATGCACATTTGTTTGTTGGAGATTGAATGTTTGTGCTTTGTTCCGTGGAGCTTGAGATCGACATTGTTTTGAATCTGATTTCTATTATGGAAATTTTAACATGATTTCTTTTAAGGTTAAGGATTTTACAGATCATGAAATAAAATGTTAACTCCTGCTCTTTTACAGGTCATGACCTACTTACTATCAGTTTCTAATTAATCTCTTTTATCCTTACCTAAAAGCGATTTATGGAGGACAGTTGAAGTTTTAACTTGAATAGACAAATCCTTTTAAGGCAGCTCTGGTTATTTCGCGACCAATAGCATTGTAATTGAGCAATGACTGGTCAGGACTACTTGGGAGGGCTAGTTTTGGATTTGAATCGGGAGACTGGAACCAGGTGATTGTGGTGGATTTCAGAGTTGGGAACTGTGTGCATTTTGCATTTTGAATATTGAACACTGAGTAAATGAATTTATAATATATAAATATATATTTACAAGTAAGATTCCAAAATGTATAGTTAGGAACAGGCTTTAAAGAAAAGCAAGCATAAATTGATAAATTGTATTTGAGATTACATGGAGCAAGAAATATTGCAATATTTCTTTTTAAAAAAATCAAGGTCTAAACAAAACGTTGGGTGATGAGGAATGGCCATGAGGTGCCCTAAAGCTGTTCAGTTGGTTAAATCGGCCCTGGCAACGTAACATGAGAAGCAGAAACAGAAGGCAAAAATAATGATAGCCACGGTTGATGAGGTAATAAAGAAAAGGACAAAACTAAAAGGAGGAGGAAACCGAAATGGTGGTGGGCAGCATGTTGAAAATAAAGGGAAGAGAAGGGATCGGGGAGGAGATGTTAAGGGGTATGGTGGACAGGAACAAGGATCAACGTGGAAATCCCCACAGGCGGGATGTTATTACTGTGGAAAGACAGGTCACTTTAAGAGAGTGTCCAGATCCGAAAAAGGAAGTAAAGGCAGTGCCGTTTGTGAACCTTGATGAAAAATAGGGGTGTCAGGAGTTCCTGCCCCCGGGGACCCACCAGGAACCCTTGATAAATTTAAAGGTAGGACCTTACAAAGAGGACGTAGTTTTCCTAGTCGATACGGGGGCAGCAAGGTCATCCTTAAATTTTAAGCCCAAGGGAGTGGGAATGAAAAAGTTAATTGGATTATGGCAACAGTTTTGTGATGAAAGGCACGAAGAATCAGTTTTGCGCTCATGACAAGATACTGCCACCAAATTGGGGATCGAATTAACTGCAAATGGTGCTATGGAATCTGTTGAGGTTCTTAAAAATGAATGTGCTCGAGCAAAACAATTACAGAAACAGAGTGAGAAGTCACAAGTGACTGGTAAACAGTCAGAACTGCACGATTACAGTTGTTAAAATGTTTTAGTCACTTGTTGCATTTCCACCCTGAATTATATAATATATATAATTAATAATTAATATTTATACTAAATCAATTGTGTTAGCCTGAATCAATATTAATTGGCAGGATTCCTTCACACATTCTCAGTGACCTGTCATATTGATTCATGGTTAATTTAAACATGACTGCATTAATTCATTGTTAATTAAAGAATGGAAAGCTACATTACTGACCAGAGTGTGTGCAGGCAGTGGCAGCAACAGCCTTATTGGTAGAGGAGAATCGGAAACTTACTTTTGGGGGAGCCTTAATAGTCAGCACCCCATGGACCTTACTAAATCAGAAAGCAGGACGATAGCTCACGGACTCTAGGATCTTGAAATATGAGACAATCTTAATAGAGCAGAATGACCTTGTGTTCGTCACAGACAGTTGCTTGAATCCAGCTGCATTTCTATGGCAGAGAGAGGGGGGTGGCCCCTGGCAATCCAGAACATGACTGCCTTGATATTACTGAATATCAGAGTAAAGTGCGAATGAACATAAGAGATATACCGTTGCATGCGGGAGCTCGGTTGTTTATTAACGGGTCCTCCCGGATGATTGAGGGTAAAAGGCACAATGGATATGCTGAAGTAGATGGGATAGAGGGAAGCGTTATCGTAGCTGAAAGACTGCCTAACGGCTGGTCAGCCCAAATTTGTGAACTCTATGCCCTAGAAAGAGCTCTCAGAACCTTAGAAAACAAAAAAAAGGAACGGTATGTGCAGACTCCAAATATGGGTTTGGAGTGGTACATACCTTCGGAAAAATTTGGCAAGAAAGAGGACTGATAAATAGCAGAGAAAAAGAACTAGCCCATGAGAAATTGATAAAACAAGTGCTGACATCCTTGTTACTCCCGAAAGAAATAGCGATAGTTACATCAGAAGGGGAATGAACCGGAAGTAAGAGGAAATAGACTGGCTGATAAGGTAGTTAAAGAAGTGACCCTGAATCCACAAGGAGCAGTGATATACTCCCTAATACCTACAATTTCAGATCTTCAGGGTGCCCCGTTGTTTACTGCAAAGGAGGAAAAAAGACTAAAAGATTTAGGAGCTGCAAAGACAGCAGATGGGTGCTGGATGTTACCCAATGGGAGGGAAATGTTGAATAAAATGATGATGCAAGAGATTATGGCTGTCCTACATCAGGGGAGTCACTGGGGAGCGCAAGCTATGTGAGACATAGTGTTAGGAAGTACGGTTGTAAAGGGATATACAACTTAGCCAAGCAGGTATGCGCAGGATGCCCGACTTGCCAAAAGATTAATAAGAAAGTAATGATAGGGGGGCTAAGAGGTGGAAGAAACCCTGGGGTAGGACCTTTTCAAAGAATACAGGTAGACTACACAGAATTACCCCCAGTAGGGAAACAAAAGTACTTATTAGTCCTAATGGATCACCTAACTGGGTGGGTGGAGGCATTTCCAATGTCCTCAGCTACCTCAAAGGGAATAGTGAAAACTCTTTTAGAACATATAATTCCTCGATATGGAGTGGTGGAAAGTATAGATTCAGACCAAGGTAGCCATTTTACCTCTAAGATCCTAAAGAAGTAATGGCGGGATTAGAAATCTCTTGAGAATTCCACACTCCTTGACACCCGCCTTCCTCTGGATGGGTGGAATGAATGAATCAAACCTTAAAGAAGCAGTTGTCTAAGCTAGTCCTCGAGACTCGATTTCCAGTTTTGGTGGTCTTGTCTAAATTTTATTAAATTTGTTTCTAACACACAGCTAAACCAAACGAGAAAACAAGCTGAACTGAGAGAACTGGCCACTCCCCTGCCATTGTTCAATTCGGCTCTTTCTCGACCTCTCGGCACCTCTGCCTTTATGACCTCTCCCTGTCCTGTCCTGGGACAAAACAAGCTTGTTCAAGTGACAGCATCGTCACAGGTTGAAAGGCCTTTTCTGGACTCTGTGATTCTATATATCTATGATTCTATGATTGATTGGCTAAGAAAAAGCAGAGAGTTGGAAAAGTGGTGATTTTTCAGGCTGGCAGGACGTCACAAGTGGTATTGCAACAGGGATCTGTGCTGGGACCTCAACTCTTTCCAAGTTATATCAATGATTTGAATGAAGGGACCAAAGGGATGGTATCAAAATTTGCTGATGACATAAAGAAAATGAGTGTGAAGAGGGTACAAGGAACTTACAAAGGATATAATAATTAATTATAATTATAAGGCTGATCTCACTAATGGTGATAATAGCCATCTGGTTCACTGAATCCTTTGGGAAGGAAACTGCTGCCTTTACTTGGTCTGGCCTACAAGACTCCAGACCCACAGTTTGCTGGTTGACTCTTAAGTGTTCTCTGGGGCAATAGGAACGGGCAGTAATTGCTGGCCTATTCAACAATTCCAACACACCATAAATGAATCATTTAAAAGTTTAGAACAGGAAACGGCCAAATGGTATTATAACTGGTCTGTTAATCCAGAGACCCAGATAACGTTCTCGGGATCAGGGTTTGATTTGCCACAGCAGATGGTAGAATTTGAATTCAATAAAAATCTGAATTTGAAACCGTTGCTGATTGTTGTAAAAACCCATCTGGTTCATGAATGTCCTTCAGGGACAGAAACTGCCATCCTTACCTGGTCTGGTCTCCACATAACTCCAGACCCACAGTAATGTGGTTGACACTGAACTGCCCTCTGGGAAATTAGGGATGGACAATAAAGGCTGGACTAGCCATCATCTCATTAAATTAATTAAAATAAAAAGATGAATGTGGGCCTGAGAGGGCACAGCTTCAGATTATAGCATCGCAGAGGCTGCTGGGACAGTGTGGCCAACCTGACTTTGTTATAACTAAGTTGGGAGGAAGGCTCTGTTTGTTGCTCTCTCTCTCTCTCTCTCTCCATTACTGCACGGGTCACAACATAAATGTTTTCTCTCATTCCCAGTGTGGTTATTTGTTTGACCTCTCTGTATTACCTTTAGGATAAAAGGATAAGGTTACTTTATTAAACACCAAAAGGATTATGAAAAGTTTTATTTTAAGCTTTAGGTGTTTGGTTAATGCACAGAGTTTATAATCTGAAAGTTAAATATTTACCCTTCTAGATATCTCTTTACAGAATCACAGACCTCTCCCCATCCCCATGCCCCGCACTGGGAAATAAAAACAAATTTCTCTCTGCATAGATGCACTTTCCTAAAGAAAGATTGGCCAGTAAATCTTTGTTCTTGAATGCAAAGATAGAGAACTCTGAGATATTCAGCTGGCTTTCTGAGGTTTCTCAATGAGAGTGTAGCTGGTCCAGGGCTCAAGGTACATTAAATGCATGCCCCCTGGTATTAGAGCTTTCAGCTCTGGGAGAAAGATTCTGACCATCATCCCTATGTATGCATCTCCTAATTTCATAGACTTCTATCAAGTCTCCCCTCAGCTCCACCTCTCCAGAGAAAACAGTCTTAGTTTTTTCAGTCTGTCCTTGTAGCTCATACCCTATAATGCAGGCAGCATCCTGGTAAATGTCTGCTGCACTCTCTCCAAAGCCTCCAACATTCTTTTTGTAATGTGCTGACCAGAACTAAACACAATACCGTACGTACAGTCTAACCAAAGACTTAAAAAGCTGCAACATGACATTCCGACTCTTGGACGCAATGTCCTGACCAATAAAGACAAGCATGCCATGTGCCTTCATTGCCACCCTATCTACTTGTGTGGCCACTTTCAGGGAGCTATGGACTTGACCCCAAGATTTCTTTAGACGTCAATGCCTTGGAACTCTCCAACCACATGGGATCAATGTTGGTTTCACCAGTTTCCTTATTTCCCCCTACCTCCCCCCCCCCACCTTATTCCAAATCCAACCCCCAACCTAGCACTGCCCTGTTGAACTGTCCTACCTGTCCATCTGCCTTCCCACCTACCTGCTCCATCCTCCACTCTGACCTATCACCATCACCCCTCACCTTCATCTACCTATCGCATTCCCAGCTAGCTTCCCCCCAGCCCCAACCCCCTCCCATTTATTTTTCAGCCCCCTTGGTCCCCCCCATCCCCCATTCCTGATGAAGAGCTCATGCTCAAAGCATTGACTTTCCTGATCCTCAGATGTTGCCTGACCTGCTGTGCATTTCTAGCACCACACTCTTCAACTCTGATCTCCAGCATCTGCAGTTTTCACTTTCTCCCTTGGCTGAGAGAGAGAGAGAGACAGGACTGGCTCTCTCAGCGTTTCAGGGTTTCATTGTTGTAGATGAGATCGAGAGGAAGGTAAAAGAGGTGGAGAAGTACTGGTTGGATTGGCGGTGGAGGACGAAACTGAGGGCTTGGAGGCCTTCGTCATGGCGGATGGATGTGTACAGGAACTGGATGTTCATGGTGAAGGTGAGGCATTGGGAGCCGGGGAAATGAAAGCCTCGGAGGATTTGGAGGGTGTGGGTGGCTGTGTTTGTGTGTATGTGTGTGTGTCTGTTCAGGGGGACATGCATGTGTTTTTGAGCGTAGTTTGTGCTCGTGCATGTGAGGTGTGTGTTTGAGGATTGCGTACATACGTTTGTATGTTTTTGAGGGACATGCACCACGCGTGTGTGTTTGATGGACGTAAATGCATGTGTCTGAGGGATTATGCGTGTCTGAGGGATGTGCGGATTATGCGTGTCTGAGGGATGTGCACATGTTTGAGGGACACGTGTGTGTTTGAGAGGTGTGTGTTTGAAGGACACTCGCACACAGGCATGTGTTTGGAAGGACGCACTGTTGGAGGGTCGTGCATGTGTGTTGGAGGGATACGTGCGCACATGACGTGCATGTATGAGTATTTGAGGGACCCACGTGCCTCTGTGTTTGAGGGATGTGTGTACACGCGCGTGTATGTGTTCGAGGGACACGCACGCATGCATGGTTTTGAGGGATACATGCATGACATGTGTGCCTGTTTGAGGGACATGCCTATGTATGTGTGTTTGAAGAACACGTGTGTTTCAGGGTCGCATGTGCGTGTTTGAAGGATGTGTGCATGCATTTGTGTGTGAAGGCTGTGCTGGCATGCATGCATATGTAATTTTGAGGGCCGTTTACAAGTGTGTGTGTTTGAGGATTGAGTGCTCGTGAATATGTGTTTTTTTTGAGGAACACGTGTGTGTATACTTGAAGTGTGTGTGTGCGCGCGCATGCGTATTTGAGTGGCGTAGTGTGTATATTTGATGTGCATGTGTGTTTGAGGGACGTCCCCATGCCCGTGTGTGTTTGAGGGATGTGCACGTGTGTGTGTCTTTGAGGGATATGTGTGCGCGTGTTTTTGAAGGATGTGCATGTGTGTTTGTGTGTTTGAGGGACACGTGTATGTGTGTGTTTGAGCGACATGTGCGTATATGTGTGGATTGAGAACATTGTGTCTGTTAGGAACACATGCGTGTGTGTTGGGGGCCACATGTTTAGTGGGGGACACAGGTACCAGTGTGTTTGTTGGGGGACATATGTACATGTGTGTTTATGTTGGGTGACACGTACACGTGTGTGTATTGGAGCGGACACATTGTTCGGGGGCAGACATACGTGTATGTTGGGGAGGACACATGCACGTGTGTATGCGTTCGGGGGAAAACGTACATGTGTATGTGTTCGAGGGAACACACATACGTGTATCTTGTGTTGAAGGGGTCACACATACGTGTATCTTGGAGGGCCACACGTACAGCTGTGTGTCTGTTTAGGGACATGGGTATGTGTGTTTGGGGGCGTGTGTGTGGGGGATACACATGAATTTTGGGATGCACACATACGTGTGTGTGTTGAAGGACACACATGTGTGTGTTGTGGGGGACATACATGTGTGTGTGTGGGAACACACGTGTGCGTACGTATGTGTTCAGGGGATACATGGTGTGTGTTTGGAGAGGCACATGAATGTGTGTGTGTGTGTTGTGGGGGACATTCGGTGGCTCAGTGGTTAGCACTGCCACCTCACAATGTCAGGGACCCGGGTTCGATTCCAACCTCAGCTGAATGTCTGTGTGGAGTTTGCAAATTCTCTCCGTGTCTGTGTGGGTTTCCACCAGGGGACACGCGCACATTCGTGTTTGTGTTGGTGGACACGTACGTGTGTTGAGGGTACACTTGTACATGTATGTTTTGTTGGGGGATACATATGTATGTGTGTGTTGGCAGGCACGGGCATAGTGGGGGACACACGTATGTGTGTATGTTGGGGGCATGTACGTGTTTCTATGTTGGGGGACACGTGTGCAGTGGGAGACATGTATGTGTCTGTTGGAGGGTGTTTTGCAATGTGTATGTGTGTGTATGTTGTGGGGGACACACGTACATGTGTGAGTCTGTGTTGGGCAAGTTCATGTGTGTGTGTTGGGGAGGACATGTACATGTGTGTTTGTGTTGGGGGATACATATGTATGTGTGTGTTGGGGACACACGTCGTGGAGGACACACGTATGTGTATGTGTTTTGGGGGACACAAAGGTGTGTGTTGAGGACAAGAGTGTGTAGTCGGGATATGTACAAATGTGTGTATCTGTGTGTTTGTGTGTTGATGTGGACATGTGTGTGTTAGGGACACACATATTTGTGTATGGGGGACATGCGTACGTGTGTGTTTGGGTGGACACAAGTGAGTGTGTGTTGGAGTGGACATATTTATGTGTATGTGTATTGGGGACGTGTGTGTAGTGGGGAACACATACGTGCGTGTTGGGAGGACACACATACCTGTGTGTGTGTGTTGGTGGGGTCACGTGTGTGTGTGTGTGTGTTGAGGACATACGTGTGTGTGGGGGCATACGTACATGTGTGTGTTTGTGGGACACAAGTACGTGTGTGTGTGTGTGTTGGAGTGGAAATGTAGGCATGTGTGTTGGGGGAATGGACGTGTGTGTGTGTTGATGGGACATGTGCGTGTGTGTGTTTGTGTTGCAGGGATGAGCGTGTTGTCAGGACATGTGAGTGTGTTGCAGGGGTGCATGTGCATGTGTGTTGGGGGAATGCGTGTGTGTGTGCGCGCGCGCATTGGGGAGGATGTGTGTATGTGTAGACGTGCGTGTTTGAGGGGTTGTGCACGTGTGAATGTGTGCGTTGGGGGCATGCATCTGTCTTTTAAGGGGACACGTGTGTGTGTTTTGGGGTACATATGCATGTATCTGTTGAGGTATACATACGTGTTGGGGGACACATACGTGTGTGTTGGGAAATGTGTGTGTGTGTTGGGCGATAATGTGTGTGTGTGTATGTTGGGGACACATGCGTGTATTTGTTTTGGGGGCAGATGTATATATGTTTGTGTCTTGGGGATCACATGAGTGTGTTGCGGGAACACACATGCGCGTGTGTGTGTGTGTTGCAGAGTATTCATGTGTGTGTTTATTGGGGCGACATGTGCACTGGGGGACCCAAGTCATAGTCATAGAGTCATTGAGATGTACAGGCATGGAAAATGGCCCTTCAGCCCAACTCATCCATGCTGACCAGATATCCTAACCTAATCTGGTCTCATTTCCCAGCACTTGGCCCATATCCCTTGAAACCCTTCCTAGTCATATACCCATTCAAATGCATTTTAAATGTTGTAATTGCACTAACGTCCACCACTTCCTCTGGCAGCTCATTCCATACACGCAGCATCCTCTGTGTGAAAAAGTTGCCCCTTAGGTCACTTTTACATTTTTCCCACTCACCCTAAATCTATGCCCTTGTCTATTTACTGTATCCATTCCATTCGTGATTTTATAAACCTCTATAAGGTCACCCCTGGGCCTTCAACCCTCCAGGGAAAACAGCCCCAGACTATTCAACCTTTCTCTACAATTCAAATCCTCCAATCCTGACAACATGCTTATAAATCTGCGTGTGTGTGTTGGGGACGAGCGTGTGGCTTTGTGTGTATTGGGGAGAGACACATGCACGTATATGTCTGTGCGTGTGTGTCAAGAGAACGCATCTGCGAGTGCATATGTGTTGGGGTGTACGTGTGTTGAGGCAATGCGTTCACGGACATGTGTGTCTATTTGGGTGTATGTTGAGAGGGCATGTCTGTTTGCGCATGTGTCGTGGGGCATGTCTGCATGGATGTGTGTCAGGGGGCCCATCTGTATGCCGTGAGGTGGTGGCTGTCGTCTACATTGGTGTGTGTCTGTCGTAAACGTGTCTGCATGGGCGTGTGTTGGGGATACGATTATGTGGGCATGTGTTGGAGGCATGTCTTTGTGTGCTGGGGGTGCGTCTGCGTGGGCATGTGTGTCAGAGACATGTCTGGGTGGGCGTGTGTTTCACGGGCGTGTCTGCATGGGCATCTGCGTGTCAGGGTCACATCAGTGTGGGCATGTGTGTGTCAGGGGCACATCTGTGTGGGAATGTTTATGTTGGGGGGATGCCTGTGTGGGAATGTGTGTGTCTGGTGCACATCTGGTGGGCATGTGAGTGTCAGAGAGCACATCTGTTTAGCCAATTGTGTATCAGGGGCACATCTGTGTGGGCATGTGTGTGTTGGGTGGCACATCTGTATTGCTGTGCGCGTGTCAGTGGCATGTCTGTGTGGGCGTGTGTGGATCGGGGGCATGTTTGTGTAGGTGGGTATGTCAAGGGTACGTCTGTGTGGGCGTCTGTATATCAGGGTGCGTCTGCATGTGCCTGTGTGTGTCGGGAGCACATCTGCATTGGCGTGTGTGCCGAAGACATATCTGCATGGGCATTTGTGTGTTAGAAGCTTGTCAGCGTGGGCATGTGTGTGTTGAGGAGCATCTGTGTGGATGTGTTTGTGTTTAGGTGGCACGTTTGCATGGGCATGTGTGTCCCCCCCAGTATGGCCAGTTGTGTGTTCGGGCTGCATGTCAGTGTGGACATGTGCATGTCCAGGGGGGCACGTCTGCATGGCCAGTTGTGTGTCGGGAGCACGTCAGTATGGACATATGTGTATTGGGTGTGTGTCTGTGCGGGCATGTGTATGTCAGGGGTGCACCTCTGCGGGCGTGTGTATGTCAGGGGAGCACCTGCATGGGTGTGTGTGTTTTAGGGGGTGCATCTGCATGTGCGCTATGGGGGCGCATCAGTGTGTGCACGTGTGTGTGTCTAGGGTCACATCTGCATGTGCACATGTATGTCAGGGGCGTTTCTGCATGCGTGTGGCAGGGGAACGTGCATGCATTTGCATGTTGGAGGATGGCACTGGCACACGTGTTTGTTGGGGTAGGTGTGTGTATGTGTGTGTCTGGGGGTACATATGCAAGAGTGTGTTTTGGTCGTGTGTGTATGTGTCAAGGGGTACATTTGTGTGTGATGGGAATGTTAAGACATGGGTAAACCCCGCTGCTTAATTTCAACCAGCAACCCAGAAAAGCTTTATCCCGTGCAGTATTTCTGTGGAAATTTGAGAGGCCAAGAACTATCCCAAAGGTCACTATTTGAAGGAAAAATTAACAACTTTATTTCTCAACGTATAACAGAGAATAATAAACTGACAACTATTTACAACTCCTTCCTCTAACCTATTTTTTACTTTCCCTTCTATAATACTCATTCGATAAAACTCCCCGATTAAGATTAACCAAAATTCAAATTTCAAACCAACCAGCTGTCGAATCTTCTTTTTGTGTCTTCCTCTGTCTTCTTTTCTTCTGAGAAATTATGTTTCACAGGTCACTGATCGATAAAGGTACCTTTAAAAGAGCTGTGTTTCCGGCAGTCTGCATCTGTTGGTCTTTTGGCAGTTCTCCCTCAACTGTTCAATTTTCCCCAGTCTTATACCCCCAAAGCATCGGATTGTGTCATTGGGGGCTTTTAATATTATCAATATACTCACTTCACACTTGATTGGTGTTTGGTATTTATTGGGGTATAATTTAAACTGATTGGCCGAATTCAAATTTGTTTTTTTCTCTCCAGGCAACCAGCTACCCTAGCTGCTGGACCAAAAGGTGACATTGTAACTTGTTCAGAACGCTTGGGGCTGTCAGGTTGTTCTGCGAGCTTTTAACTTTCTTAAAGGTACAGTGCACCCACATCTTCATAACACGAGGATGCATGTTTATGTATTGGGGGCGCATGTGTGCATGTCGGGGACTCGCATGAGCTTATGCCTGTGGGGGCAACACGTATGTATGTGTCAGGGTGGTGTGCATCTGCATGCATGCATGTGTGTTGGAGGGGGACGTGTGCTCGCGGGTGTATGTGACAGGAGGGTTTTGTGTGTGTGTGTGTGTTGGGGGGCAGGAGTGTCTGCTTGTGTGTTTGAGTGGGCACATCTGCCTCTGTGTGATGGAGGGGGCATGTCTGGATGTGTGTGTGTTGGGGGAGGGTGTGTTTAATGTGTGCGTTTGGGGCATGTCTGCATGTATCGAGGATGTGTGAGCGCATGTGTGTTCGGGGGAATGTGTCTGTGTGTGTGACGAAGGTACTCGCACATGTGCATTGTGGGGGTGTGAATGCATGTTCCTATGTGTTGAAGGTTTACGTGCGTGTTGGGGGATGGGGTAGATGTGTCTGAATCTGTCCGTGTATATCTGGAGGAGGAGTGCGTATGTGTCAGAATGAAGTGTGTCTGTGTGTGTGTCAAGGGAATGCGTTTTTGTGTGAAAGAAGCTTTACTGAAAAGCTTTATTGAAATGCTGGAAGAAGCTTTATTGAAAGATCTGATGCACAGAAATACTTGCGTTATTCCAAATTGTCATATCCATACAGACAGGCGTGAGAATCATTAGGCAAACACCAAACCTTTGACCTGGCCCTTTAAATGGGAGAATTCAATATGTGAAAGCTGGTGTTTACATATAAATGTGTCTTTGTTGTTAACAGATTTTGACACCACGTGCGAATGTGGATTTGCCATAAGCTTTACCAGCATGGTGTCAATTCTACAACTTTCTCTCTTGGTATAGCTCCCACATGGAGAACTGAGCTTACTTTCAAAGCTTTTCATTGTGATATATTTTTTGCATTGGGATCTGCATCTCCAGCATCTCAAAACTGGGTTCGCTTCAACCAATTGAACAGATTTAAAACAGAAAAGGATCATGCATCTGTGGAATTGACTACCCCAGAGCATGGTGGATGCTGGGATATTGAGTAAATTTAAGGAGGTGATAGACAGATAGCTAATTAATAATGGGTGGCGGGTTATGGAGAGTGGGCAGGCAAGTTGAGACTGAGATGAGATCAGCCATGATTGTATCAAATGGTGGAGCAGGTTCTGGGGCTGAATTGCCTCCTCCTGCTTCTAGTACTTATGTCCTTATATCTTTCCCTCGATCTGACCTTCTTTCTTAGTCCCTGTGTCACGGTGTCTCCCTTATTGTCCACGTCACATATCTAAAGAGATATTTGTTAACAGGATAAGTTTCTGAAGCATACTATAGAGCAGATATTAAGCATTTGTTAATTCATAAACTCTCTTGTAATTCAAATGTGATTCTCAGAGATAAACAGTGTAGATTTCCACTTTGATGTCAGTGAGCTTGTTATAAGTGAGCTGTTATGGTAAGGTTTGGCAGGGTGGTCAGAAAATATTGACCAATTTGTGGCAAAAGCTTCTGACCCACCAACACTGAAGTGAAGAATTTATCCCACTCTTTCCAATCCATTACTGAGCAGAACGAGTCAGGAGAAACCCCTGGAAGCTGAGTGATCCGTTGCGACTCCAGAGATTCCCAGAAACTAGCTTGACCCACACTTGGTCTCCTTTCTGAAGATTCAGGATCACAGTTTTGGCTGAGAGCTGGGAACTGTCGCTTGGAAGCACACTATGAATGAGACTGACTATCTTAGTGTTCTTGATCAGGGCCACATCTGTCTGGAGCCCCATCTCTGGCAGTGAAGAGTAACTGAAAAAGTACAGCCCACACTTGGGACTTGTGAACTTTCCAGTCTTGCGGCTGTACCCCTGTCCGAGATTCACATTGACGACATCATACACGATCGGATCCACAGGAGTGGGCACATGATTCATTGTGGAGCGCTGCACATCAAAAACCACATCCAATTCTGATAAAATAGAAAATTGACAATGAAAATCATTACTGAAAGCATTTTTCAAACTCCTAATTGAGAGAATTTGTTATTAAAATGTTGGGATGCAATCAAGTTAAGCCCAGACACTAAACATTGAGGAGATGGAGGTGAAAGACAGTCACCTGTACTTCAGCATTGTCATGGCTTTTATAATAAATTATCTTTCTTCACTTGGAAAGTTACTCTTCATGAACAATAAGACAGTCAGTGTAATCCCTAGCATGCTTCCAAGTAGCAATTTACAGTTGTCAGCCAAAACCGAGCTCCTGCATCTTCAGAAAGGAGACCAAGTATGGGTCAAGCTAGTTTCTGGGAATCTTTGGAGTCGCGATAGATTACTCAGCTTCCAGAAGTCTTTGCTGAAACTTTCTGATGCTGTGGATTGTGGTAATGTCAGTATGATTCCTCTCACCTTCCCTTTTCACACCTGAAGATGTTGTGCCTTAATAGGGGACAGATGTATGAGCAGGAGACCTTGCCTCCACCCAATTAACCCACCTTATTGAAGACATTGTGTTGAATAATTAAATGGTACCTCGTCCAGGTGGCCAGGATGAGTAAAAAGAGATCATCCACTCCTCCCTTCACCGCGCCCACTCTTTGAAATAAGCAGACCTCTCTGCCTCCATCTCTCAGAGCCAGCGTGTGTACCTGCTTAGTGTTAAATTTCTTTTGCCATCAGCCACACTCTGTTGGGCAATGCTAGTTTTGAATTATAGACCCAGTTCATTTGGAACTGACTGAGGCTATTCCAACTTATTTCACCGTTCATCCCATCTTGTCTGGATGAGATGTGAACCCAGAGTAATGTTATTTCCCATTTCCCTATCTAGTTCCCTATTCAGATGGGTTCAGGTACAGGTCGATCCCCTGTGACACCTTAGTTACATTCCAGCAAAACTCGTTAAATAGAAAATCGCTTCCTATAAATGATGGGACAGATGAGAAAAATGGGATTGGGATAGACCAGCAAAAACTATCACTCACAGTCAGTCAAAAAGCACCCAAAAATCTAACGCAATGTATAGCACAGCCTGAATGAAGATATAATTCATATTTATCAATGAAACAAAAGGAAATTTAACACAGTACGGTGAAAAAGTATTGTTAATGCAGGGACGGTGCGTAAGGTGTGCTCCCTCCTCATTCCTGTTGAGCGAGCTATATCACACATTCTCTCCTTCAGCTCAAAAAGCTTTATAATATTTAGCTTCTCTTCCACTGTTGTAGCCTTTCCTTTGTGTTCATTGCCTGCAGTTTTATCACCAGAATGCTTCTTGCTAACATTCTTGTCACTGTGCCCCTCCGTTTATTTCAAAGAAAGGGATAATCTAGGAGTAGCGTACCCTTCACAGAATGCTGATCAATGTAACTGTCAGAAAGCTGCTCTCTGTATAGTACCTCTCACAGAAAGCTACTGTGTCTGCAGCTGACAACAGCGCATGCACAGAACGGGGCAGAGACTTCAGCACAGCCATCGGCGCATGGGCAGAACGGGGCAGAGACTTCAGCACAGCCATCGGCGCATGTGCAGGATGGGGCAGAGACTTCAGCACAGACATCGGCGCATGTGCAGGATGGGGCAGAGACTTCAGCACAGCCATCGGCGCATGTGCAGGAGGGGGCAGAGACTTCAGCACAGCCATCGGCGCATGTGCAGGATGGGGCAGAGACTTCAGCACAGCCATCGGCGCATGTGCAGGATGGGGCAGAGACTTCAGCACAGCCATCGGCGCATGTGCAGGATGGGGCAGAGACTTCAGCACAGCCATCGGCGCATGTGCAGGATGGGGCAGAGACTTCAGCACAGACATCGGCGCATGTGCAGGATGGGGCAGAGACTTCAGCACAGACATCGGCGCATGTGCAGGATGGGGCAGAGACTTCAGCACAGCCATCGGCGCATGGGCAGAACGGGGCAGAGACTTCAGCACAGCCATCGGCGCATGTGCAGGATGGGGCAGAGACTTCAGCACAGCCATCGGCGCATGTGCAGGATGGGGCAGAGACTTCAGCACAGCCATCGGCGCATGTGCAGGATGGGGCAGAGACTTCAGCACAGCCATCGGCGCATGGGCAGAAACGAAGCGCATGAAATGACCACTGCTCGATTTGTGTTACTGTGTCCTTGAAACTCCTGTTCCTTACTTCCTCATCAACATTATAAACAAATCCCGCTGCTAAAATGCACGTTATCTGAGAACGACTAGTACTCGGTTACATTTGGAAAGGACAGTCAGCCCTGAATGTGTCCTTGCTGAGCATCTGCATCTTCAGCAGTGGATGGTGATCAGAGATGGGGACTCTGGCTAATTTTCTTTTGTCAAATGCCAATCTAGAGGTTCTGAGCCCAGTTTTAGGAGCCCTCATTGACATTGCTACCAGGTTTGTATGTTTTATCACCTCCATGTTATGCATGTAGCCACTGAGCCACACTGAGTCTTCACAGCACCCCATCCAGCATATCCTCACACTGTGTTTTTAGTTAATAATGGCTATTTCATCGATCTGGGAAATGTCCTGCTTTTATAAGCCCTTCAAGCCATAAGATACAGGAGCAGAATTAGACCATTTGGCCCATCGAGTCTGGTCCACCATTCGATCATGATTGATGTGTTTTACTATCCTATTCTCCCTCACCTTTGATTCGCTTATTGATCAAAAACTTATTTATCTCTGTCTTAAATAAACTCAGGAACTTATAGAATCTTAGAATCCCTACAGTGTGGGGACAGGCTGTTTGGCCCAACCAGTCCACACCAACCCTCCAAAGAGTATCCTTGCCAGACCCATTCTCCTACCCTATTACTCTACATATCCCCTGATGAATGCATCTCACCTGCACATCTTTGCATTGCGGGAGGAAACCAGAGCATCCAGAGAAAACGCACACATACACGGGGAGAATGTACAAGCTCCACACAGACAATTGCCTGAGGCTGGAATCATACCTGGATCCCTGGCGCTGTGAGGCAGCAGTGCTAACCAATCAGCCCCTGTGCTGCCCCTTGTCCTGCACAGCGTTCTGAAGCAATGAGTTCCACAGAGTAACCTCTGGCTGAGAAATTCCTCTTCATCTTAGATGTAAAGGGTCATACCTTCACGAGGCTGTGCCCTTGGCTGTCACACTCACCTAACAATGGCAACATCTTCTCCATGTCCACTCTATTCAGGTCTTTCTGTATTTCTGTAAATATTCTGTAAATTACAATCAGACCCCCACTCATCCTAAATTCCCTTGTGTACAGACCCAGAGTTCTGAACCGCTCCTAATTCATCAAACCCTATATTCCCAGGATCGTTCTTGTGCACCTCCTCCAGAAATCCTCCTCCACCAGCATATCCTTCCCTGGTATGGGGCACAAAACTGCTTACAGTGTTTCAAACGAGGTCAGACCAGAGCTTTATAAGCCTCAGCAGTACGTCTCTGCTCTTATATATTCTAGCCCTTTCAAAATGAATGCTAACATTACATTGCCTTCCTAACTGCCAACTGAACCTGCATGTTAAGCTGAAGAGAATTCTGAACTTGGACTATTCAATCCCTTTGTGCTTCAGATTTCCGAAGCCTTTCCCCATTTGGAAGATAATCTGTGCTTGTATTCTTTCCACCAAAGTGCATAACCTCTCAATATCGTACATTGTCTTCCATCTGCCAGTTCTTTGTCCACTCTCCATGCTTGTCCAAGTCCTTCTGCAGCCTCCCTGTCTCGTCAACATAACCTGACCCTCCACCCATCTTTGTGTCAGCTACACGCTTAGCAGCAATGCTAGATGTCTAGATGGTTAATGTGTAATGTGAATTGCTGCCCCTGCAGA
This sequence comes from Chiloscyllium plagiosum, assembly GCF_037043375.1. NCBI lineage: Eukaryota > Metazoa > Chordata > Chondrichthyes > Orectolobiformes > Hemiscylliidae > Chiloscyllium > Chiloscyllium plagiosum. Next base: position 39,320,992 of record NW_028270177.1, read on the forward strand.
ACTCCACTGCTCACCAGATGTCATCCTGAAAAAGACCCCTTTAATCGCATTCCCTGTTTTCTACCAGTCAGCTAATCCTGTATCCATGTGATTACCTTGCCCCTAACACCCCTGGGCTGTTGTCTTCTCTAGCAACCTTTTGTGTGGCACCTTGTCAAAAACTTTCTGGGAATCCACATAAATCACATCACTGGGTGAACTTTGTTTAACCAGTGCATTACCTGCTCAAAGAATTCAACAGATTTGTCAGACATGGTTTAACAAAGCCGTGCTGACTCAATCCTATTTTATCTTCCAGTGATTTTTTTTCTGAAAGATCTCCTCAGCTGTCCCCTTCAAACCCTGAGCTGTAGTTTGTCCAGTCCAGGTGATCTATCTACCTGCAGACATTTCAATTACCCTAGCACCTTCTCCTTAGTGATGGCCACTGCACTCATCTCTGCTTCCTGACTCTCTTGAAGTTCTGGTCGGCTGCTGGTGTCTTCCACTGTGAAGACTAATGCAAAGTATCTGTGTAGTTCCTCTGTAATTTCTTTATTCCCCATTACTACTTCTCCAGCTCATTTTCCAGTAGTCCAGTGTCCACTCTTGCCTCTCTCTTAGTTTTTATATATCTAAAAAACTCTTGCAATCTTCTTTTATATTACTAGCTAGCTTACTTTAATGTTTCAGCTTCTCTCCCCTTATTGCTTTTTTTAGTTAGTATCTGCTGGTTTTAAAATCTTCCCAATCCTCTGGCTCCCCACTAATCTTCACCACATGATGTACTTTTCCTTTGTTTTCATAGTGTACCTGCCTTCCCTTGTCAGCCATGGTCAGCTTGTCCTCCCTTTAGTCTGATTCTTCTTCCTAGGGATGAATTTCTGCTGTGCCTCCCAAATGACCCCATAAACCCTGCCCTTGCTGCTCTACTGTCTTCCCTGCTTGATTCCCTTCCAATAAACTCTGGCCTGATCCTCCCTCATGTCATTGTACTCTCCTTCACTCCATTATAATACCGTTACATCCAATTCAAGCTTTTCCCTCTCAAACTATCTCCGGATTTATTTTCTCCCCCAGATACTGACAATTGCTTGGAGGTCTGTACATAACTCCCATTGGGGTCTTTTTTTCCCTTTGATGTTCCTCAATTCTATACAAACACATTCTCTGCCTTCCACCCGCACCCTCCCATATCACTTCTTGCTATTGATTTAATCTCGATTTTGACTAACAAGGAAATCCTGCTCCCTCCACCCACCTGCCTGTTCTTTCCATAGGATGCGTATCCTTCGATATTTATTTCCCAGCCCTGAGCCTCTTGCAGCCATGTCTTTGTAATGGCCACAACATCATACCCACTGACTGTGGGAAGCTAGAGAAGTGATTGCTGGGCCCCTTGCTGAGATATTTGTATAATCGATACTCACAGGTGAGGTGCTAGAAGACTGGAGGTTGGCTAACGTGGTACCACTACTTAAGAAAGGTGATAAAGACAAACCAGGGAACTATAGACCAGTGAGCCTGACATTGGTGGTGGACAAGTCCATTGGTGGTGGACAAGAGGGAATCCTGAGGAACAGGATTTAAATGTATTTGGAAAAGCAAGGACATTTTAGGGATAGCCAGCATGGCTTTGTGCATGGGATATCATGTCTCATAGCTTTATTGAGTTTTTTTAAAGAAGTGATGAAGACGATTGATGAGGGCAGAGGGGTGGACGTGATCTATATGGACTTCAGTAAGGCGTTCAACAAGGTTCCCCATGGGAGACTGGTGAGCAAGTTTAGATCACATGGAATACAGGGAGAACTAGCCATTTGGATACACAACTGGCTTGAAGATAAAAGACAGAGGGCGGTAATGGAGGGTTGTTTTTCAGACTGGAGGCCTGTGACCAGTGGAGTGCCACAAGGATTGGTGTTCGGTCGACAACTTCTCATCAGTTATGTAAATGATTTGGATGTGAACATAGGAGTTATAGTTAGTAGGTTTGCAGATGACATCAAAATTGGCAGTTTAGTGACTGTGAAGAAGGTTACCTCAGATTACAACAGGATCTTGATCAGATGGGCTAATAGGCTGAGAAGTGGCAGATGGAGTTTAGTTCGGATAAATGCGAGGTGCTGCAATTTGGGAAAGCAAATCTTAGCAGGACTGAAACACTTAATGGTAAGGTCCTGGGGAGCGTTGCTGAACATAGATACCTTGGAATGCAGGTTCATAGCTCCTTGAAAGTAGAGTCGCAGGCTTTCCTTTATTGGTCAGAGCATGGAGTGCAGGTGTTGGGAGGTCATTGTTGCAGCTGTACAGGATGTTGTTTAGGCCACTGTTGGAATATTGCGTGCAATTCTGGTCTCCTTCCTATTGGAAGGATGTTGTGCAATTTGAAAGGGTTCAGAAAAAATTTACAAAGATGTTGCCAGGGTTGGAGGATTTGAGCTACAGGGAGAGGCTGAACAGGCTGGGGCTGTTTTCACCAGAGCATCGGAGGCTGAGGAGTGACCATATAGAGATTTATAAAAACATGAGGGGCATGGATAAGATAAATAGACAAAATCTTTTCTCTGGGGTGGGGGAGTCCAGAACCAGAACATAGGTTTCGGGTGAGAAGGGCAATATATAAAAGAGACCCAAAGGGCAATTATTTTGTGCAGAGGGTGGTGCATATGTGGAATAAGCTGCCTGAGGAAGTGGTAGAGGTTGGCACATTTACAACATTTAAAAGGCATCTGGATGGTTCTATGAATAGGAAGGGTTTGGAGGGATATGGGCCAGGTGCTAGTAAATGGGTCTAGATTGGGTTGGGATATCTTGTCGACCCGGACGGGTTGGTCTGAAGGCTCTGTTTCTGTGCTATACCTCTCTATGACTCTATTTCAATCTGTGCTACAAGCTCATTGCCCTCGTTCATGGACTGTGTGCATTTAAGATAACACTCTTGGTCCTGTGTTGCCTTCTCATCTGATGTGCCTGAAGACAGATCCCTGACCCTTTCTGTACACTGTCTTGTGACTTGTTGTTGAAACTTGTTGGAAATGTTGCATGAACTAACCTTTATTCCAAGCGTAAGTAGGTCTGATCCTGGGTTTTGCTTCTGTGACCAATTTCGGTGGATTATTAAGTTTCATTTCTTCTGTTGCAACTCCCTGAAACAAATTGAAAAACTGAATTCAGTGTTTTTTTGTTCTCTGATATGCACAGCCGAACATCAGTGTTTGCAGGATGTTAAATAAAAACAGAAAATACTGGCGAAATATAGCAGGTCAGGCAGTATTTGTTGGAAAGAGACACAGAGTTAGCATTTCAAGTCAGACATGGCCCTTCAGAACTGAAAAGTGTTGGAAAGTGATGGTTTTTATGCTGTTGACAGAGGGAGAGAAGGAGCAAGAGGAACATACTGTGAGGGTGCCCAGAGCAGAAGACAATGGGGGTTTCAATAATTGTAAAAGAGAGACTGAAATGTCAAATAGTGTTCATGATCAGTTTGAACAGGAGAAAATAGGTCAGCTGTACTGGGCACAAAGCTAACAAGACAGGGAGGGGGGTTTAATGTGTGTTCACAGTTTGTAATTGTTGAATTCCATGTTGGGTCCTGAAGGCAGTAACGTATCTATCGAGGTAGAAAATGAGATACTGTTCCTCCAGGTTGTGTTGAGCTATGTTGAAACAATATAGCAGACCCAGGGCAGTCACATCAGCATGGGAGCAAGATGGTTTATTGAAATGACAAGGAACTAGAAGGTCAGAATCATTCTTACAGACAAAGCAAAGGTGTTCAGCAAAGTAGTTACCCTGCCTGCTTTTGGTCTCATCAATATCACGGGGAAAGTGGGGATGAGGAATTGGTAGGAAAGATGGAAGAGTGAACCAGAAAGAGAGTGATCCCTGGAAATGCTCATCGTGGAGGGGAGGGAATGATGTTGCTGGTAGCATCTTGTGAGAGGTTCAGGAAATGGCTGAGGATGGTCCTTTGAATGCAGGAGACTGGTGGAGTGGAAACTGAGGACAAAGGAAGGTCCTGCGGAACGTTGCTGAACAAAGAGACCTTGGAGTGCAAATTCATAGCTCCTTGAAAGTGGAGTCGTAGGTAGATAGGATGGTGAAGAAGGCATTTGGTATGCTTTCTTTATTGGTCAGAGCATCAAGTATAGGGTTTGGGAGGTCATGTTGTGGCTGTACAGGACAGTGGTTCGGCCACTTCGCAATATTGTGTGCAATTCTGGTCTCTCTTGTAGGAAAAATGGTATGAAACTTGGAAGGGTTCAGAAAAGATTTACAAGGAGTTAGCCAGGGTTGGAGGGTTTGAACTATAGGGAGAGGCTGAATAGGCTGGGGATGTTTTCCCTGGAGAATTGGAGGCTGAGGGATGACCTTATAGAGGTTTTATGTTGATAAAATCATGAGCAGTATGGATAGGGTACATAGACAAGGTCTTTTTCCCAGGGGTGGGGTAGTTCAGAACTAGAGGGCCGGGTTTTCAAGTGAGAGGGGAAAGATTTAAATGGGACCTTTGGGGCAACTTTTTCATGCAGAAGGTGGTTTGTGTATGGAATGAAGAAATGGTGGAGGTTGTTCCAATTGCAACATTTAAAAGACATCTGGATGGGTATATGAATAAGAAGAGTTTCAAGGGATGTGGACTAAGTGCTGGCCAATGGGACTAGATTAGTTTAGGATATCTGGTTGGCATAAAGGGTCTGTTTCCGTGCTGCACGCTCGATGACTCTATGACTATCGTTATTCTGGGAAGACGGAGAAGAGGTGGAGCTAGAATTATGGGAAATGGATTGGACCTGACTGAGAACCCTGTCCCCCCCATGGTGGTGAGGAATCTTTGGTTGAGGATAAAGGAGTGCACGCTGCTGGCACCCCTGTGGAAGGTGGCATTCTGAGAACAGGTGCTGCAGACGAACAGGGCAAATGGAATGGAATCCTTTCAATAGCAGGGTATGAGGAGGTGTTAACTGTAGGGGGTTCGGGAGGTTGTATTGGGTATTGGTGGACAACCTCTTATCAAGAAATGGAAACATCAAAATTGAGGAAGGGAAGGGGAGTGTCTGAGATAGACCAGGCAAAGGTGAAAGAAATATGGAAGTTCGAGTCAAAACTGATATGTTTTTCAAATTCCAGATGAGAGCGTTAGTGATCATTAATGTATTGGAGAAAGAGTTGTGAGAGGGGGCCCTGAGTTGGACTGGAACAAGAAATGTTTCACAGACTCAACAAAGGGACAGGCAGAACTAGGACCCATGCAGGTGTCCATATCCACTCCCTTGACCTGGAGAGTGAGATGAGTTAAAGGATACCTTATTTAAAGTGAGAATAAACTCAGCCAGGTGATGGAGTGTGGTGCATGATGGGAACTGTTGAGGCATCCATTCAAGAAAGAAGCAGAGTGCCTTTCGACCATCCTGATGAGGGATTGCACATCCGTGGTGAAGAGGAAGCAGCTCAGTCCAGGTAACTGGAAATTGTGGGACTAATGTAAAATATCAGAAGAACCATAAATGTACGTGTGAAGAGACTGACCAAGGGAGAAAAAGTAGAATCAAAATATGAAGACCTGATTTCAGAGGGGCAGGAGCAGGGTGAGAAATGGGTCAATCCTGTTTGTGAAGTTTGGGAAGAAGATAGAAGCAGGCTTTGAGGCCCTGAAAGATATTTCATCTCCTGAGGGAATCTACAAGTAGGGGGCTCGGTTTAAAACTAAAGGTTTCCCATTGAAGATCGATCAAGGAGAATTTATTCTCTTGATGATTGTAGGTGTTTTTGGTGATTGTTGCATTCTCTCCCCAGTAAGCAATGGAGGCACACTTATTAAATATATACCAGGCTGAGTTAGACAATGACAGAAATTGCTGGAGAAACTCAGCAGGTCTAGCAGCATCTGTGTAGAGAGAAATAGTTAATGTTTTGAGTCCAGTGACCCTTCCTCAGCTATTCATAAATCAACATGCCACTAGTACCTCTGTACCAATGCTGTATTGGGTGGAGGGTGAAATATATTTTCTTGATGAACACATTTTTCTGTTACTTCCACAAATTTTCTGATGTTCATCCAGATACTTATATTCTGCCTGTGTGATAAATTATATATTCTCTGAGGGCAAGATAACTGGATTAGGAAGGGATATGTTGTAACAAGATAATAAATTATTGATGAGAGTTTTAAATTGGTGGTGTTGCGATGGTTGGAGCTGGATTGGTAAGTTAGGACGGGATTGGTGAGTGATTGGCGTGCTGATGGAGGTGGGAGGAGGCCAATTTGGAACAATAGCACCCTACATTGAAATGTCATTCTCTTTAAAGTAAAGGCCAGCATTCCGTTTGCCTTCCTTATTTCCCGTTGAACTTGGATATATTTGTGATTTATGGAAGAGGACTCCTGAATCCCTCTGTTCTGTAGCTTTCTGCAGTCTTTCCCGATTTAAGTATTCAGCTCCTTTATTCTTCCTGCCAAAGGGCGTAACCTCACATTTTCCAGCTGCCAAGTGTTTGCCCACTCACTTAACCTGTCTGTATCCCTCTCCAAATTGATTGTGTCATCCTCACCAATTGCCTTCCCACTTATTTTTAGTGCCATCTACAAATTTGGCTTTAGGATATTCACTTTCTCCATCCAAGTCATTAAGAAGCACGGGAAATAATTGTGGTGCCAGCACTGATCTCTGTGGCAGACCATTAGTTATAGGTTGCCACCCTGCAAATGCCCCCTCATGCCAAATTTGTCTATAAGCTGGCCAGTCCTATATTTATGCTAATATACTAACTCCAACACCATATGCTGTTATGTAATAAAGTCAAAAATCACACGGCACTGGGTTATAGTTCAACAGATTTGGTTTTGAAAAGACAAGCTTTTGGAACCTCGCTCCCCGTTCAGGAAGTAGTGAGGGAGGATATATCGGACACAGAATTTATAAGTAAAAGACCAAGGGGTCACACAACTACCATGAATGTATTGAATAAACCTAGGTGGCTGTTAAGTCTTTAATCAGTTGTCCATGTCCATTCCCTAAAACTTGGAGAGTGAGATGAGTTAAAGGATAACTTACTTAAAGTGAGAACAAACTCAGCCCGATGATGGAGAGAGGTGCACAATGAGGACTGTGGAGGCCTCCTTTCAAGAGTGGCCTGAAGCAGAGTGTCTTCAGACCATCCTGATGGAGGATGGATGTGCCAAGAGATTGTCAAGGAAGCAGCTCAGTCCAGGAAACAGGAAATTGTGGAACTAATGTAAAGTATTAGAAGAATCAGAAATGTAAATGCGAAGTTAGAGTAGAGATGCAGGTTTCGACTGATTAATGTGTAAATCCCAAAATTTCTTTCAAGTCACTGCCCTGAGATAACTTAAGGTTTGATCAGTAAAGAAGTGGTGACATCTCAGGTCAGACAATGTATTTTTGTTGTGAGGTCTTGTTTAGAGTCTGTCTGTCCTAACCTGGAGTCAGACTGGTTTTATTTCTAATGTCGGAATTTATAAAATTGACTGACTATCTACAGCTTATGTGCTTTTTGAAAAAAAATGGAATGTATTTACAAATGCCAATCTGCAAATTCACCCCACAGATTTATTTGTATGGTGGGGGAGGGGGAGGTGGAGAGTGTGTGTGTGAGGGGAAGGGAGAGTGAGAGAGGGCGTGTGTGTGTGAGAGAGGGGGCAAGACTGTGTGCGTGTGAGAGAGGATGCTCTTCCATTCCAACTGATTAAAACCTGCATCTCCAATCTAACTGATTAAAGACTTAAAAGTCATCTAGGTTTGCCCAGTACATTTGCATCAGTTGTATGACTGATCTTTTGTTTATAAATTCTGTGTCTGATATATCATCCCTCACCACCAGCACCTGAAGAAGGGGCAAGGCTCTGAAAGCTTGTCTTTTCAAACAAACCTGTTGGACTATAACCAGGTGTCGAGTGCTTTTCAACTTTGTCCATCTCAGTCTCACACCAGCACCTTCACATCATGGCTTATGTTCATCCCCCTCCATCCACGCATCAATGAATTTAATACACGCCGTGACGTCGAACAATTCTTCCGTCGCCTCCGCCTCCGAGCTTACTTTCACAATCAGGATTCCCGCCCACCTTCCGAGGACCCCTTCGCCCACCTCCAATGCCTGCATCCAACTGGATACCCCGCGCTGGCCTATTACCTGCCCTCGACCTCTTCATTTTCAACTGCCGCCAGACATTAACCGCCTCAACCTGTCTACCCCCCTCCCCCACTCCAACCTCTCACCCTCACAATGCACAGCCCTTCTATCCCTCTGCTTCAATCCCAACCTCACCATCAAGCCAGCGGATAAAGGGGGTGCAGTGGTAGTCTGGCGCACTGACCTCTACACTGCTGAAGCCAAACGCCAACTCGAGGACACGTCTTCCTACTGCCCCCTCGACCATGACCCCACCCCCCATCACCAAACCATCATCTCCCAGACCATACAGAACCTCATCACCTCAGGAGGAGATCTCCCACCCACAGCTACCAACCTCATAGTCCGGGAACCCCGCACTGCCCGGTTCTACCTCCTTCCCAAGATCCACAAGCCTGGCCACCCTGGCCGACCCATTGTCTCAGCATGCTCCTGCCCCACTGAACTCATCTCTACCTACCTCGGCACTGTCTTATCCCCCCTAGTCCAGGAACTCCCCACATACGTTCGAGACACCACTCACGCCCTCCACCACCTCCAAGACTTCCGTTTCCCCGGCCCCCAACGCCTCATCTTCACCATGGATATCCAATCCCTCTACACCTCCATCCGTCATGACCAGCGCCTCCAAGCCCTCCGTTTTTTCCTCTCCTGACATCCCCAACAGTACCCTTCCACCGACACTCATTCGTTTGGCCGAACTGGTCCTCACCCTTAACAATTTCTCCTTTGAATCCTCCCACTTCCTCCAGACCAAAGGGTAGCCATGGGCACACGTATGGGCCCCAGCTATGCCTGTCTCTTTGTTGGCTACGTAGAGCAGTTGATCTTCCGTAATTACACCAGCACCACTCCCCACTCTTCCTCCGCTATATTGATGACTGCATTGGCGCCACCTTGTGCTCCCGCGAGGAGGTTGAGCTATTCATCAACTTCACCAAACATTCCACCCTGACCTTAAATTTACCTGGACCATCCCTGACACCTCCTTCCCCTTCCTGGACCTCTCCATCTCCATTAATGATGACCGACTTGACACTGACATTTTTTACAAACCCACCAACTCCCACAGCTACCTGGATTACACCTCTTCCCACCCTACCTCTTGAAAAAATGCCATCCCGTATTCCCAATTCCTCCGCCTCTGCCGTATCTGCTCCCAGGAGGACCAGTTCCACCACAGAACACACCAGATGGACTCCTTTAGAGACCGCAATTTCCCTTCCCACGTGGTTAAAGATGCCCTCCAATGCATCTCGTCCACATCCCGCACCTCCGCCCTCAGACCCCACCCCTCCAACCGTAACAAGGACAGAACGCCCCTGGTGCTCACCTTCCACCCTACCAACCTTCGCATAAACCAAATCATCCGCCGACATTTCCGCCACCTCCAAACAGACCCCACCACCAGGAATATATTTCCCTCCCCACCCCTTTCCGCCTTCCGTAAAAACCGTTCCCTCCGTGATTACCTGGTCAGGTCCACGCCCCCCTACTACCCACTCTCCCATCCTGGCACTTTCCCCTGCCACTGCAGGAACTGTAAAACCTGCGCCCACGCCTCCTCCCTCACCTCTATCCAAGGCCCTAAAGGAGCCTTCCAAATCCATCAAAGTTTTACTTGCACATCCACTAATATCATTTATTGTATCCGTTGCTCCCGATGCGGTCTCCTCTACATTGGGGAGACTGGGCTCCTCCTAGCAGAGTGCTTTAGGGAACATCTCCGGGACACCCGCACCAATCAACCACACCGCCCCGTGGCCCAACATTTCAACTCCCCCTCCCACTCTGACGTGGACATGGAGGTCCTGGGCCTCCTTCACTGCCGCTCCCTCACCACCAGACGCCTGGAAGAAGAACGCCTCATCTTCCGCCTCGGAACACTTCAACCCCAGGGCATCAATGTGGACTTAAACAGTTTCCTCATTTCCCCTTCCCCCACCTCACCCTAGTTCCAAACTTCCAGCTGAGCACTGTCCCCTTGACTTGTCCGGACTTGTCCTACCAGCCTATCTCCTTTTCCACCTCTCCACTCCACCCTCTCCTCCCCGACCTATCACCTTCATCCCCTCCCCCACTCACCAATTGTACTCTGTGCTACTTTCTCCCCACCCCCACTCTCCTCTAGCTTATCTCTCCACGCTTCAGGCTCACTGCAGTTTATTCCTGATGAAGGGCTTTTGCCCGAAATTTCGATTTCGAAGCTCCCTGAATGCTGCCTGAACTGCTGTGCTCTTCCAGCACCACTAATCCAGAATCTGGTTTCCAGCATCTGCAGTCATTGTTGTAAAGTAGTGTAATGTGTGATACCTTATTAAACACCTCCTGAAAATCCAAATGTATAACATCCACTGCTTCTCCTTTATCTGTTCTGCTTGTTGCCACCTCAAAGAATTCTAGTAAAATTGTGAGGCACAATTTCCCCTTTGTGTGGCCATGCTACCTCTGCTTGAGCTGTTCTGCATTTTGAAATGGTCTGCTATTATATCCTTTACGTTGCAACAATATTTCTCCAGGAGCAATATCAGTTCAACTAACTGGCTTATAATTGTCTGGTTTTGTTTACCCCCTTCCCTTTTTAAATAAAGGTGTCACATTGACAGTTTCCTAACCCTCTGGGACTTTTTCAGACTTGAAGAATTCCTGGAAGATTCCTACCAGTGTGTCCACTATCTCTGTAGCTCCTGTCTTTAATGTCTTGAGAAGCATTCCATTAGGCCTATGGACTTTATTGGTCTTTAGCCCTGGTAGTTTCTCCAGCACCTCTTCTCTTTTGATAATTCTAATATTTCAGAGTCACTGAATCAAAGGGCACAGAAACAGACCCTTTGGTACAATTCTTCCGTGCCATCCAAGTTTAGCAAACTACATTAGTCCTATTTCCTCTCCTGCTTTTGTCTGGTGAACACTTAGTAATTTTGGAATGGTATGAATGTCTTTTACTATGAAAACAGGTGCAAAGTAGTTATTCAACTCCTCTGCTATTTCCTGGTTCCCAGTTATTATTTCCCCAATCTCATTCTCGAAGGGGCTTATCATCTCTTTGGTTCAAAAAGGAGCTTTAGCTGGCGATCTTGATAGTGCTTGCAAGTTTTCCCACAAAGTTTATTTCCTTTCTATTCATTTTTTTTAATGGTTGGTGTGAGGCTGAGCTGGGCACGGGCAGAATATCCAAATGATCAGCCAGGTTTCTGATTTTGCAGAAATGTAGGTGTGTGGACATTATGTAAACCTGTCACTTACTTCCTGAGCTCCGCATTCAGCCCCTTTAGGATAGAATGCAAGTAATCTCAAATGTTCCTAGAATTATAGAATTTGGTCAGTGCCAAAGGAGACCATTTGGACGATTCAGTTTTGTGTCAGCTCTCTGAATGAATGTCTTACTGCTGCCATTTTCCTAGCTCTGCCCCATAACTTCACATTTGTTATTGGACATTTTTCTTGCACACATCACAGGTACATATGATGAAAATCCAGTTAAGTTAATTTAATTAAATTTGATATGTGGTAAATCATATGGGAACACTTAGGGGAGTGTAATAGGAGGACATGGGAAAACGGAGGCGGCAGCTGGAAGGGGAGATAGGAAATACAAAGGGGCAAAGTGAACAGGCAACAGGGAGAGGGCACAAAGATTTGCAGAAGAAACGATACAGAGGGAGAAAGGAAATGGAGAGAGTTCAAGGTAAAACAAGAGGTAGCTGAAGACTTGGCCACCAATGCTGAATCAATTAAAATGAGGGTTAGGGTTTGGCCAAAGAGGCCAGTATTAAATGAGCACAGATATCTTAGAACATTGTGGGCTGGAGGATATTACAGAAATAGGAAGGAACAAAGTCATGGAAGGATTTGAAAACAGGGATGAGAATTTATAAATGAATGTGTTTCTTAACTTGGAATCAGAGGAGGTGAGCAAGCCCGTGGGTGGCAGGACTTTGTGAGATTCAGGACATGAGAGTGTGGATGAGGAGTGCATGGAAATAGGCAATTCTAGAGGGAGCAAAGGTGTGGCTGAGAGTTTCAGCAGCAAATGAGCAGGGAATGTTGGTGGTGAAATGATGGAGGTGGAAATAAATAATCTTGATGAGTGTGTGGATATCTGATCAGATATGGGTGGCATGGTGGCACAGTGATTAGCACCTGGGTTCAATTCCCGCCTCAGGCAACTGTCGGTTTGGAATTTGCACATTCTCCCCGTGTCTGTGTGGGTTTCCTCCGAGTGCTCCGGTTTCCTCCCACAGTTAAAAAGAAAATATACAGGTTAGGTGAATTGGCCATGCTAAATTGCCTGTAGTGTTAGATGTAGGGGAATGGGTCTGGGTGGGTTGCTCTTCGGAGGGTCGGTGTGGACATGTTGGGCCGAGGGGCCATTTCCACACAGTAAGTAATCTAATATTCAACTCAAAAATCATATTTTTTGAAAAACTATTTTCTTGAGATGTATATATCACTGGCAAGGCCAACATTTGTTGCCCATCCGTAACTGAGCTTGAAGTAAGTGGCTTGTTTCCCCATTTCAGAGGGCAGTTCAGAGTCAGAGTTGATGAGAGTGTGGAGTCACATGTTCCTCAGAACTGGAGATTGTCTGAGAAGGCATTAGTGAACCAAATGTGTTCTTTTCATGATAATCACTGTGGTTTCCCCAGAGCTGAGGTGAGGGGTATTGATAGAATTAATGGGAGTTGTCTTTTCCCAAGGATGGGGGATTTCAAGACTAGGAGGCACATTTTTAAGTTGAGAGGAGAAAGATTTTTAAAAGGCATGGGTGGATGCTTTTTCTTTACCACAGAGGTTGGTTCATGTGTGGAATGAACTTCCTGAAGAAGTGGTGGATATGGGTACCATTAGAATGTTTAAAAGACATTTGGATAAGGACATGAATAGGAAAGGTTTGGAGGGATATGAGCCAGGAGCAGCAGGTGGGACTAGTTTAGTTTGGGATTATGTTTGGCAAGGACTGGTTGGATCGAAGTGTCTGCTTCTGTGCTGTATGGCTCTATGACGCAATATAGAAATTGACTTTAAATTCCACCTTCTGCTATGGTGGGATTTGAACCGTGATCCTGAGAACATTAGCTTGGACCTCTGGATTACCAGTTCAATAACATATAACCATCTCCTCCCTAAACATACATGTGTAGCTGGTACCCAGGCTGTGAACAGGGTAGTTCAGCCTCAAACAGCTACCAGACAGAAGAATGGAGCTGGTAAGTCAACACTGAAGTTTGTCACAAGGATTAAAAGATAGGAGCTTTTGATTCCTGTCATTTAGTTGGAAGCAATGTTTGCTGATATGGTACTGGATATCAGACAGTCTGACAGTTTAGAAGTGATGAGGGTATCGAGAGGTGATAATGGGGTGGAGCTGGGAGTTGTTGGTGTGGAGATTGATGCGTTTTCAGATGATATTTAGAAGCATCAGGTAGATATGAAAGAGCCCATCGAGCCCGTGGTGTTAGAGGTAAGGTATGAGTATGGATAGAAGATTTCTTTCTGCCTGACAACCAGAGAGTGGGGATAAAAGGGTTGTTCTCAGGATGGAAGCTGGTGACTAGTGGAATTCTGCGAAGATCAGTTTTGGGACGACAACTTTTCACGTTTTACATTAATGGTCTAGATGCAGGAACTGACAGCATTATGGCTAAGTTAGCAGATGATACAAAGATAGATGGAGTGACAGGTAGTGTGGAGGAGGCTGGAACTCTGTAGAAAGATTTCGACAGGTTAGGAGAGTGGGCAAAGAAGTGGCAGATAGAAGATAATGTGGGAAAGTGTGAGGTCATGCACTTTGGTAGGAAGGATTGAGGCATAGACTAATTTCAAAATTGGGAGACAATTCAGAAATCTGAAGTGTAAATGGACTTGGAAGTCCTAATCCAGAATTGTGTTAAGGTTAACTTGCAGGTTGAGTCAGTAGTTAGGAAGGCAAATGGTTGATTTTTATTTGAAGAGCACAAACATAAAAGCAGGGATGTATTTCAGAGGCTTTACAAGGCTTTGGCCAGACCATATTTAGAATATTGTGTGCAGTGTTGGGCCCCTTATCTCTAGCTTGGGAGTGGGTCCAGACGAAGTTCACGAGAATGATCCCAGGAATGAAAAGTGTAACATCGAGTTATAGAGATGTACAGCACGGAAATAGACCCTTCGGACCAACCTATCCATCCCATATGAGGGACGTTTGAGACTCTGGGAGTCATGATGGAGTTTTGGAGGATGTGGGATCTAATTTAAATTTACAGAATACTGAAAGGCCTGGCTACAGTGCTGTTGGGAGGATGTTTCCATTAGCATTTGAGACTGGGACCCGAGTGCACAGCCTTAGAGTAAAGGGAAGGCACTTCAGAACAGAGATGAGGAGAAACTTCTTCAGTCAGAGAGTGATGAATCAGTGGAATTCATTGCCAAAGAAGGCTGTGGCAGGCAGGTCATTGAGTATATTAAAGACAGAGATAGATGGGTTCTGATTGTTAAGGGGATAAAAGGTTATGGGGAGAAGATGGGAAAATGGGGTTGAGAAACTTCAGCCATGATTGACTGGTGGAGCACACCCGAATGGCTTAATTTCTGCTCCTGTGTCTTATGGTCACATGGTCTTATGGAAATAGGAGCAGGACAAAGATATATCCTGAAGGGACACCTGAAGTAATGATACAAAAGTGGAAGAGAAGCAATTAAAGCTGATCACAGGATGGTATAGTCAGGCATTGCTGAAGGTTGCAAAGAGGGTAGGGAGGGATAGTTTACCTCTGTCACATTACCAAAAGATGCCATTTGTGAGTTTTTGATTAAGAGTCCTTTTGAGACTTTGACAGGAACAGATACTGATGGGAGAAATTTAAATATCAATTTCAGCGTAGGATGGGCCACAAATTTGTTCAGCAAAATATAATCAAAGATGAAAAAAGGATTGGAGATGGGAGTGAAAGTTTACAATGACAATGGGATTAAGGATTATCTTTTTGAGTTGGGATGATGATGGTAGAGAAAGAGAAAGGAACAGAACCTGATGGGAGAGAACTGTTAACAATATCAACTCATGGAGAAGTTCAGAAGAAGTCATATTAGACTCAAAACATTCACAATTTTTTGCTCCTCGGGTGCTGCCAAACTTGCTGAGTTTTTTCCTGCACTTTCTGTTTACAATTTGGAACATGAATCACAAAAAGCTTGCATCCAGGTTCAGTGGGTAATAGAGAAGGCACATGGAATATTGGCCGTTATTTCAAAGGGAATGGTGTACAAAAGTAGAGAGGTTTATGCTAAAACTATACAAGGCATTAGCCAGACCACAACTGGAACATTGTGTCTTGCTTTGAGCCCCTTATCTTGGGAAGATATACTGGGATTGGAGGCAGTACAAAAAAGATTCACTCAGCTGATACCGGGTGTGGAGGAACTGTCATATGAGGAGAGGTCGAGTAGTTCAGGCTGTACTTGGCATAAAGAAGGATGAAAGATGTCCTTATTGAAACATGCAAGCTTCTCAGTGGACTTAACAGGTTAGATGTGGAAAGGTTTCTTCCCCTTGTGTGAGAGTCAAGGAGCAGAGGCATAATCTCAGAGTGAAGAGGTGAAGAGGAGTCTTTTTCTCTAAGGGGAGGGGATCTGTGGAAGGCTGATGAGGCTGGCTTATTAAAAATGAATCTCAGCTCTGAATATGATTAATCAGTAAGGGAATCAAGCATTACGGGAAAAAGGCAGAAATGTTGAATTGAGGATTATCAGATCCACTACTATCTCCTTGAATGCTGGAGCAGACTCTATGGGCTGAATGGCCTATTTCTACTCCTATGGCTTATGGTCTCCAACATCCACAGTATTTAACTTTTATACAGCTAATGGGGAATTGTGTTGATGGAGTGAGAGGTCTCATTAATAAATTATGTTCAGAATCAGCATAAAGGGAGTTAGAGGAGTAAAGAAAGAAAGAAATGAGTTCAGGGTTACGGCAGGATGGAACAGTTTAGAGGGATTTTGGACAAAGGGAAAGGAATAAAGTAATGGAGACAGCAAACTGGACAATCGATGTCTGTCTAACGGACCTTGAGCATGTTGAACAGAAAGTGATAGAGACAAGATAGAGAGATTTAAGAAGAATTGCAGCAGAGAAAAAAATGTTCTCTTTGGATGCCAGTCCATTCTGAGAAGAATATGTAGCTGTGGCACATGTGAGCAGAACTGAAAACACTTTATATGATCGAACAAGGTCTGGCATTAAATCACTAAGCAAGTCCAGACAAGCATCTATACAGCCGTGTGAATCAAGGGGAAATATGTAAAAAGGAACAGGGAAACATAACAGTCAGGCAAAGGAAACACAAATGGAGAGGAAAAACAGGGAAATAAACATGCAAGATAAAGGGAGAATAGGACAGACACATTCAGTTAGTATGTTATCCTTACCTGTGTATTTTCCAAGACATATATCTGATAGATACAGTGAAACAGGATTAAACACTGGTTTCCCTGAAACAAAGACATTTTCTTTTAAATAAGGTAGAAGGAACCCGGTATGCAAAACATCCACCTTCATTGCTTCTTGAACCTACCAATCCAACCGAAATCATTCTTATTGACTTTGAGACCAATGTGCCTTGCCTTCAATTTGTTCTGAACCTAATGATGTTTAGCCTCTGCCAGATGTCCAGATTTTACAGATCTGAGCTCTTTCTTAGCTTTCTTTTTCTGCTGTTTCCTGTTCCTTCGTTCAGATTTTATAAAGAATAGTGCCCATAGCCGCAACCCACCATTTAATGACATTCAAATCTTGATAAACATGCAGTTGTTGAAACCAAAACACCCAAATACATGGCCTGCAAATTCCAATAACTTAAGATGTTGTCTCCAGTAGCAACCAAGTGCTGTTCAGTTCGAGGATTCTTCTGTCAAGTGTAGCATTCAGTTTCTCTTGACAGTGCTTTTGTCCTTTTCGTATTTTTCAATACATGAAGATGATCTTTGCTGCCATGAATCCTCTCCAACTGTTCCTCCAATCAAATCATACACCATATACTGTTTATCCTCCTGCATCTCTTTTTTTATATAGATATTTTTATTAGAAATTTAACATTTTTACAAGTTTACAAAAATAAACAAAACTCTCAAATATAAACATTGATATACAATTAAATCAAATATACAATAGCCAAAATTTAACAAAAGAAGAAAGAAAAAAAATACCGAAAAAGAAAAAAAAACTCAACTACCTACTAATCTAACCTATAACTAATCAGAGTGTATATTTAAGTCTCTTACATGCTCGGAATGTGTTAACATCAGATGTAATAAAACCCGTATTCGTGCGGGATTCCTCTCCTAAGGGGCCCCGGACCAGCCAGGTTTGTAATCTCAATTAAATAAAAGCCCTTGTTAGGATAGCCGAGATATCTGTATTTATATAATTCAAAAAGGGCTGCCATATTTTATAAAATAATTCGGTCTTTTGGTGCACCATATTTGTAAGGAAGTCAAGGGGAATACATTCCATAATTAATCTGTGCCAATTTGAAAGTCCAGGGGGACCCTCAGCCACCCAGTTCACCAAAATATTTTTCCTTGCACAGAAAGAAAGAATAGAAAATAGTCTCTTCCTGTACATGTCCAGGGAGGGAAAGTTCGAAAAGCCCAAAAGGAGAGATACAGGGTCCACTTTAATTTCCGTTCCTAAAATTTCTGTCAGGGTACTTGCTACTTTAGTCCAATATCTACGGATCTTATGACAGGTCCATAAGCGATGTACAAGAGTGCCCACCTTCATTTTACATTTGGGACACATTGGAGATGCTCCTGCCTTAAATTTTGCCAGTCGAACCGGTGCTATATGGGCCCTATGAAGTATCTTCAGCTGGATAGCCTAGGTTCTGTTACAGATAGTAATTCTTCTAGCGTTTTCCCAAATATCATTCCATGTTTCTATAGAGATTTCTAGGCCCAAATCCTGATCCCATGTTTTAAGCAGATTATCCATATCTCCCAATACTTCATCATGTAGTAAATGATAAATAGTACTGAGGGAAGATACCCCACTGGTCGTAGGACACTACATTCTCTATCTGATTTATAAAAACTATCTAATAACGTAGTCTTCTTCTGTATATAATCTCGAATTTGGAAGTATCGAAAGAGGTCTCCATTAGGTAATCTGAATTTCTGATGCAGCTGTTCAAAAGACATCAGGACCCCATCCTTAAATAGGTCCCCGAAACATGAGATACCCCTGGATCTCCAGAGTTTAAAAGTGGCATCTGTAAACCCCGGTTGGAATCCCCATGCTCCCACTATCGGTGCATAGGGGGATGTTTTATGTGAATTGCCCTCATTTTGCCGCATTATATTCCAAGCCTTAATTGTGTTTAGTATTATAGGGTTTTTACAGCAATCTGTAATGATTTTCCTCTTGTCTGAGAATAAAAGGTTAATAAGTGGGTATTTTACTTGAGAGGCCTCGATGTCCAACCAGATTGATTGTGGATCAGACAAGACCCAATCAGCTATGTAACTTAATAGGGAACTTAACTGATATTTGCTAAAGTCTGGGAAGTCCAATCCTCCCCTTGTCTGTGGAAGCTGTTGCTTCTCCAGCTTAATGAGGGGCCGTCTATGATTCCAGATAAAGGAACTCAGCCAGCCATATAATTTACGTAGAGCCGTCCTCGGCAGCATCACCGGAAGCATTCTCATAGGATATAGGAGACGGGGCAGGACTTTCATTTTGATTAGTGCTATTCTACCCAACCAGGAAATTGGAAGGTCTCCCCATTGCTGGAGGTGCTGTCTTATCCTTTCCAGTAAATGCACAAAATTAGCCTTATACAACTGACCAAATACTGGAGTAATAAAAATGCCTACATTTCAGAAGCCCTCCAGGGACCAACGAAAGGGAAAAAGGGATCCGCCCACTAAGTGGGGTATCATAGCAAGGCCACCCATTGGCATAGCCTCCGATTTTGAAAAATTAATTTTATAGCCTGAGAATGCGCTAAATGTATTAATAACTTGGATTAGGCGAGGTGGGGACATCAAAGGGTTACTGAGGAATAGAAGAACATCATCTGCATAAAGGGTAATTTTATGTTTACCTGTAC
Source organism: Chiloscyllium plagiosum (assembly GCF_037043375.1). Lineage (NCBI taxonomy): Eukaryota > Metazoa > Chordata > Chondrichthyes > Orectolobiformes > Hemiscylliidae > Chiloscyllium > Chiloscyllium plagiosum. Next base: position 39,340,218 of record NW_028270177.1, read on the forward strand.
CAATCCTCGGGGCCGTTATATTAGGATCAGCCTGTATAGCTTCTGCTGGTGGTTCAATTATTAGCGTAAATAACAATGGCGAGAGGGGACATCCCTGACGGCAGCCCCTACCCACACTGAAGCTATCCGAACCTAATCCATTGGTAACCACAACTGCTTTGGGATCACTATACAATGTTGAGACCTATTTGGTAAACACCTGTCCAACGCCAAACCTTTCCAATGTGTAAAACAAATATGACCATTCAACCCTATCAAATGCCTTTTCCGCATCTAATGAAACTACTACTCCTGGTATCTTTCCCTGATGGCAGGCTTGAATCATATTCAAAACCCTTCTAATATTATTGGATGATCTACGGCCCTTAATAAACCCCGTCTGATCCTCCTTTATAATATGTGGCAGTACCCTTTCTAGTTTCAGTGCTAACGTTTTAGAAAGGATTTTAAAATCTATATTTAGCAAGGATATTGGTCTATACGATGTACAATCTTCTGGATCCTTTCCTTTTTTAAAGATAAGAGAGATATTTGCCTCTTTCAGCGAAGGCGGGAGACAGCCCTGACTATGCATAGTTATACATGTCCATAAGTGGACCAACCAATATTTCTGTAAATTCTTTATAGAATTCAGCTTGAAAAGAATTCATCTGGGCCCGGTGCCTTACCACTCTGAAGTTGCCTAATTGCATCAAGTATTTCTTGGACTGTTAGAGGAGCATTTAGGACCAATACCTGTTCCGGAGTTAGGCCTGGAAAGGTCAAATTTTTTAAAAATGACTGTATCCTCCTCGTCCTCTCTTCACAATCCTGCGATTTATATAACTGAGAATAAAATTCTCTAAAGATCGCATTAGTCTTTTTATGATCATGAATCAGAATGCCCGTACTTTCCTTGATAGACGTAATAATCTGAGGGGCCTTTTTTTTCTTTGCAAGAAATGCTAAGTATCTACCCGGTTTGTCGCCATATTCATATAACCTTTGTTTTGCAAATAATATTTCCCTCTTAGCCGTTTGAGTAAGCGTAGTGTTTAGAGCTGTCCTAAGAGCCGTAATCCTTTGCAATTTAATAATAGAAGGTCTATCAGTGTATGCTGTTTCAGCTGCTTTTTAGCGAGCTTCAAGCAGACGCTGTTGTTTTCCCTTCAATTTCTTCTGGGTCGCTGAGTAGGAGATGATCAAACCTCGCGTGTAAGCTTTAATGGTCTCCCACATCATTGAAGGGTTGCTAGCTGTACCTCAATTAATTTCTAAAAAAGTTTTAAATTCTTGAGAGAAGTACTTTACAAATTTACTATCTTTCATTAGGAAGGGGTCCATACGCCAATGCCGAGGGGATGTCCCATTGTTCCTCGCCTTAGTTTTCATATATACAGCAGCGTGGTCGGAAATTGCTATACTACCTATTTTACAGGATGATATAGAATTTAAAAAAATCGAGGGGGCAAAAAACATATCAATTCTAGTATGACATTTATGTGGATTGGAGTAGAAAGAAAATTCTCTGCCCTGTGGATGAAGACATCTCCATACATCTACTAATCCTAATTCTTTGTTCAGATCCATCAATTGTCTAGATCTGGGAGATCCTCCTGCAGTACTCTTGGGAATCCTATCTATTTCCGGATCTATAATACAATTAAAGTCTCCCCCTATAATTGTTTGACGGGCATCAAAAGCCATCAATTTTGAAAAGGCCTCTGTTATAAATTTAAAGGGGTGTGCCGGGGGGCAGTACAAATTTAAAATCCCATATTCCTCTCCATTTATGAGGGCTTTAATCAAAATATATCGTCCAGATTCATCTTTTATCTGCTTTAGGATTTTGAAAGGGAAATTCTTCCGAACAAGAATAACAACTCCCCTGCTTTTTGAGCTAAAAGAAGAAAAAAAGGCCTGATCAAATCCACCCTGTCGTAATTTCAAGTGTTCTTTATCCGACAGGTGTGTCTCCTGTAGGAGAGCTATATCAACTCTTTCCTTCTTAAGATTTGATAATATTTTCTTCCTTTTGACTGGCGAATTACTCCCCTTGACATTCCAGGTGCACCACTTAACCGACTGATCAACCATAATCATCTGGGCAAATCCGAGACCCCTCGGGAGGGGAAACCCTATCCAGAACATCCCGAGCATAGAGCATATAAAATTTACAAAAATAAAGCCTTTCTAATACACTCACACCAATACAATAAAAAACTATTTCTAAATAAAAAAAATATAAAACGTATCTAAGTGGAGATTTTCCCCCTTGTTCCCAGGGGGTGTCACTTCCTCTCCAAAAGTCCATCATATCCTCTTCCAACCAATGCCCCACCCTTGACTCAGGCGCTCCTCAATAAAATGAGGAGAATTCAGATTTAATACAAAGTTAGAGTTAACAGTGAGCACCCTACACCCACCCATACCAACACCTGGATATATTTGGTAATGTTAATACCATATATAAACATTTTAACTATAAAATTACAACCTCCACAAATAATAATTAAATATACTAATACAAAATAACAAGGGAGAAACAACCCCGCTCCTAAAGAAAGAGGTAAAATTGAATAAGGTAACCACCTCCCCCCACCAACATTAACCAAACTCCCCAGCTTTTATATATATATATATATATATATATACACACACACATATATATATACATCCCACATATATACATAAAATAATAAAAGAAAACAACCCCAAGGAGGGGAGAAAACCAAATCCCTCTCCCCACCCCCCCATGATAATATTAATCAGTATTAAAAAGGGGGGAAATATAAACCAAAGCGGGGGGAAAGGCAAACCAACATCCATTATATCTTACAGTTTATCTAAGAGAGTCCAAGAATTCCTTAGCCTTTTCTGGCGATTTGAAGTTGTACACGGATCCTTCATGGTTAAAGCGTAGCGTCGCTGGGTAGCGTAAGGAGCACTGAATATTTAAGTCCCTTAAACGCTTCTTCGCCTCGACGAATGCCTTCCTCTTTCGCAAAAGAGCTGGGAAAAAGTCCTGGAATAACATGAACTTGGATCCTTTATAGATCATAGCTTGGGGGTCTTTTCCAAGATTTCTAGAGGCTTCTAAGAGTATCTGCCTCTCCTTGTAGCTCTGCAGCCAGAACAGGACCAGGCGTGGGTGCTGGTTCGAGCCGGGCCCGCGTATTGCGACCCGGTAGGCCCATTCTACCCTTACCTGGCCTGATCCAGCTTCCAGATTTAAAAGCTGTGGCAGCCACTGCTGGAGGAATGCTGTAAGCTGGCCTTCCTCTTCCCGTTCGGGAAGGCCCAGCAAACGAATATTTTTTCGGTGACCTCGATTATCGAGGTCATCAATGTAATTCTCTAAGGTCCGGACTCGCTGTTCGAGAGTCCGGACCCGATCCACGGCCAATTGCGCTGTAGTTTCGGAGGTAGCAGCCTTTTGCTCCGCCCCTCCGACTCGGCGCTCGATTTCTTTAATGTCTCGGTCGTGCTTCTGCAGCGCGGCCGAGAGTGAGTCCCATCGATTTCGGGACTCCTCGATAAAAGTGTCGATCTTCGTATCCAGCTTGGAGATCATCTCCACAAGGCTTGTTACTGTAGGTAAGTCCCCCGAGGCGGCTGTGGACGCCTCTGCTGCAGCTGGAGAGGGTGGGGGAGGGGTTCCTGCTTGCTGAGAGTTGCGGGCTCCCTTCCCTTTGATCATTTTTACTAAATATTAGACTGTTTAAATGTAATACCAAGCAACTAATTAAATTAAACAGCTATTATGAATGATTTGGTGAGTGTGATGGGGGTGGGTGACCCACTTTACCCAAGTCTTGGGAAGAGCACTATAGACTCAGACTTGCTGGGTCGCCGCCATCTTGGATCCCCCTCATCCTCCTGCATCTCTATTGTGCTGACAATTTAGATTAATTGCTCCAACCCCCAGCCAAACTCATTTTTCCAGAGTGTGGTCAGGAGAAGAGTTTTATCTGACTGAAAGACAGGTGCAGGAAAGAGGGATTCTGTTCCCTGGGACTCTGGCACCAGTCTGGGACATGAAGAAAGTATTGGGATAGGCTTCATCAGAACTAGGCCGGGACCACGGTCTTATCAGAAAGAATAAACAGTGAAGTCACAAGGACTTTAACTGGCAAGTAGATCATCAAATGGAAGTATAATGTAAATAATTATTGAAGGCAAACAAAAAGAAAGACTGTGTGGAATCATCTAGAAATTGCTATTTTAGCACTGCAGGTAAAGCAAGAAGCAACCTATGTAATTGGAACAGGTAAGAGGAAGATGCTGATGCAGTAATCAGTGACACCCAGAGTGTCAGGTGAACAGCAGACCCTGATACAAGCAGTCACAACATCTAGAGTAACAGGCGAGTGGAGGAGGACTCTGAATAGGCAGGCAACAGCACCTAGAGGAGACTGACGATGATGAGTAAGTTTGCGGATGACACAAAGACTGGCCGTGTGGTCAACACTGAGGAGGAAGATGTTAACATACAGGTGGAATATAAACTGATTGGTCAGATGGGCAGGTGAATGGCAGATGCAATTTGATCCTGAGAAATGTGAAGTGATGGCCTTTGGTAAAAATAACAAGACACGGGAGTACTCAATGAGGAAACTCAGGAACAGAGGGATCTTCGGGTATTTGTCCTCAGATCCCCAAGGGGGTTAGGGCAGGTTAATAGTTGAATGAAAGCATATAGGATGTTTTCCTTTGTCATTCAAGGCATAGATTATAGTAGCAGAGGGATTACATTGGAACCGTAAAAGACTTAGGTTAGGCCACAGCTGGGGTACATGTGCATTTCTGAACACCACACTGTAGAAAGGATGTGATTGCACTGAAGGGAGTGTAAAGGAAATTCACCAGAATGTTGTTTGGGTTACAGCATTTCAACTGTGAAGAGAGACCGGGGTCGCTTGGGTTGTTTACTTTGGCGCAGAGGTGGTTGAGGGGGATCTAATAGAGGTCGGAGTTGGACATTTCCAAAGATTCCTAAGTTTTGGAGTGATGTAAACTTTTCTCCTATCAGTCCTAAATGATTTCCCTCTTACCCCAAGTCTCTCGTTGTGATTTAGATTCTTCAGCCCGGGGAAACCAATTTTCAATGCCTATCCTTTCAATCCATTTCAGAATCTTGAATGTTTCAAAGAGATCCCCTCTCATTCTTCTAAACTTAGAGTCATAGAGATGTACAGGACGGAAACAGACCCTTCACAGGGTGTTTAGAACCAGTTTACTTAACCTCTAATCACAGGTTGACCCACTCAGCCCAGAAACCAATGGGAGATCAACTGCATACAGTCCTGTGAACATGGTCTCACCAAAGCCTTACCATCCTTTCTCTTGTACTCCGTGCTCCTTGCAATGAAGGTGAGGAGGGTGAATTCCTCCCTATCCACATGCTAGTTTTGTCTTCCTTGTACAAGTACACTAAAGTTTCTCTGAAGATCAAGACAAAATAGTTTCTGGCCCTTTAAACATAGGCTGCTTTTCAATTCTCACTGTCAAAGTGAATAACCTCAGACTGTTCCATCTGAGTTACTTACGACAACTTGTTTGGATATATTATGACACTCCTCTGGGCAGATATGAGCTGAATTCAGGCATCTGGCCCAGTGGAAGGGACACTACCACTGTGTGATAACACCCCTGCTCCACATGATATTCCCTCTGTCACCTTGTTAGTCTGGCAATGAGTGTGTCTATGATCTTTTTACAGCCTCTTTGTGCCTTCCTCACAGTTTACATCTTCATGTAAAGTCACGATTTTAACGAGGTCAGCCAGCTGGATCTCATAGAACATGAGTTCTCTGACTGGGACGTTAACCAGAACTACTGACCCTCTGGTGGCTGATACTATATGAGGCAGTACTATAGTCATGGACTGTTCATGTGTAAATGAAGGGTGACTTAGTTTCAGTATGTCAAAAAGGTAGGAACATACTGAGTGCCTCTTGGATAGTTTTCTGCTGCAATCTGTCCCGGGCCAACCAAATTCCCAGGGGAGAGTGCACAACGCAGAATTTTATTCCCTGGAATGTAGAAACTTCAGGGGCATTTTTTCTGATATTTTCACTGTGGCAGCACAATGGCTCAGTGGTTAGCACAGCTACCTCACCATGCTAGGGACCCAGGTTCAATTCATACCATGGGCAATAGTCTGTGTGGAGATTATTGCACATTCTCCCAGGGTCTGTGCAAGTTTCTTCCGGTGTTCTGGCTTCCTCCCAAGATGAATTGGCCACAGTTTCATGAGGTGTAACTTCTATAGTTGTCTTTACGTCGAGAAGAATGTGAGGCCTGTAGATGCTGGAGGTTAAAGTTGAGAGCTTGGTGCTGGAAAAGCACAGCAGGTCAGGCAGTGTTCGAGGAGCAGGAGAATCGACGTTTTGGGTAAAAGCCCTTCATCAGGAATGAGGAGTCTGGAGCAGAAACTGTAGCCTCTGGCATTCATTCTCAGCTAAGCCCTGAATAGTGTTTCAAACCAAATGCATTCATGTCTAGTTCCAAGCCTGAGGGGCACTCTGCCCTTCACTTTGAGTAGTTATTTGGGATTCACACGAGGGATATCTGTTGATTAATTGTGTGAATTTGCACCATGAGGTGCTTGGGCTTGGTGCAGTCGCCTTTCACTCTCACACAGCAGCAGCAGCAAACCACAGACACTGTTCCACTAATTCTAAGCAAGTAGCAAAGTCACACCCATACTCAACAAGTGAACAGCTATCAAAGACCAAAATAACTCAACTTTTCACTAATGGTCATTTCAGACTGACTATGTCATATTGTGTGGGATTTTGTGGTCAACAAGGCAGTGGATAACAGAGGATTCAATCTCACAAGTCATCATTGTATTCTCCCGAGTGGGGTAGATTCAGACTAAAGCTGCTTGTCAAGCATTCCCAGTCAGATGAGATATAACTTGGTTAAATAGAGAATAAATGTCTTGTATATTGTATCGAACACACCATCTCATCAGTCAGATATGGTGCGAAGCTGTTTATCACACCTCACAAATAGAAAAGGGGTTTGATGTAAAGTCACTTGCGATCTGCACGAACCCAGGGCAGTAACAACAACTTGCATTTGTAGGACATGGTGGTGAGACCAGGAAAGTGTACGATTTGCTGTTTGCTTTAATTTATTTGTACAATATGTCAATTGCAGGTACAATCTAAATTGGGAAAATTGATTGTGAGGAAATTTCCAGCTCAGTCTGGCCACAGAACAGCACAGCAATGAGAGTATTCTCCCGAACTTCACAAACTTTACATTTTCCCCAAAAAGCACAAAATCATGATTCTTCAAAATCATGTCTCTTTGCTTCTTGATGAAAATGTACACTTAGAGTCTTCCAAATCCTTGTTTTAATCACCATTCCCATGTTGGCTCTGTACCATATGAGGTAAGACCGTGTTTTCTGTCCATCTGGTTGGTTAGTCAAACCTATTTGCCTTTCCACGATGGTACCTTGAGTCAAGTTTGGGTCATTGCTGTCAGTTAAGGCACCATTACTGACCCTTGTGACACTCCACGAGTTATAACCTGCCAATGTGAAAATGCCTCCTTCACCCCTACTCTCTGCTTCGTCAGTTACCGTTCCTTGATCCATGCTGACGTATTACCCTTTAACTCTGCAAACCCTAATGCCATTAAAACAGGAAAGAGAAATAGGAAGCATGTGAGTAAAACTTGAGAACATAAATTCAGGTTGGGGTGTTTGACCAAAATAAATATTCTTCTGGGAAGGACATGGAGGTCAAGGCACACCTGGAATTAATTGCAAACGGCAAGTTAACTGAGAAGGTCCGATTGGGGAAGATATTATTGTGATATAGCTGCAAGTTGATCAGAAACATGAACCACATATACTAAATTAAAATAGAATTGATGATGGAAATGGTGGAGTGGTGAAGGAGCATTAGTCATTAAAAATAAAATCAGTGATAAGCAAGAATTCCACTCGAGGCAAACAGGTAGAGAAGGTTTTATGGATAGAATGACGGAACACAACAGGAATTAGTTACTTTTAATCAACATATTCAGAGATGTTATCGCACACGTCTGGAATACATGGGAGTTGAAACATGACCTCCTGGCTCACAGGCAATGACATTGCCACTGTGCCCCAAGAACCCCCGACAGCAGGATGCCTTTTTTTGTTTAATCTACTTTTTGATTTAGCCTTTACAGTGATGTTATTACACAGTCTGGACCAGGGCAGACTTGAACCCAGATCTGCTGGTATATGGGTAGGGACACTACCACTGCACCACCAGTGCTGTTTGGAACAGGATTTAAAACTGTAATGGGAGTTGGTAGCAGCTGTGAAGTAGTAGATTGTATAAGTACAGAGAAAAGGTAATGATGCAGCAAAGGGGATTATTCTCAAAGGGAATTTTGACTTCTGTTTAGATTGGGATAACCAGCTTAGCATGTCAGGAAGGTAAGAATTTATTGAGTGTCTCCTGGATAATTTGCTTCAGCAATCTGTACTGGGCCAACAAATTACCTGGAGAGTGCACAAAGCAAGTTAGAATTCCCTGGAATTTAGAAAGTTCAGGGTGTTTTGTTTGAAGTTTTCACATTACTACGGGAGCAGATAGAGTAGATAGAGAAAACTGTTCTGTTGGTTGGTGAATTTAGATTCTAAAAACAGAGACTTAAATAGACAATGAAGAGTGAAATTTGGAAATACTTATACAGACAAATTATTGTAGAAATGGAAAGACCATATCATTTCATTTCTGTATTTTAGTTTGTGGTTGAAATTGAAAAAAGACATTTTTCAACCAAGGATTGCAGACAAAGTTGCCGCACTTCTTCGAGTTACTGGAGCTCATTGTGAATTGTGTTTACACTGCTGCTTTATTCAAGCAGTGGGGAGAAAGTTCTGTAGAATGCGAGGCCCCAGGGAGTTTATTCAGAGAGAGATTTGGGTGATAACAAGAAGCCAATTGGATTGGGCTATTGTGACCAGTCATTAGATCCTGGTTAGGTGAATAATTTCAGGTGTGTGTGTGTGTACGTACATACAGTAATCACAGCCAAAGTCTGAATTTTTCTCAGGGAGGTGTATCACAAAATATCTGAATAAGTTGATCAAAATAACTATTCAAATGGGGTGGGGTGGAGGGATTGTGGCCATAGAATCATAGAAGTGGACAAAACAGAAAAAGGCCTTCAGTTCCTTGAGTCTGTCTAAGTAACTTGAGACTGATGACATGCTAATTTCACTGGATTACCATTAGAGGAATTTTAAAAATTAGGTGGTTGTTTGGTGTCTCATGGTGAAGCGGTAATTTCCCTAGTTTTGAGACCGAAATCCTGAGTATAAGACCCACCTGCATCTGGTATGTCCTAACACAGCAGAACAGATTGATTGAAAATGTCTCTGAAGTAAATGGGGAGTAGCCTGAATGGTTGCAGAGTCTGTTGCTGTACAGCATATGTTACTACCAGGGAGAACTTGAGCAGAGAGAGAACTGGGAGCAGACAGAACACAGCTCACCTGAACAACAGAAGACAATCCTGGGAAGGTCTTGGAAAATGTTTAAGTAAAGGTCTTGATAGAATTTTTTTGATATTGTCATTGAATTAATATATATAATACCAATCCTGCTCACTGTATTGGTAGGTTCCTGGAGGTTTGTCATGCTGACCCTTCCTGCTCTTCAGACTGGCAGGTTTTGCTGCTCCTATGTAGAGGCCTCTTTGCCGAATAAAGCGATGAGGCATGCAGCAAGCAACAGTTGACCTGTTTGTTCTGAGAACTAATACTGAAGGTTAACTGAAGGTTAAATCTCTCCACCCTGCAGGCACTCTGCCTCTATTCCTGATGAAGAGCTTTTGCGCGAAACGTCGATTTTCCTGCTCCTCTGATGCTGCCCGACCTGCTGTGCTTTTCCAGCAGCACTCTAATCTAGACTCTCGTTTCCAGCATCTGCAGTCCTTGTTTTTACCACATTCTGTTGATGCAGATGCTAATTGTCTCTGCATCCTGTGTATCTCTCTAGGTGCTGTTAAACACCGAAACAACAGGTGGCTATTTCGCTCCTCAGACCAGTTCTATAATGTAATGAGATTCTGGCAAATCTATGATCTACATTATATACCCATCTTTATCCCATATCCCTTAATGTACCTGGGTAACAAAAAACAGCTATTTCGCACTTAAGATAGACAATTGATATAACATCTGTTTTCATTTGTGGAAGAATACCAAATTTCTACCACCCTCAAGCTATGTCAATGTGTTTCGAATTTCACTCCTTGAAGATCTGGCTCTATTTTTTACCCAAATACCCTCCAGTTCTTGACTCCCCATCCATCATGAATAGTCAATCTCAATCTACCATATCTTTCGCCCTTGGTATCTTGAAAACTTCAATGTGATGCTTGGAGATGGGACATTGTTCTGATTATCTGTTTGTTAAGGGATGAATAATGCCAGGGTAAAAAGCATTTCCTTTCTGTTTTTGACTATTGCCAAAGAATCATTTTCATCCATTTCAAGTCAGGATGGTGAGTGACTTGGAGGGGAACTTGAAGGTGGTGGTGTTCCCAGTTATCTGCTGCCCTCATCCCATGTAGTCATCGGTTTGGAAGGAGCTATCTGAGGAAGTTTGGTCAATTTCTGCAGTGCATCCTGTAGACAGTAATACACTGCTGTTACTGAGGGATGGTGGTGGAGGGAGTGGATGCTTGTGGATGTGGCGCAAATCAAACAGGTTGCTTTGTCCTGGAAGGTGTCAAGCTTCTTAAGTTTTATTTCAGAGTATTCCATTATACTCCTGACTTGTACCTCGCAGATGGTGGATAAGCTTTGGGGAGTTAGAAGGTGAGTTACTTGTTTCAGGATTCTGAGCCTCTGACCTGGTCTTGTAACCACTGCATTTATATGGCTATTCCAGTTCAGTTTTTGTCAATGGTGACGTTCAGGATATTAGATTCTCTCTTATTGGAGAAAGTCAGTGCCTGCCATTTGTGTGGCATGATTATTCCTTGGAGAAAGTGAGGACTGCAGATGCTGGAGACCAGAGTTGAGAATGTATTGCTGGCAAAGCACAGCAGGTCAGGCAGCATCTGAGGAGCAGGAGAATCGACTTTTCAGGCGTAAGAGCTTCATCATGAATATTACTTGCCACTTTTCAGTTTAAGCTTGATATTATTCAGGTCTTGCTACATTTGAGTATGGACTGTGTCTGTTACTGAGGAGTCACGAATGATGCTGAACATTGTGCAGTCATCAGTGAATGTTCCCACTTCTGATCTTATGATAGATGAAAGGTTATGATAGATGAAAGGTGGTTGGGCCTAGGAGACTGAAAGATATAATTGCAAAGAAAGATTTAATTCATTTCCTTTTAATGGCTTCTTTTGATGAACTTTCTGGGGAAACCACTTTTTTTCTAAAACAATGGCTCAGGCAGTATTTGGAAAATGTTTTTAGTACACGTGAATTGTCTTTTTTCTTCTATGCTTTGTATAGTTGAGGTGAATTAAGGGAGAGGGAGACATTTTGCAATGTGAGTTGTGTTCAGGTTTTCTGCAGTGATGTAGATGGTACTAGGATATGAACAGATTGACATTTCCACATTGGTTTCCCAGTTTCACAAGGAGGAATAGCCATTTAGTGCCACACAGCGGAAACTGAAGCTTATTTCAGGGATTATAGAGATCAATCTGTGTTATTGACTTTGTCCAATCTACACTGCTTTTGAAGACTGAATCGATGTGGAACTACTGTACAAGAAGCCAAGTGGAGATTGACATTCATTCCAATTATATTTGTGTTTGGTGCCACGGAAAGTGACCTCAGGAACATTTTGCAGAGATCAGTAAAATATTTGTGACCAGCTTTCAACTCCATCCCAATCAATTGCTCACGTCTCATTGTATACCACAGTAATCAAGTTACTAAAATCCCTCTGGCAATTGGAGAGGCCAAAGATATTGGTTGATTATATATTATCTTTGGATCGCATCTCTGGGCCCATTTAGAAGGTGTTTTTATACATTGCTCACATCAACTGTATTAATCCACTTGACCACTGCAAACACCACAGTCTCCTCCCTCTGTATCCATCCATTATATCATATCCTGTATCCAGCAGCAGTATTTTCATCAAGCAGGTATGAGCCAATCATGCTGGAGGATTTTCACAGGCAGCAAACCAGAGTGTTGAAAAGCACCTCAAGGGAATTGGTTTCTTACAATTGTCAGTTTTAAAAAAATGGCATCATTAAGATCAAAGTTAAAGTAAGGACAGACTAACCTTTTAATGTTTTTAAAACTAGGTGAAATCTTTAATCAATATGGACAAATATGACATTTCACAATTGTTTAATCACTTTGAGCTTTCAAAGCCCTGAAGGTCTTCATTTCTTCAAATCTAATACATATCATCATCTATCATGCCGACAAGAGATACTGCAATGACTCCCTCAGGTTCCTTCAAAGACACCATCCATACGCACGACCTCCAACACTGAGGTGGACAAGGACAGGAGTGGGAGCATCACTCACTGTACGTTCCTCTCCAGGACATTGTCCATTCTGACTTGAAACTATATCATTGTTCTTTTAAAGATCAAAGAACAATACAGCAGAGGAACAGGCCCTTCAGCCCTTTACCCTTGTGCCAACACAATTGCCCTTCCACACGAAAACTGTCTTCACTCCCAGGATCTGTATCCCATTATTCCCTTTCTATTCATGTATTTGTTCAGGTGTTTCTTGAATTTTCTATTTGATCTGCTCCCACCACCTCCTCTGGCAGTGTGTTCCAAACACTCGCCACCCTTTGTTGAAAACTGTGCTTCGCACTTCTTTTTTAGACATCCCCCCACGCCCCCCCCATCCCTGCACCTTGAACCTGTGTCCCCTAGTAATTGACCCCTCCACCCTGGGAAAAAGCCTCATACTTCCCACTCTATCCTTGCCATTCACAATCCTATAAACTTCTATCAGGTTGCCCCCCCCGCTCCCCCCCCCCCCAACCCCCAACCTCCAGGCCTCCACCCTGCCTTAACCTTCCAAAGAAAACAGACCCAGTCCATCCAACCTTTCTGGGATACCCAGGCAACATCCTGGTAAATCTTTTTGATACACTCTCCAATTCATCCACATCTTTCTGGTCGTGTGGTAACCAGAACTGTATGCAATATTCCAAGTGTGGCCTAACTAAAGTTCTGTTAAGCTGCAGCAGAACTTGCCTATCCTGACACTCAATGCGCCTTCCAATGAAGGCCAGCACGCAATAAGCCTTTTTTACTGTCTATCAACCTGCACTGCAACCTTCAATGATCTGTGGACCTGCACACCCAGATCCTTCTGCATTTCAATATTCCTAAAGGTTCCACCATTCACTGTATAATTTCCACCTATACTTGATCTTCCAAAATGCTTCACCTCACATTTATCTAGATTAAACTCCATCTGCCATTTTACTGCCCATGCTTTCAACTGATCTATGTCCTGCTGCATCCTTTGACAATCCTCCTCACTATCTGCAACTTTACCAACGTTTGTATCGTCTGCAAACTTACTAATTAGACCAGCTACGTTTTCCTCCAAATCATTAATGTAGACCACGAACAGCAGAGGCCTAAGCATTGATCCCTGTGGAACCCCGCTAATCATAACTCTCCGTTCTGATAAGCATCAATCTACCGCTACTGTCAGTCTCCTATGCCGAAGCCAAATCTGTATTCACCTTGCCAGCTCCCCCCATGATACCATGTGATGTCACCTTTTGTTGCAGTCTGCCATGAGGGACTTTGTCAAGGCTTTACTGAGGTCCATGTAGACAACATCAATCAGTTTCCCCTTATCAATCATCTTCATCACCTGCTCAAAAATCTCAATCAAGTTATTGAGGCATGACCTCCCTGCACAATACCATGCTGCCTATTGCTAATAAGACTATTTGTTTCTAAATCCGTATAGAGCTTGTTCCTGAGGATCTTTTCCAATAATTTCCCTCCCACTGACGTGAGACTCACAGGCCCATAATTTCCTGGATTATCCCTGCTACCCCTCTGAAACAATGGGACAACATTGACTATTCTTCAGTCCTCTGGGATTTCACCTGAGGCCAAATAGGATACAGAGGTGTCTGTCAGTGCTCCAGCAATTTGTTCTCTTGCCTCCCTCAGTATTCTGGGATTGATCCCATGAGGACCCCTGGACTTATTGACCTATGTACTTGTCAAGACCCACACCACCTCTCCCCTGCCCAGGGTAATTAGGGTGGACAAGTAAATGCTGGCTGAACTAGTGATGCCCACATCCTTTAAGAGAATGCAAAAGGTGATGAAAGGAATGATCAGTTAGAGTCAACGGTCATTTGGTCTGAATTCCAGGAAATCTTCTGTAGCAGCTTGGCAGAGGTCATGCTTATACCACATGAGACACCTTCCACTTCAGTCATGGATAAATACAAAGAACTGATTTGTGGAGCAGAGTAAATCATCTTGACATTAAAGCTACATACACAAGGATGACTGTATTGTGGTCATACTAATTCCATGACAGCTCAGTGACAGTATAATGGCCACCAGGAAATGTTAAAGCAATCTGTGTAGCAGTTTAGTTAACACTTTATCGACACTGTATGCAATGATCCAGGTGTCTTTCAAGGGGTGATATTTGTATATCCAAGAGACGTTCAAGTTCAATGGCATTGAATCATGTTCATTGAGGTGAACTGTACACCTTGCTCTTGAAGCAATAACTGTAATACAGAATAATGCATCTTCTTAATACCCTTGTTCCAATAGGAAGGTCAGAGGTAAAGAGAAACAACAGCACAAAAGGAGTGCTGCTCAGATCCAAACATTCCAGTCTGAATGTAACTCCGAACCCTGAATTTGTTACATGGAGCTGGCTGTACAGTTTTAAACTATTACTTTGATTAAAGAACAGGTTTAGTTATTACCCTGTACTGAGCAATAATTTCCATTTAAAAGCTGAGATGCAAACAATCTGTCTTTGTGCGAATCAGAAATCCCAAGTGATATTTAGGAACTGCATTGTACGAATGCAACAAGAACAAGCCACATGTAGGTATAAGATGCATGTCTTTTTAGAATCTTTCTGAAATAATATTCACTTAAAAACTACAGGAGTATCAGTGAAAGGAGAGAAGGTTGATGATACCAATTGTTGAATGAAGCTGACTGATTCTATGGTTTTTAAGGTTTTCATGAAGATCTGTAGCTCGGGTTGTGGATGAGGTATTTGGTTAGCTCACCGAGTTGCTGGGTTATCATGCAGATGTTTCATTACCATGCTGGGTAACATCATCATTGTGATTTCTGTGTAACGCTGTTGTTCTGTCCCATTTGGCTTTTCTGTGGTGCAGTCATTTGGAGTGAGTGTCATTTCTGGCTCTTCTCTGTAGCGGTTTGTTCTCTGGGTCTGTGTGTTTGTTGATGGCCTGTTTGGTAGAAAACCAGATTTCCAAGAACTCTCTTGGGTATCTCTGGCTGGCTCGTCCAAGAATGGTTACTCTGTCATAGTCATGTAAAGACTTCAAAACACAGCCCTTCCCCAATCCAACTGAAACTGTGGATATGAGTTTTGTGGGCGACCTACTTGTTATCATCAAATGTTCAAGACGAGAGGAAACACACCACCTCATGAACAGTATACTCACAGGGATTACATTTACCAAGGAAGAGAGAACTACAACCAACTCCCTTTCCTAGATGTCATGGTAGAACCGATGGCCAATGGGGGATTTACAACCAAAGTATCCAGGAAACCCACCCACACAGACCGGATCCTCAACTACAACAGGAACCACCCCAAAGTCTACAAACGGAGCTATGCCAGGACACTATGTAACTGAGGAGAAAGTGAGGACTGCAGATGCTGGAGATCAGAGCTGAAAATGTGTTGCTGGAAAAGCGCAGCAGGTCAGGCAGCATCCAAGGAACAGGAGAATCGACGTTTCGGGCATAAGCCCTTCTTCAGGAATGTAACTATGTAACTGAGCTGTGACACACTGCAACACACAAGAACTGCACAAGGAAGAGGAAGAACACTTCCACAAAGTCTTTGCTCACAACGAATACTCCATCAGCTTCATTTGCTGCTGCCTGTCCAACAGTCAATACCAAGAAGACACTGTGTCAATCAACATACTGGCCACCTTACCCTATGGGAAGAGCACATTAAAAATTAAGTATGTGGCTGTTACAGCCACTGGGTATTATGTAGCACAGCAACCAGCAGCCACACCATGCCAACTACTTGCAGACTTGCAAAGGACCCCATACCCCCAACATGTCAGAGCAATGTGGTATACAAAATCTCTTGCAACAAGCAGTACATTGGAAAAACAGGAAGAAAACTAGCCAGGAACACCAAATGCCAGCTAAACCATATGATCCATTCTCATCCATCTCTGTACACACAGACCACGAGGGCCATCAGTTTGCCTATGACAAAGTAACCAGAAACAATCACGAGAGTTTCCTGATTCACTGATTTTGCTTGGGCTTTGCATCAATCTCACCCACCCCTGCGGTGCTGAGTTGCAAATAACAATGGCAAAGGGAGACGAAACCTTGCCTCAGTTTTGTTAATACCATGAACAGTCCGGCTGGAACCGTTTGTATGCAACAGTTGGTGATTTGCTTGTGAGAATCAATGTGGAAAAGACAACCTTCTCTGTCGTCAGTTTTTGAGCAAAAGTCTGAAAGCTAAATTTGGATAGACATGGACAGAGAATAGCAATGCTGTTCATGTGCAGTAAACTGTTCTACATCTGGTGATTTCTGGTCTCTTATTAAATGAATGAGGTAGATGTGAGCTTGGAAAGAGAGACACAAATTTACAGTGCAACCCCAGAGCGTCCCAACGACCTCACTGCTAATTCAGCACCTTTTGAAGAAACTTGTAATATGGAAAACATGGGAGGCAATTTGCACACAGCAACCTGACACAAACAGCAACGTGACAATCATCAGAT
This sequence comes from Chiloscyllium plagiosum, assembly GCF_037043375.1. Classification (NCBI taxonomy): domain Eukaryota; kingdom Metazoa; phylum Chordata; class Chondrichthyes; order Orectolobiformes; family Hemiscylliidae; genus Chiloscyllium; species Chiloscyllium plagiosum. The sequence continues at coordinate 39,357,182 of NW_028270177.1, forward strand.
AATTTGCTCTTTCCTGTGATTAGAGTGAGGGATATCTCTGCTGCTTTATGATGTGCCATGGGATTTTCTATATCCACCTGATCCAAAAGATCAAATTTCCAGTGGCGTAGCACTTTCTCAGTGCCACATCATAGTGTCTGCTCAGATCTTTGTGCTGATGCTCTAGGATGGAATTGGAACCTCTAAACTTTTGACCTAAAGGCAAGAGTGTTCCTAACAAGAGCATTATTAACTGGGCCATGCCAATATGTAAGCTGCTCATGCCGCGGTCTCTGTTCCATTGGAGAGACCATACCAAGATCGAATAACACCTCGACCAAACTCACAAGCATGACCCTGAGCTTCTTGTCGCCTGTCACTTTAAGACTCCACTCCACTCCCACTCTGACTTCCACCCTCCACACTGTTCTAATGAAGCTGAAGGAATGGTCCCTCATCTTTTGGTGAGATACGTCACAACTTTTTGTACTCAACGTCGAGTTCAACAATTTCAGCTCACAACCACTTTCAATTTTCCCTCACCTTTTTAAGTATATTAGAGTTGTTCAGCATGGAAACAGAGCCTTTGGTCCAACTCATCCATGTTGACCAGATATTCTCAGTTAATCTGTTCCATTTGCCAGCATTTGGCCAATAACCCTCTGAACCCTTCCTATTTATATACCTATCCAGATTCCTTTTAAATGTTGTAATTGTTCCAGCCTCCACCATGTCTTTTGGAAGCTCTTTCAATACAAGTATCACCCTTTGCATAAAAAAGCTTCCCCTCAAGTCGCTTTTAAATCTTTTCCCTCTCACCTTCAATCTATGCCTTCCAGTTTTAGACTCCCTCACCCTGGGAAAAAACACTTTGTATATTTACTCTATCCATGCCCTCATGATTTTATAAACTTCTATAAGGTCATCCCTCAAACTTCAACGCTCCAGGGAAAATAGTTTAGTGCACTCGCGCGCTCTCTATAGCTCAAGCTCTCCAAACTTGGCAACATCCTTGTAAAGGTTTTTGTGCTTTTTCAAGTGTCACAACATTTTACGAAAGCAGGGACATCAGAATTGAACATAGCATTTCAAAAATGTCCTAACCAACGTCCTAATCAGTTGCAACATGACACCGCAGGATGAGTTTCCTCTGGGAGCTCTGGGTCCCTCCCACAGTCGAGAGATGTGCAGGTTAGGTAAATTGGCCATTCTAAATTGCCCATAGTGTTCAGGGATGGGTAGGTGAGGTGCATTAGTCAGGGGTAAATATTGGATAATAGGGTAGGGAAATGGGTCTGGGTGGGTTACTCTTCGGAGGGTCGGTGTGGTCTTGTTGGGCCGAAGGGCCTGTTTCCACACTGTCGGGATTCTACGATTCTATACTCGATGCACTGACCAATAAAGGCAAGCATACCAAAAGCCTTCTTCACTATCCTGTTGACCTGTGACTCCACCTTTTCTTTGAACAACAACTTTTGGCACTAATTCTGCTTTTCCCAGTCATTTACAAGCTACAATCTACAATCTTTCAATTTCACAAATTCAGTTTAAAGTCCATTTGTTACACCACCATTGACTCTAATGGAATCATAGAATCCCTACAAGCATTCCACACATTCCCACCCCATCCCTGTAACACTGCATTTCCCACAGCCAATCCACGTAACCCGCACAACTTTGGACTGTGAGAGGAAACTGGAAGTACCTGGAGGAAACCCAGGCAGACACCGGGAGAATGTGCAAACTCCACACAGACAGTTTCCCGAGAGTAGAATAGAATCCGAGTCCTGGTGTCGTGAGGCTGCAGTGCTAACCACTCAGCCACCTTGCCATCCAGTGTGTAGTGTAAGGTTACAAATAGTAAAAACGAGACATTGCGCTTAAGCTTTATTCTTTATTCATTTGTGGGATGTGGGCGTTGCTGGCTGACCAGCAATAAGTGCCTGTCCCTAGTTGCCCTCAAGAAGGTGGTGGTGAGCTTCAGTTCACCTGCTGTAGTTTGATCTACATTGCCATTGGGGAGAGAATTCCAGGATTTTGACCCAATGACAATGGCAATATATTTCCAAGTCAGGATGGTGAGTGGGTTGAAGGGGAACTTGAAGATAGTGGTGTTCCCATGTATCTGCTGCCCTTGTCCTTCCAGATGGAAGTGGCTGTGGGTTTGGAAGGTGCTGTCTGAGGATATTTGATGAATTTCTGCAGTGCATCTTGTAGGCAGTACCCACTGCTGCTACTGAGCACTGTGGTGGGGGAAATGGATGTTTGTGGCTGTGATGCCCACCAAGCAGCCTACTTTGGCCTGGATGCTGTCAAGCTTCTTGAGTCCTGTTGGAGCTGCACCCATCCAGGCAGGTGGGGAGTATTCCATGACACTCCGACTTGTGGCTTGTAGATGGTGGATGGGCTTTGGGAAGTCAGGAGGTGAGTTACTGACTGCAGTATTCCTATCATCTGAGGTGCTCTTGCAGGATATTGTCCCACTCCTGTTGCATTTGGACATGGACTGCTTCGGTATCTGAGGAATCACAAATAGCGCTGAACATTGTGTAAACCCTCAGCAAACATCTCCACTTCTCACCTTATGATGGAGGGCAGGTTATTGATGAAGCAGCTGAACCCTCCGAACAGCAACCCACCCAGGCCCATTCCCCTACATTTACCCCTTCACCTAACACTAGCATGGCCAATTCACCTGACCTGCACATTTTTGGACCGTGGGAGGAAACCGGAGCAACCGGAGGAAACCCACGCAGACACGGGGAGAATATGCAAACTCCACACAGACCTGAGGCGGGAATTTGCACTGATCAGACATTTTGCAAGAATACCGATTTGACGGGCAAACCAACATTTATACTGCATGACGGAGAATGCTGATTAGTTGACATGTAGGCTGTGATAGCTGGAGGTGTCACCTTGGAAAATGCACGAGCAAGTGATGCTTGACAGTTAACTGCTAAGCTTTGTTTAAATTTCAGAGCAGGTAGGCTGACTCACTGCAAGCCCAACTGACAATCATACATTGATTGTCTCTGTAATTGTTTGCATGTGCAGGATTACCAAGTAAATATAGTCTAATTGCAGAATCATATCTAATGTTGAATACCTTGTGTGTTTTGTAAGCTCAGCTGGTTGGGTATGGTTGGTGTCGAGAGTGATGCTGGAAAAGCACAGCAAGTCAGGCAGCATCCAAGGAGCAGGGGAATCGATGTTTCAGCAAGAGCCCTTCCTCAGGAATCCTGGGTACGTTTGGTGCCTTGCTTCCTGTGATTGGCTGAAGGACATACTGTTTGATACAATGTGCCAATGTTTAAGATGCCTACATTTCTGGCATCACACTGGGGCTGGAATTCATGTGTGACATTGTTGAGGTGTGTGATTGGCAGAATTTGCTTTGGTTTGATGGCAGCATTCTGTTAGTGGTGAACACCCCAGTGTTGCTGCTACATAATAGCAGTGTGAAACAAGTAGCTTCACTCATTGCTCAATTCTTTGATATACCTTATTCTTCCAGGGTAAGCAGGGGTAGACTGGGCATGATTCAGGACCCAGGACCTGTCATCATGCAATATGCAGCAAGAAATGATCTGATCAGAGCAGCCACTCTCCTGTAGAATGGCTTTGATGTGCTTTATTTCAGCATCAAAATGACACGGTGAGCAAACAGCTTGGGCCTTAGTTACAAGGTTGCTGGTAAGGCCAATCTTACAGCGGGCTCAGTGTAAAATGTTTAGATGCTGCTGTCTGTTCAAATATAACAAATGCACCATCTATTCATCAGAATATGCAAGATGGAGAAAGTTATGCGTCACCCCATCAAAGACACGTTTCTCATGGAATCTAACAAAGTTATCCAGGGGAGCTGGGCCCAGCAGGATCCCACAGCAATACCATTGATTTTAACAAACTTGGTATCTTTAAAACAGAACTCAATTGCACAATTTGCTGAGGTCAAAAGTTCACACAACAAGCTTAGATCACCATGATATAGTGCTGTAGTGCAGATGTCTTTCATATCTTTGAATGGTTTATTGACAAATAAGCTGGCAATGTAGTATGGACACATGGACACTGCATTGTTACTGATATGCAAGGACTGTGCAATATTCACAAATGTGAAAGAATTCTTCACTGTGTATGTGGAAAACGGCTCGAGATTGGTTGTAGAAGGTCGCCCACCCAGGGTGCCAGTTCACTCTGAGCAGAAACAGTAACAGATAAGATCCAGTGTAAAGTGCAGATCATACTTGTACAAATGTTGTGAGCCTTTAGTCCCAAACCAATCAGATATATCACTCAGCAAGGAAATGTGTTAGAGTGACATCACATCACATGGAGCACAGTCTTTCAGAGTCCATCAGGGTGGCCCCTCTTTCCATGCCTTGGCATCAGTTCTGGTGAAATAAAGTCTCTTCACATTCACTCACAAAGTGTAAGCCTCTGATTGCCAAGTGAATACTTCAGTTTTCCTAATGTTGAATTGGAGGAAGGTAGTTCAATTGGTGTGAAACAATTGGCGTATCATGGGAGAATGGATATTGCTAGACCAATGAAAATTAGCTTTTAAATAAATTGATAAACTAATCAACTAAAATAATAAACCAGTACCTGCTCACACTTACTTAAGAAATGGTGTTCTATCCTGATTATCCCACTGTTCTCCCTTCAGCTTTAGTCTGCAGTGAGCCCACACAATATACTGAAAACCTCAATACAGCAGATCGTTGCTGTAACTTTAAAGCTGACTGGTTGTAACACTCTCAGCTGCACAGATTGTCAGAGACTCAGAATCCCTACAGTGTGGAAGAAGGCCATTTGGCCCATCGAGTACACACTGAACCTCTGAAGAGCATGCCATCTGTAACGATCCCCCAATCCTATCCCTGTAAACCTGCAGAGCCCATGGTTAATCCACCTAACCTGCACATCTTTAGACTGTGGGAGGAAACTGGAGCACCTGAAGGAAATCCACGCAGACACAAGGAGAATGTGCAAACTCCACGCAGTCACCCAAGGGAGGAATCAAACCCTGGTTCCTGGTGCTGTGAGGTAGCAGTGCAAACCACTGAGCAACCGTGCTGCCCCTTGTCATTCTTTTAAACAAATGTATTCTTTCCATCCCCATCTACAAGACAGGTGTGTGTGTTTGACTCTTTCAGGTTATGAAGAAGGCCTATCATTGCTGCTTTGTGCACAATCAGTCACCAAAAGTGAATTTCCCTTTAGTGCAGCCAGCCGGAATGGCTGGTTTAGATTGTAAACAATGCATCTGTCAGCTGTCACTTCATTGCTCTTTGAAAGAGTTGACAGAAATCTCCTGACAGGGCCACCCACGTTCTCAATACAACTTGAAGCTCTGACTGCGGAACACTGTACAGTCAGTTCTGCTATGGAACTAGTCAGTTCTGCTATAAAACATAGTTCCAATCTCGTGCAATCCTGTGTTAAAAGAAAATTGCATATTAGCAGCACCATTTAAACTAATGGGGCCAGAATTGTGTTATAAACAATACATGCTTTAGAAGTTCACGCTATAGAAAGTGTCCCTAATTCATCAATCACGTTATAACAAATTTGCATTAATGAAACACACGTTATAGCAGAACGACCTGTATTGTGATGACGATCCATATTGATGGGTAGTTGTATATAAACATGGGATACCTATCAGGAGGCTTCAATGTGTTAGGGCTCTTTCCTCTGGAAAATAGAAAACTGAGAGATAACCAAATAGAGGCCCTCAAGATTTTGATGGGTAAATATAGAAAGATATCTCAATGTCTCGCTTTTTGAGAAGACTTGTAGCCCAGGTCGATGTTAAGTCTGTAAGTTAGCTTGCTGAGTTTGAAGGTTTGCTTTCAGATGTTTCGTCACCATACTAGGTAACATCATCAGTGAGAGTCTCCGGTGAAGCGCTGGTGGTATGTCCCGCCTCCCTATATATAGGTCTTGGTTTCTTAAGGTGGGTGATGTCATTTCCGGTTCTTTTTTTAAAGAGAAGATAGATAGGGTCTAAATAAATGTGTTTATTGATCGAGTTCTGGTCAGAATGCTATGCCTCCAAGAATTCTCGTGCGTGTCTTTGTTTCGTCTGTTCTAGGATGTGTGTGTTGACCCAGTCAAAGTAGTGTCCTTCTTTGTCTGTATGTAGAGAAGCTAGTGATAGTGGGTTGTGTCTTTTGGGGCCAGCTGATGTTCATGTATCCTGGTGGCCAGTTTCCTGCTAGTTTGTTCGATGCAGTGTTTTTTTTCAGTTCGTGGATGGTATCTTGTAAATGACGTTAGTTTTCTGGCGGGATCTATTGGATCCTTTAGGTTTAATTGTTGCTGTTTAAATGTGGTGGTAGGTTTGTGGGCTACCATGATGTCAATGGTCTGAATAGTCTGGAAGACATTTCTGATATGTCTTTCATGTAAGGTAATGTGGCTATAGTTTTTGTGTAGAAAGTGAGGGCTGCAGATGCTGGAGATCAGAGCTGAAAATGTGTTGCTGGAAAAGCGCAGCAGGTCAGGCAGCATCAAAGGAACAGGAGAATCGACGTTTCGGGCATAAGCCCTTCTTCAGGTGGCAGGCAACCAGAAGCTTAGGGTCATTTCTGCTGACAGAACGTAAGGGCTTATGCTCGAAACGTCGATTCTCCTGTTCCTTGGATGCTGCCTGACCTGCTGCGCTTTTCCAGCAACACATTTTCAGCTATAGTTTTTGTGTATCTGCTTGTTTGGGTTTGTTTCTGAGGAATCGGCAGACTGTGTTTATTGGGTACCCGTCTTTCTTGAAAACATTGTATAGATATTTTTCTTCTGCTTTTTGTAGTTCTTGGGTGTTGCAGTGTGATGTAGCTCGTTGAATAATGTCTTGATGCAGCTCCATTTGTGGGTGTTGGGATGATTGCTGCTGAAGTTAAGTGTTTGTTGTTTCTCTGTAGATGCTGGTTTGAAGCTCTCCATGAACTGTCCGTTCAACTGTCACATCTGGGAATGGGAGTCTGATGTCGTTCTCCTCCTCTTTTGTGAATTTGGTGCCTGTCAGGATATTGTTGATGTTGTTGTATGTTTCCTCTAATTTGTTCCGTTTTGTGATGTAGTGGACCCAAAGTTTGGGTTGGATAGATGGGAGGGCAGCTTGTTCAAGTCTCTGTATTACTGCTTCCGCTATGAGCCCTGATATTGGTGATCCCATAGGTGTTCTGTTGACTTGTTTGTAGGTTTTGTTGAATGGGAAGTGGGTGGTGCGGTACAGGTTCACTAGTTTGAGGATGTTGTCTTTTCTGATGAAGTTGGTGCTGTCTGGTGTTTGTGGTCCTAGTTTCCTCATAGTGATGCCAGTGTTTCTTTGGCTAAGTCGATGTTAATTGATGTGAAACAGTGTGTAATGTCAAAAGGAGACCATTATTCCATCCTCTTCTATCTCAGTGTCTTTGATGGTGTTCAGGAATTCTTGGGTGGAGTGAATGGAGTGGCGTGAATCTTCAATTAGATGTTTTAGTTTATGATGAAGCTCTTCAGATATTCTGTATGTTGGTGTACTAGGGAGAGAGACTATGGATCTGAGGGGGTCCCTGGTTTGTATAGTTTTGGTAATCTATAGAAGCATGGTGTTTTGGATCCATCTGGTTGAATGTTTTGGAAGTCTTTCCTGTTTAATTCTCCTGATGTTTTAAGTGCTGGAGAAAGGAGAAGATTTTGTTTCACAGTTGTGTGGGGTTGGATCTATTGCCACCTGCTGGTAAGTGTCTGTATCTGCAACCAGAGTGTTTGCTTTTTTAAGAGATTGAGATTTAGAAAAAATAACAGTCATTCTGCCTTGGCGTTAAATATTCCGATTGCATTGATGGTGCTGGTTGTGACCATCGTTTATCATTTCTTTAAGCATTCTGTGGCCATTTTGTTCTGCTTTTTTTTGGTGTTGGGTAGGGTGGTGTATTTTAGACATTTAGGAAGTTTCTGATTCATGCAGGAAGAGCAGTTGTTCAGCCAAAAATTCAGGAAGAGAAAGTTGAAACTCACTAGAGGTAGTAGTTGAGGTGAACAGCATATTTAACTTCCAAGGAGAGGTAAACTGTAATGAGAGAGAATATTGAGATGTTGATGGGGTTAGATGCAGCAGAAGACACATTGACAGTAGCTGAGGGTGGGAGCCTGGTGCAGGGGGGCCTGAAAGTGGCTGAAATACTTTTTTTCATCATTTTCTACCTTTTTATTTTCCATTTATTATCAAACAAGCTGTGCATTTTCCCCTTTCTAAACAGATAACTTCTCAAATTAACAACTTGAACTCAATTGGTTGACAGATGGAGCTTCTTTTCGAAGGGATGGGTTTATGTTTGTTCTGTTCTGGCTGATGCCTGAACATACTGTCTCCGTGTACACAGTGTGGCCTCGTGTTCCCAAAGGGAACCAGCTTTACATTCTCCCTTGTTCCAAAACCTCTGGGTTCACAAGGTCCTGTCTGTACCGATATACTCCTGCATATTATATGGCTATTTCAGATGTTTACAAAAGGCTATCAAAACCAAAGGCACAAACAGAATGACATGCAGATGGAAACTTAGAATTATGATAAAGGACTCAAAATACTTGGGTGATTTTCATGAAGACAGTGTTTGGTGGACGGTTTTTAATATCGTGTGCCTTTTGGTAAGAGTCTAAAAGCAAACAGAACGTTCTCTGGGACTTAGTTACAACGGGTCATCAAAAACAAAAATTGCTTGACAAAGCGTGGAGGGGAGTTTGTGAACATTTATTTACTCAGGGTTGCCAAAGCATGGACTGTATTTCAATTGGATTTAGTTGAGGTCAGGAACATTGCACTTTGCAAGAAAACAGTTATAATATACAGGGCACTGAGAAGAGAACAGGTACTCTGATCATTTTGGATTGCTTTAATGCAAAGTATAATGGGCCAAATGGCCACCTCTTCAACTGTAATTCTTAATGGTTCCAGAAGACGTACCTGTTGCTCGTCAGTGCCTCAATAAATCAATTGAATCAGTGATCCAAAACCATCCATCAGTCAGATGGATTATAAAAGACTGCATTGTAAAATCACTCATGAGAATGATAACAAACAGTTTGTGATACTTCACTTCCTCATTTTATGCAACGGGGAATATAACTTTAAGTATATCACAAATATAAGGAAGTACAAACCCAGAAATGCCTTTTGCCAGTATCATCTCTAATTTTGTGTAAAATGCAGAGTGAAGGTCACCATCCACTCAGAGTTCAAAAAAAAGAAACAATTGACCTTTTCCGACAGATGCCTACACTTTGAAAATCTCCCTATGCTGTATTGAGGTTGTGATATGTGAATGCCCCACAGCTGGCATTTAGAATCAATTTGATTTTACCAAATTCTTGATGTTGCCCAGTTCTGAGGAAGAGTCACTTAACCTGAAACGTTAACCCTGATTTCTCTCCACAGATGCAGCCAGACCTGCTGAGTTTTTCCAGCAATTTTGACTTTTGTCTCTGATTTACAGCATCTACCATTCTTTCAATTTTGATATTACCAATAACAGGCAGTGACTGAATTACTCCCACCCTAACATAGGCTTGAGTTCTTCATTACACTCTGGAGAGTCTCACTGTGAATGCAGTATAAAAGCTGCCTGGTGGAGCTCTGAATCCATCAATAAGTTATTCATGTTACGTTACATCAGACTGAACTGTCAATGACTCCAACCAATTTTCTTTCATTAACTGGCTTCTTTGACCTGTATCCAACTGTTGAAGCATTCATGGGATTTGAAAGCCATGATAAGGTTCATGGGCTGTTAAAGGCAAATTCCATAGAATGCATAAATCCCTTCTCAATGATTGCAAGTCCTCTGCAGATTCAGAACAGCCAAATGAGAAAATGACTGTGGCTGTTCAGTTTTGTTCTCATTCCCTTGAATGGATGAAGACTGAGAGCTGAGCAGCAGGTCCCTGTGACCAAAGGTTAGGAGATGTGTAAAAGAGTGAATTTTCTGGGACTGTGCTTTGTTAAGAGGTGGGGAATGACATGCTGTGCCAGCCACAATGTATTTCCAGTTGGAAAGGTTCCTTGCATGAGGTGTGAATCTCAGAAAGCTACATGCAATATCTCTGAGTGAATACTAACAACTGGAATAAACCGTGGCTGTCAGTTGTGATCCTAGGGTTCATGTTTAGGGAGAGAGAGATTCCTGTAACATGGCATTTATTGCTGATCCAAAGTCCTGAATTTCAATGGAAACAAGGTCGAAACTTAAGATGACTTTAGATAGAGTGAGAGTGATGATAGCATCAGGACATTCAGATGTTCAATAACCTGGGCAGCAAAAGTCCCACTGATCCACATTGCCTGTCCCATGGTATTGTGATGAGCTTTGTACTTCTCATCTGGCTGTTTAATTGAGTGGAAGATTATACTGAAGCCTTTGCTAAGAAGTAGTCAAACTCTGCAAAAGTGAAAGGAGGACTGGAGATGTGATTTACAGACCTCATTCGACCAAAACTCTTCACACTACCCTCCATGTGAGCAGTGCAGTCTGCTGGCTGCATCAGATTAAAGGTTCACCTCATGGATTCACACAAGGCAACTGCTCAATTGCTTATAAACAACTTGTGTCCTAACTTGCACTGAGCTCTGTTTACCCATCTCCCACTTGTTCGCTTCCATTGTCTCAGTGTCTGGTGATGCCTGATCTTACAATGTTCATCATTGTTTTCAAATCGTTCCATGGTGTCTGTAATCTTTTCCAACTCTACAACCGTCCGGGATCTCTGCACTCCTCCTATCCTGGCTACTTTTCCATCCACAATGTCCATCATTCCACTATTGGTGGCCATACCATCCGTCACCAAATCCCGAAAACTTTGGAATTCTTATTTTCCCGGTTCATGGGATTGTCTGTACTGCTGGCTTGGATTGCATCTATTGTCCATCCCAAATTGTCTTTGACAAGGGAAGGTAACAGCCTTGTGGTATTATCACTAAACTGTTTAATCCAGAAACCTGAGTAATATTCAAATCTCACTGTAACAAATTGTGGGATTTGAATTCATTGAAAATCTGCAATTAATAGTCTAATGATAACCATGAATCCCTGTTGATTGTTGGAAAAATCCATCTGATTCACTGATGTCCTCTAGAAAGGGAAACTGCCAACCTTACCTGGTCTGGCCTCCATGTGACTCCACTCCAAACCCACAGCAATGTGCTTGACTGTTAACTGCCCTCTTATGCACCAATTCATCTGCTAATTCTGCTGCTCTTCTCACTTCCTGAACTTTCTATTCCTCCACCTGAATTATTACCATCTCTGGAAGTGAGTTTTTAAACTTCTCCAGCAGAGTAATCTCCTTTAGAGCGTCAACGGTTCTATCTATTTGCAAAGCATGCACCCATTAATCAAAATGACTATTTTTAATTCTTTTGAACTCAATCTAAGTCTTACCTGGTTCCTTCTTTATGTTTCTGAACCACTGTCTACATGCTTCTGGTACCAATTCATAAACACTCAAAATAGCCTGTTTATTCTCTTCATAATCTATTAACCCCCTCATCTGACAGCGCGGCAAATACCTCACTAGCTCTGCCTATCAGTTTAGTCTGAACTAGCATTACCCATAAATCCTCGGACCACTCCATCTGCGTAGCCAATTTTTCAAATGAAATAAGGAAGGTTTCAACATCTTTATCAATACAATGTAGCAAAATTTTGACATATTTGTATATATCACTGCCTTCTCTTTTAATCTCTATCCTGTTAACTTGAATTTGCTGACTAAATCGCAACTTCTCAAGTTCAAATTCTCTCTCCTTGCTCAGCCAAGACCCCCCCCCTCTCTCTCTTTTCCTCTCTTTCTCTCCTCTCTCTCCCTTTATTTATCTTCTAACTCCCTTTTTCTCAATTGTAATTGAAGTTTTTCTCCCTCTACTGCACTTGTCTGTTTCTCTGACACACCTACCCGTTTGAGAAATTCCCTTACAATTTCAGGTTTACTTTTGTCCTTGGTTAAACCCAAATCTAACTTTTTCACTAATTCTAGAATTATGACCTTTTTCTTTCCTTCTAAACTTTCTTGGCAAAATTTGAGAATTATCTTCAAATCCCAGAACCACTTTAGCAATTTTAAGAGCCATTTCTCTCACTTTTAATGTAACCAACCACAAATCACTGAAAGCAAACAAATTGTATCACCTACGTTTTATTTAAAGACTAGGACCCTACCTGCAGATGTTTAAATCTGCTGGGATGTTTCATATCCCCAAATCTATTCAAATCTGTTCAAATCACAATCCCAAGGCCAAAACTGTTCAAATCGCGGACAAAAGCCCCCTAAACCATTCAAAACCCGACGACAAGCCCCGAAACTGTTCCGACACAGGTAAACCTCCCTGCTTAATATAAACCTGCAACCCAGAAAGGCTATATCCCGTGCAGTAATCTGTGAAAATTTGAGAGGTCAAGAGCTATCCCAAAGGTCATTATTTAAAGTAAAAATAACAACTTTATTTCTTCAAGTATAACAGAGAATAATTACCTCACAACTACTTACAATTTGGAGACGCCAGTGTTGGATTGGGGTGTACAAAGTTAAAAATTACACAACAACAGGTTATAGTCCAACAGATTTATTTGGAAGCACTAGCTTTCGGAGCTCCGCTCCTTCATCAGGTGATTGTGATCACTTGATGAAGGAGCAGTGCTCTGAAAGCTCGTGCTTCCAAATAAACCTTTTGGACTACAACCTGGTGTTGTGTGATTTTTAACTATTTACAACTCCTTCCTCTAACCTATCTTTTACTTTCCCTTCTATAATACTTGAACGATAAACTCCTGATCAAGATTTATCACCAAATTTCAAAACCAGCCAGCCTTCGAATCTTCTTTTCGTATCTTCCTCTGTCTTCTTTTCTTCTGAGGGATTATGTTCACAGGTCATTGATTAATAAAGGTACCTTTAAGAGAGCTGTGTTTCTGGCAGTCTGCATCTGTTGGTCTTTTGGAATTCTCTCTCAACTGTTCAATTTTCCCCAATCTTATACCCCAAAAGCATTGGATTGTGTCAGTGGTTTTTAATATTGTCAATATTAAATTGTCAATTCACACTAGATTGGTGTTTGGTATTTTTTGGGGTAACATTTAAACTTGATTGGCTGAATTCAAATTTGTTTTTGTGTCTCCAGGCAACCAGCTACACTCGCTGCTGGACCAAAAGGTGACATTGTATCTTGTTCAGAAGGCTTGGTGTTGTCAGGTCGTTCTGCTAGCTTTTAACTTTCTTAAAGGTACAGTACACCCCATCTTCGTAACATGTGGGGCGTTTATCTATTGGGGACATGTGTGTGCATGTCTTGGAGTCGCATGTGTATGTGTCAGGGTGGTGCATCTGCATGCACGCGTACGTGTTGGAGGGGGACGTGTGTGCGCGGGGGTGTGTGTAGGTGTGTGTGTGTCGGGAGTGGAGGCATGTCTGCAAGTGTGTCAGGCTGGACACATCTGCATCTGTGTGACAGAGGGGCACATCTGGATGCGTGTGTACGTAGGGGGAGGGTACATTTGCATGAGTGTGTCAGGGGCGTGTCTGCATGTGTCAAGGATTCGTGCGCGCGTGTGTGTGTGTTCAGGGGGGATGTGTCTGTGTGTGTGATGGGGGTACTCGTGCATATGCATTGTGGTGGTGTGAATGCATGTGCCTGTGTGTTGGGGGTTTACGTGCGTGTCGGGGGGGCAGTGGATATATCTGTGTCTGTGTGTGTGTACCTGGGGAACGAGTGTGTGTTTGTGTGTGTGTGTGTGTGGGTGGAGTGGATGCACCTGTGTGTGTGTATGTGTGTGTTGGGAGATATATGTCTGTGTGTGTGTGTGTGTGAAGGGGATGTGTCTGTGTGTGAAAGAAGATTCACTGAAAAGCTTTATTGAAAGATCTGATTCATAGAACTACTTGCATTATTCTAAATTGTCATATCCATACAGACAGGCGTGAGAATCATTAGGCAAACACCAAACCTTTGACCTGGCCCTTTAAATGGGAGAATTCAATATGTGAAAGCTGGTGTTTACATATAAATGTGTCTTTGTTGTGAACAGATTTTGACACCACATGCGAATGTGGATTCGCCATAAGCTTTACCAGCATGGTGTCAATTCTACAACTTTTTCTCTCGGTATAGCTCCCACATGGAGAACTTACTTTCAAAGCTTTTCATTGTGATATATTTTTTGCATTGGGATCTGCATCTCCACCATCTCAAAACTGAGTTTGCTTCAACCAATTGAACAGATTTAAAACAGAAGAGGAGAATTGATTTCTCTGACAGGATCATGAATCTGTGGAATTGACTGCTGCAGAGGGTGGTGGATGCTGGGACATTGAGTAAATTTAAGGAGGTGATAGACAGATGGCTAATTAATAATGGGTGGCGGGTTATGGAGAGTGGGCAGGCAAGTTGAGGCTGAGATGAGATCAGCCATGATTGTATCAAATGGTGGAGCAGGTTCTGGGGCTGAATTGCCTCCTCCTGCTTCTAGTTCTTATGTTCTTATATCTTTCCCTCGGTCTGACCTTCTTTCTTAGTCCCTGTCTTTCAGTGTCTCCCTTACTGTCTGTGCCATTATCTAAAGAGATATTTGTTAACAGGATAAGTTCCTGAAGCATGCTATATAGCAGATATTAAGCATTTGTTAATTCATAAATTCTCTTGAAATCAAATGTTATTCTCAGAGATAATCAGGATAGATTTTCCACTTTGGTGTCGGTTAGCTTGTTATAGGTGAGCTGTTTTGGTAAGGTTTGGCAGGATGGTCAGAAAATATTGACCAATTTGTGGCAAAAGCTTCTGACCCACCAACACTGAAGTGAAGCATTTTTCTCAATCTTTCCAATCCATTATTAAACAAAATGAGTCAGTATAAATCCCTGGAAGCTGAATGATCCATCTCGACTCCAGAGATTCCCAGAAACTAGCTTGACCCACACTTGGTCTCCTTTCTGAAGATTCAGGAGCTCAGTTTTGGCTGACAGCTGTGAATTGCTACTTGGAAGGATGCTCGGGATTACACTGACTGTCTTATTGTTCATGATCAGGGCCACATCTGTCTTCAGCCCCTTCCCTGGCAGTGAAGAGTAACTGAAAAAGTACAGCCCACATTTGGGACTTGTGAACTTTCCAGTGTTGTTACTGTACCCCTGTCCGAGATTCACATTGACGACATCATACACGATCGGAACCACAGGAGTCAGCACATGATTCATTGTGCAGCGCTGCACATCAAAAACCACATCCAATTCTGATAAAATAGAAAATGGACATTTAAAGTCATTACTGAAAGCATTTTTCAAACTCCAAATTGAGAGAATTTGTTATTAAAATGTCGGGATGCAATGAACATTGAGGAGATGGAGGTGAAAGACAGTCACCTGTACTTCAGCATTGTCATGGCTTTTATAATAAACTATCTTTCTTCACTTGGAAAGTTAAGGTGACCTGGGGATTTTCTGAAACTTTCTGATGCTGTGGATTGTGGTAATGTCAGTGTGATTCCTCTCACCTTCCCTTCTCACACCTGAAGATGTTGTGCCTTAATAGGGGACAGATGTATGAGCAGGAGACCTTGCCTCCACCCAATTAACCCACCTTATTGAAGACATTGTGTTGAATAATTAAATGGTACCTCGTTCAGGTGGCCAGGATGAATAAAAAGAGATCATCCACTCTTCCCTCCACCATGCCCACTCTTTGAAATAAGCAGACCCTTCTGCCTCCATCTCTCAGAGACATCGTGTGTACCTGCTTAGTGTTAAATTTCTTTTGCCACCAGCCACACTCTGTTGGGCAATGCTAGTTTTGTATTGTAGGCCCAGTTCATTTGGAACTGACTGAGGCTATTCCAACTTATTTCACAGTTCATCCCGTTTTGTCTGGATGAGATGTGAACCCAGAGTAATGTTATTTCCCATTTCCCTATCAAGCTCCCTACTCAGATGGCCGAAGAGCTTCCTCCTCATCTTAGATGTAAAGGGTCATACCTTCACAAGGCTGTGTCCTTGGCTCCTAGTCTCTCCTAATAATGGAAACATTTTCTCCATGACGATTCTATTCAGGCCTTTCTGTATTTCTGTAAATTACAATCAGATCCCCACTCATCCTAAATTCTCTTGTGTACATACCCAGAGTTCTGAACCGCTCCTAATTCATCAAACCCTACATTCCCAGGATCGTTCTTGTGCACCTCCTCTAGAAATCTTCCTCAGCCAGCACATCTTTCGCTGGATAAGGGGCACAAAACTGCTCACAGTGTTTCAAACGAGGTCAGACCAGAGCTTTATAAGCCTCAGCAGTACATCTCTGCTCTTATATTTTAGCCCTCTCAAAATGAATGCTAACATTGCATTGCCTTCCTAACTGCCAACTGAACCTGCATGTTAAGCTGAAGAGAATTCTGAACTTGGACTACTGTATCCCTTTGTGCTTCAGATTTCCGAAGTCTTTTCCCATTTGGAAGATAGTCTGTGCCTGTATTCTTTCTACCAAAGTGCATAACCTCTCAATATCGCACATTGTCTTCCATCTGCCAGTTCTTTGTCCACTCTCCGTGCTTGTCCAAGTCCTTCTACAGATTCCCTGTCTCATCAACATATCCTGACCCTCCATCCATCTTTGTGTCGTCTGCACGCTTAGCAGCAATGCACTGAGTTCCTTGTCTCAATCGTTAATGTATAATGGGAATAGCTGTCCCTGCAGAACTCCACTACTCACCGGATGTCATCCTGAAAAAGACCCCTTTAATCCCATTCCTTGTTTTCTACCAGTGAGCCAATCCAGTATCCATGTCTTTACCTTGCCCCAAACACCCATGGGCTGTTGTCTTATCTAGCAGCCTCCTTTCTGGGAATCCATATAAATCACATCACTGGTTGACCTGTGATTAACTAGCTCATTATCTCCTCGAAGAATTCGAACAGATTTGTCAGGCATTATTTGATAAAGCCATGCTGACTCAGTCCTATTTTATTATGTAATTCTAAGTACTCCACAGTCTCATCCTCTCATCCTTGCTATAATTTCCTGTCTTCTCTTTCTCACTGTCTCTCTCTTTGTAAAGTGAAGTGTTATGTTAGCCATTTTCTGGTCCTCTGGGACCTTCCAGTGATTTTTTTCTGAAAGATCTCCTCAGCTCTTCCCTTCAGCACCCTGAGCTGCAGTCCATCCAGTCCAGGTGATCTATCTACCTTCAGAAATTTCAACTTCCCTAGCCCCTTTCTCCTTAGTGATGGCCACTGCACTCATCTCTGCTCCCTGACTCTCTTGAAGTTCTGGTCTGCTACTGGTGTCTTCCACTGTGAAGACTAATGCAAAGTATGTATTCAGTTCCTCTGTAATTTCTTTGCTCCCCATTACTACTTCTCCAGCTCATTTTCCAGTAATCCAGTGTCCACTCTTGCCTCTCTCTTACCTTTTCTATATCTAAAAAACTCTTGCAATCTTCTTTTATATTACTAGCTAGCTTACTTTAATGTTTCAGCTTCTCTCCCCTTATTGCTTTTTTTAGTTAGCATCTGCTGGTTTTAAAGTCTTCCCAATCCTCTGGCTCCCCACTAATCTTCACCACATTATGTACTTTTTCCTTTGTTTTCATGGTGTTCCTGCCTTCCCTTGTCAGCCATGGTCAGCTTGTCCTCCCTTTAGTCTGATTCTTCTTCCTAGGGATGAATTTCTGCTGTGCCTCCCAAATGACCCCATAAACCCCTGCCCTTGCTGCTCTACTGTCTTCTCTGCTTGATTCCCTTCCAATCAACTCTGGCCTGATTCTCCCTCATGTCATTGTACTCTCCTTCACTCCATTATAATACCATTACATCCAATTCAAGCTTTTCCCTCTCAAACTATCTCCGGATTTATTTTCTCCCCCAGATACTGACGATTGCTTGGAGGTCTGTACATAACTTCCATTGGGGTTGTTTTTTCTCTTTGCAGTTCCTCAATTCTATACAAACACATTCTCTGCCTTCCACCCGCACCCTCCCATATCACTTCTTGCTATTGATTTAGTCTCGATTTTGACTAACAAGGAAATCCTGCTCCCTCCACCCACCTGCCTGTTCTTTCAATAGGATCCATATCCTTCGATATTTAGTTCCCAGCCCTGATCCCTTTGCAGCCATTCTTTTGTAATGGCCACAACATCGTACCCACTGACTGTGGGAAGGTAGGGAAGTGATTGCTGGGCCCCTTGCTGACATATTTGTATCATCGGTACTCACAGGTGAGGTGCTAGAAGAATGGACGTTGGCTAACGTGGTACCATTGTTTAAGAAAGGTGGTAAGGACAAGCCAGGGAACTATAGACCAGTGAGCTTGACGTTGGTGGTTTGCAAGTTGTTGGAGGGAATTTTGAGAAACAGGATTTATGGGAGGATTTATGTTGTATTTAACATTTCTCAGAAACCATATGGTTGCAAATAATGTGATTGTTCAGGAATTATCAATTAACTCTTTCTGAGGCTTCTAAATGAGAGTGCAGCCGGCCCAGGGCTCCAGGTACCACACTGGTTCCAAAAACAAGGCTTCATTTCAGGAAGCAGGAGCTTGGAGCTGGAAAGCTTTTTCCCGTTAAGGGAGCTTCTAGGTTTCTTCTCAATTGAGAATCCAAACAACGTCCAAGCAGAAAGAACCCTCTTTCAGTTGGAAAAACACTCTGGAGTGAGTTTAAGCAAACAAGACCAGCAATTATTTGCAACCATATGGTTTCTGAGAAATGTTAAATACAACATATGGGCGGCACGGTAGCACAGTGGTTAGCACTGCTGCTTCACAGCGCCAGAGACCCGGGTTCAATTCCCGCCTCAGGCGACTCTCTGTGTGGAGTTTGCACATTCTCCCCGTGTCTGCGTGGGTTTCCTCCGGGTGCTCCGGTTTCCTCCCACAATCCAAAAATGTGCAGGGGTTAGGTGAATTGGCCATGCTAAATTGCCCGTAGTGTTAGGTGAAGGGGTAAATGTAGGAGAATGGGTCTGGGTGGGTTACGCTTCGGCGGGTCGGTGTGGACTTGTTGGGCCGAAGGGCCTGTTTCCACACTGTAAGTAATCTAATCTAATCTAATCTAATCTAATCTAAACTTCTAATGGGCAGAATCTTATCGGAGTTTGAGCGAAATTTGTGGCGAATCAGACAAGGAGTTCAGCAAGGCCCATCTAGATGCCTGAGTCAACTCGCTCCATCTTTCATACTTTCATAAGCAGCAAAGTGAGTTTCTTGCCAGGCAGCTGTGGTGCCATTTGAGGGGGATTCTTACTGAACACATAAACACGTTCTGAACTATCCAACTCACCTTATTAATAATCAGATTTCTGTCTTACCAAACACCCCAAAGGAGCTACAAAATTTGAGAAGGACCTCTACGCTGTCTGTAATCAAACTGCATCGCACATCACGATCTTGGGGGGTGGGAGCGTGGGGGTAACCTTGCCATCCTGTGTGGCAAACACTTTGCCACCGCGTTAGAACATAGAACAGAGTACAGCACAGGAATGGGCTCTTCAGCCCACAATGTTGTGCTGAACACAACATCAAATTAAATTATTCCCTTCTGCCTGCCCTTGATCCATATCCCTCCATTCCTCGCATATTTATGTGTTTGTCTAAAAGCCCCTAAACATATCTGTCTCCACCACCCCTGACAGCGTGTTCCAGACTCCTACAAATCTGTGTAAAGACACTTGTCCCTTACATCTCCTTTGAACCTTCCCTGTTTTTCTTTAAATGCATGCCCCCTGGTATTAGAGCTTGCAGCTCTGGGAGAAAGATTCTGACCGTGTTCCCTATGATGCATCTCCTAATTTCATAGACTTCTATCAAGTCTCCCCTCAGCTCCACCTTTCCAGAGAAAACAGTCTTAGTTTTTCCAGTCTGTCCTTGTAGCTCATACCCTATAGTGGGCGGCACGGTGGCACAGTGGTTAGCACTGCTGCCTCACAGCGCCAGAGACCCGGGTTCAATTCCCGACTCAGGCGACTGACTGTGTGGAGTTTGCACGTTCTCCCCGTGTTTGCGTGGGATTCCTCCGGGTGCTCCGGTTTCCTCCCACAGTCCAAAGATGTGCAGGGTCAGGTAAATTGGCCACGCTAAATTGCCCATAGTGTTAGGTTAAAGGGGTAAATGTAGGGGTAGGGGTATGGGTGGGTTGCGCTTCGGCGGGTCAGTGTGGACTTGTTGGGCCGAAGGGCCTGTTTCCATCCTGTAAGTAATCTAATCTAATAATGCAGGCAGCATCCTGGTAAAACTCTGCTACACCCTCTCCAAAGCCTCCAACATTCTTCTTGTAATGTGCTGACCAGAATTGAACACAATACCATACGTGCAGTCTAACCAAAGACTTAAAAAGCTGTAACATGACATTCCGACTTTTGGACACAATGTCCTGACCAATAAAGACAAGCATGCCATGTGCATTCATTGCCACCCTATCTAATTGTGTGGCCACTTTCAGGAAGCTATGGACTTGACCCCAAGATTCCTTTAGACATCAGTGCCTTGGGACTCTCCAACCACATGGGATCAATGTTGGTTTCACCAGTTTCCTTATTTCCCCCTACCTCCCCCCCACCTTATCCCAGATCCAACCCCCAACCCAGCACTGCCCTGTTGAACTGTCCTACCTGTCCATCTGCCTTCCCACCTACCTGCTCCACCCTCCACTCTGACCTATCACCATCACCCCTCACCTTCATCTACCTATTGCATTCCCAGCTAGCTTCCCGCAGCCCCAACCCCCTCCCATTTATTTCTCAGCCCCCTTGGTCCCCCCCATCCCCGATTTCTGATGAAGAGCTCATGCTCAAAACATTGACTCTCCTGCTCCTCAGATGTTGCCTGACCTGCTGTGCTTTTTCAGCACCACACTCTTCAACTCTGATCTCCAGCATCTGCAGTTTTCACTCTCTCCCTTGGCTGAGAGAGAGACAGGACTGGCTCTCTCAATGTTCCAGGATTTCATTGTTGTAGATGAGATCGAGAGGAAGGTAAAAGAGGTGGAGAGATATTAGTTGGGTTGGTGGGAGAGGACGAAACAGAGGGCTTGGAGGCCTTCGTCATGGCGGATGGATGTGTACAGGAACTGGATGTTCATGGTGAAGGTGAGGCATTGGGAGCCGGGGAAATGAAAGTCTCGGAGGAGTTGGAGGGTGTGTGTGGCTGTGTTTGTGTGTGTGTGTGTGTGTGTGTGTGTGTGTGTGTGTGTGTGTTTTGAGGTGGGGGAAACCAATGTGTTCAGGGGGACACGTGCTTGTGGAATGCATGGCATGCGTGTGAGGGATGTACATATGTGTGTGTGTTTGAGCGTTGTGCATGCCTATGCATGTGTGTTTGAGGGATGTGTGCCATGCATGTGTGTTTGAGGTACATGCGTGTATGTGTGTGTGTTTGATGGACATGTGTGTCTGAGGGATGTGCGTGTGTCTAAGGGATGTGCACGTGTTTGAGGGGAGTGTGTGTGTTTGTGAGGGACCCATGTGTACATGTGTTTGAAGGATGCTCGCACACGGGTGTGTGTGTTTAAGGACGTGCTGGTGTGTGTGTGTCTGAAGGATGTGCATGTGTGTTGGAGGGAAGCATGCATTGTGTGTGTGTGTTTGAGGGACTTGCACACATCTGCGTTTGTGTTTCAAGGATGTGTGCATGCATGTGTTTTTGAGGGACACGGATGCATGCATGTTTTTGAAGGATACACACATGCCATGCATGTGTTTTTGAGGGCCATGCATATTTGTGTGTGTCTGAAAGATATGTGTGTGTGTTTGAGTGACCTGTGTGTGCGTGTTTGAGGGATGTGTACATGCACATGCATGTGTTTGTTTGAGGGACACACGCATGCATGTTTTTGAGGGATACTTGCATGCCACGTGTGTGTGTTTGAGGGACGTGCTCGTGTGTGTGTATATGTGTTTGTGTGTATTTGAAGGATACATGTGTGTGATGGAAGGTTGCGCACGCCCATGCATGTGTGTTTGAGGGGCACGTGTATGTGTGTGTTTGAGCGGCGCATGCACAAGCACGTTTCTGTTTAAGGGTGTGCTGGTGTGCACATGTGTTTTTCAGGGACACACAAATGTGTATGTTTGAGGATCGCATGCATGTGTGTGTGTGTTTGAGGGATGCGTGTGCGTATGTTTGAGGTGCATGTATGTGTTTGAGGGACGTTGCATGTACGCCTGTATGTGTGTACTTGAGGGATGCACACATCTGTGTGTGTTTGAGGGACGTGCATATGTGTCTCTGTTTGTGGCATGTGCATGCATATGTATTTGAGGGATACGTATGTGTGTGTGTGTTTTAGGAACGTAGTGTGTGTTGGGAACTCACGAGGTGTGTTTGTTGGGGGAGCTGTAAATGTGTGTGTTTGTTGGGGGACATGCATATGTGTGTTTTATTTGGGACACATACATGTCTGCTTGTTAGGGGTCACATGTACACGTGTTTGGGGGACACGTACACGTATGTATGTTGGGGATACACGTGCGAGTGTGTGTTACAGTGGACACACTGGGTGTTGGGCAGGTCACATGTACATGTGTGTGTTGGGACACCTACGTGTGTGTGTTGTGGGGGACACACACGTGTGAGTGCAAGTTGGGTAAGCACTTGCGTGCTGGGAGGATGGACGTGAGTGTGTGTTGGGGAACGCACACTCACAAAGTTTTGTTTGGCGGAACGCATGTGGGTGTGTGTGTGTTTGTGTTGCAGGAGACGTGCATGTGTTTGGGTGTGTGTGTGTGTATTGTGGGGACATGTGAGTGTGTTGCAGGGGGCATGTGCATATGTGTTGAAATGGACACACATACATGTGTGTGTGTTGAGGGAACATGTGCATAAGTGTATGTGTTAGGGGGACACGTGTGTGTTGGGGGATTACATACGTGTGTTGCGGACAATGCACGTATGCATGTGTGTGTTTTTTGGAGAGACGCGTATGGTGGACACACGTCATAGTCATAGAGTCAGAGATGTACAGCATGGAAAAAGACTCTTCGGTCCAACCTGTCCTTGTGTGTGTGTGTGTGTGTTGGAGGGACTTACATAGGTGTCTGTGTGGTGGGGGGGTCACGTACATGTGTGTACTGGGGGGACATGTGTATGTTGTGTGGGGCCATCTACACACGCATCTTGTTGGGAGAAATGTACATCAGTGTGTTGTGGGGAACACATACGTGTGAATGTCTGTCGAGTCGTAGAGATGTACAGCATGGTAAAAGACCCTTCGGGCCAACCCGTCCATGCTGACCAGATATCCTAGCCTAATGTAGTCCCATCCCAGCACAACCTGGCAACAACCTTGTAAATCTGCGTGTGTGTTGAGGGCGAGAGGCATGCGTGTGTCTGTGATTGTGTTGGGGGAGACACGAGTGCGTATGTATGTCTGTGTGTGTATGTTGTCAGGAGGACGCATATACGTGCCCGTATGTATCAGGGACACCATTGGGCGCATGCGTGTGAGGCAAGTGTGTCTATTCGTGTGTATGTCTGTTTGCACATGTGTCGTGGGGCACATCTGCATGGATGTATGCCATGGGGGCGCATCTGTATGGCGTGAGTTGGGGGGGGGTGATCGTCTATGTTGGCATGTGTGTGTTGGGGGCATGTCTGTGTTGGCGTGTATGTTGGGAGTGCATTTCGTAATTGTGTGTGTCAAGGGTCCGTCAGCGTGGGCGTGTGTTTTTGGAGGCATATCTGCGTTGACGTGTGTGTGTGGCCATGTGTCTGTAATGGGCACATATGCCTGGGCGTGTGTGTCAGGGGTGTGTATGCTTGCATGTGTCTGTCAGGTGTGCATCTGTGTGGACTTGTGTGTTGGGGACGAGTTTATGTGGGCGTGTGTCAGGAGCGTGTCTGCGTTGAAGTGTGTGTGTTGGTGGTGTGTCTGCATGGGTGTGTGTCAGGGGCGTGTCTGCATGGGCGTGTGTCTCAGGGGTGCATCTGTGTGGGCGTGTTTGCCAGAGGAGCGAATGTGTGCGTGTGTTTGTCGGGGGCATGTCTGTGTTGGCGTGGGTGTGTCAGTGGTGTGTCTGCATGGGTGTGTGTGTCAAGGGCGCGTCTGAGTGGGTGTGTGTCAGGTGTGTCTGTGTGGGCATGTGTGTCAAGGAGGGTATGCATACATATGTCTATCAGGGGCACGTCTAAGTGGGAGTGTGTGTTGGGGAGAGCATCTGGATGGGTATGTGTGTGTCCACGTGGGCATGTGTGTGTGAGGGTGGCATGTCTGCATGCGTACATGTATGTTAGAGGGGGATGCACGGATGTGCATGTGTGAAGGACATGCCCACTTGCATCTGGGCGTGTGTTAGGGGGACAAGTTTGAATAGGTGTGTGTGTCGGGCATCTGCATCTATGTGACGGAGGGGGCTATCTGCATGGGTATGAATCGGGGGTGCCTCGTGTGTCGGAGGGACAAGTTTGCATGTGTGTGTGTGTCGGGGGCGCATCTGTATGCGCGTCTGGGAGGGGTCATCTGCATGTGCTCATGTTATGTAGAGGGAGAGAGGCACATGTGAGCTGGGAGGACAGACACACACCTGTGTTTGTGCGTGTCTTAGGGGACTGTTCCATCTCCAGGTATGTCTGCATGTATGTGTGTGTCAGGAGGACACATCTGCATGCATGGGTGTGTCGGGGGTGTGTGCATGTATGTTGATTGAACACGTGCAGGCATGTGTGTTTGTGTGCATGTTGGGGGCGTGTCTGTGTGGGCACGTGTGTGTCAGTGTGTGTTTGCATGGGCATGTATGTCTCAAGGGTGCACCTGCGTTGGCATGTATGCATCAGGGGCATGTCTGCCTGTGTCTAGTGGGGACGCATGTTTGTGCGCATGTGTGTCAGGGGAGTGTCTGCATTTGTATGTCAGGGGAACGCCTGTGCGTTTGCATGTTGGGTGGCACTGGCGCACGTGGTTGATAAGGGTAGGTGTGTGTGTATCTGGGGGTGCGTCTGCATGTGTGTTTTGGTCGCATGTGTGTGTCGTGGGGCATGTATGTGTGTGATGGGAGTGTTACGACATAGATAAACCACACTGCTTAATTTAAAGGAGCAACACAGAAAAGCTTTATTCCATGCAGTATTTCTGTGAAAATTTGAGAAGCCAAGCATTATCCCAAAGGTCACTATTTGAAGGAAAAATTAACAACTTTATTTCTTAAAGTATAAGAGAGAATAATTAACTAACAACTATTTACAACTCCTTCCTCTAACCTATCTTTTACTTTCCCTTCTATAATACTCGTTCGATAAAACTCCCGATTAAGATTGACCAAAAATTCAAATGTCAAAACCAGCCAGCTGTCAAATCTTCTTTTCATATTTTCCTCTGTCTTCTTTTCTTCTTCTGAGGGATTATGTTTCACAGATCACTGATCAATAAAGGTACCTTTAAAAGAGCTATGTTTCCGGCAGTCTGCATCTGTTGGTCTTTTGGCAGTTCTCCCTCAACTGTTCAATTTTCCCCAGTCTTATACCCCCAAAGCATCGGATTGTGTCATTGGCTTTTAATATTATCAATATACTCAATTGGAGTTTGGAATTTATCGGGGTATAATTTAAACTGATTGGCCAAATTCAAATTTGTTTTTTTTGTCTCCACGCAACCAGCCCGCTAGCTGCTGGACCAAAAGGTGACATAGTATCTTGTTCAGAACGCTTGGTGCAGTCAGGTCGTTCTGCTAGCTTTTAACTTTCTTAAAGGTATAGGACACCCACATCTTCATAACATGAGGATGCATTTTATGTGTTTGGGGTGTGTGTGTGCATGTCAGGGACTCGCATGAGCTTGTACAGGTCGAGGTGAGGGGGCGCATGTGTATGTGTCAGGGTGGTGCATCTGCATGTGGGCATGTGTGTTGGAGGGGATGGGTGCTCGTGGGTGTGTATGTCAGGAGGCTTGTCTGTGTGTGTGCGTGTCAGGGAGAGGTGTATCTGCATGTGTGTCCGAATGGGCACGTCTGCATCTCTGTGATGGAGCGGCGTGTCCGGATGTGTGTGTGCGTCGGGGGAGGGCACGTTTGCATGTGTGTGTCAGGGGCGCATCTGCATGTGTTGAGCATGCGTGCTCACATGGGGGATGTGTCTGTGTGTGTGAGACAGGGGAACCCGTGCATTTGCATTGTGGGTGTGTGAATGCATGTGCCTGTGTGTTAGGGGTTTACGCACGTGTCTGGAGGTGGGGTGGATGTGTCTGTGACTGTGTGTGTATATCTGGAGGACGATTGTGTGTGTGTGTGTCGGTGGGACGCTTGTGTCTATGTATCCAGTGGGAACCTGTCTGTATGTGTGTTTATGTGTGTATTGGGGGGGAATATGTGTGTGTGTGAGTGAGTGAGAGAGAGAGAGGAGATGCGTCTGTGTGTGAAAGAAGATTTACTGAAAAGCTTTATTGAAATGCTGGAAGAAGTTTTATTGAAAGATCTGATGCACAGAAATACTTGCGTTATTCCAAATTGTCATATCCATACAGACAGGCGTGAGAATCATTAGGCAAACACCAAACCTTTAACCTGGCCCTTTAAATGGGAGAATTCAATATGTGAAAGCTGCTGTTTACATATAAATGTGTATTTGTTGTGAACAGATTTTGACACCACGTGCGAATGTGGATTCGCCATAAGCTTTACCAGCATGGTGTCAATTCTACAACTTTTTCTCTCGGTATAGCTCCCACATGGAGAACTTACTTTCAAAGCTTTTCATTGTGATATATTTTTTGCATTGGGATCTGCATCTCCACCATTTCAAAACTGAGTTTGCTTCAACCAATTGAACAGATTTAAAACAGAAGAGGAGAAATAATTTCTATGAAAGGATCATGAATCTGTGGAATTGACTACCCCAGAGGGTGGTGGATGCTGGGACATGGAGTAAATTTAAGGAGGTGATAGACAGATAGCTAATTAATAATGAGTGGCGGGTTATGGAGAGTGGGCAGGCAAGTTGAGACTGAGATGAGATCAGCCATGATTGTATCAAATGGTGGAGCAGGTTCTGGGGCTGAATTGCCTCCTCCTGCTTCTAGTTCTTATGTCCTTATATCTTTCCCTCGATCTGACCTTCTTTCTTAGTCCCTGTCTCTCAGTGTCTCCCTTATTGTCCACGTCACTTATCTAAAGAGATATTTGTTAACAGGATAAGTTTCTGAAGTGTACTATATAACAGATTTGTTAATTCATAAACTCTTGTGATTCAAATGTGATTATCAGCGATAAACAGTGTAGATTTTCCACTTTGGTGTCGGTGAGCTTGTTATAAGTGAGTTGTTATGGTAAGGTTTGGCAGGGTGGTCAGAAAATATTGACCAATTTGTGGCAAAAGCTTCTGACACACCAACACAGAAGTGAAGAATTTATCTCAATGTTTCCAATCCATTATTGAACAGAATGAGCCATTATAAACCCCTGGAAGCTGAGTGATCCATCGTGACTCCACAAATTCCCAGAAACTAGCTTGACCCACACTTGGTCTCCTTTCTGAACATTCAGGAGCTCGGTTTTGGCTGAGAGCTGTGAACTTTCATGTGGAAGCATGCTCGGGATTACACTGACTGTCTTATTGTTCACGATCAGGGCCACATCTGTCTCCAGCCCCCTCCCTGGCAGTGAAGAGTAACCGAAAAAGTACAGCCCACTCTTGGGACTTGTGAACTTTCCAGTGTTGTTACTGTACCCCTGTCTGAGATTCACATTGACGACATCATACACGATCGGATCCACAGGAGTGGGCACATGATTCATTGTGGAGCGCTGCACATCAAAAACCACATCCAATTCTGATAAAATAGAAAATGGACATTTAAAGTCATTACTCAAAGCATTTTTCAAACTTCAAATTGAGAGAATTTGCTAATAAAATGTCGGGATGCAATCAAGTTAAGCCCAGACACTGAACATTGAGGAGGTGGAGGTGAAAGACAGTCACCTGTACTTCAGCATTGTCATGGCTTTTATGATAAACTATCTTTCTTCACTTGGAAAGTTAAGGTGACCTGGGGTCTTTGCTGAAATTTTCTGATGCTGTGGATTGTGGTAATGTCAGTATGATTCCTCTCACCTTCCCTTCTCACACCTGAAGATGTTGTGCCTTAATAGGGGACAGATGTATGAGCAGGAGACCTTGCCTCCACCCAATTAACCCACCTATTGAAGACATTGTGTTGAATAATTAAATGGTACCTCGTCCAGGTGGCCAGAATGAATAAAAAGAGATCATCCACTCTTCCCTCCACCATGCCCATTCTTTGAAATAAGCAGACTCCTCTGCCTCCATCTCTCAGAGACATCGTGTGTACCTGCTTAGTGTTAAATTTCTTTTGCCATCAGCCACACTCTGTTGGGCAATGCTAGTTTTGTATTGTAGGACCAGTTCATTTGGAACTGACTGAGGCTATTCCAACTTATTTCACAGTTCATCCCATCTTGTCTGGATGAGATGTGAACCCAGAGCAATGTTATTTCCCATTTCCCTATCTAGTTCCCTATTCAGATGGGTTCAGGTACAGGTCGTTCCCCTGTGACACCTTAGTTACTTTTTTTTTCTTTCTCTTTTTTTTTCTTAAATCTCCTGTTTTTTCTTTTTTTTCAAATTTAACCCCCACACTACCACCTAAGTGCGGTGGTGCTTATTTTTTCCCCAGCACCCATGGTGTCTGTGTATACGTGTGAGACACAGTGAAAGACACAAAGTGCATGAATCTTTATTCAATTTCCATCACCAGGAAGATAGGAAAACACCCGGGTGGCCAGTGACAAACACTGCCCTTCACATCAAAGGGCAGTGCTGTGTGATCAAACAGTTAAGGGGAGGGTAGGGACTAAATCAAAGTAGAGTTGGAGGGAGAAATGATGCACTCCACTCCCTGCGGCGCCCACCTCTCCCTGAACAACTTCAGGGTGTTGGTGGACACCGCGTGCTCCTTCTCCAAGGACACCCGGGCTCTAACGTAACCGAGGAAGAGGGGCAGGCAGTCGGGCCTAACGACGCCCTCCACGGCCCGCTGCCTGGACCTGTTGATGGCCAGTTTGGCCATGCCCAGGAGCAGACCCACGAGGAGGTCTTCAGACCTGCCTTCCTTCCTCCGTACCGGGTGCCCAAAGATCAGGAGCGTGGGACTGAAGTGCAACCAAAAGCAGAGGAGGAGGTTTTTAAGAAAATCAAAGAGGGAGTGCAAACACCCACACCCAATATATACATGGTCCACGGACTCCACAGCGCCACAGAACAAGCAGTTGGGCTGGGAGTCCGTGAACCACCGCAATCTGCGGTTGCAGGGGACTGCTGTGTGCAGCACCCTCCACCCCAGATCCCCGAGAGAAAGGGGGAGGACCCCCTTCTAGAGAGCCCTCCACTGGGGATCCCCACCGCCCGGTGGCAAATGGGCACGCCAAGGCGTGTCCGGACGGTGGATGAGAGGGAAGAGGTGGACGGTGTGCAGCAGCAGTCTATACAGGGCCCTCCTTTTCACATCCTTAAACGAAACAAAATTAAAATTTCGGAGGCGGCTCAGGTTGTGGGGCACAGGCTCCCGCGGGAAGAACGGGACCCTGGAGCCAATGTGAAATTCCGTCCAGGCTGGGGTGAGCACGGACGGGATCCCACCGCACACCTGAGCGTCCTCCAACTGGTGCACTACGTCGAGTCCGAGCACCGCCGTTTTAAGGCGTCGGATGGCGGTGGCCACGTACCGGACATCTACCGCTGCCCTGCTTGCTATGTCCTGCGGCAGCGTCCAGCCCAGGCCCCTGGCACCCAGCACGTCCCCGACCCTGGTCACCCTCGCCGCCACGGCCCTCCCCTCCGACAGCCACTCGAACCCGTGAGTACGGAGGTGCGGATTCCTGAGCAACGGCTCCCTGACGACAGCCGCTACTCCAGCCGGAGGGTAGGCATGACGCGATTCGACCATGTTCCAGACAGTGATCAGGTCCTGGTAAAAGACAGGCAGCGTCTTGAGGGCGACCTCCAAACTGTCACGGTCGACGAACAGGAGCTGCGTGTCGTAGTTGAGGTTACGCACCTGGCGGAAAAAATACATCGCCAGGGCGCACCACCTAGGATAAAGAGCCATTCGCAGTTTCACTGTACCGTCCGTGAGTACTTAGACATGCATGGCTTAATTTTTGAGACAAGCATATGCTACTGGCAGGATCAACCAGGTACACCTTAGTTACATTCCAGCAAAACCTTGTTAAATAGAAAATTGCTTCATATAAATGATGGGGCAGATGGGAAAAATGGGATTGGGATAGACCAGCAAAGACTATCACT
The DNA here is from genome assembly GCF_037043375.1 of Chiloscyllium plagiosum. NCBI lineage: Eukaryota > Metazoa > Chordata > Chondrichthyes > Orectolobiformes > Hemiscylliidae > Chiloscyllium > Chiloscyllium plagiosum. The sequence continues at coordinate 39,387,435 of NW_028270177.1, forward strand.
CACAGTCACTTAAAAATCACCCAAAAGTCTAACGCAATGTATCACACAATCTATAACCCTCTCAAAATGAATGCTAACATTGCATTGCCTTCCTAACTGCCAACTGAACCTGCATGTTAAGCTGAAGAGAATTCTGAACTTGGACTACTGTATCCCTTTGTGCTTCAGATTTCCGAAGTCTTTTCCCATTTGGAAGATAGTCTGTGCCTGTATTCTTTCTACCAAAGTGCATAACCTCTCAATATCGCACATTGTCTTCCATCTGCCAGTTCTTTGTCCACTCTCCGTGCTTGTCCAAGTCCTTCTACAGATTCCCTGTCTCATCAACATATCCTGACCCTCCATCCATCTTTGTGTCGTCTGCACGCTTGGCAGCAACGCACTCAGTTCCTTGTCTCGATCGTTAATGTATAATGGCCCTGCAAGAACTCCACTACTCACCGGATGACATCTTGAAAAAGACCCCTTTAATCCCATTCCCTGTTTTCTACCAGTGAGCCAATCCAGTATCCACACCATTACCTTGCCCCTAACACCCATGGGCTGTTGTCTTATCTAGCAGCCTCCTGTGTGGCACCTTGTCAAAAGCTTTCTGGGAATCCACATACATCACATCACTGGTTGTCCTTTGTTTAACTAGCTCATGACCTCCTTGAAGAATTTATCAGGCATGCTTGGACAAAGCCGTGCTGACACAGTCTTATTTTACAACGTAGGTCTTAGTACTCCTTTATAACTTACCAATGACAGAGGTCAGGCTATAATTTCCTGTCTTCTGCCTCTCTCTCTTTATAAAGTGTTACATTAGCCATTTTCTAGTCGTCTGGGACGTTTCAGTGATTTTTTTTCTGAAAGACCTCCTCAGCTGTTTCCTTCAGCACCCTGAGCTGTAGTCCATCCAGTCCAGGTGATCTGTCTACCTTCAGACATTTCAACTTCCCTAGCCCCTTTCTCCTTAGTGATGGCCACTGCACTCATCTCTGCTCCTTGACTCACTTGAAGTTCTGGTCTGCTACTGCTGTCTTCCACTGTGACGACTAATGCAAAGTATCTATTTAGTTCCTCTGTAATTTTTTTATTCCCCATTACTACTTCTCCAGCTCATTTTCCAGTAGTCCAGTGTCCACTCTTGCCTCTCTCTTACCTTATATATTTCTAAAAAAAACCTTACAGTCTTCTTTTATATTACTAGCTAGCTTACTTGAATGATTCAGCTTCTCTCCCCTTATTGCTTTTTTTAGTTAGCATCTGCTGGTTTTAAAGTCTTCCCAATCCTCTGGCTCCCCACTAATCTTCACCACATGATGCACTTTTTCTTTTGTTTTCATGGTGTTCCTGCCTTCTCTTGTCAGCCATGGTCAGCTTGTCCTCCCTTTAGTCTGATTCTTCTTCCTAGGGATGAATTTCTGCTGTGCCTCCCAAATACCCCATAAACCCCTGCCCTTGCTGTTCTACTGTCTTCCCTACTTGACTCCCTTCCTGAAGAAGGGCTTATGCCCGAAACGTCGATTCTCCTGTTCCCTGGATGCTGCCTGACCTGCTGCGCTTTTCCAGCAACACATTTTCAGCTCCCTTCCAATAAACTCTGGCCTGATCCTCCCTCATGTCATTGTACTCACCTTCAGTCCATTATAATACCATTACGTCTAAATCAAGCTTTTCCCTCTCAAACTATCTCCTGATTTAATTTCTTCCCCACAGACTGACAATTGCTTGGGGGTCTGTACATAACTCCCATTGGGGTCTTTTTATCCCTTTGCAGTTCCTCAATTCTATACAAACACATTCTCTGTCTTCCACCCGCACCCTCCCATGTCGCTTCTTGCTATTGATTTAATCTCGATTTTGACTAACAAGGAAATCCTGTTCCCTCCACCCACCTGCCTGTTCTTTCCATAGGATGCGTATCCTTCGATATTTAGTTCCCAGCCCTGATCCCCTTGCAGCCATGTCTTTGTAATAGCCACAACATTGTACCCACTGACTGTGGGAAGCTAGGGAAGTGATTGCTGGGCCCCTTGTTGACATATTTGTATCATCAATAGTCTCAGGTGAAGTGCTGGAAAGACTGGAGGTTGGCTAACGTGGTACCATTTAAGAAGGGTGGTAGGCCAGGACACATAGACCTCACATCGGTGGTGGGCAGGTTGTTGGAGGGAACCTGAGGGATAGGATTTACCCGTATTTGGAAAGTCAAGGACTGATTAGGAATAGTCAGCATGGCTTTGTGTGTGGGGAATCATGTCTCATGAAATTGATTGAGCTTTTTGAAGAAGTAACAAAGAGGATTGATGAGGGCAGAACGGTGGACCTCATCTATGTGGACTTCAGTGAGGCATTCGACAAGGTTCCCTACGGAGACTGGTTAGCAAGGTTAGATCACACGGAACACAGGGAGAACTAGCAATTTGGATACAGAACTGGCTCAAAGATAAAAGATAGAGGGTGATGATGGAGGGTTGTTTTACAGACTGGAGGCTTGTGACCAGTGAAGTGCCACAAGGATCGGTGCTGGGTCCACTACTTTTCGTCATTTATATAAATGCTTTGGACGTGAACATTTGAGGTACAGTTAGTAAGTTTGCAGATGACACCAAAATTGGAGGTGTAGTGGACAGCGAAGAAGGTTACCTCAGATTACAACGGGATCTTGATCAGATGGGCCAATGGGCTGAGAAGTGGCAGCTGGAGTTTAATTCAGATAAATGCGAGGAGCTGCATTTTGGGAAAGCAAATCTTAGCAGGATTTATACACTGAATGGTAAGGTCCTAGGGAGCATTGCTGAACAAAGAGACCTTGGAGTACAGGTTCATAGCTCTTTGAAAGTAGAGTCGCAGGCTTTCCTTTATTGGTCAGAGCATTGAGTTGGGATGTCATGTTGCAGCTGTACAGGACATTGGTTAGGCCACTTTTGGAATACTGTGTGCAGTTCTGTTCTCCTTCCTATTGGAAGGAATTTGTGAATCTTGAAAATCTTCAGAAAAGATTTATGAGGATGTTGCCAGGGTTGGAGGTTTTGAGCGATAGGTAAAGGCTGAGGAGGCTGATGCTGTTTTCCTTGGAGCGTTGGAGGCTGAGGGGTGACCTCATAGATATCTATAAAATTATGAGGGGCATTGATAGGATAAATAGACAAAGTCTTTTCCCTGGGATGGGGGAGTCCAGAAGTAGAAGGCATCGGTTTAGGGTGAGTGGTGAAAGACATAAAAGGGACTGAAGGGGCAATTGTTTCACGCTGAGGGTGGTGCGTGTGTGGAATGAGCTGCCAGAGGAAGTAGTGGAGGCTGGTACAATTGCAATAGCCTCACTCTCCGCAACTAGATTCTCAGTTTCCTGACCCACAGGCCGCAATTGGTGAAGATTGGGAACAATATTTCATCCTCACTAACAGTCAACACTGGAGCCCTCCAGGGCTGCGTAATCAGCCCCCCACTGTACTCACTAATACCCATGACTGCATTGTCAAATACCAGACTATTGCCATTTACAGGTTAGCTGATGCCACCACCATCGTTAGTCAAATCTCAGATGGCAATGAAACAGATTACAGAGGGTAAGTGGAAGACCTGGAAAAATGGTGCACTGAGAACAACCTAGGCTCTCAATGCCTGCAAAACTAAGGAACACATTATTGACTTTTGGCAGGATGTTATTCATGCCCCCCTTCACATTATCAGCACAGAGGTGGAGGGAGTGGAGAGTATCAAGCTCCTGGGAGTGGTCATCCACAACAGGCTTTCTTGGACTCTTCATGTGGACACACTGTTCACAAAGGCCCAACAACTTCTCTTCTTCCTCAGGCAGCTGAAGAAATTTGGCATGATGGCGAATACCCTTGCCAACTGTTATAAGTGTGTCATCGAGAGCATTCTGTCTGGATGTATCACTGCCTGGGATGGCAACTGTACCATTCAAGATCGGAGACAGTTACAGAGAGTGATGAACTCAGCCCAGACAATCACAAAGGCCAACCCTCATCTATAGAATCCATCCACCAGGCCCACTGTCAAGGAAAGGCCGCCAGCATTCTCAAAGATCCATCCCATCCTGGCAATGTTTTTCTACAACGTCTACCATTAGGGAGAAGGTACAGAAACCAGAACACACCCATCAGCCAGTTTCAAAGCTGTTACTATCCTACTGTTAGAATACTGAATGTACTCACATACTCTTAACATTCGCCTGTACCTGTGTTTTTGTTTTTGCTGCTGGTACCCATTATTTACTTATCTGTATTACTTAACTCTGTGATCTGCCTGTATTGCTCGCAAAACAAAGCTTTTCACTGTGTCTCGGTACACATGATAATAAATTGAATGCAATATTTAAGAGGCATCTCGATGTGTATATGAATCCGAATGGTTTAGTGGGATATGGGCCGGGTGCTGGCAAATGGGATGAGATTAGCTTGGGATATCTGGTCGACACGGACGAGTTGGACTGAAGGGTCTGTTTCTGTGCTGTACCTCTCTATGACTCGATTTCAATCTGTACTACAAGCTCATTGCCCTCGTTCATGTACTGTGTGCGTTTAAGGATAAGTGTCCCCTTGGTCCTGTGTTGACTGCTCCAATCCCCACAGTTGTCTTCTCATCTGATGTGCCTGAAATCAGATCCCTGACCCTTTCTGTACTCTGTCTTATGACTTGTTGCTGAAACTTGTTGGAAACGTTGCATGAACTCACCTTTATTCCAAGCATAAATAGGTCCAGGTCTGGGTTTTGCTTCTGTGATCAATTTCAGTGGATTACTTAGTTTCATTTCTTCATTTGCAACTCCCTGGAACAAATTGAAAAACTGAAGTAAATGTTTGTTTGTTCTCTGATATGCACAGCTGAACATCAGTGTTTGCAGGATGTTAAATAAAAACAGAAAATACTGGAGAAACACAGCAGGTCAGGTCGCATTTATTGGAGAGAGACACAGAGTTAGCATTTCAAGTCTGATATGGCCCTTCAGAACTGAAAAGTGTTGGAAAGTGATGGTTTTTATGCTGTTGACAGAGGGAGAGAAGGAGCAAGAGGAACATACTGTGAGGGTGCCCAGAGCAGAAGACAATAGGGGTTTCAATAATTGTAAAAGAGAGACTGAAATGTCAAATAGTGTTCATGATCAGTTTGAACAGGAGAAAATAGGTCAGCTGTACTGGGCACAAAGCTAAAAAGACAGAGAGGGGGGTATAATGTGTGTTCACAGTTTATAATTGTTGAATTCCATGTTGGGTCCTGAAGGCAGTAACGTATCTATCGAGGTAGAAAATGAGATACTGTTCCTCCAGGTTGTGTTGAGCTTTGTTGAAACAATATAGCAGACCCAGGACAGTCACATGAGCATGGGAGCAAGATAGTTTATTGAAATGACAAGGAACTAGAAGGTCAGAATCATTCTTACAGACAAAGCAAAGGTGTTCAGCAAAGTAGTCACCCTGTCTGCTTTTGGTCTCACCAATATCACGGGGAGAGTGGGGATGAGGAATTAGTAGGAATGATGGAAGAGTGAACCAGAGAGAGATGTTGCTGGTAGCATATTGTGAGAGGTTCAGGAAATGGCTGAGGATGGTCCTTTGAATGCAGGAGACTGGTTAAGTGGAAACTGAGGACAAAGGAAGGTCCTGAGGAATGTTGCTGAACAAAGAGATCTTGGAGTGCAAAGTGGAGTTGTAGGTAGATAGGATGGTGAAGAAGGTGTTTGATATGCTTTCTTTTATTGGTCAGAGCATCAAGTATAGGAGTTGGGAGGTCATGTTGTGGCTGTACAGGACAGTGGTTCGGCCACTTCGCAATATTGTGTGCAATTCTGGTCTCTCTTGTATGGGAAACATGGTATGAAACTTGAAAGGGTTCAGAAAAGATTTACAAGGATTTGAGCCAGAGTTAATGATTTGAGCTCTAGGGAGAGGCTGATTAGACTGGGGATATTTTCCCTGGAATGTTGGAGGCTGAGGAATGACCTTTTAGAGGTTTATGTTGATACAATCATGAGGGACATGGATAGGCTAAATGGACAAAGTCTTTTCCCTGGGTTGGGGGCGGGGGTTGGGTTGTGGGGTGGGAGGGAGGTGAAGAGTCTAGACCAAGAGGGCATAGGATTAGGGTGAGAGGGGAAAGATTTAACTGGAGAGGGTGGTACATGAGTGGAATGAGGAAATGGAGGATGATATAATTACAACATTTAAAAGGCATCTGGATGGGTATATGAATAGGAAGGGTTTAGAGCAATATGGGCCAAGTGCTGGCCAATGGGACTGGATTAGGTTAGGTTGGCACCCCTGTGGAAGGTACCATTATGAGAACAGATGCTGCAGAGGAACAGGGCAAATGGAATGAAGTCCTTTCAACAGCAGGGTATGAGGAGGTGTTAACTGTGGGGGGTTGGAGAGGTTGTAGTGGGTATTGGTGGGCAAGCTCTTATCAAGAAATAGAAAAATCAAAATTGAGGAAGGGAAGGGGAATGTCAGAGATAGACCAGGCAAAGGTGAAAGAAATATGGAAGTTTGAATCGAAACTGATATTTTTTTCCAATTCCAGATGAGAGCATTAATGATCATCAGTATTTTGGAGAAAGAGTTGTGAGAGGGACCTGCGTAGGACTGGAACAAGAAATGTTTCACAGACTCAGCAAAGGGACAGGCAGAACTAGGACCCATGCAGGTGTCCATATCCACTCCCTTGACCTGGAGAGTGAGATGAGTTAAAGGATACCTTATTTAAAGTGAGAATAAACTCAGCCAGATGATGGAGCGTGGTCCATGATGGGAACTGTTTAGGCATCCATTCAAGAAAGAAGCAGAGTGCCTTTAGACCATCCTGATGGAGGATGGATGTGTCGAGGGATTGCATATCCGTGGTGAAGAGGAAGCAGCTCAGTCCAGGAAACAGGAGATTGTGGGACTAATGTAAAATATCAGAAGAACCATAAATGTAAGTGTGAAGAGACTGACCAAGGGAGAAAAAGTAGAGTCAAAATATGAAGACCTGATTTCAGAGGGGCAGGAGCAGGGTGAGAAATGGGTCAATCCTGTTTGTGAAGTCTGGGAAGAAGATAGAAGCAGGCTTTGAGGCCCTGAAAGATATTTCATCCCCTGAGGGAATCTACAAGTAGGGGGCTCTGATGAAAACTAAAAGGTTTCCCATTGAAGATCGATCAAGGACAATTTATTCTCTTGAGGATTGTAGGTGTTTTTGGTGATTGATGCATTCTCTCCCCAGTAAGCAATGGAGGCACACTTATTAAGTATATACCAGGCTGAGTTAGACAATGACAGAAATTGCTGGAGAAACTCAGCAGGTCTAGCAGCATCTGTGTAGAGAGAAATAGTTAATGTTTTGAGTCCAGTGACCCTTCCTCAGCTATTCATAAATCAACATGTCACTAGTACCTCAGTACCAATGCTGTATTGGGTGGAGGGTGAAATATATTTTCTTGATGAACACAATTTGCTATTTCTCCCACAAAGTTTCAGATGTTCATCCAGATACTTATACTCTGCTTCTGTGATAAATTATATATTTTCTGTGGGCAAGATAACTGGATTAGTAAGGGATATGTTGTTGCAAAATGATTAACTTATTGATGAGAGTTTTAAACTGGTGGTGTTGCGGTGCTTGGAGCTGGATTGGTAAGTTAGGACAGGATTGGTGAGTGATTGGCGTGTTGATAGAGGTGGGAGGAGGCCAATTTGGAACAATAGCACCCTACATTGAAATGTCATTCTCTTTGAAGTAAAGGCCAACATTCCTTATTTCCCACTGAACTTGGATATATTTGTGATTTATGGACGAGGACTCCTGAATCCCCCTCTGTTCTGTAGCTTTCTGCAGTCTTTCCCGATTTAAGTATTCAGCTCCTTTATTCTTCCTGTCAAAGGGCATCACCTCACATTTTCCACCTGCCAAATGTTTGCCCACTCACTTAACCTGTCTGTATCCCTCTCCAAATTGTTTGTGTCATCCTCACCGATTGCCTTCCCACTTAGTTTTAGCCCCATTTGCAAATTTAGCTTCAGGATATTCACTTTCTCCATCCAAGTCAGAAAGAAGCACGGGAAATAATTGTGGTGGAGAGCATGTGTGTGTGAGGGGGAGGGGGGGGGGGGAGAGAGAGAGAGAGAGAGAGAGAAATGAGAGTGTATGTGTCTATGTGTGAGTGGGCAAGATAGTGTGAGAGAGGGTGCACTTCCATTCTAACTGATTAAAGACTTAAAAGTCATCGAGGTTTGCCCAGTACATTTGCATCTGTTGTATGACTGATCTTTTGTTGATAAATTCTGTGTCTGATATATCATCCCTCAGCAGCACCTGAAGAAGGAGCAAGGCTCTGAAAGCTTGTCTTTTCAAGCAAACCCAGTGTCGTGTGAGTTTTGACTTTGTCCACCTCAGTCTCACATCAGCACCTTCACATCATGGCTTATGTTGTAAAGTAGTGTAATGTGTGATACCTTATTTTAACATCTCCTGAAAATCCAAATGTATAACATCCACTGCTTCTCCTTTATCTGTCCTGCTTGTTGCTGCCTCAAAGAATTCTAGTAAAATTGTGAGACACAATTTCTCCTTTGTGTGGCCATGCTACCTCTGCTTGAGCTGTTCTGCATTTTGAAATGGTCTGCTATTACATCCTTTACATTGCAACAATATTTCTCCAGGAGCAATATCAGTTCAACTAACTGGCTTATAATTGTCTGGTTTTGTTTACCCCCTTTCCTTTTTAAATAAAGGTGTCACATTGACAGTTTCCCAATCCTCTGGGATTTTTCAGACTTGAAGAATTCCTGGAAGATTTCTACCAGTGTGTCCACTATCTCTGTAGCTCCTGTGTTTAATATCTTGAGAAGCATTCCATTAGGCCTATGGACTTTATTGGTCTTTAGCCCTGGTAGTTTCTCCAGCACCTCTTCTCTTTTGATAATTCTAATATTTCAGAGTCACTGAATCAAACGGCACAGAAACAGACCCTTTGGTACAATTCTTCCGTGCCATCCAAGTTTAGCAAACTACATTAGTCCTATTTTCTCTCCTGCTTTTGTCTGGTGAACACTTAGTAATTTTGGGATGATACGAATGTCTTTTACTATGAAAACAGGTGCAAAGTAGTTATTCAACTCCTCTACTTTTCCTGGTTCCCAGTTATTATTCCCCCAACCTCATTCTCGAAGGGGCTTATCATCTCTTTGGTTCATAAAGGAGCTTTAGCTGGCAATCTTGATAGTGCTTGCAAGTTTGCCCACAAAGTTTTATTTCCTCCCTCTTCATTTTTTTTTGATGATTGGTGTCAGTCTGAGCTGGGCATGGGCAGGAGATGATCAGTCAGATTTCTGATTTTGCAGAAATGTAGGTGTGTGGGCATTGGGTAGACCTGTAATGGCCTGTCTCTTACTTCCTGAGCTCTGCATTCAGTCCCTTTATGATAGGATGCAAGTAATCTCACATGTTCCTAGAATTATAGAATTTGGTCAGTGCCAAAGGAGACCATTTGGACTATTCATGTTTGTGTCAGCTCTCTGAATGAATGTCTGAGATTAGATTAGATTACATTACGGTGTGGAAACAGGCCCTTCGGCCCAACAAGTCCACACCGCCCTGCCGAAGCGAAACCCACCCATCCCCCTACATTTACCCCTTACCTAACACTAGGGGCAATTTAGCATGTCCAATTCACCCGGCCCTGCACATCTTTGGACTGTGGGAGGAAACCGGAGCACCCGGAGGAAACCCACGCAGACACGGGGAGAACGTGCAAACTCCACACAGTCAGTCACCTGAGGCGGGAATTGAACCCGGGTCTCTGGCGCTGTGAGGCAGCAGTGCTAACCACTGTGCCACCGTGCCGCCTTACTGCTGCCATTTTCCTAGCTTCGCCCCCATAACTTCACACTTTTTATTGGACAGTTTTCTTGCACATGTCATGGGTACATATGATAAAAATCCAGTTAATTTAATTAATTTTGATATATGGCAAATCCTATGGGAACACTTAAGGGAGTGTAATAGGAGGACATGGGAAAAGGAGGGGGCAGCTGGAAGGGGAGACAGGAAATACAAAGGGTCAAAGTGAACAGGCAACATAGGGAGAGGGCACAAAGATTTGCAGAAGAAACGATACAGAGGGAGAAAGGAAATGGAGAGAGTTCAAGGTACAGCAAGAGGTAGCTGAAGACTTGGCCACCAATGCTGAATCAATTAAAATGAGGGTTAGGGTTTGGCCAAAGAGGCCAGTGTTAAATGGGCACAGATATCTTAGAACATTGTGGGCTGGAGGATATTACAGAAATAGGAAGGAACAAAGTCATGGAAGGATTTGAAAACAGGGATGAGAATTTTTAAAAGAATGTGTTCCTTAACTTGGAACCAGAGGAGGTGAGCAAGCCCGTGGGTGGGCAGGACTTTGTGAGATTCAGGACATGAGAGTGTGGATGAGGAGTGCATGGAAATAGGCAATTCTAGAGGGAGGAGAAAGTGAGGACTGCAGATGCTGGAGATCAGAGCTGAAAATGTGTTGCTGGAAAAGCACAGCAGGTCAGGCAGCATCCAAGGAGCAGGAGAATCGACGTTTCGGGCATAATTCCTGAAGAAGGGCTCATGCCCGAAACGTTGATTCTCCTGCTCTTTGGATGCTGCCTGACCTGCTGTGCTTTTCCAGCAACACATTTTCAATTCTAGAGGGAGCAAAGGTGTGGCTGAGAGTTTCAGCAGCAAATGAGCAGGGAATGTTGATGGTGAAATGATGGAGGTGGAAATAAATAATCTTGATAAGCGTGTGGATATCTGATCAGATATGGGCAGCATGGTGGCACAGTGGTTAGCACTGCTGCCTCATACTGCGAGACACCTGGGTTCAATTCCCACCTCAGGCAACTGTCTGTGTGGAGTTTGCACATTCTCCCCGTGTCTGTATGCGTTTCCTCCGGGTGCTCAGGTTTCCTCCCACAGTTAAAAAGAAAATGTGCAGGTTAGGTGAATTGGCCATGATAAATTGCCTGCAGTTTTAGATGTAGGGGAATGGGTCTGGTTGGGTTGCTCTTTGGAGGGTTGGTGTGGACTTGTTGGGCCGAAGGGCCTGTTTCCACACTGTAAGTAATCTAATATTCAACTTGAAAATCATATTTTTTGACAAAATATTTTCTTGAGATGTATATATCATTGGCAAGGCCAACATTTGTTGCCCATCTGTAACTGAGCTTGAAGTAAGTGGCTTGTTTCCCCATTTCAGAGGGCAGTTCAGAGTCAGAGTTGATGTGAGTCTGGAGTCACATGTTCCTCAGAACAGGAGATTGTCCGAGAAGGCATGAGTGAGCCAAATGTGTTCTTTTCATGATAATCACTGTGGTTTCCCCAGAGCTGAGGTGAGGGGTATTGATAGAGTTAGTGGGAGTTGTCTTTTCCCGAGGATGGGGGATTTCAAGATTAGGAGGCACATTTTTAAGGTGAGAGGAGAAATATTTTTAAAAGGCATGGGTGGATGCTTTTTCTTTACCACAGAGGATGGCTCATGTGTGGAATGAACTTCCTGAAGAAGTGGTGGATATGGGTACCATTAGAATGTTTAAAAGACAATTGGATAAGTACATGCATAGGAAAGGTTTGGAGGGATATGAGCCAGGAGCAGCAGGTTGGGACTAGTTTAGTTTGGGATTATGTTTGGCAAGGACTGGTTGGATCAAAGGGTCTGCTTCTGTGCTGTATGGCTCTATGACGCAATATAGAAATTGACTTTAAATTCCACCTTCTGCTATGGTGGGATTTGAACCGTGATCCTGAGGACATTAGCTTGGACCTCTGGATAACCAGTTCAATAACATATAACCATCTCCTCCCTAAACATAGCTGGAAATGTGTTGCTGAAAAAGCGCAGCAGGTCAGGCAGCATCCAGGGAATAGGAGAGTCGACGTTGCGGGCATAAGCCCTTCTTCAGGAATGGGCTCTCCTATTCCCTGGATGCTGCCTGACCTGCTGCGCTTTTCCAGCAACACATTTCCAGCTCTGATCTCCAGCATCTGCAGACCTCACTTTCTCCTCCCTAAACATACATGTGTAGCTGGTACCCAGGCTGTGAACAGGGTGGTTCAGCCTCAAACCCAGCTACCAGACAGAAGAATGGAGCTGGTAAGTCAACACTGAAGTTTGTCACAAGGATTAAAAGATAGGAGCTTTTGATTCCTGTCACTTCGTTGGAAGCAATGTTTGCTGATATGGTACTGGATATCAGACAGTCTGACAGTTTAGAAGTGATGAGGGTATCGAGAGGTGATGATGGGGTGGAGCTGGGAGTTGTCGGTGTGGACATTGATGTGTTTTCAGATGATATTTAGAAGCATCAGGTAGATATGAAAGAGCCCATAGAGCCCGTGGTGTTAGAGGTAAGGTACGAGTATGGATAGAAGATTTCTTTCTGCCTGACAACCAGAGAGTGGGGATAAAATGGTTGTTCTCAGGATGGAAGCTGGTGACTAGTGGAATTCTGCAAAGGTCAGTGTTGGGACGACAACTTTTCATGTTTTACATTAATGGTCTGGATGCAGGAACTGAGAGCATTCTGGCTAAGTTAGCAAATGATACAAAGGTAGATGGAGGGACAGGTAGTGTTGAGGAGGCTGGGTCTCTGCAGAAAGATTTAAACAGGTTAGGAGAGTGGGCAAAGAAGTGGCAGATAGAAGATAATGTGGGAAAGTGTGAGGTCATGCACTTTGGTAGGAAGGATTGAGGCATAGACTAATTTCTAAATGGGGAGAGAATTCAGAAATCTGAAGTGTAAAGGGACTTGGAAGTCCTAATCCAGAATTGTGTAAAGGTTAACTTGCAAGTTGAGTCGGTAGTTAGGAAGGCAAATGCAATATTGGTTTTTATTTCAAGAGCACAAACATAAAAGCAGAGATGTAATTCAGAGGGTTTGTACATTTCTGGTCAGACCATAATTAGAATATTGTGAGCAGTGTAGGGCCCCATATTTCTAGCTTGGGAGTGGGGCCAGGCGAGGTTCACAAGCATGATCTCAGGAATGAAAAGCTTAACATAGAGTTATAGAGATGTACAGCACGGAAATAGACCCTTTGGTCCAACCCATCCATCCCATATGAGGGATGTTGAAACTCTGGGCCTATACTCGATGGAGTTTTGAAGGATGTGGGATCTAATTGAAATTTACAGAATACTGAAAGGCTTGGCAAGAGTGGGTGTTGAGAGAATGTATCCATTAGCATTTGAGACTGGAACCCGACAGCACAGCCTTAGAGTAAAGGGAAGGCATTTCAGAACAGAGATGAGGAGAAACTTCTTCAGTCAGAGAGTGGTGAATCTATGAAATTCATTGCCAAAGAAGGCTGTGACAGCTAGGCTATTGAGTCTATTAAAGACAGAGAGAGAGATAGGTTCTTAATTGTTAAAGGGATAAAAGGTTATGGGGAGGAGGTGGGAAAATGGGGTTGAGAAACTTCTCAGAGTCTAGATTAGAGTGGTGCTGGAAAAGCACAGCAGGTCAGGCAGCATCCGAGGAGCAGGAAAATCGACTTTTCAGGCAAAAGCCCTTCATCAGGAATAGAGGCAGGGTGCCTGCAGAGTGGAGAGATAAATGAGAGGGGATGGGGATGGGGAGAAAGTAACAATAGGTGAATGGGGATGGGGCTGGAGGAGTTGACCTGGAGGTTGCAGTGAGAGAGAGACTCACTGAGATTCTTGTAGAGAGAAGAGGAAAATTTCTTCAAGGCAGTGAGTCTCTCTCTCACTGCAACCCCCAGGTCATCTCCTCCATCTCTCCACTCTGCAGCCATTCAGCCCATAGAGTCTGCTCCGACATTCAAGGAGATAGTAGTGGATCTGATAATCCTCAATTCAACATTTCTTGCCTTTTTCCCATAACCCTTAATCATAATCAGGATGGAGATACATTTTTAATGCACCACCCTCATCAGCCTTATGTGGTAAAGAATTCCACAGATCCCCTCCCCTCAGAGAAAAGACTCCTCTTCACCTCTGTCTTAAATGTGTGGCCCCTGAGATTGTCTTTCTGATCCTTGACTCTCACACAAGGGGAAGAAACCTTTCCACATCTAACCTGCCAAGTCCTCTGAAAATCTTGCATGTTTCAATAAGGCCATCTTTCATCCTTCTTTATGATTCATGCCTTGTGTAGTTTTAGCATAAACCTCCCTACTTATGCACACCATTCCCTTTGAAATAAAGGCCAATATTCCATTTGCCTTCTCTATTACCCACTGAACCTGAATGCAAGCTTTTTGTGATTCATGTTCCAAATCACAAACAGAAAGTGCAGGAAAAAAACTCAGCAGGTTTGGCACCACCTGAGGAGCAATAAAAGTGTGAATGTTTTGAGTCCAATATGATGTCTTCTGAACTTCTCCATGAGCTGATATTGTTAACAGTTCTCTCCCATCAGGTTCTGTACCTTTCTCTTTCAAGTCTAACATCATCACTCCAACTCAAAAAGATAATCCTTCATCCCATTGTCATTGTAAGCTTTCACTCTCATCTGTAATCCTTGTTACATCTTTGATTATATTTTGCCAAAACAAAATGTGGCCCATCTTACGCTCAAATTGGTATTTAAATTTCTCCAATCAGTTCCTGTCACAGTCTCAAAAGGACTTTTAATCAAAAACTCAAAATGGCATATTTTGCTAATGTGATAGAGGTAAACCATCCCTCCATACCCTCTTTGCAACCTTCAGCAATGCCTGACTATACCATCCTGCAATCAATTATAATTGCTTCTCTTCCACTTTTATACCATTACTTCTCGTGTCCCTTGAGGATATATCCTTGTCCTGCTCCTAGTTCCATCAGACCATGTGACCATAAGACGCAGGAGCAGAAATTAGGCCATTCGGGTCTGCTCCACCATTCAATCATAGCTGAGATGTTTCTCAAGGTAAAAACAAGGACTGCAGATGCTGTAAACCAAAGCACAGCAGGTCAGGCAGCATCAGAGGAGCAGGAAAATCGACGTTATGGGTTATGGTCTTCAACATCCACAGTATTTAACTTTTTTACAGCTAATGGGGAATTGTGTTGATGGAGTGAGAGGTCTCATTAATAAATTCTGTTCAGCGTCAGCATAAAGGGAGTTAGGGGAGCAAATAGAGAAAGAAACGAGTTCATGGTTATGGCAGGTTGGAACCTGAGAGGGAATATGGCCAAAGGGAAAGGAATAAAGAAATGAAGACAGCAAACTGGACATTCGATGTCTGACTGTCTAACGGACCATGAATTCCTTGAGCGTGTTGAACATGAAAGTGATAGAGACAAGACAGAGAGATTTAAGAAGAATTGCAGCAGAGAAAAAGAGCTGGATGTTCTCTTTGGATGCCAGTCCATTCCTAGAATAATATGTAGCTGTGGCATATGTGAGCAGAAATGAAAACACTTTATATGATCGAACAAGGTCTGGCATTAAATCACTAAGCAAGGGAGAATTGGACAGACACATTCAATTCGTCTGTTATCCTTACCTGAAAATCTTCCTGTATATTTTCCAAGGCATAAATCTGATAGATACAGTGAAACAGGATTAAACACAGGTTTCCCTGAAACAAAGAAATGTTCTTTTAAGTAAGATAAAAGAAACCTGGTATGCAAACCATCACCATTGCTACTTGAACCTACCAATCCAAAGGAATTCATTCTTATTGACTTTGAGACCAAAATACCTTGCCTTCAACTTTTTCTGAATCTAATGATGTTCAGCCTCTGCCAGATCTCCAAATTTTACAGACCTTAGCTCTTTGTCTGCTTTCTTTTCTGCAGTTTCCTGTTCCTTCCTTCAGATTTTATAAAGTATACTGCCAAAGCCACAGCCCACCATTTAATGTCATTCAAATCTTGATAAACATGCAGATGTTGAAACCAAAACACCCACATACATGGCCTGCAAATTCCAGTAACTTAAGATGTTGTCTCCAGTAGCAACGAAGTGCTGTTCAGTTCGAGGATTCTTCTGTCAAGTGTAACATTCAGTTTCTCTTGACAGTGTTTTTGTCCTTGTAGTATTTTTCAATACATGAAGATGATCTTTGCTGCCATGAATCCTCTCCAACTGTTCCTCCAATCAAATACCATACACCATATACTGTTTATCCTCCTGCATCTCTATTGTGCTGACAATTTAGATTCATTGCTCCAACTCCCAGTCAAACTCAGTTTTCCAGAGTGTGGTCAGGAGAAGAGTACAGCACTCAATCAGGAAAAGTCAGGAAATTGGAAGAATGGGAATTTGGTAGATGGGATGGAGGAAATAGCGCAATGTATGTCAAAGAAGAACTAGCTCCCAAGTGCAGCAGGTGTTAGGGAAGGTGAATGGAATGTTGGTTTTATCTCAAACGGAATGGAGTATAAAAATCATGACGTCTTACTCAAACTGTGCAACGCAGTAGCTAAACCTCTCCTAGAATAGAAATACTTCAGAATAAACCTGTTGGACTGTAACCCGGTGTTAGGTGATATTTAATTTTGCCCACCATAGTCCAACACCACCTTGCCATAGAATACTGTGGACAGTTTTGTTCCCTTATCTAAGGAAAGATATGCTGGCATTAGAGACGGCACGGTGAGTGTTCAACAGGTTTATTGTGGGCATGGAGGAATGTTCTTATGAGGAGAGGTTGAGTAGGTTGGGCCTGTACTGATAAAAGGTTCTTGGGGGGGGTTTGACAGGGTAGATGCTGAAAGGTTGTCTCCCCTTGTGGGACAATATAAGACCAGAGGGCAGAATTTCAGAGTAAGGCTTTGCCCGCTTCAGACAGTGATGAGGAATAACCTCTGTCAGTACTTGGAACTCTTTACATCGGGGTTTGGATGCTGTGTCGTTAAGGCTGAGATCTTTCAGCAGCCAGGGAAGCGAGGATTAATGGGGAAAAGGCAGGAATATGGAGTCGTGAATTCTGTTCTGAAGATGGGTCACTGGACCTGAAATGTTGACTCTCCTTTCTCTCCACAGATGCTGCCAGACTACTGAGTTTCTCCAGCTGTGTCTGTTTTCCTTTCCGATTTCCAGCATCTGCAGTTTGTGGTTCTGAATTCCTAAGGAAAAACAATCCGATCAGCCACGATCTCACTGAGTGGTGGAGTAGGCTTAATGGGCCAAATGAGCAACTTCAGCTTCTCCATTTTCTGGTCTTTTGGTCCACTGGTTGGAATTGTATCGAGCACACACAGGGAGGGAGTTGTTGTTCTGGGAGGTTTGACAGCATCACCCAAGGACACCTCTGCAGGAATTCCTCAGGGTGCTGGTCCCACTGCTGATTCTTCAGTGATCTTCATGCAGCCATATGGTCAGAAGTTGGATGGTCACAAATGATTGCACAGTGTTCTCTTCCATTTGTGACTGCTAAAATACTGACACAGTCCGTGTTCATATGCAGTAATTCCTGGACAATCTTCTGGCTTGGGCTGATAAGTGGCAAATGACATTTTTTGCAACACTAGTAACAGGTAGCTTATCATCTCCATTTGAATTTCGATGGCATTATCATTTCAGAATAACCCACTCTTACCAAACTTGACATTATCATTGACCAGAACCTGAACTGGGCCAGTCATATAAGTATTGTGACTACACCGCACAGTGGCACAGCAGTTAGCACTGCTGCCTCAAAGCCCCAGTGACACCGGTTCAATTCCTGCCTCAGGCAACTGGCACATTCTCCCCTTGATTGTGTGGGTTTCCTCCGGGTGCTCCAGTTTCCTCCCACGGAACAAAGATGTGCAGGTTAGGTGAATTGGCCATGCTAAATTGCCCATAATGTTAAGTCAAGGGGTAAATGTAGGGGAATGGGTATGGGTGGGTTGTCCTTCGAAGGGTCAGTGTGGACATGTTGGGCTGAAGGGCCTGTTTCCACACTGTAAGTAATCTAATCTAATACGTCAGAGGGTGGGAACACTTAGTGATTACCTGATTTGGCTTCACACAGCCTAACGCCATCTTCTGGCACAGATCAGGCCTATGATGGAATGTCCCACCTTGCCTGGATGAGTATGGCTCTAACAAGGATCAAGAAACTCGTGACATTAATATGGCTCCAAGAGGTTATTTTGTCCTCATTTTCTTTTTAAAAGTAGAGGTTTTAAGACAGATGTGACGAGCTCTGTATTGTGAAAGTGAATAAAGTTAACAGCTTGTGAGGCCATGGGTTTTTTTTAAAGTGGAACAATAGAAGCAGCCTGAAGGGGTGTGGTCAGGCTCTCATAGAACCAGCATTTTTAGTTTCTTTATTTTTCAGTAGAAGTTGTTGCTGGGTCAGTTGCTGCAGTATATCTCTCCCTGTTATACTCTATTTCAGGGGTACAGGGTTGAAGCGTTGATTGGTGATGATGAGTAAGTTTGCGGATGACACAAAGACTGGGCGTGTGGTCAACACTGAGGAGGAAGATGTTAACACACAGGTGGAATATAAACTGATTGGTCAGATGGGCAGATGAATAGCAGCTGCAATTTGATCCTGAGAAATGTGAGGTGATGGCCTTTGGTAAAAATAACAAGACATGGGAGTACTCAGTGAGGAAACTCAGGAACAGAGGGATCTTGGAGTATTTGTCCTCAGATCCCTGAAGGGGTTCAGGCAGGTTAATAGGGTAATTAAAACATACAGGATGTTTTCCTTTATCATTCATGGCATGGATTATAACAGCAGGGAGATTACATTGGAACCATAAAAGACTTAGGTTAGGCCACAGCTGGGTTATGTGTGCATTTCTGAACACCACACTATAGAAAGGATGTGATTGCACTGAAGGGAGTGTAAAGGAAATTCACCAGAATGTTGTTTGGGTTACAGCATTTCAACTGTGAAGAGAGACTGGGGTCGCTTGGGTTGTTTACTTTGGAGCAGAGGTGGTTGAGGGGGATCTGATAGAGGTCTGAGTTGGACATTTCCAAAGATTCCTAAGTTTTGGAGTGATGTAAACTTTTCTCCTATCAGTCCTAAATGATTTCCCTCTTACCCCAAGTCTCTCGTTGTGATTTAGATTCTTCAGTCCGGGGAAACCAATTTTCAATGCCTATCCTGTCAATCCATTTCAGAATCTTGAATGTTTCAAAAAGATCCCCTCTCATTCTTCTAAACTTAGAGTCATAGAGATGTACAGGTTGGAAACAGACCCTTCGCAGGGTGTTTAGAACCAGTTTACTTAACCTCTAATCACAGGTAGATCCACTCAGCCCAGAAACCAATGGGAGATCAACTGCATACAGTCCTGTGAACATGGTCTCACCAAAGCCTTACCATCCTTTCTCTTGTACTCTGTTCTCCTTGCAATGAAGGTGAGGAGGGTGAATTCCTCCTTATCCACATGCTAGTTTTGTGTTCCTTGTACAAGTACACTAAAGTTTTTCTGAAGATCAGGATGGAAATGTTTCTGGCCCTTTAAACATAGGTTGCTTTTCAATTCTCACTGTCAAAGTGAGTAACTGTTCCATCTGAGTTACTTACGGCAACTTGTTTGGATATATTATAACACTCCTCTGGGCAAGTGTGAGCCGAACCCAGGCATCTGGCTCAGAGGAAGGGACACTACCACTGTGTGACAACACCCCTGTTCCACATTATACTCCCTCTGTCACCTTATTACTCTGGCAATTAGTGTGTCTATGATCTTTTTACAGCCTCTTTGTGACTTCCTCACAGTTTACATCTCCATTTAAAGTTTTGTTTTAACGAGGTCAGCCAGCTGGGTCTCATAGAACATGAGTTCTCTGACTGGGACGTTAACCAGAACTACTGACCCTCTGGTGGCTGATACTATATGAGGCAGTACTACAGCCATGGACGGTTCATGTGGAAATGAAGGGTGACTTGATTTCAGGATACTGACCTTTGGAGTTAACATAGAGCATAGAACGTTACAGTGCAGTACAGGCCCTTTGGCTCTGATCTGTGCCTACCTGTGAAAATAATATGATGACCATCGAACCTACACTGTTCCATTATTTCACTGTGTATGTCCAATGTGCATTTAAATGCCCTTAACTTCAGTGAGTCTACTACTGTTGCAGGCAGGCCCTTCCACGCTCCTACTACTGACTGAGTGAAGAAACTACCCCGAATATCTGTCCTCAGTCTATCAGAAAGATGTTGTGAAACTTGAAAGGGTTCAGAAAAGATTCACAAGGATGTTTCCAGGGTTGGAGGATTTGATCTATAGGGAGAGGCTGAACGTTGGAGGTGAGGAGTGATTTTATAGAGGTTTACAAAATTATGAGGGGCATGGATAGGGTAAATAGGCAAAGTCTTTTCCCTGGGGTCAGGGAGTTTAGAACTAGAGGGCATAGGTTTAAGGTGAGAGGGGAAAGATATAAAAGAGATCCACGGAGAGTGGTACGTGTATGGAATGAGCTGCCAGAGGAAGTGGTGGAGGCTGGTCCAATTGCAACATTTAAAAGGCATTTGGATGGTATCTGAATAGGAAGGGTTTGGAGGGATACAGGCCAGGTGCTGGCAGGTGGGACTAGATTGGGTTGGGATATCTGGTTAGCATGCACAGGTTGGACTGAATGGTCTGTTTCCGTGCTGTACATCTCTATGACTCTATGAATCTAAGTCTATCAGTCCTCAATTTAAAGCTATGTCCCCTTGTGTTAGCATTCACTATCAGACGAAAAATGCTCTCACTGTCTACCCTACCTAACCCTCTGATTATGTTATACTTCTCAATTAAGTTACCTCTCAACCTTCTTCTCTCCAATGAAAACAGTCTCAGTTCCCTCAACGTTTCCTTGTAAGACATTCCGTCCATACCAGGCAACATCATAGTAAATCTTCTCTGAACCCTTATCAAAGCTTCCACATCCTTCCTAGTGACCAGAACTGCATGCAATACTGCAGGTGCGGCCTGACCAGTGTCTTGTACAACTGGATCATGACCTTGTGGTTCCAAAACTCAGTCTCCCTCCCAATAAACACCAACACATCATATGCCTTCTTAACAACCCTGTCAACCTGGGTGGTAACGTTCACGGATTTATGGACGAGGAGACCAAGATCTCTCTGTTGACCTACCAAGAATTTTACCATTAGCCCAGTACTCTGCATTCTTGTTACTTCTTCTGAAGTGAACTACCTCACACTTTTCCACATTAAACTCCATTTGCCACATCTCAGCCCAGCTCTGCATCTTATCTATGTTCCTGTGTAACCCACAACATTTTACGGCACTATCCACAACTC
The DNA here is from genome assembly GCF_037043375.1 of Chiloscyllium plagiosum. Taxonomy (NCBI): domain Eukaryota; kingdom Metazoa; phylum Chordata; class Chondrichthyes; order Orectolobiformes; family Hemiscylliidae; genus Chiloscyllium; species Chiloscyllium plagiosum. The sequence continues at coordinate 39,408,606 of NW_028270177.1, forward strand.
GGTCTACCTTTGTGTCATCAGCAAAGTTACTAACCCATTCTTCTACACCCACATCCAGATCATTTATAAAAAGGACAAACAGCAGTCATCCCAAAACAGATCCTTGTGGCACACCACTGGGAACTGAGCTCCAGGGTGAACATTTCCCATTAACCACCACTGTCCATCTTCTTTCAGCGAGCCAATTTCTGATCCAAACTGCTAAATCACCTTCAATCCCGAAACTCTGTACTTTATGCAATAACCTACTATGTGGAATTGTTTCATTCATCCCTGATCTCTGCTTCATCACTGTTAGCATACCTTGATCCATATTGACATCTTCCCCTTTAACTCCACAAACCCCAAGACAAGAGAGAGAAATAAGAAGTGTGTGGGTAAAACGTGAATGCATAAATCCAGGTTAGGGATTTCTGTTTGGCCAAATGTAATATTCTTAAAAGCACATGGAGTTGAAGGCACACACAGAATGAATTGTAGCCACGAATACAACTTACAAGGTTGGATTGGTGAAGATATTATTGAGACCTGGCTGCAAGATGGTCAGAAATGTGAACCACGTTTACCAAGTGAAAATAGAATTGATGATGGAAATGGTGGAGCAGTGGAGGAGCATTAGTCATCAAGAATAAAATCAATGATAAGCAAGAATTCCACGAGAGGCAAGCAGGTAGTTATGGTTTTATGGTTAAAATTAACAAACATGAAAGGATTGAGTTATTTTTAATCGACCTGTTTAGAAATGCGATGACTCAGCCCTGGAGCAGTCGGGACTTGAAACCAGACCTCCTGGCTCTGAGACAAAACAATTCAGTTTTAAAAATGTAACCTATTTTCAATCCAACCTGTATAATAGGGAGTTCCATGATTTTGACAGTGACAGTGACAGTGAAGGAATTGTGGGATAATTCCAAGTCAGGATGGTGTGTGGCTTGGATGGGAACTCCAATGATGTTGCTGTATGTTCTGACCTTGTCTATCTCGGTGGTACATGTTCACTTGGTGAACTCTTGCCCTGTACTTCACCATCTGCCTTCTCTCCTGATCTTCTTTCAAAATGTTTTTATTATTACAAAGTATTGGCTAGCCTCTTATTTTTAATTTTCCCATCAACATAATCAGAAACAAGATCAGAAAGTGCTGGAAAAACTGGGCAAGTCTGGCAGCACCTGTGGAGAGAAAGCAGCGTTAACGTTTTGGATCCAGTGACCTTTCTTTAGAACTGACTGTAGTTAGGAAAAGGTTGGTATATATGTGAAAGATGGGGTTTGGAGAGGGGTGAGGAGTAATTAGCAGGTGAAGTTGGAGCTCAGAGAGAGAGGAAAACAAGTGGGCAGACAAAGGAATGGGTAAAGGTCAGCCTGGGAGAATGAATAGCTGCTAATGGGGACTGTTAATGGCTGACAATGGGTTGTTTGTAGTAGCAGCCCATGTGATGAGAAGGTCTCATGTCTGAGGGTTGGAATAATGACATGAGAGAAGGTTCTCAGGTCCCGTTGGAGATGGCAGGAAGGGCAGTCAATAATGCTTTGGATGTGGATGTTGGTGGGATGGTAGATGAGGCTGAATGGGACCTTGTTGATGTTCTGGGAGGGAAGAAAGGGGTTGAGGGCCAAAAACGGGTAATAATACCGTACTATGCAAATTGGAACTGCAAAAGAATCTCCAATAAATGTACAGCTTATTTCTTATGTACAGAATGAACTACAATTGAACAGCTCACAGTGCACATCAGATAGCAAATTGCAATCAAGACAGATTCCACAAATTTGGTAGCAATCCCTACAGACCTTTGGACATAATGATGATCAAATTTCATTCAACTTCACAAGGTTCATGGTTCTTCAGTTTGGCCAATTAGGCCTTGAAACCACACCCCATCCCCCACCCGCCCCAAAACTCGATCACAGGCTTCTTCCTAGCCTCTCACAGGTTTTCACAACACAAAGCCAATGAGCTTCCCATTTCCTTTGCTCTCTGGAACTTGTTTTGAGTCTCCACTTCAGCACTTAGTTACCTATTAATTCCAAGAACTCCATATTCATTCTTAGAATTCCTTTCGGCGTTCCAACAGCACAGAGCCATCAACTCCTCTGAACTCCACTCCACTCCACTCCTCACATGGAACCTGTGTAGTTTAGCTGCCTACCCAGCAGATAACTGAAGCTCTCCTCGGATGGGTCTGCTCCTATCTCTGTTATACAGAGTTTGTTGGGAGGGTATTGATTTGTGAAGTACAGCTTGTTGCAGTCAGCATATTGTCCTTACACTGTCTACAACCAATAATAATTGCACCTCTTAATTTTCTCCAGGAGAAAGACTTGCATTTAGATCATGGCTTACATTGAATTGTAGTCCCTGATATATAGGTAAGTATATTAGACAGTTTTTATACAAGAAAACCTCTGAAACACCAGATGAGATGAATGGCCAATTGACAGCAGTGACGAGACATCAAAACTACTTTAGCTGCGAAGAGTTGAGACATTCTAAAGTTGTTTCATGAGGTGTAACTTCCATAATTGTCTTTATTTCCTGCAGAAAGTGAGGACTGCAGATGCTGGAGATTAGAATCGAGAGTGTGGCGCTGGAAAAGTACAGCAGGTCAGGCAGTGTTCGAGGAGCAGGAGAATCGACGTTTCGGGCAAAAGCCCTTCCTCAGGAATGAGGAATCAGGAGCAGAAACTGTAGCCTCTGGCATCCATTTTCAGCAAAGCCCTGAATAGTGTTTCATTCAGGGAGGGCGAACTTCAAACCAATTGCATTCATGGATTAGTGGTGCTGGAGGAGCACAGCAGTTCAGGCAGCATCCGAGGAGCAGTAAAATCGATGTTTCGGGCAAAAGCCCTTCATCAGGAATAAAGGCAGAGAACCTGAAGGATGGAGAGATAAGCTAGAGGAGGGTAGGGGTGGGGAGAAAGTGGCATAGAGTACAATAGGTCAGTGGGGGAGGAGATGAAGGTGATAGGTCAGGGAGGAGGGTGGAGTGGATCGGTGGAAAAGAAGATAGGTAGGTAGGACAAGTGGGGACAGTGCTGAGCTGGAAGTTTGGAACTAGGGTGAGGTGGGGGAAGGGGAAATGAGGAAACTGTTGAAGTCCACATTGATGACCTGGAGTTGAAGTGTTCCGAGGCGGAAGATAAGGCGTTCTTCCTCCAGGCGTCTGGTGGTGAGGGAGCGGCGGTGAAGGAGGCCCAGGACCTCCATGTCTCGGCAGAGTGGGAGGGGGAGTTGAAATGTTGGGCCACAGGGCTGTGTGGTTGATTGGTGCGGGTGTCCCGGAGATGTTCCCTAAAGCGCTCTGCTAGGAAGCATCCAGGCTCCCCAATGTAGAGGAGACCGCATTGGGAACAGCTAACAAAGACAAAAATAAATCAACTTTTTACTATTGGTCATTTCAGACTGAGTATTTCACATTGTATGGGATTTATCAAAATTTTGTGCTCAACAAGGCAGTGGATAACAGAGGATTCAATCTCACAAGTCAACATCGTATTCTCCCGAGTTGTGTAGATTCAGACTAAAGCTGCTTGTCAAGCATTCCCAGTCAGATGAGATATAACTTGGTTAAATAGAGAATAAATGTCTTGTATAATGTAGCGAACACACCATCTCATCAGTCAGATATGGCGCAAAGCTGTTTGTCACACCTTGCAAATACAAAAGGAGTTATATGTAAAGTCACTGGCGATCTGCACGAACCCAGGGCAGTAACAACAACTTGCATTTGTAGTGAGACCAGGGAAGTATAAGATCTGCTGTTTGCTTTAATTTATTTGTAAGATATGTCAATTGCAGTTACAATCTAAATTGGGAAAATTGATTATGAAGAAATCTCCAGCTCAGTCTGGCTACAGAATAGCACAGCAATGAGAGTATTCTCCCGAACTTCACAAACTTTACATTTTCCCCAAAAAGCACAAAATCATGATCCTTCAAAATCGTGTCTCTTTGCCTATTATGAAAATGTACACTTAGTGTCTTCCAAATCCTTGTTTTACACACGATTCCCATGTTGGCTCCGTACCATATTAGGTAAGACCCTGTTTTCTGTCCATCTGGTTGGTTAGTCAAACCTATTTGCCTTTCCATGATGGTACCTTGAGTCAAGTTTGGGTCATTGCTGTCAGTTGAGGCACCATTACTGACCCTTGTGACACTCCACGAGTTATAACCTGCCAATGTGAAAATGCCTCCTTCACCCCTACTCTCTGCTTCGTCAGTTACCGTTCCTTGATCCATGCTGACGTATTACCCTTTAACTCTGCAAACCCTAACGCCGTTAAAACAGGAAAGAGAAATAGGAAGCACGTGAGTAAAACTTGAGAACATAAATTCAGGTTGGGGTGTTTGACCAAAATAAATATTCTTCTGAGAAGGACATGGAGGTCAAGGCACACCTGGAATGAATTGCAGCCGCAAATTTAACTGAGAAGGTCCGATTGGGGAAGATATTATTGTGATATAGCTGCAAGTCGATCAGAAACATGAACCACATATACTAAATTAAAACAGAATTGATGATGGAAATGGTGGAGTGGTGAAGGAGCATTAGTCATTAAAAATAAAATCAGTGATAAGCAAGAATTCCACTCGAGGCAAACAGGTAGAGAAGGTTTTACAGATAGAATAAAGAAACACAAAAGGATTTAGTTACTTTTAATCAACACGTTCAGAGCTGTTATTGCACACCTCTGGAGCAGATGGGAGTTGAAACATGACCTCCCGGCTCAGAGACAGTGACACTGCCACTGCGCCCCAAGAGTCCCTTACAGCAGCGTGCCGTTTTTTTTTGTTTAATCTATTTTTTGATTTCGCCTTCCGTTTAGATTGGGATAACCAGATTAGCATGTCAGGAAGGTAAGAATTTATTGAGTGTCTCCTGGATAATTTGCTTCAGCAATCTGTACTGGGCCAACCAAATTACCGGGAGAGTGCATAAAGCAAGATAGAATTCCCTGGAATTTAGAAAGTTCAGGATGTTTTGTTTGAAGTTTTCACATTACTACGGGAGCAGATAGAGTAGATAGAGAAAACTGTTCTGTTGGTTGGTGAATTTAGATTCTAAAAACAGAGACTTAAATAGACAATGAACAATGAAATTTGGAAGTACAGACAAATTATTGTAGAAATGGAAAGATCATATCATTTCTTTTCTGTCTTTTTGTTTGTGGCTGAAATGGAAAAGAAATACATTTTACAACCAAAGATTGCAGACAGAGTTGGTGCACTTCTTAGAGTTATTGGATCTCATTGTGAGTGGTGTTTAAACTGCTTCTCTATTCAAGCAGTGGGGAGAAAAGGTCTCTCGAAAGGGAATTTATTCAGAGTGAGATTTGGGTGATAACAAGAAGCCATTTGGATTGGGCTATTGTGGCCAGTCATGGATGCCAAGGTTCATCAGCTGATGTCCACTCTCTGATTAGGTCCTGGTTAGGTGAATAACTTCAGGATGTTGGAATGCTGCAGTCTGAAAAAAAAGTGAGCTATTTTCTACTGGAGTTGTGTCACAAAATATCTGAATAAATTGATCAAAATAACTATTCAAACAGGGGGGAGGGGTGGGGTGGAGAGATGATAGTCATAGAATCATAGAAGTGTAAAAAAACATAAAATGGCCCTTCAGTCCATTGAATCAGTGTAAGTAATGAGACTGATGTTGTGCTAATTTCACTGGATTACCAATGGAGGAATTTTGAAAATTAGGTGGGGGTGAGGTGGGAGGGAGGATCTGATGGTGCAGTGGTAGTTCCGAGACAGAAATTCTGAGTTCATACACCTGCATCTGGTATGTCCTAACACAGCAGAACAGATTGATTAAAAAATGTCTCTGAAGTAAATGGGGAGTAGCCTGAATGGTTGCAGGGTCTGTTGCTGTACAGCATATGTTAGGATCAGGGAGAACTTGAGCAGAGAGAGAACTGGGAGCAGACAGAAGACAGCTCACCTGAACAACAGAAGACAGTCCTGGGAAGTTCTTGGAAAATGTTTCAGTAAAGGTCTTGATAGAATTTTTTGGATATTGTCATCGAATTTATGTATATAACACCAATCCTGTATTGGTGGTCCCTGCTGGTTTATTGTTCTTACCCTTCCTGCTCTTCATGTTGGCGGGTTTTGCTGCTCTTATCTCTGTAGGTGCTGTTAAACACCAAAACAAGAGGTGGCTATCTCACTCCTCAAACTGGTTCTACAATGGAATGAGATTCTGGCAAATCCGTGATCTAAATCATATACCCGTCTTTATCCCATATCCCTGCATGTATCCGGGTAACTGAAAACAACTATTGCAGACTTAAGATGGACAACTGATCTGACATCTGTTTTCATTTGTGGAAGAATTCCAAACTTCTATCACACTCAAGGTATGTCAATGTGTTTCTAATTTCACTCCTTAAAGATCTGGCTTTTTGTTTTACCCAAATACCCTCCAGTTCTTGACTCCCCATCCATCACAGATAGTCAATCGCAATCTACCATGTCTATAGCCCTTGGTTTCTTGAAAACTTCAATGTAATCCTTGGAGATGGGACATTGTTCTGATTATCTGTTTGTTAGGGGATGAATACCAAAAGTAACTCACCTCCTAATCTAAATACCCATGCTCTTTTTGACTTTTGCCAAAGATCATTTTTGTCATTTTCAAGTCAGGATGGTGAGTGACTTGGAGGGGAACTTGAAGGTGGTGGTGTTCCCATTTATCTGCTGCCCTCGTCCCATGTAGTCATGGGTTTGGAAGGAGCTGTCTGAGGAACTTTGGTTAATTTCTGCAGTGCATCCTGTAGACAGTAATACACTGCTGTTACTGAGGGATGGTGATGGAGGGAGTGGATGCTTGTGGATGTGGCGCAAATCAAACTAGTTGCTTTGTCCTGGAAGGTGTCAAGCTTCTTAAGTTTTATTTCAGAGTATTCCATTATACTCCTGACTTGTGCCTCACAGATGGTGGATAGGCTTTGGGGAGTTAGGAAGTGGGTTACTTGTTTCAGGGTTTTGAGCCTCTGACCTGCTCTTGTAACCACTGCATTTATATGGCTATTCCAGTTCAGTTTTTATCAATGGTAATCTCCAGGATGTTAGATTCTCTCTTATTGGAGAAAGTCAATGCCTGCCATTTGTGTGGCATGACTATTATTTGGAGAAAGTGAGGACTGCAGATGCTGGAGCTCACAGTCGAGAATGTATTGCTGGAAAAGCTCAGCAGATCAGGCAGCATCTGAGGAGCAGGAGAATCGACATTTCAGGCATATCATGAATATTACTTGCCATTTTTCAGTTCAAGCTCGATATTATCCACGTCTTGCTACATTTGAGAATGGACTGTGTCTGTTTCTGAGGAGTCATGAATGATGCTGAACATTGTGCAGTCATCAGTGAATGTTCCCACTTCTGACCTTATGATAGATGAAAGGTTATTGGTGGTTGGGCCGAGGAGACTATATTCCATTCTGAAAGATATAATCGGATAAAAAGATTTAATTCAATATCTTTTAATGCTTTTTGATAAAATACCGAGGGAAATCATGTTTTCCTAAAACATTGGCTCAGGCACTGTTTGGAAAATGTTTCTAGAACATATGAATTGTCCTTTTCCTTCTGTGCTTTGTAGAGTTGAGGTGAATTAAGGGAGAGGGAGACATTTTGCAATGTGAGTTGTGTTCAGGTTTTCTGCAGCGATGTAAATGGTACTAGGATATGAACAGATTGACATTTCCACATTGGTTTCCCAGTTTCACAAGGAGGAATAGCCATTTAGTACCACACAGTGGAAACTGAAGCTTATTTCAGGGATTATAGAGATCAATCTGTGTTATTGACTTTGTCCAATCTACACTGCTTTTGAAGACTGAATCAATGTGGAACTACTGTACAAGAAGCCAAGTGGAGATTGACATTCATTCCAATTATATTTGTGTTTGGTGCCACGGAAAGTGACCTCAGGAATATTTTGCAGAGATCAGCAAAACAATTGTGACCAGCTTTCAACTCCATCCCAATCAATTGCTCACGTCTCATTGTATACCACAGTAATCAAGTTACTAAAATCCCTCTGGCAATTGGAGAGGCCAAAGATATTGGTTGATTATATCTTATCTTTGGATCCCACCTCTGGACTCATTCAGAAGGTGTATTTATACATTGCTCACATCAACTGTATTCATCCACTTGACCACTGCAAACACCACGGTCTCCTCCCTCTGTATCCATCCATTACATTATATCCTGTATCCAGCAGCAGTAATGTCATCAAGCAGGTATGAGCCAATCATGCTGGAGGATTTTCACAGGCAGCAAACCAGAGTGTTGAAAAGCACCTCGAGGGAATTGGTTTCTTACAATTGTCAGTTTTTTAAAAATGGCATCATTAAGATCAAAGTTAAAGTAAGGACAGACTAACCTTTTAATGTTTTTAAAACTAGGTGAAATCTTTAATCAATATGGACAAATATGACATTTCACAATTGTTTAATCACTTTGAGCTTTCAAAGCCCTGGAACTCTTCATTTCTTCAAATCTAATACATATCATCATCTATCATGCCGACAAGAGATACTGCAACAACTCCCTCAGGTTCCTTCAAAGACACCATCCATATGCACGACCTCCAACACTGAGGTGGACAAGGACAGGAGTGGGAGCATCACTGACTGTAATTTCCTCTCCAGGACATTGTCCATTCTGACATGAAATGATATCATTGTTCTTGAAAAGACCAAAGAACAATACAGCAGAGGAACAGGCCCTTCAGCCCTTCAAGCCTGTGCCAGCACCATTTCCCTTCCACACCAAACTGTCTTCACTCTCAGGATCTGTATCCTGTTATTCCCTTTCTATTCATTTATTCTTGAATTTGTTATTTGATCTGCTTCCACCACCTCCTCTGGCAGTGTGTTCCAAACACTCACCACCCTTTGTGTAAAAAATGTGCTTCGCATATCTTTTGTAAACATGCCACCTCCCTCCCCGTCTCCCCACCCCCACCCCACCCCACCACACACTTTAAACCTGTGTCCCCTAGTAATTGACCCCTCCACCCTGGGAAAAAGCCTCATACATCCCACTATATCTATGCCTTTCACAATCTTATAAACTTCTATCAGGTCGCCCCTCAAACTCCTGTGTTCAAAAGAAAACAAACCCAGTCTATCCAACTCTTCTTCATAGCTAAAATCCTCCACAAATCTTTTGTGTGCCCTCTCCAAAGCATCCACATCTTTCTGGTCATGTGGTAACCAGAACTGTATGCAATATTCCAAGAATGGCCTAACTAAAGTTCTGTTAAGCTGCAGCAGAACTTGCCTATCCTGACACTCAATGCCCCTTCCAATGAAGGCAAGTATACCATGAGCCTTTTTCACTCTCTATCGACCTGCACTGCCACCTTCACTGATCTGTGGACCTGCACACCCAGATCCCACTGCATTTCAATACTCCGAAAGGTTCCACCATTCACTGTATAATTTCCACCGATACTTGATCTTCCAAAATGCTTCACCTCACATTTATCTGGATTAAACTCCATCTGCCATGTTGCTGCCATTATTTCCAACTGCTGCATCCTCTGACAATCCTCCTCACTGTCTGCAACTCCACTAATCTTTGTATTATCTGCAAACTTACTAATTAAACCAGCTACGTTTTCCTCCAAATCAGTAATGCAGACTACGAACAGCAGAGGCCTCAGCACTGATCCCTGTGGAGTCCCACTAATCATAACTCTCCGTACTGAAAAGCATCATTCTACCGCTACTCTCTGTCCCCTATGCCTAAGTCAGTTCTGTATTCACCTTGCCAGCTCCCCCCTTGATACCATGTGATGTCACCTTTTGTTCCAGTCTGCCATGAGGTTGCAATGATCCCAGTGTCTTTCAAGGTGTGATATTCGTATCTCCAGGAGATGTTCAAGTTCAGTGACATTGCATCTTGTTCATTGAGGTGAACTGTACACCTTGCTCTTGAAGCAATAACTGTAATACAGAATAATACATCTTCTTAATACCCTTGTTCCAATAGGAGGGTCAGAGGTAAAGAGAAACAACAGCACAAAAGGAGTGCTGCTCAGATCCAAACGTTACAGTCTGAATGTAACTCCTAACCCTGAAGTTGATACATGGAGCTGGCTGTACAATTTTAAATGATTACTTTGATTAAAGAACAGGTTTACTTATTACCCTGCACTGAGCAATAATTTCTGTTGAAAAGCTGACTGATCCTGTGATTTTGAAGGTTTTCATGAAGATCTGTAGCTCGGGTTGTGGATGAGGTATTTGGTTAGCTCACCGAGTTGCTGGGTTATCATGCAGATGTTTCATTACCATGCTGGGTAACATCATCATTGTGATTTCTGTGCAGCGCTGTTGTTCTGTCCCGTTTGGTTTTTCTGTGGTGGAGTCTTTTGGAGTGAGTGTTATTTCTGGCTCTTCTCTGTAGCGGTTTGTTCTCTGGGCCTGTGTGTTTATTGATGGCCTGTTTGGTAGAAAACCAGACTTCCAAGAACTCACTTGGGTATCTCTGGTTGGCTCGTCCTAGAATGGTTACTCTGTCATGATCATGTAAAGACTTGAAAACACAGCCCTTCCCCAATCCAATCGAATCTGTGGATATGAGTTTTGTGGACAACATATTTGTCATTATCAAATGTTTAAGACTACAGGAAACGCACCACCTCATTAACATTGTATGTACATGGATTAAGTTTACCAAGGAGGAAGCGAATGACAGCCAACTTCCTTTCCTCGATGTCATGGTAGAACGGATGGCCAATGGGTGATTTACAACCAAAGTATCCAGGAAACCCACCCACACGGACCGGATCCTCAACTACAACAGGAACCACCCCAAAGTCTACAAACGGAGCTATGCCAGGACACTATGTAACTGAGCCGTGACACACTGCAACACACCAGAACTGCGCAAGGAAGAGGAAGAACACTTCCACAAAATCTTTGCTCACAACGGATACTCCAGCAGTTTCATTTGCTGCTGCCTGTCCAACAGTTAATGCCAAGAAGACACTGTGCCAATCAACATACTGGCCACCTTACCCTATGGGAAGAGCATATCAAAATTAACTGTGAAGCTGTTATGACCGCTGGGTATTATGTATGCAGCAACCAACAGCTACACCATGCCAACTACTTACAGACTTACAAAGGACCCCATACCCATAACATGTCGGACCAATGTGGTATACAAAATCTCTTGCAACAAGCAATACATCAGAAAAACAGGAAGAAAATTAGCCAGGAACACCAAATGCCAGCTAAACATTATGCTCCATTTTCCATTTCTGTACACACAAATCACTAGGGCCATCAATTTCCTTATGACAAAGTAGCCATTCCAGTGATGCACACGAGAGTTTCCTGATTCTATGATTTTGCTGAAGCCTTGCATTAATCTCACCCACTCCTGCTTTGCTGAGTTTCAAATAACAATGGCAAAGGGAGACAAAACATTGCCTCAGTTTTGTTAATGCCATGAACAGTCCTGCTGGAACCGTTTGTAAGCAACAAGTGGTTGCATTGATTCTCTCAATGCTTGAGAGTCAATGTGGAAAAGTCAACATTCTCTGTTGTCAGTTTTTGAGCAAACGTCTGAAAGCTAAATTTGGATAGACATGGACAGAGAATAGCAATGCTGTTCATGTGCAGTAAACTGTTCTACATCTGGTGATTTCTGGTCTCTTATTAAATGAATGAGGTAGATGTGAGATTGGAAAGAAAGATGCAAATTTACAGTGCAACCCCAGAGCGTCCCAACGACCTCACTGCTAATTCAGCACCTTTTGAAGAAACTTGTAATATGGAAAACATGGGAGGCAATTTGCACACAGCAACCTCACACAAACAGCAACGTGACAGTCATCAGATAATTTGCTCTTTCCTGTGATTAGAGTGAGGGATATCTCTGCTGCTTTATATCTCTCCACCCATCCTCATTCCTGATGAAGGATTCTTCACTCTAATCGCCAGCATCTGCTGTCCTCACTTTCACCTGCTTTGTGGTGTGTCATGGGATTTTCTATGTCCCCCTGAGAGGGCAGATTAAGTTTTGTTCTAAACTCTAGTCCAAAAGATCCTATTTCCAGTGGTGTAGCACTTCCTCAGTGACACGTCATAGTGTCTGCTCAGATCTTTGTGCTGATACCCTGGGATGGAATTGGAACCTCTAAACCTTTGACCTAAAGGCAAGAGTGTTCCTAACAAGAGCATTATTAACTGGGCCATGCCAATATGTAAGCTGCTCATGCCGTGGTCTCTGCTCCATTGGAGAGATCATACCAAGATCGAATAACACCTCGACCAAACTCACAAGCATGACCCTGAGCTTCTTGTCGCCTGTCACTTTAAGACTCCACTCCACTCCCACTCTGACTTCCACCCTCCACACTGTTCTAATGAAGCTGAAGGAATGGTCCCTCATCTTTTGGTTCGGCACATTACGACATTTTGTACTCAACATCGAGTTTAACAATTTCAGATCACAACCACTTTCATTTTTCTCTCCCCCTTTTAAATATCTTAGAGTTGTACAGCATGGAAACAGAGCCTTTGGTCCAACTCATCCATGTCGACTTGAACTGAATGTATTGTTATGTGTGCTAAGGCACAGTGAAAAACATTACAAGCAGATCACAGATTTAATTAGCATAGATAAGTAAATACAGGGACACAGTCCGTTATCCGAAATCGTCGGGACCAGCTGCTCTTCGGAATTTGGGATTTTTCAGTTTTCAGAACTAATGTAGCTCCCCCTGTAGGGTACAGGGCAGCACCCTGTAATCAAACATTAATACTGTACTACAGCAAAAACGTATGAATACTCACACTAAGCGGGATAAATAAAGACTAGAAATACTACCACACTTTATGAAATACATCGATCATGAATATTCAACAAAATTTTATTTCCAGAAAATACATTACAAGGAAAACATTCGGGAAAACTTAGAATTAGACATCTTCAGCACTATGGCAGGTGGCCTTGTTAAAGGCTCCTTCAAGTGTCATCTGTCTCATTAACATTGGTTTCTGTCTAAGCCATCTCTCTTTAATTGAGTAAATTGCCATAATCTCTTGTTCACTGATAAATGAATGTTGTTCAAGGTCAGCAATTAACTGATCACGTTATAACCATATCGTTAATGGGGACTTTTTCAACTGTGTTCACTAACTCATCATCACCATCATCACTACTATCCCCACCCTTATCTGTACAGGAACCCGTATTTAAAACCATTTCAGCAATGTTCCCATCGCTCAAGGAATGCACGACAGGCACATCATTGTCAATGTTCAGCATTTCTTTGATGTCAGCTTCATGTAACTTATTTACAGTTTTGTCTGATAAACTTTGTGTGTAAGTAATAAGGCTTGCTCTCATCTTTTTCTCTTCAGTGACATGAAATCCTTCAAACTCTTCATCTGTACGTTCATTTACAAACATTGTTGTAGGCCAGAGTCGGGGCCAAGCATTTGTAAATGTTGCTTTATCAACATCATTCCAAGCATTCGCAACCGCGTAAATGGCATCCTTGACAATAAACTTTCAGGAAGTCTTGAATTCCTACTTCTCTGTTGAATGCAGCAAACCATTGTTCAAAGATAGTCTTTATGTTTGCTGTTCATGGAGTTTAAAATTCCTTGGTCACAAGGCTGTAATACAGATGTCACATTAGGGGGCAAGTAAATGCCAAAAACATTACTTTTCACAAGCTGTTCGGCAGGGGGATGTGCGGAGCAGTTGTCCAGGAATAATATAATTTTACACTTTGCTTCCAGTCCAGCTTGTCTGCCGTGAGCTTGTGCCGTTGGTATGAAGTGTTTACTGAACCAGTCAGAAAAATTTTCTCGGGTTACCCATGCTTTCTTGTTTGCATAATAATGCACAGGCAAATTGCGTACATCTTTAAGACATCTCCGATGTTTGCTTTTTCCAATCACTGCCAATTTAACCTTGTGCATGTCTGCAGCATTGACACAACCAAGTTCATCTGTCCTTAGTTTCCTTAAAACCTGTTGGTGCTCTCTCTCATCAGCTGTTGTTAATGTTTTTCTCAGGACACAGCGCCAGTAGAGAGCTGTTTCATCAGCATTGTAAATTTGTTCAGGACTAAGGCTTTCGTCAGATATCAGCTTGGCAAATTCACCAGCATAATTTTCAGCTGCTTCATGGTCAGCTTTTTCACCACAGATTTTCAGGTATTTCACACCATTACACTTCTTGAATTTCTGCAGTCTTTAATGTTCAGTTCTTTGTGATATTTTCTAGCTTGTTTCATGACCATCAAACCAGTCAGTGGCATATGTTCACTACTTCGTTGTCTAATCTACTCCATCAACACACGGTTAAGATCTTCATTTTTTGCCCTATGCAGTGTTTTCCTATTTTTCATTAGTTGATGGTCATCACGATTACCACAAAATGTCAGTAACTTGTCTTTCGGTTTTTTCAAATCATAGACAGTGGTAGTTCCGACACCATATTCTTCAGTAAGACGCCGCACAGACACACCACGATCGAGCTTCTGCAATAACTCTACTTCCTGCATTACTGATAATGACAGATGCTTCCTTTTCTTTATATTATTGTTAGCCATAGGTGTACCAGGACCTCTTTTTGACATTTTCACTCGAAAAGTAAACAATTAATCACAGTCAAAACAATACACATCGAGGCCTGCGAGTGCTGGGCCACACCGCCACATGGGCCGAGTGGCTGTGGCTTGCGCCCATTCAGAAAACCCCATTATGTTACACAGAAGTGACTGGCGCTCCACGCTCCATAAAAACCTTTGGCTTTCGGAGCTTTTCAGTTTTTGGACGTTCGGATAAAGGAGCATGTACCTGTAATAGGTAAACAGCAGCAAAAACAAAACCACAGGGACAGGCGAATGTTAAGAGTTTGTGAGTGAATCCATTCAGTAGTTGACCAGATATTCTCAGTTAATCTGCTCCCATTTGCCAGCATTTGGCCCATTTCCCTCTAAACCCTTTCTATTTATATACCTACCCAGATTCCTTTTAAATGTTGTAATTGTTCCAGACTCCACCATGTTCTTTGACAGCTGTTTCCATACACACACCGGCCTCTGCATGAAAAAGTTGCCCCTTCGGTCCCTTTCAAATCTTTCCCCTCTCACCTTCAATCTATGCCTTCCAGTTTTGGACTTCTCCACCCTGGGAAAAATACTTTGTATATTGAGCCTATCTATGGTCCTCATAATTTTATGAAACTTTATAAGAACATCCTTCAACCTCCGATGTTCCAGGGAAAATAGTTCCAGTGTACCCATCCTTTCTCTGTAGCTCAAACTCTCCAACTCTGGCAACATCCTTGTAAATTTTTTTCTGCTCTTTCAATTTTCACAACATCTTTACTATCGCAGGGAGACCAGAATTGACCATCGCATTTCAAAAATGGCCTAACCAACATCCTGTACAGCCGCAACATGTCACCACAGTATGGGTTTGCACTGGGTGCTCCGATTCCCTTCCACAGTCGAAAGATGTGCAGGTTAGGTGAGTTGGCCATGCTAAATTGCCCATTGTGTTCAGGGATGTGTAGGTGAGGTGTATTAGTCAGGGGTAAATATAGGACAATAGGCTAGGGAAATGGGTCTGGGTGGGTTACTCTTCGGATGGTCGGTGTGGACTTGTTGGGCCGAAGGGCCTGTTTCAAACTGTCAGGATTCTATAATTCTATACTCGATGCACTGACCAATAAAGGCAAGCGTACCAAATGCCTTCTTCACTATCCTGCCGACCTGTGACTCCACCTTTTCTTTGAACAACAGCTTTTGGCACTAATTCTGCTTTTCCCAATCATGAAACCAATGGGTTTTTATGAATTTAGTGAGATCTACGATCTTTCAATTTCACAAATTCAGTTCAAAGTCCATTTGTTACACCACCATCGACTCTAACATAATCATAGAATCCCTACAAGCATTCCACACATTCCCAGCCCATCCCCGTAACACTGCGTTTCCCACAGCCAATCCACCGAACCCGCACAACTTTGGACTGTGAGAGGAAACCCAAGTATCTGGAGGAAAGAGGTGAAAATGTGTTGCTGGAAAAGCGCAGCAGGTCAGGCAGCATCCAGTACCTGGAGGAAATCCAGGCAGACACCGGGAGAATGTGCAAACTCCACACAGACTGTTTCCCGAGAGTAGAATAGAATCCGAGTCCTGGTGTCGTGAGGCTGCAGTGCTAACCACTCAGCCACCTTGCCATCCAGTGTGTAGTGGAAGGTTACAAATAGTAATTTGGTCAGACAGAACATGGGTGTTGCTGAGAAAAGAGACATTGCACTTAAGCTTTTTTCTTTATTCATTTGTGGGATGTGGGCATTGCTGGCTGACCAGCAATAAGTGCCCGTCCCTATTTGTCCTCAAGAAGGTGACGGTGAGCTGCCTTCATGAACTGCTGCAGTTCACCTGCTGTGGGTTGATCTACATTGCCCTTGGGGAGGGAATTCCAGGATTTTGACCCAGTGACACTGAAGGAATGGCAATATATTTCCAAGTCAGGATGGTGAGTGGGTTGAAGGGGAACTTGAAGGTAGTGGTGTTCCCATGTATCTGCTACCCATGTCCTTCCAGGTGGAAGTGGCTGTGGGTTTGGAAGGTGCTGTCTGAGGATATTTGGTAAATTTCTGCAGTGCATCTTGTAGGCAGTACCCACTGCTGCTACTGAGCACTGTGATGGAGGGATTGGATGTTTGTGGCTGTGATGCCCACCAAGCAGCCTACTTTGGCCTGGATGCTGTCAAGCTTCTTGAGCTCTGTTGGAGCTGCACCCATCCAGGTAGGTGGGGAGTATTCCATGACACTCCTGACTTGCGGCTTGTAGATGGTAGATGGGCGTACGGAAGTCAGGAGGGGAGTTACTGACTGCAGTATTCATAGCATCTGACTGCTCTTGTAGCCACAATATTTATGTGGTGAGTCCAGTTGAGTTTCTGCGCTGAAAATGTGTTGCTGGAACAGCGCAGCAGGTCAGGCAGCATCCAGGGAACAGGAGAATCGACATTTCGGGCGTAAGCCCTTCTTCAGGAATGAGGAAAGTGTGTCCAGCAGGCTAAGATAAAAGGTAGGGAGGAGGGACTTGGGGGAGGGGCGTTGGAAATGCGATAGGTGGAAAGAGGTCAAGGTGAGGGTGATAGGTCAGAGTGGGGTGGGGGCGGAGAGGTCAGGAAGAAGATTGCAGGTTAGGAAGGCGGTGCTGGGTTCGAGGGATTTGACTGAGACAAGGTGGGGGGAGGGGTAATGAGGAAACTGGTGAAATCCGAGTTCATCCCTTGTGGTTGGAGGGTTCCTAGGCGGAAGATGAGGCGCTCTTCCTCCAAACGTCGTGTTGTTGTGGTCTGGCGATGGAGGAGTCCAAAGACCTGCATATCCTTGGTGCAGTGGGAGGGGGAGTTGAAGTGTTGAGCCACAGGGTGGTTGAGTTGGTTTGTTCCGGGTGTCCCAGAGGTGTTCTCTGAAATGCTCCGCAAGTAGGCGGCCTGTCTCCCCAATATAGAGGAGGCCACATCGGGTGCAGCGGATTCAATAGATGATGTGTGTGGAGGTACAGGTGAATTTGTGGTGGATATGGAAGTTTTCTTTGGGGCCTTGGAGGGAAGTGAGGGGGGAGGTGTGGGCGCAAGTGCGGTTGCAGGGGAAGGTGCCGGGAGTGGAGGTTGGGTTGGTGGGGGGTGTGGATCTGACGAGGGAGTCACAGAGGGAGTGGTCTTTACGGAACGCTGATAGGAGAGAGGAGGGAAATGTATCCCTGGTGGTGGGGTCCGTTTGGAGGTGGCGGAAATGACGGCGGATGATACCCTGTACATGGAGGTTGGTGGGGTGGTAGGTGAGGACCAGTGGGGTTCTGTCCCTGCTCCTGCCCCACCGAACTCATCTCTGCATACCTCGACACGGTCCTGTCCCCCTTCGTCCAAGAACTCCCCACCTACGTTTGGGACACCACCCATGGTCTGATCTCCAGCATCTGCGGACCACA
Source organism: Chiloscyllium plagiosum (assembly GCF_037043375.1). NCBI lineage: Eukaryota > Metazoa > Chordata > Chondrichthyes > Orectolobiformes > Hemiscylliidae > Chiloscyllium > Chiloscyllium plagiosum. The sequence goes on from NW_028270177.1 coordinate 39,426,617, forward strand.
CTTTCTCCTCCAGTTGAGTTTCTGGTCAATTGTAACCCCCCGGATATTGATGGTTGGGGATTCAGTGATGGAATATCAAGTGGTGTTCGTTAGATTGTCTCACGTTGGTGATGGTCATGAACTGGCATTTGTGTGGCGCAAATGTTACCTTGCACTTGTTAGCCCAAGCTGGGATATTGTCCCACTCCTGTTTCATTTGGACATGGACTGTTTCGGTATCTGAGGAATCACAAACAGTGCTGAACATTGTGTAAAGCTCAGCAAACATCCCCACTTCTCACCTTATGATGGAGGGCAGGTCATTGATGAAGCAGCTGAAGATGGCTGGGCCGGGGACACTACCCTGAGGAACCCCTGCAGAGATGCCTTGGAGCTGAGACGATTGACCTCCAACAACCCCGACCATCTTTCTGTGACGGGTGTGAATCCAACCACCGGAGAGTTTACCTCCTGATACCCATTGATTCCAGTTTTGCTCGGGCTGCTTGATGACACACTCAGTCGAATGCAGCCTTGATGTCAAGAGCTGTCACTCTCACTTCACCTCTGGAGTTCACCTCCTTTGTTCAGGTTTGAATCAAGGTCAGGATCTGAGTGGCCCTGGAGGAACCCAAACTGAGCGTCGCTGAGCAGGTTATTACTGAGCAGGTGCTGCGTGATAGCACTGTTGTTGACCCCTTCCATCACACTAATGATGATCGAGAGTAGACTGATGGGGCGATAATTGACCGTGTTGGATTTGTCCTGCCTTTCATGGACACTACATACGTGGGCCATTTCCCACAATGTTGGGTAGATGCCAGTGTTCTGGGGACCACTGGAGTAGGAAGAGATGTTTGTCTTGCACTCATCAGGCATTTTGCAAGAATATTAATTTGAGGAGAAACCAACTTTTTTTTGAACAGAGCCTCTGATACTCCTGTTTATTTTTTTGTTTTTTTTAAGTTCCTTCTTTTTTTTTGCTTTACCCCCACACTCCCGCCTAACTGCGGTAGTACTTATTGTTTCCCCAGGACCCATGTTGTGTGTGTACAGGTATGGGACACAGTGAGAGACACAAGGTGCACAAATCTTTATTCGGTTTCCACCACCAGGAAGAAAGGAAACACCCGAGTGGCCAGTGACAAGCAGTGCCCTTCACATCAAGGGGCAATGAAACCAACATTGCATGAAGGAGAATGCTGATTTGTTGACAAGTAGACTCTGATAGTTAGAGGTGTCACCTTGGAGAATGTACCAGCGAATTGTCTGATTGACAATTAACTGCGAAGCTTTGTTTAAATTTCAAAGCAGGTAGGCTGACTCACTGAGAGCCCAACTGACAATCATACATTGGTTGTCTCTGTAATTGTTTGCACACACAGGATTATCAAGTAAATATACTCCAATTGCAGAATCATATCTAATGTTGAATATTTTGTTGTGTGTTTTGTAAGCTCAGGCTGGTTGGGTATAGTCAGTGTCGAGAATGTGGTGCTGGAAAAGCACAGCAGGTCAGGCAGCATCCAAGGAGCAGGGTAATTGAAGTTTCATCAAGAGCCCTTCCTCAGGAATCCTGGGTACATTTGGTGCCTTGCTTCCTGTGATTGGCTGAAGGACATACTGTTTGATACAATGTGCCAAAGTTTGAGATGTGCGGCCTACATTTCTGGCATCACACTGGGGCTGGAATTCATGTGTGACATTGTTGAGGTGTGTGATTGGCAGAATTTGCTTTGGTTTGATGGCAGCATTCTGTTAGTGGTGAACACCCCAATGTTGCTGCTACATAATAGCAGTGTGAAACAAGTAGCTTCACTCATTGCTCAATTCTTTGAGATACCTTATTCTTCCAGGGTAAGCAGGGGTAGACTGGGCATGATTCAGGACCCAGGACCTGTCATCAGTGTGTGCAATATGCAGCAAGAAATGATCTGATCAGAGCAGCCACTCTCCTGTAGAATGGCTTTGATGTGCTTTATTTCAGCATCAAAATGACACGGTGAGCAAACAGCTTGGGCCTTAGTTACAAGGTTGCTGGTAAGGCCAATCTTACAGCGGGCTCAGTGTAAAATGTTTAGATGCTGCTGTCTGTTCAAATATAACAAATGCACCATCTATACATCAGAAATATGCAAGATGTAGAAAGTTATGCATCATTCCATCAAAGACACATTTCTCATGGAATCTAACAAAGTTATCCAGGGGAGCTGGGCCCAGCAGGATCCCACAGCAATACCATCGATTTTGATAAACTTGGTATCTTTAAAACAGAACTCAATTGCACAAATTGCTGAGGTCAAAAGTTCACGCAACAAGCTTAGATCACCATGATATAGTGCTGTAGTGCAGATGTCTTTAGTATCTTTGAATGGTCTATTGACAAATAAGCTGGCAATGTAGTATGGACACATGGACACTGCATTGTTACTGATATGCAAGAACTGTGCAGTATTCACAAATGTGAAAGAATTCTTCACTGTGTATGTGGAAAACGGCTCGAGATTGGTTGTAGAAGGTCGCCCACCAGGGTGCCAGTTCACTCTGAGCAGAAACAGTAACAGATAAGAACCAGTGTAAAGTGCAGATCATACTTGTACAAATGTTGTAAGCCTTTAGTCCCAAACCAATCAGATATATCACTCAGCAAGGAAATGTGTTAGAGTGACATCACATCACGCGGAGCACAGTCTTTAAGAGTCCATCAGGGTGGCCCCTCTTTCCATGCCTTGGCATCAGTTATGGTGAAATAAAGTCTCTTCACATTCACTCACAAAGTGTAAGCCTCTGATTACCAAGTGAATGCTTCAGTTTTCCTAACATTGAATTGGAGGAAGGTAGTTCAATTGGTGTGAAACAATTGGTGTACCATGGGAGAATGGATATTGCTAGATCAATGAAAATTAACTTATAAATAAATTGATAAACTAATCAACTAAAATAATAAACCAGTACCTGTTCACTCTTACTTAAGAAATGGTGTTCTATCCTGATTATCCCACTGTTCTCCCTTTTGCTTTAGTCTGCAGTGAGCCCACACAATATACTGAAAATCTCAATACAGCAGATCGTTGCTGTAACTTTAAAGCTGACTTGTTGTAACACTCTCAGCTGCACAGATTGTCAAAGACACACAGAATCCCTACAGTGTGGGAGAAGGCCATTCGGCCCATCGAGTACAGAACAGGGGGCTCACTCAGTAATCGGGCCCTGCTGACCCCTCAGAAAAATACCTGGATGGTCAATGTACAGACTTGCACATGCGAATGATTAATTCCGATCTCTATAGGTAAAGAAATGGAATGTATACGTATGTATGGCATCATCAATTGTATAGATATCAAAATAATTTTATGACAAAAGTATATTTTTGAAATATAAAAAAAATTGAGTACACTTCTTGGCCTTTTGGCTCAGATCAATTGTCTGTTTTTTTTTTCTGTGTCATCGGTCATGGGTTCTGTGGGCCCTTAGGGCTGATGATGCCACATATTTAGCTGGTGTTCCTGAAATAACTCCCCAGAGGCCAGTATCCCATCACAAAATCAGCCTTTATTCACAGGTGGAGAGTCCTTAATGTTTATCCAGCTCCCTCAGAGCCCTCTCTCAGAGTGAACAGAACCTCTGACACTCCTGTATTTTTAAAATTTTTTTTAGACCCTCTGACACTCCTGTTTTTTTTTATTCCCCCCACACTCCCACCTAACTGCAGTAGTGCTTATTTTTTCCCCCAACACCCATGTTGTGTGTGTGCAGGTGTGGGACACAGTGAGAGACACAAGGTGCATGAATCTTTATTCAGTTTCCACCACCAGGGAGAAAGGAAACACCCGAGTGGCCAGTGACAAGCAGTGCCCTTCACATCTAAGGGCAATGCTGTGTGATCAAACAGTGAAGGGGAGGGCAGGGATTTAATCAAAATAGAGTGGGAGGGGGAAATAATGCCCTCCACTCCCTGTGGTGCCCACCTCTCCCTGAACAACTCCAGGGTGTTGGTGGACACCACGTGCTCCTTTTCCAGAGACACCCGGGCTCTAACGTAACCGCGGAAGAGGGGCAGGCAGTCGGCCTTAACGACCCCCTCCACGGCCCGCTGCCTGGACTTGTTTATGGCCAGTTTGGCCAGGCCTAGGAGCAGACCCACGAGGAGGTCTTCAGACCTGCCCTCCCTACCTCCTCCATACCGGGTGCCCAAAGATCAGGAGCGTGGGACTGAAGTGCAATCAAAAGCAGAGGAGGACAGCTTACCGGTCAAGCTGTATTCCGCTCTGTGGGACTTAATTGGCCCGGACCTGCTGGAGGTGTATGTCAGTATGCTTCGGGCAGGTACCATGAGAAAAGGCATCATCACCCTCATCTACAAGCGGAAGGGAGAGAGTGAGGAACTCAGAAATTGGAGACCAATCTCCCTATTGAATGCAGATTACAAAATCCTGTCAAAGGTAATCGCCAACCGGGTCAGGTCTGCTCTGGGGTTGGTGATTCACCCTGACCAAACCTGTGTTGTACCAGGCAGGAAGATCGCTGAGAGTCTCACACTCCTCAGGGATACGATTGCCTATATGCAGGACAGAGGGTTGGACACCTGCCTGATCAGCCTGGACCAGGAGAAAGTCTTTGACAGGATTTCACATACGTGTATGAGAGATGTCCTCTTCAAAATGGGCTTTGGGGGAGGAGTCTGCAATTGGATCAGACTTCTCTACACCAACATTGTCAGTGCAGTCTCAGTCAATGGGTGGGAATTAGACAGCTTCCCAGTCAGATCTGGAGTCAGGCAGGGCTGCCCTCTCACTCCTGCCTTGTTTGTGTGCTGCATGGAGCCATTTGCCAAGTCTATCAGGAAGGATGCGAGCCTGAGAGGGGTGACTATTCCTGGCAGTCGGGGCCTACAGGTTAAGGCCTCCCTGTACATGGATGACCTCGCTGTTTTCTGCTAGGATCCGCTGTCCGTGCACAGACTCATGTGCATCTGTGACCAGTTTGAGTGGGCTTCGGGGGCCAAGGTAAACTGAGGCAAGAGCCAGGCCATGCTCTTTGGGAATTGGGCCATCCAATCCTCTATCCCCTTCACCGTCAGGACTGACCATCAGAAGGTGATGGGTATTTGGTTTGGAGGGGCTGGGACATGCGCCAAGTATTGGGAGGAGTGTATCAGTAAAGTAAGGCAGAAACTGAACAGATAGGAGCAACGGTCGCTCTCCATCGCAGGAAAAAATCTGGTCATCAGATGTGAGGCACTGTCATTGTTGTTATGTGTGGCACAGGTCTAGCCTATTCCCAGAATCTGTGCCGCTGCAGTCACCCGGGCCATCTTCCACTTCATGTGGAGATCGAAGATGGACCAGGTCCAAAGGGACAGCATGTATAAAGAACTGGGCAACGGGCAAAAAACACATACCCAATGCCACCCTCACCCTGATGGCCACCTTTGTGTGTGGCTGCATCAAGCTGTGCGTGGATCCCTGGTACGCAAACGCCAAGTGTCGCTACGTACTGAGGCTCTACCTGTCTCCTGCGAAGGATGGACCTGGCCTCGCTGCCGCGGAACGCTCCGAGTAGTTGGACCATTCCGTATCACCTGTCCTTCGTGGAGAAATTTATGAAGAGAAACACCTTTGACCACAAGTCCATCAGGAAGTGGTCAGCATGTAGTGTCCTTGAGACCCTTTGGGAAAAGGAGAGGGTGGATCTTGTCGGGCAGTTCCCTAGGCAAACGATCGAAGACATTTGGCAGAATGTCTCATCGCCAGAACTTTCCAACAAGCACCAAGACATGGTTTGGCTGGTGGTGAGAAGGGCTCTGCCTGTGAGAACTTTTATGCACGCCCGGACTCTCAGCCACACCGCATGCTGCCCTCGAAGCGGCTGCGGGGGGGGACGAGACAGTCACACACCTCCTTCTGGAATGTGCTGATGCAAAGTAAGTCTGGAGGGGAATGCAGTGGTGTTTGTCTAGGTTCGTCCCGAGCAGCTCCGTGATGCGGGACTCCGTGCTCTACGGTCTGTTCCCCAGGACGCACATAAGACGAACATCAACTGTGCCTGGAGGATCACCAACTCAGTGAAAGACGCTCTTTGGTCTGTCCAAAACCTGTTGATCTTCCAGCTGAAGGAGTTGACCCCGACTGAGTGTTGCAGACTGGCACATTCCAAGGTCCAGGACGATGTGCTGAGGGACGAGTTGAAGCTTGGGGCTGCTGCCGCCAAGGCGCGGTGGGGGAAGACCACCGTGTAAGGTCTGCCCGCCAAAGAACAACGGGGGGCCCACTCAGTAATTGGGCCCCGCTGATGTGTCAGCTAAACACCAAGAAGCTGGATGGTTAAAATACAGACATACAAATGATTCAGTCTGTCCTCTGTATGTAAAGACATGTAATGTATATATATGAATGGCATCACTAACTGTAGAGATATCAAAAGATTTTTATGAATATAGTATATTTTTGAAATAAATAAAAAAATTGAGTACACACTGACCCTCTGAAGAGCATTCCACCCAGAAACATTCCCCAATCCTATCCCTGTAAACCTGCAGATCCCATGGTTAATCCACCTAACCTGCACATCTTTAGACTGTGGGAGGAAACTGGAGCACCTGAAGGAAATCCACGCAGACACAAGGAGAATGTGCAAACTCCACGCAGTCACCCGAGGGAGGAATCAAACCCTGGTTCCTGGTGCTGTGAGGTAGCAGTGCAAACCACTGAGCAACCATGCTGCCCCTTGTCATTCTTTTAAAGAAATGTATTCTTTCCAACCCCATCTACAAGACAGGTGTGTGTGTTTGACTCTTTCAGGTTATGAAGAAGGCCTATCATTGCGGCTTTGTGCACAATCACCAAAAGTGAATTTCCCTTTAGTGCAGCCAGCCGGAATGGCTGGTTTAGATTGTAAACAATGCATCTGTCAGCTGTCACTTCACTGCTCTTTGAAAGAGTTGACAGAAATCTCCTGACAGAGCCACTAATGTGTCCCCAGTTCATCAATCGCGTTATAATGAATTTGCATTAACGAAACACACATTATCGCAGAACGACCTGTATGGTGATGACGATCCATATCTATGGGTAGTTGTATATAAACATGGGATACCTATCAGGAGGCTTCAACATGTTAGGGCTCTTTCCTCTGGAAAATAGAAAACTGAGAGATGAACGAATGGAGGCCCTCAAGATTTTGATGAGGTAAATCTAGAAAGATATCTCAATGTAGCGATTTTTGAGTAGATTTGTAGCTCACATCGATGCTAAGTCTATAAGTTATCTCACTGAGCTTGAAGATTTGTTTTCAGATGTTTCATCACCATACTACGTAACATAATCAGTGAGAGTCTCCGGTGAAGTACTGGTGGTATGCCCCCCCCCTCTCTATTTATAGGGCTTGGTTTCATAAGATGGGTGCTGTTATTTCTGGTTCTTTTTTCAAGGGAATGTAAATAGGATCTAATAAATGTGTTTATTGATGGAATTCTGGCTGGAATGCCGTGCCTCTAAGAATTCTCGTGCATATCTTTGTTTCGTCTGTCTTCGGATGTGTGTGTTGTAACAGTCAAAGTGGTGTCCTTCTTTGTTTGTATGTTTGGAAACTAGTCTTAGTGGGTCGTGTCCTTTGGTGATCTGTTGGCGTTCATGTATCCTGGTGGTAAGTTTCCTGCTAGTTTGTCTGATGTAGTGTTCGTTTCCGGTTCTTGCATGGTAACTTGTAAATGCCGTTAGTTTTGCTGGTGGGATCTATTGGATCCTTTAGGTTCCTTAGCTGCTGTTGAAGTGTGTTGGTTGGTTTGTGGGCTACCATGATGCGAAGGGATCTGAGTAGACTGGAAGTCATCTCTGCTATATCTTTGATGTCAGAGAACATGGCTATAGTTTTTGGTTGCGCTGTGTCTGCTTGTTTGGGTTTGTTTCTGAGGAATCAGCAGATTGTGTTTATTGGGGGACCCATTTTTCTTGAAAACATTGTATAGATATTTTTCTTCTGCTGTTTGTAGTTCTTGGGTGCTGCAGTGTGATGTAGCTCATTAAAAAAAGATGTCTTGATGCAGCTCCATTTGTGGGTGTTGGGATGATTGCTTCTGAAGTTAAGTATTTGGTCTGTGTTTGTTGTTTTTGTGTTGTTCTCTTTTTTTGTGAATTTGGTGCCTATCAGGATATTGTTGATGGTGTTGTATGTTTCCTCTAATTTGTTCCGTTTTGTGATGACAAAGTCGCAGACCCAAAGTTTGGGTTGGATAGATGGGAGGGCAGCTTGTTCAAGTCTCTGTATTACTGCTTCCACTATGAGCCCTGATATTGGTGAACCCATAGGTGTTCTGTTGACTTATTTGTAGGTTTTGTTGAATGGGAAATTGGTGTTGAGGCACAGGTTCACTGGTTTGAGGATGTTGTCTTTTCTGATGAAGTTGGTGCTGTCTGGTGTTTGTGGTCCTAGTTTCCTTGTGGTGACGCAGGTATTTCTTTGGCCAGGTTGATGTTAATTGATGTGAAAAGGGCTGTAACATCAAAGGAGACCATTATTTCATTCTCTTCTATCTCGGTGTCGTTGATGGTGTTCAGGAATTCTTGGGTGGAGTGAGTGGAGTGGTGTGAAACTTGAGTTTTAGGTTTTGGTGAAGTTCGTTGGCTGTGTGTATGTTGGTGTACCAGGGAGGGAGAGAATGGATCTGAGAGGGGCACCAGGTTTGTGTATTTTTGGTAATCCACAGAAGCGTGGTGTGTTGGATCCATCCTGATGTTTTAAGTGCAGTGAGAAAGGATGAGATTGTGTTCAGCAGTTCAGTGGGGTCGGATCTATCGCCACCTGCTGGTAACTGTCGGTATCTGCAACCAGAGCGTTTGCCTTTTTGAGGATCTCCGGATTTTTAAAAAATAACGGCTGCAGGTGAGATAATGATGTTTTTTGTTTTATTTTACACCTTTTGAAGGTTTTATTTTCTTCAGAATTAAGTGTATTTCCTTCCTTCCTTCAGCCTAATGTAGGTGCAATAGCTTGTCTTATGGTCTGCTGTGTTTCTTCTGAAAGACCGTTATTTTTTAAAGTGGATTCAAATGTTGTGAGGAAGTCCTTTTTACTCACGTTTAGGAAGTACCTGATTCATGCAGGAAGAACTGTTGTTCAGCCAGAAAGTCAGGATGAGAAAGTTGAAACTCACCAGAGGCAATAGTTGAGATGAACAGCATATTTAACTTCCAAGGGAGAGTAAATAGCAATGAGAGAGAAGATTGAGATGTTGATGGGGTTGGATGCAGCATCAATATGGGCATGTTGGGCCGAATGGCCTGTTTTACCACGGCAGATGAACACCTCTAGGACACCCACACTAACCAACCCAACCGCCCCGTGGCTGAGCACTTTAACTCCCCCTCCCACTCCGCCAAGGACATGCAGGGCCTTGGACTCCTCCATCGCCAAACCATGGCAACACGACGCCTGGAGGAAGAGCGACTCATCTTCCGCCTAGGAACCCTCCAACCACACGGGATGAATGCAGATTTCTCCATCTTCCTCATTTCCCCTCACACCACCTTGTCTCAGTTCCAACCTTCGAACTCAGCACCGCCTTCTTGACCTGCAATCTTCTTCCCGACCTCTCCACCCCACCCCCTCTCCGGCCTATCACCCTCACCTTAACCTCCTTTCACCTAACGCATTCCCAACGCCCCTCCCCTAAGTCCCTCCTCCCTACCTTTTATCTTAGCCTGCTTGGCACACCCTCCTCATGCCTGAAGAAGGGCTTATGCCCGAAACGTCGATTCTCCTTCTCCTTTGATGCTGCCTGACCTGCTGCGCTTTTCCAGCAACACATTTTTAAGCTATTAATCCAGAAATCTAAGTAATGTTCTGGAGACCCATGTTCAAATCTCACTGTAACAAATTGTGGAATTTGAATTCATTGAAAATTTGGAATTAATAGTCTCATGATAACCATGAATCCCTGTTGATGGTTGGAAAAACCCATCTGGTTCACTAATGTCCTTTAGAAAGGGAAACTGCCATATTACCTGGTCTAGCCTCCATGTGACTCCAGACCCAGAGCAACGTGCTTGACTGTTAACTGCCTTCTGGGCAATACACAATGTCCTCATCCTGTTGATAACTGCAAAAAATGTGGTGGGAAATCATCTTCTTGAACTACACCAGTCCATGTTGTATTGGGACACACACAAATGTTTTTGGGAATGAGTTCCAGGATTCTGACCCAGTGACAGAGAAGGAACAGTGACGGAATCATCGAATGGCTTCTGTCTGTGGAACAGTCCATCTTCCGCAACTACACTGGCCCCACCCCCCACCTTTTCCTCCGCTACATCGATGACTGTATCGGCGCTGCCTCTTGCTCCCACGAGGAGGTTAACAGTTCATCCACTTCACCAACACCTTCCACCCCGACCTCAAATTCACCTGGACAGTGTCAGATTCTTCCCTCCCCTTCCTAGACCTTTCTATTTCTATCTTGGGCAACCGAATCAACACGGACATCTACTACAAACCGACCGACTCCCACAGCTACCTGGACTACACCTCTTTCCACCCTGCCTCCTGTAAAAACGCCATCCCATTCTCCCAATTCCTTCATCTCCGCCGCATCTGCTCCCAGGAGGACCAGTTCCAAAAACATGCAACCCAGATGGCCTCCTTCTTCAAGGACCGCAATTTCCCGCCAGACGTAGTCGACGATGCCCTCCACCGCATCTCTTCCACTTCCCGCTCCTCCGCCCTTGAGCCCCGGCCCTCCAACCGCCACCAGGACAGAACCCCACCGGTCCTCACCTACCACCCCACCAACCTCCATGTACAGCGTATCATCCGCCGTCATTTCCGCCACCTCCAAACGGACCCCACCACCAAGGATATATTTCCCTCCCATCCCCTATCAGCGTTCCGTAAAGACCACTCCCTCCGTGACTCCCTCGTCAGATCCACACCCCCCACCAACTCAACCTCCACTCCCGGCACCTTCCCCTGCAACCGCAGGAGGTGCAAGACTTGCGCCCACACCTGCCCCCTCACTTCCCTCCAAGGCCTCAAAGCAAACTTCCATATCTGCCACAAATTCACCTGCACCTCCACACACATCATCTATTGCATCCACTGCACCCGATGTGGCCTCCTCTATATTGGGGAGACAGGCCGCCTACTTGCGGAGCGTTTCAGAGAACACCTCTGGGACACCCGGACCAACCAACCCAACCACCCTGTGGCTCAACACTTCAACTCCCCCTCCCACTCCACCAAGGATATGCAGGTCTTTGGACTCCTCCATCGCCAGACCACAACAACACGACGTTTGGAGGAAGAGCGCCTCATCTTCCGCCTAGGAACCCTCCAACCACAAGGGATGAACTCGGATTTCACCAGTTTCCTCATTACCCCTCCCCCCACCTTGTCTCAGTCAAATCCCTCGAACTCAGCACCGCCTTCCTAACCTGCAATCTTCTTCCTGACCTCTCTGCCCCCATCCCTCTCTGACCTATCACCCTCACCTTGACCTCTTTCCACCTATCGCATTTCCAACGCCCCTCCCCCAAGTCCCTCCTCCCTACCTTTTATCTTAGCCTGCTGGACACACTTTCCTCATTCCTGAAGAAGGGCTTATGCCCGAAATGTCGATTCTCCTGTTCCCTGGATGCTGCCTGACCTGCTGCGCTGTTCCAGCAACACATTTTCAGCTCTGATCTCCAGCATCTGCAGACCTCACTTTCTCCTCTGTCTGTGATGACATGGCCATTTGGCCCATCCTATCTGTGATGGCCTCTGAAGGAGCAATTCAGCTACGCCTTTATCCATAACGCTGTAAATCTTTCCTTCTCTAATAACGGTCCCATTTCCTTTGAAAGCCTCCATTGACCCAATCTCCCCCACATGAGCATGGACACACTCGTTCGGTGCTGGACCATCACCCTTTTACAATTTTCATCAATGAATTAGATGAGGGGAGCCAAGGCATGGTATCGAAATTCCCAGCCAGCCATAAGATAGGCAGGAAAGGAAGTTGTGAAGAAGACATAAGGAGGCTGCAGATGGATAAAGAGAAGGTGAAGAAAATATTTCGCAGTTGAGTCTGCCAGATGGAGGGAAATGTGGGAAAATGTGAAGTTGTTCATTTTTACAAGAATAAAAAAAACTAAGGTTTGAAATAAATGGAGGAGAACTGTGACACTCTGAGGCGTGGACAGGGTTAGATGTCCTACTGCATCAGTCACAGTGGTAGTGCACAGGTATAGCACGTAATTAAGAAGGCTTATGGGATGCTGCTCTTTATTAGAAGAAGAATTAAGCATTCAAAGGTGAGAAGGTATTAAAGAGGTTACCGTCGGGCACTTGGATAAATTCAAGGTAATGAGGCAGGGACAACATGGTTTTGTCAAAATGAAACTATGTTTAACTCATTTATTAGAGTTCTTCAAAGAAGCAACTTGTGCTCTGGATAAAGGGGAATCTTTGGAAGCGTTTAATAACAATGGCACCTTCAAGATTATTGCACAATATAAAACCTCAGTGTAGAGGCTAACATGTTTGCATTGATTGAGGAAATTTTAGGGATCATCAGCATGGCTTATCAGAGGGAGGCCATGCCTAATAAATTTGGTTGAAATTCTCAAAGAGGTGTCAATTGCGAAGGTAGTTTATATGGATTTCAGTAAAGGCTTTGGCAAGTTTGGACAGGGGGCACTGATAAGGACAGTAAAAGCTCAGGATCTGGGGTAACACGGAAAGTTGAATCCAAAGATGACCTAGTGATAGGAGACAGAGGGTGGTTGGAGAAGGCAGTTGTATGATTGCAGGCTGGATCAGTGCTGGGTCCCTTATTGTTTGTGATATTCATTAGGGATAGAGTAGGGGTATAGGTCTGTGTGGGAGGTGTTTTGGAGAGTCGGTATGAGATTGATGGACCGAGTGGCTTGCTTCTGCATTGTAGGGATTCTATGATTGCATGATGTTGATGAGAAGGTGGGGGATGATAGGTTTTGGGATGATACAAAGATTGGCCAGGTGGTTGATAAACCTAAAGTTAGGTTACAGGAAGATATACACGGGATTGGGCAGATAGGAAGATTCATGGCAGATGGAATTTAATCCTGATAAATCTGAGGTAATGTACTTTGGAAGAAGGAACAAGAAAAGGGAGTACTCAATGACTGGCAGGACACAAGGAAGCTCAGAGGAATAGAAGATGTTGGGTGTTTGTCCACAGATCCCAGTAGATGGCAGGACAAGTCAATGGGTTCGTTAGGAAGATATATGGGTCACATGTCTTTATCAATTGTGTCTGAATTATAAGAGCAGGGAGATTATGTTGGAGATGTGTAAGATTATGAGGGGCATGTCTGAGATATGTGTGCATTTTTGAGGGGCGTGTACGTGTACGTGTACGTGAGAGATGCTCACACACAGGTGTGTGTGTTTGAAGGACGTGCTGGCGTGCGTGTTTGAGGAATGTGCATGTGTGTTGGAGGGACACGTGCATGCGCGATGTGCATGTGTGTTTGAACGACCCATGCACACCTGTATTTGAGGGATATGTGCATGAGTGTGTGTGTTTGAGTGACACGCACACGTGTGTGTTTTTGAGAGATACATGCATGCCACACATGTCTGTTTGAGGGACATGCATGTGTGTTTGAGAGTTGTGTGTGCCCATGCATGTTTATTTGAGGGAGGCCTGCACACACACGTGTGTCTGAGGGACATGCTGGCATGCGTGCGTATGTGTTTTTAAAGAACACGTGCAAATGTGTGTGTTTGAGGGTTGTGTGCACATGTTTGAGGGACTCGCGTGTGTATGTTTGAAGTACAAGTGTGTGTGTTTGAGTGGTGCGTGTGTGTATATTTGAGGTGTGTGTGTGTTTGAGGGATGCACCCATGCTCATGTGTATGTGTGTGTGTGTTTGAGGGATGCGCACATGCATGTATATTTAAGGGACATACATGTTTGAGGGACACATGTATGTGTGTGTTTGAGGGACACATATACATATATGTGCATTTGTGTTGGGGACATGTGTGTAATGGGGGGACAGGTACATGTGTGTTTGGGGCACACATGTACATGTGTGTATATATTGGGTGATACTTAGGTTTGTGTGTGATGAGGGGGACACACGTGTGTATATGTTGGGACACACACGTATGTATGTGTGTTGGAGCAGACACGTGTGTGTTCGGGGGCAGTATGTGTGTGTTGGGTGGAGCACACGTACGTGTGTGTGTCTGTTTAGGAACACGTGTGGGTGTGTGTGTTGGGGGACGCATGCTTACATGTGGGTGTTTTGGGACACATTATGTGTGTGTTTTGTGGGGGGGCTTGTACATGTGTGTGTTGCGGGGAACACGTATGTGTGCATGTGTGTTGCGGAGAACACATGTCTGTGTGTGTGTTGCGGGGACACACATCTGTGTATGTGTGCTGTGGGGGATATACAGTGGCTCAGTGGTTAGCACTGCCACCTTACAACTCTAGGGATCCGGGTTAGATTCCAAACTCAGGTGAATGTCTGTGTGAAGCTTGCACATTCTGCCCATATCTGCATGGATTTCCTCCAGGGGACGTGCGCACATTTGTGTTTGTGTTGGTGGACACGTATGTGTGTGTTGTGGGGGCACATGTATATGTGTCTGTGTGTTTTGGTCACACATACATGTATGCGTGTTAGGGGTGTTGTGTGTATTTGTTTACAGGGACATGTGTGTGTGTGTGTGTTGGGAGGACTCATTCGTGTGTTGGGAGGACTCATGTGTGTTGGGGGGTTCATGTGTATGTTGGTAGTATGTGCGTGGGTGCGTGTGCATGTGCGTGGGTGCGTGTGCATGTGTGTGCTGGGGACACGTGTGTGTATGTATGTGTTGGAGGACACAGGCACCTGTGTGTGTGTTGAGGGGGACATACGTACGTGTGTTGGGGGGGGTTGTGTGTGTGTGGTGGGGTGGACACATGTACATGTGTGTTTGTGTTGGGGATGCATACATATGTGCGTTGGGGACACGTGTGGGTAGTGGGTGACACGTGTGTGTATGTTGTGAGGACACATACGTGTGTGTGTTGGTGGGGACACGTGTACATGTGTCTGTGTCGGGGGACATGTGTAGTGGGGGACACGTGTATGTGTTTGTTGGGGAACACACATGCATATGTTTCGGGGCACACGTGCATGTGTTTATGTTGGGGACACAAACGTGTGTGCGTTGGGGACATGTGTGTATAGTGGGGGACACGTGTATGTGTTGAGAGCGCACACATATGGTGTGGACACATGTGTCTGTTGGGGGAACACACATACGTGTTTGTGTTGTGTGGAAATGTAGGTGTGTGCCATGCGTTGGGGGGCACTGTGTTGGGGAAATGGATATGAGTGTGTGTTGGTGGGACACGCGTGTGTGTGTTTGTTGGGAGGATGTGTGTGTGTTGTGGGAACATGTGAGTGTGTTGCAGTGGGTGCGTGTGCATGTGTGGAGCAGATGCACGTGTGTGTATGTTGGGAGCACATGTGTGTGTTGAGGGGACATGTGTACGTGTTGGAGTACATGTGTGTATATCTGTGTTGAGGTAATCATATGTGTGGCAGACACATACGTGTGTGTTGGGGGTCGTGTGTGTATGTTGGGGATGCACGTGAGTGTGTGTTGGAGGAAACGCATGCGTGTATGTATATTGGGGGCAGACATGTACGTGTTTGTGTGTTGGGGGACACACGAGTGCGTTGTAGGGGTGCAAGTGCATGTGTGTTGGGGGAACACACGTGTGTGTTGTGGGGGATGTGCGTATTCATGTGTGTGTTTGTTGGGGCGGACACATGTGCTGGGGGACACACGTCATAATCACAGAGTCATTGAGGTGGACAGCACGGAAACAGACCTTTCGGTCCAACTCATCCATGCTGACCAGATATCCCAACCTAATCTAGTCCTATTTGCCAGCATTTGGCCCATATTCCTTGAAGCCCTTCCTATTCATATATCCATCCAGAGGCCTTTTAAATGTTGTAATTGTACCAGCCTCCACCACTTCCTCTAGCAGGTCATGCCATACACACACCACCCTCTGTGTGAAAACGTTGCCCCTTAGGTGTCTTTTACATTTTTCCCCTCTCACTCTAAACCTATGCCCTCTAGTTCTGGACTCCCCCACAGCAGGGAAAAGATCTTGTCTATTTACTCTGTCCATGCCATTCGTGATTTTATAAACTTCTATAAGGTCACCCCTCGGCCTTCAACACTCCAGAGAAAACAGCCCCAGACTATTTAACCTTTCTCTACAATTCAAATCATCCAACCCTGGCAACATCCTTGTAAATTTGCATGTGTGTGTTGGGGGCGAGAGGCGTGCATGTGTACGTCTGTGCATCTGTGTCAGGAGAACGCATCTGGGTGCGCATATGTGTCGGAGAGCCAGTGGGTGTACGTGTGTTGAGGCAATGCGTTCACGGACATGTGTGTCCATTCATGTGTATGTCGAGAGGGTATGCTTGTTTGTGCATATGTGTGGGTCAGGTCTGCATGGATGTGTGTTGGGGGGCCCTTCTTCAGGGGGTATATTGTGGGGGGAAGATCTATGTTGGTGTGTGTGTTGGGGCTCCTGTCTGCATGGGCGTGTGTGTTGGGGACACGTCTGTGTGGGTGTGTGTGTTGGGGACATGTCTGCGTGGGTGTGTGTGTTGGGGACGTGTCTGCGTGGGTGTGTGTGTTGGGGACATGTCTGCGTAGGCGTGTGTGTTTGGGACATGTCTGCGAGGGCGTGTGTATTGGGGGCACGTCTGCATGGGCGTGTGTGTTGGGGACTCATCTGCATGGGCATGTGTGTTGGAAACATATCTGCGTGGGCGTTGTGTTGTGGACGCGTCTGCGTGGGCATGTGTTTTGGGGATGTGTCTGCGTGGGTGTGTGTGCTGGGGACGTGTCTGCGTGGGCGTGTTTGTTAGAGATGTGTGGGCGTGTGTGTTGGAGACGCGTCTGTGTGGGCGTGTATGTTGGGGGCACGTCTGCGTGTGTGTGTGTGTTTGGGATATGTCTGCGTGGGCGTGAGTTGGGGGAACGTCTGCGTGGGCATGTGTGTTGGGGACGTGTCTGCATGGGCGTGTGTGTTGGGGACTTGTCTGCGTGGGCGTGTGTGTTGGGGGAATGTCTGCGTGGGCATGTGTGTTGGGGATTTGTCTGTGTGGGCGTGTGTGTTGGGGATGTGTCTGTGTGGGCAAGCGTGTTGGGGACCGGTCTGCATAGGCGTGTGTGTTGGATACACGACTGCGTGGGCGTGTGTGTTCGGGTCGTGTCTGCGTGGGCGTGTGCGTTGGGGACGTGTCTGTGTGGGTGTGTGTGTTGGTGATGTGTCTTCATGGGCATGTGCGTTGGGGACGTGTCTGCATGGGCATGTGTGTTGGGGTTGTGTCTGCGTGGGTGTGTGCGTTGGGGACGTGTCTGCATGGGCGTGTGCATTGGGGACATGTCTGCGTGGGCGTGTGTGTTGGGGACGCGTCTGCGTGGACGTGTGTGTTGGGGAAATGTCTGCGTGGGCGTGTGTGTTGGGGATGTGTCTGTGTGGATGTGTGTGTTGGGTACACGTCTGCGTGGGCGTGTGTGTTGGGGTCGTGTCTGCGTGGGCGTGTGTGTTGGGAACGTGCCTTTGTGGGCATGTGCGTTGGGGACGTGTCTGCGTGGGCATGTGCGTTGGGGACGTGTCTGTGTGGGTGTGTGTGTTGGTGACGTGTCTTCATGGGCGTGTGCGTTGGGGACGTGTCTGCATGGGCGTGTGCATTAGGGACATGTCTGCGTGGGCGTGTGTGTTGGGGACGCGTCTGCGTGGACGTGTGTGTTGGGGACGTGTCTGCGTGGGCGTGTGTGTTGGGGACATGTCTGCTTGGGTGTGTGTGTTGTGGACGTGTCTGCGTGGGCGTGTGTGTTGGGGATGTGTCTGTGTGGGTGTGTGTGTTGGGGACATGTCTTTGTGGGCGTGTGCGTTGGGGACGTGTCTGCATGGGTGTGTACGGTGGGGACGTGTCTGCGTGGGCGTGGGTGTTGGGGTTGTGTCTGCGTGGGTGTGTGCGTTTTGGACGTGTCTGCGTGGGCATGTGCTTTGGGGACGTGTCTGCGTTGGTGTGCGTATTGGGGAAGTGACTGCATGGGTGTGTGTGTTGGGGACCTGTCTGCGTGTGCGTGTGTGTTGTGGACGCGTCTGCGTGGGCGTGCGTGTTGGGAACTTGTCTGCGTGGGCGTGTGTGTTGGGGATGGGTCTGCGTGGGCGTGTGTGTTGGGTACATGTCTGCGTGGGCGTATGCGTTGGGGACGTGTCTGCGTGGGTGTGTGTGTTGGGTACACGTCTGCGTGGGCGTGTGTGTTGGGGTTATGTCTGCCTGGGCGTGTGTGTTGGGGATGTGTCTTTGTGGGCGTGTGCGTTGGGGACGTGTCTGCATGGGCGTGTACGGTGGGGACGTGTCTGCGTGGGCGTGGTGTTGGGGTTGTCTGCGTGGGTGTGTGCGTTTTGGACGTGTCTGCGTGGGCATGTGCTTTGGGGACGTGTCTGCGGGGGGGTGCATGTTGGAGAAGTGTCTGCTTGGGCGTGTGCGTTGGGGACATGTCTGCTTGGGTGTGTGTGTTGTGGACGTGTCTGCGTGGGCGTGTGTGTTGGGGATGTGTCTGTGTGGGTGTGTGTGTTGGGGACATGTCTTTGTGGGCGTGTGCGTTGGGGACGTGTCTGCATGGGTGTGTACGGTGGGGACGTGTCTGCGTGGGCGTGGGTGTTGGGGTTGTGTCTGCGTGGGTGTGTGCGTTTTGGACGTGTCTGCGTGGGCATGTGCTTTGGGGACGTGTCTGCGGGGGGGTGCATGTTGGAGAAGTGTCTGCTTGGGCGTGTGGGTTGGGGACATGTCTGCGTGGGTGTGTGAGATGTGGACGCGCCTGCGTGGACGTGTGTGTTGGGGACGTGTCTGCGTGGGCGTGTGTGTTGGGACATGTCTGCGTGGACGTGTGTGTTGGGGACGTGTCTGTGTGGGCGTGTGTGTTGGGGACATGTCTGCTTGGGTGTGTGTGTTGGGGTCACGTCTGCGTGGGCGTGTGTGTTGGGGATGTGCCTGTGTGGGCGTGTGTGTTGGGGATGTGTCTGCATGGGCGTGTGTGTTGGGGATGTGCCTGTGTGGGCGTGCATGTTGGGGATGGGTCTGCGTGGGCGTGTGTGTTGGGTACAAGTCTACGTGGGCGTATGCATTGGGTACGTGTCTGCGTGGGCGTGTGCATGTTGGGGACGTGTCTGCATGGGCGTGTGTGTTGTGTACATGTCTGCATGGGCGTGTATGTTGGGGTCGTGTCTGCGTGTGTGTGTGTGTTGGGGACGTGTCTTCGTCGGTGTGTATGTTGGGGTCGTGTCTGCGTGGGCGTGTGTGTTGGGTACATGTCTGCGTAGGCGTGTGCATTGGGGACATGTCTGCATGGGCGTGTGTGTTGGGGTTGTGTCTGCGTGGGTGTATGCATGTTGGGGACGTGTCTGCGTGGGCATGTGCATTGGGGACGTGTCTGCGTTGGTGTGCGTATTGGGGAAGTGACTGCATGGGTGTGTGTGTTGGGGACCTGTCTGCGTGTGCGTGTGTGTTGTGGACGCGTCTGCGTGGGCGTGCGTGTTGGGAACTTGTCTGCGTGGGCGTGTGTGTTGGGGATGGGTCTGCGTGGGCGTGTGTGTTGGGTACATGTCTGCGTGGGCGTATGCGTTGGGGACGTGTCTGCGTGGGTGTGTGTGTTGGGTACACGTCTGCGTGGGCGTGTGTGTTGGGGTTATGTCTGCCTGGGCGTGTGTGTTGGGGATGTGTCTTTGTGGGCGTGTGCGTTGGGGACGTGTCTGCATGGGCGTGTACGGTGGGGACGTGTCTGCGTGGGCGTGGTGTTGGGGTTGTCTGCGTGGGTGTGTGCGTTTTGGACGTGTCTGCGTGGGCATGTGCTTTGGGGACGTGTCTGCGGGGGGGTGCATGTTGGAGAAGTGTCTGCTTGGGCGTGTGCGTTGGGGACATGTCTGCGTGGGTGTGTGAGATGTGGACGCGCCTGCGTGGACGTGTGTGTTGGGGACGTGTCTGCGTGGGCGTGTGTGTTGGGACATGTCTGCTTGGGAGAGTGTGTTGGGAACGCGTCTGCGTGGGCGTATGTGTTGGGGATGTGTCTGTGTGGGCGTGTGTGTTGGGGATGGGTCTGCTTAGGCGTGTGCATGTTGGGGACGTGTCTGCGTGGGTGTGTGTGTTGGGGTCGTGTCTGCGCGTGTGTGTGTGTTGGTGACGTGTCTTCGTAGGTGTGTGAGTTGGGGTCGTGTCTGCGTGGGCGTGTGTGTTGCGTACATGTCTGTGTGGACGTGTGCGTTGGGGACGTGTCTGCGTGGGTGTGTGAGTTGGGGACGTGTCTGCGTGGGCGTGTGCATTGTGGACATGTCTGCATGGGCGTGTGTGTTGGGGTCTTGTCTGCGTGGGGGTGTGCGTTGCGGACGTGTCTCCGTGGGCATGTGCATTGGGTATGTGTCCGCGTGGGTGTGCGTGTTGGGGAAGTGTCTGCCTGGGCGTGTGCATTGGGGACATGTCTGCGTGGGTGTGTGAGTTGTGGACGCGTCTGCGTGGACGTGTGTGTTGGGGACATGTCTGCGTGGGCGTGTGTGTTGGGGACATGTCTGCTTGGGTGTGTGTGTTGGGGACGTGTCTGTGTGGGCGTATGTGTTGGGGATGCGTCTGCGTGGGCATGTGAGTTGGGGACATGTCTGCGTGGGCGTGTGTGTTGTCGACGCGTCTGTGTGGGTGTGTGTGTTGGGTACACGTCTGCGTGGGCGTGTGTGTTGGGGTTATGTCTGCGTGGGCGTGTGTGTTGGGGATGTGTCTTTGTGGGCGTGTGCGTTGGGGACGTGTCTGCATGGGCGTGTACGGTGGGGAGGTGTCTGCGTGGGCGTGGTGTTGGGGTTGTCTGCGTGGGTGTGTGCGTTTTGGACGTGTCTGCGTGGGCATGTGCTTTGGGGACGTGTCTGCGGGGGGGTGCATGTTGGAGAAGTGTCTGCTTGGGCGTGTGCGTTGGGGACATGTCTGCGTGGGTGTGTGAGATGTCGACGCGCCTGCGTGGACGTGTGTGTTGGGGACGTGTCTGCGTGGGCGTGTGTGTTGGGACATGTCTGCTTGGGAGTGTGTGTTGGGAAGGCGTCTGCGTGGGCGTATGTGTTGGGGATGTGTCTGTGTGGGCGTGTGTGTTGGGGACGGGTCTGCGTGGGCGTGTGCCTGTTGGGGACGTGTCTGCGTGGGTGTGTGTGTTGGGGTCGTGTCTGCGCGTGTGTGTGTGTTGGTGACGTGTCTTCGTAGGTGTGTGTGTTGGGGTCGTGTCTGCGTGGGCGTGTGTGTTGCGTACATGTCTGTGTGGACGTGTGCGTTGGGGACGTGTCTGCGTGAGTGTGTGTGTTGGGTACATGTCTGCGTAGACGTGTGCATTGGGGACATGTCTGCATGGGCTTGTGTGTTGGGGTTGTGTCTGCGTGGGTGTATGCATGTTGGGGACGTGTCTGCGTGGGCATGTGCATTGGGGACGTGTCTGCGTGGGTGTGCGTATTGGGGAAGTGACTGCATGGGTGTGTGTGTTGGGGACCTGTCTGCGTGGGCGTGTGTGTTGTGGACGCGTCTGTGTGGGCGTGTGTGTTGGGGACGTGTCTGCGTGGGTGTGTGAGTTGTGGATGCGTCTGCTTGGGCATGTGTGTTGGGGGTACGTCTGCGTGGGCGTGCGTGTTGGGAACTTGTCTGCGTGGGCGTGTGTGTTGGGGATGGGTCTGCGTGGGCGTGTGTGTTGGGTACATGTCTGCGTGGGCGTATGCGTTGGGGACGTGTCTGCGTGGGTGTGTGTGTTGGGTACACGTCTGCGTGGGCGTGTGTGTTGGGGTTATGTCTGCGTGGGCGTGTGTGTTGTGGATGTGTCTTTGTGGGCGTGTGCGTTGTGGACGTGTCTGCATGGGCGTGTACGGTGGGGACGTGTCTGCGTGGGCGTGGTGTTGGGGTTGTCTGCGTGGGTGTGTGCGTTTTGGACGTGTCTGCGTGGGCATGTGCTTTGGGGACGTGTCTGCAGGGGGGTGCATGTTGGAGAAGTGTCTGCTTGGGCGTGTGCGTTGGGGACATGTCTGCGTGGGTGTATGAGATGTGGACGCGCCTGCGTGGACGTGTGTGTTGGGGACGTGTCTGCGTGGGCGTGTGTGTTGGGACATGTCTGCTTGGGAGTGTGTGTTGGGAACGCGTCTGCGTGGGCGTATGTGTTGGGGATGTGTCTGTGTGGGCGTGTGTGTTGGGGACGGGTCTGCGTGGGCGTGTGCATGTTGGGGACGTGTCTGCGTGGGTGTGTGTGTTGGGGTCGTGTCTGCGCGTGTGTGTGTTGGTGACGTGTCTTCGTAGGTGTGTGTGTTGGGGTCATGTCTGCGTGGGCGTGTGTGTTGCGTACATGTCTGTGTGGACGTGTGCGTTGGGGACGTGTCTGCGTGGGTGTGTGAGTTGGGGACGTGTCTGCGTGGGCGTGTGCATTGTGGACGTGTCTGCATGGGCGTGTGTGTTGGGGTCTTGTCTGCGTGGGTGTGTGCGTTGCGGACGTGTCTCCGTGGGCATGTGCATTGGGTATGTGTCCGCGTGGGTGTGCGTGTTGGGGAAGTGTCTGCCTGGGCGTGTGCATTGGGGACATGTCTGCGTGGGTGTGTGAGTTGTGGACGCGTCTGCGTGGACGTGTGTGTTGGGGACATGTCTGCGTGGGCGTGTGTGTTGGGGACATGTCTGCTTGGGTGTGTGTGTTGGGGACGTGTCTGTGTGGGCGTATGTGTTGGGGATGCGTCTGCGTGGGCATGTGAGTTGGGGACATGTCTGCGTGGGCGTGTGTGTTGTCGACATGTCTGCTTGGGTGTGTGAGTTGTGGATGCGTCTGCGTGGGTGTGTGCATTGGGGACGTGTCTGCGTGGGTGTGCGTGTTGGGGACGCGTCTGTGTGGCCGTGTGTCTTGGGGACCTCTCTGCGTGGGCGTGTGTGTTGGGGACATGTCTGCGTGGGTGTGTGCATGTTGGGGACGTGTCTGCATGGACGTGTGTGTTGTGTACATGTCTGCGTGGGCGTGTGTGTTGGGGTCGTGTCTGCATGTGTGTGTGTGTTGGGGACGTGTCTTCGTCGGTGTGTGTGTTGGGGTCGTGTCTGCGTGGGCATGTGTGTTGGGTACATGTCTGCGTAGGCGTGTGCATTGGGGACATGTCTGCATGGGCGTGTGTGTTGGGGTTGTGTCTGCGTGGGTGTGTGCATGTTGGGGACGTGTCTGCGTGGGCATGTGCATTGGGGACGTGTCTGCGTGGGTGTGCGTATTGGGGAAGTGTCTGCATGGGTGTGTGTGTTGGGGACATGTCTGCGTGGGCGTGTGTGTTGTGGACGCATCTGTGTGGGCGTGTGTGTTGGGGACGTGTCTGCGTGGGTGTGTGAGTTGTGGACGCGTCTGCTTGGGCATGTGTGTTGGGGGTACGTCTGCGTGGGCGTGCGTGTTGGGAACTTGTCTGCGTGGGCATGTGTGTTGGGGATGGGTCTGCGTGGGCGTGTGTGTTGGGTACATGTCTGCGTGGGCGTATGCGTTGGGGACGTGTCTGCGTGGGTGTGTGTGTTGGGTACACGTCTGCGTGGGCGTGTGTGTTGGGGTTATGTCTGCGTGGGCGTGTGTGTTGGGGACGTGTCTTTGTGGGCATGTGCGTTGGGGACGTGTCTGCATGGGCGTGAACGGTGGGGACGTGTCTGCATGGGCGTGGTGTTGGGGTTGTGACTGCGTGGGTGTGTGCGTTTTGGACGTGTCTGCGTGGGCATGTGCTTTGGGGACGTGTCTGCGGGTGGGTGCATGTTGGAGAAGTGTCTGCTTGGGCGTGTGCGTTGGGGACATGTCTGCGTGGGTGTGTGAGATGTGGACGCGCCTGCGTGGACGTGTGTGTTGGGGACGTGTCTGCGTGGGCGTGTGTGTTGGGACATGTCTGCTTGGGAGTGTGTGTTGGGAACGCGTCTGCGTGGGCGTATGTGTTGGGGATATATCTGTGTGGGCGTGTGTGTTGGGGACGGGTCTGCGTGGGCGTGTGCATGTTGGGGACTTGTCAGCGTGGGTGTGTGTGTTGGGGTCGTGTCTGCGCGTGTGTGTGTGTTGGTGACGTATCTTCGTAGGTGTGTGTGTTGGGGTCGTGTCTGCGTGGGCGTGTGTGTTGGGTACATGTCTGTGTGGACGTGTGCGTTGGGGACGTGTCAGCGTGGGTGTGTGAGTTGGGGACGTGTCTGCGTGGGCGTGTGCATTGTGGACATGTATGCATGGGCGTGTGTGTTGGGGTCTTGTCTGCGTGGGTGTGTGCGTTGCGGACGTGTCTCCGTGGGCATGTGCATTGGGGATGTGTCAGCGTGGGTGTGCGTGTTGGGGAAGTGTCTGCATGAGCGTGTGCATTGGGGACATGTCTGCGTGGGTGTGTGAGTTGTGGAGGCGTCTGCGTGGACGTGTGTGTTGGGGACATGTCTGCATGGGCGTGTGTGTTGGGGACATGTCTGCTTGGGTGTGTGTGTTGGGGACGTGTCTGTGTGGGCGTGTGTGTTGGGGATGCGTCTGCGTGGGCGTGTGAGTTGGGGACATGTCTGCGTGGGCGTGTGTGTTGTGGACGCGTCTGTGTGCGCGTGTGTGTTGGGGATGCGTCTGCGTGGGCGTGTGTGTTGGGGACATGTCTGCGTGGGCGTGTGTGTTGTGGATGTGTCTGCGTGGGTGTGTGCATTGGGGACGTGTCTGCGTGGGTGTGCGTGTTGGGGAAGTGTCTGCATGGGCGTGTGCGTTGGGGACATGTCTGCGTGGGTGTGTGAGTTGTGGACGCCTCTGCGTGGACGTGTGTGTTGGGGACGTGTCTGCGTGGGCATGTGTGTTGGGGACATGTCTGCTTGGGTGTGTGTGTTGGGGACGCGTCTGGGTGGGCGTGTGTGTTGGGGTGCGTCTGCGTGCGCGTGTGTGTTGGAGACATGTCTCCGTGGGCGTGTGTGTTGTGTTCGCCTCTTTGTGGGTGTGCGTGTTGGCGACGTGTCTGCGTAGGTGTGTGTGTTGCGGACCTGTCTGCGTGGGTGTGTGAGGTGGGGACGCATCTGCATGGACGTGTGTGTTGGGGACGTGTCTGCGTGGGCGTGTGTGTTGGGGAAATGTCTGCATGGGTGTGTGTGTTGGGGACGCGTCTGTGTGGGCGTGTGTGTTGGGGATGCGTCTGCGTGGGCGTGTGTGTTGGGGACATGTCTGCATGGGCGTGTGTGTTGGGGACGTGTCTGCGTGGGTGTGTGCGTTGGGGACATGACTGCGTGGGCGTGTGTGTTGGGGACGTGTCTGCGTTGGTGTGTGCATTGGGGTCGTGTCTGCGTGGGTGTGCGTGTTGGGGAAGTGTCTGCATGGGCGTGTGCGTTGGGGACATGTCTGCGTGGGTGTGTGAGTTGTGGACGCGTCTGCGTGGACGTGTGTGTTGGGGACATGTCTGCGTGGGGGTGTGTGTTGGGGACTTGTCTGCGTGGGCGTGTGTGTTGGTTGCACGTCTGCGTTGGGGGGTGTGTTGGGGACTTGTCTGCGTGGGCGTGTGTGTGTTGGGGACGCGTCTGTGTGGGCGTGTGTGTTGGGGATGCGTCTGCGTGGGCGTGTGTGTTGGGGATATGTCTGCGTGGGCGTGTGTGTTGTGGATGTGTCTGCGTGGGTGTGAGAGTTGTGGACTTGTCTGCGTGGGCGTGTGTGTTGGGGACGTGTCTGCGTTGGTGTGTGCATTGGGGTCGTGTCTGTGTGGGTGTGCGTGTTGGGGAAGTGTCTGCATGGGCGTGTGCGTTGGGGACCTGTCTGCGTGGGTGTGTGAGTTGTGGACGCGTCTGCGTGGACGTGTGTGTTGGGGACATGTCTGCGTGGGAGTGTGTGTTGGGGACTTGTCTGCGTTGGCGTGTGTTTTGGGGACGTGTCTGCATGGGCGTGTGTCTTGGGGACCTCTCTGCTTGGGTGTGGGTGTTGTGGATGTTTCTGCTTGGGCATGTGTTTTGGGGATACGTCTGCGTGGGCGTGTGTGTTGGGGACATGTCTGCGTGGGCGTGTGTGTTGGGTACATGTCTGCGTGTGCGTATGCATTGGGGTCGTGTCTGCGTGGGTGTGTGCGTTGGGGATGTGTCTGCGTTGGTGTGTGCATTGGGGTCGTGTCTGCGTGGGTGTGCGTGTTGGGGAAGTGTCTGCATGGGCGTGTGCGTTGGGGACATGTCTGCGTGGGTGTGTGAGTTGTGGACGCGTCTGCGTGGACGTGTGTGTTGGGGACGTGTCTTCGTGGGCATGTGTGTTGGGGACATGTCTGCTTGGGTGTGTGTGTTGGGTACGCGTCTGGGTGGGCGTGTGTGTTGGGGTGCGTCTGCGTGCGCGTGTGTGTTGGAGACATGTCTCCGTGGGCATGTGTGTTGTGTTCGCCTCTTTATGGATGTGCGTGTTGGCGACGTGTCTGCGTAGGCGTGTGTGTTAGGGACGTGTCTGCGTGGGTGTGTGAGTTGTGGACGCATCTGCATGGACGTGTGTGTTGGGGACGTGTCCACGTGGGCGTGTGTGTTGGGGACATGTCTGCATGGGTGCGTGTGTTGGGGACGCGTCTGTTTGGGGATGCGTCTGCGTGGGCGTGTGTGTTGGGGTCATGTCTGCGTGGGCGTGTGTGTTGGGGACGTGTCTGCGTGGGCATGTGCGTTGGGGACATGTCTGCGTGGGCATATGTGTTGGTGACTTGTCTGTGTGGGCGTGTGGGTTGGGGACATGTCTGCATGGGTGAGTGTGTTGGGGACGCGTCTGTGTGGGCGTGTGTGTTGGGGATGCGTCTGCGTGGGTGTGTGTGTTGGGGACATGTCTGCGTGGGCGTGTGTGTTGCGGATGTGTCTGCGTGGGTGTGTGAGTTGTGGACGTGTCTGCGTTGGCGTGTGTGTTGGGTACGTGTCTGCGTGGGCGTGTGTGTTGGTGGCACGTCTGCGTGGGGGTGTGTGTTGGGGACTTGTCTGCGTGGGCGTGTGTTTTGGGGACGTGTCTGCGTGGGCGTGTGTGTTGGGTACATGTCTGCGTGTGCGTATGCATTGGGGTCGTGTCTGCGTGGGCGTGTGTGTTGGGGATGTGTCTGCGTTGGTGTGTGCATTGGGGTCGTGTCTGCGTGGGTGTGCGTGTTGGGGAAGTGTCTGCATGGGCGTGTGCGTTGGGGACATGTCTGCGTGGGTGTGTGAGTTGTGGACGCGTCTGCGTGGACGTGTGTGTTGGGGACATGTCTGCGTGGGGGTGTGTGTTGGGGACATGTCTGCTTGGGTGTTTGTGTTGGGGACGTGTCTGTGTGGGCGTGTGTGTTGGGGTGCGTCTGCTTGCGCGTGTGTGTTGGAGACATGTCTCCGTGGGCGTGTGTGTTGTGTTCGCCTCTTTGTGAGTGTGAGTGTTGGCGACGTGTCTGCGTGGGCGTGTGTGTTGGGGACGTGTCTGCGTGGGTGTGTGAGTTGTGGACGCATCTGCATGGACGTGTGTGTTGGGGACGTGTCTACGTGGGCTTGTGTGTTGGGGACACGTCTGCATGGGTGTGTGTGTTGGGGACATGTCTGCGTGGGCGTGTGTGTTGTGGACGTGTCTGCGTGGGCATGTGCGTTGGGGACATGTCTGCGTGGGCATATGTGTTGGTGACTTGTCTGCGTGGGCGTGTGTTGGGGACATGTCTGCATGGGTGTGTGTGTTGGGGACGCGTCTGTGTGGCCGTGTGTCTTGGGGACCTCTCGGCGTGGGCGTGTGTGTTGGGGACATGTCTGCGTGGGCGTGTGCATGTTGGGGACGTGTCTGCATGGACGTGTGTGTTGTGTACATGTCTGCGTGGGCGTGTGTGTTGGGGTCGTGTCTGCATGTGTGTGTGTGTTGGGGACGTGTCTTCGTCGGGGTGTGTGTTGGGGTCGTGTCTGCGTGGGCATGTGTGTTGGGTACATGTCTGCGTAGGCGTGTGCATTGGGGACATGTCTGCATGGGCGTGTGTGTTGGGGTTGTGTCTGCGTGGGTGTGTGCATGTTGGGGACGTGTCTGCGTGGGCATGTGCATTGGGGACGTGTCTGCGTGGGTGTGCGTATTGGGGAAGTGTCTGCATGGGCGTGTGTGTTGGGGACATGTCTGCGTGGGCGTGTGTGTTGTGGACGCATCTGTGTGGGCGTGTGTGTTGGGGACGTGTCTGCGTGGGTGTGTGAGTTGTGGACGCGTTTGCTTGGGCATGTGTGTTGGGGGTACGTCTGCGTGGGCGTGCGTGTTGGGAACTTGTCTGCGTGGGCATGTGTGTTGGGGATGGGTCTGCGTGGGCGTGTGTGTTGGGTACATGTCTGCGTGGGCGTATGCGTTGGGGACGTGTCTGCGTGGGTGTGTGTGTTGGGTACACGTCTGCGTGGGCGTGTGTGTTGGGGTTATGTCTGCGTGGGCGTGTGTGTTGGGGACGTGTCTTTGTGGGCATGTGCGTTGGGGACGTGTCTGCATGGGCGTGTACGGTGGGGACGTGTCTGCATGGGCGTGGTGTTGGGGTTGTGTCTGCGTGGGTGTGTGCGTTTTGGACGTGTCTGCGTGGGCATGTGCTTTGGGGACGTGTCTGTGGGTGGGTGCATGTTGGAGAAGTGTCTGCTTGGGCGTGTGCGTTGGGGACATGTCTGCGTGGGTGTGTGAGATGTGGACGCGCCTGCGTGGACGTGTGTGTTGGGGACGTGTCTGCGTGGGCGTGTGTGTTGGGACATGTCTGCTTGGGAGTGTGTGTTGGGAACGCGTCTGCGTGGGCGTATGTGTTGGGGATATATCTGTGTGGGCGTGTGTGTTGGGGACGGGTCTGCGTGGGCGTGTGCATGTTGGGGACGTGTCAGCGTGGGTGTGTGTGTTGGGGTCGTGTCTGCGCGTGTGTGTGTGTTGGTGACGTGTCTTCGTAGGTGTGTGTGTTGGGGTCGTGTCTGCGTGGGCGTGTGTGTTGGGTACATGTCTGTGTGGACGTGTGCGTTGGGGACGTGTCAGTGTGGGTGTGTGAGTTGGGGACGTGTCTGCGTGGGCGTGTGCATTGTGGACATGTATGCATGGGCGTGTGTGTTGGGGTCTTGTCTGCGTGGGTGTGTGCGTTGCGGACGTGTCTCCGTGGGCATGTGCATTGGGGATGTGTCAGCGTGGGTGTGCGTGTTGGGGAAGTGTCTGCATGAGCGTGTGCATTGGGGACATGTCTGCGTGGGTGTGTGAGTTGTGGAGGCGTCTGCGTGGACGTGTGTGTTGGGGACATGTCTGCATGGGCGTGTGTGTTGGGGACATGTCTGCTTGGGTGTGTGTGTTGTGGACGCGTCTGTGTGGGCGTATGTGTTGGGGATGCGTCTGCGTGGGCGTGTGAGTTGGGGACATGTCTGCGTGGGCGTGTGTGTTGTGGACGCGTCTGTGTGGGCGTATGTGTTGGGGATGCGTCTGCGTGGGCGTGTGAGTTGGGGACATGTCTGCGTGGGCGTGTGTGTTGTGGACGCGTCTGTGTGGGCGTGTGTGTTGGGGATGCGTCTGCGTGGGCGTGTGTGTTGGGGACATGTCTGCGTGGGCGTGTGTGTTGTGGATGTGTCTGCGTGGGTGTGTGCATTGGGGACGTGTCTGCGTGGGTGTGCGTGTTGGGGAAGTGTCTGCATGGGCGTGTGCGTTGGGGACATGTCTGCGTGGGTGTGTGAGTTGTGGACGCCTCTGCGTGGACGTGTGTGTTGGGGACGTGTCTGCGTGGGCATGTGTGTTGGGGACATGTCTGCTTGGGTGTGTGTGTTGGGGACGCGTCTGGGTGGGCGTGTGTGTTGGGGTGCGTCTGCGTGCGCGTGTGTGTTGGAGACATGTCTCCGTGGGCGTGTGTGTTGTGTTCGCCTCTTTGTGGGTGTGCGTGTTGGCGACGTGTCTGCGTAGGTGTGTGTGTTGCGGACGTGTCTGCGTGGGTGTGTGAGGTGGGGACGCATCTGCATGGACGTGTGTGTTGGGGACGTGTCTGCGTGGGCGTGTGTGTTGGGGAAATGTCTGCATGGGTGTGTGTGTTGGGGACGCGTCTGTGTGGGCGTGTGTGTTGGGGATGCGTCTGCGTGGGCGTGTGTGTTGGGGACATGTCTGCATGGGCGTGTGTGTTGGGGACGTGTCTGCGTGGGTGTGTGCGTTGGGGACATGACTGCGTGGGCGTGTGTGTTGGGGACGTGTCTGCGTTGGTGTGTGCATTGGGGTCGTGTCTGCGTGGGTGTGCGTGTTGGGGAAGTGTCTGCATGGGCGTGTGCGTTGGGGACATGTCTGCGTGGGTGTGTGAGTTGTGGACGCGTCTGCGTGGACGTGTGTGTTGGGGACATGTCTGCGTGGGGGTGTGTGTTGGGGACTTGTCTGCGTGGGCGTGTGTGTTGGTTGCACGTCTGCGTTGGGGGGTGTGTTGGGGACTTGTCTGCGTGGGCGTGTGTGTGTTGGGGACGCGTCTGTGTGGGCGTGTGTGTTGGGGATGCGTCTGCGTGGGCGTGTGTGTTGGGGATATGTCTGTGTGGGCGTGTGTGTTGTGGATGTGTCTGCGTGGGTGTGAGAGTTGTGGACTTGTCTGCGTGGGCGTGTGTGTTGGGGACGTGTCTGCGTTGGTGTGTGCATTGGGTACGTGTCTGTGTGGGTGTGCGTGTTGGGGAAGTGTCTGCATGGGCGTGTGCGTTGGGGACCTGTCTGCGTGGGTGTGTGAGTTGGGGACTTGTCTGCGTTGGCGTGTGTTTTGGGGACGTGTCTGCATGGGCGTGTGTCTTGGGGACCTCTCTGCTTGGGTGTGGGTGTTGTGGATGTTTCTGCTTGGGCATGTGTTTTGGGGATACGTCTGCGTGGGCGTGTGTGTTGGGGACATGTCTGCGTGGGCGTGTGTGTTGGGTACATGTCTGCGTGTGCGTATGCATTGGGGTCGTGTCTGCGTGGGTGTGTGCGTTGGGGATGTGTCTGCGTTGGTGTGTGCATTGGGGTCGTGTCTGCGTGGGTGTGCGTGTTGGGGAAGTGTCTGCATGGGCGTGTGCGTTGGGGACATGTCTGCGTGGGTGTGTGAGTTGTGGACGCGTCTGCGTGGACGTGTGTGTTGGGGACGTGTCTTCGTGGGCATGTGTGTTGGGGACATGTCTGCTTGGGTGTGTGTGTTGGGTACGCGTCTGGGTGGGCGTGTGTGTTGGGGTGCGTCTGCGTGCGCGTGTGTGTTGGAGACATGTCTCCGTGGGCATGTGTGTTGTGTTCGCCTCTTTATGGGTGTGCGTGTTGGCGACGTGTCTGCGTAGGCGTGTGTGTTAGGGACGTGTCTGCGTGGGTGTGTGAGTTGTGGACGCATCTGCATGGACGTGTGTGTTGGGGACGTGTCTACGTGGGCGTGTGTGTTGGGGACATGTCTGCATGGGTGCGTGTGTTGGGGACGCGTCTGTTTGGGGATGCGTCTGCGTGGGCGTGTGTGTTGGGGACATGTCTGCGTGGGCGTGTGTGTTGGGGACGTGTCTGCGTGGGCATGTGCGTTGGGGACATGTCTGCGTGGGCATATGTGTTGGTGACTTGTCTGCGTGGGCGTGTGGGTTGGGGACATGTCTGCATGGGTGAGTGTGTTGGGGAATCGTCTGTGTGGGCGTGTGTGTTGGGGATGCGTCTGCGTGGGTGTGTGTGTTGGGGACATGTCTGCGTGGGCGTGTGTGTTGCGGATGTGTCTGCGTGGGTGTGTGAGTTGTGGACGTGTCTGCGTTGGCGTGTGTGTTGGGTACGTGTCTGCGTGGGCGTGTGTGTTGGTGGCACGTCTGCGTGGGGGTGTGTGTTGGGGACTTGTCTGCGTGGGCGTGTGTTTTGGGGATGTGTCTGCGTGGGCGTGTGTGTTGGGTACATGTCTGCGTGTGCGTATGCATTGGGGTCGTGTCTGCGTGGGCGTGTGTGTTGGGGATGTGTCTGCGTTGGTGTGTGCATTGGGGTCGTGTCTGCGTGGGTGTGCGTGTTGGGGAAGTGTCTGCATGGGCGTGTGCGTTGGGGACATGTCTGCGTGGGTGTGTGAGTTGTGGACGCGTCTGCGTGGACGTGTGTGTTGGGGACATGTCTGCGTGGGGGTGTGTGTTGGGGACGTGTCTTCGTGGGCATGTGTGTTGGGGACATGTCTGCTTGGGTGTGTGTGTTGGGGGCGTGTCTGTGTGGGCGTGTGTGTTGGGGTGCGTCTGCTTGCGCGTGTGTGTTGGAGACATGTCTCCGTGGGCGTGTGTGTTGTGTTCGCCTCTTTGTGAGTGTGAGTGTTGGCGACGTGTCTGCGTGGGCGTGTGTGTTGGGGACGAGTCTGCGTGGGTGTGTGAGTTGTGGACGCATCTGCATGGACGTGTGTGTTGGGGACGTGTCTACGTGGGTTGTGTGTTGGGGACATGTCTGCATGGGTGTGTGTGTTGGGGACATGTCTGCGTGGGCGTGTGTGTTGTGGACGTGTCTGCGTGGGCATGTGCGTTGGGGACATGTCTGCGTGGGCATATGTGTTGGTGACTTGTCTGCGTGGGCGTGTGTTGGGGACATGTCTGCATGGGTGTGTGTGTTGGGGACGCGTCTGTGTGGGCGTGTGTGTTGGGGATGTGTCTGCGTGGGCATGTGTGTTGGGGACATGTCTGCGTGGGCGTGTGTGTTGGGGACGTGTCTGCGTGGGCGTGTGCGTTGTGGACATGTCTGCGTGGGCGTGAGTGTTGTGGACGCATCTGTGTGGGCGTGTGTGTTGGGGATGCGTCTGCGTGGGCGTGTGTCTTGGGGACTTGTCTGCGTGGGCGTGTGTCTTGGGGACGTATCTGCGTGGGCGTGTGTGTTGGGGACGTGTCTGCGTGGGTGTAGGTGTTGTGGATGTTTCTGCTTGGGCATGTGTTTTGGGGGTACGTCTGCGTGGGGATGTGTTGTCTGCGTGGGCGTGTGTCTTGGGGACTTGTCTGCGTGGGCGTGTGTTTTGGGGACGTGTCTGCGTGGGCATGTGTCTTGGGGGTGTGTGGGTGTGGGTGTTGTGGATGTTTCTGCTTGGGCATGTCTGTTGGTGGCACATCTGCGTGGGGGTGTGTGTTGGGGACTTGTCTGCGTGGGCGTGTGTTTTGGGGACGTGTCTGCGTGGGCGTGTGTCTTGGGGACTTCTCTGCGTGGGTGTGGGTGTTGTGGTTTTTCTGCTTGGGCATGTGTTTTGGGGGTACGTCTGCGTGGGCGTGTGTGTTGGGGACCTGTCTGCGTGGGCGTGTATGTTGGGTACATGTTTGCGTGGGCGTAGGCGTTGGGGTCGTGTCTGCATGGGCGTGTGCGTTGGGGATGTGTCTGCGTGGGTGTGTGCGTTGGGGACGTGTCTGCGTGGGTGTGCGTGTTGGGGAAGTGTCTGCATGGGCGTGTGCGTTGGGGACATGTCTGCGTGGGTGTGTGTGTTGGCGATGTGTCTGCGTAGACGTGTGTGTTGGGGACGTGTCTGCGTGGGTGTGTGAGTTGTGGGCGCATCTGCGTGGACGTGTGTGTTAGGGACGTGTCTGCGTGGGCGTGTGTGTTGGGACATGTTTGCATGGGTGTGTGTGTTGGGGACATGTCTGCGTGGGCGTGTGTGTTGGGGACAAGTCTGCGTGGGCGTGTGTGTTGGCGATGTGTCTGCGTAGACGTGTGTGTTGGGGACGTGTCTGCGTGGGTGTGTGAGTTGTGGGCGCATCTGCGTGGACGTGTGTGTTAGGGATGTGTCTGCGTGGGCGTGTGTGTTGGGGACATGTTTGCATGGGTGTGTGTGTTGGGGACATGTCTGCGTGGGCGTGTGTGTTGGGGACAAGTCTGCGTGGGCATGTGTGTTGGCGATGTGTCTGCGTAGACGTGTGTGTTGGGGATGTGTCTGCGTGGGTGTGTGAGTTGTGGGCGCAATTGCATGGACGTGTGTGTGAGGGACGTGTCTGCGTGGGCGTGTGTGTTGGGGACATGTTTGCATGGGTGTGTGTGTTGGGGACATGTCTGCGTGGGTGTGTGTGTTGTGGACGCGTCTGCGTGGACGTGTGTGTTGGGGACGTGTCTGCGTGGGCATGTGTGTTGGGGACATGTCAGCATTGGGGTTGTGTGTTGGGGACGCGTAGGTGTGGGCGTGTGTGTTGGGGACATGTCTGCATGGGTGTGTGTGTTGGGGACGCGTCTGTGTTGGCGTGTGTGTTGGGGATGCGTCTGCGTGGGCATGTGTGTTGTGGACGCGTCTGTGTGGGCGTGTGTGTGGGGGATGCGTCTGCGTGGGCGTGTGTTTTGGGGACTTGTCTGCGTGGGTGTGTGTCTTGGGGACGTGTCTGCGTGGGCGTGTGTCTTGGAGACCTGTCTGCGTGGGCGTGTGTGTTGTTGACATGTCTGCGTGGGCGTGTGTGTTGTGGACGCATCTGTGTGGGCGTGTGTGTTGGGGATGCGTCTGCCTGGGCGGGTGTCTTGGGGACTTGTCTGCGTGGGCGTATGTCTTGGGGACGTGTCTGCGTGGGTGTGGGTGTTGTGGATGTTTCTGCTTGGGCATGTGTGTTGGGGGCACGTCTGTGTGGCCGTGTGTGTTGGGGACCTGTCTGCGTGGGCGTGTGTGTTGGGTACATGTTTGCATGGGCGTATGCATTGGGGTCGTGTCTGCGTTGGCGTGTGCGTTGGGGATGTGTCTGCGTGGGTGTGTGCGTTGGGGACGTGTCTGCGTGGGTGTGCATGTTGGGAAAGTGTCTGCATGGGCGTGTGCGTTGGGGACATGTCTGCTTGGGCGTGTGTGTTGGGGATGTATCTGCGTGGGTGTGTGAGTTGTGGACGTGTCTGCGTGGGTGTGTGTGTTGGGGACGTGTCTGCGTGGGCGTGTGTGTTGGTGGCACCTCTGCGTGGGGGTGTGTGTTGGGGACTTGTCTGTGTGGGCGTGTGTTTTGGGGACGTGTCTGCGTGGGCGTGTGTGTTGGGGACTTCTCTGCGTGGGTGTGGGTGTTGTGGATGTTTCTGCTTGGGCATGTGTTTTGGGGGTACGTCTGCGTGGGCATGTGTGTTGGGGACTTGTCTGCGTGGGCGTGTGTGTTGGTGACTTCTCTGCGTGGGTGTGGGTGTTGTGGATGTTTCTGCTTGGGCATGTGTTTTGGGGGTACATCTGCGTGGGCATGTGTGTTGGGGACCTGTCTGCGTGGGCGTGTGTGTTGGGTACATGTCTGCGTGGGCGTATGCGTTGTGGGCGCATCTGCGAGAACGTGTGTGTTAGGGACATGTCTGCGTGGGCGTGTGTGTTGGGGACATGTCTGCATGGGTGTGTGTGTTGGGGACGCGTCTGTGTGGGCGTGTTTGGTGGGGATGCGTCTGCGTGGGCGTGTGTGTTGGGGACATGTCTGCGTGGGCGTGTGTGTTGTGGACGCGTCTGTTTGGGCTTGTGCGTTGGGGACATGTCTGCGTGGGCGTGTGTGTTGGGGATGTGTCTGCGTGGGTGTGTGTGTTGGGGACTTGTCTGCGTTGGCGTGTGTGTTGGGGACGTGTCTGCGTGGGTGTGGGTGTTGTGGATGTTTCTGCTTGGGCATGTGTGTTGGGGGTACGTCTGCGTGGGTGTGTGTGTTGGGTACTTGTCTGCGTGGGCGTATGCATTGGGGTCGTGTCTGCGTGTGCGTTGGGGATGTGTCTGCGTGGGTCTGTGCATTGGGGTCGTATCTGCGTGGGTGTGCGTGTTGGGGAAGTGTCTGCATGGGCATGTGCGTTGGGGACATGTCTGCGTGGGTGTGTGAGTTGTGGATGCGTCTGCGTGGACGTGTGTGTTGGGGACCTGTCTGCGTGGGTGTGTGTGTTGGGTACTTGTCTGCGTGGGCGTATGCATTGGGGTCGTGTCTGCGTGTGCGTTGGGGATGTGTCTGCGTGGGTCTGTGTATTGGGGTCGTATCTGCGTGGGTGTGCGTGTTGGGGAAGTGTCTGCATGGGCATGTGCGTTGGGGACATGTCTGCGTGGGTGTGTGAGTTGTGGATGCGTCTGTGTGGACGTGTGTGTTCAGGACGTGTCTGCGTGGGCATGTGTGTTGGGGACATGTCTGCATGGGTGTGTGTGTTGTGGACGCGTCGGTGTGGGCGTGTGTGTTGGGGACATGACTGCATGGGTGTGTGTGTTGGGGATGCGTCTGCGTGGGTGTGTGTGTTGGGGACATGTCTGCGTGGGTGTGTGTGTTGTGGACGCGTCTGTGTGGGCGTGTGCGTTGGGGACATGTCTGCGTGGGCGTGTGTGTTGGGGACGTGTCTGCGTGGGTGTGTGAGTTGTGGACGTGTCTGCGTGGGCGTGTGTGTTGGGGACGTGTCTGCGTGGGCGTGTGTGTTAGTGGCACGTCTGCGTGGGGGTGTGTGTTGGGGACTTGTCTGCGTGGGCGTGTGTTTTGGGGACGTGTCTGCGTGGGCGTGTGTGTTGGGGACTTCTCTGCGTGGGTGTGGGTGTTGTGGATGTTTCTGCTTGGGCATGTGTTTTGGGGGTACGTCTGCGTGGGCGTGTGTGTTGGGGACCTGTCTGCGTGGGCGTGTGTGTTGGGGACGCGTCTGTGTTGGCGTGTGTGTTGTTGACATGTCTGCGTGGGCGTGTGTGTTGTGGACGCATCTGTGTGGGCGTGTGTGTTGGGGATGCGTCTGCGTGGGCGGGTGTCTTGGGGACTTGTCTGCGTGGGCGTATGTCTTGGGGACGTGTCTCCGTGAGTGTGGGTGTTGTGGATGTTTCTGCTTGGGCATGTGTGTTGGGGGCACGTCTGCGTGGCCGTGTGTGTTGGGGACCTGTCTGTGTGGGCGTGTGTGTTGGGTACATGTTTGCGTGGGCGTATGCATTGGGGTCGTGTCTGCGTGGGCGTGTGCGTTGGGGATGTGTCTGCGTGGGTGTGTGCGTTGGGGACGTGTCTGCGTGGGTGTGCGTGTTGGGAAAGTGTCTGCATGGGCGTGTGCGTTGGGGACATGTCTGCGTGGGCGTGTGTGTTGGGGATGTGTCTGCGTGGGTGTGTGAGTTGTGGACATGTCTGCGTGGGCGTGTGTGTTGGTGGCACGTCTGCGTGGGGGTGTGTGTTGGGGACTTGTCTGCATGGGCGTGTGTTTTGGGGACTTGTCTGCGTGGGCGTGTGTGTTGGTGACTTCTCTGCGTGGGTGTGGGTGTTGTGGATGTTTCTGCTTGGGCATGTGTTTTGGGGGAACGTCTGCGTGGGCATGTGTGTTGGGGACCTGTCTGCGTGGGCGTGTGTGTTGGGTACATGTCTGCGTGGGCGTATGCGTTGTGGGCGCATCTGCGTGGACGTGTGTGTTAGGGACATGTCTGCGTGGGCGTGTGTGTTGGGGACATGTCTGCATGGGTGTGTGTGTTGGGGACGCGTCTGTGTGGGCGTGTTTGGTGGGGATGCGTCTGCGTGGGCGTGTGTGTTGGGGACATGTCTGCGTGGGCGTGTGTGTTGTGGACGCGTCTGTGTGGGCGTGTGTCTTGGTGGCACGTCTGCGTGGGCGTGTGTGTTGGGGACTTGTCTGCGTTGGCGTGTATGTTGGGGACGTGTCTACGTGGGCGTGTGTCTTGGTGGCACGTCTGCGTGGGCGTGTGTGTTGGGGACTTGTCTGCGTTGGCGTGTGTGTTGGGGATGTGTCTGCGTGGGTGTGTGAGTTGTGGACTTGCCTGCGTGGGCGTGTGTGTTGGGGACGTGTCTGCGTGGGCGTGTGTCTTGGTGGCACGTCTGCGTGGGCGTGTGTGTTGGGGACTTGTCTGCGTTGGCGTGTATGTTGGGGACGTGTCTGCGTGGGCGTGTTTATTGGGGACTTCTCTGTGTGGGTGTGGGTGTTGTGGATGTTTCTGCTTGGGCATGTGTGTTGGGGGTACGTCTGCGTGGGCGTGTGTGTTGGGGACCTGTCTGCGTGAGTGTGTGTGTTGGGTACATGTCTGCGTGGGCGTATGCGTTGGGGTCGTGTCTGCGTGGGTGTGTGCGTTGGGGATGTGTCTGCGTGGGTGTGTGTGTTGGGGTCGTGTCTGCGTGGGCGTGTGCGTTGGGGACGTGTCTGCGTGGGTGTGTGTGTTAGGGACGTGTCTTCGTGGGCGTGTGCGTTGGGGACGTGTCTGCATGGGCGTGTGTGTTGGGGTTTTGTATGCGTGGGTGTGTGTCTGCGTGGGCGTGTGCGTTGGGGACGTGTCTGCGTGGGTGTGTGTGTTGGGGACGTGTCTACATGGGCGTGTGCGTTGGGGATGTGTCTGCGTGGGTGTGTGTGTTGGGGAAGTGTCTGCATGGACGTGTGTGTTGGGGACATTTCTGCGTGGGCATGTGTGTTGGGGACATGTCTGCTTGGTTGTGTGTGTTGGGGACCCGTCTGTGTAGGTGTGTTTGTTGGGGATGCGTCTGCGTGGGCGTGTGTGTTGTGGACGCGTCTGTGTGGGTGTGCGTGTTGTCGACGCGTCTGCGTGGACGTGTGTGTTGGGGACGTGTCTTAGTAGGCGTGTGCGTTTGTGACGTGTGTGCGTGGGCGTGTGTGTTGGGGACATGTCTGCATGGGTGTGTGTGTTGGGGACGCGTCTGTGTGGGCGTGTGTGTTGGGATGCGTCTGCGTGGCCGTGTGTGTTGGGGACATGTCTGCGTGGGCGTGTGTGTTGGGGGCTCGTCTGCGTGGGCGTGTGTCTTGGGGCCTTGTCTGCGCGGGCGTGTTTGTTGGGGATATGTCTGCGTGGCCATGTGAGTTGGGGACGTGCCTGCGTGGGTGTGTGAGTAGTGGACGCGTCTGCGTGGGCGTGTGTGTTGGGGACATGTCTGCGTGGGCGTGTGTGTTGGGGGCTCGTCTGCGTGGGCGTGTGTCTTGGGGCCTTGTCTGCGCGGGCGTGTTTGTTGGGGATATGTCTGCGTGGGCGTGTGTGTTTGGGACTTGTATTCGTGGGCGTGTGTGTTGGGGATGTGTCCGTGTGGGCGAGTGTGTTGGGTCCCGGTCTGCGTGGGCATGTGTGTTGGGTACACGTCTGCGTGTGCGTATGCGATGGGGACGTGTCTGCGTGGGTGTGTGCGTTGGGGACGTGTCTGCGTGGGTGTGTGTGTTGGGGACGTGTCTTTGTGGGCGTGTGTGTTGGGGACGTGTCTGTGTGGGAGTGTGTGTTGGGGACGGGTCTGCGTGGGCGTGTGTGTTGGGTGCACGTCTGCGTGGGGGTGTGTGTGTTGGGGACGCGCCGGCGTGGACGTGTATATTGGGGACGTGTCTGCGTGGGTGTGTGAGTTGTGGACGCGTCTGCGTTGGCGTGTGTATTGGGGACGTGTCTGCGTGGGCGTGTGTGCTGGGGGCACGTCTGCTTGGGCGTGTGTGTTGGGGACGTGTCCGCGTGGGTGTGTGCATGTTGGGGACGTGTCTGCATGGGCGTGTGTGTTGGGGACTTGTCTGCGTGGGTGTGGGTGTTGGGGATGTTTCTGCTTGGGCATGCGTGTTGGGGGTACGTCTGCGTGGGCGTGTGTGTTGGTGACTTGTCTGTGTGGGCGTGTGTGTTGAGGATGTGTCTGTGTGGCCGTGTGTGTTGGGAACGGGTCTGCGTGGGCGTGTGTCTTGTGGACTTGACTGCGTGGGCGTGTGTGTTGGCGACGTGTCTGCGTGGGTGTGTGTGTTGGGGATGTGTCTGTGTGGGCCTGTGTGTTGGGGACACGTCTGCTTGTGCATACATGTTGGGGATGTGTCTGCGTGGGCGTGTGTGTTGGGGACGTTTCTACGTGGGCATGTGTGTTGGGAATGCGTCTGTGTGAGCATGTGTGTTGGGGACGCGTCTGCGTGAGCGTGTGTTTTGGGGACGTGTCTGTGTGGGCATGTGTGTTGCGGACGTGTCTGCATGGGAGTGTGTGTTGGAGACGTGTCTGCATGGGTGCGTATTTTGGGGACGTGTCTGCGTGGGCGTCTGTGTTGGGGACGTGTCTGCGTGGGCATCTGTGTTGGGGACGTGTCTGCGTGGGCGTGTGTGTTGGGGACGTGTCTGCATGGGTGTGTTTGTTGGGGACGTGTCTTTGTGGGCATGTGTGTTGGGGACGTGTCTGCATGGGTGTGGATGTTGGGGACGTGTCTGTGTGGGCGTGGGTGTTGGGGATGTTTCTGCTTGGGCATGTGTGTAGGGGGTGCGTCTGGGTGGGCGTGTGTGTTGGGGCCGTGTCTGCGTGGGCGTGTGTGTTGGGGATGTATCTGTGTGGGCGTGTGTGTTGGGGACGGGTCTGCGTGGGTGTGTGTGTTGGGGATGTGTCTGTGTGGGCGTGTGTGTTGGGGACGGTCTGCGTGGGCGTGTGTGTTGGGTACACATCTGCATGGACGTATGCATTGGGGACGTGTCTGCGTGGGCGTGTGCATTCGGGACGTGTCTGCGTGGGTGTGTGTGTTGGGTACACGTCTGCGTAGGCATGTGTGTTGGGGTTGTGTCTGCGTGGGCATGTGCGTTGGGGACGTGTCTGCGTGGGGGTGTGTGTTGGGGACGTTTCTTTGTGACCGTGTGTGTTGGGGTCGTGTCTGCGTGTGCGTGTGTGTTGGGTACATGTCTGCATGGGCGTGTGCGTTGGGGACGTGTCTGCGTGGGTGTGTATGTTGGGGACGTGTCTTTGTGGGCATGTGCGTTGGGGACGTGTCTGCATGGGCGTGTGTGTTGGGGTTGTGTCTGCGTGGGTGTGTGCGTTGTGGACGTGTCTGCGTGGGTGTCTGTGTTGGGGACGTGTCTTTGTGCGCGTGTGCGCTGGGGACGTGTCTGCGTGGGTTTGCATGTTGGGCATGTGTCTGCGTGGGCATGTGCGTTGCGGACGTGTCTGCGTGGGTGTGTATGTTGGGGACGTGTCTTCGTGGGCGTGTGCGTTGGGGATGTGTCTGCATGGGCATGTGTGTTGGGGTTGTGTCTGCGTGGGTGTGTGCGTTGTGGACGTGTCTGCGTGGGTGTCTATGTTGGGGACGTGTCTTTGTGGGCGTGTGCGCTGGGGACGTGTCTGCGTGGGTTTGCATGTTGGGCACGTGTCTGCGTGGGCATGTGCGTTGGGGACGTGTCTACATGGGCATGTGCGTTGGGGTCGTGTCTGCGTGGGTGTGCGTGTTGGGGAAGTGTCTGCATGGGCATGTGCGTTGGGGACATGTCTGCGTGGGTGTGTGAGTTGTGGATGCGTCTGTGTGGACGTGTGTGTTCAGGACGTGTCTGCGTGGGCATGTGTGTTGGGGACATGTCTGCTTGGGTGTGTGTTGGGGACGTGTCTGTGTGGGCGTGTGTGTTGGGGATGTGTCTGCGTGGGTGTGTGAGTTGTGGACCTGTCTGCGTGGGCGTGTGTGTTGGGGACGTGTCTGCGTGGGCGTGTGTGTTGGTTGCACGTCTGCGTGGGGGTGTGTGTTGGGGACTTGTCTGCGTGGGCATGTGTTTTGGGGACTTGTCTGCGTTGGCGTGTATGTTGGGGACGTGTCTGCGTGGGCGTGTTTATTGGGGACTTCTCTGTGTGGGTGTGGGTGTTGTGGATGTTTCTGCTTGGGCATGTGTGTTGGGGGTACGTCTGCGTGGGCGTGTGTGTTGGGGACTTGTCTGCGTTGGCGTGTATGTTGGGGACGTGTCTGCGTGGGCGTGTTTATTGGGGACTTCTCTGTGTGGGTGTGGGTGTTGTGGATGTTTCTGCTTGGGCATGTGTGTTGGGGGTACGTCTGCGTGGGCGTGTGTGTTGGGGACCTGTCTGCGTGGGTGTGTGTGTTGGGTACATGTCTGCGTGGGCGTATGCGTTGGGGTCGTGTCTGCGTGTGTGTGTGCGTTGGGGATGTGTCTGCGTGGGTGTGTGTGTTGGGGTCGTGTCTGCGTGGGCGTGTGCGTTGGGGACGTGTCTGCGTGGGTGTGTGTGTTGGGGACGTGTCTTCGTGGGCGTGTGCGTTGGGGACGTGTCTGCATGGGCGTGTGTGTTGGGGTTTTGTATGCGTGGGTGTGTGTCTGCGTGGGCGTGTGCGTTGGGGACGTGTCTGCGTGGGTGTGTGTGTTGGGGACGTGTCTACATGGGCGTGTGCATTGGGGACGTGTCTGCGTGGGTGTGTGTGTTGGGGAAGTGTCTGCATGGACGTGTGTGTTGGGGACATTTCTGCGTGGGCATGTGTGTTGGGGACATGTCTGCTTGGTTGTGTGTGTTGGGGACCCGTCTGTGTAGGTGTGTGTGTTGGGGATGCGTCTGCGTGGGCGTGTGTGTTGTGGACGCGTCTGTGTGGGTGTGCGTGTTGTCGACGCGTCTGCGTGGACGTGTGTGTTGGGGACGTGTCTTAGTAGGCGTGTGCGTTTGTGACGTGTGTGCGTGGGCGTGTGTGTTGGGGACATGTCTGCATGGGTGTGTGTGTTGGGGACGCGTCTGTGTGGGCGTGTGTGTTGGGATGCGTCTGCGTGGCCGTGTGTGTTGGGGACATGTCTGCGTGGGCGGGTGTGTTGTGGACGCATCTGTGTGGGCGTGTGTGTTGGGGACATGTCTGCGTGGCCATGTGTGTTGGGGACGTGTCTGCGTGGGCGTGTGTGTTGGGGGCTCGTCTGCATGGGCGTGTGTCTTGGGGCCTTGTCTGCGCGGGCGTGTTTGTTGGGGATATGTCTGCGTGGGCGTGTGTGTTTGGGACTTGTATTCGTGGGCGTGTGTGTTGGGGATGTGTCCGTGTTGGCGAGTGTGTTGGGTCCCGGTCTGCGTGGGCATGTGTGTTGGGTACACGTCTGCGTGTGCGTATGCGATGGGGACGTGTCTGCGTGGGTGTTTGCGTTGGGGACGTGTCTGCGTGTGTGTGTGTGTTGGGGACGTGTCTTTGTGGGCGTGTGTGTTGGGGACGTGTCTGTGTGGGAGTGTGTGTTGGGGACGGGTCTGCGTGGGCGTGTGTGTTGGGTGCACGTCTGCGTGGGGTGTGTGTGTTGGGGACGCGCCGGCGTGGACGTGTATGTTGGGGACGTGTCTGCGTGGGTGTGTGAGTTGTGGACGCGTCTGCGTTGGCGTGTGTATTGGGGACGTGTCTGCGTGGGCGTGTGTGCTGGGGGCACGTCTGCTTGGGCGTGTGTGTTGGGGAAGTGTCCGCGTGGGTGTGTGCATGTTGGGGACGTGTCTGCATGGGCGTGTGTGTTGAGGACTTGTCTGCGTGGGTGTGGGTGTTGGGGATGTTTCTGCTTGGGCATGCGTGTTGGGGGTACGTCTGCGTGGGCGTGTGTGTTGGTGACTTGTCTGTGTGGGCGTGTGTGTTGGGGATGTGTCTGTGTGGCCGTGTGTGTTGGGAACGGGTCTGCGTGGGCGTGTGTCTTGGGGACTTGACTGCGTGGGCGTGTGTGTTGGCGACGTGTCTGCGTGGGCGTGTGTGTTGGGGATGTGTCTGTGTGGGCCTGTGTGTTGGGGACGCGTCTGCTTGTGCATACATGTTGGGGATGTGTCTGCGTGGGCGTGTGTGTTGGGGACGTGTCTGCGTGGGCGTGTGTGTTTGGGATGTGTCTGTATGGGCATGTCTGTTGACGATGTGTCTGCGTGGGCGTGTGTTTTGGGGACTTGTCTGTGTGGGCGTGTATGTTGGGGACTTGTCTGCGTGGGTATGTGTGTTGGGGGCAAGTCTGTGATGGCGTGTACGTTGGGGACGCGTCTGCGTGGGCGTGTGTGTTGGGGATGTGTCTGCAAGGGCGTGTGTGTTGGGGATGTTTCTGCATGGGCGTGTGTGTTGGGGATGTGTCTGCGTGGGCGTGTGCATTGGGGACATGTCTGCGTGAGTTTGTGTGTTGGGAACGTGTCTGCGTGAGGGTGTGTGTTGGGGACATGTCTGCGTGGACATGTGTGTTGGGGACGTTTCTACGTGGGCATGTGTGTTGGGGATGCGTCTGTGTGAGCATGTGTGTTGGGGACGCGTCTGCTTGAGCGTGTGTTTTGGGGACGTGTCTGTGTGGGCATGTGTGTTGCGGACGTGTCTGCATGGGAGTGTGTGTTGGAGACGTGTCTGCATGGGTGCGTATTTTGGGGACGTGTCTGCGTGGGCGTCTGTGTTGGGGACGTATCTACGTGGGCGTGTGTGTTGGGGACGTGTCTGCGTGGGCGTCTGTGTTGGGGACGTGTCTGCGTGGGCATCTGTGTTGGGCACGTCTCTACGTGGGCATGTGCGTTGGGGACGTGTCTGCGTGGGCGTCTGTGTTGGGGACGTGTCTGCGTGGGCATCTGTGTTGGGGACGTGTCTGTGTGGGCGTGTGCGTTCGGGACGTGTCTGCATGGGTGTGTGTGTTGGGGACGTGTCTTTGTGGGCGTGTGTGTTGGGGACGTGTCTGCATGGGTGTGCATGTTGGGGACGTGTCTGCGTGGGCGTGTGTGTTGGGTACATGTCTGCATGGGCGTGGGTGTTGGGGATGTTTCTGCTTGGGCATGTGTGTTGGGGGTGCGTCTGGGTGGGCGTGTGTGTTGGGGCCTTGTCTGCGTGGGCGTGTGTGTTGGGGATGTATCTGTGTGGGCGTGTGTGTTGGGGACGGGTCTGCGTGGGTGTGCGTGTTGGGGATGTGTCTGTGTGGGCGTGTGTGTTGGGGACGGGTCTGCGTGGGCGTGTGTATTGGGTACACATCTGCGTGGACGTATGCATTGGGGACGTGTCTGCGTGTGCATTCGGGACGTGTCTGCGTGGGTGTGTGTGTTGGGTACACGTCTGCGTGGGCATGTGTGTTGGGGTTGTGTCTGCGTGGGCATGTGCATTGGGGACGTGTCTGCGTGGGGGTGTGTGTTGGGGACGTTTCTTTGTGACCGTGTGTGTTGGGGACGCGTCTGCGTGGGTGTGCATGTTGGGGACGTGTCTGCGTGGGCGTGTGCGTTGGGGACATGCCTGCGTGGGTGTGTGTGTTGGGGACCTGTCTGCGTGGGCGTGTGTGTTGGGGACGCGTCTGTGTGGGCGTGTGTGTTGTTGACATGTCTGCGTGGGCATGTGTGTTGTGGACGCATCTGTGTGGGCGTGTGTGTTGGGGATGCGTCTGCGTGGGCGGGTGTCTTGGGGACTTGTCTGCGTGGGCGTATGTCTTGGGGACGTGTCTGCGTGGGT
This sequence comes from Chiloscyllium plagiosum, assembly GCF_037043375.1. Taxonomy (NCBI): domain Eukaryota; kingdom Metazoa; phylum Chordata; class Chondrichthyes; order Orectolobiformes; family Hemiscylliidae; genus Chiloscyllium; species Chiloscyllium plagiosum. The sequence continues at coordinate 39,471,533 of NW_028270177.1, forward strand.
GTGGGTGTTGTGGATGTTTCTGCTTGGGCATGTGTGTTGGGGGCACGTCTGCGTGGCCGTGTGTGTTGGGGACCTGTCTGCTTGGGCGTGTGTGTTGGGTACATGTTTGCGTGGGCGTATGCATTGGGGTCGTGTCTGCGTGGGTGTGTGCGTTGGGGACGTGTCTGCGTGGGTGTGTGTGTTGGGGATATGTCTGCGTGGGTGTGTGAGTTGTGGACGTGTCTGCGTGGGCGTGTGTGTTGGGGACGTGTCTGCGTGGGCGTGTGTGTTGGTGTCACGTCTGCGTGGGGGTGTGTGTTGGGGACTTGTCTGCGTGGGCGTGTGTTTTGGGGACTTGTCTGCGTGGGCGTGTGTGTTGGTGACTTCTCTGCGTGGGTGTGGGTGTTGTGGATGTTTCTGCTTGGGCATGTGTTTTGGGGGTACGTCTGCGTGGGCATGTGTGTTGGGGACCTGTCTGCGTGGGCGTGTGTGTTGGGTACATGTCTGCGTGGGCGTATGCGTTGTGGGCGCATCTGCATGGACGTGTGTGTTAGGGACATGTCTGCGTGGGCGTGTGTGTTGGGGACATGTCTGCATGGGTGTGTGTGTTGGGGACGCGTCTGTGTGGGCGTGTTTGGTGGGGATGCATCTGCGTGGGCGTGTGTGTTGGGGACATGTCTGCGTGGGCGTGTGTGTTGGGGATGTGTCTGTGTGGGCCTGTGTGTTGGGGACGCGTCTGCTTGTGCATACATGTTGGGGATGTGTCTGCGTGGGCGTGTGTGTTGGGGACGTGTCTGCGTGGGCGTGTGTGTTTGGGATGTGTCTGTATGGGCATGTCTGTTGACGATGTGTCTGCGTGGGCGTGTGTGTTGGGGACTTGTCTGTGTGGGCGTGTATGTTGGGGACTTGTCTGCGTGGATATGTGTGTTGGGGGCAAGTCTGTGATGGCGTGTGCGTTGGGGACGCATCTGCGTGGGCGTGTGTGTTGGGGATGTGTTTGCATGGGTGTGTGTGTTGGGGATGTTTCTGCATGGGCGTGTGTGTTGGTGATGTGTCTGCGTGGGCGTGTACGTTGGGGACATGTCTGCGTGGGTTTGTGTGTTGGGAACGTGTCTGCGTGAGGGTGTGTGTTGGGGACATGTCTGCGTGGGCATGTGTGTTGGGGACGTTTCTACGTGGGCATGTGTGTTGGGGATGCGTCTGTGTGAGCATGTGTGTTGGGGACGCGTCTGCGTGAGCGTGTGTTTTGGGGACGTGTCTGTGTGGGCATGTGTGTTGCGGACGTGTCTGCATGGGAGTGTGTGTTGGAGACGTGTCTGCATGGGTGCGTATTTTGGGGACGTGTCTGCGTGGGCGTCTGTGTTGGGGACATATCTACGTGGGCGTGTGTGTTGGGGACGTGTCTGCGTGGGCGTCTGTGTTGGGGACGTGTCTGCGTGTGCGTCTGTGTTGGGGACGTGTCTACGTGGGCATGTGCGTTGGGGACGTGTCTGCCTGGGCGTGTGCGTTGGGGACGTGTCTGCGTGGGCATCTGTGTTGGGGACGTGTCTGCGTGGGCGTGTGCGTTGGGGACGTGTCTTCATGGGTGTGTGTGTTGGGGACGTGTCTTTGTAGGCGTGTGTGTTGGGTACATGTCTGCGTGGGCGTGGGTGTTGGGGATGTTTCTGCTTGGGCATGTGTGTTGGGGGTGCGTCTGGGTGGGCGTGTGTTTTGGGGCCTTGTCTGCGTGGGTGTGTGTGTTGGGGGCACGTCTGCGTGGGCGTGTGTCTTGGGGACTTGTTTGCGTGGGCGTGTGTGTTGGGGATGTTTCTGCTTGGGCATGTGTATTGGGGGTACGTCTGCGTGGGCGTGTGTGTTGGGGACTTGTCTTCTTGGGCGTGTGTGTTGAGGATGTGTCCGTGTGGGCGAGTGTGTTGGGGACCGGTCTGCGTGGACGTGTGTGTTGGGTACACGTCTGCGTGGGCGTATGCGTTGGGGACGTGTCTGCATGGCGTGTTAGTTGGGGACATGTCTGCTTGGGTGTGTGTGTTGGGGACGCGTCGGCGTGGACGTGTGTGTTGGGTACACGTCTGCGTGGGCGTATGCGTTGGGGACGTGTCTGCATGGGCGTGTGCATGTTGAGGACGTGTCTGCGTGGGCGTGTGTGTTGGGGACATGTCTGCGTGGGCGTGTGTGTTGGGGATGTGTCTGTGTGGGCCTGTGTGTTGGGGACGTGTCTGCGTGGGGGTGTGTGTTGGGGACGTTTCTTTGTGACCGTGTGTGTTGGGGACGCGTCTGCGTGGGTGTGCATGTTGGGGACGTGTCTGCGTGGGCGTGTGCGTTGGGGACGTGCCTGCGTGGGTGTGTGTGTTGGGGACCTGTCTGCGTGGGCGTGTGTGTTGGGGACGCGTCTGTGTGGGCGTGTGTGTTGTTGACATGTCTGCGTGGGCATGTGTGTTGTGGACGCATCTGTGTGGGCGTGTGTGTTGGGGATGCGTCTGCGTGGGCGGGTGTCTTGGGGACTTGTCTGCGTGGGCGTATGTCTTGGGGACGTGTCTGCGTGGGTGTGGGTGTTGTGGATGTTTCTGCTTGGGCATGTGTGTTGGGGGCACGTCTGCGTGGCCGTGTGTGTTGGGGACCTGTCTGCTTGGGCGTGTGTGTTGGGTACATGTTTGCGTGGGCGTATGCATTGGGGTCGTGTCTGCGTGGGTGTGTGCGTTGGGGACGTGTCTGCGTGGGTGTGTGTGTTGGGGATATGTCTGCGTGGGTGTGTGAGTTGTGGACGTGTCTGCGTGGGCGTGTGTGTTGGGGACGTGTCTGCGTGGGCGTGTGTGTTGGTGTCACGTCTGCGTGGGGGTGTGTGTTGGGGACTTGTCTGCGTGGGCGTGTGTTTTGGGGACTTGTCTGCGTGGGCGTGTGTGTTGGTGACTTCTCTGCGTGGGTGTGGGTGTTGTGGATGTTTCTGCTTGGGCATGTGTTTTGGGGGTACGTCTGCGTGGGCATGTGTGTTGGGGACCTGTCTGCGTGGGCGTGTGTGTTGGGTACATGTCTGCGTGGGCGTATGTGTTGTGGGCGCATCTGCATGGACGTGTGTGTTAGGGACATGTCTGCGTGGGCGTGTGTGTTGGGGACATGTCTGCATGGGTGTGTGTGTTGGGGACGCGTCTGTGTGGGCGTGTTTGGTGGGGATGCATCTGCGTGGGCGTGTGTGTTGGGGACATGTCTGCGTGGGCGTGTGTGTTGGGGATGTGTCTGTGTGGGCCTGTGTGTTGGGGACGCGTCTGCTTGTGCATACATGTTGGGGATGTGTCTGCGTGGGCGTGTGTGTTGGGGACGTGTCTGCGTGGGCGTGTGTGTTTGGGATGTGTCTGTATGGGCATGTCTGTTGACGATGTGTCTGCGTGGGCGTGTGTGTTGGGGACTTGTCTGTGTGGGCGTGTATGTTGGGGACTTGTCTGCGTGGATATGTGTGTTGGGGGCAAGTCTGTGATGGCGTGTGCGTTGGGGACGCATCTGCGTGGGCGTGTGTGTTGGGGATGTGTTTGCATGGGTGTGTGTGTTGGGGATGTTTCTGCATGGGCGTGTGTGTTGGTGATGTGTCTGCGTGGGCGTGTACGTTGGGGACATGTCTGCGTGGGTTTGTGTGTTGGGAACGTGTCTGCGTGAGGGTGTGTGTTGGGGACATGTCTGCGTGGGCATGTGTGTTGGGGACGTTTCTACGTGGGCATGTGTGTTGGGGATGCGTCTGTGTGAGCATGTGTGTTGGGGACGCGTCTGCGTGAGCGTGTGTTTTGGGGACGTGTCTGTGTGGGCATGTGTGTTGCGGACGTGTCTGCATGGGAGTGTGTGTTGGAGACGTGTCTGCATGGGTGCGTATTTTGGGGACGTGTCTGCGTGGGCGTCTGTGTTGGGGACATATCTACGTGGGCGTGTGTGTTGGGGACGTGTCTGCGTGGGCGTCTGTGTTGGGGACGTGTCTGCGTGTGCGTCTGTGTTGGGGACGTGTCTACGTGGGCATGTGCGTTGGGGACGTGTCTGCCTGGGCGTGTGCGTTGGGGACGTGTCTGCGTGGGCATCTGTGTTGGGGACGTGTCTGCGTGGGCGTGTGCGTTGGGGACGTGTCTTCATGGGTGTGTGTGTTGGGGACGTGTCTTTGTAGGCGTGTGTGTTGGGTACATGTCTGCGTGGGCGTGGGTGTTGGGGATGTTTCTGCTTGGGCATGTGTGTTGGGGGTGCGTCTGGGTGGGCGTGTGTTTTGGGGCCTTGTCTGCGTGGGTGTGTGTGTTGGGGGCACGTCTGCGTGGGCGTGTGTCTTGGGGACTTGTTTGCGTGGGCGTGTGTGTTGGGGATGTTTCTGCTTGGGCATGTGTATTGGGGGTACGTCTGCGTGGGCGTGTGTGTTGGGGACTTGTCTTCTTGGGCGTGTGTGTTGAGGATGTGTCCGTGTGGGCGAGTGTGTTGGGGACCGGTCTGCGTGGACGTGTGTGTTGGGTACACGTCTGCGTGGGCGTATGCGTTGGGGACGTGTCTGCATGGCGTGTTAGTTGGGGACATGTCTGCTTGGGTGTGTGTGTTGGGGACGCGTCGGCGTGGACGTGTGTGTTGGGTACACGTCTGCGTGGGCGTATGCGTTGGGGACGTGTCTGCATGGGCGTGTGCATGTTGAGGACGTGTCTGCGTGGGCGTGTGTGTTGGGGACATGTCTGCGTGGGCGTGTGTGTTGGGGATGTGTCTGTGTGGGCCTGTGTGTTGGGGACGCGTCTGCTTGTGCATACATGTTGGGGATGTGTCTGCGTGGGCGTGTGTGTTGGGGACGTGTCTGCGTGGGCGTGTGTGTTTGGGATGTGTCTGTATGGGCATGTCTGTTGACGATGTGTCTGCGTGGGCGTGTGTGTTGGGGACTTGTCTGTGTGGGCGTGTATGTTGGGGACTTGTCTGCGTGGGTATGTGTGTTGGGGGCAAGTCTGTGATGGCGTGTGCGTTGGGGACGCATCTGCGTGGGCGTGTGTGTTGGGGATGTGTTTGCATGGGTGTGTGTGTTGGGGATGTTTCTGCATGGGCGTGTGTGTTGGTGATGTGTCTGCGTGGGCGTGTACGTTGGGGACATGTCTGCGTGGGTTTGTGTGTTGGGAACGTGTCTGCGTGAGGGTGTGTGTTGGGGACATGTCTGCGTGGGCATGTGTGTTGGGGACGTTTCTACGTGGGCATGTGTGTTGGGGATGCGTCTGTGTGAGCATGTGTGTTGGGGACGCGTCTGCGTGAGCGTGTGTTTTGGGGACGTGTCTGTGTGGGCATGTGTGTTGCGGACGTGTCTGCATGGGAGTGTGTGTTGGAGACGTGTCTGCATGGGTGCGTATTTTGGGGACGTGTCTGCGTGGGCGTCTGTGTTGGGGACGTATCTACGTGGGCGTGTGTGTTGGGGACGTGTCTGCGTGGGCGTCTGTGTTGGGGACGTGTCTGCGTGTGCGTCTGTGTTGGGGACGTGTCTACGTGGGCATGTGCGTTGGGGACGTGTCTGCCTGGGCGTGTGCGTTGGGGACGTGTCTGCGTGGGCATCTGTGTTGGGGACGTGTCTGCGTGGGCGTGTGCGTTGGGGACGTGTCTTCATGGGTGTGTGTGTTGGGGACGTGTCTTTGTAGGCGTGTGTGTTGGGTACATGTCTGCGTGGGCGTGGGTGTTGGGGATGTTTCTGCTTGGGCATGTGTGTTGGGGGTGCGTCTGGGTGGGCGTGTGTTTTGGGGCCTTGTCTGCGTGGGTGTGTGTGTTGGGGACGTGTCTGCGTGGGCGTGTGTGTTTGGGATGTGTCTGTATGGGCATGTCTGTTGACGATGTGTCTGCGTGGCCGTGTGTGTTGGGGACGGGTCTGCGTGGGTGTGTGTGTTGGGGATGTGTCTGTGTGGGCGTGTGTGTTGGGGATGGGTCTGCGTGGGCGTGTGTGTTGGGTACACATCTGCGTGGACGTATGCATTGGGGACGTGTCTGCGTGGGTGTGTGTGTTGGGTACACGTCTTCGTGGGCATGTGTGTTGGGGTCGTGTCTGCGTGGGCATGTGCGTTGGGGACGTGTCTGCGTGGGTGTCTATGTTGGGGACGTGTCTTTGTGGGCGTGTGCGCTGGGGACATGTCTGCATGGGCATGTGTGTTGGGGACGTGTCTGCATGGGTGTGTGAGTTGTGGACGTGTCTGCGTGGGCGTGGGTGTTGGGGATGTTTCTGCTTGGGCATGTGTATTGGGGGTACGTCTGCGTGGGCGTGTGTGTTGGGGACGCGTCTGCGTGGGCATGTGTGTTGGGGACGTGTCTGCGTGGGCGTGTGTGTTGGGGACGCGTCTGCGTGGATGTGCATGTTGGGGACGTGTCTGCGTGGGCGTGTGCGTTGGGGACGTGCCTGCGTGGGTGTGTGTGTTGGGGTTGTGTCTGCGTGTGCGTGTGTGTTGGGTACATGTCTGCATGGGCATGTGCGTTGGGGACGTGTCTGCATGGGTATGTATGTTGGGGATGTGTCTTCGTGGGCATGTGCGTTGGGGACGTGTCTGCATGGGCGTGTGTGTTGGGGTTGTGTCTGCGTGGGCATGTGCGTTGGGGACGTGTCTGCGTGGGTGTGTGTGTTGGGGACGTTTCTTTGTGACCGTGTGTGTTGGGGACGCGTCTGCGTGGGTGTGCATGTTGGGGACGTGTCTGCGTGGGCGTGTGTGTTGGGTACATGTCTGCATGGGCATGTGCGTTGGGGATGTGTCTGCGTGGGTGTGTATGTTGGGGACGTGTCTTCGTGGGCATGTGCGTTGGGGACGTGTCTGCATGGGCATGTGTGTTGGGGTTGTGTCTGCGTGGGTGTGTACGTTGTGGACGTGTCTGCGTGGGTGTCTGTGTTGGGGACGTGTCATTGTGGGCGTGTGCGTTGGGGACGTGTCTGCGTGGGTTTGCATGTTGGGCACGTGTCTGCGTGGGCATGTGCGTTGGGGACGTGTCTGCGTGGGTGTGTATGTTGGGGACGTGTCTTCGTGGGCGTGTGCGTTGGGGATGTGTCTGCATGGGCGTGTGTGTTGGGGTTGTGTCTGCGTGGGTGTGTGCGTTGTGGACGTGTCTGCATGGGTATGTATGTTGGGGATGTGTCTTCGTGGGCATGTGCGTTGGGGACGTGTCTGCATGGGCGTGTGTGTTGGGGTTGTGTCTGCGTGGGCATGTGCGTTGGGGACGTGTCTGCGTGGGTGTGTGTGTTGGGGACGTTTCTTTGTGACCGTGTGTGTTGGGGACGCGTCTGCGTGGGTGTGCATGTTGGGGACGTGTCTGCGTGGGCGTGTGTGTTGGGTACATGTCTGCATGGGCATGTGCGTTGGGGACGTGTCTGCGTGGGTGTGTATGTTGGGGACGTGTCTTCGTGGGCATGTGCGTTGGGGACGTGTCTGCATGGGCATGTGTGTTGGGGTTGTGTCTGCGTGGGTGTGTACGTTGTGGACGTGTCTGCGTGGGTGTCTGTGTTGGGGACGTGTCATTGTGGGCGTGTGCGCTGGGGACGTGTCTGCGTGGGTTTGCATGTTGGGCACGTGTCTGCGTGGGCATGTGCGTTGGGGACGTGTCTGCGTGGGTGTGTATGTTGGGGACGTGTCTTCGTGGGCGTGTGCGTTGGGGATGTGTCTGCATGGGCGTGTGTGTTGGGGTTGTGTCTGCGTGGGTGTGTGCGTTGTGGACGTGTCTGCGTGGGTTTGCATGTTGGGCACGTGTCTGCGTGGGCATGTGCGTTGGGGACGTGTCTACATGGGCATGTGCGTTGGGGACGTGTCTGCGTGGGTGTGCATGTTGGGGAAGTGTCTGCATGGGCATGTGCGTTGGGGACATGTCTGCGTGGGTGTGTGAGTTGTGGATGCGTCTGTGTGGACGTGTGTGTTCGGGACTTGTCTGCGTGGGCATGTGTGTTGGGGACATGTCTGCTTGGGTGTGTGTTGGGAACGTGTCTGTGTGGGCGTGTGTGTTGCGGACATGTCTGCGTGGGCGTGTGTGTTGTGGACGCGTCTGCGTGGGCATGTGTGTTGGGGACATGTCTGCGTGGGCGTGTGTGCTGGGGACGTGTCTGCGTGGGCGTGTGTTTTGGGGACGTATCTGCGTGGGTGTGTGCGTTGTGGACGCGTCTGCGTGGACGTGTGTGTTGGGGACATGTCTGTGTGGGCATGTGTGTTGGGGACATGTCTGCGTGGGTGTGTGTGTTGGGGACGCGTCTGTGTGGGCATGTGTGTTGGGGATGCGTCTGCGTGGGCATGTGTGTTGGGGACATGTCTGCGTGGGCGTGTGTGCTGGGGATGCGTCTGCGTGGCCGTGTGTGTTGGGGACATATCTGCGTGGGCGTGTGTGTTCTGGACGCATCTGTGTGGGCGTGTGTGTTGGGGATGCGTCTGCGTGGGCGTGTGTCTTGGGGACTTGTCTGCGTGGGCATGTGTGTTGGGGACGTGTCTGCGTGTGTGTGGTTGTTGTGGATGTTACTGCTTGGGCATGTGTGTTGGGGGTACGACTGCGTGGGCGTGTGTGTTGGGGACCTGTCTGCGTGGGCGTGTGTGTTGTGTACATGTCTGCGTGGGCGTATGCGTTGGGGTCGTGTCTGCGTGGGCGTGTGCGTTGGGGATGTGTCTGCGTGGGTGTGTGCGTTGGGGACGTGTCTGCGTGGGTGTGCGTGTTGGGGAAGTGTCTGCATGGGCGTGTGCGTTGGGGACATGTCTGCGTGGGCGTGTGTGTTGTGGACGCGTCTGTGTGGGCGTGTGCGTTGGGGACATGTCTGCGTGGGCGTGTGTGTTGGGGACGTGTCTGCATGGGTGTGTGTGTTGTGGACGTGTCTGCGTGGGCGTGTGTGTTGGGGTCGTGTCTGCGTGGGCGTGTGTGTTGGTGGCACGTCTGCATGGGCGTGTGTGTTGGGGACTTGTCTGCGTTTGCATGTGTGTTGGGGACGTGTCTGCGTGGGCGTGTATGTTGGGGACTTCTCTGCGTGGGTGTGGGTGTTGTGGATGTTTCTGCTTGGGCATGTGTGTTGGGGGTACGTCTGTGTGGGCGTGTGTGTTGGGGACCTGTCTGCGTGGGTGTGTGTGTTGGGTACATGTCTGCGTGGGCGTATGCGTTGGGGTCGTTTCTGCGTGGGCGTGTGCGTTGGGGATGTGTCTGCGTGGGTGTGTGTGTTGGGGTCGTGTCTGCGTGGGCGTGTGTGTTGGGGACATGTCTGCGTGGGTGTGTGTGTTGGGGACGTGTCTTCGTGGGCGTGTGCATTGGGGACGTGTCTGCATGGGCGTGTGAGTTGGGGACATGTCTGCGTGGGTGTGTGAGTTGTGGACGCGTCTGCATGGACGTGTGTGTTGGGGACATGTCAGCGTGGGCATGTGTGCTGGGGACATGTCTGCTTGGGTGTGTGTGTTGGGGACGCGTCTGTGTGAGTGTGTGTGTTGGGGATGTGTCTGCGTGGGCGTGTGTGTTGTGGACGCTTCTGTGTGGGTGTGCGTGTTGTCGACACGTCTGCGTGGACGTGCGTGTTGGGGATGTGTCTGCGTGGGCGTGTGTCTTGGGGACTTGTGGGCGTGTGTGTTGGGGATTTGTCTGCGTGGGCGTGGGTGTTGGGGATGTTTCTGCTTGGGCATGTGTATTGGGGGTACGTCTGCGTGGGCGTGTGTGTTGGGGACTTGTCTTCGTGGGCGTGTGTGTTGGGGATGTGTCCGTGTGGGCGAGTGTGTTGGGGACTGGTCTGCGTGGGCATGTGTGTTGGGTACACGTCTGCGTGGGCGTATGCGTTGAGGACGTGTCTGCGTGGGTGTGTGTGTTGGGTACACGTCTGCGTGGGCGTGTGCGTTGGGGTCATGTCTGCGTGGGTGTGTGCGTTGGGGACGTGTCTGCGTGGGTGTGTATGTTGGGGACGTGTCTTCGTGGGCGTGTGCGTTGGGGATGTGTCTGCATGGGCGTGTGTGTTGGGGTTGTGTCTGCATGGGTGTGTGCGTTGTGGACGTGTCTGCGTGGGTGTCTATGTTGGGGACGTGTCTTTGTGGGCGTGTGCGCTGGGGACATGTCTGCATGGGCGTGTGTGTTGGGGACGTGTCTGCATGGGTGTGTGAGTTGTGGACGTGTCTGCGTGGGCGTGGGTGTTGGGGATGTTTCTGCTTGGGCATGTGTATTGGGGGTACGTCTGCGTGGGCGTGTGTGTTGGGGACTTGTCTTCGTGGGCGTGTGTGTTGGGCATGTGTCCGTGTGGGCGAGTGTGTTGGGGACTGGTCTGCGTGGGCATGTGTGTTGGGTACACGTCTGCGTGGGCGTATGCGTTGAGGGCATGTCTGCGTGGGTGTGTGTGTTGGGTACACGTCTGCTTGGGCGTGTGCGTTGGGGTCATGTCTGCGTGTGCGTTGGGGACGTGTCTGCGTGGGTGTGTGTGTTGGGGACGTGTCTTTGTGGGCGTGTTTGTTCGGGGCGTGTCTGTGTGTGCGTGTGTGTTGCGGACGGGTCTGCGTGGGCATGTGTGTTGGGTACACGTCTGCGTGGGTGTATGCGTTGGGGACGTGTCTGCATGGGCGTGTGTGTTTGGGTTGTGTCTGCGTGGGTGTGTGCGTTGTGGACGGGTCTGCGTGGGCATGTGCGTTGGGGACGTGTCTGCATGGGTGTGCGTATTGGGGAAGTGTCTGCATGGGCGTGTGCGTTGGGGACATGTCTGCGTGGGTGTGTGAGTTGGGGACGCGTCTGCGTGGACGTGTGTGTTGGGGACGTGTCTGCGTGGGTGTTTGAGTGGTGGACGCGTCTGCATGGGCGTGTGTGTTGGGGACGCATCTGTGTGGGAGTGTGTGTTGGGGGCACGTCTGCGTGGGCGTGTGTCTTTGGGACTTGTCTGCGTGGGCGTGTGTGTTGGGATGTTTCTGCTTGGGCATGTGTATTGGGGGTAAGTCTGCGTGGGCGTGTGTGTTGGGGACTTGTCTTCTTGGGCGTGTGTGTTGGGGATGTGTCCGTGTGGGCGAGTGTGTTGAGGACCGGTCTGCGTGGACGTTTGTGTTGGGTACACGTCTGCGTGGGCGTATGCGTTGGGGACGTGTCTGCGTGGCGTGTTAGTTGGGGACATGTCTGCGTGGGTGTGTGTGTTTGGGACATGTCGGCGTGGACGTGTGTGTTGGGTACACGTCTGCGTGGGCGTATGCATTGGGGACGTGTCTGCGTGGGCGTGTGCATGTTGAGGACGTGTCTGCGTGGGCGTGTGTGTTGGGTACATGTCTGCGTGGGCGTGTGTGTTGCGGTCATGTCAGCTTGGGTGTGTGTGTTGGGGACGTATCTTCGTGGGTGTGTGTTTTGGGGTCGTGTCTGCGTGGGCGTGTGTGTTGGGTACATGTCTGCGTGGGCCTGTGCGTTGGGGACGTGTCTGCGTGGGTGAGTGTGTTGGGGACCTGTCTTCGTGGGCGTGTGCGTTTGGGGCACGTCTGCAAAGGCGTGTGTGTTGCGGACATGTCTGCGTGGGATGTATGCTGGAGACGTTTCTGAATGGGTGTGTGTGTTGGGGAAGTGTCTGTGTTGGGGCCACGTCTGCATGGGTGCATGAGTTGGGGGCACATCTGCGTGGGCATGTGTGTTGAAGCCACGTCTGCATGGGCGTGTGTTTTGGGGACGTGTCTGTGTGGGTGTGTGTGTTGGAGACTTGTCTGCATGGGGTGTATGTTGGGGACGCGTCTGCGTGGGCGTATGTGTTGGAAACATCTCTGCGTGGGGGTGCATGTTGGGGACATGTCTGCGTGGGCGTGTGTGTTGGAGACGCATCTGTGTGGGCGTGTGTGTTGGGGGTACGTCTGCGTGGGCGTGTGTCTTGGGGACTTGTCTTCATGGTCGTGTGTGTTGGGGATGTGTCCGTGTGGGCGAGTGTGTTGGGGACTGGTCTGCGTGGGCGTGTGTGTTGGATACATGTCTGCGTGGGCGTGTGTGTTGGGTACACGTCTGCGTGGGCGTATGCGTTGAGGACGTGTCTGCGTGGGTGTGTGTGTTGGGTACACGTCGGCGTGGGCGTGTGCGTTGGGGTCATGTCTGCGTGGGCGTGTGCCTTGGGGACGTGTCTGCGTGGGTGTGTATGTTGGGGACGTGTCTTCGTGGGCGTGTGCGTTCGGGATGTGTCTGCATGGGCGTGTGTGTTGGGGTTGTGTCTGCGTGGGTGTGTGCGTTGTGGACGTGTCTGCGTGGGTGTCTATGTTGGGGACGTGTCTTTGTGGGCGTGTGCGCTGGGGACATGTCTGCTTGGGCGTGTGTGTTGGGGACGTGTCTGCATGGGTGTGTGAGTTGTGGACGTGTCTGCGTGGGCGTGGGTGTTGGGGATGTTTCTGCTTGGGCATGTGTTTTGTGGGTACGTCTGCGTGGGCGTGTGTGTTGGGGACTTGTCTTCGTGGGCCTGTGTGTTGGGCATGTGTCCGTGTGGGCGAGTGTGTTGGGGACTGGTCTGCGTGGGCATGTGTGTTGGGTACACGTCTGCGTGGGCGTATGCGTTGAGGGCGTGTCTGCGTGGGTGTGTGTGTTGGGTACACGTCTGCTTGGGCGTGTGCGTTGGGGTCATGTCTGCGTGTGCGTTGGGGATGTGTCTGCGTGGGTGTGTATGTTGGGGACGTGTCTTTGTGGGCGTGTTTGTTGGGGACGTGTCTGTGTGTGCGTGTGTGTTGGGGACGGGTCTGCGTGGGCATGTGTGTTGTGTACACGTCTGCGTGGGTGTATGCGTTGGGGACGTGTCTGCATGGGCGTGTGTGTTTGGGTTGTGTCTGCGTGGGTGTGTGCGTTGTGGACGTGTCTGCGTTGGCGTGTGCGTTGGGGACGTGTCTGCGTGGGTGTGTATTTTGGGGACGTGTCTTCGTGGGCGTGTGCGTTGGGGATGTGTCTGCATGGGTGTCTATGTTGGGGACGTGTCTTTGTGGGCGTGTGCGCTGGGGACATGTCTGCATGGGCGTGTGTATTGGGGACGTGTCTGCATGGGTGTGTGAGTTGTGGACGTGTCTGCATGGGCGTGGGTGTTGGGGATGTTTCTGCTTGGGCATGTGTATTGGGGGTACGTCTGCGTGGGCGTGTGTGTTGGGGACTTGTCTTCGTGGGCGTGTGTGTTGGGCATGTGTCCGTGTGGGCGAGTGTGTTGGGGACTGGTCTGCGTGGGCATGTGTGTTGGGTACACGTCTACGTGGGCGTATGCGTTGAGGGCGTGTCTGCGTGGGTGTGTGTGTTGTGTACACGTCTGCTTGGGCGTGTGCGTTGGGGTCATGTCTGCGTGTGCGTTGGGGACGTGTCTGCGTGGGTGTGTGTGTTGGGGACGTGTCTTTGTGGGCGTGTTTGTTGGGGACGTGTCTGTGTGTGCGTTTGTGTTGGGGACGGGTCTGCGTGGGCATGTGTGTTGGGTACACGTCTGCGTGGGTGTATGCGTTGGGGACGTGTCTGCATGGGAGTGTGTGTTTGGGTTGTGTCTGCGTGGGTGTGTGCGTTGTGGACGTGTCTGCGTGGGCATGTGCGTTGGGGACGTGTCTGCATGGGTGTGCGTATTGGGGAAGTGTCTGCATGGGCGTGTGCGTTGGGGACATGTCTGCGTGGGTGTGTGAGTTGTGGACACGTCTGCGAGGCATGTGTGTTGGGGACATGTCTGTTTGGGTGTGTGTGTTGGGGACGCGTCTGCGTGGACGTGTGTGTTGGGGACGTGTCTGCGTGGGTGTGTGAGTTGTGGACGCGTCTGCATTTGCGTGTGTGTTGGGGACGTGTCTGCGTGGGCGTGTGTGTTGGGGGCACGTCTGCGTGGGCGTGTGTCTTGGGGACTTGTTTGCGTGGGCGTGTGTGTTGGGGATGTTTCTGCTTGGGCATGTGTATTGGGGGTACGTCTGCGTGGGCGTGTGTGTTGGGGACTTGTCTTCTTGGGCGTGTGTGTTGAGGATGTGTCCGTGTGGGCGAGTGTGTTGGGGACCGGTCTGCGTGGACGTGTGTGTTGGGTACACGTCTGCGTGGGCGTATGCGTTGGGGACGTGTCTGCATGGCGTGTTAGTTGGGGACATGTCTGCTTGGGTGTGTGTGTTGGGGACGCGTCGGCGTGGACGTGTGTGTTGGGTACACGTCTGCGTGGGCGTATGCGTTGGGGACGTGTCTGCATGGGCGTGTGCATGTTGAGGACGTGTCTGCGTGGGCGTGTGTGTTGGGTACATGTCTGCGTGGGCGTGTGTGTTGCGGTCATGTCAGCTTGGATGTGTGTGTTGGGGACGTATCTTCGTGGCTGTGTGTTTTGGGGTCGTGTCTGCGTGGGCGTGTGTGTTGGGTACATGTCTGCGTGGGCCTGTGCGTTGGGGACGTGTCTGCGTGGGTGTGTGTGTTGGGGACCTGTCTTCGTGGGCGTGTGCGTTTGGGGCACGTCTGCAAAGGCGTGTGTATTGCGGACATGTCTGCGTGGGTGTGTATGCTGGAGACGTTTCTGCATGGGTGTGTGTGTTGGGGAAGTGTCTGTGTTGGGGCCACGTCTGCATGGGTGCATGAGTTGGGGGCACGTCTGCGTGGGCATGTGTGTTGGAGCCACGTCTGCATGGGCGTGTGTTTTGGGGACGTGTCTGTGTGGGTGTGTGTGTTGGAGACTTGTCTGCATGGGGTGTATGTTGGGGACGCGTCTGCGTGGGCGTATGTGTTGGAAACATCTCTGCGTGGGGGTGCATGTTGGGGACATGTCTGCGCGGGCGTGTGTGTTGGAGACGCATTTGTGTGGGCGTGTGTGTTGGGGGCACGTCTGCGTGGGCGTGTGTCTTGGGGACTTGTCTGCGTGGGCGTGTGTGTTGGGGACTTGTCTGCGTGGGCGTGGGTGTTGGGGATGTTTCTGCTTGGGCATGTGTATTGGGGGTACGTCTGCGTGGGCGTGTGTGTTGGGGACTTGTCTTCGTGTGCGTGTGTGTTGGGCATGTGTCCGTGTGGGCGAGTGTGTTGGGGACTGGTCTGCGTGGGTGTGTGTGTTGGGTACACGTCTGCCTGGGCGTATGCGTTGGGGACGTCTCTGCGTGGGTGTGTGTGTTGGGTACACGTCTGCGTGGGCGTGTGCGTTGGGGTCATGTCTGCGTGTGCGTTGGGGACGTGTCTGCGTGGGTGTGTGTGTTGGGGACGTGTCTTTGTGGGCGTGTGTGTTGGGGACGGGTCTGCGTGGGCATGTGTGTTGGGTACACGTCTGCGTGGGCGTATGCGTTGGGGACGTGTCTGCATGGGCGTGTGTGTTTGGGTTGTGTCTGCGTGGGTGTGTGCGTTGTGGACGTGTCTGCGTGGGCATGTGCGTTGGGGACGTGTCTGCATGGGTGTGCGTGTTGGGGAAGTGTCTGCATGGGCGTGTGCGTTGGGGACATGTCTGCGTGGGTGTGTGAGTTGTGGACACGTCTGCGTGGCGTGTGTGTTGGGGACATGTCTGTTTGGGTGTGTGTGTGTTGGGGACGCGTCTGTGTGGACGTGTGTGTTGGGGACGTGTCTGCGTGGGTGTGTGAGTTGTGGACGCGTCTGCATGGGCGTGTGTGTTGGGGGCACGTCTGCGTGGGCGTGTGTCTTGGGGACTTGTTTGCGTGGGCGTGTGTGTTGGGGGCACGTCTGCGTGGGCGTGTGTCTTGGGGACTTGTTTGCGTGGGCGTGTGTGTTGGGGATGTTTCTGCTTGGGCATGTGTATTGGGGGTACGTCTGCGTGGGCGTGTGTGTTGGGGACTTGTCTTCTTGGGCGTGTGTGTTGAGGATGTGTCCGTGTGGGCGAGTGTGTTGGGGACCGGTCTGCGTGGACGTGTGTGTTGGGTACACGTCTGCGTGGGCGTATGCGTTGGGGACGTGTCTGCATGGCGTGTTAGTTGGGGACATGTCTGCTTGGGTGTGTGTGTTGGGGACGCGTCGGCGTGGACGTGTGTGTTGGGTACACGTCTGCGTGGGCGTATGCGTTGGGGACGTGTCTGCATGGGCGTGTGCATGTTGAGGACGTGTCTGCGTGGGCGTGTGTGTTGGGTACATGTCTGCGTGGGCGTGTGTGTTGCGGTCATGTCAGCTTGGATGTGTGTGTTGGGGACGTATCTTCGTGGCTGTGTGTTTTGGGGTCGTGTCTGCGTGGGCGTGTGTGTTGGGTACATGTCTGCGTGGGCCTGTGCGTTGGGGACGTGTCTGCGTGGGTGTGTGTGTTGGGGACCTGTCTTCGTGGGCGTGTGCGTTTGGGGCACGTCTGCAAAGGCGTGTGTATTGCGGACATGTCTGCGTGGGTATGTATGCTGGAGACGTTTCTGCATGGGTGTGTGTGTTGGGGAAGTGTCTGTGTTGGGGCCACGTCTGCATGGGTGCATGAGTTGGGGGCACGTCTGCGTGGGCATGTGTGTTGGAGCCACGTCTGCATGGGCGTGTGTTTTGGGGACGTGTCTGTGTGGGTGTGTGTGTTGGAGACTTGTCTGCATGGGGTGTATGTTGGGGACGCGTCTGCGTGGGCGTATGTGTTGGAAACATCTCTGCGTGGGGGTGCATGTTGGGGACATGTCTGCGCGGGCGTGTGTGTTGGAGACGCATTTGTGTGGGCGTGTGTGTTGGGGGCACGTCTGCGTGGGCGTGTGTCTTGGGGACTTGTCTGCGTGGGCGTGTGTGTTGGGGACTTGTCTGCGTGGGCGTGGGTGTTGGGGATGTTTCTGCTTGGGCATGTGTATTGGGGGTACGTCTGCGTGGGCGTGTGTGTTGGGGACTTGTCTTCGTGTGCGTGTGTGTTGGGCATGTGTCCGTGTGGGCGAGTGTGTTGGGGACTGGTCTGCGTGGGTGTGTGTGTTGGGTACACGTCTGCCTGGGCGTATGCGTTGGGGACGTCTCTGCGTGGGTGTGTGTGTTGGGTACACGTCTGCGTGGGCGTGTGCGTTGGGGTCATGTCTGCGTGTGCGTTGGGGACGTGTCTGCGTGGGTGTGTGTGTTGGGGACGTGTCTTTGTGGGCGTGTGTGTTGGGGACGGGTCTGCGTGGGCATGTGTGTTGGGTACACGTCTGTGTGGGCGTATGCGTTGGGGACGTGTCTGCATGGGCGTGTGTGTTTGGGTTGTGTCTGCGTGGGTGTGTGCGTTGTGGACGTGTCTGCGTGGGCATGTGCGTTGGGGACGTGTCTGCATGGGTGTGCGTGTTGGGGAAGTGTCTGCATGGGCGTGTGCGTTGGGGACATGTCTGCGTGGGTGTGTGAGTTGTGGACACGTCTGCGTGGCGTGTGTGTTGGGGACATGTCTGTTTGGGTGTGTGTGTGTTGGGGACGCGTCTGTGTGGACGTGTGTGTTGGGGACGTGTCTGCGTGGGTGTGTGAGTTGTGGACGCGTCTGCATGGGCGTGTGTGTTGGGGACGTATCTGCGTGGGCGTGTGTGTTGGGGGCACGTCTGCGTGGGCGTGTGTCTTGGGGACTTGTCTGTGTGGGCGTGTGTGTTGGGGATGTTTCTGCTTGGGCATGTGTATTGGGGGTACGTCTGCGTGGGCGTGTGTGTTGGGGACTTGTCTTCTTGGGCGTGTGTGTTGGGGATGTGTCCGTGTGGGCGAGTGTGTTGGGGACCGGTCTGCGTGGACGTGTGTGTTGGGTACACGTCTGCGTGGGCGTATGCGTTGGGGACGTGTCTGCGTGGCGTGTTAGTTGGGGACATGTCTGCTTGGGTGTGTGTGTTGGGGACGCGTCGGCGTAGACGTGTGTGTTGGGTACACGAATGCGTGGGCGTATGCGTTGGGGACGTGTCTGCGTGGGCGTGTGCATGATGAGGACGTGTCTGCGTGGGCGTGTGTGTTGGGTACATGTCTGCGTGGGCGTGTGTATTGCGGTCATGTCAGCTTGGGTGTGTGTTGGGGACGTATCTTCGTGGGTGTGTGTTTTGGGGTCGTGTCTGCGTGGGCGTGTGTGTTGGGTACATGTCTGCGTGTGCCTGTGCGTTGGGGACGTGTCTGCGTGGGTGTGTGTGTTGGGGACCTGTCTTCGTGGGCGTGTGCGTTTGGGGCACGTCTGCAAAGGCGTGTGTGTTGCGGACATGTCTGCGTGGGTTTGTATGCTGGAGACGTTTCTGCATGGGTGTGTGTGTTGGGTAAGTGTCTGTGTTGGGGCAACGTCTGCATGGGTGTATGATTTGGGGGCACGTCTGCGTGGGCATGTGTGTTGGAGCCACGTCTGCATGGGCGTGTGTTTTGGGGACGTGTCTGTGTGGGCGTGTGTGTTGCAGACGTGTCTGCGTGGGTGTGTGTGTTGGAGACTTGTCTGCATGGGGTGTATGTTGGGGACGCGTCTGCGTGGGCGTATGTGTTGGAAACATCTCTGCGTGGGGGTGCATGTTGGGGACATGTCTGCGTGGGCGTGTGTGTTGGAGACGCATCTGTGTGGGCGTGTGTGTTCGGGGCACGTCTGCGTGGGCGTGTGTCTTGGGGACTTGTCCGCGTGGGCGTGTGTGTTGGGGACTTGTCTGCGTGGGCGTGGGTGTTGGTGATGTTTCTGCTTGGGCATGTGTATTGGGGGTACGTCTGCGTGGGCGTGTGTGTTGGGGACTTGTCTTCGTGTGCGTGTGTGTTGGGCATGTGTCCGTGTGGGCAAGTGTGTTGGGGACTGGTCTGCGTGGGCGTGTGTGTTGGGTACACGTCTGCGTGGGCGTATGCGTTGGGGACGTGTCTGCGTAGGTGTGTGTGTTGGGTACATGTCTGCGTGGGCGTGTGCGTTGGGGTCATGTCTGCATGGGCGTGTGCGTTGGGGACGTGTCTGCGTGGGTGTGTGTGTTGGGGACATGTCTTTGTGGGCGTGTGTGTTGGGGACGTGTCTGTGTGTGCGTGTGTGTTGGGGACGGGTCTGCGTGGGCATGTGTGTTGGGTACACGTCTGCGTGGGTGTATGCGTTGGGGACGTGTCTGCATGGGCGTGTGTGTTTGGGTTGTGTCAGCGTGGGTGTGTGCGTTGTGGATGTGTCTGCGTGGGCATGTGCGTTGGGGACGTATCTGCATGGGTGTGCGTGTTGGGGAAGTGTCTGCATGGGCGTGTGCGTTGGGGACATGTCTGCGTGGGTGTGTGAGTTGTGGACGCGTCTGTATGGCGTGTGTGTTGGGGACATGTCTGCTTGGGTGTGTGTGTTGGGGACGCGTCTGCGTGGACGTGTCTGTTGGGGACGTGTCTGCGTGGGTGTGTGAGTTGTGGACGCGTCTGCGTGGCGTGTGTGTTGGGGACATGTCTGCTTGGGTGTGTGTGTTGGGGACGCGTCTGCGTGGGCATGTGTGTTGTGGACGTGTCTGCGTGGGCGTGTGAGTTGTGGACGCGTCTGCGTAGGCGTGTGTGTTGGGGACGTGTCTGCGTGGGCGTTTTTTTTGGGGGCACGTCTGCGTGGGCGTGTGTCTTGGGGACTTGTCTGCGTGGGTGTGCGTGTTGGGGATGTTTCTGCTTGGGCATGTGTATTGGGGGTACGTCTGCGTGGGCGTGTGTGTTGGGGACTTGTCTTCTTGGGCGTGTGTGTTGGTGATGTGTCCATGTGGGTGAGTGTGTTGGGGACCGGTCTGCGTGGACGTGTGTGTTGGGAACACGTCTGCGTGGCTGTATGCGTTGGGGACGTGTCTGCGTGGCGTGTTAGTTGGGGACATGTCTGCTTGGGTGTGTGTGTTGGGGACGCGTCGGCGTGGACATGTGTGTTGGGTACACGTCTGCGTGGGCATATGCGTTGGGGACGTGTCTGCGTGGGCGTGTGCATGTTGAGGACGTGTCTGCGTGGGCGTGTGTGTTGGGTACATGTCTGCGTGGGCGTGTGTGTTGGGGTCATGTCTGCGTGGGTGTGTGTGTTGGGGACGTATCTTCGTGGGTGTGTGGTTTGGAATCGTGTCTGCGTGGGCGTGTGTGTTGGGTACATGTCTGCGTGGGCCTGTGCGTTGGGGACGTGACTGCGTGGGTGTGTGTGTTGGGGACCTGTCTTCGTGGGCGTGTGCGTTTGTGGCACGTCTGCAAAGGCGTGTGTGTTGCGGACATGTCTGCGTGGGTGTGTATGCTGGAGACGTTTCTGCATGGGTGTGTGTGTTCGTGGCATGCCTGAATGGGCGTGTGTGTTGGGGAAGTGTCTGTGTTGGGGCCACGTCTGCATGGGTGTGTGAGTTGGGGGCACGTCTGCGTGGGCGTGTGTGTTGGAGCCACGTCTGCATGGGCGTGTGTTTTGGGGACGTGTCTCTGTGGGCGTGTGTGTTGCGGACGTGTCTGCGTGGGTGTGTGTGTTGGGGACGTGTCTGCATGGGTGTGTATGTTGGGGACGCGTCTGCGTGGGCGTATGTGTTGGAAACATCTCTGCGTGGTGGTGCATGTTGGGGACATGTCTGCGTGGGCGTGTGTGTTGGAGACGCATCTGTGTGGGCGTGTGTGTTGGGGACATGTCTGCGTGGGTGTGTGTGTTGGGGACGTGTCTGCGTAGGCATGTGTGTTGGGGATGTGTCTGTGTAGGCGTGTGTGTTGGGGATGCATCTGCATGGGCTTGTGTGTTGGAGACATGTCTGCGTGGGCGTGTGTGTTGGGGATGTGTCTACGTGGGTGTGTGTGTTGGGGATGTGTCTACGTGGGCATGTGTGTTGGGGACCTGTCTGCGTGGGCGCGTGTTGGGGATGCGTCTGCATGGGCGTGTGTGTTGGGCACGTGTCTGTGGCGGTGTATGTGTTGGGGGCACGTCTGAATGGGCGTGTGTGTTGAGGACGTGTCTGCGTGGGTGTGTGTGTTGGGGATGCGTCTGCGTGGGCATGTGTGTTGTGGGCACGTCTGAATGGGCGTGTGTGTTGGGGACGTGTCTGCGTGGGCGTGTGTGATGGGGACGTGTCTGTGTGGGTGTGTATGTTGGGGACGTGTCTTCGTGGGCATGTGTGTTGGGGACGTGTCTGCGTGGTTGTGTGTGTTGGGGACGTGTCTGCGTGGGTGTGTGTGTTGGGGACGTGTTTGCGTGGGCGTGAGTGTTGGGGACGTGTCTGCGTGGGCGTGTGTGTTGGGGACGTGTCTTCGTGGGCGTGTGTGTTGGGGACGTGTCTGCGTGGTGTGTGTGTTGGGGACGTGCTCTGACTTTTCTGTCTGGAGAGAAGGAGGAGGAGAGGTGACCTGATCAAGGTATACAAGGTAATGAAGGCATGGATAGTCAATAGTCAGGGACTTTTCCCCAGGGCAGGACTGACTGGTACGAGGGTTCACAGTTTTAAGATATTCGGAGAAAGGTATAGAGGGAACGTCAGAGGAAGGTTATTTATGCAGAGAGTTGCAGGGAATGTGCTGCCAGTGGTGGTGGTGGAAGCAGAGTCATTAGGGACATTTAAGCGACTGCTGGCCATGCACATGGATAGCAGTGAATTGCGTAGGTTAGGTTATTTTATTTTACATTAGGATTAACCCTTGGCACAACATCTTGGGCCAAAGGACCTCTTCTGTGCTGTGCTTTTCTATGTTCTATGTTTTCTATGTCTGCCATGGGCATGTGTGTCGGGGGTGCGTTTGCATGGGCATGTGTGTGTTGGGGAGCATCAACATGACATGTGTGTGTTGGGGAGCATCTGTATGGGTGTGTTGGGAAGGATGGTGGGCGCGTCCGTGTGGGCGTATATCTGTTTGGGGGACACGTCAGTGTGGGCATGTGTGTGTTTCTGGGGCATGTCAATATGGCCAGTTGTGTGTTGGGGGCACATCTGTGTGGGCATGTGTGTGTTGGTGGTTTGTCTGTGTGGGTGAGTGTGTGTCAGGGATGCACCTGCGTGGGTGTATGTGTGTCAGGGGTGCACCTGCGTGGGTGTGTGTGTGTCGGGGTGCACCTGCATGGGCATGTGTGTGTTTTGAGGGGTGCGTCTGCAGGGGCGCATCTGAGTGCACATATGTATGTATCTGGGCGCATGTGTGTTAGGGGGTGTGTCTGCCTATGTGTGTTGGGGGAACGCATGTGCATTTACATGGTGCACGTGTTTGTTAAGGGTAGGTGCATGTATGTGTCTGGACATGTGTCTGCATGTGTGTGTTTTGGTCACGTGTGTGTGTATGTGCATGTGTGTGTGCATTGTGGGGCACATTTGTGTGTGATGGGAGTGTTACGACACTGGTAAACTCTGCTGCTTATTTTAACTCAGCAACACAGAAAAGCTTTAACTCGTGCAGTAATCTGTGAAAATTCGATGGCCCATAACTATCCCAAAGGTCACTATTAAAGTAAAAATTAACAACTTTATTTTTTAACGAATAACAGAGAATAATTGAGTAACAACTATTTACAACTCCTTCCTCTAACCTATCTTTTACTTTCCCTTCTATGATACTCGTTCAATAAAACCCCCGATTAAGATTTACCAAAAATTCAAATTTCAAACCAGCCAGCCGTTGAATCTTCTTTTTATGTCTTCCTCTGTCCTCTTTTCTTCTTCTGAGGGATTATGTTTCACAGGTCACTGATCAATAAAGGTACCTTTAAGAGAGCTGTGTTTCGGGCAGTCTGCATCTGTTGGTCTGTTGGCAGTTCTCCCTCAACTGTTCAAATTTTCCCTAGTCTTATACCCCGAACGCATTGGACTGTGTCATTGGCTTTTTTTTTATAGATATTTTTATTAGAAATTTAACATTTTTACAAGTTTACAAAAATAAACAAAACTCTCAGATATAAACATTGATATACAATTAACTCAAATATACAATAGCCAAAATTTGACAAAAAAAAACAAAACAACAAAAAAAAACCGAAAAAAAAAACAACAAAAAAGAACAAACAGACAAAACTCAACTATCTACTAATCTAACCTACAACTAACCAGGGTGTATATTTAAGTCTCTTACATGCTCGGGATGTGTTAACATCAGATATGATAAAACCCGTATTCGTGCGGGATTCCTCCCCCGAGGGGCCGCGGACCAGCCAGGTCTGTAGTCTCAATTAAATAAAAGCCCTTGTTAGGATAGCCGAAATATCTGTATTTATGTAATTCAAAAAGGGCTGCCATATTTTATAAAATAATTCGGTCTTTCGGTGCACCATGTTTGTAAGGAAGTCAAGGGGAATACATTCCATAATTAGTCTGTGCCAATTTGAAAGTCCAGGGGGGCCCTCCGCCACCCAGTTCATCAAAATATTTTTCCTTGCACAGAAAGAAAGAATAGAAAATAGTCTCTTCCCGTACGTGTCCAGGGAGGGAAAGTTCGAAAAGCCCAATAGGAGAGATACGGGGTCCACTTTTATTTCCGTTCCTAAAATTTCTGTCAGGGTACTTGCTACTTTAGTCCAATATCCACGGATCTTATGACAGGTCCATAAGCAATGTACAAGAGTGCCCACCTCTATTTTGCATTTAGGACACATTGGAGATGCTCCTGCCTTACATTTTGCCAATCGAACCGGTGCTATATGGGCCCTATGAAGTATCTTCAGCTGGATAGCCTGGGTTCTGTTACAAATAGTAATTCTTCTAGCATTTTCCCAGATATCATTCCACGTTTCTGTGGAGATTTCTAGTCCCAGATCCTGATCCCATGTTTTAAGCAGATTATCCATATCTCCCGATACTTCATCATGTAGCAAATGATAAATATTACTGACGGAAGATACCCCCACTGGTCGTAGGACACTACATTCTTTATCGGATTTATAAAGACTATCTAATAACGTAGTCTTCTTCTGTATAAAATCTCGAATTTGGAAGTATCGAAAGAGGTCTCCATTGGGTAATCCGAATTTCTGACGCAGCTGTCCGAAAGACATCAGGACCCCATCTTTAAATAAATCCCCGAGACATGAGATACCCCTGGCTCTCCAGAGTTTAAAAGTGGCATCTGTTAACCCCGGTTGGAATCCCCATGCTCCCACTATCGGTGCATAGGGGGATGTTTTATGTGAATTACCCTCATTTTGCCGCATTATATTCCAAGCCTTGATTGTATTCAGTATTATAGGGTTTTTACAGTGATCTGTAATGATTTTCCTCTTGTCTGAGAATAAAAGGTTAATAAGTGGGTATTTTACTTGAGAAGCCTCGATGTCCAACCAGATTGATTGTGGATCAGACAAGACCCAATCAGCTATATAACTTAATAGGGAACTTAATTGATATTTCCTAAAATCTGGGAAGTCCAATCCACCCCTTGCCTGTGGAAGCTGTAGCTTCTTCAGCTTAATGAGGGGCCGCCTATGGTTCCAGATAAAGGAACTCAGCCAGCCGTATAATTTACATAAAGCTGTCCTCGGCAGCATCACCGGAAGCATTCTCATAGGATATAGGAGACGGGGCAGGATATTCATTTTGATTAATGCTATTCTACCCAGCCAGGAAATTGGCAGGTCTCCCCATCGCTGGAGGTCCTGCCTTATCCTTTCCAATAAATTCACAAAATTAGCCTTATACAACTGACCAAATACTGGAGTAATAAAAATGCCTAAATATAAGAAACCCTCCAGGGACCAGCGAAAGGGAAAAAGGGAACCGTCCGCTAAGCGGGGTATCACAGCAAGGCCACCCATTGGCATAGCCTCCGATTTTGAAAAATTAATTTTATAGCCTGAGAATGCACTAAATGTATTAATAACTTGAATTAAGCGGGGTATGGACATCAAAGGGTTACTGAGGAATAGAAGAACATCATCTGCATAAAGGGTAATTTTATGTTTACCTGTACCAATCCTTGGGGCCACTATATTAGGATCAGCTCGTATAGCTTCTGCTAGTGGTTCAATTATTAGCGTGAATAACAATGGTGAGAGGGGACATCCCTGACGGCAGCCCCTACCCACACTGAAGCTATCCGAGCCTAATCCATTGGTAACCACAACTGCTTTGGGATCACTATACAATGTTGAGATCCATTTGGTAAACACCTGTCCAACACCAAACCTCTCCAATGTGTAAAACAAATATGACCATTCGACCCTATCAAATGCCTTTTCCGTGTCTAATGAAACCACTACTCCTGGTATCTTTCCCTGATGACAAGCTTGAATCATATTCAGAGCCCTTCTAACATTATTGGATGATCTACGGCCCTTAATAAACCCCGTCTGATCCTCCTTTATAATATGTGGCAGTATCCTTTCTAATCTCAGTGCTAATGTTTTAGAGAGGATTTTAAAATCTACATTTAGCAAGGATATTGGTCTGTATGATGTACAATCTTCTGGGTCCTTTCCTTTTTTGAGGATAAGAGAGATATTTGCCTCTTTCAGCGAAGGCGGGAGACAGCCCTGACTATATGCATAGTTATACATGTCCATAAGTGGACCAACCAGTATTTCTGTAAATTCTTTATAGAATTCAGCTTGAAAGCTATCTGGGCCCGGCGTCTTACCATTTTGAAGGTGCCTAATTGCATCAACTATTTCTTGGGGTGTAAGAGGAGCATTTAGGACCGATACTTGTTCCGGAGTTAGGTCTGGAAAAGTCAAATTTTTAAAAAATGACTGCATCCTCTTCGCCCTATCTTCACAATCCTGTGATTTATATAACTCAGAATAGAATTTTCTAAAGGTCGCATTAATCTTTTTATGATCATGAGTCAAAATACCCGTACTTTCCTTGATAGACATAATAGTCTGAGGGGCCTTTTTTTTCTTTGCAAGAAATGCTAAGTATCTACCCGGTTTGTCGCCATATTCATATAATCTTTGCTTTGCAAATAATATTTCCCTCTTAGCCGTTTGAGTAAGTGTAGTATTTAGAGCTGTCCTAAGAGCTGTAATCCTTTGCAATTTAATAATAGAGGGTCTATCAATGTATGCTGTTTCAGCCGCTTTTAAGCGGGTTTCAAGCAAACGCTGTTGTTCTCCTTTTAATTTCTTCTGGGTCGCTGAGTAGGAGATGATCAAGCCTCGCGTGTAAGCTTTGATGGTCTCCCACATCATTGACGGGTTGCTAGCTGTACCTGAATTAATTTCTAAAAAAGTTTTAAATTCTTGAGAGAAGTACTTTACAAATTTACTATCTTTCATTAAGAAGGGGTCCATACGCCAATGCCGAGGGGATGTCCCACTGTTCTTCGCCTTAGTTTCCATATATACAGCAGCGTGGTCAGAAATTGCTATATTACCTATTTTACAGGATGATATGGAATTTAAAAAAATTGAGGGGGCAAAAAACATATCAATTCTGGTATGACATTTATGTGGATTAGAGTAGAAAGAAAAATCTCTACCCTGTGGATAAAGACATCTCCATACATCTACTAATCCTAATTCTTTGTTCAGATCCATCAATTGTCTAGATCTGGGAGATACTCCTGCAGTACTCTTGGGAATCCTGTCTATTTCCGGATCCATAATACAATTAAAGTCTCCCCCTATAATTATATGACGGGCATCAAAAGCCATCAATTTTGAGAAGGCTTCCGTTATAAATTTAAAGGGGTGTGCCGGGGGGCAGTACAAATTTAAAATCCCATATTCCTCTCCATTTATGAGAGCTTTAATCAAGATATATCGTCCAGATTCGTCTTTTATCTGCTTTAGGATTTTGAAAGGGAAATTCTTCCGAACAAGAATAACAACTCCCCTGCTTTTTGAGCTAAAAGAAGAAAAAAAGGCCTGATCAAATCCGCCCTGTCGTAATTTCAAGTGTTCTTTATCTGACAGATGCGTCTCCTGTAGGAGAGCTATATCAACTCTTTCCTTCTTAAGATTTGATAATATTTTCTTCCTTTTAAGTGGCGAATTACTCCCTTTGACATTCCAGGTGCACCACTTAACCGATTGATCAACCATAATCCTCTGGGCCAATCCGAGACCCCTCGGGAGGGGGAACCCCATCCAGAACATCCCGGGCATGGAACATGTAAAATTTACAAAAATAAACCCTCTTTAATACACCCACAACAATACAGTAAAAAACTATTTCTAAATAAAAAAAAATATAAAACGTATCTAAGTGGAGACTTTCCCCCTTGTTCCCAGGGGGCATCACTTCCTCTCCAAAAATCCCTCATATCTTCTCCCAACCAATGCCCCACCCTTGACCCAGGCACTCCTCAATAAAGTGAGGAAAATTCAAATATAATACAAAGCTAGAGTTAACAGTGAGCACCCCACCCCCACCCCTACCAACACCTGGGTATATTTGGTAATGTTAATACCACATATAAACATATAACTATAAAATTACCAGTTCAACAAATAATAATTAAATATGATAATACAAAATAACGAAGGGAAAAACAACCCCGCTCCTAAAGACAGAGGTAAAATCGAATAAGGTAACCACCTCCCCCCACCCACATTAACCAAATCCCCCAGCTTATATATACATATATATACATACACATACATATATATATATATATATACACACATACATACACACACACACATATACATATACCCCTCATATATACATAAAATAATAACAGAAAACAACTCCAAGGGGGGGGGGGGGGGAGAAAATCAAATCCCTCTCCCCACCCCCCATAATAATATTAAGCAATAAGGTAAGAAAAGAAAAAAAAAGGGAGGGGATATAAACCAAGACGGGGGGGGAAGGCAGACCAACATCCATTATGTCCTACAGTTTATCTAAGAGAGTCCAAGAATTCCTTAGCCTTTTCTGGTGATCCAAAGTTATATACAGATCCTTCATGGTTAAAGCGTAACATCGCTGGGTAGCGTAAGGAGTACTGTACATTTAAGTCCCTTAAACGCTTCTTCGCCTCGTCGAATGCCTTCCTCTTTCGAACCAGAGCCGGGGAAAAGTCCTGAAATAGCATGATCTTGGATCCTTTGTAGATCATAGCTTGGGGGTCTTTTCCGAGATTTCTAGAGGCTTCTAGGAGTATCTGCCTCTCCCTGTAGCTCTGCAGCCGGAACAGGACCGGGCGTGGGCGCTGGTTCGAGCCGGGCCCGCGTATTGCTACCCGGTAGGCCCATTCCACCCTTACCTGGCCTGATCCAGCTTCCAGATTTAAAATCTGTGACAGCCACTGCTCCAGGAATGCTGTAAGCTGGCCTTCCTCTTCCTGCTCGGGAAGGCCCAGCAAACGAATATTTTTTCGACGACCTCGATTATCGAGGTCGTCAATATGATTTTCCAAGGTCCGGACTCGCTGCTCGAGAGTCCGGACCTGATCCACGGCCGATTGAGCGGTTGTCTCCGAGGTCGCGGCCTTTAGCTCCGCCCCTCCGACTCGGCGTTGAATTTCTTCAATTTCACGGTCGTGCTTCTGCAGCGCGGCCGAGAGCGACTGCCAACGATGTCATTGGCTTTTAATATTATCAATATACTCTTGATTGGTGTTTGGTATTTATTGGGGTATCAATTTAAACTGATTGGCCAAATTCAAATTTGTTTTTTTTTTGTCTCCATGCAACCAGATACACTAGCTGCTGGATGAAATGGTGACATTGTATCTTGTTCAGAACACTTGGTGCTGTCAGGTCATTCTACTAGCTTTTAACTTTCTTAAAGGTACAGTACACCCACATCTTCATAATACGAGGGCATATGTTTATGTGTTGGGGGCGCATGTGTGCATGTCAGGGACTCGTATGTGCTTATGTGAATGGGTGGGTGTATGTGTATGTGTCAGGGTGGCGCAACTGCATGCGGGCATGTGTGTTGGAGGGGGACACATGCTCGCAGGTGTATATGTCAGGAGGCCTGTCTGTGTGTGTGCGTGTCAGGGGACAGGTGCATCTATGAGTGTGTGGGTGGGTAAGTCGGCAGCTCTATGACGGAGGGGCATGTCAGGATATGTGTGTGCATCGGGGAGGGCACGTTTCTATGTGTGTGTCTGGGGCGTGTCTGTATGCGGCGAGGATTTGTGCGTGTGTGTATGTTTGGGGGTGATGTGTCTGTGTGTGTGACATGGGGGACTCGCGCATGTGCATTGTGGGGGTGTGAATGCTTATGCCTGTGTGTTCGGGGTTTACGCACGTGTCCATGGGGGTAGGCGGGGTGGATGAGTCTGCAAGTGCATGTGTATCTGGGGGCTCTGTCTGTGTGCATATCGAGACAACGAGTGTGTGTGTGTGTGTGCGCGGGCATACGCTCGGGGGGAAGTATGTGTGTGCGTGTTGGGAGGACACTTGTTTCAGGTGGGGACCCATCTGTGTGTGTGTATATGCTTGTGTTGGGTGACGCGTCTGTGTGTGTGTGTATGTGTGTTTGGGTGGAGTGGATTGGTCTGTGTACCTGTGTGTGTCAAGGGGATGCATCTGTGTGTGAAAAAAGATTTACTTAAAAGCTTTATTGAAATGCTGGAAGAAGCTTTATTGAAAGATCTGATGCACAGAACTACTTGCGTTATTCTAAATTGTCATATCCATACAGACAGGAGAAAGTGAGGACTGCAGATGCTGGAGATCAGAGCTGAAAATGTTTTGCTGGAAAAGCGTAGCATGTCAGGCAGCATCCAAAGAGCAGGAGAATCAACGTATCGGGCATGAGCCCTTCTTCAGGAATTCCTGAAGAGGGGCTCTTGCCCGAAATGTCGATTCTCCTGCTCCTTGGATGCTGCCTGACCTGCTGCGCTTTTCCAGCAACACATTTTCATATCCATACAGACAGGCCTGAGAATCATTCGGCAAACACTAAAACCTGGCCCTTTAAATGAGAGAATTCAATATGTGAAAGCTGCTGTTTACATATAAATGTGTATTTGTTGTGAACAGATTTTGACACCACGTGCGAATGTGGATTCGCCATAAGCTTTACCAGCATGGTGTCAATTCTGCAACTTTTTCTCTCGGTATAGCTCCCACATGGAGAACTTACTTTCAAAGCTTTTCATTGTGATATATTTTTTGCATTGGGATCTGCATCTCCACCATCTCAAAACTGAGTTTGCTTCAACCAATTGAACAGATTTAAAACAGAAGAGGAGAAATAATTTCTATGAAAGGATCATGAATCTGTGGAATTGACTACTGCAGAGTGTGGTGGATTCTGGGACATGGAGTATATTTAAGGAGGTGATAGATAGATAGCTAATTAATAATGGGTGGCGGGTTATGGAGAGTGGGCAGGCAAGTTGAGGCTGAGATGTGATCAGCCATGATTGTATCAAATGGTGGAGCAGGTTCTGGGGCTGAATTGCCTACTCCTGCTTCTAGTTCTTATGTCCTTATATCCTTCCCTCGATCTGACCTTCTTACTTAGTCCCTGTCTCTCAGTGTCTCCCTTATTGTCTGTGCCATTATCTAAAGAGATATTTGTTGACAGGATGAGTTCCTGAAGCATACTATATAGCAGATATTAAGCATTTGTTAATTCATAAGCTCTCTTGGAATCAAATGTGATTCTCAGAGATAAACAGGATATATTTTCCACTATGGTGTCGGTGAGCTTGTTATAAGTGAGCTGTTATGGTAAGGTTTGGCAGGGTGGTCAGAAAATATTGACCCAACACAGAAGTGAAGAATTTATCTCAATCTTTCCGATCCATTACTGAGCAGAACGAGTCAGGAGAAACCCCTGGAAGCTGAGTGATCCTTCCTCACTCCAGAGATTCCCAGAAACTAGCTTGACCCACACCTGGTCTCCTTGGTGAAGATTCAGGATCACAGTTTTGGCTGAGAGCTGGGAACTGTCGCTTGGAAGCACACTATGAATGAGACTGACTATCTTATTGTCCTTGATCAGGGCCACATCTGTCTTTCTACCCCTCCCTGGCAGTGAAGAGTAACTGAAAAAGTACAGCCCACACTTGGGACTTGTGAACTTTCCAGTCTTGCGGCAGTACCCCTGTCCGAGATTCACATTGACGACATCATACACAATCGGATCCACAGGAGTCAGCACATGATTCATTGTGGAGCGCTGCACATCAAAAACCACATCCAATTCTGATAAAATAGAAAATGGACATTTAAAATCATTACTAAAAGCATTTTTCAAACTCCAAATTGAGAGAATTTGCTAATAAAATGTTGGGATGCATTAAAGTTAAGCGCAGACACTAAACAATGAGGAGATGGAGGTGAAAGACAGTCACCTGTACTTCAGCATTGTCATGGCTTTTATAATAAACTATTTTTCTTCACTTGGAAAGTTAAGGTGACCTGGGGATTTTCTGAAACTTTCTGATGCTGTGGATTGTGGTAATGTCAGTATGATTCCTCTCACCTTCCCTTCTCACACCTGAAGATGTTGTGCCTTAATAGGGGACAGATGTATGAGCAGGAGACCTTGACTCCACCCAATTAACCCACCTTCTTGAAGACATTGTGTTGAATAATTAAATGGTACCTCGTCCAGGTGGCCAGGATGAATAAAAAGAGATCATCCACTCTTCCCTCCACCATGCCCACTCTTTGAAATAAGCAGACCCTTCTGCCTCCATCTCTCAGAGACATCATGTGTACCTGCTTAGTGTTAAATTTCTTTTGCCACCAGCCACACTCTGTTGGGCAATGCTAGTTTTGTATTGTAGGCCCAGTTCATTTGGAACTGACTGAGGCTATTCCAACTTATTTCAGTTCATCCCATCTTGTCTGGATGAGATGTGAACCCAGAGCAATGTTATTTCCCATTTCCCTATTCAGGTACAGGTCGTTCCCTTTTGACACCTTAGTTACCTTTCAGCAAAACCTCGTTAAATAGAAAATCGCTTCATATAAATGATGGGACAGGTGGGAAAAATGGGATTGGGATAGACCAGCAAAGACTATCACTCACAGTCACTCAAAAATCACCCAAAAGTCTAACGCAATGTATAGCACAATCTATAACCCTCTCAAAATGAATGCTAACATTACATTGCCTTCCTAACTGCCAACTGAACCTACATGTTAAGCTTAGGAGAATCCTGAACTTGGATTACTAAATCCCTTTGTGCTTCAGATTTCCAAAGCCTTTCCCTATTTGGAAGATTGTGCCTGTATTCTTTCTACCAAAGTGCATAACCTCTCAATATCGCACATTGTCTTCCATCTGCCAGTTCTTTGTCCACTCTCTGTGCTTGTCCAAGTCCTTCTGCAGATTCCCTGTCCCATAACCTGACCCTCCACCCATCTTTGTGTCGTCTGCACGCTTAGCAGCAATGCACTCAGTTCCTCGTCTCGATCGTTAATGTATAATGGGAATAGCTGCCCCTGCAGAACTCCACTACTCACCGGATGTCATCCTGAAAAAGACCCCTTTAATCCCATTCCCTGTTTTCTACCAGTTAGCCAATCCAGTATCCACGCCATTACCTTGCCCCTAACACCCCTGGGCTGTTGTCTTATCTAGCAGCCTCCTGTGTGGCACCTTGTCAAAAGCTTTCTGGGAATCCACATACATCACATCACTGGTTGTCCTGTTTAACTAGCTCATTACCTCCTTGAAGAATTTACCAGACATGCTTGGACAAAGCCTATTTTACAACGTAGGTCTTAGTACTCCATAGTCTCATCCTTTATAACTTACCAATGACAGAGGTCTGGCTGTAATTTCCTGTCTTCTGCCACCCTCTCTTTGTAAAGTGAAGTGTTACGTTAGCCATTTTCTGGACGTCTGGGACCTTCCAGTGATTTTTTTCTGAATGATCTCCTCAGCTGTTCCCTTCAGACCTTGAGCTGTAGTCCATCCAGTCCAGGTGATCTGTCTACCTTCAGACATTTCAACTTCCCTAGCCCCTTTCTCCTTAGTGATGGCCACTGCACTCATCTCTGCTCCCTGACTCTCTTGAAGTTCTGGTCGGCTGCTGGTGTCTTCCACTGTGAAGACTAATGCAAAGTATCTGTGTAGTTCCTCTGTAATTTCTTTGCTCCCCATTACTACTTCTCCAGCTCATTTTCTTGTAGTCCAGTGTCCACTCTTGCCTCTCTCTTACCTTTTATATATCTAAAAGACTCTTGCAATCTTCTTTTATATTACTAGCTAGCTTACTTGAATGTTTCAGCTTCTCTCCCCTTATTGCTTTTTTTAGTTAGCATCTGCTGGTTTTAAAGTCTTCCCAATCCTCTGGCTCCCCACTAATCTGCACCACATGATGTACTTTTGCCTTTGTTTTCATGGTGTACCTGCCTTCCCTTGTCAGCCATGGACACCTTGTCCTCCCTTTAGTCTGATTCTTCTTCCTAGGGATGAATTTCTGCTGTGCCTCCCAAATGACCCCATAAACCCTGCCCTTGCTGCTCTACTGTCTTCCCTGCTTGATTCCCTTCCAATCAACTCTGGCCTGATCCTCCCTCATGTCATTGTACTCTCCTTCAGTCCATTATAATACCATTACGTCTAAATCAAGCTTTTCCCTCTCAAACTATCTCCGGATTTAATTTCTTCCCCACAGACTGACAATTGCTTGGAGGTCTGTACATAACTCCCATTGGGGTCTTTTTATCCCTTTGCGGTTCCTCAATTCTATACAAACACATTCTCTGCCTTCCACCCGCACCCTCCCATATCACTTCTTGCTATTGATTTAGTCTCGATTTTGACGAACAAGGAAATCCTGCTCCCTCCACCCACCTGCCTGTTC
The DNA here is from genome assembly GCF_037043375.1 of Chiloscyllium plagiosum. Classification (NCBI taxonomy): domain Eukaryota; kingdom Metazoa; phylum Chordata; class Chondrichthyes; order Orectolobiformes; family Hemiscylliidae; genus Chiloscyllium; species Chiloscyllium plagiosum. The sequence continues at coordinate 39,504,815 of NW_028270177.1, forward strand.
TTTCAATAGGATCCATATCCTTCGATATTTCGTTCCCAGCCCTGATCCCCTTGCAGCCATGTCTTTGTAATGGCCACAACATCGTACCCACCGACTGTGGGAAGCTAGTGAAGTGATTGTTGGGCCTCTTGCTGAGATATTTGTATCATCAATAGTCTCAGGTGAAGTGCTGGAAAGACTGGAGGTTGGCTAACGTGGTACCATTTAAGAAGGGTGGTAGGCCAGGACACTATAGACTTCACATCGGTGGTGGGCAGGTTGTTGGAGGGAATCCTGAGGGATAGGGATTGATATGTATTTGGAAAGGCAAGGACTGATTAGGAATAGTCAGCATGACTTTGTATGTGGGAAATCATGTCTCATGAACTTGATTGGGCTTTTTGAAGAAGTAACAAAGAGGATTGATGAGGGCAGAACGGTGGACCTGATCTATGTGGACTTCAGTGAGGCATTCGACAAGTTTCCTCATGGGAGACTGATTCGCAAGGTTAGATCACACAGAACACAGGGAGAACTAGCAATTTGGATACAGAACTGGCTCAAAGATAAAAGATAGAGGGTGGTGATGGAGGGTTGTTTTACAGACTGGAGGCTTGTGACCAGTGAAGTGCCACAAGGATGAGTGCTGGGTCCACTATTTTTCATCATTTATATAAATGCTTTGGACGTGAACATTTGAGCTCCGGTTAGTAAGTTTGCAGATGACACCGAAATTGGAGGTTTAGAGGACAGCGAAGAAGGTTACCTCAGATTACAACGGGATCTTGACCAGATGGGCCAATGGGCTGAGAAGTGACAGCTGGAGTTTAATTCAGATAAATGCGAGGTGCTGCATTTTGGGAAAGTAAATCTTAGCAGGATTTATACACTGAATGGTAAGGTTGTAGGGAGTGTTGCTGAACAAAGAGACCTTGGAGTACAGGTTCATAGCTCCTTGAAAGTGGAGTCGCAGGCTTTCCTTTATTGGTCAGAGCATTGAGTACAGGAGTTGGGAGGTCATGTTGCAGCTGTACAGGACATTGGTTAGGCCGCTTTTGGAATATTGTGTGCAGTTCTGTTCTCCTTCCGATTGGAAGGAATTTGTGAATCTTGAAAGTTTTCAGAAAAGATTTATGAAGATATTGCCAGGGTTGGAGGTTTTGAGCGATAGGTAAAGGCTGAGGAGGCTGATGCTGTTTTCCCTGGAGCGTTGAAGGCTGAGGAGTGACCTCATAGATATCTATAAAATTATGAGGGGCATTGATAGGATAAATAGACAAAGTCTTTTCCCTGGGATGGGGAGTCCAGAAGTAGAAGGTTTTGGATGAGAGGTGAAAGACATAAAAGGGACTGAAGGGGCAATTGTTTCATGCTGAGGGTGGTGCGTGTGTGGAATAAGCTGCAGAGGAAGTAGTGGAGGCTGGTACAATTGCAATAGCCTCACTCTTTGCAACTAGATTCTCAGTTTCCTGACCCACAGGCCGCAATTAGTGAAGATTGGGGACAATATTTCATCCTCACTAACACTCAACACTGGAGCCCTCCAGGGCTGCGTAATCAACCCCTTACTGTACTCACTAATACCCATGACTGCATTGTCAAATACCAGACTATTGCCATTTACAGGTTAGCTGATGCCACCACCATCGTCAGTCAAATCTCAGATGGCAATGAAACAGATTACAGAGGGGAAGTGGAAGACCTAGAAAAATGGTGCACTGAAAAAAACCTAGCTCTCAATGCCAGCAAAACCAAAGAACTCATTATTGACTTTTGGCAGGGTGTTACTCATGCCCCCCTCCACATTAACAGCACAGAGGGAGAGGGAGTGGAGAGTATCAGGCTCCTGGGAGTGGTCATCCACAACTGGCTTTCTTGGATCTTCATGTGGACACACTGGTCACAAAGGCCCAACAATGTCTCTTCTTCCTCAGGCAGCTGAGGAAATTTGACATGAAGGCAAATACCCTTGCAAACTTTTATAGGTGCGCCATCGAGAGCATTCTGTCTGGATGCATCACTACCTGGTATGGCAACTGTACCATTCAAGATCGGAGACAGTTACAGAGAGTGGTGAACTCGGTCTGGACAATCACAAAAACCAACCTCCCATCTATAGAATCCATCCACCAGGCCCGCTGTTAAGAAAAGGCCGCCAGCATTCTCAAAGATCCATCCCATCCTGGCAATGTTTTTCTACAACGTCTACCATCAGGGAGAAGGTACAGAAACCAGAACACACTCATCAGCCAGTTTCGAAGCAGTTACTACTCTACTGTTGTTAGAATACTGAATGTACTCACATACTCTTAACATTCACCTGTACCTGTGTTTTTGTTTTTGCTGCTGGTACCCATTATTTACTTATCTGTGTTACTTAACTCTGTGATCTGCCTATATTGCTCGCAAAACAAAGCTTTTCACTGTGCCTCGGTACACATGATAATAAATTGAATGCGATATTTAAGAGGCATCTGGATGTGTATATGAATCCGAACAGTTTAGTGGGATATGGGCCAAGTGCTGGCAATTGGGACGAGATTAGGTTGGGATATCTGGCCAACACGGACGAGTTGGACTGAAGGGTCTGTTTCTGTGCTATACCTCTCTAATGACTCTAATTCTATCTGTGCTACAAACTCATTGCCCTCGTTCATGTACTGTGTGCGTTTAAGGATAAATATCCCCTTGGTCCTGTGTTGACTGCTCCAATCCCCACAGTTGTCTTCTCATCTTATGTGCCTGAAGCCAGATCCCTGACCCTTTCTGTACTCTGTCTTTTGACTTGTTGCTGAAACTTGTTGGAAACGTTGCATGAACTCACCTTTATTCCAAGCGTAAGTAGATCCGAGCCTGGCTTTTGCTTCTGTGATCAATTTCAGTGGATTATTTAGTTTCATTTCTTCATTTGCAACTCCCTGGAACACAGTGAAAAACTGAAGTTTGTTCTCTGATATGCACAGCTGAAGATCAGCTTTTGCAGGATATTAAATAAAAACAGAAAATACCGGAGAAATATAGCAGGTCAGGTCGCATTTATTGGAGAGAGACACGGAGTTACATTTCAATTCTGATATGGCCCTTCAGAACTGAAAAGTGTTGGAAAGTGATGGTTTTTATGCTGATGACAGAGGGAGAGAAGGAGCAAGAGGAACATACTGTGAGGGTGCCCAAAGCAGAAGACAATGGGGGTTTCAATAATTGTAAAAGAGAGACTGAAATGTCAAATAGTGTTCATGATCAGTTTGAACAGGAGAAAATAGGTCAGCTGTACTGGGCACAAAGCTAAAAAGACAGGGAGGGGGGTATAATGTGTGTTCACAGTTTGTAATTGTTGAATTCCATGTTGGGTCCTGAAGGCTGTAACATATCTATCGAGGTAGAAAATGAGATACTGTTCCTCCAGGTTGTGTTGAGTTTTGTTGAAACAATATAGCAGGCCCAGGACAGTCACATCAGCATGGGAGCAAGATGGTTTATTGAAATGACAAGGAACTAGAAGGTCAGAATCATTCTTACAGACAAAGCAAAGGTGTTCAGCAAAGTAGTCACCCTGCCTGCTTTTGGTCTCATCAATATCACGGGGAGAGTGGGGATGAGGAATTGATAGGAATGATGGAAGAGTGAACCAGGGAGGGAGTGATCCCTGGGAATGCTCATCGTGGAGAGGAGGGAATGATGTTGCTGGTAGCATCTTGTGAGAGGTTCAGGAAATGGTTGAGGATGGTCCTTTGAATGCAGGAGACTGGTGGAGTGGAAACTGAGGACAAAGGAAGGTCCTGAGGAACGTTGCTGAACAAAGCGATCTTGGAGTGCAAATTCATAGCTCCTTGATAGGATAGTGAAGAAGGTGTTTGATATGCTTTCTTTTATTGGTCAGAGCATCAAGTATAGGAGTTATTGTGGCTGTAAGGACAGTGGTTCGGCCACTTCGCAATACTGTGTGCAATTCTGGTCTCTCTTGTATGGGAAACATGTTGTGAAACTTGAAAGGGTTCAGAAAAGATTTACAAGGATTTGAGCCAGAGGTAATGATTTGCGCTCTAGGGAGAGGCTGATTAGACTGGGGATATTTTCCCTGGAATGTTGGAGGCTGAGGAATGACCTTTTAGAGGTTTATGTTGATAAAATCATGAGGGACATGGATAGGCTAAATGGACAAAGTCTTTTCCCTGGGTTGGGGGCGGGGGTTGGGTTGTGGGGTGGGGGTGGGGCGCGGGGAGGTGGCGGAGAGTCCAGAACTACAGGCCATAGGTTTAGGGTGAGAGGGGAAAGATTTAACTGGGACCTCAGGGGCAAGTTTTCCAAGCAGAGGGTGGTACATGTATGGAATGAGGAAATGGTGGAGGATGATATAATTACAACATTTAAAAGGCATCTGGATGGGTATATGAAAAGGAAGGGTTTAGAGCTTATGGGCAAAGTGCTGGCCAATGGGACTAGATGAGATTAGGATATCAGGTCAGCATTGACATGTTGGCCTGAAGGGTCTGTTTCCATACTGCACAGGTGTATGACTCTATGACTATCGTTATTCTGGGAAGACGGAGAAGAGGTGGAGGTAGAATTATGGGAAATGGATTGGACCTGACTGAGAACCCTGTTTCCCCCCCCCCCCATGGTGGTGAGGAATCTTTGCTTGAGGATAAAGGAGTGCACGCTGTGGAAGGTGGCATTATGAGAACAGGTCCTGCAGAGGAACAGGACAAATGGAATGGAGTCCTTTCAACAGCAGGGTATGAGGAGGTGTTAACTGTAGGGGGTTGGAGAGGTTGTAATGGGTATTGGTGGGCAACCTCATATCAAAAAAAAGAAAAATCAAAATTGAGGAAGGGAAGGGGAGTGTCAGAGATAGACCAGGCAAAGGTGAAAGAAATATGGAAGTTTGAATCAAAACTTATATTTTTTTTCCAATTCCAGATGAGAGCGTTAGTGATCATCAGTGTATTGGAGAAAGAGTTGTGAGAGGGGGCCCTGAGTTGGACTGGAACAAGAAATGTTTCACAGACTCAACAAAGGGACAGGCAGAACTAGGACCCATGCAGGTGTCCTTATCCACTCCCTTGACCTGGAGAGTGAGATGAGTTAAAGGATACCTTTTTTAAAGTGAGAACAAACTCAGCCAGATGATAGAGTGTGGTGCATGATGGGAACTGTTGAGGCCTCCTTTCAAGAAAGAAGCAGAGTGCCTTTAGACCATCCTGATGTGTCGAGGGATTGCACATCTGTGGTGACGAGGAAGCAGCTCAGTCCAGGAAACAGGAAATTGTGGGACTAATGTAAAATATCAGAAGAACCATAAATGTAAGTGTGAAGAGACTGACCAAGGGAGAAAAAGTAGAGTCAAATATGAAGACCTGATTTCAGAGGGGCAGGAGCAGGGTGAGAAATGGGTCAATTCTGTTTGTGAAGTCTGGGAAGGACGGTAGAAGCAGGCTTTGAGGCCCTGAAAGATATTTCATCTCCTGAGAGAATCTATCGGTTTAGTTTTAAACCGAGGGGGCTCGGTTTAAAACTGAAGGTTTCCCACTGAAGATCGATCAAGGAGAATTTATTCTCTTGAGGATTGTAGGTGTTTTTGGTGGTTGTTGCATTCTCTCCCCAGTGAGCAATGGAGGCACACTTATTAAATATATACCAGGCTGAGTTAGACAATGACAGAAATTGCTGGAGAAACTCAGCATGTCTGGCAGCATCTGTGAAGAGAGAAAAAGTTAATGTTTTGAGTTCAGTGACCTTTCCTCAGCTATTCATACATCAACATGTCACTAGTACCTCTGTACCAATGCTGTATTGGGTGGAGGGTGAAATATATTTTCTTGATGAACACAATTTGCTATTTCTCCCACAAAGTTTCAGATGTTCATCCAGATACTAATTCTCTGCCTGTGTGATAAATTATATATTTTCTGTGGACAAGGTAACTAGATTAAGAAGGGATATGTTGTTGCAAAATGATTAATTTATTGATGAGAGTTTTAAATTGGTGGTGTGGCGGTGCTTGGAGCTAATTGGTAAGTTACGACAGGATTGGTGGGTGATTGGCGTGCTGATAGAGGTGGGAGGAGGCCAATTTGGAACAATAGCACTGTTAGAAACAAACTCAATAAAATTAGCTGAGACCACTAAAAGCTGGAAACAAGGCAATTTATTTACGAACTTGCAAGTAAGGGCTTCAGATGCATTAGGCAAATGAGCCCTGAGCATTTGAACATGTACATAATTATACCCTTGGTGCTGCATGAGATCACTTCTCCCACCCCTTTATCCTACCTATTGGCTTAAAGGCCACTACGTAACTTCTCTTTATCTAAATTAAACTCCCCTTCTGTTTTCTGGAATATACGCTGTAACTGTCTTGCAAAGCCACTATCACATGTTAAGTTAGTGGTTTTGCATTCTTCTCCTTTTCCAAGTGCACAAGAAGATTGCTATTCTTATCATTTCCTTGCAACTGTCCTCAGCGTTATGTCTGCTTATTGTTCCTCTTTCTGGTACACACATACCCTTATCTACTAGAAACTTAATAATTGAGCTTTTACTCTTGCAATTCTTAGCTTGTCAGCAGTATTAGCTTTCTGCAAAAGCAACATACTTCTCAATTTCTCACAACTTCCTTATTTCTTAGTTCGTTATTTCTGAGTATAACCTCGCTTGAGGAATTGCAAAATGCTAACACTAGCTTTTACTCATGTAAGCACATTTAAATTCTTTTAGTACTTTAAACAAACTCAATTCTTTACAGAAACAACATTCTTTATAGGTATCTCTCACAGCACCCTACATTGAAATGTCATTCTCTTTCAAGTAAAGGCCAGCATTCCGTTTGCCTTCCTTATTTCCCACTGAACTTGGATATATTTGTGATTTATGGAAGAGGACTCCTGAATCCCTCTGTTCTGTAGCTTTCTGCAGTTCTTTCCCGATTTAAGTATTCAGCTCCTTTATTCTTCCAGTCAAAGGGCATCACCTTACATTTTCCACCTGCCAAATGTTGGGCCACTCACGTAACCTGTCTGTATCCCTCTCCAAATTGTTTGTGTCATCCTCACTGATTGCCTTCCCAATTATTTTTAGCCCCATTTGCAAATTTAGCTTCAGGATATTCACTTTCTCCATCCAAGTCATGAAGAAGCACGGGAAATAATTGTGGTGCCAGCACTGATCTCTGTGGCAGAGGTGGAGAGCATTTGTGTGTGAGAGGGGGGAGGGGGTGGGGTTGGGGGGAGGTGGGGAGGAGGGGAGAGAGAGAGAAACGAGAGTATATGTGTCTGTCTGTGAGTGGGCATGACAGTGTGAGAGAGGGTGCACTTCCAATCTAACTGATTAAAGACTGAAAAGTCATCTAGGTTTGCTCAATACATTTGCATCAGTTGTATGACTGATCTTTTGTTTATAAATTCTGTGTCTGATATATCATCCCTCACCAGCACCTGAAGAAGGGGCAAGGCTCTGAAAGCTTGTCTTTTCAAACAAACCTGTTGGACTATAACCCAGTGTCGTGTGAGTTTTGACTTTGTCCACCTCAGTCTCACACCAGCACCTTCACATCACGGCTTATGTTGTAAAGTAGTGTAATGTGTGATACCTCATTAAACACCTCCTGAAAATCCAATTGTATAACATCCACTGCTTCTCCTTTATCTGTCCTGCTTGTTGCTGCCTCAAAGAATTCTAGTAAAATTGTGAGGCACAATTTCCCCTTTGTGTGGCCATGCTACCTCTGCTTGAGCTGTTCTGCATTTTGAAATGGTCTGCTATTACATCCTTTATATTGCAGCAATATTTCTCCAGGAGCAATATCAGTTCAACTAACTGGTCTATAATTATCTGTTTTTTTTTTTGTTTACCCCCTTTCCTTTTTAAATAAAGGTGTCACATTGACAGTTTCCTAATCCTCTGGGACTTTTTCAGACTTGAAGAATTCCTGGAAGATTCCTACCAGTGTGTCCACTATCTCTGTAGCTGCTGTCTTTAATGTCTTGAGAAGCATTCCATTAGGCCTATGGACTTTATTAGTCTTTAGCCCTGGTAGTTTCTCCAGCACCTCTTCTCTTTCGATAATTCTAATATTTCCGAGTCACTGAATCAAACGGCACGGAAATAGACCCTTTGGTACAATTCTTCCGTGCTGAAAATGTGTTGCTGGAAAAGCACAGCAGGTCAGGCAGCATCCAAGGAACAGGAGAATCGACGTTTCGGGCATAAGCCCTTCTTCAGGAATGAGGAAAGTGTGTCCAGCAGGCTAAGATAAAAGGTAGGGAGGAGGGACTTGGGGGAGGGGTGTTGGAAATGCGATAGGTGGAAAGAGGTCAAGGTGAGGGTGATAGGTCAGAGTGGGGTGGGGGTGGAGAGGTCAGGAAGAAGATTGCAGGTTAGGAAGGCGGTGCTGAGTTCGAGGGATTTGACTGAGACAAGGTGGGGGGAGGGGAAATGAGGAAACTGGAGAAATCTAAGTTCATCCCTTGTGGTTGGAGGGTTCCCAGGCGGAAGATGAGGCGCTCTTCCTCCAACCGTCATGTTGCCATGTCTGGCGATGGAGGAGACCAAGGACCTGCATGTCCTTGGTGGAGTGGGAAGGGGAGTTGAAGTGTTGGGCTACGGGGTGGTTGGGTTGGTTGGTCCGGGTGTCCCAGAAGTGTTCTCTGAAACATTCTGCAAGTAGCCGGCCTGTCTCCCCAATACAGAGGAGGCCACATCGGGTGCAGCGGATGCAATAGATGACATGTGTGGAGGTGCAGGTGAATTTGTGGCGGATATGGAAGTGTCCCTTGGGGCCTTGGAAGGAAGTAAGGAGGGAGGTGTGGGCGCAAGTTTTACATTTCTTGCGGTTGCAGGGGAAGGTGCCGGTAGTGGTGGTTGGGTTGGTGGGGGGTGTGAACCTGACGAGGGAGTCACGGAGGGAGTGGTCTTTTCGGAATGCTGATAGGGGAGGGGAGGGAAATATATCCCTGGTGGTGGGGTCCGTTTGGAGGTGGCGGAAATGACGGCGGATAATACGCTGGACATGGAGGTTGGTGGGGTGGTAGGTGAGGACCAGTGGGGTTCTGTCCTGGTGGCGGTTGGAGGGTCGGGGCTCATGGGCGGAGGAGCGGGAAGTGGAAGAGATGCGGTGGAGGGCATCGTCGACTACGTCTGGGGGGAGATTGCGGTCCTTGAAGAAGGAGGCCATCTGGGTTGTACGGTTTTGGAACTGGTCCTCCTGGGAGCAGATGCGGCGGAGACGAAGGAATTGGGAATATGGGATGGCATTTTTACAGGAGGCAGGGTGGGAGGAGGTGTAGTCTAGGTAGCTGTGGGAGTCGGTCGGTTTATAGTAAATGTCCGTGTCGATTCAGTCACCCAAGATAGAAATGGAAAGGTCGAGGAAGGGGAGGGCGGAGTCTGAGACGGTCCAGGTGAATTTGAGGTCGGGGTGGAAAGTGTTGGTAAAGTGGATGAACTGTTCAACCTCCTCGTGGGAGCACAACTGAACTGACTGAACTGGTCCTCACCCTGAAACTGACTGAACTGGTCCTCACCCTGAAGCTTCTTCCTTTCCCGCCGTACCAACCAGTACCCTTCCACCGACACCCTCCTTCGACTGACTGAACTGGTCCTCACCCTGAAACCCACGCCCTCCACCTCCTCCATGATTTTCGCTTCCCCGGCCCCCAACGTCTTATCTTCACCATGGACATCCAGTCCCTGTACACCTCCATCCCCCATCACGAAGGACTTAAAGCCCTCTACTTCTTCCTTTCCCGCCGTACCAACCAGTACCCTTCCACGGATACCCTCCTTCGACTGACTGAACTGGTCCTCACCCTGAAACACTTTTTCCTCTACAATTCTTCCGTGCCATCCAAGTTTAGCAAATGACATTAGTCCTATTTCCTCTCCTGCTTTTGTCTGGTGAACATTTCGTAATTTTGGAATGATATGAATGTTTTTTACTATGAAAACAGGTGCAAAGTAGTTATGCAACTCCTCTACTATTTCCTGGTTTCCAGTTATTATTCCCCCAACCACATTCTCGAAGGGGCTTATCATCTCTCTGGTTCATAAAGGAGCTTTAGCTGGCGATCTTGATAGTGCTTGCAGGTTTGCCCACAAAGTTTATTTCCTCATTCTTCATTTTTTTTGATGGTTGGTGTGAGGCTGAGCTGGGCACGGGCAGGAGATGATCAGTCAGATTTCTGATTGGAGAAATGTCGGTGTGTGGACATTATGTAAACCTGTCTCTTACTTCCTGAGCTCCGCATTCAGCCCCTTTAGGATAGAATGCAAGTAATCTCACATGTTCCTAGAATTATAGAATTTGGTCAGTGCCAAAGGAGACCATTTGGACGATTCAGTTTTGTGTCAACTCTCTGAATGAATGTCTTACTGGTGCCATTTTCCTAGCTTCGGCCCCATAACTTCACACTTTTTATTGGACAGTTTTCTTGCACACGTCATGGGTACATATGATGAAAATCCAGTTAATTTAATTAATTTGGATATATGGCAAATCCTATGGGAACACTTAAGGGAGTGTAATAGGAGGACATGGGAAAAGGAGGGGGCAGCTGGAAGGGGAGACAGGAAATACAAAGGGTCAGAGTGAATAGGCAACATAGGGAGAGGGCACAAAGATTTGCAGAAGAAACGATACAGAGGGAGAAAGGAAATGGAGAGAGTTCAAGGTACAGCAAGAGGTAGCTGAAGACTTGGCCACCAATGGTGAATCAATTAAAATGAGGGTTAGGGTTTGGCCAAAGAGGCCAGTATTAAATGAGCACAGATATCTTAGAACATTGTGGGCTGGAGGATATTACAGAAATAGGAAGGAACAAAGTCATGGAAGGATTTGAAAACAGGGATGAGAATTTATAAATGAATGTGTTCCTTCACTTGGAACCAGAGGAGGTGAGCAAGCCCGTGGGTGGCAGGACTTTGTGAGATTCAGGACATGAGAGTGTGGATGAGGAGTGCATGGAAATAGGCAATTCTAGAGGGAGCAAAGGTGTGGCTGAGAGTTTCAGCAGCAAATGAGCAGGGAATGTTGGTGGTGAAATGATGGAGGTGGAAATAAATAATCTTGATGAGTGTGTGGATATCTGATCAGATATGGGCGGCATGGTGGCACAGTGGTTAGCACTGCTGCCTCATAGTGCCAGACACTGGGTTCAATTCCCACCTCAGGCAACTGTCGGTTTGGAATTTGCACATTCTCCCCGTGTCTGTGCGGGTTTCCTCCGGGTGCTCCCACAGTTAAAAAGAAAATATGCAGGTTAGGTGAATTGGCCATGCTAAATTGCCTGTAGTGTTAGATGTAGGGGAATGGGTCTGGGTGGGTTGCTCTTCGGAGGGTCGGTGTGGACGTGTTGGGCTGAAGGGCCGTTTCCACACAGTAAGTAATCTAATATTCAACTTGAAAACCATATTTTTTGAAAAACTATTTTCTTGAGATGTATATATCACTGGCAAGGCCAACATTTGTTGCCTATCCGTAACTGAGCTTGAAGTAAGTGGCTTGTTTCCCCATTTCAGAGGGCAGTTCAGAGTCAGAGTTGAGGTGAGTTTGGAGTCACATGTTCCTCAGAACAGGAGATTGTCTGAGAAGGCATTAGTGAACCAAATGTGTTCTTTTCATGATAATCACTGAGGTTTCCCCAGAGCTGAGGTGAGGGGTATTGATAGAGTTAATGGGAGTTGTCTTTTCCCGAGGATGGGGGATTTCAAGACTAGGAGGCACATTTTTAAGTTGGGAGGAGAAAGATTTTTAAAAGGCATGGGTGGATGCTTTTTCTTTACCACAGAGGTTGGTTCATGTGTGGAATGAACTTCCTGAAGAAGTGGTGGATATGGGTACCATTAGAATGTTTAAAAGATATTTGGATAAGTACATGCATAGGAAAGGTTTGGAGGGATATGAGCCAGGAGCAGCAGGTTGGGACTAGTTTAGTTTGGGATTATGTTTGGCAAGGACTGGTTGGATCGAAGGGTCTGCTTCTGTGCGGTATGGCTGTATGACGCAATATAGAAATTGAATTCAAATTCCACCTTCTGCTATGGTGGAATTTGAACCGTGATCCTGAGAACATTAGCTTGGACCTCTGGATAACCAGTTCAATAACATATAACCATCTCCTCCCTAAACATACATGTGTAGCTGGTACCCAGGCTGTGAACAGGGTAGTTCAGCCTCAAACAGCTACCAGACAGAAGAATGGAGCTGGTAAGTCAACACTGAAGTTTGTCACAAGGATTAAAAGATAGGAGCTTTTGATTCCTGTCATTTAGTTGGAAGCAATGTTTGCTGATATGGTACTGGATATCAGACAGTCTGACAGTTTAGAAGTGATGAGGGTATCGAGAGGTGAAGATGGGGTGGAGCTGGGAGTTGTCGGTGTGGAGATTGATGTGTTTTCAGATGATATTTAGAAGCATCAGGTAGATATGAAAGAGCCCATCGAGCCCGTGGTGTTAGAGGTAAGGTATGAGTATGGATAGAAGATTTCTTTCTGCCTGACAACCAGAGAGTGGGGATAAAAGGGTCGTTCTCAGGATGGAAGCTGGTGACTAGTGGAATTCTGCAAAGGTCAGCGTTGGGACGACAACTTTTCATGTTTTACATTAATGGTCTGGATGCAGGAACTGAGAGCATTCTGGCTAAGTTAGCAAATGATACAAAGGTAGATGGAGGGACAGGTAGTGTTGAGAAGGCTGGGACTCTGCAGAAAGATTTAAACAGGTTAGGAGAGTGGGCAAAGAAGTGACAGATAGAATATAATGTGGGAAAGTGTGAGGTCATGCACTTTGGTAGGAAGGATTGAGGCATAGACTAATTTCTAAATGGGGAGAGAATTCAGAAATCTGAAGTGTAAAGGGACTTGGAAGTCCTAATCCAGAATTGTGTAAAGGTTAACTTGCAAGTTGAGTCGGTAGTTAGGAAGGCAAATGCAATATTGGTTTTTATTTCAAGAGCACAAACATAAAAGCAGGGATGTAATTCAGAGGGTTTGTACATTTCTGGTCAGACCATAATTAGAATATTGTGAGCAGTGTAGGGCCCCTTATCTCTATCTTGGGAGTGGGGCCAGACGAGGTTCACAAGCATGATCTCAGGAATGAAAAGCTTAACATAGAGTTATAGAGATGTACAGCACGGAAATAGACCCTTCGGTCCAACCCATCCATCCCATATGAGGGATGTTGAAACTCTGGGCCTATACTCAATGGAGTTTTGAAGGATGTGGGATCTAATTGAAATTTACAGAATACTGAAAGGCTTGGCAAGAGTGGGTGTTAAGAGAATGTATCCATTAGCATTTGAGACTGGGACCAGAGGGCACAGCCTTAGAGTAAAGGGAAGGCATTTCAGAACAGAGATGAGGAGAAACTTCTTCAGTCAGAGAGTGGTGAATCTATGAAATTCATTGCCAAAGAAGGCTGTGATAGCTAGGTTATTGAGTCTATTAAAGACAGAGATAGAGATAGGTTCTTAATTGTTAAAGGGATAAAAGGTTATGGGGAGATGGTGGGAAAATGGGGTTGAGAAACTTCTCAGAGTCTAGATTAGAGTGGTGCTGGAAAAGCACAGCAGGTCAGGCAGCATCCGAGGAGCAGGAAATTCGATGTTTCAGGCAAAAGCCCTTCATGAGGAATTAGGTGCCTGCAGAGTGGAGAGATAAATGAGATGGGGGTGGGGGTGGAGAGAAAGTAACAATAGGTGAATGGGGATGGGGCTGGAGGAGATGACCTGGGGGTTGCAGTGAGAGAGACACTCACTGAGATTCTTGTAGAGAGAGGAGGAAAACTTCTTCAAGGCAGTGAGTCTCTCTCTCTCACTGCAACCCCCAGATCATCTCCTCCATCTCTCCACTCTGCAGGCACCCTGCCTCTCGTCTGTGGAATTCTTTACCACATAAGGCTCATGAGGCTGTTGCATTAAAAATGTATCTCTGTCCTGAATGTGATTAAGGGTTATGGGAAAAAGGCAGAAATGTTGAATTGAGGATTAGCAGATACACTACTATCTCCTTGAATGCCGGAGCAGACTCTGTGGGTGAATGGCCTATTTCTATTCCTATGGCTTATGAAAACACTTTATATGATCGACAAAGGTCTGGCATTAAATTACTAAGCAAATCCAGACACGTATCTATACAGCCATGTGAATCAAGGGGAAATATGTAAAAAGGAACAGGGAAATATAACAGTCAGGCAAAGGAAACACAAATGGAGAGGAAACACAGGGAAATAAACATGCAAGATAAAGGGAGAATTGGACAGACACATTCAATTAGTATGTTATCGGTACCTGAAAATCTTCCTGTATATTTTCCAAGGCATACATCTGATAGATACAGTGAAACAGGATTAAACACAGGTTTCCCTGAAACAAAGAAATGTTCTGTTAAGTAAGATAGAAGGAACCCAGTATGCAAACCATCAACAGTCATTGCTACTTGAACCTACCAATCCAAACGAAGTCATTCTTATTGACTTTGAGACCAACGTGCCTTGCCTTCAACTTGTTCTGAACCGAAAGATGTTCAGCCTCTGCTGGACCTCCAGATTTTACAGACCTTAGCTCTTTATCCCCTTTCTCTTTCTGCAGTTTCCTGTTCCTTCCTTCAGATTTTATAAAGAATAGTGCCGAAGCCACAGCCCACCATTTAATGTCATTCAAATCTTGATAAACATGCAGATGTTGAAACCAAAACACCCACATTCATGGCCTGCAAATTCCAGTAACTTAAGATGTTGTCTTCAGTAGCAACTCAGTGCTGTTCAGTTCGAGGATTCTTCTGTCAAGTGTAACATTCAGTTTCTCTTGACAGTGTTTTTGTCCTTGTAGTATTTTTCAATACATGAAGATGATCTTTGCTGCCATGAATCCTCTCCAACTGTTCCTCCAATCAAATACCATACACCATATACTGTTTATCCTCCTGCATCTCTATTGTGCTGACAATTTAGATTCATTGCTCCAACTCCCAGTCAAACTCAGTTTTCCAGAGTGTGGTCAGGAGAAGAGTACAGCACTCAATCAGGAAAAGTCAGGAATTTGGAAGAATGGGAATTTGGTACAGGGGAGGGAGGAAATAGTGCAATGTATGTCAAAGAAGAACTAGCTCCCAAGTGCAGCAGGTGTTAGGGAAGGTGAATAGAATGTTGGTTTTATCTCAAACGGAATGGAGTATAAAAATCGTGACGTCTTACTCAAACTGTGCAACGCAGTAGCTAAACCTCTCCTAGAATAGAAATACTTCAGAATAAACCTGTTGGACTGTAACCTGGTGTTAGGTGATATTTAATTTTGCCCACCATAGTCCAACACCACCTTGCCATAGAATACTGTGGACAGTTTTGTTCCCTTATCTAAGGAAAGATATGCTTACATTAGAGATGGCACGGTGAGTGTTCAACACGTTTATTGTGGGCATGGAGGAATGTTCTTATGAGGAGAGGTTGAGTAGGTTGGGCCTGTACTGATAAAAGGTTCTTGCGGGGGGCTTGACAGGGTAGATGCTGAAAGGTTGTCTCCCCTTGTGGGACAATATAAGACCAGAGGGCAGAATTTCAGAGTAAGGCTTTGCCCGCTTCAGACAGTGATGAGGAATAACCTCTGTCAGTACTTGGAACTCTTTACATCGGGGTTTGGATGCTGTGTCGTTAAGGCTGAGATTTTTCATCAGCCAGGGAAGCGAGGATTAATGGGGAAAAGGCAGGAATATGGAGTCGTGAATTCTGTTCTGAAGATGGGTCACTGGACCTGAAATGTTGACTCTCCTTTCTCTCCACAGATGCTGCCAGACTACTGAGTTTCTCCAGCTGTGTCTGTTTTCCTTTCCGATTTCCAGCATCTGCAGTTTGTGGTTCTGAATTCCTAAGGAAAAACAATCCGATCAGCCACGATCTCACTGAGTGGTGGAGTAGGCTTAATGGGCCAAATGAGCAACTTCAGCTTTTCCATTTTCTGGTCTTTTGGTCCATTGGTTGGAATTGTATCGAGCACACACAGGGAGGGAGTTGTTGTTCCGGGAGGTTGGACAGCATCACCCAAGGACACCTCTGCAGGAATGCCTCAGGGTGCTGGTCCCACTGCTGCTTCTTCAGTGACCTTCATGCAGCCATATGGTCAGAACTTAGATGGTCACAAATGATTGCACAGTGTTCTCTTCCATTTGTGACTGCTAAAATACTGACACAGTCCGTGTTCATATGCAGTAATTCCTGGACAATCTTCTGGCTTGGGCTGATAAGTGGAAAATGACATTTTTTGCGACACTAGTAACAGGTAGCTTATCATCTCCATTTGAATTTCGATGGCATTATCATTTCAGAATAACCCACTCTTACCAAACTTGACATTATCATTGACCAGAACCTGAACTGGGCCAGTCATATAAGTATTGTGACTACACCGCACAGTGGCACAGCAGTTAGCACTGCTGCCTCAAAGTCCCAGTGACACCGGTTCAATTCCTGCCTCAGGCAACTGGCACATTCTCCCCTTGATTGTGTGGGTTTTCTCCGGGTGCTCCAGTTTCCTCCCATGGAACAAAGATGTGCAGGTTAGGTGAATTGGCCATGCTAAATTGCCCATAATGTTAAGTCAAGGGGTAAATGTAGGGGAATGGGTATGGGTGGGTTGTCCTTCGAAGGGTCAATGTGGACATGTTGGGCTGAAGGGCCTGTTTCCACACTGTAAGTAATCTAATCTAATACGTCAGAGGGTGGGAACACTTAGTGATTACCTGATTTGGCTTCACAAAGCCTAACGCCATCTTCTGGCACAGATCAGGCCTATGATGGAATGTCCCACCTTGCCTGGATGAGTATGGCTCTAACAAGGATCAAGAAACTCGTGACATTAATATGGCTCCAAGAGGTTATTTTGTCCTCATTTTCTTTTAAAAGTAGAGGTTTTAAGACAGATGTGACGAGCTGTCTATTGTGAAAGTGAATAAAGTTAACAGCTTGTGAGGCCATGGGTTTTTTTTAAAGTGGAACAATAGAAGCAGCCTGAAGGGGTGTGGTCAGGCTCTCATAGAACCAGGATTTTTAGTTTCTTTATTTTTCAGTGGAAGTTGTTGCTGGGTCAGTTGCTGCAGTATATCTCTCCCTGTTATACTCTATTTCAGGGGTACAGGGTTGAAGCGTTGATTGGTGATGATGAGTAAGTTTGCGGATGACACAAAGACTGGGCATGTGGTCAACACTGAGGAGGAAGATGTTAACACACAGGTGGAATATAAACTGATTGGTCAGATGGGCAGATGAATAGCAGATGCAATTTGATCCTGAGAAATGTGAGGTGATGGTCTTTGGTAAAAATAACAAGACATGGGAGTACTCAGTGAGGAAACTCAGGAACAGAGGGATCTTGGAGTATTTGTCCTCAGATCCCTGAAGGGGTTCAGGCAGGTTAATAGGGTAATTAAAACATACAGGATGTTTTCCTTTATCATTCATGGCATGGATTATAACAGCAGGGAGATTACATTGGAACCATAAAAGACTTAGGTTAGGCCACAGCTGGGTTACATGTGCATTTCTGAACACCACACTATAGAAAGGATGTGATTGCACTGAAGGGAGTGTAAAGGAAATTCACCAGAATGTTGTTTGGGTTACAGCATTTCAACTGTGAAGAGAGACTGGGGTCGCTTGGGTTGTTTACTTTGGAGCAGAGGTGGTTGAGGGGGATCTGATAGAGGTCTGAGTTGGACATTTCCAAAGATTCCTAAGTTTTGGAGTGATGTAAACTTTTCTCCTATCAGTCCTAAATGATTTCCCTCTTACCCCAAGTCTCTCGTTGTGATTTAGATTCTTCAGCCCGGGGAAACCAATTTTCAATGCCTATCCTGTCAATCCATTTCAGAATCTTGAATGTTTCAAAGAGATCCCCTCTCATTCTTCTAAACTTAGAGTCATTGAGATGTACAGGACGGAAACAGACCCTTCACAGGGTGTTTAGAACCAGTTTACTTAACCTCTAATCACAGGTTGACCCACTCAGCCCAGAAACCAATGGGAGATCAACTGCATACAGTCCTGTGAACATGGTCTCACCAAAGCCTTACCATCCTTTCTCTTGTACTCCGTTCTCCTTGCAATGAAGGTCAGGAGGGTGAATTCCTCCCTATCCACATGCTAGTTTTGTGTTCCTTGTACAAGTACACTAAAGTTTCTCTGAAGATCAAGATGGAAATGTTTCTGTCCCTTTAAACATAGGCTGCTTTTCAATTCTCACTGTCAAAGTGAGTATCCTCAGACTGTTTCATCTGAGTTACTTACAGCAACTTGTTTGGATATATTATGACACTCCTCTGGGCAAGTGTGAGCCAAACCCAGGCATCTGGCTCAGAGGAAGGGACACTACCACTGTGTGACACCACCCCTGTTCCACATTATACTCCCTCTGTCACCTTGTTACTCTGGCAATTAGTGTGTCTATGATCTTTTTACAGCCTCTTTGTGCCTTCCTCACAGTTTACATCTCCATTTAAAGTTTTGTTTTAACGAGGTCAGCCAGCTGGGTCTCATAGAACATGAGTTCTCTGACTGGGACGTTAACCAGAACCACTGACCCTCTGGTGGCTGATACTACATGAGGCAGTACTATAGTCATGGACTGTTCATGTGGAAATGAAGGGTGACTTGGTTTCAGGATACTGACCTTTGGAGTTAACATAGAGCATAGAACGTTACAGTGCAGTACAGGCCCTTTGGCTCTGATTTGTGCCTATCTGTGAAAATAATCTGATGACCATTGAACCTACACAGTTCCATTATATTCACTGTGTATGTCCAATGTGCATTTAAATGCCCTTAACTTCAGTGAGTCTACTACTGTTGCAGGCAGGCCCTTCCACGCTCCTACTACTGACTGAATGAAGAAACTACCCAGAGTATCTGTCCTCAGTCTATCCAGAAAGATGTTGTGAAACTTGAAAGGGTTCAGAAAAGATTCACAAGGATGTTGCCAGGGTTGGAGGATTTGAGCTATAGGGAGAAGCTGAACGGGCTGGGGCCGTTTTCCCTGGAACGTTGGAGGTGAGGAGTGATTTTATAGAGGTTTACAAAATTATGAGGGGCATGGATAGGGTAAATAGGCAAAGTCTTTTCCCTGGGGTCAGGGAGTTTAGAACTAGACGGCATAGGTTTAAGGTGAGAGGGGAAAGATACAAAAGAGATCCACGGAGAGTGGTACGTGTATGGAATGAGCTGCCAGAGGAAGTGGTGGAGGCTGGTCCAATTGCAACATTTAAAAGGCATTTGGATGGGTATCTGAATAGGAAGGGCTTGGAGGGATATGGGCTGGGTGCTGGCAGGTGGGACTAGATTGGGTTGGGATATCTGGTTAGCATGCACAGGTTGGACTGAATGGTCTGTTTCCGTGCTGTACATCTCTATGACTCTATGAATCTAAGTCTATCAGTCCTCAATTTAAAGCTATGTCCCCTTGTGTTAGCATTCACTATCAGAGGAAAAATGCTCTCACTGTCTACCCTACCTAACCCTCTGATTATGTTATACTTCTCAATTAAGTTACTTCTCAACCTTCTTCTCTCCAATGAAAACAGTCTCAGTTCCCTCAACGCTTCCTTGTAAGACATTCCGTCCATACCAGGCAACATCATAGTAAATCTTCTCTGAACCCTTATCAAAGCTTCCACATCCTTCCTAGTGACCAGAACTGCATGCAATACTGCAGGTGCGGCCTGACCAGTGTCTTGTACAACTGGATCATGACCTTGTGGTTCCAAAACTCAGTCTCCCTCCCAATAAACACCAACACATCATATGCCTTCTTAACAACCCTGTCAACCTGGGTGGTAACGTTCAGGGATTTATGGACGAGGAGACCAAGATCTCTCTGTTGACCTACCAAGAATTTTACCATTAGCCCAGTACTCTGCATTCTTGTTACTTCTTCTGAAGTGAACTACCTCACACTTTTCCGCATTAAACTCCATTTGCCACTTCTCAGCCCAGCTCTGCATCTTATCTATGTTCCTGTGTAACCCACAACATTTTATGGCACTATCCACAACTCGGTCTACCTTTGTGTCATCAGCAAAGTTACTAACCCATTCTTCTACACCCACATCCAGATCATTTATAAAAAGGACAAACAGCAGTCATCCCAAAACAGATCCTTGTGGCACACCACTGGGAACTGAGCTCCAGGGTGAACATTTCCCATTAACCACCACTGTCCATCTTCTTTCAGCGAGCCAATTTCTGATCCAAACTGCTAAATCACCTTCAATCCCGAAACTCCGTACTTTATGCAATAACCTACTGTGTGGAATTGTTTCATTCATCCCTGATCTCTGCTTCATCACTGTTAGCATACCTTGATCCATATTGACATCTTCCACTTTAACTCCACAAACCCCAAAACAAGAGAGAGAAATAAGAAGTGTGTGGGTAAAACGTGAATGCATAAATCCAGGTTAGGGATTTCTGTTTGGCCAAATGTAATATTCTTAAAAGCACATGGAGTTGAAGGCACACACAGAATGAATTGTAGCCACGAATACAACTTACAAGGTTGGATTGGTGAAGATATTATTGAGACCTGGCTGCAAGATGGTCAGAAATGTGAACCACATTTACCAAGTGAAAATAGAATTGATGATGGAAATGGTGGAGCAGTGGAGGAGCATTAGTCATCAAGAATAAAATCAATGATAAGCAAGAATTCCACGAGAGGCAAGCAGGTAGTTATGGTTTTATGGTTAAAATTAACAAACATGAAAGGATTGAGTTATTTTTAATCGACCTGTTCAGAAATGCGATGACTCAGCCCTGGAGCAGTCGGGACTTGAAACCAGACCTCCTGGCTCAGAGACAAAACAATTCAGTTTTAAAAATGTAACCTATTTTCAATCCAACCTGTATAATAGGGAGTTCCATGATTTTGACAGTGACAGTGAAGGAATTGTGGGATAATTCCAAGTCAGGATGGTGTGTGGCTTGGATGGGAACTCCAATGATGTTGCTGTATGTTCTGACCTTGTCTATCTCGGTGGTACATGTTCACTTGGTGAACTCTTGCCCTGTACTTCACCATCTGCCTTCTCTCCTGATCTTCTTTCAAAATGTTTTTATTATTGCAAAGTATTGGCTAGCCTCTTATTTTTAATTTTCCCATCAACATAATCAGAAACAAGATCAGAAAGTGCTGGAAAAACTGGGCAAGTCTGGCAGCATCTGTGGAGAGAAAGCAGCGTTTTGGATCCAGTAATCTTTCTTTAGAACTGACTGTAGTTAGGAAAAGGTTGGTATATACGTTATGGGTAGGGTGTGGAGAGGGGTGAGGAGTAATTGGCAGGTGGTGATGGAGCCCAGAGAGAGAGAGAGAAAAACAAGTGGGCAGACAAAGGAATGGGTAAAGGTCAGCCTGGGAGAATGAATAGCTGCTAATGGGGGCTGTTAATGGCTGACAATGGGTTGTTTGTAGTAGCAGCCCATGTGATGAGAAGGTCTCATGTCGGAGGGTTGGAATAATGACATGAGAGAAGGTTCTCAGGTCCCGTTGGAGATGGCAGGAAGGGCAGTCAATGATGCTTTAGATGTGGATGTTGGTGGGATGGTAGGTGAGGCTGAATGGGACCTTGTTGATGTTCTGGGAGGGAAGAAATGGGTTGAGGGCCAAAAATGGGTAATAATACCGTACCATGCAAATTGGAACTGCAATACAATCTCCAATAAATGTACAGCTTATTTCTTATGTACAGAATGAACTGCAATTGACAGCTCACAGTGCACATCAGATAGCAAAATGCAATCAAGACAGATTCCACACATTTGGTAGCAATCCCTACAGACCTTTGGACATAATGATGATCAAATTTCATTCAACTTCACAAGGTTCATGGTTCTTCAGTTTGGCCAATTAGGCCTTGAAACCACACCCCATCCCCCATCCGCCCCAAAACCCGATCACAGGCTTCTTCCTAGCCTCTCACAGGTTTTCACAACACAAAGCCAATGAGCTTCCCATTTCCTTTGCTCTCTGGAACTTGTTTTGAGTTTCCACTTCAGCACTTAGTTACCTATTAATTCCAAGAACTCCATATTCATTCTTAGAATTCCTTTCGGCGTTCCAACAGCACAGAGCCATCAACTCCTCTGAACTCCACTCCACTCCACTCCTCACATGGAACCTGTGTAGTTTAGCTGCCTACCCAGCAGATAACTGAAGCTCTCCTCGGATGGGTCTGCTCCTATCTCTGTTATACAGAGTTTGTTAGGAGGGTATTGATTTGTGAAGTACAGCATGTTGCAGTCAGCATATTGCCCTTACACTGTCTACAACCAATAATAATTGCACCTCTTAATTTTCTCCAGGAGAAAGACTTGCATTTAGATCATGGCTTACATTGAATTGTAGTCCCTGATATATAGTTAAGTATATTAGACAGTTTTTATACAAGAAAACCTCTGAAACATCAAATGAGATGAATGGCCAATTGACAACAGTGACAAGATATCAAAACTACTTTAGCTGCGAAGAGTTGAGACATTCTAAAGTTGTTTCATGAGGTGTAACTTCCATAATTGTCTATATTTCCTGCAGAAAGTGAGGACTGCAGATGCTGGAGATTAGAATCGAGAGTGTGGCGCTGGAAAAGTACAGCAGGTCAGGCAGTGTTCGAGGAGCAGGAGAATCGACGTTTCGGGCAAAAGCCCTTCCTCAGGAATGAGGAGTCAGGAGCAGAAACTGTAGCCTCTGGCATCCATCTTCAGCAAAGCCCTGAATAGTGTTTCATTCAGGGAGGGCGAACTTCAAACCAAATGCATTCATGGATTAGTGGTGCTGGAGGAGCACAGCAGTTCAGGCAGCATCCGAGGAGCAGTAAAATCGACGTTTCGGGCAAAAGCCCTTCATCAGGAATAAAGGCAGAGAGCCTGAAGGGTGGAGAGATAAGCTAGAGGAGGGTAGGGGTGGGGAGAAAGTAGCATAGAGTACAATAGGTGAGTGGGGGAGGGGACGAATGTGATAGGTCAGGGAGGAGGGTGGAGTGGATAGGTGGAAAAGAAGATAGGTAGGTAGGACAAGTCATGGGGACAGTGCTGAGCTGGAAGTTTGGAACTAGGGTGAGGTGGGGGAAGGGGAAATGAGGAAACTGTTGAAGTCCACATTGATGCCCTGGAGTTGAAGTGTTCCGAGGCGGAAGATAAGGCGTTCTTCCTCCAGGCGTCTGGTGGTGAGGGAGCGGCGGTGAAGGAGGCCCAGGACCTCCATGTCTCGGCAGAGTGGGAGGGGGAGTTGAAATGTTGGGCCACAGGGCTGTGTGGTTGATTGGTGCGGGTGTCCCGGAGATGTTCCCTAAAGTGCTCTGCTAGGAAGCGTCCAGTCTCCCCAATATAGAGGAGACCGCATTGGGAACAGCTAACAAAGACAAAAATAAATCAACTTTTTACTGTTGGTCATTTCAGACTGAGTATTTCACATTGTATGGGATTTATCAAAATTTTGTGCTCAACAAGGCAGTGGATAACAGAGGATTCAATCTCACAAGTCAACATCGTATTCTCCCGAGTTGTGTAGATTCAGACTAAAGCTGCTTGTCAAGCATTCCCAGTCAGATGAGATATAACTTGCTTAAATAGAGAATAACTGTCTTGTATAATGTATCGAACACACCATCTCATCAGTCAGATATGGCGCAAAGCTGTTTATCACACCTTGCAAATACAAAAGGAGTTATATGTAAAGTCACTGGCGATCCTCATGAACCCAGGGCAGTAACAACAACTTGCATTTGTATTGAGACCAGGGAAGTTTAAGATCTGCTGTTTGCTTTAATTTATTTGTAAGATATGTCAATTGCAGTTACAATCTAAATTGGGAAAATTGATTATGAAGAAATCTCCAGCTCAGTCTGGCTACAGAATAGCACAGCAATGAGAGTATTCTCCCGAACTTCACAAACTTTACATTTTCCCCAAAAAGCACAAAATCATGATCCTTCAAAATCGTGTCTCTTTGCCTGTTATGAAAATGTACACTTAGTGTCTTCCAAATCCTTGTTCTACACACGATTCCCATGTTGGCTCCGTACCATATGAGGTAAGACTGTGTTTTCTGTCCATCTGGTTGGTTAGTCAAACCTATTTGCCTTTCCACGATGGTACCTTGAGTCAAGTTTGGGTCATTGCTGTCAGTTGAGGCACCATTACTGACCCTTGTGTCACTCCACGAGTTATAACCTGCCAATGTGAAAATGCCTCCTTCACCCCTACTCTCTGCTTCGTCAGTTACCGTTCCTTGATCCATGCTGACGTATTGCCCTTTAACTCTGCAAACCCTAATGCCATTAAAACAGGAAAGAGAAATAGGAAGCACGTGAGTAAAACTTGAGAACATAAATTCAGGTTGGGGTGTTTGACCGTAATAAATATTCTTCTGAGAAGGACATGGAGGTCAAGGCACACCTGGAATGAATTGCAGCCGCAAATTTAACTAAGAAGGTCCGATTGGGGAAGATATTATTGAGATATAGCTGC
The DNA here is from genome assembly GCF_037043375.1 of Chiloscyllium plagiosum. Classification (NCBI taxonomy): domain Eukaryota; kingdom Metazoa; phylum Chordata; class Chondrichthyes; order Orectolobiformes; family Hemiscylliidae; genus Chiloscyllium; species Chiloscyllium plagiosum. Next base: position 39,529,295 of record NW_028270177.1, read on the forward strand.
AAGTCGATCAGAAACATGAACCACATATACTAAATTAAAACAGAATTGATGATGGAAATGACGGAGTGGTGAAGGAGCATTAGTCATTAAAAATAAAATCAGTGATAAGCAAGAATTCCACTCGAGGCAAACAGGTAGAGAAGGTTTTACAGATAGAATGAAAAAACACAAAAGGATTTAGTTACTTTTAATCAACATGTTCAGAGATGTTATTGCACACCTCTGGAGCAGATGGGAGTTGAAACATGACCTCCTGGCTCAGAGACAGTGACACTGCCACTGCGCCCCAAGAGCCCCTTACAGCAGCGTGCCGTTTTTTTGTTTAATCTATTTTTTGATTTAGCCTTCCGTTTAGATTGGGATAACCAGATTAGCATGTCAGGAAGGTAAGAATTTATTGAGTGTCTCCTGGATAATTTGCTTCAGCAATCTGTACTGGGCCAACCAAATTACCGGGAGAGTGCACAAAGCAAGTTAGAATTCCCTGGAATTTAGAAAGTTCAGGATGTTTTGTTTGAAGTTTTCACATTACTACGGGAGCAGATAGAGTAGATAGAGAAAACTGTTCTGTTGGTTGGTGAATTTAGATTCTAAAAACAGAGACTTAAATAGACAATGAACAATGAAATTTGGAAGTACAGACAAATTATTGTAGAAATGGAAAGATCATATCATTTCTTTTCTGTCTTTTTGTTTGTGGCTGAAATGGAAAAAAAAATACATTTTACAACCAAAGATTTCAGACAGAGTTGGTGCACTTCTTAGAGTTATTGGATCTCATTGTGAGTGGTGTTTAAACTGCTTCTCTATTCAAGCAGTGGGGAGAAAAGGTCTCTCGAAAGGGAATTTATTCAGAGTGAGATTTGGGTGATAACAAGTAGCCAATTGGATTGGGCTATTGTGGCCAGTCATGGATGCCAAGGTTCATCAGCTGATATCCACTCTCTGATTAGATCCTGGTTAGGTGAATAACTTCAGGATGTTGGAATGCTGCAGTCTGAAAAAAAAGTGAGCTATTTTCTACTGGAGTTGTGTCACAAAATATCTGAATAAATTGATCAAAATAACTATTCAAACAGGGGGGAAGGGTGGGGTGGAGAGATGATAGTCATAGAATCATAGAAGTGTAAAAAAACATAAAATGGCCCTTCAGTCCATTGAATCAGTGTAAGTAATGAGACTGATGTCACGCTAATTTCACTGGATTACCAATGGAGGAATTTTGAAAATTAGGTGGGGGTGAGGTGGGAGGGAGGATCTGATGGTGCAGTGGTAGTTCCGAGAGAGAAATTCTGAGTTCATACACCTGCATCTGATATGTCCTAACACAGCAGAACAGATTGATTAAAAATGTCTCTGAAGTAAATGGGGAGTAGCCTGAATGGTTGCAGGGTCTGTTGCTGTACAGCATATGTTACTACTAGGGAGAACTTGAGCAGAGAGAGAACTGGGAGCAGACAGAAGACAGCTCACCTGAACAACAGAAGACAGTCCTGGGAAGTTCTAGGAAAATGTGTCAGTAAAGGTCTTGATAGAAGTTTTTGGATATTGTCATTGAATTTATGTATATAACACCAATCCTGCTCACTGTTTTGGTGGTCCCTGCTGGTTTATCGTTCTTACCCTTCCTGCTCTTCATGTTGGCGGGTTTTGCTGCTCTTATCTCTGTAGGTGCTCCTAAACACCAAAACAAGAGGTGGCTATTTCACTCCTCAAACTGGTTCTACAATGGAATGAGATTCTGGCAAATCCACGATCTAAATCATACACCCGTCTTTATCCCTTGTCCCTGCATGTACCCGGGTAACTGAAAACAACTATTGAAGACTTAAGATGGACAACTGATCTGACATCTGTTTTCATTTGTGGAAGAGTTCCAAACTTCTATCACACTCAAGGTATGTCAATGTGTTTCTAATTTCACTCCTTAAAGATCTGGCCTTTTTTTTACCCAAATACCCTCCAGTTCTTGACTCCCCATCCATCACAGATAGTCAATCGCAATCTACCATGTCTATAGCCCTTGGTTTCTTGAAAACATCAATGTAATCCTTGGGGATGGGACATTGTTCTGATTATCTGTTTGTTAGGGGATGAATACCAAAAGTAACTCACCTCCTAATCTAAATACCCATGCTCTTTTTGACTTTTGCCAAAGATCATTTTTGTCATTTTCAAGTCAGGATGGTGAGTGACTTGGAGGGGAACTTGAAGGTGGTGGTGTTCCCATTTATCTGCTGCCCTCGTTCCATGTGGTCATGGGTTTGGAAGGAGCTGTCTGAGGAACTTTGGTCGATTTCTGCAGTGCATCCTGTAGACAGTAATACACTGCTGTTACTGAGGGATGGTGGTGGAGGGAGTGGATGCTTGTGGATGTGGCGCAAATCAAACTGGTTGCTTTGTCCTGGAAGGTGTCAAGCTTCTTAAGTGTTATTTCAGAGTATTCCATTATACTCCTGACTTGTGCCTCACAGATGGTGGATAAGCTTTGGGGAGTTAGGAGGTGGGTTACTTGTTTCAGGGTTTTGAGCCTCTGACCTGCTCTTGTAACCACTGCATTTATATGGCTATTCCAGTTCAGTTTTTATCAATGGTAATCTCCAGGATGTTCGATTCTCACTTATTGGAGAAAGTCAATGCCTGCCATTTGTGTGGCATGACTATTATTTGGAGAAAGTGAGGACTGCAGATGCTGGAGCTCACAGTCGAGAATGTATTGCTAGAAAAGCTCAGCAGATCAGGCAGCATCTGAGGAGAAGGAGAATCGACATTTCAGGCATATCATGAATATTACTTGCCATTTTTCAGTTCAAGCTCGATATTATCCAGGTCTTGCTACATTTGAGAATGGACTGTGTCTGTTTCTGAGGAGTCATAAATGATGCTGAACATTGTGCAGTCATCTGTGAATGTTCCTACTTCTGACCTTATGATAGATGAAAGGTTATCGGTGGTTGGGCCGATGAGACTATATTCCATCCTGAAAGATATAATCAGATAAAAAGATTTAATTCAATATCTTTTAATGCTTTTTGATAAAATACCGAGGGAAATCATGTTTTCCTAAAACATTGGCTCAGGCACTGTTTGGAAAATGTTTCTAGAACATATGAATTGTCTTTTTTCTTCTGTGCTTTGTAGAGTTGAGGTGAATTAAGGGAGAGGGAGACATTTTGCAATGTGAGTTGTGTTCAGGTTTTCTGCAGCGATGTATATGGTACTAGGATATGAACAGATTGACATTTCCACATTGGTTTCCCAGTTTCACAAGGAGGAATAGCCATTTAGTGCCACACAGTGGAAACTGAAGCTTATTTCAGGGATTATAGAGATCAATCTGTGTTATTGACTTTGTCCAATCTACACTGCTTTTCAAGACTGAATCAATGTGGAACTACTGTACAAGAAGCCAAGTGGAGATTGACATTCATTCCAATTATATTTGCGATTGGTGCCACGGAAAGTGACCTCAGGAACATTTTGCAGAGATCAGCAAAATAAATGTGACCAGCTTTCAACTCCATCCCAATCAATTGCTCACATCTCATTGTATACCACAGTAATCAAGTTATTAAAATCCTCTGGCAATTGGAGAGGCCAAAAATATTGGTTGATTATATCTTATCTTTGGATCCCACCTCTGGACTCATTCAGAAGGTGTATTTATACATTGCTCACATCAACTGTATTCATCCACTTGACCACTGCAAACACCACAGTCTCCTCCCTCTGTATCCATCCATTACATCATATCCTGTATCCAGCAGCAGAAATGTCATCAAGCAGGTATGAGCCAATCATGCTGGAGGATTTTCACAGGCAGCAAACCAGAGTGTTGAAAAGCACCTCGAGGGAATTGGTTTCTTACAATTGTCAGTTTTTTAAAAATGGCATCATTAAGATCAAAGTTAAAGTAAGGACAGACTAACCTTTTAATGTTTTTAAAACTAGGTGAAATCTTTAATCAATATGGACAAATATGACATTTCACAATTGTTTAATCACTTTGAGCTTTCAAAGCCCTGGAACTCTTCATTTCTTCAAATCTAATACATATCATCATCTATCATGCTGACAAGAGATACTGCAACAACTCCCTCAGGTTCCTTCAAAGACACCATCCATACGCACGACCTCCAACACTGAGGTGGACAAGGACAGGAGTGGGAGCATCACTAACTGTAATTTCCTCTCCAGGACATTGTCCATTCTGACATGAAATGATATCATTGTTCTTGAAAAGACCAAAGAACAATACAGCAGAAGAACAGGCCCTTCAGCCCTTCAAGCCTGTGCCAGCACAATTTCCCTTCCACACGAAACTGTCTTCACTCTCAGGATCTGTATCCCGTTATTCCCTTTCTATTCATTTATTCTTGAATTTGTTATTTGATCTGCTTCCACCACCTCCTCTGGCAGTGTGTTCCAGACACTCACCACCCTTTGTGTAAAAAATGTGCTTCGCATATCTTTTGTAAACATGCCACCTCCCTCCCCGTCTCCCCACCCCCACCCCACCCCACCACACACTTTAAACCTGTATCCCCTAGTAATTGACCCCTCCACCCTGGGAAAAAGCCACATACATCCCACTACATCTATGCCTTTCACAATTTTATAAACTTCTATCAGGTCACCCCTCAAACTCCTGTGTTCAAAAGAAAACAATTCCAGTCTATCCAACTCTTCTTCATAGCTAAAATCCTCCACAAATCTTTTGTGTGCCCTCTCCAAAGCATCCACATCTTTCTGGTCGTGTGGTAACCAGAACTGTATGCAATATTCCAAGAATGGCCTAACTAAAGTTCTGTTAAGCTGCAGCAGAACTTGCCTATCCTGACACTCAATGCCCCTTCCAATGAAGGCAAGTATACCATGAGCCTTTTTCACTCTCTATCGACCTGCACTGCCACCTTCACTGATCTGTGGACCTGCACACCCAGATCCCACTGCATTTCAATACTCCGAAAGGTTCCACCATTCACTGTATAATTTCCACCGATACTTGATCTTCCAAAATGCTTCAGCTCACATTTATCTGGATTAAACTCCATCTGCCATGTTGCTGCCATTATTTCCAACTGCTGCATCCTCTGACAATCCTCCTCACTGTCTGCAACTCCACTAATCTTTGTATTATCTGCAAACTTCCTAATTAAACCAGCTACGTTTTCCTCCAAATCAGTAATGCAGACTACGAACAGCAGAGGCCTCAGCACTGATCCCTGTGGAGTCCCACTAATCATAACTCTCCGTTCTGAAAAGCATCATTCTACCGCTACTCTCTGTCCCCTATGCCTAAGTCAGTTCTGTATTCACCTTGCCAGCTCCCCCCTTGATACCATGTGATGTCACCTTTTGTTCCAGTCTGCCATGAGGTTGCAATGATCCCAGTGTCTTTCAAGGTGTGATATTCGTATCTCCAGGATACGTTCAAGTTCAGTGACATTGCATCTTGTTCATTGAGGTGAACTGTACACCTTGCTCTTGAAGCAATAACTGTAATACAGAATAATACATCTTCTTAATACCCTTGTTCCAATAGGAAGGTCAGAGGTAAAGAGAAACAACAGCACAAAAGGAGTGCTGCTCAGATCCAAACGTTACAGTCTGAATGTAGCTCCTAACCCTGAATTTGTTACATGGAGCTGGCTTTACAATTTTAAATGATTACTTTGATTAAAGAACAGGTTTAGTTATTACACTGCACTGAGCAATAATTTCTGTTGAAAAGCTGACTGATCCTGTGATTTTGAAGGTTTTCATGAAGATCTGTAGCTCGGGTTGTGGATGAGGTATTTGGTTAGCTCACCGAGTTGCTGGGTTATCATGCAGATGTTTCATTCCCATGCTGGGTAACATCATCAGTGTGATTTCTGTGCAGCGCTGTTGTTCTGTCCCGTTTGGTTTTTCTGTGGTGGAGTCTTTTGGAGTGAGTGTCATTTCTGGCTCTTCTCTGTAGCGGTTTGTTCTCTGGGCCTGTGTGTTTGTTGATGGCCTTTTTGGTCGAAAACCAGACTTCCAAGAACTCACTTGGGTATCTCTGGTTGGCTTGTCCTAGAATGGTTACTTTGTCATAGTCATGTAAAGACTTGAAACACGGCACTTCCCTGATCCAATCAAAACTGTGGATATGATTTTTGTGGACAACATATTTGTCATCATCAAATGTTTAAGACTAGAGGAAACACACGACCTCATGAACAGTATACTTACAGGGATTACATTTACCAAGGAGGAAGTTAATGACAGCTAACTCCCTTTCCTCGATGTCATTGTAGAACGGATGGCCAATGGGGGATTTACAACCAAAGTATCCAGGAAACCCACCCACACGGACTGGATCCTCAACTACAACAGGAACCACCCCAACATCTACAAATGGAGCTATGCCAGGACACTATGTAACTGAGACGTGACACACTGCAACACACCAGAACTGCGCAAGGAAGAGGAAGAACACTTCCACAAAATCTTTGCTCACAACGGATACTCCATCAGCTTCATTTGCTGCTGCCTGTCCAACAGTCAATGCCAAGAAGACACTGTGTCAATCAACATACTGGCCACCTTACCCTTTGGGAAGAGCATATCAAAATTAACTGTGAGGCTGTTATGACCGCTCACCATGCCAACACCATGCCAACTACTTACAGACTTACAAAGGACCCCATTCCCATAACATGTCGGACCAATGTGGTATACAAAATCTCTTGCAACAAACAATACATCAGAAAAACAGGAAGAAAATTAGCCAGGAACACCAAATGCCAGCTAAACATTATGATCCATTTTCCATTTCTGTACACACAAATCACTAGGGCATCAATTTCTTTATGACAAAGTAGCCATTCCAGTGACGCGTACGAGAGTTTCCTGATTCTATGATTTTGCTGAAGCCTTGCATTAATCTCACCCACTCCTGATTTGCTGAGTTTCAAATAACAATGGCAAAACATTGCCTCAGTTTTGTTAATGCCATGAACAGTCCTGCTGGAACCGTTTGTAAGCAACAAGTGGTTGCATTGATTCTCTCAATGCTTGAGAGTCAATGTGGAAAAGTCAACATTCTCTGTTGTCAGTTTTTGAGCAAACGTCTGAAAGCTAAATTTGGATAGACATGGACAGAGAATAGCAATGCTGTTCATGTGCCGTAAACTGTTCTACATCTGGTGATTTCTGGTCTCTTATTAAATGAATGAGATAGATGTGAGCTTGGAAAGAAAGAACCTCTAAACCTTTGACCTTTCTTTCCAAGGTAGATGTGAGCTCGCAAATTTACAGTGCAACCCCAGAGCGTCCCAACGACCTCACTGCTAATTCAGCACCTTTTGAAGAAACTTGTAATATGGAAAACATGGGAGGCAATTTGCACACAGCAACCTCACACAAACAGCAACGTGACAGTCATCAGTTAATTTGCTCTTTCCTGTGATTAGAGTGAGGGATATCTCTGCTGCTTTATATCTCTCCACCCATCCTCATTCCTGATGAAGGATTCTTCACTCTAATCGCCAGCATCTGCTGTCCTCACTTTCACCTGCCTTATGGTGTGTCATGGGATTTTCTATAAACATCTGAGAGGGCTGATTAAGTTTTGTTCGAAACTCTAATCCAAAAGGTCATATTTCCAGTGGTGTAGCACTTTCTCAGTGCCACATCATAGTGTCTGCTCAGGTCTTTGTGCTGATACCCTGGAATGGAATTGGAACCTCTAAACCTTTGACCTAAAGGCAAGAGTGTTCCTAACAAGAGCATTATTAACTGGGCCATGCCAATATGTAAGCTGCTCATGCCGTGGTCTCTGCTCCATTGGAGAGATCATACCAAGATCGAATAACACCTCGACCAAACTCACAAGCATGACCCTGAGCTTCTTGTTGCCTGTCACTTTAAGATTCCACTCCACTCCCACTCTGACTTCCACCCTCCACACTGTTCTAATGAAGCTGAAGGAATGGTCCCTCATCTTTTGGTTCGGCACATTACGACATTTTGTACTCAACATCGAGTTTAACAATTTCAGATCACAACCACTTTCATTTTTCTCTCCCCCTTTTAAATATCTTAGAGTTGTACAGCATAGAAACAGAGCCTTTGGTCCGACTCATCCATGTCGACTTGAACTGAATGTATTGTTATGTGTGCTAAGGCACAGTGAAAAACATTACAAGCAGATCACAGATTTAATTAGCATATATAAGTAAATACAGGGACACAGTCCGTTATCCGAAATCGTTGGGACCAGCTGCTCTTCGGAATTTGGGATTTTTCGGTTTTCAGAACTAATGTAGCTCCCCCTGTAGGGTACAGGGCAGCACCCTGTAATCAAACATTAATACTGCACTACAGCAAAAACGTATGAATACTCACACTAAGCGGGATAAATAAAGACTAGAAATACTACCACACTTTATGAAATACATCGATCATGAACATTCAACAAAATTTTATTTCCAGAAAATACATTACAAGGAAAACATTCGGGAAAACTTAGAATTAGACAGCTTCAGCACTATGGCAGGTGGCCTTGTTAAAGGCTCCTTCAAGTGTCATCTGTCTCATTAACATTGGTTTCTGTCTAAGCCATCTCTCTTTAATTGAGTAAATTGCCATAATCTCTTGCTCACTGATAAATGAATGTTGTTCAAGGTCAGCAATTAACTGATCACGTTATAACCATATCGTTAATGGGGACTTTTTCAACTGTGTTCACTAACTCATCATCACCATCATCACTACTATCCCCACCCTTATCTGTACAGGAACCCGTATTTAAAACCATTTCAGCAATGTTCCCATCGCTCAAGGAATGCACGACAGGCACATCATTGTCAATGTTCAGCATTTCTTTGATGTCAGCTTCATGTAACTTATTTACAGTTTTGTCTGATAAACTTTGTGTGTAAGTAACAAGGCTTGCTCTCATCTTTTTCTCTTCAGTGATATGAAATCCTTCAAACTCTTCACCTGTACGTTCATTTACAAACATTGTTGGAGGCCAGAGTCGGGGCCAAGCATTTGTAAATGTTGCTTTATCAACATCGTTCCAAGCATTAGCAACTGCGTAAATGGCATCCTTAACAATAAACTTTCAGGAAGTCTTGAATTCCTACTTCTCTGTTGATTGCAGCAAACCATTGTTCAAAGATAGTCTTTATGTTTGCTGTTCATGGAGTTTAAAATTCTTTGGTCACAAGGCTGTAATACAGATGTCACATTAGGGGGCAAGTAAATGCCAAAAACATTACTTTTCACAAGCTGTTCGGCAGGGGGATGTGCAGAGCAGTTGTCCAGGAATAATATAATTTTACACTTTGCTTCCAGTCCGGCTTGTCTGCCGTGAGCTTGTGCCGTTGGTATGAAGTGTTTACTGAACCAGTCAGAAAAATTTTCTCGGGTTACCCATGCTTTCTTGTTTGCATAATAATGCACAGGCAAATTGCGTACATCTTTAAGACATCTCGGATATTTGCTTTTTCCAATCACTGCCAATTTCACCTTGTGTGTGCCTGCAGCATTGACACAACCAAGTTCATCTGTCCTTAGTTTCCTTAAAACCTGTTGGTGCTCTCTCTCATCAGCTGTTGTTAATGTTTTTCTCAGGACACAGCGCCAGTAGAGAGCTGTTTCATCAGCATTGTAAATTTGTTCAGGACTAAGGCTTTCGTCAGATATCAGCTTGGCAAATTCGCCAGCATAATTTACAGCTGCTTCATGGTCAGCCTTTTCACCACAGATTTTCAGGTATTTCACACCATTACACTTCTTGAATTTCTGCAGTCTTTAATGTTCAGTTCTTTCTGATATTTTCTAGCTTGTTTCATGACCATCAAACCAGTCAGTGGCATAAGTTCACTACTTTGTTGTCTAATCTACTCCATCAACACACGGTTAAGATCTTCATTTTTTGCCCAATGCAGTGTTTTCCTATTTTTCATTAGTTGATGGTCATCACTATTACCACAAAATGTCAGTAACTTGTCTTTCGGTTTTTTCAAATCATAGACAGTGGTAGTTCCGACACCATATTCTTCAGTAAGACGCCGCACAGACACACCACGATCGAGCTTCTGCAATAACTCTACTTTCTGCATTACTGATAATGACAGATGCTTCCTTTTCTTTATATTATTGTTAGCCATAGGTGTACCAGGACCTCTTATTGACATTTTCACTCGAAAAGTAAGCAATTAATCACAGTCAAAACAATACACATCGAGACCTGCGAGTGCTGGGCCACACCGCCACGTGGGCCGAGTGGCTGTGGCCTGCGCCCATTCAGAAAACCCCATTATGTTACACAGGCGTGACTGGCGCTCCACGCTCCATAAAAACCTTTGGCTTTCGGAGCTTTTCAGGTTTTGGACGTTCGGATAAAGGAGCATGTACCTGTAATAGGTAAACAGCAGCAAAAACAAAACCACAGGGACAGGCGAATGTTAAGAGTTTGTGAGTGAGTCCATTCAGTAGTTGACCAGATATTCTCAGTTAATCTGCTCCAAGTTGCCAGCATTTGGCCCATCTCCCTCTGAACCCTTTCTACTTATATACGTACCCAGATTCCTTTTAAATGTTGTAATTGTTCCAGCCTCCACCATGTTCTTTGACAGCTGTTTCCATACACACACCGGCCTCTGCATGAAAAAGTTGCCCCTTCGGTCCCTTTCAAATCTTTCCCCTCTCACCTTCAATCTATGCCTTCCAGTTTTGGACTTCTCCACTCTGGGAAAAATACTTTGTATATTGAGCCTATCTATGGTCCTCATAATTTTATGAAACTTTATAAGAACATCCTTCAACCTCCGATGTTCCAGGGAAAATAGTTCCAGTGTACCATCCTTTCTCTGTAGCTCAAACTCTCCAACTCTGGCAACATCCTTGTAAATTTTTTTTCTGCTCTTTCAATTTTAACAACATCTTTACTATTGCAGGGAGACCCGAATTGACCATCGCATTTCAAAAATGGCCTAACCAACATCCTGCACAGCCGCAACATGTCACCACAGTGTGGGTTTGCACTGGGTGCTCCGATTCCCTCCCACAGTCTAAAGATGTGTAGGTTAGGTGAGTTGGCCATGCTAAATTGCCCATTGTGTTCAGGGATATGTAGGTGAGGTGTATTAGTCAGGGGTAAATATTGGATAATAGGCTAGGGAAATGGATCTGGGTGGGTTACTCTTCAGAGTGTCAGTGTGGACTTGTTGGGCCGAAGGGCCTGTTTCCACACTGTCGGGATTCTATAATTCTATGCTCGATGCACTGACCAATAAAGGCAAGCGTACCAAATGCCTTCTTCACTATCCTGCCGACCTGTGACTCCACCTTTTCTTTGAACAACAGCTTTTGGCACTAATGCTGCTTTTCCCAATCATGAAACCAATGGGCTTTTATGAATTCAATGAGATCTACGATCTTTCAATTTCACAAATTCAGTTCAAAGTCCATTTGTTACACCACCATTGACTCTAACATAATCATAGAATCCCTACAATTATTCCACGCATTCCCAGCCCATCCCTGTAACACTGAGTTTCCCACATTCTGGATTAGTGGTGCTGGAAGAGCACAGCAGTTCAGGCAGCATCCAAAGAGCAGCGAAATCGACGTTTCCGGCAAAAGCCCTCCTGAGAGTTATAAGGTAGCCAGGGAGAACCTGAAGAGAGAGCTAAGAGCACTAAGGCTTTCTATAGGTATGTCAGGAATAAAAGAATGACTAGGGTAGGAATAGATCCAGTCAAGGATAGTAGTGGGAAGTTGCGTGTGGAGGCTGAAGAGATTGGGGAGACACTGAATGAATACTTTTCGTCAGTATTCACTCAGGAACAGGACATTGTTGCCGATGTGAATACTGAGTCACAATTAAGTAGAATGGATGGCTTTGAGGTATGTAGAGAAGAGGTATTGGAAATTCTGGAAAGGGTGAAAATAGATAAGTCCCCTGGGCCTGATGGCATTTATTCCAGGATTCTCTGGGAAGCAAGGGAGGAGATTGCAGAGCCATTGGCCTTGATTTTTATGTCCTCGTTGTCGACAGGAGTAGAGCCAGAAGATTGGAGGCTAGCAAATGTGGTTCCCTTGTTCAAGAAGGGGAGTAGGGATAACCCTAGTAACTATAGGCCGGTGAGTCTCACTTCTGTTGTGGGCAAAATCTTAGAGAGAATTGTAAGGGATAGGATTTATGAACATCTGGATAGGAATAATGTGATCAAGGATAGTCAGCATGGTTTTGTGAAGGGCAGGTCGTGCCTCACAAACCTTATTGAATTCTTTGAGAAGGTGACTAAGGAGGTGGACGAGGGGAAAGCGATAGATGTGGTGTATATGGATTTTAGTAAGGCGTTTGATAAGGTTCCCCATGGTAGATTACTGCAAAAAATACGGAGGTATGGCATTGAGGGTGAGTTGGAGGTTTGGATTAGGAGTTGGCTGGCTGGAAGAAGACAGAGGGTAATAGTTGATGGCAAAGGTTCATCTTGGAGTCCCGTCACTAGTGGTGTTCCGCAAGGATCTGTTTTGGGACCATTGCTGTTTGTCATTTTTATAAATGACCTGGAGGAGGAGTTAGAAGGTTGGGTGAGCAAGTTTGCAGATGATAAGAAAGTCGGAGGAGTTGTAGACAGTGAGGAAGGATGTGGCATTTTACAGCGGGATATAGATAAGCTGCAGAACTGGGCAGAAAGGTGGCAAATGGAGTTCAATGTAGCTAAGTGTGAGGTGATTCACTTTGGTAAGAGTAACAAAAAGATGGGGTACTGGGCTAATGGTCGGATACTTGGTAGTGTGGATGAGCAGAGGGATCTTGGTGTCCATGTACACAGATCTTTGAAAGTTGCCACCCAGGTAAATAGTGCGGTGAAGAAGGCATATGGCGTACTGGCTTTTATTGGTAGAGGAATTGAGTTCCAGAGTCCTGAGGTCATGTTGCAGTTGTATAAGACTCTGGTGCGGCCACATCTGGAGTATTGTGTGCAGTTTTGGTCGCCATACTATAGGAAGGATGTGGAGGCACTGGAACGGGTGCAGAGGAGGTTTACCAGGATGTTGCCTGGTATGGTAGGAAGATCGTATGAGGAAAGGCTGAGGCACTTTGGGTTGTTTTCATTGGAGAAAAGAAGGTTTAGGGGTGACTTGATAGAGGTATACAAGATGATTAGGGGTTTAGATAGGGTCGACAGTGAGAATCTTTTTCCACGTATGGAGTCAGCTATTACAAGGGGGCATAGCTTTAAATTAAGGGCGGGTAGGTATAGGACAGGTGTTAGGGGTAGGTTCTTTACTCAGCGAGTCGTGAGTTCATGGAATGCCCTGCCAGTAGCAGTGGTGGACTCTCCCTCATTATGGGCATTTAAGTGGACATTGGATAGGCATATGGAGGATAGTGGGCTAGTGTAGGTTAGGTGGGCTTGGATCGACGCAACATCGAGGGCCGAAGGGCCTGTACTACGCTGTATTCTTCTATGTTCTATGTTCTATGTTCTACGTCGATTTCGCTGCTCCTTGGATGCTGTCTGAACTGCTGTGGTCTTCCAGCATCACTAATCCAGAATCTGGTTTCCAGCATCTGCAGTCATTGTTTTTACCTCACTGAGTTTCCCAGCCAATCCACGTAACCCGCACAACTTTGGACTGTGAGAGGAAACTCAAGTACTTGGCGGAAACCCAGGCAGACACCGGGAGAATGTGCAAACTCCACACAGACAGTTTTCCGAGAGTAGAATAGAATCCGAGTCCTGGTGTCGTGAGGCTGCAGTGCTAACCACTCAGCCACCTTGCCATCAGTGTGTAGTGGAAGGTTACAAATAGTAATTTGGTCAGACAGAACATGGGTGTTGCTGAGAAAACAGACATTGCACTTAAGCATTTTTCTTTTTTCATTTGTGGGATGTGGGCATTGCTGGCTGACCAGCAATAAGTGCCCGTCCCTAGTTACCCTCAAGAAGGTGACGGTGAGCTGCCTTCATGAACTGCTGCAGTTCACCTGCTGTGGGTTGATCTACATTGCCCTTGGGGAGGGAATTCCAGGATTTTGACCCAGTGACACTGAAGGAATGGCAATATATTTCCAAGTCAGGATGGTGAGTGGGTTGAAGGGGAACTTGAAGGTAGTGGTGTTCTCATGTATCTGCTGCCCATGTCCTTCCAGATGGAAGTGGCTGTGGGTTTGTAAGGTACTGTCTGAGGATATTTGGTAAATTTCTGCAGTGCATCTTGTAGGCAGTACCCACTGCTGCTACTGAGTACTGTGATGGAGGTATTGGATGTTTGTGACTGTGATGCCCACCAAGCATCCCACTTTGGCCTGGATGCTGTCAAACTTCTTGAGTTCTGATGGAGGGCACCCAGACAGGCAGGTGGGGAGTATTCCATGACACTCCTGACTTGTGGCTTGTAGATGGTGGATGGGCGTACGGAAGTCAGGAGGGGAGTTACTGACTGCAGTATTCATAGCATCTGACTGCTCTTGTAGCTACAATATTTATGTGGTGAGTCCAGTTGAGTTTCTGGTCAATTGTAACCCCCCGGATATTGATGGTTGGGGATTCAGTGATGGAATGTCAAGGGGTGTTCGTTAGATTGTCTCTCGTTGGTGATGGTCATGAACTGGCATTTGTGTGGCGCAAATGTTACCTTGCACTTGTTAGCCCAAGCTGGGATATTGTCCCACTCCTGTTTCATTTGGACATGGACTGCTTCGGTATCTGAGGAATCACAAATAGCGCTGAACATTGTGTAAACCTCAGCAAACATCCCCACTTCTCACCTTATGATGGAGGGCAGGTTATTGATGAAGCAGCTGAAGATGGTTGGGCCGGGGACACTATCCTGAGGAACCCCTGCAGAGATGTCTTGGAGCTGAGACGATTGACCTCCAACAACCCCGACCATCTTTCTGTGACGGGTGTGAATCCAACCACCTGATACCCATTGATTCCAGTTTTGCTCGGGCTGCTTGATGACACACTCAGTCGAATGCAGCCTTGATGTCAAGAGCTGTCACTCTCACTTCACCTCTGGAGTTCACCTCCTTTGTTCAGGTTTGAATCAAGGTCAGGATCTGAGTGGCCCTGGAGGAACCCAAACTGAGCGTCGCTGAGCAGGTTCTTACTGAGCAGGTGCTGCGTGATAGCACTGTTGTTGACCCCTTCCATCACACTAATGATGATCGAGAGTAGACTGATGGGGCGATAATTGACCGTGTTGGATTTGTCCTGCCTTTCATGGACACTACATACCTGGGCCATTTTCCACACTGTTGGGTAGATGCCAGTGTTCTGGGGACCACTGGAGTAGGAAGAGATGTTTGTCTTGCACTCATTAGGCATTTTGCAGGAATATTAATTTGAGGGGAAACCAACTTTTTTTTTGAACAGAGCTCTGACACTCCTGTTTTTGTTTTTTTTAAAGTTCCTTTTTTTTGTTTTATGCCCACACTCCCACCTAACTGTGGTAGTACTTATTGTTTCCCCAGTACCCATGTTGTGTGTGTGCAGGTATGGGACACAGTGAGAGACACAAGGTGCACAAATCTTTATTCGGTTTCCACCACCAGGAAGAAAGGAAACACCCGAGTGGCCAGTGACAAGCAGTGCCCTTCTCATCAAAGGGCAATGAAACCAACATTGCATGAAGGAGAATGCTGATTTGTTGACAAGTAGACTCTGATAGTTAGAGGTGTCACCTTGGAGAATGTACCAGCGAATAATGATTGACAATTAACTGCTAAGCTTTGTTTAAATTTCAAAGCAGTAGGCTGACTCACTGAGAGCCCAACTGACAATCATACATTGGTTGTCTCTGTAATTGTTTGCACACACAGGATTATCAAGTAAATATACTCCAATTGCAGAATCATATTTAATGTTGAATATTTTGTTGTGTGTTTTGTAAGCTCAGGCTGGTTGGATATGGTCGGTGTCGAGAGTGTGGTGCTGGAAAAGCACAGCAGGTCAGGCAGCATCCAAGGAGCAGGAGAATCCACGTTTTGGCAAGAGCCCTTCCTCAGGAATCCTGGGTACGTTTAGTGCCTTGCTTCCTGTGATTGGCTGAAGGACATACTGTTTGATACAATGTGCCAAAGTTCGAGATGTGCGGCCTACATTTCTGGCATCACACTGGGGCTGGAATTCATGTGTGACATTGTTGAGGTGTGTGATTGGCAGAATTTGCTTTGGTTTGATGGCAGCATTCTGTTAGTGGTGAACACCCCAATGTTGCTGCTACATAATAGCAGTGTGAAACAAGTAGCTTCACTCATTGCTCAATTCTTAGAGATACCTTATTCTTCCAGGGTAAGCAGGGGTAGACTGGGCATGATTCAGGACCCAGGACCTGTCATCAGTGTGTGCAATATGCAGCAAGAAATGATCTGATCAGAGCAGCCACTCTCCTGTAGAATGGCTTTGATGTGCTTTATTTCAGCATCAAAATGACACGGTGAGCAAACAGCTTGGGCCTTAGTTACAAGGTTGGTGGTAAGGCCAATCTTACAGCGGGCTCAGTGTAAAATGTTTAGATGCTGCTGTCTGTTCAAATATAACAAATGCACCATCTATACATCAGAAACATGCAAGATGTAGAAAGTTATGCGTCATCCCATCAAAGACATGTTTCTCATGGAATCTAACAAAGTTATCCAGGGGAGCTGGACCCAGCAGAATCCCACAGCAATACCATCGATTTTGACAAACTTGGTATCTTTAAAACAGAACTCAGTTGCACAAATTGCTGAGGTCAAACGTTCACGCAACAAGCTTAGATCCCCATGATATAGTGCTGTAGTGCAGATGTCTTTAGTATCTTTGAATGGTCTATTGACAAATAAGCTGGCAATGTAGTATGGACACATGGACACTGCATTGTTACTGATATGCAAGGACTGTGCAGTATTCACAAATGTGAAAGAATTCTTCACTGTGTATGTGGAAAACGGCTCGGGATTGGTTGTAGAAGGTCGCCCACCAGGGTGCCAGTTCACTCTGAGCAGAAATAGTAACAGATAAGATCCAGTGTAAAGTGCAGATCATACTTGTACAAATGTTGTGAGCCTTTAGTCCCAAACCAATCAGATATATCACTCAGCAAGGAAATGTGTTAGAGTGACATCACATCACGTGGAGCACAGTCTTTAAGAGTCCATCAGGGTGGCCCCTCTTTCCATGCCTTGGCATCAGTTATGGTGAAATAAAGTCTCTTCACATTCACTCACAAAGTGTAAGCCTCTGATTACCAAGTGAATGCTTCAGTTTTCCTAACACTGAATTGGAGGAAGGTAGTTCAATTGGTGTGAAACAATTGGTGTACCATGGGAGAATGGATATTGCTAGACCAATGAAAATTAACTTTTAAATAAATTGATAAACTAATCAACTAAAATAATAAACCAGTACCTGTTCACTCTTACTTAAGAAATGGTGTTCTATCCTGATTATCCCACTGTTCTCCCTTTTGCTTTAGTCTGCAGTGAGCCCACACAATATACTGAAAATCTCAATACAGCAGATCATTGCTGTAACTTTAAAGCTGACTTGTTGTAACACTCTCAGCTGCACAGATTGTCAAAGACACACAGAATCCCTACAGTGTGGGAGAAGGCCATTTGGCCCATCGAGTACAGAACAGGGGGCTCACTCAGTAATCGGGCCCTGCTGACCCCTCAGAAAAATACCTGGATGGTCAATGTACAGACTTGCACATGCGAATGATTAATTCCGATCTCTATAGGTAAAGAAATGGAATGTATACGTAAGTATGGCATCATCAATTGTATAGATATCAAAATAATTTTATGACAAAAGTATATTTTTGAAATATAAAAATAATTGAGTACACTTCTTGGCCTTTTGGCTCAGATCAATTGTCTGTTTTTTTTTCTGTGTCATCGGTCATGGGTTCTGTGGGCCCTTAGGGCTGATGATGCCACATATTTAGCTGGTGTTCCTGAAATAACTCCCCAGAGGCCAGTATCCCATCACAAAATCAGCCTTTATTCACAGATGGAGAGTCCTTAATGTTTATCCAGCTCCCTCAGAGCCCTCTCTCAGAGTGAACAGAACCTCTGACACTCCTGTATTTTTAAAATTTTTTTTAGACCCTCTGACACTCCTGTTTTTTTTATTCCCCCCACACTCCCACCTAACTGCAGTCGTGCTTATTTTTTCCCCCAACACCCATGTTGTGTGTGTGCAGGTGTGGGACACAGTGAGAGACACAAGGTGCATGAATCTTTATTCAGTTTCCACCACCAGGGAGAAAGGAAACACCCGAGTGGCCAGTGACAAGCAGTGCCCTTCACATCTAAGGGCAATGCTGTGTGATCAAACAGTGAAGGGGAGGGCAGGGATTTAATCAAAATAGAGTGAGAGGGGGAAATAATGCACTCCACTCCCTGTGGTGCCCACCTCTGCCTGAACAACTCCAGGGTGTTGGTGGACACCACGTGCTCCTTTTCCAGAGACACCCGGGCTCTAACGTAACCGCGGAAGAGGGGCAGGCAGTCGGCCTTAACGACCCCCTCCACGGCCCGCTGCCTGGACATGTTTATGGCCAGTTTGGCCAGGCCCAGGAGCAGACCCACGAGGAGGTCTTCAGACCTGCCCTCCCTCCCTCCTCCATACCGGGTGCCCAAAGATCAGGAGCGTGGGACTGAAGTGCAATCAAAAGCAGAGGAGGACAGCTTACCGGTCAAGCTCTATTCCGCTCTGTGGGACTTAATTGGCCCGGACCTGCTGGAGGTGTATGTCAGTATGCTTCGGGCAGGTACCATGAGAAAAGGCATCATCACCCTCATCTACAAGCGGAAGGGAGAGAGTGAGGAACTCAGAAATTGGAGACCAATCTCCCTATTGAATGCAGATTACAAAATCCTGTCAAAGGTAATCGCCAACCGGGTCAGGTCTGCTCTGGGGTTGGTGATTCACCCTGACCAAACCTGTGCTGTACCAGGCAGGAAGATCGCTGAGAGTCTCACACTCCTCAGGGATACGATTGCCTATATGCAGGACAGAGGGTTGGACACCTGCCTGATCAGCCTGGACCAGGAGAAAGTCTTTGACAGGATTTCACATACGTGTATGAGAGATGTCCTCTTCAAAATGGGCTTTGGGGGAGGAGTCTGCAATTGGATCAGACTTCTCTACACCAACATTGTCAGTGCAGTCTCAATCAATGGGTGGGAATTAGACAGCTTCCCAGTCAGATCTGGAGTCAGGCAGGGCTGCCCTCTCACTCCTGCCTTGTTTGTGTGCTGCATGGAGCCATTTGCCAAGTCTATCAGGAAGGATGCGAGCCTGAGAGGGGTGACTATTCCTGGCAGTCGGGGCCTACAGGTTAAGGCCTCCCTGTACATGGATGACCTCGCCGTTTTCTGCTAGGATCCGCTGTCCGTGCACAGACTCATGTGCATCTGTGACCAGTTTGAGTGGGCTTCGGGGCCAAGGTAAACTGAGGCAAGAGCCAGGCCATGCTCTTTGGGAATTGGGCCATCCAATCCTCTATCCCCTTCACCGTCAGGACTGACCATCAGAAGGTGATGGCTATTTGGTTTGGAGGGGTTGGGGCATGCGCCAAGTCTTGGGAGGAGTGTATCAGTAAAGTAAGGCAGAAACTGAACAGATAGGAGCAACGGTCACTCTCCATCGCAGGAAAAAATCTGGTCATCAGGTGTGAGGCACTGTCATTGTTGTTATGTGTGGCACAGGTCTAGCCTATTCCCAGAATCTGTGCCGCTGCAGTCACCCGGGCCATCTTCCACTTCATGTGGAGATCGAAGATGGACCAGGTCCAAAGGGACAGCATGTATAAAGAACTGGGCAACGGGCAAAAAACACTTACCCAATGCCACCCTCACCCTGATGGCCACCTTTGTGTGTGGCTGCATCAAGCTGTGCGTGGATCCCTGGTACGCAAACGCCAAGTGTCGCTACGTACTGAGGCTCTACCTGTCCCCTGCGAAGGATGGACCTGGCCTCGCTGCCGCGGAAAGCTCCGAGTAGTTGGACCGTTCCGTATCACCTGTCCTTCGTGGAGAAATTTATGAAGAGAAACACCTTTGACCACAAGTCCATCAGGAAGTGGTCAGCATGTAGTGTCCTTGAGACCCTTTGGGAAAGGAGAGGGTGGATCTTGTCGGGCAGTTCCCTGGGCAAACGATCGAAGTCATTTGGCAGAATGCCTCATCACCAGAACTTTCCAACAAGCACCAAGACATGGTTTGGCTGGTGGTGAGAAGGGCTCTGCCTGTGAGAACTTTTATGCACGCCCGGACTCTCAGCCGCACCGCACGCTGCCCTCGAAGCGGCTGCGGGGGGGTACGAGACAGTCACACACCTCCTTCTGGAATGTGCTGATGCAAAGTAAGTCTGGAGGGGAATGCAGTGGTGTTCGTCGAGGTTCGTCCCGAGCAGCGCCGTGACGCGGGACTCCGTGCTCTACGGTCTGTTCCCCAGGACGCACACAAGACGAACATCAACTGTGCCTGGAGGATCACCAACTCAGTGAAAGACGCTCTTTGGTCTGTCCAAAACCTGTTGATCTTCCAGCTGAAGGAGTCGACCCCGACTGAGTGTTGCAGACTGGCACATTCCAAGGTCCAGGACGATGTGCTGAGGGACGAGTTGAAGCTTGGGGCAGCTGCCGCCAAGGCGCGGTGGGGGAAGACCACCGTGTAAGCTCTGCCCGCCAAAGAACAACGGGGGACCCACTCAGTAATTGGGCCCGCTGATGTGTCAGCTAAACACCAAGAAGCTGGATGGTTAAAATACAGACATACAAATGATTCAGTCTGTCCTCTGTATGTAAAGACATGTAATGTATATATATGAATGGCATCACTAACTGTAGAGATATCAAAAGATTTTTATGAATATAGTATATTTTTGAAATAAATAAAAAAATTGAGTACACACTGACCCTCTGAAGAGCATTCCACCCAGAAACATTCCCCAATCCTATCCCTGTAAACCTGCAGATCCCATGGTTAATCCACCTAACCTGCACATCTTTAGACTGTGGGAGGAAACTGGAGCACCTGAAGGAAATCCACGCAGACACAAGGAGAATGTGCAAACTCCACGCAGTCACCCGAGGGAGAAATCAAACCCTGGTTCCTGGTGCTGTGAGGTAGCAGTGCAAACCACTGAGCAACCATGCTGCCCCTTGTCATTCTTTTAAACAAATGTATTCTTTCCAACTCCATCTACAAGACAGGTGTGTGTGTTTGACTCTTTCAGGTTATGAAGAAGGCCTATCATTGCTGCTTTGTGCACAATCACCAAAAGTGAATTTCCCTTTAGTGCAGCCAGCCGGAATGGCTGGTTTAGATCGTAAACAATGCATCTGTCAGCTGTCACTTCACTGCTCTTTGAAAGAGTTGACAGAAATCTCCTGTCAGAATGTGTCCCCAGTTCATCAATCGCGTTATAATGAATTTGCATTAACGAAACACACATTATCGCAGAACGACCTGTATGGTGATGACGATCCATATCTATGGGTAGTTGTATATAAACATGGGATACCTATCAGGAGGCTTCAACATGTTAGGGCTCTTTCCTCTGGAAAATAGAAAACTGAGAGATGAACAAATGGAGGCCCTCAAGATTTTGATGAGGTAAATCTAGAAAGATATCTCAATGTAGCGATTTTTGAGTAGATTTGTAGCTCACATCGATGCTAAGTCTATAAGTTATCTCACTGAGCTTGAAGATTTGTTTTCAGATGTTTCATCACCATACTAGGTAACATAATCAGTGAGAGTCTCCGGTGAAGTGCTGGTGGTATGTCCCCCCCTCTCTATTTATAGGGCTTGGTTTCATAAGATGGGTGATGTCATTTCTGGTTCTTTTTTCAAGGGAAGGTAGATAGGATCTAATAAATGTGTTTATTGATGGAATTCTGGCTGGAATGCCGTGCCTCTAAGAATTCTCGTGCATATCTTTGTTTCGTCTGTCTTCGGATGTGTGTGTTGTAACAGTCAAAGTGGTGTCCTTCTTTGTTTGTATGTTTGGAAACTAGTCTTAGTGGGTCGTGTCCTTTGGTGGTCTGTTGGCGTTCATGTATCCTGGTGGTAAGTTTCCTGCTAGTTTGTCTGATGTAGTGTTCTTTTCCGGTTCTTGCATCGTAACTTGTAAATGCCGTTAGTTTTGCTGGTGGGATCTATTGGATCCTTTAGGTTCCTTAGCTGCTGTTGAAGTGTGTTGGTTGGTTTGTGGGCTACCATGATGCGAAGGGATCTGAGTAGACTGGAAGTCATCTCTGCTATATCTTTGATGTCAGATAACATGGCTATAGTTTTTGGTTGCGCTGTGTCTGCTTGTTTGGGTTTGTTTCTGAGGAATCAGCAGATTGTGTTTATTGGGGGACCCATTTTTCTTGAAAACATTGTATAGATATTTTTCTTCTGCTGTTTGTAGTTCTTGGGTGCTGCAGTGTGATGTAGCTCATTGAAATGATGTCTTGATGCAGCTCCATTTGTGGGTGTTGGGATGATTGCTTCTGAAGTTAAGTATTTGGTCTGTGTTTGTTGTTTTTGTGTTGTTCTCTTTTTTTGTGAATTTGGTGCCTATCAGGATATTGTTGATGTTGTTGTATGTTTCCTCTAATTTGTTCCGTTTTGTGATGACAAAGTCGCGGACCCAAAGTTTGGGTTGGATAGATGGGAGGGCAGCTTGTTCAAGTCTCTGTATTACTGCTTCCACTATGAGCCCTGATATTGGTGAACCCATAGGTGTTCTGTTGACTTATTTGTAGGTTTTGTTGAATGGGAAATTGGTGGTGAGGCACAGGTTCACTAGTTTGAGGATGTTGTCTTTTCTGAGGAAGTTGGTGCTGTCTGGTATTTGTGGTCCTAGTTTCCTTGTGGTGACGCTGGTATTTCTTTGGCCAGGTCGATGTTAATTGATGTGAAAAGGGCTGTAACATCAAAGGAGACCATTATTTCATTCTCTTCTATCTCGGTGTCGTTGATGGTGTTCAGGAATTCTTGGGTGGAGTGAGTGGAGTGGTGTGAAACTTGAGTTTTAGGTTTTGGTGAAGTTCGTTGGCTGTGTGTATGTTGGTGTACCAGGGAGGGAGAGAATGGATCTGAGAGGGGCACCAGGTTTGTGTATTTTTGGTAATCCACAGAAGCGTGGTGTGTTGGATCCATCCTGATGTTTTAAGTGCAGTGAGAAAGGATGAGGTTGTGTTCAGCAGTTCAGTGGGGTCGGATCTATCGCCACCTGCTGGTAACTGTCGGTATCTGCAACCAGAGCGTTTGCCTTTTTGAGGATCTCCGGATTTTTAAAAAATAACGGCTGCAGGTGAGATAATGATGTTTTTTGTTTTATTTTACACCTTTTGAAGGTTTTATTTTCTTCAGAATTAAGTGTATTTCCTTCCTTCCTTCAGCCTAATGTAGGTGCAATAGCTTGTCTTATGGTCTGCTGTGTTTCTTCTGAAAGACCGTTATTTTTTAAAGTGGATTCAAATGCTGTGAGGAAGTCCTTTTTACTCACGTTTAGGAAGTACCTGATTCATGCAGGAAGAACTGTTGTTCAGCCAGAAAGTCAGGATGAGAAAGTTGAAACTCACCCAGAGGCAATAGTTGAGATGAACAGCATATTTAACTTCCAAGGGAGAGTAAATAGCAATGAGAGAGAAGATTGAGATGTTGATGGGGTTGGATGCAACATCAATATGGGCATGTTGGGCCGAATGGCCTGTTTTACCACGGCAGATGAACACCTCTAGGACACCCACACTAACCAACCCAACCGCCCCGTGGCTGAGCACTTTAACTCCCCCTCCCACTCCGCCAAGGACATGCAGGGCCTTGGACTCCTCCATCGCCAAACCATGGCAACACGACGCCTGGAGGAAGAGCGACTCATCTTCCGCCTAGGAACCCTCCAACCACACGGGATGAATGCAGATTTCTCCATCTTCCTCATTTCCCCTCACACCACCTTGTCTCAGTCCCAACCTTCGAACTCAGCACCGCCTTCTTGACCTGCAATCTTCTTCCCGACCTCTCCACCCCACCCCATCTCCGGCCTATCACCCTCACCTTAACCTCCTTTCACCTAACGCATTCCCAACGCCCGTCCCCTAAGTCCCTCCTCCCTACCTTTTATCTTAGCCTGCTTGGCACACCCTCCTCATGCCTGAAGAAGGGCTTATGCCCAAAACGTCGATTCTCCTTCTCCTTTGATGCTGCCTGACCTGCTGCGCTTTTCCAGCAACACATTTTTAAGCTATTAATCCAGAAATCTAATATTCTGGAGACCCATGTTCAAATCTCGCTGCAACAAATTGTGGAATTTGAATTAATTGAAAATTTGGAATTAATAGTCTCATGATAACCATGAATCCCTGTTGATGGTTGGAAAAACCCATCTGGTTCACTAATGTCCTTTAGAAAGGGAAACTGCCATATTACCTGGTCTAGCTTCCATGTGACTCCAGAACCAGAGCAATGTGCTTGACTGTTAACTGCCTTCTGGGCAATACACAATGTCCTCATCCCGTCGATAACTACAAAAAATGTGGTGGGAAATAATCTTCTTGAACTACACCAGTCCATGTTGTATTGGGACACACACAAATGTTTTTGGGAATGAGTTCCAGGATTCTGACCCAGTGACAGAGAAGGAACAGTGACGGAATCATCGAATGGCTTCTGTCTGTGGAACAGTCCATCTTCCGCAACTACACTGGCCCCACCCCCCACCTTTTCCTCCGCTACATCGATGACTGTATCGGCGCCGCCTCTTGCTCCCATGAGGAGGTTGAACAGTTCATCCACTTCACCAACACCTTCCACCCCGACCTCAAATTCACCTGGACAGTGTCAGATTCCTCCCTCCCCTTCCTAGACCTTTCTATTTCTATATCGAGCAACCGAATCAACACGGACATCTACTACAAACCGACCGACTCCCACAGCTACCTGGACTACACCTCCTCCCATCCTGCCCCCTGTAAAAATGCCATCCCATTCTCCCAATTCCTTCATCTCTGCCGCATCTGCTCCCAGGAGGACCAGTTCTAAAAACATGCAACCCAGATGGCCTCCTTCTTCAAGGACCACAATTTCCCCCCCGATGTGGTCGACGATGCCCTCCACCGCATCTCTTCCACTTCTCGCTCCTCCGCCCTTGAGCCCCGACCCTCCAACCAGGACAGAACCCCACTGGTCCTCACCTACCACCCCATCAACCTCCATGTACAGTGTATCATCCGCCGTCATTTCCGCCACCACCAAGGATATATTTCCCTCCCCTCCCCTATCAGCGTTCCATAAAGACCACTCCCTCCGTGACTCCCTCGTCAGATCCACACCCCCCACCAACCCAACCTCCACTACTGGCACCTTCCCCTGCAACCGCAGGAGGTGCAAGACTTGCGCCCACACCTCCCTCCTCACTTCCCTCCAAGGCCTCAAAGGAAACTTCCATGTCTGCCATAAATTCACCTGCACCTCCACACACATCATCTATTGTATCCGCAGCACCCGATGTGGCCTCCTCTGTATTGGGGAGACAGTCCGGCTACTTGCGGAGCGTTTCAGAGAACACCTCTGGGACACCCGGACCAACCAACCCAATCACCCTGTGGCTCAACACTTCAACTCCCCTTCCCACTCCACCAAGGATATGCAGGTCTTTGGACTCCTCCATCGCCAGACCACAACAACACGACGTTTGGAGGAAGAGCGCCTCATCTTCCGTCTAGGAACCCTCCAACCACAAGGGATGAACTCAGATTTCACCAGTTTCCTCATTACCCCTCCCCCCACCTTGTCTCAGTCAAATCCCTCGAACTCAGCACCGCCTTCCTAACCTGCAATCTTCTTCCTGACCTCTCCGCCCCCACCCCACTCTGACCTATCACCCTCACCTCGACCTCTTTCCACATATCGCATTCCCAACACCCCTCCCCCAAGTCCCTCCTCCCTACCTTTTATCTTAGCCTGCTGGACACACTTTCCTCATTCCTGAAGAAGGGCTTATGCCCGAAACGTCGATTCTCCTGTTCCCTGGATGCTACCTGACCTGCTGCGCTGTTCCACCAACACATTTTCAGCTCTGATCTCCAGCATCTGCAGACCTCACTTTCTCCTCTGTCTGTGATGACATGGCCATTTGGCCCATCTTATCTGTGATGGCCTCTGAAGGAGCAATTCAGCTACGCCTTTATCCATAACGCTGTAAATCTTTCCTTCTCTAATAACGGTCCCATTTCCTTTGAAAGCCTCCATTGACCCAATCTCCCCCACATGAGCATGGACACACTCGTTCGGTGCTGGACCATCACCCTTTTACAATTTCCATCAATGAATTAGATGAGGGGAGCCAAGGCATGGTATCGAAATTCCCAGCCAGCCATAAGATAGGCAGGAAAGGAAGTTGTGAAGAAGACATAAGGAGGCTGCAGATGGATAAAGAGAAGGTGAAGAAAATATTTCGCAGTTGAGTCTGCCAGATGGAGGGAAATGTGGGAAAATGTGAAGTTGTTCATTTTTACAAGAATAAAAAAAACTAAGGTTTGAAATAAATGGAGGAGAACTGTGACACTCTGAGGCGTGGACAGGGTTAGATGTCCTACTGCATCAGTCACAGTGGTAGTGCACAGGTATAGCACGTAATTAAGAAGGCTTATGGGATGCTGCTCTTTATTAGAAGAAGAATTAAGCATTCAAAGGTGAGAAGGTATTAAAGAGGTTACCGTCGGGCACTTGGATAAATTCAAGGTAATGAGGCAGGGACAACATGGTTTTGTCAAAATGAAACTATGTTTAACTCATTTATTAGAGTTCTTCGAAGAAGCAACTTGTGCTCTGGATAAAGGGGAATCTTTGGATGCGTTTAATAACAATGGCACCTTCAAGATTATTGCACAATATAAAACCTCAGTGTAGAGGCTAACATGTTTGCATTGATTGAGGAAATTTTAGGGATCATCAGCATGGCTTATCAGAGGGAGGCCATGCCTAATAAATTTGGTTGAAATTCTCAAAGAGGTGTCAATTGCGAAGGTAGTTTATATGGATTTCAGTAAAGGCTTTGGCAAGTTTGGACAGGGGACACTGATAAGGACAGTAAAAGCTCAGGATCTGGGGTAACACGGAAAGTTGAATCCAAAGATGATCTAGTGATAGGAGACAGAGGGTGATTGGAGAAGGCAGTTTGTATGATTGCAGGCTGGATCAGTGCTGGGTCCCTTATTGTTTGTGATATTCATTAGGGATAGAGTAGGGGTATAGGTCTGTGTGGGAGGTTTTTTGGAGAGTAGGTATGAGATTAATGGACTGAATGGCTTGCTCCTGCATTGTAGGGATTCTATGATTGCATGATGTTGATGAGAAGATGGGGGGGTGATAGGTTTTGGGATGATACAAAGATTGGCCAGATGGTTGATAAACCTAAAGTTAGGTTACAGGAAGATATACACAGATTGGGCAGATAGGACGCTTCATGGCAGATGGAATTTAATCCTGATAAATCTGAGGTAATGTACTTTGGAAGAAGGAACAAGAAAAGGGAGTACTCAATGACTGGCAGGACACAAGGAAGCTCAGAGGAATAGAAGGATGTTGGGTGTTTGTCCACAGATCCCAGTAGATGGCAGGACAAGTCAATGGGTTCGTTAGGAAGATATATGGGTCACATGTCTTTATCAATTGTGTCTGGATTATAAGAGCAGGGAGATTATGTTGGAGATGTGTAAGATTATGAGGGGCATGTCTGAGATATGTGTGCATTTTTGAGGGGTGTGTACGTGTACATGTACGTGAGGGATGCTCACACACAGGTGTGTGTGTTTGAAGGACGTGCTGGCGTGCGTGTTTGAGGAATGTGCATGTGTGTTGGAGGGACACGTGCATGCGCGATGTGCATATGTGTTTGAACAACCCATGCACATCTGTATTTGAAGGATATGTGCATGAGTGTGTGTGTTTGAGTGACACGCACACGTGTGTGTTTTTGAGAGATACATGCGTGCCACACATGTGTGTTTGAGAGACATGCATGTGTGTTTGAGGGTTGTGTGTGCCCATGCATGTTTATTTGAGGGAGGCATGCACACACAAGTGTGTCTGAGGGACATGCTGGCATGCGCGCGTATGTGTTTTTGAAGGACACGTGCAAATGTGTGTGTTTGAGGGTTGTGTGCACATGTTTGAGGGACTCGCGTGTGTATGTTTGAAGTACAAGTGTGTGTGTTTGAGTGGTGCGTGTGTGTATATTTGAGGTGTGTGTGTGTTTGAGGGATGCACCCATGCTCATGTGTATGTGTGTGTGTGTGTTTGAGGGACACATGTATGTGTGTGTTTGAGGGACACATATACATATATGTGCATTTGTGTTGGGGACATGTGTGTAATGGGGAGACAGGTACATGTGTGTTTGGGGCACACATGTACATGTGTGTATATATTGGGTGATACTTAGGTTTGTGTGTGTTGAGGGGGACACACGCGTATGTATGTGTGTTGGAGCAGACGCGTCTGTGTTCGGGGGCAGTATGTGTGTGTTGGGTGGAGCACACGTACGTGTGTGTGTCTGTTTAGGAACACGTGTGGGTGTGTGTGTTGGGAGACGCATGCTTACATGTGGGTGTTTTGGGATACATGTATGTGTGTGTTTTGTGGGGGGCTTGTACATGTGTGTGTTGCGGGGAACACGTATGTGTGCGTGTGTGTTGCGGAGAACACATGTCTGTGTGTGTGTTGCGGGGGACACACGTCTGTGTGTGTGTGTGCTGTGGGGGATACACAGTGGCTCAGTGGTTAGCACTGCCACCTTACAACTCTAGGGATCCGGGTTAGATTCCAAACTCAGGTGAATGTCTGTGTGAAGCTTGCACATTCTGCCCATATCTGCATGGATTTCCTCCAGGGGACGTGCGCACATTTGTGTTTGTGTTGGTGGACACGTATGTGTGTGTTGTGGGGGCACATGTATATGTGTCTGTGTGTTTTGGTCACACCTACATGTATGCGTGTTGGGGGTGTTGTGTGTATTTGTTGACAGGGACATGTGTGTGTGTGTTGGGAGGACTCATTCGTGTGTTGGGAGGACTCATGTGTGTTGGGGCGTTCATGTGTATGTTGGGAGGATGTGCGTGGGTGCGTGTGCATGTGCGTGGGTGCGTGTGCATGTGTGTGCTGGGGACACGTGTGTGTATGTATGTGTTGGAGGACACACGCACGTGTGTGTATTGGGGAGGACACAGGCACCTGTGTGTGTGTTGAGGGGGACATACGTACGTGTGTTGGGGGGGGGGGGTTGTGTGTGTGTGGTGGGGTGGACACATGTACATGTGTGTTTGTGTTGGGGATGCATACATATGTGCGTTGGGGACACGTGTGGGTAGTGGGTGACACGTGTGTGTATGTTGTGAGGACACATACGTGTGTGTTGGGGACACGTGTACATGTGTCTGTGTCGGGGGACATGTGTAGTGGGGGACACGTGTATGTGTTTGTTGGGGAATACACATGCATATGTTTCAGGGCACACGTGCATGTGTTTGTGTTGGGGACACAAACATGTGTGCGTTGGGGACATGTGTGTATAGTGGGGGACACGTGTATGTGTTGAGAGCGCACACATATGGTGTGGACACATGTGTCTGTTGGGGGAACACACATACGTGTTTGTGTTGTGTGGAAACGTAGGTGTGTGCCATGTGTTGGGGGGCACTGTGTTGGGGAAATGGACATGAGTGTGTGTCGGTGAGACACGCGTGTGTGTGTTTGTTGGGAGGATGTGTGTATGTTGTGGGAACATGTGAGTGTGTTGCAGTGGGTGCGTGTGCATGTGTGGAGCAGATGCACGTGTGTGTATGTTGAGAGCACATGTGTGTGTTGAGGGGACATGTGTACGTGTTGGAGTACATGTGTGTATATCTGTGTTGAGGTATTCATATGTGTGGCAGACACATGTCTGCGTGGGCGTGTGTGTTGGGTACACGTCTGCGTGGGCATATGCATTGGGGCCTTGTCTGCGTGGGTGTGTGTGTTGGGTACACGTCTGCGTGGGCGTGTGTGTTGGGGTCGTGTCTGCGTGGGCGTGTGCGTTGGGGACGTGTCTGTGTGGTCGTGTGTGTTGGGGACGTGTCTGCGTGGGCATGTGCGTTGGGGACATGTCTGCGTGGGTGTGTGTGTTGGTGACGTGTCTTCATGGGCGTGTGCGTTGGGGACGTGTCTGCATGGGCGTGGGTGTTGGGGTTGTGTCTGCGTGGGTGTGCGCGTTTTGGACATGTCTGCGTGGGCATGTGCTTTGGGGACGTGTCTGCGTGGGTGTGCATGTTGGGGAAGTGTCTGTTTGTGCGTGTGCATTGGGGACATGTCTGCGTGGGTGTGTGAGATGTGGACGCATCTGCATGGGCGTATGTGTTGGGGATGTGTGTGGGCGTGTGTGTTGGGGACGGGTCTGCGTGGGGGTGTGTGTTGTGTACACGTCTGAGTGGGCGTATGCGTTGGGGACGTGTCTGCGTGGGCATGTGCATGTTGGGGACGTGTCTGCGTGGGCGTGTGTGTTGGGTACATGTCTGTGTGGGCGTGTGTGTTGGGGTCGTGTCTGCGTGTGTGTGTGTGTTGGTGACGTGGCTTCGTGGGTGTGTGTGTTGGGGTCGTGTCAGCATGGGCGTGTGTGTTGGGTACATGTCTGCGTGGACGTGTGCGTTGGGGACATGTCTGCGTAGGTGTGTGTGTTAGGGACGTGTCTGCGTGGGCGTGTGCGTTGTGGACGTGTCTGCATGGGCGTGTGTGTTGGGGTTGTGTCTGCGTGGGTGTGTGCGTTGGGGACGTGTCTGCGTGGGTTTGCGTGTTTGGGATGTGTCTGCATGGGCGTGTGCATTAGGGACATGTCTGCGTGGGCGTGTGTGTTGTGGACGCGTCTGCGTGGACGTGTGTGTTGGGGACTTGTCTGCTTGGGTGTGTGTGTTTGGGACGCGTCTGCGTGTGTGTGTGTGTTGGGGATGTGTCTGTGTGGGTGTGAGTGTTGGGGACGGGTCTGCGTGGGCGTGTGTGTTGGGTACACATCTGCGTGGGCGTATGCGTTGGGGACCTGTCTGCGTGGGCGTGGGTGTTGGGGTTGTGTCTGCGTGGGTGTGTGTGTTTTGGACATGTCTGCGTGGGCATGTGCTTTGGGGACGTGTCTGCGTGAGTGTGCATGTTGGGGAAGTGTCTGCTTGGGTGTGTGCATTGGGGACATGTCTGCGTGGGTGTGTGAGATGTGGACGCGTCTGCATGGACGTGTGTGTTGGGGACGGGTCTGCGTGGGCGTGTGTGTTGGGGACATGTCTGCTTGGGTGTGTGTGTTGGGGACGCGTCTGCGTAGGCGTATGTGTTGGGGATGTGTCTGCGTGGGCGTGTGCATGTTGGGGACGTGTCTGCGTGGGCGTGTGTGTTGGGTACATGTCTGTGTGGGCATGTGTGTTGGGGTCGTGTCTGCGTGTGTGTGTGTGTGTGTTGGTGATGTGTCTTTGTGGGTGTGTGTGTTGGGGTCGTGTCTGCGTGGGCGTGTGTGTTTGGTACATGTCTGCGTGGACGTGTGCGTTGGGGACGTATCTGCGTGGGTGTGTGTGTTAGGGATATGTCTGCGTGGGCGTGTGCGTTGTGGACGTGTCTGCATGGGCGTGGGTGTTGGGGTTGTGTCTGTGTGGGTGTGTGCGTTTTGGACATGTCTGCGTGGGCATGTGCTTTGGGGACGTGTCTGCGTGGGTGTGCATGTTGGGGAAGTGTCTGCTTGTGCGTGTGCATTGGGGACATGTCTGCGTGGGTGTGTGAGATGTGGACGCATCTGCGTGGGCGTATGTGTTGGGGATGTGTGTGGGCGTGTGTGTTGGGGACGGGTCTGCGTGGGGGTGTGTGTTGGGTACACGTCTGAGTGGGCGTATGCGTTGGGGACGTGTCTGCGTGGGCGTGTGCATGTTGGGGACGTGTCTGCGTGGGCGTGTGTGTTGGGTACATGTCTGTGTGGGCGTGTGTGTTGGGGTCGTGTCTGCGTGTGTGTGTGTGTTGGTGACGTGTCTTCATGGGTGTGTGTGTTGGGGTTGTGTCTGCGTGGGCGTGTGTGTTGGGTACATGTCTGCGTGGACGTGTGCGTTGGGGACGTGTCTGCGTGGGTGTGTGTGTTAGGGACGTGTCTGCGTGGGCGTGTGCGTTGTGGACGTGTCTGCATGGGCGTGTGTGTTGGGGTTGTGTCTGCGTGGGTGTGTGCGTTGGGGACGTGTCTGCATGGGCATGTGTGTTGGGGACGTGTCTGCGTGGGTGTGCGTGTTCGGGATGTGTCTGCATGGCCGTGTGCATTAGGGACATGTCTGCGTGGGTGAGTGTGTTGTGGACGCGTCTGCGTGGGCGTGGGTGTTGGGGATGTTTCTGCTTGGGCATGTGTGTTGGGGGTGCGTCTGGGTGGGCGTGTGTGTTTGGGCCTTGTCTGCGTGGGCGTGTGTGTTGGGGATGTGTCTGTGTGGGCGTATGTGTTGGGGACGTGTCTTTGAGGGCGTGTGTGTTGGGGACATGTCTGCGTGGGCATGTGTGTTGGGGTCGTGTCTGCGTGGATGTGTGAGTTGTGGACGCGTCTGCGTGGGCGTGTGTATTGGGGACGTGTCTGCATGGGCGTGTGTGTTGTGGGCACGTCTGCGTGGGCGTGTGTCTTGGGGACGTGTCTGCGTGGGCGTGTGTGTTGGGGACTTGTCTGCGTGGGCGTGTGTGTTGGGGATGTTTCTGCTTGGGCATGTGTGTTCGGGGTACGTCTGCGTGGGCGTGAGTGTTGGGGAATTGTCTGCGTGGGCGTGTGTGTTGGGGATGTGTGTGCGTGGGCGTATGCATTGGGACGTGTGTGCATGGGTGTGTGTGTTAGGTACACGTCTGCGTGGGCGTGTGTGTTGGGGTCGTGTCTGCGTGAGCGTGTGCGTTGGGGACGAGTCTGCGTGGGGGTGTGTGTTGGGGACGTGTCTGCGTGGGTGTGTGTGTTGGGTACACGTCTGCGTGGGCGTATGCGTTGGGGACGTGTCTGCATGGGCGTGTGCGGTGGGGACGTGTCTGCATGGGTGTGCGTGTTGGGGAAGTGTCTGCGTGGGCGTGTGCATTGGGGACATGTCTGCGTGGGTGTGTGAGTTGTGGAAGCGTCTGGGTGAACGTGTGTGTTGGGGACGTGTCAGGGTGGACGTGTGTGTTGGGGACGTGTCTGCATGGGCGTGTGTGTTTGGGACATGTCTGCTTGGGTGTGTGTTGGGGACGCGTCTGCGTGGGCGTGTGTGTTGGGGATGTGTCTGTGTGGGCGTGTGTGTTGGGGACGTGTCTGCGTGGGCGTGTGTGTTTGGTACACGTCTGCGTGGGCGTATGCGTTGGAGACGTGGCTGCATGGGCATATGCATGTTGGGGTGTGTGTGCGTGGGCGTGTGTGTTGTGTACATGTCTGCGTGGGCATGTGTGTTGGGGTCGTGTCTGCGTGGGTGTGTGTGTTGGTGACGTGTTTTCGTCGGTGTGTGTGTTGGTGTCGTGTCTGCGCGGGCGTGTGTGTTGGGTACGTGTCTGCGTAGGCGTGTGCGTTGGGGACGTGTCTGCATGGGTGTGTGCATGCTGGGGACGTGTCTGCGTGGGCATGTGCATTGTGGAAGTGTCTGTGTGGGTGTGCGTATTGGGGAAGTGTCTGAATGGGCGTGTGCATTGGGGACATGTCTGCGTGGGTGTGTGTGTTGGGGATGCGTCTGCGTGGGCGTGTGTGTTGGGGACATGTCTGCGTGGGCGTGTGTGTTGTGGGCGCGTCTGTTTGGGTGTGCGTGTTGGCGACGTGTCTGCGTGGGCGTGTGTGTTGGGGACGTGTCTGCGTGGGCGTGTGTGTTGTGGACGCGTATGTGTGGGCGTGTGTGTTGGGGATGCGTCTGCATTGGCGTGTGTGTTGTGGACATGTCTGTGTGGGCGTGTGTGTTGGGGACAAGTCTGCGTGGGCGTGTGTGTTGGGGACGTGTCTGCATGGGTGTGTGTGTTGGAGACGTGTCTGCATGGGCGTGTGCGTTGGGGGTACGTCTGTGTGGGCCTGCGTGTTGGGGACTTGTCTGCGTGGGCGTGTGTGTTGGGGATGTGTCTGTGTGGGCGTGTGTGTTGGGGATGGGTCTGCGTGGGCTTGTGTGTTGGGGACCTGTCTGCGTGGGTTTGTGTGTTGGGTACACGTCTGTGTGGGCGTGTGTTGGGGTCGTGTCTGCGTGGGCGTGTGCGTTGGGGTCGTGTCTGCGTGGGGGTGTGTGTTGGGGACGTGTCTGCGTGGGTGTGTGTGTTGGGTACACGTCTGCGTGGGCGTATGCGTTGGGGACGTGTCTGCATGGGCGTGTGCGGTGGGGACGTGTCTGCATGGGTGTGCGTGTTGGGGAAGTGTCTGCGTGGGCGTGTGCATTGGGGACATGTCTGCGTGGGTGTGTGAGTTGTGGAAGCGTCTGGGTGAACGTGTGTGTTGGGGACGTGTCAGGGTGGACGTGTGTGTTGGGGACGTGTCTGCATGGGCGTGTGTGTTTGGGACATGTCTGCTTGGGTGTGTGTTGGGGACGCGTCTGCGTGGGCGTGTGTGTTGGGGATGTGTCTGTGTGGGCGTGTGTGTTGGGGACGTGTCTGCGTGGGCGTGTGTGTTTGGTACACGTCTGCGTGGGCGTATGCGTTGGAGACGTGGCTGCATGGGCATATGCATGTTGGGGTGTGTGTGCGTGGGCGTGTGTGTTGTGTACATGTCTGCGTGGGCATGTGTGTTGGGGTCGTGTCTGCGTGGGTGTGTGTGTTGGTGTCGTGTCTGCGCGGGCGTATGTGTTGGGTACATGTCTGCGTAGGCGTGTGCGTTGGGGACGTGTCTGCATGGGTGTGTGCATGCTGGGGACGTGTCTGCGTGGGCATGTGCATTGCGGAAGTGTCTGTGTGGGTGTGCGTATTGGGGAAGTGTCTGAATGGGCGTGTGCATTGGGGACATGTCTGCGTGGGTGTGTGTGTTGGGGATGCGTCTGCGTGGGCGTGTGTGTTGGGGACATGTCTGCGTGGGCGTGTGTGTTGTGGGCGCGTCTGTTTGGGTGTGCGTGTTGGCGACGTGTCTGCGTGGGCGTGTGTGTTGGGGACGTGTCTGCGTGGGCGTGTGTGTTGTGGACGCGTATGTGTGGGCGTGTGTGTTGGGGATGCGTCTGCATTGGCGTGTGTGTTGTGGACATGTCTGTGTGGGCGTGTGTGTTGGGGACAAGTCTGCGTGGGCGTGTGTGTTGGGGACGTGTCTGCGTGGGTGTGTGTGTTGGGGACGTGTCTGCATGGGCGTGTGCGTTGGGGGTACGTCTGTGTGGGCCTGCGTGTTGGGGACTTGTCTGCGTGGGCGTGTGTGTTGGGGATGTGTCTGTGTGGGCGTGTGTGTTGGGGATGGGTCTGCGTGGGCTTGTGTGTTGGGGACCTGTCTGCGTGGGTTTGTGTGTTGGGTACACGTCTGTGTGGGCGTGTGTTGGGGTCGTGTCTGCGTGGGCGTGTGCGTTGGGGATGTGTCTGCGTGGGTGTGTGTATTAGGGACGTGTCTTTGTGGGCGTGTGCATTGGGGACATGTCTGTGTGGGTGTGCATGTTGGAGACGTGTCTGCATGGGTGTGTGTGTTGGATACATGTGTGCGTGGGCGTGTGTGTTGGGGTCGTGTCTGCATGGGCGTGTGCGTTGGGGACATGTCTGCATGGGTGTGTGTGTTGGGGTCGTGTCAGCGTGGGAGTGTGTGTTGGGGACGTGTCTTCGTGGGCGTGTTTGTTTGGAACGTGTCTTCGTGGGCGTGTGCGTTGTGGACGCGTCTGCATGGGCATGTGTGTTGGGGGTACGTCTGCGTGGACGTGTGTGTTGGGAACTTGTCTGCGTGGGCGTGTGTGTTGGGGATGTGTCTGTGTGGGCGTGTGTGTTGGGGATGGGTCTGCGTGGGCGTGTGTGTTGGGTCAACGTCTGCGTGGGCGTATGCGTTGGGGACGTGTCTGCGTGGGCGTGTGCGTTGGGGATGTGTCTGCGTGGGTGTGTGTGTTGGGTACACGTCTGCGTGGGCGTGTGTGTTGTGGTCATGTCTGCGTGGGCGTGTGCGTTGGGGACGTGTCTGCGTGGGTGTGTGTGTTGGGGACATGTCTTTGTGGGCGTGTGCGTTGGGGACGTGTCTGCGTGGGTGTGCATGTTGGGGTCGTGTCTGCGTGGGCGTGTGTGTTGGGTACATGTCTGCGTGGGCGTGTGTGTTGGGGTCGTGTCTGCGTGGGCGTGTGCGTTGGGGACGTGTCTGCGTGGGTGTGTGTGTTGGGGTCGTGTCTGCGTGGGCGTGTGTGTTGGGGTCATGTCTGCGTGGGCGTGTGCGTTGGGGACGTGTCTGCGTGGGTGTGTGTGTTGGGGACGTGTCTTTGTGGGCGTGTGCGTTGGGGACGAGTCTGCGTGGGGGTGTGTGTTGGGGACGTGTCTGCGTGGGTGTGTGTGTTGGGTACACGTCTGCGTGGGCGTATGCGTTGTGGACGTGTCTGCATGGGCGTGTGTGTTGGGTTTGTGTCTGCGTGGGAGTGTGCGTTGTGGACGTGCCTGCGTGGGCATGTGCGTTGGGGACGTGTCTGCATGGGTGTGCGTGTTGGGGAAGTGTCTGCGTGGGCGTGTGCGTTGGGGACATGTCTGCGTGGGTGTGTGAGTTGTGGACGCGTCTGGGTGAACGTGTGTGTTGGGGACGTGTCTGCGTGGACGTGTGTTTTGGGGACGTGTCTGCATGGGCGTGTGTGTTGGGGACATGTCTGCTTGGGTGTGTGTTGGGGACGCGTCTGCGTGGGCGTGTGTGTTGGGGGCGGGTCTGCGTGGGCGTGTGTGTTTGGTACACGTCTGCGTGGGCGTATGCATTGGGGACGTGGCTGCATGGGCGTATGCATGTTGGGGCGTGTGTGCGTGGGCGTGTGTGTTGTGTACATGTCTGCGTGGGCATGTGTGTTGGGGTCGTGTCTGCGTGGGTGTGTGTGTTGGTGACGTGTCTTCGTCGGTGTGTGTGTTGGGGTCGTGTCTGCGTG
Organism: Chiloscyllium plagiosum; assembly: GCF_037043375.1. Classification (NCBI taxonomy): domain Eukaryota; kingdom Metazoa; phylum Chordata; class Chondrichthyes; order Orectolobiformes; family Hemiscylliidae; genus Chiloscyllium; species Chiloscyllium plagiosum. Next base: position 39,566,306 of record NW_028270177.1, read on the forward strand.
GGCGTGTGTGTTGGGTACATGTCTGCGTAGGCGTGTGCGTTGGGGACGTGTCTGCATGGGTGTGTGCATGCTGGGGACGTGTCTGCGTGGGCATGTGCATTGGGAAAGTGTCTGTGTGGGTGTGCGTATTGGGGAAGTGTCTGCATGGGCGTGTGCATTGGGGACATGTCTGCGTGGGTGTGTGTGTTGGGGATGCGTCTGCGTGGGCGTGTGTGTTGTGGGCGCGTCTGTTTGGGTGTGCGTGTTGGCGACGTGTCTGCGTGGGCGTGTGTGTTGGGGACGTGTCTGTGTGGCCGTGTGTGTTGGGGATGCGTCTGCGTGGGCGTGTGTGTTGTGGACATGTCTGCGTGGGCGTGTGTGTTGTGGACGCGTCTGTGTGGGCGTGTGTGTTGGGGACATGTCTGCGTGGGCGTGTGTGTTGGGGACGTGTCTGCGTGGGTGTGTGTGTTGGGGACGTGTCTGCATGGGCGTGTGCGTTGGGGGTACGTCTGTGTGGGCGTGCATGTTGTGAACTTGTCTACGTGGGCGTGTGTGTTGGGGATGTGTCTGTGTGGGCGTGTGTGTTGGGGATGGGTCTGCGTGGGCTTGTGTGTTGGGGACCTGTCTGCGTTGGTGTGTGTGTTGGGTACACGTCTGTGTGGGCGTGTGTTGGGGTCGTGTCTGCGTGGGCGTGTGCGTTGGGGATGTGTCTGCGTGGGTGTGTGTATTGGGGACGTGTCTTTGTGGGCGTGTGCATTGGGGACATATCTGTGTGGGTGTGCATGTTGGAGACCTGTCTGCATGGGCGTGTGTGTTGGATACATGTCTGCGTGGGCGTGTGTGTTGGGGTCGTGTCTGCATGGGCGTGTGTGTTGGGGACATGTCTGCGTGGGTGTGTGTGTTGGGGTCGTGTCTGCGTCGGCGTGTGTGTTGGGTACATTTCTGCGTGGCGTGTGCGTTGGGGACGTGTCTTCGTGGGCGTGTTTGTTTGGAACGTGTCTTCGTGGGCGTGTGCGTTGTGGACGCGTCTGCATGGGCATGTGTGTTGGGGGTACGTCTGCGTGGACGTGCGTGTTGGGAACTTGTCTGCGTGGGCGTGTGTGTTGGGGATGTGTCTGTGTGGGCGTGTGTGTTGGGGATGGGTCTGCATGGGCGTGTGTGTTGGGTAAACGTCTGCGTGGGCGTATGCGTTGGGGACCTGTCTGCGTGGGTGTGTGTGTTGGGTACACGTCTGCGTGGGCGTGTGTGTTGTGGTCATGTCTGCGTGGGCGTGTGCGTTGGGGACGTGTCTGCGTGGGTGTGTGTGTTGGGGACATGTCTTTGTGGGCGTGTGCGTTGGGGACGTGTCTGCGTGGGTGTGTGTGTTGGGGTCGTGTCTGCGTGGGCGTGTGTGTTGGGGTCGTGTCTGCGTGGGCGTGTGCGTTGGGGACGTGTCTGTGTGGGTGTGTGTGTTGGGGTCGTGTCTGCGTTGGCGTGTGTGTGGGGTACATGTCTGCATGGGCATGTGTGTTGGGGACGTTTCTACGTGGGCATGTGTGTTGGGTATGCGTCTGCGTGAGCATGTGTGTTGTGGATGCGTCTGCGTGAGCGTGTGTTTTGGGGACGCGTCTGTGTGGACGTGTGTTTGGAGATGTGTCTGCATGGGTGTGCATTTTGGGGACGTGTCTGCCTGGGCGTCTGTGTTGGGGACGTTTCTACATGGGCGTTTGTGTTGGGGATGCGTCTGCGTGGGCGTCTGTGTTGGGGACGTTTCTACGTGGGCATGTGCGTTGGAGACGTGTCTGTGTGGGCGTCTGTGTTGGGGACGTTTCTACGTGGGCGTGTGTGTTGGGAATGTGTCTGCATGGGTGTGTGTGTTGGGGACGCATCTGCGTGGGCATCTGTGTTGGGGACGTGTCTTTGTGGGCGTGTGTGTTGGGCACATGTCTGCGTGGGTGTTGGGGATGTTTCTACTTGTGCATGTGTGTTGGGGGTGCGTCTGGGTGGGCGTATGCATTGGGGACGTGTCTGCGTGGGCGTGTGCATTGGGGACGTGTCTGCGTGGGTGTGCATGTTGGAAACATGTCTGCGTGGGCGTGTGCGTTGGGGACGTGTTTGCGTGGGTGTGTCTGTTGGGGTCGTGTCTGCGTGTTGGGGACGTGTCTTTGTGGCCGTGTGGGTTGGGGACGCGTCTGCGTGGGCGTATGCATTGGGGACGTGTCTGCGTGGGCGTGTGCATTGGGGATGTGTCTGCGTGGGTGTGTGTGTTGGGGACACGTCTGTGTGGGCGTGTGTGTTGGGGACGCGTCTGCGTGGGTGTGCATGTTGGAAACATGTCTGCGTGGGCGTGTGCGTTGGGGACGTGTCTGCGTGGGTGTGTCTGTTGGGGTCGTGTCTGCGTGGGCGTGTGCGTTGGGGACGTGTCTGCATGGGTGTCTGTGTTGGGGACATGTCTTTGTGGGCATGTGTGTTGGGGACGTGTCTGCATTTGTGTGCATGTTGGGGACGTGTCTGCGTGGGCATGTGCATTGGGGACGTGTCTGCGTGGGTGTGCGTGTTGGGTAAGTGTCTACATGGGCATGTGCGTTGGGGACATGTCTGCTTGGGTGTGTGTTGGGGACGCGTCTGTGTGGGCGTGTGTGTTGGGGTGCGTCTGCGTGCGCGTGTGTGTTGGAGATATGTCTGCATGGGCGTGTGTGTTGTGGACGCGTTTGTGTGGGTGTGGGTGTGCGTGTTGTGGATGCGTCTGCGTGGACGTGTGTGTTGGGGATGTGTCTGCGTGGGCGTGTGTGTTTGGGACATCTCTGCGTGGCTGTGTGTGTTGGGGATGGGTGTGCGTGGGCTTGTGTGTTGGCTACACGTCTGCGTGGGCGTATGCGTTGGGGACGTGTCTGCGTGAGCGTGTGCGTTGGGGACGTGTCTGCATGGGTGTGTGTGTTGTGTACACGTCTGCGTGGGCGTGTGTTGGGGTCATGTCTGCGTGGGCGTGTGTGTTGGGGAGGTGCCTGCGTGGGTGTGTGTGTTGGGGACGTGTCTTTGTGAGCGTGTGCGTTGGGGACATGTCTGTGTGGGTGTGCATGTTGGGGACGTGTCTGCGTGGGTGTGTGTGTTGGGGTCATGTCTGTGTGGGCATGTGCGTTGGGGACGTGTCTGCGTGGGTGTGTGTTTTGGGTACACGTCTGCGTGGGCGTGTGTGTTGTGGTCATGTCTGCGTGGGCATGTGCGTTGGGGACGTGTCTGCGTGGGTGTGTGTGTTGGGGACGTGTCTTTGTGGGCGTGTGCGTTGGGGACGTGTCTGCGTGGGTGTGCATGTTGGGGACGTGTCTGCGTGGGCGTGTGTGTTGGGGTCGTGTCTGCGTGGGCGTGTGCGTTGGGGACGTGTCTGTGTGGGTGTGTGTGTTGGGGTCGTGTCTGCGTTGGCGTGTGTGTTGGGTACATGTCTGCGTGGGCATGTGTGTTGGGGACGTTTCTATGTGGGCATGTGTGTTGGGTATGCGTCTGCGTGAGCATGTGTGTTGCGGATGCGTCTGCGTGAGCGTGTGTTTTGGGGACGTGTCTGTGTGGACGTGTGTTTGGAGATGTGTCTTCATGGGTGTGCATTTTGGGGACGTGTCTGCCTGGGCGTCTGTGTTGGGGACGTTTCTACGTGGGCGTTTGTGTTGGAGATGCGTCTGCGTGGGCGTCTGTGTTGGGGACGTTTCTACGTGGGCATGTGCGTTGGAGACGTGTCTGTGTGGGCGTCTGTGTTGGGGACATTTCTACGTGGTCGTGTGTGTTGGGAATGTGTCTGCATGGGTGTGTGTGTTGGGGACGCATCTGCGTGGGCGTGTGTTGGGGACGCTCTGCGTGGGCATCTGTGTTGGGGACGTGTCTTTGTGGGCGTGTGTGTTGGGTACATGTCTGCGTGGGCGTGGGTGTTGGGGATGTTTCTACTTGGGCATGTGTGTTGGGGGTGCGTCTGGGTGGGCGTATGCACTGGGGACGTGTCTGCGTGGGCGTGTGCATTGGGGACGTGTCTGCGTGGGTGTGCATGTTGGAAACATGTCTGCGTGGACGTGTGCGTTGGGGACGTGTCTGCGTGGGTGTATCTGTTGGGGTCGTGTCTGCGTGGGTGTGTGTGTTGGGGACGTGTCTTTGTGGCCGTGTGTGTTGGGTACACGTCTGTGTGGGCACACAGACGTGTACCCAACACACACACCCACGCAGACACGTCCCCAACGCACACGCCCACGCAGACACGTCCCCAACATGCACACCCACGCAGACATGACCCCAACACACATGCCCACGCAGACACGTCCCCAACATGCACACCCACGCAGACATGACACCAACACACACGCCCACGCAGACACGTCCACAACGCACACGCCCACGAAGACACGTCCCCAACACACACACCCATGCAGACACGTCCCCAATGCACACGCCCACACAGACATGTACCCAACACACACGACCATGCAGACATGTCCCCAACACACACGCCCACACAGACAAGTTCCCAACACGCACGCCCAAGCAGACATACCCCCAACACACATGCCCATGCAGACGCGTCCACAACGCACACGCCCACGAAGACACGTCCCCAACACACACGCCCACGCAGACACGTCCCCAACGCACACACCCACGCAGACACGTCCCCAACGCACACGCCCACGCAGACAGGACCCCAACACACACGCCCACGCAGACATGTACCCAACACACACGCCCACGCAGACACGACCCCAACACACCAACCCACGCAGACACGTCCCCAACGCACACGCCCACGCAGACACGACCCCAACACACACGCCCACGCAGACATGTATCCAACACACACGCCCATGCAGACACGTCCCCAACATGCACACCCACACAGACATGTCCCCAACGCACACGCTCACGCTCACAAAGACACGTCCCCAACACACACACCCACGCAGACACGTCCCCAACGCACACGCCCACGCAGACATGACCCCAACACACGCCCACGCAGACGTGTACACAACACACACACCCACGCAGACATGTCCTGAACACAAACGCCCAAGCAGCCACGTCCCCAACAAAGACACCCATGCAGACACGTCCCCAACGCACACGCCCACGCAGACATGTACCAAACACACACGCCGACGCAGACACGACCCCAACATACACACCCACGCAAACACGTCCCCAACGCACACGCCCACGCAGACACGTCCCCAACGCACACGCCCACGCAGACACGACCCCAACACACACGCCCACGCAGACATGTACCCAACACACACGCCCACGCAGACACGTCCCCAACATGCACACCCACGCAAACATGACCCCAACACACACGCCCACGCAGACACGTCCCCAACGCACACGCCCACGCAGACATGACCACAACACACATGCCAACGCAGACGTGTACCCAACACACACACCCACGCAGACACGTCCCCAACGCACACGCCCACGCAGACACGTCCCCAACATGCACACCCACGCAGACATGTCCCCAACACACACACCCACACAGACACGTCCCCAACGCATACGCCCACGCAGAAATGACCCCAACACACGCCCACACAGACGTGTACCCAACACACACACCCACGCAGACACGTCCCCAACGCACACGCCCACGCAGACACGTCCCCAACATGCACACCCACGCAGACATGACCCCAACACACATGCCCACGCAGACACGTCCCCAACATGCACACCCACGCAGACATGACACCAACACACACGCCCACGCAGACACGTCCACAACGCACACGCCCACGAAGACACGTCCCCAACACACACACCCACGCAGACACGTCCCCAATGCACACGCCCACGCAGACATGTACCCAACACACACGACCATGCAGACATGTCCCCAACACACACGCCCACACAGACAAGTTCACAACACGCACGCCCAAGCAGACGTACCCCCAACACACATGCCCATGCAGACGCGTCCACAACGCACACGCCCACGAAGACACGTCCCCAACACACACGCCCACGCAGACACGTCCCCAACGCACACACCCACGCAGACACGTCCCCAACGCACACGCCCACGCAGACACGACCCCAACACACACGCCCACGCAGACATGTATCCAACACACACGCCCATGCAGACACGTCCCCAACATGCACACCCACACAGACATGTGCCCAACGCACACGCTCACGCTCACAAAGACACGTCCCCAACACACACACCCACGCAGACACGTCCCCAACGCACACGCCCACGCAGACATGACCCCAACACACGCCCACGCAGACGTGTACACAACACACACACCCACGCAGACATGTCCCGAACACAAACGCCCACGCAGACACGTCCCCAAAATACACGTCCATGCAGACGCATCCACAACGCACACACCCACGCAGACACGTCCCCAACACACACGCCCACGCAGACACATCGACAACACGCACACCCACACCCACACAAACGCGTCCACAACACACACGCCCATGCAGACATATCTCCAACACACACGCGCACGCAGACGCACCCCAACACACACGCCCACACAGACGCGTCCCCAACACACATGCCCACGCAGACCCGTCCCCAACACACATGCCCATGCAGACACTTACCCAACACGCACACCCACGCAGACACGTCCCCAACGCACATGCCCACGCAGACACGTCCCCAACATGCACACAAAAGCAGATACGTCCCCAACACACATGCCCACAAAGACATGTCCCCAACAAAGACACCCATGCAGACACGTCCCCAACGCACACGCCCACGCAGACATGTACCAAACACACACGCCGACGCAGACACGACCCCAACATACACACCCACGCAAACACGTCCCCAACGCACACGCCCACGCAGACACGTCCCCAACGCACACGCCCACGCAGACACGACCCCAACACACACGCCCACGCAGACATGTACCCAACACACACGCCCACGCAGACACGTCCCCAACATGCACACCCACGCAGACATGACCCCTACACACACGCCCACGCAGACACGTCCCCAACGCACACGCCCACGAAGACACGTCCCCAACAAAGACACCCATGCAGACACGTCCCCAACGCACACGCCCACGCAGACATGTACCCAACACACACGCCGACGCCGACACGACCCCAACACACACACCCACGCAAACACGTCCCCAACGCACACGCCCACGCAGACACGTCCCCAACGCACACGCCCACGCAGACACGACGCCAACACACACGCCCACGCAGACATGTACCCAACACACACGCCCACGCAGACACGTCCCCAACATGCACACCCACGCAGACATGACGCCAACACACACACCCACGCAGACACGTCCCCAACGCATGTGTGTTGTGGTCATGTCTGCGTGGGCGTGTGCGTTGGGAACGTGTCTGCGTGGGTGTGTGTGTTGGGGACGTGTCTTTGCGTGTGCGTTGGGGACATGTCTGCGTGAGTGTGCATGTTGGGGACGTGTCTGCGTGGACATGTGTGTTGGGTACATGTCTGCGTGGGCATGTGTGTTGGGGTCGTGTCTGCGTGGGCGTGTGCGTTGGGGACGTGTCTGCGTGGGTGTGTGTGTTGGGGTCGTGTCTGCGTCGGCATGTGTGTTGGGTACATGTCTGCGTGGGCGTGTGCGTTGGGGACGTGTCTGCGTGGGTGTGTGTGTTGGGGACGTGACTTCGTGGGCGTGTGTGTTGGGGACGTGTCTGCGTGGGCATGTGTGTTGGGGTCATGTCTGCGTGGGTGTGCATGTTGGGGACGTGTCTGCGTGGGTGTGTGTGTTGGGTACATGTCTGCGTGGGCGTGTGTGTTGGGGTCGTGTCTGCGTGGGCGTGTGCGTTGGGGACGTGTCTGCGTGGGCGTGTGCGTTGGGGACGTGTTTGCGTGGGTGTGTGTGTTGGGGTCGTGTCTGCGTCGGCGTGTGTGTTGGGTACATGTCTGCGTGGGCGTGTGCGTTGGGGACGTGTCTGCATGGGTGTCTTTGTTGGGGACGTGTCTTCGTGGGCGTGTGCGTTGTTGACGTGTCTGCGTGGGCGTGTGTGTAGGGGTCATGTCTGCGTGGGTGTGCATGTTGGGGACGTGTCTGCGTGGGTGTGTGTGTTGGGTACATGTCTGCGTGGGCGTGTGTGTTGGGGTCGTGTCTGCGTGGGCGTGTGCGTTGGGGACGTGTGTGCGTTGGGGACGTGTTTGCGTGGGTGTGTGTGTTGGGGTCGTGTCTGCGTCGGCGTGTGTGTTGGGTACATGTCTGCGTGGGCGTGTGTGTAGGGGTCATGTCTGCGTGGGTGTGCATGTTGGGGACGTGTCTGCGTGGGCGTGTGTGTTGGGTACATGTCTGCGTGGGCGTGTGTGTTGGAGTCGTGTCTGCGTGGGCGTGTGCGTTGGGGACGTGTCTGCGTGGGCGTGTGCGTTGGGGACGTGTTTGCGTGGGTGTGTATGTTGGGGTCGTGTCTGCGTCGGCGTGTGTGTTGGGTACATGTCTGCGTGGGCGTGTGCGTTGGGGACGTGTCTGCATGGGTGTCTTTGTTGGGGACATGTCTTTGTGGGCATGTGTGTTGGGGACGTATCTGCTTTTGTGTGCATGTTGGGGACGTGTCTGCGTGGGCATGTGCGTTGGGGACGTGTCTGCGTGGGTGTGCGTGTTGGGTAAATGTCTGCATGGGCATGTGTGTTGGGGACGGGTCTGCGTGGGCGTGTGTGTTGGGGACGCGTCTGTGTGGGCGTGTGTGTTGGGGTGCGTCTGCGTGCGCGTGTGTGTTGGAGATATGTCTGCATGGGCGTGTGTGTTGTGGACGCGTTTGTGTGGGTGTGGGTGTGCGTGTTGTCGATGTGTCTGCGTGGGCGTGTGTGTTGGGGACGTGTCTGCGTGGGTGTGTGCGTTGTGGATGCGTCTGCGTGGACGTGTATTTTGGGGACGTGTCTGCGTGGGCGTTTGTGTTCGGGACATGTCTGCGTGGGTGTGTGTGTTGTGTACACGTCTGCGTGGGCGTGTGTTGGGGTCATGTCTGCGTGGGCGTGTGCGTTGGGGACGTGTCTGCGAGGGTGTGTGTGTTGGGGACGTGTCTGCGTGGGCGTGTGTGTTGGCGTCGTGTCTGCGTGGGCGTGTGCGTTGGGGACGTGTCTGTGTGGGTGTGTGAGTTGTGGACGCGTCTGTGTGGCCGTGTGTGTTGGGGATGCGTCTGCGTGGGCGTGTGTGTTGTGGACATATCTGCGTGGGCATGTGTGTTGTGGACGCGTCTATGTGGGCGTGTGTGTTGGTGATGGGTCTGCGTGGGCTTGTGTGTTGGGTACACGTCTGTGTGGGCGTATGCGTTGGGGTCGTGTCTGCGTGGGCGTGTGCATTGGGGACGTGTCTGCGTGGGTGTGTGTGTTGGGTACACGTCTGTGTGGGCGTGTGTTGGGGTCATTTCTGCGTGGGCGTATGCGTTGGGGACGTGTCTGCGTGGGTGTGTGTGTTGGGGACGTGTCTGCGTGGGTGTGTGCGTTGGGGACATGTCTGCGTGGGTGTGTGTGTTGGGAACGTGTCTTCGTGGGCGTGTGTGTTTGGAACGTGTCTTCGTGGGCGTGTGCGTTGTGGACGCGTCTGCATGGGCATGTGTGTTGGGGGTACGTCTGCTTGGGCGTGCATGTTGGGAACTTGTCTGCGTGGGCGTGTGTGTGGGGGATCTTTCTGTGTGGGCGTGTGTGTTGGGGATGGGTCTGCATGGGCGTGTGTGTTGGTTAAACGTCTGCGTGGGCGTATGCGTTGGGATCGTGTCTGCGTGGGCGTGTGCGTTGGGGACGTGTCTGCGTGGGTGTGTGTGTTGGGTACACGTCTGCGTTGGCATGTGTGTTGTGGTCATGTCTGCGTGGGCGTGTGCGTTGGGGACGTGTCTGCGTGGGTGTGTGTGTTGGGGACGTGACTTCGTGGGCGTGTGCGTTGGGGACGTGTCTGCGTGGGCGTGTGTGTTGGGGTCATGTCTGCGTGGGTGTGCATGTTGGGGACGTGTCTGCGTGGGTGTGTGTGTTGGGTACATGTCTGCGTGGGCGTGTGTGTTGGGGTCGTGTCTGCGTGGGCGTGTGCGTTGGGGACGTGTCTGCGTGGGCGTGTGCGTTGGGGACGTGTTTGCGTGGGTGTGTGTGTTGGGGTCGTGTCTGCGTCGGCGTGTGTGTTGGGTACATGTCTGCGTGGGCGTGTGCGTTGGGGACGTGTCTGCATGGGTGTCTTTGTTGGGGACGTGTCTTCGTGGGCGTGTGCGTTGTGGACGTGTCTGCGTGGGCGTGTGTGTAGGGGTCATGTCTGCGTGGGTGTGCATGTTGGGGACGTGTCTGCGTGGGTGTGTGTGTTGGGTACATGTCTGCGTGGGCGTGTGTGTTGGGGTCGTGTCTGCGTGGGCGTGTGCGTTGGGGACGTGTCTGCGTGGGCGTGTGCGTTGGGGACGTGTTTGCGTGGGTGTGTGTGTTGGGGTCGTGTCTGCGTCGGCGTGTGTGTTGGGTACATGTCTGCGTGGGCGTGTGCGTTGGGGACGTGTCTGCATGGGTGTCTTTGTTGGGGACGTGTCTTCGTGGGCGTGTGCGTTGGGGACGTGTCTGCGTGGGCGTGTGTGTAGGGGTCATGTCTGCGTGGGTGTGCATGTTGGGGACGTGTCTGCGTGGGCGTGTGTGTTGGGTACATGTCTGCGTGGGCGTGTGTGTTGGAGTCGTGTCTGCGTGGGCGTGTGCGTTGGGGACGTGTCTGCGTGGGCGTGTGCGTTGGGGACGTGTTTGCGTGGGTGTGTATGTTGGGGTCGTGTCTGCGTCGGCGTGTGTGTTGGGTACATGTCTGCGTGGGCGTGTGCGTTGGGGACGTGTCTGCATGGGTGTCTTTGTTGGGGACATGTCTTTGTGGGCATGTGTGTTGGGGACGTATCTGCTTTTGTGTGCATGTTGGGGACGTGTCTGCGTGGGCATGTGCGTTGGGGACGTGTCTGCGTGGGTGTGCGTGTTGGGTAAATGTCTGCATGGGCATGTGTGTTGGGGACGGGTCTGCGTGGGCGTGTGTGTTGGGGACGCGTCTGTGTGGGCGTGTGTGTTGGGGTGCGTCTGCGTGCGCGTGTGTGTTGGAGATATGTCTGCATGGGCGTGTGTGTTGTGGACGCGTTTGTGTGGGTGTGGGTGTGCGTTTTGTCGATGTGTCTGCGTGGGCGTGTGTGTTGGGGACGTGTCTGCGTGGGTGTGTGCGTTGTGGATGCGTCTGCGTTCACGTGTATTTTGGGGACGTGTCTGCGTGGGCGTTTGTGTTCGGGACATGTCTGCGTGGGTGTGTGTGTTGTGTACACGTCTGCGTGGGCGTGTGTTGGGGTCATGTCTGCGTGGGCGTGTGCGTTGGGGACGTGTCTGCGAGGGTGTGTGTGTTGGGGACGTGTCTGCGTGGGCGTGTGTGTTGGCGTCGTGTCTGCGTGGGCGTGTGCGTTGGGGACGTGTCTGCGTGGGCGTGTGCGTTGGGGACGTGTTTGCGTGGGTGTGTGTGTTGGGGTCGTGTCTGCGTCGGCGTGTGTGTTGGGTACATGTCTGCGTAGGCGTGTGCGTTGGGGACGTGTCTGCATGGGTGTCTTTGTTGGGGACGTGTCTTCGTGGGTGTGCGTTGGGGACGTGTCTGCGTGGGCGTGTGTGTTGGGGTCATGTCTGCGTGGGTGTGCATGTTGGGGACGTGTCTGCGTGGGCGTGTGTGTTGGGTACATGTCTGCGTGGGCGTGTGTGTTGGGGTCGTGTCTGCGTGGGCGTGTGCGTTGGGGACGTGTCTGCGTGGGCGTGTGCGTTGGGGACGTGTTTGCGTGGGTGTGTATGTTGGGGTCGTGTCTGCGTCGGCGTGTGTGTTTGGTACATGTCTGCGTGGGCGTGTGCGTTGGGGACGTGTCTGCATGGGTGTCTTTGTTGGGGACATGTCTTTGTGGGCATGTGTGTTGGGGACGTATCTGCTTTTGTGTGCATGTTGGGGACGTGTCTGCGTGGGCATGTGCTTTGGTGACGTGTCTGCGTGGGTGTGCGTGTTGGGTAAGTGTCTGCATGGGCATGTGTGTTGGGGACGGGTCTGCGTGGGCATGTGTGTTGGGGACGCGTCTGTGTGGGCGTGTGTGTTGGGGTGCGTCTGCGTGCGCGTGTGTGTTGGAGATATGTCTGCATGGGCGTGTGTGTTGTGGACGCGTTTGTGTGGGTGTGGGTGTGCGTGTTGTCGATGTGTCTGCGTGGGCGTGTGTGTTGGGGACGTGTCTGCGTGGGTGTGTGCGTTGTGGATGCGTCTGCATGGATGTGTATTTTGGGGACGTGTCTGCGTGGGCGTTTGTGTTCGGGACATGTCTGCGTGGGTGTGTGTGTTGTGTACACGTCTGCGTGGGCGTGTGTTGGGGTCATGTCTGCGTGGGCGTGTGCGTTGGGGACGTGTCTGCGTGGGTGTGTGTGTTGGGGACGTGTCTTTGTGAGCGTGAGCGTGTGCGTTGGGGACATGTCTGTGTGGGTGTGCATGTTGGGGACGTGTCTGCATGGGCGTGTGTGTTGGATACATGTCTGCGTGGGCGTGTGTGTTGGGGTCGTGTCTGCGTGGGCGTGTGCGTTGGGGACGTGTCTGCGTGGGTTGGTGTGTTGGGGTCGTGTCTGCGTGGGCGTGTGTGTTGGGTACATGTCTGCGTGGGCGTGTGTGTTGGGGTCGTGTCTGCGTGGGCGTGTGCGTTGGGGACGTGTCTGCGTGGGTGTGTGCGTTGGGGACGTGTCTGCGTGGGCGTGTGTGTTGGGGACGTGTCTTCGTGGGCGTGTGCGTTGTGGACGCGTCTGCATGGGCATGTGTGTTGGGGGTACGTCTGCTTGGGCGTGCGTGTTGGGAACTTGTCTGTGTGGGCGTGTGTGTTGGGGACATGTCTGCATGGTCGTGTGTGTTGGGTACATGTCTGCGTGGGTGTGTGCATTGGGGACGTGTCTGCGTGGGTGTGTGTGTTGGGGACGTGTCTTCGTGGGCGTGTGCGTTGTGGACGTGTCTGCGTGGGCGCGTGTGTTGGTGTCATGTCTGCGTGGGTGTGCATGTTGGGGACGTGTCTGCGTGGGCATGTGTGTTGGGGTCATGTCTGCGTGGGTGTGCATGTTGGGGACGTGTCTGCGTGGGCGTGTGCGTTGGGGACGTGTCTGCGTGGGTGTGTGTGTTGGGTACACGTCTGTGTGGGCGTATGTTGGGGTCATGTCTGTGTGGGCGTGTGCGTTGGGGACGTGTCTGCGTGTGTGTGTGTGTGTCGGGGACGTGTCTTTGTGGGTGTGTGAGTTGTGGACGCGTCTTTGTGGCCGTGTGTGTTGTGGACGCGTCTGTTTGGGTGTGTGTGTTGGCGACGTGTCTGCGTGGGCGTGTGTGTTGGGGACGTGTCTGTGTGGGTGTGTGAGTTGTGGACGCGTCTGTGTGGCCGTGTGTGTTGGGGATGCGTCTGCGTGGGCGTGTGTGTTGTGGACATATCTGCGTGGGCATGTGTGTTGTGGACGCGTCTATGTGGGCGTGTGTGTTGGTGATGGGTCTGCGTGGGCTTGTGTGTTGGGTACACGTCTGTGTGGGCGTATGCGTTGGGGTCGTGTCTGCGTGGGCGTGTGCATTGGGGACGTGTCTGCGTGGGTGTGTGTGTTGGGTACACGTCTGTGTGGGCGTGTGTTGGGGTCATTTCTGCGTGGGCGTATGCGTTGGGGACGTGTCTGCGTGGGTGTGTGTGTTGGGGACGTGTCTGCGTGGGTGTGTGCGTTGGGGACATGTCTGCGTGGGTGTGTGTGTTGGGAACGTGTCTTCGTGGGCGTGTGTGTTTGGAACGTGTCTTCGTGGGCGTGTGCGTTGTGGACGCGTCTGCATGGGCATGTGTGTTGGGGGTACGTCTGCTTGGGCGTGCATGTTGGGAACTTGTCTGCGTGGGCGTGTGTGTGGGGGATCTTTCTGTGTGGGCGTGTGTGTTGGGGATGGGTCTGCATGGGCGTGTGTGTTGGTTAAACGTCTGCGTGGGCGTATGCGTTGGGATCGTGTCTGCGTGGGCGTGTGCATTGGGGACGTGTCTGCCTGGGTGTGTGTGTTGGGTACACGTCTGCGTTGGCATGTGTGTTGTGGTCATGTCTGCGTGGGCGTGTGCGTTGGGAACGTGTCTGCGTGGGTGTGTGTGTTGGGGACGTGTCTTTGCGTGTGCGTTGGGGACATGTCTGCGTGAGTGTGCATGTTGGGGACGTGTCTGCGTGGACATGTGTGTTGGGTACATGTCTGCGTGGGCATGTGTGTTGGGGTCGTGTCTGCGTGGGCGTGTGCGTTGGGGACGTGTCTGCGTGGGTGTGTGTGTTGGGGTCGTGTCTGCGTCGGCATGTGTGTTGGGTACATGTCTGCGTGGGCGTGTGCGTTGGGGACGTGTCTGCGTGGGTGTGTGTGTTGGGGACGTGACTTCGTGGGCGTGTGCGTTGGGGACGTGTCTGCGTGGGCGTGTGTGTTGGGGTCATGTCTGCGTGGGTGTGCATGTTGGGGACGTGTCTGCGTGGGTGTGTGTGTTGGGTACATGTCTGCGTGGGCGTGTGTGTTGGGGTCGTGTCTGCGTGGGTGTCTTTGTTGGGGACGTGTCTTCGTGGGCGTGTGCGTTGGGGACGTGTCTGCGTGGGCGTGTGTGTAGGGGTCATGTCTGCGTGGGTGTGCATGTTGGGGACGTGTCTGCGTGGGCGTGTGTGTTGGGTACATGTCTGCGTGGGCGTGTGTGTTGGGGTCGTGTCTGCGTGGGCGTGTGCATTGGGGACGTGTCTGCGTGGGTGTGTGTGTTGGGTACACGTCTGTGTGGGCGTGTGTTGGGGTCATTTCTGCGTGGGCGTATGCGTTGGGGACGTGTCTGCGTGGGTGTGTGTGTTGGGGACGTGTCTGCGTGGGTGTGTGCGTTGGGGACATGTCTGCGTGGGTGTGTGTGTTGGGAACGTGTCTTCGTGGGCGTGTGTGTTTGGAACGTGTCTTCGTGGGCGTGTGCGTTGTGGACGCGTCTGCATGGGCATGTGTGTTGGGGGTACGTCTGCTTGGGCGTGCATGTTGGGAACTTGTCTGCGTGGGCGTGTGTGTGGGGGATCTTTCTGTGTGGGCGTGTGTGTTGGGGATGGGTCTGCATGGGCGTGTGTGTTGGTTAAACGTCTGCGTGGGCGTATGCGTTGGGATCGTGTCTGCGTGGGCGTGTGCATTGGGGACGTGTCTGCCTGGGTGTGTGTGTTGGGTACACGTCTGCGTTGGCATGTGTGTTGTGGTCATGTCTGCGTGGGCGTGTGCGTTGGGAACGTGTCTGCGTGGGTGTGTGTGTTGGGGACGTGTCTTTGCGTGTGCGTTGGGGACATGTCTGCGTGAGTGTGCATGTTGGGGACGTGTCTGCGTGGACATGTGTGTTGGGTACATGTCTGCGTGGGCATGTGTGTTGGGGACGTGTCTGCATGGGTGTCTTTGTTGGGGACATGTCTTTGTGGGCATGTGTGTTGGGGACGTATCTGCTTTTGTGTGCATGTTGGGGACGTGTCTGCGTGGGCATGTGCGTTGGGGACGTGTCTGCGTGGGTGTGCGTGTTGGGTAAGTGTCTGCATGGGCATGAGTGTTGGGGACGGGTCTGCGTGGGCGTGTGTGTTGGGGACGCGTCTGTGTGGGCGTGTGTGTTGGGGTGCGTCTGCGTGCGCGTGTGTGTTGGAGATATGTCTGCATGGGCGTGTGTGTTGTGGACACGTTTGTGTGGGTGTGGGTGTGCGTGTTGTCGATGTGTCTGCGTGGGCGTGTGTGTTGGGGACGTGTCTGCGTGGGTGTGTGCGTTGTGGATGCGTCTGCGTGGACGTGTATTTTGGGGACGTGTCTGCGTGGGCGTTTGTGTTCGGGACATGTCTGCGTGGGTGTGTGTGTTGTGTACACGTCTGCGTGGGCGTGTGTTGGGGTCATGTCTGCGTGGGCGTGTGCGTTGGGGACGTGTCTGCGAGGGTATGTGTGTTGGGGACGTGTCTTTGTGAGCGTGAGCGTGTGCGTTGGGGACATGTCTGTGTGGGTGTGCATGTTGGGGACGTGTCTGCATGGGCGTGTGTGTTGGATACATGTCTGCGTGGGCGTGTGTGTTGGGGTCGTGTCTGCGTGGGCGTGTGCGTTGGTGACGTGTCTGCGTGGGTTGGTGTGTTGGGGTCATGTCTGCATGGTCGTGTGTGTTGGGTACATGTCTGCGTGGGCGTGTGCATTGGGGACGTGTCTGCGTGGGTGTGTGTGTTGGTGTCATGTCTGCGTGGGTGTGCATGTTGGGGACGTGTCTGCGTGGGCATGTGTGTTGGGGTCATGTCTGCGTGGGTGTGCATGTTGGGGACGTGTCTGCGTGGGCGTGTGCGTTGGGGACGTGTCTGCGTGTGTGTGTGTGTTGGGTACACGTCTGTGTGGGCGTATGTTGGGGTCATGTCTGTGTGGGCGTGTGCGTTGGGGACGTGTCTGCGTGTGTGTGTGTGTCGGGGACGTGTCTTTGTGGGTGTGTGAGTTGTGGACGCGTCTGTGTGGCCGTGTGTGTTGTGGACGCGTCTGTTTGGGAGTGTGTGTTGGCGACGTGTCTGCGTGGGCGTGTGTGTTGGGGACGTGTCTGTGTGGGTGTGTGAGTTGTGGACGCGTCTGTGTGGCCGTGTGTGTTGGGGATGCGTCTGCGTGGGCGTGTGTGTTGTGGACATATCTGCGTGGGCATGTGTGTTGTGGACGCGTCTATGTGGGCGTGTGTGTTGGTGATGGGTCTGCGTGGGCTTGTGTGTTGGGTACACGTCTGTGTGGGCGTATGCGTTGGGGACGTGTCTGCGTGGGTGTGTGTGTTGGGGACGTGTCTTGCGTGTGCGTTGGGGACATGTCTGCGTGAGTGTGCATGTTGGGGACGTGTCTGCGTGGACATGTGTGTTGGGTACATGTCTGCGTGGGCATGTGTGTTGGGGTCGTGTCTGCGTGGGCGTGTGCGTTGGGGACGTGTTTGCGTGGGTGTGTGTGTTGGGGTCGTGTCTGCGTCGGCGTGTGTGTTGGGTACATGTCTGCGTGGGCGTGTGCGTTGGGGACGTGTCTGCATGGGTGTCTTTGTTGGGGACGTGTCTTCGTGGGCGTGTGCGTTGGGGACGTGTCTGCGTGGGCGTGTGTGTAGGGGTCATGTCTGCGTGGGTGTGCATGTTGGGGACGTGTCTGCGTGGGCGTGTGTGTTGGGTACATGTCTGCGTGGGCGTGTGTGTTGGGGTCGTGTCTGCGTGGGCGTGTGCGTTGGGGACGTGTCTGCGTGGGCGTGTGCGTTGGGGACGTGTTTGCGTGGGTGTGTATGTTGGGGTCGTGTCTGCGTCGGCGTGTGTGTTGGGTACATGTGGGCGTGTGCGTTGGGGACGTGTCTGCATGGGTGTCTTTGTTGGGGACATGTCTTTGTGGGCATGTGTGTTGGGGACGTATCTGCTTTTGTGTGCATGTTGGGGACGTGTCTGCGTGGGCATGTGCGTTGGGGACGTGTCTGCGTGGGTGTGCGTGTTGGGTAAATGTCTGCATGGGCATGTGTGTTGTGGACGGGTCTGCGTGGGCGTGTGTGTTGGGGACGCGTCTGTGTGGGCGTGTGTGTTGGGGTGCGTCTGCGTGCGCGTGTGTGTTGGAGATATGTCTGCATGGTCGTGTGTGTTGTGGACGCGTTTGTGTGGGTGTGGGTGTGCGTGTTGTCGATGTGTCTGCGTTCACGTGTATTTTGGGGACGTGTCTGCGTGGGCGTTTGTGTTCGGGACATGTCTGCGTGGGTGTGTGTGTTGTGTACACGTCTGCGTGGGCGTGTGTTGGGGTCATGTCTGCGTGGGCGTGTGCGTTGGGGACGTGTCTGCGAGGGTGTGTGTGTTGGGGACGTGTCTTTGTGAGCGTGAGCGTGTGCGTTGGGGACATGTCTGTGTGGGTGTGCATGTTGGGGACGTGTCTGCATGGGCGTGTGTGTTGGATACATGTCTGCGTGGGCGTGTGTGTTGGGGTCGTGTCTGCGTGGGCGTGTGCGTTGGGGACGTGTCTGCGTGGGTTGGTGTGTTGGGGTCATGTCTGCATGGTCGTGTGTGTTGGGTACATGTCTGCGTGGGCGTGTGCATTGGGGATGTGTCTGCGTGGGTGTGTGTGTTGGGGACGTGTCTTCGTGGGCGTGTGCGTTGTAGACGTGTCTGCGTGGGCGTGTGTGTTGGTGTCATGTCTGCGTGGGTGTGCATGTTGGGGACTTGTCTGCGTGGGCATGTGTGTTGGGGTCATGTCTGCGTGGGTGTGCATGTTGGGGACGTGTCTGCGTGGGCGTGTGCGTTGGGGACGTGTCTGCGTGGGTGTGTGTGTTGGGTACACGTCTGTGTGGGCGTATGTTGGGGTCATGTCTGTGTGGGCGTGTGCGTTGGGGACGTGTCTGCGTGTGTGTGTGTGTGTCGGGGACGTGTCTTTGTGGGTGTGTGAGTTGTGGACGCGTCTGTGTGGCCGTGTGTGTTGTGGACGCTGTGGTGAAACGGTTAAAAATTATGTCCCAATACATGTGTGAATCTAACCGGAATGGAGGTGTTGCTTAGTCCCGTGTGAATCTTATTACACACCTCCCCGTGTGAATCTTCTTATCTGTATGTAACCAGAATGGAATGTGTTTTTTAGCCTTGCTCTGCTGTTCACATGAATGTTTATATCTGGAAAAGAGTATATCAGCTGGAAAAGTCTCCAGTTCGGTGAGTCTGCTCCGGGGTTACGTTTAACCGCCGAGCGTGGGTTGTTGGCAACCGCTCTACGAGAACTGACGGCTCCCAGTTCCGGTAACATGTAGAGTGAGTATAAGCCAGACCCGTTGGTTGTGGCGACGCTGCGGGGAATAAAATGCCCATATTCTAGCAGACTCGCCTCTTGGTCGTTTGTTCTGTGTCAGACTACTCTCCTACGAACCTGACCTTGAGAATTTTTTAAAACAGACGCGTCTGTTTGGGTGTGTGTGTTGGCGACGTGTCTGCGTGGGCGTGTGTGTTGGGGACGTGTCTGTGTGGGTGTGTGAGTTGTGGACGCGTCTGTGTGGCCGTGTGTGTTGGGGATGCGTCTGCGTGGGCGTGTGTGTTGTGGACATATCTGCGTGGGCATGTGTGTTGTGGACGCGTCTATGTGGGCGTGTGTGTTGGTGATGGGTCTGCGTGGGCTTGTGTGTTGGGTACACGTCTGTGTGGGCGTATGCGTTGGGGTCGTGTCTGCGTGGGCGTGTGCATTGGGGACGTGTCTGCGTGGGTGTGTGTGTTGGGTACACGTCTGTGTGGGCGTGTGTTGGGGTCATTTCTGCGTGGGCGTATGCGTTGGGGACGTGTCTGCGTGGGTGTGTGTGTTGGGGACATGTCTGCGTGGGTGTGTGCGTTGGGGACATGTCTGCGTGGGTGTGTGTGTTGGGAACGTGTCTTCGTGGGCGTGTGTGTTTGGAACGTGTCTTCGTGGGCGTGTGCGTTGTGGACGCGTCTGCATGGGCATGTGTGTTGGGGGTACGTCTGCTTGGGCGTGCATGTTGGGAACTTGTCTGCGTGGGCGTGTGTGTGGGGGATCTTTCTGTGTGGGCGTGTGTGTTGGGGATGGGTCTGCGTGGGCGTGTGTGTTGGTTAAACGTCTGCGTGGGCGTATGCGTTGGGATCGTGTCTGCGTGGGCGTGTGCGTTGGGGACGTGTCTGCGTGGGTGTGTGTGTTGGGTACACGTCTGCGTTGGCATGTGTGTTGTGGTCATGTCTGCGTGGGCGTGTGCGTTGGGGACGTGTCTGCGTGGGTGTGTGTGTTGGGGACGTGTCTTTGCGTGTGCGTTGGGGACATGTCTGCGTGAGTGTGCATGTTGGGGACGTGTCTGCGTGGACATGTGTGTTGGGTACATGTCTGCGTGGGCGTGTGCGTTGGGGACGTGTCTGCGTGGGTGTGTGTAGGGGACGTGACTTCGTGGGCGTGTGCGTTGGGGACGTGTCTGCGTGGGCGTGTGTGTTGGGGTCATGTCTGCGTGGGTGTGCATGTTGGGGACGTGTCTGCGTGGGTGTGTGTGTTGGGTACATGTCTGCGTGGGCGTGTGTGTTGGGGTCGTGTCTGCGTGGGCGTGTGCGTTGGGGACGTGTCTGCGTGGGCGTGTGCGTTGGGGACGTGTTTGCGTGGGTGTGTGTGTTGGGGTCGTGTCTGCGTCGGCGTGTGTGTTGGGTACATGTCTGCGTGGGCGTGTGCGTTGGGGACGTGTCTGCATGGGTGTCTTTGTTGGGGACGTGTCTTCGTGGGCGTGTGCGTTGGGGACGTGTCTGCGTGGGCGTGTGTGTAGGGGTCATGTCTGCGTGGGTGTGCATGTTGGGGACGTGTCTGCGTGGGCGTGTGTTTTGGGTACATGTCTGCGTGGGCGTGTGTGTTGGGGTCGTGTCTGCGTGGGCGTGTGCGTTGGGGACGTGTCTGCGTGGGCGTGTGCGTTGGGGACGTGTTTGTGTGGGTGTGTATGTTGGGGTCGTGTCTGCGTCGGCGTGTGTGTTGGGAACGTGTCTTCGTGGGCGTATGTGTTTGGAACGTGTCTTCGTGGGCATGTGCGTTGTGGACGCGTCTGCATGGGCATGTGTGTTGGGGGTACGTCTGCTTGGGCGTGCATGTTGGGAACTTGTCTGCGTGGGCGTGTGTGTGGGGGATCTTTCTGTGTGGGCGTGTGTGTTGGGGATGGGTCTGCATGGGCGTGTGTGTTGGTTAAACGTCTGCGTGGGCGTATGCGTTGGGATCGTGTCTGCGTGGGCGTGTGCGTTGGGGACGTGTCTGCGTGGGTGTGTGTGTTGGGTACACGTCTGCGTTGGCATGTGCGTTGTGGACGCGTCTGCATGGGCATGTGTGTTGGGGGTACGTCTGCTTGGGCGTGCGTGTTGGGAACTTGTCTGCGTGGGCGTGTGTGTGGGGGATCTTTCTGTGTGGGCGTGTGTGTTGGGGATGGGTCTGCGTGGGTGTGCATTTTGGGGACGTGTCTGCGTGGGCGTGTGTGTTGGATACATGTCTGCGTGGGCGTGTGTGTTGGGGTCGTGTCTGCGTGGGCGTGTGCGTTGGGGACGTGTCTGCGTGGGCGTGTGCGTTGGGGACGTGTCTGCATGGGTGTGTGTGTTGGGGTCGTGTCTGCGTCGGCGTGTGTGTTGGGGACATGTCTGCGTGGGCGTGTGCGTTGGGGACGTGTCTGCGTGGGCATGTGTGTTGGGGACGTGTCTTCGTGGCTGTGTGCGTTGGGGACGTGTCTTCGTGGGCGTGTGCGTTGGGGACGTGTCTGCGTGGGCGTGTGTGTTGGGGTTGTTTCTGCGTGGGTGTGGGTGTTGGGGATGTTTCTGCTTGGGCGTGCGTGTTGGGGTTACGTCTGCGTTGGCGTGTGTGTTGGTGACTTGTCTGCGTGGGCGTGTGCATTGGGGCCGTGTCTGCGTGGGTGTGCGTGTTGGGGAAGTGTCTGCATGTGCGTGTGCGTTGGGGACATGTCTGCGTGGGTGTGTGAGTTGTGGATGCGTTTGTCTGGGCGTGTGTGTTGGTGACATGTCTGCTTGGGTGTGTTTGTTGGGGACGCGTCTGTGTGGGCGTGTGTGTTGGGGATGCGTCTGCGTGGACGTGTGTGTTGGTGTCTTGTTTCCTTGGTGGTGTGTTTTGTGGACGCGTCTGTGTGGGCGTGTGTGTTGGGGACATGTCTGCATGGTCGTGTGTGTTGGGGACGTGTCTGCGTGGGTGTGTGAGTTGTGCACGCGTCTGTGTGGGCGTGTGTGTTGGGGACGTGTCTGCGTGGGCGTGTGTGCTTGGGGCACGTCGCGTGGGCATGTGTGTTGGGGACGTGTCTGCGTGGGTGTGTGCGTGTTGGGGACGTGTCTGCGTGGGCGTGTGTGTTGGGGACTTGTCAGCGTGGGCGTGGGTGTTGGGGATGTTTCTGCTTGGGCGTGTGTGTTGGGAACGGGTCTGCGTGGGCGTGTGTCTTGGGGACTTGTCTGTGTGGGCGTGTGTGTTGGTGACGTGTCTGCATGGGCGTGTCTGTTGGGGATGTGTCTGTGTGGGCCTGTGTTTTGGGGACCGGTCTGCTTGTGCATACATGTTGGGGATGTGTTTTCGTGGGCGTGTGTGTTGGGGATGTGTCTGCGTGGGCGTGTGCGTTGGGGACGTGTCTTCGTGGGCGTGTGCGTTGGGGACGTGTCTGCGTGGGCGTGTGTGTTGGGGACATGTCTGCTTGGGTGTGTGTTGGGGACGCGTCTGCGTGGGCGTGTGTGTTGGGGATGTGTCTGTGTGGGCGTGTGTGTTGGGGACGGGTCTGCGTGGGCGTGTGTGTTGGGTACATGTCTGCGTGGGCGTATGCGTTGGGGACGTGGCTGCATGGGCGTATGCATGTTGGGGCGTGTCTGCGTGGGCGTGTGTGTTGTGTACATGTCTGCGTATGGGGTGTGCGTTGGGGACGTGTCTGCATGGGCGTGTGTGTTGGGGTTGTGTCTGCGTGGGTGTGTGTGTTGGTGACGTGTCTTCGTCGGTGTGTGTGTTGGGGTCGTGTCTGCGTGGGCGTGTGTGTTGGGTACATGTTTGCGTATGGGGTGTGCGTTGGGGACGTGTCTGCATGAGCGTGTGTGTTGGGGTTGTGTCTGCGTGGGTGTGTGCATGTTGGGGACGTGTCTGCGTGGGCATGTGCATTGGGGAAATGTCTGTGTGGGTGTGCGTATTGGGGAAGTGTCTGCATGGGCGTGTGCGTTGGGGACATGTCTGCGTGGGTGTGTGTGTTGGGGATGCGTCTGCGTGGGCGTGTCTGTTGGGGACATGTCTGCGTGGGAGTGTGTGTTGTGGACGCGTCTATTTGGGTGTGCGTGTTGGCGACGTGTCTGCGTGGGCGTGTGTGTTGGGGACGTGTCTGTGTGGGTGTGTGAGTTGTGGACGCGTCTGTGTGGCCGTGTGTGTTGGGGATGCGTCTGCGTGGGCGTGTGTGTTGTGGACATGTCTGCGTGGGCGTGTGTGTTGTGGACGCGTCTGTGTGGGCGTGTGTGTTGGGGTTGGGTCTGCGTGGGCTTGTGTGTTGGGTACACGTCTGTGTGGGCGTATGCGTTGGGGACGTGTCTGCGTGGGCGTGTGCGTTGGGGACGTGTCTGCGTGGGTGTGTGTGTTGGGGTCGTGTCTGCGTGGGCGTGTGTGTTGTGTACATTTATGCGTGGGCGTGTGTGTTGGGGATGGGTCTGCGTGGTCTTGTGTGTTGGGTACACGTCTGCGTGGGCGTATGCGATGGGGACGTGTCTGCGTGGGCGTGTGTGTTGGGGTCGTGTCTGCGTGGGCGTGTGCGTTGGGGACGTGTCTGCGTGGGTGTGTGTGTTGGGGTCGTGTCTGCGTGGGCGTGTGTGCTGTGGACGTGTCTGTGTGGATGTGTGAGTTGTGGACGCGTCTGTGTGGGCGTGTGTGTTGGGGATGCGTCTGCGTGGGCGTGTGTTGTGGACATGTCTGCGTGGGCGTGTGTGTAGTGGACGCGTCTGTGTGGGCGTGTGTGTTGGGGATGGGTCTGCGTGGGCTTGTGTGTTGGGTACACGTCTGCGTGGGCGTATGCGTTGGGGACGTGTCTTCGTGGGCGTGTGCGTTGGGGACGTGTCTGCGTGGGTGTGTTTGTTGGGTACACGTCTGTGTGGGCGTGTGTTGGGGTCTTGTCTGCGTGGGCGTGTGCGTTGGGGACGTGTCTGCGTGGTGTGTGTGTCGGGGACGTGTCTTTGTGGGCGTGTGCGCTGGGCACGTGCCTGCGTGGGCGTGTGTGTTGGGGACGTGTCTGCGTGGGTGTGTGTGTTGGGGTCGTGTCTGCGTCGGCGTGTGTGTTGGGTACATGTCTGCGTGGGCGTGTGCGTTGGGGACGTGTCTTCGTGGCCATGTGCGTTGGGGACGTGTCTTCGTGAGCGTGTGCGTTGGGGACGTGTCTGCGTGGGCGTGTGTGTTGGGGTTGTTTCTGCTTCGGTGTGTGCGTTGGGGGCCTGTCTGCGTGGGCATGTGCATTGGGGCCGTGTCTGCGTGGGTGTGCGTGTTGGGGAAGTGTCTGCATGTGCGTGTGCGTTGGGGACATGTCTGCGTGGGTGTGTGCGTTGTGGACGCGTTTGTCTGGGTGTGTGTGTTGGTGACATGTCTGCTTGGGTATGTTTGTTGGGGACGCGTCTGTGTGGGCACGTGTGTTGGGGATGCGTCTGCGTGGGCGTGTGTGTTGGTGTCTTGTTTCCTTGGTGGTGTGTTTTGTGGATGCGTCTGTGTGGGCGTGTGTGTTGGGGACATGTCTGCATGGTCGTGTGTGTTGGGGACATGTCTGCGTGGTTGTGTGAGTTGTGGACGCGTCTGCGTGGGCGTGTGTGTCGGGGACGTGTCTTTGTGGGTGTGTGAGTTGTGGACGCGTCTGTGTGGCCGTGTGTGTTGTGGACGCGTCTGTTTGGGTGTGTGTGTTGGCGACGTGTCTGCGTGGGCGTGTGTGTTGGGGACGTGTCTGTGTGGGTGTGTGAGTTGTGGACGCGTCTGTGTGGCCGTGTGTGTTGGGGATGCGTCTGCGTGGGCGTGTGTGTTGTGGACATATCTGCGTGGGCATGTGTGTTGTGGACGCGTCTTTGTGGGCGTGTGTGTTGGGGATGGGTCTGCGTGGGTGTGTGCGTTGTGGATGCGTCTGCGTGGACGTGTATGTTGGGGACGTGTCTGCGTGGGCGTTTGTGTTCGCGACATGTCTGCGTGGGTGTGTGTGTTGTGTACACGTCTGTGTGGGCGTGTGTTGGGGTCATTTCTGCGTGGGCGTGTGCGTTGGGGACGTGTCTGCGTGGGTGTGTGTGTTGGGGACGTGTCTGCGTGGGCGTGTGCATTGGGGACGCGTCTGCGTGGGCGTGTGTGTTGGGGACGTGTGGGCGTGTGTGTTTGGAACGTGTCTTCGTGGGCGTGTGCGTTGTGGACGCGTCTGCATGGGCATGTGTGTTGGGGGTACGTCTGCTTGGGCGTGCGTGTTGGGAACTTGTCTGCGTGGGCGTGTGTGTGGGGGATCTTTCTGTGTGGGCGTGTGTGTTGGGGATGGGTCTGCGTGGGTGTGCATTTTGGGGACGTGTCTGCGTGGGCGTGTGTGTTGGATACATGTCTGCGTGGGCGTGTGTGTTGGTGTCGTGTCTGCGTGGGTGTGTGCGTTGGGGACGTGTCTGCGTGGGCGTGTGCGTTGGGGACGTGTCTGCATGGGTGTGTGTGTTGGGGTCGTGTCTGCGTCGGCCTGCGTGTTGGGTACATGTCTGCGTGGGTGTGTGCGTTGGGGACGTGTCTGCGTGGGTGTGTGTGTTGGGGACGTGTCTTCATGGGCGTGTGTGTTGGGGACGTGTCTTCGTGGGTGTGTGCGCTGGGCACGTGCCTGCGTGGGCGTGTGTGTTGGGGATGTGTCTGCGTGGGTGTGTGTGTTGGGGTCGTGTCTGCGTCGGCGTGTGTGTTGGGGACATGTCTGCGTGGGCGTGTGCGTTGGGGACGTGTCTGCGTGGGCATGTGTGTTGGGGACGTGTCTTCGTGGCCGTGTGCGTTGGGGACGTGTCTTCGTGGGCGTGTGCGTTGGGGACGTGTCTGCGTGGGCGTGTGTGTTGGGGTTGTTTCTGCGTGGGTGTGGGTGTTGGGGATGTTTTTGCTTGGGCGTGCGTGTTGGGGTTACGTCTGCGTTGGCGTGTGTGTTGGTGACTTGTCTGCGTGGGCGTGTGCATTGGGGCCGTGTCTGCGTGGGTGTGCGTGTTGGGGAAGTGTCTGCATGTGCGTGTGCGTTGGGGACATGTCTGCGTGGGTGTGTGAGTTGTGGATGCGTTTGTCTGGGCGTGTGTGTTGGTGACATGTCTGCTTGGGTGTGTTTGTTGGGGACGCGTCTGTGTGGGCGTGTGTGTTGGGGATGCGTCTGCGTGAACGTGTGTGTTGGTGTCTTGTTTCCTTGGTGGTGTGTTTTGTGGACGCGTCTGTGTGGGCGTGTGTGTTGGGGACATGTCTGCATGGTCGTGTGTGTTGGGGACGTGTCTGCGTGGGTGTGTGAGTTGTGCACGCGTCTGTGTGGGCGTGTGTGTTGGGGACGTGTCTGCGTGGGCGTGTGTGCTTGGGGCACGTCTGCGTGGGCATGTGTGTTGGGGACGTGTCTGCGTGGGTGTGTGCGTGTTGGGGATGTGTCTGCGTGGGCGTGTGTGTTGGGGACTTGTCAGCGTGGGCGTGGGTGTTGGGGATGTTTCTGCTTGGGCGTGTGTGTTGGGAACGGGTCTGCGTGGGCGTGTCTTGGGGACTTGTCTGTGTGGGCGTGTGTGTTGGTGACGTGTCTGCATGGGCGTGTCTGTTGGGGATGTGTCTGTGTGGGCCTGTGTTTTGGGGACCGGTCTGCTTGTGCATACATGTTGGGGATGTGTCTGCGTGGGCGTGTGTGTTGGGGATGTGTCTGCGTGGGCGTGTGCGTTGGGGACGTGTCTTCGTGGGCGTGTGCGTTGGGGACGTGTCTGCGTGGGCGTGTGTGTTGGGGACATGTCTGCTTGGGTGTGTGTTGGGGACGCGTCTGCGTGGGCGTGTGTGTTGGGGATGTGTCTGTGTGGGCGTGTGTGTTGGGGACGGGTCTGCGTGGGCGTGTGTGTTGGGTACATGTCTGCGTGGGCGTATGCGTTGGGGACGTGGCTGCATGGGCGTATGCATGTTGGGGCGTGTCTGCGTGGGCGTGTGTGTTGTGTACATGTCTGCGTATGGGGTGTGCGTTGGGGACGTGTCTGCATGGGCGTGTGTGTTGGGGTCGTGTCTGCGTGGGCGTGTGTGTTGGGTACATGTTTGCGTATGGGGTGTGCGTTGGGGACGTGTCTGCATGAGCGTGTGTGTTGGGGTTGTGTCTGCGTGGGTGTGTGCATGTTGGGGACGTGTCTGCGTGGGCATGTGCATTGGGGAAATGTCTGTGTGGGTGTGCGTATTGGGGAAGTGTCTGCATGGGCGTGTGCGTTGGGGACATGTCTGCGTGGGTGTGTGTGTTGGGGATGCGTCTGCGTGGGCGTGTCTGTTGGGGACATGTCTGCGTGGGAGTGTGTGTTGTGGACGCGTCTATTTGGGTGTGCGTGTTGGCGACGTGTCTGCGTGGGCGTGTGTGTTGGGGACGTGTCTGTGTGGGTGTGTGAGTTGTGGACGCGTCTGTGTGGCCGTGTGTGTTGGGGATGCGTCTGCGTGGGCGTGTGTGTTGTGGACATGTCTGCGTGGGCGTGTGTGTTGTGGACGCGTCTGTGTGGGCGTGTGTGTTGGGGTTGGGTCTGCGTGGGCTTGTGTGTTGGGTACACGTCTGTGTGGGCGGATGCGTTGGGGACGTGTCTGCGTGGGCGTGTGCGTTGGGGACGTGTCTGCGTGGGTGTGTGTGTTGGGGTCGTGTCTGCGTGGGCGTGTGTGTTGTGTACATTTATGCGTGGGCGTGTGTGTTGGGGATGAGTCTGCGTGGTCTTGTGTGTTGGGTACACGTCTGCGTGGGCGTATGCGATGGGGACGTGTCTGCGTGGGCGTGTGTGTTGGGGTCGTGTCTGCGTGGGCGTGTGCGTTGGGGACGTGTCTGCGTGGGTGTGTGTGTTGGGGTCGTGTCTGCGTGGGCGTGTGTGCTGTGGACGTGTCTGTGTGGATGTGTGAGTTGTGGACGCGTCTGTGTGGGCGTGTGTGTTGGGGATGCGTCTGCGTGGGCGTGTGTGTTGTGGACATGTCTGCGTGGGCGTGTGTGTTGGGGACATGTCTGCGTGGGTGTGTGCGTTGGGGACATGTCTGCGTGGGTGTGTGTGTTGGGAACGTGTCTTCGTGGGCGTGTGTGTTTGGAACGTGTCTTCGTGGGCGTGTGCGTTGTGGACGCGTCTGCATGGGCATGTGTGTTGGGGGTACGTCTGCTTGGGCGTGCATGTTGGGAACTTGTCTGCGTGGGCGTGTGTGTGGGGGATCTTTCTGTGTGGGCGTGTGTGTTGGGGATGGGTCTGCGTGGGCGTGTGTGTTGGTTAAACGTCTGCGTGGGTGTATGCGTTGGGATCGTGTCTGCGTGGGCGTGTGCGTTGGGGACGTGTCTGCGTGGGTGTGTGTGTTGGGTACACGTCTGCGTTGGCATGTGTGTTGTGGTCATGTCTGCGTGGGCGTGTGCGTTGGGGACGTGTCTGCGTGGGTGTGTGTGTTGGGGACGTGTCTTTGCGTGTGCGTTGGGGACATGTCTGCGTGAGTGTGCATGTTGGGGACGTGTCTGCGTGGACATGTGTGTTGGGTACATGTCTGCGTGGGCATGTGTGTTGGGGTCGTGTCTGCGTGGGCGTGTGCGTTGGGGACGTGTCTGCGTGGGCGTGTGCGTTGGGGACGTGTCTGCGTGGGCGTGTGTGTTGGGGTCATGTCTGCGTGGGTGTGCATGTTGGGGACGTGACTGCGTGGGTGTGTGTGTTGGGTACATGTCTGCGTGGGCGTGTGTGTTGGGGTCGTGTCTGCGTGGGCGTGTGCGTTGGGGACGTGTCTGCGTGGGCGTGTGCGTTGGGGACGTGTTTGCGTGGGTGTGTGTGTTGGGGTCGTGTCTGCGTCGGCGTGTGTGTTGGGTACATGTCTGCGTGGGCGTGTGCGTTGGGGACGTGTCTGCATGGGTGTCTTTGTTGGGGACGTGTCTTCGTGGGCGTGTGCGTTGGGGACGTGTCTGCGTGGGCGTGTGTGTAGGGGTCATGTCTGCGTGGGTGTGCATGTTGGGGACGTGTCTGCGTGGGCGTGTGTGTTGGGTACATGTCTGCGTGGGCGTGTGTGTTGGGGTCGTGTCTGCGTGGGCGTGTGCGTTGGGGACGTGTCTGCGTGGGCGTGTGCGTTGGGGACGTGTTTGCGTGGGTGTGTATGTTGGGGTCGTGTCTGCGTCGGCGTGTGTGTTGGGAACGTGTCTTCGTGGGCGTGTGTGTTTGGAACGTGTCTTCGTGGGCATGTGCGTTGTGGACGCGTCTGCATGGGCATGTGTGTTGGAGGTACGTCTGCTTGGGCGTGCATGTTGGGAACTTGTCTGCGTGGGCGTGTGTGTGGGGGATCTTTCTGTGTGGGCGTGTGTGTTGGGGATGGGTCTGCATGGGCGTGTGTGTTGGTTAAACGTCTGCGTGGGCGTATGCGTTGGGATCGTGTCTGCGTGGGCGTGTGCGTTGGGGACGTGTCTGCGTGGGTGTGTGTGTTGGGTACACGTCTGCGTTGGCATGTGCGTTGTGGACTCGTCTGCATGGGCATGTGTGTTGGGGGTACGTCTGCTTGGGCGTGCGTGTTGGGAACTTGTCTGCGTGGGCGTGTGTGTGGGGGATCTTTCTGTGTGGGCGTGTGTGTTGGGGATGGGTCTGCGTGGGTGTGCATTTTGGGGACGTGTCTGCGTGGGCGTGTGTGTTGGATACATGTCTGCGTGGGCGTGTGTGTTGGGGTCGTGTCTGCGTGGGCGTGTGCGTTGGGGACGTGTCTGCGTGGGCGTGTGCGTTGGGGACGTGTCTGCATGGGTGTGTGTGTTGGGGTCGTGTCTGCGTCGGCGTGTGTGTTGGGGACATGTCTGCGTGGGCGTGTGCGTTGGGGACGTGTCTGCGTGGGCATGTGTGTTGGGGACGTGTCTTCGTGGCCGTGTGCGTTGGGGACGTGTCTTCGTGGGCGTGTGCGTTGGGGACGTGTCTGCGTGGGCGTGTGTGTTGGGGTTGTTTCTGCGTGGGTGTGGGTGTTGGGGATGTTTCTGCTTGGGCGTGCGTGTTGGGGTTACATCTGCGTTGGCGTGTGTGTTGGTGACTTGTCTGCGTGGGCGTGTGCATTGGGGCCGTGTCTGCGTGGGTGTGCGTGTTGGGGAAGTGTCTGCATGTGCGTGTGCGTTGGGGACATGTCTGCGTGGGTGTGTGAGTTGTGGATGCGTTTGTCTGGGCGTGTGTGTTGGTGACATGTCTGCTTGGGTGTGTTTGTTGGGGACGCGTCTGTGTGGGCGTGTGTGTTGGGGATGCGTCTGCGTGGACGTGTGTGTTGGTGTCTTGTTTCCTTGGTGGTGTGTTTTGTGGACGCGTCTGTGTGGGCGTGTGTGTTGGGGACGTGTCTGCGTGGGTGTGTGAGTTGTGCACGCGTCTGTGTGGGCGTGTGTGTTGGGGACGTGTCTGCGTGGGCGTGTGTGCTTGGGGCACGTCGCGTGGGCATGTGTGTTGGGGACGTGTCTGCGTGGGTGTGTGCGTGTTGGGGACGTGTCTGCGTGGGCGTGTGTGTTGGGGACTTGTCAGCGTGGGCGTGGGTGTTGGGGATGTTTCTGCTTGGGCGTGTGTGTTGGAAACGGGTCTGCGTGGGCGTGTGTCTTGGGGACTTGTCTGTGTGGGCGTGTGTGTTGGTGACGTGTCTGCATGGGCGTGTCTGTTGGGGATGTGTCTGTGTGGGCCTGTGTTTTGGGGACCGGTCTGCTTGTGCATACATGTTGGGGATGTGTCTGCGTGGGCGTGTGTGTTGGGGATGTGTCTGCGTGGGCGTGTGCGTTGGGGACGTGTCTTCGTGGGCGTGTGCGTTGGGGACGTGTCTGCGTGGGCGTGTGTGTTGGGGACATGTCTGCTTGGGTGTGTGTTGGGGACGCGTCTGCGTGGGCGTGTGTGTTGGGGATGTGTCTGTGTGGGCGTGTGTGTTGGGGACGGGTCTGCGTGGGCGTGTGTGTTGGGTACATGTCTGCGTGGGCGTATGCGTTGGGGACGTGGCTGCATGGGCGTATGCATGTTGGGGCGTGTCTGCATGGGCGTGTGTGTTGTGTACATGTCTGCGTATGGGGTGTGCGTTGGGGACGTGTCTGCATGGGCGTGTGTGTTGGGGTTGTGTCTGCGTGGGTGTGTGTGTTGGTGACGTGTCTTCGTCGGTGTGTGTGTTGGGGTCGTGTCTGCGTGGGCGTGTGTGTTGGGTACATGTTTGCGTATGGGGTGTGCGTTGGGGACGTGTCTGCATGAGCGTGTGTGTTGGGGTTGTGTCTGCGTGGGTGTGTGCATGTTGGGGACGTGTCTGCGTGGGCATGTGCATTGGGGAAATGTCTGTGTGGGTGTGCGTATTGGGGAAGTGTCTGCATGGGCGTGTGCGTTGGGGACATGTCTGCGTGGGTGTGTGTGTTGGGGATGTGTCTGCGTGGGCGTGTCTGTTGGGGACATGTCTGCGTGGGAGTGTGTGTTGTGGACGCGTCTATTTGGGTGTGCGTGTTGGCGACGTGTCTGCGTGGGCGTGTGTGTTGGGGACGTGTCTGTGTGGGTGTGTGAGTTGTGGACGCGTCTGTGTGGCCGTGTGTGTTGGGGATGCGTCTGCGTGGGCGTGTGTGTTGTGGACATGTCTGCGTGGGCGTGTGTGTTGTGGACGCGTCTGTGTGGGCGTGTGTGTTGGGGTTGGGTCTGCGTGGGCTTGTGTGTTGGGTACACGTCTGTGTGGGCGGATGCGTTGGGGACGTGTCTGCGTGGGCGTGTGCGTTGGGGACGTGGCTGCATGGGCGTATGCATGTTGGGGCGTGTCTGCGTGGGCGTGTGTGTTGTGTACATGTCTGCGTATGGGGTGTGCGTTGGGGACGTGTCTGCATGGGCGTGTGTGTTGGGGTTGTGTCTGCGTGGGTGTGTGTGTTGGTGACGTGTCTTCGTCGGTGTGTGTGTTGGGGTCGTGTCTGCGTGGGCGTGTGTGTTGGGTACATGTTTGCGTATGGGGTGTGCGTTGGGGACGTGTCTGCATGAGCGTGTGTGTTGGGGTTGTGTCTGCGTGGGTGTGTGCATGTTGGGGACGTGTCTGCGTGGGCATGTGCATTGGGGAAATGTCTGTGTGGGTGTGCGTATTGGGGAAGTGTCTGCATGGGCGTGTGCGTTGGGGACATGTCTGCGTGGGTGTGTGTGTTGGGGATGTGTCTGCGTGGGCGTGTCTGTTGGGGACATGTCTGCGTGGGAGTGTGTGTTGTGGACGCGTCTATTTGGGTGTGCGTGTTGGCGACGTGTCTGCGTGGGCGTGTGTGTTGGGGACGTGTCTGTGTGGGTGTGTGAGTTGTGGACGCGTCTGTGTGGCCGTGTGTGTTGGGGATGCGTCTGCGTGGGCGTGTGTGTTGTGGACATGTCTGCGTGGGCGTGTGTGTTGTGGACGCGTCTGTGTGGGCGTGTGTGTTGGGGTTGGGTCTGCGTGGGCTTGTGTGTTGGGTACACGTCTGTGTGGGCGGATGCGTTGGGGACGTGTCTGCGTGGGCGTGTGCGTTGGGGACGTGGCTGCATGGGCGTATGCATGTTGGGGCGTGTCTGCGTGGGCGTGTGTGTTGTGTACATGTCTGCGTATGGGGTGTGCGTTGGGGACGTGTCTGCATGGGCGTGTGTGTTGGGGTTGTGTCTGCGTGGGTGTGTGTGTTGGTGACGTGTCTTCGTCGGTGTGTGTGTTGGGGTCGTGTCTGCGTGGGCGTGTGTGTTGGGTACATGTTTGCGTATGGGGTGTGCGTTGGGGACGTGTCTGCATGAGCGTGTGTGTTGGGGTTGTGTCTGCGTGGGTGTGTGCATGTTGGGGACGTGTCTGCGTGGGCATGTGCATTGGGGAAATGTCTGTGTGGGTGTGCGTATTGGGGAAGTGTCTGCATGGGCGTGTGCGTTGGGGACATGTCTGCGTGGGTGTGTGTGTTGGGGATGTGTCTGCGTGGGCGTGTCTGTTGGGGACATGTCTGCGTGGGAGTGTGTGTTGTGGACGCGTCTATTTGGGTGTGCGTGTTGGCGACGTGTCTGCGTGGGCGTGTGTGTTGGGGACGTGTCTGTGTGGGTGTGTGAGTTGTGGACGCGTCTGTGTGGCCGTGTGTGTTGGGGATGCGTCTGCGTGGGCGTGTGTGTTGTGGACATGTCTGCGTGGGCGTGTGTGTTGTGGACGCGTCTGTGTGGGCGTGTGTGTTGGGGTTGGGTCTGCGTGGGCTTGTGTGTTGGGTACACGTCTGTGTGGGCGGATGCGTTGGGGACGTGTCTGCGTGGGCGTGTGTGTTGGGGACGTGGCTGCATGGGCGTATGCATGTTGGGGCGTGTCTGCGTGGGCGTGTGTGTTGTGTACATGTCTGCGTATGGGGTGTGCGTTGGGGACGTGTCTGCATGGGCGTGTGTATTGGGGTTGTGTCTGCGTGGGTGTGTGTGTTGGTGACGTGTCTTCGTCGGTGTGTGTGTTGGGGTCGTGTCTGCGTGGGCGTGTGTGTTGGGTACATGTTTGCGTATGGGGTGTGCGTTGGGGACGTGTCTGCATGAGCGTGTGTGTTGGGGTTGTGTCTGCGTGGGTGTGTACATGTTGGGGACGTGTCTGCGTGGGCATGTGCATTGGGGAAATGTCTGTGTGGGTGTGCGTATTGGGGAAGTGTCTGCATGGGCGTGTGCGTTGGGGACATGTCTGCGTGGGTGTGTGTGTTGGGGATGTGTCTGCGTGGGCGTGTCTGTTGGGGACATGTCTGCGTGGGAGTGTGTGTTGTGGACGCGTCTATTTGGGTGTGCGTGTTGGCGACGTGTCTGCGTGGGCGTGTGTGTTGGGGACGTGTCTGTGTGGGTGTGTGAGTTGTGGACGCGTCTGTGTGGCCGTGTGTGTTGGGGATGCGTCTGCGTGGGCGTGTGTGTTGTGGACATGTCTGCGTGGGCGTGTGTTGGGGACGCGTCTGCGTGGGCGTGTGTGTTGGGGATGTGTCTGTGTGGGCGTGTGTGTTGGGGACGGGTCTGCGTGGGCGTGTGTGTTGGGTACATGTCTGCGTGGGCGTATGCGTTGGGGACGTGGCTGCATGGGCGTATGCATGTTGGGGCGTGTCTGCGTGGGCGTGTGTGTTGTGTACATGTCTGCGTATGGGGTGTGCGTTGGGGACGTGTCTGCATGGGCGTGTGTGTTGGGGTCGTGTCTGCGTGGGCGTGTGTGTTGGGTACATGTTTGCGTATGGGGTGTGCGTTGGGGACGTGTCTGCATGAGCGTGTGTGTTGGGGTTGTGTCTGCGTGGGTGTGTGCATGTTGGGGACGTGTCTGCGTGGGCATGTGCATTGGGGAAATGTCTGTGTGGGTGTGCGTATTGGGGAAGTGTCTGCATGGGCGTGTGCGTTGGGGACATGTCTGCGTGGGTGTGTGTGTTGGGGATGCGTCTGCGTGGGCGTGTCTGTTGGGGACATGTCTGCGTGGGAGTGTGTGTTGTGGACGCGTCTATTTGGGTGTGCGTGTTGGCGACGTGTCTGCGTGGGCGTGTGTGTTGGGGACGTGTCTGTGTGGGTGTGTGAGTTGTGGACGCGTCTGTGTGGCCGTGTGTGTTGGGGATGCGTCTGCGTGGGCGTGTGTGTTGTGGACATGTCTGCGTGGGCGTGTGTGTTGTGGACGCGTCTGTGTGGGCGTGTGTGTTGGGGTTGGGTCTGCGTGGGCTTGTGTGTTGGGTACACGTCTGTGTGGGCGGATGCGTTGGGGACGTGTCTGCGTGGGCGTGTGCGTTGGGGACGTGTCTGCGTGGGTGTGTGTGTTGGGGTCGTGTCTGCGTGGGCGTGTGTGTTGTGTACATTTATGCGTGGGCGTGTGTGTTGGGGATGAGTCTGCGTGGTCTTGTGTGTTGGGTACACGTCTGCGTGGGCGTATGCGATGGGGACGTGTCTGCGTGGGCGTGTGTGTTGGGGTCGTGTCTGCGTGGGCGTGTGCGTTGGGGACGTGTCTGCGTGGGTGTGTGTGTTGGGGTCGTGTCTGCGTGGGCGTGTGTGCTGTGGACGTGTCTGTGTGGATGTGTGAGTTGTGGACGCGTCTGTGTGGGCGTGTGTGTTGGGGATGCGTCTGCGTGGGCGTGTGTGTTGTGGACATGTCTGCGTGGGCGTGTGTGTTGGGGACATGTCTGCGTGGGTGTGTGCGTTGGGGACATGTCTGCGTGGGTGTGTGTGTTGGGAACGTGTCTTCGTGGGCGTGTGTGTTTGGAACGTGTCTTCGTGGGCGTGTGCGTTGTGGACGCGTCTGCATGGGCATGTGTGTTGGGGGTACGTCTGCTTGGGCGTGCATGTTGGGAACTTGTCTGCGTGGGCGTGTGTGTGGGGGATCTTTCTGTGTGGGCGTGTGTGTTGGGGATGGGTCTGCGTGGGCGTGTGTGTTGGTTAAACGTCTGCGTGGGTGTATGCGTTGGGATCGTGTCTGCGTGGGCGTGTGCGTTGGGGACGTGTCTGCGTGGGTGTGTGTGTTGGGTACACGTCTGCGTTGGCATGTGTGTTGTGGTCATGTCTGCGTGGGCGTGTGCGTTGGGGACGTGTCTGCGTGGGTGTGTGTGTTGGGGACGTGTCTTTGCGTGTGCGTTGGGGACATGTCTGCGTGAGTGTGCATGTTGGGGACGTGTCTGCGTGGACATGTGTGTTGGGTACATGTCTGCGTGGGCATGTGTGTTGGGGTCGTGTCTGCGTGGGCGTGTGCGTTGGGGACGTGTCTGCGTGGGCGTGTGCGTTGGGGACGTGTCTGCGTGGGCGTGTGTGTTGGGGTCATGTCTGCGTGGGTGTGCATGTTGGGGACGTGACTGCGTGGGTGTGTGTGTTGGGTACATGTCTGCGTGGGCGTGTGTGTTGGGGTCGTGTCTGCGTGGGCGTGTGCGTTGGGGACGTGTCTGCGTGGGCGTGTGCGTTGGGGACGTGTTTGCGTGGGTGTGTGTGTTGGGGTCGTGTCTGCGTCGGCGTGTGTGTTGGGTACATGTCTGCGTGGGCGTGTGCGTTGGGGACGTGTCTGCATGGGTGTCTTTGTTGGGGACGTGTCTTCGTGGGCGTGTGCGTTGGGGACGTGTCTGCGTGGGCGTGTGTGTAGGGGTCATGTCTGCGTGGGTGTGCATGTTGGGGACGTGTCTGCGTGGGCGTGTGTGTTGGGTACATGTCTGCGTGGGCGTGTGTGTTGGGGTCGTGTCTGCGTGGGCGTGTGCGTTGGGGACGTGTCTGCGTGGGCGTGTGCGTTGGGGACGTGTTTGCGTGGGTGTGTATGTTGGGGTCGTGTCTGCGTCGGCGTGTGTGTTGGGAACGTGTCTTCGTGGGCGTGTGTGTTTGGAACGTGTCTTCGTGGGCATGTGCGTTGTGGACGCGTCTGCATGGGCATGTGTGTTGGAGGTACGTCTGCTTGGGCGTGCATGTTGGGAACTTGTCTGCGTGGGCGTGTGTGTGGGGGATCTTTCTGTGTGGGCGTGTGTGTTGGGGATGGGTCTGCATGGGCGTGTGTGTTGGTTAAACGTCTGCGTGGGCGTATGCGTTGGGATCGTGTCTGCGTGGGCGTGTGCGTTGGGGACGTGTCTGCGTGGGTGTGTGTGTTGGGTACACGTCTGCGTTGGCATGTGCGTTGTGGACTCGTCTGCATGGGCATGTGTGTTGGGGGTACGTCTGCTTGGGCGTGCGTGTTGGGAACTTGTCTGCGTGGGCGTGTGTGTGGGGGATCTTTCTGTGTGGGCGTGTGTGTTGGGGATGGGTCTGCGTGGGTGTGCATTTTGGGGACGTGTCTGCGTGGGCGTGTGTGTTGGATACATGTCTGCGTGGGCGTGTGTGTTGGGGTCGTGTCTGCGTGGGCGTGTGCGTTGGGGACGTGTCTGCGTGGGCGTGTGCGTTGGGGACGTGTCTGCATGGGTGTGTGTGTTGGGGTCGTGTCTGCGTCGGCGTGTGTGTTGGGGACATGTCTGCGTGGGCGTGTGCGTTGGGGACGTGTCTGCGTGGGCATGTGTGTTGGGGACGTGTCTTCGTGGCCGTGTGCGTTGGGGACGTGTCTTCGTGGGCGTGTGCGTTGGGGACGTGTCTGCGTGGGCGTGTGTGTTGGGGTTGTTTCTGCGTGGGTGTGGGTGTTGGGGATGTTTCTGCTTGGGCGTGCGTGTTGGGGTTACATCTGCGTTGGCGTGTGTGTTGGTGACTTGTCTGCGTGGGCGTGTGCATTGGGGCCGTGTCTGCGTGGGTGTGCGTGTTGGGGAAGTGTCTGCATGTGCGTGTGCGTTGGGGACATGTCTGCGTGGGTGTGTGAGTTGTGGATGCGTTTGTCTGGGCGTGTGTGTTGGTGACATGTCTGCTTGGGTGTGTTTGTTGGGGACGCGTCTGTGTGGGCGTGTGTGTTGGGGATGCGTCTGCGTGGACGTGTGTGTTGGTGTCTTGTTTCCTTGGTGGTGTGTTTTGTGGACGCGTCTGTGTGGGCGTGTGTGTTGGGGACGTGTCTGCGTGGGTGTGTGAGTTGTGCACGCGTCTGTGTGGGCGTGTGTGTTGGGGACGTGTCTGCGTGGGCGTGTGTGCTTGGGGCACGTCGCGTGGGCATGTGTGTTGGGGACGTGTCTGCGTGGGTGTGTGCGTGTTGGGGACGTGTCTGCGTGGGCGTGTGTGTTGGGGACTTGTCAGCGTGGGCGTGGGTGTTGGGGATGTTTCTGCTTGGGCGTGTGTGTTGGAAACGGGTCTGCGTGGGCGTGTGTCTTGGGGACTTGTCTGTGTGGGCGTGTGTGTTGGTGACGTGTCTGCATGGGCGTGTCTGTTGGGGATGTGTCTGTGTGGGCCTGTGTTTTGGGGACCGGTCTGCTTGTGCATACATGTTGGGGATGTGTCTGCGTGGGCGTGTGTGTTGGGGATGTGTCTGCGTGGGCGTGTGCGTTGGGGACGTGTCTTCGTGGGCGTGTGCGTTGGGGACGTGTCTGCGTGGGCGTGTGTGTTGGGGACATGTCTGCTTGGGTGTGTGTTGGGGACGCGTCTGCGTGGGCGTGTGTGTTGGGGATGTGTCTGTGTGGGCGTGTGTGTTGGGGACGGGTCTGCGTGGGCGTGTGTGTTGGGTACATGTCTGCGTGGGCGTATGCGTTGGGGACGTGGCTGCATGGGCGTATGCATGTTGGGGCGTGTCTGCATGGGCGTGTGTGTTGTGTACATGTCTGCGTATGGGGTGTGCGTTGGGGACGTGTCTGCATGGGCGTGTGTGTTGGGGTTGTGTCTGCGTGGGTGTGTGTGTTGGTGACGTGTCTTCGTCGGTGTGTGTGTTGGGGTCGTGTCTGCGTGGGCGTGTGTGTTGGGTACATGTTTGCGTATGGGGTGTGCGTTGGGGACGTGTCTGCATGAGCGTGTGTGTTGGGGTTGTGTCTGCGTGGGTGTGTGCATGTTGGGGACGTGTCTGCGTGGGCATGTGCATTGGGGAAATGTCTGTGTGGGTGTGCGTATTGGGGAAGTGTCTGCATGGGCGTGTGCGTTGGGGACATGTCTGCGTGGGTGTGTGTGTTGGGGATGTGTCTGCGTGGGCGTGTCTGTTGGGGACATGTCTGCGTGGGAGTGTGTGTTGTGGACGCGTCTATTTGGGTGTGCGTGTTGGCGACGTGTCTGCGTGGGCGTGTGTGTTGGGGACGTGTCTGTGTGGGTGTGTGAGTTGTGGACGCGTCTGTATGGCCGTGTGTGTTGGGGATGCGTCTGCGTGGGCGTGTGTGTTGTGGACATGTCTGCGTGGGCGTGTGTGTTGTGGACGCGTCTGTGTGGGCGTGTGTGTTGGGGTTGGGTCTGCGTGGGCTTGTGTGTTGGGTACACGTCTGTGTGGGCGGATGCGTTGGGGACGTGTCTGCGTGGGCGTGTGCGTTGGGGACGTGGCTGCATGGGCGTATGCATGTTGGGGCGTGTCTGCGTGGGCGTGTGTGTTGTGTACATGTCTGCGTATGGGGTGTGCGTTGGGGACGTGTCTGCATGGGCGTGTGTGTTGGGGTTGTGTCTGCGTGGGTGTGTGTGTTGGTGACGTGTCTTCGTCGGTGTGTGTGTTGGGGTCGTGTCTGCGTGGGCGTGTGTGTTGGGTACATGTTTGCGTATGGGGTGTGCGTTGGGGACGTGTCTGCATGAGCGTGTGTGTTGGGGTTGTGTCTGCGTGGGTGTGTGCATGTTGGGGACGTGTCTGCGTGGGCATGTGCATTGGGGAAATGTCTGTGTGGGTGTGCGTATTGGGGAAGTGTCTGCATGGGCGTGTGCGTTGGGGACATGTCTGCGTGGGTGTGTGTGTTGGGGATGTGTCTGCGTGGGCGTGTCTGTTGGGGACATGTCTGCGTGGGAGTGTGTGTTGTGGACGCGTCTATTTGGGTGTGCGTGTTGGCGACGTGTCTGCGTGGGCGTGTGTGTTGGGGACGTGTCTGTGTGGGTGTGTGAGTTGTGGACGCGTCTGTGTGGCCGTGTGTGTTGGGGATGCGTCTGCGTGGGCGTGTGTGTTGTGGACATGTCTGCGTGGGCGTGTGTGTTGTGGACGCGTCTGTGTGGGCGTGTGTGTTGGGGTTGGGTCTGCGTGGGCTTGTGTGTTGGGTACACGTCTGTGTGGGCGGATGCGTTGGGGACGTGTCTGCGTGGGCGTGTGCGTTGGGGACGTGGCTGCATGGGCGTATGCATGTTGGGGCGTGTCTGCGTGGGCGTGTGTGTTGTGTACATGTCTGCGTATGGGGTGTGCGTTGGGGACGTGTCTGCATGGGCGTGTGTGTTGGGGTTGTGTCTGCGTGGGTGTGTGTGTTGGTGACGTGTCTTCGTCGGTGTGTGTGTTGGGGTCGTGTCTGCGTGGGCGTGTGTGTTGGGTACATGTTTGCGTATGGGGTGTGCGTTGGGGACGTGTCTGCATGAGCGTGTGTGTTGGGGTTGTGTCTGCGTGGGTGTGTGCATGTTGGGGACGTGTCTGCGTGGGCATGTGCATTGGGGAAATGTCTGTGTGGGTGTGCGTATTGGGGAAGTGTCTGCATGGGCGTGTGCGTTGGGGACATGTCTGCGTGGGTGTGTGTGTTGGGGATGTGTCTGCGTGGGCGTGTCTGTTGGGGACATGTCTGCGTGGGAGTGTGTGTTGTGGACGCGTCTATTTGGGTGTGCGTGTTGGCGACGTGTCTGCGTGGGCGTGTGTGTTGGGGACGTGTCTGTGTGGGTGTGTGAGTTGTGGACGCGTCTGTGTGGCCGTGTGTGTTGGGGATGCGTCTGCGTGGGCGTGTGTGTTGTGGACATGTCTGCGTGGGCGTGTGTGTTGTGGACGCGTCTGTGTGGGCGTGTGTGTTGGGGTTGGGTCTGCGTGGGCTTGTGTGTTGGGTACACGTCTGTGTGGGCGGATGCGTTGGGGACGTGTCTGCGTGGGCGTGTGTGTTGGGGACGTGGCTGCATGGGCGTATGCATGTTGGGGCGTGTCTGCGTGGGCGTGTGTGTTGTGTACATGTCTGCGTATGGGGTGTGCGTTGGGGACGTGTCTGCATGGGCGTGTGTATTGGGGTTGTGTCTGCGTGGGTGTGTGTGTTGGTGACGTGTCTTCGTCGGTGTGTGTGTTGGGGTCGTGTCTGCGTGGGCGTGTGTGTTGGGTACATGTTTGCGTATGGGGTGTGCGTTGGGGACGTGTCTGCATGAGCGTGTGTGTTGGGGTTGTGTCTGCGTGGGTGTGTGCATGTTGGGGACGTGTCTGCGTGGGCATGTGCATTGGGGAAATGTCTGTGTGGGTGTGCGTATTGGGGAAGTGTCTGCATGGGCGTGTGCGTTGGGGACATGTCTGCGTGGGTGTGTGTGTTGGGGATGTGTCTGCGTGGGCGTGTCTGTTGGGGACATGTCTGCGTGGGAGTGTGTGTTGTGGACGCGTCTATTTGGGTGTGCGTGTTGGCGACGTGTCTGCGTGGGCGTGTGTGTTGGGGACGTGTCTGTGTGGGTGTGTGAGTTGTGGACGCGTCTGTGTGGCCGTGTGTGTTGGGGATGCGTCTGCGTGGGCGTGTGTGTTGTGGACATGTCTGCGTGGGCGTGTGTGTTGTGGACGCGTCTGTGTGGGCGTGTGTGTTGGGGTTGGGTCTGCGTGGGCTTGTGTGTTGGGTACACGTCTGTGTGGGCGGATGCGTTGGGGACGTGTCTGCGTGGGCGTGTGCGTTGGGGACGTGGCTGCATGGGCGTATGCATGTTGGGGCGTGTCTGCGTGGGCGTGTGTGTTGTGTACATGTCTGCGTATGGGGTGTGCGTTGGGGACGTGTCTGCATGGGCGTGTGTGTTGGGGTTGTGTCTGCGTGGGTGTGTGTGTTGGTGACGTGTCTTCGTCGGTGTGTGTGTTGGGGTCGTGTCTGCGTGGGCGTGTGTGTTGGGTACATGTTTGCGTATGGGGTGTGCGTTGGGGACGTGTCTGCATGAGCGTGTGTGTTGGGGTTGTGTCTGCGTGGGTGTGTGCATGTTGGGGACGTGTCTGCGTGGGCATGTGCATTGGGGAAATGTCTGTGTGGGTGTGCGTATTGGGGAAGTGTCTGCATGGGCGTGTGCGTTGGGGACATGTCTGCGTGGGTGTGTGTGTTGGGGATGTGTCTGCGTGGGCGTGTCTGTTGGGGACATGTCTGCGTGGGAGTGTGTGTTGTGGACGCGTCTATTTGGGTGTGCGTGTTGGCGACGTGTCTGCGTGGGCGTGTGTGTTGGGGACGTGTCTGTGTGGGTGTGTGAGTTGTGGACGCGTCTGCGTGGGCGTGTGCGTTGGGGACGTGGCTGCATGGGCGTATGCATGTTGGGGCGTGTCTGCGTGGGCGTGTGTGTTGTGTACATTTATGCGTGGGCGTGTGTGTTGGGGATGGGTCTGCGTGGTCTTGTGTGTTGGGTACACGTCTGCGTGGGCGTATGCGATGGGGACGTGTCTGCGTGGGCGTGTGTGTTGGGGTCGTGTCTGCGTGGGCGTGTGCGTTGGGGACGTGTCTGCGTGGGTGTGTGTGTTGGGGTCGTGTCTGCGTGGGCGTGTGTGCTGTGGACGTGTCTGTGTGGATGTGTGAGTTGTGGACGCGTCTGTGTGGGCGTGTGTGTTGGGGATGCGTCTGCGTGGGCGTGTGTTGTGGACATGTCTGCGTGGGCGTGTGTGTAGTGGACGCGTCTGTGTGGGCGTGTGTGTTGGGGATGGGTCTGCGTGGGCTTGTGTGTTGGGTACACGTCTGCGTGGGCGTATGCGTTGGGGACGTGTCTTCGTGGGCGTGTGCGTTGGGGACGTGTCTGCGTGGGTGTGTTTGTTGGGTACACGTCTGTGTGGGCGTGTGTTGGGGTCTTGTCTGCGTGGGCGTGTGCGTTGGGGACGTGTCTGCGTGGTGTGTGTGTCGGGGACGTGTCTTTGTGGGCGTGTGCGCTGGGCACGTGCCTGCGTGGGCGTGTGTGTTGGGGACGTGTCTGCGTGGGTGTGTGTGTTGGGGTCGTGTCTGCGTCGGCGTGTGTGTTGGGTACATGTCTGCGTGGGCGTGTGCGTTGGGGACGTGTCTTCGTGGCCATGTGCGTTGGGGACGTGTCTTCGTGAGCGTGTGCGTTGGGGACGTGTCTGCGTGGGCGTGTGTGTTGGGGTTGTTTCTGCTTCGGTGTGTGCGTTGGGGGCCTGTCTGCGTGGGCATGTGCATTGGGGCCGTGTCTGCGTGGGTGTGCGTGTTGGGGAAGTGTCTGCGTGGGTGTGTGCGTTGTGGACGCGTTTGTCTGGGTGTGTGTGTTGGTGACATGTCTGCTTGGGTGTGTTTGTTGGGGACGCGTCTGTGTGGGTGCGTGTGTTGGGGATGCGTCTGCGTGGGCGTGTGTGTTGGTGTCTTGTTTCCTTGGTGGTGTGTTTTGTGGACGCGTCTGTGTGGGCGTGTGTGTTGGGGACATGTCTGCATGGTCGTGTGTGTTGGGGACATGTCTGCGTGGTTGTGTGAGTTGTGGACGCGTCTGCGTGGGCGTGTGTGTCGGGGACGTGTCTTTGTGGGTGTGTGAGTTGTGGACGTGTCTGTGTGGCCGTGTGTGTTGTGGACGCGTCTGTTTGGGTGTGTGTGTTGGCGACGTGTCTGCGTGGGCGTGTGTGTTGGGGACGTGTCTGTGTGGGTGTGTGAGTTGTGGACGCGTCTGTGTGGCCGTGTGTGTTGGGGATGCGTCTGCGTGGGCGTGTGTGTTGTGGACATATCTGCGTGGGCATGTGTGTTGTGGACGCGTCTTTGTGGGCGTGTGTGTTGGGGATGGGTCTGCGTGGGTGTGTGCGTTGTGGATGCGTCTGCGTGGACGTGTATGTTGGGGACGTGTCTGCGTGGGCGTTTGTGTTCGCGACATGTCTGCGTGGGTGTGTGTGTTGTGTACACGTCTGTGTGGGCGTGTGTTGGGGTCATTTCTGCGTGGGCGTGTGCGTTGGGGACGTGTCTGCGTGGGTGTGTGTGTTGGGGACGTGTCTGCGTGGGCGTGTGCATTGGGGACGCGTCTGCGTGGGCGTGTGTGTTGGGGACGTGTGGGCGTGTGTGTTTGGAACGTGTCTTCGTGGGCGTGTGCGTTGTG
The DNA here is from genome assembly GCF_037043375.1 of Chiloscyllium plagiosum. Lineage (NCBI taxonomy): Eukaryota > Metazoa > Chordata > Chondrichthyes > Orectolobiformes > Hemiscylliidae > Chiloscyllium > Chiloscyllium plagiosum. The sequence continues at coordinate 39,609,336 of NW_028270177.1, forward strand.
GACGCGTCTGCATGGGCATGTGTGTTGGGGGTACGTCTGCTTGGGCGTGCGTGTTGGGAACTTGTCTGCGTGGGCGTGTGTGTGGGGGATCTTTCTGTGTGGGCGTGTGTGTTGGGGATGGGTCTGCGTGGGTGTGCATTTTGGGGACGTGTCTGCGTGGGCGTGTGTGTTGGATACATGTCTGCGTGGGCGTGTGTGTTGGGGTCGTGTCTGCGTGGGTGTGTGCGTTGGGGACGTGTCTGCGTGGGCGTGTGCGTTGGGGACGTGTCTGCATGGGTGTGTGTGTTGGGGTCGTGTCTGCGTCGGCCTGCGTGTTGGGTACATGTCTGCGTGGGTGTGTGCGTTGGGGACGTGTCTGCGTGGGTGTGTGTGTTGGGGACGTGTCTTCATGGGCGTGTGTGTTGGGGACGTGTCTTCGTGGGTGTGTGCGCTGGGCACGTGCCTGCGTGGGCGTGTGTGTTGGGGATGTGTCTGCGTGGGTGTGTGTGTTGGGGTCGTGTCTGCGTCGGCGTGTGTGTTGGGGACATGTCTGCGTGGGCGTGTGCGTTGGGGACGTGTCTGCGTGGGCATGTGTGTTGGGGACGTGTCTTCGTGGCCGTGTGCGTTGGGGACGTGTCTTCGTGGGCGTGTGCGTTGGGGACGTGTCTGCGTGGGCGTGTGTGTTGGGGTTGTTTCTGCGTGGGTGTGGGTGTTGGGGATGTTTTTGCTTGGGCGTGCGTGTTGGGGTTATGTCTGCGTTGGCGTGTGTGTTGGTGACTTGTCTGCGTGGGCGTGTGCATTGGGGCCGTGTCTGCGTGGGTGTGCGTGTTGGGGAAGTGTCTGCATGTGCGTGTGCGTTGGGGACATGTCTGCGTGGGTGTGTGAGTTGTGGATGCGTTTGTCTGGGCGTGTGTGTTGGTGACATGTCTGCTTGGGTGTGTTTGTTGGGGACGCGTCTGTGTGGGCGTGTGTGTTGGGGATGCGTCTGCGTGAACGTGTGTGTTGGTGTCTTGTTTCCTTGGTGGTGTGTTTTGTGGACGCGTCTGTGTGGGCGTGTGTGTTGGGGACATGTCTGCATGGTCGTGTGTGTTGGGGACGTGTCTGCGTGGGTGTGTGAGTTGTGCACGCGTCTGTGTGGGCGTGTGTGTTGGGGACGTGTCTGCGTGGGCGTGTGTGCTTGGGGCACGTCTGCGTGGGCATGTGTGTTGGGGACGTGTCTGCGTGGGTGTGTGCGTGTTGGGGACGTGTCTGCGTGGGCGTGTGTGTTGGGGACTTGTCAGCGTGGGCGTGGGTGTTGGGGATGTTTCTGCTTGGGCGTGTGTGTTGGGAACGGGTCTGCGTGGGCGTGTCTTGGGGACTTGTCTGTGTGGGCGTGTGTGTTGGTGACGTGTCTGCATGGGCGTGTCTGTTGGGGATGTGTCTGTGTGGGCCTGTGTTTTGGGGACCGGTCTGCTTGTGCATACATGTTGGGGATGTGTCTGCGTGGGCGTGTGTGTTGGGGATGTGCTGCGTGGGCGTGTGCGTTGGGGACGTGTCTTCGTGGGCGTGTGCGTTGGGGACGTGTCTGCGTGGGCGTGTGTGTTGGGGACATGTCTGCTTGGGTGTGTGTTGGGGACGCGTCTGCGTGGGCGTGTGTGTTGGGGATGTGTCTGTGTGGGCGTGTGTGTTGGGGACGGGTCTGCGTGGGCATGTGTGTTGGGTACATGTCTGCGTGGGCGTATGCGTTGGGGACGTGGCTGCATGGGCGTATGCATGTTGGGGCGTGTCTGCATGGGCGTGTGTGTTGTGTACATGTCTGCGTATGGGGTGTGCGTTGGGGACGTGTCTGCATGGGCGTGTGTGTTGGGGTCGTGTCTGCGTGGGCGTGTGTGTTGGGTACATGTTTGCGTATGGGGTGTGCGTTGGGGACTTGTCTGCATGAGCGTGTGTGTTGGGGTTGTGTCTGCGTGGGTGTGTGCATGTTGGGGACGTGTCTGCGTGGGCATGTGCATTGGGGAAATGTCTGTGTGGGTGTGCGTATTGGGGAAGTGTCTGCATGGGCGTGTGCGTTGGGGACATGTCTGCGTGGGTGTGTGTGTTGGGGATGCGTCTGCGTGGGCGTGTCTGTTGGGGACATGTCTGCGTGGGAGTGTGTGTTGTGGACGCGTCTATTTGGGTGTGCGTGTTGGCGACGTGTCTGCGTGGGCGTGTGTGTTGGGGACGTGTCTGTGTGGGTGTGTGAGTTGTGGACGCGTCTGTGTGGCCGTGTGTGTTGGGGATGCGTCTGCGTGGGCGTGTGTGTTGTGGACATGTCTGCGTGGGCGTGTGTGTTGTGGACGCGTCTGTGTGGGCGTGTGTGTTGGGGTTGGGTCTGCGTGGGCTTGTGTGTTGGGTACACGTCTGTGTGGGCGTATGCGTTGGGGACGTGTCTGCGTGGGCGTGTGCGTTGGGGACGTGTCTGCGTGGGTGTGTGTGTTGGGGTCGTGTCTGCGTGGGCGTGTGTGTTGTGTACATTTATGCGTGGGCGTGTGTGTTGGGAATGAGTCTGCGTGGTCTTGTGTGTTGGGTACACATCTGCGTGGGCGTATGCGATGGGGACGTGTCTGCGTGGGCGTGTGTGTTGGGGTCGTGTCTGCGTGGGCGTGTGCGTTGGGGACGTGTCTGCGTGGGTGTGTGTGTTGGGGTCGTGTCTGCGTGGGCGTGTGTGCTGTGGACGTGTCTGTGTGGATGTGTGAGTTGTGGACGCGTCTGTGTGGGCGTGTGTGTTGGGGATGCGTCTGCGTGGGCGTGTGTGTTGTGGACATGTCTGCGTGGGCGTGTGTGTAGTGGACGCGTCTGTGTGGGCGTGTGTGTTGGGGATGGGTCTGCGTGGGCTTGTGTGTTGGGTACACGTCTGCGTGGGCGTATGCGTTGGGGACGTGTCTTCGTGGGCGTGTGCGTTGGGGACGTGTCTGCGTGGATGTGTGTGTTGGGTACACGTCTGTGTGGGCGTGTGTTCGGGTCATGTCTGCGTGGGCGTGTGCGCTGGGCACGTGCCTGCGTGGGCGTGTGTGTTGGGGACGTGTCTGCGTGGGTGTGTGTGTTGGGGTCGTGTCTGCGTCGGCGTGTGTGTTGGGTACATGTCTGCGTGGGCGTGTGCGTTGGGGATGTGTCTTCGTGGCCGTGTGCGTTGGGGACGTGTCTTCGTGAGCGTGTGCGTTGGGGACGTGTCTGCGTGGGCGTGTGTGTTGGGGTTGTTTCTGCTTCGGTGTGTGCGTTGGGGGCCTGTCTGCGTGGGCATGTGCATTGGGGCCGTGTCTGCGTGGGTGTGCGTGTTGGGGAAGTGTCTGCATGTGCGTGTGCGTTGGGGACATGTCTGCGTGGGTGTGTGCGTTGTGGACGCATTTGTCTGGGTGTGTGTGTTGGTGACATGTCTGCTTGGGTGTGTTTGTTGGGGACGCGTCTGTGTGGGCGCGTGTGTTGGGGATGCGTCTGCGTGGGCGTGTGTGTTGGTGTCTTGTTTCCTTGGTGGTGTGTTTTGTGGACGCGTCTGTGTGGGCGTGTGTGTTGGGGACATGTCTGCATGGTCGTGTGTGTTGGGGACATGTCTGCGTGGTTGTGTGAGTTGTGGACGCTTCTGCGTGGGCGTGTGTGTTGGGGACGTGTCTGCGTGGACGTGTGTGCTGGGGGCACGTCTGCGTTGGCGTGTGTGTTGGGGACGTGTCTGCGTGGGTGTGTGCGTATTGGGGACGTGTCTGCGTGGGCGTGTGTGTTGGGAACTTGTCAGCGTGGGCGTGGGTGTTGGGGATGTTTCTGCTTGGGCGTGCGTGTTGGGGGTACGTCTGCGTGGGCGTGTGTGTTGGTGACTTGTCTGCGTGGGCGTGTGTGTTGGGGATGTGTCTGTGTGGGCGTGTGTGTTGGGAACGGGTCTGCGTGGGCGTGTGTCTTGGGGACTTGTCTGTGTGGGCCTGTGTGTTGGGGACGGGTCTGCTTGTGCATACATGTTGGGGATGTGTCTGCATGGGCGTGTGTGTTCGAGACGTGTCTGCGTGGGCGTGTGCGTTGGGGACGTGTCTTCGTGGGCGTGTGCGTTGGGGACGTGTCTGCGTGGACGTGTGTGTTGGGGACATGTCTGCTTGGGTGTGTGTTGGGGACGCGTCTGCGTGGGCGTGTGTGTTGGGGATGTGTCTGTGTGGGCGTGTGTGTTGGGGACGGGTCTGCGTGGGCGTGTGTGTTGTGTACATGTCTGCGTGGGCATGTGTGTTGGGGTCGTGTCTGCGTGGGTGTGTGTGTTGGTGACGTGTCTTCGTCGGTGTGTGTGTTGGGGTCGTGTCTGCGTGGGCGTGTGTGTTGGGTACATGTCTGCGTAGGCGTGTGCGTTGGGGATGTGCCTGTATGGGCGTGTGTGTTGGGGTTGTGTCTGCGTGATTGTGTGCATGTTGGGGACGTGTCTGCGTGGGCATGTGCATTGGGGACGTGTCTGCGTGGGTGTGCGTGTTGGGGAAGTGTCTGCATGGGCGTGTGCGTTGGGGACATGTCTGCGTGGGTGTGTGAGTTGTGGACCATCTGCGTGGGCGTGTGTGTTGGGGACGTGTCTGCGTGGACGTGTGTGCTGGGGGCACGTCTGCGTGGGCGTGTGTGTTGGGAACGGGTCTGCGTGGGCGTGTGCGTTGGGGACATGTCTGCGTGGGTTTGTATGTTGGGAACGTGTCTGCGTGAGGGTGTGTGTTGGGGACATGTCTGCGTGGGCGTGTGTGTTGGGGGACGTTTCTACGTGGGCATGTGTGTTGGAGACGTGTCTGCATGGGTGTGCATTTTGGGGACGTGTCTGCCTGGGCGTCTGTGTTGGGGACGTTTCTACGTGGGCGTTTGTGTTGGGGATGCGTCTGCGTGGGCGTCTGTGTTGGGGACGTTTCTACGTGGGCATGTGCGTTGGGGACGTGTCTGTGTGGGCGTCTGTGTTGGGGACGTTTCTACGTGGGCGTGTGTGTTGGGAATGTGTCTGCATGGGTGTGTGTGTTGGGGACGCATCTGCATGGGCATGTGTTGTGGCGCTCTGCGTGGGCATCTGTTTTGGGGACGTGTCTTTGTGGGCGTATGCGTTGGGGACGTGTCTGCGTGGGTGTGTGTGTTGGGGACGTGTCTTTGTGGCCGTGTGTGTTGGGGACGCGTCTGCGTGGGTGTGCATGTTGGGGACGTGTCTGCGTGGGCGTGTGCGTTGGGGACGTGACTGCGTGGGTGTTTGTGTTGGTGTCATGTCTGCGTGTGCGTGTGTGTAGGGTACATGTCTGCATGGGCGTGTGCTTTGGGGACGCATCTGCGTGGGTGTGTGTGTTGGGGACGTGTCTTCGTGGGCATGTGCATTGGGGACCTGACTGCGTGGGTGTCTGTGTTGGGGACGTGTATTTGTGGGCATGTGCGTTGGGGACGTGTCTGCGTTTGTGTGCATGTTGGGGACGTGTCGGCGTGGGCATGTGAGTTGGGGACATGTCTGCGTGGGTGTGTGTGTTGGGTAAGTGTCTGCATGGGCGTGTGAGTTGTGGATGCGTCTGTGTGGACGTGTGTGTTGGGGACATGTCTGCGTGGGCATGTGTGTTGGGGACATGTCTGCTTGGGCGTGTGTTGGGGACGCGTCTGTGTGGGCGTGTGTGTTGGGGTGCGTCTGCGTGCGCGTGTGTGTTGGAGACATGTCTGTGTGGGTGTGTGTGTTGTGGACGCGTCTGTGTGGGTGTGGGTGTGCGTGTGGTCGATGTGTCTGCGTTGGCGTGTGTGTTGGGGACGTGTCTGCGTGGGTGTGTGTGTTGGGGATGTGTCTATGTGGGCGTGTGTGTTGGGGATGGGTCTGCGTGGGCTTGTGTGTTGGGTACACGTCTGCGTGGGCGTGTGTGTTGGGGTCTGGTTTCCTTGGTGGTGTGTGTTGTGGACGCGTCTGCGTGGGCGTGTGCGTTGGGGACGTGTCTGTGTGGGTGTGTGTGTTGGGGACGTGTCTTCGTGGGCGTATGTGTTTGGAACGTGTCTTCGTGGGCGTGTGCGTTGTGGACGCGTCTGCATGGGCATGTGTGTTAGGGGTACGTCTGCGTGGGCGTGCGTGTTGGGAACTTGTCTGCGTGGGCGTGTGTGTGGGGGATGTGTTTGTGTTGGCGTGTGTGTTGGGGATGGGTCTGCGTGGGCGTGTGTGTTGGGTAAACGTCTGCGTGGGCGTATGCGTTGGGGACGTGTCTGCGTGGGCGTGGGCTTTGGGGACGTGTGTGTGTTGGGTACACGTCTGCGTGGGCATGTGTGTTGTGGTCATGTCTGCATGGGCGTGTGCGTTGGGGACGTGTCTGCGTGGGTGTGTGTGTTGGGGACGTGTCTTTGTGGGCGTGTGCGTTGTGGACGTGTCTGCGTGGGTGTGCATGTTGGGGACGTGTCTGCGTGGGGGTGTGCGTTGTGGACGTGTCTGCGTGGGCGTGTTTGTTGGGTACATGTCTGCGTGGGCGTGTGCGTTGGGGACGTGTCTGCGTGGGTGTGTGTGTTGGGGACGTGTCTTCGTGTGCGTGTGCGTTGGGGACATGTCTGCGTGGGTGTGTGTGTTGGGGTCGTGTCTGCGTGGGCGTGTGTGTTGGGTACATGTCTGCGTAGGCGTGTGCGTTGGGGATGTGCCTGTATGGGCGTGTGTGTTGGGGTTGTGTCTGCGTGATTGTGTGCATGTTGGGGACGTGTCTGCGTGGGCATGTGCATTGGGGACGTGTCTGCGTGGGTGTGCGTGTTGGGGAAGTGTCTGCATGGGCGTGTGCGTTGGGGACATGTCTGCGTGGGTGTGTGAGTTGTGGACCATCTGCGTGGGCGTGTGTGTTGGGGACGTGTCTGCGTGGACGTGTGTGCTGGGGGCACGTCTGCGTGGGCGTGTGTGTTGGGAACGGGTCTGCGTGGGCGTGTGCGTTGGGGACATGTCTGCGTGGGTTTGTATGTTGGGAACGTGTCTGCGTGAGGGTGTGTGTTGGGGACATGTCTGCGTGGGCGTGTGTGTTGGGGGACGTTTCTACGTGGGCATGTGTGTTGGAGACGTGTCTGCATGGGTGTGCATTTTGGGGACGTGTCTGCCTGGGCGTCTGTGTTGGGGACGTTTCTACGTGGGCGTTTGTGTTGGGGATGCGTCTGCGTGGGCGTCTGTGTTGGGGACGTTTCTACGTGGGCATGTGCGTTGGGGATGTGTCTGTGTGGGCGTCTGTGTTGGGGACGTTTCTACGTGGGCGTGTGTGTTGGGAATGTGTCTGCATGGGTGTGTGTGTTGGGGACGCATCTGCATGGGCGTGTGTTGTGGCGCTCTGCGTGGGCATCTGTTTTGGGGACGTGTCTTTGTGGGCGTATGCGTTGGGGACGTGTCTGCGTGGGTGTGTGTGTTGGGGACGTGTCTTTGTGGGCGTGTGTGTTGGGGACGTGTCTGCGTGGGTGTGCGTGTTGGGGACATGTCTGCGTGGGCGTGTGTGTTGGGTACATGTCTGCGTGGGCGTGGGTATTGGGGATGTTTCTGCTTGGGCATGTGTGTTGGGGGTGCGTCTGGGTGGGCGTGAGTGTGGGGACCTTGTCTGCGTGGGCGTGTGTGTTGGGTACACGTCTGCGTGGGTGTATGCATTGGGGACGTGTCTGCGTGGGCGTGTGCATTGGGGACGTGTCTGCGTGGGTGTGTGTGTTGGGTAGACGTCTGCGTGGGCATGTGTGTTGGGGTCGTGTCTGCGTGGGCATGTGCGTTGGGGACGTGTATGCGTGGGTGTGTGTGTTGGGGACGTGTCTTTGTGGCCGTGTGTGTTGGGGACGCGTCTGCGTGGGTGTGCATGTTGGGGACGTGTCTGCGTGGGCGTGTGCGTTGGGGACGTGACTGCGTGGGTGTTTGTGTTGGGGTCATGTCTGCGTGTGCGTGTGTGTAGGGTACATGTCTGCATGGGCGTGTGCGTTGGGGACGCATCTGCGTGGGTGTGTGTGTTGGGGACGTGTCTTCGTGGGCATGTGCATTGGGGACCTGACTGCGTGGGTGTCTGTGTTGGGGACGTGTATTTGTGGGCATGTGCGTTGGGGACGTGTCTGCGTTTGTGTGCATGTTGGGGACGTGTCGGCGTGGGCATGTGAGTTGGGGACATGTCTGCGTGGGTGTGTGTGTTGGGGTCGTGTCTGCATGGGCGTGTGAGTTGTGGATGCGTCTGCGTGGACGTGTGTGTTGGGGACATGTCTGCGTGGGCATGTGTGTTGGGGACATGTCTGCTTGGGTGTGTGTTGGGGACGCGTCTGTGTGGGCGTGTGTGTTGGGGTGCGTCTGCGTGCGCGTGTGTGTTGGAGACATGTCTGTGTGGGTGTGTGTGTTGTGGACGCGTCTGTGTGGGTGTGGGTGTGCGTGTGGTCGATGTGTCTGCGTTGGCGTGTGTGTTGGGGACGTGTCTGCGTGGGTGTGTGTGTTGGGGATGTGTCTATGTGGGCGTGTGTGTTGGGGATGGGTCTGCGTGGGCTTGTGTGTTGGGTACACGTCTGCGTGGGCGTGTGTGTTGGGGTCTGGTTTCCTTGGTGGTGTGTGTTGTGGACGCGTCTGCGTGGGCGTGTGCGTTGGGGACGTGTCTGTGTGGGTGTGTGTGTTGGGGACGTGTCTTCGTGGGCGTATGTGTTTGGAACGTGTCTTCGTGGGCGTGTGCGTTGTGGACGCGTCTGCATGGGCATGTGTGTTAGGGGTACGTCTGCGTGGGCGTGCGTGTTGGGAACTTGTCTGCGTGGGCGTGTGTGTGGGGGATGTGTTTGTGTTGGCGTGTGTGTTGGGGATGGGTCTGCGTGGGCGTGTGTGTTGGGTAAACGTCTGCGTGGGCGTATGCGTTGGGGACGTGTCTGCGTGGGCGTGGGCTTTGGGGACGTGTGTGTGTTGGGTACACGTCTGCGTGGGCATGTGTGTTGTGGTCATGTCTGCATGGGCGTGTGCGTTGGGGACGTGTCTGCGTGGGTGTGTGTGTTGGGGACGTGTCTTTGTGGGCGTGTGCGTTGTGGACGTGTCTGCGTGGGTGTGCATGTTGGGGACGTGTCTGCGTGGGCGTGTGCGTTGTGGACGTGTCTGCGTGGGCGTGTTTGTTGGGTACATGTCTGCGTGGGCGTGTGCGTTGGGGACGTGTCTGCGTGGGTGTGTGTGTTGGGGACGTGTCTTCGTGTGCGTGTGCGTTGGGGACATGTCTGCGTGGGTGTGTGTGTTGGGGTCGGGTCTGCGTGGGCGTGTGTGTTGGGTACATGTCTGCGTAGGCGTGTGCGTTGGGGATGTGCCTGTATGGGCGTGTGTGTTGGGGTTGTGTCTGCGTGATTGTGTGCATGTTGGGGACGTGTCTGCGTGGGCATGTGCATTGGGGACGTGTCTGCGTGGGTGTGCGTGTTGGGGAAGTGTCTGCATGGGCGTGTGCGTTGGGGACATGTCTGCGTGGGTGTGTGAGTTGTGGACCATCTGCGTGGGCGTGTGTGTTGGGGACGTGTCTGCGTGGACGTGTGTGCTGGGGGCACGTCTGCGTGGGCGTGTGTGTTGGGAACGGGTCTGCGTGGGCGTGTGCGTTGGGGACATGTCTGCGTGGGTTTGTATGTTGGGAACGTGTCTGCGTGAGGGTGTGTGTTGGGGACATGTCTGCGTGGGCGTGTGTGTTGGGGGACGTTTCTACGTGGGCATGTGTGTTGGAGACGTGTCTGCATGGGTGTGCATTTTGGGGACGTGTCTGCCTGGGCGTCTGTGTTGGGGACGTTTCTACGTGGGCGTTTGTGTTGGGGATGCGTCTGCGTGGGCGTCTGTGTTGGGGACGTTTCTACGTGGGCATGTGCGTTGGGGACGTGTCTGCATGGGTGTGTGTGTTGGGGACGCATCTGCATGGGCGTGTGTTGTGGCGCTCTGCGTGGGCATCTGTTTTGGGGACGTGTCTTTGTGGGCGTATGCGTTGGGGACGTGTCTGCGTGGGTGTGTGTGTTGGGGACGTGTCTTTGTGGGCGTGTGTGTTGGGGACGTGTCTGCGTGGGTGTGCGTGTTGGGGACATGTCTGCGTGGGCGTGTGTGTTGGGTACATGTCTGCGTGGGCGTGGGTATTGGGGATGTTTCTGCTTGGGCATGTGTGTTGGGGGTGCGTCTGGGTGGGCGTGAGTGTGGGGACCTTGTCTGCGTGGGCGTGTGTGTTGGGTACACGTCTGCGTGGGCGTATGCATTGGGGACGTGTCTGCGTGGGCGTGTGCATTGGGGACGTGTCTGCGTGGGTGTGTGTGTTGGGTAGACGTCTGCGTGGGCATGTGTGTTGGGGTCGTGTCTGCGTGGGCATGTGCGTTGGGGACGTGTATGCGTGGGTGTGTGTGTTGGGGACGTGTCTTTGTGGCCGTGTGTATTGGGGACGCGTCTGCGTGGGTGTGCATGTTGGGGACGTGTCTGCGTGGGCGTGTGCGTTGGGGACGTGACTGCGTGGGTGTTTGTGTTGGGGTCATGTCTGCGTGTGCGTGTGTGTAGGGTACATGTCTGCATGGGCGTGTGCGTTGGGGACGCATCTGCGTGGGTGTGTGTGTTGGGGACGTGTCTTCGTGGGCATGTGCATTGGGGACCTGACTGCGTGGGTGTCTGTGTTGGGGACGTGTATTTGTGGGCATGTGCGTTGGGGACGTGTCTGCGTTTGTGTGCATGTTGGGGACGTGTCGGCGTGGGCATGTGAGTTGGGGACATGTCTGCGTGGGTGTGTGTGTTGGGTAAGTGTCTGCATGGGCGTGTGAGTTGTGGATGCGTCTGCGTGGACGTGTGTGTTGGGGACATGTCTGCGTGGGCATGTGTGTTGGGGACATGTCTGCTTGGGTGTGTGTTGGGGACGCGTCTGTGTGGGCGTGTGTGTTGGGGTGCGTCTGCGTGCGCGTGTGTGTTGGAGACATGTCTGTGTGGGTGTGTGTGTTGTGGACGCGTCTGTGTGGGTGTGGGTGTGCGTGTGGTCGATGTGTCTGCGTGGGCGTGTGTGTTGGGGACGTGTCTGCGTGGGTGTGTGTGTTGGGGATGTGTCTATGTGGGCGTGTGTGTTGGGGATGGGTCTGCGTGGGCTTGTGTGTTGGGTACACGTCTGCGTGGGCGTGTGTGTTGGGGTCTGGTTTCCTTGGTGGTGTGTGTTGTGGACGCGTCTGCGTGGGCGTGTGCGTTGGGGACGTGTCTGTGTGGGTGTGTGTGTTGGGGACGTGTCTTCGTGGGCGTGTGTGTTGGGGATATTTCTGCTTGGGCGTGCGTGGTGGGGGTACATCTGCGTGGGCGTGTGTGTTGGTGACTTGTCTGCGTGGGCGTGTGTGTTGGGGATGTTTCTGTGTGGGCGTGTGTGTTGGGAACGGGTCTGCGTGGGCGTGTGTCTTGGGGACTTGTCTGTGTGGGCGTGTGTGCTGGCGACATGTCTGCGTGGGCGTGTGTGTTGGGGATGTGTCTGTGTGGGCCTGTGTGTTGGGGACGGGTCTGCTTGCGCATACATGTTGGGGATGTGTCTGCGTGGGCGTGTGTGTTGGGGACGTGTCTGCGTGGGCGTGTGCGTTGGGGACGTGTCTGTGTGGGTGTGTGTGTTGGGGACGTGTCTTTGTGGGCGTGTGTGTTTGGAACGTGTCTTCCTGGGCGTGTGCGTTGTGGACGTGTCTGCATGGGCATGTGTGTTAGGGGTACGTCTGCGTGGGCGTGCGTGTTGGGAACTTGTCTGCGTGGGCGTGTGTGTGGGGGATGTGTTTGTGTTGGCGTGTGTGTTGGGGATGGGTCTGCGTGGGCGTGTGTGTTGGGTAAACGTCTGCGTGGGCGTATACGTTGGGGACGTGTCTGCGTGGGCGTGGGCTTTGGGGACGTGTGTGTGTTGGGTACACGTCTGCGTGGGCATGTGTGTTGTGGTCATGTCTGCGTGGGCGTGTGCGTTGGGGACGTGTCTGCGTGGGTGTGTGTGTTGGGGACGTGTCTTTGTGGGCGTGTGCGTTGTGGACGTGTCTGCGTGGGTGTGCATGTTGGGGACGTGTCTGCGTGGGCGTGTGCGTTGTGGACGTGTCTGCGTGGGCGTGTTTGTTGGGTACATGTCTGCGTGGGCGTGTGCGTTGGGGACGTGTCTGCGTGGGTGTGTGTGTTGGGGACGTGTCTTCGTGTGCGTGTGCGTTGGGGACATGTCTGCGTGGGTGTGTGTGTTGGGGTCGTGTCTGCATGGGCGTGTGCGTTGGGGACGTGTCTACGTGGGTGTGTGTGTTGGGATCGTGTCTGCGTCGGCGTGTGTGTTGGGTACATGTCTGCGTGGGCGTGTGCGTTGGGGACGTGTCTGCGTGGGTGTGTGTGTTGGGACGTGTCTTCGTGGGCATGTGCGTTGGGGACGAGTCTTCGTGTGTGTGTGCGTTGGGGACATATCTGCGTGGGTGTGTGTGTTGGGGTCGTGTCTGCATGGGCGTGTGCGTTGGGGACGTGTCTACGTGGGTGTGTGTGTTGGGACGTGTCTTCGTGGGCGTGTGTGTTGGGGTTGTTTCTGCATGCGTGTGTGCGTTGGGGGCGTGTCTGCGTGGGTGTGTGAGTTGTGGACGCGTCTGCCTGGGCGTGTGTGTTGGGGACATGTCTGCTTGGGTGTGTGTGTTGGGGACGCGTCTGTGTGGACGTGTGCATTGGGGATGCGTCTGCGTGGGCGTGTGTGTTGGGGTCTTGTATCCTTAGTGGTGTGTGTTGTGGACACGTCTGTGTGGGCGTGTGTGTTGGGGACATGTCTGCATGGTCGTGTGTGTTGGGGACGTGTCTGCGTGGGTGTGTGAGTTGTGGACGCGTCTGTGTGGGCGTGTGTGTTGGGGACATGTCTGCGTGGACATGTGTGCTGGGAGCAGGTCTGCGTGGGCGTGTGTGTTGGGGACGTGTCTGCGTGGGTGTGTGCGTGTTGGGGATGTGTCTGCGTGTGCGTGTGTGTTGGGGATGTGTCTGCATGGGCGTGGGTGTTGGGGATATTTCTGCTTGGACGTGCGTGGTGGGGGTACGTCTGCGTGGGCGTGTGTGTTGGTGACTTGTCTGCGTGGGAGTGTGTGTTGGGGATGTTTCTGTGTGGGCGTGTGTGTTGGGAACGGGTCTGCGTGGGCGTGTGTCTTGGGGACTTGTCTGTGTGGGCGTGTGTGCTGGCGACATGTCTGCGTGGGCGTGTGTTGGGGATGTGTCTGTGTGGGCCTGTGTGTTGGGGACGGGTCTGCTTGCGCATACATGTTGGGGATGTGTCTGCGTGGGCATGTGTGTTGGGGACGTGTCTGCGTGGGCGTGTGCGTTGGGGACGTGTCTGTGTGGGTGTGTGTGTTGGGGACGTGTCTTCGTGGGCGTGTGTATTTGGAACGTGTCTTCCTGGGCGTGTGCGTTGTGGACGCGTCTGCATGGGCATGTGTGTTAGGGGTACGTCTGCGTGGGCGTGCGTGTTGGGAACTTGTCTGCGTGGGCATGTGTGTGGGGGATGTGTTTGTGTTGGCGTGTGTGTTGGGGATGGGTCTGCGTGGGCGTGTGTGTTGGGTAAACGTCTGCGTGGGCTTATGCGTTGGGGACGTGTCTGCGTGGGCGTGGGCGTTGGGGACGTGTCTGCGTGGGTGTGTGTGTTGGGTACACGTCTGCGTGGGCATGTATGTTGTGGTCATGTCTGCGTGGGCGTGTGCGTTGGGGACGTGTCTGCGTGGGTGTGTGTGTTGGGGACGTGTCTTTGTGGGCGTGTGCGTTGTGGACGTGTCTGCGTGGGTGTGCATGTTGGGGACGTGTCTGCGTGGGCGTGTGCGTTGTGGACGTGTCTGCGTGGGCGTGTTTGTTGGGTACATGTCTGCGTGGGCGTGTGCGTTGGGGACGTGTCTGCGTGGGTGTGTGTGTTGGGGACGTGTCTTCGTGTGCGTGTGCGTTGGGGACATGTCTGCGTGGGTGTGTGTGTTGGGGTCGTGTCTGCATGGGCGGGTGCGTTGGGGACGTGTCTATGTGGGTGTGTGTGTTGGGATCGTGTCTGCGTCGGCGTGTGTGTTGGGTACATGTCTGTGTGGGCGTGTGCGTTGGCGACGTGTCTGCGTGGGTGTGTGTGTTGGGACGTGTCTTCGTGGGCATGTGCGTTGGGGACGTGTCTTCGTGTGTGTGTGCGTTGGGGACATGTCTGCGTGGGTGTGTGTGTTGGGATCATGTCTGCGTCGGGGTGTGTGTTGGGTACATGTCTGCGTGGGTGTGTGTGTTGGGACGTGTCTTCGTGGGCGTGTGTGTTGGGGTTGTTTCTGCATGCGTGTGTGCGTTGGGGGCGTGTCTGCGTGGGTGTGTGAGTTGTGGACGCGTCTGCCAGGGCGTGTGTTTTGGGGACATGTCTGCTTGGGTGTGTGTGTTGGGGACGCGTCTGCGTGGGTGTGTGCGTGTTGGGGATGTGTCTGCGTGTGCGTGTGTGTTGGGGATGTGTCTGCATGGGCGTGGGTGTTGGGGATAATTCTGCTTGGGCGTGCGTGGTGGGGGTACATCTGCGTGGGCGTGTGTGTTGGTGACTTGTCTGCGTGGGCGTGTGTGTTGGGGATGTTTCTGTGTGGGCGTGTGTGTTGGGAACGGGTCTGCGTGGGCGTGTGTCTTGGGGACTTGTCTGTGTGGGCGTGTGTGCTGGCGACATGTCTGCGTGGGCGTGTGTGTTGGGGATGTGTCTGTGTGGGCCTGTGTGTTGGGGACGGGTCTGCTTGCGCATACATGTTGGGGATGTGTCTGCGTGGGCGTGTGTGTTGGGGACGTGTCTGCGTGGGCGTGTGCGTTGGGGACGTGTCTGTGTGGGTGTGTGTGTTGGGGACGTGTCTTCGTGGGCGTGTGTGTTTGGAACGTGTCTTCCTGGGCGTGTGCGTTGTGGACGTGTCTGCATGGGCATGTGTGTTAGGGGTACGTCTGCGTGGGCGTGCGTGTTGGGAACTTGTCTGCGTGGGCGTGTGTGTGGGGGATGTGTTTGTGTTGGCGTGTGTGTTGGGGATGGGTCTGCGTGGGCGTGTGTGTTGGGTAAACGTCTGCGTGGGCGTATGCGTTGGGGACGTGTCTGCGTGGGCGTGGGCTTTGGGGACGTGTGTGTGTTGGGTACACGTCTGCGTGGGCATGTGTGTTGTGGTCATGTCTGCGTGGGCGTGTGCGTTGGGGACGTGTCTGCGTGGGTGTGTGTGTTGGGGACGTGTCTTTGTGGGCGTGTGCGTTGTGGACGTGTCTGCGTGGGTGTGCATGTTGGGGACGTGTCTGCGTGGGCGTGTGCGTTGTGGACGTGTCTGCGTGGGCGTGTTTGTTGGGTACATGTCTGCGTGGGCGTGTGCGTTGGGGACGTGTCTGCGTGGGTGTGTGTGTTGGGGACGTGTCTTCGTGTGCGTGTGCGTTGGGGACATGTCTGCGTGGGTGTGTGTGTTGGGGTCGTGTCTGCATGGGCGTGTGCGTTGGGGACGTGTCTACGTGGGTGTGTGCGTTGGGATCGTGTCTGCGTCGGCGTGTGTGTTGGGTACATGTCTGCGTGGGCGTGTGCGTTGGGGACGTGTCTGCGTGGGTGTGTGTGTTGGGACGTGTCTTCGTGGGCATGTGCGTTGGGGACGTGTCTTCGTGTGTGTGTGCGTTGGGGACATGTCTGCGTGGGTGTGTGTGTTGGGGTCGTGTCTGCATGGGCATGTGCGTTGGGGACGTGTCTACGTGGGTGTGTGTGTTGGGATCATGTCTGCGTCGGGGTGTGTGTTGGGTACATGTCTGCGTGGGTGTGTGTGTTGGGACGTGTCTTCGTGGGCGTGTGTGTTGGGGTTGTTTCTGCATGCGTGTGTGCGTTGGGGGCGTGTCTGCGTGGGTGTGTGAGTTGTGGACGCGTCTGCCTGGGCGTGTGTGTTGGGGACATGTCTGCTTGGGTGTGTGTGTTGGGGACGCGTCTGTGTGGACGTGTGCATTGGGGATGCGTCTGCGTGGGCGTGTGTGTTGGGGTCTTGTTTCCTTGGTGGTGTGTGTTGTGGACACGTCTGTGTGGGCGTGTGTGTTGGGCACATGTCGGCATGGTCGTGTGTGTTGGGGACGTGTCTGCGTGGGTGTGTGAGTTGTGGACGCGTCTGTGTGGGCGTGTGTGTTGGGGACATGTCTGCGTGGACATGTGTGCTGGGAGCACGTCTGCGTGGGCGTGTGTGTTGGGGACGTGTCTGCGTGGGTGTGTGCGTGTTGGGGATGTGTCTGCGTGTGCGTGTGTGTTGGGGATGTGTCTGCATGGGCGTGGGTGTTGGGGATATTTCTGCTTGGACGTGCGTGGTGGGGGTACGTCTGCGTGGGCGTGTGTGTTGGTGACTTGTCTGCGTGGGAGTGTGTGTTGGGGATGTTTCTGTGTGGGCGTGTGTGTTGGGAACGGGTCTGCGTGGGCGTGTGTCTTGGGGACTTGTCTGTGTGGGCGTGTGTGCTGGCGACATGTCTGCGTGGGCGTGTGTGTTGGGGATGTGTCTGTGTGGGCCTGTGTGTTGGGGACGGGTCTGCTTGCGCATACATGTTGGGGATGTATCTGCGTGGGCGTGTGTGTTGGGGACTTGTCTGCGTGGGCGTGTGCGTTGGGGACGTGTCTGTGTGGGTGTGTGTGTTGGGGACGTGTCTTCGTGGGCGTGTGTGTTTGGAACGTGTCTTCCTGGGCGTGTGCGTTGTGGACGCGTCTGCATGGGCATGTGTGTTAGGGGTACGTCTGCGTGGGCGTGCGTGTTGGGAACTTGTCTGCGTGGGCGTGTGTGTGGGGGATGTGTTTGTGTTGGCGTGTGTGTTGGGGATGGGTCTGCGTGGGCGTGTGTGTTGGGTAAACGTCTGCGTAGGCCTATGCGTTGGGGACGTGTCTGCGTGGGCGTGGGCGTTGGGGACGTGTCTGCGTGGGTGTGTGTGTTGGGTACACGTCTGCGTGGGCATGTGTGTTGTGGTCATGTCTGCGTGGGCGTGTGCGTTGGGGACGTGTCTGCGTGGGTGTGTGTGTTGGGGACGTGTCTTTGTGGGCGTGTGCGTTGTGGACGTGTCTGCGTGGGCGTGTGCGTTGGGGACGTGTCTGCGTGGGCGTGTGCGTTGTGGACGTGTCTGCGTGGGCGTGTTTGTTGGGTACATGTCTGCGTGGGCGTGTGCGTTGGGCACGTGTCTGCGTGGGTGTGTGTGTTGGGGACGTGTCTTCGTGTGCGTGTGCGTTGGGGACATGTCTGCGTGGGTGTGTGTGTTGGGGTCGTGTCTGCATGGGCGTGTGCGTTGGGGACGTGTCTACGTGGGTGTGTGTGTTGGGATCGTGTCTGCGTCGGCATGTGTGTTGGGTACATGTCTGTGTGGGCGTGTGCGTTGGGGACGTGTCTGCGTGGGTGTGTGTGTTGGGACGTGTCTTCGTGGGCATGTGCGTTGGGGACGTGTCTTCGTGTGTGTGTGCGTTGGGGACATGTCTGCGTGGGTGTGTGTGTTGGGGTCGTGTCTGCATGGGCGTGTGCGTTGGGTACATGTCTACGTGGGTGTGTGTGTTGGGATCATGTCTGCGTCGGGGTGTGTGTTGGGTACATGTCTGCGTGGGTGTGTGTGTTGGGACGTGTCTTCATGGGCGTGTGTGTTGGGGTTGTTTCTGCATGCGTGTGTGCGTTGGGGGCGTGTCTGCGTGGGTGTGTGAGTTGTGGATGCGTCTGCCTGGGCGTGTGTTTTGGGGACATGTCTGCTTGGGTGTGTGTGTTGGGGACGCGTCTGCGTGGGTGTGTGCGTGTTGGGGATGTGTCTGCGTGTGCGTGTGTGTTGGGGATGTGTCTGCATGGGCGTGGGTGTTGGGGATATTTCTGCTTGGGCGTGCGTGGTGGGGTACGTCTGCGTGGGCATGTGTGTTGGTGACTTGTCTGCGTGGGCGTGTGTGTTGGGGATGTTTCTGTGTGGGCGTGTGTGTTGGGAACGGGTCTGCGTGGGCGTGTGTCTTGGGGACTTGTCTGTGTGGGCGTGTGTGCTGGCGACATGTCTGCGTGGGCGTGTGTGTTGGGGATGTGTCTGTGTGGGCCTGTGTGTTGGGGACGGGTCTGCTTGCGCATACATGTTGGGGATGTGTCTGCGTGGGCGTGTGTGTTGGGGACGCATCTGTGTGGGCGTGTGTGTTGGGGATGCGTCTGCGTGGGCGTGTGTCTTGCGGACTTGTCTGCGTGGGCGTGTGTCTTGGGGACGTGTCTTCGTGGGCGTGTGTGTTTGGAACGTGTCTTCCTGGGCGTGTGCGTTGTGGACGCGTCTGCATGGGCATGTGTGTTAGGGGTACGTCTGCGTGGGCGTGCGTGTTGGGAACTTGTCTGCGTGGGTGTGTGTGTGGGGGATGTGTTTGTGTTGGCGTGTGTGTTGGGGATGGGTCTGCGTGGGCGTGTGTGTTGGGTAAACGTCTGCGTGGGCGTATGCGTTTGGGACGTGTCCGCGTGGGCGTGGGCGTTGGGGACGTGTCTGCGTGGGTGTGTGTGTTGGGTACACGTCTGCGTGGGCATGTGTGTTGTGGTCATGTCTGCATGGGCGTGTGCGTTGGGGACGTGTCTGCGTGGGTGTGTGTGTTGGGGACGTGTCTTTGTGGGCGTGTGCGTTGTGGACGTGTCTGCGTGGGTGTGCATGTTGGGGACGTGTCTGCGTGGGCGTGTGCGTTGTGGACGTGTCTGCGTGGGCGTGTTTGTTGGGTACATGTCTGCGTGGGCGTGTGCGTTGGGGACGTGTCTGCGTGGGTGTGTGTGTTGGGGACGTGTCTTCGTGTGCGTGTGCGTTGGGGACATGTCTGCGTGGGTGTGTGTGTTGGGGTCGTGTCTGCATGGGCGTGTGCGTTGGGGACGTGTCTACGTGGGTGTGTGTGTTGGGATCGTGTCTGCGTCGGCGTGTGTGTTGGGTACATGTCTGCGTGGGCGTGTGCGTTGGGGACGTGTCTGCGTGGGTGTGTGTGTTGGGACGTGTCTTCGAGGGCATGTGCGTTGGGGACGTGTCTTCGTGTGTGTGTGCGTTGGGGACATGTCTGCGTGGGTGTGTGTGTTGGGGTCGTGTCTGCATGGGCGTGTGCGTTGGGGACGTGTCTACGTGGGTGTGTGTGTTGGGATCATGTCTGCGTCGGGGTGTGTGTTGGGTACATGTCTGCGTGGGTGTGTGTGTTGGGACGTGTCTTCGTGGGCGTGTGTGTTGGGGTTGTTTCTGCATGCGTGTGTGCGTTGGGGGCGTGTCTGCGTGGGTGTGTGAGTTGTGGACGCGTCTGCCTGGGCGTGTGTTTTGGGGACATGTCTGCTTGGGTGTGTGTGTTGGGGACGCGTCTGCGTGGGTGTGTGCGTGTTGGGGATGTGTCTGCGTGTGCGTGTGTGTTGGGGATGTGTCTGCATGGGCGTGGGTGTTGGGGATATTTCTGCTTGGGCGTGCGTGGTGGGGGTACGTCTGCGTGGGCATGTGTGTTGGTGACTTGTCTGCGTGGGCGTGTGTGTTGGGGATATTTCTGTGTGGGCGTGTGTGTTGGGAACGGGTCTGCGTGGGCGTGTGTCTTGGGGACTTGTCTGTGTGGGCGTGTGTGCTGGCGACATGTCTGCGTGGGCGTGTGTGTTGGGGATGTGTCTGTGTGGGCCTGTGTGTTGGGGACGGGTCTGCTTGCGCATACATGTTGGGGATGTGTCTGCGTGGGCGTGTGTGTTGGGGACGCATCTGTGTGGGCGTGTGTGTTGGGGATGCGTCTGCGTGGGCGTGTGTCTTGGGGACTTGTCTGCGTGGGCGTGTGTCTTGGGGACGTGTCTTCGTGGGCGTGTGTGTTTGGAACGTGTCTTCCTGGGCGTGTGCGTTGTGGACGCGTCTGCATGGTCATGTGTGTTAGGGGTACGTCTGCGTGGGCGTGCGTGTTGGGAACTTGTCTGCGTGGGTGTGTGTGTGGGGGATGTGTTTGTGTTGGCGTGTGTGTTGGGGATGGGTCTGCGTGGGCGTGTGTGTTGGGTAAACGTCTGCGTGGGCGTATGCGTTTGGGACGTGTCTGCGTGGGCGTGGGCGTTGGGGACGTGTCTGCGTGGGTGTGTGTGTTGGGTACACGTCTGCGTGGGCATGTGTGTTGTGGTCATGTCTGCATGGGCGTGTGCGTTGGGGACGTGTCTGCGTGGGTGTGTGTGTTGGGGACGTGTCTTTGTGGGCGTGTGCGTTGTGGACGTGTCTGCGTGGGTGTGCATGTTGGGGACGTGTCTGCGTGGGCGTGTGCGTTGTGGACGTGTCTGCGTGGGCGTGTTTGTTGGGTACATGTCTGCGTGGGCGTGTGCGTTGGGGACGTGTCTGCGTGGGTGTGTGTGTTGGGGACGTGTCTTCGTGTGCGTGTGCGTTGGGGACATGTCTGCGTGGGTGTGTGTGTTGGGGTCGTGTCTGCATGGGCGTGTGCGTTGGGGACGTGTCTACGTGGGTGTGTGTGTTGGGATCGTGTCTGCGTCGGCGTGTGTGTTGGGTACATGTCTGCGTGGGCGTGTGCGTTGGGGACGTGTCTGCGTGGGTGTGTGTGTTGGGACGTGTCTTCGAGGGCATGTGCGTTGGGGACGTGTCTTCGTGTGTGTGTGCGTTGGGGACATGTCTGCGTGGGTGTGTGTGTTGGGGTCGTGTCTGCATGGGCGTGTGCGTTGGGGACGTGTCTACGTGGGTGTGTGTGTTGGGATCATGTCTGCGTCGGGGTGTGTGTTGGGTACATGTCTGCGTGGGTGTGTGTGTTGGGACGTGTCTTCGTGGGCGTGTGTGTTGGGGTTGTTTCTGCATGCGTGTGGCGTTGGGGGCGTGTCTGCGTGGGTGTGTGAGTTGTGGACGCGTCTGCCTGGGCGTGTGTGTTGGGGACATGTCTGCTTGGGTGTGTGTGTTGGGGACGCGTCTGTGTGGACGTGTGCATTGGGGATGCGTCTGTGTGGGCGTGTGTGTTGGGGTCTTGTTTCCTTGGTGGTGTGTGTTGTGGACACGTCTGTGTGGGCGTGTGTGTTGGGGACATGTCTGCATGGTCGTGTGTGTTGGGGACGTGTCTGCGTGGGTGTGTGAGTTGTGGACGCGTCTGTGTGGGCGTGTGTGTTGGGGACATGTCTGCGTGGACATGTGTGCTGGGAGCACGTCTGCGTGGGCGTGTGTGTTGGGGACGTGTCTGCGTGGGTGTGTGCGTGTTGGGGATGTGTCTGCGTGTGCGTGTGTGTTGGGGATGTGTCTGCATGGGCGTGGGTGTTGGGGATATTTCTGCTTGGACGTGCGTGGCGGGGGTACGTCTGCGTGGGCGTGTGTGTTGGTGACTTGTCTGCGTGGGAGTGTGTGTTGGGGATGTTTCTGTGTGGGCGTGTGTGTTGGGAACGGGTCTGCGTGTGCGTGTGTCTTGGGGACTTGTCTGTGTGGGCATGAGTGCTGGCGACATGTCTGCGTGGGCGTGTGTGTTGGGGATGTGTCTGTGTGGGCCTGTGTGTTGGGGACGGGTCTGCTTGCGCATACATGTTGGGGATGTGTCTGCGTGGGCGTGTGCGTTGGGGACGTGTCTGTGTGGGTGTGTGTGTTGGGGACGTGTCTTCGTGGGCATGTGTGTTTGGAACGTGTCTTCCTGGGCGTGTGCGTTGTGGACGCATCTGCATGGGCATGTGTGTTAGGGGTACGTCTGCGTGGGCGTGCGTGTTGGGAACTTGTCTGCGTGGGCATGTGTGTGGGGGATGTGTTTGTGTTGGCGTGTGTGTTGGGGATGGGTCTGCGTGGGCGTGTGTGTTGGGAAAACGTCTGTGTGGGCTTATGCGTTGGGGACGTGTCTGCGTGGGCGTGGGCGTTGGGGACGTGTCTGCGTGGGCATGTGTGTTGTGGTCATGTCTGCGTGGGCGTGTGCGTTGGGGACGTGTCTGCGTGGGTGTGTGTGTTGGGGACGTGTCTTTGTGGGCGTGTGCGTTGTGGACGTGTCTGCGTGGGTGTGCATGTTGGGGACGTGTCTGCGTGGGCGTGTGCGTTGTGGACGTGTCTGCGTGGGCGTGTTTGTTGGGTACATGTCTGCGTGGGCGTGTGCGTTGGGGACGTGTCTGCGTGGGTGTGTGTGTTGGGGACGTGTCTTCGTGTGCGTGTGCGTTGGGGACATGTCTGCGTGGGTGTGTGTGTTGGGGTCGTGTCTGCATGGGCGTGTGCGTTGGGGACGTGTCTACGTGGGTGTGTGTGTTGGGATCGTGTCTGCGTCGGCGTGTGTGTTGGGTACATGTCTGTGTGGGCGTGTGCGTTGGGGACGTGTCTGCGTGGGTGTGTGTTGGGACGTGTCTTCGTGGGCATGTGCGTTGGGGACGTGTCTTCGTGTGTGTGTGCGTTGGGGACATGTCTGCGTGGGTGTGTGTGTTGGGGTCGTGTCTGCATGGGCGTGTGCGTTGGGGACGTGTCTACGTGGGTGTGTGTGTTGGGATCATGTCTGCGTCGGGGTGTGTGTTGGGTACATGTCTGCGTGGGTGTGTGTGTTGGGACGTGTCTTCGTGGGCGTGTGTGTTGGGGTTGTTTCTGCATGCGTGTGTGCGTTGGGGGCGTGTCTGCGTGGGTGTGTGAGTTGTGGACGCGTCTGCCTGGGCGTGTGTTTTGGGGACATGTCTGCTTGGGTGTGTGTGTTGGGGACGCGTCTGCGTGGGTGTGTGCGTGTTGGGGATGTGTCTGCGTGTGCGTGTGTGTTGGGGATGTGTCTGCATGGGCGTGGGTGTTGGGGATATTTCTGCTTGGGCGTGCGTGGTGGGGGTACGTCTGCGTGGGCGTGTGTGTTGGTGACTTGTCTGCGTGGGCGTGTGTGTTGTGGATGTTTCTGTGTGGGCGTGTGTGTTGGGAACGGGTCTGCGTGGGCGTGTGTCTTGGGGACTTGTCTGTGTGGGCGTGTGTGCTGGCGACATGTCTGCGTGGGCGTGTGTGTTGGGGATGTGTCTGTGTGGGCCTGTGTGTTGGGGACAAGTCTGCTTGCGCATACATGTTGGGGATGTGTCTGCGTGGGCGTGTGTGTTGGGGACGTGTCTGCGTGGGCGTGTGCGTTGGGGACGTGTCTACGTGGGTGTGTGTGTTGGGATCATGTCTGCGTCGGGGTGTGTGTTGGGTACATGTCTGCGTGGGTGTGTGTGTTGGGACGTGTCTTCGTGGGCGTGTGTGTTGGGGGCGTGTCTGCGTGGGTGTGTGAGTTGTGGACGCGTCTGCCTGGGCGTGTGTGTTGGGGACATGTCTGCTTGGGTGTGTGTGTTGGGGACGCGTCTGTGTGGACGTGTGCATTGGGGATGCGTCTGCGTGGGCGTGTGTGTTGGGGTCTTGTTTCCTTGGTGGTGTGTGTTGTGGACACGTCTGTGTGGGCGTGTGTGTTGGGGACATGTCTGCATGGTCGTGTGTGTTGGGGACGTGTCTGCGTGGGTGTGTGAGTTGTGGACGCGTCTGTGTGGGCGTGTGTGTTGGGGACATGTCTGCGTGGACAAGTGTGCTGGGAGCACGTCTGCGTGGGCGTGTGTGTTGGGGACGTGTCTGCGTGGGTGTGTGCGTGTTGGGGATGTGTCTGCGTGTGCGTGTGTGTTGGGGATGTGTCTGCATGGACGTGGGTGTTGGGGATATTTCTGCTTGGGCGTGCGTGGTGGGGGTACGTCTGCGTGGGCGCGTGTGTTGGTGACTTGTCTGCGTGGGCGTGTGTGTTGGGGATGTTTCTGTGTGGGCGTGTGTGTTGGGAACGGGTCTGCGTGGGCGTGTGTCTTGGGGACTTGTCTGTGTGGGCGTGTGTGCTGGCGACATGTCTGCGTGGGCGTGTGTGTTGGGGATGTGTCTGTGTGGGCCTGTGTGTTGGGGACGGGTCTGCTTGCGCATACATGTTGGGGATGTGTCTGCGTGGGCGTGTGTTGGGGACGTGTCTGCGTGGGCGTGTGCGTTGGGGACGTGTCTGTGTGGGTGTGTGTGTTGGGGACGTGTCTTCGTGGGCGTGTGTGTTTGGAACGTGTCTTCCTGGGCGTGTGCGTTGTGGACGCATCTGCATGGGCATGTGTGTTAGGGGTACGTCTGCGTGGGCGTGCGTGTTGGGAACTTGTCTGCGTGGGCATGTGTGTGGGGGATGTGTTTGTGTTGGCGTGTGTGTTGGGGATGGGTCTGCGTGGGCGTGTGTGTTGGGTAAACGTCTGCGTGGGCGTATGCGTTGGGGACGTGTCTGCGTGGGCGTGGGCATTGGGGACGTGTCTGCGTGGGTGTGTGTGTTGGGTACACGTCTGCGTGGGCATGTGTGTTGTGGTCATGTCTGCGTGGGCGTGTGCGTTGGGGACGTGTCTGCGTGGGTGTGCATGTTGGGGATGTGTCTGCGTGGGCGTGTGCGTTGTGGACGTGTCTGCGTGGGCGTGTTTGTTGGGTACATGTCTGCGTGGGCGTGTGCGTTGGGGACGTGTCTGCGTGGGTGTGTGTGTTGGGGATGTGTCTTCGTGTGCGTGTGCGTTGGGGACATGTCTGCGTGGGTGTGTGTGTTGGGGTCGTGTCTGCATGGGCGTGTGCGTTGGGGACGTGTCTACGTGGGTGTGTGTGTTGGGATCGTGTCTGCGTCGGCGTGTGTGTTGGGTACATGTCTGTGTGGGCGTGTGCGTTGGGGACGTGTCTGCGTGGGTGTGTGTTGGGATGTGTCTTCGTGGGCATGTGCGTTGGGGACGTGTCTTCGTGTGTGTGTGCGTTGGGGACATGTCTGCGTGGGTGTGTGTGTTGGGGTCGTGTCTGCATGGGCGTGTGCGTTGGGGACGTGTCTACGTGGGTGTGTGTGTTGGGATCATGTCTGCGTCGGGGTGTGTGTTGGGTACATGTCTGCGTGGGTGTGTGTGTTGGGACGTGTCTTCGTGGGCGTGTGTGTTGGGGTTGTTTCTGCATGCGTGTGTGCGTTGGGGGCGTGTCTGCGTGGGTGTGTGAGTTGTGGACGCGTCTGCCTGGGCGTGTGTTTTGGGGACATGTCTGCTTGGGTGTGTGTGTTGGGGACGCGTCTGCGTGGGTGTGTGCGTGTTGGGGATGTGTCTGCGTGTGCGTGTGTGTTGGGGATGTGTCTGCATGGGCGTGGGTGTTGGGGATATTTCTGCTTGGGCGTGCGTGGTGGGGGTACGTCTGCTTGGGCGTGTGTGTTGGTGACTTGTCTGCGTGGGCGTGTGTGTTGGGGATGTTTCTGTGTGGGCGTGTGTGTTGGGAACGGGTCTGCGTGGGCGTGTGTCTTGGGGACTTGTCTGTGTGGGCGTGTGTGCTGGCGACATGTCTGCGTGGGCGTGTGTGTTGGGGATGTGTCTGTGTGGGCCTGTGTGTTGGGGACGGGTCTGCTTGCGCATACATGTTGGGGATGTGTCTGCGTGGGCGTGTGTGTTGGGGACGTGTCTGCGTGGGCGTGTGCGTTGGGGACGTGTCTGTGTGGGTGTGTGTGTTGGGGACGTGTCTTTGTGGGCGTGTGTGTTTGGAACGTGTCTTCCTGGGCGTGTGCGTTGTGGACGCGTCAGCATGGGCATGTGTGTTAGGGGTACGTCTGCGTGGGCGTGCGTGTTGGGAACTTGTCTGCGTGGGCGTGTGTGTGGGGGATGTGTTTGTGTTGGCGTGTGTGTTGGGGATGTGTCTGCGTGGGCGTGTGTGTTGGGTAAACGTCTGCGTGGGCATATGCGTTGGGGACGTGTCTGCGTGGGCGTGGGCTTTGGGGACGTGTGTGTTGGGTACACGTCTGCGTGGGCATGTGTGTTGTGGTCATGTCTGCGTGGGCGTGTGCGTTGGGGACGTGTCTGCATGGGTGTGTGTGTTGGGGACGTGTCTTTGTGGGCGTGTGCGTTGTGGACGTGTCTGCGTGGGTGTGCATGTTGGGGACTAGTCTGCGTGGGCGTGTGCGTTGTGGACGTGTCTGCGTGGGCGTGTTTGTTGGGTACATGTCTGCGTGGGCGTGTGCGTTGGGGACGTGTCTGCGTGGGTGTGTGTGTTGGGGACGTGTCTTCGTGTGCGTGTGTGTTGGGTACATGTCTGCGTGGGTGTGTGTGTTGGGACGTGTCTTCGTGGGCGTGTGTGTTGGGGTTGTTTCTGCATGCGTGTGTGCGTTGGGGGCGTGTCTGCGTGGGTGTGTGAGTTGTGGACGCGTCTGCCTGGGCGTGTGGTTTGGGGACATGTCTGCTTGGGTGTGTGTGTTGGGGACGCGTCTGCGTGGGTGTGTGCGTGTTGGGGATGTGTCTGCATGTGCGTGTGTGTTGGGGATGTGTCTGCATGGGCGTGGGTGTTGGGGATATTTCTGCTTGGGCGTGCGTGGTGGGGGTACGTCTGCGTGGGCGTGTGTGTTGGTGACTTGTCTGCGTGGGCGTGTGTGTTGGGGATGTTTCTGTGTGGGCGTGTGTGTTGGGAACGGGTCTGCGTGGGCGTGTGTCTTGGGGACTTGTCTGTGTGGGCGTGTGTGCTGGCGACATGTCTGCGTGGGCGTGTGTGTTGGGGATGTGTCTGTGTGGGCCTGTGTGTTGGGGACGGGTCTGCTTGCGCATACATGTTGGGGATGTGTCTGCGTGGGCGTGTGTGTTGGGGACGCATCTGTGTGGGCGTGTGTGTTGGGGATGCGTCTGCGTGGGCGTGTGTCTTGGGGACTTGTCTGCGTGGGCATGTGTCTTGGGGCCGTGTCTTTGTGGGCGTGTGTGTTTGGAACGTGTCTTCCTGGGCGTGTGCGTTGTGGACGCGTCTGCATGGGCATGTGTGTTAGGGGTACGTCTGCGTGGGCGTGTGTGTGGGGGATGTGTTTGTGTTGGCGTGTGTGTTGGGGATGGGTCTGCGTGGGCGTGTGTGTTGGGTAAACGTCTGCGTGGGCTTATGCGTTTGGGACGTGTCTGCGTGGGCGTGGGCGTTGGGGACGTGTCTGCGTGGGTGTGTGTGTTGGGTACACGTCTGCGTGGGCATGTGTGTTGTGGTCATGTCTGCGTGGGCGTGTGCGTTGGGGACGTGTCTGCGTGGGTGTGTGTGTTGGGGACGTGTCTTTGTGGGCGTGTGCGTTGTGGACGTGTCTGCGTGGGTGTGCATGTTGGGGACGTGTCTGCGTGGGCGTGTGCATTGTGGACGTGTCTGCGTGGGCGTGTTTGTTGGGTACATGTCTGCGTGGGCGTGTGCGTTGTGGACGTGTCTGCGTGGGTGTGTGTGTTGGGGACGTGTCTTCGTGTGCGTGTGCGTTGGGGACATGTCTACGTGGGTGTGTGTGTTGGGGTCGTGTCTGCATGGGCGTGTGCGTTGGGGACGTGTCTACGTGGGTGTGTGTGTTGGGATCGTGTCTGCGTCGGCGTGTGTGTTGGGTACATGTCTGCGTGGGCGTGTGCGTTGGGGACGTGTCTGCGTGGGTGTGTGTGTTGGGACGTGTCTTCGTGGGCAAGTGCGTTGGGGACGTGTCTTCGTGTGTGTGTGCGTTGGGGACATGTCTGCGTGGGTGTGTGTGTTGGGGTCGTGTCTGCATGGGCGTGTGCGTTGGGGATGTGTCTACGTGGGTGTGTGTGTTGGGATCATGTCTGCGTCGGGGTGTGTGTTGGGTACATATCTGCGTGGGTGTGTGTGTTGGGACGTGTCTTCGTGGGCGTGTGTGTTGGGGTTGTTTCTGCATGCGTGTGTGCGTTGGGGGCGTGTCTGCGTGGGTGTGTGAGTTGTGGACGCGTCTGCCTGGGCGTGTGTTTTGGGCACATGTCTGCTTGGGTGTGTGTGTTGGGGACGCGTCTGTGTGGACGTGTGCATTGGGGATGCGTCTGCGTGGGCGTGTGTGTTGGGGTCTTGTTTCCTTGGTGGTGTGTGTTGTGGACACGTCTGTGTGGGCGTGTGTGTTGGGGACATGTCTGCATGGTCGTGTGTGTTCGGGACGTGTCTGCGTGGGTGTGTGAGTTGTGGACGCGTCTGTGTGGGCGTGTGTGTTGGGGACATGTCTGCGTGGACATGTGTGCTGGGAGCACGTCTGCGTGGGCGTGTTTGTTGGGGACGTGTCTGCGTGGGTGTGTGCGTGTTGGGGATGTGTCTGCGTGTGCGTGTGTGTTGGGGATGTGTCTGCATGGGCGTGGGTGTTGGGGATATTTCTGCTTGGGCGTGCGTGGTAGGGGTACGTCTGCGTGGGTGTGTGTGTTGGTGACTTGTCTGCGTGGGCGTGTGTGTTGGGGATGTTTCTGTGTGGGCGTGTGTGTTGGGAACGGGTCTGCGTGGGCGTGTGTCTTGGGGACTTGTCTGTGTGGGCGTGTGTGCTGGCGACATGTCTGCGTGGGCGTGTGTGTTGGGGATGTGACTGTGGGCCTGTGTGTTGGGGACGGGTCTGCTTGCGCATACATGTTGGGGATGTGTCTGCGTGGGCGTGTGTGTTGGGGACGTGTCTGCGTGGGCGTGTGCGTTGGGGACGTGTCTGTGTGGGTGTGTGTGTTGGGGACGTGTCTTCGTGGGCGTGTGTGTTTGGAACGTGTCTTCCTGGGCGTGTGCGTTGTGGACGCGTCTGCATGGGCATGTGTGTTAGGGGTACGTCTGCGTGGGCGTGCGTGTTGGGAACGTGTCTGCGTGGGTGTGTGTGTGGGGGATGTGTTTGTGTTGGCGTGTGTGTTGGGGATGGGTCTGCGTGGGCGTGTGTGTTGGGTAAACGTCTGCGTGGGCGTATGCGTTGGGGACGTGTCTGCGTGGGCGTGGGCGTTGGGGACGTGTCTGCGTGGGTGTGTGTGTTGGGTACACGTCTGCGTGGACATGTGTGTTGTGGTCATGTCTGCGTGGGCGTGTGCGTTGGGGACGTGTGTGCGTGGGTGTGTGTGTTGGGGACATGTCTTTGTGGGCGTGTGCGTTGTGGACGTGTCTGCGTGGGTGTGCATGTTGGGGACGTGTCTGCGTGGGCGTGTGCGTTGTGGACGTGTGGGCGTGTGGGCGTGTTTGTTGGGTACATGTCTGCGTGGGCGTGTGCGTTGGGGACGTGTCTGCGTGGGTGTGTGTGTTGGGGACGTGTCTTCGTGTGCGTGTGCGTTGGGGACATGTCTGCGTGGGTGTGTGTGTTGGGGTCGTGTCTGCATGGGCGTGTGCGTTGGGGACGTGTCTACGTGGGTGTGTGTGTTGGGATCGTGTCTGCGTCGGCGTGTGTGTTGGGTACATGTCTGTGTGGGCGTGTGCGTTGGGGACGTGTCTGCGTGGGTGTGTGTATTGGGACGTGTCTTCGTGGGCATGTGCGTTGGGGGCGTGTCTTCGTGTGTGTGTGCGTTGGGGACATGTCTGCGTGGGTGTGTGTTGGGGTCGTGTCTGCATGGGCGTGTGCGTTGGGGACGTGTCTACGTGGGTGTGTGTGTTGGGATCATGTCTGCGTCGGGGTGTGTTTTGGGTACATGTCTGCGTGGGTGTGTGTGTTGGGACGTGTCTTCGTGGGCGTGTGTGTTGGGGTTGTTTCTGCATGCGTGTGTGCGTTGGGGGCGTGTCTGCGTGGGTGTGTGTGTTGGGACGCGTCTGTGTGGGCATGTGCGTTGGGGACGTGTCTTCGTGTGCGTGTGCGTTGGGGACATGTCTGCGTGGGTGTGTGTGTTGGGGTCGTGTCTGCATGGGCGTGTGCGTTGGGGACGTGTCTACGTGGGTGTGTGTGTTGGGATCATGTCTGCGTCGGGGTGTGTGTTGGGTACATGTCTGCGTGGGTGTGTGTGTTGGGACGTGTCTTCGTGGGCGTGTGTGTTGGGGTTGTTTCTGCATGCGTGTGTGCGTTGGGGGCGTGTCTGCGTGGGCATGTGCATTGGGGACGTGTCTGCGTGGGTGTGCGTGTTGGGCAAGTGTCTGCATGGGCGTGTGCGTTTTGGACATGTCTGCGAGGGTGTGTGAGTTGTGGACGTGTCTGCCTGGGCGTGTGTGTTGGGGACATGTCTGCTTGGGTGTGTGTGTTGGGGACGCGTCTGTGTGGACGTGTGTGTTGGGGATGCGTCTGCGTGGGCGTGTGTGTTGGGGTCTTGTTTCCTTGGTGGTGTGTGTTGTGGACACGTCTGTGTGGGCGTGTGTGTTGGGGACATGTCTGCATGGTCGTGTGTGTTGGGGACGTGTCTGCGTGGGTGTGTGAGTTGTGGACGCGTCTGTGTGGGCGTGTGTGTTGGGGACATGTCTGCGTGGACATGTGTGCTGGGAGCACGTCTGCGTGGGCGTGTGTGTTGGGGACGTGTCTGCGTGGGTGTGTGCGTGTTGGGGATGTGTCTGCGTGTGCGTGTGTGTTGGGGATGTGTCTGCATGGGCGTGGGTGTTGGGGATATTTCTGCTTGGGCGTGCGTGGTGGGGGTACGTCTGCGTGGGCGTGTGTGTTGGGGATGTTTCTGTGTGGGCGTGTGTGTTGGGAACGGGTCTGCGTGGGCGTGTGTCTTGGGGACCTGTCTGTGTGGGCGTGTGTGCTGGCGACATGTCTGCGTGGGCGTGTGTGTTGGGGATGTGTCTGTGTGGGCCTGTGTGTTGGGGAACGGGTCTGCTTGCGCATACATGTTGGGGATGTGTCTGCGTGGGCGTGTGTGTTGGGGACGTGTCTGCGTGAGCGTGTGCGTTGGGGATGTGTCTGCGTGGGCGTGTCTGTTGGGGATGTGTCTGCGTGGGCGTGTGTCTTGGGGACTTGTCTGTGTGGGGCGTTATGTTGGGGACTTGTCTACGTGGGTATGTGTGTTGGGGGCAGGTCTGTGAGGGCGTGTGCGTTGGGGATGCGTCTGCGTGGGCGTGTGTGTTGGGGATGTGTCTGCATGGGCGTGTGTGTTGGGGACGTTTCTGCATGGGCGTGTGTGTTGGGGATGTGTCTGCGTGGGCGTGTGCGTTGGGGACATGTCTGCGTGGGTTTGTGTGTTGGGAACGTGTCTGCGTGAGGGTGTGTGTTGGGGACGTTTCTACGTGGGCATGTGTGTTGGGTATGCGTCTGCGTGAGCATGTGTGTTGCGGATGCGTCTGCGTGAGCGTGTGTTTTGGCGACATGTCTGCATGGGTGTGCATTTTGGGGACGTGTCTGCTGGGCGACTGTGTTGCGGACGTTTCTACGTGGGCGTTTGTGTTGGGGATGCGTCTGCGTGGGTGTCTGTGTTGGGGACGTTTCTACGTGGGCATGTGCGTTGGGGACTTGTCTGTGTGGGCGTCTGTGTTGGGGACGTTTCTACGTGGGCGTGTGTGTTAGGGACGCATCTGCGTGGGCGTGTGTTGGGGACGCTCTGCGTGGGCATCTGTGTTGGGGACGTGTCTGCGTGGGCGTATGCGTTGGGGACGTGTCAGCGTGGGTGTGTGTGTTGGGGACGTGTCTTTGTGGGCGTGTGTGTTGGGGACGTGTCTGCGTGGGCGTGTGTGTTGGATACATGTCTGCGTGGGCGTGGGTGTTGGGGACGTGTCTGCGTGGGTGGGTGTGTTGGGGACGTGTCTGTGTGGGTGTGTGTGTTGGGGACGTGTCTTCGTGGGCGTGTGTGTTTGGAACGTGTCTTCCTGGGCGTGTGCGTTGTGGACGCGTCTGCATGGGCATGTGTGTTAGGGGTACGTCTGCGTGGGCGTGCGTGTTGGGAACTTGTCTGCGTGGGCGTGTGTGTGGGGGATGTGTTTGTTTTGGCGTGTGTGTTGGGGATGGGTCTGCGTGGGCGTGTGTGTTTGGTAAACGTCTGCGTGGGCGTATGCGTTGGGGACGTGTCTGCGTGGGCGTGGGCGTTGGGGACGTGTCTGCGTGGGTGTGTGTGTTGGGTACACGTCTGCGTGGGCATGTGTGTTGTGGTCATGTCTGCGTGGGCGTGTGCGTTGGGGACGTGTCTGCGTGGGTGTGTGTGTTGGGGACGTGTCTTTGTGGGCGTGTGCGTTGTGGACGTGTCTGCGTGGGTGTGCATGTTGGGGACGTGTCTGCGTGGGCGTGTGCGTTTTGGACGTGTCTGCGTGGGCGTGTTTGTTGGGTACATGTCTGCGTGGGCGTGTGCGTTGGGGACGTGTCTGCGTGGGTGTGTGTGTTGGGGACGTGTCTTCGTGTGCGTGTGCGTTGGGGACATGTCTGCGTGGGTGTGTGTGTTGGGGTCGTGTCTGCATGGGCGTGTGTGTTGGGGACGTGTCTATGTGGGTGTGTGTGTTGGGATCGTGTCTGCGTCGGCGTGTGTGTTGGGTACATGTCTGCGTGGGCGTGTGCGTTGGGGACGTGTCTGCGTGGGTGTGTGTGTTGGGACGTGTCTTCGTGGGCATGTGCGTTGGGGACGTGTCTTCGTGTGCGTGTGCGTTGGGGACATGTCTGCGTGGGTGTGTGTGTTGGGGTCGTGTCTGCATGGGCGTGTGCGTTGGGGACGTGTCTACGTGGGTGTGTGTGTTGGGATCATGTCTGCGTCGGGGTGTGTGTTGGGTACATGTCTGCGTGGGTGTGTGTGTTGGGACGTGTCTTCGTGGGCTTGTGTGTTGGGGTTGTTTCTGCATGCGTGTGGCGTTGGGGGCGTGTCTGCGTGGGTGTGTGAGTTGTGGACGCGTCTGCCTGGGCGTGTGTGTTGGGGACATGTCTGCTTGGGTGTGTGTGTTGGGGACGCGTCTGTGTGGACGTGTGCATTGGGGATGCGTCTGCGTGGGCGTGTGTGTTGGGGTCTTGTTTCCTTGGTGGTGTGTGTTGTGGACACGTCTGTGTGGGCGTGTGTGTTGGGGACATGTCTGCATGGTCGTGTGTGTTGGGGACGTGTCTGCGTGGGTGTGTGAGTTGTGGACGCGTCTGTGTGGGCGTGTGTGTTGGGGACATGTCTGCGTGGACATGTGTGCTGGGAGCACGTCTGCGTGGGCGTGTGTGTTGGGGACGTGTCTGCGTGGGTGTGTGCGTGTTGGGGATGTGTCTGCGTGTGCGTGTGTGTTGGGGATGTGTCTGCATGGGCGTGGGTGTTGGGGATATTTCTGCTTGGACGTGCGTGGTGGGGGTACGTCTGCGTGGGCGTGTGTGTTGGTGACTTGTCTGCGTGGGAGTGTGTGTTGGGGATGTTTCTGTGTGGGCGTGTGTGTTGGGAACGGGTCTGCGTGTGCGTGTGTCTTGGGGACTTGTCTGTGTGGGCATGTGTGCTGGCGACATGTCTGCGTGGGCGTGTGTGTTGGGGATGTGTCTGTGTGGGCCTGTGTGTTGGGGACGGGTCTGCTTGTGCATACATGTTGGGGATGTGTCTGCGTGGGCGTGTGTGTTGGGGACGTGTCTGCGTGGGCGTGTGCGTTGGGGACGTGTCTGTGTGGGTGTGTGTGTTGGGGACGTGTCTTCGTGGGCATGTGTGTTTGGAACGTGTCTTCCTGGGCGTGTGCGTTGTGGACGCATCTGCATGGGCATGTGTGTTAGGGGTACGTCTGCGTGGGCGTGCGTGTTGGGAACTTGTCTGCGTGGGCATGTGTGTGGGGGATGTGTTTGTGTTGGCGTGTGTGTTGGGGATGGGTCTGCGTGGGCGTGTGTGTTGGGTAAACGTCTGCGTTGTCTTATGCGTTGGGGACGTGTCTGCGTGGGCGTGGGCGTTGGGGACGTGTCTGCGTGGGTGTGTGTGTTGGGTACACGTCTGCGTGGGCATGTGTGTTGTGGTCATGTCTGCGTGGGCGTGTGCGTTGGGGACGTGTCTGCGTGGGTGTGTGTGTTGGGGACGTGTCTTTGTGGGCGTGTGCGTTGTGGACGTGTCTGCGTGGGTGTGCATGTTGGGGACGTGTCTGCGTGGGCGTGTGCGTTGTGGACGTGTCTGCGTGGGCGTGTTTGTTGGGTACATGTCTGCGTGGGCGTGTGCGTTGGGGACGTGTCTGCGTGGGTGTGTGTGTTGGGGACGTGTCTTCGTGTGCGTGTGCGTTGGGGACATGTCTGCGTGGGTGTGTGTTGGGGTCGTGTCTGCATGGGCGTGTGCGTTGGGGACGTGTCTACGTGGGTGTGTGTCTTGGGATCGTGTCTGCGTCGGCGTGTGTGTTGGGTACATGTCTGTGTGGGCGTGTGCGTTGGGGACGTGTCTGCGTGGGTGTGTGTTGGGACGTGTCTTCGTGGGCATGTGCGTTGGGGACGTGTCTTCGTGTGTGTGTGCGTTGGGGACATGTCTGCGTGGGTGTGTGTGTTGGGGTCGTGTCTGCATGGGCGTGTGCGTTGGGGACGTGTCTACGTGGGTGTGTGTGTTGGGATCATGTCTGCGTCGGGGTGTGTGTTGGGTACATGTCTGCGTGGGTGTGTGTGTTGGGACGTGTCTTCGTGGGCGTGTGTGTTGGGGTTGTTTCTGCATGCGTGTGTGCGTTGGGGGCGTGTCTGCGTGGGTGTGTGAGTTGTGGACGCGTCTGCCTGGGCGTGTGTTTTGGGGACATGTCTGCTTGGGTGTGTGTGTTGGGGACGCGTCTGCGTGGGTGTGTGCGTTTTGGGGATGTGTCTGCGTGTGCGTGTGTGTTGGGGATGTGTCTGCATGGGCGTGGATGTTGGGGATATTTCTGCTTGGGCGTGCGTGGTGGGGGTACGTCTGCGTGGGCGTGTGTGTTGGTGACTTGTCTGCGTGGGCGTGTGTGTTGGGGATGTTTCTGTGTGGGCGTGTGTGTTGGGAACGGGTCTGCGTGGGCGTGTGTCTTGGGGACTTGTCTGTGTGGGCGTGTGTGCTGGCGACATGTCTGCGTGGGCGTGTGTGTTGGGGATGTGTCTGTGTGGGCCTGTGTGTTGGGGACAAGTCTGCTTGCGCATACATGTTGGGGATGTGTCTGCGTGGGCGTGTGTGTTGGGGACGTGTGGGCGTGTGCGTTGGGGACGTGTCTACGTGGGTGTGTGTGTTGGGATCATGTCTGCGTCGGGGTGTGTGTTGGGTACATGTCTGCGTGGGTGTGTGTGTTGGGACGTGTCTTCGTGGGCGTGTGTGTTGGGGTTGTTTCTGCATGCGTGTGGCGTTGGGGGCGTGTCTGCGTGGGTGTGTGAGTTGTGGACGCGTCTGCCTGGGCGTGTGTGTTGGGGACATGTCTGCTTGGGTGTGTGTGTTGGGGACGCGTCTGTGTGGACGTGTGCATTGGGGATGCGTCTGCGTGGGCGTGTGTGTTGGGGTCTTGTTTCCTTGGTGGTGTGTGTTGTGGACACGTCTGTGTGGGCGTGTGTGTTGGGGACATGTCTGCATGGTCGTGTGTGTTGGGGACGTGTCTGCGTGGGTGTGAGAGTTGTGGACGCGTCTGTGTGGGCGTGTGTGTTGGGGACATGTCTGCGTGGACATGTGTGCTGGGAGCACGTCTGCGTGGGCGTGTGTGTTGGGGACGTGTCTGCGTGGGTGTGTGCGTGTTGGCGATGTGTCTGCGTGTGCGTGTGTGTTGGGGATGTGTCTGCATGGGCGTGGGTGTTGGGGATATTTCTGCTTGGACGTGCGTGGTGGGGGTACGTCTGCGTGGGCGTGTGTGTTGGTGACTTGTCTGCGTGGGAGTGTGTGTTGGGGATGTTTCTGTGTGGGCGTGTGTGTTGGGAACGGGTCTGCGTGGGCGTGTGTCTTGGGGACTTGTCTGTGTGGGCGTGTGTGCTGGCGACATGTCTGCGTGGGCGTGTGTGTTGGGGATGTTTCTGTGTGGGCCTGTGTGTTGGGGACGGGTCTGCTTGCGCATACATGTTGGGGATGTGTCTGCGTGGGCGTGTGTGTTGGGGACGTGTCTGCGTGGGCGTGTGCGTTGGGGACGTGTCTGTGTGGGTGTGTGTGTTGGGGACGTGTCTTCGTGGGCGTGTGTGTTTGGAACGTGTCTTCCTGGGCGTGTGCGTTGTGGACGCATCTGCATGGGCATGTGTGTTAGGGGTACGTCTGCGTGGGCGTGCGTGTTGGGAACTTGTCTGCGTGGGCTTGTGTGTGGGGGATGTGTTTGTGTTGGCGTGTGTGTTGGGGATGGGTCTGCGTGGGCGTGTGTGTTGGGTAAACGTCTGCGTGGGCGTATGCGTTGGGGACGTGTCTGCGTGGGCGTGGGCTTTGGGGACGTGTGTGTGTTGGGTACACGTCTGCGTGGGCATGTGTGTTGTGGTCATGTCTGCGTGGGCGTGTGCGTTGGGGACGTGTCTGCATGGGTGTGTGTGTTGGGGACGTGTCTTTGTGGGCGTGTGCGTTGTGGACGTGTCTGCGTGGGTGTGCATGTTGGGGACTAGTCTGCGTGGGCGTGTGCGTTGTGGACGTGTCTGCGTGGGCGTGTTTGTTGGGTACATGTCTGCGTGGGCGTGTGCGTTGGGGACGTGTCTGCGTGGGTGTGTGTGTTGGGGACGTGTCTTCGTGTGCGTGTGTGTTGGGTACATGTCTGCGTGGGTGTGTGTGTTGGGACGTGTCTTCGTGGGCGTGTGTGTTGGGGTTGTTTCTGCATGCGTGTGTGCGTTGGGGGCGTGTCTGCGTGGGTGTGTGAGTTGTGGACGCGTCTGCCTGGGCGTGTGGTTTGGGGACATGTCTGCTTGGGTGTGTGTGTTGGGGACGCGTCTGCGTGGGTGTGTGCGTGTTGGGGATGTGTCTGCGTGTGCGTGTGTGTTGGGGATGTGTCTGCATGGGCGTGGGTGTTGGGGATATTTCTGCTTGGGCGTGTGTGGTGGGGGTACGTCTGCGTGGGCGTGTGTGTTGGTGACTTGTCTGCGTGGGCGTGTGTGTTGGGGATGTTTCTGTGTGGGCGTTTGTGTTGGGAACGGGTCTGCGTGGGCGTGTGTCTTGGGGACTTGTCTGTGTGGGCGTGTGTGCTGGCGACATGTCTGCGTGGGCGTGTGTGTTGGGGATGTGTCTGTGTGGGCCTGTGTGTTGGGGACGGGTCTGCTTGCGCATACATGTTGGGGATGTGTCTGCGTGGGCGTGTGTGTTGGGGACGCATCTGTGTGGGCGTGTGTGTTGGGGATGCGTCTGCGTGGGCGTGTGTCTTGGGGACTTGTCTGCGTGGGCGTGTGTCTTGGGGACGTGTCTTTGTGGGCGTGTGTGTTTGGAACGTGTCTTCCTGGGCGTGTGCGTTGTGGACGCGTCTGCATGGGCATGTGAGTTAGGAGTACGTCTGCGTGGGCGTGCGTGTTGGGAACTTGTCTGCGTGGATGTGTGTGTGTGGGGGATGTGTTTGTGTTGGCGTGTGTGTTGGGGATGGGTCTGCGTGGGCGTGTGTGTTGGGTAAACGTCTGCGTGGGCTTATGCGTTTGGGACGTGTCTGCGTGGGCGTGGGCGTTGGGGACGTGTCTGCGTGGGTGTGTGTGTTGGGTACACGTCTGCGGGGGCATGTGTGTTGTGGTCAAGTCTGCGTGGGCGTGTGCGTTGGGGACGTGTCTGCGTGGGTGTGTGTGTTGGGGACGTGTCTTTGTGGGCGTGTGCGTTGTGGACGTGTCTGCGTGGGTGTGCATGTTGGGGACGTGTCTGCGTGGGCGTGTGCATTGTGGACGTGTCTGCGTGGGCGTGTTTGTTGGGTACATGTCTGCGTGGGCGTGTGCGTTGTGGACGTGTCTGCGTGGGTGTGTGTGTTGGGGACGTGTCTTCGTGTGCGTGTGCGTTGGGGACATGTCTGCGTGGGTGTGTGTGTTGGGGTCGTGTCTGCATGGGCGTGTGCGTTGGGGACGTGTCTACGTGGGTGTGTGTGTTGGGATCGTGTCTGCGTCGGCGTGTGTGTTGGGTACATGTCTGCGTGGGCGTGTGCGTTGGGGACGTGTCTGCGTGGGTGTGTGTGTTGGGACGTGTCTTCGTGGGCATGTGCGTTGGGGACGTGTCTTCGTGTGTGTGTGCGTTGGGGACATGTCTGCGTGGGTGTGTGTGTTGGGGTCGTGTCTGCATGGGCGTGTGCGTTGGGGACGTGTCTACGTGGGTGTGTGTGTTGGGATCATGTCTGCGTCGGGGTGTGTGTTGGGTACATGTCTGCGTGGGTGTGTGTGTTGGGACGTGTCTTCGTGGGCGTGTGTGTTGGGGTTGTTTCTGCATGCGTGTGTGCGTTGGGGGCGTGTCTGCGTGGGTGTGTGAGTTGTGGACGCGTCTGCCTGGGCGTGTGTTTTGGGGACATGTCTGCTTGGGTGTGTGTGTTGGGGACGCGTCTGCGTGGGTGTGTGCGTGTTGGGGATGTGTCTGCGTGTGCGTGTGTGTTGGGGATGTGTCTGCATGGGCGTGGGTGTTGGGGATATTTCTGCTTGGGCGTGCGTGGTGGGGGTACGTCTGCGTGGGCGTGTGTGTTGGTGACTTGTCTGCGTGGGCGTGTGTGTTGGGGATGTTTCTGTGTGGGCGTGTGTGTTGGGAACGGGTCTGCGTGGGCGTGTGTCTTGGGGACTTGTCTGTGTGGGCGTGTGTGCTGGCGACATGTCTGCGTGGGCGTGTGTGTTGGGGATGTGTCTGTGTGGGCCTGTGTGTTGGGGACGGGTCTGCTTGCGCATACATGTTGGGGATGTGTCTGCGTGGGCGTGTGTGTTGGGGACGTGTCTGCGTGGGCGTGTGCGTTGGGGACGTGTCTGTGTGGGTGTGTGTGTTGGGGACGTGTCTTCGTGGGCGTGTGTGTTTGGAACGTGTCTTCCTGGGCGTGTGCGTTGTGGACGCGTCAGCATGGGCATGTGTGTTAGGGGTACGTCTGCGTGGGCGTGCGTGTTGGGAACTTGTCTGCGTGGGCGTGTGTGTGGGGGATGTGTTTGTGTTGGCGTGTGTGTTGGGGATGGGTCTGCGTGGGCGTGTGTGTTGGGTAAACGTCTGCGTGGGCGTATGCGTTGGGGACGTGTCTGCGTGGGCTTTGGGGACGTGTGTGTGTTGGGTACACGTCTGCGTGGGCATGTGTGTTGTGGTCATGTCTGCGTGGGCGTGTGCGTTGGGGACGTGTCTGCATGGGTGTGTGTGTTGGGGACGTGTCTTTGTGGGCGTGTGCGTTGTGGACGTGTCTGCGTGGGTGTGCATGTTGGGGACTAGTCTGCGTGGGCGTGTGCGTTGTGGACGTGTCTGCGTGGGCGTGTTTGTTGGGTACATGTCTGCGTGGGCGTGTGCGTTGGGGACGTGTCTGCGTGGGTGTGTGTGTTGGGGACGTGTCTTCGTGTGCGTGTGTGTTGGGTACATGTCTGCGTGGGTGTGTGTGTTGGGACGTGTCTTCGTGGGCGTGTGTGTTGGGGTTGTTTCTGCATGCGTGTGTGCGTTGGGGGCGTGTCTGCGTGGGTGT
Source organism: Chiloscyllium plagiosum (assembly GCF_037043375.1). Taxonomy (NCBI): domain Eukaryota; kingdom Metazoa; phylum Chordata; class Chondrichthyes; order Orectolobiformes; family Hemiscylliidae; genus Chiloscyllium; species Chiloscyllium plagiosum. The sequence goes on from NW_028270177.1 coordinate 39,648,160, forward strand.
GTGAGTTGTGGACGCGTCTGCCTGGGCGTGTGGTTTGGGGACATGTCTGCTTGGGTGTGTGTGTTGGGGACGCGTCTGCGTGGGTGTGTGCGTGTTGGGGATGTGTCTGCGTGTGCGTGTGTGTTGGGGATGTGTCTGCATGGGCGTGGGTGTTGGGGATATTTCTGCTTGGGCGTGCGTGGTGGGGGTACGTCTGCGTGGGCGTGTGTGTTGGTGACTTGTCTGCGTGGGCGTGTGTGTTGGGGATGTTTCTGTTTGGGCGTGTGTGTTGGGAACGGGTCTGCGTGGGCGTGTGTCTTGGGGACTTGTCTGTGTGGGCGTGTGTGCTGGCGACATGTCTGCGTGGGCGTGTGTGTTGGGGATGTGTCTGTGTGGGCCTGTGTGTTGGGGACGGGTCTGCTTGCGCATACATGTTGGGGATGTGTCTGCGTGGGCGTGTGTGTTGGGGACGCATCTGTGTGGGCGTGTGTGTTGGGGATGCGTCTGCGTGGGCATGTGTCTTGGGGACTTGTCTGCGTGGGCGTGTGTCTTGGGGACGTGTCTTTGTGGGCGTGTGTGTTTGGAACGTGTCTTCCTGGGCGTGTGCGTTGTGGACGCGTCTGCATGGGCATGTGTGTTAGGGGTACGTCTGCGTGGGCGTGCGTGTTGGGAACTTGTCTGCGTGGGTGTGTGTGTGGGGGATGTGTTTGTGTTGGCGTGTGTGTTGGGGATGGGTCTGCGTGGGCGTGTGTGTTGGGTAAACGTCTGCGTGGGCTTATGCGTTTGGGACGTGTCTGCGTGGGCGTGGGCGTTGGGGACGTGTCTGCGTGGGTGTGTGTGTTGGGTACACGTCTGCGTGGGCATGTGTGTTGTGGTCATGTCTGCGTGGGCGTGTGCGTTGGGGACGTGTCTGCGTGGGTGTGTGTGTTGGGGACGTGTCTTTGTGGGCGTGTGCGTTGTGGACGTGTCTGCGTGGGTGTGCATGTTGGGGACGTGTCTGCGTGGGCGTGTGCATTGTGGACGTGTCTGCGTGGGCGTGTTTGTTGGGTACATGTCTGCGTGGGCGTGTGCGTTGTGGACGTGTCTGCGTGGGTGTGTGTGTTGGGGACGTGTCTTCGTGTGCGTGTGCGTTGGGGACATGTCTGCGTGGGTGTGTGTGTTGGGGTCGTGTCTGCATGGGCGTGTGCGTTGGGGACGTGTCTACGTGGGTGTGTGTGTTGGGATCGTGTCTGTGTCGGCGTGTGTGTTGGGTACATGTCTGCGTGGGCGTGTGCGTTGGGGACGTGTCTGCGTGGGTGTGTGTGTTGGGACGTGTCTTCGTGGGCATGTGCGTTGGGGACGTGTCTTCGTGTGTGTGTGCGTTGGGGACATGTCTGCGTGGGTGTGTGTGTTGGGGTCGTGTCTGCATGGGCGTGTGCGTTGGGGATGTGTCTACGTGGGTGTGTGTGTTGGGATCATGTCTGCGTCGGGGTGTGTGTTGGGTACATATCTGTGTGGGTGTGTGTGTTGGGACGTGTCTTCGTGGGCGTGTGTGTTGGGGTTGTTTCTGCATGCGTGTGTGCGTTGGGGGCGTGTCTGCGTGGGTGTGTGAGTTGTGGACGCGTCTGCCTGTGCGTGTGTTTTGGGCACATGCCTGCTTGGGTGTGTGTGTTGGGGACGCGTCTGTGTGGACGTGTGCATTGGGGATGCGTCTGCGTGGGCGTGTGTGTTGGGGTCTTGTCTGCGTGGGCGTGTGTGTTGGGGATGTTTCTGTTTGGGCGTGTGTGTTGGGAACGGGTCTGCGTGGGCGTGTGTCTTGGGGACTTGTCTGTGTGGGCGTGTGTGCTGGCGACATGTCTGCGTGGGCGTGTGTGTTGGGGATGTGTCTGTGTGGGCCTGTGTGTTGGGGACGGGTCTGCTTGCGCATACATGTTGGGGATGTGTCTGCGTGGGCGTGTGTGTTGGGGACGTGTCTGCGTGGGCGTGTGCGTTGGGGACGTGTCTGTGTGGGTGTGTGTGTTGGGGACGTGTCTTCGTGGGCGTGTGTGTTTGGAACGTGTCTTCCTGGGCGTGTGCGTTGTGGACGCGTCTGCATGGGCATGTGTGTTAGGGGTACGTCTGCGTGGGCGTGCGTGTTGGGAACGTGTCTGCGTGGGTGTGTGTGTGGGGGATGTGTTTGTGTTGGCGTGTGTGTTGGGGATGGGTCTGCGTGGGCGTGTGTGTTGGGTAAACGTCTGCGTGGGCGTATGCGTTGGGGACGTGTCTGCGTGGGCGTGGGCGTTGGGGACGTGTCTGCGTGGGTGTGTGTGTTGGGTACACGTCTGCGTGGACATGTGTGTTGTGGTCATGTCTGCGTGGGCGTGTGCGTTGGGGACGTGTCTGCGTGGGTGTGTGTGTTGGGGACGTGTCTTTGTGGGCGTGTGCGTTGTGGACGTGTCTGCGTGGGTGTGCATGTTGGGGACGTGTCTGCGTGGGCGTGTGCGTTGTGGACGTGTGGGCGTGTTTGTTGGGTACATGTCTGCGTGGGCGTGTGCGTTGGGGACGTGTCTGCGTGGGTGTGTGTGTTGGGGACATGTCTTCGTGTGCGTGTGCGTTTTGGACATGTCTGCGTGGGTGTGTGTGTTGGGGTCGTGTCTGCATGGGCGTGTGCGTTGGGGACGTGTCTACGTGGGTGTGTGTTGGGATCGTGTCTGCGTCGGCGTGTGTGTTGGGTACATGTCTGTGTGGGCGTGTGCGTTGGGGACGTGTCTGCGTGGGTGTGTGTATTGGGACGTGTCTTCGTGGGCATGTGCGTTGGGGGCGTGTCTTCGTGTGTGTGTGCGTTGGGGACATGTCTGCGTGGGTGTGTGTGTTGGGGTCGTGTCTGCATGGGCGTGTGCGTTGGGGACGTGTCTACGTGGGTGTGTGTGTTGGGATCATGTCTGCGTCGGGGTGTGTGTTGGGTACATGTCTGCGTGGGTGTGTGTGTTGGGACGTGTCTTCGTGGGCGTGTGTGTTGGGGTTGTTTCTGCATGCGTGTGTGCGTTGGGGGCGTGTCTGCGTGGGTGTGTGTGTTGGGACGCGTCTGTGTGGGCATGTGCATTGGGGACGTGTCTTCGTGTGCGTGTGCGTTGGGGACATGTCTGCGTGGGTGTGTGTGTTGGGGTTGTGTCTGCATGGGCGTGTGCGTTGGGGACGTGTCTACGTGGGTGTGTGTGTTGGGATCATGTCTGCGTCGGGGTGTGTGTTGGGTACATGTCTGCGTGGGTGTGTGTGTTGGGACGTGTCTTCGTGGGCGTGTGTGTTGGGGTTGTTTCTGCATGCGTGTGTGCGTTGGGGGCGTGTCTGCGTGGGCATGTGCATTGGGGACGTGTCTGCGTGGGTGTGCGTGTTGGGCAAGTGTCTGCATGGGTGTGTGCGTTTTGGACATGTCTGCGAGGGTGTGTGAGTTGTGGACGTGTCTGCGTGGGTGTGCATGTTGGGGACGTGTCTGCGTGGGCGTGTGCGTTGTGGACGTGTGGGCGTGTTTGTTGGGTACATGTCTGCGTGGGCGTGTGCGTTGGGGACGTGTCTGCGTGGGTGTGTGTGTTGGGGACATGTCTTCGTGTGCGTGTGCGTTGGGGACATGTCTGCGTGGGTGTGTGTGTTGGGGTCGTGTCTGCATGGGCGTGTGCGTTGGGGACGTGTCTACGTGGGTGTGTGTTGGGATCGTGTCTGCGTCGGCGTGTGTGTTGGGTACATGTCTGTGTGGGCGTGTGCGTTGGGGACGTGTCTGCGTGGGTGTGTGTATTGGGACGTGTCTTCGTGGGCATGTGCGTTGGGGGCGTGTCTTCGTGTGTGTGTGCGTTGGGGACATGTCTGCGTGGGTGTGTGTGTTGGGGTCGTGTCTGCATGGGCGTGTGCGTTGGGGACGTGTCTACGTGGGTGTGTGTGTTGGGATCATGTCTGCGTCGGGGTGTGTGTTGGGTACATGTCTGCGTGGGTGTGTGTGTTGGGACGTGTCTTCGTGGGCGTGTGTGTTGGGGTTGTTTCTGCATGCGTGTGTGCGTTGGGGGCGTGTCTGCGTGGGTGTGTGTGTTGGGACGCGTCTGTGTGGGCATGTGCATTGGGGACGTGTCTTCGTGTGCGTGTGCGTTGGGGACATGTCTGCGTGGGTGTGTGTGTTGGGGTCGTGTCTGCATGGGGGTGTGCGTTGGGGACGTGTCTACGTGGGTGTGTGTGTTGGGATCATGTCTGCGTCGGGGTGTGTGTTGGGTACATGTCTGCGTGGGTGTGTGTGTTGGGACGTGTCTTCGTGGGCGTGTGTGTTGGGGTTGTTTCTGCATGCGTGTGTGCGTTGGGGGCGTGTCTGCGTGGGCATGTGCATTGGGGACGTGTCTGCGTGGGTGTGCGTGTTGGGCAAGTGTCTGCATGGGCGTGTGCGTTTTGGACATGTCTGCGAGGGTGTGTGAGTTGTGGACGTGTCTGCCTGGGCGTGTGTGTTGGGGACATGTCTGCTTGGGTGTGTGTGTTGGGGACGCGTCTGTGTGGACGTGTGTGTTGGGGATGCGTCTGCGTGGGCGTGTGTGTTGGGGTCTTGTTTCCTTGGTGGTGTGTGTTGTGGACACGTCTGTGTGGGCGTGTGTGTTGGGGACATGTCTGCATGGTCGTGTGTGTTGGGGACGTGTCTGCGTGGGTGTGTGAGTTGTGGATGCGTCTGTGTGGGCGTGTGTGTTGGGGACATGTCTGCTTGGACATGTGTGCTGGGAGCACGTCTGCGTGGGCGTGTGTGTTGGGGACGTGTCTGCGTGGGTGTGTGCGTGTTGGGGATGTGTCTGCGTGTGCGTGTGTGTTGGGGATGTGTCTGCATGGGCGTGGGTGTTGGGGATATTTCTGCTTGGGCGTGCGTGGTGGGGGTACGTCTGCGTGGGCGTGTGTGTTGGTGACTTGTCTGCGTGGGCGTGTGTGTTGGGAACGGGTCTGCGTGGGCGTGTGTCTTGGGGACTTGTCTGTGTGGGCGTGTGTCTTGGGGACTTGTCTGTGTGGGCGTGTGTGCTGGCGACATGTCTGCGTGGGCGTGCGTGGTGGGGTTACGTCTGCGTGGGCGTGTGTGTTGGGGATGTTTCTGTGTGGGCGTGTGTGTTGGGAACGGGTCTGCGTGGCCGTGTGTCTTGGGGACTTGTCTGTGTGGGCGTGTGTGCTGGCGACATGTCTGCGTGGGCGTGTGTGTTGGGGATGTGTCTGCGTGGGCGTGTGTGTTGGGGATGTTTCTGTGTGGGCGTGTGTGTTGGGAACGGGTCTGCGTGGGCGTGTGTCTTGGGGACTTGTCTGTGTGGGCGTGTGTGCTGGCGACATGTCTGCGTGGGCGTGTGTGTTGGGGATGTGTCTGTGTGGGCCTGTGTGTTGGGGACGGGTCTGCTTGCGCATACATGTTGGGGATGTGTCTGCGTGGGCGTGTGTGTTGGGGACGTGTCTGCGTGGGCGTGTGCGTTGGGGACGTGTCTGTGTGGGTGTGTGTGTTGGGGACGTGTCTTCGTGGGCGTGTGTGTTTGGAACGTGTCTTCCTGGGCGTGTGCGTTGTGGACGCGTCTGCATGGGCATGTGTGTTAGGGGTACGTCTGCGTGGGCGTGCGTGTTGGGAACGTGTCTGCGTGGGTGTGTGTGTGGGGGATGTGTTTGTTTTGGCGTGTGTGTTGGGGATGGGTCTGCGTGGGCGTGTGTGTTTGGTAAACGTCTGCGTGGGCGTATGCGTTGGGGACGTGTGGGCGTGGGCGTTGGGGACGTGTCTGCGTGGGTGTGTGTGTTGGGTACACGTCTGCGTGGGCATGTGTGTTGTGGTCATGTCTGCGTGGGCGTGTGCGTTGGGGACGTGTCTGCGTGGGTGTGTGTGTGTTGGGGACGTGTCTTTGTGGGCGTGTGCGTTGTGGACGTGTCTGCGTGGGTGTGCATGTTGGGGACGTGTCTGCGTGGGCGTGTGCGTTGTGGACGTGTCTGCGTGGGCGTGTTTGTTGGGTCCATGTCTGCGTGGGCGTGTGCGTTGGGGACGTGTCTGCGTGGGTGTGTGTGTTGGGGACGTGTCTTCGTGTGCGTGTGCGTTGGGGACATGTCTGCGTGGGTGTGTGTGTTGGGGTCGTGTCTGCATGGGCGTGTGCGTTGGGGACGTGTCTATGTGGGTGTGTGTGTTGGGATCGTGTCTGCGTCGGCGTGTGTGTTGGGTACATGTCTGCGTGGGCGTGTGCGTTGGGGACGTGTCTGCGTGGGTGTGTGTGTTGGGACGTGTCTTCGTGGGCATGTGCGTTGGGGACGTGTCTTCGTGTGCGTGTGCGTTGGGGACATGTCTGCGTGGGTGTGTGTGTTGGGGTCGTGTCTGCATGGGCGTGTGCGTTGGGGATGTGTCTACGTGGGTGTGTGTGTTGGGATCATGTCTGCGTCGGGGTGTGTGTTGGGTACATGTCTGCATGGGTGTGTGTGTTGGGACGTGTCTTCGTGGGCGTGTGTGTTGGGGTTGTTTCTGCATGCGTGTGTGCGTTGGGGGAGTGTCTGCGTGGGTGTGTGAGTTGTGGACGCGTCTGCCTGGGCGTGTGTTTTGGGCACATGTCTGCTTGGGTGTGTGTGTTGGGGACGCGTCTGTGTGGACGTGTGCATTGGGGATGCATCTGCGTGGGCGTGTGTGTTGGGGTCTTGTTTCCTTGGTGGTGTGTGTTGTGGACACGTCTGTGTGGGCGTGTGTGTTGGGGACATGTCTGCATGGTCGTGTGTGTTGGGGACGTGTCTGCGTGGGTGTGTGAGTTGTGGACGCGTCTGTGTGGGCGTGTGTGTTGGGGACATGTCTGCGTGGACATGTGTGCTGGGAGCACGTCTGCGTGGGCGTGTGTGTTGGGGACATGTCTGCGTGGGTGTGTGCGTGTTGGGGATGTGTCTGCGTGTGCGTGTGTGTTGGGGATGTGTCTGCATGGGCGTGGGTGTTGGGGATATTTCTGCTTGGGCGTGCGTGGTGGGGGTACGTCTGCGTGGGCGTGTGTGTTGGTGACTTGTCTGCGTGGGCGTGTGTGTTGGGGATGTTTCTGTGTGGGCGTCTGTGTTGGGAACGGGTCTGCGTGGGCGTGTGTCTTGGGGACTTGTCTGTGTGGGCGTGTGTGCTGGCGACATGTCTGCGTGGGCGTGTGTGTTGGGGATGTGTCTGTGTGGGCCAGTGTGTTGGGGACGGGTCTGCTTGCGCATACATGTTGGGGATGTGTCTGCGTGGGCGTGTGTGTTGGGGACGTGTCTGCGTGGGCGTGTGCGTTGGGGATGTGTCTGTGTGGGTGTGTGTGTTGGGGACGTGTCTTCGTGGGCGTGTGTGTTTGGAACGTGTCTTCCTGGGCGTGTGCGTTGTGGACGCGTCTGCATGGGCATGTGTGTTAGGGGTACGTCTGCGTGGGCGTGCGTGTTGGGAACGTGTCTGCGTGGGTGTGTGTGTGGGGGATGTGTTTGTGTTGGCGTGTGTGTTGGGGATGGGTCTGCGTGGGCGTGTGTGTTGGGTAAACGTCTGCGTGGGCGTATGCGTTGGGGACGTGTCTGCGTGGGCGTGGGCGTTGGGGACGTGTCTGTGTGGGTGTGTGTGTTGGGTACACGTCTGCGTGGACATGTGTGTTGTGGTCATGTCTGCGTGGGCGTGTGCGTTGGGGACGTGTCTGCGTGGGTGTGTGTGTTGGGGACGTGTCTTTGTGGGCGTGTGCGTTGTGGACGTGTCTGCGTGGGTGTGCATGTTGGGGACGTGTCTGCGTGGGCGTGTGCGTTGTGGACGTGTCTGCGTGGGCGTGTTTGTTGGGTACATGTCTGCGTGGGCGTGTGCGTTGGGGACGTGTCTGCGTGGGTGTGTGTGTTGGGGACGTGTCTTCGTGTGCGTGTGCGTTGGGGACATGTCTGCGTGGGTGTGTGTGTTGGGGTCGTGTCTGCATGGGCGTGTGCGTTGGGGACGTGTCTACGTGGGTGTGTGTGTTGGGATCGTGTCTGCGTCGGCGTGTGTGTTGGGTACATGTCTGTGTGGGCGTGTGCGTTGGGGACGTGTCTGCGTGGGTGTGTGTATTGGGACGTGTCTTCGTGGGCATGTGCGTTGGGGGCGTGTCTTCGTGTGTGTGTGTGTTGGGGACATGTCTGCGTGGGTGTGTGTGTTGGGGTCGTGTCTGCATGGGCGTGTGCGTTGGGGACGTGTCTACGTGGGTGTGTGTGTTGGGATCATGTCTGCGTCGGGGTGTGTGTTGGGTACATGTCTGCGTGGGTGTGTGTGTTGGGACGTGTCTTCGTGGGCGTGTGTGTTGGGGTTGTTTCTGCATGCGTGTGTGCGTTGGGGGCGTATCTGCGTGGGTGTGTGTGTTGGGACGCGTCTGTGTGGGCATGTGCGTTGGGGACGTGTCTTCGTGTGCGTGTGCGTTGGGGACATGTCTGCGTGGGTGTGTGTGTTGGGGTCGTGTCTGCATGGGCGTGTGCGTTGGGGACGTGTCTACGTGGGTGTGTGTGTTGGGATCATGTCTGCGTCGGGGTGTGTGTTGGGTACATGTCTGCGTGGGTGTGTGTGTTGGGACGTGTCTTCGTGGGCGTGTGTGTTGGGGTTGTTTCTGCATGCGTGTGTGCGTTGGGGGCGTGTCTGCGTGGGCATGTGCATTGGGGACGTGTCTGCGTGGGTGTGCGTGTTGGGCAAGTGTCTGCATGGGCGTGTGCGTTTTGGACATGTCTGCGAGGGTGTGTGAGTTGTGGACGTGTCTGCCTGGGCGTGTGTGTTGGGGACATGTCTGCTTGGGTGTGTGTGTTGGGGACGCGTCTGTGTGGACGTGTGTGTTGGGGATGCGTCTGCGTGGGCGTGTGTGTTGGGGTCTTGTTTCCTTGGTGGTGTGTGTTGTGGACACGTCTGTGTGGGCGTGTGTGTTGGGGACATGTCTGCATGGTCGTGTGTGTTGGGGACGTGTCTGCGTGGGTGTGTGAGTTGTGGACGCGTCTGTGTGGGCGTGTGTGTTGGGGACATGTCTGCGTGGACATGTGTGCTGGGAGCACGTCTGCGTGGGCGTGTGTGTTGGGGACGTGTCTGCGTGGGTGTGTGCGTGTTGGGGATGTGTCTGCGTGTGCGTGTGTGTTGGGGATGTGTCTGCATGGGCGTGGGTGTTGGGGATATTTCTGCTTGGGCGTGGTGGGGGTACGTCTGCGTGGGCGTGTGTGTTGGTGACTTGTCTGCGTGGGCGTGTGTGTTGGGGATGTTTCTGTGTGGGCGTGTGTGTTGGGAACGGGTCTGCGTGGGCGTGTGTCTTGGGGACTTGTCTGTGTGGGCGTGTGTGCTGGCGACATGTCTGCGTGGGCGTGTGTGTTGGGGATGTGTCTGTGTGGGCCTGTGTGTTGGGGAACGGGTCTGCTTGCGCATACATGTTGGGGATGTGTCTGCGTGGGCATGTGTGTTGGGGACGTGTCTGCGTGAGCGTGTGCGTTGGGGATGTGTCTGCGTGGGCGTGTCTGTTGGGGATGTGTCTGCGTGGGCGTGTGTCTTGGGGACTTGTCTGTGTGGGGCGTTATGTTGGGGACTTGTCTACGTGGGTATGTGTGTTGGGGGCAGGTCTGTGAGGGCGTGTGCGTTGGGGATGCGTCTGCGTGGGCGTGTGTGTTGGGGATGTGTCTGCATGGGCGTGTGTGTTGGGGACGTTTCTGCATGGGCGTGTGTGTTGGGGATGTGTCTGCGTGGGCGTGTGCGTTGGGGACATGTCTGCGTGGGTTTGTGTGTTGGGAACGTGTCTGCGTGAGGGTGTGTGTTGGGGACGTTTCTACGTGGGCATGTGTGTTGGGTATGCGTCTGCGTGAGCATGTGTGTTGCGGATGCGTCTGCGTGAGCGTGTGTTTTGGCGACATGTCTGCATGGGTGTGCATTTTGGGGAGGTGTCTGCTGGGCGACTGTGTTGCGGACGTTTCTACGTGGGCGTTTGTGTTGGGGATGCGTCTGCGTGGGTGTCTGTGTTGGGGACGTTTCTACGTGGGCATGTGCGTTGGGGACGTGTCTGTGTGGGCGTCTGTGTTGGGGAAGTTTCTACGTGGGCGTGTGTGTTAGGGACGCATCTGCGTGGGCGTGTGTTGGGGACGCTCTGCGTGGGCATCTGTGTTAGGGACGTGTCTGCGTGGGCGTATGCGTTGGGGACGTGTCAGCGTGGGTGTGTGTGTTGGGGACGTGTCTTTGTGGGCGTGTGTGTTGGGGACGTGTCTGCGTGGGCGTGTGTGTTGGATACATGTCTGCGTGGGCGTGGGTGTTGGGGACGTGTCTGCGTGGGTGGGTGTGTTGGGGACGTGTCTGCGTGGGCGTGTGCGTTGGGGACGTGTCTGTGTGGGTGTGTGTGTTGGGGACGTGTCTTCGTGGGCGTGTGTGTTTGGAACGTGTCTTCCTGGGCGTGTGCGTTGTGGACGCGTCTGCATGGGCATGTGTGTTAGGGGTACGTCTGCGTGGGCGTGCGTGTTGGGAACTTGTCTGCATGGGCGTGTGTGTGGGGGATGTGTTTGTTTTGGCGTGTGTGTTGGGGATGGGTCTGCGTGGGCGTGTGTGTTTGGTAAACGTCTGCGTGGGCGTATGCGTTGGGGACGTGTCTGCGTGGGCGTGGGCGTTGGGGACGTGTCTGCGTGGGTGTGTGTGTTGGGTACACGTCTGCGTGGGCATGTGTGTTGTGGTCATGTCTGCGTGGGCGTGTGCGTTGGGGACGTGTCTGCGTGGGTGTGTGTGTGTTGGGGACGTGTCTTTGTGGGCGTGTGCGTTGTGGACGTGTCTGCGTGGGTGTGCATGTTGGGGACGTGTCTGCGTGGGCGTGTGCGTTGTGGACGTGTCTGCGTGGGCGTGTTTGTTGGGTCCATGTCTGCGTGGGCGTGTGCGTTGGGGACGTGTCTGCGTGGGTGTGTGTGTTGGGGACGTGTCTTCGTGTGCGTGTGCGTTGGGGACATGTCTGCGTGGGTGTGTGTGTTGGGGTCGTGTCTGCATGGGCGTGTGCGTTGGGGACGTGTCTATGTGGGTGTGTGTGTTGGGATCGTGTCTGCGTCGGCGTGTGTGTTGGGTACATGTCTGCGTGGGCGTGTGCGTTGGGGACGTGTCTGCGTGGGTGTGTGTGTTGGGACGTGTCTTCGTGGGCATGTGTGTTGGGGACGTGTCTTCGTGTGCGTGTGCGTTGGGGACATGTCTGCGTGGGTGTGTGTGTTGGGGTCGTGTCTGCATGGGCGTGTGCGTTGGGGATGTGTCTACGTGGGTGTGTGTGTTGGGATCATGTCTGCGTCGGGGTGTGTGTTGGGTACATGTCTGCATGGGTGTGTGTGTTGGGACGTGTCTTCGTGGGCGTGTGTGTTGGGGTTGTTTCTGCATGCGTGTGTGCGTTGGGGGCGTGTCTGCGTGGGTGTGTGAGTTGTGGACGCGTCTGCCTGGGCGTGTGTTTTGGGCACATGTCTGCTTGGGTGTGTGTGTTGGGGACGCGTCTGTGTGGACGTGTGCATTGGGGATGCGTCTGCGTGGGCGTGTGTGTTGGGGTCTTGTTTCCTTGGTGGTGTGTGTTGTGGACACGTCTGTGTGGGCGTGTGTGTTGGGGACATGTCTGCATGGTCGTGTGTGTTGGGGACGTGTCTGCGTGGGTGTGTGAGTTGTGGACGCGTCTGTGTGGGCGTGTGTGTTGGGGACATGTCTGCGTGGACATGTGTGCTGGGAGCACGTCTGCGTGGGCGTGTGTGTTGGGGACGTGTCTGCGTGGGTGTGTGCGTGTTGGGGATGTGTCTGCGTGTGCGTGTGTGTTGGGGATGTGTCTGCATGGGCGTGGGTGTTGGGGATATTTCTGCTTGGGCGTGCGTGGTGGGGGTACGTCTGCGTGGGCGTGTGTGTTGGTGACTTGTCTGCGTGGGCGTGTGTGTTGGGGATGTTTCTGTGTGGGCGTCTGTGTTGGGAACGGGTCTGCGTGGGCGTGTGTCTTGGGGACTTGTCTGTGTGGGCGTGTGTGCTGGCGACATGTCTGCGTGGGCGTGTGTGTTGGGGATGTGCCTGTGTGGGCCAGTGTGTTGGGGACGGGTCTGCTTGCGCATACATGTTGGGGATGTGTCTGCGTGGGCGTGTGTGTTGGGGACGTGTCTGCGTGGGCGTGTGCGTTGGGGACGTGTCTGTGTGGGTGTGTGTGTTGGGGACGTGTCTTCGTGGGCGTGTGTGTTTGGAACGTGTCTTCCTGGGCGTGGGCGTTGTGGACGCGTCTGCATGGGCATGTGTGTTAGGGGTACGTCTGCGTGGGCGTGCGTGTTGGGAACGTGTCTGCGTGGGTGTGTGTGTGGGGGATGTGTTTGTGTTGGCGTGTGTGTTGGGGATGGGTCTGCGTGGGCGTGTGTGTTGGGTAAACGTCTGCGTGGGCGTGTGCGTTGGGGACGTGTCTGCGTGGGCGTGGGCGTTGGGGACGTGTCTGTGTGGGTGTGTGTGTTGGGTACACGTCTGCGTGGACATGTGTGTTGTGGTCATGTCTGCGTGGGCGTGTGCGTTGGGGACGTGTCTGCGTGGGTGTGTGTGTTGGGGACGTGTCTTTGTGGGCGTGTGCGTTGTGGACGTGTCTGCGTGGGTGTGCATGTTGGGGACGTGTCTGCGTGGGCGTGTGCGTTGTGGACGTGTCTGCGTGGGCGTGTTTGTTGGGTACATGTCTGCGTGGGCGTGTGCGTTGGGGACGTGTCTGCGTGGGTGTGTGTGTTGGGGACGTGTCTTCGTGTGCGTGTGCGTTGGGGACATGTCTGCGTGGGTGTGTGTGTTGGGGTCGTGTCTGCATGGGCGTGTGCGTTGGGGACGTGTCTACGTGGGTGTGTGTGTTGGGATCGTGTCTGCGTCGGCGTGTGTGTTGGGTACATGTCTGTGTGGGCGTGTGCGTTGGGGACGTGTCTGCGTGGGTGTGTGTATTGGGACGTGTCTGCATGGGCGTGTGCGTTGGGGACGTGTCTACGTGGGTGTGTGTGTTGGGATCATGTCTGCGTCGGGGTGTGTGTTGGGTACATGTCTGCGTGGGTGTGTGTGTTGGGACGTGTCTTCTTGGGCGTGTGTGTTGGGGTTGTTTCTGCATGCGTGTGTGCGTTGGGGGCGTGTCTGCGTGGGTGTGTGTGTTGGGACGCGTCTGTGTGGGCATGTGCGTTGGGGACGTGTCTTCGTGTGCGTGTGCGTTGGGGACATGTCTGCGTGGGTGTGTGTGTTGGGGTCGTGTCTGCATGGGCGTGTGCGTTGGGGACGTGTCTACGTGGGTGTGTGTGTTGGGATCATGTCTGCGTCGGGGTGTGTGTTGGGTACATGTCTGCGTGGGTGTGTGTGTTGGGACGTGTCTTCGTGGGCGTGTGTGTTGGGGTTGTTTCTGCATGCGTGTGTGCGTTGGGGGCGTGTCTGCGTGGGCATGTGCATTGGGGACGTGTCTGCGTGGGTGTGCGTGTTGGGCAAGTGTCTGCATGGGCGTGTGCGTTTTGGACATGTCTGCGAGGGTGTGTGAGTTGTGGACGTGTCTGCCTGGGCGTGTGTGTTGGGGGACATGTCTGCTTGGGTGTGTGTGTTGGGGACGCGTCTGTGTGGACGTGTGTGTTGGGGATGCGTCTGCGTGGGCGTGTGTGTTGGGGTCTTGTTTCCTTGGTGGTGTGTGTTGTGGACACGTCTGTGTGGGCGTGTGTGTTGGGGACATGTCTGCATGGTCGTGTGTGTTGGGGACGTGTCTGCGTGGGTGTGTGAGTTGTGGACGCGTCTGTGTGGGCGTGTGTGTTGGGGACATGTCTGCGTGGACATGTGTGCTGGGAGCACGTCTGCGTGGGCGTGTGTGTTGGGGACGTGTCTGCGTGGGTGTGTGCGTGTTGGGGATGTGTCTGCGTGTGCGTGTGTGTTGGGGATGTGTCTGCATGGGCGTGGGTGTTGGGGATATTTCTGCTTGGGCGTGGTGGGGGTACGTCTGCGTGGGCGTGTGTGTTGGTGACTTGTCTGCGTGGGCGTGTGTGTTGGGGATGTTTCTGTGTGGGCGTGTGTGTTGGGAACGGGTCTGCGTGGGCGTGTGTCTTGGGGACTTGTCTGTGTGGGCGTGTGTGCTGGCGACATGTCTGCGTGGGCGTGTGTGTTGGGGATGTGTCTGTGTGGGCCTGTGTGTTGGGGAACGTGTCTGCTTGCGCATACATGTTGGGGATGTGTCTGCGTGGGCATGTGTGTTGGGGACGTGTCTGCGTGAGCGTGTGCGTTGGGGATGTGTCTGCGTGGGCGTGTCTGTTGGGGATGTGTCTGCGTGGGCGTGTGTCTTGGGGACTTGTCTGTGTGGGGCGTTATGTTGGGGACTTGTCTACGTGGGTATGTGTGTTGGGGGCAGGTCTGTGAGGGCGTGTGCGTTGGGGATGCGTCTGCGTGGGCGTGTGTGTTGGGGATGTGTCTGCATGGGCGTGTGTGTTGGGGACGTTTCTGCATGGGCGTGTGTGTTGGGGATGTGTCTGCGTGGGCGTGTGCGTTGGGGACATGTCTGCGTGGGTTTGTGTGTTGGGAACGTGTCTGCGTGAGGGTGTGTGTTGGGGACGTTTCTACGTGGGCATGTGTGTTGGGTATGCGTCTGCGTGAGCATGTGTGTTGCGGATGCGTCTGCGTGAGCGTGTGTTTTGGCGACATGTCTGCATGGGTGTGCATTTTGGGGACGTGTCTGCTGGGCGACTGTGTTGCGGACGTTTCTACGTGGGCGTTTGTGTTGGGGATGCGTCTGCGTGGGTGTCTGTGTTGGGGACGTTTCTACGTGGGCATGTGCGTTGGGGACGTGTCTGTGTGGGCGTCTGTGTTGGGGACGTTTCTACGTGGGCGTGTGTGTTAGGGACGCATCTGCGTGGGCGTGTGTTGGGGACGCTCTGCGTGGGCATCTGTGTTAGGGACGTGTCTGCGTGGGCGTATGCGTTGGGGACGTGTCAGCGTGGGTGTGTGTGTTGGGGACGTGTCTTTGTGGGCGTGTGTGTTGGGGACGTGTCTGCGTGGGCGTGTGTGTTGGATACATGTCTGCGTGGGCGTGGGTGTTGGGGACGTGTCTGCGTGGGTGGGTGTGTTGGGGACGTGTCTGCGTGGGCGTGTGCGTTGGGGACGTGTCTGTGTGGGTGTGTGTGTTGGGGACGTGTCTTCGTGGGCGTGTGTGTTTGGAACGTGTCTTCCTGGGCGTGTGCGTTGTGGACGCGTCTGCATGGGCATGTGTGTTAGGGGTACGTCTGCGTGGGCGTGCGTGTTGGGAACTTGTCTGCGTGGGCGTGTGTGTGGGGGATGTGTTTGTTTTGGCGTGTGTGTTGGGGATGGGTCTGCGTGGGCGTGTGTGTTTGGTAAACGTCTGCGTGGGCGTATGCGTTGGGGACGTGTCTGCGTGGGCGTGGGCGTTGGGGACGTGTCTGCGTGGGTGTGTGTGTTGGGGTCGTGTCTGCATGGGCGTGTGCGTTGGGGACGTGTCTACGTGGGTGTGTGTGTTGGGATCATGTCTGCGTCGGGGTGTGTGTTGGGTACATGTCTGCGTGGGTGTGTGTGTTGGGACGTGTCTTCGTAGGCGTGTGTGTTGGGGTTGTTTCTGCATGCGTGTGTGCGTTGGGGGCGTGTCTGCGTGGGTGTGTGTGTTGGGACGCGTCTGTGTGGGCATGTGCGTTGGGGACGTGTCTTCGTGTGCGTGTGCGTTGGGGACATGTCTGCGTGGGTGTGTGTGTTGGGGTCGTGTCTGCATGGGCGTGTGCGTTGGGGACGTGTCTACGTGGGTGTGTGTGTTGGGATCATGTCTGCGTCGGGGTGTGTGTTGGGTACATGTCTGCGTGGGTGTGTGTGTTGGGACGTGTCTTCGTGGGCGTGTGTGTTGGGGTTGTTTCTGCATGCGTGTGTGCGTTGGGGGCGTGTCTGCGTGGGCATGTGCATTGGGGACGTGTCTGCGTGGGTGTGCGTGTTGGGCAAGTGTCTGCATGGGCGTGTGCGTTTTGGACATGTCTGCGAGGGTGTGTGAGTTGTGGACGTGTCTGCCTGGGCGTGTGTGTTGGGGACATGTCTGCTTGGGTGTGTGTGTTGGGGACGCGTCTGTGTGGACGTGTGTGTTGGGGATGCGTCTGCGTGGGCGTGTGTGTTGGGGTCTTGTTTCCTTGGTGGTGTGTGTTGTGGACACGTCTGTGTGGGCGTGTGTGTTGGGGACATGTCTGCATGGTCGTGTGTGTTGGGGACGTGTCTGCGTGGGTGTGTGAGTTGTGGACGCGTCTGTGTGGGCGTGTGTGTTGGGGACATGTCTGCGTGGACATGTGTGCTGGGAGCACGTCTGCGTGGGCGTGTGTGTTGGGGACGTGTCTGCGTGGGTGTGTGCGTGTTGGGGATGTGTCTGCGTGTGCGTGTGTGTTGGGGATGTGTCTGCATGGGCGTGGGTGTTGGGGATATTTCTGCTTGGGCGTGGTGGGGGTACGTCTGCGTGGGCGTGTGTGTTGGTGACTTGTCTGCGTGGGCGTGTGTGTTGGGGATGTTTCTGTGTGGGCGTGTGTGTTGGGAACGGGTCTGCGTGGGCGTGTGTCTTGGGGACTTGTCTGTGTGGGCGTGTGTGCTGGCGACATGTCTGCGTGGGCGTGTGTGTTGGGGATGTGTCTGTGTGGGCCTGTGTGTTGGGGAACGGGTCTGCTTGCGCATACATGTTGGGGATGTGTCTGCGTGGGCATGTGTGTTGGGGACGTGTCTGCGTGAGCGTGTGCGTTGGGGATGTGTCTGCGTGGGCGTGTCTGTTGGGGATGTGTCTGCGTGGGCGTGTGTCTTGGGGACTTGTCTGTGTGGGGCGTTATGTTGGGGACTTGTCTACGTGGGTATGTGTGTTGGGGGCAGGTCTGTGAGGGCGTGTGCGTTGGGGATGCGTCTGCGTGGGCGTGTGTGTTGGGGATGTGTCTGCATGGGCGTGTGTGTTGGGGACGTTTCTGCATGGGCGTGTGTGTTGGGGATGTGTCTGCGTGGGCGTGTGCGTTGGGGACATGTCTGCGTGGGTTTGTGTGTTGGGAACGTGTCTGCGTGAGGGTGTGTGTTGGGGACGTTTCTACGTGGGCATGTGTGTTGGGTATGCGTCTGCGTGAGCATGTGTGTTGCGGATGCGTCTGCGTGAGCGTGTGTTTTGGCGACATGTCTGCATGGGTGTGCATTTTGGGGACGTGTCTGCTGGGCGACTGTGTTGCGGACGTTTCTACGTGGGCGTTTGTGTTGGGGATGCGTCTGCGTGGGTGTCTGTGTTGGGGACGTTTCTACGTGGGCATGTGCGTTGGGGACGTGTCTGTGTGGGCGTCTGTGTTGGGGACGTTTCTACGTGGGCGTGTGTGTTAGGGACGCATCTGCGTGGGCGTGTGTTGGGGACACTCTGCGTGGGCATCTGTGTTAGGGACGTGTCTGCGTGGGCGTATGCGTTGGGGACGTGTCAGCGTGGGTGTGTGTGTTGGGGACGTGTCTTTGTGGGCGTGTGTGTTGGGGACGTGTCTGCGTGGGCGTGTGTGTTGGATACATGTCTGCGTGGGCGTGGGTGTTGGGGACGTGTCTTCGTGGGCGTGTGTGTTGGGGTTGTTTCTGCATGCGTGTGTGCGTTGGGGGCGTGTCTGCGTGGGTGTGTGAGTTGTGGACGCGTCTGCCTGGGCGTGTGTTTTGGGCACATGTCTGCTTGGGTGTGTGTGTTGGGGACGCGTCTGTGTGGACGTGTGCATTGGGGATGCGTCTGCGTGGGCGTGTGTGTTGGGGTCTTGTTTCCTTGGTGGTGTGTGTTGTGGACACGTCTGTGTGGGCGTGTGTGTTGGGGACATGTCTGCATGGTCGTGTGTGTTGGGGACGTGTCTGCGTGGGTGTGTGAGTTGTGGACGCGTCTGTGTGGGCGTGTGTGTTGGGGACATGTCTGCGTGGACATGTGTGCTGGGAGCACGTCTGCGTGGGCGTGTGTGTTGGGGACGTGTCTGCGTGGGTGTGTGCGTGTTGGGGATGTGTCTGCGTGTGTGTTGGGGATGTGTCTGCATGGGCGTGGGTGTTGGGGATATTTCTGCTTGGGCGTGCGTGGTGGGGGTACGTCTGCGTGGGCGTGTGTGTTGGTGACTTGTCTGCGTGGGCGTGTGTGTTGGGGATGTTTCTGTGTGGGCGTGTGTGTTGGGAACGGGTCTGCGTGGGCGTGTGTCTTGGGGACTTGTCTGTGTGGGCGTGTGTGCTGGCGACATGTCTGCGTGGGCGTGTGTGTTGGGGATGTGTCTGTGTGGGCCTGTGTGTTGGGGACGGGTCTGCTTGCGCATACATGTTGGGGATGTGTCTGCGTGGGCGTGTGTGTTGGGGACGTGTCTGCGTGGGCGTGTGCGTTGGGGACGTGTCTGTGTGGGTGTGTGTGTTGGGGACGTGTCTTCGTGGGCGTGTGTGTTGGGGATGTTTCTGTGTGGGCGTGTGTGTTGGGAACGGGTCTGCGTGGGCGTGTGTCTTGGGGACTTGTCTGTGTGGGCGTGTGTGCTGGCGACATGTCTGCGTGGGCGTGTGTGTTGGGGATGTGTCTGTGTGGGCCTGTGTGTTGGGGACGGGTCTGCTTGCGCATACATGTTGGGGATGTGTCTGCGTGGGCGTGTGTGTTGGGGACGTGTCTGCGTGGGCGTGTGCGTTGGGGACGTGTCTGTGTGGGTGTGTGTGTTGGGGACGTGTCTTCGTGGGCGTGTGTGTTTGGAACGTGTCTTCCTGGGCGTGTGCGTTGTGGACGCGTCTGCATGGGCATGTGTGTTAGGGGTACGTCTGCGTGGGCGTGCGTGTTGGGAACGTGTCTGCGTGGGTGTGTGTGTGGGGGATGTGTTTGTGTTGGCGTGTGTGTTGGGGATGGGTCTGCGTGGGCGTGTGTGTTGGGTAAACGTCTGCGTGGGCGTATGCGTTGGGGACGTGTCTGCGTGGGCGTGGGCGTTGGGGACGTGTCTGCGTGGGTGTGTGTGTTGGGTACACGTCTGCGCGGACATGTGTGTTGTGGTCATGTCTGCGTGGGCGTGTGCGTTGGGGACGTGTCTGCGTGGGTGTGTGTGTTGGGGACGTGTTTTTGTGGGCATGTGCGTTGTGGACGTGTCTGCGTGGGTGTGCATGTTGGGGACGTGTCTGCGTGGGCGTGTGCATTGTGGACGTGTGGGCGTGTTTGTTGGGTACATGTCTGCGTGGGCGTGTGCGTTGGGGACGTGTCTGCGTGGGTGTGTGTGTTGGGGACGTGTCTTCGTGTGCGTGTGCGTTGGGGACATGTCTGCGTGGGTGTGTGTGTTGGGGTCGTGTCTGCATGGGCGTGTGCGTTGGGGACGTGTCTACGTGGGTGTGTGTGTTGGGATCGTGTCTGCGTCGGCGTGTGTGTTGGGTACATGTCTGTGTGGGCGTGTGCGTTGGGGACGTGTCTGCGTGGGTGTGTGTGTTGGGACGTGTCTTCGTGGGCATGTGCGTTGGGGGCGTGTCTTCGTGTGTGTGTGCGTTGGGGACATGTCTGCGTGGGTGTGTGTGTTGGGGTCGTGTCTGCATGGGCGTGTGCGTTGGGGCGTGTCTACGTGGGTGTGTGTGTTGGGATCATGTCTGCGTCGGGGTGTGTGTTGGGTACATGTCTGCGTGGGTGTGTGTGTTGGGACGTGTCTTCGTGGGCGTGTGTGTTGGGGTTGTTTCTGCATGCGTGTGTGCGTTGGGGGCGTGTCTGCGTGGGTGTGTGAGTTGTGGACACATCTGCCTGGGCGTGTGTTTTGGGGACATGTCTGCTTGGGTGTGTGTGTTGGGGACGCGTCTGTGTAGACGTGTGCATTGGGGATGCGTCTGCGTGGGCGTGTGTGTTGGGGTCTTGTTTCCTTGGTGGTGTGTGTTGTGGACACGTCTGTGTGGGCGTGTGTGTTGGGGACATGTCTGCATGGTCGTGTGTGTTGGGGACGTGTCTGCGTGGGTGTGTGAGTTGTGGACGCGTCTGTGTGGGCGTGTGTGTTGGGGACATGTCTGCGTGGACATGTGTGCTGGGAGCACGTCTGCATGGGCGTGTGTGTTGGGGACGTGTCTGCGTGGGTGTGTGCGTGTTGGGGATGTGTCTGCGTGTGCGTGTGTGTTGGGGATGTGTCTGCATGGGCGTGGGTGTTGGGGATATTTCTGCTTGGGCGTGCGTGGTGGGGGTACGTCTGCGTGGGCGTGTGTGTTGGTGACTTGTCTGCGTGGGCGTGTGTGTTGGGGATGTTTCTGTGTAGGCGTGTGTGTTGGGAACGGGTCTGCGTGGGCGTGTGTCTTGGGGACTTGTCTGTGTTGGCGTGTGTGCTGGCGACATGTCTGCGTGGGCGTGTGTGTTGGGGATGTGTCTGTGTGGGCCTGTGTGTTGGGGACGGGTCTGCTTGCGAATACATGTTGGGGATGTGTCTGCGTGGGCGTGTGTGTTGGGGACGTGTCTGCGTGGGCGTGTGCGTTGGGGACGTGTCTGTGTGGGTGTGTGTGTTGGGGACGTGTCTTCGTGGGCGTGTGTGTTTGGAACGTGTCTTCCTGGGCGTGTGCGTTGTGGATGCGTCTGCATGGGCATGTGTGTTAGGGGTACGTCTGCGTGGCGTGCGTGTTGGGAACTTGTCTGCGTGGGCGTGTGTGTGGGGGATGTGTTTGTTTTGGCGTGTGTGTTGGGGATGGGTCTGCGTGGGCGTGTGTGTTGGGTAAACGTCTGCGTGGGCGTATGCGTTGGGGACGTGTCTGCGTGGGCCTGGGCGTTGGGGACGTGTCTGCGTGGGTGTGTGTGTTGGGTACACGTCTGCGTGGGCATGTGTGTTGTGGTCATGTCTGCGTGGGCGTGTGCGTTGGGGACGTGTCTGCGTGGGTGTGTGTGTTGGGGACGTGTCTTTGTGGGCGTGTGCGTTGTGGACGTGTCTGCGTGGGTGTGCATGTTGGGGACGTGTCTGCGTGGGCGTGTGCGTTGTGGACGTGTCTGCGTGGGCGTGTTTGTTGGGTACATGTCTGCGTGGGCGTGTGCGTTGGGGACGTGTCTGCGTGGGTGTGTGTGTTGGGGACGTGTCTTCGTGTGCGTGTGCGTTGGGGACATGTCTGCGTGGGTGTGTGTGTTGGGGTCGTGTCTGCATGGGCGTGTGCGTTGGGGACGTGTCTATGTGGGTGTGTGTGTTGGGATCGTGTCTGCGTCGGCGTGTGTGTTGGGTACATGTCTGCGTGGGCGTGTGCGTTGGGGACGTGTCTGCGTGGGTGTGTGTGTTGGGACGTGTCTTCGTGGGCATGTGCGTTGGGGACGTGTCTTCGTGTGCGTGTGCGTTGGGGACATGTCTGCGTGGGTGTGTGTGTTGGGGTCGTGTCTGCATGGGCGTGTGCGTTGGGGATGTGTCTACGTGGGTGTGTGTGTTGGGATCATGTCTGCGTCGGGGTGTGTGTTGGGTACATGTCTGCATGGGTGTGTGTGTTGGGACGTGTCTTCGTGGGCGTGTGTGTTGGGGTTGTTTCTGCATGCGTGTGTGCGTTGGGGGCGTGTCTGCGTGGGTGTGTGAGTTGTGGACGCGTCTGCCTGGGCGTGTGTTTTGGGCACATGTCTGCTTGGGTTGGGGACGTGTTTACGTGGGTGTGTGTGTTGGGATCATGTCTGCGTCGGGGTGTGTGTTGGGTACATGTCTGCGTGGGTGTGTGTGTTGGGACGTGTCTTCGTGGGCGTGTGTGTTGGGGTTGTTTCTGCATGCGTGTGTGCGTTGGGGGCGTGTCTGCGTGGGCATGTGCATTGGGGACGTGTCTGCGTGGGTGTGCGTGTTGGGCAAGTGTCTGCATGGGCGTGTGCGTTTTGGACATGTCTGCGAGGGTGTGTGAGTTGTGGACGTGTCTGCCTGGGCGTGTGTGTTGGGGACATGTCTGCTTGGGTGTGTGTGTTGGGGACGCGTCTGTGTGGACGTGTGTGTTGGGGATGCGTCTGCGTGGGCGTGTGTGTTGGGGTCTTGTTTCCTTGGTGGTGTGTGTTGTGGACACGTCTGTGTGGGCGTGTGTGTTGGGGACATGTCTGCATGGTCGTGTGTGTTGGGGACGTGTCTGCGTGGGTGTGTGAGTTGTGGACGCGTCTGTGTGGGCGTGTGTGTTGGGGACATGTCTGCGTGGACATGTGTGCTGGGAGCACGTCTGCGTGGGCGTGTGTGTTGGGGACGTGTCTGCGTGGGTGTGTGCGTGTTGGGGATGTGTCTGCGTGTGCGTGTGTGTTGGGGATGTGTCTGCATGGGCGTGGGTGTTGGGGATATTTCTGCTTGGGCGTGCGTGGTGGGGGTACGTCTGCGTGGGCGTGTGTGTTGGTGACTTGTCTGCGTGGGCGTGTGTGTTGGGGATGTTTCTGTGTGGGCGTGTGTGTTGGGAACGGGTCTGCGTGGGCGTGTGTCTTGGGGACTTGTCTGTGTGGGCGTGTGTGCTGGCGACATGTCTGCGTGGGCGTGTGTGTTGGGGATGTGTCTGTGTGGGCCTGTGTGTTGGGGAACGGGTCTGCTTGCGCATACATGTTGGGGATGTGTCTGCGTGGGCATGTGTGTTGGGGACGTGTCTGCGTGAGCGTGTGCGTTGGGGATGTGTCTGCGTGGGCGTGTCTGTTGGGGATGTGTCTGCGTGGGCGTGTGTCTTGGGGACTTGTCTGTGTGGGGCGTTATGTTGGGGACTTGTCTACGTGGGTATGTGTGTTGGGGGCAGGTCTGTGAGGGCGTGTGCGTTGGGGATGCGTCTGCGTGGGCGTGTGTGTTGGGGATGTGTCTGCGTGGGTGTGTGCGTGTTGGGGATGTGTCTGCGTGTGCGTGTGTGTTGGGGATGTGTCTGCATGGGCGTGTGTGTTGGGGACGTTTCTGCATGGGCGTGTGTGTTGGGGATGTGTCTGCGTGGGCGTGTGCGTTGGGGACATGTCTGCGTGGGTTTGTGTGTTGGGAACGTGTCTGCGTGAGGGTGTGTGTTGGGGACGTTTCTACGTGGGCATGTGTGTTGGGTATGCGTCTGCGTGAGCATGTGTGTTGCGGATGCGTCTGCGTGAGCGTGTGTTTTGGCGACATGTCTGCATGGGTGTGCATTTTGGGGACGTGTCTGCTGGGCGACTGTGTTGCGGACGTTTCTACGTGGGCGTTTGTGTTGGGGATGCGTCTGCGTGGGTGTCTGTGTTGGGGACGTTTCTACGTGGGCATGTGCGTTGGGGACGTGTCTGTGTGGGCGTCTGTGTTGGGGACGTTTCTACGTGGGCGTGTGTGTTAGGGACGCATCTGCGTGGGCGTGTGTTGGGGACGCTCTGCGTGGGCATCTGTGTTGGGGACGTGTCTGCGTGGGCGTATGCGTTGGGGACGTGTCAGCGTGGGTGTGTGTGTTGGGGACGTGTCTTTGTGGGCGTGTGTGTTGGGGACGTGTCTGCGTGGGCGTGTGTGTTGGATACATGTCTGCGTGGGCGTGGGTGTTGGGGACGTGTCTGCGTGGGTGGGTGTGTTGGGGACGTGTCTGCGTGGGCGTGTGCGTTGGGGACGTGTCTGTGTGGGTGTGTGTGTTGGGGACGTGTCTTCGTGGGCGTGTGTGTTTGGAACGTGTCTTCCTGGGCGTGTGCGTTGTGGACGCGTCTGCATGGGCATGTGTGTTAGGGGTACGTCTGCGTGGGCGTGCGTGTTGGGAACTTGTCTGCGTGGGCGTGTGTGTGGGGGATGTGTTTGTTTTGGCGTGTGTGTTGGGGATGGGTCTGCGTGGGCGTGTGTGTTTGGTAAACGTCTGCGTGGGCGTATGCGTTGGGGACGTGTCTGCGTGGGCGTGGGCGTTGGGGACGTGTCTGCGTGGGTGTGTGTGTTGGGTACACGTCTGCGTGGGCATGTGTGTTGTGGTCATGTCTGCGTGGGCGTGTGCGTTGGGGACGTGTCTGCGTGGGTGTGTGTGTTGGGGACGTGTCTTTGTGGGCGTGTGCGTTGTGGACGTGTCTGCGTGGGTGTGCATGTTGGGGACGTGTCTGCGTGGGCGTGTGCATTGTGGACGTGTCTGCGTGGGCGTGTTTGTTGGGTACATGTCTGCGTGGGCGTGTGCGTTGGGGACGTGTCTGCGTGGGTGTGTGTGTTGGGGACGTGTCTTCGTGTGCGTGTGCGTTGGGGACATGTCTGCGTGGGTGTGTGTGTTGGGGTCGTGTCTGCATGGGCGTGTGCGTTGGGGACGTGTCTATGTGGGTGTGTGTGTTGGGATCGTGTCTGCGTCGGCGTGTGTGTTGGGTACATGTCTGTGTGGGCGTGTGCGTTGGGGACGTGTCTGCGTGGGTGTGTGTATTGGGACGTGTCTTCGTGGGCATGTGCGTTGGGGGCGTGTCTCCGTGTGTGTGTGCGTTGGGGACATGTCTGCGTGGGTGTGTGTGTTGGGGTCGTGTCTGCATGGGCGTGTGCGTTGGGGACGTGTCTACGTGGGTGTGTGTGTTGGGATCATGTCTGCGTCGGGGTGTGTGTTGGGTACATGTCTGCGTGGGTGTGTGTGTTGGGACGTGTCTTCGTGGGCGTGTGTGTTGGGGTTGTTTCTGCATGCGTGTGTGCGTTGGGGGCGTGTCTGCGTGGGTGTGTGTGTTGGGACGCGTCTGTGTGGGCATGTGCATTGGGGACGTGTCTTCGTGTGCGTGTGCGTTGGGGACATGTCTGCGTGGGTGTGTGTGTTGGGGTCGTGTCTGCATGGGCGTGTGCGTTGGGGACGTGTCTACGTGGGTGTGTGTGTTGGGATCATGTCTGCGTCGGGGTGTGTGTTGGGTACATGTCTGCGTGGGTGTGTGTGTTGGGACGTGTCTTCGTGGGCGTGTGTGTTGGGGTTGTTTCTGCATGCGTGTGTGCGTTGGGGGCGTGTCTGCGTGGGCATGTGCATTGGGCACGTGTCTGCGTGGGTGTGCGTGTTGGGCAAGTGTCTGCATGGGCGTGTGCGTTTTGGACATGTCTGCGAGGGTGTGTGAGTTGTGGACGTGTCTGCCTGGGCGTGTGTGTTGGGTACATGTCTGTGTGGGCGTGTGCGTTGGGGACGTGTCTGCGTGGGTGTGTGTATTGGGACGTGTCTTCGTGGGCATGTGCGTTGGGGGCGTGTCTTCGTGTGTGTGTGCGTTGGCGACATGTCTGCGTGGGTGTGTGTGTTGGGGTCGTGTCTGCATGGGCGTGTGTCTTGGGGACTTGTCTGTGTGGGCGTGTGTGCTGGCGACATGTCTGCGTGGGCGTGTGTGTTGGGGATGTGTCTGTGTGGGCCTGTGTGTTGGGGAACGGGTCTGCTTGCGCATACATGTTGGGGATGTGTCTGCGTGGGCATGTGTGTTGGGGACGTGTCTGCGTGAGCGTGTGCGTTGGGGATGTGTCTGCGTGGGCGTGTCTGTTGGGGATGTGTCTGCGTGGGCGTGTGTCTTGGGGACTTGTCTGTGTGGGGCGTTATGTTGGGGACTTGTCTACGTGGGTATGTGTGTTGGGGGCAGGTCTGTGAGGGCGTGTGCGTTGGGGATGCGTCTGCATGGGCGTGTGTGTTGGGGATGTGTCTGCGTGGGTGTGTGCGTGTTGGGGATGTGTCTGCGTGTGCGTGTGTGTTGGGGATGTGTCTGCATGGGCGTGTGTGTTGGGGACGTTTCTGCATGGGCGTGTGTGTTGGGGATGTGTCTGCGTGGGCGTGTGCGTTGGGGACATGTCTGCGTGGGTTTGTGTGTTGGGAACGTGTCTGCGTGAGGGTGTGTGTTGGGGACGTTTCTACGTGGGCATGTGTGTTGGGTATGCGTCTGCGTGAGCATGTGTGTTGCGGATGCGTCTGCGTGAGCGTGTGTTTTGGCGACATGTCTGCATGGGTGTGCATTTTGGGGACGTGTCTGCTGGGCGACTGTGTTGCGGACGTTTCTACGTGGGCGTTTGTGTTGGGGATGCGTCTGCGTGGGTGTCTGTGTTGGGGACGTTTCTACGTGGGCATGTGCGTTGGGGACGTGTCTGTGTGGGCGTCTGTGTTGGGGACGTTTCTACGTGGGCGTGTGTGTTAGGGACGCATCTGCGTGGGCGTGTGTTGGGGACGCTCTGCGTGGGCATCTGTGTTGGGGACGTGTCTGCGTGGGCGTATGCGTTGGGGACGTGTCAGCGTGGGTGTGTGTGTTGGGGACGTGTCTTTGTGGGCGTGTGTGTTGGGGACGTGTCTGCGTGGGCGTGTGTGTTGGATACATGTCTGCGTGGGCGTGGGTGTTGGGGACGTGTCTGCGTGGGTGGGTGTGTTGGGGACGTGTCTGCGTGGGCGTGTGCGTTGGGGACGTGTCTGTGTGGGTGTGTGTGTTGGGGACGTGTCTTCGTGGGCGTGTGTGTTTGGAACGTGTCTTCCTGGGCGTGTGCGTTGTGGACGCGTCTGCATGGGCATGTGTGTTAGGGGTACGTCTGCGTGGGCGTGCGTGTTGGGAACTTGTCTGCGTGGGCGTGTGTGTGGGGGATGTGTTTGTTTTGGCGTGTGTGTTGGGGATGGGTCTGCGTGGGCGTGTGTGTTTGGTAAACGTCTGCGTGGGCGTATGCGTTGGGGACGTGTCTGCGTGGGCGTGGGCGTTGGGGACGTGTCTGCGTGGGTGTGTGTGTTGGGTACACGTCTGCGTGGGCATGTGTGTTGTGGTCATGTCTGCGTGGGCGTGTGCGTTGGGGACGTGTCTGCGTGGGTGTGTGTGTTGGGGACGTGTCTTTGTGGGCGTGTGCGTTGTGGACGTGTCTGCGTGGGTGTGCATGTTGGGGACGTGTCTGCGTGGGCGTGTGCGTTGTGGACGTGTCTGCGTGGGCGTGTTTGTTGGGTACATGTCTGCGTGGGCGTGTGCGTTGGGGACGTGTCTGCGTGGGTGTGTGTGTTGGGGACGTGTCTTCGTGTGCGTGTGCGTTGGGGACATGTCTGCGTGGGTGTGTGTGTTGGTGACTTGTCTGCGTGGGCGTGTGTGTTGGGGATGTTTCTGTGTGGGCGTGTGTGTTGGTGACTTGTCTGCGTGGGCGTGTGTGTTGGGGATGTTTCTGTGTGGGCGTGTGTGTTGGGAACGGGTCTGCGTGGGCGTGTGTCTTGGGGACTTGTCTGTGTGGGCGTGTGTGCTGGCGACATGTCTGCGTGGGCGTGTGTGTTGGGGATGTGTCTGTGTGGGCCTGTGTGTTGGGGAACGGGTCTGCTTGCGCATACATGTTGGGGATGTGTCTGCGTGGGCATGTGTGTTGGGGACGTGTCTGCGTGAGCGTGTGCGTTGGGGATGTGTCTGCGTGGGCGTGTGTCTTGGGGACTTGTTTGTGTGGGGCGTTATGTTGGGGACTTGTCTACGTGGGTATGTGTGTTGGGGGCAGGTCTGTGAGGGCGTGTGCGTTGGGGATGCGTCTGCGTGGGCGTGTGTGTTGGGGATGTGTCTGCATGGGCGTGTGTGTTGGGGACGTTTCTGCATGGGCGTGTGTGTTGGGGATGTGTCTGCGTGGGCGTGTGCGTTGGGGACATGTCTGCGTGGGTTTGTGTGTTGGGAACGTGTCTGCGTGAGGGTGTGTGTTGGGGACGTTTCTACGTGGGCATGTGTGTTGGGTATGCGTCTGCGTGAGCATGTGTGTTGCGGATGCGTCTGCGTGAGCGTGTGTTTTGGCGACATGTCTGCATGGGTGTGCATTTTGGGGACGTGTCTGCTGGGCGACTGTGTTGCGGACGTTTCTACGTGGGCGTTTGTGTTGGGGATGCGTCTGCGTGGGTGTCTGTGTTGGGGACGTTTCTACGTGGGCATGTGCGTTGGGGACGTGTCTGTGTGGGCGTCTGTGTTGGGGACGTTTCTACGTGGGCGTGTGTGTTAGGGACGCATCTGCGTGGGCGTGTGTTGGGGACGCTCTGCGTGGGCATCTGTGTTGGGGACGTGTCTGCGTGGGCGTATGCGTTGGGGACGTGTCAGCGTGGGTGTGTGTGTTGGGGACGTGTCTTTGTGGGCGTGTGTGTTGGGGACGTGTCTGCGTGGGCGTGTGTGTTGGATACATGTCTGCGTGGGCGTGGGTGTTGGGGACGTGTCTGCGTGGGTGGGTGTGTTGGGGACGTGTCTGCGTGGGCGTGTGCGTTGGGGACGTGTCTGTGTGGGTGTGTGTGTTGGGGACGTGTCTTCGTGGGCGTGTGTGTTTGCAACGTGTCTTCCTGGGCGTGTGCGTTGTGGACGCGTCTGCATGGGCATGTGTGTTAGGGGTACGTCTGCGTGGGCGTGCGTGTTGGGAACTTGTCTGCGTGGGCGTGTGTGTGGGGGATGTGTTTGTTTTGGCGTGTGTGTTGGGGATGGGTCTGCGTGGGCGTGTGTGTTTGGTAAACGTCTGCGTGGGCGTATGCGTTGGGGACGTGTCTGCGTGGGCGTGGGCGTTGGGGACGTGTCTGCGTGGGTGTGTGTGTTGGGTACACGTCTGCGTGGGCATGTGTGTTGTGGTCATGTCTGCGTGGGCGTGTGCGTTGGGGACGTGTCTGCGTGGGTGTGTGTGTTGGGGACGTGTCTTTGTGGGCGTGTGCGTTGTGGACGTGTCTGCGTGGGTGTGCATGTTGGGGACGTGTCTGCGTGGGCGTGTGCGTTGTGGACGTGTCTGCGTGGGCGTGTTTGTTGGGTACATGTCTGCGTGGGCGTGTGCGTTGGGGACGTGTCTGCGTGGGTGTGTGTGTTGGGGACGTGTCTTCGTGTGCGTGTGCGTTGGGGACATGTCTGCGTGGGTGTGTGTGTTGGGGTCGTGTCTGCATGGGCGTGTGCGTTGGGGACGTGTCTATGTGGGTGTGTGTGTTGGGATCGTGTCTGCGTCGGCGTGTGTGTTGGGTACATGTCTGCGTGGGCGTGTGCGTTGGGGACGTGTCTGCGTGGGTGTGTGTGTTGGGACGTGTCTTCGTGGGCATGTGCGTTGGGGACGTGTCTTCGTGTGCGTGTGCGTTGGGGACATGTCTGCGTGGGTGTGTGTGTTGGGGTCGTGTCTGCATGGGCGTGTGCGTTGGGGATGTGTCTACGTGGGTGTGTGTGTTGGGATCATGTCTGCGTCGGGGTGTGTGTTGGGTACATGTCTGCATGGGTGTGTGTGTTGGGACGTGTCTTCGTGGGCGTGTGTGTTGGGGTTGTTTCTGCATGCGTGTGTGCGTTGGGGGCGTGTCTGCGTGGGTGTGTGAGTTGTGGACGCGTCTGCCTGGGCGTGTGTTTTGGGCACATGTCTGCTTGGGTGTGTGTGTTGGGGACGCGTCTGTGTGGACGTGTGCATTGGGGATGCGTCTGCGTGGGCGTGTGTGTTGGGGTCTTGTTTCCTTGGTGGTGTGTGTTGTGGACACGTCTGTGTGGGCGTGTGTGTTGGGGACATGTCTGCATGGTCGTGTGTGTTGGGGACGTGTCTGCGTGGGTGTGTGAGTTGTGGACGCGTCTGTGTGGGCGTGTGTGTTGGGGACATGTCTGCGTGGACATGTGTGCTGGGAGCACGTCTGCGTGGGCGTGTGTGTTGGGGACGTGTCTGCGTGGGTGTGTGCGTGTTGGGGATGTGTCTGCGTGTGCGTGTGTGTTGGGGATGTGTCTGCGTGGGCGTGTGTGTTGGGGTCTTGTTTCCTTGGTGGTGTGTGTTGTGGACACGTCTGTGTGGGCGTGTGTGTTGGGGACATGTCTGCATGGTCGTGTGTGTTGGGGACGTGTCTGCGTGGGTGTGTGAGTTGTGGACGCGTCTGTGTGGGCGTGTGTGTTGGGGACATGTCTGCGTGGACATGTGTGCTGGGAGCACGTCTGCGTGGGCGTGTGTGTTGGGGACGTGTCTGCGTGGGTGTGTGCGTGTTGGGGATGTGTCTGCGTGTGCGTGTGTGTTGGGGATGTGTCTGCATGGGCGTGGGTGTTGGGGATATTTCTGCTTGGGCGTGCGTGGTGGGGGTACGTCTGCGTGGGCGTGTGTGTTGGTGACCTGTCTGCGTGGGCGTGTGTGTTGGGGATGTTTCTGTGTGGGCGTGTGTGTTGGGAACGGGTCTGCGTGGGCGTGTGTCTTGGGGACTTGTCTGTGTGGGCGTGTGTGCTGGCGACATGTCTGCGTGGGCGTGTGTGTTGGGGATGTGTCTGTGTGGGCCTGTGTGTTGGGGACGGGTCTGCTTGCGCATACATGTTGGGGATGTGTCTGCGTGGGCGTGTGTGTTGGGGACGTGTCTGCGTGGGCGTGTGCGTTGGGGACGTGTCTGTATGGGTGTGTGTGTTGGGGACGTGTCTTCGTGGGCGTGTGTGTTTGGAACGTGTCTTCCTGGGCGTGTGCGTTGTGGACGCGTCTGCATGGGCATGTGTGTTAGGGGTACGTCTGCGTGGGCGTGCGTGTTGGGAACGTGTCTGCGTGGGTGTGTGTGTGGGGGATGTGTTTGTGTTGGCGTGTGTGTTGGGGATGGGTCTGCGTGGGCGTGTGTGTTGGGTAAACGTCTGCGTGGGCGTATGCGTTGGGGACGTGTCTGCGTGGGCGTGGGCGTTGGGGACGTGTCTGCGTGGGTGTGTGTGTTGGGTACACGTCTGCGCGGACATGTGTGTTGTGGTCATGTCTGCGTGGGCGTGTGCGTTGGGGACGTGTCTGCGTGGGTGTGTGTGTTGGGGACGTGTTTTTGTGGGCATGTGCGTTGTGGACGTGTCTGCGTGGGTGTGCATGTTGGGGACGTGTCTGCGTGGGCGTGTGCGTTGTGGACGTGTGGGCGTGTTTGTTGGGTACATGTCTGCGTGGGCGTGTGCGTTGGGGACGTGTCTGCGTGGGTGTGTTTTGGGGACGTGTCTTCGTGTGCGTGTGCGTTGGGGACATGTCTGCGTGGGTGTGTGTGTTGGGGTCGTGTCTGCATGGGCGTGTGCGTTGGGGACGTGTCTACGTGGGTGTGTGTGTTGGGATCGTGTCTGCGTCGGCGTGTGTGTTGGGTACATGTCTGTGTGGGCGTGTGCGTTGGGGACGTGTCTGCGTGGGTGTGTGTGTTGGGACGTGTCTTCGTGGGCATGTGCGTTGGGGGCGTGTCTTCGTGTGTGTGTGCGTTGGGGACATGTCTGCGTGGGTGTGTGTGTTGGGGTCGTGTCTGCATGGGCGTGTGCGTTGGGGACGTGTCTACGTGGGTGTGTGTGTTGGGATCATGTCTGCGTCGGGGTGTGTGTTGGGTACATGTCTGCGTGGGTGTGTGTGTTGGGACGTGTCTTCGTGGGCGTGTGTGTTGGGGTTGTTTCTGCATGCGTGTGTGCGTTGGGGGCGTGTCTGCGTGGGTGTGTGAGTTGTGGACACATCTGCCTGGGCGTGTGTTTTGGGGACATGTCTGCTTGGGTGTGTGTGTTGGGGACGCGTCTGTGTAGACGTGTGCATTGGGGATGCGTCTGCGTGGGCGTGTGTGTTGGGGTCTTGTTTCCTTGGTGGTGTGTGTTGTGGACACGTCTGTGTGGGCGTGTGTGTTGGGGACATGTCTGCATGGTCGTGTGTGTTGGGGACGTGTCTGCGTGGGTGTGTGAGTTGTGGACGCGTCTGTGTGGGCGTGTGTGTTGGGGACATGTCTGCGTGGACATGTGTGCTGGGAGCACGTCTGCATGGGCGTGTGTGTTGGGGACGTGTCTGCGTGGGTGTGTGCGTGTTGGGGATGTGTCTGCGTGTGCGTGTGTGTTGGGGATGTGTCTGCATGGGCGTGGGTGTTGGGGATATTTCTGCTTGGGCGTGCGTGGTGGGGGTACGTCTGCGTGGGCGTGTGTGTTGGTGACTTGTCTGCGTGGGCGTGTGTGTTGGGGATGTTTCTGTGTGGGCGTGTGTGTTGGGAACGGGTCTGCGTGGGCGTGTGTCTTGGGGACTTGTCTGTGTTGGCGTGTGTGCTGGCGACATGTCTGCGTGGGCGTGTGTGTTGGGGATGTGTCTGTGTGGGCCTGTGTGTTGGGGACGGGTCTGCTTGCGCATACATGTTGGGGATGTGTCTGCGTGGGCGTGTGTGTTGGGGACGTGTCTGCGTGGGCGTGTGCGTTGGGGACGTGTCTGTGTGGGTGTGTGTGTTGGGGACGTGTCTTCGTTGGCGTGTGTGTTTGGAACGTGTCTTCCTGGGCGTGTGCGTTGTGGACGCGTCTGCATGGGCATGTGTGTTAGGGGTACGTCTGCGTGGGCGTGCGTGTTGGGAACTTGTCTGCGTGGGCGTGTGTGTGGGGGATGTGTTTGTTTTGGCGTGTGTGTTGGGGATGGGTCTGCGTGGGCGTGTGTGTTGGGTAAACGTCTGCGTGGGCGTATGCGTTGGGGACGTGTCTGCGTGGGCGTGGGCGTTGGGGACGTGTCTGCGTGGGTGTGTGTGTTGGGGACGTGTCTTCGTGTGCGTGTGCGTTGGGGACATGTCTGCGTGGGTGTGTGTGTTGGGGTCGTGTCTGCATGGGCGTGTGCGTTGGGGACGTGTCTATGTGGGTGTGTGTGTTGGGATCGTGTCTGCGTCGGCGTGTGTGTTGGGTACATGTCTGCGTGGGCGTGTGCGTTGGGGACGTGTCTGCGTGGGTGTGTGTGTTGGGACGTGTCTTCGTGGGCATGTGCGTTGGGGACGTGTCTTCGTGTGCGTGTGCGTTGGGGACATGTCTGCGTGGGTGTGTGTGTTGGGGTCGTGTCTGCATGGGCGTGTGCGTTGGGGATGTGTCTACGTGGGTGTGTGTGTTGGGATCATGTCTGCGTCGGGGTGTGTGTTGGGTACATGTCTGCATGGGTGTGTGTGTTGGGACGTGTCTTCGTGGGAGTGTGTGTTGGGGTTGTTTCTGCATGCGTGTGTGCGTTGGGGGCGTGTCTGCGTGGGTGTGTGAGTTGTGGACGCGTCTGCCTGGGCGTGTGTTTTGGGCACATGTCTGCTTGGGTGTGTGTGTTGGGGACGCGTCTGTGTGGACGTGTGCATTGGGGATGCGTCTGCGTGGGCGTGTGTGTTGGGGTCTTGTTTCCTTGGTGGTGTGTGTTGTGGACACGTCTGTGTGGGCGTGTGTGTTGGGGACATGTCTGCATGGTCGTGTGTGTTGGGGACGTGTCTGCGTGGGTGTGTGAGTTGTGGACGCGTCTGTGTGGGCGTGTGTGTTGGGGACATGTCTGCGTGGACATGTGTGCTGGGAGCACGTCTGCGTGGGCGTGTGTGTTGGGGACGTGTCTGCGTGGGTGTGTGCGTGTTGGGGATGTGTCTGCATGGGCGTGGGTGTTGGGGATATTTCTGCTTGGGCGTGCGTGGTGGGGGTACGTCTGCGTGGGCGTGTGTGTTGGTGACTTGTCTGCGTGGGCGTGTGTGTTGGGGATGTTTCTGTGTGGGCGTCTGTGTTGGGAACGGGTCTGCGTGGGCGTGTGTCTTGGGGACTTGTCTGTGTGGGCGTGTGTGCTGGCGACATGTCTGCGTGGGCATGTGTGTTGGGGATGTGTCTGTGTGGGCCAGTGTGTTGGGGACGGGTCTGCTTGCGCATACATGTTGGGGATGTGTCTGCGTGGGCGTGTGTGTTGGGGACGTGTCTGCGTGGGCGTGTGCGTTGGGGACGTGTCTGTGTGGGTGTGTGTGTTGGGGACGTGTCTTCGTGGGCGTGTGTGTTTGGAACGTGTCTTCCTGGGCGTGTGCTTTGTGGACGCGTCTGCATGGGCATGTGTGTTAGGGGTACGTCTGCGTGGGCGTGCGTGTTGGGAACGTGTCTCCGTGGGTGTGTGTGTGGGGGATGTGTTTGTGTTGGCGTGTGTGTTGGGGATGGGTCTGCGTGGGCGTGTGTGTTGGGTAAACGTCTGCGTGGGCGTATGCGTTGGGGACGTGTCTGCGTGGGCGTGGGCGTTGCGGACGTGTCTGCGTGGGTGTGTGTGTTAGGTACACGTCTGCGTGGACATGTGTGTTGTGGTCATGTCTGCGTGGGCGTGTGCGTTGGGGACGTGTCTGCGTGGGTGTGTGTGTTGGGGACGTGTCTTTGTGGGCGTGTGCGTTGTGGACGTGTCTGCGTGGGTGTGCATGTTGGGGACGTGTCTGCGTGGGCGTGTGCGTTGTGGACGTGTGGGCGTGTTTGTTGGGTACATGTCTGCGTGGGCGTGTGCGTTGGGGACGTGTCTGCGTGGGTGTGTGTGTTGGGGACGTGTCTTCGTGTGCGTGTGCGTTGGGGACATGTCTGCGTGGGTGTGTGTGTTGGGGTCGTGTCTGCATGGGCGTGTGCGTTGGGGACGTGTCTACGTGGGTGTGTGTGTTGGGATCGTGTCTGCGTCGGCGTGTGTGTTGGGTACATGTCTGTGTGGGCGTGTGCGTTGGGGACGTGTCTGCGTGGGTGTGTGTATTGGGACGTGTCTTCGTGGGCATGTGCGTTGGGGGCGTGTCTTCGTGTGTGTGTGCGTTGGGGACATGTCTGCGTGGGTGTGTGTGTTGGGGTCGTGTCTGCATGGGCGTGTGCGTTGGGGACGTGTCTACGTGGGTGTGTGTGTTGGGATCATGTCTGCGTCGGGGTGTGTGTTGGGTACATGTCTGCGTGGGTGTGTGTGTTGGGACGTGTCTTCGTGGGCGTGTGTGTTGGGGTTGTTTCTGCATGCGTGTGTGCGTTGGGGGCGTGTCTGCGTGGGTGTGTGTGTTGGGACGCGTCTGTGTGGGCATGTGCGTTGGGGACGTGTCTTCGTGTGCGTGTGCGTTGGGGACATGTCTGCGTGGGTGTGTGTGTTGGGGTCGTGTCTGCATGGGCGTGTGCGTTGGGGACGTGTCTACGTGGGTGTGTGTGTTGGGATCATGTCTGCGTCGGGGTGTGTGTTGGGTACATGTCTGCGTGGGTGTGTGTGTTGGGACGTGTCTTCGTGGGCGTGTGTGTTGGGGTTGTTTCTGCATGCGTGTGTGCGTTGGGGGCGTGTCTGCGTGGG
This sequence comes from Chiloscyllium plagiosum, assembly GCF_037043375.1. NCBI lineage: Eukaryota > Metazoa > Chordata > Chondrichthyes > Orectolobiformes > Hemiscylliidae > Chiloscyllium > Chiloscyllium plagiosum. Next base: position 39,682,774 of record NW_028270177.1, read on the forward strand.
CATGTGCATTGGGGACGTGTCTGCGTGGGTGTGCGTGTTGGGCAAGTGTCTGCATGGGCGTGTGCGTTTTGGACATGTCTGCGAGGGTGTGTGTGTTGGGGACGCGTCTGTGTGGACGTGTGTGTTGGGGATGCGTCTGCGTGGGCGTGTGTGTTGGGGTCTTGTTTCCTTGGTGGTGTGTGTTGTGGACACGTCTGTGTGGGCGTGTGTGTTGGGGACATGTCTGCATGGTCGTGTTTGTTGGGGACGTGTCTGCGTGGGTGTGTGAGTTGTGGACGCGTCTGTGTGGGCGTGTGTGTTGGGGACATGTCTGCGTGGATATGTGTGCTGGGAGCACGTCTGCGTGGGCGTGTGTGTTGGGGACGTGTCTGCGTGGGTGTGTGCGTGTTGGGGATGTGTCTGCGTGTGCGTGTGTGTTGGGGTTGTGTCTGCATGGGCGTGGGTGTTGGGGATATTTCTGCTTGGGCGTGCGTGGTGGGGGTACGTCTGCGTGGGCGTGTGTGTTGGTGACTTGTCTGCGTGGGCGTGTGTGTTGGGGATGTTTCTGTGTGGGCGTGTGTGTTGGGAACGGGTCTGCGTGGGCGTGTGTCTTGGGGACTTGTCTGTGTGGGCGTGTGTGCTGGCGACATGTCTGCGTGGGCGTGTGTGTTGGGGATGTGTCTGTGTGGGCCTGTGTGTTGGGGAACGGGTCTGCTTGCGCATACATGTTGGGGATGTGTCTGCGTGGGCGTGTGTGTTGGGGACGTGTCTGCGTGAGCGTGTGCGTTGGGGATGTGTCTGCGTGGGCGTGTCTGTTGGGGATGTGTCTGCGTGGGCGTGTGTCTTGGGGACTTGTCTGTGTGGGGCGTTATGTTGGGGACTTGTCTACGTGGGTATGTGTGTTGGGGGCAGGTCTGTGAGGGCGTGTGCGTTGGGGATGCGTCTGCGTGGGCGTGTGTGTTGGGGATGTGTCTGCATGGGCGTGTGTGTTGGAGACGTTTCTGCATGGGCGTGTGTGTTGGGGATGTGTCTGCGTGGGCGTGTGCGTTGGGGACATGTCTGCGTGGGTTTGTGTGTTGGGAACGTGTCTGCATGAGGGTGTGTGTTGGGGACGTTTCTACGTGGGCATGTGTGTTGGGTATGCGTCTGCGTGAGCATGTGTGTTGCGGATGCGTCTGCGTGAGCGTGTGTTTTGGCGACATGTCTGCATGGGTGTGCATTTTGGGGACGTGTCTGCTGGGCGACTGTGTTGCGGACGTTTCTACGTGGGCGTTTGTGTTGGGGATGCGTCTGCGTGGGTGTCTGTGTTGGGGACGTTTCTACGTGGGCATGTGCGTTGGGGACGTGTCTGTGTGGGCGTCTGTGTTGGGGACGTTTCTACGTGGGCGTGTGTGTTAGGGACGCATCTGCGTGGGCGTGTGTTGGGGACGCTCTGCGTGGGCATCTGTGTTGGGGACGTGTCTGCGTGGGCGTATGCGTTGGGGACGTGTCAGCGTGAGTGTGTGTGTTGGCGACGTGTCTTTGTGGGCGTGTGTGTTGGGGACGTGTCTGCGTGGGCGTGTGTGTTGGATACATGTCTGCGTGGGCGTGGGTGTTGGGGACGTGTCTGCGTGGGTGGGTGTGTTGGGGTCGTGTCTGTGTGTGCGTGTGTGTTGGGTACATGTCTGCGTGGTCGTGTGCGTTGGGGGCGTGACTGCGTGGGTGTGTATGTTGGGGATGTGTCTTCGTGGGCGTGTGCATGTTGGGGACGTGTCTGCGTGGGCATGTGCGTTGGGGACGTGTCAGCGTGGGTGTGCGTGTTGGGTAAGTGTCTGCATGGGCATGTGCGTTGGGGATATGTCTGCGTGGGTGTGTGAGTTGTGGATGCGTCTGCGTGGACGTGTGTGTTGGGGACATGTCTGCGTGGGCATGTGTGTTGGGGACATGTCTGCTTGGGTGTGTGTTGGGGACGCGTCTGTGTGGGCGTGTGTGTTGGGGTGCGTATGCGTGCACGTGTGTGTTGGAGACATGTCTGCGTGGGCGTGTGTGTTGTGGACGCATCTGTGTGGATGTGGGTGTGCGTGTTGTCATTGTGTCCGTGTGGGCGTGTGTGTTGGGGACGTGTCTGCATGGGTGTGTGCGTTGTGGATGCGTCTGCGTGGACGTGTGTGTTGGGGACATGTCTGCGTGGGTGCCTGTGTTGGAGACGCGTCTGTGTGGGCATGTGTGTTGGGGATGCGTCTGCTTGGGCATGTGTGTTGGGGACATGTCTGCGTGGGCGTGTGTGTTGTGGACGCGTCTGTGTGGGCGTGTGCGTTGGGGATGCGTCTGCATTGGCGTGTGTCTTGGGGTCTTGTCTGCGTGGGCGTGTGTCTTGGGGACGTGTCTGCCTGGGCCTGTGTCTTGGGGACGTGTCTGCGTGGGCGTGTGTGTGTTGTGGATGTTTCTGCTTGGGCATGTGTGTTGGGGGTACGTCTGCGTGGGCTTGTGTGTTCGGGACCTGTCTGGGTGGGCGTGTGTGTTGGGTACATGTCTGCGTGGGCGTATACGTTGGGGTCGTGTCTGCGTGGGTGTGTGAGTTGTGGACGCGTCTGCGTGGACGTGTGTGTTGGGGACGCGTCTGCGAGGGCATGTGTGTTGGGGACATGTCTGCTTGGGTGTGTGTGTTGGGGACGCGTCTGTGTGGGCATGTGTGTTGGGGTGCGTCTGCGTGTGCGTGTGTGTTGGGGACATGTCTGCGTGGGCGTGTGTGTTTCGTACATGTCTGCGTGGGTGTATGCGTTGGGGTCGTGTCTGCGTGGGCGTGTGCGTTGGGGATGTGTCTCCGTGGGTGTGTGTGTTGGTGATGTGTATTCGTGGGCCTGTGCATTGGGGACGTGTCTACATGGGCATGTGCGTTGGGGACATGTCTGCGTGGGTGTCTGAGCTGTGGATGCGTCTGCGTGGACGTGAGTGTTGGGGACGTGTCTGCGTGGTCACGTGTATTGGGGACATGTCTGCTTGGGTGTGTGTTGGGGACACGTCTGTGTGGGCGTGTGTGTTGGGGTTGCGTCTGCGTGGGCGTGTGTGTTGGGGGCATGTCTGCGTAGGCGTGTGTGTTGTGGACGCGTCTGTGTGGGCGTGTGCGTTGGAGACATGTCTGCGTGGGCATGTGTGTTGGGGACGTGTCTGCGTGGGTGTGTGAGTTGTGGACGTGTCTGCATGGGCGTGTGTGTTGGGGACTTGTCTGCGTGGGCGTGTGCGTTGGGGACGTGTCTCCGTGGGTGTATGCGTTAGGGTCGTGTCTGCGTGGGCGTGTGCGTTGGGGACGTGTCTCCATGGGTGTGTGTGTTGGCGATATGTATTCGTGGGCCTGTGCATTGGGGACGTGTCTACATGGGCATGTGCGTTGGGGACATGTCTGCATGGGTGTTCGTGTTGGGGAAGTGTCTTCATGGGCGTGTGAGTTGAGGACGTGTCTGCGTGGGTGTGTGAGTTGTGGACGTGTCTGCGTGGACGTGTGTTTTGGGGACATGTCTGCGTGGGCATGTGTGTTGGGGACATGTCTGCTTGGGTGTCTGTTGGGGACGCGTCTGTGTGGGCGTGTGTGTTGGGGTGCGTCTGCGTGCACGTGTGTGTTGGAGACATGTCTGCGTGGGCGTGTGTGTGTTGTGGATGTTTCTGCTTGGGCATTTGTGTTGGGGGTACGTCTGCGTGGGCTTGTGTGTTCGGGACCTGTCTGCGTGGGCGTGTGTGTTGGGTACATGTCTGTGTGGGCGTATACGTTGGGGGTCGTGTCTGCGTGGGTGTGTGAGTTGGGGATGTGTCTGCGTGGGTGTGTGCGTTGGGGACGTGTCTGCGTGGGTGTGCGTGTTGGGGAAGTGTCTGCATGGGCGTGTGCATTGGGGATATGTCTGCGTGGGTGTGTGAATGTGGACGCGTCTGTGTGGACGTGTGTGTTGGGGACGTGTCTGTGTGGGCATGTGTGTTGGGGACATGTCTGCTTGGGTGTGTGTGTTGGGGACGCGTCTGTGTGTGCCTGTGTGTTGGGGTGCGTCTGTGTGGGCGTGTGTGTTGCGTACATGTCTGCGTGGGTGTATGCGTTGGGGTCGTGTCTGCGTGGGTGTGTGCGTTGGGGACGTGTCTCCGTGGGTGTGTGTGTTGGTGATGTGTCTTCGTGGGCGTGTGCATGTTGGGGACGTGTCTGCGTGGGCATGTGCGTTGGGGACGTGTCAGCGTGGGTGTGCGTGTTGGGTAAGTGTCTGCATGGGCATGTGCGTTGGGGATATGTCTGCGTGGGTGTGTGAGTTGTGGATGCGTCTGCGTGGGCATGTGTGTTGGGGACATGTCTGCTTGGGTGTGTGTTGGGGACGCGTCTGTGTGGGCGTGTGTGTTGGGGTGCGTATGCGTGCACGTGTGTGTTGGAGACATGTCTGCGTGGGCGTGTGTGTTGTGGACGCATCTGTGTGGATGTGGGTGTGCGTGTTGTCATTGTGTCCGTGTGGGCGTGTGTGTTGGGGACGTGTCTGCATGGGTGTGTGCGTTGTGGATGCGTCTGCGTGGACGTGTGTGTTGGGGACATGTCTGCGTGGGTGCCTGTGTTGGAGACGCGTCTGTGTGGGCATGTGTGTTGGGGATGCGTCTGCTTGGGCATGTGTGTTGGGGACATGTCTGCGTGGGCGTGTGTGTTGTGGACGCGTCTGTGTGGGCGTGTGCGTTGGGGATGCGTCTGCATGGGCGTGTGTCTTGGGGTCTTGTCTGCGTGGGCGTGTGTCTTGGGGACGTGTCTGCCTGGGCCTGTGTCTTGGGGACGTGTCTGCGTGGGCGTGTGTGTGTTGTGGATGTTTCTGCTTGGGCATGTGTGTTGGGGGTACGTCTGCGTGGGCTTGTGTGTTCGGGACCTGTCTGGGTGGGCGTGTGTGTTGGGTACATGTCTGCGTGGGCGTATACGTTGGGGTCGTGTCTGCGTGGGTGTGTGCTTTGGGGATGTGTCTGCGTGGTTGTGTGCGTTGGGGACGTGTCTGCGTGGGTGTGCGTGTTGGGGAAGTGTCTGCATGGGTGTGTGCATTGGGGATATGTCTGCGTGGGTGTGTGAGTTGTGGACGCGTCTGCGTGGACGTGTGTGTTGGGGACGCGTCTGCGTGGGCATGTGTGTTGGGGACATGTCTGCTTGGGTGTGTGTGTTGGGGACGCGTCTGTGTGGGCATGTGTGTTGGGGTGCGTCTGCGTGTGCGTGTGTGTTGGGGACATGTCTGCGTGGGCGTGTGTGTTTCGTACATGTCTGCGTGGGTGTATGCGTTGGGGTCGTGTCTGCGTGGGCGTGTGCGTTGGGGACGTGTCTCCGTGGGTGTGTGTGTTGGTGATGTGTATTCGTGGGCCTGTGCATTGGGGACGTGTCTACATGGGCATGTGCGTTGGGGACATGTCTGCGTGGGTGTGTGAGCTGTGGATGCGTCTGCGTGGACGTGAGTGTTGGGGACGTGTCTGCGTGGTCACGTGTATTGGGGACATGTCTGCTTGGGTGTGTGTTGGGGACACGTCTGTGTGGGCGTGTGTGTTGGGGTTGCGTCTGCGTGGGCGTGTGTGTTGGGGGCATGTCTGCGTAGGCGTGTGTGTTGTGGACGCGTCTGTGTGGGCGTGTGCGTTGGAGACATGTCTGCGTGGGCATGTGTGTTGGGGACGTGTCTGCGTGGGTGTGTGAGTTGTGGACGTGTCTGCATGGGCGTGTGTGTTGGGGACTTGTCTGCGTGGGCGTGTGCGTTGGGGACGTGTCTCCGTGGGTGTATGCGTTAGGGTCGTGTCTGCGTGGGCGTGTGCGTTGGGGACGTGTCTCCATGGGTGTGTGTGTTGGCGATATGTATTCGTGGGCCTGTGCATTGGGGACGTGTCTACATGGGCATGTGCGTTGGGGACATGTCTGCATGGGTGTTCGTGTTGGGGAAGTGTCTTCATGGGCGTGTGAGTTGAGGACATGTCTGCGTGGGTGTGTGAGTTGTGGACGTGTCTGCGTGGACGTGTGTTTTGGGGACATGTCTGCGTGGGCATGTGTGTTGGGGACATGTCTGCTTGGGTGTCTGTTGGGGACGCGTCTGTGTGGGCGTGTCTGTTGGGGTGCGTCTGCGTGCACATGTGTGTTGGAGACATGTCTGCGTGGGCGTGTGTGTTGTGGACGCATCTGTGTGGATGTGGGTGTGCGTGTTGTCGTTGTGTCCGTGTGGGCGTGTGTGTTGGGGACGTGTCTGCATGGGTGTGTGCGTTGTGGATGCGTCTGCGTGGACGTGTGTGTTGGGGACATGTCTGCGTGGGTGCCTGTGTTGGAGACGCGTCTGTGTGGGCATGTGTGTTGGGGATGCGTCTGCCTGGGCATGTGTGTTGGGGACATGTCTGCGTGGGCGTGTGTGTTGTGGACGCGTCTGTGTGGGCGTGTGCGTTGGGGATGCGTCTGCGTGGGCGTGTGACTTGGGGACTTGTCTGCATGGGCGTGTGTCTTGGGGACGTGTCTGCCTGGGCCTGTGTCTTGGGGACGTGTCTGCGTGGGCGTGTGTGTGTTGTGGATGTTTCTGCTTGGGCATTTGTGTTGGGGGTACGTCTGCGTGGGCTTGTGTGTTCGGGACCTGTCTGCGTGGGCGTGTGTGTTGGGTACATGTCTGTGTGGGCGTATACGTTGGGGGTCGTGTCTGCGTGGGTGTGTGAGTTGGGGATGTGTCTGCGTGGGTGTGTGCGTTGGGGACGTGTCTGCGTGGGTGTGCGTGTTGGGGAAGTGTCTGCATGGGCGTGTGCATTGGGGATATGTCTGCGTGGGTGTGTGAATGTGGACGCGTCTGTGTGGACGTGTGTGTTGGGGACGTGTCTGTGTGGGCATGTGTGTTGGGGACATGTCTGCTTGGGTGTGTGTGTTGGGGACGCGTCTGTGTGTGCCTGTGTGTTGGGGTGCGTCTGCGTGCGCGTGTGTGTTGTATACATGTCTGTGTGGGCGTGTGTGTTGCGTACATGTCTGCGTGGGTGTATGCGTTGGGGTCGTGTCTGCGGGGGTGTGTGCGTTGGGGACGTGTCTCCGTGGGTGTGTGTGTTGGTGATGTGTATTCATGGGCCTGTGCATTGGGGACGTGTCTACATGGGCATGTGCGTTGGGGACATGTCTGCGTGGGTGTGTGAGCTGTGGATGCGTCTGCGTGGACGTGAGAGTTGGGGACGTGTCTGCGTGGTCACGTGTATTGGGGACATGTCTGCTTGGGTGTGTGTTGGGGACGCGTCTGTGTGGGCGTGTGTGTTGGGGTTGCGTCTGCGTGGGCGTGTGTGTTGGGGGCATGTCTGCGTAGGCGTGTGTGTTGTGGACGCGTCTGTGTGGGCGTGTGCGTTGGGGACATGTCTGCGTGGGCATGTGTGTTGGGGACGTGGTGTCTGCATGGGTGTGTGAGTTGTGGACGTGTCTGCGTGGGCGTGTGTGTTGGGGACGTGTCTGCGTGGGCATCTGTCTTGGGGGCACGTCTGCGTGGGCGTGTGTGTTGGGGACTTGTCTGCGTGGGCGTGTGCGTTGGGGACGTGTCTCCGTGGGTGTATGCGTTGGGGTCGTGTCTGCGTGGGCGTGTGCGTTGGGGACGTGTCTCCATGGGTGTGTGTGTTGGCGATGTGTATTCGTGGGCCTATGCATTGGGGACGTGTCTACATGGGCATGTGCGTTGGGGATGTGTCTGCGTGGGTGTTCGTGTTGGGGAAGTGTCTTCATGGGCGTGTGAGTTGAGGACATGTCTGTGTGGGTGTGTGAGTTGTGTACGCGTCTGCGTGGACGTGTGTTTTGGGGACATGTCTGCGTGGGCATGTGTGTTGGGGACATGTCTGTGTGGGCATGTGTGTTGTGGACGCATCTGTGTGGGTGTGCATGTTGTCGACGCGTCTGCGTGGACGTGAGTGTTGGGGACGTGTCTTAGTGGGCGTGTGCGTTGGGGATGTGTGTGCATGGGCGTGTGTGTTGGGGACATGTCTGCGTGGGTGTGTGTGTTGGGGAGGCATCTGTGTGGGCGTGTGTGATGGGGATGCGTCTGCGTGGCCGTGTGTGTTGGGGACATGTCTGCGTGGACGTGTGTGTTGTGGACGCATCTGTGTGGGCGTGTGTGTTGGGGACATGTCTACGTGGCCATGTGTATTGGGGACATGTCTGCGTGGGTGTGAGAGTTGTGGACCCGTCTGCGTGGGCGTGTGTGTTGGGGACGTGTCTGCGTGGTCGTGTGTGTTGGGGGCACGTCTGTGTGGGCGTGTGTCTTGGGGACTTGTCTGCGTGAGCGTGTGTGTTGGGGACTTGTCTGCGTGGGCGTGGGTGTTGGGGATGTTTCTGCTTGGGCATGTGTATTGGGGGTTAGTCTGCGTGGGCGTGTGTGTTGGGGACCGGTCTGTGTGGGCGTGTGTGTTGGGTACACGTCTGCGTGGGCGTATGCGTTGGGGACGTGTCTGCATGGGTGTGTGTGTTGGGTACACGTCTGCGTGGGCGTGTGTGTTGGGTTCAAGTCTGCGTGGGCATGTGTGTTGGGTCATGTCTGCATGGGTGTGTGTGTTGGGGACGTGTCTTTGTGGGCATGTGTGTTGGGGACGTGTCTGCATGGGCGTGTGCGTTGGGGATATGTCTGCGTGGGTGTGTGAATGTGGACGCGTCTGTGTGGACGTGTGTGTTGGGGACGTGTCTGTGTGGGCATGTGTGTTGGGGACATGTCTGCTTGGGTGTGTGTGTTGGGGACGCGTCTGTGTGTGCCTGTGTGTTGGGGTGCGTCTGCGTGCGCGTGTGTGTTGTATACATGTCTGTGTGGGCGTGTGTGTTGCGTACATGTCTGCGTGGGTGTATGCGTTGGGGTCGTGTCTGCGGGGGTGTGTGCGTTGGGGACGTGTCTCCGTGGGTGTGTGTGTTGGTGATGTGTATTCATGGGCCTGTGCATTGGGGACGTGTCTACATGGGCATGTGCGTTGGGGACATGTCTGCGTGGGTGTGTGAGCTGTGGATGCGTCTGCGTGGACGTGAGAGTTGGGGACGTGTCTGCGTGGTCACGTGTATTGGGGACATGTCTGCTTGGGTGTGTGTTGGGGACGCGTCTGTGTGGGCGTGTGTGTTGGGGTTGCGTCTGCGTGGGCGTGTGTGTTGGGGGCATGTCTGCGTAGGCGTGTGTGTTGTGGACGCGTCTGTGTGGGCGTGTGCGTTGGGGACATGTCTGCGTGGGCATGTGTGTTGGGGACGTGGTGTCTGCATGGGTGTGTGAGTTGTGGACGTGTCTGCGTGGGCGTGTGTGTTGGGGACGTGTCTGCGTGGGCATCTGTCTTGGGGGCACGTCTGCGTGGGCGTGTGTGTTGGGGACTTGTCTGCGTGGGCGTGTGCGTTGGGGACGTGTCTCCGTGGGTGTATGCGTTAGGGTCGTGTCTGCGTGGGCGTGTGCGTTGGGGACGTGTCTCCATGGGTGTGTGTGTTGGCGATATGTATTCGTGGGCCTGTGCATTGGGGACGTGTCTACATGGGCATGTGCGTTGGGGACATGTCTGCATGGGTGTTCGTGTTGGGGAAGTGTCTTCATGGGCGTGTGAGTTGAGGACATGTCTGCGTGGGTGTGTGAGTTGTGGACGTGTCTGCGTGGACGTGTGTTTTGGGGACATGTCTGCGTGGGCATGTGTGTTGGGGACATGTCTGCTTGGGTGTCTGTTGGGGACGCGTCTGTGTGGGCGTGTCTGTTGGGGTGCGTCTGCGTGCACATGTGTGTTGGAGACATGTCTGCGTGGGCGTGTGTGTTGTGGACGCATCTGTGTGGATGTGGGTGTGCGTGTTGTCGTTGTGTCCGTGTGGGCGTGTGTGTTGGGGACGTGTCTGCATGGGTGTGTGCGTTGTGGATGCGTCTGCGTGGACGTGTGTGTTGGGGACATGTCTGCGTGGGTGCCTGTGTTGGAGACGCGTCTGTGTGGGCATGTGTGTTGGGGATGCGTCTGCCTGGGCATGTGTGTTGGGGACATGTCTGCGTGGGCGTGTGTGTTGTGGACGCGTCTGTGTGGGCGTGTGCGTTGGGGATGCGTCTGCGTGGGCGTGTGACTTGGGGACTTGTCTGCATGGGCGTGTGTCTTGGGGACGTGTCTGCCTGGGCCTGTGTCTTGGGGACGTGTCTGCGTGGGCGTGTGTGTGTTGTGGATGTTTCTGCTTGGGCATTTGTGTTGGGGGTACGTCTGCGTGGGCTTGTGTGTTCGGGACCTGTCTGCGTGGGCGTGTGTGTTGGGTACATGTCTGTGTGGGCGTATACGTTGGGGGTCGTGTCTGCGTGGGTGTGTGAGTTGGGGATGTGTCTGCGTGGGTGTGTGCGTTGGGGACGTGTCTGCGTGGGTGTGCGTGTTGGGGAAGTGTCTGCATGGGCGTGTGCATTGGGGATATGTCTGCGTGGGTGTGTGAATGTGGACGCGTCTGTGTGGACGTGTGTGTTGGGGACGTGTCTGTGTGGGCATGTGTGTTGGGGACATGTCTGCTTGGGTGTGTGTGTTGGGGACGCGTCTGTGTGTGCCTGTGTGTTGGGGTGCGTCTGCGTGCGCGTGTGTGTTGTATACATGTCTGTGTGGGCGTGTGTGTTGCGTACATGTCTGCGTGGGTGTATGCGTTGGGGTCGTGTCTGCGGGGGTGTGTGCGTTGGGGACGTGTCTCCGTGGGTGTGTGTGTTGGTGATGTGTATTCATGGGCCTGTGCATTGGGGACGTGTCTACATGGGCATGTGCGTTGGGGACATGTCTGCGTGGGTGTGTGAGCTGTGGATGCGTCTGCGTGGACGTGAGAGTTGGGGACGTGTCTGCGTGGTCACGTGTATTGGGGACATGTCTGCTTGGGTGTGTGTTGGGGACGCGTCTGTGTGGGCGTGTGTGTTGGGGTTGCGTCTGCGTGGGCGTGTGTGTTGGGGGCATGTCTGCGTAGGCGTGTGTGTTGTGGACGCGTCTGTGTGGGCGTGTGCGTTGGGGACATGTCTGCGTGGGCATGTGTGTTGGGGACGTGGTGTCTGCATGGGTGTGTGAGTTGTGGACGTGTCTGCGTGGGCGTGTGTGTTGGGGACGTGTCTGCGTGGGCATCTGTCTTGGGGGCACGTCTGCGTGGGCGTGTGTGTTGGGGACTTGTCTGCGTGGGCGTGTGCGTTGGGGACGTGTCTCCGTGGGTGTATGCGTTGGGGTCGTGTCTGCGTGGGCGTGTGCGTTGGGGACGTGTCTCCATGGGTGTGTGTGTTGGCGATGTGTATTCGTGGGCCTATGCATTGGGGACGTGTCTACATGGGCATGTGCGTTGGGGATGTGTCTGCGTGGGTGTTCGTGTTGGGGAAGTGTCTTCATGGGCGTGTGAGTTGAGGACATGTCTGTGTGGGTGTGTGAGTTGTGTACGCGTCTGCGTGGACGTGTGTTTTGGGGACATGTCTGCGTGGGCATGTGTGTTGGGGACATGTCTGTGTGGGCATGTGTGTTGTGGACGCATCTGTGTGGGTGTGCATGTTGTCGACGCGTCTGCGTGGACGTGAGTGTTGGGGACGTGTCTTAGTGGGCGTGTGCGTTGGGGATGTGTGTGCATGGGCGTGTGTGTTGGGGACATGTCTGCGTGGGTGTGTGTGTTGGGGAGGCATCTGTGTGGGCGTGTGTGATGGGGATGCGTCTGCGTGGCCGTGTGTGTTGGGGACATGTCTGCGTGGACGTGTGTGTTGTGGACGCATCTGTGTGGGCGTGTGTGTTGGGGACATGTCTACGTGGCCATGTGTATTGGGGACATGTCTGCGTGGGTGTGAGAGTTGTGGACCCGTCTGCGTGGGCGTGTGTGTTGGGGACGTGTCTGCGTGGTCGTGTGTGTTGGGGGCACGTCTGTGTGGGCGTGTGTCTTGGGGACTTGTCTGCGTGAGCGTGTGTGTTGGGGACTTGTCTGCGTGGGCGTGGGTGTTGGGGATGTTTCTGCTTGGGCATGTGTATTGGGGGTTAGTCTGCGTGGGCGTGTGTGTTGGGGACCGGTCTGTGTGGGCGTGTGTGTTGGGTACACGTCTGCGTGGGCGTATGCGTTGGGGACGTGTCTGCGTGGGTGTGTGTGTTGGGTACACGTCTGCGTGGGCGTGTGTGTTGGGTTCAAGTCTGCGTGGGCATGTGTGTTGGGTCATGTCTGCATGGGTGTGTGTGTTGGGGACGTGTCTTTGTGGGCATGTGTGTTGGGGACGTGTCTGCATGGGCGTGTGCGTTGGGGATATGTCTGCGTGGGTGTGTGAATGTGGACGCGTCTGTGTGGACGTGTGTGTTGGGGACGTGTCTGTGTGGGCATGTGTGTTGGGGACATGTCTGCTTGGGTGTGTGTGTTGGGGACGCGTCTGTGTGTGCCTGTGTGTTGGGGTGCGTCTGCGTGCGCGTGTGTGTTGTATACATGTCTGTGTGGGCGTGTGTGTTGCGTACATGTCTGCGTGGGTGTATGCGTTGGGGTCGTGTCTGCGGGGGTGTGTGCGTTGGGGACGTGTCTCCGTGGGTGTGTGTGTTGGTGATGTGTATTCATGGGCCTGTGCATTGGGGACGTGTCTACATGGGCATGTGCGTTGGGGACATGTCTGCGTGGGTGTGTGAGCTGTGGATGCGTCTGCGTGGACGTGAGAGTTGGGGACGTGTCTGCGTGGTCACGTGTATTGGGGACATGTCTGCTTGGGTGTGTGTTGGGGACGCGTCTGTGTGGGCGTGTGTGTTGGGGTTGCGTCTGCGTGGGCGTGTGTGTTGGGGGCATGTCTGCGTAGGCGTGTGTGTTGTGGACGCGTCTGTGTGGGCGTGTGCGTTGGGGACATGTCTGCGTGGGCATGTGTGTTGGGGACGTGGTGTCTGCATGGGTGTGTGAGTTGTGGACGTGTCTGCGTGGGCGTGTGTGTTGGGGACGTGTCTGCGTGGGCATCTGTCTTGGGGGCACGTCTGCGTGGGCGTGTGTGTTGGGGACTTGTCTGCGTGGGCGTGTGCGTTGGGGACGTGTCTCCGTGGGTGTATGCGTTGGGGTCGTGTCTGCGTGGGCGTGTGCGTTGGGGACGTGTCTCCATGGGTGTGTGTGTTGGCGATGTGTATTCGTGGGCCTATGCATTGGGGACGTGTCTACATGGGCATGTGCGTTGGGGATGTGTCTGCGTGGGTGTTCGTGTTGGGGAAGTGTCTTCATGGGCGTGTGAGTTGAGGACATGTCTGTGTGGGTGTGTGAGTTGTGTACGCGTCTGCGTGGACGTGTGTTTTGGGGACATGTCTGCGTGGGCATGTGTGTTGGGGACATGTCTGTGTGGGCATGTGTGTTGTGGACGCATCTGTGTGGGTGTGCATGTTGTCGACGCGTCTGCGTGGACGTGAGTGTTGGGGACGTGTCTTAGTGGGCGTGTGCGTTGGGGATGTGTGTGCATGGGCGTGTGTGTTGGGGACATGTCTGCGTGGGTGTGTGTGTTGGGGAGGCATCTGTGTGGGCGTGTGTGATGGGGATGCGTCTGCGTGGCCGTGTGTGTTGGGGACATGTCTGCGTGGACGTGTGTGTTGTGGACGCATCTGTGTGGGCGTGTGTGTTGGGGACATGTCTACGTGGCCATGTGTATTGGGGACATGTCTGCGTGGGTGTGAGAGTTGTGGACCCGTCTGCGTGGGCGTGTGTGTTGGGGACGTGTCTGCGTGGTCGTGTGTGTTGGGGGCACGTCTGTGTGGGCGTGTGTCTTGGGGACTTGTCTGCGTGGGCGTGGGTGTTGGGGATGTTTCTGCTTGGGCATGTGTATTGGGGGTTAGTCTGCGTGGGCGTGTGTGTTGGGGACCGGTCTGTGTGGGCGTGTGTGTTGGGTACACGTCTGCGTGGGCGTATGCGTTGGGGACGTGTCTGCGTGGGTGTGTGTGTTGGGTACACGTCTGCGTGGGCGTGTGTGTTGGGTTCAAGTCTGCGTGGGCATGTGTGTTGGGTCATGTCTGCATGGGTGTGTGTGTTGGGGACGTGTCTTTGTGGGCATGTGTGTTGGGGACGTGTCTGCATGGGCGTGTGCGTTGGGGATATGTCTGCGTGGGTGTGTGAATGTGGACGCGTCTGTGTGGACGTGTGTGTTGGGGACGTGTCTGTGTGGGCATGTGTGTTGGGGACATGTCTGCTTGGGTGTGTGTGTTGGGGACGCGTCTGTGTGTGCCTGTGTGTTGGGGTGCGTCTGCGTGCGCGTGTGTGTTGTATACATGTCTGTGTGGGCGTGTGTGTTGCGTACATGTCTGCGTGGGTGTATGCGTTGGGGTCGTGTCTGCGGGGGTGTGTGCGTTGGGGACGTGTCTCCGTGGGTGTGTGTGTTGGTGATGTGTATTCATGGGCCTGTGCATTGGGGACGTGTCTACATGGGCATGTGCGTTGGGGACATGTCTGCGTGGGTGTGTGAGCTGTGGATGCGTCTGCGTGGACGTGAGAGTTGGGGACGTGTCTGCGTGGTCACGTGTATTGGGGACATGTCTGCTTGGGTGTGTGTTGGGGACGCGTCTGTGTGGGCGTGTGTGTTGGGGTTGCGTCTGCGTGGGCGTGTGTGTTGGGGGCATGTCTGCGTAGGCGTGTGTGTTGTGGACGCGTCTGTGTGGGCGTGTGCGTTGGGGACATGTCTGCGTGGGCATGTGTGTTGGGGACGTGGTGTCTGCATGGGTGTGTGAGTTGTGGACGTGTCTGCGTGGGCGTGTGTGTTGGGGACGTGTCTGCGTGGGCATCTGTCTTGGGGGCACGTCTGCGTGGGCGTGTGTGTTGGGGACTTGTCTGCGTGGGCGTGTGCGTTGGGGACGTGTCTCCGTGGGTGTATGCGTTGGGGTCGTGTCTGCGTGGGCGTGTGCGTTGGGGACGTGTCTCCATGGGTGTGTGTGTTGGCGATGTGTATTCGTGGGCCTATGCATTGGGGACGTGTCTACATGGGCATGTGCGTTGGGGATGTGTCTGCGTGGGTGTTCGTGTTGGGGAAGTGTCTTCATGGGCGTGTGAGTTGAGGACATGTCTGTGTGGGTGTGTGAGTTGTGTACGCGTCTGCGTGGACGTGTGTTTTGGGGACATGTCTGCGTGGGCATGTGTGTTGGGGACATGTCTGTGTGGGCATGTGTGTTGTGGACGCATCTGTGTGGGTGTGCATGTTGTCGACGCGTCTGCGTGGACGTGAGTGTTGGGGACGTGTCTTAGTGGGCGTGTGCGTTGGGGATGTGTGTGCATGGGCGTGTGTGTTGGGGACATGTCTGCGTGGGTGTGTGTGTTGGGGAGGCATCTGTGTGGGCGTGTGTGATGGGGATGCGTCTGCGTGGCCGTGTGTGTTGGGGACATGTCTGCGTGGACGTGTGTGTTGTGGACGCATCTGTGTGGGCGTGTGTGTTGGGGACATGTCTACGTGGCCATGTGTATTGGGGACATGTCTGCGTGGGTGTGAGAGTTGTGGACCCGTCTGCGTGGGCGTGTGTGTTGGGGACGTGTCTGCGTGGTCGTGTGTGTTGGGGGCACGTCTGTGTGGGCGTGTGTCTTGGGGACTTGTCTGCGTGAGCGTGTGTGTTGGGGACTTGTCTGCGTGGGCGTGGGTGTTGGGGATGTTTCTGCTTGGGCATGTGTATTGGGGGTTAGTCTGCGTGGGCGTGTGTGTTGGGGACCGGTCTGTGTGGGCGTGTGTGTTGGGTACACGTCTGCGTGGGCGTATGCGTTGGGGACGTGTCTGCGTGGGTGTGTGTGTTGGGTACACGTCTGCGTGGGCGTGTGTGTTGGGTTCAAG
Organism: Chiloscyllium plagiosum; assembly: GCF_037043375.1. Taxonomy (NCBI): domain Eukaryota; kingdom Metazoa; phylum Chordata; class Chondrichthyes; order Orectolobiformes; family Hemiscylliidae; genus Chiloscyllium; species Chiloscyllium plagiosum. Next base: position 39,698,433 of record NW_028270177.1, read on the forward strand.
TCTGCGTGGGCATGTGTGTTGGGTCATGTCTGCATGGGTGTGTGTGTTGGGGACGTGTCTTTGTGGGCATGTGTGTTGGGGACGTGTCTGCGTGGACGTGTGCGTTGGGGACATGTCTGCGTGGGTGTGTGTGTTGGGGACGGGTCTGCGTGGGCGTGTGTGTAGGGTACACGTCTGCGAGGGCATATGCGTTGGGGACGTGTCTGCATGGGCGTGTGTGTTTGGTTGTGTCTGCGTGGGTGTGTGCGTTGTGGATGTGTCTGCGTGGGCATGTGCGTTGGGGATGTGTCTGCGTGGGTGTGCGTTTTGGGGAAGTGTCTGCATGGGCGTGTGCATTGGGAACATGTCTGCGTGGGTGTGTGTGTTGTGGACGCGTCTGCGTGGGCGTGTGTGTTGGGGTTGTGTCTGCGTGGGTGTGTGCGTTGGGGACGTGTCTGCGTGGGCGTGTGCATTGGGGACATGTCTGCTTGGGTGTGTGTGTTGGGGACGTGTCTGTGTGGGCGTGTGTGTTGGGGATGCGTCTGCGTGGGCGTGTGTGTTGGGGACATGTCTGCGTGGGCGTGTGTGTTGTTGACGCATCTGTGTGGGTGTGCGTGTTGGGGACGTGTCTGCGTGGGTGTGTGAGTTGTGGATGCGTCTGCGTGGACGTGTGTGTTGGGGACGTGTCTGCATGGGCGTGTGTGTTGGGGACATGTCTGCGTGGGTGAGTGTGTTGGGGACGCGTCTGTGTGGCCGTGTGTGTTGGGGATGCGTCTGCGTGGGCGTGTGTGGTGGGGACACGTCTGCGTGGGCGTGTGTTGGGGTCATGTCTGCGTGGGCGTGTGCGTTGGGGACGTGTCTGCGTGGGTGTGTGTGTTGGGGACGTGTCTTTGTGGACGTGTGCGTTGGGGACGTGTCTGCGTGGGTGTGTATGTTGGGGACGTGTCTGCGTGGGCATGTGCGTTGGGGACGTGTCTGCGTGGGTGTGTGTGTTGGGGACATGTCTGCTTGGGTGTGTGTGTTGGGGATGCGTCTGCATGGGCGTGTGTGTTGTGGACTTGTCTGCGTGGGCGTGTGTGTTGTGGACGCGTCTGCGTGGGCATGTGCGTTGGGGAGGTGTCTGCGTGGGTGTGCGTGTTGGGGACGTGTCTGCGTGGGCGTGTGTGTTGGGGACATGTCTGCTTGGGTGTGTGTGTTGGGGATGCGTCTACATGGGCGTGTGTGTTGTGGACTTGTCTGCGTGGGCGTGTGTGTTGTGGACGCGTCTGTGTGGGCATGTGTGTTGGGGACATGTCTGCATGGGCGTGTGTGTTGGGGACGTGTCTGCGTGGGTGTGTGACTTGTGGACGGGTCTGCTTGGGCGTGTGTGTTGGGGACGTGTCCGCGTGGGCGTGTGTGTTGGGGGCACGTCTGCGTGGGCATATGTGTTGGGGACTTGTCTGCGTGGGCGTGTGTGTTGGGGATGTGTCTGTGTGGGCCTGTGTGTTGGGGATGGGTCTGCTTGTGCATACATGTTGGGGATGAGTCTGCGTGGGCGTGTGTGTTGGGGACGTGTCTGCGAGGGCGTGTGTGTTGGGGATTTGTCTGAGTGGGCGTGTGTGTTGGAGATGTATCTGCGTGGGCGTGTGTGTTGGGGATGTGTCTGCGTGGGCCTGTCTGTTGGATATGTGTCTGCGTGGGCGTATGTGTTGGGGATGTGTCTGCGTGGGCGTGTGTCTTGGGGACTTGTCTGTGTGGGCGTGTATGTTGGGGACGTTTCTGCATGGGCGTGTGTGTTGGGGACACGTCTGCGTGGCGTGTGTGTTGGGGACGTGTCTGCGTGGGTTTGTGTGTTGGGGGCAAGTCTGTGAATGCGTATGCGTTGGGGACGCGTCTGCTTGGGCGTGTGTGTTGGGGATGTGTCTGCATGGGCGTGTGTGTTGGAGACGTTTCTGCATGGGCGTGTGTGTTGGGGATGTGTCTGCGTGGGCGTGTGTGTTGGGGACGTGTCTGCGTGGGTTTGTGTTTTGGGAACGTGTCTGCGTGGGCGTGTGTGTTGGGTACATGTCTGCGTGGGCGTGTGTGTTGGGGACGCGTCTGCGTGGGCGTGTGTGTTGGGGATGCATCTGCATGAGTATGTGCGTTGGGGACGCGTCTGCGTGAGCGTGTGTTTTAGTGACGTGTCTGTGTGGGCATGTGTGTTGTGGATGTGTCTGCATGGGTGTGTGTTTTTTTTTAGATTAGATTAGATTACTTACAGTGTGGAAACAGGCCCTTCGTCCCAACAAGTCCACATCGACCCGCCGAAGCGCAACCCACCCATACCCCTACAACCTAACACTACGGGCAATTTAGCATGGCCAATTCACCTGACCCGCACATCTTTGTGATGTGGGAGGAAACCGGAGCACCCGGAGGAAACCCACGCAGACACGGGGAGAATGTGCAAACTCCACACAGTCAGTCGCCTGAGTCGGGAATTAAACCCAGGTCTCTGGCGCTGTGAGGCAGCAGTGCTAACCACTGTGCCACCGTGCCGCCCACCGTGTGTGTTGGAGACTTGTCTGTATGGGTGTGTATGTTGGGGACGCATCTGCGTGGGCGTCTGTGTTGGGGACGTTTCTTCGTGGGCGTGTGTGTTGTGGACGCGTCTGCGTGGGCGTGTGTGTTGGGGACATGTCTGCGTGGGTGTGTGTGTTGGAGACGTGTCTGTATGGGTGTGTATGTTGGGGATGCATCTGCGTGGGCGTCTGTGTTGGGGACGTTTCTACGTGGGCGTGTGTGTTGGGGATGCGTCTGCGTGTGCGTCTGTGTTGGGGACGTTTCTACATGGGCATGTGCGTTGGGGACTTGTCTGCGTGGTCGTGTGTGTTGGGGATGTGTCTGTGTGGGCGTGTGTGTTGGGAATGTGTCTGCATGGGTGTGTGTGTTGGGGACGCATCTGCGTGGGCGTGTGTGTTGAGGACGTTTCTACGTGGGTGTGTGTGTTGGCGATGCATCTGCGTGGGCGTCTGTGTTGGGAACGTTTCTACGTGGGCATATGCGTTGGGAACGTGTTTGCGTGGGCGTCTGTGTTGGGGACGTTTCTACGTGGGCGTGTGTGTTGGGAATGTGTCTGCATGGGTGTGTGTGTTGGTGACGTGTGTACGTGGGCGTGTGTGTTGGGGCACGTGTGCGTGGGTGTGTGCGTGTTGTGGACGTGTCTGCGTGGACGTGTGTGTTTGGGATGTGTCTGCGTGGGCATGTGTGTTGGGGACGTGTCTGCGTGGGTGTGTGTGTTGGGGACGTGTCTTCGTGGGCGTGTGCGTTGGGTACATGTCTGCGTGGGCGTGTGTGTTGGGGACGCGTCTGCGTGGGCGTGTGTGTTGGGGACGTTTCAACGTGGGCATGTGTGTTGGGGATGCATCTGCATGAGCATGTGCGTTGGGGACGCGTCTGCGTGAGCGTGTGTTTTGGGGACGTGTCTGTGTGGGCGTGTGTGTTGTGGACGTGTCTGCATGGGTGTGTGTGTTGGAGACGTGTCTGTATGGGTGTGTATGTTGGGGATGCATCTGCGTGGGCGTCTGTGTTGGGGACGTTTCTACGTGGGCGTGTGTGTTGGGGATGCGTCTGCGTGTCCGTCTGTGTTGGGGACGTTTCTACATGGGCATGTGCGTTGGGGACGTATCTGCGTGGTCGTGTGTGTTGGGGATGTGTCTGTGTGGGCGTGTGTGTTGGGAATGTGTCTGCATGGGTGTGTGTGTTGGGGACGCATCTGCGTGGGCGTGTGTGTTGGGGACGTTTCTACGTGGGTGTGTGTGTTGGAGATGCGTCTGCGTGGGCGTCTGTGTTGGGAACGTTTCTACGTGGGCATATGCGTTGGGGACGTGTCTGCGTGGGCGTCTGTGTTGGGGACGTTTCTACGTGGGCGTGTGTGTTGGGAATGTGTCTGCATGGGTGTGTGTGTTGGGGACGTGTGTACGTGGGCGTGTGTGTTGGGGCACGTGTGCGTGGGTGTATGTGTGTTGTGGACGTGTCTGCGTGGACGTGTCTGTTTTGGACGTGTCTGCGTGGGCATGTGTGTTGGGGACATGTCTGCCTGGGCGTGTGTGTTGGGGTTGTGTCTGCATGGGTGTGTGCGTTGGGGACTTGTCTGCGTGGGCATGTGCGTTGGGGACGTGTCTGCGTGGGTGTGCGTGTTGTGGAAGTGTCTGCATCGGCGTGTGCGTTGGGGACTTGTCTGCGTGGGTGTGTGAGTTGTGGACTCGTCTGCGTGGACATGTGTGTTGGGGACGTTTCTGCGTGGGCATGTGTGTTGGCGACCTGTCTGCTTGGATGTGTGTGTTGGGGACGCGTCTGTGTGGGCGTGTGTGTTGGGGACATGTCTGCGTGGGCGTGTGTGTTGTGGACGCATCTGTGTGGGCATGTGTGTTGGGGACATGTCTGCATGGGCGTGTGTGTTGGGGATGTGTCAGCATGGGTGTGTGAGTTGTGGACGCGTCTGCGTGGGCGTGTGTGTTGGGGACATGTCTGCGTGGGTGTGTGTGTTGGAGACGTGTCTGTATGGGTGTGTATGTTGGGGATGCATCTGCGTGGGCGTCTGTGTTGGGGACGTTTCTACGTGGGCGTGTGTGTTGGGGATGCGTTTGCGTGTGCGTCTGTGTTGGGGACGTTTCTACATGGGCATGTGCGTTGGGGACTTGTCTGCGTGGTCGTGTGTGTTGGGGATGTGTCTGTGTGGGCATGTGTGTTGGGAATGTGTCTGCATGGGTGTGTGTGTTGGGGACGCATCTGCGTGGGCGTGTGTGTTGAGGACGTTTCTACGTGGGCATATGCGTTGGGGACGTGTCTGCATGGGCGTCTGTGTTGGGGACGTTTCTACGTGGGCGTGTGTGTTGGGAATGTGTCTGCATGGGTGTGTTTTGGTGACGTGTGTACGTGGGCGTGTGTGTTGGGGCACGTGTGCGTGGGTGTGTGCGTGTTGTGGACGTGTCTGCGTGGGCATGTGTGTTGGGGACGTGTCTGCGTGGGTGTGTGTGTTGGGGACGTGTCTTCGTGGGCGTGTGCGTTGGGTACATGTCTGCGTGGGCGTGTGTGTTGGGGACGCGTCTGCGTGGGCGTGTGTGTTGGGGACGTTTCAACGTGGGCATGTGTGTTGGGGATGCATCTGCATGAGCATGTGCGTTGGGGACGCGTCTGCGTGAGCGTGTGTTTTGGGGACGTGTCTGTGTGGGCGTGTGTGTTGTGGACGTGTCTGCATGGGTGTGTGTGTTGGAGACGTGTCTGTATGGGTGTGTATGTTGGGGACGCATCTGTGTGGGCGTCTGTGTTGGGGACGTTTCTACGTGGGCGTGTGTGTTGGGGATGCGTCTGCTTGTCCGTCTGTGTTGGGGACGTTTCTACATGGGCATGTGCGTTGGGGACGTATCTGCGTGGTCGTGTGTGTTGGGGATGTGTCTGTGTGGGCGTGTGTGTTGGGAATGTGTCTGCATGGGTGTGTGTGTTGGGGACGCATCTGCGTGGGCGTGTGTGTTGGGGACGTTTCTACGTGGGTGTGTGTGTTGGGGATGCGTCTGCGTGGGCGTCTGTGTTGGGAACGTTTCTACGTGGGCATATGCGTTGGGGACGTGTCTGCGTGGGCGTCTGTGTTGGGGACGTTTCTACGTGGGCGTGTGTGTTGGGAATGTGTCTGCATGGGTGTGTGTGTTGGGGACGTGTGTACGTGGGCGTGTGTGTTGGGGCATGTGTGCGTGGGTGTATGTGTGTTGTGGACGTGTCTGCGTGGACGTGTGTGTTTGGGACGTGTCTGCGTGGGCATGTGCGTTGGGGACGTGTCTGCGTGGGTGTGTGTGTTGGGGACGTGTCTTCGTGGGCGTGTGCGTTGGGGACATGTCTGCCTGGGCGTGTGTGTTGGGCTTGTGTCTGCGTGGGTGTGTGCGTTGGGGACGTGTCTGCGTGGGCATGTGCGTTGGGGACATGTCTGCGTGGGTGTGCGTGTTGTGGAAGTGTCTGCATCGGCGTGTGCGTTGGGGACTTGTCTGCGTGGGTGTGTGAGTTGTGGACTCGTCTGCGTGGACATGTGTGTTGGGGACGTTTCTGCGTGGGCATGTGTGTTGGCGACCTGTCTGTGTGGGCGTGTGTGTTGGGGACATGTCTGCGTGGGCGTGTGTGTTGTGGACGCATCTGTGTGGGCGTGTGTGTTGGGGACATGTCTGCATGGGCGTGTGTGCTGGGGATGTGTCTGCATGGGTGTGTGAGTTGTGGACGCGTCTGCGTGGGCGTGTGTGTTGGGGACGTGTCTGCGTGGGCGTGTGTGTTGGGGACATGTCTGCATGGGCGTGTGTGTTGGGGATACGTCTTTGTGGGCGTGTGAGTTGTGGACGTGTCTGCGTGGGCGTGTGTGTTGGGGACATGTCTACGTGGGTGTGTGTGTTGGGGACGTGTGTACGTGGGCGTGTGTGTTGAGGGCACGTTTGCGTGGGTGTGTGCGTGTTGTGGACGTGTCTGCATGGACGTGTGTGTTTGGGACGTGTCTGCATGGGCATGTGCGTTGGGGGCGTGTCTGCGTGGGTGTGTGTGTTGGGGACGTGTCTTCGTGGGCGTGTGCGTTGGGGACATGTCTGCGTGGGCGTGTGTGTTGGGGTTGTGTCTGCGTGGGTGTGTGCGTTGGGGACGTGTCTGCTGGGCATGTGCGTTGGGGACGTGTCTGCGTGGGTGTGCGTGTTGTGGAAGTGTCTGCATCGGCGTGTGCGTTGGGGACTTGTCTGCGTGGGTGTGTGAGTTGTGGACGCGTATGCGTGGACATGTGTGTTGGGGACGTGTCTGCGTGGGCATGTGTGTTTGCGACCTGTCTGCTTGGGTGTGTGTGTTTGGGACGCGTCTGTGTGGGCGTGTGTGTTGGGGACATGTCTGCGTGGGCGTGTGTGTTGTGGACGCATCTGTGTGGGCGTGTGTGTTGGGGACATGTCTGCATGGGCGTGTGTGTTGGGGATGTGTCTGCATGGGTGTGTGAGTTGTGGACGCGTCTGCGTGGGCGTGTGTGTTGGGGACGTGTCTGCGTGGGCGTGTGTGTTGGGGATGTTTCTGCTTGGGCGTGCATGTTGGGGATACGTCTTCGTGGGTGTGTGAGTTGTGGACGCGTCTGCGTGGATGTGTGTGTTGGGGACGTGTCTGCGTGGGCGTGTGTGTTGGGGACGTTTCTACGTGGGCGTGTGTGTTCGGAATGTGTCTGCATGGGTGTGTGTGTTGGGGACTTGTCTGCGTGGGCGTGTGTGTTGGAGATCTGTCTGTGTGGGCATGTGTGTTGGGGACGTGTCTGCGTGGGCGTGTGTGTTGGGGATGTGTCTGCGTGGGCGTCTGTGTTGGGGATGTGTCTGCGTGGGTGTGTCTGTTGGATATGTGTCTGCGTGGGCGTACGTGTTGGGGATGTGTCTGCATGGGTGTGTGTCTTGGGGACTTGTCTGTGTGGGCGTGTATATTGGGGACTTGTCTGCGTGAGTATGTGTGTTGGGGGCAAGTCTATGAGGGCGTGTGCGTTGGGGACGCGTCTGCGTGGACATGTGTGTTGGGGATGTGTCTCCTTAGGTGTGTGTGTTGGGGACACATCTGTGTGGGCATCTGTGTTGGGGACGTTTCTACATGGGCGTGTGTGTTGGGGATGCGTCTGCGTGGGCGTCTGTGTTGGGGACGTTTCTACGTGGGCGTGTGTGTTGGGAATGTGTCTGCATGGGTGTGTGTGTTGGGGACGCGTCTGCGTCGGAGTCTGTGTTGGGGACGTTTCTACGTGGGCGTGTGTGTTGGGAATGTGTCTGCATGGGTGTGTGTGTTGTGTCATGTGTGCGTGGGTGTGTGCGTGTTGTGGACGTGTCTACGTGGGCGTGTGTGTTGGGAATGTGTGTGCATGGGTGTGTGTTGGGGACGCATCTGCGTGGGCTTCTGTGTTGGGGACGTGTCTACGTGGGCGTGTGTGTTGGGGACGTGTGTACGTGGGCGTGTGTGTTGGGGCACGTGTGTGCGGGTGTGCGCGTGTTGTGGACGTGTCTGCGTGGGCGTGTGTGTTTGGGATGTGTCTGCGTGGGCGTGTGTGTTGGGGACGTGTGTGTGGGTGTGTGCGTGTTGTGGACGTGTCTGCGTGGGCGTGTGTTGGGGACCTGTGTACGTGGGCGTGTGTGTTGGGGACGTGTCTGCTTGGGTGTGTGCGTGTTGGGGATGTGTCTGCGTGGACATGTGTGTTGGGGGCACGTCTGCATAGGCATGTGTGTTGCGGACATGTCTGCGTGGGTGTGTATGCTGGAGACGTGTCTGCATGGGTGTGTGTGTTGGGGGCACGCCTGAATGGGCGTGTGTGTTGGAGAAGTGTCTGTGGGCGTGTGTGTTGGGGACGTGTGTATGTGGGCGTGTGTGTTGGGGGCACATTTGCGTGGGTCTGTGCGTGTTGTGGACGTGTCTGTGTGGTCGTGTGTGTTTGGGACGTGTCTGCGTGGGTGTGTGTGTGTTGGGGATGTGTCTGCGTGGGCGTGTGTGTTGGGGGCACGTCTGCGTGGTTGTGTGTGTTGGGGATGTGTCTGCGTGGGTGTGTGAGTTGTGGATGCGTCTGCATGGGCATGTGTGTTGGGGATGCGTCTGCGTGGGTGTGTGTGTTGGGGATATGTCTGCGTGGGTGTGTGTGTTGGAGACGTAACTGCGTGGGGGTGTGTGTTGGGGACGTGTCTGTGTGGGCGTGTGTTTTGGAGATGTGTCTGCTTGGGTGTGTGTGTTGTGGATGGATCTGTGTGGGCGTGTGTTGGGGACGTGTCTGCATGGGTGTGTGAGTTGTGGATGTGTGCATGGGCATGTGTGTTGGGGCCACGTCTGCATGGGTGTGTGAGTTGGGGGCACGTCTGCGTGGGCGTGTGTGTTGGGGCCACGTCTGCATGGGCGTGTGTTTTGGGGACGTGTCTGTGTGGGCGTGTGTGTTGCGGATGTGTCTGCGTGGGTGTGTGTGTTGGAGACGTGTCTGCATGGGTGTGTATGTTGGGGACGCGTCTGCGTGGGCGTATGTGTTGGGAACATCTCTGCGTGGGGTTGCATGTTGGGGACATGTCTGCGTGGGCGTGTGTGTTGGGGACGCATCTGTGTGGGCGTGTGTGTTGGGGACATGTCTGCGTGGGTGTATGTGTTGGGCACGTGTCTGCGTAGGCATGTGTGTTGGGCACGTGTCTGCGTAGGCATGTGTGTTGGGGATGTGTCTGCGTAGGCGTGTGTGTTGGGGATGCATCTGCATGAGCGTGTGTGTTGGAGACGTGTCTGCGTGGGCGTGAGTGTTGGGGATGTGTCTGCGTGGGCATGTGTGTTGGGGATGTATCTACGTGGGCATGTGTGTTGGGGATGTGTCTACGTGGGCATGTGTGTTGGGGGCACATCTGCATGGACGCGTGTCGGGGACACGTCTGCGTGGGCGTGTGTGTTGGGCACGTGTCTGCGTGGGCGTGTGTGTTGGGGACGTGTCTGCGTGGGTTTGTGTGTTGGGGGCAAGTCTGTGAATGCGTACGCGTTGGGGACGCGTCTGCGTGGGCGTGTGTGTTGGGGATGTGTCTGCATGGGCGTGTGTGTTGGGGACAGGTCTGCGTGGCGTGTGTGTTGGGGACGTGTCTGCGTGGGTTTGTGTTTTGGGAACGTGTCTGCGTGGGCGTGTGTGTTGGGTACATGTCTGCATGGGCGCGTGTGTTGGGGACGCGTCTGCGAGGGCGTGTGTGTTGGGGACGTTTCTACGTGGGCATGTGTGTTGGGGATGCATCTGCATGAGCATGTGCGTTGGGGACGCGTCTGCGTGAGCGTGTGTTTTGGGGACGTGTCTGTGTGGGCGTGTGTGTTGTGGACATGTCTGCATGGGTGTGTGTGTTGGAGACGTGTCTGTATGGGTGTGTATGTTGGGGATGCATCTGCGTGGGCGTCTGTGTTGGGGACGTTTCTACGTGGGCGTGTGTGTTGGGGATGCGTCTGTGTTGGGGACGTTTCTACATGGGCATGTGCGTTGGGGACTTGTCTGCGTGGTCGTGTGTGTTGGGGATGTGTCTGCATGGGCATGTGCGTTGGGGGCGTGTCTGCGTGGGTGTGTGTGTTGGGGACGTGTCTTCGTGGGCGTGTGCGTTGGGGACATGTCTGCGTGGGCGTGTGTGTTGGGGTTGTGTCTGCGTGGGTGTGTGCGTTGGGGACGTGTCTGCTGGGCATGTGCGTTGGGGACGTGTCTGCGTGGCCGTCTGTGTTGGGGACGTTTCTACGTGGGCGTGTGTGTTGGGAATGTGTCTGCATGGGTGTGTGTGTTGGTGACGTGTGTACGTGGGCGTGTGTGTTGGGGCACGTGTGCGTGGGTGTGTGCGTGTTGTGGACGTGTCTGCGTGGACGTGTGTGTTTGGGACGTGTCTGCGTGGGCATGTGTGTTGGGGACGTGTCTGCGTGGGTGTGTGTGTTGGGGACGTGTCTTCGTGGGCGTGTGCGTTGGGGACATGTCTGCGTGGGCGTGTATGTTGGGGTTGTGTCTGCGTGGGTGTGTGCGTTGGGGACGTGTCTGCGTGGGCATGTGCGTTGGGGACGTGTCTGTGTGGGTGTGCGTGTTGGGGAAGTGTCTGCATGGGCGTGTGCGTTGGGGACTTGTCTGCGTGGGTGTGTGAGTTGTGGACTCGTCTGCGTGGACATGTGTGTTGGGGACGTTTCTGCGTGGGCATGTGTGTTGGCGACCTGTCTGCTTGGGTGTGTGTGTTTGGGACGCGTCTGTGTGGGCGTGTGTGTTGGGGACATGGGTGCGTGGGCGTGTGTGTTGTGGACGCATCTGTGTGGGCGTGTGTGTTGGGGACATGTCTGCATGGGCGTGTGTGTTGGGGACGTGTCTGCATGAGTGTGTGAGTTGTGGACGCGTCTGCGTGGGCGTGTGTGTTGGGGACGTGTCTGCGTGGGCGTGTGTGTTGGGGATGTTTCTGCTTGGGCGTGCATGTTGGGGATACGTCTTCGTGGGTGTGAGTTGTGGACGCGTCTGCGTGGGCGTGTGTGTTGGGGACGTGTCTGCGTGGGCGTCTGTGTTGGGGACGTTTCTACGTGGGCGTGTGTGTTCGGAATGTGTCTGCATGTGTGTGTGTGTTGGGGACTTGTCTGCGTGGGCATGTGTGTTGGAGATCTGTCTGTGTGGGCGTGTGTGTTGGGGACGGGTCTGCGTGGGCGTGTGTCTTGGCGACGTGTCTGCGTGGGCGTGTGTGTTGGGGATGTGTCTGCGTGGGCGTGTGTGTTGGGGATGTGTCTGCGTGGGTGTGTCTGTTGGATATGTGTCTGCGTGGGCGTACGTGTTGGGGATGTGTCTGCATGGGTGTGTGTCTTGGGGACTTGTCTGTGTGGGCGTGTATATTGGGGACTTGTCTGCGTGAGTATGTGTGTTGGGGGCAAGTCTATGAGGGCGTGTGCGTTGGGGACGCGTCTGCGTGGGCATGTATGTTGGGGATGTGTCTCCTTAGGTGTGTGTGTTGGGGACACATCTGTGTGGGCGTCTGTGTTGGGGACGTTTCTACATGGGCGTGTGTGTTGGGGATGCGTCTGCGTGGGCGTCTGTGTTGGGGACGTTTCTACGTGGGCGTGTGTGTTGGGAATGTGTCTGCATGGGTGTGTGTGTTGGGGACGCGTCTGCGTCGGCATCTGTGTTGGGGACGTTTCTACGTGGGCGTGTGTGTTCGGAATGAGTCTGCATGGGTGTGTGTGTTGGGGACGCGTCTGCGTCGGCGTCTGTGTTGGGGACGTTTCTACGTGGGCGTGTGTGTTGGGAATGTGTCTGCATGGGTGTGTGTGTTGTGTCATGTGTGCGTGGGTGTGTGCGTGTTGTGGACGTGTCTGCATGGGTGTGTGTGTTGGGGACGCGTCTGCGTCGGCGTCTGTGTTGGGGACATTTCTACGTGGGCATGTGTGTTGGGAATGTGTGTGCATGGGTGTGTGTTGGGGACGCATCTGCGTGGGCTTCTGTGTTGGGGACGTGTCTGCGTGGGCGTGTGTGTTGGGGATGCGTCTGCGTGTGCGTCTGTGTTGGGGACGTTTCTACATGGGCATGTGCGTTGGGGACGTGTCTGCGTGGTCGTGTGTGTTGGGGATGTGTCTGCGTGGGCGTCTGTGTTGGGGACGTGTCTGCATGGGTGTGTGTGTTGGGGACGTTTCTACGTGGGCGTGTGTGTTGGGGACGTGTCCGCATGGGTGTGTGTGTTGGGGACGCATCTGCGTCGGCGTGTGTTGGGGACGCGTCTGCATGGGCGTCTGTGTTGGGGATGTTTCTACATGGGCGTGTGTGTTGGGGATGTGTCTGCGTGGGCGTGTGTACTGGGGACATTTCTACGTGGGCGTGTCTGTTGGGGATGTGTCTGCATGGGCGTCTGTGTTGGGGACGTGTCTGCGTGGGTGTGTGCGTGTTGGGGATGTGTCTGCGTGGGCGTGTGTGTTGGGGGCACGTCTGCGTGGGTGTGTGTGTTGGGGATGTGTCTGCGCGGGTGTGTGAGTTGTGGACGCGTCTGCGTGGGCATGTGCGTTGGGAATGCGTCTGCGTGGGCGTGCGTGTTGGGGATATGTCTGCTTGGGCGTGTGTGTTGCGGACGTGTCTGCGTGGGTGTGTGTTTTGGAGACGTATCTGCGTGGGCGTGTGTGTTGGGGACGTGTCTGTGTGGGCGTGTGTTTTGGGGATGTGTCTGCGTGGACGTGTGTGTTGGGGGCACGTCTGCGTGGGTGTGGGTGTTGGGGATGTGTCTGTGTGGGTGTGTGAGTTGTGGACGCGTCTGCGTGGGCATGTGCGTTGGGGATGTGTCTGCATGGGCGTGTGTGTTGGGGCCACGTCTGCATGGGTGTGTGTTTTGGGGACGTGTCTGTGTGGGCGTGTGTGTTGCGGATGTGTCTGCGTGGGTGTGTGTGTTGGAGACGTGTCTGCATGGGTGTGTATGTTGGGGACGCGTCTGCGTGGGCGTATGTGTTGGGAACATCTCTGCCTGGGGGTGCATGTTGGGGACATGTCTGCGTGGGCGTGTGTGTTGGGGACGCATCTGTGTGGGCGTGTGTGTTGGGGACATGTCTGTGTGGGTGTATGTGTTGGGCACGTGTCTGCGTAGGCATGTGTGTTGGGCACGTGTCTGCGTAGGCATGTGTGTTGGGGATGTGTCTGCGTCGGCGTGTGTGTTGGGGATGCATCTGCATGAGCGTGTGTGTTGGAGACGTGTCTGCGTGGGCATGAGTGTTGGGGATGTGTCTGCGTGGGCGTGTGTGTTGGGGATGTATCTACGTGGGCGTGTGTGTTGGGGATGTGTCTACGTGGGCATGTGTGTTGGGGGCACATCTGCATGGACGCGTGTTGGGGACACGTCTGCGTGGGCGTGTGTGTTGGGCACGTGTCTGCGTGGGCGTGTGTGTTGGGCACGTGTCTGTGGGGGTGTATGCGTTGGGGGCATGTCTGAATGGGCGTGTGTGTTGGGGACGTGTCTGCGTGGGCGTGTGTGTTGGGGACGTTTCTACGTGGGCGTGTGTGTTGGGGACGTGTCCGCATGGGTGTGTGTGTTGGGGACGCATCTGCGTCGGCGTGTGTTGGGGACGCGTCTGCATGGGCGTCTGTGTTGGGGACATGTCTGCGTGGGCGTGTTTGTTGGGGATGCGTCTGCGTGGGCGTCTGTGTTGTGGACGTTTCTACGTGGGCATGTGCGTTGGGGATGTGTCTGCGTGGGCGTCTGTACTGGGGACATTTCTACGTGGGCGTGTGTGTTGGGGATGTGTCTGCATTGGCGTCTGTGTTGGGGACGTGTCTGCGTGGGTGTGTGCGTGTTGGGGATGTGTCTGCGTGGGCGTGGGCGTGTGCGTGTTGGGGATGTGTCTGCGTGGGCGTCTGTACTGGGGACATTTCTACGTGGGTGTGTGTGTTGGGGATGTGTCTGCATTGGCGTCTGTGTTGGGGACGTGTCTGCGTGGGTGTGTGCGTGTTGGGGATGTGTCTGCGTGGGCGTGTGTGTTGGGGGCACGTCTGCGTGGGTGTGTGTGTTGGGGATGTGTCTGCGCGGGTGTGTGAGTTGTGGACGCGTCTGCATGGGCATGTGTGTTGGGGATGCGTCAGCATGGGCGTGTGTGTTGGGGATATGTCTGCTTGGACGTGTGTGTTGTGGACGTGTCTGCGTGGGTGTGTGTGTTGGAGACGTATCTGCGTGGGCGTGTGTGTTGGGGACGTATCTGTGTGGGCGTGTGTTTTGGGGATGTGTCTGCGTGGGCGTGTGTGTTGGGGGCACGTCTGCGTGGGTGTGTGTGTTGGGGATATGTCTGTGTGGGTGTGTGAGTTGTGGACGCGTCTGCGTGGGCATGTGCGTTGGGGATGCGTCTGCATGGGCGTGTGTGTTGGGGCCACGTCTGCATGGGTGTGTGAGTTGGGGGCACGTCTGCGTGGGCATGTGTGTTGGGGCCACGTCTGCATGGGCGTGTGTTTTGGGGACGTGTCTGTGTGGGCGTGTGTGTTGCGGACGTGTCTGTGTGGGCGTGTGTGTTGGAGACGTGTCTGCATGGGTGTGTATGTTGGGGATGTGTCTGCGTGGGCGTGTGTGTTGGGGATGTGTCTACGTGGGCATGTGTGTTGGGGGCACATCTGCATGGGCGCGTGTTGGGGACACATCTGCGTGGGCGTGTGTGTTGGGCACGTGTCTGCGTGGGCGTGTGTGTTGGGCACGTGTCTGTGGGGGTGTATGTGTTGGGGGCATGTCTGAATGGGCGTGTGTGTTGGGGACATGTCTGCGTGGGCGTGTGTGTTGGGGACGTGTCTGCGTGGGTGTGTGTGTTGGGGACGTGTCTGCGTGGGCGTGTGTGTTGGGGACGTGTCTGCGTGTGTTGGGGACGTGTCTGCGTGGGCGTGTGTGTTGGGCACGTGTCTGTGGGGGTGTATGTGTTGGGGACGTGTCTGCGTGGGCGTGTGTGTTGGGGACGTGTCTGCGTGGGCGTATGTGTTGGGGACGTGTCTGCGTGGGTGTGTGTGTTGGGGACGTGTCTGCGTGGGCGTGTGTGTTGGGGACGTGTCTTCGTGGGCGTGTGTGTTGGGGACGTGTCTGCGTGGGCGTGTGTGTTGGGGACGTGCTCTGACCTTTCTGTCCGGAGAGAAGGAGGAGGAGAGGTGACCTGATCAAGGTATACAAGGTAATGAAGGCATGGATAGTCAATAGTCAGGGACTTTTCCCCAGGGCAGGACTGACTGGTACGAGGGTTCACAGTTTTAAGGTATTCGGAGAAAGGTTTAGAGGGAACGTCAGAGGAAGGTTCTTTATGCAGAGAGTTGCAGGGAATGTGCTGCCAGTGGTGGTGGTGGAAGCAGAGTCATTAGGGACATTTAAGCGACTGCTGGCCATGCACATGGATAGCAGTGAATTGCGTAGGTTAGGTTATTTTATTTTACATTAGGATTAACCCTTGGCACAACATCTTGGGCCAAAGGACCTCTTCTGTGCTGTGCTTTTCTATGTTCTATGTTTTCTATGTCTGCCATGGGCTTGTGTGTCGGGGGTGCGTTTGCATGGGCATGTGTGTGTTGGGGAGCATCAACATGACATGTGTGTGTTGGGGTGCATCTGTATGGGTGTGTTGGGGAGGATGGTGTGCGCGTCCGTGTGGGCGTATATCTGTTTGGGGGACACGTCAGTGTGGGCATGTGTGTGTTTCTGGAGCATGTCAATATGGCCAGTTGTGTGTTGGGGGCACATCTGTGTGGGCATGTGTGTGTTGGTGGTTTGTCTGTGTGGGTGAGTGTGTGTCAGGGATGCACCTGCGTGGGTGTATGTGTGTCAGGGGTGCACCTGCGTGGGTGTGTGTGTGTTGGGGTGCACCTGCATGGGCATGTGTGTGTTTTGAGGGGTGCGTCTGCAGGGGCGCATCTGAGTGCACATATGTATGTATCTGGGCGCATGTGTGTTAGGGGGTGTGTCTGCCTATGTATGTTGGGGGAACGCATGTGCATTTACATGTTGGAGACTGGTGCACGTGTTTGTTAAGGGTAGGTGCATGTATGTGTCTGCATGTGTGTGTTTTGGTCACATGTGTGTGTATGTGCATGTGTGTGTGCATTGTGGGGCACATTTGTGTGTGATGGGAGTGTTACGACACTGGTAAACTCTGCTGCTTAATTTAACTCAGCAACACAGAAAAGCTTTAACCCGTGCAGTAATCTGTGAAAATTCGATGGCCCAGAACTATCCCAAAGGACACTATTAAAGTAAAAATTAACAACTTTATTTTTTATCGAATAACAGAGAATAATTAAGTAACAACTATTTACAACTCCTTCCTCTAACCTATCTTTTACTTTATGTTTATGTGTTGGGGGCGCATGTGTGCAAGTCAGTATGTGCTTATGTGAATGGGAGGGTGTATGTGTATGTGTCAGGGTGGCGCAACTGCATGCGGGCATGTGTGTTGGAGGGGGACACATGCTCGCAGGTGTATATGTCAGGAGGCCTGTCTGTGTGTGTGCGTGTCGGGGGACAGGTGCATCTATGAGTGTGTGGATGGGCAAGTCGGCAGCTCTATGACGGAGGGGCATGTCAGGATATGTATGTGCATCGGGGAGAGCACGTTTCTATGTATGTGTCTGGGGCGTGTCTGTATGCGGCGAGGATGTGTGCGTGTGTGTATGTTTGGGGGTGATGTGTCTGTGTGTGTGACATGGGGGACTCGCGCATGTGCATTGTGGGGGTGTGAATGCATATGCCTGTGTGTTCGGGGTTTACGTACGTGTCCATGGGGGTAGGCGGGATGGATGAGTCTGCAAGTGCATGTGTATCTGGGGGCTCTGTCTGTGTGCATATCGAGACAACGAGAGTGTGTGTGTGCGCGGGCATGCGCTCGGGGGGAAGTATGTGTGTGCGTGTTGGGAGGACACTTGTTTCAGGTGGGGACCCATCTGTGTGTGTGTATATGCGTGTGTTGGGTGATGCGTCTGTGTGTGTGTGTGTGTGTGTGTGGGTGGAGTGGATTGGTCTGTGTACCTGTGTGTGTCAAGGGGATGCATCTGTGTGTGAAAAAAGATTTACTGAAAAGCTATATTGAAATGCTGGAAGAAGCTTTATTGAAAGATCTGATGCACAGAACTACTTGCGTTATTCTAAATTGTCATATCCATACAGACAGGAGAAAATGAGGACTGCAGATGCTGGAGATCAGAGCTGAAAATGTTTTGCTGGAAAAGCGCAGCATGTCAGGCAGCATCCAAAGAGCAGGAGAATCGACGTATCGGGCATGAGCCCTTCTTCAGGAATTCCTGAAGAGGGGCTCTTGCCCGAAATGTCGATTCTCCTGCTCCTTGGGTGCTGCCTGACCTGCTGCGCTTTTCCAGCAACACATTTTCATATCCATACAGACAGGCCTGAGAATCATTCGGCAAACACTAAAACCTGGCCCTTTAAATGAGAGAATTCAATATGTGAAAGCTGCTGTTTACATATAAATGTATATTTGTTGTGAACAGATTTTGACACCACGTGCGAATGTGGATTTGCCATAAGCTTTACCAGCATGGTGTCAATTCTACAACTTTTTCTCTCGGTATAGCTCCCACATGGAGAACTTACTTTCAAAGCTTTTCATTGTGATATATTTTTTGCATTGGGATCTGCATCTCCACCATTTCAAAACTGAGTTCGCTTCAACCAATTGAACAGATTTAAAACAGAAGAGGAGAATTGATTTCTCTGACAGGATCATGAATCTGTGGAATTGACTACCCCAGAGGGTGGTGGATGCTGGGACATTGAGTAAATTTAAGGAGGTGATAGACAGATAGCTAATTAATAATGGGTGGCGGGTTATGGAGAGTGGGCAGGCAAGTTGAGGCTGAGATGAGATCAGCCATGATTGTATCAAATGGTGGAGCAGGTTCTGGGGCTGAATTGCCTCCTCCTGCTTCTAGTTCTTATGTCCTTATATCCTTCCCTCGATCTGACCTTCTTTCTTAGTCCCTGTCTCTCAGTGTCTCCCTTATTGTCTGTGCCATTATCTAAAGAGATACTTATTAACAGGATAAGTTCCTGAAGCATACTATATAGCAGATATTAAGCATTTGTTAATTCATAAGCTCTCTTGGAATCAAATGTGATTCTCAGAGATAAACAGGATATATTTTCCACTATGGTGTCGGTGAGCTTGTTATAAGTGTGCTGTTATGGTAAGGTTTGGCTGGGTGGTCAGAAAATATTGACCCAACACAGAAGTGAAGAATTTATCTCAATCTTTCCGATCCATTACTGAGCAGAACGAGTCAGGAGAAACCCCTGGAAGCTGAGTGATCCTTCCTCACTCCAGAGATTCCCAGAAACTAGCTTGACCCACACCTGGTCTCCTTGGTGAAGATTCAGTATCACAGTTTTGGCTGAGAGCTGGGAACTGTCGCTTGGAAGCACACTATGAATGAGACTGACTATCTTATTGTCCTTGATCAGGGCCACATCTGTCTTCATACCCCTCCCTGGCAGTGAAGAGTAACTGAAAAAGTACAGCCCACACTTGGGACTTGTGAACTTTCCAGTCTTGCGGCAGTACCCCTGTCCGAGATTCACATTGACGACATCATACACAATCGGATCCACAGGAGTCAGCACATGATTCATTGTGGAGCGCTGCACATCAAAAACCACATCCAATTCTGATAAAATAGAAAATGGACATTTAAAATTATTACTAAAAGCATTTTTCAAACTCCAAATTGAGAGAATTTGCTAATAAAATGTTGGGATGCATTAAAGTTAAGCGCAGACACTAAACAATGAGGAGATGGAGGTGAAACACAGTCACCTGTACTTCAGCATTGTCATGGCTTTTATAATAAACTATCTTTCTTCACTTGGAACATTAAGGTGACCTGGGGTCTTTGCTGAAACTTTCTGATGCTGTGGATTGTGGTAATGTCAGTATGATTCCTCTCACCTTCCCTTCTCACACCTGAAGATGTTGTGCCTTAATAGGGGACAGATGTATGAGCAGGAGACCTTGACTCCACCCAATTAACCCACCTTATTGAAGACATTGTGTTGAATAATTAAATGGTACCTCGTCCAGGTGGCCAGGATGAATAAAAAGAGATCATCCACTCTTCCCTCCACCGTGCCCACTCTTTGAAATAAGCAGACTCCTCTGCCTCCATCTCTCTGAGACATCGTGTGTACCTGCTTAGTGTTAAATTTCTTTTGCCACCAGCCACACTCTGTTGGGCAATGCTAGTTTTGTATTGTAGGCCCAGTTCATTTGGAACTGACTGAGGCTATTCCAACTTATTTCACAGTTCATCCCATCTTGTCTGGATGAGATGTGAACCCAGAGCAATGTTATTTCCCATTTCCCTATTCAGATGGGTTCAGGTACAGGTCGTTCCCCTTTGACACCTTAGTTACCTTCCAGCAAAACCTCGTTAAATAGAAAATCGCTTCATATAAATGATGGGACAGGTGGGAAAAATGGGATTGGGATAGACCAGCAAAAAACTATCACTCACAGTCACTCAAAAATCACCCAAAAGTCTAACGCAATGTATAGCACAATCTAAAGCCCTCTCAAAATGAATGCTAACATTACATTGCCTTCCTAACTGCCAACTGAACCTACATGTTAAGCTTAGGAGAATCCTGAACTTGGATTACTAAATCCCTTTGTGCTTCAGATTTCCAAAGCCTTTCCCTATTTGGAAGATTGTGCCTGTATTCTTTCTACCAAAGTGCATAACCTCTCAATATCGCACATTGTCTTCCATCTGCCAGTTCTTTGTCCACTCTCTGTGCTTGTCCAAGTCCTTCTGCAGATTCCCTGTCCCATAACCTGACCCTCCACCCATCTTTGTGTCGTCTGCACGCTTAGCAGCAATGCACTCAGTTCCTCACCTCGATCGTTAATGTATAATGGGAATAGCTGCCCCTGCAGAACTCCACGACTCACCGGATGTCATCCTGAAAAAGACCCCTTTAATCCCATTCCCTGTTTTCTACCAGTTAGCCAATCCAGTATCCACGCCATTACCTTGCCCCTAACACCCCTGGGCTGTTGTCTTATCTAGCAGCCTCCTGTGTGGCACCTTGTCAAAAGCTTTCTGGGAATCCACATACATCACATCACTGGTTGTCCTGTTTAACTAGCTCATTACCTCCTTGAAGAATTTACCAGGCATGCTTGGACAAAGCCTATTTTACAACGTAGGTCTTAGTACTCCATAGTCTCATCCTTTATAACTTACCAATGACAGAGGTCTGGCTGTAATTTCCTGTCTTCTGCCACCCTCTCTTTGTAAAGTGAAGTGTTACGTTAGCCATTTTCTGGTCGTCTGGGACCTTCCAGTGATTTTTTTCTGAATGATCTCCTCAGCTGTTCCCTTCAGCACCCTGAGCTGTAGTCCATCCAGTCCAGGTGATCTGTCTACCTTCAGACATTTCAACTTCCCTAGCCCCTTTCTCCTTAGTGATGGCTACTGCACTCATCTCTGCTCCCTGACTCTCTTGAAGTTCTAGTCTGCTGCTGGTGTCTTCCACTGTGAAGACTAATGCAAAGTATCTGTGTAGTTCCTCTGTAATTTCTTTGCTCCCCATTACTACTTCTACAGCTCATTTTCTTGTAGTCCAGTGTCCACTCTTGCCTCTCTCTTACCTTTTATATATCTAAAAGACTCTTGCAATCTTCTTTTATATTACTAGCTAGCTTACTTGAATGTTTCAGCTTCTCTCCCCTTATTGCTTTTTTTAGTTAGCATCTGCTGGTTTTAAAGTCTTCCCAATCCTCTGGCTCCCCACTAATCTTCACCACATGATGTACTTTTTCCTTTGTTTTCATGGTGTTCCTGCCTTCCCTTGTCGGCCATGGTCAACTTGTCCTCCCTTTAGTCTGATTCTTCTTCCTAGGGATGAATTTCTGCTGTGCCTCCCAAATGACCCCATAAACCCCTGCCCTTGCTGCTCTACTGTCTTCCCTGCTTGACTCCCTTCCAATAAATTCTGGCCTGATCCTCCCTCATGTCATTGTACTCTCCTTCAGTCCATTATAATACCATTACGTCTAAATCAAGCTTTTCCCTCTCAAACTATCTCCTGATTTAATTTCTTCCCCACAGACTGACAATTGCTTGGGGGTCTGTACATAACTCCCATTGGGGTCTTTTTATCCCTTTGTGGTTCCTCAATTCTATACAAACACATTCTCTGCCTTCCACCCGCACCCTCCCATATCACTTCTTGCTATTGATTTAGTCTCGATTTTGACTAACAAGGAAATCCTGCTCCCTCCACCCACCTGCCTGTTCTTTCCATAGGATCCATATCCTTCGATATTTCGTTCCCAGCCCTGATCCCCTTGCAGCCATGTCTTTGTAATGGCCACAACATCGTACCCACCGACTGTGGGAAGCTAGTGAAGTGATTGCTGGGCCTCTTGCTGAGATATTTGTATCATCAATAGTCTCAGGTGAAGTGCTGGAAAGACTGGAGGTTGGCTAACGTGGTACCATTTAAGAAGGGTGGTAGGCCAGGACACTATAGACTTCACATCGGTGGTGGGCAGGTTGATGGAGGGAATCCTGAGGGATAGGGATTGATATGTATTTGGAAAGGCAAGGACTGATTAGGAATAGTCAGCATGACTTTGTGTGTGGGAAATCATGTCTCATGAACTTGATTGGGCTTTTTGAAGAAGTAACAAAGAGGATTGATGAGGGCAGAACGGTGGACCTGATCTATGTGGACTTCAGTGAGGCATTCGACAAGTTTCCTCATGGGAGACTGATTCGCAAGGTTAGATCACACAGAACACAGGGAGAACTATCAATTTGGATACAGAACTGGCTCAAAGATAAAAGACAGAGGGTGGTGATGGAGGGTTGTTTTACAGACTGGAGGCTTGTGACCAGTGAAGTGCCACAAGGATCAGTGCTGGGTCCACTATTTTTCATCATTTATATAAATGCTTTGGACGTGAACATTTGAGGTACAGTTAGTAAGTTTGCAGATGACACTGAAATTGGAGGTTTAGAGGACAGTGAAGAAGGTTACCTCAGATTACAACGGGATCTTGACCAAATGGGCCAATGGGCTGAGGAGTGACAGCTGGAGTTTAATTCAGATAAATGCAAGGTGCTGCATTTTGGGAAAGTAAATCTTAGCAGGATTTATACACTGAATGGTAAGGTTGCAGGGAGTGTTGCTGA
The DNA here is from genome assembly GCF_037043375.1 of Chiloscyllium plagiosum. NCBI lineage: Eukaryota > Metazoa > Chordata > Chondrichthyes > Orectolobiformes > Hemiscylliidae > Chiloscyllium > Chiloscyllium plagiosum. The sequence continues at coordinate 39,720,550 of NW_028270177.1, forward strand.
ACAAAGAGACCTTGGAGTACAGGTTCATAGCTCCTTGAAAGTAGAGTCATAGGCTTTCCTTTATTGGTCAGAGCATTGAGTACAGGAGTTGGGATGTCATGTTGCAGCTGTACAGGACATTGGTTAGGCCGCTTTTGGAATATTGTGTGCAGTTCTGTTCTCCTTCCTATTGGAAGGAATTTGTGAATCTTGAAAGTTTTCAGAAAAGATTTATGAAGATATTGCCAGGGTTGGAGGTTTTGAGCGATAGGTAAAGGCTGAGGAGGCTGACGCTGTTTTCCCTGGAGCGTTGAAGGCTGAGGAGTGACCTCATAGATATCTATAAAATTATGAGGGGCATTGATAGGATAAATAGACAAAGTCTTTTCCCTGGGATGGGGAGTCCAGAAGTAGAAGGTTTCGGATGAGAGGTAAAAGACATAAAAGGGACTGAAGGGGCAATTTTTTCATGCTGAGGGTGGTGCGTGTGTGGAATAAGCTGCAGAGGAAGTAGTGGAGGCTGGTACAATTGCAATAGCCTCACTCTTTGCAACTAGATTCTCAGTTTCCTGACCCACAGGCCGCAAATAGTGAAGATTGGGGACAATATTTCATCCTCACTCACATTCAACACTGGAGCCCTCCAGGGCTGCGTAATCAGCCCCTTACTGTACTCACTAATATCCATGACTGCATTGTCAAATACCAGACTATTGCCATTTACAGGTTAGCTGATGCCACCACCATCGTCAGTCAAATCTCAGATGGCAATGAAACAGATTACAGAGGGGAAGTGGAAGACCTGGAAAAATGGTGCACTGAGAACAACCTAGCTCTCAATGCCAGCAAAACCAAAGAACTCATTATTGACTTTTGGCAGGGTGTTACTCATGCCCCCCTCCACATTAACAGCACAGAGGTAGAGGGAGTGGAGAGTATCAAGCTCCTGGGAGTGGTCATCCACAACTGGCTTTCTTGGACTCTTCATGTGAACACACTGGTCACAAAGGCCCAACAATGTCTCTTCTTCCTCAGGCAGCTGAGGAAATTTGACATGAAGGCAAATACCCTTGCAAACTTTTATAGGTGCGCCATCGAGAGCATTCTGTCTGGATGCATCACTACCTGGTATGGCAACTGTACCATTCAAGATCGGAGACAGCTACAGAGAGTGGTGAACTCGGTCTGGACAATCACAAAGGCCAACCTCCCATCTATAGAATCCATCTACCAGGCCCGCTGTTAAGAAAAGGCCGCCAGCATTCTCAAAGATCCATCCCATCCTGGCAATGTTTTTCTACAACGTCTACCATCAGGGAGAAGGTACAGAAACCAGAACACACCCATCAGCCAGTTTCGAAGCAGTTACTACTCTACTGTTGTTAGAATACTGAATGTACTCACATACTCTTAATATTCGCCTGTACCTGTGTTTTTGTTTTTGCTGCTGGTACCCATTATTTACTTATCTGTATTACTTAACTCTGTGATCTGCCTATATTGCTCGCAAAACAAAGCTTTTCACTGTGCCTCGGTACACATGATAATAAATTGAATGCAATATTTAAGAGGCATCTGGATGTGTATATGAATCCGAACAGTTTAGTGGGATATGGGCCGGGTGCTGGCAAATGGGACGAGATTAGGTTGGGATATCTGGCCAACACGGACGAGTTGGACTGAAGGGTCTGTTTCTGTGCTGTACCTCTCTAATGACTCTAATTCTATCTGTGCTACAAGCTCATTGCCCTCGTTCATGTACTGTGTGCGTTTAAGGATAAATATCCCCTTGATCCTGTGTTGACTGCTCCAATCCCCACAGTTGTCTTCTCATCTGATGTGCCTGAAGCCAGATACCTGACCCTTTCTGTACTCTGTCTTTTGACTTGTTGCTGAAACTTGTTGGAAACGTTGCATGAACTCACCTTTATTCCAAGCGTAAGTAGGTCTGAGCCTGGCTTTTGCTTCTGTGATCAATTTCAGTGGATTATTTAGTTTCATTTCTTCATTTGCAACTCCCTGGAACACAGTGAAAAACTGAAGTTTGTTCTCTGATATGCACAGCTGAAGATCAGCTTTTGCAGGATGTTAAATAAAAACAGAAAATACCGGAGAAATATAGCAGGTCAGGTCGCATTTATTGGAGAGAGACACGGAGTTACATTTCAAGTCTGATAGGGCCCTTCAGAACTGAAAAGTGTTGGAAAGTGATGGTTTTTATGCTGTTGACAGAGGGAGAGAAGGAGCAAGAGGAACATACTGTGAGGGTGCCCAAAGCAGAAGACAATGGGGGTTTCAATAATTGTAAAAGAGAGACTGAAATGTCAAATAGTGTTCATGATCAGTTTGAACAGGAGAAAATAGGTCAGCTGTACTGGGCACAAAGCTAAAAAGACAGGGAGGGGGGTATAATGTGTGTTCACAGTTTGTAATTGTTGAATTCCATGTTGGGTCCTGAAGGCTGTAACATATCTATCGAGGTAGAAAATGAGATACTGTTCCTCCAGGTTGTGTTGAGTTTTGTTGAAACAATATAGCAGGCCCAGGACAGTCACATCAGCATGGGAGCAAGATGGTTTATTGAAATGACAAGGAACTAGAAGGTCAGAATCATTCTTACAGACAAAGCAAAGGTGTTCAGCAAAGTAGTCACCCTGCCTGCTTTTGGTCTCATCAATATCACGGGGAGAGTGGGGATGAGGAATTGATAGGAATGATGGAAGAGTGAACCAGGGAGGGAGTGATCCCTGGGAATGCTCATCGTGGAGAGGAGGGAATGATGTTGCTGGTAGCATCTTGTGAGAGGTTCAGGAAATGGTTGAGGATGGTCCTTTGAATGCAGGAGACTGGTGGAGTGGAAACTGAGGACAAAGGAAGGTCCTGAGGAACGTTGCTGAACAAAGCGATCTTGGAGTGCAAATTCATAGCTCCTTGATAGGATAGTGAAGAAGGTGTTTGATATGCTTTCTTTTATTGGTCAGAACATCAAGTATAGGAGTTAGGAGGTCATATTGTGGCTCCAAGCAGAGGATGGTACATGTATGGAATGAGGAAATGGTGGAGGATGATATAATTACAACATTTAAAAGGCATCTGGATGGGTATATGAAAAGGAAGGGTTTCGAGCTTATGGGCAAAGTGCTGGCCAATGGGACTAGATGAGATTAGGATATCAGGTCAGCATTGACATGTTGGCCTGAAGGGTCTGTTTCCATACTGCACAGGTGTATGACTCTATGACTATCGTTATTCTGGGAAGACAGAGAAGAGGTGGAGGTAGAATTATGGGAAATGGATTGGACCTGACTGAGAACCCTGTTTCCCCCCCCCCCCATGGTGGTGAGGAATCTTCGCTTGAGGATAAAGGAGTGCACGCTGTGGAAGGTGGCATTATGAGAACAGGTCCTGCAGAGGAACAGGGCAAATGGAATGGAGTCCTTTCAACAGCAGGGTATGAGGTGGTGTTAACTGTAGGGGGTTGGAGAGGTTGTAATGGGTATTGGTGGGCAACCTCATATCAAAAAAAAGAAAAATCAAAATTGAGGGAAGGGAAGGGGAGTGTCAGAGATAGACCAGGCAAAGGTGAAAGAAATATGGAAGTTTGAATCAAAACTTATATTTTTTTTCCAATTCCAGATGAGAGCATTAATGATCATCAGTGTATTGGAGAAAGAGTTGTGAGAGGGGGCCCTGAGTTGGACTGGAACAAGAAATGTTTCACAGACTCAACAAAGGGACAGGCAGAACTAGGACCCATGCAGGTGTCCATATCCACTCCCTTGACCTGGAGAGTGAGATGAGTTAAAGGATACCTTATTTAAAGTGAGAACAAACTCAGCCAGATGATGGAGTGTGGTGCATGATGGGAACTGTTGAGGCCTCCTTTCAAGAAAGAAGCAGAGTGCCTTTAGACCATCCTGATGTGTCGAGGGATTGCACATCTGTGGTGACGAGGAAGCAGCTCAGTCCAGGAAACAGGAAATTGTGGGACTAATGTAAAATATCAGAAGAACCATAAATGTAAGTGTGAAGAGACTGACCAAGGGAGAAAAAGTAGAGTCAAATATGAAGACCTGATTTCAGAGGGGCAGGAGCAGGGTGAGAAATGGGTCAATTCTGTTTGTGAAGTCTGGGAAGGACGGTAGAAGCAGGCTTTGAGGCCCTGAAAGATATTTCATCTCCTGAGAGAATCTATCGGTTTAGTTTTAAACCGAGGGGGCTCGGTTTAAAACTGAAGTTTCCCACTGAAGATCGATCAAGGAGAATTTATTCTCTTGAGGATTGTAGGTGTTTTTGGTGATTGTTGCATTCTCTCCCCAGTGAGCAATGGAGGCACACTTTTTAAATATATACCAGGCTGAGTTAGACAATGACAGAAATTGCTGGAGAAACTCAGCAGGTCTGGCAGCATCTGTGAAGAGAGAAAAAGTTAATGTTTTGAGTTCAGTGACCTTTCCTCAGCTATCATAAATCAACATGTCACTAGTACCTCAGTACCAATGCTGTATTGGGTGGAGGGTGAAATATATTTTCTTGATGAACACAATTTGCTATTTCTCCCACAAAGTTTCAGAAGTTCATCCAGATACTAATGCTCTGCCTGTGTGATAAATTATATATTTTCTGTGGACAAGGTAACTAGATTAGGAAGGGATATGTTGTTGCAAAATGATTAATTTATTGATGAGAGTTTTAAATTGGTGGTGTGGCGGTGCTTGGAGCTGGATTGGTAAGTTAGGATAGGATTGGTGGGTGATTGGCGTGCTGATAGAGGTGGGAGGAGGCCAATTTGGAACAATAGCACTGTTAGAAACAAACTCAATAAAATTAGCTGAAACCACTAAAAGCTGGAAACAAGGCAATTTATTGACGAACTTGCAAGTAAGGGCTTCAGATGCATTAGGCAAATGAGCCCTGAGCATTTGAACATGTACATAATTATACCCTTGGTGCTGCATGAGTGGGCAGCACGGTGGCACAGTGGTTAGCACTGTTGCCTCACAGTGCTAGAGACCCGGGTTCAATTCCCGACTCAGGCGACTGACTGTGTGGAGTTTGCACGTTCTCCCCGTGTCTGCGTGGGTTTCCTCCGGGTGCTCCGGTTTCCTCCCACAGTCCAAAGATGTGCAGGTCAGGTGAATTGGCCATGCTAAATTGCCCGTAGTGTTAGGTAAGAGGTAAATGTAGGGGTATGGGTGGGTTGCGCTTCGGCGGGTCGGTGTGGACTTGTTGGGCCGAAGGGCCTGTTTCCACACTGTAAGTAATCTAATCAAACTTCTCCCACCCCTTTATCCTACCTATTGGCTTAAAGGCCACTACGTGACTTCTCTTTATCTAAATTAAACTCCCCTTCTGTTTTCTGGAATATACGCTGTAACTGTCTTGCAAAGCCACTATCACATGTTAAGTTAGTGGTTTTGCATTCTTCTCCTTTTCCAAGTGCACAAGAAGATTGCTATTCTTATCATTTCCTTGCAACTGTCCTCAGCGTTATGTCTGCTTATTGTTCCTCTTTCTGGTACACACATACCCTTATCTACTAGAAACTTAATAACTGAGCTTTTACTCTTGCAATTCTTAGCTTGTCAGCAGTATTAGCTTTCTGCAAAAGCAACATACTTCTCAATTTCTCACAACTTCCTTATTTCTTAGTTCGTTATTTCTGAGTATAACCTCGCTTGAGGATTTGCAAAATGCTAACACTAGCTTTTACTCATGTAAGCACATTTAAATTCTTTTAGTACTTTAAACAAACTCAATTCTTTACAGAAACAACATTCTTTATAGGTATCTCTCACAGCACCCTACATTGAAATGTCATTCTCGTTGAAGTAAAGCCCAGCATTCCGTTTGCCTTCCTTATTTCCCGCTGAACTTGGATATATTTGTGATTTATGGAAGAGGACTCCTGAATCCCTCTGTTCTGTAGCTTTCTGCAGTCTTTCCCGATTTAAGTATTCAGCTCCTTTATTCTTCCAGTCAAAGGGCATCACCTTACATTTTCCACCTGCCAAATGTTGGGCCACTCACGTAACCTGTCTGTATCCCTCTCCAAATTGTTTGTGTCATCCTCACTGATTGCCTTCCCAATTATTTTTAGCCCCATTTGCAAATTTAGCTTCAGGATATTCACTTTCTCCATCCAAGTCATTAAGAAGCACGGTAAATAATTGTGGTGCCAGCACTGATCTCTGTGGCAGAGGTGGAGAGCATTTGTGTGTGAGAGGGGGGAGGGGGTGGGGTTGGGGGGAGGTGGGGAGGGGGGGAGAGAGAGAGAAACGAGAGTATATGTGTCTGTCTGTGAGTGGGCATGACAGTGTGAGAGAGGGTGCACTTCCAATCTAACTGATTAAAGACTTAAAAGTCATCTAGGTTTGCTCAATACATTTGCATCAGTTGTATGACTGATCTTTTGTTTATAAATTCTGTGTCTGATATATCATCCCTCACCAGCACCTGAAGAAGGAGCAAGGCTCTGAAAGCTTGTCTTTTCAAACAAACCTGTTGGACTATAACCCAGTGTCGTGTGAGTTTTGACTTTGTCCACCTCAGTCTCACACCAGCACCTTCACATCACGGCTTATGTTGTAAAGTAGTGTAATGTGTGATACCTCATTAAACACCTCCTGAAAATCCAATTGTATAACATCCACTGCTTCTCCTTTATCTGTCCTGCTTGTTGCTGCCTCAAAGAATTCTAGTAAAATTGTGAGGCACAATTTCCCCTTTGTGTGGCCATGCTACCTCTGCTTGAGCTGTTCTGCATTTTGAAATGGTTTGCTATTACATCCTTTATATTGCAGCAATATTTCTCCAGGAGCAATATCAGTTCAACTAACTGGTCTATAATTATCTGTTTTTTTTTTGTTTACCCCCTTCCCTTTTTAAATAAAGGTGTCACATTGACAGTTTCCTAATCCTCTGGGACTTTTTCAGACTTGAAGAATTCCTGGAAGATTCCTACCAGTGTGTCCACTATCTCTGTAGCTTCTGTCTTTAATGTCTTGAGAAGCATTCCATTAGGCCTATGGACTTTATTGGTCTTTAGCCCTGGTAGTTTCTCCAGCACCTCTTCTCTTTCGATAATTCTAATATTTCCGAGTCACAGAATCAAACAGCACGGAAACAGACCCTTTGGTACAATTCTTCCGTGCTGAAAATGTGTTGCTGGAAAAGCACAGCAGGTCAGGCAGCATCCAAGGAACAGGAGAATCGACGTTTCGGGCATAAGCCCTTCTTCAGGAATGAGGAAAGTGTGTCCAGCAGGCTAAGATAAAAGGTAGGGAGGAGGGACTTGGGGGAGGGGTGTTGGAAATGCGATAGGTGGAAAGAGGTCAAGGTGAGGATGATAGGTCAGAGTGGGGTGGGGGTGGAGAGGTCAGGAAGAAGATTGCAGGTTAGGAAGGTGGTGCTGAGTTCGAGGGATTTGACTGAGACAAGGTGGGGGGAGGGGAAATGAGGAAACTGGAGAAATCTAAGTTCATCCCTTGTGATTGGAGGGTTCCCAGGCGGAAGGTGAGGCGCTCTTCCTCCAACCGTCGTGTTGCCATGTCTGGTGATGGAGGAGACCAAGGACCTGCATGTCCTTGGTGGAGTGGGAAGGGGAGTTGAAGTGTTGGGCTACGGTGGTTGGGTTGGTTGGTCCGGGTGTCCCAGAGGTGTTCTCTGAAACATTCTGCAAGTAGCCGGCCTGTCTCCCCAATACAGAGGAGGCCACATCGGGTGCAGCGGATGCAATAGATGACGTGTGTGGAGGTGCAGGTGAATTTGTGGCGGATATGGAAGTGTCCCTTGGGGCCTTGGAAGGAAGTAAGGAGGGAGGTGTGGGTGCAAGTTTTACATTTCTTGCGGTTGCAGGGGAAGGTGCTGGGAGTGGAGGTTGGGTTGGTGGGGGGTGTGAACCTGACGAGGGAGTCACGGAGGGAGTGGTCTTTTCGGAATGCTGATAGGGGAGGGGAGGGAAATATATCCCTGGTGGTGGGGTCCGTTTGGAGGTGGCGGAAATGACGGCGGATAATACGCTGGACATGGAGGTTGGTGGGGTGGCAGGTGAGGACCAGTGGGGTTCTGTCCTGGTGGCGGTTGGAGGGGCGGGGCTCAAGGGCGGAGGAGCGGGAAGTGGAAGAGATGCGGTGGAGGGCATCGTCGACTACGTCTGGGGGGAGATTGCGGTCCTTGAAGAAGGAGGCCATCTGAGTTGTACGGTTTTGGAACTGGTCCTCCTGGGAGCAGATGCGGCGGAGACGAAGGAATTGGGAATATGGGATGGCGTTTTTACAGGGGGCAGGGTGGGAGGAGGTGTAGTCTAGGTGCTGTGGGAGTCGGTCGGTTTATAGTAAATGTCCGTGTCGATTCGGTCACCCAAGATAGAAATGGAAAGGTCTAGGAAGGGGAGGGAGGAGTCTCAGATGGTCCAGGTGAATTTGAGGTCGGGGTGGAAAGTGTTGGTAAAGTGGATGAACTGTTCAACCTCCTCGTGGGAGCACGACTGAACTGACTGAACTGGTCCTCACCCTGAAACTGACTGAACTGGTCCTCACCCTGAAGCTTCTTCCTTTCCCGCCGTACCAACCAGTACCCTTCCACCGACACCCTCCTTCGACTGACTGAACTGGTCCTCACCCTGAAACCCACGCCCTCCACCTCCTCCATGATTTTCGCTTCCCCGGCCCCCGACGCCTTATCTTCACCATGGACATCCAGTCCCTGTACACCTCCATCCCCCATCACGAAGGACTTAGAGCCCTCCGCTTCTTCCTCTCCCGCCATACCAACCAGTACCCTTCCACCGACACCCTCCTTCGACTGACTGAACTGGTCCTCACCCTGAAACACTTTCTCCTCGACAATTCTTCCGCGCCATCCAAGTTTAGCAAATGACATTAGTCCTATTTTTTCTCCTGCTTTTGTCTGGTGAACATTTCGTAATTTTGGAATGATATGAATGTCTTTTACTATGAAAACAGGTGCAAAGTAGTTATGCAACTCCTCTACTATTTCCTGGTTTCCAGTTATTATTCCCCCAACCACATTCTCGAAGGGGATTATCATCTCTTTGGTTCATAAAGGAGCTTTAGCTGGCGATCTTGATAGTGCTTGCAAGTTTGCCCACAAAGTTTATTTCCTCATTCTTCATTTTTTTTGATAGTTGGTGTGAGGCTGAGCTGGGCACGGGCAGGAGATGATCAGTCAGATTTCTGATTGGAGAAATGTAGGTGTGTGGACATTATGTAAACCTGTCTCTTACTTCCTGAGCTCCGCATTCAGCCCCTTTAGGATAGAATGCAAGTAATCTCACATGTTCCTAGAATTATAGAATTTGGTCAGTGCCAAAGGAGACCATTTGGACGATTCAGTTTTGTGTCAACTCTCTGAATGAATGTCTTACTGCTGCCATTTTCAGAGCTTCGCCCCATAACTTCACACATTTTTATTGGACATTTTTCTTGCAAATGTCATGGGTACATATGATGAAAATCCAGTTAATTTAATTAATTTGGATATATGGCAAATCCTATGGGAACACTTAAGGGAGTGTAATAGGAGGACATGGGAAAAGGAGGGGGCAGCTGGAAGGGGAGACAGGAAATACAAAGGGTCAGAGTGAATAGGCAACATAGGGAGAGGGCACAAAGATTTGCAGAAGAAACAATACAGAGGGAGAAAGGAAATGGAGAGAGTTCAAGGTACAGCAAGAGGTAGCTGAAGACTTGGCCACCAATGGTGAATCAATTAAAATGAGGGTTAGGGTTTGGCCAAAGAGGCCAGTATTAAATGAGCACAGATATCTTAGAAGATTGTGGGCTGGAGGATATTACAGAAATAGGAAGGAATAAAGTCATGGAAGGATTTGAAAACAGGGATGAGAATTTATAAATGAATGTGTCCCTTAACTTGGAACCAGAGGAGGTGAGCAAGCCCGTGGGTGGCAGGACTTTGTGAGATTCAGGACATGAGAGTGTGGATGAGGAGTGCATGGAAATAGGCAATTCTAGAGGGAGCAAAGGTGTGGCTGAGAGTTTCAGCAGCAAATGAGCAGGGAATGTTGGTGGTGAAATGATTGAGGTGGAAATAAATAATCTTGATGAGTGTGTGGATATCTGATCAGATATGAGCGGCATGGTGGCACAGTGGTTAGCACTGCTGCCTCATAGTGCCAGACACCTGGGTTCAATTCCCACCTCAGGCAACTGTCGGTTTGGAATTTGTACATTCTCCCCGTGTCTGTGCGGGTTTCCTCCGGGTGCTCCCACAGTTAAAAAGAAAATATGCAGGTTAGGTGAATTGGCCATGCTAAATTGCCTGTAGTGTTAGATGTAGGGGAATGGGTCTGGGTGGGTTGCTCTTCGGAGGGTCGGTGTGGACGTGTTGGGCTGAAGGGCCGTTTCCACACTAATCTAATATTCAACTTGAAAATCATATTTTTTGAAAAACTATTTTCTTGTGGTGTATATATCACTGGCAAGGCCAACATTTGTTGCCCATCCGTAACTGAGCTTGAAGTCAGTGGCTTGTTTCCCCATTTCAGAGGGCAGTTCAGAGTCAGAGTTGATGAGAGTCTGGAGTCACATGTTCCTCAGAACAGGAGATTGTCCGAGAAGGCATGAGTGAGCCAAATGTGTTCTTTTCATGATAATCACTGTGGTTTCCCCAGAGCTGAGGTGAGGGGTATTGATAGAGTTAATGGGAGTTGTCTTTTCCCAAGGATGGGGGATTTCAAGACTAGGAGGCACATTTTTAAGTTGAGAGGAGAAAGATTTTTAAAAGGCATGGGTGGATGCTTTTTCTTTACCACAGAGGGTGGTTCATGTGTGGAATGAACTTCCTGAAGAAGTGGTGGATATGGGTACCATTAGAATGTTTAAAAGACATTTGGATAAGTACATGCATAGGAAAGGTTTGGAGGGATATGAGCCAGGAGCAGCAGGTGGGACTAGTTTAGTTTGGGATTATGTTTGGCAAGGACTGGTTGGATCGAAGGGTCTGCTTCTGTGCTGTATGGCTCTATGACGCAATATAGAAATTGACTTTAAAT